>NC_064925.1:254580511-257080511 GCF_023897955.1 Schistocerca gregaria
TCGCTATTTCCAGTTTCGTCGAGATAAAAAGCCGTCCTGAATTCACGTAGAAGCGAAGTATTATGCCCCGTAAATATGACTTTGGATGGTTTCCAAAACGCTGTATGCGGGTTGCTGGTTTGATAACCGAGTTTCTCTTTTTCCATTTTTTAAACACAGTGGAGCTTTGCGTAAGTCCCTCAGGTACGCTCTTTTGGTTCAGATATATGGTGTGTTACATATGACGAAGCAATCTCTTACTGCTTCTAGGGGCACTTGCTGCGATAGAAATATCTGACATATTTGCATATTGGATAATCGGATAAATCATTTGAGTTCCAACTACATTTGCATTTACATTCACACACTGTAAGCCACTGTAATGTAGCCCCCTACAATATCAGTCACACAATATTATTATTATTCATGATGTAAAACAATGATGATTTAATAACTGTTTCCGGTTCATAACGGGGTTAGTACAGCAACCAGTATGTATGAAATTTTTGAAAACATTATCAGTGATCTTTAAAATTGAAACTTAAAGATTAAAAACAGTCTTGATCGCAACTTTTTATTTTTATTGGAGTGACGGTTTCGGTTCTATTTAAGAACCATCTTCAGACTCCAGAACGGTGGGTGGGCTCCGTGGTGCTGGAATAACTGCTCATGGAGCAACAAAGACGTAGAAAACTGCATGACTTGATAATTTCTCAATAGTACTGTGACCACATAGAACAGTAAACTAAAGCAGTATCAGTCGTCTGATGTTTTTTGACCTAATTGACTCTGCCACTGCTATTAGATTAAATACTGCTGGAACACAGACTGGTGTTTCTCCGTCTTAAGTAGATTTTAGTTACTAATGTCAGTATGCAATATATTTGTTCTGATGGTAATTAGGCTTGACTTCTTCCACGAAGCTGAGACTCGTCTTTAAGTATTGTTGTTGTGTGTGTGTGTCGGGCTTGGTCTATATGCTTAAAAACCTAAAGGTCATAGTGTCTAATGGTATAAAATCTTGAAAGTCTACCTTTATCCTAGAATATCATGTTGTTCGGATTCCAAGTTAGGCTCGAGGTCCCCTCCTCTCAGCAGGATTACTGGAGTTGGTTAGGCACACTCATGTTACCAAAATGGCGTTGAGTTGAAAGATACACACCACTGTATGAACATGCGTTTTGGGAGATTCCCAGACAGTCATGCCACATGAATAATGTTGTTATTATTTGTTGAAATAGTCAGTGCTCAGATTAACTTCAAGTAGCGGTGTAAAGGTAATAAATTATACTTTACGATAACTCAATGCTGTGTGCACGGTCAGGAGAATCCAGTTTTACAAATATGGGGTGTGGCAGGGAACCTGATATGTCAGGTGTTTACACAGTGCTCGTTCCGGTCATCTATAATTTTTTACGATGCTGAATAAGACCGCTTCAGACGTATGATAAATCTTTATTTCTGAACTAAAGAGTTTTTAGGCGTGAGAGGCACATCTTCAAGGAGTAAGAATGAGTCAGAAAAGTGTAAAAACGAATAAATATCCTGTATCGGTTGAAATGTAATAATATATACGAAGCTATACAAGAAAAAGTACTCACCTTTATAATTTATTGCATACGATAAGCAGTAGATGACGCAACTTTTTTCCCCACTGTGATGAAACTGTTTAGCCGTCAAGAAGCTGGTAGTCTAATTTAAAATGAAGCACTATGAAGGGAACATCATCATGATACAGAAAAGATAGAAAAAGAATAAAATGATGGCAAAGATCTGATATACGTAGGTGCTGAAAGCTACGTTCACATCGCAAGGTACAATCTTTGACTACCATTTATTATTATTATTATTCTAGTTTTTCAGTATGGCGATGATGTTCGCTTCACTCTGTTTCATTTTAAACTAGATTACCGAACTCTTGGCGGTTTAACAGCCTTATCACAGTGGAACAAAGGACGTTGGGTGTTCTACTGCTTATCGCTTGGAATAAATTGTAAATTTGAGTACAAAAATTTTCCTCTATAACTTCGTGTATGGTATAATAACATTTTAAACGAAACATGATCTTTATGCGTTTTTACTCTTGTTTGCATGTAGCTTTGTCTCTGAAGATGTGGCTATAACGCCGCGAAGGTTGTTGGATCACAAATAAAGATTTACCGTATAGCTGAAGGGGTCGTATTTATCATGGTTTAATTTTACAATGTTAGTGCCCACAAAACAAAATTTTCTGACGTAATTTTTAGTCCTGACTGAAAATACGATATCTTCTTAAATCCGGCTAAATACTTTAATAATCCAAACTGCGGACGGCATCGATAGTCTTCGTTCATCCATAATTGAAATGGAGGACATTGGTACCTCAGCTAGTATAAATTTATATTAAAATTGAAGAAATTCCTCCAGCTGTATTTAAGGTGTCGATTTTATTTTGGCAACTAGTTTCAACGTTGTAACGTCGTCATCTTCAGGCCCTATAAAATAAACCATACATACAACGACCAATGTCACATCAGCAATCTACGAGTTATTGTGTAAGCAAATATATTATAAACATATTACATAATGGACTAATTCAATAAAATTAATTACATTTTGGCCGTTTTCGTTAAATGCCATCATTCTGGAAATTAACAATTTATGTGGTGCCGGTACCAATAAGTACAAATGAAATTACATATACATAATCGTTTTTGTTACAGATCAATGTCAAGCATTAAATGAAATGGGAGTATATATAAAACACTTAGGTGACAAGCCGTTACGCTTACGGATAATAAACAGAGCTAAAGAGAATATGCATTGCTAATCAGAGATATGTAGGTTAAGATCCATTATTAAAGAATAGTAAAGGGAGGGAAATGTAGAAATAGAGTTATGTTGGCATAACACTGCATTGTCATCATGCTGAAGTGACGGTGAAGCAAGTTACTTAAACAACGTCAATCATAACGTCGCAAAACGAATAATAAGAAACCGGGAAACGAATATGGTGCCTAGTTAATAAAAGTTAGTCTGTGGTGTAAAATACATACTAATCAATCTAACATCTACTCATTCGAATAAAAATGTGAGTTAACATGTCGCTGAAAAACCCTATTTCAACATCTTTGTCTCATCAACGGCAGTAGCCATGGTCACACGTAGTGCAATTCTGGTATGCTTGCATGGTCAATAGAACGATCAAGTTCACAGCAATACTCCAGAAGCAGTAAGTAGGTATTGACAGTCGAAATAATTCGTCATACCTGTAAAATATTTTATGTTCCTCTAATAAACAATTATCAGAACAAAGACACACAGTAAAATATAAAGCGTATAAAACTCGTATTGTAAATGTGATCTAGTCAAAGATTATTAGGTTAATTACACTCAATGACAAGCTTACTCACTACTTATTACGGCGGAAGAAAATCTAACAACCAATATCACCATTATTCACCATTATACTCATCCGTTTCGCTTATCCATATACATCAGTTCTTGTATAAAATTAATAGTTAAAATATAAGCTATTCATTGATTACGAGAACAATCATGAGATTGGGAAGTAAAATTATTCTGAACACAAGGCCTCCTAAGTGATTAGGATGGAACTGACTCGTAACAGCGAAGAACGATAATGTGTCCAGTATATAGATTTCTCGTTTGAGCTCAGTATATGTTCTTATATTCTACAACAAATATATGTCAGTTTCGAGGACGTTAATGCTCTCCTTGATGTTGACGGATGTGAACTGTGCTTTCTTCCAACTACGTTGCAGAGTTTTCTCCTGAAGGGTTCTAATCTATATTACTGTTAAGAGAGCGACTATCTCAGCTGCTTCGATTATGCTATGGCCTAGGCACTCTTTCCCCTTTTAGAAAGGAAGTAAAAATAGGGCTCCACGTCCCATCGAGAGGGAAGTTATTAGAAGTGGAGCACAGGGTAGTATTGTTTGGTGGCTGGAGAAGAAAATCATCCGTGCCTTGCGAGATTTAGGAAAATCACGAACAACCCAAATCAAGATTGTTGGACGTCGATTTGAAACGTTCTTCTCTCGAATGCGAGACGAGTGTGATGAACAGTGCGCCAACTCGCTCGGTCACTCTTTTGGAAAGGTTTATTCAACTACAAAATGACAATTATTGCACTATTTTACAGGTTTCGGTTCTCTTTATCTACATCTACATCTACATCTACGTGGCTACTCTGCAGTTCACACCTCTGTGCCCGTCAGAGGGTTAACAGAACCACATTCAAGATGTTTCTTTACCGTTTCATTCTCGAATTGCACGTTGGAAAAATTAAGACTTTAATCTTTCCGTGCAAGCTATGATTTCTCTTAATTTATTGCAAGGGTCTTTTCTCCATATGTCGACGGAAGCCAATAAAATATTTTCACCTTCGGAGATGTTGCCACGAAATCTCAACAACAGTTTTGCCCTTCGAAGGTCTTTGTTTTAGTGACAGACACCCCAAATCGCTCTTCCTATCCATGACACTCTCTTCTCTATTTCTGCAGTCTTTGTATAAGCTACGGAGCGAGGTGGCGCAGTGGTTGTTAGTACACTGGACTCTCATTCGGCAGAACGACGGTTCAGCCCCGCGTTCTGACTTAGATTTTCCGTCATTTCCCTAAATCGCTTCGGGCGAATGCTGGATGATTCCTTTGAAAGGGCGCGGTCGACTTTCTTCTCCATCGTTCCCTACTCCGATGGTACCGACGACCTCACTGTTTGGTCCTCTCCCCCAAATCAATCAACTAACCTTTTACGAACTTTCCAATATCCTATACCGCACAGCAACACTCCAGAAGAGGACGGGAAAGCATAGAATAGGCAGTCTGTTTTATAGATTCTTTGATGTAATTATTGACTAAGTTTAAAAATGTAAAATCTGTTATTATATACTCATTAAGAGGTATAATTTTAAGTTAAGATTTTATACAATAAGACAAGTAGTACAGTTCGAAAATGTGCATGCGTCTTGAGGCAGCGGAATACACAGTACAGAAAAATCTACACTATATTCATCCAGCATTTGAGAATAAGAGCATTTAGGGGGTTACTGCACAGTTGTTAAGAGCCGATGGTAGGGTCGAGTGTCACGCAGGCCCCACGAAGCCATTGGCCTAAGTTGTCAACAAGGCACTGTGCAAGCTGCTGGTAGCAGCTGGGGTGGGCCAACTGAACCGGTCATTGACGGGAAATGGTTACGTGCGGCTACTTGGAGAACATTTAGCAGGCATTCATGGACTTCACGTTCCCAAACAACGATGATATTTCTATGGAGGACGATGTGCCATGTCACCAGGCCACAATTGTTTACAAATGGTTTAAAAAACCATTCTAGACGATTCAAGGGAGCCGGCCGCTGTGGCCGAGCAGTTCTGGGCGCTTCAGTCCGGAACTGCGCTGCTGCGGTCGCAGGTTCGAATCCTGCCTCGGGCATGGATGTGTGTGATGTCCTTAGGTTAGATAGGTTTAGGTAGTTCTAAGTCTAGGGAACTAATGACCTCAGATGTTAAGTCCTATTGTGCTTAGAGCCATTTGAACCATTTTTTTTATTTGGCCAGCCAGTTTGTGAATACCATCGAATAGTTACGGGACCCATCTCGATATGTCCTCCACAGAATCCTGCACTGGCAACACTCTCGCATTTATGGTAGCCCATACAGGCAGCATAGCTCAGTATTTCTGCAGGGGACTTCCAACAGATTATTGAATCCATGCTCCGTCGAGTTGCTGCTGCACTACGCTGGGAAAGTAGAGTTCTGACATGATATTAGGAGGTATCCGTGACATGTGTCACCTTAGCTGAGCTGAGCTGAGTATAGTGCACTTGTCCCCCATAGAGAACCTGTGTACGTTGTTCAGTGTCTCAAAGTGCCTCGAACGGTCGTTCCAAGTTTAGACCATGCACTCCTTATTACTATATACCTGTAATAAGTATCAGCGCCGGAATAGGCATTCCGAATTTACTTATAACATTCAGAATTCAAACATTCAAACGCTATCAGAAGACATTTAAGATTTTTCGAAGTAGTGGTCGCCAGAAGTGAACACCACCAGCTGATGACCAGCATCTACGAGTTATGGATTGTGGGTATCACATGCGAGTGCAACGGAATTGCGTATATACTATTGCGCCGCAAATAATTTACTGCGCCCTGATGAGTGAAGGTGAGACACCTTCCCCATCTAATGGAAGACGTCGTGGAAGCAGGTCGGCTAATGGCAGCCCGGCGACGTTGCATCAGGGGCTTCGTAGTGATTTGGCAAGTACCGTCTCTGAGGCGTCAAGAGGTTACCACATAGTAGGTCCAACCTGGGGGGATCAGGAGCTTAGCATCTACACATCAAAAACTCAGAGCCACTGTGGCACGGTTGTCTTGATTGCTTCCTGTCCGAGCCATAGTTCTATTATGGCTTATGTGTTAGAAACTGATGCTTTAGCAAAACAAGGACTGCCCAAGTCCTTGTAAATGCTGCTCATATTTTTTTCGGAGGAATTTCAATCTGCCAATCATGATAACCGATGGGGGACCTGCAATGGTCTACTAATTCACGAGTCTACACGGTTCAACCAGTCTCAACTTCTGGACACTGCCACTGTTAGATATGGCCCTCCTGCTCGCATAGACCAATTTCCTCCAACCACCACGCCAACTGGTGGCCTACAGTTCGAGCCCAGAGCAGTACCGTTGTTCATCCACCTTTGCTTCTGAGTGTCTCAGTGAGTCCCTACCTGTGCAGGGTGTGTACGTCACCCATAGCTGTGATCAGTGGCTTTGTCAAGTCACTGCTATTATCTCTCCATGACGTTCTATGGCAATGGGCCAACTTGCTGACAGCCGCAACTCTTCATAAGTCACTTACCACTTACGTCCAGTGGAGGTAGACAGCACAGGTTATCATCATAAAATGTTGTAGTTGCTGAACAATGATTGGAAGTTTTAACCGTGATGTTTTGAAAACAATACGTCAGACGATTTCGAGTCACCCAATCACTGCTCCACTGCTACTCAACCCAGGGGGGAGAACTACTAGCCTCCTGACCTCTGGCAGCCCGGTTCCACCACTCGCCATTTAGGCCTGCCACACCATCTTGGCGTCTGAGACACCTGTGTGGACCCAGACAATACGCAACGGTCTACACATGAAGAATGGGACCGCCCCCTCCCCAATACTGTCTTGTATGAAGAACAAGGGCTGGGATCTCCTCCTGGAATGGAACATGGGTCAATGATGATAGGTTTCTCTGACGCTTTGTATAAAGGAATTTAGTGTGGATAGTGTTATTGGTAAAGAAACATAACGTGTTTCCACAGGACATGTGGCCTGTAGTTGAAGAAGTGTCATGATGATCTCTCCATTGGCAAAAGATTCCGTAGTACAGGTAGTCCCCCATTCGGATCACCGGGAGGGGACTGCCAAGGGGGAGGTTACCATGAGAAAAAGATTGAATAATCAACGAATCTACTAGTCGGGGCGTGGAATGTCAGAAGCTTGAACGTGGTAGGGAAACTAGAAAATCTGAAAAAGGAAATGCAAAGGCTCAATCTAGATATAGTAGGGGTCAGTGAAGTGAAGTGGAAGGAAGACAAGGATTTCTGGTCAGATGAGTATCGGGTAATATCATCAGCAGTAGAAAATGGTATAACAGGTGTAGGATTCGTTATGAATAGGAAGGTAGGGCAGAGCGTCTGGTACTGTGAACAGTTCAGTGACTGGGTTGTTCTAATCAGAATCGACAGCAGACCAACACCGACAACGATAGTTCAGGTATACATGCCGACGTCGCAATCTGAAGATGAACAGATAGAGAAAGTGTATGAGGATATTGAAAAGGTAATGCAGTATGTAAAGGGGGACGAAAATCTAATAGTCATTGGCGACTGGAATGCAGTTGTAGGGGAAGGAGTAGAAGAAAAGGTTACAGGAGAATATGGGCTTGGGGCAAGGAGTGAAAGAGGAGAAAGACTAATTGAGTTCTGTAACAAGTTTCAGATAGTAATAGCGAATACCCTGTTCAAGAATCACAAGAGGAGGAGGTATACTTGGAACAGGCCGGGAGATACGGGAAGATTTCAATTAGATTACATCATGGTCAGACAGAGATTCCAAAATCAGATACTGGATTGTAAGGCGTACCCAGGAGCAGATATAGACTCAGATCACAATATAGTAGTGATGAAGAGTAGGCTGAAGTTCAAGACATTAGTCAGGAAGAATCAATACGCTAAGAAGTGGGATGCGGAAGTTCTAAGGAATGAAGAGATACGTTTGAAGTTATCTAACGCTATAGATACAGCAATAAGGAATAGCGCAGTAGGCAACACAGTTGAAGAGGAATGGACATCTCTAAAAAGGGCCATCACAGAAGTTGGGAAGGAAAACATAGGTACAAAGAAGGTAGCTGCGAAGAAACCATGGGTAACAGAAGAAATACTTCAGTTGATTGATGAAAGGAGGAAGTACAAACATGTTCCGGGAAAATCGGGAATACAGAAATACAAGTCGCTGAGGAATGAAATAAATAGGAAGTGCAGGGAAGCTAAGACGAAATGGCTGCAGGAAAAATATGAAGACATCGAAAAAGATATGATTGTCGGAAGGACAGACTCAGCATACAGGAAAGTCAAAACAACCTTTGGTGACATTAAAAGCAACGGTGGTAACATTAAGACTGCAACGGGAATTCCACTGTTAATACAGAGGAGAGAGCAGATAGGTGGAAAAAATACATTGAAAGCCTCTATGAGGGTGAAGATTTGTCTGATGTGATAGAAGCAGAAACAGGAGTCGATTTAGAAGAGATAGGGGATCCAGTATTAGAATAGGAATTTAAAAGAACTTTGGAGGACTTACGGTCAAATAAGGCAGAAGGGATAGATAACATTCCATCAGAATTTCTAAAATCATTAGGGGAAGTGGCAACAAAACGACTATTCACGTTTGTGTGATGGCAACATACTATCTGACTTTCGGAAAAGCATCATCCACACAATTCTGAAGACGGCAAGAGCTGACAAGTGCGAGAATTATCGCACAATCAGCTTAACAGCTCAACCATCGAAGCTGCTTACAAGAATAATATACAGAAGAATGGAAAAGAAAATTGAGAATGCGCTAGGTGACGATCAGTTTGGCTTTAGGAAGAGTAAAGGCGCGAGAGAGGCAATTCTGAAGTTACGGCTAATAATGGAAGAAAGGCTAAAGAAAAATCAAGACACGTTCATAGGATTTGTCGACCTGGAAAAAGCGTTCGAAAATTTTTAAAATGGTGCAAGCTGTTCAAGATTCTGAACAAAGTAGGGGTATGCTATAGGGAGAGACGGGTCATATACAATATGTACAACAATAAGAGTGGACGATCAAGAACGAAGTGCTCGTATTAAGAAGGGTGTAAGACAAGGCTGTAGCCTTTCTCCCCTACTCTTCAATCTGTACATCGAGGAAGCAATGATGGAAATAAAAGAAAGGTTCAGGAGTGGAATTAAAATACAAGGTGAAAGGATATCAATGATACGATTCGCTGATGACATTGCTATCCTGAGTGAAAGTGAAGAAGAATTAAATGATCTGCTGAACGGAATGAAAGGTCTAATGAGTACACAGTATGGTTTGAGAGTAAATCGGAGAAAGACGAAGGTAATGAGAAGTAGCAGAAATGAGAACAGCGAGAAACTTAACATCAGGATTGATGGTCACGAAGTCAATGAAGGAATTCTTTTACCTAGGCAGTAAAATAACCAATGACGGACGGAGCAAGGAGGACATCAAAAGCAGACTCGCTATGGCAAAACAGGCATTTCTGGCCAAGAGAAGTCTACTAATATCAAATACCGGCCTTAATTTGAGGAAGAAATTTCTGAGGATGTACGTCTGGTGTACAGCATTGTATGGTAGTGAAACATGGACTGTGGGAAAACCGGAACAGAAGAGAGTCGTAGCATTTGAGATGTGGTGCTATAGACGAATTTTGAAAAGTAGGTGGACTGATAAGGTAAGGAATGAGGAGGCTCTACGCAGAATCGGAGAGGAAAGGAATATGTGGAAAACACTGATAAGGAGAATGGACAGGATGATAGGACATCTGCTAAGACATGAGGGAATGACTTCCATGCTACTAGAAGGAGCTGTAGAGGGCAAAAACTGTAGAGGAAGACAGAGATTGGAATACGTCAAGCAAATAATTGAGGACGTAGGTTGCAAGTGCTACTCTGAGGTGAAGAGGTTAGCACAGGAAAGGAATTCGTGGCGGGCCGCATCAATTCAGTCAGTAGACTGATGACCAAAAAACAAAAAGTGTTATTGGTGGCGTAGTGGCATGACTGAGCTGTGCTAGCTAGTGCGGAATTCTGTCCCCTTCAGAATCCAGTGGGCAGAGATCTGTTTTACGGTGCCCTAGTATACCTGTTCCCAACTCTTACTTTCACCACGATGCCCCGTCACACAACCGATACCCTCCGACATAGTAGTTGCACAACATCACCAGGTATCGCTAAAACATCAAGGTCGCCACATTCAGCAACTGTTTTGTGTTATTGGTTAACTATCCAATCTATTTTCTGACTATGTTTGTCCGAAATTATTTCTTCTAGGCAAAGTAAGTTTGAAAATATCAATGACAAAAGTTGACTGCTTAATTAAAGATAATGATTTACATAAGTCCTTTCCCAGGGTTTCAAACAGTACCAGTATTCAGTTTACTGCTGCTGAAAAGGCGTTACTGACTAAGAGTCTGAAATATAGTGTAACTCCTTCTCGTAAATACACAAACGTTAAACATCTTATTGTAGATATCAGAGTTGCTACTAAGTATTCTGTGTAAGAAATCAGAGCTCTAAACTAAAGACCTCATTTTGACGAAAAAAAAACAAAATAAAATATGCAGTGAACGTTGAATTTAAAATAGTTCAAAGCAAATTGATTGCAAACAAGTCATCACTGTAAAAGGAGATAAAGGTAGCACCTTAATTATATATCTAAAACCCTAGACTTCTTTAACGAAATTGTTATTGCAAGTAATGATAAGGACCCTACTCCGAAATATCAGGCTAATAAAAGAAATTAACGAAAGTACTAATTTCCTGTTCAGTACCAAACAAAAAGCCTCTCTTAAAGTCACGAATCCCCAGGTATCAAAATTAAGACAAATTAAATTACATATGCTGCGTATGTCTATTCACCATACAGTGAACGATAAGAATTGTCCATCCTAAAAACTGAATGGAGAACTAAGAAATATTCTAAAAACTTTTTATGTTTTGAAGAAAATTTTAACATTAAGAATACTTTCACAGTAGTGGAAGCGAACCTACAACTTCAGTATTCCAGATGGTGCCATATTTGCATCACTTGATATCACTAATCTCTATACTAATATACCAACTGTCGAAACTGTTGATACCATAGAGGCCAATTTGATTATACATAAAATTATGAATTTAAGAGAAGTTCCAGCGTTTTTTGAATCACTTGAAAACTTCAGTTATTTCACTTTAAATGAAGAAATATATTATTAGACAGATAGTCTTGCCATTGAAATTCATTAGCAGGTACATTTGCAGATATATTTGTAAATCACATGGAAACACTTTTTAAAAAAAAAAACTGGATTTAATATGTATGGTCATTTACTATATGTGTTGATGATACCTTATATTACAGAATGGGTCTATAGATGAAGTGAGACTCATTAACTACCATTTTAAATAGTATTCAATCTAAACATCTTTTTGTATTTGAACATGAGTTTCAGAAGAGTATCAATTTCCTGAACATTACAATCGCCATTCACCATGACAAACTTCAGTTTGCAGTTTATAGAAACATTGCAACAAGTGATGTTATTATCAGTGCCACATCCTGTTGTACCTATGAATATACAAAAGCATTCTTTCAGTCCATGAGGCACAGAATTTTTAAACTTCAGAAAGAGATTAATGTTCTTAAACAAATCGCAAAACCCATTGATATCAAACTGACAATGTTGATTTTTCATACAGAAAACAACAGATGTCTTATCAGAATTCACATTCATCTAACGATAATAGCAGATAAATGTACTAAAAACTTAAGACACATATTTGATAAAATTAATAAATTATTTATCAATACAGAAGCAACTATAAACTTCATAACTAACAATTCAGTGCACATCAGACTCAGGCATACCAGTATAAACCTTGACAATAAGTACCTAAACTCATGGTATATAATATACTTTGTGATATCTGTGATAACTCGTACATTCGACAAACAAGCCGAAATTTTCAAAACATACATATGTGGAACGGAAACTGGTAAATCTATGTGTGGCCAACACATAGCACACAGTATCATTCTGTAGATACTATTTATAATGACCTAAAAATTCTCCACAATGCCTGCAAAGACGTACCGCTTAAATGTTTAGAAGAATTAGAAATTTATGTTCACCATAAAAATAAACCATTACCATGGCTTAATGAACAGTTGGATTTCAGAGAGAAATTCTTTTTCGGTCTATTTCAGGATTTGCTCCGAAACTGCTTGTTCTGTTTACATTATTTTAAAGTCTTTTAATTAAAAGCCTTCTGTCATGTTAGAGTTCAACTTTTTGCAACATTTTTCAACCTCCATATGATACTGCCAATTTTGCCATAACCTTAATGGACCAATTGCTACTTTACTTCATCTGTATTTTTCATACATTGAAACTAATTACGCACTGTTTTTAGTTTTCATGATTCCTTACGTAACGACTTTGTTTTGTAGCTATTAAAAACAAAGAATATTTCAGATGACATATATTCTGTGCTGAGCAAACTTTTAGTAACAGATCTCTTCTCTTATCAAAACACATCGGTATTCCTTATGTCACAACTAAGATAATAACTGTATCAACAATGGATCCATGCTGTGCTAATCAACGTATGTTCATAAACATACGACAAGAATGATGTGGAAAGTGAAAGTCAAAATAATAACCTGCGTAAATGGTCAGTCTTATGGATGAAAAAACGGGACTGGAACAAAGGAATGACCTTCCGAAGAGCAGCGCATCAGCGGTTAAAGGGCACTGGCGATGTGAAAGTGAAACATATGAAATACGAATCATTCAGTCATCTTCCATGTTCACCATATTTCATTATCTCCGACTTTTCCCTATTCCATCAATAGACCTAGGGGTTATTTAACGAGCTCCACAGAATCTCATTCAGCGTTGGATCCTAACCTCTAAGAAAATGTTGCACCACACTATTTAAAATTTCATTGTTCGTCTAGATTGCATACATTTCTTATGTTATCATCAGATTCGGTCCTGTCGAACCTCTTCAAGAGTGGCCCATCATTGTCTATAATCAACACACATGGTACTATGTATTTTTCTGCCAAGAGTCATACATGTTGCTCGTCGAAAATAACGAGTTAGTATTGTAGCCAATATTTTCGGGTCTGAATGTGGATATGTGCACTTTGTTGTACAACCATCGACTGGAGAGTTCCCACAATAAAAAAGACAATGTCAGTTTTAGCCAAGTGCTTGTTTTTCAACCAAGTATATCTTAAACGGGGCAGCATTTTCGGCGTTTAGCTAAGAACGTCTGACTTGTAAGATGTAGGCAGAAGAACTGTTTCAGTAATAATAATTAACTAAAAGGAAGAAAAACTGCAGTAGGTGACCAATATAAATGTAACAGCTATATTATGTTTCTAACCTGTTACGACTATTATTCTTGGGTACTCATTCTTTAGAAAGAAAGTGTTCAATATAAAAGTGGATACGGTAAAAGTTACACGCAGTGCTCAGACAAGATTACCTTAGAGAATGCTGTTTGAAGAATTAGGGGTTTTAACTAAAGATTTAGAGTACGCACGTGTTTTACCACTATTCTGTAATAAATAAAACGGTTTGTTGTGTAACTCCTGTCTCCTTGCAGGAATATTCGTATTTCCAGCAGGGCATAAAGCGGATATAGAAACTCATTACGAAATACCCCCACCTCTTTCAGATTTACCGCTGAAATTTTTCTACCGAAAAGCGCATTGACAAAACAAAGCATCAGAGCGTGAACGGAATAAACAGTGCGACATAAATGCGTATTACGTCGTCAGGTCATCTACATACAGAACATTGCTCACGAGGCACAGAAGCGCACGGCCACGGAGATACAAAAGACCGAAATAACTCACTGAAAGTTACACCAATGTGGTTTAGCTTTTACCACAAACTGGGAACGTTACATTCTTACATACCCTACAAAGTCTGTCACAGCTATATACTTTTATAAGAGCCAATGAGTTTTGTAGACATGTCAAACAGGAGTGGAAGCGTCGTTTCCAGCGTCATCTCTGTCCTCATTTTCAGGGTGTCTTCCCGTTTGTCACATCCCACAGCTTGCAGCTGTCTCCATGACGATACTCACGTCATCGATCATCATGAGCAGGTATTATGAATACCGAAGGAAGTGAATGCAAAAGTGACAATATCAGGTTTTACTCCTTAGAGAGTGGAAGCAATCCGAGAAAGATCACGTTGTGATGCCTTGAGAAAAATTAGTGACATGGAACAAAGAAAGTGAAGCTCTTAAGACTAAAAAATAATTCGGAATCATTGAAAATTAATTAATATGCAAAATTATGCAAATTTGAATTTCAGTTTTATGTGACGATACAAAGGCAAATGAGAAATGAACATTCTATATACGAGCACCACTCTACAAATGAACCATGAAATGTGTTGTGCATTTGTAACATTACATGAAAATTTTGTTTATTATCTGCAGCAACGAACTAGAATAAATGTTGTACTACAGATTGATGAATTAAAGCTACCTTAATCGCTATCGCAGCTGCCTCAGGCTACATCGTTACTTGAATCAGCAATGGCTCTATTAGTATGCCAAGAGGATCACCTCTTTGTATGCCTCTCTTTCAGATTTTGTGTGTGTCATTCATTGAATTCCTCCAGAAAATTTGGGGAATTAATTTTAGTGTGGAGTAGTACACTTTTAATGTGTATATTCGAAGTTTTGCGCTATTTGATTCTTGAGAAACGTCCAAAATAATTTACATGTCAAGTGAAAGAAGGCACTTCCACGATTTTGGAAATGTGCGACACATTGAGGCTTATTATACGGTGCCGTCGCAAAAGGAACTCCAAGCCAAGAGTTAAATCACACCGCACTAGTGGCGATTGTTAATTGTCGTGACTGGTGCCGCTACTTCTCAGTCAAGTAGCTCCTGAATTGGCCTTACAAGGTCAAAGTGCACCCCGCTTGCCAACAGCACCTGACATACCGGAACGGTGAGCCATCCTAGTGCTAGCCAAGTCCGACAGCGCTTAACGTCGATGATCTGACAGGATCTAGTGTTAGCACTGCGGCAAGACCGTTGCTCTTTCATCCAGCAGTAGATGTAAAATAACTGACGACGATGATGATCAACGGGGAGGTGATACTACTGGAACCCCCTCAACTAACCTATCATTCAAGTAACGGTGTTTTAGGTACTGTCGTATGAGACTCTCAGACTGTGTTGGAACCCAATCGAGCATAAACCACACCAGTTCTCCTTCTGCATGCATAACTTTCCCAGTAATGAGAGTAGCACATAGTGAAGGAATTGTTGAATTGCGCCACCTTACGAGTCTACCACCCACAATATAACCAAACAGGTATCTCAGGTACTGTTCATGTGTTTATCTGGGCAACTTAAGTCCAACAGTTCCCATTTCTGAGTTCCTAGAGATCAGATATATTTCTCGTGAAGCTATTTGGACTTGGAGAATGTATCCGAACGCTAAAAAGTAGATATGGCTTTCAGTTAAACTGCATGTCGCAAAACCGTTGCAGCGATGCATTTTATGCTGAAAGGGTCCTGATCATGCCGAAACGTTACAATCCTTATTAAAGTAATAAAGTAATTCAAGAAACCGGAGGTGTGGAGAGAAAAACACGTGAAAGAAAAAGTGTAACAGAGATAAATTTAAATAAATTTTTGGTGTCTTAACATAAACACTTCACGTATCATTACGAGGTAGCTTGAATGTGCAAGTAGATCAGCCAGAGGAGTCTTTTGCGAATATTTCGTTTCAAAGCGTTAAATTACTTCCACATTTCGCAACGTCAGCAGCTTCATGGCTATAACATTCAAAATTTGTTTTCTGAAATGTACTACACACACACACACACACAAACACACACACACACACACACACACACACACACACACAGGAACCTCAGTAACTGTGCAATGCCATACAAAGAAGAGTGTTTAATTACGTAATAATCACGTTTCCAATCACAGATTAATACAGTATATACTTAATTACGATCCTAATGATAGCAATCTCAGGCCTGTTGCATAGTTAATTAGCAAGTAGATTAACTTCATTCGCATGTTAATACATTAAAACCAATTTTTACACAGCCATCTGGACCTACCGATGTGTTGGTAGGTACAGAACAATCGGATGTTGGGGGCGGATAATATTTAATATCAGTCGATCAGTTAAATTAAGAAAAATGGCATAAATCAGTTAGGTACGGAACCGTTGCGCTGGGATATGGGCCGGAGGCACTCTCTCTCTGCACCCTACTTCTCTGCAGGCCTCTGGGAGTACCACTTCGTTATGGATCTTACGATTCTAGTGCGGTGGTTACCGCCATGATTATTTGACATGACATGCCTTTCATCGTATTGAAACCAGTATTATACAGATTCAAGTTAGTAGCACGTATGTCACGTAGCGATAGTATGCTCGTGCCTACTTCTACCGCCGTTATTACATGAGGACGCAGCTTGTACTGTGAACTGCCAGTTTCACTCACTCACTCACCCAAGCTGAAAATGTCGCCCTTATCGCCCATTGTGTCCGTGTCTTATACTTCTCACGTGTAACCACGATGTCTCTTGTTAGTCATTTCCAATAGGAGATCTCTTTCCATTTAACATCTCAAGGGACTGGACGATTTACTATTTCTTATGTTTCTTATCAACTTATTCTATGGAACAACGGCATGCCGGCGAATAATCCAGAAGTGGGCTGATATCTTCACAGAGTGCAACTGTAAGTAGGCAGTTTAGGTTTCTATGTTGGTAGCGCCACGTAGCGCTCTGTATGAAAATCACTGACTGTGCTGTGTGCAGTCTGTGGCTGGTTGAACTCATTGATGGAATATTCGCTTGTGTAGTGTTGGAAAGTTGGATGTGAACAGCACGTAGCGTTGGGAAGTTGGAGGTGAGCCGCCAGAAGTGGTGGATGTGAAGAGAGAGAGACGCCAGAGTTCTGAGAGGTTACTATAAGCGGACGATCTGGACGTGTGTCCGCCAGAAAAAGGAAATTTGTGAAGATGGAGGTCATGAATTGATATACACTCCTGGAAATGGAAAAAAGAACACATTGACACCGGTGTGTCAGACCCACCATACTTGCTCCGGACAATGCGAGAGGGCTGTACAAGCAATGATCACACGCACGGCACAGCGGACACACAAGGAACCGCGGTGTTGGCCGTCGAATGGCGCTAGCTGCGCAGCATTTGTGCACCGCCGCCATCATTGTCAGCCAGTTTGCCGTGGCATACGGAGCTCCATCGCAGTCTTTAACACTGGTAGCATGCCGCGACAGCGTGGACGTGAACCGTATGTGCAGTTGACGGACTTTGAGCGAGGGCGTAGAGTGGGCATGCGGGAGGCCGGGTGGACGTACCGCCGAATTGCTCAACACGTGGGGCGTGAGGTCTGCACAGTACATCGATGTTGTCGCCAGTGGTCGGCGGAAGGTGCACGTGCCCGTCGACCTGGGACCGGACCGCAGCGACGCACGGATGCACGCCAAGCCCGTAGGATCCTACGCAGTGCCGTAGGGGACCGCACCGCCACTTCCCAGCAAATTAGGGACACTGTTGCTCCTGGGGTATCGGCGAGGACCATTCGCAACCGTCTCCATGAAGCTGGGCTACGGTCCCGCACACCGTTAGGCCGTCTTCCGCTCACGCCCCAACATCGTGCAGCCCGCCTCCAGTGGTGTCGCGACAGGCGTGAATGGAGGGACGAATGGAGACGTGGCGTCTTCAGCGACGAGAGTCGCTTCTGCCTTGGTGCCAATGATGGTCGTATGCGTGTTTGGCGCCGTGCAGGTGAGCGCCACAATCAGGACTGCATACGACCGAGGCACACAGGGCCAACACCCGACATCATGGTGTGGGGAGCGATCTCCTACACTGGCCGTACACCTCTGGTGATCGTCGAGGGGACACTGAATAGTGCATGGTACATCCAAACCGTCATCGAAGCCATCGTTCTACCATTCCTAGACCGGCAAGGGAACTTGCTGTTCCAACAGGACAATGCACGTCCGCATGTATCCCGTGCCACCCAACGTGCTCTAGAAGGTGTAAGTCAACTACCCTGGCCAGCAAGATCTCCCGATCTGTCCCCCATTGAGCATGTTTGGGACTGGATGAAGCGTCGTCTCACGCGGTCTACACGTCCAGCACGAACGCTGGTGCAACTGAGGCGCCAGGTGGAAATGGCATGGCAAGCCGTTCCAGAGGACTACATCCAGCATCTCTACGATCGTCTCCATGGGAGAATAGCAGCCTGCATTGCTGCGAAAGGTAGATATACACTGTACTAGTGCCGACATTGTGCATGCTCTGTTGCCTGTGTCTATGTGCCTGTGGTTCTGTCAGTGTGATCATGTGATGTATCTGACCCCAGGAATGTGTCAATAAAGTTTCCCCTTCCTGGGGCAATGAATTCACGGTGTTCGTATTTCAATTTCCAGGAGTGTATATATGACTTTTGGACATTATTAAGGTAAATACATTATCTGTTCTCTATTAAAATATTTCATTTGTTAACTATGCCTATCAGTAGTTAGTGCCTTCAGAAGTTAGAATTTTTTATTTAGCTGCCAGTATTGGCGCTCGCTGTATTGCAGTAGTTCGAGTAACGAAGATTTTTGTGAGGTCAGTGATTCATGAAAGGTATAGGTTATTGTTAGCCAGGGCCATTCTTTTGTATGGATTATTGAAAGTCAGATTGCATTGCGGTACAAAATATTGTGTGACAGTTTAATGATGATCAGAATAAGTAAAGAGAAAACTGTTTGGGTACGCTGAGTTTTGCTCAGCTGTTTGAACATCAAATAACGTAGAAGTTTACCAGTACATTCATTCATTATTTTAAGGGGCGTTTCACAACAAGGCTTCCTTGTATGTAATCTGTTCCTGATGATGAATGTAAGTTGATTCCTTGCCTGTTATTTGTTTGTAGCTTTATTCCTGTCCCATTCTAATATAACTCATTTAGTCGACAGAAATACCTGTAGTAGTGACCTTACTGGCTGCCTCACCGTTTGACAGGTCCAAGTTACCTGGAGTTTCTGCAAGATGTGCTGTCACAGTTCTCGGAAACCGTACCCATTGTGTGCGAAAGGATGTGGTTTCAACAGGATGGTGAACCAGCCAACTTCAATGTTAATGTCCATGAGCTCCTGAACAACATGTACTCTCGATGTTGGATTAGAAGAGGTGGTCCATTCTCGTGGGCATTGCGCACACCACTTTAATTTTTCCTATGGCGTTACATCAAGATGCTGATGTATGAAACTCCTGTAGAAATGGATGAAGATCCTCTTGCAAAAGTCCAAGCTGCCACCTCCTGGTACAACAGGTACCAGGGATCTTTAACAGAGGTCAACAGAACATGCACCGTTGTTCAAATGGTTCCAATGGCTCTAAGTACTATGGGACTTAACATATGAGGTCATCAGGCCCCTGGACGTAGAATTACTTGAACCTAACTAACCTAAGGACATCACACACATCCATGTCCGAGGATGGATTCGAACCTGCGACTGCAGCAGCAGCGCGGTTCCGGACTGAAGCGCCTAGAATCGCTAGGTCACAGGGGCTGGCTACGCCGTTGTCATGCTTGTATTGAGACTGGCGGTCGCCACTTTCACTACAGTCACATAGGAGTGGCGAAAGCAGAGCCACTATGACGATGCAAATCAGGTTTGTTGAAATATACGCTGTGACGGTGTTGAGCGTTAGTTACTTTGAGAATGAACGTGGTGAGTTGATGTTAGTCACGAATGCCTTTAAGGCCACAGAGCCGCTGTTATGCCGGAGCCAAGGTAGCCCCTGAGGGCCGGCAACCCATATTACATTACAGAGGACAACCTTGTCTATGCCCAAGGGGTACCAAAAGCACAGTGGTAAACACCGGCTATTTAAATACAAGATAATCGAAACAGACATTCCGAGCACTAATTCCTGCAGGGGGAGCTCGAGCCACGGCCTGCTGGAAATATCAGTACGCCAAAACGTGATTGGATGGATGCAGCTAGAACCAGTCCCAAAGATCAAGACTTTTACTGGTATCGCTATTGTTACCTTTCGTTTGTTGTTCAGTCATCAGTCTTGTGAACTTACATTAATAAAAGTTGTGTTTGTTAAAAATTGCGAATTATCAGTGAGCCGTGGCGAGGCCCTCGGGCGCAAGACGCTATCGATTACTCCTCTGGTTGAGGTTGGCACTATGTGCGATCGCAAGCGCCTCCTGTCGGAGCGGGTCCTAACGAGGGAGTGAGTGCGAATACGGGAGTCAGGGGCGGACAGCAGAGGAGAAAGGAAATTGCGGCCGCACTCTGAGGCGACAAGGGAAGAGTTGTTGTGCACGGCCGAGAATGGAACGTTGAGCAAGGCGGCAGTCAGCATCGCTTTCCGGGGGCCAGAGTGTTGCGGCAGTCCAGCGAGCAGACACTATCTCTGGGAGCAGTGCTCCGGTTTGTGGACGTGACGTGGGTCGCATTTTGGCGCAGCATAGTTTGTTTGGTACGCATCTGCTGCTTCCTTTATGCCCACGTGTGTTGTTCTGTCCGTATGTGCATTGAAAAGGCTACGTTCCGGCTGGAACAGTGGCTTGTGCTTTACGTTCATGCACCCTCACTCATTTGTTTTGCTGCAGGCAGTTGTAATTTCAGAGATTTTTTTTTCGTCGCGATTGTCTTAACCCGGCGGTGCCTAGTATCCGAGAACAAGACAGCTAACGTGTGACCTATTGTTTTGGGTTTTGGAGTCCTGTTTGGGCAACCTAGTTATCACGCACACAAATGTATTGCTGCCGAGTGAGGTTAGTCCTAATCTTGTGGAACTGAGCTTTCAGTGACTGGCTCGTCTGCAAATTAATTAATTTAACCTTTGTGGTGTGTTGTTCTTTTCATTTGTGTATGTTTCGCCGTTAATGATAACTATGGGTAAGATAGCAAGGTCTTGAAGGGCTTCCGTATCGAGACTGTATTTTTGTCAACTGTTTAATTTAATTCTTGTTTATCGGTCTGGTGAAATCTTGTGCCAAGTTTGGTAATTTCCGCCTGTGGTCCGGAAGTTGGTTTGAAGGTAAATCCGTTGTTAAATCTTTACTGGACCTACTTGTTAACTGCTCTTGCGTTGAACTAATGCCATTATTAAATCGGTTCTCGTGTGCTATAAACTGTATTACCATAGACAAGGAGACAGGGCACATTCTGTGGTCGAGGGGTGGGCACGATTGCTGCTTTGCGCGTGGCGTCTTGTCGCTCGCTATCATTTCCCGCGTTAGTGCGTGCGGCGTGAGATTTGTTTGCCCGCGGTTGTATGGCCGCTCGTCAGCTGTGCCTGCTTTCGCTTCAGTGTGTGCCGTGTTTCGTAAGGCGTGCGCCGACTTTCAGTCACTGTTACTCCTGTGTTGCTGTCGGTCGCTTACCGAAACGTTAGTCTGTTTCAGCACGGTGGCCACTGGGCCGTGACGATGTCGGTTGATGACCAGCGTTGGGGCGGTCGTCCGCTCTGAGTGGCTTCGGTCGCTTGGACTTGACAGTTACCTTCTGGTTAAACAGATCAAACTTGTTTATTGCTGTAAATTCCTAAGGAGTTTGTGAGAAATGTTATAACTTAGCTTTCATGATTTTACTTAATTTAAGCATTCTTGTAAAGTAGTCCTTTATCTACGTTTTATTGATTGGTGATTCTTTATTGGGGTTATTCACTGGTTGAAGGTTAACATATGTTTGTAACCAAGTTTATGACCTTGCTTAATTGAGATTTGTTAAGAGCCTTTATTGCTGGAAGATCATTAAAGCTTGGGTGCTTGTAATTGTGAATACTGTTGTCTGTCTATGTTGTGGGCTACCCTTCCACTTCCACAGCCAAGCTGTCCTATCTACCAGTACAATCAGTTACAACAGACGCCCTTGTCAATACCTCGCTCAGTTTGAACGAGGTTATGTAATGAGGCTACGACAAGCTGGATGTTGTTTCTACGGTACTGCAGAAAGGCTTGAAAGGGTTTTAGTCACTGTACATGATTGCTGACAGCGGTGATAACGAGAATGTACGGTCTCCAGATGGCCACGTGGCATTGTCGTGTATGGCTTTGACACGTCGCACTGCATCTGCGGCAGCAGTTTGAGCAGCAGTTGGCTGTCGACAC
Source organism: Schistocerca gregaria (assembly GCF_023897955.1). Classification (NCBI taxonomy): domain Eukaryota; kingdom Metazoa; phylum Arthropoda; class Insecta; order Orthoptera; family Acrididae; genus Schistocerca; species Schistocerca gregaria. The sequence goes on from NC_064925.1 coordinate 254,602,949, forward strand.
CAGAGTGACACAATGAACTATGTCAAATTGGCTACTTCAAAGACTTCTCCGAGCCAGACGCCATGTGGCGTGCATTCCACTGATCCAAAACCATCGCCATTGGCATCAAGCGAGAGCTCATTGGAGGGCTGGGTGGAAATGTGTTGTGTTTTTTATGAAATCTGGTTCCACCCCGGTACCAGTAACGACCGCGTATTGGTTAGGAGGAGGCCAGTTGATTTTCTACATCCAGTCGGTGCAAGTCCTAGACACACTGGACCTTCACCTGCAGCTATGGTCGGGCGTGAGATTTCGTATGACAGCAGGAGGAGTCACGTGGTTATCCCACGCACCCTGATTACAAATCTGTACGTCGATCTTGTGATTCGACCTGTTGTGCTGCCATTCACGAACAGTATCGGGTGTTTTCCAACAGGATACGGCTTGTCCACATAACGCTGTTTTAGCCAATCTTGCTCTACAGAGTGTCGACTTCTTTGCCTTGGCGTGCTCTACCACCAGGTCTGTCTCAAATCTAGCACATAGAGACACCATCTGATGACAATTTTAGTGTCATCCACAAACAGCAGTAACCGTCGCTGTATTGACCAAAAGCAACTTGCGTGAAACTCCATCCAGCAACCTGACATCTGGCACCTGTTCAAGACAATACACACTCGCTTGCCTGGCTGCACTCTACAATATGGCGATTACACCGGTTGTTAATGTATCAGCGTTTCACATTTGCAATGGCGCATCTCTCGCTTTCACTGACATTTTATCTTGCAATGTTAATCGTTTACATATTGCAACACCCCAAGAAACCCTAAAACCTAAATCAGAATGTCATGATAATTTAAAGTAGGGAACAGTGTTATCCTGACAGGTACCACAACTTTGACAATAATATAACACCTTAAAGTTTTGATGAACACCAATTTCAATAATTACTGAGCACGTCATGATATAAAGCTAGAAAGAAAGAAAGGTTGTTTTTAATAAGCTACGAAACATCTTAGTAATAACTGCAAATCAATACGACAAAAGTTAAGTCCATATTAATAAGTCGGTCAGAGATAACATTTATTGTAAACGCTGCGAAAAGGAAGTTCAATGCGTCTACAATGCTCGATCATGGAAAAGTTAGTCGCTCGCTAGCTTGCTTGCTATAAAGTCGTGAGAGAGAACCGTTTGTAATAGTACTACAAACGGAGAAAGTACTATTGTGTGATAGAGATGCGCGGACAGTGTTCTCAGCTATTCTGACTTGAGAAATTGAAGTGATATTCCGATAGTGTACGACGAGTTAATGAACTTTAAATATTGGAGATATTATTGTTGGGCTCAACCTTCATCAAAGTGAACAGTTAAAACGAAGAATGGACATAGTATCGAAGACTGCAATACCTGATTAGCCTTGATAGGAAACATCAATACGACCACACGAAGATAATACAAATACGCCGATTGTAAAAGCTGTCGTAATTGAAAAGAATCGTAATTGATCTGAGCCATCGGTGAGCGTGTGGTGTGATGACTACAAACTAATTGCTAAGAAGAAACAATAAAATTGTTCGTCAGTAATGGAAATCTCACGTGTTGGCTCCATCATTAATTGAACTGTGTGATAGCTGATGATCCAAATTAGTTAACTGTGAACATTTTAATTGAAAGAGTGACTTGATGAGCATTGAGCATTGGAAGGGGTGTTTTTTGCCGAAATAATATCACGACGCACGAAAGGAAGATAGCATTATAGAGTATCTCTGGATTTGCGTCGTGTCGAAGTGAACAGATCTGACTAGCAACGTTACAACTAGTGATACTGAACCACAAATGAACTTTTCCTAGCTTCTGGGATGTGAAACGACGCCGGTGACGAATGAGTCACTCAATACTGCAATAACTAACTAACCGGGCATAGCAAATCATCATAAAAACCATAACAGACAATTAAAATAAGCAGTTCGGATCGCTGAGAAGCCATTCCGATAATGGCTACAAGCTTGTAAGCAGATATCTCATTCCGTAAAAGTGACTTACAGAGCCTGTTGAAACAAGCCTTGGTGACGATTTGCCCTCGGCTTGTTTCTTCGCCGTTGGGGAATTTTCCTGCCGCTCTGTCGTCGTCGCTGCACTGTTCGTCGGACGCCTACCGCACGCTGCGCGTTGACTAAGGCTCAACGCACGCCCCCTTGACAACGCGCCCGGACCTGCTGCAATTAGACAATCTGGGCGTGGAACAATTCTGCAGTGCCGTGAATGGTAACCGTCGGACAGAGAGCCGCCCCATTTCAAAGTCAATTTAGAGTAGCCGGCCAGCGAGACGCTGTGAGCAGAGCGGAGCTGAGCTGCATTTTAATCTGCAGCGCCACGTGCCGGTCGCCTTTGCTGCGAGACCCGCTGTCTGAAATAAAAAGCTTTCCGCCCACTTCCTGAAGCTCACCTACATCTGGGCGCCTCTGAGTAATCCGCCGGTAATTGTCCAGCGTGTGGAGGGCGAGTCTCTCACTCTCTCTCTCTCTCTCTCTCTCTCTCTCTCTCTCACACACACACACACACACACACACACACACACACACACACACACACACACATATTTGTAGATGGAACAGTCTGTGGAAGACCCGGTGCCGTGATTGCTATTTCCCTTCTCGTCCACTTCTTCTCTTTCCTTTGTCCCCTCCTTGCAGTCTCTAATTTGGTCTGGCCGATTGTTTGCTGAAAGGCGTAACAGAAAGCTTTTAGGGTGAACTCTTCTCGGTATTCTTGCCTCACCAGATTTGTTTGCATACTCATGCTTTCAGCGTCTTCCTCTGTCGTGCTCGGCAGGATTCAACTGTCCGAATAACAGGCCGTGTGGTATTTAAGCATGTAGTTGGCTAAATTGTGTTATGGAGATGTCACGAGATCATGAAACTTTCATATGGTACCAGAAATTATTGCAATGTTTGCGAAGAACGTTAGTTGCGATGCCGGTTCCGCTAGATTGTGCGACGCGACTTCAAAAAGTAAATGCGATTCTCGAAAGGCACGCACTACACGTTGACTAAAACAAAGAAGAGTGCGAGGTCATCCATATCGGTACTAAAAGAAATCTGATAAACCTAAGGGCTGTCAATTCGACTAAATACCTAGAAATCACAATTACGAGCAACTTAAATTGGAAAGACCACATGTATAATATTGTGGGGAAGGCGAAACAAAGACTGCGCTTTGTTGGCAGAACACTTAGAAGATGCGACAAACCCACTAATGAGACAGCCTACATTACACTTGTCCGTCCTCTGCTGGAATATTGCTGAGCGGTATGGGATCCTCACCAGGTAGGATTGACGGAGGACATCGAAAAAGTGCAAATAAGGACAGCTCGTTTCGTGTTATCGCGTAATAGGGGTGAGTGTCACTGGTGTGATACGTGAGTTGGGGTGGCAGTCACTGAAGAAAAGGCGGTTTTCTTTGCGGTGGGATCTATTTGCTAAATTTCCATCACCAACTTTCTCATCCAGATGCGAAAATATTTTGTTGACACTCACCTACGTAGGGAGAAATGATCATCATAATAAAATGAGAGAATTGAGAGCTGGAACTGAAAGATTTCGGTGTTCCTTTTTCCCACGCGCCATTTGAGAGTGGAATGGCAGAGAAGTAGTATGAAAATGGTTCGAAGAACCCTCTGCCAGGCACTTAAGTGTCAATTGCAGAGTAACCATGTAGATGTAGATCTAGATGTTGATAGACCAAGAATGTCGTTTATCCATTTCTCACAGTCATATCGTAATGTGAAGATTGAACTGCCCACCTTTTGAAACGGTGCTTAATCTGCAGAAAGATATCTTGCATAACAACGCCATATCGCTTTTAAGTTTCCGTAGACACTGTTCACAGAAAATTCAGCATTTTTGAGGAGATGAAATTTAATCAAACGACTCAGCTGTCCTGAGTCTACAGTTTCCTGTTAGCAGGTAAAAGAATACCTCCCTGCAGATCTTCTGTCTGCTAAGGGTGGGCACATCAAACTCGTTTTCGTAATACAGCAGTTCCAGTTGTCAGGATAGATGATATTTCATTAAAACAGGAGGAGAGCTACTAACAAATAACAGGGGAGCCGTTAAAGAAATCTGTGTACATTAATTATTAAGAACAATTAAATGTGATGTACCATCGTTACACCATGAGGCGATATCAACCCCAAATTCTATATTACTTGTCGGTAAGCCGTTGTTCTGTAGGAGCAGCATCGGTTGATAACATAAGGATCGGTTGATAACATAAGGAACATTATTATGGAAGGCCAGGTAATTTTTATTGAACACGGCACTTCAGAGCGACATAGATGCACGAAGCCATTTTTCAACATAGTCTCTAAAAACGTTCCACTAATCGTGTTGTTCTTTCACGATAGAAATCTGCTCCTTGGCGAAGGAGCCACTCGAGAACCGCTATGCGAACGCCCTCATTATTGGGAAATCTCTTTCCCTCAGATGTTCAGTTTGCCAGAATCTGGGCTATATGGTGGATCTTTCTAAACCTCCCATCGAAAAGGCTGGACCGAATTTTTCATTGTGCTTTGTCGTGTAGGAAAATTACGTCTTTTCTTAATTTTCCAAGTATATTGTTGTTTACGTTTTCCCAGACAAGAATCATACTACCCTTCATACTTCCACCTTTCCAATTGCCGCGCCGTTTGGTTCGCATTATCTGATGGAGCTGTTATCAGCAATGTGTCTCCACGGAACGTAGACTAGGTACTGTATTCTGTGCAATTGTCTTAGCGTGGGACGACAAAAGTAACTCACTGTAAGGGGTTTACTTCTCCTGTGATGGGACACTTTGAGGATCCTGGTACTTTGATGGAACGTCTAGCCACGTAGTACTTACTCAATTACTTGGACCACAGTTTGGGAAACAATGCTCTATGAAGTCCCTACGTAGAGAACTCAGCCTATTCCTCTGTATAGTGTCCTTTTCGATTCACTACGAATCGGTCCTTTTCCATTCACCACTAACCGTGTAGCCGCTGTTCAGATTAAAGTTGCACCTTCTCATCTCAACTGCTTCTTTGACGGCAGAATACCAGTAGGCAGGTGCATGAGGTAAGAAACTTAATAGTATGTTTGCGAGACTTTGTTCGGCAGCAACTTATTTGTCAATAGTTAAAATATAATCAAAGATGGAAATGCTGATGAGGATGGAAGAGAGAGAGGTGAAGTGTTATTGACTGGAGCTAGCAGGATGTGCACGTATCTCCAGGAGGATCTCAATGTTGGGCAGTTGGAGTTAGTTGAACTTCCTACGATAGAGAATGGGAGTAAATAGAAGGCGCATTGAAGATGAGGTGGTGCAGCAAGTACCTGTATTGGTAGTTAGTCAGTTGGATACTGGGTGCCGGGATTAGGTTTTACGATTAATGTGTTGGTTCGGAAGATGCTTCAAGAAGAAAAGAAGGTTTGGGAATGCTATATGATGAGAATTGGGGAAGGTAGGCGGACGTGGAAGGCGTGACGGAGAGCATGTCTTTCGAAGATTTCGAGGTCTTTCTAGAGTATGGTAGAGACAGAGGTCCAGGCACCATTGGCATGAATCAGGGAGGGATCGAGGAGGGATTTATAGTTGGACATCATGACAGAAAAATGTATACCCCCTGTTGGTAGTTTATTGGTTCTAGGCTTTCTGTTGGATGGTAAGTATGTGTCCATTCCATGTTAGTTTTCTGTCGAGGGTTAGTTCTGAATAGTCTTTCAGTAAGACGTGTGGGTTGGTTATTGATGAATAGCTCCATAACTTTGTTCTGTAGGCTCTTCGCGGCCCGTTGGCTTGGGCGATGGTGATGATATGCATTTCCGCTGCCCGTAGCAAAGCCACATCTTACCTTCACCCTTTATCGACGTGATGTTACAGTTTACATGCTTTCCTAATTTTTAATTCGACGCATGAAGAGCCGTTGTTCTTTCTCTGTCAACCTATCTCCTACAGGGAGACATACTTACTAACAGACACAGTTACTCCACACTCTTGGTTGGTCGTATATCCAAAGACATGAATGTGTGCTTTCCAAAAGCTAACGCCACTAGTTTATTCTTGAGCCAGTCGGTACCTTCGATATCTATAAGAGAGCCAAACTTTTGACCTAAATCTACTCACCATTGCTTTCTCTGGAACTGACTCACTCTGTTGAGTTCTTATTCTGGGTCGAGTCTCGTTCAATGAATCACTCTGTTAGAATCCAGCGCGTCTCTCCGCCAGGTCTAAGCAGACGTTTCGACGGTCTGGACTTATTTGCATACCCGGAGACGTCGGAGAGGGAAAAATTTTATCGACTTCAGGCGTTGCCAGAGATTTATTTCACCGGCTTGCGGTCTGGCGGTGGCTTTTCCCGCAGGACCTGGAATACTGATTTCGAGGAGAGCTGCCCCTGATGTCTTGGAACTCTTCTACCTTCGTCTGCGCGGGCAAGTTTCGCGAACAGGCGCAGTGCGAAATGCATCTTCGGCGAAATGGCTGCCTGCAAAGCAGCTGCGAACACGCTTTGGAAGTATAACGGTACAAGGGTGAGGCGGAGGGTTCTCGATGTGGCTCACAGATGGCGTTGATGTCAATGAAATTTTTCACTTGTTTTATTTCAGTCAGAATCACAAAATATGGTAACAAACGGATGATTTGTAGGAGTATCAACATGAACACCAGATTTTATAACTCGTGATCGCTATCTGGCGAACATAGTATCCGCCACAAACGACTGTTCTCGTCACACATATGGTAGTACGACAATGGATATCGCAAACGCTTTATTGATCGAATGCCGACTATGACACATAGAATATAAAGACGACCAAGTGTGGCCGGAAGTAGTTATGATTTCTGCCATACGATGTGACTGCGTTTAAAATAACAGTAAGTGTCTAATACCCCACTTTTTCCTCTAGCAGTACTGACGTTTTTTCATATGACATTTTTATTTTTTTTGCGTTGGGTCATGTTGCACAATAATGCACGTAAAGATGTAGCACTACAACGCTTTTATTTCGACTGAAACACTTTTTTCTTTTAGGTTACTTTCTTGTCTGTTCTGTACAAATTCTGCAATTGATTTCACACTAAGTGGCCAATGAACTAAAGACCTGAAACTTAGAACTGGATAACAATGAAATATTAATTCGTATTCTTGTCTAGTGTGTCTCGGCGGGTACTCTATGTACTGCTGCTATTTCTCCATTTTTCTGTTCCAGTCGCGAACTGTTGCTGGTAAGCCTCCGTGTGACCTCGAATCTCTAGTTTTTACCTTCACTGTCTTTTCGGGAGATATACCAGGAGGAAGCAGTATATTGGTTAATTCAGGTGAAGAGGACAGAAATAAACCTGAAAATTAGCACATATCTCCGTCGTAATCTCACCAAAATATCTGAAATTTCACACATACTGGACTAAAAGGCAAAAAATTATTATTTAATAAAAGCTTTCAAATATAACACGTTTCTGAAATTACGTAACATAAGTATTTTCTCGTAGATAAATATCTATTCCTAACCCCGTATTGAGAGTCCTGAAAGTTTGTGGTTTTGAATTTTTAACAATTATAACACCACCTGCAAAATCTTAAGCGAAAAATGTGGGGCGCATGTAGTAGATAATAGTAAGGAGTGCAGAGAGTAGCTGTCGTAGAGAAATATCACACAGGAGATTTCTGTTGAGGACAGGGTACACACCCTTTGCGAAATTTTTGAATGAAGTCATTGTCCTTTAGGCTGTTGAAATGTTATTTATTACTATTTGAGTGGTTTATTTGGTAAATGATTCCTTTCAGAATGCTTGCCAATGACCACGTGCAGTCGCAGTAAATAATATTTCAACAGTCTGAAGAGGAGTGACTTAAATATCACACAACAATTCGTATCATTTGCAGTGCAATAAAACAGTTGGCGGCTTAGGGGAACTATTTACGTACCAATTAGCTATTCCACATGTCACACGTTTCTCGTTTTAAATTTTGCTAGTAGTGTCACAGGTATTAAAAATTCCAAGCACAAATTTTCAGGACTGTCTGTATAGGATTAGGAATCTGAATGGGCATCGGAAGAAATAATTTCATACTTTTCGTCCGTTCTAAAAGTGTATTATATTAAAAGCTTTTTCTTTGAATAATTATTTTCTTACTATCTAATGTGTTGTACTGATAGTCATCAATTTTGAGTTATAATACCGAATACCGTACAAATCCAGGAGAAATTTGGAAACGGAATCAAACTTCAAAGAGAGCAAAACTTTAAGGACTGTCGATGATACTGTAATTCTGTCAGTCACCAAAAACTTTAAAGAACAGTTGATGTAATACATGCTTTCTTGAAAAAATTATAAGGACATCAGCGAATGTGAAATAAGGGTAATTGTATGTAGGCGAATTAATCAACTGACGCTGAAGGAGTTAGATTACGAAACGATACATTATAAGTACTATGTGAGTTGTGCTACTTGGGCAGAAAAATAACTGATGATGACCGAAGTAGAAAATAGGGGGGTTGGAACTTTAATAGTGGCAGCTATTTATTTACAACTCGTAAAAAATAGATACGTGTTTCAAAGTTTTACTGACCTTCAAAGTAGTCACCAGCATTGTGTATAACCCGTTGTCAGCGATGTAGAAGTTGTAGGATACTCTTAGCAGTGCCAGTTGTGTTGACAATTCGAGCGGCGCGGTCTATTGCCCGACGAATTTGTAGCAGTTCTGAAGCGAATGCCGTGAAGTGTTTCCTTCAGTTTAGAAATCGATTTTAACTTGCGAGGCCTCTAATCAGGGAAGTGCAGTAGGTGGTACAACACATAGCAGCCCCATCAGTCAAACAAATCAGTAACAACTTTCACTGCACGTGCTTTTGCATTGTCCTGCAAAATGATGTTCAGGTCCTGCAGGAAGTGCTATCCAAGTGCATATCTTTCTTACATCAGTTGTTGACTGAATGTCTGTTGCAGTTATTGCATTTACTTCTGAACGAGCCATTATTGACAAAAACAAATTCCATGATGGAATACATCTACATTGATGGTAGTGTTAGAATTCCGAGGCCCATGACAACGGCCTATACGAAGTTCACTGACTAACGCAGCAGATCAGTCTCACTAGCCCGTTGTGGTCTAAGAATATCGTTGGTGAGTATACAGAGTGGACCCAAAATATATCATACGGGATAATAGAGTGAAAGTAGTCAAAGGAAACAAACCTTCATATTTCAGAGTCAGAAACACTAGTGATCATATACACAAGTTGATTTAGCTGCTCCTGCCGATCTCTTTTTATGCAACCCGCAATGCTATACCTAGTGTTCAAAAACCGAACGCGAGATTTTCATATACTCTCGCTCGCTACATGCTAACTATTAGTCCTGCAGAAAAACAGGACATTTTTTGTTGGAAATTAGTTAAATTTTATGCAAATATACACTTTCGCTGGGGAGCCTCCGTTTTTGAGTTATTCAATAAACGTACAAAAGTGGCCTTTAAACGCACCTCCAACCCACACTCCCACTGGCAGGATTTCTAATGTGTTGTACGTGGCACTCCCTCCTACCACCGTACAAAAATTTCAGACTACACGAACTAGTCCAGATATTTGACCTTTTTTGATCTCTAGCGATCGGTCTTGTACGTCATCGGCGTAGTCGGCTATTTCTTTAGCATTACTAATTTGTATGCGCAAGAGGGTAATGAAAGGAAAAAGACTTTTGATAAGTTACGCTAAACTAATTACGCTGACAATTAGATCCATATATAACCCTTACAACCACAGTAGCTTCGTAGACAGAAGGTCTGACGAATACTACGATGTAACTGTTTATTTTATGCTGATAAAATCCACTACATGGTAAGGTAAAATTTACACAAACATGAATTTTACAATTTATAAGTGCTCTACTCAGCCAGTGGTGTAATAAGGCCAGTCTGCAAAGACCAAAAAATTATATTCAATGTATTCGCAGTTGCTACTATGGACAACCTTGAGCTGTAGAGTGGAATAACGACAGCAAAAATTGCTGCCGGACCGGGAATTGAATGCGGATTTTCCGCTTATCGCGAGCGCTCGCCTTCCCGTTTGGTTATGGTTGTCGTCAACCAAGCGTGCACAACCTGTGCTAGTACATCCATTATGTATAGGCTACTCCCGTACAGGTGAGACATTTGACTTGGAAGTCGCTTGCGCAGTGTTGGCGGTAAATACGATATTTCAGTGCCTGTGGTATTCTGACTCAAAGTTCCTTTGACATGCACGCATGCGACAGAACTTTGTGCAACGCCACATGCCTGCATTCACGCTGAGGAACGCCTCTTTGAACAAGTGTCATAAATGTAGCAACTTATGAAACTTGGGAAGCAAATAGAATTTATTATTACTGTACCGTAGACATAAGAGTTTCGGCCTCTCTGACATGAAGTTAAATGCGCCGTTTATGGTCCATCAGCATGGGAAATTAGCTGAGGTTATTGAGGAGTATTCAGAGGGAATTATTTACTTCCTGACCACGTTAAGGAAGTTGCCGCCCTTAGTCTGAGCGCTGCGCGAGGCTAAGGCGGAATTTGAGTAGAAATTGGCTTATACTTTTCCACTCAGCCGTTTACGGACTAGGCTCCCTTACCTCATGTTGATACATTTACCCTTCTCCATCACTCATCAAACTTTCCAACTTCGTCACGTAATCGCCCTGTAAATAGCGGACATAACTCTCCCCTCTCTGTCCTACCACTTTACACGACCAGTGGTAGATTCCAGCCTCTGTGTTACAACCTTCCCCTTGCTATATCCAAATAAAAAGTGAATCAATGTTATGCTTTCTCCCTAATTCCATAATGTTTCAACCTAACTAAATATTGTCACAAACTTGCACCGTGCTGCAGGTGGAAAACAGGTTCTCAACTATAATAAATTGCAGTAATCCGCTATAGCTCCATCATAAGTTGTATTAAGAAATATCTTTTTTGTTTCTTGTTGGTGACTAGTTTCGGACACCTACGTCCATTTACAAACCGTCCTACAAGCAAAATTCCAGTTGGCATGACAATTTTGTACTAAAGAGACATCCATATTTGTAATATAATTATATTACACTAGTATAAAAGCAGGGTACACAGATTTGTCACGGTCATTTACTTTATGAGTTCCATATTGTATTCAAAAATGTTCAAATGTGTGTGAAATCTTATGGGACCTAACTGCTAAGGTCATCAGTCCCTAAGCTTACGCACTACTTAACCTAAATTATCCTAACGACAAACACACACACTCATGCCCGAGGGAGGACTCGAACCTCCGCCGGCACCAGCCTCCATATTGTATTGTAAGTGTAACAATACAGGCGGAAGCCTCCTGCAGTGATGATAAAGCGGCACTGTGGCCGACTCAGCAACAATAAATAGATCACATAGGGAATAATCCCACTTTGATCATTGCTACATCGGCAATTTTTGTGCATAGGCTATTGCCTATATTGTCACGCTTACGATATTGTATGTAAATAGTATGTCCACTCGTAAAAAAAAAAAAGACAATGACAAGTCTATGTACCTTTTATGTACGAGAGTTGGCACTTTAATAGTGGCAACTATTTGTTTGCAGCTCGTACAAAATAGATACGTGTTTCAAAGTTTACTGGCCTTCAGAGTAGTCATCCACGTTGTGTATAACCCTTTGTCAGAGATGTGGAAGTCGTAGGATACTCTTAGCAGTGCCAGTTGTGTTGACAGTTCGAGCGGCGCGGTCTATTGCCCAACGAATTTGTAGCAGTTCTGAAGCGAATGCCATAAAGTGTTTCCTTCAGTTTAGAAATCGATTTTAACTTACGAGGGCTTAAATCAGGGGAGTGCAGTAGGTGCTAAAACACTTAGCAGCCGCATCAGTCAAACAAATCAGTAACAGACTGCACTGTACGTGCTTGAGCATTGTCCCCCAAAATGATGTTCAGATCCTGCAGAAAGTGTCATCACTTCTGTCTGTATGCTGTACTTTTATGGAACACAACCTACGACCAGCTTAGAGGCAGAAGTAATGACACTTTTTGCAGGACCTGATCATTACTTTGCTGAACAATGCTCAAGCACGTACACTGCGAGCTGATACTGATTATTTTGACTACTGGGGCTGCTAAGTGCTATACCACCTACTGCACTCGCCTGACTTACGCCCTCGTGAGTTCAACTCGATTTCTAAGCTGAAGGAAACACTTCACGGCATTCGCTTCAGAACTGCTATAAATTCGTCGCACAATAGACCGCGCCGCTCGAACTGTCAACACAACTGGCACTCCTAAGAGTATCCTACGACTTCCACATCGCTGGCAACGGGTTATACACAATGCTGGTGACTACTTTGAAGGTCAGTAAAACTTTGAAACGCGTATCTATTTTGTACGAGTTGCAAATAAATAGTTGCCACTATTAAAGTTCCAACCCTACTATATTATCGAAACCAATAGAACCTGGCAACAAATTGTGTGTGCTGATGTGCTCTACTAACCACTACACATCCCATATAGAGTTGTTTCACACATTCTTTGCAACTCAAACTGATTATTCGCTTTATATAAAAATCTTTTTTATTTTATTATGTTCTTGGTGACGATGCGTTGCATTGGAGTGACGGGCGATAGGGAGTTTATGAAATTTTCCGGGCGAGTGCGTATATCTCATGAGAACGGGCGTATCGCGCGGCGCTGCTCGCTTGTTTTCCGAGAACGGCTCGCTAAACATAAACACGGGTGTTTTCCCAGTGCGTGGCGGCCCTGCAGGCCGCGAGTTTCCGCTCGCCGAGGTTGTTTTGTCACGAAGCACTCGTGGCGGTGTAACTGTGCCGAGGCACGGCTTCTGCCGAGCGTCGCCGTTCTCTCACGACTGCCACGATGGATTCCGGATAAATGATTTGCATATTCGACAGTTTTCACTTAGCAAAATTAATTTGCTGGGAGTAAAATGGGTCCTGGTGCAGATTATAGATGAAAGTAGCATTACAAAATGCGAAATGACAAATGTGTTCAGTGAGGTGAAATTATGTGTAAAAAGATAATTTCACGAAAAGGATTAACCGACAGATCGGTGATATGTTTTGAAGGATTCGTAAACTGAAATTAAAGTAGCAAGTGCAAGAGACACATTAATAAGTCATGCGATGGCGGAAGATAAATGTTAGGAAATGATTTATCGAACTACTTTCACTCTGTTTCCCTGCCGTTCCACTCTTGAACAGAGCGTGGGGAAAACGACCACGTTAGTCATTCTGTGGGAGCTCTGATTTATTTTATTACAGCGATCATTTCCCCCTTTTTTAGGTGGATGTCAGCAAAATATTTTCGCATTCGGAGAAAAATGTTGGAAATTGAAGTTTGGTGAGAAGATCTCTCGGCAGCGAAAAGAGCTAACTCGTATATCATGTGTGTGACACTCTCTCCCTTGTTTTGCAATAATGCAAAACGAGCTGCCTTTCTTTGTTCTCTTTCGTTATTCTCCATCAACCCTCTCTCTTTCAAGCCTGAAATCGTTTTCATTTTAATTACACGAAATTCTACTTTTAATTTGTTTTACAATTTCCAAATATATTAGCAAAAATACTAAAAATATATTTTTTCAATAATTAAAAAAGGACCACACGATCAGGGCGAGGTAAGATTTATTTATAAAACATAGGCTGTATGCTTCTTCCGTACGTAGGACTGAGACTGACAGATGAACTGCGTATTTACCTAGTCCAACTACAATTACATATTTCAATATTAATTTATTTGTATACCAGAATATACACATAAAAAATAAATGGGCGTCTTAGGATAAAAATCATTAAGATATCATTAGTATAAATAATATACATGTATAATATTACGTGTGTGTGTCAAACTGTCTGAAACTTTTTTTTCATTGATCTGTAAGCTACACACATCAAAAACAGTTTTGCATCACCCCTGTTCCCAGAACTCCTGAAGATAGACGTTGACTGTGGACATTGTATCATAGACACAGTCCCTTTGATTGTTCAGAGATGTCTATACACTGCACAAAGATGTTATCAACCATGCCTATTAGGCGGACGGGGTCCGACAGCCGATCAGATCCAGTCATTTCACCAGGTAGGAGGTACACGGCTCGTGTTGTCTGCAGTTCAACCATGTCTAGAAGGTCTATACCGCGCTTCAATCACGACTACATTGTTACTTTGCTCTCAACAACGGAAGTGTCCACGCGTCTCGGAGTGTACCAAAGCGATGTTGTTCGTACATTGAGCAGATACAGGGAACTGTCGATGACATGCCTCTCACAGGCCGCCCAAGGGCTACTATTGCAGTGGATGACCTCTACCTACGGATTATGGTTCGGAGGAAGCCTGACAGCAACGTCACCATGTTGAATATTGCATTTCGTGCAGCCACAGGATGTTATGTTACGACTAAAACTGTACACAATAGGCTGCATGATGCGAGGTCCACCTTTGAAACTACGACACGATGCAGCGCGGTACAGATGGCCCAAACAACATGCCGAACGGACCGCTCAGGATTGGCTTCACGTTCTCTTCACCGATGAGTGTCGCATATGCCTTCAACCAGACAATCGTCGGAGATACGTTTGGAGGCAACCCTGTCAGGCTGAACGCCTTAGACACACTGTCCAGCAAGTGCAGCAAAGTGGAGGTTCCCTGCTGTTTTGGGGTGGCTTTATGGGGGTCGACGTACGCCGCTGGTGATCATGGAAGGCGCCATAGCGGCTGTACAATACGTGAGTGGCATCCTCCGATCGATATTACTAGTATATCGACAGCATATTGGCGAGGCATGCAGGACGACGATTCGCGCCCCCTTCGTGGAAGTCTTGTGAATGACTTCCTTCAGAATAACGACATCTCTCGACTAGAGCGGCCAGCATGTTCTCCAAACATGAATCCTATCGTACATGCCTAGGATAGATTGAAAAGGACTGTTTACGGATGACGTGGCCCCTCCAACCTCTCTGAGGGATCTATGCCGAATCGCCGTTGAGGAGTGGGACGTCCTGCACCAACAGGGCTTGTTGCACTTTTGGATACTATGGCATGACGAATACAGGCATGCATCAAAGCAAGAGGGCGTGGTACTGGGCACTAGAGGTACCGGTGTTTATGGCAGTCTTGACCACCACCTCTAAAGGTATCGCTGTATGGTGGTACAACACGCAATGTGTGGTTTTTATAAGCAATAAAAAGGCAGAAATGACGTTTGTGTTGAAACTTCCTGGCAGATTGAAACTGTGTGCCGGACCGAGACTCGAACTCGGGAGCTTTGCCTTTTACGGGAAAGTGCTCTACCAACATAGCTACCCAAGCACGACTCACGCCCCGTCCTCACATCTTTACTTCTGCCAGTACCTCGTCTCCTACATTCCAAACTTTACAGAAGCTCTCCAGCGAACCATGCAGAACTAGCACTCCTGAAAGAAAGGATATTGCGGAGACATGGCTTAGGCACAGCCTGGGGGATGTTTCCAGAATGAGATTTTCACTCTGCAGCGGAGTGTGCGCTGATATGAAACTTCCTGGAAGATTAAAACTGTGTGCCGGACCGAGACTCGAACTCGGGACCTTTGCCTTTTGCGGGCAAGTGCTCTACCAACTGAGCTACCCAAGCACGACTCACGCCCCGTCCTCACAGATTTACTTCTGCCAGTACCTCGTCTCCTACCTTCCAATCTTGGTACAGGATGGTAAATTTTGATATTGGGTGTTCACAACTGTTAAGCGAAGTTCCTGTTATAAGGACCTTTAATGGTAAGATGGTTGATGACCGTGTCTAGGGGTCGATAAAAATACAAACCAGTTAAATACAATTCGGGCCAGAAATATCGATAACCCTAATTTTTTTTTCACTCCGTCTTCAGGCCACGAGTGGCCTACCAGGACCATCCGACCGCCGTGTCATCCTCAGCGGAGGATGCGGATGGGAGGGCCGTGGGATCAACACACCGCTCTCCCGGTCGTTATGATGGTATTCTTGACCGAAACCGCTACTATTCGGTCGAGTAGCTCCTCAATTGGCATCACGAGGCTGAGTGCACCCCGAAAAATGGCAAAAACTCATGGCGGCCTGGATGGTTACCCATCCAAGTGCCGACCACGGCCGACAGCGCTTAACTTCGGTGATCTCACGGGAACCGGTGTATCCACTGCGGCAAGGCCGTTGCCAATAACGCTAAAATGCACAATGAAAATACCCAACCAATAAAGAGCAGTCAGAAAGAAGTACCAAGGTTAAAAAAAATCCATAACTTAAGAGTATAAAGCACTTTACAGTGACTGATCAGTTCTCTTCATTAAACTGGATTTCTCGCGTTTCTGCTTCAATTAAGCCCGACAATCTTGAAAATGTTTAACTACAGGTCATGGATGAATGCACAAAAGTTAGGAGAGGTGGAGACGACTGCAGTTCTGAGTGTCAATGGAATATCACTTGCTGGAGTAGCGTTTTAGATGCAAGGTGGGCGATGGAAAATCCCTGACACGGTGTGAGAGAGAACCAGAAGTTAATTATCTGATAAGGTTACATAAATAAATGAAATAAAAATTATTTAATATGTGCCTAAATATCTAAGGTGCAACACATCAAATCTAAATGAACTAATCATTAATCTTAAATCTGACTGGTTTACTCGTAAGTATGGAACAATTAGGAAAACACTGAAAAAGGAATAGAATCATGAAGAACAAAAGAGTTTCATCAGCTTAACTGGGATTTCGTAAGTGGGCGGAAGGAGTATCACCACGTAAGGAATGAAACAGTCCGTGAAAATCTCAAAGTGCGGAACATTCTGCAGATATCTGAGAACTGCTGAATTAAATGGAAGTCACAAGATTCTTTAAAGAACAGGTTGACTATAATTCAACTTTTGCTACTTGAGCCAGTGTAGACGGAAAATTATTTACATACTGTCAGATGTGCAGATGGTCGTCACATCGAGCAACTTTTGTAGCCTGGAACGTAAATATGGTGCTATATTAACAAATGTTATCCTCCCGTGTAGAAATTAAAATGTGTTACTTTCAGCTGTTTACTTCTTCTCTCCCGTATGTCCTTACTAATGTTACCACAGTGTTTCATTGACCTACAATCGCTCGTTTGTCATGGGGACCCTCTCAAATATGGAAAATTGGAAGAGAGATTAACATTAACATCATTTCCGCCCTTTTTATTGCTTATGAAATCCACTCACTGCATGTTGAACCACCATACAGCGAGACCTTCAGAGGTGGTGGTCCAGATTGGTGTATACAACGGTACCTCTAATACCCAGTAGCACGTCCTCTTGTATTGGTGCATGACAGCGATTCGGCTGTGGATCACTCAAAATGGTTGGTGGATCACGTTGTCCATAAACAGCCCTTTCCTAGGCATGTTCGATTGTGTTCATGTCTCAAGAACATGCTGGCCACTCTAATGGGGTGATGTCGTTAAACTGAAGGAAATCATTCTCAAGATGTGCACTACGGGGCTCGAATTGTCGTCCAGGAAGACGAATTCTTCGCCAATATGCTGCCGATATGGTTGCACTATCGGTCGGAGGATGCCATTCATGTATCGTATAACCTTTATGGCGCTTTCCATGACCACCAGCGGCGTACGTCGGCCCCACATAATGCCACCCCAAAACAGCAGGGAACCTCCACCTTGCTGCACTCGCTGGATAGTGTGTCTAAGGCGTTCAGCTTGACGGGTTGTCTCCAAACACGGCTCCGACGATTGTCTGGTTGAAGGCATATGATACACTCATCGGTGAAGAGAAGGTGATGCTAATCCTGAGCGGTCCACTCGGCATGTTGTTTGGCCCATATGTGCCGCACTGCATGGTGTCGTGGTTTGCAAAGATGGACCTCTCCATGGACGTCAGGAGTGAAGTTGCGCATCGTACAGACTATTGCGCACAGTTTGAGTCGTGACAGAATATTCTGTGGGTGCACGAAAAGCGTTATTCAACATGGTGGCGTTACTGTCAGGGATCCTCCGGGCCATAATGTGGGTAGCGGTCATCCACTGGAGTAATAGCCCTGAGCGAGGCATGTCATCGAGAGTTCTCTGTATCTGCTCCACGTGCGAACAAAATCGCTTTGGTTCACTCGGAGACGCGTGGACACATCCCTTGGTGAGAGCAAAGTAACAATCCAGACGCGATATTGAGCATCTAGACATGGTTGAACTACAGACAACATGAGCCCGAATGACTGGAACTGATCGGCTGTCGGATCTGTAGCACTGTGTCTGTAGCACAATATGCACAGTCAGCGTCTATATTAAGAAGTTCTGGGATCCGGGGTGATGCGAGACTTTTTTTGGTGTGTGTATTCCAGTAGGATTAAGCTATCTATGTCTTCATGAACAAATGTTTGCTGCTGCCTGTGGAGCCATGACTACTCAGGCGTGCATGCTCTTCATCCGAAGCAACTCGACTGCCACGAGTTTCTTTCTTCAGAGCTGCAAAACCATGGCAGTCGCATGGGGAGAAATCGGGACTGTATGGAGGATGTGCAAGGGATTGGTAGCGAAACTTCTGCAGCACAGTGGAGACAACATTGTCAGCATGTGAACAGTGTTGTCATTTGAAGACAGAAAACGAAATATCGCACCATAGACCACTTGACCAATCGCCTAAGCCACTTTGTTTTGGCTCTCCTGGTGGTGTGCTGCGGTGATGGTTTACGGGAATTTTTGTAGTAACGGGACTGCTCGCACGTAAATGGATAGAACGTTACCAAAATCAACTGACGGGAATAGATAGCAAGATCAAAATAAAATTAATGGAGAGTAACGAAATTTCGGCAATAGATTTGGTAATATTATTCATTTAAGTGATTCATATTACAAGGCCACACGTTAATGTAGGTCCTAGATAAGCCATAGCAAATGTGAAATGCTGATACATTAAATACCGATGTAACCGCCAGAGTGCTGAATGCAAGCATGCGTACGTGCACGTATTGTTCGGGTGCCAGATGTCAGTTTGTGGATGTGACAGTGTATAGAGGGACTGTGTATGCTGTTTGTGGATGACGGACACCATCCGATGATGTCCAATATGTGTTCGATTTGAAATGGAACTGGTGATCGAATAGGCAACATGTCGACACTCTGTAGAGCGTGTTACGTTCGAACAGCAGTACATGGGCGAGCCGTATCCTGTTGGAAAACACCCACTGGGATGCTGTTCATGAATGACAGCAAAACACTTCGAATCACTAGGATGCGTGGAATAACTACGAGAGCGCTAGCACTGTCATAGGAAACTCCAGGTGTTGGTCGAGTTCAGCTAGAAAGCAAACAGGTTGGTTGAGTGATCACACGTGCATTACTGCCATCGAGCCAGAACAAACTGTCATCAGGAAACACAACGGACCTCCAACCTGCCCTCCAATGAGCTCTCGCTTGACGCCATTGACGTCGCAAATGGTGGTAGTTTGGAGTCAGTGGAATACACGCTACAGGGCGTCTGTTTCGAAGCTGACCTCGAAGTAATCGATTTGTAACAGTTCGTTTTGCCAACTGCCAGCTGCTGCTGCAGATTCAGTACTGTCAGTACGAAGCACCAGAGCCACACGCCGACCGCGACTATCATCCCTCTCGATACTGTGCGTCCGGAGCCCGTCTTCTTCCGACAGTACTCTCTTGTGATCGCCACTGCCACCAGTGGTGTATAGTTGCTGCATTCCTGCCAAGTCTTTCTGTAGCATCGCAGAAGGAACATACGGCTTCTCGTAGCCCTATTCCACGACCTCGTTCAAATTTAGTGAGTTGTTCATAACGGCGTCTGTCGCCTTGAACGAATTTTTGACCGAAATCAGCTCACCGGGTCCAATCTCAAAGATAATTAAAGCTTACAACCGTTGCATCGTGTATTTAAAGGAAACCTTGCATCCTCATTGCGGCGCTACCAGCGCCACTTTTGTCCCACATGCGCTAAATACGAGCAGATGTCGTCTTTCATATGTTGTTGTTATGGTTCGATGAACCCTCTGCCAAGCACTTAAATGTGAATTGCAGAATAATCATGTAGATGTAGATGTAGATGTCTTCAGTCCAGAGACTGGTCTGATGCAGCTCTCCATGCTGCTCTATCCTGTGCAAACTTCTTCATCTCCCAGTACGTACTGCAATCTACATCCTTCTGAATCTGTTTAGTGTATTCATCTCTTGGTCTTCCTCTACAGTTTTTACCCTCCAGGCTTCTCTCCAATAATAATTTGGTGATCCCTTGATTCTTCAGAATATGTCCTACCAACCGACCCCTTCTTCTAGTCAAGTTGTGCCGCAAATTTCTCTTCTCCCCAATTCTATTCCATACCTTCGTATTAGTTATATGATCTACCCATCTAATCTTCAGCATTCTCCTGTAGCGCGACATTTCGAAAGGTTCTCCTCTCTTCTTGTCTAAAATATTTATCCCCTTAGTTTCACTTCCATACATGGATACACTCCATACAAATACATTCAGAAACGACTTCCTGAGACTTAGCCGGCTTGGGTGACCGAGCCGTTCTAGGCACTACAGTCTGGAACCGCGCGACCGCTACGGTCACAGGTTCGAATCCTGCCTCAGGCATGGGTGTGTGTGATGCCCTTAGGTTAGTTAGGTTTAAGTAGTTCTAAGTTCTAGGGTACTGATGACCTTAGAAGTTAAGTCCCATAGTGCTCAGAGCCATCTGAACCTGACACTTAAATATACACTCGATGTTAAAAAATGTCTCTTCTTCAGAAACGCTTTCCTCAGCATTGCCAGTCTACATTTTATATTCTCTCTACTTCGACCGTCATCAGTTATTTTGCATCCCAAATAGCAAAACTCATTTACTACTTTAAGCGTCTCATTTCCTAATCTAATTCACTCAGCATCACCCGATTTAATCCTACTACAATCGAATACCCTCGTTTTGCTTTTGTTGATGTTCATCTTATATCCTCCTTTCAAGACATTGTCCATTCCGTTCAGCTGCTTTTCCAGGTCCTTTGCTGTCTCTGACAGAATTACAATGTCATCGGCGAACCTCAAAGATTTTATTTCTTCTCCTTGGATTTTAATTCCTAATCCGAATTTTTCTTTTGTTTCCTTTACTGTTTGCTCAATATACAGATTGAATAGCATTGGGGAGAGGCTACAACCGTGTCTCACTCCCTTCCCAACCGCTGCCTCCCTTTCATGCCCCTCGACTCTTATAACTGCTATCTGCTTTATGTAAAAACTGTAAATAGCCTTTCGCTCCCTGTATTTTACCCATGCCACCTTCAGAATTTGAAAGAGTTCTCCAGTCAACATTGTGAAAAGCCTTCTCTAGGTCTACAAATGCTAGAAACGTAGATTTGCCTTTTCTTAATCTAGCTTCTAAGATAAGTCGTAGGATCAGTATTGCCTTACATGTTGCAATATTTCTACGGAATCCAAACTGATCTTCCCGGAGATCGGCTCCTACCAGTTTTTCCATTCGTCTGTAAAGAATTCGTGTTTGTATTTTGCAGCCGTGGCTAATTAAACTGATAGTTCGGTAATTTTCATATCTGTCTTCAAATGTAGCCTACCAAAATTCGTTTATGTTGTACAACTCGTTCTTTGTGTTGAGATTCTTTCTCCGTCAGTGTACTTAGCAACTTTTTTTCATGGTAATTATCAGAATTATATGATTACCGCATCTCATTGACAGGTTTATGCCATCAGAAGTACCGTGACGTCCACTACTGAAACATTTAGTTGTAGCCCAGAACAGATACAGGCTGACTCATTTACTTGCGGTATTAGCCTCTCATCGGATGAGGCAGTTTCCGTAGTGTGTATGCTACGTAGCGCATCTGCAGAATATGTACCAGCAGGTATCTGCATGCTGCGGTATGGTGCACGGACACGTGGGAGCTCCCGGCCGCCGGCGCTTATCAATTGCGGTCAGATCAGCCGGCAGAGGGTGCAGCGGCTTTGGTGTGCAGCGGCTGTGGCGCGTCTGCACCTGCGGCGTCGCAAGGGGCGCCTCCACCAGTGCGCTCGCAACTGCGTGGGTGTCGCGAAGCAGTCTGGCCGGGCGGAACTAACCCCAGCCTCATGGCGGATAAGAAGCCCGGTCACCTGTGCTTCCCAACGGGCGCTTTGAGAACTCGCTTGTGATAGCGGAACTACATCATCTGTGTGAACTGCTTAGTTCAAAACGATAAAGATCGAAAAAGCAGTTGACAGGCTCCAGGACACTGGCTATCAAATCTTCTTCTGCTTCGCCTTCTCCTTTCTCTTCTTCACTTCATGGATTAGGCTGTTCCGTCCACTGAAAACATCTGTTTCTCGGTCGTCTACACCTCGTTTTCTATTGGTTAATAACTAATTTTTGTCTAACTAATCGCTATTCCCCTCATTTCGTCGATACGTTGTAACCATTTTATGCAGCCTTGCTCTGTTTTTTTGGTTTTACAGAATTAAGTTCTTCTCTTATAATAAAGGCCGGCCGCTGTGGACTAGCGGTTCTAAGCTCCTCAGTCCGGAACCACGCGACCGCTAAGGTCGCAGGTTCGAATCCTGCCTCGGGCATGGATGTGTGTGATGTCCTTAGGTCAGTTAGGTTTAATTAGTTCTAAGTTCTAGGCGACTGATGACCTCAGAAGTTAAGTCGCATAGTGCTCAGAACCATTTGAACCCATAATAATATTTTCCGTTTTATCTTTAAGATTCCTTAATAATTTTACTTCTACACACTGCATTTTTCTTTTGCGTTTCTTAATTTGTGTTCAAGATCGGAACCGTTGCTACGTGTTTTGCCGCCATAGGCGAGGACTGAAAAATGACACCCAGTCTTTTCTACTACCATCGTCTCCCTGATAGGGGGTATCCACCACGAACAGCAACGTCACAACAATTCAAATCTTGTACTATACTTCTAATCATTAAACTAAGGTGACCAGACGTCCTAATTTTTTGGCGACAATCCTAAATTTTCATGTTTTGACGTCAATGCCTTTAAAAGTGATTGAGGACTACAAATGTCCTCAGCTGCTTAGTTTTTGTCTTCCGGTTTTTGAAATTTCCGAAAATAATTGTAATAGGATGAATGTGTTTAACAATTTAAACTAGAGCTAAGTTAAATATACCATTGCAACCAAATGTAGCATCAATTACTTTTTTTCTCAATTGTAACAAAATGGACTACTAAAAGTGTGGAACTATTATCATGAAACGCAAAATCAAAGTTATAAATAATATCAGTTTCAATGTTAAAATTACGAATGCTGCTAAGAGTTCTTGTCCTTGCGATGCAGAAGCCTAGTTCCTATACTCTTTGAAACAGAAGATGTCCTTTCGCACTTTACTTGTGTAGATCAAACAGTTGGCAAAGTGTAATATGCAAAACAGAGACTGCAGTCTGCACTAATGTGCAAATTATACTGAAACAACAGTTTGCAAGCACGAAGCACACAGTTTCTACTGTTATGTTACGTCGATAAGCAACTCATGACATGTATCAAATTAGAAGGAAATGACAGCTGTTTTGTTTGAGAAAAGACAATGTAATTCTTTTATCGTGCTGCGAGTCCCACACAATCAGAGACAGACTTAAAGACAACCGCCAGGTCATTTTTATTTATGAGTATGATGAACTGACTTACCCTTTACTCCTTTTAGACATGTTGAAAGAGAAGTACAAAAGCTAGATTGTGAACACATGATGGATTATCCACAGGAAATAATAATAGAACTAAAAATCACGAACAGAACCACTCCGTGCAACTGACACTTGACATATGGTCTGCGGAGAGAGAGAGAGAGAGAGAAAGAGAGAGAGAGAGAGAGAGCGCAAATGGCACAGAGAGGTATGGTATCAAGTCGCAACATGACTCTAAGCCGGCGTATTTGCCGCGCTCCAGCGCCCGACAGAGTTGAATGAAGGTCACGTTTGTGTCCGTTTCGTTCTCGGTAGTCGCTGCTTTCGTTTTGAGGTAGGAAGAGGCAATGTGTTAACTTTCGTCAAAGATCTAATAGGTAATTGTTACGTATGCTTTTGAAAACAATTTGGTGTTTTAATTTTTCCTCTTCTTCATTTTTTCTCTCCTCAAAAAATGGCTCAAATGGCTCTGAGCACTATGGGACAACATCTTCGGTCATCAGTCCCCTAGAACTTAGAACTACTTAAACCTAACTAACCTAAGGACATCACACAACACCCAGTAATCACGAGGCAGAGAAAATCCCTGACCCCACCGGGAATCGTTTTCTCTCCTCAGTTGCTCATTTTTTTTTCACTTTGATTTTAAATTAATTTATTCCTCCTCTTGCTGCCCTTAAAATTTTGCCGCCCTAAGTCAACGCCTAGTCTTAGCTAGCTGGTGGAAATGCCGCTGTCCAACGATATCTTTAATATGTTAGAATCGGGGTGGCCATTGCTTTGTAAAATTTTTACTTCCCATGTCATCTCGTGTTTTGTGTATTCTTTAAAATATGATTTGAAGCTTTTTACATTTATCAGTACGATCACATAATGTAATCGTGGAGACAATAACTAACGTTTAGGTGAAATGTCTCAACCTTTTCACATTACAAAAAGAATCCGACAAGAATTTAAGTATCCCCGTTGTTCAGTCTTACATTGGAAAAAGTCGTCAGCACCAGAAAGAATGAGGTTAATGGAGTAAGTAGTGGCATAATCCGAGAAAATGAATTCATTTGCAGTGTGTGGTTTTCAGAGGTGGTCTACATTTTCTCTCAGATAATAGAAAAACGTTAATTAGTTTGCACTTTAAACTGCATGGAAAATATAAGAAAACTCAGGACATGGAACTCCCTGGTACCTATGCGGAAAACCTACAGTAACTCAATCTGATTAAATATATCATGCACCTAAAAATAAATACGTATGGGAAAAAATCCAGCATTCAGAATTAAATAGTGAAGCAAACAAAGAAAGAATCTCTAAATTACCAAAAGCCTTCAGTAATTTAATCGCATTTATTACATGCATCGCAGTCCTTAATGACTAGTGACAGTGTAACTTGTGGCATAGAACAGCAAGAAAGAAAATTATAAGACACCTTATTGGCCCGTTACGGATGGATTTCAGGAATTAAATCAGCATACTTAGAAAATCTCTGACATTTTTTTAAATCCAGTCTTTGATCACAATATTAATTCTTTAGACAATGACCGGTTTCAGCCCGTAATGACCATCCTCAGATCCTTTTTACACCATGTCCTAAAGTGATAAGACCATAATGGCATCGTCAAAACATATAGGCTAAGTATGTCGCAGTTGGTGAATCCCTGACACGTTCATTGCCGCAATGAACAATGACTGGTTGATCAAAAGAATATTCTAAGACTTGCCAGCCCAACGAAAGTTAGGAGCAACTTGCTTTTTAAAAGTAAAAGATCTTGAGGAAAGTAGCATCAAATATGGTATGGCACATCACGGAGACGGGCTTAGAATACATATCGAGAATCATCAATTTTCAGACAAATCGAAAGTCGGAAACTGTGAAACAATGTAAGTGGGACAGAATAACGTAACAAACATAACAGGTTTTAAAGGGTGAAAAAAGGGAAGTCATCAGATAAATAAGTTCAGTCGCCCGTGTCATCAGGGTACAACTGTGGGAAAAAGATGCAAAGTGAAACGAAATGTTAGCACCTCTATGACGTGGTCACGCATCTAATGTGGGCTTATTTTTTAAATCATAAGGAACTTCATTTAATAAAAATTCTATTATTTTCGCCCTCTGCTTTTCACACAGATTGCGCAAATAAGGTATATGATTGATAAAATAGGTTAGATCTTTCTGAAGCTGATAAAGACACCGATGGTGAGGAAACATTACAGTACGCTGTTGGAAGCAGAGGTGTTCATGTACCTACCGGCAGTCGTTTTATGCATCCGTGAACGGGCAGAACGCCAGGTAAATACGGTACTGGCCCACTTAACCGTACGACATACAGTGATTTGTCAAGTAAGTGGCATTACGTATCCCCGACTAAGTCATTGTACTTATTTCAGAAGGCTTGCTCGCAGTGCAAACATACCATCAGTTGAAACAATTTGTCCTGACGATGACACTTCAGTAAATAAGTGAAAGATGTTTGTGGTAATGTTAGCACTCACTACTGAGTGATTTGTTACTATGGTTCGGTTTGTGGTTGCATCGCGCTCTGACGCCACGGCAGCGTGTTTACAATCCTGGAGTGCCAGCTTGTTTACGTTTCTGTGTACGCCATTAATCAATACCGCAACTCGAGATTTATCTGTGCGCTCCCGACATGCTATTTGTCGTCTGTGTGCAGCGGTGCGGTGCCTGTACGTGGTCCCGTCCCTTTTTTCTTGCGAACCTTAGTTCTCTCGGCGCTCTTTAGGTTACTCGCAGTGCATTAGTGCCCTTTGAGACGTCCAACGTACGTGTGTGAAAGAGGAGAAGCACTTAACCAAAGTGTTGTGCGAACAATCTACATGAAAATACTGTGTGTCAGCTGTCTGTCCATAAAGTGTACGGTACAACGGCATGAACTTCACATGTTCTGGGTCGCTCAGAGCAGAGCTTCAAAAACAAACTTTTTGCTATAAAACAACGCTTACAAGTTGTTATAAGTTTTTGTTTTATTATTTTGCAAATATTTTGTACCTAGCGGTCGTCTTCTTGCAGAAGGTCGTGCTGAAATGGAGCCAGTGCAATGTGACATCTTTGATGGTGCTCGGAACACAAGATGGAAATGGAAATGAGCGTTTGGCGTCATAGGCCAGGAGGCAACCTGCGGGGCACGTCCAGCCGCCTTGGTGCAGGTCTTATTACATTCGATGCCACATTGGCCGATCTGCGCGCCGGATGGGGATGAAATGATGATGAAGACAACACAACACAACACCCAGTCCCTGAACGGAGAAAATCTCCGACCGAGCCGGGAATCGAACCCGGACCCATAGGACGGCACCCCGTCAAGTTGACCACCTTTAAAAAAAAAAAAAATCTTGTTGATCTCATTTTTGTTCTATATTGTTCGTTGAAATTCGGACGTCCGATGACACCCATTTGGGTTGTTCGTTGATCCTTTCGTTCAGTTTTCTTTATTACAGAGGGCAGCGAAACCGTCTGACCGAACACACTGAGCTTCCGTGCGTGCCGGCTATCACTCAGCCGTCAGGGCGGACGGAACACAAGATGACGCGAACTGATCTCGTCATTTGATTTATATTATTTCAAAAATTAATTTCGGTAGCTCTGGTCGCCCACCGATCCACGTCACAAGTTGTTATTAGTGTCAAATAATTTCGATCCAATACGCATTTGTTTGTCCTGGTTGGTGTGAGACTTTCAGTGCAAACGTCTGTACGCTGACCATTTGTGAAAGCTTACAAAGCTACTTCAGTATACTTTACGACACATATTGTCCACAACCAGACTACTGCTTAATCACTTGAAACCACTTTACCATAAACTGTTTCGTATATCAGAGGCTCAATAAAGCAGTTGAAAACAAATATTTTTCTACTAAAACTATTTCATCCGTTCAACATGGTAGCCTGACGTGGCCCATTGCTAAACAGCAACATCATTTTGTTTTAAATTTTTTGATTGGCTTTACTGAGCAACGTACACGTAAGAGTTTGAATCGCTATAACTGATTATATAGAAATCTAGTTGTGGAGAATACGTGTTGTACATTGAAATGATAATGTAAGTTTGCACAAACTGTCAGTCTACAGATGTATGCAATGAAAGTCTGACACTGAACCTAGATAGAGTATGGGCCCAAATTATTTAACATTAATGATCATTTTTGAGACTTAAACGTTGGATCGCTGAGTGGATGGAACTATTGAAATAAATTTTTAAAACAATGTAAATAAACTGACGAGATCAGCTCACATCATCTTTTGTTCTGAGCTACAGAGATCGTAGAGCGTTATGAAAGATATCACACCGAATTGGCTCTATTTAGGTCCATGATTCGGCCAGGCTATAAACGCTATGTAGAAAATAGGTGCAGGCTAATAAACTTTTTTAACAGCTTGTGGTGGTTATTTTACAACAAAATGTCTTTCATGCTGTGTCGCCCAATTTTAAGAGAATTTTACTATAGAGAATACGGTAATAAAGTTTGTTTCGTCAAACTGATTCTGTTTTAAAATTTGCTGAATAGTCGAGGTAGTTGGAAGCCTGAGTTTCTACGATAATACGAAATTTTTGCGTCCATAAAGCCATTGCTTTATCAATAAAATGGCGCACTTGAAACGTCCCCTTAGAAAAATTATACATAACTGTGCTTAAACTGACACACAATATTTTTGACGCAACGCTATCTGACTTTCAAAAAAAAAATGGTTCAAATGGCTCTGAGCACTATGGGACTCAACTGCTGTGGTCATCAGTCCCCTAGAACTTAGAACTACTTAAACCTAACTAACCTAAGGACATCACACACAGCCATGCCCGAGGCAGGATTCGAACCTGCGACCGTAGCAGTCTCACGGTTCCGGACTGCGCGCCTAGAACCGCGAGACCACCGCGGCCGGCTCTGACTTTCAGTAATCCCTACAAGAGAATGGCCCTGACTAAATTAACATATACGTTTCACAAATCACTTACCTCACAAAAATCTTCGTTACTCAAACTACTGCAATACAGAGAGCGCCAATACTGCTAGCTAAATAAAAGATTCAAATTACGGAAGGCACTAACTACTGATAGGTATAGTTAGCAAATGAAAGATTTTAATAGAGAACAAACAATGTATTTACCTTAGTAGTCATAATATATATAGCCGTTCATGACATCCATTCTTACAAATTTCAAAACTCCGCCATCTCTCTCCCCACATCCACCACTGCTGGCGGCTGACCTCTAACTGCGCAACGCTACGCGCTGTTAACATCCAGCCGCCCAACACTACAATGGCGAGTATTACTACAATGCCAACCAGCCACTGACTGCACACAGCACAGCCAGTGATTTTTCATACAGAGTGCTATGTGGCGTTACCAATAAAAAAACCTAAACAGCCTACTTACACACTGACTGTTCGCTTATTATTCGACCCCGATATTATTGCACCTGGGGATGAGGGAGCTTCGGTCGGCTAATTTTGAGTATTTATCGTGATATTTCACGAGGAAACACTGAACCACTGGACAGTATATGCAGAATTGCCCTGAAATCGTTCAAAATATGACGCAGTCATTCACAATGCGATGCGTTTTGGTTAATCACCACTTTATTTGTTTGCTGTAAAGTCTCTGTGTGGTTCAGATAACTGCCACGGGAGGCCAAGTGCAGTTATATCATGGTCTGGTAGTACTGAACCAACACTGATAAACCTACAAAACACAATACAAATTTAATTAAATACTGCTCTTTGTTTATTTTTGCGCCTTCCATGTACAGACCACACAAAACTTTGCGAGAAAAAATTGTGTAGTCTTTGACAGATGTGGCACCATTAAGTTTAGCAAACAGGGAAATAATTTTGCAAGAGTAAGCAATTAATTTGAATAAAGTCCTGTGCGTACTAGGACTCGCCTTTTCGAAGCATATGAAACTGTTAAATCCATCGTTCCGACCGCCTTTGCAGAGGTCGTCTTGACGACGACTGAACAAAAATTATGAATCGTATTCGTAAGAATGTAAAATGAAACTTTTCCCTTGCGTTAAATACCGACTCACAACAAATTGCGACTCACAACCGATTTCAATTGAAACTGAATCCTATTCGTATTAATATTATAAATACTTATGACCAAGGTCCGTGAACGGTATCTCTTACGAGGGAAACCCCCATCGCATCCCCCTCAGAGGAGGGAAGAGCGCTCAGTGGACAGCCAGCGAAAAACTGAACTCAAATCAAGCATGAAAACAGGCAGAAGGTGCACTGAACAGTGAAAAAAAAAAGCAAAACAAAACAGTGAACGGCCCAATCACAAGGATGGCAACATACAGCAATCCGGAGAGCCACCACGTCCTGGTTAAGCAGTCAGTGTGATGGAGTGCAACAGACCGGCCCCGGTGGACGAGCGGTTATAGGCGCTTCAGTCTGGAACCGTGCGACTGCTACGGTCGTAGGTTCTAAACCTGAATCGGGCATGAATGTGTGTGATGTCCTTAGGTTGGTTAGGTTTAAGTAATTCTAAGTACTAGGGGACTGATAACTTCAGATGTTAAGTCCCATAGTGCTCAGAGCCATTTGAACCATGGGGTGCAAGAGGGGCGAGGCCTGGTCAAAGCTTCATATGGCCATTTTTTTCCCCGCTGCTCGATATATTCAAATTTGTGTCTGTGGCGTGATGTAACAGCCGTTTGCAAAGGCGAGGTGTAAGAAAGGTGTCTGCAAAGAAAGTTGATTCTGCACAATTACTCTAATAGCAGCCGAAAGGCAGTGGCCTTCGAAAGGGAACAGCAAAGTTTGATGAAAAGGCCACAAGTCAACACAATACTCCACTGGAAAACACGTCTGGTGTGTCACACAGGGCAATGGTGACAGCACGTGTGTCATATAATAGGTATCTCTTACTGACGCCCATAAGTTGTACACCGGGTGAGTGAGTGGGATACGCCTCCTTGCGCTATTTAGATATTCTTGTGAATGCGAATCTGATCACTCCCAAGGAAACGATGAAAACATAGTAGTTTGTCATATAAACAGCAACACATGAACGCAATACGGTATTTAACGCCAGGAAAAAGTTTCGTTTTTGCATTCCTACGAATAGGATTTATAATTTTTGTTCAGTCGTCCTCAAGACGACCTCTGCAAAGGCGGTCGGAACGTCGGATTTAACAGTTTCATATGCTTCAAAACGGCGAGGCCTCGTACGCACAGGACATTATTCAAATTAATTGCTTATTGTCCTGCAAAATTATTTTCCTGTTTGCTAAATTCGGTGGTGCCACATCCGTCAAATACTACACAATTTTTTTCTCGCAAAGTTTTGTGTGGTCTGTACATGGAAGGCACAAACATAAACAAAGAGGAGTGTTTAATTAAATTTGCATTGTGTTTTGTAGGTTTATCAGTGTTGATTCAGTACTACCAGACCGTGATATAACTGCACTTGGCCTCCCGTGGCAGTTATCTGAACCACACAGAGACTTTACAGCAAATAAATAAAGTGGTGACTAACGAAAACGCATCGCATTGTAAATGACTGCGCTATTTAGATATCCGTGTGAATGCGAATGTGATCACTCCCAAGGAAATGATGAAAACATAGTAGTTTGTCATACAAACAGCAACACATGAACGCCGTAGTTTCACAATCACAGTTTCTCTGTGCTCTGTCAAAACATATGTTTTTTAATGTTTTTGAAGTTACGTTCCATTTTGGAAGTTTTGACTCTTTAATTCCTTTGTTGTATCATAGATCATACCAGTTTATTTGTAGTTTCATTTCTGTGAGACGTCTATGTGGTATCCCGCCTGCTCTCACTACTCATTACCTTTACCTGCGACGGCAATGTGTTCTTCCCACGTAACTTATATTCTAAAACTATTTTATAGTATGACAACTGACAAGACTACAACAAGAGAAAAAAAACATTTCAATGACTGGGCAGACAGTTCATATTATACTGATAAAATAAATGGAAAAAAATGGAGTCTTGATCACGAATCGTCCGCTTTGTAGTCTAAATCCTTGACTACCTAACCACGACACCGTTGCTTTTCCAGCACAAATAATATTACACTTCTTGAGCTTGGACCGTTCACTGTTTATATTTTGCTTTTTTTTCGCAGTTCAGTACAGCTTCTTCCTGTTTTCATGCTTGATCTGTGTTTAGTTTTTGACGGGCTATCCAGTGGACCATCGTACCAATAAATCTGAGGGGGGGTACGAGTTTCCCTTGTAAGTAGAAAAGTGGTCTCCTGACAACCACAGCCTTAAGTAAACTTAAATGCTACCTCCTCCTTTCTATGATAATGTCAGTTGGCCCAATGTTCATGTGTCTGCGCAAACGAGGGGTTGTCAAAGTTTTAAGGATCAATCTTTCAGTGGAATTATGAAAATAGTTTATTTAGCGGTTTAGTTATTAGTTAGGGAGTTCCAGCAACGATATATAAATTTTTAAATACAACAAAAAAAAAATGGTTCAAATGGCTCTGAGCACTATGGGACTTAACATCTATGGTCATCAGTCCCCTAGAACTGAGAACTACTTAAACCTAACTAACCTAAGGACATAACGAGGCAGAGAAAATCCCTGACCCCGCCGGGAATCGAACCCGGGAACCCGGGCGTGGGAAGCGAGAACGCTACCGCACGACCACGAGATGCGGGCTTTAAATACAATATTTTTTGTGCAATGAAGCAGATTTATTTAAATCAGCTGTGTACAAATCAGTTTAATCAAATTTCTATCATTTTATCTTAGGGAGCATGAATACTTCCCACTTGTGAGAGTACCTTTGAAGTAATGTAGAGCAATGATTTCATCTCCAAGGATTTCATAGCTCACATTAATGGACGGTCGACATGAGGTAATTGTGGTGTCTCCGCCAGACACCACACTTGCTAGGTGGTAGCCTTTAAATCGGCCGCGGTCCGTTAGTATACGTCGGACCCGCGTATCGCCATATCAGTGATTGCAGACCGAGCGCCGCCACACGGCAGGTCTAGTCTACAGAGACGCCCTAGCACTCCCCCCAGTTGTACAGCCGACTTTGCTAGCGATGGTTCACTGGCTACATACGCTCTCATTTGCAGAGTCGCCCCAGTTGTACAGCCGACTTTGCTAGCGATGGTTCACTGGCTACATACGCTCTCATTTGCAAAGACGACAGTTTAGCATGGTCTTCAGCTACGTCACTTGCTACGACCTAGCAAGGCGCCATTTTTAGTTATTATTGATATTGATATTGTGAATCATGTACCTTCAAGAGCGACGTTCATCATTAATGGATTAAAGTTAAGAATCAAACTAATTGCGTCCGCTTTCTGCATTCTAATTCCTTGTCATGTTCCAGACCTCACGTCAGTATAGTTCTTCCCTCCTCACGCCAGCCTGCGTTAGCTAAAACGCGTGCATTTCGGCCTCCATTCGTAACACGGGTTGGCTCTTCTGCCAACACAACAATAATAGCCTAAGACAATTATTCATCCATTTTACCTGCTATTGAGCTTCTCGGCTGTGGATTATATTATTTTAATAAATACAGCAACCAGCCAATTTTTTAATCATTATTTAAAATAACACAGGTTTCGGGATTTTACACATCTTCAGTTAGTGTAATATGTATTTGAGTCTTCAGGCTCTACATAATTACAACATGGACAGCAAGATGGGTGCTGCAACTGCCCTGCACAATATAACAATTTTGTTTCGCTACTGCACCTCTTCAGGTGTATGTTTACAATATATTGCCATTTAGTATACCGTGTAATATACCATATATTTACGATGTATCGTTGCTTAGTGCGCCTAAGCGGCAGTACGTCGTAAATATACAGCTCCCGAGGTGTAGTAGGTAAATAGTAGTTTTATTTTACACAGGGCAGCTGCGGCATCCAATTTGCTGTCGATGTTGTAACTATGTCCTAACTGAAGACGGAAATATGTATTACGACAATTGAGGAGAAGGGAAAGCTCGAAAAACGTATTAGCTTGAACATACATAAAAATGGCTAGTTGTTGTATTTATTAAAATAATCACCTAAGATTTTCTGTGGCCCAGTAATGCATCTTATGATGGTTCGATGCACCAGAATTTGTGATTTTGGAATCATCAGAGAATATAACACTTTGCAAAGCTTCCAGAGTGAAATTATCCAATGCCCATTCGCAGAAAGTAGCCATGCAGCCCCTGTGTCAGGCGGTACAAGTGAAACCTCTGACGTTGTGCTAGTCACCATACAGATGTAAGACAACTTCTCGTAAGTTGACATGAGGATCGTGATGTGTTGCACCTAAAACATACCCATGTCCTCATTTCCTTGGTCCGCCTCCGTAGCTGAGAGTGGTAGACGCCTTCCGCCCTGGTCGCGTGCTGACTAGCTCCTCGCTACCGACAGCGCTCTGGTAACGGAGTTGTTTATTTCCGCGTAGGGGTATTTGTTTTGTAAACAATCCATTAGTATTGTACCCCATGGCGTACTATTACAGCCTAGCGACATTTAAAGTTACACTACAAGCCGAACCTTCATGACAACGAGCTTGTGAAATCGAACAATTCATTCGCTTGTATCTTCGTCTGGATCCAGAAGAAGCGATAGGTATTCACTTCTCTATCAGCGGCAGCGTGGTCGACGTCACAATGACGACGGAGATAGCATGCGCTGACGTAGTTTGACAACATGCACACGGACTGCAGTTCAAACATTCTGACGGGCTTGTTGGGGAGGTGACGATAGACGTCGCTGGCTTCGGTCTCTGAACAATTCGGGCTTTTAGCCCCTTTCGAGAAGGCCCAAGACGTGGTTGTCTAAGCCTACCTACCTTACAGCAACGTTGTGGGCCACATCGCGGGAATATGGCACAAATTCGCGACATCCAAGTGTTAAATGGTGTCCGATAGATCGTCCAGCTGTCGAGCTGTCTATCCTATCTACTTACCGGTGTGCGACCCATCGTCATGTGTGACAGCCAGCCGCAAGCATCTGCAGGAGGTGGAAAAAAAGGGCCATGTTACGTCCGATTGTCTGTGTCACTGTTTACTCCAGATTCCAACTGGTGACACAGCTCACGAAGTGACGATCGCTTCTTTACCCCTACGCCTTGGCCGTGAGCAATCCAGACATGTCACTTCAAGATGCGCCTGTTCTCAGGCCCGCTCTCTCCTCGGTGACGAGACACAAAACTCCCCAGAGCTCGATGGACATCGAACCTCGTCGTGTCTACCACTACTTTTCTCCAGACGGGCATGACGTCGGACGACGAACGGCCGCCTTCCTACATGGAACAGTACCTATGAAAGCAGCAGTCGCCTGGGAAACGGAGGAGGCGAAAACCATCGGACGACACACTCCTTCATATGGTATCACAGATGGTGGACCAGATACCAGACAGTGATCTCCCTTCGAGCGCTCCGACGACAAAAGTAGCCGCCTCCCATGTCCAGTTTGGGAAACATCCATTCCACCACATTCAATCCAACTAGGCAATGATGAATCCTGCGGCGGGACATTCCCTGGATGGCAGCAGTACATCTAGCCGTCGATGGCGCAACATTCGCCTGCCACCAGTTTCTTTGGGATGCTGGCCCACCCGTCGGAGAGTGTCCCACGGTGGTGCCCGACCCAGTATCCACCCAGTGATTGCCGCAACAGCAGCTGCGCTGGATGTTTTACACCAGCCAGACATCGCCGGAGGACAGCCCATGCAAATGGGAAGGGAAGGGGGGGGGGGAGAGAACATTGACAACACTACCACATCTCGATGATGAATTTGGCCACCGTTGGGGCTCCACAAAAAATGTCAATGTTCAGACATCATTGGCTAAGCGGCCCACATCTCCAACGCCTCTAACAATGGTGGTGGATTGGCATCCTCCTCAGTGCAGGCCTCCATGCTCAAGATTTAGTGTGCCTTCCTAATGCTATGGGTATGGCCCTGATGCTGTTCGGCATCCAAATACTAAACGTGTATTCACCGACTGGCTCCAGTCGATGTCACGAACTACACAAGGTAATGCAGCTTCCTGAAGATCCCCTGGATCATCTGGTCCTCTGTAGTAACAGAAGGGTTCATTGATCAACTCCCACAAGATTCCCATTGTGTAGGCCTGTCTGTCATCATCGACCAACTTCACCTTGTCGACATGTGAACGAAGGTTCATGGCACCTGTGTGGGTTTCGCATACTATACGGCGCACTCGTCCAATCGCTTCCACTGAATCTACCTCACACGCTCCCTTTCTGGTGACACTTGACATGCCGACATCTACGATGTCGCCCTCACCCGCCAACGGATGAAGCACAGTGGTGGCCCGTGGAAATTAAACGTTGCCCACCTGACTGCCGATGTCTGCTGACAGATGGTTGAGGACGCGTGGGCCGTCTGTCGTGGACGTCGCCCCTCCTACGCATCAAACCTGTACAGGTGGCTATCATGCACGAAACCGGCAGGATATGGCAAACAGCTGGTAAGAGCTCATGATAGGATTAAAGTGTGGCAAAAACTCCACATGGACCGAAGTTGTCAACAGGGCACTATACAAGCTGGTGGTGGATCTGTAATGGTGTGGGCTGTGTTTATGTGGAATGGACTTGGTTCAAATGGCTCTAAGCTCTATGGGACTTAACATTTGAGGTCATCAGTCCATTAGACTTAGAACTACTTATACCTAACTAACCCAAGGACACCATATACATCCACGCCCGAGGGAGGACTCGAACCCGCCACCGCAGCAGCCGCTAGGTTCAGGACTGAAGAGCCTAGAACAGCTCGGCCACCGCGGCCGGCAATCGACTTGGTCATCTGGTCCAACGGAACCGATCATTGACTGGGAATGTTTACGTCTGGCTATTTAGAGACTACTTGTGTGAACGAAAATAAACATAAGAAATATTATTTCATCGAAATTAATTATTTTTCACAGCCAGAGCAACGAACTATAATATTTTAAATATAATTTTCTATCTTGTAGTTGGTGTACTTACACCAATTGTATACAACTCAATTCAAAATAGTTTCCTACAGTTTCCAAATGCATCTGGTGGCGGACTGTTCATTTCATTGTGGTTGAAACGACACACTCGTTACCACCTTCATAATGTATCACAATTGTTTTACGTTTTTAACATGCATAACCAGCGAGTTACTGCGTTGAAAGTGGAATACTGTGATTGAATATCAGCGTGCTTACTTCATGTGGGAACAATCACGTTAACACAGTAAGCTAGTAAGCACACGAAGCGTGAGACGTTGTGAACTGGTACAATCTACAGGCGATTGCTGTAATTGATTAATTGCCGATTTTGATTCTATGTATGATTGATGATATGGAATCTATTTCATACAGACTGTTAAGTCTAGAACTTTGAAATTTGTTGATTGCCTGTGAAATGATTTAGTAGGTAGTAGTACGTGTAGTGGAAAAAGCAAATATTATTGTAAAACCACCTAACGTGTTTCAGAGAGAGAAAGAGAGAGAGGGGGAAAGAGAGAGAGAGAGAGGGGGGCGGAAGAGAGAGAGAGAGAGAGAGAGAGAGAGAGAGAGAGAGAGAGAGAGAGAGAGAGAGAGTGCACTGCTGATAGGTGAGTAAAGACTGTATGCACACCAAAAGTGTGTGACAATAAGGTGAGTACAGAAGACAAGAAGCGTCTTACTGGCCCACCTTTCCGAGAAGGTTATCTTTGTGAGAGGGCGCGGTAAGCAGTTACGGAGATAGTTCGTGGAGGATTCCTCTGATATACAGTCGAGTTAACACGTACCTTGCTGCCGCCGAAAGCGCTGCAGAATTGTGCCATAATGATGTATAATGGTTGCCAACGGTTCTACTATTATATATTTAATAACCAACTTTCTCAATGATGATATGGTTAACGGTTAACAGCACAAGGGAAGCAGTGACTTGTATGGAATTCCAAATGCTGGACATTAATACAAGTTGGAGTTGCTGCAACAGGCGGAATTGGGTGGCATTGACTGTAGGATGTGAACTGCAAGATAACGATATAACTGAACATGAGTATTATTATAAAAAATGTAGTGTTCAACGGCGCAGTTGTTCATAGGATATTATTACGAACAGTTAAGTACTTTTGATTTGTAAATTTTTGTTCTCTCTCACATTTGCGATACTGATGTCAGTAACAATTTTACATGAAAAAATTGTTGATGTTAATTGTACGTATTCTTCAGGAGCTTTCCATACACTGCGTCATATGATGTGGGGAAACTTCTGTTCAATGGAATTTCGGGGACCGATGCATTTGTAATGGTTGAGCCGTGGCGTATTGCTGGCGCGCCGGCGTATTTGCAAGTACCTCGCCTTCGCGTCCTTATCGTTCCTTGTTACGCGCACTGCGTCTTGGCTGCCTTATCTTTGCCGCAGAAGTTAATTGGAAGCTCTCGCGAAGGACGGGGGCAGTTGGCGTTCGATTTTACCTGAGGCCGGAGTACGCTTGTAGTGGAGCGGGACCCGACCACGTGTATGCGCAGCTTGGTGGAGAGCCTTTCCCGTCGCCTGTGAGGCTTGATGCTGCCTTGGGTTGCGTGCTGCTTGTTCCGGACACGGCTGTCTACGGACGTCCGCTGCCTTAAGCCGTCGGCACACGGATCTTGCTGTCGAACGTTAACGTTGAGCGTACCCAGTTCAACGTTCTGCTGAACGCTGAGGAACGATGCGACTTGTCCATGTGGTACGTGGGCCCCAACGTGGTGTACGCGATCCCAACGCACTCCAACGGCAGTTGAGGGATGTTACAAACAGTGCGGTACAAATTTGGAACAAACATTATTTCATCATTCCCACATTTTAGTAAAACCCCAAGGTCAGTCTTACTTGATCACTGTTCCTACCCAGTAGCAGAATCTTGGTAACATGTGAATTACGAAGCGTAAAAGAAAAAGGAGCAAAATATCTTTATACAAGTAGCGTAAGCTGTCTTGCACATTAAGCCAACCAAACAAAGTCACCCCTCAAAAAAGGTGAACTTATATTTACATAACATCAAATGTTATAGCATATACTTATATTAAACTAATAATAAAGTATCAGAACCTAATGAAAACGAGAATGTGAGGGGGAAAAAATTGGGAGTGTTGAGACGGGAACCACCATCGCTCCAACAAAAACTCATTTTTGTGGAGAGACGCTACTCATTACGCTTTTTTTTTTTAATCTCATTTTGTTCGTTATAGTTCGTTGCAGTTGTTCGCTGCGGACGTCCCCTGACGTTCGTTGAAGTTCGTTCTTGATCCATCCACTCAGATTTATTATTATTATTATTATTATTATTATTACAGAGGGCAGCTAACCGTCTGACCGAACACGCGGAGCTACTGTGCCGGCGATCTTTGCAACAACACTAATCCAACAACACGCCCTCTTATGTTAATCATATTGTTTTACCCCTTGATAAAAAAGGTTAATCGTGGATAATTGTATTACTAATTGAAATGATAACAAATTGCACCAAGAACAATGCGTTTTGGGTGGATCTTAGTGTGTCGCTGCCTTCAAATAGCCTACTCTCATAATAGGCAAGTTACAATAATTCTTTTGCCACGAATACGATGTTTCTCATTATTTTATTGGAACGAATCACACAACTAACAACGGGTTTTCCAGTTGTTCTCAATTTGCTGGTGCTCAGGAACGGCATATATACATATCGGCTTGAAATGAATGCCAATATGGCGCCTCACAACTCTGTATTGAAGGGAGACGGCGTGCGTGTGACGTAGGTGGCTTTGTGCCATCTCATTGGTCAACGCTCAGACGCACGCTCAGAATATGTGACATGCCAGATATTGCTCTGCACGTTCGGAGAGACTCCCGAACGTGTTATTCCACGCTATGACGTCAGAAACTCGGCACGCCAAACGCTCTACGTCCGTGTGCCGATGGCTTTACTACGGTCTGCTGTGCCCAACGCAAGCCATGTCGACGACCAGCGAAAAGTTAAGTGAGATTGTACTTAGGGCATGTGTGTGAAGTTGTTGAGGACTGCTACCTCACTTATGGTAATTGTAAGCGCATCGGTGTTACCATGGAAGTAAAGGTATGCCTATAAAGGGTTCACGGTGTTTAAGACAGTTGTTAAATATTAATATAATGCACGACCATGCCTCTTTCAACTCGTGGGAAATTGTTGTTTAAAGTAATACGTAATCACCTGCAAGACCGTAATCTGTTTACCAAATATACTGCATTCGAGTGAGCCCCAGTAAAACTTATAATGAAATTTTCAGAATTGTGTTCGTTACGGTTTTCACTGAACAGTGGGCCACAAGATTTCACGTAGTTTAATTGTGACTAAGACTGGAGTACCCGATGGCCTTGCTAGTAACTGTAAGCTTTTTTTAAAATATCTTAATAACAGTCAATTTTCCTTAAGGTTATTGATAAGATTAGCACTGTTGGTTGTACCTGGCCTGTGTAGTTCATTCGTAGTGGGGCAAAGGCAGTGTGCCGTTTTATTAGTGAATAATTCAACCTGTTATTTAATACCTTTTGGTGGTTGTTTACACTGTGCCTGCGGATCTGTTGTGTGAGCTTGTTAAATGTTACAGCTGGCTGGCTGGTGTTCTGGAGTAAGCGCTACCTTTCCACCTATGGGTGCCGGGGCTGTGAAATCCTGGGTAGCGGGAGGTGACTCCGGGTCGAAGCTCGAGAAGTGGGTCTTTTACGAACTGCCGGCTTCCGCCTTCCGGCTTGGCTTCTCCAAGTTAAGTTTCGTTCTGCCTTCTAGCGACCTGGCGTCACTCCTCGCTAATTAATTCTGGTGCTAATTATCTTAACTTGGGTATTTATTATATTTATTAAAATTTGTCTGAAGAGCACCATAAAAGTGTGAATTAATTACGCCATACTCCCATAATTGTTAGTCGTTTTAAAATTTTCGTATATGTGAGATAGACTTTGTTTCATAAAAGACATTTGTAGCAGATTTACTAAACATTTGTGTCTTACTACTCTTATTACCTAAAGTAATCAGGATTGAGACATCGTTGTTTTAAAGGTATTTGTTTATAAGACTGTTAAATAAAATGAGTGATAACAAAAGGGGTCCTGTCCTTCCTATTTGTTTCCCTATTCCCTAGTAAATTAACGTCTCAGTAAGGATTGGAAGATGTAAGACAATTCCATAAATAAATGCAGAAAGTGCTAAAAGGTGTCTGGAATGTGAAATAAGATGTCTGGGGCTGACATGGAGACCAACTCATATTCACTTAAAGGCACTACAGTGAGGCAGGTCGTGCAACAGCGCCGGACTTCCAGTTGGGTGTTAACAAAAAGTGCCATAATTCTGTCTGGCAAGTGGAATAAGCCAACGCCACGACGCTACCGTGGGACGGCAAGGGAGGTATATTGAACTGTTAATAACATCTCAGTACACACTAAGGAACCCATCGACATCAACGTACGACGGCCGAAGGTAATCCGTATCGGGAACACCTGAGCCACCTGGAGGATACAAGAGGCTTGATAGACATTCATGTATCACGCATGCTGTACAGTATCAACGGACCTAAGCTGGTGATCAACGAGTACAGCCCTGGTCGTTTGGAGGAGATGTCTGGTATTTGTTGCCACCAAACGACGAATATCATTCGTTAAATCAGTGCCTAACCAGAAGACGATAGTGGCCACACTTTGAGGAACGACAGATCTGTCAGATAGGATCTTCCCAAGGAGCAGAACCCGCGGTTTGGATTCGTGCCTGCTGCCGTAGCCAATTGATGTCAGATTTTGCCGCAATTCCCAAACGGATATGTTCGTGGTACATCCCACATTGATTTATGCAGTTATTTCACGAAATGCTGCTTGTTTGTTAGCACTGACAACTCTACACAAACGCAGCTCTTCTCGGTCGTTAACTGAAGGCCGTCGGCCATTGCGTTCTCCTTCGCGAGAGGCAATCCCTGTATCTCAGCATACTTTTCAGACTGTATATCACGAAATACTGAATTCTCTAACGATTTCCGAAATGAAGTGTGTCAAGTGACTAGCTCCAACTAGCATTCTATGTTGAAGTTCTGTTAATTCCCACCGTGCAGCCATAATCACGTCGGAAGCCTTTTCACATGAAACACTTAAGTACCGCCAATGACTTGCCCACTTATACCTTGCGCCCGGGATACAGAAACGTCTCTGTTAGATTCGTTTCGTAATATTTAACTTTTATCAGCGGGACTCATCAGCAGAAGCAGCATTTCCTGAAGATGACGAACAGTTGGATCGCCGAAATATCGAGTCAAGTTGATTTTAGGATCCGGCAGTAAACCCGAAGAGACTTCAAGACTTATTACGCTGGGCAAGCCTACGTAATCACTTAAAATGAACTAGAAGATCAAACGCGTAAATTTGTTGGAAGAGCTACACACCGTCACACATTAACATACTCACCAGCGGCAGTTCGCTCTTAAGACTACCGCCTTCACTTACCAGAAGTCCAGTCAGAGTGCCAAGAATACGCTCTTCCTGCGACGAACTTCACAAGGTTGCCAGAAGGGACCAGAATGTTCCTTTCAGCCACCATTTTAACTGCTGTCAAATGACTGCGAAAGGGTATAAATCTCATTGCATTGACTGATGAAGCTACGTTGGTTACACTTTTGGTACCACAGCAGAAAGCCAGATGTACTGCTACCATATATAAGACAAATTCAACATATTCACTCACTAACTCACTCATTCATAGAGATGATAAAGACAGAAAGGAAATTTGGGAGCACAAAGTATTAGGTAATGTGCCCAGGATTACATGCTTACTGGAAAAATTGATACTTTAATGTGATTGTGTATCACTGAATTGGTGTAAACACGGATTACAAAACAAGATTAGAAATAATTCAGAGTCACAGCATGAAATACAAGTTAAACAGTACCAACCGTATCTAACAGAGACGTTTCAATACTACCTTCCATCTCTATGTGTGCATATCGCTATCCGATGACTTGTTACCTCAGTGTGTTTTTCTTAATGATTTTTTGAAAGTTTCGAGCTCGGCTGTTGTTGACAATTTTTCACTTTATGACATCTTGCACGACTGGTCGATTTCGGTCTCACAAGGAATTTTCCAGTGCAATGCAGTGTAGCATAATATCGCCTGCTGCACTAGAAAGCGTCCTTAAAGACCAGAATTGGCCGATCATGCGAGATGTAATAAAGTGAGTACTTGTCAACAACAGCCGAGGTGGAAATCTTTAAAATCTGTATGTTTTAAGTGACAGAAAAAAACATTATCAGAAACACCCTTCATATAGACGCTCTATAGCTGTCCAGTGTTACCTTCTCTCTGGAGGAGGTTTAAAGCCTAAGATATCTGGTGAGTTCCTACTTAGAGCGAACACGCCAATG
Source organism: Schistocerca gregaria (assembly GCF_023897955.1). Taxonomy (NCBI): domain Eukaryota; kingdom Metazoa; phylum Arthropoda; class Insecta; order Orthoptera; family Acrididae; genus Schistocerca; species Schistocerca gregaria. Next base: position 254,645,878 of record NC_064925.1, read on the forward strand.
GAGAATGAAAGATGCGTCTGGACACAATCCCCCAAGCTGTGACTAAAAATTTTCTCGGAAATATTGTCTTCCAAGAGCTGTGAGGACTGAATATGATTCGTTCCTGGATAGCTTAGTCGGCAATTTCCAGCGAATTTCAAGGATCCATGTTCGAGTCTTGGCTCTGCAGACAGTTTTCCATAACAGTGCACACTTCGCTACAGAGTGAGAGATTCATTGTGGACTCTCCTTTGTTCATAGGGCAAGTAACGAGGACGCGCCAGGCACAAAGAGCGGAGTCATTGTCTTCCATGTCAGCGCTTAATTAATGGGTTAGCCAGCTTGCTACGGACTGCTTGTGTTAACAGTTAAATAAATACTACACAAGGTGAGAAAACCTTTATACATTTCTATGATATTATAGTTAAATCCATTTGTGTTTCAGATAAACTGACAGGATGATCACAACAGAAGAACGAACTGCCACAGTTTCCGTTTCCATGGAACGATATACGGGCAGGTACGAGAGGGTTTTACCCGTAAATTTAGAATGCGAGGTTCTGCAAGGTTGACCATCAAGTATTTCGTTTTTAAGTCCAAATTTATGGGTAATATTGGTGATGATGAACATTCTTGTAGGTCTTCAATACCAGAAGAAATATTAGGATCATTGATGTTAGGATCAGACGAAATCCCTCTGCATCTATCAGTAGGGGAGCTAGGTATTCCACAGCTTGAAAAACCCTGTGATAAACACTGAAGAACCTGCATACTACATTCAGATTCTGCATTAGTTTCTCATTGAGGATTCTGCAGCATGACTTGCTGGGTGTTCTCATCTGTTACAGGTGGTGGAAAATGAGTACTCTTGGCACATGTGTTGTTTATGGCGAGTCTTCTCTGACAGATAATACTAGTTTCCATTGTTTTGCATGTTCGGATTTTTACAGGGTGAGAAGCAAAATAAGAAGCTAAATCGTAATGGAAAAAATATTAAACAAGTAGAAGCTTTCAAATATAAAAATAATTTCGGAGAGGAGGTAAAACTGTTCTATTATTGTGTATCGGACATAATTAGAGACTGGGAGAGTACCTTACAGCGCAGGGGTCATACACTGATGCGCCAAATAAACTGGTATAGGCTTGCACATTCAAATACAGAGATATGTAAACAGGCAGAATTCGTCGCTGCGTTCGACAGTGCCTATGTAAGACAACAAGTGTCTGGCGCAGCTTTTAGACCGGTTACTGCTGCTACAATGGCAGGTTATCAAGATTTAAGTGAGTTTGGAAACGATGTTAAAGTCGGCGTACGAGCGGTGGGACACAGCATCTCCGAGATAGCGATGAAGTGTGGAATTTTCCCGTACGACCATACCACGAGTGTACGGTGAATATCAGGAACGTAAAACGTCAAATCTCCGACATCACTGCGGCCGGAAAAAGACGACTGAAGAGAATCGCTAAGCATGACGGGAGTTCTGCCCTTCCGCAGATTGCTGCAGATTTTAATGCTGGACCGTCAGCAGGTGTCATCGTCCGAACCATGCAATGAAACATCATCTATATCGGCTTTCGGAGCCGAAGGTCCACTCGTGTACCCTTGATGACTGAACGACACAAAGCTTTATGCCTCGCCTGGGCCCGTTAACACCGACATTGGACTGTTGATGATTGGAAACATGTTGGCTGGTCCGACGAGTCTCGTTTCAGATCATATCGAGATGATGGACGTGTAGGAGTATGGAGACAACCTCTATGTGAGCATCTGACTGTTCAAGCCGGTGGAGACTCTATAAAGGTATGGGGCAAGGGCAGTTGGAGTGATATGGGACCCCTGATACGTCTAGATACGACTCTGAGAGGTGACAGATACGTGAGCATTCTGTCTGATGACGTGCATCCATTCGTGTCGATTGTGCATTCCGACGGACTTAGGTAATTCCAGCAGGACGATGCGACTCCCCACACTTCCAGAATTGCTACAGAGTGGCTCTTCTAAGTTTAAAAATTTCCGCTGGATACCAGACTCCCCAGACATGAACTTTGTTGGGATGCCTTCCAACGTGCTGTTCAGGAAAGATCTCGACCCCCTAGTACTCTTACGGATTTATGGACAGCCATGCAGGATTTATTGTGCCAGTTCCTTTCAGCACTATTTCAGACATTAGTCGAGTCCATGCCACTGTTTCTTTGCCTCTTCGGTGTAATATAGAAGTCAAATTGTGTGCCAATATTGGCTTATGAATCAGCATTTTAGACCAGGACAAAGAAAGATCTGAGCAGAATACAGGGGACAGAGACGTCCCTTCTAGAGTAATCCTGGATAACCCGAGTATGGACAGGATAAATAGTGAAACAATGGGAAACACACTTCAGTTCAATCCCGCAAAAGAAACTACGGGCAGCAAAAGGCTTACATGATTCGGCCACATTACAAAAATGGGACAAGAAGGAATCCCAAGAAGAGACATAGAATAGACAGATTCTGGACGAAGACCAACTGGAAGGCCACGAATAATAGGAAAAGACCAAGATATGTATGATGTGAACCGATAAGGACTGTATTATGAGAGAAAATACTGAAAGATAAACATTGGGAGAAAAGAGAAGCTTAGAAGAGGCTGTGGGAAAGGTCTACATAAGTTGAAACATTTCAGGAAGAAGAAGAAGAAGAAGAAGAAGAAGAAGAAGAAGGAGGAGGAGGAGGAGAAAGATAAGAGGAGAAGGAAAATATAATAGAACACGTAGAGCGGGGATGACGACTGTGATGTACTTCGAATCTCTCTCTTGCTAATATCGTTCATTAAACCATCACTGAATGGCACAGAATTTCTGTATATAGTGAAGAATAAAAAGTTCTCTGTTAAAATTGTTTTCGAATGTCTAAATAGTTGACTAATTTATTGTCGTATGATCCAAAAATCTCTCTTGGAGTCCCAGTGTATAATTTCGATGAAATTTCCATTTCGTTCACAAAATTCCATGCACGCAAATCGAGAATAACTACTTCATTGGATTTCCATCTTCAGTAACAATTTATAAGTTTTGTGCATTACCATGAACTAGCCCATCAGAAAAAATTAGACTGCTCTTGGAATCGAGTCCATTAACATGGTTTCAACAATTACGATAAAAGTCTCACGGAAAGAGACAGGGACAATATCAGATCGTTGCTCTGAGGGACGATGGCTATGTTGATAAATGTAGCCACGATATGAGAGATAACAGATGGGGATGCATAACATCTGGGAGGTACCGTTGTGCCATCAAGTTCCCTCGATCACTACGACCCGTCACCTGCAGTCGTGCCCGATGGCTCCCCACACCGTGACGTGAGAAGTAACATCGCTGCGCCTCTCCGAAGCATTAGAAGAATAGGACCTCTTCCCAGGTCGCCGCCATATTCACCGGCGATGATCACCCGAGGTAGTGCAGACCCACAATTCAGTTCTGATCACAATGGCAACGCTTGCCACCAGCAGTCCATGCTTATTAACGGCACCACTCCAAACGCAGCCGTTTGTGTTGTGGTGCTGAAGTCGTCTACGAATGGAACGGTCTAGTCTGGCTGCCGCTCGGCTCCGACCTATGATTTGGGATGACACAGAATGTCGCACCGAGTCCATTACTTGCCCTCGTATGGGAGATGCAGTAGAGAAAGGGTTACGAAGTGCTTGGTGCACAACAGGTGTTCACCTCGTGTGGTGGCCGGATGTGGTCGACCAGCACTTTGACGTGTATACCTGCCCTCACGTTCCCCTGTAGATCATGATCAAGCCACTGTTACATCTGGATGCTCTAAATCTGGATATTGCGCAATTCAGCTAGCAAGCCAAATTGAGACCCACAGTGAAGTCCTTTTAAATCTCTGTCTGTTTCTGATGACGTTGTCTCAAAACAATATGCAGCATCCATGTCCCTCACAGTGGTTACTTACCATGTAACGCTGTTCATTCCATTTTCCACCTTGCCAGGCCAGGCAGCAACACTAATCATGAACAACACTACTGCAGAGTAGAGGCCGTCCTATCTGAGAACTGCAGCTGCAATAATTGATACTAGGAGTTTCAGATGTCCGTACTTATGTGTTTTATACCACCCACAACGCTTTCAAAAACCACAAACAAGATTTTAATATGCTCTCCTTCACTACGTTCAAGCTATTAGTCCTAGAGACGTAATGAACAGGACCTTTTTTAGGATATTTATGTAGTTAAATTTTCTACTGGATACATTTTCGCTGGAGGCTAAGGTTTTCGAGTTATTGAACGAAATCGCGTTTTAAGGTCACTTTGGTACGTCTTCCTAGAATACTTTGAAGAATCCGGTGTCTCGCGAAAACTTATCCCACTACAAAATTTAACTACATCAAATTACCTAGAATGAATGTTAATTTTCCTGGAGGACTAATAGTTTGCTCGTAACGAGTGGGAGAATGTGGAAATCATGTTGGTGGTATACAATCGCATTGCGGGTTGCATAATACCCATCCGTCACCCTTTATACCCACTGATGATGTGTACGTGTACGAATTTACATTCTCCTGAGTGTCAGATTGTTAAGTATTGCAGATGTTTAATAAATTTGCGTTTCCACAGAAATGTATAGAGACTTCACGTTCACCTTGTTTGTCCGTGATTGTGGTACAAAACTTTACTTGAATGGCCGGAAGCGGTGGTCTCGCGGTTCTAGGCGCGCAGTCCGGAACCGTGCGACTGCTACGGTCGCAGGTTCGAATCCTGCCTCGGGCATGGATGTGTGTGATGTCCGTAGGTTAGTTAGGTTTAAGTAGTTCTAAGTTCTAGGGGACTAATGACCACAGCAGTTGAGTCCCATGGTGCTCAGAGCCATTTGAACAAGAGCCATTTACTTGAATGGAAATAATAGCAGAGTCCACTCGTGTTCTACATAGCCCCAAAATACGAATGCAGGAACCGGAGGTCTGCACGTGAAAGTTGAACACTGCACACCCCACTGCTTCTCAAATTAAGCGAAATAATGCAATACGACCGGAGCAGCGGACAGTTACCACTCTGCCCTACGGGTCCCCGACACCATCGTGGTCCCAAAAGGCATGCACCACGCACACGCATGTCGAGGTCTGCCCGCAAGCGACTGTAAACTACACTCCTGGAAATGGAAAAAAGAACACATTGACACCGGTGTGTCAGACCCACCATACTTGCTCCGGACACTGCGAGAGGGCTGTAGAAGCAATGATCACACGCACGGCACAGCGGACACACCAGGAACCGCGGTGTTGGCCGTCGAATGGCGCTAGCTGCGCAGCATTTGTGTACCGCCGCCGTCAGTGTCAGCCAGTTTGCCGTGGCATACGGAGCTCCATCGCAGTCTTTAACACTGGTAGCATGCCGCGACAGCGTGGACGTGAACCGTATGTGCAGTTGACGGACTTTGAGCGAGGGCGTATAGTGGGCATGCGGGAGGCCGGGTGGACGTACCGCCGAATTGCTCAACACGTGGGGCGTGAGGTTTCCACAGTACATCGATGTTGTCGCCAGTGGTCGGCGGTAGGTGCACGTGCCCGTCGACCTGGGACCGGACCGCAGCGACGCACGGATGCACGCCAAGACCGTAGGATCCTACGCAGTGCCGTAGGGGACCGCACCGCCACTTCCCAGCAAATTAGGGACACTGTTACTCCTGGGGTATCGGCGAGGACCATTCGCAACCGTCTCCATGAAGCTGGGCTACGGTCCCGCACACCGTTAGGCCGTCCTCCGCTCACGCCCCAACATCGTGCAGCCCGCCTCCAGTGGTGTCGCGACAGGCGTGAATGGAGGGACGAATGGAGACGTGTCGTCTTCAGCGATGAGAGTAGCTTCTGCCTTGGTGCCAATGATGGTCGTATGCGTGTTTGGCGTCGTGCAGGTAAGCGCCACAATCAGGACTGCATACGACCGAGGCACACAGGGCCAACACCCGGCATCATGGTGTGGGGAGCGATCTCCTACACTGGCCGTACACCTCTGGTGATCGTCGAGGGGACACTGAATAGTGCACGGTGCATCCAAACCGTCACCGAACCTGTCGTTCTACCATTCCTAGACCGGCAAGAGAACTTGCTGTTCTAACAGGACAATGCACGTCCGCAAGTATCTCGTGCCACCCAACGTGCTCTAGAAGGTGTAAGTCAACTACCCTGGCCAGCAAGATCTCCGGATCTATGCCCCATTGAGCATGTTTGGGACTGGATGAAGCGTCGTCTCACGCGGTCTGCACGTCCAGCACGAACGCTGGTCCAACTGAGGCGCCAGGTGGAAATGGCATGGCAAACCATTCCACAGGACTACATCCAGCATCTCTACGATCGTCTCCATGGGAGAATAGCAGCCTGCATTGCTGCGAAAGGTGGATATACACTGTACTAGTGCCGACATTGTGCATGCTCTGTTGCCTATGTCTATGTGCCTGTGGTTCTGTCAGTGTGATCATGTGATGTATCTGACCCCAGGAATGTGTCAATAAAGTTTCCCCTTCCTGGGACAATGAATTCACGGTGTTCTTATTTCAATTTCCAGGAGTGTACCTATGGAGGAGAGTGTGGATTTTGAATCAACAACACCAGCAAACATTACAAAACAATATACGACTTACATAAGAAATCAGCAATCGAACCTGGCTTCTTACCAGGCACAGAGCATAAAAATTTAGAAAGCAACAACTACTCAAAGGCTGCCTCATAATGATAACTTTTTAAATAATTGGAAAATATACAAAAAATAACAACACGCAAAACTGAAAAAAATATGTAATACTAACATCCAGTGCATATTAATGTTGTTTTATCGATACAGGATCTCGCCGAACTCAGCGGCTGTTGGGGATTGTTAGTAAAGAACGTAACAAGAACAAATATTTCAAAAAAGAAATATTTTTTGATGGGCTATCAAGCACATCTTCAGATGGCTAATTTTTTTAATTACCGTGATGTCAGCAGCATGCCGTCTGCTTCTGCACGGCATAGGAATGTGTAAGTATTCAGCACCATTTTACTTGTTGTGTGAATATAAAAAATGTGCTAATATGCTTCCATTTGATAAAACAGTGATTTTTTCGTTATACACCAACAACATAACGTTCAGTTCGCTACCGGACACCTAGAGAATGTAGCCCAGAAACTTCTCGAAGACCTTTAGAGCACGTGACGAAGTCTCAGCAGTTTGCGTCTGATTTTATCCATTATAAATGGTTTTTGAAAGCCTGCGACTGAAAAAAATAGGACTGTTTATTAATAAATCTTCTGCTACGTGTCACGATTTTCTTTATTTACTTTTCACATGACACGTTTCGGGAGATCATTCCCATTTTCAGGTGCGTTTTTTGTACGTGTCATGGCATTTCTATTGATGTTGTCGATGTGTGAGAGTTTGCTTCATTTCCTTGACTTTGCTGCAATATATAAGAAACATGCGATTTTTAGCTGGTTATCGATTCTTTTTTTGATGTTATTGGTGAAATTTATAAGAATTTGTAGTTACAGTTTTCTGATGGTCCGTCTGTGCAGAGTCTCACGCACTCTATATTCTGTGCAGTCCAGTCCAATCCATTTACAAAAAAAAGTGTTGAAGAAATTACGACCGTGTTTCCAGTCACAGATTCATATTGACTACGCAATTACAAGTTTAATGGTAGCAGACACAGGCCGGTAAATCAATTAATTAAAACGTCAAATGAATTTAGTATGCTTGTTTATGCATTGAAATTAAATTTCCCAGCCAACAGAATCACCGATAGCTGGTCTAAGTAGAGGACTATCGAATGGTGGGGACGGAGCAGCTGTAATGATCACCAGTCATTTACATCATAAAATACACAGGACAACGAAAATCAGCAGAAGTTCCAGTAACCGTTAATTTTAAATTCAAGACGCAGTAACGGTGGTACGTAGGGGCAATGACCCCACCAGCGATGGGAGAAATGGTTCCGCCACAAGTTCGCCAACCTTTGCATAAGAAGGGCGAACTGCCACCTCTCCCGAAAGTCATAGCAACCACCTGCATTGCCACTCCCAGACAGGTTGGTTACAGAAACTTTTTCCATAGGAAGAAGCACACGGCTTTGCTGCGTCCGAGGAAAAAAAAACTGGCAGCCGCAGTTCATTGCTGTTCTTAGTAGGCTTCACGTTGTGATTAACATTAATGCCGTAGTTGTCATAGCTTCGCGTTACAAGTATTGGTTTGAACCTTCTTAGAAGCAACCGTGTGAAGTTACATTCAACTGCTGTTAAGATATTCGTGGTTGAACGCTTGTAGCAGTTTCCATGATTAAAATACAAACACCTGATTTGTACCACGAGCAATCAGCATTACGCTTCCATCGACGTTAGAGTGGTAACCACTGTCACGCTGCGCCTGTCTGTGCGCTCAAATTGCGTGATTACTCATGACTAATAACTTTAGTCCGTGATTCTAAACACCCAAGATTCATCTCTGTTTAACTGGTCCATAATCTCTCTAGTGACGTGATAAGTTATAGTCGTCTCTCATGTAATTTTATTTCCTTTTGTGTACGTTTGGCTTAACCCACAACAAGCTTGCGCATCGTTGGTAGTCCAGAATTGTGGGCCGTCATTTCCCACCACTTGCGGCAAGATTGCCTCGCATTTCTATGTTTAATCAGGAATATAACTGATTTAATTACAGTTGTCTCTTTGTTACTCGTCTGTGGTTTCCCTCTTTTCTCTTAAAAAGTTATTTTGGCTGAGTTAAGAAAAGATGTATGATGTCTACACGGTCCAGAGAGCACAAGATTAAGGTGAGATCGTAGGAAAACAGTGACACGCAGAACTCCTGGCTTCCTGTAATTAACAAAATTCACAACACTTACGAAGCACTTCGAGATGCTAGTTTTCAACAGAATAAAAATACCAATGATCAGCCAGCGAAGGAAGACCAGAAAAGATTCGCCATTGAAACAACGTCGTCATATAAAAAACTCCTTTTTATGTATTAATTTCCGACAAATTTTGCTAGAGTAAATTAATTACTGAACTATCAGAACTGACATAGGTACATAAAACTGAATGACATTTACCAGTAGAACAGATAATATTAGTTAAAAAATCTGAAATAATATTTATTCACTCTCGGATCCCCAAAGTTTAGTGCTGCTCCGTTACCATTCAACATTTACGCTAACTAGATATTAATATTACAACATATTCCTTTGGCCAGTTTTCCAATGAAATTATGTTGCTGAACAATAGAAAAATCAACAGTGGTGAAGATAATGTAACGACCTATTGACACACTACAGAGACAGACAAAAAAGAGAAAACAATAGCAACCAAAATCACAAGAATACAGACAGTAATATTTACAATAAATATAAGTCATACTTCATATCGCCGGCCAGTGTGGCCGAGCGGTTCTAGGCGCTTCAGCCTGGAACCGCGCGACCGCTACGACAGTAGGTTCGAATCCTGCCTCGGGCATGGATGTGTGTGATGTCCTTAGGTTAGTTATGTTTAAGTAGTTCTAAGTTCTAGGGGACTCATGACCTCAGATGTCAAGTCCTATAGTGCTCAGAGCCATCATACTGCATATCAGTTTGGCATATATATATATATATATATATATATATATATATATATATATATATTAAAGAATATAAGGTAAGTTACTAGCTTATATTTAGTGTTCAATGAAAGTGTTGTTTGCTCTATATTTTCATTTTTGTACACTGAGTATTTTTCGGACAGTCGTCTTCAGTAGTCGATATGTTACGTAACAGACGTTCTGGGTACAAGAAATGTGATCTTTGACTGTCAGCAGCATCGTTGTTACCAGAAGCATTCTGCGAGAAGTAAGTGAGTGAGAGGGGTGTTGGTCACTCTACTGAGCAGTCTGGAAATTGCTAGAAGATACAAAAGCAGAGAAGGCTGAATTTTGGAAATAACATTTGGTTAAGATTGATTAGAGACATGTGATGTTGCTATGCTGCTTGTCTGAGCATAATTTGTAATGAAAGTCGTAAGTTTCTTGTAGAATTTTTCTTTACTCGCTCGGGTTAGTTAGATCGATTACCGAGACGAAATCAAGTAAAATATCTATTTACATGGCTTTCATTCAGAGATCACAGATTTATCGTTCCTTTACCATTCTATTGACTCATTTCGTGGTGGAGCCAATTTTGTTTATAAGGAAGAATGATCTTTGTCAGACTAATTCTAACTGTTAAAGACTCAGAGCTACAATATAGTTTTCGAATGCCAGTGTCTTTTAGTAATCTAATGAATCAAATTTCTACTACTGTCTCCTCACGAAAATTGCGTTTCGCAAAATGTGTACGGCCACATTGCACTAAGCGGAACACGATTGCTTAAAAAGACTGAAGCACGATCTGCTTGGGGCAGCTGCTCGTCCTTGCATTGCACTTGCACAAGGCTTCCTTTTCTTTAGTTGGCTTGCTGATGCGTTGTATTTTTTAGTGTTTATCGCTTTTGAGGAGTACGGGGGTTTCCGTTGCCACAGGTAAACCACGAAAAATTTGTTACAACCAGTTTAACGTGGCAGTTGGATTTCAAAATAATTATCAGATTCAGTTTAAGTAAAGTTCAGTTCAAATTTAATTTCTTTGTAAGACACTCTTATTCTTACAGTGCAGTATTACATTCGTGTATGCATCATGCTGACAGATGTGAAAATTACCGAACTATCAGTTTAATAAGCCACGGCTGCAAAATACTAACGCGAATTCTTTACAGACGAATGGAAAAACTGGTAGATGCAGACCTCGGGGAGGATCAGTTTGGATTCCGTCGAAATGTTGGAACACGTGAGGCAATACTGACCTTACGACTTATCTTAGAAGAAAGATTAAGAAAAGGCAAACCTACGTTTCTAGCATTTGTAGACTTAGAGAAAGCTTTTGACAATGTTGACTGGAATACTCTCTTTCAAATTCTAAAGGTGGCAGGGGTAAAATACAGGGAGCGAAAGGCTATTTATAATTTGTACAGAAACCAGATGGCAGTAATAAGAGTCGAGGGGCATGTAAGGGAAGCAGTGGTTGGGAAAGGAGTGAGACAGGGGTGTAGCCTCTCCCCGATGTTATTCAATCTGTATATTGAGCAAGCAGTAAAGGAAACAAAAGAAAAATTTGGAGTAGGTATTAAAATTCATGGAGACGAAGTAAAAACTTTGAGGTTCGCCGATGACATTGTAATTCTGTCAGAGACGGCAAAGGACTTGGAAGAGCAGTTGAACGGAATGGACAGTGTCTTGAAAGGAGGATATAAGATGAACATCAACAAAAGCAAAACGAGGATAATGGAATGTAGTCAAATTAAATCGGGTGATGCTGAGGGAATTAGATTAGGAAATGAGACACTTAAAGTAGTAAAGGAGTTTTGCTATTTAGGAAGTAAAATAACTGATGATGGTCGAAGTAGAGAGAATATAAAATGTAGACTGACAATGGCAAGGAAAGCGTTTCTGAAGAAGAGAAATTTGTTAACATCGAATATAGATTTATGTGTCAGGAAGTCGTTTCTGAAAGTATTTGTTTGGAGTGTAGCCATGTATGGAAGTGAAACATGGACGATAACTAGTTTGGACAAGAAGAGAATAGAAGCTTTCGAAATGTGGTGCTACAGAAGAATACTGAAGATAAGGTGGATAGATCACGTAACTAATGAGGAGGTATTGAATAGGATTGGGGAGAAGAGAAGTTTGTGGCACAACTTGACTAGAAGAAGGGATCGGTTGGTAGGACATGTTTTGAGGCATCAAGGGATCACAAATTTAGCATTGGAGGGCAGCGTGAAGGGTAAAAATCGTAGAGGGAGACCGAGAGATGAGTACACTAAGCAGATTCAGAAGGATGTAGGTTGCAGTAGGTACTGGGAGATGAAGCAGCTTGCACAGGATAGAGTAGCATGGAGAGCTGCATCAAACCAGTCTCAGGACTGAAGACAACAACAACAACATGCATCATTTAGAGTTCGTAATTTTATTTAGTCAATTTCGGTACGTAAATTCACAGAGCATTCTTGTAGAGCAATTTTGGTCATTTACTCCTTTAAAGTTTAGTATGTAATTTATGTAAGGTTTTTTTTATGCTGGTAGTTTTGTGTGTTGGAATCGTAAAACGTGTACTGTGACGTCGTGCATTGTAGGACTGTCCACTGTAATGCGCAATACAGAATTTCTCGGGACGGCTTATCCAAAATATTCAAATGTATGTGAATTCCTAAGGAACAAAACTGCTGAGGTCAACGGTCCCTACTTAGACTAACTTACACTAACTTAACAATACACACACTCATGCCCGGCCCGAGGGAGGATGCGAACCTTCGGTGGGAGGGGCCGCGCAATCCGGGTCATGGCCATCCAGACCGCGAAACTACTCCGCGCGGCCAGCTTATCCAGTATACACTTATTTTTAGTAATTTTTGGTAAAAGTTAATTCAAATACAACTATACAGTTTCAGGTAGTATTGGTGAGCCATTTTATCAGACAGCGTTTGCGGAATTCACCACTTACATTATTCAGGATGACAGTATACAAAAACATACGACAGCTAAACAATAGGAAACCAGTTCACTTTAGTTCTGGTCCAAAACATTCAAATAAATTTTTTTTATAAATATGTTAAAACCATCACAACTCTTTCGTATCCCAAAATCAGCACTACTAACTACTTTATTATATGGGACTTATTTTGGGGAACTAATTGTAAACCAATTACGAGAACATTACAAAATATTCGAAACAAAAGTTTGAAATCGATACTTTTAGAAACTCACTGCTCCAGAACAGCAGGCGTATGTACCAAATTAGAAATTGCATGTCTAAAGAAGGGATTATGGAAAGAAAATAAGTACGAAACTAAAACTTAGAAAGCGACTACGACGCGATATAGTGTGTTAGGTGCAAAGACATAACTTGTAAATCATATGCGGGACTGAAGATAGGAAGTTAATTACTGATACGTATGACGATGCATCTAGGTGAAGAGATTTTTACTAGTAATTAAAACATCCTGCTCCATTGCCTAAATTTTGGATAAAGATCATCAGCAATGGTGAGCGAAAATTCAAACAGCCTTGTCAAAGATGGAGGAGCAGGCCGAGTTTCAGGCAACCTATTGCTCTCGGGATGGCAAACTGCCCAAAACAGATGGAAGAATCAGCGATTACTAACGGAATGTGGATGCAGAAGGCAAAGGAAACAAATGTGAAGCCACAAGACACGTGGCGTGTAATTAAAAAATGTAATTATCATTTCTTCATTAGCGGAAGATTAGGCCATCAGTTGGATATCCGGGAAGTGACCGTTAAGCGGGAGGCCGCCATGAGGAAAAGATGAAAGAACTAACTAAGAGTTGGAGCTTGGAATGTCAGAAGGCTGAACATGGTAGGGAAATTAGGAAATGTCAGGAGGGAAATGCAAAGACGCAGTCTAGATATAGTGGGGATAAGGGAAGTGAAATGGGGAGGAGATAAGATTCTGGTCAGACGAATATAGGGTGAGAACAACAGCAGCAGAGAATGGTAAAGTGGGAGTAGGATTCCTTATGAATAATGAAGTAGGATACAGAATAACGTCAGTCACTAGGTTTTTCTTACCAGAATCGCTAGCAAACTGCTGCCGACAACAATAGTTCAGGTGTACTTGATGACATTACAAGCAGAATAGAAAGATAGAGAAAGTATATGAAGCTACTGGGAGGATAGTTCAGTATGTAAAGGGGGATGATAATCTAATAATCATGGTGCTCCAGGTAATGCCTCACCCACCGTATTCCCCTAACTTGGCCCCTGTAACTTCTGTGGGTACACGTTGATATAATTCTTGGAGTCAGTCGTACCCACGCCAGGACAGTTGCTGGCAGTTGCTGGACACAGCTGCCGGCAGTCCCTGAACGTCTGCGAAATGATTTCCGTGTGGAAGTTTTTTCGTAGCCCAGAATAGGTGGTAATCATAAGTGGCTAAGTCAGAAAAAGTGGCAGTACCTGGATCCCTATTTCAGTGATGTTGTTTTCCGACTTGACAGGGGCCAAGCGTTATCGTGTTGAAATAGCACTTTTCTGACGGTGAGCTCTTTCCTCACACTGACGCGAATCGTCTGTGAATATCCGCAGTATTCACACCCTCCTTCCACAGAAACCACGTAGTTTAACGCTGTCATTCATGATCATAATGCATGCTGTCCGCTCACGTAATGAGAGTGGTTGCGCAAATAGGCAGTGCTATGCACGGATTACACCTCCAGAGATTGTGTTGCTACCATGGTCAGACCAAAGTACGACAGTGTTGCAACTGTAATGATGGGTCGAATTGCACATCAAGAATGTTGGGAAAAAATAAAATGTAAATCGGTATGGATCACCCCTTCTATATAAAACACGATATAACTCAGGAATTAACAAAGCTATATTCAAATGAAGGACACTGGTGTTTAGCTGGTAATTCTCTGATAAATGCGTCATGTGACTCCCTATCTGAAAGTTTGGGTGGCCTTCCAAAATTGTCGCCATATTGATGATATATTGTCATAGGTTTTCTTGTCTGCCATCTAATCCTTTTTTGTATTCATTCTACCGTTTTTCTTTCAGAAGACTGGTTTTTGTACTTCCTGTTTTTGTAGATGAGCGTGGCCCGTGTTCTCGTGGAGAGTGTATCTCTGCTCTGCTCAATGCATCTGCCGTAAATTACGGTCAAGAGTATCGCTCCCGCTACAGAAAAATTATCTTCGTTACAGATTTCTTTGCCGACGTTCCGATGTACGTCAAGTGAAGAATATAAGTATCGTTCAAGGCACCGATATACAAACAAACGTCAGACATATCCATAACATAAAGGTGAGGCAAAGTCTACAGCATTCAGAGGAACGTTTTTGCCTCAAACCACTCCGTGAAAAAAGGGTTCATTTGCGCAGTGCAATGGAAATGGAAAATGAGCAGAGAGCTCCCAGAAACACAGCAGAGAGATTACTTCGTTAGGCAGACGCCGAGACGGTCGCGTCAATGCGCACAAAGCTACAAAGGCCCTCGAAATACACCGCAAGTCGCCTTGATTTACTAGCTCGCGAGTAGCACAAAAGACACCCCTCACTGATGGGGTAGCTAGTGCGGGTGTCTGCTTTTGACAGCTACTGCGGATTAAAAACGAATTTGTATAAGGACAGGAGTCAAAGCGGCATAAAGTATACTGCGTAGAAAGAGACGAGAACTGCGGTTTCAAATGAGGAATAATGTAAAAAAACGGCAGACTAATCTGAAATTACGGTGGCTGGTACACGGTCAGAAACGTTTGTAAGGATCGAGATATAAAATGGACTTGAAAAAGAATGTTACTCTGGACGTGATATTAATGTGAGGCAGTGAAAGCTATTAAAAATAATAATCTGTCAGAAGCTGTTATGAAAAAAATATTCTCTGAAGTACACATGACGCAGAAGTCTAACTGACCATTAAAAACATGAAACACGGGACGTAGTTAATATCAGTTTAAAAAATGTAGATATTTAACTATCGATTGTTTTTAATTTATGTTGCAAAAATTTCAGATTTAGTATACTCTAAGTACTCTAAGGGCGTGGATCCACTAGCATCTTCTCCACCTCACAAACACCTGGCAGAGACAATTATCGGATACTTCAATTTCATTTGAAAACCGAAATATAGTCCCATTTTGCATTTTTTGCGTATTCAAAGCTTTTCTAGAGATGAAAGTCGCGCTAAGACTCAGAAAGGATTTGCATAAAAATAGATTTAAATAGATACGCTTCGTGAGCACTGCTCTCCGGCAGGCAACGTTTCGTTCTAAATTCGAAAAACACAAAATCTCACATGCAGATAGATCTCTCTTCGCCAACAAAAACCACAAAAGCAAACTTATGAATTTTTACCTCATTGCAGTTGGTTTCTATAACGAAAAGAAATACTGTGCACGTTAAAGAAATGGAAACTTATTCCTATGTGGAAACGAAAGAGAGACGGAAGGAATATATTGAAGGTTGCAACAGGAGGGAAACAAAGTAGAAATGAATCACCCTGTGTAGACTTAGTGTTTCCGTGCAGCAATACTATGGTGTAAGGAGTTTAAAGATTTTCTATTAATTTCCTTTCCAAGCCAATATTTTATTATGAAGTCGCTTGCTGCAATTACCACTAGCTGAACGCTTCACTTACTTTTCATCAGGACATGTTCCCGAGCGTTTCCCACGTTCACAATGGAGATATAATAAGTGTATACCTCTGAGGAAACACTGGAAGTTTTCAGCCTATAAAAGGAGCGAGGGCTCAAAGAAGTGCATTCTGAGATTGTCAATGAGACATATAGGAAATAGACCTTTGACAAAATCGATTTGCAAATGTGTAAAATAGGAGATTAACAACAGGCATGCCTGGAACATTGTACTCACACAGCTAAGAAAGTAATAGCAATCACGAGCAAGAATTATCGTCATATCGTAATGTTATCATTATGATAAAGAATGACTACATACGTTACTTTCACTGCCGACGAGTATGATAAAATACAAAGGTAAAAAAATGACGAAGATAGCCATGAAGTAAACTAAGTTCACGCTAAGTACCGATACGAAAAACTTAAAAGAAACGGAAATTTTATGTTACCGACTATAATACGCAACGATATGACTGGAACTCTCGGTGGAGAATAATGACGAGCTACAGAAGACAAAAATAAAGAATTTATTTATAAAAACCAAATATGAAAAAAAAGCAGACAGTTCAAAGGCAGAAACTGAATAATGTGCAAGACAGTTTTATAGCTTTTTGGTTCTGTTCTTTAAGCTGTAAAACGAAGAACCAATAAATCAAGGGAAAGGAAATTAAAACCTCGGTTGAAGTGCAAACGAACAGGCAAGAAAACTTAACTTCTAAATCTACGAGTCCCACATATAAATGTCTATAGGAAGAGCATGACGTTTCATAGCAAATACTAATGCTGTTAAACATAAATAAAAAACACACTTAGAAAATTCATTTGCCCTTAGTTTAAACGGGAATATCACTTATAATAAAATGTAGTTTATCTATCCGTAAAAGCTGTCCTTCGGTATCTAGAGTAGTGTGTGTATAGTTGAAAACTATGCTATACAAACAGATGCACCTATATTTCTATTTGTTTTCGTTTCATAACAGTGTTTTAGAGCTGCAAAAACAAACAGAAAGGACGCAAATACCATGAATTTTACAAGGTATCGTGCCGGCCGCGGTGGTCTCGCGGTTCTAGGCGCTTAGTCCGGAACCGCGGGACTTCTACGGTCGCAGGTTCGAATCCTGCCTCGGGCATGGATGTGTGTGATGTCCTTAGGTTAGTTAGGTTTAAGTAGTTCTAAGTTCTAGGGGACTGATGACCACAGATATTAAGTCCCATAGTGCTCAGAGCCATTTGAACTATTTTAACAAGGTATCGCAAGCAAATGAAAAAAATAATTAGATAATGGTAGTACGTGCGCGAAATGAATGTATGTTTATACATGTACATCTACATACATGCTCCACAAGGCACCAAGCGGCGTGTGGTGGAGGGAACTATTTGCGCCAAAGTAATATTTCCCCCCTCTATCCCACAAGCAGATTTCGCGAGGGGTAAACGACTGTCTGAATGCCTCAGTACTAGCTCTAATTTCACTTATCTTTGATTGGTGACCACTGCGATTTGAAAGTTGGTGGTAATAATACATGAGTTGACAAATACTGTTCATAGCGACATCTAGTGTTGACAGGAAGAGTGTTTCCAGCTGCGAAAAAAAGTGATTTTTTACAGCGTGTCCATTTCATAAAACAGTGCAGCGTGATATCCCTATTAGCGATAGGTATTACAGCTACAGTGAAAACGAAGTATAACCAATTTATCAGCAGCGACTCTTGTGGTGCGCTAGTGGCATGCTGCAGCGCTACTCCATCGCTGCTGGTTTACTACTTATTCTTCGTATTTTACTCACAGTCATCATCTATATTCACGAATTAGAGTAGAGGAACCTGTTCTGGCTTCAGCGTCTTATCCAATCGTTTCATTGGTCGATTTACACCTCTTATGCTTATGGATGTACAGGGTTCTTCAACTGCCCGTATACATAGTATTTATGCAAGCTGCAACGCGTTCAAATACCACGTGCAAGATTTTCATATTTCCTCCCTCGCTACGCGGGAACTATTAGTCCTACAGACAAAATGAACAGGACTTTTAATATAGTTAATGTCTGTACTGGGATACGTTTTCGGTAAAGGCCGTAGCTTTAGAATTATTCAAGAAAAATGTACAAAACTGACCTTCAGATGCGTTGTTCATGAATAACTCGAAAACGTATCCCAATATAAAACGTAGCTACATTAAATTTCCTACAAAAAGACCCTCTTGATTTTTTTGTAGCACTAATAGCTTCTACGTAACGCGTTGAAGAATATGAAAACTCGCGGTTGGTTTATGGAGACGTTGCGGGTTGCATAAAATACATCGCTAGCAGCAGCTGAATCACACTGTATTGAAAATTTCTTTAGGTATCAGACTTTTCGCAGTCACTCTACACGCTGCTTCCATTTCTGCTTATGTGTGTCTATTCTTTCTGTTTTTGCAAATATTTTAAACTCATTTCTAATATCTTCTTTTCTTATTCTGTCTTGTAGCTTACATTCAGAAATTTTATTTCTGACGTCATTATGCAAGATGCGTTTCCCTTTTTTGTGTCCAGTCCTCAGAACCGTAAAGTAGCACGGAAACAGCTGCTGCTTTGTAGAATATCTGTTTAGTTCTATAGCTGGCGTTTGTTTAAGGTTCTTTTCATTCTTGCACAATCATCCTGAAACTTTGCGATTATATTTCCAGGATGAGATTTTCACTCTGCAGCGGAGTGTGCGCTGTTATGAAATTTCCTGGCAGATTAAAACTATGTGCCGGACCGAGGCTCGAACTCGGGACCTTTGCCTTTCGCGTTCAAGTGCTCTACAATCTGAGCTACCCAAGCACGACTCACACCCCATCCTCACAGCTTTACATTTGCCAGTACCTCGTCTCCTACCTTCCAAATTTCGCAAAAGCTCTCCTGCGATCCTTGCAGAACTAGCACTCCTGGAAGAAAGGGTATTGTGGAGACATGGCTTAGCCACAGTCTGGAGGATGTTTCCAGAATGAGATTTTCACCCTGCAGCGGAGTGTGCGCTGTTATGAAACTTCCTGGCAGATTAAAACTACGTGCCCTACCGAGACTCGAACTCGGGACCTTTGCCTTTCGCGGGCAAGTGCTCAACAATCTGATCTACTCAAGCACGACTCACGCCACGTCCTCACAGCTTTACATTTGCCATTACCTCGTCTCCCACCTTCCCAACCTCACAGAAGCTCTCCTGTGAAAAGCAAAGGTCCCGAGTTCGAATCTCGGTCCGGCACACAGTTTTAATCTGCCAGGAAGTTTAATTACGATTATATTCCTTATATTTTTATCATAGTCAAAATAAATGTCGTAATTCAGGGAGTTAAAATGACGTACTTGCTCGACGATTTTGTTTTCTACCACTATTTTTGAACGCATATGTTGTTTTCCTCTATCTGTCACTACTTTTGTCGTTTCTATAGATATTTCTAAATTATAATTTTGGCCAATGTAATTTGTCTTAAAAATATTTCTTTTTAGTTCTACTTCTGAAGAGGCTATTGTAGTCTGGTCATCAACACACAATGTTTTTATATAACAGCACTTATTTATTTATTCACATTAATTTTTTTAAATTTTCTCATTCACTATTTAATCGTGTCATTTAAATAGGGGAAAATTGGGGAAAGACTACAACCTGTATTTATTGCTGGGTAAGTTATACTGCTATTACTACTTTATTGAGTTTAGTTTGGTTGTATAAGCTTCTTATGTCGTAGAATTTCATTCGTGTTTTACTGTTCGCATTAACACACAAAACACATAAAGCAAATATCGCAGTAGACTAATTTTGGATCTTTCTATAGAATGACCACTTAAAATTTCGCTTCCAAAAATAATTTTGTTTATGATGGGAAACCAACCGACTGTATACGTTGCCAATGGGCGTAGCATGAAACACGTTACATGCAATATTTTTGTAAATTATAGATTGCAGCAGTCAGTCGTCCTTTTTAAATTTGAGCAGACGTAGATTTCGGCTAGAAGCAAGCCATTCTCAATGCTATAAATACAAGAAGTACATAGTCAGATGATGTCATAAAAAGTTAAAACCGATGTGTTCTCCATATAGCCTGCTTTTCGCAAACAGTAGTATTCAATGAACTGTGGGTGAAGCCCGATCAACTGGGACTTACATGCTTTGAGCGAAAATAATAGTGGTATGTAATATACAAACAATACGAGTCAAGCCATAACTTGTAACTTTTTATGACATCGTCTGACTATGTACTTCTTGTACCTGCATAATAAAATTTAAAAAGGACCACTGATCGCTGAAATCTATAATTTACAAGTCAATATAACAGTCGCTGAGTGTAACCGCTTTCCGAATGGAAAGTGCCCTGATACAATATATTTTTTGGACCAACTCTGTCTACACTGCAAAAAAAAGGAAATTGAAAGCATCTGTTGAAACATTAGAGAAAATAGACCTGACGGCACACACAAATGGAAATGGAAAATGGAAAAAAGAACACATTGACACCGGCGTGTCAGACCCACCATACTTGCTTCGGACACTGCGAGAGGGCTGTACAAGCAATGATCACACGCACGGCACAGCGGACACACCAGGAACCGCGGTGTTGGCCGTCGAATGGCGCTAGCTGCGCAGCATTTGTGCACCGCCGCCGTCAGTGTCAGCCAGTCTGCCGTGGCATACGGAGCTCCATCGCAGTCTTTAACACTGGTAGCATGCCGCGACAGCGTGGACGTGAACCGTATGTGCAGTTGACGGACTTTGAGGGCGTATAGTGGGCATGCGGGAGGCCGGGTGGACGTACAGCCGAATTGCTCAACACGTGGGGCGTGAGGTCTCCACAGTACATCGATGTTGTCGCCAGAGGTCGGCGGAAGGTGCACATGCCCGTCGACCTGGGACCGGACCGCAGCGACGCACGGATGCACGCCAAGACCGTAGGATACTACGCAGTGCCGTAGGGGACCGCACCGCCACTTCCCAGCAAATTAGGGACACTGTTGCTCCTGGGGTATCGGCGAGGACCATTCGCAACCGTCTCCAGGAAGCTGGGCTACGGTCCCGCACACCGTTAGGCCGTCTTCCGCTCACGCCCAAACATCGGGCAGCCCGCCTCCAGTGGTGTCGCGACAGGCGTGAATGGAGGGACGAATGGAGACATGTCGTCTTCAGCGATGAGAGTCGCTTCTGCCCTGGTGCCAATGATGGTCGTATGCGTGTTTGGCCCCGTGCAGGTGAGCGCCACAATCAGGACTGCATACGACCGAGGCACACAGGGCCAACACCCGGCATCATGGTGTGGGAAGCGATGTCCTACACTGGCCGTACACCTCTGGTGATCGTCGAGGGGACACTGAATAGTGCACGGTACATCCAAACCGTCATCGAACCCATCGTTCTACCATTCCTAGACCGGCAAGGGAACTTGCTGTTCCAACAGGACAATGCACGTCTTCATGTATCCCGTGCCACCCAACGTGCTCTAGAAGGTGTAAGTCAACTACCCTGGCCAGCAAGATCTCCGGATCTGTCCCCCATTGAGCATGTTTGGGACTGCGTCGTCTCACGCGGTCTGCAAGTCCTGCACGAACGCTGGTCCAACTGAGGCGCCATGTGGAAATGGCATGGCAAGCCGTTCCACAGGACTATATCCAGCATCTCTACGATCGTCTCCATCGGAGAATAGCAGTGTGCATTGCTGCGAAAGGTGGATATACACTGTACTAGTGCCGACATTGTGCATGCTCTGTTGCCTGTGTCTATGTGCCTGTGGTTCTGTCAGTGTCATCATGTGATGTATCTGACCCCAGGAATGTGTCAATAAAGTTTCCCCTTCCTGGGACAATGAATTCACGGTGTTCTTATTTCAATTTCCAGGAGTGTATTTAATTTCATCCACGAGGATACGTCAAAATAGTTATTTTTACTGAGTTGTCTGTTGAATTAATATGATAGTGAATTTATAAAGAAATATTACCTTATAATTTTTGAAGTGTATTTAGACATTTTAGAAAATGTAAATAAAGTAAGTTGGATTCTGTGCTGGACATACAACTGATTCTTCTAATTCAGTGGTTTCAAACCCCTGTGAGACCATTACCGCTGAATGAAGTCGGATATTAGCTAATACCTGCCCCCTTCTCCCCCCCCCCCCCCTCCCCTCTATATCCTTTCAGTCCGACGACCAGTACATTGCTTTCTGTTGACACACCCACATCGTTGGGACCGTTTGCGAAGGTGCCAAGGGCATGCGCGAGCGCATCGAAGAGCCCAAGTGGAGGAACTATTGGAACGAGACGATACTTGGCTAATGGACAGGTCTACCCGTTCCCTCGACTTAAATCCCTTCGAGCACAACTGGCATGCGACGGGGAGACGCATTGTGGAGCGTCCACATGCCCCAACGAATGTCCATAAGCTGTCAGCCGCTCTAGTGGAGGTTTCGAGCGCCCTAGTTGTTTGCATATAAGTCTTTTTATGGTGATTTTCAGTAAGTTAGCCCCGCTCTAAATCAGTTTTGGACTATCCTGAAACTTCCTTGCGATGAACAGGAGATTCTTCCTTCTCTTGTAGAGGGTATAATCTGCAAACAGGAAAGATGATCTCCTGGTTATTAGGAAAAATCCTGAATGTAGAACTTGGCCCATTAATTACCCTAGCGGTGGTCCAGCTTCTATTTGTCTGGGGTTACTATTAGCACTAGGAACTCTTACACAGAAGGAATTTTTCCTCAAAAAAAAAAAAAAAAGCCAGGATATCGATGATCCATTTAGGTTAGCCTTGATCTCCTAGATGAGACCTTTATTTTGTAGATAAATCCTGGATCTAACAACTTGTATATGAGGTCATTAAACTATACTCAATCGAACGTTTTCTTAGTATGCAGGAATACGGCTGATGTTCTGTGTTTGATACCACGTCCAAGACATATTTGCTCTGTTAGGAGCGTGTCTTGGTGTGCTGCGGTGTGCTGTATGCGCTCCTAAAGACAACGTGTTGTTGTGTGAGAAGGTTATTGTCCTTTAAGAATTCCTGAAATTCCTTCAGAACCAGTATCTCTATCATTTTCACCAGGAAGCACTCCTCACATCCTTTTTTATTGGCGGGTCCGTCTTTTCTGACATCTAACAGTTATTTCCACATTGGGGTGTCCGGATACTATTCATCAGATAGTGTAAAACTGCATTAGTGAGGGTTTTAATTCCTTTCAAAACGTTTCGTGCTGTTTGCCTAGTTCCACAGGACTAATCACTTCAGTAATGAAACTGTATTGCTATCTGTGATTCTTCTCTGTTTTACTTGCTGAATTGTTGTCAGGAAGGGTGCAGAAATTTCTTTACGATCTTCTCATACTCATCAAAGTAACTTCGGGTAATTTGTGTTAGTGGACACTGTCTTTTCTGCCGTGAATTAAGCTATATACATCTGACGGTGCAGTGGAATAGCTACTTGTTTCCTGTGATGATTCATGATTTCTTAAATCATGATTACCTCTGACTTTTGAAAGATAAAAATAACGATTACAGTGTCGCTGCGTGTCGGTGTATAATACTCTGAAAATTATGCTTGAGCATGTGTCAAATACGTAAAAAGTCTGTCATGTATACATCAAACGCTGAAAATCCCGGATATGTACGTATGTCATCATCAGGTCCATAGGCTATTTAACAGAAATACTGGGTCTACGTTAAGCGAGGACGAGACTACGTAAATGACAGAAATAAAGGTAGTTATACACACTATTGAAAGGTTGATGTTACGTTTGTCCATTTTTCGTTATCTCATTTTTGAGCTGCTGCGAATTTAAATTTATTTTCATACAATCCACATTGTTGTGACACACGCCGATGCCTGGGGGAGGCTTTGTAATGGACAACTTATTTTATTTAATTTCCTCGTGTATTTACTAAGAGAAGAGGCGTTTCCCTTACACAGCTCAATTCCTTGCGTAGCCTCTTGCATGGAAACGGTAACATAGCGTCTCTGCGCCGAGTTTGAGGTGATGCCTTCCTTTCTCTCCCTCATTGAAGGCAAGGGAAATTGGTCTTCTTTATACTTGGCCGGCGAGGGCAAGCCACAAAGTCGGCAACGCTCTTTCCCGCAGTTTTTAACATCAGGTCTTTCTATTGGAGCTGGGGAGATCACGCGAGGATCCTTTGAGAATACTGGAACTCTCCTGTGTCTTTAAAGCGCTGGGGCCGTCCGTGTTTTTCCATCCCTCTTATTGGCTTAGCGAATCACATTTTGTAGTGAGCGTCGGGGACCGCCCAAAGCCGCCCCACCGTAATATTTTTGCTCTGGACTGAGCGTCCGGAGGAGGCTGTTTAGTTTCGGCGGAAAGACATTCATGTTCAGCCGCCGGTGAGTGCACACGTTCCTGCTAAAAAGTTGACTGGCGCGGGAGTAGTAACTTAATCATTCCGTGTGAAGTTTAAGATCGAGCTCGTAGGACTAATTATGAACCACATGCGTGGTCATATCACGGTAAATGGCAAGTTTTGTGCTCTTTCCTTCAATTTTGAAACGTAGGTTCGCGAAGCACTCCGATTCTTGGAAATAGTACCAAATAATGAGATTTTCACTCTGCAACGGTGTGTGCGCTGATATGAAACTTCCTGGCAGATTAAAACTGTGTGCCGGACCGAGACTCGAACTCGGTACCTTTGCCTTTCGCGGGCAAGTGCTCTACGAACTTTTTTTTTAGTAAAATAAAAATAAAGACGCGGTTCTTCCGTTTTATGGTCCAACAACGCGGGGGGGTGGGAGCAGGAAGGCAGGGTAGACAAACAGTCTTTATTCGTACAATTGCACTTTCCTAGGGGTAAGGAATCAACGTAAAGGCCACCCTCTTTTTTTTTTGTTTTAACCTGAATAAAGTAAGTGACAATCCTAGACACGGGCGGGAGTGAAAATGAAGTTATCATCTGCATCACAATCCCTGCAGCACGCGATGCGGGGTGTCGCATCATAAATCTGGCAGAAAGCTATATAATCTTGACCATTTCTGCCATTGTGGGCGGCATGTATTCCTCTTGCGTCGACCATTCGAAGGACCTTTATCTGAGGCGGTTTCGGTGTTTACCATCGTTGTGTGTGTGTGTTTCTTTCTTTTTTTTCCACGTGACCATAATCCAGTCATAATTGGCGCCAACATGTAGGGGCCGGTTTTCTTCTCAGTGTGCCGTCCATGTACCAATTTAATTGAACCACACAGTACTGTCTCTAGTTGTTCTGCTGCCGGAGTCTTCTCAGTTCTGGGACACCCCAGCTGTCGGACGGATTGTGAAAAACACGTCCTAAAAAATTGGAACAGTAAATCCTGTATTTCGTATGACTCCGTATGAGCTCGTGTTGTTCTTGTAAATATATTCAATAATCCATCACGGACTTAATATCGTACGAATACAAATATTTCGTCGCATGTCCAGCGATCCAATTGACCGCATACGTCTTTTGTTTGGGAGAAAAAGGTCTTGTCCGGTAGAAAAAGTACAACCGATGTGATTTCTGTGTAGTTAGTGCGCCGAAGGAAGGCCAATATTCGTATCATCGCTCGCATGTAAAGCGCCAGAGCTTTGTTTCGCACGTTTGTGAGATTGAGGCCACCGTTCCGGAACTGTAGCGTTAACGTGTCATATTTGATCTTAAATAACATCCCAGTACTAACATAGTATCCAAAGGCAGCCATGAGGCGGTCTGCAATATCCTTCGGTATTGGTAAGATATGCGCTAAATGGGGCAGACCTAACGCTATGTGCACGTTAGTGTATGGTACACGTTGGATCATGTCAAAGGCTCTCAGTGAGTTGTTGCGTATCGTCAGACGAACATTCTGCAGAAGCCGCCGATAACTCGCCGCCGCTGACCGCCGTAGTGAAGGCGTAAATGTGATCCCCAGACATCTCAGCTATTCCACCGTGTGAAACGGTCCCGGTATGTCTTCCAGACCCCGTCCAATGTGCATAATTTTGGATTTCGTCATGTTAACAACACTGCCTGCCGCCGTCCCCTAAGAGTCTAGATTTTCAACAGCCTGACGCACTTCATGTCCTGACCTGACAAGATGGATCAGGTCTTCCGCATATGCGCGACAAACGAAAGAGTTGTTATTAAGCGCTATCCCAGTAAGTGAGCGCCTCATAACACACATCAGCGGCTCAAGTGCTATCGCAAACAGCATCATGGAGAGTGGGCACCCTTGTCGGACTGAGCTGTTAATAGGAATCGAGCCAGCTTCTCGACCGTTTACAATCAACTTCGATGTAGCCCATCGTATTAGCCTCATAACGATGGAGATGAAAACATACGGAATCGCTATTCGGCTCATGACTGACGCCAAGAAGTCATTGTTTACCCTGTCGAACACACGATTGAAGTCCACAGATATCATCACTGCTCCCATTGTACACGTTTCCGCAAGGGCGATAACATTACGGTATTCACTTAACGCCGAGCAGATGTTACTTCGCACCCCTAGCCAAGCCTGATCAGGGGATATTGTCCTGGATATCGCCAGCTTGAGACGAGACGCTAGTAGCCGTGCAAAGATTTTATAGTCGGTGTTTAGCATAGTGAGAGGCCGATATTGATTGACACTGCGACTCTCCGGCATCTTCGGGATGGGAAGAAGAAAGCCCGTTACAAAATCCGACGGTAGGCGCATGTCCGGACGCATCGCCTCATTGTACATCGACACCAACTGTGCCATCATCATGTCCACGAATTCTCGATAAAACTCTAGCGTAATCCCATCTGGCCCTGGTGATTTATGGGCCGCTCCTTTTGTGAGTGCCACCTTTATATCGTCTTCTGTGAGTGGCTCCATAAGCGCTGACTTATCCGTCTCTGTCAGTGTCGTTTGCAGATGTTGCAGTATCTCTTCCCCAACACGACGGTCCGTCGGTGTACCGGCATAGAGGTAGCGGAAATGCTCTAAAAATTCATTTGCAATGCCCTGTTGTGTTGTCAGTTGACGGCCATCTAAGCCGTGGAGCACTGTTACCAATGCCCGGCGGTAACGTTTGTGTTCCCGCGACACATGGTGCATCGAGGTACGTTCCCCAGTGATGGTGTCGAGACATCTTGCCCGTATTGGGATGCCACACAGTCGTCGTCGCGTGATCGATAGGATTTGTGCCTTGTCACGATGAACTTCCGCATGATGCTCTGCATACGGCACCTGGAATGACAGCTCACGAAGTATGGTGAAATGATAATCAAGAGTGTCTCTTTGCCATCTCGTCTTATCCCGAACATAATGTATTAGAGCTCTTCTTATTGCCGGCTTAGTACACTCAAGCCACCATTGAAGCACGGAGGTATATGTTGGTAGACGCCCCGACTCTGACGACATTCGGGGTCCGCCAAAAGTGACGAATTGAGCTTCCATGTCCAGCCGCTTCTCCACACCTTTTGCCTAGGGAGTGGTATGGTAGAAATGTAAGCCAGATGATCAGTAAATGCGGCAGACCATCGTTCCGCGTCGACCACCTTATCCTGTAGGCCAACCGAAACATATATCCGATCGAGTCTGCTCTCCGAGTGACTGGTAAAAAAAAGTATATCCGTCACGATTCCTATGAATCATGTCCCAAGTGTCGCTTAACTCCAGATCCCGGCAGAGCACATGCAATTCACGACAGGTATTGTATTGTGGAGTCTGGTCTTTTTGGGCTAAAACACAATTGCAGTCAACACCTCTAATGAAATGATCGAATCTGCCGGTAAATAAGGGCACAACCTCTTCCGAATAATATCTCGCACGCCCCCGTCTGTTGCCTGTGCCGGAAGGGGCATAAACATTGAGAATTCGAATTCCATTAACAGTTATCGCCAGTCCTCGTGCCGAAGGTAGATAAGCCATGTCGCGAACCGAAATCCCGTCCCGGACCAATATCACCGTTCCACTGTCGTTGTTCGAGTGCAGCGAGGTGTAGAAGATGTATCCATGTAGTTCCTGGAACTCAGGAATGTAAGTTTCCTGCACCATCAGTATATCCACATCCGACGCATATATAATGTCCCTAAACAACTGCTGTTTCAGCGGCAATCTAATGGTATTTACATTCACTGTCCCTATTCTGTGTGCCTGGGGTCGAGTAGCTGTCATCTCCACATGATGATAAATGGCATAGTTTCGCCGTATCGACAGTCCCTTTGCACTTCCGCAGAGGGTCGCCCGACAGACGTGTCCCTGCGGCATTAGGTGTCTTGAGATGCGGACGGATGCGAGTCCTCACCAGTAGAATGGTCCGCAGCGGTGATTTCGTCGTCCTGCTCATACCAGCTGGTATTATTGGAGGGCTCTAAATTTTCCAGTGCGGCGTTGATGTGTGACATCTGTTGTTCTTTCGCAGCATTAGACTCCGCCAAAAAAGGGGTATCAGGCCCCAGAGCGGATGCGTCGTCTGAACGACATGACATTTTTTCACCGTCCGAATTCATATGGTCTGCGACATCCGAAGTTTGTGGTTCCAAGTCAGACAAATCCATAGAGGTTGACTCATCTGGGCTCCCAAGGAGATAAGGGAGCGTCTCCGCAGAGTTTAGACGGCGGTTCTTGCGGCGCTTTGGCGAGCGTTGTTTGCGGGCCCTAACCTCGGCCTCTGGTGTTGGCGAATCATGGCTCTCCTGCTGTCTCGCCGCCGCCACCACGCCCTGGGGCCGTTCCACTTCAGCTTCCATGCCTATTGTGATGCTATCATCCTCTTTCTGCACCGCCTGTGGTGTCTGAGATTGGAGGTTGGTCGGAGCCATTCTTCTTCAATGGGGTCCGAAGGCGCTTCAATCACCTGCGGCGTCGGTTCGATAGTGCGCTCCGACCTCGGCATCACCTCCTCGCCAAACGCCGCCACGTAAGTCATCGGCAGTGACGTTGGTGTAGTCGGTTTGTGAAAGTCTCCCCTGGGGAGTTGCACGAGTCTCCTCTGTATACACGCAGATCGAAGATGTCCTTCACCACCACTCCCGGAGCATGTCCGGGGCTGTCCAACATAGATGACAATAGCTGTACAGCCTCCGATGTTTATGTACGATGGCACATGTTTCGTAAGGGCAATTCACACCTGTCGGACACCATTGTGCACTGGATACGTGCTAAAACTTGCCCAACGTTCGGCCGTATGACTAATAACTCTGCCATGTGGCTGGAGTGATTCAGTGACCAAGGCAGCTCGAAGACTCGAATTATACGCACTCCCAGGCCCGAATGAGCGACTAAAACTTCGCCAATATGACCATCAGAGTGTCGGAACTGGAATCCTCGTTTGGCGGCTTCAATGATCCTATCGCATGCTGCGTCGTCAATCACCTTTACGTAAAGAGTGCTGCTCACGATTGATAAATGAATTCCAATAATCTCCGTGTAATGAAGAGCACTTCGTCCCTCAAGAAACGTTCGATTTCGAAAGCCTTCGGTGTTGCATACTCGTTACAGAACGTGAACTGTATCGTGGTTTTTCGGAAATTGTGTGCCATTGCGTTCGAGTCAATCATTAACACACACGAGTGACGACGGTGTAAACACCGCTTCTTCCGCGAACCTCGACAGCCGGCACGTAAACAAGTCCGAGCTGCTCCGCGGCTAAAGGCGGACTGAACTGAGCTACCCAAGCACGACTCACGCCCCGTCCTCATAGCTTCACTTCTGTCGGTACCTCGTCTTCTACCTTCCAAACTTAACAGAAGCACTGTTGCTTGGGTAGCTCAGTTGGTAGAGCACTTGCCCGATAAAGACAAAGGTCCCGACTTCGAGTCTCGGTCTGGCACACAGTTTTAATCTGCCAGGAAGTTGCAGTACCAAATAAGTTTGTACTCATAATTACATGGGATCAACCACCTCTTGGTCATGAGGCGCTATCATTAAGGTAGAAATTCGCGTAGTCAATGCCAGCCCCGGGTTGCCAGTTTGAGGAATGCCCACTTTTCTTGTTTGAAATAGTTTATTCGTGTCTTTGTTGAATTCTGTTAGAGTTGGTGTTGCGATCGCTTGTCTTCCTGGTTTCTGTCTGTGCCGATTTCTTGGTTGTTTGCGTGTCCGCGCTAGTATCACATATCAAATTATAGTCCCCTATGTAAGATAAGGCTATACCCCGCTGAATTCCAACAGCCAAAAAACTTGTGCCCTTGTTAAGACGTACGGATTACAGCAGGTAATTGACGTTTGACAAACATGGCAAATAAATTTGGATTTGGAATGATCAGGGAATTGCATTAGTGATAATGTTAGTTTTTTTCCATATCGCTCTCCATCGCTGGGTATCTAACCGATATCAGTGACATTGTTATCGCCAAAAGATCGAAATATGACAGCAACTCTAACAGTACATATAATTTACGCTATTTTTATCATGTTCTAGCTGAGAAACCCGTCGTCGTCCCAAGTATTTATTTATTACAGTCTTCTAATAGTCTATTTCCTACTCCCTCCTCTCTCTATCCATCTACTCTTGCCATCTCTCCGTCCATCTCCTCCTCTGTTCTCCCTTTATCTACCTCCTCCTGCCCATTCTCTCTACGTATTTCCTCTCTCCTTACCCACATCTCCTGCCTCCTCTTTCTACTCATACCCCCTGTCCCTGTCCACCATCTCCACACTTCCTTGTCTCTGTCCATCTCCACTCCCTCTCAATCTCCTTCACCTCCCAATTTCTGCCCTTCTTTCTGTCCACTCCTCTCCTCCCATTTCTATGTTAATTTTCTCCTTGTCAATCTGTCGATCTGCTCCTTCCCCTTCCGCTCCTCTCGTCTTCCCCCTCTCTCTGCTGATCCTCCCCTTCTCTCTGCCCATCTCTTCCTCTCCTCTCTGTCTCTCCTCCTCCCCCTCTCCCAGCACAACTCCTCCTCTTTCCTTTCTGCGTCCATCTCCTACTCTCCCCTCTCTGTGTCCATATCCTTCTCTCCCCTCTCTATCTCCTCATCTTCCCTTTGTCTGTCCATTTCCTTCTCTCCTTCTGTCTCTTCATCTCCTTCTCCCTCTGTCTGTCTCCTCGTCCTCCAGTTTGTGCATAGATCCTGTTCATCTCTTTGTCCTCCTTTCTCTCTTCACCTTATCACATTCACCCCAATAGGCTAGTAGTTCTTACCCCAAAAGTATTTATTTCTAGATTCTAACTAATATGTGTACCAAATTGAAATCTTCCAGGAGTTTATAATGAGCCTTTCACTGGTGGATTTACTTGCATTTTCAACTTATTTCATGCGTATTTTTATATATATCTCACCTGTATGTCTAGCGAATTTCGCCCAGTAGTTTGTCAGACACCTTAACCTTATGATATTGTGTATCCCGAAGTAAGAGATGTACAATGGTATTATTTTACAGATACATCCAGTGCAATATTCGTCTACTGTCTGCGAAATGTGTTGTGAAAAGAGGTACTAGCAGAGACGTAATAAATTAAAACATTATGCGTAACGCGGCAGTTTTTCACGCATATCGGTGTTTATGACATCATATCTACTGAACTATGTACCGTAAAATGATATATTTCTCTTTAGGTACTTTCAGCAGCATATGCGGATGCTGTCTGCGAAATATTTTGCGTATAGAGTTAGTAACTAACAAGAAGTAAAATAAAACGGTATGCATGATGTGGAAGTTTTTTTACGCATCTCAGTATCTGACGACTTATCTCCTGAACTGTGTACCGTACAAAGATATATTTTTGTTGGCACAATCAGCGGCATAAGTGGATACTGTCTGCGATTTATATTGGAAATAGAGCAAAGAAGTAATAAATTATAACGTCGTACACGATGCGGCAGAATTTTCTCGCATCTCAGTATTTGATGTCATATCTCTTGAACTGTATGTCGTACAACGGCAAATTTTCGTAGCCAGATTCAGCGGCTGATGTGGGTATTGTCTGCGAAAAATGTTGCAAATAGAAGTAAGCTAATAAATTCAAACGACCTGCATGAGGCGGTAATTTTTAACGTATCTTAATGTTTATGATGCCATACCTTCTAATCCAAGTTTCGAACAATAATGTAATTATCCTGGTACATTCAGTGGTATATGTGAATACTGTCTGAAAAAGGTATCAGGAATAAAGTTAACAGTAAACAAGTAATAAATTAAGACGTCATGCTTCATGTAGCAGCTGTACGGCATGAACAGCAGGAATGTAGTAAGCGGCGAACTTTTTTCGCTTTCATCATTTTGTGGGAATCAGCGAGAAAAAGTTTTGTCAAGGTTCAAAATTGTGTGTGAAGTTCGTTGCAAGTCTCAAGTGCTCTGATTCTCAAATAATGGATAACTAAAGCACGCGTGTACTCCCCGACAGTGATTCTTTCCGAACAGTAAATGATGCTTCTAAAAACTTCCATTGAAATCGGTCCAGTGGTTTAGCAGGAGATGTGCAATATACATACATACGTACATACATACACACACTTTATAATTTTTATGGATATAGTCATGTGCTCGCTTAATGAGACGGTCTTGCCGTCAAATATTCGGCGTATAGACTTGATGGTAGAGGTTCGAGTCCTCCCTCGGGCATGGGTGTGTGTGTTTGTCCTTCGGATAATTTAGCTTAAGTAGTATGTAAGCTTAGGGATTGATGGCCTTAGCAGTTAAGTCCCATAAGATTTCACACACATTTGAACATTTGCACTTGATGGTGACATACATAAACGCCAAATATTTTTAAAGCTTTTTTGCTGATGCACAAGTTTCGAAGTGCCACACTTGATAATGGTTACACGGTCAAAATTTCGATGGTTCATTTTATGAATAAATAATTTTTTCAGTCAATTGAGACCACGACGGCATGTAAAACGTCTCCATGACTGAACACCAGCTACGAAAAGGTAATCATTTCTGTCGTGACATACCTTAAAACAGGCCTAAGTTTTACCAGAAACTTAAGGAAATTGTTAATAAAGACATTCTAAACACGACTCGTCATGTGACGTGAGCGTACGTGTTAAGAAAGCATTTAGGACAGTTTAATTTATAGGCTACCCCGTTACTAGCAACGCATACGTGGGAGCGATGTGTAAGGTCCACCGAGAGCAGACCTCCCCCCCCCCCCCCCCCCCCCTAACCTTTGTATGTACTTAGGGTTGCTACCTTTTTTGCTGGAGGAAATAAAATCTGTAGGTTGTAGGAATAAAGCTACAGTGTATTAAAATAAAATACTAAGTGTTTTACTAATTAATTTACTTAACTTAAAGATTTATTTTTATTGGTTCTAGAAATATTTAAGAAGTAATTGTCACTGATAAACAGTTTCAAAGCATCTCTGCATTCTATATTCAAGCTGAGATAAACAACTAATTTATTTCACCAAATCTAGGGACGCTTAATTTCTTTCGTCTCACCACTTAATATTTGTCACAACGAAAAATCTCTCCCTATAAATGTCAAAGTGGATACCGACAATACAAATGAAATTAATTTGTATGAATTTGTATTAGTTTGATTAACATTACGTTTTATTCAGAATGAGATTTTCACTCTGCAGCGGAGTGTGCGCTGCTATGAAACTTCCTGACAGATTAAAACTGTGTGCCCGACCGAGACTCGAACTCGGGACCTTTGCCTTTTGCGGGCAAGTGCTCTACCAACTGAGCTACCGAAGCACGACTCACCCCCGGTACTCACAGCTTTACTTCCGCCAGTACCTCGTCTCCTACCTTCCGCGCTAATAGCGGCCTGGCTGTGAATACCGGGCGTGAGTCTTGCTTCGGTAGCTCAGTTGGTAGAGCACTTGCCCGCGAAAGGCAAAGGTCCCGAGTTCGAGTCTCGGTCGGGCACACAGTTTTAATCTGCCAGGAAGTTTCATTACGTTTTATTGACATGTAGGGAGACCTCAGTTTACTTGAATTGCCGTTATCCATGATCCACAATTACGGAAAGGTATAAAACTGAACAATCTGAGTTGATTGCACTTAATCCACCTCACACTAAATAAACAAACACACATAACAGAAGGTTTTGCCACGCTGCAGCAGTGCCGTAACCGCAGAACTCCAAAATATCAGAACTGCAAAGACCATGTTGCGATACGGAAGCAGTAACCGACAGCAGCGCTAATAGCGGCCTGGCACTGAACTTAGGATTCGGAAAAATATGGCGCGATAATCTGTTTTCTTGCTTTGCGAAATACCGGTACTAGATGATGATATTTTTCATCTATAGTTTACAGGTGGACCTGGTAGTCTGGCGGTAAAGTATACTTATTTGTAAAACCTAATATTGTAATTTCTACAGCATGACTGTTGTCAAGTGGAAATTACGTTCCTTATTACCACCTTCTTGTGTGTACTGCGTTCTTGAATTGTGTTGTGAATATAATGCCTTGTATTCTGCTTAATTTTTGCTCTCATCCGTAACGTTAAGTAGGACAAATCATTTTAATTTTTTTCATATGAAACAGAAGATGGTTTCGTCTCATGTCTTCTGTTATTGCTTACGAATCGGGGTACGAACTGCCGATTCAAGTGAACTGTAAGTACATTGCTCGTATTCTACTTTATTTTTGTTCCCATCGGTTTTTAGCACAAACGCATTTAATGTTTGCCACCGAAATTTTCATTTACTTCTCGTAAAATGTACTGTTTACAGTGCATGTTAACAGCGTGTGAAACGTTTCCGTAACTACTGTCGCATTTTTAACATTCGCAAACAAGAATTCTCTAGTCACAAAAACTACAAAGGATAGTCATCTACATCCATACTATGCAGTACAGTGTGAAATGCATGGTACTTAGTGGCAGGAAGCAACACCGTTGGCCGCGTGGGGTAGACGTGCGGTCTGGGGCGCCTTGCCACGGTTCGCGCGGTTCCCCCCTGTCGGAGGTGCGAGTCCTCCCTCGGGAATGTGTGTGTGTGTGTGTAGGAAGCAACACCGTTGGCCGCGTGGGGTAGACGTGCGGTCTGGGGCGCCTTGCCACGGTTCGCGCGGTTCCCCCCTGTCGGAGGTGCGAGTCCTCCCTCGGGAATGTGTGTGTGTGTGTGTGTGTGTGTGTGTGTGTGTGTGTGTGTGTGTGTGTGTGTGTGTGTTGTCCTTGGTGTACGTTAGTTAGATTGTGTAGTGGGGAATCCTAGGGACCGATGACCTCAGCAGTTTGGTCCGATAGGAACTTACCACTCAGCACCATTCAAGGCATAATTACTTACTCATTCCGTGACAAGATGTAGTAAAGTTGGGTACCAGTACTGTCAAAACCTGCTAACACAGAGTTCCTCATAAAATGCAAACAAAATTAAAGAACAATAAAAGCAAAATACACAACTCCGTTTAAATCGTGCTGTTCTCACACAGATTAGTAAGCACTAACAAATACACAAAAGTTCACAGAAATCTATGTGGCGAAGCCATCTTCTGTTGGACGACACAAAACTAAATATGGAAATATGGAAACATTTACCCCATCCATTACTACGGATGCAAACAAATTTCAATCGGATTACGAGCAACACAGTTACAACACAATAAAGTGTGCAATCCACGCCAGAAGATGTAATCAGAAGCACGACTTGGTTTTTGTTAACAATCAAACGATAACAAACGTGGAAAACGAAATATCAGAACATAAGAAAGCGACATGACAGCGTTCCAAGTGGCCTGACAGCGAACCAAGGTCGTTTTATTGGAAGTCCCTCTACGAATGTCATCCCTGTGGGCGCAACAACTTTTCCCGAAATAAATAATCCACAGAGAGATATCTTACTTCACAGTCTAGCAGGCTCAAATATGGTACTGGATAGTTGCAAAGAATATGAAATTAATGGAATCCCACGCTTCCTCAACTGAAACTCACAAGAAACTTTTAACATTGACAGCACTGAGGTTTGAAGTTAGCTGCGTTCAGAAACGAATACTCAGTTTACTGTTTGTTAATGCTTTCATTTTCTCGTATACGTTTATATTTTCCTTTTGGCTGGTCATTACGTGGGCCAAACGTATGAAACTTGTTTAGAAAAACCTTCCATTCCTTAAACTGTAAAGACAGGCTGAATGTAAACGAATGTATACAGCCCCTCAATTGATAACTCGGTTCTTCCAACAATGAACACAGTCCTGAACTAGATAAAAATTTCGTCGTTCGTATTGGATCCTCTAAGAGCTGCTCTCCTCTGTTCTATTTGGGAGGGAGAGAGGTAGTCTGGGAGAGAAACATTCAGTCGGCATGTTTTCTGCACAGCAGAACTAATGGCTGTCATCGAACATTCCAGGCAGCCCAGCGCTACTTGAAAATTTTGCGTGACATCCCACCACTCCTTTCCGGAGTTTTGAAGTACAGAACGGAGGAAAATATCAAAACACTTTTGACGGAATGAGACAGAAATATGTGTCAATATTTCGCATTCTCCTCCCTCCCCCTCCTCCTCACACACACACACACACACACACACACACACACACACACACACACACACACACACACACAAAACTAGGGCAGCAGATAAGCAAGTTATGGGAAGAACGCGTGATGAGACAAAAGAACTTACTCAGATAGTTAAGAGAGAACAAAATTGCTATTCAGGACTGGAATTCAGCAGATGGGAAAAGAAAAATGGAATGTAAAGTTTTGCGTACAGCATAATTCAATCATTGCCAGTAATTGGTCATGAGTCCTGGGAACACCGGAAGGTTTCAGACTCATTATATAATAGATATAATTGTAACAAAGAGATTTATCAACCATATTTTAAACTGTAAAATATTTCTAAGGACGGATGTAGAGTTTTACCATAATTTATTTTTAATGAACTGCAGATTACAACTGAAGTAATTGGAGACGGATAAGCAGTTAAGGATATGTGACCTGGATAAATAGAGGCAGTTTCAAAGAAAGCATTTTTCAACGAGTGACAAACAGGAGAATGGAACACAAAAGAAGAGCAGTGGGTAACCTTGAGAGATGAAACAGTGTGGGGAGCAAAGTATCAAACAGGCGAAAAAACAATGCGCAACACAGTACTTCGGATAACACAACAGATGTTGAATTCAACCGACAAAGTAAGAAAATATAAAAATGTAATAGACGAAAGAGAAAACAGACATCTGAAAACGAGATTGATGGAAAATGTAAAATGGCTATGCAGGAACAGCTAGAGGACAAATGCATGCAATACGAGCATACAGGACAAGGCGAAAACTTTGATGTTGCCTACAGAACGTTTAAGGAAAACTTTGGAGAAAAGTGAAGCAGCAATACGTATATCAACAGCTTAGTACTACGCAAAAAAGGACAGTGGAAAGGTGGAAGAAATATAAAGTAAGAAATAATCTTGAGGGCAGTATTATAGAAACAGAAGAGGAAGTAGGTGAAAAGGTGATGGAACATACAATACTGTGA
Source organism: Schistocerca gregaria (assembly GCF_023897955.1). Taxonomy (NCBI): domain Eukaryota; kingdom Metazoa; phylum Arthropoda; class Insecta; order Orthoptera; family Acrididae; genus Schistocerca; species Schistocerca gregaria. The sequence continues at coordinate 254,683,308 of NC_064925.1, forward strand.
GAATAATTTGACAGAGCGTTTAAAGAGCTGAGGCAAAATATAACCCATGGAGTTCACGAGAACTTTGTTGAAATTATCCACCAGGGCAGTGCATAAATGCATAAAAACAAGTAATGCGAGACAACCAGAGATTACATTATAGCTAAATTCACAACAAGATATCGAATCGAGCAAACAGTGCTGCAGTGATGCAGCATCGCAGAAAAACCTGTCAACAAACAGATCGAAAGATGCAAGTATGAAAACTGAGAAGAACTTACAGCACGTAAAAAACAAGAAAATAAGTTTAGTTCCTTTTGTAACTCAATATAAACTAATGCATAGAACTAAACCCAGCTATACCGAAATCCATCTACGAAAATATATTACAATGACAGCATCCAGCGATACCACACAGAAATGCAAGTATCAATACATTCATAACAGCACTGATAAATAGTACTGCCTGTAACCATACAACATCGCTGGATTATTTGTCAAAGAACTGTCACGAAAATACCCATATAAAGAATATAATCTTTCAACTACATAACGTAATAAGTCAGATAAGGTGGTAACCAACCATTATTATATTACTACAATAACGTCAACATAACGTAACTAACAAGCAAATCGATAGCGGCGAACCACCGATTTCTCATGGATGTCAAAACAATCAGAAGATTTAAAATGTATAATAATAAAATTCATTTAGTAATTACCTCTGAAATTAGAAATAATGTTCAGAATTGTGTACCATTTACTTACAGTTAACCAGATAATGGCAAAACAGAAGAAGTCCGCTTATCGTAAAATAAAAGCAATCAAACTTAGCAACGTACTTGGAATTATAAAATATATTTATAAATTATTTCGCTAACCTGCCTACTAAATTATAATGTTCTGTCAATTTTTTATCGAATGCATGGGCTTCAGAGCGTTGGTGTATGACAGTCACTACGACACTGAAGGGAGCGAGGCTGGTGGTAATCAGCAATTGAGGGGTAAAATTAATTTTTTTGAGGTGCAGAAACCAAACGAGTTCGATTTTGTCTCAGCCATGAAACTATCTTAACATTATTATTATTATTATTATTATTATTATTATTATTAATGGAAGACTGATATTGATTACATAAGTTGCAGTAATTAATTTAATCAAACACTGGCAGAAATGATGACACAGATCAGTGGAGTTCATAGCTCGTGAAACGAATGTATGAACTACATCTTCCTCAAATTATGGATCCACTACACGTACACATTGTGCTTTATACCGTGTTGTGCTTTGTACCGTGCATCTACAACAAGTGCTAAATATCTCTTCTAGACGTCGCACATAGTTCCTACATTGCGTCAGAAATTGCTTCATTACTCATTTTGCAAGGATTAAAAACCTTGGCCACCTGAAGTGTTTCAGTTTCGAGCAGAAAGGAGTCAAACTTCAAGTGATATACAAACAATAATTATAGCGCATGCATCTTAACTGGGTTGACTCAAAATGGGGCTAAAGGGCTTGGATGAAGCAACTATCACTATGGTCAGGAGAGATGCAGAAAGAGTGTATTTTGTAATGAGGTCTATCCGCACTGAGCTTAGTCAGCTTTATTTTCTGATAAGGAATTATAGATGGCTCTCACAATTTATCAAGAACTGTTTTATTATTCATTCTAACAAACACACTAATCGAATGCAGAAAAGGGAGAAGGGACGTCGCATTCAAGAGTTATAGATGTGATGCAGATTTTTGTCTATGATGGTGATGAAAACAAAAACAAGGAACAATGTGGACTTGGAACATGACTTATGACGTGAATTGACTGGGGAAAAATCAAATATAAAGAAAGGTTGTTAGATATAAACACTAATCAATTGTTTCATTGCGTCTTTGGTTCTTGGTTTCATAAAATGACTATAAAAACGTCATGTATCTTTTGTCATTTTACAAAACAAAAAAGAGGAATAAGTTAGCTAGGCGCTAATGTCGGTGCAGTATGAAACCACTGATCTAGGTCGTACATTGCCCACGCCAAGAGCGGGTTGTGTAAGAACTGGTGCAGCCGTAGCGCCTCCGAATTGTTTGGAGGTATTTCATTAATCTGACCTCGTGGGATTCCTGAACACTCGAGTACTAGTCAAGGACGTATCACGCAAAACTTGTATATGTGTCTCCTTTATAGATGAGCTGCACTTTCCTTATCTAGTCCCAAAAACTGAAGTCGAACATTCACCGTCAATGCGTGCTCTTTCATTTGATATCGCTTTACGCCTTAATCAAAACTTGCCTTCCTGCGTGGCGTAGGTAGACTTTCCATTGTCACCTGGACCGGTGGGTACACCAAACCACTGGGAAAACGAAAACACATTCCTATAGGCCGCGATATACTGAGTTCACGAAGTGAAATAAGCACTAACAAGTCCTGAATGTAGCAGAGTCTTCATATTAACACAACAGCTGCAAATCAGTAACCACTCGACACCAGAAAAGAAACTGAGTCAACTTGGCAGTGCAATGGTGCGAGAAGAACAGTTACAGAGTACAGCAAGCAATGAGTCACACCTCAAGCTCTGGGCACAAGCTCAGAGGCAAACTAGGGATGGCGGTTATTTCTGAAACAATCGGTTTTCTGTTATATCGGTTTTTCTCAAACCAGTTTAACTTGGCTGTTAAAATCGCTCAAAATAATCGATTTCTGAAAAAACTGATTTCCGGTTTTTCATTCGTATTATAAAAGTAGAAATCGAACAAAGATTAAAAATTTGGACTCTCTCGTTTTCAACATAGATAGAATCAAAACAGTCAGTTAAATAGGCAAATAAAAGGAAACTTACTCTGTCCACCAGTCGCTGATTTTCTCGAAAAGCGATAAGTGTTTGAATACCACAAAAAACTGCATTATTTTTGTATTGATTCCATGTTTTTTAAAACTCTGCTCAAACATGTTGTAATAGGGGATCATACTGCTATTTGTGAATTACGAATATTCAGTGATAATGCTTGAAGACGGACATTTTCGTGTTAATTTGTCCGTTTTAAAGGGCTACAACAGACAATGGCATGTTATGTAGACAGGGGCAGCAGGTCAGATACTTTCTATTATTACTCAGTACTATGGCTAAGCCATGTCTTCACAATATACTTTCTTTCAGCAGTGCTAATTCTGCAAGGTTTGCAGGTGAGCTTATGTAAAGTTTGAAAAGTAGGAGACGAGGTACTGGTAGAAGTAAAACTGTGAGGACGGGGCGTGAGTCGTGCTTGGGTAGCTCAGTTGGTAAAAAGAAAAAAAAAGTTGGTAGTGCACTTGCCCCCGAAAGGCAAAGGTCCCGAGTTCGAGTATCGGTCCGGCAGAGGGTTTTAATCTGCCAGGGAGTTTCAACGAATTGTTGTTAGGATTTTTATTTATTATCGTTGCTAAAATTTCCTTCCTCTTTCATTATTTCACAGGAATAGCAGACAACTCTGTAACCTTTTAAAGCAAATGAAGCAATGCACTTCATTACTACATCAGCCTACATACTCCCAGATCGGGGATGGTGCCATTATGCAGTACTACGGATGTTCGGCGACGGCAGCGAGAAACTACAGTATAGACCAGGTCGGGGTAGGTCTTGTATATTGCACGTACATGCGTACCTTAGGCCACGACTCACGGCAACAAGTGCGTTACTGTCTCAGCAATACTGAACGAATTTTTATGTCTTGTGTTTGTTGCTCGTTCCTATCGACATTGTTATTAAAATAGCACTGATTCCTTTTCCCATCCTCTATAATAATACAATATTTCAAATCAATGCAAATTATACGAGTACAATTTGCTCCTTTTTAGGAAAGTTTTATTTAAAAACACAATTTTAGCACTGCTACTATGAGTAATTGATATGTCGGTTATTATACTCGGTTGTCAGAGAAAACCACCTGTTATAACCAAGACCAAACAAGCACCGGAAAGCCTCCGGTACTCAGATCTAAAATCGCAGTATCGGTACACGAGTCGATTTTTTCCCATCCCAACGGCAAGTAGTAGCCACTGGGTGGCTCCACGTGATGTGCAAATCTCGGTCGTCGCTCCCCTTACGAAGGCTGCCCACAGCCGCCTCACGCAGCCTCATTATCTCTTGACATGTACATATCCGTGCCGGGAAACACAACTGTCTCAAGCGCCATCGCTACTCGTGTCTTCATCAGTTACAGAGGGTTCTAATCATCTCTGTTAACTTTAATTTTTCCACATCTAGATCTAGCTGCTAATCCTCCCCGCAAATGGAATTATAGTTCCTCACATCATCCTCAAAGGCGATACTTTTCCTATACATCACAGTCATCACTAAACAGCCAGACTGTTACGCACCCTACACATCAGATCATTTATGTAGGTATTGACAGAAGCGGTCCTAACACATTCCTCTGGGGAATTCCTCTGACTCCGATGAACACTCGCCTTCCAAGGCAGCGTACTTGGTTCTGTTATTTAAAAAAGTCTTCGTACCAGTCACGTAACTGAGAACTAACAACATGTGCACAGACCTTCGTTACCAATCTACAGCGGGGCTCTGTAGGTACGCCACTGTATCAATTGTTTTTAGGATATCCAGGCATACGAAACTTGTATGTTACCCTTCTCTCATGGTTCACAGTATATGATGCGAGAAAATAGCAAGCTGAGTTTCGCACGAGCAATGCTTTCCCCATCGGTGTTCATTTGTGACTAGAAGTTTTTCTCTCTCAAGGAAATTTGTTATATTCAAACGATCAAGAACCCTGCAGGAAACCGATTTTAAAAATATTGGTCTGTAATTTTCTGGGCCCGTTTTGTGTCCTTTTTGTATATGGTTGTCAAATGCGCTTCTTTCCAGTCGGTTGGACCTTTCCGCTCGGAGAGAGATTTACGATAAATCCAAGCCAAGTATGGGACAGACGCCGAACAGTACTCTCTGAAAACCAGATATGGGATTCCAACTTTATTACACTGGCACTCACAAAAACCAAAGGTGAAGATATTGATCTGTAATGTTACGGGCCTGTCTTTTATCCTTCTTAGACACATGAGTCCTCTGCGCTCTTTTGCTGTCGTTTGAGTCTTTCCGCTGGGAGGGAGATTAGCGACAAATGCAAACTAAAGATGAGACAAACATCGGAGATTACGCGCTCCAAAACCGAAATAGGACTCCTTCTTATAAAGTTACCACTGATGTTGAAACATTATTAGCAGTTAGTTATCATGAATATTATCTGTATTGTGTATTATGTGTATACCACATTTATTGCAAGGATGTGAAAATTACAGCAGTAGCAGTAAAATTACCTTTGTGCGGCGTCAGTGTTTGGGGCAGTAAAATTCCATTCATCCTGCCGCTGTGGCCGAGCGGTTGTAGGCCCTTCAGTCTCGAACCGCGTCACCGCTACGGTCGCAGGTTCGAATCCTGCCTCGGGCATGGATGTGTGTGATTTCCTTAGGTTAGTTCGGTTTAAGTAGTTCTAAGTTCTAGGGGACTGATGACCTCAGATGTTATGTCTCATTGTGCTCAGAGCCATTTGAACCATTTGAAATTCCATTCAGTGACAGCAGACTTTCGTGCGCGCTTAAACGAAATGAATGAAACACTTAGTTTGGGATTTCACAATTTTTATTGCAATCTTCTTTCATTAATAATGTAAATTGTTCGTTACTAGTCCATTAGACTATTTCAGAGAGCTAACATAATAACAGCTAACAATCAAAGATTCACGTGTGTGAAACACGATTTTCCAATAAAGTTAAATTAATTGACTATGTGACTTTAATACTGTACATTTTAAAAATCGAAATTCATGTATTATCGCAAAATATATTTTGTAGTGACACTGATGATTACTTTTATCTTGTATCTTTTTCAGCTAAGACTGAAAAATCCTTAATGACTAATTTTTCAGAAGGTACATATTTTCGTGTAGAAAGCATATAGATTAGTCATATATTTATCCACTAGGATAAAGGAATAGAAGAAATGAATACGTACACTAAAATGCAGCACCCCAGCGATAGCTGAAACTATTCGAGTATCGAGAAAAAAATGGTATCGAGCGATTCATTAAGAGCGATGCCAGTATCGACAGAGCGTCACTACCTCTAGACCGGCGTGATCGGAGGCATTCTTCACACTGGGACTGGATGTTTGTGTTGTCCTGATAATTTCATCTCATCCTCATCACAAACATTCGCAAGTTGCCAAAGTGGCTTCAAATAGAAAGTCTCCCGTCAAGTGGTCGAACAACCAAAGGTGAGGTCTGCTGGCCAATAACTGCATACGATCATTTCATTATCTGGACATTGCGATTTGATTTCGACTCCTTCAGCTGGTTTTCAAAGTCAGAGAAATCTGTTTCTATGTCGCCCATATGGGAGTTTTGTGGCGGTCGGTGAGTACGCTGTCTGTGGTTTTCATAAACCGAGCGTGGCAGGGTACGTGCAGTTTCACACAGTGGGGGAGCTAACGTGGCGACGGGCGCAAGAGCTGACGAAACAACCCCAGCGGGCCGCACGCAGGCTACGGCTAGATTTATGGCCCCTGGACGTCGTACTTCAGACCCAGCGGGCCGGCGGCTGGCTCCGAAATCGCTGTCGTCTGCAAGGCGACGCCGCCGTGGCCCCACAATGTACATCAGAGGTTTTGCTCCGCGCTCTGTGTAATGCGGGTTCAGTTCTGCAGGCGCCGGGGCCAACAGCGAAATGAGATTTGTGCGGGACAGCGGAATCTAAGGCAGGCTTGTTGTATGTGTGTGTGTGTGTGTGTGTGTGTGTGTGTGTGTGTGTGTGTGTGTGTGACACACACACAGAGAGAGAGAGAGAGAGAGAGAGAGAGAGAGAGAGAGAGAAGAGAGAGATGTGCTTGTTTGCCTGAGACAAGGCCAAATGCCGACAGCCATACTTTCTTTCGTGTCTTGGGTGTTTATGTACATAGCCTCACATACTCTGCTAATCATTTCGGAGACCATGCAAGAGGAACATTGTAAGTTAATCTATTCATCCCTGCCTCACCAAGCTCACCATTCGACGTAGGCATACAAAATGTTAAGTCATTTTTGTGGAAAACCTCTGGGCGATGAATGCAGGGCTTATAGAACGAGAAAGTTCCTATAAACGTACTTTTTTTTGGTTCCTTAGTTACAGAAACTTTTAACTGTTACTTGTTTGCTTCGCTATTACCTTTTTGTTTCAAAATTTCTCGTTGGGCTCTACAGATATTTTTTTAAAAATTTTGTCTTCTGTTGAATAAATGAAATGCTCCTAATGTCTACCACGACCTCTAATTCAAGCTTCTAATTCAAGCTCATCGTAGACTGCCGTATTCACTCCCATATTCCAGGTGTCTGCTGTATTTGCTGAAATCCTCCTCGAACACACTGACAGAGAAAGTCAACATTTGCAGCAGGTCTCGAATACACTATGTCCTTTAAAAATCTCCGAAGATCGAAATCCTATAGACCTATGTCAGGAGAACGCACAGATCAAGATGCTGCTGCCCAACGATCTATCCATTTACTTGGGAAACGCTGATGTGAAACAGTTCCTTATTGCACAGCAAAATGAGATGGTACCACGTCTTCTATTTACCACATGTTTTGGTGTAAGTGTAGTGGAACGTCTTCCAGCAAAGCATTTAATTGTTTCTCTAAAACTTCACTGTATGATTGTCCAGTTCGTGTTCCATGAAAAATGGAAGGTCCGATTCACCTGTCTGCAGTTACGCAGCCCATACATTAATGCTATACTGTTGTTGCTGCCTTATTTCCGAAAGCGCAAAAGGATTTTGATCCACACGTACATGAGTGGTGTTAAAATTCCGCTCTTCACTCTCGGTTAACTTTGCTTCGTCAGCGAATAATAGTACGGTGAACGGAATGTGTTGGTTCTGAGCAAATATCCCCAGTAACCAAGTAGAAGAAGCTTTCCTGGATCGAAAATCTGTTTCAATAAGACGTTGCACTCTCTGAAGATGGTAAGAATGGAGGAATTTGTCTCATAACACTTTAAAAAGTATCACGTGACTCACATTCTGCTATTCTTCTGGTTGTACCACCGTTAATGTTCTCAATATCTTTAAGTATTCAGTCTTTTAAGTCAAGTGTTGTGTTCTAACTCTGTTTGGTGTTCTACAATGAAATGTTCCCCAAAGAGCCTGTCTCCACAAGACGTTCTTATAGTTTATTAAATATCTGTTTGGAAATCTTTCAGCATATAAACGTCTGGAAAATCTGCAATCCCATGTTTTAGGTGCATGTTAGCCATTAGAATAAAATGTAACCATAAATGTGCAGCACACACAAGCTCTAGTGAAATAGGAATACGACCTAGCCGGCGTCACGCCGGCGATAGGAAGTCGGACACGGCACGTCGCTATCCAACTGAGGTTGCTAACGCACACTTGTTCGATGGTGCCCCTTTCGGAAACAGCCGAATCTATTCCTGGTGGGGGGAGGATATTCACTACACACAAAACACTAGTCCAATAAGAACTGTAGGGTAAGCTTCCAATGCCCGTTGTGTTCTGAAAGGATCCGTTTGTTTATAAGTACCGTGACAACTGAATGAAACATAATAGGAAGACTTTGACGTAACACTTCCAGTAACAATCAAAATTAAAAAAAAATTTAAAAATCCCTCAACCAGCTCGGAAATTTAAAAATAAAATGTGAGGAACGAAGCAAACATGAAGCAACAAAAAGGGACTTTAATAGGAAAATAAAGAAATGGACCATATGTATATACAGCAACTTCCTTACTTTTGCATAGGTCGTCTATATATTCTATATAAGTCTCACCATCAGGTGTAAATTGCTCGAAATGTGTGTTTATTCAGCAGACTTACGGGTAGTGCACTACCACGTTATATAATTTAACTTTTAGGTGAGCCTGAAAACCTCGAATAAATTTTTTTAGCGTAATTTTCTGAGCATTTTTGTATTAGGGGTCCAGAGACTACAGAGTAATAATTTAAATATGATTTGTTCGGTTTGTTATCCCAATTACCTTTTTTCATGTGAAAATACCTTCACAATAATGGAAAAGCCTGTAATATGCAATTAGCAAAATCTACAATACAAAATGCAGAGTACATGTAATATATGTTAGACGAAAAACGCAGACTGTCGTTTCAGTGCGCTCAGGCTGTCCTGTCGATGAACGATACGGTAGATAACAAATGGAGAACTGTTCCTGTGGGAATGGTGTTTTTTTTATTTGAATACTAATTACAAATTTGGTACGGGTGGAGAGTTCAGGACACATCACGAAATTATGGCTAGTTGTGGTTGGACAAAGAATGAGCACTGTGAAATACTGCAACTTCGGGAATGAAGCCAAAATCATACTGCTATGATAAATAAGCCACTCTCAAACATCAAACCTAGTCCAAGCGCAACGTGATATCATCAACAAGGCTCTGGCCTGCTGTGCGGGTTGCCTGACTGGGGCTTGCCCCAGGCCGCGCTCCCTAGTATTGCTGGAGCGCGGCCGGGCCATAATTCCTCGTGACATCTGGTGCAAGGATGTATACAGAAACGACACTGGCTTGGTGCCACTGTGGGGCTGCTTTATCCCACTCCGGATACCACGGGACTACGCCATGCGACGTAACGTGACGTGACGAAGGAAGCCGAGTCTCTGGCCCGTTGAACACTGTATTGCCACCTTCTACACGTATGTGTTGCCGATAGTAGTAACAGGGAGTAAATAGCCTCGCTATCTAAGTCACTGGCTAAAGCCGTTCACTCTTACTGCTCGAAATGTTAACCATCATCATCATAGTACAGCGACGCACTATCGACTGTCTTGACACATTCAAGTTTCGCAGGAGTGTAGTTTACTTCTCCTGTAAGTGCAATGAAACAAGCAACAAGATCCATGTGAGTATGCAACCCAATCTTGTAAACTAGAGTCTTCACTAGCTCCCAGAAGTAGTAATGCACTAGCGTCATGTCTGGTGACCAAGCAAGTAATGAAATATGACCCCGCAGACCAATATGTAGTTTGCTCAAACGATGTATTTGGTTCTCAACATCAAGTGAAAGTATTCTGCCCCCCATCGTATTGAAACCACACATGCGCCCGTCTTATAGGGACTCTAGGTACTTCCTGAACATAGGGATGTCAATAAAGCCCAACCATATAATCATTGACAATATCATCCTTTACACTCGCAGAAAAGTTGAGTTGATAATATAATGGAGATTTTTTCCAAACACAAAACAACACAATGCATTTTCAATGATCAGTTTGAATTTAGGAAAGGTACAGGCACCAGGGACGCAGTTCAGACGTAGCTCAGAAATGGTTCAAATGGCTCTGAGCACTAGCACTATAGGATTTAACATCTGAGGTCATCAGTCCCCTAGAACGTAGAACTACTTAAACCTATGATTCTTGAGTTTCTCCCGGCGTATTTGATAATCAAAATATCCACGGGTGTACTGCCGGTCTACAGTGTCCAATAGGCACAATATTTCGGCGATCATACATGTCGCCATCATCAGGTGAACTGACGGACTGCGCTCCTGTGATCGTGCCGGCACGGAGATCCGTACGCTATGGATGCTCAGGGGGAACTGGCTTCGGTCCTTGTCCTTTGGCGCGCGCCGGATATACGGTGCCTTGACGTGTAAAATTATGGTGGGTTCGTCGTCTCACGCTGAACAGCTTCCCAGCTCGTAATTTGTAAGCTCCAAGTTACGTATGACTTTTATTCTGCGTTTAACTAAGAAGATTGTTGAAACTCATGGTTCTGAACTTGGTTCCACAGTGGCTATTTTAAGGTGGCTGATGTTCCTCATTCAGTTTTTTTGTCATCCGTGGAGTGTGTGTTTTAAGCGCTTTTCATGCAAATTTTAGGACATGTTGTCCGCTTTGGGCCTGTCTGCGGTTGGGTAAATGCCCGGTAGCCGTAGAGTTAAAGGTTTAATCATTTGTCACGGCAGCATTTGGTACGTTTATTTAATGTTGAAAGTCTCTTAAGGCAACTGAAAGTGATATCTGAGTTTCCTGCTAATTTACTAGGAGAGGGGTAATGTTAGAGTATTGCTCCTTAAGAATTTTTTTTGGGGGGAGGGGGGGGGGAGCTTATTATATATTTCAGTGTGGCTGTGATTTGACCTTGTTTTCATTGCAATCTATTTGTGCTGCAGGCCATTTGTTAAGACTGCTCGTTCCCTGATGGCGCAGTTATGGATTCTTGTCATGACCGCTCATTGGCGGTCGGATTATATATAAATATATACCGCCTGCTATGTGACCCTGTGCACAAGCCATGGGGAGTGAACGCTCGTATTGCCAGATGGCCGTAGCCTTATTGCTTCCAAATACTGCTATGGGCCTTATTGCTGTTCTCTAAAGTTAAGTGCAATTTGGGAATCACTCTGAGCCATCACGCCCGTTAGTTAAATGACGCCACCTTGTTAATATTGCCGTTTCTGTAAGTCATTTTATTGGTTGAGTTATTACTATCCCTTCTTATTTAACACTTAATCATTTGTGTATCTTTAATGAATGTGCAACTTGTTATTATTCCTGTGTGCAAGCTTTGCGACCTTGGTTGGGCCACTCCGTATTTTTAGTATAAGCATGTTTCACTGTCCACCTGGGCAGTTCTGTTTTATTAAGCTTTAAGATCTCTTTGCTCTTTATGAAGTTGTGGTATTATGTGGCTGTGTAACTTTGGTTGGAAGTGTATAGAGATATGGCTAAACAAGAACGATTGTTTGTGATTGATTATTCACCGTGCCTACTATGAATGATTTTCGTTGCAGACGGAAAATAATATGTTTGTGTAATCCAATTAAAGTGAGGCAAATGTATGAATTGAAGTTTATTAGAAAGTCTGTTTTGAGTCAAATTAAAATTTTAAAACAATCCCAAGCTTTTCCATCACCAGTGATCCTGGACTTCCTACTTCCTCTAAATAACTGTGGTGAGACTGTAATTGTGATTTTCTAAAGAATTGGGCAGTACCACGGTTCACTGCCCTCGTGTATAGAGTATGTGGTCGCCATAGCCGTCATGGAGCGCTGCGGATCAGTAGTGGAGGTTAACTGTGTGCAAAGGAAGTCTGGAAGTGGAGCACCAACTTTGGCTGGGGGGGTCTGTACCTACCTTCTGTTGGCAGTGGCTGACCAATCTTGATGCAGTTATCACTAATACGTAAATAGACGGCCCACGTGGAAGGTTTGTATACAGGCTGTTGCAAAAAGGTACGGCCAAACTTTCAGAAAACATTCCTCACACAGAAATAAAGAAAAGATGTTATGTGGACATGTGTCCGGAAAAGCTTAATTTCCATGTTAGAGCTCATTTTAGTTTCGTCAGTATGCACTGTACTTCCTCGTTTCACCGCCAGTTGGCCCAATTGAATGAAGGTAATGTTGACTTCGGTGCTTGTGTTGACATGCGACTCATTGCTCTACAGTACTAGCATCAAGCACATCAGCACGTAGCATCACACGAACGTGATTTTGCAGTCAGTACAATTTTTACAAATGCGGAGTTGGCAGATGCCCATTTGATGTATGGATTGGCACGGGGCAATCTCCGTGGCGCGGTACGTTTGTATCGAGACAGATTTCCAGAACGAAGGTTTCCCGACAGGAAGACGTTCGAAGTTATTGATCGGCGTCTTAGGGAGCACGGAACATTCCAGCCTATGACTCGCGACTGGGGAAGACCTAGAACGACGAGGACACCTGCAATGGACGAGGCAGTTCTTCGTGCAGTTGACGATAACCCTAATGTCAGCGTCAGAGAAGTTGTTGCTGTACAAGGTAACGTTGACCACGTCACTGTATGGAGAGTGCTACGGGAGAACCAGTTGTTTCCGTACCATGTACAGCGTGTGCAGGCACTATCAGCAGCTGATTGGCCTCCACGGGTACAATTCTGCGAATGGTTCATCCAACAATGTGTGAATCCTCATTTCACTGCAAATGTTCTCTTTACGGATGAGGCTTCATTCCAACGTGATCAAATTGTGAATTTTCACAATCAACATGTGTGGGCTGACGAGAATCCGCACGCAATTGTCCAATCACGTCATCAACAGAGATTTTCTGTGAACGTTTGGGCAGTCATTGTTGGTGATGTCTCAATTGGGCCCCATGTTCTTCCACCTACGCTCAATGGAGCACGTCATCATGATTTCATACGGGATACTCTACCTGTGCTGCTAGAACATGTGCGTTTACAAGTACGACACAACATGTGGTTCATACACGATGGAGCTCCTGCACATTTCAGTCGAAGTGTTCGTACGTTTCTCAAAAACAGATTCGGTGACCGATGGATTGGTAGAGGCGGACCAATTCCATGGCCTCCACGCTCTCTTGACCTCAACCCTCCTGACTTTTATTTAGGGGTCATTTGAAAGATACGCAACCGCGGTACCAAATGTAGAGACTCTTCGTGCTCGTATTGTGGACGGCTGTGATACAATACTCCATTCTCCAGGGCTCCATCGGCGCATCAGTTATTCCATGCGACGGAGGGTGGATGCATGTATCCTCGCTAACGGAGGACATTTTGAACATTTCCTGTAACAAAGTGTTGAAGTCAAGCTGGTACGTTCTTTTGCTGTGTGTTTGCATTCCATGATTAATGCGATTTGAAGAGAAGTAATAAAATGAGCTCTATCATGGAAATTAAGCGTTTCCGGACACATGTCCACATAACATATTTTCTTTCTTTGTGTGTGAGGAATGTTTCCAGAAAGTTTGGGCGTACCTTTTTGTAACGCCCTTTATAAAATTTACTATCGCTATGCAAAACAACTGATCCGGCCGTGGATACTTAGTGCACCCCGTGAGATACTGAGGAAGGTCGCTAGTGGTTTCTGAAGGTATTTTAAATCCATCTGTGCAACTACAAGAGTGCTTGTATTTTTGTCATCAACTGTGTTTCGTTTTATTCATAAAAAAACATCAATGGTCTCTAATGAAACATATTTAAAATTTGGCTTGCTTTATAGATCTAAAAGCCGTTCGTTATAGGAGATACTGAGATGTGAGTTTACTTAAGGGTTTTTTTTTTATGTCGGATTTTCGCTCACGCCAGGAAGTAACATATGCTTCTCCGTTTTGAGGTATTCCTTCGTTTGGCACTGCTGTTTCTTGCCTAGCCCAACATTGCTTTCCAGCTCTATGCATCTCTTGACGTGAAACGCGACACAATGTAACGCCGCTACTGTCTGTTTCCATATTTATAGCTGATAGTGCCTGCGTATTTTTTTGAGTACTGTTGTTAACTTAATCGCCAGTTTTGGTTTTCATTTTATCTAAAACTGTTTTCTTCAGTAAACAGCTACGTAATGATCGATGAATATTGAAACCACACACTAACAAAATTATAGAACAAATCACATTAACATTTTTCCCTTTGCACCACCCTCTCCCTGTTTCTCACTCTTCTTTTCCACCCTTTGCGCAGTTTCACCCGCTCATCCTCCCTCTTTTTCCTCCGTTTCATTATCAACTTACTCTCGCTTCCCCTACTTTGCAGTCACTGTTCCGCCTTCTGCTTGCTTCCCCCGCCATCACCTATTCACTATTTAGAGCAACTCCATTAGGACTTCTTCGTTTCATTTTTGTATTAAAGAAATAAATATTAGTATAATGAAATGACATAATATACATGTGACAAACGACAGATGAAAAGCCAGAAGCGTGCAAACAACAAGTAGTTGCGTTACACTGTGTCGTGTGCACATCAAGAAATGTACAGTGCTGAAAGGAAATATGGACTCAGGTAAAATCAGTAGTATCAACCGAAGGAATACCTGAAAAATATCCAGCAGACGACACAGTTTTATGAAGTCCTCTCGGGTGCGCAGACTTGTCTGAGGGCTTGCTCTGTCATGGAAAAGGGGAGGTTCGTTTGCATATTTGTGGCAAAGAACACGCTGAAGTGGTTTCTTAAATTTCATAGTTGATCGTTGCACCATGAAGGAGGACATCAAAACGAATAATCCCTTCAGAGTCCCAGAAGACCCACGACATGGCTTTACTGGCTGACGGTGCAGCCTTGAAGTTTGATTCGGGGAAGAGGTGGCGTGACGCCACTCGCTGGATTACCGTGTTTTGGATACGAAGTGGTGAATCCTGTTTCAGCAGCTCTGACGATGTTGCACAAAAAATGGTCACCATCAGTTTCGTAACGTGCAAACAACTCCGCACAGGGGATCCTTATAGCACTTTATGGTCTTCTGTTAGGCAGCGAAGAACCAATTGGGCACCCACCTTTGAGCATGAATGAATCAATACTACCAAAGGAGACGTCTGTTTGTACAGCGAGGTGTTTGTGATCCATCGGTCAGTTCGAATGAGAGTGTCCACACGTCCCAACATTGCAGGTGTCACAGCTGAGAGAGGCCGACTGGCACGGGGAGATTTGCACGACCATGTTACGGTGAGACTGCAAGGTAACGGTTCAAGTCAACATTAGCTTCCCTATAACTTCTGTCACCCGTTTGGTTGGAAACTTGTCTTGAATCTACACTACTGGGCATTAAAACTGCTACACAAAGAAGAAATGCAGATGATAAACGGGTATTCACTGGACAAATATATTATACTAGAACTGACATGTGAATACATTTTCACACAATTTGCGTGCATAGATCCTGAGATATAAGTACCCAGAACAACCACCTCTGGCAGTAATAACGCCCGTGATACGCCTGGGCATTAAGTCAAAAGGAGCTTGGATGCGTGTACAGGTAGAGCTGCCCATGCAGGTTCAACACGACACCACAGTTCATCAAGAGCAGTGACTGGCGTATTGTGACAAGCCAGTTGCTCGGCCACCATTGACCACACGTTTTCAGTTAGTGAGATATCTGAATAATGTGCTGACCAGGACAGCAGTCGAACATTTTCTGTATCCAGAAAGGTCTGTACAGGATTTGCAACATGCGATCGTGCATTATCCTGCTGAAATGTAGGGTTTCGCAGGCATCGAATGAAGGGTAGAACTACGGGTCGTAGCACATCTGAAATGTAACGTCCACCGTTCAAAGTGTCGTCAATTTCAACAAGAGGTGACCGAAACGTGTAACCAATGGCACCCCATACCATCACGTAGGGTGATACTCCAGTATGGCGATGACGAATACAAGCTTCCAATGTGCGTTCACCGCGACGTCGCCAAACACGGATGAGACCATCATGATGCTTTAAACAGAACCTGGATTCATCCGAAAAAATGACGTTTTGCCATTCGTGCACCCATGTTAGTCGTTGAGTACAGCATCGCAGGCGCTCCTGTCTGTGATGCAGCGTCAAGGGTAATCGCAGCCATGGTCTCCGAGCTGATAGTCAATGCTGCTGCAAACGTCGTCGAAATATTCGTGCAGATGGTTGTTGTCTTGCAAACGTCCCCAACTTTTGACTCAGGGATCGAGACGTGGTTGCACGATGCGTTACAGCCATGCGGATAAGATGCCTGTCATCTCCAGCACGGCGTTCCGTGTTACCATCCTGAACCCACCGATTCCATATTCTGCTAACAGTCATTGGATCTCGACCAACGTGAGCAGCAATGTCGCGATACGATAAACCGCAACCGCGATAGGCTACCATCCGACCTTAATCAAAGTCGGAAACGTGATGGTACGCATTTCTCCTCCTTACACGAGGCATGACAACAGCGTTTCACCAGGCAATGCCGGTCAACTGCTATTTGTGTATGAGAAATCGGTTGGAAACTTTCCTCATGTCAACAAGTTGTAGGTGTCGCCTCCGGCTCCAATCTTGTGTGAATGTTCTGAAAAGCTAATCATTTGCATATCACAGCGTCTTCTTCCTGTTGGTTAAATTTCGCATCTGTAGCACGTCATCTTCGTGGTGTAGCAATTTTAATGGTCAGCAGTGTAATAGGAGATGGTCAATTTCGTTAAAAGCATTTACATTTGTTGATTTTCACATCATTTTACGTTTACCGTTTTAAGGTTAAAAGTTGTGCTGCCCATTACCATATTTCTTAAAGAAGCAAAGTGTTAAAGCCTGACACCATTTCCATTTGAGTTATCTTGTAGTCTGTATTTCAAAATATCTTTTGGTATTTTAGCGTCAATATCTCCAAAAATTGTCTTATAATCTCCTCTCGAACATTCAGTGTATACTTCATGTAACTCGTCTTAAAAACACCCCCTCTTCTTCACTCTTCAGTTGGGGCATGAGTACATGTAAAACTATAGATGGAAAACAGAACCAATACTGCCTTTTTGCAGCACCATAACTAGCGTTTATCTATCACTTTATTTCTTACTGATAATATACACATGATTTTACTAAGAAAGATAAAATTATTTACTATAAATGTAATAATTAATGCGTAAATATACACATTTCATATTGTCACTGAAGACTAAAGCAATTATTTTTCAGAAATACAACGTAAAAACGTAAAATCATACCAGTGTGGCACTGACAACTGTAGAGGGCGCAGCATTATTCTCTTGTTGCATTTTAAGTTCTGATAATTACGAACTTTTGGAGTCAGCAAGAATTTAAGTAATTTTTATCAGTTTATCCATCTGAATCGTTGATTTTCATTCTTCGGCGCAAATGAACAAGTAGAACTCTGGCACGTGACAGCTTGAAACGCTTTCTCGCCTCGTTGTCAATTATTTTTAACGAGCAACGAAGTTTGGGCGGCAGACTGACAGCCGATGTTGCAGTCAGAGATTGGGAACACCGAAACACTTTACATAACCAGCGACAGAGGCGTTAGATAAAAGAACGGCCGTGGGTGCTTGTTATTGGAGCAGATGGCGTTTGAACGAACGTCACTACGGCTGCTGCTGTTTTATAAGCTGAAGACTGCTAGAAACAGTTAATTATGTTTCCTCATCTTGAACGTTATACAGGGTGTCCAAAGAGGAATGACCAATAGTCAGAAATGTGAAAAGAACGCTCATTCGAAACAAAAATGCCCAGTAAACGTGGCCTCTAAAGTAGCTGCCTTAAGAATTATGAGCATTTGTTCATCTTCGTTATTGTGAAACAGATCTCTTCTACTAAAGAAGAGCTCATAGCTCTTAAGGTATGTGTTTTAGAGCCCACGTTTTTTTCTTGTTTTGCCAATACTACCTCCTCCCGAAGCATTGAAAACAAAGAGCTTGTACTAGAAGAGATTTGTTTCACAGTATCCAAGATAAAGAAAAGCCTACAGCTCTTGAGATATGTATTTTTGAGCCCATGTTTAGTAGACCTTTTCGCTTTTAATGATCGTTCCCGTCACATCCGTGAACATTGAACATTCCTCCACGAACACCTTGTACTGTGTTATACATATACACTCCTGGAAATGGAAAAAAGAACACATTGACTCCGGTGTGTCAGACCCACCACACTTGCTCCGGACACTGCGAGAGGGCTGTACAAGCAATGATCACACGCACGGCACAGCGGACACAACAGGAACCGTGGTGTTGGCCGTCGAATGGCGCTAGCTGCGCAGCATTTGTGCACCGCCGCCGTCAGTGTCAGCCAGTTTGCCGTGGCATACGGAGCTCCATCGCAGTCTTTAACACTGGTAGTATGCCGCGACAGCGTGGACATGAACCGTATGTGCAGCTGACGGACTTTGAGCGAGGGCGTATAGTGGGCATGCGGGAGGCCGGGTGGACGTACCGCCGAATTGCTCAACATGTGGGGCGTGAGGTCTCCACAGTACATCGATGTTGTCGCCAGTGGTCGGCGGAAGGTGCACATGCCCGTCGACCTGGGACCGGACCGCAGCGACGCACGGATGCACGCCAAGACCGTAGGATCCTACGCAGTGCCGTAGGGGACCGCACCGCCACTTCCCAGCAAATTAGGGACACTGTTGCTCCTGGGGTATCGGCGAGGACCACTCGCAACCGTCTCCATGAAGCTGGGCTACGGTCCCGCACACCGTTAGGCCGTCTTCCGCTCACGCCCCAACATCGTGCAGCCCGCCTCCAGTGGTGTCGCGACAGGCGTGAATGGAGGGACGAATGGAGACGTGTCGTCTTGAGCGATGAGAGTCGCTTCTGCCTAGGTGCCAATGATGGTCGTATGCGTGTTTGGCGCCGTGCAGGTGAGCGCCACAATCAGGACTGCATACGACCGAGGCACACAGGGCCAACACCCGGCATCATGGTGTGGGGAGCGATCTCCTACACTGGCCGTACACCTCTGGTGATCGTCGAGAGGACACTGAATAGTGAACGGTACGTCCAAACCGTCATCGAACCCATCGTTCTACCATTCCTAGACCGGCAAGGGAACTTGCTGTTCCAACAGGACAATGCACTTCCGCATTTATCCCGTGCCACCCAACGTGCTCTATACGGTGTAAGTCAACTACCCTGGCCAGCAAGATCTCCGGATGTGTCCCCCATTGAGCATGTTTGGGACTGGATGAAGCGTCGTCTCACGCGGTCTGCACGTCCAGCACGAACGCTGGTCCAACTGAGGCGCCAGGTGGAAATGGCATGGCAAGCCGTTCCACAGGACTACATCCAGCATCTCTACGATCGTCTCCATGGGAGAATAGCAGCCTGCATTGCTGCGAAAGGTGGATATACACTGTACTAGTGCCGACATTGTGCATGCTCTGTTGCCTGTGTCTATGTGCCTGTGGTTCTGTCAGTGTGATCATGTGATGTATCTGACCCCAGGAATGTGTCAATAAAGTTTCCCCTTCCTGGGACAATGAATTCACGGTGTTCTTATTTCAATTTCCAGGAGTGTAGTACTCATACTGCTTGATAAAAAAACAACATCCGAAAAGACGGGTAATAACAGAGCTCTGGAACGTTTGCCATACTTTTGATCAAAGCTGGTACACAAGAATATAAACACTCTAGGGACGGAAACCTTTGCCACCTCTAAATTTATTGAAATTATTTTAGATTTTGTTTGAAATTTTATTGAGAGAAATCATCATAAACGGACTGCAATCAAATATTTTTACGGAGAGTATTTAATAAGCAAATGCAACACATTTTCGTTCTCGGTGAATTTCGGTGGAAAAAGTGCAGAGTTTGTTGTGAGACATTGTGGAATGTTCCCGCTTCAGCCCCCATAGTTTCTTGAAGTTCGACAGGTGGCAGTGCTATGTGTAAGCTTCAAATTAGAGTGTGTAATGGAGGTGCATTTCAAGTGAGAGCTGTCATTTTCCTTTGGCTGAAAGCTGCTGAATCTCAGATATTCATGAGCGTTTGCAATATGTCTACAGAGACCTGGCAGTTACACACGCAATGTTTACAGTAAAGTATCTACATTTTGCATGGCATTTGCGGTAAGTTGACCATAAGCGTCGATTGTTTACCTATTATTTGTCAGATTCCCTTCGGCCATGAGGCCTTAAACTACAGATTCAGTACATAGTTTACAGATCACAGACTAGAAAATTTATAAACAACGAATTATAAAATGAATGAAGCATGAAGCAACTTAATTCGAATAAGCAATAGCTTACAGTTTTCAACTACTCTTGTGCAAGGCAGAAGGAGCGTACCAACAATTTGGTGTTCATCATTGATATTTTTAGTGCTTTTGAAAGCATAATGAAAATAGAAAATAATGGTAAAGTATAGGGAAAGAAGGATAGTACACAATATGGACAAGAACCAAGAGGGAACAATAAGACTGGAAACAAAGAAGGATGAGCTCGGATTAAAAAGCGTGGACGGCAGGGGTATACTCTTTCGCTCCTACTGCCCAATCTATACACCGAAGAAGCAATGGTTGAAATGAAAGAAAGGTTCAGGAGGGGCAGTAAAACTCAGGGTGAAAGGGTATCAGTGATAAGATTCGCTGATGACGCTGCTGTCCTCAGTCAAAGTGAAGAGGAGTTACTGGATGTGTTGAATGGAATGAACAGTCTAATGAGTACAGAATATCGATTGAGAGTACATGGAAGAAAGACGAAAGTAATGGGAAATAGCAGAACAACGAGAAACTTAAGCTCAGAATTGGGGATCAAGAAGCAGATGAAGTTAAGGAGTTCTGCTATATAGTCAGGAGAACAACCCATTAAGGACGGAGCAAGGAGGGCATAAAATGCAGACTGCCACTGGCAGATAATTTCTGGCCAGGAGAAGTCTACTAGAATCAAACATAGATGTTAATTTGTGTAAGAAATTTCTGACAATGTACGTTTGAAGGACAGTGTTGTATGGTAGTGGTACATAGGCTGTTCGAAAACCAGAATAAAAGAGAATCTGAGACTTTGAGAGGTGGTGCTACAGAAGAAAGTTCAAAATTAGGTGGACTGATAAAGTTCAGAGTAAGGAGGTTCTCCGCAGAATCGACGAAGAAATGAATGTATGAAAAAAGAAAAACTGAATAGAAGAAAGGAGAGGATGTTAGGATATCTGTTAAGACATCCGGAAATAACTCATTTGGTACTAGGAGGAGCTGTAGAGGTTAAAAATAGTAGAGGAAGCCAGACGTGGAAATACATCCAGCAAGTAACTGAGGACAATTGCTACTCTGAGATGAAGAGGTTGGCACAGGAGAAGAATTCGTGGAGGGGGGGGGGGAGATCTCTTTGTAGAACAATTGCCTGATAACAGACACATTTTTTTGTACAGTTGTTAGAGAAGTCTTACTCAAGTGTTACTCCCGTCTAGTGTTCACTGAATGAGTGTTGGAGTTACTTCGGAATGAGTCAGTGTTGTCAACAACGAATCCCATGACTGAATGTAAGTACGGGAATGGCAGGGTTAGAATTCCGAGACGCCTGAACAACGGCCTACAAGAAACTCCTTACCGCATGTCACTCAGACCACCCATTTCCGTGCTAACCTGTAAGAAATTCTTGTCAAGTGGGGAGAGTTGCCCCACAGTGTAACACAATATCAGCTGATAAAGCGAAAGTAAGCAATGGAAACAGGTAATCCAATCTTGTAGCTAAGGTAGGAGTACTCAGTTTCCGCAGAAAATCTTAAATGCTTTCGCCTTTACAGGACACTACCTGACACTTTGTAAGTAGGCTATTTAGGTTTTTATGTTGGTAATGCCAAGTAGTGCTCTGTATGAAAATCGCTGACTGCGCTGTGTGCAGTCTTTGGCTGGTTAGACCCATTGTTCGAATATTCGCTTATGTAGTGTTGGGCAGTTGGATGTGAACAGCGCGTAGCGTTGTGCAGTTGGAGGTGGGCCGCCAGCAGTGGTGAATGTGAAGAGAGAGAGATGCCAGAGTTTTGAGAGGTTATTATAAGCGGACGATCTGGACGTGTGCCAGCCAGAAAAAGGAAATTTGTAAAGATGGATGTCATGAATTGATACACATATATATATATATATATATATATATATATATATATATATATATATATATATATATATATAATTATGACTTTTGAACATTATTAAGGTAAATACGTTCTTTGTTCTCTATCAAAACCTTTCATTTGTTAACTATGCCTATCAGTTGTTTGTGCCTTCAGTAGTTGGAATCTTTTATTTAGTTGGCAGTAGTGGCACTCGCTGTATTGCAGTAGTCCGGGTATTTATGTGAGGTAAGTGATTCATGAAATGTATAGGTTATTGTTAGTCAGGGCCATTCTTTTGTAGGGATTATTGAAAGTCAGGCTGCGTTGCGCTAAAAAATAATGTGTGTCAGTTTAATGATGAACAGAATAAGTAAAGAGAGAACTGTTTGAGTACGTTCAGTCTTACTCAGCTGTTTCTGTATCAAATAACGTAAGAGTTTTTACAGCACTGTCATTCCTAATTTTTCTAAGGGGCGTTACAACTTTTATCTTCTGTCTATAGTTCTGAAAAGAGGTAACAAACAAAAGTAAGGCAGAAATATGCCCTGAATTGAAATGCCCTCTCGCACAGAAAGTTTAGCGTTGTGAATTTATCTAATAATGCAATATCACTTCAACATTAATAAAATATGACTTAGAATAGGAGATAATTACCTTGTGCAACGTATTTACAATGATCATAGGAAATATTTAATTGTTTTGCATGACGTGAGTACTTGTAACAAACATGAGGAACATGTAAGCAAATGTGCGTATAGCTGCACTGTGTTCAAGGAGCATGCTTTGCCCAGTCATTAGCGTAACTCGCAAGTGCAAGACGTAAAGCTGCCACACATTGCACAGAATGGTGAACTACAACTCCGCCAGCTCCGTCAGCGCCTGTCTTACCTTCTCTTCTGAAAAGCATGCGCAGGAAGGCGGTGAGTATTGTTAACCGCGCTTTCTGAATAATTTGATGCTGATCGTAGAACCAACTCAATAAACCATTGTCTCTGTGATGGAAAAATGCACTCTACATAGAATGGTTTGTACTGATCCCAAAGTCAATCCCGGCATACACTCGTCAGAATAGGCAAATTGTGGCTTATGGCCATGAAGTTTAATGACTCTTAAACTGTTTGGGTAGAAAAGCATGCAAAAGCATATAAGTACTCCCAAAATGCACTTAAGGAACGATGGTATATACAACATTAATTCAAAAAACGCTTGATACAAAAAGATACAATATGTGAAATCTTAAAAAAATTAATCTATGATGTACATTTCGAGAAATATTGAATGAAGCTCAGTGACTGGGCATGTAGTAAGTTTAAATGTCGTAGTACTCGGATTTATAAACAGAAATCCCATTCTTTACCGTGCATAGAAACCCGACTTCTTCAGAAGGCCAAAAAGTAGTATCTCAGATTGCAAAGCTCTGAAATATTCCACAAAGATCTCCACTTCAAACCTTACGATATGAACCAGAAAATAGGCACGCATTGACTGCATGATATATGCGAATTACCAGCGGTTTCTGGTTAGAAATTTGCTCAAATTCTACACAACCATATAGTATCTCACAATATTGCAGTGTCCCAGTCACCATCAAGGACCGAAGCAACAAATAGACCAGACCACACTAGAATAGTCTAGACTCGCCGTTATATGAATGCATGATGTCTTCCAGAACGAACAGACACCACACATTCATGTAACTGATTCGCCTCGTTGGACAATTAATCCACAACCTGCAGAGCAGGTGCACATTTACGTTCGGTCTCCAGTGGCCATCTAAAATTACAGAGTATGGAGGCTATGGACGGGGACTGCGTACAGGTAGCGCTAGGTGGGAATGTGAATCGGTCAGCGAGCGTGCCGACGTTGTCCGCACATTTTGCGATAAACACTGTGTCCTGATGTTGTAGTGGTTAATGCAGCTGCCTAGAAAGTAGAAGATGCCGGGGTCGAGTACCGGTCCGGCAAAAATTATTCACACTGCAGCTGATTCTGCACAAAGACCCGATGCAGCTGAAATGATTAGGTCATTCCCTTTTCTTTCCTTCCCTTTTCCATCCTCCACCGTCAGTTTACGTAATAGATTCCCTTTCAAACACACCGTCCCTCACTTGGGATGAGGCGCGCTTATATCTGACTGGTCTGCAGAACTTTAAACTCAGAGTTTGCCTTCTACCTTCTTACGGAACGTTCTGTAGACAGCTGTGGCTCTACAAGTCAATAGACCGTCACATACTATATCTTTGTAGAGTATCTGAGAGCTAACAATACGCGAAAGCATTCAGTAGCGAAAGATAGAAATGTGGCGGAGAAGTTTCACTGTATGCATTGCGCTTCGTTGTATTTAAGCATTAACTTGCATTCCACGTATTTTACAGTAACGTCTGTATAACAGATTTTTTTTTTTGAGTTATCTACCATGTTTAGCGGCAAATCATTGATAGGTTAACTCACCACGTAGACATAAAGTATTGATTGCACAAAAGAGAGCAGTGAGGATAATTAATGGTGTTCATCCAAGGACGTCATGTAGGCACCTTTTCAAGGACTTAGGTATTCTAACTGCACCATCAGAGTACATATATTCACTAATGAAATTCGTTACACATAATTCATCTCAATAAGCGAAGAACAGTGATGTTCATACGTACAACACTAGAGGGAAAGATGACCTTTCCTATCCGTTATTGAAGCTGTCAGTTGCACAAAAAGGTGTACATTATTCAGCAACAAAAATCTTTTATCATTTTCCCAACAAAATAAAGTGTCTGGCAGGTCAAATCTAACTTAAAATCATTTCTTTTGGCAAATTCCTCCTACTCCATGGAAGAGTTTCTCTTTCAGAAATGGTAAAAAAAATTGTATCTCTAAATGTAGTTGCATGTGTAGAACTAAAAATTTCAGTAATATTAATATTAGCACTATTCATGTGTGTATATATACACTCCTGGAAATTGAAATAAGAACATCGTGAATTCATTGTCCCAAGAAGGGGAAACTTTATTGACACATTCCTGGGGTCAGATACATAACATGATCACACTGACAGAACCACAGGCACATAGACACAGGCAACAGAGCATGCACAATGTCGGCACTAGTACAGTGTATATCCACCTTTCGCAGCAATGCAGGCTGCTATTCTCCCATGGAGACGATCGTAGAGATGCTGGATGTAGTACTGTGGAACGGCTTGCCATGCCATTTCCACCTGGCGCCTCAGTTGGACCAGCGTTCGTGCTGGACGTGCAGACCGCGTGAGACGACGCTTCATCCAGTCCCAAACATGCTCAATGGGGGACAGATCCGGAGATCTTGCTGGCCAGGGTAGTTGACTTACACCTTCTAGAGCACGTTGGGTGGCACGAGATAGATGCGGACGTGCATTGTCCTGTTGGAACAGCAAGTTCCCTTGCCGGTCTAGGAATGGTAGAACGATGGGTTCGATGACGGTTTGGATGTACCGTGCACTATTCAGTGTCCCCTCGACGATCACCAGAGGTGTACGGCCAGTGTAGGAGATCGCTCCCCACACCATGATGCCGGGTGTTGGCCCTGTGTGCCTCGGTCGTATGCAGTCCTGATTGTGGCGCTCACCTGCACGGCGCCAAACACGCATACGACCATCATTGGCACCAAGGCAGAAGCGACTCTCATCGCTGAAGACGACACGTCTCCATTCGTCCCTCCATTCACGCCTGTCGCGACACCACTGGAGGCGGGCTGCACGATGTTGGGGCGTGAGCGGAAGACGGCCTAACGGTGTGCGGGACCGTAGCCCAGCTTCATGGAGACGGTTGCGAATGGTCCTCGCCGATACCCCAGGAGAAACAGTGTCCCTAATTTGCTGGGAAGTGGCGGTGCGATCCTCTACGGCACTGCGTAGGATCCTACGGTCTTGGCGTGCATCCATGCGTCGCTGCGGTCCGGTCCCAGGTCGACGGGCACGTGCACCTTCCGCCGACCACTGGTGACAACATCGATGTATTGTGGAGACCTCACGCCCCACGTGTTGAGCAATCGGCGGTACGTCCAGCCGGCCTCCCGCATGCCCACTATACGCCCTCGCTCAAAGTCCGTCAGCTGCACATACGGTTCACGTCCATGCTGTCGCGGCATGCTATCAGTGTTAAAGACTGCGATGGAGCTCCGTATGCCACGGCAAACTGGCTGACACTGACGGTGGCGGTGCACAAATGCTGCGCAGCTAGCGCCATTCGACGGCCAACACCGCGGTTCCTGGTGTGTCCGCTGTGCCGTGCGTGTGATCAGTGCTTGTACAGCCCTCTCGCAGTGTCCGGAGCAAGTATGGTGGGTCTGACACACCGGTGTCAATGTGTTCTTTTTTCCATTTCCAGGAGTGTATCTTGTAATTTGACCTGTTCCACATCATATCGATAAAATAATCGGGAAAATGATTACGGAATTTAAAGGATGAGCCACACAATAGGGGATTTTACATTGTTATATGAGCTTCGAAACGGCTTCAATGTTAGCTGCCTGTAAATTCTTTCGTGCCACGGTTTAACAACAGGAAATCAGCAACAAGGAAGGGCACCTTGGCCACGCGCCTCTCTCATGTGTTTACGAGGTAACGCCTCTCCAGGCGTCCCTTAGCCAGCGACGCTCTGGAAAATTCCATGCCACCCGCGCGGTTTTCTCTATCCCGACCAATCAGGCCGGAGGAGGCCGCGTGGTGCGTCGAATATACCCGACCGCCCGTCGCCAGGCCCGATCTCCTGTATTGCTGTTCACCCGCGAGTCGGATGCGCGCCTTGTAGCATTGAACATCTCCCGCTTCTCCCGGTGCTGCGGCACTGTGGACTTAGTTTTGGCAGACGACCACTTTCGCTAGCTTCGCGAACTATGTTTCGCCAAACTATACTCTCTGGCTCACCCTCACCTCCCCTAGGCCTATGTAACCCCTTTCAACATGCTTTCACCAATAAATGGCCATTATGTAAAATTTACTCGATTCATTTCATAACGCCCACCGCCTTTCCATACGCCCATCCTGTACAGGAACATAGCATAACTAAAACTAAAAGTAATACCAAGAAAAGCAACGGACCTAGAAGAGAATCCTGTGATACTCTTCACTTCACATAATTGCAGTCAGATTCACATCTTTTCTCCTGTTTGTTGACACTGAAGGACGATGTTTTCTAACATTCTGCGTTGTGTCTGTTTGTTCTAAGTCCTGTTTCCCTAACACTTTCGCGCAACGACGCTCTGAGTATATTTTTTTAGGGAATTGACTAGATTGAACCTGGGACCTGTTGCTGGTAAGGAGACGCCAGACCACACATGACATGTAGATTTCAGTGAGACTAACGATGATGTAATTGAATACTTAATGATTTCAGCGTCAGTTCCAATGCACTCCCTGTAAAAGAATATTAATACTAACTAAATTTAGTGGAAGGGGTTCAAGGCTTTCCTATTTTTAGTTAGTTGGTAAAATAACGTCGAAAAAGCAGTTAAGTTTACCATTGGAAATTTTATTCTACTCACAAAACATTGTTTATAAATTGCACTATTGATAAAAGGAAATAATTTAATACAGGATGATAAAAACCAACTGTGTTCAACACAAATGTGAACATATTCCCTGAATGGGTTTCCAAGTTCTACAATGGATCGAAGGATGACCTATGCCATATCACATCTATAATCTAGGTTTAAATTAAGTTTCACAAAAGAGAAAACTATCAAAATGGTCTACAGTGACCCTCAATTATAATTACTTATTTAACTTGTCGTAAATTACAGTGGCTGATGTGGCTTCTCAGCAATTGTATTATAACAGAAAAATCATCGCGTTTCAGATTTTAACTTTTCGTAGCAAATGTGAATACCATGAGCTTTAATTGACGATCGACACTAGTATTACGCAAAAAGGGGATATAACAAATGACACTTCTGCAGTTCTGAGTGAAGGCTTATGTGCTCTTATGGGGCATCGCGTGCATTCATTACTTTGTCGGTGGTTAGTCAGCGTAAGGGGGCGGTGGGCGGCACAGCTCCACACACACCTCGCCGTCTCGGAAGCAACTCCTTCTAACTTCTCCTTACTACAATTTACCGAAGTTGGTTTTAGAAAAGCTATATGGCTGTGTTTTCAACTGACCAACCAGGGTCTCAGTGTTAACCTTAAGCTCCACCTACAAAACTTCTGTCTATCCAATGAGAAACGTTATACTTTTCGTGGTGGGGCAATGTTTTTAATGTTTGCAACGTAACAGAGTCGCGTATAGTCTCCCGCTAAAACTTTCAGCTGGTGTGGCCCTTTTAGTGTTATCAAGATCTATACTGTTCTTCTGGAGGGCTCTATCTTTTAACATGGGCTGGGGGTGGTCTTGGCAGTCGGCTGGAGACGTGGGTGTCCGTCCCTTATCGTAGGGTCTCCTAGCCTACACGATTCTGCTCTCGGCTTCTGTTCTCGTTTCTCCCCTCGGAACTGCGTCTGTTTCACAGTGGGAAGGTATGACATGCATTTAGGCGTTCTTGTTTTAGTCTGTGGTATTCCATTTGCTCACTCGTTGATCGTATTACTTTGGTTAATTTAATGTCAGGATTCATTCGGAGCTATGTGCCATACTGCCGGATTTGCTATTGTGTCAGGGTTTTCATGGAAGGTGTTGGATTTGCCTGACACCTTACAGTTTTTCTACTTTCCAGATGGGATGTGTAGGATTGTTGAGGTATACACAAGGTATTGGGCAGTCACGTATGAAATTACACATTATCAACGAGAGGGTCTTGCTGTTGGGCCAGAATGAGATGTAGCGTGATCTAGACACTCACCACGCTGTGTGGGCGGTTGTGGCGAGGAGGCAGCTCCAGCTCCAGCTCCAGCGGCGTCGCCGGCGGCAGCGGTGGCGAGCACCAGCGTGCCGGGGGCGGCGTCCTCCGAGACCTCTGCCTCCAGCAGCGGCCTGGCGAACACCGGGCCCTCTGCAGAGCCCTGCTGCGCCAGGCGCGTCGCTGCAACACGAGACGCACAGTAAGGAACAGTGGAACGCCGTCAGGGGTATCGATCGATTCATTATAAGTATTCACTTCACAGGGTATCGGTTTATACACTTACTTCTGTGACATGGTACATATGTACCACTCTATCTACAGTATTCCGTGATTTATTCAGTTTTCAAATTTATACTGACTTTTTGATAACCCGGTACATACAAAGATGGTGGTAGTATCGCGTACATAAAAGGAGTGCATTGGCGGAGCTGTCATCTGTGTTCAGGTGCCTCATGTGAATACATTCCCGACGTGCACAGGGCGGGAATTGACTTGACAGACTTTGAACGCGGAATGGTAGTTGGAACTAGGAGACTAAGGAAATCGTTAGGGAATTCAATATTCTGAGATCCACAGTGTCAAGAGTGTGCCATGAAAACCACATTTCAAGCATTGTCTCTCACCACGGACAACGTAGTGGCCGACGGCCTTCATCTATCGACAAAGAACAGCGGCGTCTGTGTAGGGTTGTCAGTGCTAAGGTCCCGGTGGAGGTTCGAGTCCTCTTTCGGGCATGGGTGTATGTGTTTGTTCTTAGGGTGATTTAGGTTAAGTAGTGTGAAAACTTAGGGACTGATGACCTTGGCAATTAAGCCCCGTAAGATTTCACACACATTTCAGTGCTAACAAACAAGCAACACTGTGGAAAATATCGACAGTAATCAATGTGGGACGTACTACGAACGTTGCATTAGGACAGTGCGGCGAAATCTGTCATTAATGGGCTATGGAAGCAGACGATCGACACGATGCTAACAGCATGACATCGACTTCAGCGCCTCTCGTTTTCCCGTGATCATACTGATTGGACCCTAGCGGACTAGAAAACTGTGGCCTTAACAGATGAGTCCCTATTTAGGATGGTAAGCGCTGATTGTAGGATGTGGCCGTGCGGTTCTAGGCGCTACAGTCTGGAACCGCGCGACCGCTACGGTCGCAGGTTCGAATCCTGCCTCTGGCATGAATGTGTGTGATGTCTTTAGGTTAGTTAGGTTTAAGTAGTTCTAAGTTCAAGGGACCCCACAGGGCTCAGAGCCATTATTTTTATTATAGGGTTCGAATGCGGCGCAGATGACACGAAGCCATGGACCCAACTTGTCAACAAGGCACTGTGTGCGTTGGTGGTGGTCCATAATGGCGTGGAATGTGTTCTCATGGAATGGTCTCTGTCCTGTGGTCAAACATTGACTGTAAATGGTTATGTTCAGCTATTTGGAAACTATTGGCAGCCACTCAAGGACTACAAGTTTCGAAACATGTCACTGGACCACAATCGTTCGTGATTGCTTTGAAGAATATTCTGGCAATGCGAGCGAATGATTTAGCCAATCAGATCGCCCGACATGAATCCCATCTAACATTCGTGGGACATAATCGAGAGGTCAGTTCGTGCACAAAATACTACACGGGCAACACTTTCGTAATTTTGGAAGGCTTCAGAGGCATCGTTGCTCAGTATTTCTGTAGGGGGCTTCCAACGATGTGTGGAGTCCATGTGACGCCGAGATGCTGCACAAGGCCGGGCAAAACGAGGTCCGGCATGATATTAGGAGGTATCCTACGACTTTTGTCACCTCAGTGCAAGTTTTTCATTTATGTTTTACGGAGGCATCATTTATATGAATGACATACAAGCAATGTTCCATCGCATCTACATTGAGAAACATACACTCCTGGAAATTGAAATGAGAACACCGTGAATTCATTGTCCCAGGAAGGGGAAACTTTATTGACACATTCCTGGGGTCAGATACATCACATGATCACACTGACAGAACCACAGGAACATAGACACAGGCAACAGAGCATGCACAATGTCGGCACTAGTACAGTGTATATCCACCTTTCGCAGCAATGCAGGCTGCTATTCTCCCATGGAGACGATCGTAGACATGCTGGATGTAGTCCTGTGGAAAGGCTTGCCATGTCATTTCCACCTGGCGCCTCAGTTGGACCAGCGTTCGTGCTGGACGTGCAGACCGCGTGAGACGACGCTTCATCCAGTCCCAAACATGCTAAGTGGGGGACAGAGTCGGATATGTTGCTGGCCAGGGTAATTGACTTACACCTTCTAGAGCACGTTGGGTGGCACGGGATAGATGCGGACGTGCATTGTCCTGTTGGAACAGCAAGTTCCCTTGCCGGTCTAGGAATGGTAGAACGATGGGTTCGATGACGGTTTGGATGTACCATGCACCATTCAGTGTCCCCTCGACGATCACCAGAGGTGAACGACCAGTGTAGGAGATCGCTCCCCACACCATGATGCCGGATGTTGGCCCTGTGTGCCTCGGTCGTATGCAGTCCTGATTGTGGCGCTCACCTGCACGGCGCCAAACACGCATACGACCATCATTGGCACCAAGGCAGAAGCGACTCTCATCTCTGAAGACGACACGTCTCCATTCGTCCCTCCATTCACGCCTGTCGCGACACCACTGGAGGCGGGCTGAACGATGTTGGGGCGTGAGCGGAAGACGGCCTAACGGTGTGCGGGACCGTAGCCCAGCTTCATGGAGACGGTTGCGAATGGTCGTCGCCGATACCCCAGGAGCAACAGTGTCCCTAATTTGCTGGGAAGTGGCGGTGCGGTCCCCTACGGCACTGCGTAGGATCCTACGGTCTTGGCGTGCATCCGTGCGTCGCTGCGGTCCGGTCCCAGGTCGACGGGCACGTGCACCTTCCGCCGACCACTGGCGACAACATCGATGTACTGTGGAGACCTCACGCCCCACGTGTCGAGGAATTCGGCGGTACGTCCACCTGGCCTCCCGCATGCCCACTATACGCCCTCGCTCAAAGTCCGTCAACTGCACATACGGTTCACGTCCACGCTGTCGCGGCATGCTACCAGTGTTAAAGACTGCAATGGAGCTCCGTATGCCACAGCGAACTGGCTGACACTGACGGCGGCGGTGCACAAATGCTGCGCAGCTAGCGCCATTCGACGGCCAACACCGCGGTTCCTGGTGTGTCCGCTGTGCCGTGCGTGTTATCATTGCATGTACAGCCCTCTCGCAGTGTCCGGAGCAAGTATGGTGGGTCTGACACACCGGTGTCAATGTGTTCTTTTTTCCATTTCCAGGAGTGTATATTGAAAAGAGGTATTACATTTCGTGTAAAAGATGTATTATTTTCATTTTTTCAACTCTTGCCTTGAATTAATTTCTCTGCATGAGAACCACGTCACAGAAAATGAATGTAAGATCAAGGATAAGAGAGCTAATGTTGGTTGTAATTGTCAGACAGTGAGTACGATAAATGTTAAAGATAACCTCCAGATCCCTTTCAGTTATTTTCTTTTAAGAAAAAAAATTGGGAGCGAGGAATTCTTGTTCTTGCCCTTCAGTTATTACCTACGAGACGACAAGGGTTGTGTATAATTGGTCTCGGCCTACTATGTCGCTTATTGATTAATAATTATGACTTTTCTTGTAAATGTGTCTGCGTTAATTACATGATCCTTTTAGTGAGAATGTTAAGTTGTTATGTGAGATTTATGTTGCAGATTGATGTGTCAGGATCTTGTGTACATTTTTGAGAGCAGATGAACCATACCTGACCGCTAGGTGTCGTTTAAGTATTACCTTCATACAAATTCGAGCCTGTATATTCCTTTTTACGTAGCCTGAATTCATGATTGTAATTACTTTTTCCGTGCAAATGACTGTAGTATTTTCACAGTCCACATTCTTTCAAACAGAGATGATGTACAGTAGTTACAAGGTCCTGACAGTTCAAAATGAAAAGTAAAAAGCGATGGCCCACGAAAGTCGATACGATACAATATAATACGATAACTGATTACGATTTTGTGTGTGTTTTAGTCGTGACCGCTTCGTGCCATTGCAAAATGGCTCTGGGACTTAACTTCTGAGGTCATCAGTCCCCTAGAACTTACAACTACATAAACCTAACTAACCTAGGCACATCACACACATCCATACCAGAGGCAGGATTCGAACATGCGACCGTAGTGGTCACGCGTTTCCAGACTATAGCGCCAAGAACCGCTCGACCACCTCGGCCGGCCGTGCCATTGCACTTGTGACGTGTCTTTCACAAGAAAAACATTTCTTAAGGCACTGCACGTTTTTGCGTTTTTGACAAGATTAAAATTTTTTCTCAATTTTTATTCTACCACTAAGGAAAGATGCGTTACAAACTACATGCAAAGATGAGCCAAAACATTTTGACCACATGCTTAATAGCTTGTTTGTACGTCTTTGGAACGAAAGACATCACTGATTCTGCGTCTGAGGCATCCTATAGTTTGTTGGTAGGTCTGTGGAGATATAGGGCATTAGATGTCTTCTAACAGGTCACATAAATCGCGTAAATAACGGGCCGCTGATTTTCGTACGCGGTAATGGCGGCCGATAGCGGCCCTGGTTGTTTCTATAGGATTTACATCTGGTCACCGAGACATCAGTGTGAGTTCACTATAACGCTACTCGAACCTCTGTAGCACGATTCTGGCCCCGACACACGGTGGTCGACTAAGACATCTAGCTTGAAGGGATTCCGGTGGTTCACAGCTGTCAGCGTTTCTTCGATTACTGCCACAGCTCCCATGCAAGCGAAGGTAAATCTCGCCCATAGTATAATATTACTCCCACCTGCCTTCCTACTTGAAGCAATGCATGTTTTTTGTTTGTTTGTTTGTTTGTTTGGCCTTTGAGTGCGCTGCACGTTTCGAGCCCCATTCAGCTCGATGACTACATTTGTGGAGACGACTGTTGACCTTGTGCAGCAAAAATGTAATTCTCCCGAATCGCCGACACGCTTACACTGACTGACGGTCGAATGCCGATGGTCCCGTGTACTCTGCAGTTGTAACTGACGATGTGGTTGGGTCAACATGTGAACACATGGGGGTGGTCTGCGGCAGAGCTCCATGTTCAACAGTGTACGACGAATGGCGTGCTCCGAAACACTTGTGCTTGCACGAGAATTGTGCTCTTCCGGCAGAGATTCAGCAGATTAAATCTATCCTTCTGTACAGAGCATGCAGGTCTCTGAATATCCCTTTCTGTGGAGAGTCGTGGGCGTACAATCATTTAGCGTCTCGTGGTAGCGTCACTATCAGTCTACCTCTTTCAGTATATGCTAACGACGGTAGCCCGTGAACATTCGACCAGTTTCGGCGTTTCCGAGATACTCTTGTACAGGCTTTGCTTAATAATAACCTGCCCTTTGCAGCCCATATCTTCACTAGGATGATCCCCTGTCGTTGTCTGCCGCGCTTACATACTTTTGTTACCATGTCACGTGCCCACAATGCCACCCGGCGGCATTGTGGGGTAACAGGCGCGTCGTGGCGCCCTGAAAATATTCTAAGTTCGGAGTTGGCGTGGCCGAGCTGAGGCTTCTCGGTGGGTCGCGGCCCGGAAGCAGCCACGTGGTGCCGAACGTTAGCTTAGCAACCACGTGATGCCGCAAAACCGCCGGTCCAGCCATGTGGCTGGGAATTCCATGGTGACGCAGTGTTGATGAAGGAGACAAAAGTGGTTCAAATGGCTCTGAGCACTATGGGGCTTAACATAGGAGGTC
Organism: Schistocerca gregaria; assembly: GCF_023897955.1. Classification (NCBI taxonomy): domain Eukaryota; kingdom Metazoa; phylum Arthropoda; class Insecta; order Orthoptera; family Acrididae; genus Schistocerca; species Schistocerca gregaria. The sequence continues at coordinate 254,718,129 of NC_064925.1, forward strand.
TTAAGTCCCCTACAACTTAGAGCTACTTAAACCTAACTAACTTAAGGACATCACGCAGCTGGCCGGAGTGGCCGAGCGGTTCTAGGCGCTACAGTCCGGAACCGCGAGACCGCTACGGTCGCAGGTTCGAATCCTGCCTCAGGCATGGATGTGTGTGATGTCCTTAGGTTAGTTAGGTTTAAGTAGTTCTAAGTTCTAGGGGACTGATGACCTCAGAAGTTGAGTTCCATAGTGCTAAGAGCCAGCCACACACATCCATGCCCGAGGCAGGATTCGAACTTATCACCGTAGCTGTCATGCGGTTCCAGACTGAAGCGCCTAGAACTGCTCGGCCACCCTATCTGGCTTTAAGGAGACACGCCGGGACTGCCAAAGATGGCGGACTTTGTGAAACCTTAACGGCAGACATTTCACAGTTTGTATAGAAATTAATAGTAGCCAGATGAATCATGATACCTCAAAAACAAACATGTACATTACCATTATTTGCACGACGATTCGGATGGTGTAATAAGATTTTCAATATCTATATTAGGTTTAAGTTTAGTATCTGACGATAAATTATAGAAGTAACACCCAGCAACGAATTTCCAAAATGTAAACGCCTCACCCGATTTCGTCGATCGACGTGTCTTTAGAAAGGTATTAGTGTAAACCTATATTGGTATAAATTACAGGCATGTAACGTGAATAGTACGTGAGTTATTGGAGGTCAAAGTGGCCGATTACTATCGATTGGGTCAGACCATAAGTACTCCAAAGTGACACGAGAAGCAGGTAGCAGCATGCTTATAAATATATTTATTCGTCTGTGTCTTTGTTTATATCCGATATATACTATTCATGAAGAAATTGGTTAAATATTTACTGTGTTTTGGAAAGCACAGAGACATTAGGCTACTGGCCCACCTTTTGTTGGTATTCCTTTGATATATGTACATTTAATTTGTTTATGTATTTAATAATGTGTGTTAGAGCGTTTTAATGGCCCAGCCGTAGAAATATTTATTTAATTTCAAGTTATTTAAATGTAAGTCCAGTAATTCGAATGTGTTTCAATATATTTCTGAGTGTACATTGGCTTGGATACATGGAGGGAGCGCTCTAGCCAATCACACCGCTCGTTACTAAGAGAGACATATGGAGGTTGGCGAGGAGCATCGTTTCCAAAGAGGACATTGGGTAATTTGGAACAGTGTGGCGTCAGGGACAGTCGCACTGGACACAGACAGTCGCGAGAGAGACTTGGAGAGAGTGGAACGGTTTGATCGTGGTCGCGGCGGATGGAAATAGGTCGGAGTGTCGACTTGCGCACTTGTAAGATTTCCGTGGCTTTTACAGTGAAGATGTAGTGTTGTTTGCGTTTAGAAATGAATATCTCGCGAGCTGTGTTGTTGTTCATAACTAATTACGTTCTGTAGGACTCTATTGTTTCCCTGTTGTTCAACTTATATTTTATTTAATTGCTGGACCATCGACACCAATAAGTGTTTTGCAGAAATATACCGCATTCTCAAAAGTAATTCTACTGTTGTACTCATCATTTAAAGTCGTTAAAACATACCTGCAGATTTCATTTAATTGCAATCTTTCATTTCTAAATTTCTATATTAAGTCGCAATTTTTCTTTCATATTCCACGAGCAAACGGAGTGAGGAAGAAACGACTGTTACATGCATAAGTACGAGTTCTTACTTTCTTTTGTGATCTTTAGGTGATATGTATATTTTTGGTAGGAGAACCGTTCTCCAGTCCGCAAATGTCTGTTTCTCAGTAGCGTTTCTCGAAAAGAGCGTTTTCTTCCCTCCAGGGACTCCCATTTGAGTTAAGAGAGAATTTCTGTAGTATTAGAGTTCCGGTCGAACCTCCTGGTAACAAATGGAGCAGCAAGCCTCTCAAGTGCTCCGATGTCTTCCCTTAGTCTGCCCTGCTGTGGAACGTAACACTCTACGCAAATGATTTGTAACGTCATGCCTAAATACAAGGAGAGTCAAAAAGGACTTTACAACTTACAGATGCTTCGCGCGCCCACCTCGCTCCCCAGACCTGACACCGCTGGATTTCTTTATCTGGTATTTTATTGAAGGCCGTGTGTATGTTTCTCACCTATCAAACAATTTGTTCGACCTGAAAAATAGAATCTACGCTGCCATTACGCAAGTTGAACCCAATTTGCTGTATCGGTATGGAAGAAAATAATTAACAGTGGGATTTTTGCCTCGAACCAAAATGTAACTTTACACTTTTTTGTAAACTTGAGATTTACAACCTCACTCCATCACGATGAAGTTTTTAACTACTTACTTTCATAGTCTTGTTGTCCTCTAGTTTGAATGCATTTCATTGCATGACTGCAGTTAATTGCATTTAACGGTGATGTTTCTCGATGCATGTTCGCCTTTTTCCACGATTTGAACATTCTGTCGCTCAGTTTAAGTGCAGTAACATATTACTTATACTCTACTGTTAAGTCGATCTGTTACATGTTTACTTTTAATTTTGGATTTGGCTCTCCTTATACAATTTGTTCAACTGTTGCATGTATCCTACTTTGTTGCACAATATTTTCTTAAGCTACTTTTCCTCCACTTGTTTACAGATATGAAGATGGGTGCCGACGACAATCGAAACGAGTCATTGTGCTGTAACTATATACTGAAAACTATGGTCTAGGCGTGCAAGTTTTTTACATTAAAAATGTTATACTCAAGAAATTACATAATGACCGCCACCTCCTGCCCAACTATGGCAGTATTCACGAATATGAAGTCATTTAAGGAACTATTTTTATTAGATATGCGTATACGTTACTACGGTGTAAGCTATAAATCCCAGTATAGTGCATTCCAATTTGACGTCAAGTGTGTTAGGTTTAGAACAACAGTGAATATCGTCGCGAAATCGGAGCAAGGGCGATTTGTCCAAAAATATACTTTAATTGAATGCAGGATTACGTGGAACTGTGTTCAGTAGCTGTTTCATTAATCTCAGACAGTAATCTGGCGCTCCGAAACATTTCAGTGTATCCTGTGTCAACAATATATCTCGGTGAACAGGAACTAACTGTCTCTAGTCCATTTGAGTAACATAAATATCATGTAGAGTGTTAACAGCAGAACCAGATTAATTTTGTGGATTACTGAACAATTCATGCAATGAGGTGTGGCTGACGTTAATTAGAGCCTGTGTACGCAGTCACCTGTGTTATTACAGCGGAAACCGAGCAGCGAATAGAACAACAATTAAAGCTATCTGCGATGACGTGACGCGATACCTAGCAGGTAGGTGTGTTGGACATGTCAGACGAAAAATGGTCCAAAATGAGCAGTGAATAATTTCCATTTAATGTCACTTTGCAAGTTTTCTCCACTCTTGTCACGAACCCGAGTCGTTATACTCATATTCAATCTTCTTCAATGACCAACGTGTCGATCCCTCTGCTAAGATCTTCTTTAGGCTGCTACTGGTGTCCTTGGATGGCTTAACGCTGTCTAAAGACAGTGTCGCCGTTCACTTATAATGGGCTATTTTCCCGCATTTTTTGGGACAAATGAAGTTATTGGGTAAATATTTTTAATTTGCTATCGGTGGGGCGTCCTCATTGGCTAAATACTGAAAGCAGGTACTGAAAGTGAGAGAGGATTAACAACATTGTTACTGTTGTGCTGCCTACCAACAATAAAGTATCTAGATGCAGCTTCACACCACCACCCAACCCAAAAGCAAGTTGCCTTGAACAGTCTTCACGTACATTCTACAGTAGTGAAAGTAAGAGCTAACTATCAGAACAACATTTAATTACTAAAACATTAATGGCAATCGGCTGTGATGGGTTTTCCATCATAAGTAAGACATTCATACGAAGCGGTGATAATAATGGTAATTACTAATAATAGGAAACCAGACGAGGAACCTTCTGAAAACTCTGTATGGTTACCATTTATGTTTAGAGTTACCGGCCGAACAGGCAGATTCCTTCGGTATAACAATACAAGGATTATAAGGACCACATTTTTTCAGTCAACACAATATAAATGACGTGCCTGATCGTTTCTGCACTGAGGGAAGATATAAAGTGACGTGTCGTTATGCAAAGTATACACAGGCGAAACTGGAAGGGCAAAAAAGACGCCTAAAAGGCCACGAACGTCACATATAGGACGAATTGTAAAATGAGAAGTATCTGAGTGCCAGCAAGAATGTGACATCTGCGTGCTTGCCAGATGAAGTGCTGTTTATAGAAAGAAAGTATGTGAAGCAATCGAAATATGGAAGACTTATTCAATAGAGCTGACGGCTATAGCAGGCTTCCGTCATCGTGGGTACCCGCCAAGGCGAGTGAGGAACACGAACAACTTCCGAGAAACAATCGAGGCGGCACAACAGCAACAATAGGCACACAAAAGGGAAAAAAAAGGCTCACCACAAGCAATTATCTGAATGGGACGGAAATCGGTAGATGTGATGTACATGTACGTACAAATACAAATAAACGATTACACTTTCTGAAACATTGCATGATTTATTCAAGCAATGAGCTCAAACTGAGCGAGTCAATAGCGCAAGCAGTAATTCGGTTTGCCATTGATTGACAGAGTTGTTGGATGTCCTTCGGGGGTCTTTCGTGCCAACGTCTGTCCAGTTGTCGCGTTACATCGTCAAAATCACGAGCCTACTGGAGGGCGCTCCCCATAACATTATAATGTTCAAACGTTGGAGATCTCTCTCTCTATCTCTCTCTCTCTCTTTCTCTGGCAAATTTAAAATTTCGCGAGTACGAGGCCAAGCAGTAGAACCTCTCAGTGTAGACAGGCCGGTATTGTCTTGCTGAAATGTAAGTCCAGGATGGGTTACCATGAATGGTAACAAAACGGGGCACAGAATAATGTCGACGTGGCGCTGTGTTGCAAGAGTGCGGCGGGTGACAAGTAACGGGGTTCTGCGATGAAAAGGAATGACACCCCAGATCATCATTTGTGGTTGTTGGCCGTAAGGCGAGCGACGGTTGGTATCACACCTCTATCTGGGGCTTCTCCAGACAAGTTTTCGGCCTCGAGTCATTGATTGGAGTAGGAATGTCTTCAGTGATGCGCTCCGTTTCAAACGAGGCCCGTTGACCATTTGAGACTGTTGTGCCGTGCTCTTCCTCCCCCTCTCACGTCATCCCCCCCCCCTCTCTCTCGCTCTCGCTCTCTCCTCCCCCCCCCCCCCCCGCCTCCTCTCTCTCTCTCTCTCTCTCTCTCTCTCTCTGTGTGTGTGTGTGTGTGTGTGTGTGTGTGTGTGTGTGTATAAAATCGATGACATGCCCTATGTATACCGGAGGGCAGTGCATCAGAGCGTCAAGCGACAAGGAGAAGCTCTTAGGGCTTCTGTAATCCTAAGCTGGTATTATCCGCGTGTCGCAATAGCAAGTGAGGTGCTTAGGCCCTTTGTCAGAATTCCACGGATTCCAGTCGTGGCACCGGGACAATGCTTTGGCAAACTTTCTGCATGCTGTCAGCAAGTAGTTCGTATGCTACTCTCCGAAGCTTAATTATATCAGTGTAAAACAATTAAAACCTCACATCCTTTGAGGTTACCGAAGAAATTTTGTTTATAATTTGCTTGGAACTCTCGCCTTCCCCTTAATACCAGTCACGTTTCATTTGAAATGTCCCTCCCTCCCTTCCCCTTCTCTCTCTCCCTCCCCGTCAGCAGAACGATATGGCCAGCTCTCGGGAGGATGGTAGTTCGAATCGATATATGACCATCAATATTCTGCTTCTTTTTTTTACTCCCTAATCCACTCAAGCCAGTTTCTGGGATTGCACCCTTGAAAAAGAACACGGCCAACTTTCTGCACTCCCCTCTCCCCCTTACGCCATCAAAGCTTGTGCTTCGACTATAACGAAATGTTCGACGGAAAGAGGTTATAACCTCATCAACCTTCATTTTATTTCAGTTTGAGTATTACTATTTCATCCTGTTGGGACCATTTACTCGTTTGATTGGGGTATAAGCAGTATAATTACAGTGAGGTAAACGAAGAATGTTGCCGTCATCTGACCTATACCGGACGATCCTCTCCATTACACCACTTCTCCGACCGTAGGCGACTATGTGCAGTTTACACTGCTGTCGGTAGCAGATTGATAGCATTTAATATTTATGAGGTACTCCAACTTTCACTGTTAAAAGGTGTTACGTAAATCCGAAGTGCCACAAAGGGAATTCTACCATTTATATTCACTAAGAGACGTAATTTACGTGGTTCTTTGGCCGGCCGGTGTGGCCGAGCGGTTCTAGGCGCTTCAGTCTGAAACCACGCGACTGCTACGGTCGCAGGTTCGAATCCTGCCTCGGGCATGGATGTGTATGATGTCCTTAGGTTATGTTTAAGTAACTCTAAGTTCTAGGGGACTGATGATCTCAGATGTTAAGTCCCATAGTGCTCAGAGCCATTTGAACCATTCGCTCAAAAAAATGGTTCAAATGGCTCTGAGCACTATGGGACTCAACTGCTGTGGTCATAAGTTCCCTAGAACTTAGAACTACTTAAACGTAACTAACCTAAGGACATCACACACATCCATGCCCGAGGCAGGATTCGAACCTGCGACCGTAGCAGTCGCACGGTTCCAGACTGCGCGCCTAGAACCGCGAGACCAGCGCGGCAACCAGTCGTAGTCCTTTAAATGCTATAGAAGCATTAAGAATTTTTAAATGGCTGGATAGGCTCTGTATGGAAATAAATTAAAGTACATGATGAGTTCGTGATACTGCTATTTGCCTCAAACAACGAAAAGAGAAATATCTTCGACAGAGAATGATGGTGACTTAGAGTCATCGGATACTGATTAAAGGCGAAGAGGAATCTGAAACACTTGTCGCCTCGACTCGATAAGTTCAGATGCCGCAATATCTACTTTTCCTTGTTATACGAGGGGCGTTCAGTAAGTAATGAAACACTTATTTCTTGGCCAATTTCAGTTGAAAAAATGAGTTCACTGTGGGAGATCGTGGCATATTCCCGCTTCAAGGCTTCAAAATTGCCTCTGCAACGGAGGTACTTTCGAAGTTGAAAGGTGTCACTGAGTTACTTTTGATGGAAAAACAGAGCATCGCAGATCTTCATAGGCTCTTGCATAATGTCTACGGAGGTCTCGCAGTGAACAAAAGTATGGTGAGCCGTTAGCCGAGGCGTCTGTCATCATCGCAAGAAGGCTGCGCACAGCTGCCCGATATCACTCGGGTCAGCCGGCCGCACACGTGTGTGTCTTCTTCAGTATTGGAACGTGCGGACGCACATTCGAGGTGATCTACGGATCACAATTAAACACGTCGCTGCTCAACTGGACGTCAGTGTTTGATGTCCTCCCTCATGGTGCAACGACCAACTTTGAACATTGCGCCTCAGGAAATTGAAGGTACGAGTTTTGTGTGTTCGTTACCTCAAAAATGCAAACAAACTCCACGACGATCCAATGTCTCATACAATTCTTCGCACCCGAGAGGAGCTGACAGAAATTCGTTGCATTGTTCTTTCTTATCAACCCTTCAGCGGCGATCTCATATCTGTTTCCATCTGTTTGGCCATATGAAGGTCGCTATATGCGGGAAGCAGGTCATGGATGATGTGGAGGTAATTGATGTAGATGTGTGATACCATGCGGGGATATGGGCCCTCGCAATAAGGTGGCGTAAGCCGTCGCATTGTACATAGATTGTTGAAAAATAGGGTTCTGTAGCGGAAATAATGGGGCATAATGTGGTATATTGGAACCCTAAATGAAACCAACCTGCTTTCAGAAAAAGAGATGTGTTTCATTACTTATTGAAAGCGCCTCGTATTCAAACTTCATAACGTCCACTTTCAATAAGATGGCTCAACAGATTCCGCATGAAAATTACCGGTGTATGTAACTCAATTGTTGGTAAATAAATAAGTTCAATGTTTGATAACATTCCCTGGCGCAGAGGATAATCAGATGTATTACGCGGCTATGATTCATGAAATACTTGGGATTACAAGTAAAATGACTGTGCGAACAATGGGAAAACTTAACCATTGGATAAATGAATCCATAGACGCAAACCAGTTTCCCTAGAAATAATTCTGAGACCTCCAACAGGTGAGTCATAACAGTACAGTTTTTGTCAAAACGTTTCTGTCAACAATCCTCTGCCTGGTTTAATGCGACCAATCACAACTTTTTCTCTTGTGCCAGCAGCTTCTTCTCAGGGTAGCAGCTACACCCAGTGTGCTTGATTATACACAGATGTGTCAAAACATTATGATCAGGACAAGCCATGGGGCTGTATGTCGCCTAATGGCTTGGTGACACTTGGTATAGTAAGGAAAACACATGTGGAGCAGAGACGAATAGGAACTTACTGTACTGCCAATACAGGTCGCTAATGGGGAAATGCACTGATGCTTTGGCAGAGATGTCCCGGTGTCTGGGAACGAGCGTATCGGAAATGGAAACGCTGTTCGGTTGTTGGTGTGCTACTGTCGTGAGCATCTACGGAAAATGGTTGAAGATCTATGTAATCACGAGTAGGAGACACGGTGCTAGATTTCCACTCTTCACTACTGAACGAAGGGTTCGGAGGCTTGGCCATCCTGTAAAGCAGGATAGGCAGCGAACTGTGGCAGATCTGACGACAGAATTCAATGCTGGTGCAGGCCCAAGTGTTTGGGAGAACATCTTTCAGAGCATATCGTTGAAAGTGTGGATTTGCAGCTGACGACCCTTACCTGTTCCCATGTTGACCCCCCAACCGAGCGAGGTGGCGCAGTGGTTAGCACACTGGACTCGCATTCGGGAGGACGACGGTTCAATCCCGTCTCCAGCCATCTTGATTTAGGTTTTCCGTGATTTCCCTAAATCGTTTCAGGCAAATGTCGGGACGGTTGCTTTGAAAGGGCACGGCCGATTTCCTTCCAATCCTTCCCTAATCCGATCTTGCGCTCCGTCTCTAATGACCTCATTGTCGACGGGACGTTAAACACTAACCACCACCATGTTGACCCAACGATATGATAAATAACTCTTGGAGTGGGCACATGATAAACGAGACTGGATCTCAAATCAATAGAAAGGTGTCGCCTGCTAGGATGAATCACGTTTCATGATCCACAAGGTCGATGGTCGTATGCAGATACACCGTCATCCAGACGAACGGCTCCTCGTAACATACACCGCGTCTCTGACACATTCTGGTGGTATCCTTCACCTGGGCTACTATGAGACGTGTGGTAGTACTCGGAGATATCACGACGGCTGTGGTCTATGTTATCATTATTTCGGACCATCTACGCTGACGGAAAAAAAGGCAACACCAAGAAGGTGTGATATAAATGAAAATTGGTAAGCTGTTTCTACATCTGAAAGATAATTGATCAGATTCCACACCAGTCGTATAAGAGTGGCGGCAGTAGCGCAATTATGAGGATGCAAATAAGTTTTGCTTTCAGTACAAGCTGTAACGGTTTGCGCGTTACTTACCTTTGAGATTCGATGTCTTTAAGGCGACAAAGAAGCCATTATCGATAACTCACTGAGTCTGAACAAAGTCGTGTAGTAGGGCTACGAGAAGCTGGATGTTCCTTCTGCAACACTACGGAAAGATGTGGCAGAAATGTAGTCACTGTACATGACTGCTGGCCGAGGTCACGAGAATGTAAGGGTTGCGTACGGCGAGATCGTTCTAACAAGAGGAAAGACCATCGTGTTTTGCTTACAGCTCTGATGCATCGAACTCCATCTGCAGTATCGATCTGGGCAGCATTTAGCACCACAGTGACACAACAAACTGTTACAAACCTTTTACTGGAAGGGCCCGAGCCAGATGCCCTGTAGCGTGCATTACATTGACCCAAACCACCGCCATCTGCGACTTCAGTGGTGTCAAGCGAGAGCTCGTTGGAGGGCAATGCGGAGGTCTGGAAATTGCAAATTTGTGGTATGTTCCTATGGGACCAAACTGCTGAGGTCTTCGGCCCCTTGGCTTACACATTACTTAATCTATCTTAAACTAACTTAAGCTAAGGACAGCACATACACCCACGCCCGAGGGAGGACTCGAACCTGCAACAGGGAGAGCCGCGCGAACCGTGGCAAGGCGCCTCAGACCGTGAGGCAACCCCGTGCTGCATACGGAGGTCTGTTGCGTTTTCTGATGAAAGCTGGATCTACCTCGGTGCCAGTGACGGCTGTGTGTTGATTAGAAGGAGACCAGTTGAGGACCTACAATCAGACCGTGTGCATGCAAGATACATTGGGCCACCTGGAGCTACAATCTAGGGTGCGATTTCGTACGACAGCATGAGGATTCTCTTGTTTATCCCAAGCACCCTAACTGCAAATGTGGGTGTCATTCTGTTCGACCTGCTGTACTGCTATTCACGAAAAGTCATTCCAGGGGGTGTTTTCCTACAGGATAACGGTCGGCCACATACCACCCTTGTAATCCAACATGCTCTACAGAGTGTTGACATGATGTTTTGGCCTGCTCGATCGCCGCAACTGTCTCGAATATGAAACATAATCGGTCGACAACTCCAGCTTCATCCATTAATAGTATGAACCGCCCCAGTACTGACGGAAACAAGTGCAAAAAATGGTTCAAACGGCTCTGAGCACTATGGGAGTTAACATCTGAGGTCATCAGTCCCTTAGAACTTAAAACTACTTAAACCTAACTAACCTAAGGACATCACACACATCCATGCTCGAGGCAGGATTCGAACCTGCGACCTAACAGTCGGGCGGTTCCAGACAGAAGCGCCTAGAACCGCTCGACCATACCGGCCGGCTACACAAGTGCAACAGAGATGGTACTCCATCCCATAAATTCACATCCACCGCTTGCACAAGACAGTTCGTGTACGTTTACGTGCTTGCATTCAACTTCTAGCTGTTACACCGGTAATAAATGTACGAGCATTTCACATTTGCAATGGAGTATCTTACGCGTGATCTTGCAATGTTAGTTTGTTACCTAGACAATAAGATTCCAGAAATTTCATCAATGTATATTAACTATCTTTGTTGTATCGCTTATTTTCGCAATTAGTGAATATCCCTTCACGTTCAATGTCTTCCCAGGTGGCGACAGCGTCATGTTACAAAACCCGTGCCACAAGATCAGAATCGCGCTACACTGGTGTGGGGACCTTTGTAGTGAACGCACGTTCATGTGTGGCCATCAAATTCGGCTGATAAGAATCCAGTGGAACATATCTGGGACGTTATCAAGAGTCATCTCCGCGACCATGAACCGCTGGCCCGTAATTTAGGAGAAGTGCCTAAAACGTTCGTGGACCTCTCTTACTGCATATCTCTGGAAACCTACCAAGAACTTTCCGAATTATACCACGCAGTATCCTCAGGAGGTCATAATCTTTTGGCTCATTAATATATTCCAATCTCTACGTCCCCTACAGTTTTTGTCCTCTGTGGTAAACTTTAGGAATTCCCTTACACGATTTCCCTTGCCAGTTTTTGATCAATCTTCTTAGTTTATAACATCTATCTGTAGCAGCACATCATCAAAGCCTGGATTCTCTTCTTTTGCGGTTTTAGTGATATGGCGGTTTTACTTTGAAACACTTCTTGTTTATTGTCAAAACATATGACACCTTTAAGTAAGTGAACTTGCGAAATGAAATTAAACAAGAAACGATAGAAAGTTTATATTTGAGGACAGCCTCTTTAAATTCATAGTCTTTATGGTTTGACGATAACTTCAAAACATTTGTGCTGCCAGTGCACAAAGCACGCCACACTCCGCTTATTTATCTCCTGCAGGGTGTCACTGAACTTCGTCTGCCTTTACCGTCGACGTGAAAAGCCAGGAAGGAGCTACTTATGAAGCGGCAGCGATGCGTCGCTTAATCTGGTCGTAATATTCGACTACCGACGCCGGCAACAGCTGTTAATTTCCTGACCTGAACGGTAACAGTCGCCCTTCTGGAATTCACTGGGTTGTGGAGCGTTCCACGGTAACAGTACCTATGGAGATATCCATATCTCATAAACCCGGTAAGTGCACATTCAAAGTAATACACTTGCGCTGTACGTATTATAAAGGAGCGGTCCGAAATTGAAAGCATTCTGAGAGAGAGAGAGAGAGAGAGAGAGAGAGAGAGAGAGAGAGAGAAACGATACGGAGGGCTATGGAGTGAGCACATCGCCATTTCGGTCTTTACAAGCTCCCCCCCCCCACCTCCCCCTCCCCCCCCATGAACCATGGACCTTGCCCCGTTGGTGGGGAGGCTTGCGTGCCTCAGCGATACAGATGGCCGTACCGTAGGTGCAACCACAACGGAGGGGTATCTGTTGAGAGGTCAGACAAACGTGTGGTTCCTGAAGAGGGGCAGCAGCCTTTTCACTAGTTGCACGGGCAACAGTCTGGATGATTGACTGAACTGGCCTTGTAACACCTTCCAAAACGGCCTTGCTGTTGTGGTACTGTGAACGACTGAAAGCAAGGGTAAACTACAGCTGTAATTTTTCCCGAGGGCATGCAGCTTTACTGTATGGTTAAATGATGATGGCGTCCTCTTGGGTAAAATATTCCGGAGGTAAAATAGTCTCCCATTCGGAACTCCTAGTGGGGATTATTCAAGAGGTCGTCGTTATCAGGAGAAAGAAAACTGGCATTCTGCGGATCGGAGCGTGGAATGTCAGATCCCTTAATCGGGCAGGTAGGTTAGAAAGTTTAAAAGGGAGATGGATAGGTTAAAGTTAGATATATTGGGAATTAGTGACGTTCGGTGGCAGGAGAAACAAGACATTTGGTCGGGTTACTACAGGGTTATAAATACAAAATCAAATATGGGTAATGCAGGAGTAGGTTTAATAATGATTAAAAAATAGGAGTGCGTGTAAGCTACTACAAACATCATAGTGAACGCATTATTGTGGCCAAGATACACACGAAGCCCACGTCTACAGCAGTCGTAGAAGTTTATATGCCAACTAGGTCTGCAGATGATGAAGAAATTGATGAAATATATGATGAGATAAAAGAAATTATTCAGGTAGTTAAGGGAGATGAAAATTTAATAGTCATGGGTGACTGGAATTCGAGAGTAGGAAAAGGGCGAGAAGGAAATATAGTAGGTGAATATGGATTGGGGGTAAGAAATGAAAGAGGAAGCCGCCTGGTAGAATTTTGCAGAGCATAAATTAAGGTTGTATACATGGAAGAACCCTGGAGATACTAAAAGGTATCAGATAGATTATCTAATGGTAAGACGGAGATTTAGGAACCAGGTTTTAAATTGTAAGACAATTTTTGGTGCAGATGTGGACTCTGACCACAATCTAGATGGTTATGAACTATAGATTAAAACTGAAGAAACTGCAAAAAGGTGGGAATTTAAGGAGATGGGACCTTGATAAACTGACTAAACCAGAGGTTGTAGAGAGTTTCAGGGAGAGCATAAGGGAACAATTGACAGGAATGAGGGAAAGAAATACAGTAGAAGAAGAATGAATAGATCTGAGGGATGAAGTAGTGAAGGCAGCAGACGGTCAAGTAGGTAAAAAGACGAGAGCTGGTGGAAATCCTTGGGTAACAGAAGAAATCTTGAATTTAATTGAAAGGAGAAAATATAAAAATGCAGTAAATGAAGCAGGCAAAAAGAAATACAAACGTCTCAAAAATGAGATCGACAGGAAGTGCAGGGATAGCTAGAGGACAAATGTAAGGATGTAGACGCTTATCTCACTAGGGGTAAGATAGATACTGCCTACAGAAAAATTAAAGAGAACTTTGGAGAAAAGAAAACCACTTGTACGAATATCAAGAGCTCAGATGGAAACCCAGTTCTAACCAAAGAAGGGAAATCAGAAAGGTGGAAGGAGTATATAGAGGGTCTACACAAGAGCGATGTACGTGAGGACAATATTAAGGAAATGGAAGAGGATGTAGATGAAGATGAAATGGGAGATACGATAATGCTTGAAGACTTTGACAGAGCACTGATAAACCTCAGTCGAAACAAGGCCCCGGGAGTAGACAACATCCCATTAGAACTACTGACGGCCTTGGGAGGGCCAGTCATGACAAAACTCCACCATCTGGTGAGCAAGATGTATGAGACAGTCGAAATACCCTCAGATTCAGGAAGAATATAATAATTCCAATCCCAAAGAAAGCAGGTGCTGACAGATGTGAAAATTACCGACTATCAGTTTAATAAATCACAGCTGCAAAATATTAACGCGAATTCTTTACAGACGAATGGAAAAACTGGTAGAAGTCGACCTCGTGGAAGATCAGTTTGGATACCGTAGAAATGTCGGAACACGTGAGGCAATACGGACCTTACGCCTTATCTTAGAAGAAAGTTTAAGAAAAGGCAAACCTTCGTTTCTAGCATTTGTAGACTTATAGAAATCTTTTGACAAGGTTGACTGGAATACTCTCTTTCAAATTCTGAAGGTGGCAGGGGTAAAATACAGGTAGCGAAAGGCTATTTACAATTTGCAGAGAAACCAGATGGCTATTATAAGAATCGAGGGACATGTAAGGGAAGCAGTGGTTGGGAAAGGAGCGAGACAGAGTTGTAGCCTCTCCCCGATGTTATTCAATCTGAATATTGAGCAAGCAGTAAAGGGAACAAAAGAAAAGTTCGGAGTAGGTATTAAAATGCATGGAGAAGAAATAAAAACTTTGAGGTTCGCCGATGACATTGTAATTCTGTCAGAGACAGCAAAGGATTTGGAAAAGCGGTTGAACGGAATGGACAATGTCTTGAAAGGAGGATATAAGATGAATATCAACAAAAGCAAAACGAGGTTCATGGAATGTGGTCGAATTAAGTCGGGTGATGCAGAGGGAATTAGATTAGGAAATGAGACATTTAAAGTAGTAAAGGAGTTTTGATATTTGGGGAGCAAAATAACTGATAATGGTCGAAGTAGATAGGATATAAAATGTAGACTGTCAATGGCAAGGAACGAATTTCTGAAGAAGAGTAATTTGTTAACATCGAGTATAGATTTAAGTGTCAGGAAGTCGTTTCTGAAAGTATTTGTATGGAGTGTAGCCATGTATTGATGTGAAACATAGACGATAAATAGTTTGGATAAGAATAGAATAGAAGCTTTCAAAATGTGGTGCTACAGAAGAATGCTGAAGATTAGATATGTAGATCACGTAGCTAATGAAGAGCTTTTGAATAGAGTAGAAAGAAGAGGAGTTTGTAGCACAACTTGACAAGAAGAACGGACTGGTTCGTAGGGCATGTTCTGAGGCATCAAGGGATCACACATTTAGCATTGGAGGGCAACTTGGAGGGTAAAAATCGCAGAGGGAGACCAAGAGATGAATACACTAAGCAGATTCAGAAGGATTTAGGTTACAGTAAGTACTGGGAGATGAAGAAACTTGCACATGATAGAGTAGCATGGAGAGCTGCATCAAACCTGTCTCAGGACTGAAGACCACAGCAACGACAACCAGCTTTCCGCTACTCTTCATTCAGAAATCTCTTCAATTGGGCTCATGAAGCTGAGTGCAGCCCCTGTTCCAGTCTTCCTACCCAGAAGATGTGTCTACAGCGTCAGGGATTGAACCAAACTTCCCCGCACAGCACACGGCTGAGCTGACTGATTGGCTATGGAGGGGGACAAACTGTTTCAGAGCAAATTATAAATCTAGATCTCAGTCTGTGGAATTTAGGGCAATGTTTTCTGCCTGATATTTGGCACGGAAGTGCTCACTGTACGTCTTTAATATATCGCACTCCCGTTACCGATCATTTTAGAGATTGTCATTGTAGCTAACATTAGAAGTTTCTCAATGGACACTGACATGTCCAACGTTCTCATCACTAGACAACTCATAGCATAAAACGCAGAAGATACACTTAGATCCTGAGATATTAAGATCCATCTGCTAACTTGTAATCCAGCTCAAACTTCAGATTAAATTCGTCGGTCGTCAAGTTTCGTATTTCAACTGTGACATGAAATGTATTAGGCAAAGGGGAATACAGGTCTAAGAAATTGCAATTGACCGAAGGTGTAAAGTAGTGGAGCAGGAATGGCTACAGGAGAAATACAAAGCTATATACGAATCATGGGTAAAGGAAATATAACACTGTCAGATTAAAAGAATATGGACGCCGTTATTACTGCTTGAACCTTGCTGGAGAAATTTCAGCGAGGCGTTGGAACGTCTGTAGAGGAACGAGATCCAATTCTGCAACAGCCGAAATCACAGAAGGCAGTGATTTTGGACTTAGTGGTCTGTAGCGAAGTCTACGTTCTAGCTCTCACCGTAGATGTTCCGTTGGGTACATATCAGGTCTCTGAGCAATTTTGTCCATTTCAGGAATATTATAGGCCACAAACCATTGCTTTACAGGCCATATTGCCATGATGAGACAAACCATCATCGTGTCTGAACTGTTTCATTGAACTCTGTACTCAATACTGTAACATACAGGGCGTTTCAAAAGGAATGTAAGGGTTCTAAAGCTCTGTAGCATTTATTACATTCAGCTTACAATTATAAATAATACATCAAATGAAAGAGCAACTGAAACAGTTGTTGAAAAATGGCTCTGAGCATTATGCGACTTAACTTCTCAGCTCATCAGTCGCCTAGAGCTTAGAACGAATTAAACCTAACTAACCTAAAGACATCACACACATCCATACCCGAGGCAGGATTTGAACTTGCGACCGCAGCTGTCGCTCGGTTACCGACTGTAGCGCCTAGAACCGCACGGCCACTCTTCCCGGCTACGAGTGTTCAATGTGATCACCATTCGTCTAACATCGAGTCGGTATGGAAATTCTTCCAAACTATGATCAGTGGGTCAGATATAACTGTCGCAACGATGCTGTTTATAAAGTCAGGCGGCTCAGCGGGTAGCGGAGACACATACATAAGATCAGTTATGAATCCCCAAATGTAAAATCGCGTTGAGTCAGCTCGTGTGTGAACGTGGAAGTCATGCAAAACAAGCTCTGACATTACGGCCCTTGCGGAAAATCCAGCGTTAAGGTACAGCGTCGTTTAACCAATCGCACACTGAGTTATGCCAATGAGGAGGCGCACCACCCTGCTGCCAAATAAAGTTCTGTGGTTCAGCTTCTTCCAGTTAAGGAAAAGAGCCATATTTTAGTGCATTAAGATAAGAAACACCAGTTACAGTTGCTTCACCGAAAAAAAGGCTCCTCAAACTTTCCGCCGGGATACGACACGGGAAATTTCAGCTTAGTCTCTTTCCAGTTACACCGTCTCGTGGGGATTTGTTGATCCCCAGATGCGCACATTACTTGTGTTCACATGTCGATTCATTATCGAATACGACACGTTCCAGAAAATCTTCATCGACATGTAGCAACGTTTCGGTTGCAAAGTTGGCACGTAAAGCGTACACTGTAGGCTTTGGAGGTTGTAACAACTGCAAACGATAAGGCCGCAGTTGTAGGCGTCTCCTTAAGACTCCACACAGGTGTTACTGGAACTGATAATTCACGACTAGAGCTCCTAACTGATTTCTTGCGGATCACTCGTTCAGCACGCTGTTCAGTCACTCTTGGCTCGTTAAATGCTCTTTCCTTTGCCTACAGGTACACGAACAAAACTGATGAGTTGCTCTTTTATTTGATGTATTATTTATAATTGTAAGGTGAATGTAATAAATGTTGCAAAGCCTTAAAATCCGTATTATTCATTTTGAAACACCCTGTGTGTTCATATCCTTCCGCTTTAAGCGTTTTCTTAAACGCAATATGGCAACTACACACTATCCACCATAAAAACCCTCACACCGTAACACAATCTCCTCCATATTTTACAATTGGCACTGCAATTGATAGCAAGTAAAGGTCTCCAGCTATTCGCCGAAACCAAATCCTTCCATAGGTTTGCCACAGGCTACAGCGTGATTTATCACACAAATTCACTCGTTTCCAGCCATCCTCTCTCCAGTGGCGTCCCCTCTTTACACCACCTCAAGCTTAACTTTAGAAATGTTTGGCTTATGAGGAGCTGCTCGACCATAGCAGTCCAGTCTTTTTATCTTCCTACGCACAGTCACTGTGCTAGCTGGGCAGTAGGAAGCTTTTGAAATTCACGAATCATTCGTTCCGCTTGTTTCATGGGATTTTTTACAGCCACCATTTGCAGTGTTCGACGGTCCCTGTTCGTCAGTACGTAGTCTCTACCCGGTTTTGTTTTAGCTGCGGCTGTTCCTTCGCGTTTCCACTCCACAATGACATCACCAGTACTCAACTTGAGAGGTTCAGAAGTATTGAAATGTCACTGTTATATTAGTTACTCATGTGGAATCCAGTGACTAATGGACGGTTTGAAGTCACTCGGCTCTCCGACCCGTTCTGCTGTTGTTTCTTCTGTAGTAACTTTAGTCCGCCCCCCCCCCCCAGCCCTATCCCCCCTCCCCTTCTTTTGTACTGCCGTGTCCGTTTCTCATCAGATCTAATTGTCTATTCCACGTTACATAGGGCTGTCGGGATACTTTGGCCAGATGTTGCCTGTAAGAAAATTGAACGAAGCTTTGAGGAAAACGGATCCAGCTGTACGAAAATGGAGAGCGCATGTAGCTACCCAGTACTAACCACAGAAGGGAAGATTGATAACATGAGGGAATACCCTAAGACTTCGAGCAGAAGACGATGACCCAATTCCTAGTAAAGCACGTACTGAGTGGTGTGAATCCTAGCGAATCATCTGCTGAATAATAGGGCACGAATTACCTACAGAAGAATTAAACATCTGGTACAATCTGAGGCGGGGAAAAATTAAACTGAGCTACAGAGAAACGTAGAAAGTAAAGTTCTGAAAAAGATAAATATACAAACGTGTAATATAATTTAGGTGTTTGAAAGTCTTTTTGAAATTATTTGTTTGCAGTGCAGATTTAAAAGGAATTGAAATGTAGGAGTTATCAAGAAACTTAGGAAAATTTTCTGAATGGAATCGCAAAGAAAAAGAGTTCGTGGCACAGCTTGATTAAACGAATGGACAGGCTGGCAGGAAGCAGTCTGGTGGAGAATTGTGAAGTGCTATGAAGCGGGGATATGGAGGGGGTAAAAAGAGGGACCGAGACTTCCAAAATGGTTCAAATGACTCTGAGCACTATGGGACTTAACAGCTATGGTCATCAGTCCCCTAGAACTTAGAACTATTTAAACCTAACTAACCTAAGGACATCACACAACACCCACTCATCACGACCGAGACTTCACTACAGTAAACAATTTCAAATGGATGTAGGTTGCAGCAGTAAGGTACAGAGTGAAACAGCTAAGACAGGCTACGCCAAATACATCCAGCATGAGTAAGTGTATAGAGGTACAATATTTGCTAAGGTATAGCGGATAATATGGTGAATTGTATGACTTTAGGAAGAGTTTTTTGTTTTAAGTTAGCCAGATTACGACACAAACTGTTTTTCTTTAAACTTTTTTTCGGTGACATTTGAAAGAAGCTTATAAGAGAACTTCAACGTCATCACATGTATGTGACTTGATCAAATAGTATTAAGATAATAGCGGCGTAAATTGCCGTCCCACCGTCAGGGGAAGAAGTTCCACAAACATCTGCCCCATTATAACAAAGGTAAGCCAACACCTAACTGCAGTATGGTTCTTGTGTTTACCTGCGCACTTTGAGCCCATCAGTCCCAATGTTCTCCTGCTATAGCAATCAGATAACTTGCTCATAAAGCTGATACATTCAAATTGTATACGACTGTCGATAAAGTGAATATCGTTTATGGAGATGGTGTCCAAATTATTAGAGCGGCGACAAGGTTGTACACTGGAGAACCAAACGACTGTTCTGCAAATACTACATTACAACACATTTCGTCCTGTTTACATTTCGCTGCATCTACAACTTTATGGCAGCGACTTCCAAAATTGGTTACAGTTCTCCAAATGTTATCTACGAAAAGCCCAAAGTGATGCAGCATATCTATGTAAAATTTTGTTTAAATAAGAATTATCGTTTGCAAAGCGTGAGATAGTCAAGCTTAGTAATATGCACTAACAGTCAGCAGAAAATTCACGATGACTCAAAGAAGTGGGAGAACGAACACTCTTGGTCTAGCAACGTTTGGCGTGTCTTTTTTAAGACCCACTTCATTGGTAGCCGTTCTATTCGTGGGAATCTAAATACTCAATTATCTCGAGTTTCTGAGACATGCTCCTGGCGTATTCATTGGAAGACTTTCCACTTGACGTAAGGCAATCAATGTGACACGAACATGACTCATGCTCCTCCCATTCCTCATATGTAATGACAGGCTCTCTTAAGAGAACATTTGACGAACATTGGAACGGTCATTCAGGAAACGAAATACGATCTGCACTCTCACCAAGCTTAATACGTCTACACTTTTATCTACGGCGAAAATTCTACACTCCTGGACATTGAAATAAGAACACCGTGAATTCATTGTCCCAGGAAGGGGAAACTTTATTGACACATTCCTGGGGTCAGATACATCACATGATCACACTGACAGAACCACAGGCACATAGACACAGGCAACAGAGCATGCACAATGTCGGCACTAGTACAGTGTATATCCAACTTTCGCAGCAATGCAGGCTGCTATTCTCCCATGGAGACGATCGTAGAGATGCTGGATGTAGTCCTGTGGAACGGCTAGCCATGCCATTTCCACCTGGCGCCTCAGTTGGACCAGCGTTCGTGCTGGACGTGCAGACCGCGTGAGACGACGCTTCATCCAGTCCCAAACATGCTCAATGGGGGACAGATCCGGAGATCTTGCTGGCCAGGGTAGTTGACTTACACCTTCTAGAGCACGTTGGGTGGCACGGGATACATGCGGACGTGCATTGTCCTGTTGGAACAGCAAGTTCCCTTGCCGGTCTAGGAATGGTAGAACGATGGGTTCGATGACGGTTTGGATGTACCGTGCACTATTCAGTGTCCCCTCGACGATCACCAGAGGTGTAAGGCCAGTGTAGGAGATCGCTCCCCACACCATGATGCCGGGTGGCACCTGCACGGCGCCAAACACGCATACGACCATCATTGGCACCAAGGCAGAAGCGACTCTCATCGCTGAAGACGACACGTCTCCATACGTCCCTCCATTCACGCCTGTCGCGACAGCACTGGAGGCGGGCTGCACGATGTTGGGGCGTGAGCGGAAGACGGCTTAACGGTGTGCGGGACCGTAGCCCAGCTTCATGGAGACGGTTGCGAATGGTCCTCGCCGATACCCCAGGAGCAACAGTGTCCCTAACTTGCTGGGAATGGGCGGTACGGTCCCCTACGGCACTGCGTAGGATCCTACGGTCTTGGCGTGCATCCGTGCGTCGCTGCGGTCCGGTCCCAGGTCGACGGGCACGTGCACCTTCCACCGACCACTGGCGACAACATCGATGTACTGTGGAGACCTCACGCCCCACGTGTTGAGCAATTCGGCGGTACGTCCACCCGGCCTCCCGCATGCCCACTATACGCCCTCGCTCAAAGTCCGTCAACTGCACATACGGTTCACGTCCACGCTGTCGCGGCATGCTACCAGTGTTAAAGACTGCGATGGAGCTCCGTATGCCACGGCAAACTGGCTGACACTGACGGCGGCGGTGGACAAATGCTGCGCAGCTAGCGCCATTCGACGGCCAACACCGCGGTTCCTGGTGTGTCCGCTGTGCCGTGCGTGTGACCATTGCTTGTACAGCCCTCTCGCAGTGTCCGGAGCAAGTATGGTGGGTCTGACAGACCGGTGTCAATGTGTTCTTTTTTCCATTTCCAGGAGTGTATTAGGAAACCCCGACGATTCTTTAAGGCATGAAACGACTTATAACACGAACGTGACCTGCCGTTACCTCCATATGAAATTCAACGTTCAATGTTGCTTCTCCAAAACCGAATTATAGCGTGTAGCAGTGTTCAAGGGCAATATTGTGGGCCGGCCGGTGTGGCCTTGCGGTTCTAGGTGCTTCGATCTGGAACCGCGTGACCGCTATGGTCGCAGGTTCGAATCCTGCCTCAAGCATGGATGTGTGTGCTGTCCTTAGGTTAGTTAGGTTTAAGTAGTTCTAAGTTCTAGGGGACTGATGACCACAGATGTTCCATAGTGCTCAGAGCTAGTCAACATTCTGGGCACTCGGCATGGCAGCCGTGTTAATAAACACACGAACCGCACCTCAGTTGCATTCTTGCTTACATTTGGTATAACAGGGCAGACGTTTATGGAATATCTTCCCCTGACAGTGGAACAGTGCTTTGCGATTCTGTTATTTTGATACTATTTGATCAAGCCCCATTCATGTCATGTCATTGAAGTTATTTTAGAAGTTTCTTTCAAATACCACAGAAAGTATATAGTTCCATTAATTCACCGACTTTAAACGATAAAGAATTACTTACAAATGTCATGAAACCTGCCATATTGTCCGCTATAGCTTGGCGAAAATCGCACTCTGAGATTTTTATTCATTCTGGGTAGCCGTTCCTTCCCAAGCGCCATTAGCGAATGATATGCGAATGGCAGTAGTGATATTGTCTCACTATACTGATATTCGTCGCTTACACACTGAATTTTTGTTTCATTCGACACGCTGTAATACGTAGAAATAAGACTACCTGGGAGTGTATTAAATTTGTGGTGACATCACGTCTGGAACTGGTAATGGCCGACGAGTGTACTATATTAAATTGAACCCAGTCTACACCGTAGAATGAAGGCTAGTAACTCTGCCCTCACACGAACCCAATCGAAATCGAGATCGTTACAGAAGTCCAGGTTCGAAGAGAGATCAGCAGAGTCAGTCTTAATGAATGGTTATTAGGAGCAGCCGTTCCGCCACTGAGTGACGCTTTTATTTCCTGCTGTGAGATAACAACTGCGAGCATGACAAATGCTTACCGGAGCTAAGCTAATTAATGCGAGTCGTCGCCGAAGTCTGACGGCACCTTATTATTCGAGGATGACGGGGATGTGAAAGTAACAGAAAAGAAAAATTTTAACAGGGAAATTTCTTTCCAACCGGTAATTCAGTCCACTAGTTAGAAGATTAATTAGCTTTCACAAGATAAATAATGCCATCAACTAAGTTCAATAAATGACTCAGAGGATAAATGTTCGGTTAGGTGATTGTAGCCATTGCGAAGTGATCTACCACATGTAGCAATAGGAACATCTTTTGTTAGCATGTCTGAGGCACGATGTGCGATCTTACTCCTTCTTACTTGGACTTAAGGTCACCTTGCATGTGGCTCTCACATTTACAGGTGTCTATGGTGACTTTCCCCCCGCCCCCACATGAACCATGGACCTTGCCATTGGTGGGGAGGCTTGCGTGCCTCAGCGATACAGATGGCCGTACCGTAGGTGCAACCACAACGGAGGGGTATCTGTTGAGAGGCCAGACAAACGTGTGGTTCCTGAAGAGGGGCAGCAGCCTTTTCAGTAGTTGCAGGGGCAACAGTCAGGATGATTGACTGATCTGGCCTTGCAACATTAACCAAAACGGCCTTGCCGTGCTGGTACTGCGAACGGCTGAAAGCAAGGGGAAACTACAGCCGTAATTTTTCCCGAGGACATGCAGCTTTACTGTATGATTAAATGATGATGGCATCCTCTTGGGTAAAATATTCCGGAGGTAAAATAGTCCCCCATTCGGATCTCCGGGGGGGACTACTCAGGAGGATGTCGTTATCAGGAGGAAGAAAACTGGCGTTCTATGGATCGGAGCGTGGAATGTCAGATCCCTTAATCGGGCAGGTAGGTTAGAAAATTTAAAAAGGGAAATGGATAGGTTAAAGTTAGATATAGTGGTAATTAGTGAAGTTCGGTGGCAGGAGGAACAAGACTTCTGGTCAGGTGACTACAGGATTATAAACACAAAATCAAATAGGGGTAATGCAGGAGTAGGTTTAATAATGAATAGGAAAATAGGAATGCGGGTAAGCTACTACAAACAGCATAGTGAACGCATTATTGTGGCCAAGATAGATACGAAGCCCACACCTACTACAGTAGTACAAGTTTATATGCCAACTAGCTCTGCAGATGATGAAGAAATTGATGAAATGTATGATGAGATAAAAAGAAATTATTCAGGTAGTGAAGGGCGACGATAATTTAATAGTAATGGGTGACTGGAATTCGAGTGTAGGAAAGGGGAGAGAAGGAAACATAGTAGGTGAATATGGATTGGGGCTAAGAAATGAAAGAGGAAGCCGCCTAGCAGAATTTTGCACAGAGCACAACTTAATCATAGCTAACACTTGGTTTAAGAATCATGAAAGAAGGTTGTATACGTGGAAGAACCCTGTAGATACTAAAAGGTATCAAATAGATTATATAATGGTAAGACAGAGATTTAGGAACCAGGTTTTAAGTTGTAAGACATTTCCAGGGGCAGATGTGGACTCGGACCACAATCTATTGGTTATGACCTGTAGATTAAAACTGAAGAAACTGCAAAAATGTGGGAAATTAAGGAGATGGGACCTGGATAAACTGAAAGAACCAGAGATTGTACAGAGTTTCAGGGAGAGCATAAGGGAACAATTGACAGGAATAGGGGAAAGAAATACAGTTGAAGAAGAATGGGTAGCTCTGAGGGATGAAGTAGTGAAGGCAGCAGAGGATAAAGTAGGTAAAAAGATGAGGGCTGCTAGAAATCCTTGGGTAACAGAAGAAATATTGAATTTAATTGATTAAAGGAGAAAATATAAAAATGCAGTAAATGAAGCAGGCAAAAAGGAGTACAAACGTCTCAAAAATGAGATCGACAGGAAGTGCAAAATGGCTAAACAGGGATGGCTAGAGGACAAATGTAAGGATGTAGAAGCTTATCTCACTAGGGGTAAGATAGATACTGCCTACAGGAAAATTAAAGAGACCTTCGGAGAGAAGAGAGCCACGTGTATGAATATCACGAGCTCAGATGGCAACCCAGTTCTAAGCAAAGAAGGGAAGGCAGAAAGGTGGAAGGAGTATATAGAGGGTTTATACAAGGGTGATGTACTTGAGGACAATATTATGGAAATGGAAGAGGATGTAGATGAAGACGAAATGGGAGATACGATACTGCGTGAAGAGTTTGACAGAGCACTGAAAGACCTGAGTCGAAACAAGGCCCCCGGAGTAGACAACATTCCATTAGAACTACTGACGGCCTTGGGAGAGCCAGTCCTGACAAAACTCTACCAGCTGGTGAGCAAGATGTATGAGACAGGCGAAATACCCTCAGACTTCAAGAAGAATATAATAATTCCAATCCCAAAGAAAGCAGGTGCTGACAGATGTGAAAATTACCGAACTATCAGTTTAATAAGCCACGGCTGCAAAATACTAACGCGAATTCTTTACAGACGAATGGAAAAACTGGTAGATGCAGACCTCGGGGAGGATCAGTTTGGATTCCGTCGAAATGTTGGAACACGTGAGGCAATACTGACCTTACGACTTATCTTAGAAGAAAGATTAAGAAAAGGCAAACCTACGTTTCTAGCATTTGTAGACTTGGAGAAAGCTTTTGACAATGTTGACTGGAATACTCTTTTTCAAATTCTAAAGGTGGCAGGGGTAAAATACAGGGAGCGAAAGGCTATTTACAATTTGTACAGAAACCAGATGGCAGTCATAAGAGTCGAGGGGCATGAAAGGGAAGCAGTGGTTAGGAAAGGAGTGAGACAGGGTTGTAGTCTCTCCCCGATGTTATTCAATCTGTATATTGAGCAAGCAGTAAAGGAAACAAAAGAAAAATTTGGAGTAGGTATTAAAATTCATGGAGACGAAGTAAAAACTTTGAGGTTCGCCGATGACATTGTAATTCTGTCAGAGACGGCAAAGGACTTGGAAGAGCAGTTGAACGGAATGGACAGTGTCTTGAAAGGAGGATATAAGATGAACATCAACAAAAGCAAAACGAGGATAATGGAATGTAGTCAAATTAAATCGGGTGATGCTGAGGGAATTAGATTAGGAAATGAGACACTTAAAGTAGTAAAGGGGTTTTGCTATTTAGAAAGTAAAATAACTGATGACGGTAGAAGTAGAGAGGATATAAAATGTAGACTGGCAATGGGAAGGAAAGCGTTTCTGAAGAAGAGAAATTTGTTAACATCGAATATAGATTTACGTATCAGGAAGTCATTTCTGAAAGTATTTGTTTGGAGTGTAGCCATATATGGAAGTGAATCATGGACGATAACTAGTTTGGACAAGAAGAGAATAGAAGCTTTCGAAATGTGGTGCTACAGAAGAATGCTGAAGATTAGATGGGTAGATCACGTAACTAATGAGGAGGTATTGAATAGGATTGGGGAGAAGAGAAGTTTGTGGCACAACTTGACTAGAAGAAGGGATCGTTTGGTAGGACATGTTTTGAGGCATCAAGGGATCACAAATTTAGCATTGGAGGGCAGCGTGGAGGGAGACCGAGAGATGAGTACACTAAGCAGATTCAGAAGGATGTAGGTTGCGGTAGGTACGGGGAGATGAAGCAGCTTGCTCAGGATAGAGTAGCATGGAGAGCTGCATCAAACCAGTCTCAGGACTGAAGACAACAACAACAACAACAACATGGTGACTTTCTCCTGGAGGTGTTCACTTATACTTGATGCCCATCGAAAATCAGTAAATTCATTATTTATTGGCGCAGCAATGTATTAACACCGAGATAATGCCACTGGAATTATTTCTGAAGTATCAGTTTATCAGAGTTTATTGAATTTATCGCTCTTCCAAAACACAACAGCACATTACGAGTCACATATGTGGCCTGGATGACTATAAATCAATGCACAAATGTTCAGTCAACTACCAAACTCTCGTTTCAAATATTATAATCAATATGTGAACTTTATCAAATCAATATCCCCACGAATGATTCAGTCCAACTGCTGTCAGAAATTTGTAAGTCCATTCTCAGCCGGAATATTTCTATGCTTGGGATAAGAATTTCTCCATCAGAGCGGCAGTAGCATCGCTCATCTTTGAACACCTGTCACTTACATTTCCGCACCGCTGCTGTCTTGCTAGAGATTCAGAGGACTGCCCCCAACCATGTCTTGCGAAACTAACACGGAGCCCTCTTTCACCTCTTATTTATAGTTGTGATGCTCATTTTTCCGAAATATTGTAATCACATTTTCCGTTGCCATTCGGAAGTTTTTCATTTTACATATAAGTTACGTCAGACGACTTGTCTTCCCAGTGCACACCATGCTACGTTTTTATAAATTTTCTGCAGTTGTCACTTAGCACACAAAATATTAAATATAGTTAGCTGTATAAACATTCACAAAAAGGCAGATTAATTAAAATTACTTCGAACTCATTACATTTTCACACAATAATAAAAGGTTGATCACCAGCTTTCATGAGGTCGGTGTTGACTTTGTTGTAGTTGTCATTTGCATTGAGCAAATTTACTAAATTTGTGTGTAAAATATACAAAAATTCTGATGACATAAAAAAATGGTCAGTTTTTGACATTAGATCAGTATGATGTACACAGGGTGAATCAACTAAAACTTGTACCGCATATATGCAGAAATTGAAAGTGCTACAGATGTGCGGTTTTCACAGAATGGATTGGTAGCTATGGTCTCGTATTGTTAGTCAGTCAACAGAGTGTAATAATAATTAGAAAATATACGTTTCGGCCAAAAATGGTTCAAATGGCTCTGAGCACTATGGGACTTAACTTCCAAGGTCAACAGTCCCCTGGAACTTAGAACTACTTAGACCTAACTAACCTAAGGACATCAGACACATCCATGCCCGAGGAAGGATTCGAACCTGCGACCCTAGCGGTCGCACGGTTCCAGACTGTAGCGCCTAGAACCGCTCGGCCACCCCGGCCGGCCGTTTTGGCCAAATAGATAGTTTTATAAATACATAAATTGATATTAACCAATTGATATTAACCAATTAAAAGCAGGGTGTATTACAATGTCCGTGGTGTTTGTTGCAGGACTCTAGTATGAGTCGTTTGCGAGATACCGTATCTTGAAAAGCTCCCATACCGACACTTGTACAGTACTTAGGGTAGCATCTACTAAGGAATAACACAAGTGCTGCTGTAGTTACGTGGATTCTGACTAGCAATGAGACAACTGATCACAGGTTGTGTTCAAAATTACTAGCAGGAGCAGTATACACTTCCAGTATGGAATGACCGCTGTACACGTGCTAAAACTTCAGCCGTGATCTCCGAGCGGGCTGCAGTAACAAGTCGTTGTATATCACCAGGTGTAGTTGGTACCTCCTTGTAGACAGCGACTTCCAGCTTTCCACACACAAAAAAGGTGTACAGGAGTCAAATCTGGGGAACAGACCGGCGAAGTTATAGGTCCCCTGCATCCAATTCAACGATTTGGAAACAATTCTTCGTGCACTATGGGCCACTCATCCATCACATTGGTACCACAGGTTCCTCCTAGGCTGAGAGAAACGTCTTCTAGCATCCGTGGAAGGTGGTCCGTAAGAAGGCTGCGGTACCTGCGCGCTTTCAATGTTTCGTCTAAGAAAAACGGGCCTATGAGGTGATGGATTTGCGAACCCCCACGTTTACATTCCATGGACGCTGACATTCCACATAACGAAGCCAACGAGGACTGTCAACAACCCAGTAATGCACGTTTTGGCTGTTTATTTGGCCATGTTTGGTAAATGTGGCTTCATCACTAAGCAAGATACTTGACAATCATATAGTATAACGTCCATGTACAGAACTCAACGCGATTCTCATAATCGTTTCCATACAGCTCTTGATGGAGGGAGATGTCATAGCCGGCCGTTGTGGCCGAGCGGTTGTAGACGCTACACTCTGGAACAGCGCGACCGCTACGGTCGCAGGTTCTAACCCTGCCTCGGGCATGGATGTGTGTGATGTCCATAGGTTAGTTAGGTTTAAGTAGTTCTAAGTTATAGGGGACTGATGATCCCAGAAGTTAAGTCCCACAGTGCTCAGAGCCATTTGAACCATTTGGGATGTCATAGGGATGGAAACTACGTCGAAGGAGACTTGCCTGACTAAAGCCACTTTCATGTTCCACTGAGCCGGAGCGAACATGCGGTTCAATTGCGTCAGCAGCACGAACATTAATTTCTCCCTCTTCTGCCGTTACTTTTTTCCTTCTGTTACGTTGTCTAGGTGTTTCACGTAGCTGGGTGAAGAGGTTGACAAATAACTGCCGAGATGGTTGACACCGTACAAGAATGAACTGCATTCTTCGTACACTCTCCGTACACCGTGAGAATGTTGGATTTTTCTGCATTTGTAAAACACATCGTCCACTCACGATCTAGTACTTGGACTGTTACACACTAACTGACTAGCAAGTTCAAAAAATGGTTCAAATGGCTCTGAGCACTATGGGACTTAACATCTATTGTCATCAGTCCCCTAGAACTTAGAGCTTCTTAAATCTAACTAACCTAAGGACATCACACAACCCCCAGTCGTCACGAGGCAGAGAAAATCCCTGACCCCGCCGGGAATCGAATCCAGGAACCCGGGCGCCGGATGCGATTAGCAAGTCCTCGCACAAGCAAACTAAGCAAACATAACAACATCGAACGTAGCAACTACGCAGGTTGAATGGCACAAACAAGTGTCGGCAAGGAAACTTTTTAAAATTCAAATCTCATAAATGACTCACACTAAAATCCTGCAACAAACACAACTGACGCTGTTCCATTTAAAAAGTGTATCTCTGCTCAAAAACTACACTTCATATATATTATTAGAACTGATTTTGGCTAATAATTAGAGCCCCTGACTACCAGCCCATTCAGTAAAAACCACACATCAATAGTAATTTCCACTTGCGCGATATTCACAGTGGTGATTAATCCTGTACATCGAACTGCGCTAACCACTATGCCAATCCAGCACAGTGGCTTTGCACAACTGCCAATAATACCCTAGAACGCCTCCATCCTCAGTCCAAATGGGAAGCCACTGTACCAGGGTGGCTCAGAGGTTAGCTCACCTGCCTAGTGAGCAGGTGACCTGGGTTCGAATTCTAACCTTGATGTATCCACCATGGATGTTAGAGACTTGAAAAGGTGGCTGGAACCATACAATTTCATTCGATTTGAGTACCTATGCCTGAGTTTAAGGCACGACCCTCAATTTCGTTTGATACTGAGTTGGATTCGTGTTCGAAAATGAAACTAAACGAAAAGGCACGTCACTTCTAATAAAAGTTTAGCTGATATGTACAAGTTGTTAAGATAATATATGAATTTCGTCCAAACACTACAGCGAATCCCATGATGAAGTATTCCTTGAGCGATTTATAACATTTTTTGTTCGTCGAGCGGATTTCCGGAGCATTGTTTTAAGGTGAAATAATTTTCGTCTTGGTGTCGCTACTTTGAACTGGAGACCCTGTCATTTTCGTAACCACCTCAGCTCGGTGACGTCATAGCGCGCCAGTGACAAACCACACAGCATCTGGAGAGAGAAGACGTACTGCAGCTGTGCAGGAGCTTCTCCGAAATACACCCTTGACAATAGCCGGAAATCAATAACAAAAGCGTATTTACTACGGCTCCGAACTTTGCGATGACCACTAAATCATATTAGACAAATGAATTACTTGCATCTCAAAACATCTGAGTACAGCAGGCAAGGAAATAACACAATAAACTTACAGTGAACACTTCCGAAAATACGCTCAAGTCAACGATAGATATTCAGAATTCACAGACAATGTAATTGCCGGCCGGAGTGGCCGAGCGGTTCTAGGCGGTAAAGTCTGGAACCGCGCGACCGCTACGGTCGCAGGTTCGAATCCTGCCTCGGGCATGGATGTGTGTGATGTACTTAGGTTAGTTAGGTTTAAGTAGTTCTAAGTTCTAGGGGACTGATGACCTAAGAAGTTAAGTCCCATAGTGCTCAGAGCCATTTGACCATTTGACAAAGTAATTTATCTCGCAGTTTAATACTATATAAACTTTGTATATGTATGTCCGGTTAAATTTGTGTTAATCGTGGTTATGTAAGGAAGGGAACAAGCAGTGTTACTATTATTTTGTCTTCTGTTACTAAGCTTGGACGCTAGTTTAATTTGAAAGGATTGTAGAATGGATGAAGTAATAAATCTATGCATACAAGTAATGGTTACATGACATTGAATGTTATTAAGAAACTGCACTCTGTCTGATGGGATATTATTGATAATAGTGATATGTTGTTTGGCTTTAGTGTGCGAGTTAGTGCTCTTGTATTTGTTATTTACGTATAAGTTGGACGGACTAAAGCAACAGAGACTTTGCTAATCAGCGTTTGCTGTTATCGATTAGGTGGATTTAAGCAAAGTGCTAACGATGTTTAGTTGGCGTCAAAAGAGTTTTCAGAACGCAAGGACCCAGTTATGATCAATTGAAACACAATGCAGTGGCATATTGTTCCTGCAGATCGTAATGCCAGTACCAGACACAATAATGAGTAGACTCAGATTCAGTGAAGTAAGCAGTTGCTTGGTATAGGAAAAGATCAGCATCGTTCATGAAGACAGCATCAAGATGGTGCAGAGTGCTAACAACGCTTTCTGTTTATTTGATCACCGTTTTAAAATCTCCTTCCGTCCATCCTGATTTTTCCCCCATGATTTAGCTAAAGCATTTCAGGTGAATGTCAGGAAGCTTCCTACGAAAGAGCATACCCGATTTCCTTGCTTATCTATCCCCAGTCAGCGTTTATACCCAATCTTCGATGATATCATTGTCGAAGGGAAGCACTATTATTGTTTTGACGAAGAGACCTTTCGTCTTCTCTGTCAATTTAATCATGTTTTCTTCCTTTTTCGCCCTTTACTATTTCCTTAACAGAAAAATTCTTGCACATATTTCACCATGTAGCGTTTGGTCGCTATGTAAGTTTCTGTTGCTCTCGATGTCAATCGTCTTTACTTTGTCTGGCCTTAACCAACATCCTATGGTGTGCAGCCTCTTCAGAAGGTCTCGCATGCTACCAGATGAACTATGTCGTCATCTGCACTTAGCTTTTGTATCTGTTCTTCTTTTCCTTTTATTCCTCTTACGCATCTCTCTTGAACTTCTGTAGCTGCTTCTTAGAAGTACGCGATGCGTAACTGAGGTGACAAATTTCTAGCAAACTATAGACCCTTGTCAATAAGAACCTGTCTTTTTGAATGTCCATTTTGATTTTGTCGATGTAGTAGATTATTATTGTCTTTCTATATTTAGGCTTCAGTCTTATAAGGATTATGAGCTGATATTCCCTATTACACTGTCGAACTCTTTATTTAGGCTTACATATGCGCGGATAGTCTTAGAATTTTTCTTCTATCTGCCTTTCGTCACTAAGTAGATCGTCAGCATTGCTAGCCTGGCAGTTTTTCTTTTTCTGAAACGAATCATTATGTAGTACGTATTCCGTAAAGAATAGGAAAGATTAGCAGTGCGCATATCTTCTTTTCTATACTTCATACTCGACGCAATAAATTTCATAATTTTGTAAGCATGGCCTCTACAAATCATGCTGAGAAATAAAACGCTGCCCTCATTACGAAACGTGCAGAGGCACTCAGACATGCATCTACTATATTCGAACATTTATTATGAACCGTACAACAGAAATGGTTAAGTCTTTGAATGTAATCCAAATGTGATATAGGTCCGCGCTGCTCCCCCCGTCGGAGGTTCGAGTCCTCCCTTGGGCATGGGTGTGTGTGTGTCGTCCTTAGCGTAAGTTGGTTTAAGTTAGATAAAGTAGTGTATAAGCTTAGGGACCGATGACCTCAGCCGTTTGGTCACGTGAGGCCTTACTACAAATTTCCAAAATTTCCAAATATAATTGACTAGAACTCGTGAACTATAGCACTTAGAAGTGAATGTATTAAAATTTGTATTTTTAAATGATATTCTAAACCGAAAGTTACAATGTTTACGAACTGTTCTACATATTTATATGTGTAGAACTGACACAGAAAATAAATTACAATGTACAGTAAATGCTTTCTAATTAGGAAACCATTCGGGATAGCGCACATGTCCATACGAAGTTTTTCCTTTCAAATGATTTTTTCTGTCATATCCCTCAATTTTGACAATTTCTTCTGGGATACCCTGTAAAAATTAAGAGGCTGTTGCGTGTCGTGATTTACTGTGTTTTCGTTTGCGACTTGTTGTTCAAGAATGTTCCAGCCAATTGTCACCTCGCCAAGATGAATTCCTTTTTTCTTAATCATTGCTACCATCTGTTCCTTCTCGGTCCTCCTTACAATGAAATGAATCATTTTTCATGATGAGTGATACGTTATACTGGCAGTTTTTCGGTAGCTAGATGAAATAATGCTTTATATGAACAAAAAAGCAGTAATAATTTTAATCTATTAATCTCTATTTCCTTTCTGGCAATTCAAAATTCATTCACATTATTCAAAATACGTAATTTCTTTTCATGAGCAGAAAGGGAGAAGGAAGAAACACAAGCTCGGATTATGTCAAGGATGATAAGGGGAATATGCAATGCCCTTTCAAAGGAACCATCCCGGCATTTGCCTGGAGTGATTTAGGGAAATCACGGAAAACCTAAACTAAGATGGCCGGACGCGGGTTTGAACCGTCGTTCTCCCGAATGCGAGTCCTGTTGTGCTAACCGCTGCGCCACCTCGCTCGGTCTTTGTCATAAGCATACCTAATTTGCCGATGCATGTCACTCACTTGCATTTTATGCGTATAGGTGTCTTTCGACATATGCAGTGTTCATATGTAAAGGACCTTGGATTTAATTGTAAATGGATAAGACTTCTCTCATGGTGTGTCTTGAGCATCAATAAATTACCGCTTCCTGTTATCCTGCAAGATAGCATTATTCACTATTGATACCCGTATCAACATGATCTCGTACCGAATGTGGCGTACATTCGTATTATCAGCTAGGCTTAGCTGTTCTCATCGCATCCTTAATCCTGATACTCTCCTTTGCACCCTCTTTTCACATTCTCTGTCTGTTTTTTGTTACAGTAGCACTGAACAACGCAGATTCGAATGCATGCACGGGTGGACTCTCAAAGAGAGAAACAAGCGCACAGTTAAGCATACAAACGGGAATATGCGTCAATATGAATAATTTTCTGTCGAGATGAATAGCGCGGCCAGGGAGGAAGGAACGAAGAGATAACAAGGAGAATTGGCTCATGCATAAACGTAGAAGAAACTCACAAAGCGACGCAAATGAGAATGTAGGTATATGGAGAATAATATAAGAGGAAATTTTGTTTTGTTGTTTGGACTCTTCATTACGACGCATCCAGGTCGCCGCAGAAGTGCTCCTAAGAGTGATAACCATCCACAACTCGCAACGCAAAAGTTTCAGCACATATCTGATGTGCCGATGACCTACAATAAAAATTAAAATCTTGGATTTTTGCAACGTAGAGTTTGATCTTCTTCCTTTGTGATTGACAGTGACAGTCTTATTACAGTTATGAAAGATGTTTGAGCTACAGCATTTCGTCGACTATCGTATATAATACCTTTTCAAATATGTCACTGATCTACAACATCACTCTGGATGGCGAAAGTAACCTCTGGTGTTACCCAAGATACAGCAGTAGGCTCTTAACGTATTTCAGATATATATAAAAGATTTATCTGACAGGTCCTGTGCCGTTATTTGATTGTTCATGACACCGTTCGCTACAGGAGAAAAACGCCACTTTGTCAGCATTTACTTTTGACATACTGAATCGTAGCTATCTTCCAAGAGGATAAGCAAAAGCCAGTAACATTAAGAAGGCAATATAATTTCAACTGTATGCTGCCGTTTATACTGAACAGGTCGATAGCCCGACTGATTTCTTCGGACTTAAACGCTTTTGATTAATATCCTAAAAATACGTAATAATTCCGCACAATTTCGATTACATACAACATTGTTCTACGTACATCATGATTTGGCTTGTAATTTTTTAATTTGTTTGATACGCATTACACTACGCACATTTACTCGTGTTGATAATCGAGTAAATGTGCAGTTGTCTGTTAGGTGCACACTGCAAATTACACTGATGTTTACTGAATGACCTTAGTACACGTAGTTCATAGACACATAACAGGGCATGGAAGAGGTTCCTTCAGTAAATTGATCCACTACATCTAATTAGTAATGATAGAAGTATTTTAAAATAAAAAAGCCTATTAAAATCTTCTGAAAAACATTTGGTAGCCGCATTAGCTGTTAATAGTTCTTTTATTACAGGCTCATATATAACCGGTTTCGAGACGATTTAATCGCATCCTCATATGTATACACATTCTGTAACTAATAACATTAGTTGGTTAACGTTCGGATTGTTACATGATGAAACACTGGAATTTTTGATTTTTCATCTTGTAACCATCGAATTTAGGCGGTTCTAGCAAATCGAACTCCGTTCGCTGACCGCGTATTTTTAACGAACAAAGTTTAAGTTATTTTACACTTGAGGTGCCATTAAATCATTGCGAACTATTGACAGCTAATGCGGCCACTAAAAACTCTTTAGAAGATTTTAATAGTCTGTGAAATGTTTTTTTCAAATATTTATCTATCATATATCGAAGCTGCGGATGCCCAAGCCGCAAAATCATATATGTACTGATTTTCAGAGGCCGTACAGCGTCATTTTCATTACGCCACATACCACAGTAATTGCGTTATTGCAGACTAAGCAAGGTATGAAACTACTTCAGTGTAAGCTATAAGTTGCACGCAAAAGGTTATATTTTTCGTGATAATGTATTAATTGATTAATTAATTTTATCATGAAATTTATAATTACTATATGCAAAAACATTAAGTCATTAACTACGTCATGAACATTTATCGCATGAAGATGTTTATGTCATGAGATACCTATAGGCATAAAATGCACGTGATTGACATGCATCAGCAAATTAGGTTAACCATTTTTTTTATGAAACGTAGTTACTTTTACATTTATATGTCATTCTTCTTGTTTTCTACTCCACGTCTCAGTTCAATTTAATATATATCGCGATTAACAGCAAAAGAACAGACAGTCGGCAAGGGTCACCACCTAAAACTAAAATTGTGCTTTATGTTGGTTCAATCTGCCGTTTCATCAACAATAATGTTAACCAAAACTCTTAACTCACGAATCACGCTCTGGGCCGATAATCACATGTGATTCTGCTATCGCGGCGTGCTAGATGATTTTTGTTATTGATTTTATGTTGGCATCATGTTAGCCATGTTGCCTTGAATGTCAACTGTCATGAAATACAGGAGGAACATCAGGGTTTAGCGTCCAGTGGACGACAAGATCAAATGGTTCCAAAGGCTCTGAGCACTATGTGACTTAACTTCTGAGGTCATCAGTCGCCTAGAACTTAGAATTAATTAAACCTATATAACATAAGGACACCACACACATCCATGCCCGAGGCAGGATTCAAACCTGTGACTGTAGCGGTCGCTCGGCTCCAGACTGTAACGCCTAGAACCTCACGGCCACTCCGGCCGGCACGACAAGATCATTAGTGATCGGAGCACAGACTCTGGTTGGAGAGCACTGGGATGATATCAGCCGTGCTCTTTTACGGGAACTCTCTCAGAACAGAACAGAAATAATTTTGTATGTTTTGGAGATGGACATTCGCGCCCATATGGCATTCTACCTCAGTTATTTTTCGACATGTTTCTAAGAACGAGGCGGACCTATCCGATTACAAAATTAGTGGTACATTTCTGAAAAATGTTACATCATTTAGAGACACAAGAAAAATGAAGCGATGCTATATGAAAGTTTTCGAACACCGGAAGTCAACAAGAGGGAAGGCCAATGGAAGGCTAATACTTGTTTGGAGGATTCTTAGAAAAAAAATAGTGGTACGCCGTAGTGCGACCCATTCTAGAGTAGTGGTCCAGTGTCACAGATCGTATCACGTAGACAGCAGATGTCGAGGAAATTCACCAGCACGCATCCATGAAACAGCTGACGGTGTAGCCCGTACGAAGATGTAACAGTTATGTTCAAAGAATCTAAGTGGTACTCTCAAGAAGAAAGGAAACGTTCCCGTGTTAGGTCAGAGGCTAAACAGAACCACTGCCCACCGTGAGTATGAATGTCGACTGAGGTCACGTGGCGTGGTAAGGTAAGGTAAGCATGTAAGCAGTTTCGAAGGGAGCCTCAAATTTGGAAAGCCACGGCCGTAATGACTTTGATAAAGGACAGATTATTATGGCAGTCTGACACCAGACAAATGTTGCTTTTACTCACACTTTCCACTCCTTTAGATGTTGCCGGAATAAGTCTTACGAACTGTGACTTCATGCTTTATTTTACTACGTTATAAATAGGAGGAAGGTTGTTACATCATTAGCTTATGAATAAAGCATGACATTTCTGAAGTGTTAACTAATCAGGAAACTTCACTATATAGAGTTCATTAACATCCTCTCATTGGAAATGTAGTTTACATAACATTAACGGTTTTAAATTGCTTGGCATTTCTATGGCGACTAAGGCAGATGCTTGAAACTGTTAGTAAATTCACCGACGAAAATTTAATTATAACTTCTGTAGCGTAATTTGCATTTTAAGACTGCATAACAGCTCTTAGAGAAAAGTGGAAATTGAGTTATCCATTGGAAGAAGGATTCTGCTTTCTCTCTCTCTTCTACCTTGCCATCAAATCACTCAGAGGCCTTTGATGAATTCGTATGCACCTCACTGCTTTTCTTGTTTGCGTAGTGCATATCTTATGCTGGCATCCCTGATTCCGAGCACACCTGTCTTGGATGAGGGAAAGGGTTTTGCAAGAGTTCCAGTTCTCTGACATTTATTTTGCGTAATGCAGATTCGTTTCCAGATTGCACCCTACCTATGCTCTGCAACATAAGGTTACGTTAGAAGACAGTGCTATAAACATCACACAACTGGAAGACCATTGAAGCATCATTAAAATTATTATTCTGATACGTTTCATGCGGATACATCCGAAATGAAATTTTTATCTCATCTGACCTTACAGCAAATAGTATAAATTTTCTGAAACGAGGAACTCCTTTATTTAATGCTCAGTACTTAAGAATTTCTTTAGTGCTAACTTCATGTGGGGTATCCTCTTTGTAATTTTCTGGGATAGAACTGAAAAATATTTTTTGTGAGCAACATAAAACGTCAGTCGTCAGCTGCATAAAGTCTTTATTTAGTTCACTTTACAGGTTTCAAATCTTGTTATTTCTGATTACACGTTAGAAGTTGGCGTGCCCACAGATTTTTAAGTACTTCATATTATTACCTCTATCCAGTAGACCTTTTACTTTGTAACTATTTTCTTCTCATAGCCACAAGATACTACATAATTTAACATGTGACTGTCACACGCAAAATTGCTCAAATGCAAAGCAAAGTTTAGCTTCACACACTAAGCGTTGCTTAACATCTGTTCCCGCTGTAGGCACGGTTCTACACAATAAGTGAAGTTATAAACGCGGTCCGCAGCTCGTGGTCTCGGAGTCGCGTTCTCGCTTCCCGTACACGGGGTCCCGGGTTCGATTCCCGGCGGGGTCAGGGATTTTCACCTGCCTCGAGATGACTGGGTGTTTGTGTCGTCCTTATCATTTCGTCATCATTCCTGCAAATGGCAAAATTGGACAGAGAAAAGGTTGGGAATTTGTACGGGCGCTGATAACCACGCAGTTGAGCGCCCCACAATCCAAACATCGTCATCATCATATAAACGCCCACTGAGGCCCGTCACAAGCCTTCGGGTCATCGGTCTCTACTCCCTGACGGCGAAGCCCGAGTGCAGCACACTTACTTATGATTCATGTTACTCCCGTCCAGCGGTACTGAACAGTTCAACGCATTACCGCTTCTCCAATGCCCATGGCGCCATCATTAACTGATGATAAAATCTGAACTTTTTTTTGTGCCCTGTACAGGTAAAGATACAATCTTTTATATTAGTCCACTTGTGTAACCCTTCACCCTTAGTTTGTCAGTTTAAATGCTTACGTTAAACATTTTATATGATGTCATAAGGTTGAATGAAAGTGTCATAAGGAGCCAAGAAAACTTGCGCTCACATTGTTACTTACTTTTGTTAACATTCTATGAACATTAGCACTCGCACCTTGTGTATAGGAGTGAAAATGCTCTTCATGTGACCAGCATGTTGTCAGACTTTCGTCACATATACTATGTATGGTTTTAGAAAAAAAGTTACTGTTTTTTTTTACTCATGTGACTAATTATTAAATCTGTAACACAGGTACGTCGTGCCCGCCTCGATAGCTGCTCGTTCTAACGCGGTGCCTCCCGAGCAGGTCACTGGCGCGAATCTGCCCGGCGGATGGTTTTTAAGGCGGTTTCCCATCTGCCTCGGCGAATGCGGGCTAGTTCCCCTTATTCCGCCTCAGCTACGCTATGTAGCCGTACTGTCTCCAAGTACGCGTACACCATAATTACCCTACCACAAAAACATTTGGGGTTACACTCGTCTGGTATGAGACGTTCCCGGGAGAGGCGGTGGAAGGCAAACCGCATAATAACCCCGGGTTCTGTGTGGGGTGAGTGGACTGCATTAGCCTGTTGTGGGGTTGTGAACC
The DNA here is from genome assembly GCF_023897955.1 of Schistocerca gregaria. Classification (NCBI taxonomy): domain Eukaryota; kingdom Metazoa; phylum Arthropoda; class Insecta; order Orthoptera; family Acrididae; genus Schistocerca; species Schistocerca gregaria. Next base: position 254,757,707 of record NC_064925.1, read on the forward strand.
ACAGAGGGCTACTGCGGGGATGAAGCCTCTCCGTCGTTTCTAGGTCCCCCACAATACACAAAAGGTCCATCGTGGTACTTCGACTAAACTATTTTACGTTTGTCTTAACAAACTTGTTACACTTCTGCTTTTCAATCTTTCAAGATTTCTTTTTAACATGCTTATTTTATTTATGTATTTATTGCCTATTCTTTGTGGGAACCATCGTCTGATTCTTATTTTGAAGTTGGCTTATAAATGATCTGACCCTATTTGACTTCCGAATATTGTTGAAACCGGTAAAATGAATCAAAGAATGGTTTTTGTGCAGCTGACGAATGACATTTTATCCTGGTTGAAAGAACATCCTGCAGCTGCTGCGCTTCAGCTATGAACAAACTCATAATGTATAGCTTTATATCCAAAATACCTGGTACTGGCATACTAACGTAAGTACTTCCCATAAGAGATATGTTAATATTTTTGTATTCGCCTTCAGTGTTTGTACCATTTAGTTTCGTTTACATAAAAATAGTAATACTCACTAACGGCATACATGTTTAATCTTGAACGAGGCGGTTTTTGGTTGTAGTGAAAAAATTCATTTAATTACCCCAGTTACTACTGAGATATCTTACTAGTTAGTATAAAAGTGCAAACACACTGGGAAGAAAGGGAGCTCCCGACAGAATTACTTCACTTTGTGTAGTGAAGCTGGTCGAACCTTCACGAACTACCGCCGTGAGCGTTTACGGAAAGAGGAAGGACAGTGAAACTATCACTAAGCGTTAAATGGTTGGACTCCACGACTATTCACATAACTTGGGTTAAAAAACAAAATGTCTCTGAGCACTATGGGACTTAATATCTGAGGTCATCAGCCCCCTATAACTTAGAACTACTTAAACCTAACTAACCTAAGGACACCACACACTTCCATGCCCGAGGCTGGATTCGAACCTGCGACCGTAGTGGTCGCGCGGTTCCAGACTGCAGCTCCTAGAACGGCCCGGCCAACCCGGCCACAAAGTGGGGTTCGGAGTCTTTTCTGCTCTGTAAAGTGCGATACATGGTAATCTGTGGCCTCTCTGCCGAAAGAGTACAATGCTGGTGCAAGCACAAGTGTTTCTGAGCACACCGTTCATCGTACACCGAACAATGGGCTCCGCAGAAGACCACCTGTACATGTTAACATGTCGACCCAACGACATCATCATTTACGATTAAAATGGGTTCGGAACCATTGGAATTCGACCGTCGATCAATGGAAACGTGTCAGCTCTTCGGCTGTATTACGAATTTACTACATTAGGTTGCTGGGTGGGAGCAGTATTATGCTACGGGAGACATTGTCCTGCGCTTGCATAGGATCTGGGGCAGTAACTGAGAGCATTGTGACAGCTGCCAACCACCTGCATCCCTTCATGTTTGATGTCTTCCCCGACGGAGACGTCATTTTCAGCTGAACAATTGTCTGTGTCTCGAAGCCAGAACGGTGCTACGGTAGTTTGAGGAGCTTTATAGCGAACGCTGATGTCTCGGTGACCAAATTTGCCTGATGTAAATTTTATGAAGCCCATCTGCGTCGCCAGTGGGCACCGTTACCGCTAACGCAAACCAGTGCCTGTTATTTACGCATATTACATGACCTGTGCGTAGACATCTAATACCATAAACCTCCACAAACCTACCAACGATCTGTCGGATCCGTGATACGTAGAATCATTGGTGTATTTCGTTTCAAAGACGGACAAACAAACTATAAAACTGGCTATCATAATGTTTTGGCTGGTCAGTGTATTTATTCATTTGTGTTCATACAAGTTATATTACAAGCTTGTTTCGGCATTTTGTAACTGTCAGGTTTACCTGTCAACATGGCATAACAGTGTCTATTTAGTCTATGTCTACATATGGACTACGTCATACCAGCTATGACGTAAGCATGTAGTGCTGTACGCTGACATAGACGTAATGGATACTATCCTACCATCTTCACAGGAAACTTGATAATCGCAAAACGCCGAAGCCAGCTCGTCGTGTAACTTGTATCATAACGAGTATATAAATAAATAATAAAGTAAAAAACGTGTACTTAAAATGTCATTTCTTGTACTACATTTCGCTTTGTGTATATCATTCACGAATTTAATCACATATTCTTCCATTTAAACTACACTCCTGGAAATGGAAAAAAGAACACATTGACAGCGGTGTGTTAGACCCACCATACTTGCTCCGGACACTGCGAGAGGGCTGTACAAGCAATGATCACACGCACGGCACAGCGGACACACCAGGAACCGCGGTGTTGGCCGTCGAATGGCGCTAGCTGCGCAGCATTTGTCCACCGCCACCGTCAGTGTCAGACAGTCTGCCGTGGCATACGGAGCTCCATCGCAGTCTTTAACACTGGTAGCATGCCGTGACAGCGTGGACGTGAACCGTATGTGCAGTTGACGGACTTTGAGCGAGGGCGTATAATGGGCATGCGGGAGGCCGGGTGGACGTACCGCCGAATTGCTCAACACGTGGGGCGTGAGGTCTCCACAGTACATCGATGTTGTCACCAGTGGTCGGCGGAAGGTGCACGTGCCCGTCGACCTGGGACCGGACCGCAGCGACGCACGGATGCACGCCAAGACCGTAGGATCCTACGCAGTGCCGTAGGGGACCGCACCGCCACTTCCCAGCAAATTAGGGACACTGTTGCTCCTGGGGTATCGGCGAGGACCATTCGCAGCCGTCTCCATGAAGCTGGGCTACGGTCCCGCACACCGTTAGGCCGTCTTCCGTTCACGCCCCAACATCGTGCAGCCCGCCACCAGTGGTGTCGCGACAGGCGTGAATGGAGGGACGAATGGAGACGTGTCGTCTTCAGCGATGAGAGTCGCTTCTGCCTTGGTGCCAATGATGGTCGTATGCGTGTTTGGCGCTGTGCAGATGAGCGCCACAATCAGGACTGCATACGACCGAGGCACACAGGGCCAACACCCGGCATCATGGTGTGGGGAGCGATCTCCTACACTGGCCGTACACCTCTGGTGATCGTCGAGGGGACACTGAATAGTGCACGGTACATCCAAACCGTCATCGAACCCATCGTTCTACCATTCCTAGACCGGTAAGGGAACTTGCTGTTCCAACAGGACAATGCACGTCCGCATGTATCCAGTGCCACCCAACGTGCTCTAGAAGGTGTAAGTAAACTTCCCTGGCCAGCAAGATCTCCGGATCTGTCCCCCATCGAGCATGTTTGGGACTGGATGAAGCGTCGTCTCACGCGGTCTGCACGTCCAGCACGAACGCTGGTCCAACTGAGGCGCCAGGTGGAAATGGCATGGCAAGCCGTTCCACGGGACTACATCCAGCATCTCTACGATCATCTCCATGGGAGAATTGCAGCCTGCATTGCTGCGAAAGGTGGATATACACTGTACTAGTGCCGACATTGTGCATGCTCTGTTGCCTGTGTCTATGTGCCTGTGGTTCTGTCAGTGTGATCATGTGATGTATCTGACCCCAGGAATGTGTCAATAAAGTTTCCCCTTCCTTGGACAATGAATTCACGGTGTTCTTATTTCAATTTCCAGGAGTGTATATACGCACAATAAATAAAATTTCCTTATTTGTTGGCTAACTGATGGTGCAATATTGACAGCCGGCAGTGGATATCGCGGGGGATTGCTTGATGTATTGACTTCTTCCATATTCAGGGTTCATTGAGCTCAGGTGACGGAGTGTCGGGGCTTCCGAAGCGTGTAGGTGATGCGCTGGTGGTACCGCTATGTGGTGGTAGCGAATATGTGCGTTAGTGAAAGGATATTGACTCGTGATTACAATGACTGTGTGATGATCCAGAGTACACCGGTTTAAGAAAAGTGTGATGGAACTTTGTCATCGTTCGCCACATGATAACATCACTGCTACATTTTCATCGTCACCAAAATCATCTGAGTTACAATAACGATGCTTAGGTTGATAAGTCTTTTGGACTTTAATTGCTAAATACAGTTTTGTCCAACTGAAGTTTAATGGTAAACAGTTTGAGCCGTGATGGTCACGGCACAGTTCCAATGTTGCCAGCGTGGATTTTAATTCCGGGGCTGCAGTGCCAAGCAACACCGCTGGAGCAATCAAGAGTGCGTGGTTATTCCTGCACTGTCCGAGGCGAAAGCAGATGCACCGCGGCCACGGTGTCTTGGGACCGGGTGTGACGGCACGGCAGCTGCCAGGCAGACGATACTTCTATGGCGTTAAGGGCGAGGGGCACCAGTCTTACTCTGGAGGTCGTCTTCGAAATGTTGACACATGTGGTCGGACTCCAACATTATAGCCCCGTACATTCTGTGCCACCAGCTACAGCGTAGCTACTGGAAACACTCACTCGAGAAATATTTACGACAGTAAAGACGTGAAATTTGGTACACTTGCATATAATTTAAATTGTTTCAAAGTCATCTGCTATTACTGCGAATAAAATTGTATATTGTAAGGGATCATCTCGTGCAGAATAGAATTTCTATAGGATCTCACGTTAATCATATGCATCAATATTATATAGTTTTATATTGTTGTTCAGTAGCTTTGTCTGTGACAAGACATTTCTGTTTATTTCCTTTGATGTACTGGTGATACAGGGCTTTTTACTGTATCAGTTATCGCATTAACGACATACGGTAAGTGTCAGCCTGAGTTTATTAATTTTACAGATTACGTAGCAAAACCGTTGGTTAGATAAATGATGTTAATTTGTTTACGCTAAGTGGCAGCCGAAGAGATCTTCAGATCTGCGCGGTATGTTGACGTCTCCGGTTGTAAACTTCAGAGATCCGACGGCCGAACAAGAAGACAATGCCGGAAGGTTCCCTTAGATGCTACGGCCTATGTTATTTAAGGGATGTATTGTACAACGAAAAGTGAAAGGTAAGTTCAGTTCTATGACAGCCACGCTTGCTAACACATGTATGTAAATCGCCTTAGTTGGCAGTAGTCTTCATATACAATCAGGGTATCTTTGTATTAATTTTTTCCATTTTTTGAAAATACTGGACACAAAACAAGTTACGCTTCACAACAAAAACTGTAAAATCTAATATCTATAGTTAATGAGTGCTTAGAAAACTGAAAATGTACACTAAATATGCCCTAATTGATTAAAATTTGTATTTTTATACTGGTACAAAATGACACTGTCGTGTAGGGTAACTCTAAACGAATCTTAAAAAAAACGTAGTATTTTTCATATATCTAAAGCTCTGGATTAATTTAGCTAATTACCAGAAAGAAATCAAATGTAATTAAGAGCCGGCCGTGACGGCCTAGCGGTTCTAGGCGCTTCAGTCCAGAACCGCGCGACTGCTACGGTCGCAGGTGCGAATCCTTCCTCGGGCTTGGATGTGTGTGATGTCCTTAGGTTAGTTAGGTTTAAGTAGTTCTAAGTTATAGGGGACTGATGGCCTCAGATGTTAAGTCCCATAGAGCTCAGAGCCATTTTTTTGTAATTAAGAAATGAAAAACAGTGTTGATTCAGTATTGCAGGTTTCTTTTGTAATATCAACATACAGAACTGGAATTGTTTAACTTAAATCATTGAAGCGAGAGGCTCTCTTAACAGCCAATGCAATTAACGCATAATCACAATCAGCATTTGTAAGAAAGTGGAAAGGCAACTGAAATACTAACTAGATATCGCAGATGCACAAAACAGTGCAAGTATGTAGAGCAGCACCCCATAAGCGACATGTTAATATTTTGGTATACGCCTTTTATATTGGTACTATTTCAGTTTCGGTTACACAGAAAACAGGAAGGCGGTAATGCAGAGATGTGTTTGTAGGTGATTTTTTAACGAAAATTTGAAATTCATTATGACGATAAAGGAAAGTGCTACTTAATCTATGACTTAAATAAATCACGGAAACTGGTTATGAAACTATGTTTATTGAAATCTTTGGTGAGCACAAGGTATATGGCTGAAAACTAAGTGATCCAGAATTACGCAAATAATTTTTCATCTTTGGGAATTTTTAATACTTCAGCAAGAGGTAACTGCACTCGCCGATCTTGACGTTAACAGTAATCCTTGGTCGGCATAGTAATAAAGTAAACTGATAGGAGAGAATCCTTGATTTCTCTCACATAATTACATTTGGAAGACAATTTTTTGAAGTGTCAGTGCCCACAACTCGACAGCCTGAGCGAAATTAACCTGGCTAAATAATTAATACTTCTAATCTTTGGAGATTAGGCACGATCTCTGGCAAGAAAGTGGCGGAATTTTATATTGCAAAACGGGCTACGTAAGATTCGCTAAGCGATAGTATTACGTAAGCATTGTGCAGCGGTTTTTCATAAATATTGTGTAATCAATAGGGGGCTCCACTCCTCTATCGCTCTGTAACACTATTACTCTGTTACCCAGTACAGCCGGCCGCTGTGACCGAGCGGTACTAGGCGCTTCAGTCTGGAACCGCTCGACCGCTACGCTCGGAGGTTCGAATCGTGTCTTGGGCATAGATGTGTGTGATGTCCTTAGGTTAGTTAGGTTTAAGTAGTTGTAAGTCTAAGGGACTGATGGCCTCGGATGTTGAGTCCCACAGTGCTCAGAGCCAGTACAGGATCATACTTCATATTATTCTATTTGAAACTCCAAGTAAAATTGTGAAAAAAAGAAAAACTAAATGAAAAATGTCTGATCAGATTTCTATTATTTGAATTTTTTCTTAAACTAGCTGGGCGTTTAATTATTTCAGTATTCTATTAGCCCATGTCCTCATGCATACTCAGTGGCCTCTTGCCTCCTCTGTGTGTCTTCCTCCCTTTACCCCTCTATCTGGCCGCTCTCTCCTCCCCATCTCTATCCACCCCCTGTCTCTGTCCATCTCCTCCTTTTCTTCTCCTTTCCACCACCTCCCCCTACTCCTCCTTCTCCTCCTCCTCCTGCTCCTCCTCCTCATCTCCCGCCCCCATCTCTCTATCCACCTACTCTTCTCTATCCATCTCCTCTGTTTTTGTCGGTTACCTCCTCCCCTACTTTGTCCTGTCAATCTTCTTCTGTCTGTCAATCTCCGTTTCCTCTCTCACTTCTATTCATCGTTTAATCCCCCTTTCATCTCCTCCTCCCCCTTCTTTTCCGCCCTTGTCTCTACATAGCTATGGCCATCTTCATGTATAGCGCTCGTAACGCATTCCAACACAACTCACACAACACACCAGTTCTGCAGGAAATCCGACCGGAATGGCAATTCTTTGTGTACTTCACAGTAAGAAAAAACAATTTTTTCACAGCAAGAACTACTTTTTTCACGATGAATTAGGTAGCTCAAACGGTAGGACGACCATTCAAATCCACGTCCAGCTTTTCCGTGATTTTCCTGAATCACTCCAAGGAAATGCTGAGATGCTTCCTTCGAAAGGGCACGTCTGATTTCCTTCCCATCTTTCAAACAATCCTGTTTTTGCTCTCTCTCTAATGACCTAGATGTCGACTGAATGCTATTTTCTGACCCCAAATACGTATGAGAAGCGTAAGTACTTAACGTCACAGCACTAGTTTCCACACAGTAAGTGATGTGAGTAACCAGTTTGGTTGAAATTTATTCAGTGGTTTAAGGGGAAATTTGGAACATACATTACATACATACGTGGTAGATATGTAAGTGTGTAATATCCATTTTATAGTACATAGAGTGTTCGTGAAAAGCATATTCAGTTTCTGTCAGACATTTGATGAATCGCACTTTACATGTGGAACAAACATGTATGATGAAACAGTGATGAGTAAGTGCTTTGTAAGGGGTAAAAAGAAGCCAGTGAAGTTTTCATGAACATCACAGCACATCATCTGCCTTAATAAAGATAACAGATGACCTGAAGCTTGTCATAGCTGAACTAGAGGCCACTATCATTTGCTTCTCAGACTTCAGTAAAGTCTTTGATACTGACGACTGTGACGTTTAACTTGCCAGACGTAGCTGCTTAAATTTCTCTCTAAGAGCGGTACAATGGTTTCGCTCATATCTGGAGTCTCGCCAGCAACACGCCATTTCCGGTGCTATAAAATCATAATGGTTTCAGGCAATATCAGGTGCCCCCAGGGTTCAGTATTAGGACCTATACTCTTTTCATTGTATGTAAATGATGTGTATATATCTAAGAGCAAAACCAGTAAAACTGCAAAACCAATAAAAGTGAAGACAGCTGTCGAGGATATTAATAACGATCTGTGTGTACTATCAAAATGGGCGCAGGATTTAGGGTTCCATTTAAACCTAAGCGGTACTAGTTGATCATTCTAGGCTCATTAGCCCGAAATATCTGGTATCCCTACCATGTCCCTAAAAGGGACAAATATCAGCTTCTCTCCTTTTGCAAAGAGTTAAGGTGTAATAATATAAGGGGCATTCAAATGAAACCCGGTCACTAGTGTAAAGTAACGGCAACGATTTTACTATCTCAAAAATGTAGTTATACATACCCAAAAATAGTTGCCAAAATCGTTGGCACATTTATGTCATTGCGACACTAGTCGGTCGATTCCATTCTTGAAGAAGCTAGTAGGCTGCTGTCGGATCCAGGTCTACACACAGCCACACACTTCGTATTCCGTTGCGAATCGATGTCCGCGAATACCTAGGTTTAGAGATCCAAATACATGAAACTCACGCGGTGAAAGGATGGGACTGTACGGTGGACGTTCCAGCGTTTCCCAAAGAAACTGCTGAAATGTCTTCTTCACCGCATTGGCAGTGTGTGGGCGGGCATTATCATCCAGGAGGATAACGCCATTGGACAACATGCTTCCGGGTTTCGACTTGGTGGCTCGTCTAAGGTTCTGGCCATAACACTGGGAATCATGGGGGTTGCCCAATCGAGGTACTCGACAAGCTGTGGGCCCTTGTGATCAAAAAAAGAATGACATATGACCTTACCAGAACTGGTGCACTCAGCCTCCGATTTCTTTGGAGGTGATGAAGACCCATGATTTCACTGCTTGCTCTGACGCTTGCTTTCCGGTTCAAAATGGTGACCCCATGTTTCGTCACCTGTGACACTACCGACAGACAGTCGTATTCATCCTCATGATAATGTTGCAGATGACTCAAAGACAGCGCCATTCAAGAATTGTACTGTTCGGCAGTCAGTTGGTGGGGAGCCACTGCGCATATATTTTTCGAAGGTTCAAGTGCTGATGCATTATGGTGTGGGCGGTGCCCGCGCTAATCCCAGTAAGCGATGGATTTCATCCACAGTGATTCTGCGGTTGTCCAAGACCAAAGCAACCATTTCCGGTCTGATGACACGATGAGGCAGTCCAGTACGAGCATCGTCTTCCAGTTACTCGCGCCCATCAAGGAATCGTTTGCGCCGTTCCACAACACTTGTACGACTCAGACTATACTCACCATACACAGCTTTCATCCGTCGATACATTTGACGACCTCTAACTCCAACCGCCGCCAAAAATCTAATCACTCCTCGTTGTTCCTGCTTACTCACCTACATGTTCGGTAGTGGATGATAACTTGTGTGACTTCACTTCGGCGTGAAACGACACTGGCGCCATGCAACATCAAACGGTGCGTACACATCAGTGTCTCTAACAATAGATGGCGCCACCACACGCGCAGTTATGTGGTGCCACCTTCCGTGTAAAGCCTAGTTTACACGACGACAGTGGGTTGCGCCACTCGTTGGAAGGAATGAGTTACACGCAAATGGATTCATGTTTGACTGTAGACACGGCACCACCAGTATACACTTTAGTTTCGTAGTTTTTAGGGTCTCTTAGTCGCGTCTGAAATGAAAGTTTTGGCAGCTGCACGTCGCACGAGTCGTGATGGAGTTAAATCTCGAAATCACGTTGCATGACATAGCTACATAATGAAAAAAAAAGTGTTTCGATTCGTGATTTCCCCCCCCCCCATCTTCGTCTTTCCTCTCCTCCCCCCACCTTCGTCTTTCCTCTCCTCCCCCCTTTTTTCCCCTCATCTGTCCAGCCTCCTCCACCCCCCCCCCCCCTCTCCATCTGCCCTTAGCTGTGATGTGTCATCTTCGTGCCGACTTTTTAGTGCAGTGTTTCCAGTGATTGTTAAGTGTTGCGAATGGATATCATACTGTGGCTGGGTGTGATTTTTATATCTCTGCGAACAGAAACCAGACTGTCGCAGTGTTTTGTGATTGTCTGTCTACTATTATACCTGTCTGCTTCCTGTGTATTTTATTAGCATCGCCCACCCTTTGTTTTATCTTCTAACTTTCGACAGTTTTCCGACGTTTTACAGTTTAAGTCACCGTTTTATCGCCTGCTTTTATTGTTTCTTATGTTTTAAAAATTCTGTAGGCTGAAGAGCAGCGTACTAAGCTGCTGCCAGCCCGCCCCACTTCGGTGGAAATCGAAATTCAACACAGGAAAAAATTAGATTCGTGACTGGAGTTGCTAAGCATCTTTACTGAAATAATTTATAGTGGAAGACCCAAGAAGTTCTCTCAGTTATCTTACAATGTCACTAGAACTGTTCACGTTTCTTCTAAGTAGAGTTAATTGTGCAATAATGACTAAGGATATTGTAATGCATGAAGCACTGTTGCCAGAACTGAAATTACATATCGTATTGCGTGCTTTACAATCGAGAACACTCGGCATGTTATAAGATGCGGTTTTAGTTGGTGATGACGCTTTTTCATTGACACCAATAATGATTAACATTAACAGTAATAATTATTTACATTAACAGCAGTAATTATTCGAAGCAGGCCGCATTAAGAAGAGAATGGTTTGGAAACTACTCTCTTGAATATAAATCTGTACAGTAATAATATTTCAAAATTCTAATATATGTGAATGGGGATCACTGCTGCCAAATTTTAAACATATGAATATTGAATAAAGAATGCAGGTTCTGTGTAGCCTTCCCTCCTGTCAACATTATTCCTTAACAAAGAGGTAGTCAATTCGATGGGATTTTAGTCTTGTAGACGAGAGTATTGCCACATCTAGAATTACTCGCTTGCATTTTTCTTAATGCAATTGTATATGTGCTCGTAACCCAATAATTTTGCCCTGCAGCTCAGGTACTATCAAACTATCTATGTTCTGATCGCACATGAAGGTCTCAGAAACAGCTTCACCAACGAGTTTCGAAAAAGCGCGGCGCGAATGCGCAGTGGCTGGTAGCATAGTTGCCTGCAACCTAGTGTCGTCGTGCAAACTAAGCTTAAGGCAAAGGTAGACGCACTGACCGGGTTTCATTTGAATGAACCTCATAGACGAAAATGTAAATTGGACTGATCACGTAACTGATATGTGCAAGAAGGCGTCAGCTTCTCTCCATGCCCTATAAAATATAAAAAAACTAGACCCTCTCGACCTGAAAAGAAACTTGTACAAACACTTTTACTTCCAATTATTGATTACAGCGATGTTATCCTGTACTGCTTTTCTCAGGAAAGCTTGTCGCGTCTGGAACTGATTATGACTGCCTGTGTTCTTTATATCTATGACGTTCGGCACTTTGGTCATATTTCACCACTATATGCACACATATCCTGGCTGCGTGCAGACAAGGGCAGAGATGTACATATCCTCTATCTTGTCTACTCTCTTATGAACTAATACTATGCCTCGTATTTCCCTTCGATCTTAACGCTCTTATTTGAATAACAGAGGTGAAACAGCGGTTCGCATCAGAGCAAACTCCTATCTGTTCCACTCCATCGCTCACCCACTTTCTCGAAGTCCTCAGTAGCAGGATATCGACTCTGGAATAACCCCTGGCAATATATTAGAGAACTGAATAACGTCTTCAGCTTCAGAAGAGAGTTAATGACCTATCTACTCAAACAACAATTAGGATTACCGTTGTCTGTGTACGCACTAGTTATCCTGGTACACCCTCGTTCCAGACCAGATTGTCCTCATTTTGCAATATTCTTAGCTGGTCAGTCTACTTAAATTTCATTTTCCTACAGCTCGTTACATCAGAAAACATTTATCTTGCTTACCTTTGAATTCTTCTTATATCTATCACTATCTTTTTTATTTTTGTCTATTATTATTATTGCCATTATTATTGTTTTTACTATTGCTACTATTAGTGGCATTAGCTGCTGTAGTACAGGTATTGCCAGTATTAACTTTATTAGCTCACCGTCAGTGTCACTTCAGACACTCAAATTGTTTTAATACTATTTGTAATTTTGATATTTTTATTTCCTAGTTAATTATGATGTAAAACGTATTGTACGTGTGAGAACGAAATGTGGATGAAGAAAACAAGTCAGGTGATGACAAGGTACCAACCACTTGGAATATATTGTTTATCAAAAATGCTGAAGAACGACAGTTGAACATTGCACACGTTACACAAGTATTCGTAGAAATTTCAAGATGTCTCCTGCGTGAATCGGTCAGATAAAATCAACACCATAATAAAATGTTTTATCGATTAGTTGCCAAACTGTTGACAGAAGAACACAAAACAATGTCAATGGGGGCAGCACTTTGATTTCTGAGCCGATACGAGGAAAACAGCTGTCTTGTTATTTGTGTGAGGCAACTTTCGTACGAAACACCTGAACGTAGGAAGCAGTCAATAATGAAACACCACACTAATTCTCCTTAAGGATACAGCAATACCAACAGACACGACATCTCCAGGACGGCGATGACAACTGTCTTTTAGGATCGCCCGGTTTTACTCCTAGTAGAATTCATAATGACTGAAACATATCGGGGTAGCAGCTGCCGGGCTGGCCGTCTTAGTGTAGGTTACGGTGTAACCTCACTTGTTCTGATAGCGCTATTGTAAGAGCAGAGTCGGTGTTGACTGCTTGTCGCACAAATTTGTTTTGTATGCTGCTTTTATGAGCTGCTCCTTCAGCATATGTGCCCTGTCTTTTCATTTTGTGCCGTCGAACAAACAACTATCATTTCTTGTTGTGAGAAAAAAATGGATACGTTTAGTAACTTTAACGACGATGACTGTGTGATCCAAAACAAGACATGTCGTGTCGTCACCTATTCCATGTCAAAGTTTGCACAGACGCGTCGCACCATCGGAAATGCAGACGTTTTGAAGACGCTTTTGTGATTGTATGGCTTGCTGGCTGGCTGGCTGATTATCAATTTTATCACACCATAAATCAAGGCAAAATGTAGAAAGTAAAAACCGAAGAGAAAATTGAAGAAAAAAAGAGACTACACCTAAAAGTCAAGTCTAGAATGCTAAATAAACGCAGAACTAGAAAATAAAACCACATATATCAGATAAAATTAAAAATTTTACACAGGACGACGTAGAAGGCTCGAAGTTACATTCTCGGTAGTTGTGGTTTTGCACTTAGATATAACTGGATGTCATCGGAGTACATGTCGCATTTCCAGTAGGACAAAACCGGTGACACATCATTTACATACAATGAAAATGGTATAGGACCTAATACTAAACCCTGGGGCGCCTGATACTACCTTCCTCCATTATACGTTTGAACAGGGAATTTACTCTGACGATGCAGGGCTTAATTTTTATTAGTCTGCCGTATTGTACATTAGGTGGAAGGGTCATCACTTTTTCGTGGTCTACTGACAGCAAACGTCCCATGTGAAGGACAGTAACGATCCTGGTCCCGTGTTGTGTCAGCCATCGCGCCGGTGTGCGGCCGAATGCACGTCCACGCAGGCACTGCTGATAACTACAAATGAAATGCAGCGGCGGTGAAATGATAGCGAGCCTACAGCACATATCTCATCTCCAGCAAAACAGATATCGCAGGAATTATTTTGCTGCCCATTAAAACTCAATGAATCGCAAAACGCGCAAAAAGTCACGTAATGTGGTCATAGCAAGGGAAAATAATTGTGCTTTGTGCCATATCGAGCTATTTAAGCACGGAGAAAATAGCACATTAAAAACTACAACTGCCTTTACATATTTATCTAGATGAATGTGCTCATGCGTGGTCCCTGTGAAATTTACAAAAACTAGAGCAACCTTTATTTTTCCTCGTGGCAGCGATAATCAGCTAAAAATGTGGTTTTGTAATGGACTAGTTTTCATTAATTGCGTGATATGTATTCGTAGTTGTTTTAATATATGCTCCTTTATTATATATATTGCATATGAAAGTCGTCTCAATGTGTAATGGCGGAGTACTAACAGAGGGTTCTTCGTTTTTTTCTTTTTCTTCTTCTTCTCGTTTTTTATCATCTAATGATTGCTCTGATGCTGTCGACCATGAATTCCTGTCCTGCGCCAGCGTCTTCATCTCAGTGTAGCACTTGAATCCTTCGTCCTCAATTATTTGCTGAACGTATTCCACTCTCTGTCTTCTATTACGATCTCTGCAATCTGTAACACCATGGAAGATATTCTCTGATATCTTGACACATGTCCTTTCATCTTGTTCCTTCTTCTTGTCAATGTTTTCCATATTTTCCTTTCTTCGCTGATTCTGCAGAGTGCTTACTCGTTCCTTACCTTATCAGTTCACCAAATTTTCTACATCCCTATACAGCACCATATCTCAACTGCTTCTATTGTCTTCTGTTCCAGTTTTTTTTCTCTATCTACGATTAACTATCATACAATACTGTCCTCAAAATGTACATTCTCAGGAATTTCTTCCTTAAATTAAGACCTATGTTTGACATCGGTAGATTTGTCTTAGCCCAGAATTCTCTATTTCGCTGTACTTTCCATTACGACACACGTAACAACGAAGATAAACATGAGTGAAGATATTGTTGCCACAGGAACAACATCAATGACATAAAAAACAATACCTTTGTTAGAAAATAAAGCAGTAGGAGTCGTAAGGTACACGAACAAGGGATGTACCCCAGCTCGAGCATGTAAATCCGAATACAAAGGTTTTTAAAATACTTAGATGTGATTGCTCTACAGCCCATGGAAGTCTAATACTCTATTTGTGTTGCAGTAAACTTTTCACTAGTCATCATCGAAGGCAAACGCAGTGAAGTTATTAAAACGTACACTACAGACCATTAAAATTGCTACACCACGAAGATGACGAGCTACAGACGTGAAATTTAACCGACAGGAAGGAGATGCTGTGATAGGAAAATGATTCGCTTTTCACAGCATTCACATTAGGTTGGCCCCGGTGGCAACCCCTACAACTTGCTGACATCAGGAAAGTTGCCAACCGATTTTTATACACAAACAGCAGTTGACCGTCGTTGCCTGGTGAAACGTTGTTGTGACGCCTCGTGTAAGGAGGAGAAATGCGTACTATCACGTTTCCGACTTTGATAAAGGTCAGATTGTCGCCTATCGCGATTGCAGTTTATCGTATCGCGACATTGCTGCTCGCGTTGGTCGAGGTCCAATGACTGTTAGTAGAATGTGGTGTCGGTGGTTTCAGGAGGGTAATACGGAACACCATGCTTGATCCCAACGGCCTCGTATCACTAGCAGCCGAGATGACAGGCATCTTATCAGGATAGCTGAATCGGATCGTGCAGCCACGTCTCGATCCCTGAGTCAACAGATGGGGACGTTTGCAGGACAATAATCATCTGCACCAACAGCTCGACGACGTTTGCAGCAGCGTGGACTATCAGCTCGGAGACCATGGGTGCGGTTTACCCTTGACGCTGCATCACAGGCAGGAGCGCCTTCTATGGTGTACTCAACGACGAACCTGGGTGCACGAATGGCAAAACGTCATTTTTTCGGATGAATCCAGGTTCTGTTTACAGCATCATGATGGTCACATCCGTGTTTGGCTCATCGCGGTGAATGCACATTGGAAGTGTGTGTTCGTCATCGCCTTACTGGCGTATCACCCGGTGTGATAGTATGGGGTGGCGTTGGTTACACGACTCGGTCACCTCTTGTTCGCGTTTACGGCACTTTGAACAGTGGACGTTACATTTCAGATGTTGTACGACCCGTGGCTCTACCCTTCATTCGATCCCAGCGAAACCTTACATTTCAGCAGGATAATTCACGAGCGCATGTTGCACGTCCTGTACGGTCATGCCCTGGCCAGCAAATTCTCTAGATCTCTCATCAACTGAAAACGCCTGATCAATGGTGGCCGAGCAACTGGCTCGTCACAATACGCTAGTCACTACTCTTGATGAACTGTGGTATCGTGTTGAAGCTGCGTGGGCAGCTGTACGTGTATACGCCATCCAAGCTCTGTTTGACTCAATGCCCAGGCGCATTAATGCCGTTTTTACGGCCAGAGGTGGTTGTTCTGGGTACTGATTTCTCAGGATGTATTTACCCAAATTGCGTCAAAATGTAATCACATGTCAGTTCTAATATAATGTATTCGTCCAATGATTACCCGTTTATCAACTACATTTCTTCTTGGTGTAGCAATTTTAATGGCCAGTAGTGTAGTTGACCCCCCCATGAACCATGGACCTTGCCGTTGGTGGGGAGGCTTGCGTGCCTCAGCGATACAGATGGCCGTACCGTAGGTGCAACCACAACGGAGGGGTATCTGTTGAGAGGCCAGACAAACGTGTGGTTCCTGAAGAGGGGCAGCAGCCTTTTCTGTAGTTGCAGGGGCAACAGTCTGGATGATTGACTGATCTGGCCTTGTAACATTAACCAAAACGGCCTTGCTGTGCTGGTACTGCGAATGGCTGAAAGCAAGGGGAAACTACAGCCGTAATTTTTCCCGAGGACATGCAGCTTTACTGTATGATTAAATGATGATGGCATCCTCTTGGGTAAAATAATCCGGAGGTAAAATAGTCCCCCATTCGGATCTCCGGGCGGGGACTACTCAGGAGGATGTCGTTATCAGGAGAAAGAAAACTGGCGTTCTACGGATCGGAGCGTGGAATGTCAGATCCCTTAATCGGGCAGGTAGGTTAGAAAATTTAAAAAGGGAAATGGATAGGTTAAAGTTAGATATAGTGGGAATTAGTGAAGTTCGGTGGCAGGAGGAACAAGACTTCTGGTCAGGTGACTACAGGGTTATAAATACAAAATCAAATAGGGGTAATGCAGGAGTAGGTTTAATAATGAATAGGAAATTAGGAATGCGGGTAAGCTACTACAAACAGCATAGTGAACGCATTATTGTGGCCAAGATAGATACGAAGCCCACACCTACTACAGTAGTACAAGTTTATATGCCAACTAGCTCTGCAGATGATGAAGAAATTGAAGAAATGTACGATGAAATAAAAGAAATTATTCAGATAGTGAAGGGAGACGAAAATTTAATAGTAATGGGTGACTGTAATTCGAGTGTAGGAAAAGGGAGAGAAGGAAACATAGTAGGTGAATATGGATTGGGGCTAAGAAATGAAAGAGGAAGCCGCCTAGTAGAATTTTGCACAGAGCACAACTTAATCATAGCTAACACTTGGTTTAAGAATCATGAAAGAAGGTTGTATACGTGGAAGAACCCTGGAGATACTAAAAGGTATCAGATAGATTATATAATGGTAAGACAGAGATTTAGGAACCAGGTTTTAAGTTGTAAGACATTTCCAGGGGCAGATGTGGACTCTGACCACAATCTATTGGTTATGACCTGTAGATTAAAACTGAAGAAACTGCAAAAATGTGGGAAATTAAGGAGATGGGACCTGGATAAACTGAAAGAACCAGAGGTTGTACAGAGTTTCAGGGAGAGCATAAGGGAACAATTGACAGGAATAGGGGAAAGAAATACAGTAGAAGAAGAATGGGTAGCTCTGAGGGATGTAGTAGTGAAGGCAGCAGAGGATAAAATAGGTACAAAGACGAGGGCTGCTAGAAATCCTTGGGTAACAGAAGAAATATTGACTTTAATTAATAAAAGGAGAAAATATAAAAATGCAGTAAATGAAGCAGGCAAAAAGGAATACAAACGTCTCAAAAATGAGATCGACAGGAAGTGCAAAATGGCTAAACAGGGATGGCTAGAGGACAAATGTAAGGGTGTAGAAGCTTATCTCACTAGGGGTAAGATAGATACTGCCTACAGTAAAATTAAAGAGACCTTTGGAGAGAAGAGAACCAAGTGTATGAATATCAAGAGCTCAGATGGCAGCCCAGTTCTAAGCAAAGAAGGGAAGGCAGAAAGGTGGAAGGAGTATATAGAAGGTTTATACAAGGGCGATGTACTTGAGGACAATATTATGGAAATGGAAGAGGATGTAGATGAAGACGAAATGGGAGATACGATACTGCGTGAAGAGTTTGACAGAGCACTGAAAGACCTGAGTCGAAGGCCCCCGGAGTAGACAACATTCCATTAGAACTACTGACGGCCTTGGGACAACCAGTTCTGACAAAACTCTACCAGCTGGTGAGCAAGATGTATGAGACAGGCGAAATACCCTCAGACTTCAAGAAGAATATAATAATTCCAATCCCAAAGAAAGCAGGTGCTGACAGATGTGAAAATTACCGAACTATCAGTTTAATAAGCCACGGCTGCAAAATACTAACGCGAATTCTTTACAGACGAATGGAAAAACTGGTTGATGCAGACCTCGGGGAGGATCAGTTGGGATTCCGTCGAAATGTTGGAACACGTGAGGCAATACTGACCTTACGACTTATCTTAGAAGAAAGATTAAGAAAAGGCAAACCTACGTTTCTAGCATTTGTAGACTTAGAGAAAGCTTTTGACAATGTTGACTAGAATACTCTTTTTCAAATTCTAAAGGTGGCAGGGGTAAAATACAGGGAGCGAAAGGCTATTTATAATTTGTACAGAAACCAGATGGCAGTCATAAGAGTCGAGGGGCATGAAAGGGAAGCAGTGGTTGGGAAAGGAGTGAGACAGGGTTGTAGCCTCTCCCCGATGTTATTCAATCTGTATATTGAGCAAGCAGTAAAGGAAACAAAAGAAAAATTTGGAGTAGGTATTAAAATTCAGGGAGACGAAGTAAAAACTTTGAGGTTCGCCGATGACATTGTAATTCTGTCAGAGACGGCAAAGGACTTGGAAGAGCAGTTGAACGGAATGGACAGTGTCTTGAAAGGAGGATATAAGATGAACATCAACAAAAGCAAAACGAGGATAATGGAATGTAGTCAAATTAAATCGGGTGATGCTGAGGGAATTAGATTAGGAAATGAGACACTTAAAGTAGTAAAGGAGTTTTGCTATTTAGGAAGTAAAATAACTGATGATGGTCGAAGTAGAGAGGATATAAAATGTAGACTGGCAATGGCAAGGAAAGCGTTTCTGAAGAAGAGAAATTTGTTAACATCGAATATAGATTTATGTATCAGGAAGTCGTTTCTGAAAGTATTTGTTTGGAGTGTAGCCATGTATGGAAGTGAAACATGGACGATAACTAGTTTGGACAAGAAGAGAATAGAAGCTTTCGAAATGTGGTGCTACAGAAGAATACTGAAGATAAGGTGGATAGATCACGTAACTAATGAGGAGGTATTGAATAGGATTGGGGAGAAGAGAAGTTTGTAGCACAACTTGACTAGAAGAAGGGATCTGTTGGTAGGACATGTTTTGAGGCATCAAGGGATCACAAATTTAGCATTGGAGGGCAGCGTGGAGGGTAAAAATCGTAGAGGGAGACCGAGAGATGAGTACACTAAGCAGATTCAGAAGGATGTAGGTTGCAGTAGGTACTGGGAGATGAAGCAGCTTGCACAGGATAGAGTAGCATGGAGAGCTGCATCAAACCAGTCTCAGGACTGAAGACAACAACAACAACAGTGTAGTTGAATATAACAGTATGACAAGAGCAACATGTGGACAGTCACATCATATATGGTATATCCACACTAATTACGTGCGTAACAAGAGCTAGCATTTATAAAATGCTGATTATCATTGTAGTCTCTGTGGCATCATGGTGGAGTAGTGCTGCTTCATCTCCTGTACAGGGAACCCAAGTCTATAGTTTGGTTGGCAGACTGGTCGTAATTCTACTTGTCAATGTTTTCTATATGTTTCCTTCTTAGTTCATTCTACGGATAACCTCATTCCTTACCTATCCAGTCCACCTAATTTTCCACAATCCTCTGTAGCACCACATCTCAATGGTTCCCTCCTCTTCTGCTCCGGTTTTCCCTTAGTCTATGAATCACTGCCATACAATGCTGTGCACGAAATGTACATTGTCAGAAATTTCTTCCTCAAGTTATAGCCTGTGTTTGACATCAGTATACTTCTCTTGGCCAGGAATACCCTTTTCGCCTCTGCTAGTCTACTTTTTATGTTCTCCTTGCTTCGTAAGTGATGGGTTATTTTTCTTCCAAGGTAACAGAATTAGTTTATTTTGCTTACTTCGTGGTTCCCGATTTTGTTTTTAAACTCAGTTCTTCTATTCTTCAGTTTGTTGATCTTTCTTCGGTTTACTCTCAGTCCAGATTTAGCCTGCTCATTCCTTACACGTATCCTGTAATTCATCTTTGCATTCTGTGAGGACAGCGGTCCCATCATTGATATCTTTTCACCACGGATTTTAATTCCACTCTTCAAACTTTTTTTTAATTCTCATCATTGCTTCTTCAATAAATAGATTGAACAGAAGGGGTGAAAGACTACATCATGCTTTACACACTTTTTAATTCTAGAACTTCGTACTTTGTCTTCCAGTCTCGTTGTTTCCTCTTGCTTCTCGCTCATATTGTACATTATCCACCATTCCCCATAGCTTACTCCGATTTTTCTCAGAATATCGAACATCTTGTACCATTTAACATTGTCGAAAGCTTTCCCACTTCGATAAATCTTGTGAAAGCATTTTGATTCTACCCAAGTTATGTTTCCATTATCAATCGCAACCCTAGAGCTGTCTGTGTGGTGTAATTACTTTTATGAAAGCCACACTTATTTTCCTCTAACAGATCTTAAATTTTCTTTTCAATCTGAAAGTTATTCGTGTTTTATAGTGTGGTCACTGCAAGTCATAAAAGCACTTTTTTTTTAAAAACCTTCGCAACGAAAACACCGTGACTGTGTTGTGCATGTTATGCACGTTAGTAATACTCATTTATTTTTTCATTTGGCAGATGTGTTCTGCAGTAGTATGATATTTTATACGGTGTGATTGGAAGTTTTCTCATATTAATAGTAACCAATAGCATATTATTTCATGATTTCTCATACGTTGTTTAGAACATATACTGAAAAGCTTTATTCTGTTCAGGAACTCGTTTTACCACGTTTGTAAGTGCTTTGAGGAGGTGTGATGTTTAAAGCTTTCCCGGCATACTGATTGTTCCATAAAAACAGGGGAACTGCCGGATATCAGTACTTTGAGGAGGATTGACACTGAAGCTGTTTATTTCTGTTTTTGTGTTTACCTTTAGTTCGATCAGTGTACGGGCCTGTTATCATAGGACCACAGAAAGCGGTCTGAAGACGCTTAACTGTGACAACATGGGGTCATAGTTCTTAAGATATGACCCCTAATAATAATAATAATAATAATAATAATAATAATAATAATAAACTGTAAGCGCAGTTCGGCTCCACACCGTACATTTTTCGTTAACACGTCGGGATAAAAACATAACAAGTGTTGCGTTTGAGTACGTAATTTAACTACACAT
Source organism: Schistocerca gregaria (assembly GCF_023897955.1). Classification (NCBI taxonomy): domain Eukaryota; kingdom Metazoa; phylum Arthropoda; class Insecta; order Orthoptera; family Acrididae; genus Schistocerca; species Schistocerca gregaria. The sequence goes on from NC_064925.1 coordinate 254,779,198, forward strand.
TCATTTAATATAGCGGTAACGTCGAGTAGTATAATGGTTGCAGACAGATAAAGCACCAATTTGTATTGTCACTGCTCACCGTATGCAGATATGTCAGCTACGTAATCACTTTGCGCCGTTTTTTGTTCCCTTTTGACACTGCCGTAGCTCTCTTATTCACTCGGCACTGGAGTTTTTCGGCTTTTTAAATTCCTTTCCACCCGAACTGCCCTGTGACGTGCATTTTCTGTAATTCCGAACGTATTTACGAATCATGTGAGATGACATCTTTCATTATTTTGCAGTTTTCAATTTAATATTCCGGCGAATATTTTTATCTCATTTCCGCTCCTCTAGCTCCGTTCGCTCTTCACAATGACACCGGAATCAACGTCCTCGCTAAACATATTTATAGCTTATAACGATGACGTCACAGGCTAAATAAATGCTTCGAGGCAAGTACAGACGTGGTCAATCGGTCATGGTGTCAATCAGTGTTTACGCGTTATTAGCGTCGTACTTATTACTAATCAAATGTGTTTTGTCACACAAGAACTTCGATAGATGAGCGAATAGACGTTATCATGTGAAAACTAGGTAAAGAAATGAACTGTTTCATTAGGTGTGTGTTTTAAGCAGCAACATTCTTCTGCAACCAACAATAACATTTATCTACCACAAGATGTGTAACGATGTCTCGAACGCAACATAATTCGACAACGCGATACGGTACACGACACTTCAATGTTCCCACAGTGCAAGGTTTTTCGTGAAGGCTTTGTTATTTTCGGCTGGACAAATTCTTGTGTTTTCACTACTCATGCATCGACTGAGGTGAAATTACACCTCACTAGTGAAGGTTCAAATGGCTCTGAGCACTATGGGCCAACTTAACATCTGAGATCATCTGTCCCCTAGAACTTAGAACTACTTAAACCTAACTAACCTAAGGACATCACACACATGCATGCCCTAAACAGGTTTCGAAACTGTGAACGTAGCGGTGACGCGGTTCCAGACTGAAGCGCCTAGAACCGCTCGGCCACATGGGCGGCAATAGTGAAGGAAACAAAATCCATTTTGTAATGGAACTGGTCAGTGTCACTATTTTCTTCACAATTCACGATACATTCAAACAACTGGAGTACTCGATACAAACAAATGCAATGCGTATCCGATATAGAGACTTTTTTTAAAAAAATGACGCAAGTTTTGGCTATTGAGTGAACAAACAATAAAATACGAGGGCGTACTGAAAATTAATTTCTCTGAATTTTTATGTAAAATCTCTTGAAGCTCTTTAAATAAAACACACGCGAATAAAGCCGTGCAACATTATTCTTCATGTCTACACATTTGCAGCCTTCTGCCACTAGAGAGCTCCAAACTGTAGCGTGTAACATGGCGGTGTGCTACGTAACTACACTACTATCCATGAGGGATGTTTCCAACCGATTTCTCTTATACGAACAGCAGTTGACCGGCGTTGTTGTGATGCCTCGTGTAAGGAGCAGTAACGCGTACCATGACGTTTCCGACTTTGATAAAGGTCGAATTGTAGCCTATCGCGATTGCAGTTTATCGTATCGCGACATTGCTGCCCCGCGTTGGTCTAGATCCAATAACTGTTAGCATAATATGGAATCGGTGGGTTCAGGAGGGTAATACAGAACGCCGTGCTGGATCCCAACGGCCTCGTATCACTAGCAGTCGAGATGACAGGCATATTATCCTCATGGCTGTTTCGGATCGTGCAGCCACGTCTCGATCCCTGGATCAACACATGGAGACGTTTGCAAGACAACAAACATCTGCACGAACAGTTCGACGACGTATGCAGCAGCATTGACTATCAGCTCGGAGACCATGGCTGCGATCGTGTAGTCAACGACGAACCTGGGTGCACGAATGGCAAAACGTCATTTTTTCCGATGAATCCAGGTTCTGTTTACAGCACCGTGATGTTCGCATCCGTGTTTGGCGACATCGCGGTGTACGCACATGAGAAGCGTGTATTCGTCATATGGTGGTATGGGGCACCATTGATTACACGTCTCGGTCACCTCCTGTTCGCAATGACGGCACTTTGAACAGTGGACGGTTACATTTCAAATGTGTTACGATCCGTGGCTCTACCCTTAATTCGATCCCTGCGAAACCCTACATTTCAACAGGATAATGCACGACCGCATGCTGCACGTTCTGTACGGGCTTTTCTGGATACAGAACGTGTTCGGCTGCAGCCCTGGCCTGCACATTCTCCAGATCTTTCACCAATTGACAACGTCTGGTCAATGGTGGTCGAGCAACTGGCTTGTCACAATACTCCAGTCACTTCTCTTGATGAACTGTGGTGTCGTGTTGAAGTTGCATGGGCAGCTGTACCTGTACACGCTATCCAAGCTCTTTTTCCCAGGCGTATCAATGCCGTTTTTACGGCCAGAGGTCGTTGTTCTGGGTACTGATTTCTCAGGATCTATGCACCCAAATTGTGTGAAAATGTAATCACATGTAAGTTGTAATAGAATATATTTGTCGAATGAATGCCCGTTTATCATCTGCATTTCTTCTTGGTGTAGCAACTTTAATGGCCAGTAGTGTATGTCAGTGAGTGAAAAGCAACCGGCCGCAATAAAGTTTCCAAATGGAGCAGTTCGTCCACACGTGGAGCACCTTCTCCTTCAGCATGCTAGTACCAGACCACACACGAGCGGTGCGACAGCTACAACAAACCGACGCCTTCGGTTCACTGTCGTCAATCATCCTCCCGACTTGGTTCCATCCGATTTTCATCTAACACTTAAAGAACTTCTGTAAGTAGGCTGCTTAGGTTTTTATATTGGTAACGCCACGTAGCGCTCTGTATGAAAATCACTGGCTGTGCTGCGTGCAGTCTGTGGATGGTTTGCACTGTTGTTGGCTAATGTAGTGTTGGGCAGCTGGATGTGAACAGCGCGTAGCGTTGCGCAGTTGGAGGTGAGCCGCCAGCAGTGGTGGGTGGATGTGGGGAGAGAAATGGCGGCGTTCTGAAATTTGTAGGACTGGATGTCATGAACTGCTATATATATTATGACTTTTGAACACTATTAAGGTAAATACGTTGTTTATTCTCTATCAAAATCTTTCATTTGCTAACTATGCCTATGAGTAGTTGAATCTTTTATTTAGCTGGCAGTAGTGGCGCTCGCTGTAACGCAGTAGTTCGAGTAACGAAGATTTTTGGTGAGATAAGTGATTTGTGAAAGGTATAGGTTAATGTTAGTCGGGGCCATTCTTTTGCAGGGATTTTTGAAAGTCAGATTGCGTTGCGCTAAAAATATTGTGTGTCAGTTTAAGCACAGTCACGTATAATTTTTCTAAGTGGACATTTAATATGTCGACTCTTAGCCGAGGATACCTCACTGGAATCTTCTGATTTTTTTCTTGTAGTTTGTGTAATTAGTGTAGCTTTTGTTTTATTGCTAGCGCGTAATTGTAGAGTGAATCTCCTTTGTAGTTGTAGTCTTTCATTGTTGTACAGTAAAACAGGTGTGGCACGCATGTAAATTTGCACCAAGTGTTTCGCAGCTGCGCTTGCAATTAACGAGATATTATTTTCAGTGCAATGTTAATGTGTTTTCTTATTTTTGCTCTTCAAATTGTGGTTTACTGTGTTGTCGTGTGAAATATTGTGACAATAAGGGTGTGTGAAAAACGTAATACTAGGCTCCAAAGTAAACTGAGAAATGACAGTGAAGACGAAAGCAGTGTGTTAGTGCCACCGTGTAATGAATTACCTAATGTTCAAAGTAGTTCAAAAATGGTTCAAATGGCTCTGAGCACTATGGGACTTAACATCTGTGGTCATCAGTCCCCTGCAACTTAGAACTACTTAAACCTAACTAACCTAAGGACATCACACACATCCGTGCTCGAGGCAGGATTCGAACCTGCGACCGTAGCAGTCGCGCGGTTCCGGACTGAGCGCCTAGAACCACGCGAGACCACCGCGGCCGGCTTCAAAGTAGTAATTTGGTAATTGTGCACAGGGAAATGGAGCGGGCTGCAAATAATGGTGTAGGCAGTGAAACAATTAGTGAACAGGGAAGCATTATCGATCGATCGGTCGGCAACAGCTTGCCTCAGGATTCCGAAATTACAGGACACAATCTTTGGTGTTGCGTCCTCGCCATTTTCTCAAATCAGTCAAGAACATTTTCTGCTTTTCAAAATGCGAATATTGCCGGTTCAAATGCATTGCCAAATAGCACTGAGGAACATGTTTCAGACAACAGTGCATTGTTATTACAATTAATGCAACAAATGGGACAAAAGCTTCAAAAGTTAGACACAATGGAACAAAATCTTCAAACGTTAGACACAATGGAACAACACCAGAGACAAACACAGCAACAGTTAGACACAATGGAACAAAATCAGAGACAAACACAGCAAAAGCTTCAAAAGTTAGACACCACACTTGAACAAACACGTGACGATTTAACTACTGAGTTACATAACATCCAATCGAAATGTCAAAAAGTCGATAATGACGTAAAAACACAAGTTTGTGAGCATTTTCAACTTATTTTTTTGCGGCATGAAAATGCATTACAGAATCACGAAGCAGACATAAAAGAAGTGCAAATCATTGTTCATGAAAATCATGAGACCTTGTGGGCTAAAACTGACTCAGTTGCATCTACCGGTTCGGATACGCTGCTTGCAAAAACCCAGGAAAACTTAAAGGACACAGTAGATACGATTTCAATACAAATGGACACTCTGAAACTTGGTTCAGAAAAACACACTGAGGAAATAAGTACACTATCGGAGAAAGTAGCGAACTTTCGGATCAGTTCACTAACTTATCTGCAAAGGTAGATGATGATCTGAATAACACAAGACCTGTAGCCATCACTGACACAGTAGAGTATGAACAAATTAAGAAACTCAAACAAAATCAGAATCAAATTAATACGCAACACAAAAGAGAAATCCGGGAAGTACAAGATCAGTTGGCTCAAGTAATTCAAAAATTACATATTTCACAGGACACTCGCGCTCCAACACGGGAAGAGGGACTTAGAAATACGGAAAAGCCACAAAATAATAACACAGGGCATTTTGGAAATTATGAAAGAAATTGGCAAGGTGCACCGAATTTTGAGATGGAACCGCCGACACGACGTAACAATGATCGATATGCTACTCGCCGACACGATGATTTTGACTATAAGCTATTCATTACTACACGTAAATTCAAAACATTTAAGAAATCTAGCAACGACATTCATCCGCGTGGCTCCATCAATTCTATCATTGTTTTCCTCCCAACTGGTCATTAGAGCACAGATTAGAGTTTATGTGTGGCCACTTAGAGAATGAACCAGCTGAAAGAATGCGATCGGTCATTCACGATTGTCACAGTGAAGGAGAATTTTATCATGCCTTCCTCTCAGCGTATTGGTCTCAAGCCACACAAGACCGAGTAAAACATGGCATCATAATGACGAAACATTTCGAACAATCTGAATTTTGCAGTCTTGTGAAATATTTTGAACACATGTTGCACAAGAATCAGTACTTGTCAAACCCATAACAGCCCCTCAGAACTCATCCGCATTTGCTTAATCCAATTACCTGAACATTTACGACATATTATTTTGGCAGGACATTGCAAAGACGACATTGAAACTTTTCAGCGACTCTTACAAGAAATAGAAATTGACACTGACAATCGCGGAAAGCGAAAACAGGAACACAACAATTACAGGTCACATCCGTCACAATTCCACGATGAAAGAAATAATAACTGGACACGACAAGGCTATTCTCACAACACAAATCGTGACCAAAACAGACACCACCCGTATGACAACCGTTGGAAGAATAATAGTTACAGAGAAAGATCGCATTTCCGTAGTAATGAATATGACAGAGACAATCATAGAAACAGACAATATGGCAATCAGAACCATCATTATCACGGGAGACAGAATAACTTCAGACCCAACGGTCCACCGTGCAGTGATAATTCAGGGAGAAATTCTCCACCACTTACCCGACAACAAAGAAACTACAGGAACTACCGACATGACGACAGACGATATAATCATAACGACAGACCTGAATTTCATCAGAACTGGCGGGATTTAAACAGGGCTGGGCCCTCTCGGCAAGGTGAATTTGTAGAAGTTAGGTCTCCTAATCCTAATAACGACGCGTGCCAGCAAAGAAACAGACAATGACTCGCACCACAGGCAGCCACGTGCGCCGGCTGGCTCAGGGAAAAATAACATACACGCTAACATTGAGAAAAATTTTAGCATTCCTTACTAACGTATAAAACATGATGATTGCCTTGAAGCTGAAACTCTGCGCACTAGAAAGGTAAAAGATTGCACCACATTTAACATGTAAAACCATTTATTGAAAGATAATCTGCTTTTTAACTTTTCTTCGCTATAAAACTTTTCACTTCACATTTCTAGTATGCTTTGTCAGACTTAAGAAACTGTTACCATGCAACAATGTTTGAAGTTAAATATCAAGTCAAGAACCAAGAGAACTTATTTAAACAGAAATTACGAATGCCTTGTTATAGTGAACAGTCGACACAGTGTTCTTATTTGTACATTCTTGCTTGTTAGTTGCACGATTACGTAACGACTACAAGGCTTACATACTTAGAACAAATACCAGTACTGCTAATGAGATTTTACTGCAACATTTTGGTTTACTTGAAAATACATTCTGGATTTAAAGTATTTTCTGTGAGATACCAGACGACACAGTGGTTAGTTTATGTGACAGCTACACGATTTTATCACGACGCTACTAATGAGTGACAATTTACAATGTTGCTTTTGCGGTGTTTCTGTTTTATATCTGCACAGTTTTTCTGAATTATTCTGGAAAGTAAAACATGTTTTAGTAGTAACTTTTGTGGTATAGCTACAAGGAGACAGTCTTTTCCGTAGCACAACAATACGTTACAGCACAGTACTTTCTTCACCATGGCAATAAGCGCAATAACTAAGATATCTACACGCAAAGCATTTCACTTTTGTTTATCATGAGGTAAGTGTATTGACTTCTGCAGAACTTAGCTTTCGGAGGACGATAACTACGGCACTTCCACAGAGATTATCTTACAACAAGACGCACAGTTTAGCGCTACAGTACACGTATTTTAGTGATTAATTTTGTACTTAAAACATTTAGTTTTAAAGATAGTTGAAGTACAATGATACAAAGGTGTTCTGTGATACATTTCATTCCATTGCTCTAATCTGTAACACTTGAGGGTATAATTACATTAATCCTCAGGGGGTACACGCTTACTTTGTGTATCATGTGCTTGGCAAGCACAAGGAGCCCTAGCTAATATGGTATTTGCTTAACAAACTTTACACATCGGTACCATGTTTCTCTAACACAGAATTACACAGATATCTCATTATGTAACTGAGAGAGAGAAACATTTATTTTACTACATCAGTGACAGAGGTTTACGTAATTACACCGTTGGATAACTTCACACTTATGAAATTGTATTCTGTCTGTACTTTGTGAACTCTTCATATTTTTTCAGAACCATTGTGATACTATGAGAGCTTTGAATGAAGTATGTGGTTTGTGATCATGATTTTTAAAGTACATTTGAGGTAGATGACACTATTGAAATGAGCAGAGTATTTTTTTAAGGTTTTGAAATTATTGGAGGAAGCTACGACGGTTTTGAGATTTGACTGAGGTGTTATGATGTTACTATAATGATGAAAATGTGTATTATGCTGTTCAGGTATGTTTATGATCAATAAGCTGATGCTAGATGAGGAATTTGATTATGCTAAATACGTGTTATGATGAAATATTGAAGAAGTGTCGACGAATATGTACATGTCTAATAAGGTAAGCAATAATGAGTAGTGGTTAGGGACTCTGGTTTGTGAAAAGAATGTTGGAAACCAAGAATAGTAGTTTAAAAGTTATGAAATGTGTGTATATGCGTGAATGTATCACAATGCCGGCGAAAATTTTTTGGACACTGTTATATTTACAGGATTTTATTTCTACACATTTGTAACGTAAATCCTTGACCTGTGATATTTTTATATGAGAGTGCCACTGTAGCGGAAACTGCTGTCGTAAATATTTCGGTAAGAAAGGTGTGACCCTGACGTAATGCGTTTTGTGCGCCTAGCTGAGAGATAGTCGTCTGACAAAAGAAAGCCATTAGGTGGAGAAAAAAGAGGCCATTATCCTCGCTATTGACATTCCATTGTAGAAAGCATCGCAAATACGACACGCTCATTACTTGAAAAGAAACTTATATCTGCGCACCTGATTATGACAAGTGTCTTTCTACAACAGTTGAGAGAATTTCTACTAACTTATGAAATGTCACATGACTATTGAATGATATTTTTGTGCTTTGCTTTTCATAGTTGCTTATTTCATTTGATATCTGGTTTCCAGCTGTGTTGCAGCTTTGGTTTTATAAAATAAAATTATATGCATTTGCTAATGTGAACACTTTCTGTCAACAGATCTATTAAATAATAATTTTATGATCCACGTTCTTCGAATAAGGAGCACTTGGAAAGGAAATGCGAAAATATTTTGTTGAGCCCAACCTACATAGGTAGGAATGATCATCAAAATAAAATAAGAGAAATCAGAGCTCGAACAGAAAAGTTTAGGTGTTCGTTTTTCCCGCTCGCTGTTCGGGAGTGGAATAGTAGAGAGATAGTATGATTGTCGTTCGATGAACCCTCTGCCAAGCACTTAAATGTGAATTGCAGAGTAGTCATGTAGATGTAGAAAGAACAATGAGAAGGGATTAATGACAGTTACTGCATACATAATTTTCTTTTCAACTACTTGGTAATTTTTTTGGTAGAATAACTTCTTGTGGTGCACCACTTTAATGACATAGATATGAAGATGTGAACAGACATTTCCCTTTTCTGCATTGTTGTCTTTAGTGTAATATTTTTTTCTGCTTGAGCTTTGTCATGTTTAGGTTAAGTTGTAGCATTTGCTGCTGCTGTTTGCCAGGCATAGTATTACTGAATTTGACTTTGTATTACTCTGTTAAGCCAGTTTTACTACTGATTTATTTTTCTTGTTTGCTGCAAAGTGTCTTATATTAGTTGTAATATTTCAGTTGATTTGCTAATTTAGATTTCCTGCTGCTTGCTTTGCCAATTTGCATTTTTTTGTCATTGCTGTTAGTGTTAATTGTTTTGTGCTGCTGCATTGCGTCGTCCCTTAGTTTATGCATCTGAGCTCAGTAGATTTAATTTAGCTTAAGATGGGGTAGGCTATATAAGAGAACGAGTTGTGATGAATTGGGAGAAATCCATTGAGAAGCTATAAGAAAATGGTTTGGCCAAAAAAGTATTTTGAAAGAGGATACGAACAAAAAGTAGGGTTTAGGTACAACAGGTTTAGGTAGGATTTTCTTGGAAATAAATGATGAGGTAAGATAATGGAAAATAAATAATGAGGTAAGAAAAATGTGAACATATAAATACAGAAAGCATGCTTCGATAGGATTTTCTTGGTGGGAACAAATGTTGAAATAAGATGAAAGATCTATGGAATGAAGTTTTGGGTTGGACTGCAGTACCAAATGTTACACTGAAAACAAACACTGCACTTTCCTCTTGTGTTATTCTGCTATGTGTTTGTGTACCCTTATTTATTTGTGTTTTTCCTGTCTTTATGTGTTTATCTGATGAGAGTTATGTTGTAGAATTTTTCTAGTACTATGTTATTTACTTTGTAAAGACGTTTAGACATTATTTATCTGTTCTGTTTCGTTGCTCATGTGTGAAGTTTATGTTCGAAAAGTTATTCTGATCTGTTGTCTATGTTCTTCTGTCATAATTCCTGTAACACTGATGTATATGCTATTCCGATTCTTTTGTAAAGCCTGTATTACTACAAATGTTATCTGTATTGTTATGTTCTTTAATGATGTATTTTGTACCTTTGTTATTGTATTCTCATGTTATAAAATTGTAATTGACACCAGTTCATCAAATTAAGTAACTTGTAAGCATTCATTTCAATGCACATATTTCTGTTGGTCATAGTATATGCACAATATGTAAAAAAAGAGGACTGTTAGTGTTCGCACATGTGTTGATAATTCAGCAAGGGACTGGTTAACAGTATTGCTGATTCTAAGGACAATTTCAAAAACTTTCTGAGTGCACAAGTGGTGGTTTATGCACTTGCTATATTGTCCGCAAGACTCTTCAATGGTGATTGTGCACCTGCACGGTTGCAACAGATGGCTGCTGGCCATCTCTACAAGGACTACAGTGGATCTGCATCTTTGATGTCCTACCAATACCATTATTTCTGCAAGGACTACTGTGGGTCTGCATCTTTGATGGCCCACCGATACCATTATTTCTACAAGGACTACAATGGGTCTGCATCTTTGATAGCCCACCAAAGGCATTATTTCTACAAGGACTGCAGTGAGTCTGCACTTCTGGTGGCCCACCAATACCGTAATCTCTACCAGGACTACAGTGGGTCTGCTCTGTGATGACCTACCTACCAATATTCTTCTAAACTTCGACTGACTCTGCTGTGGGTTTGCTCTGTTGTGGCCCGTTACCTGTCTGCATGTCAAGAGTCAGCACTGTATTTCCTTTGGATGGACAACACTACTTCTTCAAGACTGGATGGAAATCCACTACTTCCGTGGGCATTTTCTTTTACTGCTCAGACTTTGAGAAAAAAAACCCTGCAATTTTACTGTGATGAATGATCAGGACTGTCTTTATCGACTATGAGAAAATTTTAGCTTTTGACCAACATTGTATCGATAAGTGTGTGAATTTGATTTCTTTGTTATTGTAATTATGAAAAAATTTTTCAAATCTGTATTGGCCACTGCCCAAAATAATTTATAAAATTTTTTGTGGGGAGCATGGGGGCTGTAAGTAGGCTGTTAAGGTTTTTATATTGGTAACGCCACGTAGCGCTCTGTATGAAAATCACTGGCTGTGCTGCGTGCAGTCTGTGGCTGGTTTGCATTGTTGTTGGCTATTGCAGTGGTGGGCAGCTGGATGTGAACAGCGCGTAGCATTGCGCAGTTGGAGGTAAGCTACCAGCAGTGGTGGATGTGGGGAGAGAAATGGCGGAGTTCTGAAATTTGTAAGACTGGATGTCATGAACTGCTATATATATTATGACTTTTGAACACTATTAAGGTAAATACATTGTTTATTCTCTATCAAAATCTTTTATTTACTAACTATGCCTATCGGTAGTTAGTGCCTATCAGAAGTTGAATCTTTTATTTAGCTGGCAGTAATGGTGCTCGTTGTAGTGCAGTAGTTCGAGTAACGAAGGTTTTTGGTGAGGTAAGTGATTTGTGAAAGGTATAGGTTAATGTTAGGCAGCCATTCTTTTGCAGGGATTTTTGAAAGTCAGATTGCGTTGCGCTAAAAATATTGAGTGTCAGTTTAGTGTTGATCAGCATAGGTAAAGAGCGAAATGTCTGAGTGCGTTCAGTCCTGCTCAGCTATTTGAAAATCAAATAATGTGAGAGGTTTATCAGCACAGTGATTAATTAATTTTTCTAAGGGGACGTTTCACATCTTCGAGGATTTCACGTTGACAATGATGAAGCGGGCCAAACTGAAGTGACGTTGTGGCCCCGTCAACTAAGTCATTCCACAGTGACGGTATCAACAAACTGGTCTCTCGTTCGGAGATATGTGTACGTCGTCAAGGTGACTGAATTAGGAAATAAACGTGTAGACATGATCAACAAAGATGCACAATGTTAATAACTTAGTTACATTTAAAAAGCATTAACAATTTTCGCACAAAAATTTGGAGGGTTTCTCTTGTGTTATTTATGTTCAAATACAAAAATATATATTCGTATGATGACAGACAAATATTGTTAATTTAGTTATCTTTCAAACAGTTAACTTATTTTTCATATCTTCGATTTAATACAAGATTTTAGTTACATTTGAAATTAGTTTAATTGTTGTTGTTTGTATAATTTATCGTGGGTAATATTGCGAGAGCATTTGTTAAAAATATGTTTCTGGATGAATAAATCGTTACTCTGTTACATTGCTGTGCTGCGAGTTTTTACGTTTCTGATCATCTTGACGTAACTTTTTGTGGCGCGTCTTAATAGTAGTCTGGGGTCTGTTCCTTTGTGTTGTAAGTTGAAGCTCGTGTATGTACTTGGCGAAAGAGTGATGTAGTTGGTGTTCTGATTTCATCATTGTAAAAACAGAAAATGTGAAACGAAGAAAATAAACCAAATGAAGGATATACTAGTAATTTAATCTTCTAAATCTTCTTATCTGAAAGACAGAAACCTGAATCACACTTCCTAGACGCAAATTATTGATACAGCGAGCCATGTTTCTCAGAGAGGTACATTTTCGGCGAGAAGCCACAAGAAGCAAATAAGTAATACTATTTATTATTGAACAACCTTCGTTTTCAGACTTTCTTTAGCTGCACTATACCAGCGTAGCCACTGCTGACTAAAAGGGAAATTGATTTGACTTTTCCAACTTCCAACACATTTAACGTTGTTTTTCGCGGTAGTACAGAGAAGGACCAGTGGCCAAGGGAATACTGTACATTTTAGCATTAGAGCCTTTGCTGTGCGCTCTGGGACACCGTCTCACGGGTTTGTCGATTGGTGACTTCGTTTCTAGTTGTACTGCGTATGCAGATGATCTGATGCTGACTCTTCGTCACGAACATAATGTTGTTAGCCACTTATGCCGAAGTTTCGGGGAGCCCTATTAATGAAAATAAATCGATGGCCATGAATATTGGCACTGGAATGACACCTGCAAGCGTCGTCCCACTTGGACTGAGCTATGAAATCCGCTTTCTTGATACCGATTTCACTGACGACAGCTCACGCACGACGACCCTTAATTATCGGAGCCTCTTGCAGTACATCCGTGCTGGACTTATGGAGCATTGTCTCGGAGCTCTGGAGCTTCATCAACGCACCAAATTTATTGATGTCTATCACCATCACGAATTCCGCATGTAGCGCAAACACTACCGGTGGCTAAACACATACCTCGGACTATCATGGCGGTATTAGGCTCATTTCTCAGGATTCCTTCTGTTTCTTCGCAGTTATTTTTTTGTACTCATGTTTTCCTTCCCTAACTTCTGTGATGGCCCTTTTTAGAGGTGTCCATTCCTCTTCAACCGTACTGCCTAGTGAGCCATTCCTCATTGCTGTATCTATAGCCTTCGAGAACGTAACCGCATCTCGTCATTTCTTAGTACTTCCGTGTCCTACTTTTTTAGGTATTGATTCTTCCTGACTAATGTGTTAAACTTCAGACTACTCTCCATCACTAGTATACTGTGATCTGAATCCGATTTCGGAATCTCTGTCTGACCATGATGAACTCTAACTGAAATCTTCTCCTATCAGCCGGTCTTTTCGAAGTATACCTCCTCCTCTTGTGATTCCTGAATAGAGTATTCGCTATTACTAGCTGAAACTTGTTACAGAAAATTAGTCTTGTTCCTCTCTCATTCCTTGTCCCAAGCCCATAGTCTCCTATAACCTTTTCTTCTACTTTTTCCCCTACAGCTGCATTCCTGTCTGCCATGACCATTAGATTTTCGTATGCCTTTACGTACTGTATTACCCTTTCAATATCCTCATACACTTTCTATATCTTTTCATCCTCAGCTTTAGACGTCGGCATGTGTACCTGAACTGTCGTTGTCGGTGTTTGTTTGCTGTAGATACTGATAAGACCAACCCCATCACTGAAATGTTCAGAGTAACACACTCTCTGCCCTACCTTCCCATTGATAACGAGTCCTACTCCCATTAACCATTTTCTTCTGCTGTTGGTCTTACCCTATACTCTTCTGATCAGAAATCCTTGTCTTCTTTCCACTTCACTTCACTTCACTGCACTGACCCCTCTATATCTAGACTGAGACTTTGTATTTCCTTTTGCAGGTTTTCTAGATTCCCTAACACGTTCAAGCTTCTGATATTCCATGCCCCGATTAGTAGAACGTTATCCTTTCGTTGATTATTCAATCTTTTTCTCATGGTACCTCCTTGGCCCTCCATTCCCGGAGATCCGAATGGGGGACTATTCCGGAATCTTTTGCCAATGGAGAGATCATAATGGCACTTCTTCAATTACAGGCCACATTCCCTGTGGAGACACATTACGTATCTTTAATGCATCCTTATGCTGATGATCATCGCTGATTCTTCCGCCTTTAGGGATAGTTTTCCATCCCTGGGACAAGAGATAGCTCAGAACCTCTGTCCGCTTCTTCGTCCTCTCTCGCAGGGCCGTTGGCACAATGAAGGGTGACTTCTTATGCCGGAAGTCTTCGGCCGCCTATGCTTATTATTAATCATAATTTAAGTAGCGGCGGGATTTGAACCCGGGATCGAAGACTTTTTCATTGTGAATCAAAGACGCTACCACGTTTTTTATATCTCTATTTGTTCGGTATGGTTCTTTCTGTGATTTCGGGGCGGACGTCCCATGATGCTTGTTCAAGCTCATCAGTGACCCATTAACTCAGTTTCTTTTTATTTATTTTTTTATTACAGAGGGCAGCTAACCCTGTGACCGAACACGCTGAGCTACCGTATCAGCTACCCCTACACCACGTCTATGAGTGGGGTGCGGAAATACTAAGGATTCAAGAGATACGCTTGAAGTTCTCTAAGGCTACAGATACTACCGTAAGGAATAGGTCAGTAGGCAGCTCAACTGAAGAGGAATGGGTATCTCTAAAAAGGGCAATGACAGAAATTGGAAAGAAGGACATAGGTAAAAGATGATAACGGAGGAGAAACCATGGTTAACAGAAAAAATACTTCAGTTGATCGATGAAAGAAGGAAGTACAGAAAATTTGAGGGAAATTCAGAAACAAAGAAATATAAATCGTTGAGGAATGAAATAAATAGGAGGTGTGTGGGCAATCTAAGACGAAATGGCCATATGAGAAATACGAACAAATCGAGAGAGAAATGATTTTGGGAAGGACGATTTTTTCAGATTTTTCAAACATGTTGCATCATTTGACATTACCGAACGCCTTTTCCGGGTCGACAACTCCTATGAACTTGTCTTTATTTTTCTGTAGCCTCGCTTACGTTATCAACCGCAACGTCAGAACTGCCTCTCTGGTGCCTCTACCTTCCCTAAAGTCAAACTGATCGTGATCTAACTCATCCACAGTTTTCTTTTCCAATCTTCTGTATATGATTATTGTCAACAATTTGGATGCACGAGCTGTTAAGCTGATTGTGCGACAGTTCTCACACTTGTCAGCTCTTGCAGTCTTCGGAAGTGTGTGGATGATATTTTCCCAAAAGTAGATGGTTTGTTGCGAGACACATACATTTTACACACCAACTTGAGTAGTCGTTTTGTTGCCACTTCCCCCAATGATTTTAGAAATTCGGATGGTATGTTATCCATCCCTTCTGCCTTAGTTGATCTTAAGTCATCCAAAGCTCTTTTAAATTCTGATTCTAATACGGGATCTCCTATCTATTCAAATCAACTCCTGTTTCTTCTTCTATCACATCAGACAAATCTTACCCCTCATAGAGGCCTTCAATGTACTCTTTCCACCTATCTGCTCCCTCCTCAGCATTGAACAGTGGAATTTCTGTTGCACTCTTAATTTTACCGGCCTTGCTTTTAGTTTCACCGGCTTTCCTATTTGCTGAGTCAATCCTTCCGACAGTCATTTCTTTTTAGATTTCTTCACATTTTTCATGCAACCATTTCAATTTAGCTTCGCTGCTCTTCCTATTTATTTCATTCCTCAGCGACTTTTATTTCTGTATTCTTGAATTCCCCTGAACATTTGTATACTTCCTTCCTTCATCTATTAACTGACGTATTCCTTCTGTTGGCCATGATTTCTTCGGAGTTAACTTCTTTTTACCCGTGTTTTTCATTCCAATTTCTGTCATTTCCCTATTTTGAGGTGTCCATTTCTGCTGAACTGCCTACTGATTTATTCATTATCGTAGTATCTGTAACATTAGGGAACTTCAAGCGTATCTCGTCATTCCTTAGTACTTGAGTATTCCGCTTCTTTGTGTGTTCATTCTTCCTGAATAATCTCTTTATGATCAGCCTACTCTTCATAATTTTTGGTCTGAACCTACACCTTACAATCCACTACCTGATTTCGGAAATTGACTGATCATGACGTAATCTAACTGAAATCTTCCTGTATCTCCCCTCCTTTTCCAAGTCCACCTCCTTTTTCTTGGATTCTTGAAAAGAGTATTCGCTATTACACGCTGAAATTTATTGTAAAACTCAGTTTTTTTCCTCTCTAACTCCTAGTATGTATCCTGTATTCTTCTGAAACCCTTTGTTCTACTCCGCGTTCCAAGCCCCTTCGACTACTAGATTTCCGTCTTTCTTTATGTACTCAATTACCCGTTCAGAATCGTCATATATTTTCTCCATCTCTTAATCTTCAACTTGTAACGTCAGCATGTATACCTGATCTGCTGGTTTGCCGTCGATTCAAATGAGAATAAACTTGTCACTGAACTGTTGACAGTAACACTCTCTCTGCCCTACACTCTTATTCGTAACAAAACCTGCTCCCGTTATACCATTTTCTGTCGCTGCTGGTAATTCCCTATCCATCCCACTAGAAAACCTTGTCTTCTTTCCCTTTCGCTTGATTGATACCCACCATATCTAGATTGTACACTGGTATTTCCCTCTTGAGACTTCCAGTTTTCGTACCATGCTCAAATTTCTGACATTCCACATCCCGATTCGTAGAGGATAATCCTTTCGTTGGTTATATGATCTATTTTCTCATGGTCACCTCCATCTCGGCAGTCCCTTAACGGATGGGTGACTATTCCGGAATATTTTGTGAATGTAGCTGTCATCACGATAGTTTTTCAATTACAGGCCACACATTGTGTGCCTTTAATGCAGTGATTTCCATTGTCTTCTGCATTCTCATGCCATTGATAACTGCTCATTCTTCCGAATTAAGGGGCAGTTTCGCACCTCAAACGCAAGAGAGTGCCCTGAACCTCTGTCTGCTCCTCTGCCCTCTTTGATAAGACCATTTGCATAATGAGGGTGACTTATTATGCCCGAAGTCTTCGGCCGCCAATGCTAATAAGTTTTCTTTACAATGCAAGTTATGGCGGGATTCTAATCCAGGACCGAGAACGTTCTGATTACTGATCAAAGAATTTTTTTTTTACTCTGTGTTGTCCGTTGCGTTTGGTCTGGGCGGCCGTCACAAGACATCCGTTCAAGTTGATCATTGATTCCTTTACTGAGTTTTCTTTATTAAAGACCGCCACCGCCTCTCTAACCGAACACGATCACGCTGAGCTACGTGCCGGCTCCCGAGACCAGGGCTAAAATGACATTCCATCCCAAGAGAAGTCTACTACTATCAAACATAGGCCTTCATTTGAGGAAGAAATTGCTGAGAATGTACGTTTGCACCCCAACATTGTATGGTAGTTAAACGTTGACTGTGGGAAAACCGGAACAGAAGAGATTCGAAGCATTTGAGATGTGGTGCTACAGACGAATGTTGAAAACTAGGTGTTTCGATAAGTGGCGGTTCTCTGTAGAGTCGACGAGGAATGGAATAAATGGAAAATACTGGCAATAAGAAGGGACAGGATGGTAAGACGTCTGTTCAGACATCAGGAAATAACTTCCATGGTTTTACAGGGAGCCGTAAACGATACAAACTGTAGAGGAGAACAGAGTTTGGAAACCTTCAGCACAGAACTGAGGACGCAGATTGGAAGTGCTACTCCGAGATGAGGAGGTTAGTACAGGACAGGAATTCGTGCTTAGCCGTATCGAATCACTCAAAAGACTGACAACAAAAAAAGATGAGGAGGGGGAGGGTCGAGGTTCATCGGGAGTTCTGAGGTTCATCGGGAGTTCTGCGATCCTATGGGTGTCAATAAACGACCAGAATCGTGTACTGTACGCTAAACTGATTTCTCTCTCGTTTCCTGCACATTACGAACATGGTATGCGCCGCGCGGGATTAGCCGAGCGGTCTCGGGCGCTACAGGCATGGACTGTGCGGCTGGTCCTGGCGGAGTTCCAGTCCTCCCTCGTGGGAGTTCGAGTCCTCCCTCGTGCATGGGTGTGTGTGTTTGTCCTTAGGATAATATAAGTTAAGTAGTGTGTAAGCTTAGAGACTGATGACCTTAGCAGTTAAGTCCCACAAGATTTCACACACATTTGAACATGATATGCCAGATGTTTCGACTTCTGAACCGTTCCCTAATCATTACTACACGAAAAATGAGATTTGTGAGATTTAGCACCCGTGAAAATGGAAGGTCACTCGATTTCTTCTTCTCTGGAAGTGATTCGCATTCCCGGAAACATTCGAATAATAAGTATTTAGCCATAAGCACTGCAGCATTTGGATATGCATCTGCAAAACAAGTTTACGAACGACTGGCAAATACTTCTCATGCTCTTGGTGGAACAACGTTGTTGTAAAGAAATGCGATGGGCAATAATTTAGGCGCCAACCCGTTAAATTCGCGACTTCGTTTGGTGGCAGTAGAACTTGTGATGATATATGCATGTGGTTGATCGAAGTAATGCACTACAATTCGCTTTCTCTGTATATTATTTTTCTTTACTATTAAACAAACGAACTTTAAACGGTGGTGGAATCCATAAACTGTGTTATAAGTTAGTGAACACAGCTCGTTGCATCAGATGAGGAGGGACAGAATGGCAGGGACTGCTGCAGCATGAGAGACATCTGCCGTCAGTAACGTCAAGTGCAGGCGTCACACAAATGGGAAATGTAAATGATCAAAGGGACGTCGCCGTGGCAGCACCGCACCACCAGATAAAGCGGGACGCATTGTCGGAACACCAAAGCACGTGCTGCAAGTTCGAGAGGCAGAGACATGCGTGCATAAAGCAGCAGTTCTGATCAATACGTCACGACACTGCGTTTCCGTAGAGTACCAGCGAATATATACGTTTTGGAACAGCACCGCATCGACGACGTAGAGGAAGACAACTGCACAGTCCTACAGCTATTCATACGAAGCGCAAGGCCTTCGTTCCAACAGGATGTTCGCAAGCTCGCACACAAAGATTGCAGCACTGAACGCAAGCCCACCATACACACAATATGACATGAGGATTGCTTAAATGGACCACAGCAGTATTGGAGAGTAACTCTGGGCTGACAAAAAGTCATGGAATAGCGATTTGCACACATACAGCTGGCGATAGTATCGCGTACATACGGTAAAGGGAAGAGCATTGATGATTCGTGTGGTAAGGTTTCCGACGTGATTATGGCTGCAGACGGGAATTAACAGACTTTGAGCGCGGAATGGTAGTTGCAGCTAGAGGCATAGGATGTTTCATTTCGGAAATCGTTAGGGAATTCCATATTTTCGGATCTACGGAGTCCGGAGTGTGCCGAGGAAACCAAATTTCAAGCATTACTTCTCACCGCAGACAACGAAGTGGCCGACAGCCTTTGCTTAACGACCGAGAGCAGTGGTGTCTGCGTGCAGACGTCAGTGCTAACAGGCTAGCAACACTACTGAAGGGACCACAGAAATCAATCTGGAAGTACGACGAACGTATCTGTTACGACAGTGCGATGAAATCTGGCGTTGATGGACTATGGCAGCAGACGAAGGACGTGAGTCTCTCCTGAGCTTGTTACGATATCGTTTAGACCCTAGACGATTGAAAAACGTGGGCCTGGTCATATGAGTCTCGATATCAATTGGTAAGTGCTAATGGTAGGGTACGAGCGTGGCGCAGATCCCATGAAGTCATGGACCCAAGTTCTCCTGAAGGCACTGTGCAAGCTATTGGTGGCTCCATAATGGTGTAAACTGTGTTCATGTGGAATGAACTGGATCCTTTGGTCCAAATGAACCGATCCTTGACTGAAAATTTTTATGTTCGGCTATATGGAGACTATTTGCAGCTACTCACGGACTTCGTGTTCCCAAATACCCATGGAACTTTTATGGATGGTAATGCCGTGATAGACGACGCTGCTTTATAACCGAGCACAAGTGGTTGGACAAAAATATGGAAACACGAAAAACGCAATAGTTTATCAGGCGTAATACTAAATCCATTGGCATTCAACACAGGCTCCATACATACTGAATGAATAAATATATTTTCTGTATGATTTTGCAGGTAGTGTTATGCCATTATTCCTCCAAATAGTGGCAAATTCTGATAACGAAAATGGAAGTCGTTAGCGATGACGCATTCTTCTCTCCAATGTAGACCAATAAGGCTTAACAATACCGAGATCTGTTGACTGTGGTGGCCACGGGAGATGCGAGAGTTCATTATTCTGCTCATTAAAACAGTCCTGGGTGATGAAAGCTGTCTGAACTGGAGTCTTGTCGTCTTGAAACACTGCATAAGCTTTACGGAACCTGGTGAGCCAAAATGGTCGCATAATCCTTGGCACTAATGCGGCCTTGAGGAACAACTACGTGTTCCATGGAATACCACGACTTTCCTACCCAAACCATCATCACGCCATCCTCATTTTTCCACTCTTAAGACGTGAACTCGGCCAGAAGTTGGAACTAGTGTGAACCAAGACTCATCCAACCAAAAGACATTCCTTCATTGTTAAACAGTCCTCGTTTTACTGCTTAAGCACCACGTTTTCCTGTTACAGGTTCAAATGGTTTAAGTGGCTCAGCACTGTGAGGCTTAACATCTGAGATCATCAGTCCCCTAGACTTAGAATTACTTGAACCTGGCTACCTTAAGGACATCACACACATCCATGCCCGAGGCAGGATTCGAACCTGCAACCGTAGCAGCAGCGCAGTTCCGGACTGAAGCGTCTAGAACCGCTCGGTCACAGGGGCCGGCCCTGTTACAGGTATTTGCATCACTGATGAGTTGGTTTTGAATTACAGCTCTGCCTCTGATACCCAGATTATGGAGATCCCTTCTAATTCTTTGGTGCTGAGTGTATTCGCGAGTGCAACATTGAGTTCTGCAATGACTGTTCCACCTGCCACAATTCCCTTTAGTGACAGTCCATGACGATCACTCAACACACACCTTTGTCCACGTTGCGACTTAGCGGACGATGTTTTCCCGCCTTCCCTGTGTGCTGTTTAAATCTTAGACCTTATGTCTCTTAAAACGCCCAAAAACACTTCGGCTTCCTAGGTTAAGGAAGCGCGCACCATAAATCACCAGCAATTTGCACACTTTCGAATTCACTCAGCTCCTGCATAATGCACTCACATCTGCAAAGGACACCTTTCTGAACATGGCTGACACTTTGCCAAATAATACCACGCTCCTGGCTTGTGTGGTTCCGTTTGTCATACTTGCCTGTTACACATACCGTTTCCTTACCGACTTGTGATGAGGTCTCTGTTAATCTTCACACATCGACTGTACATTGTTTTGTACTGTCTTGGCAGCTACAGCTGATAACTTCTTCTTAGATTAATCTGTAATGGAACTAGCGGCCGCACTTACCTGCTACAGGCAACACGCACAGCAAGCGGGCGCCAACCATTCCCACGTCGCACAGAAAACCGGAGAATAGTGCTGCAGCACCGAGGAGATAATTAAGTATTTTTTAAATGGAGCGACTTGTTTCCACTTACTAATTACACCATTGTCTGTAATACACCAATCAGGAAGCTGCTCTACATCCAGAGGTGAGACAGGTGAACAGGAGATCGTAGGCTGCGTGCGTTGACTTTCGACTGGACTTTCGACAGCAACGGATAAACCCCTAGGTTACTTTTCAGGCTGTGCAGATTCACCTCGCTGATGACTTTCAACTGCGGTACCCGGTGAGATCGTACCTGGTAACGAGCTTGGTTACTATCTCAGAATGTGAACAAGCTCTCTCCGCGTTTCTTCAGTGTGCTTAATAATAAAGAAAACTAGATGAAAGGAAAGTCACAGAACCTTGCC
The DNA here is from genome assembly GCF_023897955.1 of Schistocerca gregaria. Classification (NCBI taxonomy): domain Eukaryota; kingdom Metazoa; phylum Arthropoda; class Insecta; order Orthoptera; family Acrididae; genus Schistocerca; species Schistocerca gregaria. The sequence continues at coordinate 254,801,182 of NC_064925.1, forward strand.
CTAATTGGTGCGCCTGGAGAAAGCCTTCGTAAATGTAAAATGTAATAAGATATTTGAATTGTCAGTATCATATAGTATTGGATTATACGATACACACAGCCAGCACATGTGGTCTATGAGTAACGTCTTTGATTCATCGTAATCAAAACGTCTTCGGTCCTGGGTTCGAATCCCGCCGCTGCTTAAATTTCGATTAATAATCAGCATTGGCGGCCGAAGACTCCCGGCATAAGAAGTCACCTCTCATTCTGCCAACGGCCTTGTCAGAAGAGGGAGGAGGAACGGGGAGGTATAGGGCACTCTCTTGTCCTAGGGGTAGGAAACTGCCCCTAAAGGTAAAAGAATCAGCGATGATCAGTGGCATGAGGATGCAGTAGGCAATGGAAACCACTTCATTAAAGATATGTAACGCGTATCCACAGGACATATTGCCTGTAATTGAAAAAAGTGTCATGATGATCTCTCCATTGCCAAAAGATTCCGGAATAGTACCCCATGCGGATCTCCGGGAGGGGACTGCCGAGAGGAAGGTTAACGAGAGAAAAAGACTGAATAATCAATTGAAGGACAATTTTCTACGACACGGGGCGCGGAATGTCAGAAGCTTGACCGTGGTAGGGAAACTAGACAATCTGAAAAGGGAAATGCAAAGGCTCAATCTAGATATAGTAGGGGTCAGTGTAGTCAAGTGGAAAGACGACAGGGATTTCTGGTCAGATGAGTATAGGGCAATATCGGCAGCAGCAGAAAATGGTATAATGGGAATAGGCTTCGTTATCAATAGAAAGGTATGGCAAAGAGAGTGTTACTGTGAACAGTTCAGTGATATGGTTGTTCTTATCAGAATCGACAGCAAACCGACACCGACAACGATAATTCAGGTATACATGACGATGTCGCAAGCTGAAGATGAACAGACAGAGAAAGTGTATGAAGACATTGAGAGGCTAATACAGTACGTAAACGGACTTGAAAATCTAATAGTCATGGGAGACTGGAATACAGGTTTAGGGAAAGGAGTGGAAGAAAATGTTACCGGAGAATATGGGCGTGAGACAAGGTATGAGAGAGGAGAAAGACTAATTGAGTTCTGTAAAATGTTTCAGCTAGTAATAGCGAATACTATGTTCAAGAATCACAAAAGAAGGAGGTATACTTGGAAAAGACCGCGTGATAAGGGAACATTTCAGTTAGATTACATCACGGTCAGACAGAGTTTCCGAAATCAGATACTGGATTGTAAGGCGTACCAGGAGCAGACACAGACTCAGATCACAATATAGTAGTGATGAGGAGTAGGCTAAAGATTAAGACATTTGTCAGGAAGAATTAATACGCAAAGAAGTGAGATCCGAAAGTACTAAGGGATAACGAGATACCGTTGATGTTCACGAAGGCTATAGGTGCAGCAATAAGGAATAGCTCAGTAGGCAGGACAGTTGAAGAGGAATGGATAACTCTGAAAAGGCAGTCATAGAAGTTGGGAAGCAAAACATAGGTACAAAGAAATTAACTGCGAAGAAACCGTGGGTAGCAAAGGAAATACATCAATTGATAGATGAAGAGAAGAAGTACAAAAATGTTCGGGCAAACTCAAAAATAGAGAAATGAAAGTCGCCGAGGAATGAAATAAATAGGAAGTGCAGCGGAGCTAAGACGAAGTGGCTGCAGGAAAAATGTGAAGACATCGAAAAATAAATGATTGTCGAAGGTTATTTCGTGCGTAGCTTTAGGCGACGTGTATGATAAAACTTACATGGTGCCGTATTTTCTTATGTGAGTCAATAATTCGATTTCTGCATTTTAAGAGGAACAACGATGAAACAGCATGAGTTGGTAGAACTGAACGGTTAGTGTACACCAACATAAAACAGTGGTTATGCGACACAGATGCTTCCAGTGTTTTCAAGAAAGCCTGAATGACGTAAATATTCCAGAATTCGAATCAAGAACAGTTCCCACCTTGAGTAACTTAGAAGTTGATACCGTCGGAGTAGTGAAGCAACTTAAATCACTTAATAAAAGAAATTCTTCTGGTCCAGACTGTATACCAGTTAGGTTCCTGCCTTTATGGCCGTCCATAATGACGAAATTGTTGCCGGTACAGGATTTTGTGCACGAATTAACCTCTCGATAATACACTACTGACCAGTAAAATTGCTACACCAAGAAGAAATGCAGATGATTAACGGGTATTCATTGGACAAATATATTATACTAGAACTGACATGTGAATACATTTTCACGCAATTTGGCAACATAGATACTGAGAAATCAGTACCCACAACCAACAACAACATGCCATCCAAGGTCTGTTTGACTCAATGTCCAGGCGTATCAAGGTAATAACAACCTTGATACGCCTGGACATTGAGTCAAACAGACCTTGGATGGTGTGTACAGGTACAGCTGCCCATGCAGCTTCAACACGATACCACAGTTCATCAAGAGTAGTGACTGGCGTATTGTGACGTGCCAGTTGCTCGGCCACCATTGACCAAACGTTTCAATTGGTGAGAGATCTGGAGAATGTACTGGCCAGGGCAGCAGTCGAACATTTTCTGTATAAAGAAAGGCCCACACAGGACTTGAAACATGCGGTCGTGCATTATACTGCTGACATGTGGGGTTTCGCGGGGATCGAATGAAGGGTAGAACTTCGGGTCGTAACTCATCTGAAATGTAACGTCCACTGGCCAAAGTGCCGTCAATGCGAACACGAGGTGACCGAGACGTGTAACCAATGGCACCCCGTACCATCACGCCGAGTGATACGCAAGTACGGCGATGACGAATACACGCTTCCAATGTGCGTTCACCGCAATGTCGCCAAACACGGATGCAACCATTGTTGTGATGCAGCGTCAGGGGTAACCGCAGCTATGGTCTCCGAGCTTATAGTCGTTGCTGCTGCAAACGTCGTCGAACGGTTCATGCAGATGGTTGTCGTCTTGCAAACGTCCCAATCTGTTGACTCAGGGATCGAGACGTGGGTGCACGACCGTTACAGCCACGCAGATAAGTTGCCTGTCATCTCGACTGTTAGTGATACGAGGCCGTTGGGATCCAGCAAGGCGTTGATTATTACATTCCTAAACCCACCGATTCCATATTCTGTTAACAGTCATTGGATCTCCTCCAACGCGAGCAGCAATGTCGCGATACGATAAACCACAACCGCGATAGGCTACAATCCTACCTTTATTAAAGCCGGAAACGTGATGGTACGCTTTTCTCCCCCTTACACGAGGCATCACAACAACGTTTCACCAGGTAGCGCCGGTCAACTGCTGTTTGTGTATGAGTAATCGGTTGGAAACCTTCCTCATGTCAGCACGTTTTAGGTGTCGCCTCCAGCGCCAGCTTGTGTGAATGCTCTGAAAAGCTAATCATTTTGCACATCACAGCATCTTCTTCCTGTCGGTTAAATTTTGCGTCTGTAGCACGTCATCTTCGTGGTGTAGCAATTGTGATGGTCAGTAGCATATTATAGTCAGTGTTCGACACAGATTTGGAAGACGTGATAAAACAACGCGTAACGTGTAGATAACGAGCCTTCGAAATTGAAATTATTGGATAATTATATACATAAAAGATCAGACGAACAGTGTGACCGAGAACCTACTACAGTTTGATGATAACGAAGTACTGTACTGGTGAGTGTCTTTGTTGACTGTAGCAGGATACAGTATGTATTGGACAAAATTTAGCGATATTAATCGCACCTAGCTCTACATTGGAGGCATGTAAGTTAAAACAGATGGGTAGAAAAGAAATCTCCAAATCCATCAAATTTTTAGTGGAATAATTTGTCCAAAACAAAATATTGAAGCACGTGACTGGAATCTGAATGATGATGGAAGTTATATACAGCACGTAACGTACAAAAATTTTTCTCTTTTTAATTTCTTAGTTATGGACAAATCATTTCAGCGTTTTTTCCAAATTTTTGTTTGTTTTCTAGTTTTGTTCAGAAATATATTTAAAAAGCGATCGGTATTCCAGTATTATTGGAATTAAGTGGATCTAAAGAAAGCAGAGAAGTTTCAATTTACGCCGTAATTTGTTATTTCTATTACTTTTTCAAAATGAAAGAAAGAATTCCACAATTATTTTATCCGTTTTGGTTGGAGAACACCGCAGCTGTTTTCGTAAATTACACTGTAGGAAATTCTGGGAACAGCCGCAAGTTGTCTACAATTTCAGTACCAATGTAACATTTTATGTAAAAAATAGCTGGATCTTGAAAGAGATGACTTACTTTATTTAGATAGCTAGCAGCAGATGTTTCCGCAACATATCAATTTTCCCTCAAACCAATAATTTACTCTTAATTACACTGATTACTTTCAAACAATAATTCCTTTTTTTCTTCCAAGACTAGGCTTCACGCTGGTGAATATGATATTCTGTGTGTCCATTTCTCCTCTTCGGTTGGCTGTAGAAATGCGGACAAATATCCATAGTAGCATTTCTGGGGGATCTTGTTTTCGCTCAGCTCAGAATGTTGACCAACTGCAATCCCGTAATTTTCGATAATAGGGTAGTGCTGCTTCACGCAGTCACATCGATTAACTATGTAGGCGTACCGTCGCAATGCAGTGTAAAATAGGGAAAGTGGTGGCCGTAGACAGGCCGGATGATCGCGACCGACGGCCACGCCTCCTCTGATAATGCCGTCATAGGATGCGGTATGGAGGGGCGTGGTGTCGGCAAAACGCTACAGCGGTTGTTGGGCTTCTTCACGCTGGAGCCGGTAGTGATGGGACAAGCACCACCTCAGATAGCATCAAGAGACTGACTGCACTCTGTATCTTCCCGGCCAAGGAAAAATCTCTGGCAGTACCCGGAATCGAACCTGTGTTCGCTACATGCCGCGCTGACCACTCGGCTACGGAGGAGGGCGGTATTTAGTAGCACGTAATGTTGTTGAAGGGTAGCCTTACTGTCGCCCTAGGTATTTCGGACAATTCTGTGAAAATGTAACCAATTAATGAAGGTCACGGCATACGGAACATCTGTGCGACCGTTCTTGAATACTGCTCACGTGTTTGGTACCCCCGTAAAGCCTTACCAAGGGAAGACATCGAAACAGTTCATAGACGCGTTGCTAGATTTGTTATTGATATCTTTGATCAACTCGTATTTTACAAAGGTACTTCGTGAACTCAAATGGGGATATCTGTAGAGAAGAGGACGTTCTTTTCGCGGAACGCATTCGGCATTTGCGACTGCTGTCAAACGATTCTGCTGCCAGAAACATATACACTCCTGGAAATGGAAAAAAGAACACATTGACAGCGGTGTGTCAGACCCACCATACTTGCTTCGGACACTGCGAGAGGGCTGTACAAGCAATGATCACACGCACGGCACAGCGGACACATCAGGAACCGCGGTGTTGGCCGTCGAATGGCGCTAGCTGCGCAGCATTTGTGCACCGCCGCCGTCAGTGTCAGCCAGTTTGCCGTGGCATACGGAGCTCCATCGCAGTCTTTAACACTGGTAGCATGCCGCGACAGCGTGGGCGTGAACCGTATGTGCAGTTGACGGACTTTGAGCGAGGGCGTATAGTGGGCATGCGGGAGGCCGGGTGGACGTACCGCCCAATTGCTCAACACGTGGGGCGTGAGGTCTCCACAGTACATCGATGTTGTCGACAGTGGTCGGCGGAAGGTGCACGCGCCCGTCGACCTGGGACCAGACCGCAACCACGCACGGATGCACGCCAAGACCGTAGGATCCTACGCAGTGCCGTAGGGGACCGCACCGCCACTTCCCAGCAAATTAGGGACACTGTTGCTCCTGGGATATCGGCGAGGACCATTCGCAACCGTCTCCATGAAGCTGGGCTACGGTCCCGCACACCGTTAGGCCGTCTTCCGCTCACGCCCCAACATCGTGCAGCCCGCCTCCAGTGGTGTCGCGACAGGCGTGAATGGAGGGACGAATGGAGACGTGTCGTCTTCAGAGATGAGAGTTGCTTCTGCCTTGGTGCCAATGATGGTCGTATGCGTGTTTGGCGCCGTGCAGGTGAGCGCCACAATCAGGACTGCATACGACCGAGGCACACAGGGCCAACACCCGGCATCATGGTGTGGAGAGCGATCTCCTACACTGGCCGTACACCTCTGGTGATCGTCGAGGGGACGCTGAATAGTGCACGGTACATCCAAACCGTCATCGAAGCCATCGTTCTACCATTCCTAGACCGGCAAGGGAACTTGCTGTTCCAACAGGACAATGCACGTCCGCATGTATCCCGTGCCACCCAACGTGCTCTAGAAGGTGTAAGTCAACTACCCTGGCCAGCAAGATCTCCGGATCTGTCCCCCATTGAGCATGTTTGGGACTGGATGAAGCGTCGTCTCACGCGGTCTGCACGTCCAGCACGAACGCTGGTCCAGCTGAGGCGCCAGGTGGAAATGGCATGGCAAGCCGTTCCACAGGACTACATCCAGCATCTCTACGATCGTCTCCATGGGAGAATAGCAGCCTGCATTGCTGCGAAAGGTGGATATACACTGTACTAGTGCCGACATTGTGCATGCTCTGTTGCCTGTGTCTATGTGCCTGTGGTTCTGTCAGTGTGATCATGTGATGTATCTGACCCCAGGAATGTGTCATTAAAGTTTCCCCTTCCTGGGACAATGAATTCACGGTGTTCTTATTTCAATTTCCAGAAGTGTATGTCACGTAAGGGCCGTGAAACAAGATAAGACAGACCAGGTCCTGCCGTTTTTTCCTCGTTCCATTTGCAAGTGGAACGGAAAAGGGAAAGAAAGGCTGTCATTGGTACAAAGACCCTTCACCATGCACCGTATGATGGGTTGCGGAGTCTGTACGTAGGTCTAGAAGATGCAACCACATGTATTGAATCTATGGTACCTTCGGAAGAAATCACACATACAATCCCAAAGACACGAAAAGCAGATAAATACGGGAATTATCACACAATCAGCTAACACCTAATCCACATAACTAGCTGGCATAAACAATAGCTTGTAGAAGTGCGACAGCGGTGTCTTAGTACTATCTGCTGAGTGCATGTGTGTGTGTGTGTGTGTGTGTGTGTGTGTGTGTGTGTGTGTGTGTATGCGTGCGTGTGTGTCGTAGGGACGTGCTGATGAAAAGACGTGTCGTCACGTAGTTTCTATCGCTCGACTAGTAACAAGAGGACTGACGAACTTAAAGCACAGATCACCATCAGCAGTGTTGCATGCACTCACTCCGTGAGACTGTGCAGCGCTTTACAATTTATTGGAGGACTTAAGCGAAATGCCTGATGTTCACGAACATAACGCCGAATATTGACGGTGATAACTATTAGTTTTATTGGATGTATTAGGCTCTTCACTGGCGGATTATGTACTGCTGCTATTCGTAGATACTTCAGCAACTGCCTCATATCGACACCTTTCCTTCAAAATCTGATTGATGATTCTACGAAGTTGCATTTAACCGTTATCCATTTCACTCACACACACACGAAGGTTCAGTGTGGGCTGTAGTTATCTTATGGCAGCGAAACTTGGTAGGTATGTTAATGCCTTAATGCGGAACCGATTTTAGTTGGAAAACAAGTTGGTTCCAGTTGTGCGCAGAAGGTGGAAATCTGGCGCTGTGCCGCGCGTGATTAGCCGAGCGCTCTCAGGCGCTGCAGTCACGGACAGCGAGGCTGGTCCCGGCGGAGGTTCGAGTCTTCCCTCGGGCATGTGTGTGTGTGTGTGTCTGTCTGTCTTTAGGATAATTTAGGTTAAGTAGTGTGTAAGCTTAGCGACTGATGACCTCAGCAGCCAAGTCCTATAAGATTTCACACACATTTCTGGTGCTGTGTGCTGTTTTTATCGAAGTATGACATCCACTCTATCGTTTGACAAGCTATAACGTCAGTGAACAGTATGGCTATCGAGAAGAAAGACCGTTTGTTGTTAGTGAAACCGTTTTATGTCGACGGCAGCAATTACAGTGCCGCATTGAGATAGTATCGCCGACTGAAAGAGCTGAGGAGGGCCCTGACGTCATTAAACGGTTTAAAAGTGTTGATAATAAAATTCGAAAACGCGGGTGAGCGTGGTATGGCACCTGGATCAGAGAGGCATTCTATCGCAGTATACATTACTGACGAGGTTGCTGCCGATGTAACTGACCATGCAGCACGTGTACAGAGTAGTGTCAGGTGAATTCTCCGTCACATGGTCAACAGCTCAGAAAGTTTTGCACTGTCTTTTACACTGGCACCGATACAAGATACAGACGGAGCAGCAACTGAAAATTGGTGCTACTCACGCAACGTTCTGAATTTGCTCTTAGGTCCTGCCGCAGATCGAGGATGATGACATATGACCGGGCTATATTCTGTATAGTGACGAGACACGTTTTTCACTGCAGGATGTAGTGGCTACACAGAGCTCCTAAACTTCGGTTACTGTTAAACCGCGTGTTGTGCACGAAGAGCCAATGCACTCTCCATATGTGACTTTTCGATATGGATTCACAGGCACTTTATTCTCGGTCGTTGTTCTTTGAAGAGAATACACTGTGAGGGCCTGTCAGGTGTACGACGACGTCTGCACGCTATCGAGACCTGCTTGTACATCACGTGATTCTCGCACTGGAAGAGCACAACTGTGTGGAAACCACTGCTTGCATGCAAGATAGGTCAACGTCTCAAGTCGCTTGCCCATTGAAAGATCTGCTCAACGCAACCTTCAACGAACGTGCTATCTCGAGGTTTTCCAAATGCGTGGCCTGGTGACTTTTGGCTCTGGAGATGTCCAAAAGAACGCGTCTGCATGGATACATTTGGTTTCTACCTGACTTGCTTTGATCAGGTCGTTTTACAGATGCCCATAATGAAAAAACTGTGTAAGCGGCGGTTAATAATAAAAACAATATTATGTATTTCTTACTTGATTAACCTTTCCTGTCCACTTCTCGCTCCTGATCCATTACATATGAAAACATTTTTATACGTCTTTCTTCCATACATAGCCCCAGTCATATTTCCTCTGTACTTACTTCAAAAGATTTAACCAGTTTCCCTTCGATCCTGGCCGCAAAGGGTGTTCTGATACTTTCGTCTTGTAGTTTGTCAATATTAAAAGGTAAATTTTCATCTTTCTCAGTCTGGTTCATTTTATTTATGTTACTTGTATCATTCCTTGCATTCTTCCATGGCCAAAAAGATTTCATTTGTACTAAATAGTGGTCTGATCCACACTGGGCTCCTCTATAAGATCTGACGTATTCTGACGTATACTGCCTTGAAACTACTTGTTTGCCTAGTGATAATATAATCTATTATACAACGATGTTCTTTAGTGTTCTTTTGCCAAGTATATTTATGGATGTCCCTCGGTTTGAAAAACGTGTTGATAATTTTTAGATAAAATTGTTCACAAATTGCAATCAATCGTACCCCATTGTCATTATATCCGCCCTCTCCATGTTTTCCTACTATTCTACAGGATTCTCTAATTCCTATCTTTCCATTCATGTCTTCCATAATAATCAGTTCCTTGATTCTTGGAATTTATTCAATAGTGAAAATCTGAGGATGGCCCGGAATGTATCTTTCTCCTTATCTTTCGTGTCGTTCGTGGGTGCATATACGCCAATAATCACAACTTCCCTAGCAAATAATGTCATTTCAACAGTTGTAATACGTGAAATAACCACAGCAATCAATGCAGGACGTATAGGTTAGTACTGGGCGGCGATATCTGGCGTTAATTGGCTACGGCAGCAGACGACCGACCCGAGTACCTTTGCTGACAGCATGACATCGCCTGCAGGGTCTTCCATAGGCTGGTGACCATATCGGTCAGAACTTAGACAACTGGAAAACTGTAACCTACTCACATGATTGCCTGTTCCAGTTTTTAACAGCTGATGGTAGGGTTCGAGTGTGGCACACATTCCAGGCAGCCACGGATCTAAATTGTCAACAAGGCAGTGTGCAAGCTGGTGGTGGCTCCACATTGGTGTTGGATGCGATTACATGGAATGGACTGGCTCCACTGCTCCAAATGAACTGAGAATTAACTGGAAATGTTTATATCCCAATACTTGGAGATCATTTGCAGCAAAAAACTATGGAATTTTTATGGATGGCAATGCGCCATGCCACCCTGCCACAATTTTCGCGACTGGTTTGAAGAACATTCTCCACATTTCTAACGAATGATTTGACCACCCAGGTCGTCCGACATGAAACCGATCGAAAATTTATGATATACGCTACTGGCCTTTAGAACTGCTACACCACGAAGATTACGTGCTACAGACGTGGAATTTTAGCGTCAGGAACAAGATGCTGTGATATGCAAATTATTAGCTCTTCATAGCATTCACACAAGGTTGGCGCCGGTGGCGACACCTACAACGTGCTGACATGAGGAACGTTTCCAACCGATTTCTGACACACAAAGAGCAGTTGACCGGCGTTGCCTGATAAAACGTTGTTGTGATGCCTCGTGTAAGGAGGAGAAATGCGTACCATCACTTTTCCGACTTTGATAAAGGTCGGATTGTAGCCTATCGCGATTGCGGTTTATCGTATCGCGACATAGTTGCTCGCGTTGGTCTAGATCCAATGACTGTTAGCAGAATATGGAATCCGTGGGTCCAGGAGGGTAATACGGAACGCCGTGCTGGATCCCAACGGCCTCGTATCACTAACAGTCGAGATGACAGGCATCTTATCTGCGTGGCTGTAACGGTCGTGCACCCACGTCTCGATCCCTGAGTCAACAGATTGGGACGTTTGCAAGACGACAACCATCTGCATGAACCGTTCGACGACGTTTGCAGCAGCAACGACTATAAGCTCGGAGACCATAGCTGCGGTTACCCTTGACGCTGCATCACAGACATGGTTGCGTCCGTGTTTGGCGACATTGCGGTGAACGCACATTGGAAGCGTGTATTCGTCATCGCCGTACTTGCGTATCACTCGGCGTGATGGTATGGGGTGCCATTGGTTACACGTCTCGGTCACCTCGTGTTCGCATTGACGGCACTTTGACCAGTGGACGTTACATTTCAGATGTGTTACGACCCGTGACTCTACCCTTCATTCGATCCCTGCGAAACTCCACATGTCAGCAGGATAATGCACGACCGCATGTTTCAAGTCCTGTGTGGGCCTTTCTGTATACAGAAAATGTTCGACTGCTGCCCTGGCCAGTACATTCTCCAGATCTCTCACCAATTGAAAACGTTTGGTCAATGGTGGCCGAGCAACTGGCACGTCACAATACGCCAGTCACTACTCTTGATGATCTGTGGTATCGTGTTCAAGCTGCATGGGCAGCTGTACCTGTACACGCCATCCAAGGTCTGTTTGACTCAATGCCCAGGCGTATCAAGGTAGTTATTACCTTTTTACGCCTGGACATAGAGTCAAACAGACCTTGGATGGCATGTTGTTGTTGGTTGTGGGTACTGATTTCTCAGTATCTATGCACCCAAATTGCGTGAAAATGTATTCACATGTCAGTTCTAGCATAATATATTTGTCCAATGAATACCCGTTAATCATCTGCATTTCTTCTTGGTTTAGCAATTTTAATGGCCAGTATGGTAGTAAATCCTCTCATTTTCCCAACCATTTCATTTGTTTTTCAAATTAAGCAGGAGACAGCTACTGGCGCACGTAGAGATCTTATGTGCACTCTTTGCATCCACTCTCTGCTTTACATTTTACAACTGAATTTATTCTGCACGTGTAACGTTGACGGCTTCGCCTTTACTACATGGGAAGATTTGACTTTTATGTATGATAGCCATTATAATCTGATAAAAAAACTGTTATCCAAAGATAATAATATTTCAGTAACTGCTACCGATTGGTAGGTTTCTATCTTATTTTTGATATCAATGAAGTCCGCAGCTCGTGGTCTTGAGGTAGCGTTCTCGCTTCCCACCCCCGGGTTTCCGGGTTCGATTCCCGGCGGGGTCAGGGATTTTCTCTGCCTCGTGATGACTGGGTGTTGTGTGCTGTCCTTAGGTTAGTTAGGTTTAAGTAGTTCTAAGTTCTAGGGGACTGATGACCATCGATGTTAAGTCCCATAGTGCTCAGAGCCATTTGAACCATTTTGATATCAATGAAAGTGACCTGAGCTCTTTTTTTATTCGATCTGTCATACTACGTATCTCTTCTTTTCTCTCTACTTTTCTCCGCTCAGGGACTGGGTGTTGTCTTTATCAACATTTCATCCCCATACGCCGCGCAGATCGCTCACTGTGGCGTCGAATGTAATGAGACCTACACCAAGGCGGCAGGACCTGCCCCGTAAGGGGCCTCCCGGCCATTGACGCCAAATGCTCATTTCATTTCCACTTCACATCTCTACACAGGATACTTTTCAAACAGAAGTCTCAATAGGCGAGACCTTACACCACAGTGGTTCTGAAAACAAGCAATGTGATCTTTGTTTGTGAGTGATATCGTCGTTGCCAGTGTAGCATTCCCTGAGAAGTAAGAGAGAGAGTCAGGTGTTGGTCAAACTGATGAGCGGTTTAGAAATAACTAGCAGAACGCGAAGATGCAAATTCAGAGATGGATGTTTTTGGAAATATCATCTTGGAAAGATTGATTTTAGGCGTTTGAAGATATTCTGTTAACTCTGTTGCTTCACTGCTTGCTCGCGTGTAATTTATGATGAGTTTGTGGAAAGCAAGTTTGTCAGAATTTTGTCTTTGTTGGTTCTGGTCAGTCAGTTTGACTGACGAGACAAGTTTACGCAAATTTAACTGTTGGCCTAGCTTACAGTCAGATTTATGAATTCACTACATCTTTACTATTCTTTTAACTAAATTAATGGTAGAGTTAAATATGTTTAACAAGAACTGAATTTCTTAAAGACTGTTATATTGTTAAGGAATCACAGTTTTGCAATTCAATCTCAACTACATTATTCAGTAAGTTCTATTACTTCCACCATCTTCTCATGAAAATTTGTTTTGCAACCGTGTGTCACCGCTTTGCACTGAGCAGAGGACACTCACTCAAAGTAAAGCACGATGTGCTAAGAAGAGCTGTTTTTCCTTGTATTGTGCTTGGCAAGGTTCTTATTTAGCTTGATTGCTGCCGCGCTATATGTCGATACTCACCTCTTTCGAGCAGTACCGATGTTCCGTTGCCACAAGGTAAATGATGAAAATTTGTTACAGACAATTTAACGCTATAGTTAGGACACAATAAAATCATACAAAACCATCCTCAGGGAAAGTTTAGTTGAAGTTTAATTCAGATGCTTCTCTTTATGAGGGCATTCTCATTGTTCTAGTGCAGTGTTACGAATTCGCATGTGTGTCATTTAATGTTTGGAATTTTATTAAGTGAGTTTCTGTACGTAAATTTATAGGGCAATTAACAGAGGCATTTTAGTCATTTATTATTTAAAAGTTCAGTTTGTAATTTCATGAAGAATTTTTACTCTTTTAGTTTTGGGTTTTCGAAATGCAAGTCACATACTCTCACGTCACGCGTTGTAGCACTGCTGACTGCAGTGCAAGATGGAGAGTTTCACAGTTCTTTGGCCTACAGGCATAAGTTTCCCAATTATTTTTCGTAAAAGTTAACTGCAATACAGTTGACTAGCCAGGTTAGCCGAGAGCTATAATGCACTGCTTCGTGGACTCGGGTAGGTCCACCGGCCACGGAATGAATCCGCCCGCTGGATTAACGACGAGAGCCGGTATGCCGGCCAGCCCGGATGTGGTTTTTAGACGGTTTTCCACATCCCTCTAGGTGAATACCGGGCTGGTCCCCACATCCCGCCTCAGTTACACGACTCACAGACATTTGAAGCAGATCCGCACTTTTCCGTGATTTCCACTAGATGCAGACAGATGGGGTACTCTGATTTCGTCCCAGGGGGTACTGGGTGGCGGCAGGAAGGTCATCTGGCCACCAGTTCACATTAACATGCCAAATCCGATTTAACCACGCCAACCCTGCGCAACATGCGGTACAAAGGCGCAAGCGATAGATAGATTAACTGCAAAACTGTTATGCAGTTTCAATTGATTGTTCAAAGGGCTCTGAGCACAATCGAACTTAACATCATAGGTCATCAGTCCCCTAGAACTAAGAACTACTTAAACCTAACTAACCTAGGGACATCAGACACATCCATGCCCGAGGCAGGATTCGAACCTGCGACTGCAGCTGTCGCGCGGTTCCAGACTGAAGCGCCTAGAACCGCTCGGCCACGTTTCAGTTGATTTTGGCGACTCATTTCACCGGATAGCGTTAACGTAAACAGAGCACTTAAGTTGTTCACACTACATCACAGATACTCGTGTTGTAGAATAGAGAGCCGCCGCAGTGGCCGAGCGCAGTCATTCACAATGCGATGAGTTTTGGTTAGTCACCACTGTACTTGTTTACTTTTAAGTCTCCATGTAGTTCCCATAATGGTGACGGGAGGCCAAGTGCGGTGATATCATGGTCAGGTAGTACTGAACCAACACTTACAAACCTACAAAACGCAATGTAAATTTAATTAAATATTTCTCTTTTCTATCTTTACATACTGAAAAAAATAAATGAAATAAATGGAGTCTTGAACACAAAACTTTGCAAGAAAAAATTGTGTAGTCTTTGACTGGTGTGGCACCACCCAATTTAGCAAACAGGAAAATAATTTTGCAAGACAATAAGCAATTAATTTGAATAATGTCCTGTGCATACTAGGCCTCGCCCTTTTGAAGCATAGGAAATTGTTAAATCTCACGTTCAGATCGCCTTTGCAGAGGGCGTCTTGACGACGACTGAACTGAAATTGTAAATCGTATTCGTAAGAACGCAAAAATGAAAGTTTTCGCTTGCGTCAAATACCGTATTGCTACTCACAACCGATTTCAATTGAAACTGAATCCTATTCTTATTAATACCTATCATCAAGGTCCGTGAACGGTATCTCTTACGAGGGAAACTCCCATCGTACCCCCCTCAGAGTTGGGAAGAGGCCCCAGTGCACAGCCAGCGAAAAACTGGACGAAAATCAAGCATGAAAACAGGCAGAAGGTGCACTGAACTGTGGAAAAAAAAGAGGCAAAACAGAAACAATGAACGGCCCAAGCACAAGGAGGGCAATATAGAGCAATCCGGGGACCCACCACGTCCTGGTTAAGTGGTCAGGGTGATGGAGTGCAAAAGGCCGGCCGTGGTGGCCGAGCATTTCTAGGCGCTTCAGTCCGGAACCGCGCTGCTGCTACAGTCGCAGGTTCGAATCCTGCCTCGGGCATGGATGTGTGTGATGTCCTTAGGTTAGTTAGGTTTAAGTAGTTCTAAGTTCTAGGGGACTGATGACGTGAGCAGTTAAGTCCCATAGTGCTCAGAGCCATGTTGAAGAATAGAGAACCTGTTTACATACAGTACAAGGAACAACAAACAGGAATAAAACAAAACAGTTGCACGATAAGTAACCGTTCAGCCCACCTGCAGTCCATACAACAGTGTGCCCCATCAAACAACGCCTGAGAACCTCGCCGGCAGTGTGTGCGCAGCTGCTGCAGGCCATCCTGCGGCCCCAGTGAGCCTGCTCGGCGCCACGTAGAGCCAGCCACCCCGTGCCACGCTTCGCGGCTCCCCTGGAATGGCGCGCAGCCCCGGAATGCTACTGTGAGGGCAGAGCTGCGCCCGCTCGGCCACCGGCTGGCTAATTGCGCCGCCGCAGCCATTACCGCAACATGCGGAAGCCTACGCTGCGGAAAAAAGGCCCTCAGCTAAAAGCGCAAAGCCAATCAAAGCTTATCTCTGGAGAGCTTTAGACAGCCGGGCCTCCCTCAGTGGAGGGAAATGTGTTGTGATACCATCAACGTTCTATTTCATTATCACAGACGAGGAGTGGTCAAAACTGTAAGTTCCGGGTGATCAAAAAGTCAGTATAAATTTGAAAACTTAATAAATCACGTAATAATGTAGATAGAGAGAGCAAAATTGATACACATGATTGGAATGACCAAACAAAAAACAAAGTTGACAAAATGTCCGACAGATGGCGCTGGACAGCAAAACTGCTACCGTGACGCGTGAGAAGTACGCCGATGTGTCACAGAATCGCATCGTCCCCAACCTCCCTGATAAACACCTGCTGTTCATGCAGGATGGCGCTCCACCCCATATTGCTAGACGCGTGAAAGATCTCTTTGGTGGAGATCGTGCGCTCAGCCGCCACTTTCGTCATGCTTGGCATCCCAGGTCTCCATTATTGCCTTAGGGGTTACCTGAAGGCGCAAGCGTATCGTGATCGACCGACATCTCTACGGATGCTGAAAAACAACATTCGACGCCAATGTCTCACCATAGCTCCGGACATGCTTTACAGTGCTGTTGACAACATTACTCCTCGACTACAGCTGTTGTTGAGGAATGATGGTGGACATATTGAGCATCTCCTGTAAAGAACATGATCTTTGCTTTGTGTTACTTTGTTGTGCTAATAATTGCTATTCTGATCAGATGAGGCGCCATCTGTCTGACATTTTTTGAACGCTTGTAGTTTTTTGGTTCTAATAAAACCCCTGTCATTCCAAGCATGTGTGTCAATTTGTACCTCTCTATCTACATTATTCTGTGATTTACTCAGTTTTCAAATTTATGCTGACTTTTTGATCACCCGGGATCACCTCGAGATAATAAAGTCTCGCAATTAGTTTTCTTTGTTTGTCGGTACATTCTGAGACTCGTGCCGCGCCGCCACAGCGAGACATAACAAAATGGCGTGGCACGTTGATAAAGTGGTGAATCTCAATTTGTGTTTCTAATTTCATTCATTGTAATCGTTCGCATGGATAGCCGCGCGCATTAGCAAGCCGCTTCCATGATTCGGGGAGACACCCCTGTCACGCACCGAATTCCCCCGGCAGATGAACGACGGCGGCCGGTGTTCCGGCCAGAGTTCATGAGGCTTTTAGGCGGTTTCCCACATCCCACTAGGTAACTGTTGGTCTGATACCCACGTCCTGCCTCAGTTAATCGATTCAAACACGTTCAGAAAACGTTCGCACACTTAAAAATAGGATAATGCTAGACAAGAATAATTTACAGAAGAACTGAAAAGAAAATTAAGGATCTTTTAGATGACGATCAGTTTTGCTTTAGGAAAGGTAAATCCATCAGAGAAGCAGTTATGTCGTTGCGGTTGATAATGGAAGCAGGACTGAAGAAAAATCAGGACACGCTCATAGGATTGGGCGACCGACAAAAAGCTTTCAACAATGTAAAATAATGCAACAAATTAAAAAAAAAATATGAGTAAACTATAGGGAAAGACGGGTAATATACAGGATGAGTAACTTTTGAAAGTATAACAGGAGCTGAAACGTTCGTGGGATAAAAATTGCATGGAACAACGGGGGCCACAATAAGACGTTGGTTTTTTTGTTACAGAGTGGGTCGCTTCAGAGATATGAAGGTCAACCTTTTTTTATGGGATGCTACCGTTTGGTACTTATTTTCTAATAACAGCTATCGAGACGATTCCAATGATGAATAACAGTAAGGTCTTTGAAGATAAACGAAGGTCACTAAGTTGGCATGAACGTCCATTTATAGAAGGTGTTCGGAGTGATGACCGTTGGTATCAATGCAGTGCTGCAAGATTCTTATCATGGATTGATTGGTGTTCATTACCACATCAGCACTTATCGAAGCACATGCTCTGACAATACTCTCCCGCATATCTTCAGACGTAGTTGGAATGTCTTTATAAACAATGTCTTTTACGAATCCCCACAAGAAAAAAAATCCAGAGGCGTCAAATCTGGCGAATGAGCCGGCCACGACACATCTCCTCCGCGTTCAATCCGTTCCTATTAGTGTTGTACTGCGAAACCGTCGTAAGACAAGTATCGTCGAATCAAGCAAATGTGAATGATGTAGTCCTTCGAAGAACAAGTCGATACGCTTCTCATTTACGGAGAATGTCAACGAAACTCAGTGAGAGCTATAGACTTATTCGCTAAGAGATATCCTCATCGTTCTCACCCCACGCGTCGTACATTTAAGTATGTTTATGATAAATTGGGAACAACTGGATCTTTAACCCATCGGAAACATATACGGCAAAGGAAAGTTCGTAACGAGGAAACGGAAATTGGTACTCTTGCCACTGTGGTTCGAAGTGCTTGTGTTAGTTCGCGTCAAACCGCAAGGGAATCTGGCATGAGCCAGAGTAGTGTTGTACTGCGAAACCGTCGAATGGTGCTTCGATAAGTGGCGATGTGACAAGGAATGCCGCTCAATCCACGATAAGGAGAATGCAGCACCGCATTGATACCAATGGTCATCACTTCGAACACATTCTGTAAAGGACATTCATGCCACTTTTATGACCTTCGTTCACCTTCAAAGACCTTACTGTTACACATCACGTCTCAATAGGCGCTATCAGAAAATAAGTACCAAACTATAGCACACGATTTAAAAGAAAAAAAAAAAAAACAAATTTGACCTTCATATCTCTGAAGCGGCCCCACTTAGCAACAAAAAACCAACGTCTTATTACGGCCCCCGTTGTCCTATGCAATATTTGTCCCCCCAAATTTTTAGCTACTGTTATAGATACGGACCTATTCTATGTAGAAACAGTGACTCAAGCTGTATAATATGAACAAGAACTACGAGGAAACAATAGGACTGGGAGACCAAGATCAAAGTGTTCGGATTAAACAGAGTGCAAGACATCTATGTAGGGTTTCGCCCCTATTATTCATTCTAAAAACCGAAGGAAGGATGACGGAAATAAAAGGGAGGTACAAGTGAAGATGAAATACAAGGCGAAAGGATCGTTGATGACATTGTTATCCTCAATAATAATAATAATAAAGAAAACAGGAGAGAAAATTCAAAAATACACTCCTGGAAATGGAAAACAGAACACATTGACACCGGTGTGTCAGACCCACCATACTTGCTCCGGACACTGCGATAGGGCTGTACAAGCAATGATCACTCGCACGGCACAGCGGACACACCAGGAACCGTGGTGTTGGCCGTCGAATGGCGCTAGCTGCGCAGCATTTGTGCACCGCCGCCGTCAGTGTCAGCCAGTTTGCCGTGGCATACGGAGCTCCATCGCAGTCTTTAACACTGGTAGCATGCCGCGACAGCGTGGACGTGAACCGTATGTGCACTTGACGGACTTTGAGCCAGGGCGTATAGTGGACATGCGGGAGGCCGGGTGGACGTACCGCCGAATTGCTCAACACGTGGGGCGTGAGGTCTCCACAGTACATCGATGTTGTCGCCAGTGGTCGGCGGAAGGTGCACGTGCCCGTCGACCTGGGACCGGACAGCAGCGACGCACGGATACACGCCAAGACCGTAGGATCCTACGCAGTGCCGTAGGGGACCGCACCGCCACTTCCCAGCAAATTAGGGACACTGTTGCTCCTGGGGTATCGGCGAGGACCATTCGCAACCGTCTCCATGAAGCTGGGCTACGGTCCCGCACACCGTTAGGCCGTCTTCCGCTCACGCCCCAACATCGTGCAGCCCGCCTCCAGTGGTGTCGCGACAGGCGTGAATGGAGGGACGAATGGAGACGTGTCGTCTTCAGCGATGAGAGTCGCTTCTGCCTTGGTCCCAATGATGGTCGTATGAGTGTTTTCGCCGTGCGGGTGAGCGCCACAATCAGGACTGCATACGACCGAGGCACACAGGGCCAACACCTGGCATCATGGTGTGGGGAGCGATCTCCTACACTGGCCGTACACCTCTGGTGATCGTCGAGGGGACACTGAATAGTGCACGGTACGTCCAAACCGTCATCGAACCCATCGTTCTACCATTCCTAGACCGGCAAGGGAACTTGCTGTTCCAACAGGACAATGCACATCCGCATGTATCCCGTGCCACCCATCGTGCTCTAGAAGGTGTAAGTCAACTATCCTGGCCAGCAAGATCTCCGGATCTGTCCCCCATTAAGCATGTTTGGGAGTGGATGAAGCGTCGTCTCACGCGGTCTGCACGTCCAGCACGAACGCTGGTCCAACTGAGGCGCCAGGTGGAAATGGCATGGCAAGCCGTTCCACAGGACTACATCCAGCATCTCTACGATCGTCTCCATGGGAGAATAGCAGCCTGCATTGCTGCGAAAGGTGGATATACACTGTACTAGTGCCGACATTGCACATGCTCTGTTGCCTGTGTCTATGTGCCTGTGGTTCTGTCAGTGTGATCATGTGATGTATCTGACTCCAGGAATGTGTCAATAAAGTTTCCCCTTCCTGGGACAATGAATTCACGGTGTTCTTATTTCAATTTCCAGGAGTGTACATCCAACTGGCTAAGGAAGTCAAGGATATGTGGCATCAGGATAAAGTTAACATTATACCAATAATACTATCAACTACAGGAGTCATACCACACAATATCCACCAGTACATCAATGAAATACAGCTACATCCAAACTTATATATACAACTACAGAAATCCGTAATTATTGATACATATTCAACTACCCGAAAGTTCCTAAATGCAATATAACATATACCGTACAGTTAAAAGGAAGTCACGCTTGATCAAGGTCCGCGTCACTTTCTACTTTTTACCAGACATAACGTCTGAGATAAGAAAGAAAATAATAATAATAATTACAGATTGTTGAATGGAATGAAGAGACTATTAAGTACAAAGTACGGATTGATAGTAAAACGAAGAAAGATGGAAGTAATTATAAGTAGCAGAAGTGAAAACTGCGAGAAACTTAATATTGTAACTGGTGATAATGAGGTAGATGCAGATAAGAAATTATGCAACCTAGGCAGCATAACAGCTCATGACGGACGGTGCAAGGAGGGTATAAAAGTAGGCTAGCAGTGCCAAAGGGGACATTTCCGACCAAGATAAGTATCGAACAGCGTTCTTAATTTGAGAAATAAATTTTTGAGAACGCATGTTTGAAGCGCGGCATTGTATGGACAGCTAAACATGGACTGTGGAAAAACCAGAACAGACGAGAAATGAAGCATTTGAGATGTGATTCTACAAAAGAATGTTGGAAAGGAGTTGAACTGATAAAGAAGCGAAGAGATTTTCACCAGTATCTGCGAGGGAACGAGTATATGGAAAACACGGACGAGCAGTAGGGATGGCATGATAGCACATCTGTTAGTACATCAGGGAATAGCCTCTTGTGGTACGACAGGAAGCTGCAGAGGGTAAAAACTATAGGAGAAGACAGAGAATATATCAAATAATTGAGAACATAGATTGGAAGTGCTACTCTGAGGTGAAAAATCGAGAAAAAAGACTACATGAAGATAAAAGGGGTAAACAAAGATATCCTGAGGGGAGGGGGGGGGCGGACAGGAAACGCATCCATTCATCCTCTGACGCTAACATTACCAAATCCAGAAAAACATGCCACCCTGTGTAGACAGGGGATAAAGCCTGGAGGAAGAAGAAGAAGAAGATGATGATGATGATAATCGACATTTTTAGAAAGCCTGCATCCGTCCTTAATAATTTAAACAATGAAGCACTGCAGCAGGTAGGTGCGTAGCTCTAGGCGACGTGTGTGATAAAACTTACCTGGTGCCGTATTTTCTTATGTGAGTCAATTATTCGGTTTCTGCATTTGAAGAGGAACAACGCTGCAACAGCATGAGTTGGCAACTGTGCACTAAGATATAACATTGGTTATCTGACACAAATGCTTCCAGTGTTCTCAAGAAAGCCTGAATGACAAGGACTGAGAAACGCATGGGAAGTGGAGGCCACGGTGTTCGAAGACTGAATTTTAACAATAGATGAAAACGCGAATATCAGTACTACATCAGATACAATAGAGCGGTCAAAGATTCTGCTCACAAGCCGTTCCTGGCACGAGTGCCGTAACTTTCAGCTACCCTGCACATTTCCCTCATTTCCCTTCTGCCACCCCATGCTGCCTGAATGCGAGGAGGGGAGAACGGGGAAAAATACAAATGCGTCGCATTTAAATGGTGTTGCAGTTCACTGCATACTACTTTTGCTTTGTTTTTCACTATTCTCAACAACAAAGATTATGAACGAAACAAAGTTTTAAGTATTATTCATCTAATTTTGGCGCACTGAAGACATAATTTTTATTTCGTACAAATTGTCAGCATACGGACAGATGCAGACAATTTCACAGATCTTTGCTCTCAAGTTGCCATGTTATCGTGACTTATTTAGTTTCATAATCCAAAATAGGTCTTTCACACACAGATTTCGGTCGAAATATTGTAGCACTTTTGCAGCTTCACCATGGAGACGTGCAACCTCTACCTGATGGAAGCAACGTAGACGTCCTGGACAGTTATAACGTAAAAGGATTTATCTTCGAAGTGGAAGTACCTTCGCAGATCAGCCGGCCGGTGTGGCCGTGCGGTTAAAGGCGCTTCGGTCTGAAACCGCGTGACCGCTACGGTCGCAGGTTCGAATCCTGCCTCGGACATGGATGTGTATGATGTCCTTAGGTTAGTTAGGTTTAAGTAGTTCTAAGTTCTAGGGGACTGATGACCACAGATGTTAAGTCCCATAGTGCTCAGAGCCATTTGAACCTTCGTAGATCAGTCTGCAGATGCACAGGGCCTCTTTCAACTGAAACGGCAAACGGTCTCGAAACCAGTTGCAAAATAGATGTAAGACTGACGGCGTGCTCAAAACGTTTGGAAAAATAGCCTTGCAATTTTTTCAAAGGCACAATGAATTGTACAAACTTCGAGTTTTCCTTAACGCCAGTGAGCTTGTGGAGCTGGACTGTGTTTGTCAGAACGACTCCCTCCTACAACACGATTTTGTTTTTAAATGCATCCGACATTAAATGAGGAAGGTGTTTCTCACCAGTGTCTTTATTTCGTCAGTGTGCAATCAAATCCACTTGAATGCGAGGTTTGCAATCCATTCCAAATGTTCTGCTTTTCGTTCGTGCACTCCTTTTTCCTGCAAACTGTAAATTCAGTAACAGTATGTCTTAAACCGAAAACTTGTTCCGGCATGCCCGTTGACGTAACCAACACACCTTGCAATAATATGAAAAGTCTCTATCCTCTTCGTTGAGCTCCAGAGAAAACTGTTGCAACTCACAGTGGAATAATGAGTGCGACTTCAGAAATTTTTCTATTTGTACTACCACGTTCCGCACGTGCTGCATGCCTGCAAATTTTGCACAAAGGGCTTATTGACGTACAGAACACTGAACTCCACCTTTTTGCTGTTTCATTGTCAACTAAATCTTTAAATTCTTTCTGCATGGTACTGTAGTATCGTTTCATAGCAAATGTGCAGTGCCAATTGCTTACGCTTAAGCATATTATATACAGGGTGGTCTACTGATCGTGACAGGGCCAAATATCTCACGAAATAAGCGTCAAACGAAAATACTAAAGAGAACGAAACATGTCTAGCTTGAAGGGAGAAACCAGATGGCGCTGCCATAAGTCAAACGGATATCAACTGCGTTTTTTAAAAATAGGAAGACCCATTTTTTATTACATATACGTGTAGCACGTATAGAAATATGAATGTTTTAGATGGGCCACATTTTTCTCTTTGTGATAGATGGTGCTGTAATAGTCACAAACATATGACTCACAATTTTAGACGAACAGTTGGTAACAAGTAGATTTTTTAAATTAAAACACAGAACGTAGGTACGTTTGAACATTTTATTTCGGTTGTTCCAATGTGAACTTACCATCTGGAGAACGCATTCTGTTACAGAGTGAGTAACTTGTAAATACCACATTAATGCAATAAATGCTCAAAATGATGCCCGTCAACCTCAATGCATTTGGCAATACGTGTAACGACATTCCTCTCAACAGCGAGTAGTTCGACTTCCGTAATGTTCGCGCATGCATTGACAATGCGCTGACGCATGGTGTCAGGCGTTGTCGGTGGATCACGATAGCAAAACTCACTCAACTTTCCCCACAGAAAGAAATACGGGGACGTCAGATCCGGTGAACGTGCGGACCATGGTATGGTGCTTCGACGACCAATCCACCTGTCATGAAATATGCTATTCAACACCGCTTCAAGCGCACGCGAGCTACGTGCCGGACATCCATAATGTTGAAAGTACATCGCCATTCTGTCATGCAATGAAACATCTTGTAGTAACATCGGTAGAACATTACGTAATAAATCAGCATACATTTCACCATTTACATTGTCATCGATAAAATGGGGGCCAATTATCCTTCCTCCCATAATTCCGCACCATGCATTAACCCGCCAAGGTCGCTGATGTTCCACTTGTCGCAACCATCGTGCATTTTCCGTTGCCCAATAGTGCATATTATGCCGGTTTACGTTACCGCTGTTGGTAAATGACGCTTCATGGCAAATTAGAACGCGTGCAAAAAATCTGTCACCGTCCCATAATTTCTCTTGTGCGCAGTGGCAGAACTGTACCCGACGTTCAAAGCTGTCGCCATGAAATTCCTGGTTCATAGAAATATGGTACGGGTGCAATTGATGTAGCTGTAGCATTCTTAACACCGACATTTTTTAGATTCCCGATTCTCGCGCAATTTGTCGACTACTGATGTGCGGATTAGCCGCGACAACAGCTAAAACACCTACTTGGGCATCATCATTTGTTGCAGGTCGTGGTTGACGTTTCACGTGTGGCTGAGCACTTCCTGTTTTCGTAAATAACGTAACTATCCGGCGAACGGTCCGGACACCTGGATGACGTCGTCCAGGATACCGAGCATCATACATAACACACGCCCGTTGGGCATTTTGATCACAATAGCTATACATAAACACGATACCGACCTTTCCCGCAATTGGTAAACGGTCTATTTTAACATGGGTAATGTATCAGGAAGCAAATACCATCCGCACTGGCGGAATGTTGCGAGATATCAAGTACTTATACGTTTGTGACTATTACAGCGTCAACTATCACAAAGCGAAAAAAGTGGTCCAACTAAAACATTCATATTTGTTTATATACTACACGAATATGTAATAAAATATCGGGGTTCCTATTTAAGAAAATGCACTTGATATCCGTTTGACCTATGGCAGCGCCATCTAGCGGGCCAACCATATTGCCATCTGGTTTCCCCCTTCAAGCTAGACGAGTTTCGTTCTTGTAGTTTTTTCGTGTGATTCTTATTTCGTGAGATACTTGGCCCAGTCACTATCAATGGAGCACCCTGAATATTGAGATTTCTCAACCCCTCTGCTTTGCATTCCCATTCATTTTTAAACCCTTGCGACGATAAATCGCTAGATAGTCTCTTGTTTGTTCAAACAGCCACTGGATCTGTGGATGTCCCTCATACGACAAACAAGACGCAAAGGGTAAACAGCGCTGGCATCACGATTTTGCAGAAATGGAGTTGTGCCGATCAAAAATTGCCATACTGCAACACTAAACGAAATGTCGCGCAGTACCGGGTGCTTCCGAGGAGGACCGACCAAAACCGAAACAGACCAGACCTCGGCCTGCACACAGCCCATACCCTCGGTCTGCGTGAAGTTGGCGCGCTGAGCCCGGCTCTGAGCTAGAACGTCTTGCCTTGAACACGATAAGGTTCCGCCACTGGTTTCTCACATTCCAAATGCTCGATGCGCCTAACCAGCAGTGGAAATTTTGTAAATTTTTCAGGACAGTGTCACCCAGTAGCTGCTTCCTCTTTCCTCGGAAAAAATGTGTCAAGTGAAATGTGAATATAAAGAGACGTTTCATGGTCCGAAATTACTAATTTTGATGGGATAATTGAAACGTTATTACTAGACCTCGTAGAATTAAATAAGAGGCACCACTGATGCTAAAAATTGAAGAAAGTCTTTAGTATAAATGAGAGGGAAAATTTTTATGTTGTTAGTATGGTAGTACTTAACATAATCACACTCAACAATTACAGGAGCATTATACGGTGACATTTGCAAGTCGATACTCAATTGTATTGACGACTTAATAACTATCACCAACATTTCTGTTGAAACAAAGTTTTTGCGGGATAAAACCTGCCTGCACGCACGTTTCTACTACTAGAAATTGGCCGTAGAAAGTTAGCTAACCTTTGACAACAAAACATTCTACAGTGGACATTTTAGGCCCAGTTAGGTTGTTAACTGCCGCTGTAGTTGCACAGTTTAGACACCATAGCTGTGTGACATATGAAGGTGGTATTTGTTCTTTCGGACATGTCCGAAACAACAGATGCCATCTTCATATAGTTAAGGCTAACTGGCTATTGTCCTTCTTCCTTGCAGATGCACACACATTGCCCGAACTCTTACGGGACTCGGTAAGATTGTCTGCCGCGAGTAATGAGTGTAATGGGAAGGGGCACTACGAATGTAGTGTGTGGACATTAAGTTGGGAATGTGGGTCTCACGGGGAGCGCGCATGGGATACATCCTTGCAGTCGCACTGTCCTCTCTGCTCTCGGTGCTCTGATGGACAGAGCGTCTCTAAGCAGGAGATCCCGGGTTCGCGTCCCGGTCGGGGCACAGATTTTTAACTGTCTCCGTTGATGTATATCAATGCCTTTACGCAGATTAAGGTCTTGATATAATTACCATTTCATTCACCACAGCTGTGTAGTGTAACTAAGCCTGTTATACCGCTACCAGTCACATTAATATTTATGTTCTGTTTAACATATCATAACACTACCTGTGTCGATCATTTACGATTTCGGCCCTCCACACCTTCATTCGCATTATATTTCCTTCAGGCACACCAGCGGTACTGTAGCACTGACAACGGCTTGGCTGAAATTCCCTGCATAACACGTTTTCTGTTGGAAGAAAACGTTACACACTTTTAGCACTCATTAAAAAAACGTATGTGTCTGAATGGATACACCCTTGAGGACGATCAAAACGTGCTCGAAACACGTAGCGTTGTGTTAACGGAAAATAAATATAACTGTCAGTGGTAGTAGGATAGCGTAATAACTTGGAAAATAAATATAAATGTTACTGGTAGCAGTATAGGATAGTAATTTCACAAGTTAAGCTGGTGATAAAAAAGTATCGCCACGACAGTCGATCCTTTTTTCTCGAACCCAGAGGTTTTGAACAGGACCTGACATTAGCAGTCTGTGTATTTTACTGTTTTTTAAGATAACGACTTACAATTCTTCTATCGATGTAGCAACGCTTTCGCCTTATGGGCTTGCAGTTAGGACGTGATGTCTGTAGACATTTCCCACAGCTCTGCAGCACTAATGAACGCTACAAGCAGTCATTTTAATGAGTTCCTCGCTCGTTGCGATAACTCGGCTTGCTAAAACAATGGTAACGTTTTCTCTGCGCTTCTAAGTATTCGTTCATCATTTATTTGGCAATATTTCTCTCGGTCGCTTCATTAGCCAGTGCCTTTCCTTATTGTGATTTGTAGTCTCCAACTGACTGTGTGATTCGTGTTCTAAGGACACATTACCTGTCCCACAGACATAAGTATCTCCCCTCCCCCCCCCCCCCCATCTTGTATGTCACCACAATTAATATGTAGTACTTGAAGGGGTTTTGGAGAGCTGGGGCGGCGGATTATGGTGTATAATTGACACAGTTAAATAATTTTTGCCACTATATACAAGCCACATAGAATAAGAAGAAATGAAGAATTAAGAGGGCTGTACAAACACCGTAACATCTTCGAAGTGCTGAAGAGGAGAAAGTTGAATTGCGCAGGCCATATAGCAAGAATGACAGAGAATAAACTGCCTAGAACGGCATTCAGCAGAACAATAGAAGGAACGAGAAGAAGGGGAGACCCAGAATCAGATGGCGGGATAACATTCCGGAGGACACAATGAGGATGAACAGCAGGAGCAAGTGGATAAACAGCGCATTGGACAGGCAGAAGTGGAAGAAGCTCATAGAGCAGCCCTTGCCACATGTAAAGTAAAGTAAAAGTAACGTAAAACATACAAGCCACATTTTATATCTGTTCCTGTCTAACAGACGTTTGACGTAAATAAGTAATATTATGTTCGTGCATAAATTCGTTGCGCATTTGTTTTTCATGTTGGTATTCCGGTTGCTATGGGTTTATTTATCGACTGTTGTTTCTCTTTGTGGGTCACTGTTGCTATTTGAGTTTATATATTGTCATTTTGTCATTGGAAGATAGTGAGTGCAGATGTGGACGCCAGAAAATTGAGTGACAAGTGGAGAAATCGGGACATTTTCGACATATTCTTCTATTTGAGCTTAATAGGGAGTAAAGCCACGGAGTCAACCAAAACATTTGTGCCGTGTATACGGACAATGCCAATAGACATAACAAGACAAGTAAAAGATTTCTCATTTTAAGAAGGATCGTTTTGGCATTACCGGCTCTTCACGTTTAAACGCATTTATCCTCAATGATCCACGTCAGTGTTCTCAAGAAAATGGTTCAAATGGTTCTAAGCACTATGAGACTTAACATCTGTGGTCACCAGTCCCCTAGAACTTAGAACTACTTAAACCTAACTAACCTAAGGACATCACACACATCCATGCCCGAGGCAGGATTCGAACCTGCGACCGTAGCGGTCGGCCGGTTCCAGACTGAAGCGTCTGGACCCGCTCAGCCACACCGGCCGGCTGTTATCAAGAACTGGCAAATATGACGAAGTGTGGTCATTCCACCATCGTGCGATATTTACATGCAGTAGGAAAGGCTACCCTATTGGCTTAGAGGCCAAAATTACAAAAATTAGCAGATAAGCATGTATGCATCTCTGCTTGCTCGTCAGCAACTGTCTCGTGAACAACACCGAATATCCCTGCTCTGTATCGTTACTAGTGACGAGGAAAGGTGTCTTAATGCTAACACGAGACAAAGAAAAGAATGGTAGGGCCCAAACAGAGCAGCATCTCCCCGTAAAAAGACCTGCGCGTATCCTCAAAAGATGATAATATGCACCTGTTGGAACAGCGACAGCATGGTGTACTGCCAGCTGCTTCCTCGAAGTGCAAACATTTCTGCTGACATTTTGTGTCAACAACTGCGACGTGTTGCAGACGCAGTCGAAGAACAACGACCTGAAAGACTAAGCGAAGCGATGCTGCTACACAGTAACGCCCGCTCGCATTCGGTTAGAACGACAAAAAACGTTATTCAGGAATTGGGATGGGAAGTCGTGCCTCATCAACCTTATTCACTTGATTTTGCGACCTCAGATTTTCGCCTGCTCCGACCTCTGTACCGAGTGGGATGGCGCAGTGGTTAGCACACAGGACTCCCATTCGGGAGGACGACGGTTCAATCCCGAGTCCGGCCATCCTGATTTAGTGTTCCGTTATTTCCCTAAATCGCTCCAGGCAAATGCCGGGACGGTTCCTTTGAAAGGGCACGGCCGACCTCCTTACTCGTCCGTCCCTAATCCGATGAGTCCGATGACTTTGCTGTTTGCTGTCTTCCCCCAAACAACCCAACCCAAACCGATCTCTGTCGAACAATCTTTAAGAAATATCCTTTCCGATTGAAAACGGGCTACGAACATGATCCGACGATTTCTCCGCCTCTAAACCACGTGATTTTTACAGTCGTTGAATCGAAAAGTTACCACAACGATGGAAGTTTTGGTGGCTAAAGTCACTGTTACGTATCTATGCACCAATCCAACAGTACAAGGCCGCGTTATCAGCCAGAAGTAAAATAAATGATATGCTATGGCAGACGAGGTGAATACTGTTACTCGATGTTTAATAAATAAGTCGTTCCTAAGATTTTTTTTTCAGAATCACCTAGTCGTGAGATATAGAGGCAGTCGTATAAGAAATATACAACAGCAATTTTCGAAGCTTTTACAGGAAAATGGGAGAACACACACACGCACACACAGACACACACGCGCGAGCGCGCACGCACATATACGAACAGAGAAAGAGGGGTAGGAGGACTCACGGTTTTGCTTAGGCGATATCGTAAGACGATATTCCTACGCAGTGCAGCGCCACAGCTAGGATGCGCTGGGCATTGCAAGTAGCTCCTGCCACGAGCAGGTCCCTGGAGAATCAAAAGAGCATCGATGCCGGAAATTACGTTCAGCTGGCTCGGCTCTCGCATACGTGGAATGTAGGCTATGCTTATATGGATGGAGCGTCGACGCGGATCATATTGCACCTATTGTGCCGAGACAAAACCGCGTGAAAGGATAGGTATGGTGTGTGCGGGGGGGGGGGGGGGGGGGGGGGGGAGGGGGAGGCGGATGTGGGAGTGGGAGAAGAGCGTATTATGCAGATCCCCGGTTGTCTGCTATCTGACAAACCAAGCGCCGCCAGAGGCTCTGCAGACAATGAGTAAACTATGCCCTCTACGGGTTCTCTGCCGGTGCACTCAGTAGGTTGCCCTAGGCTGTGTCCCAGTGTATCCCGGCGCTTCGCTCCCACTTTAGAACACCGCCGAATGGTTCACATATCTGAAACGTCACCTCCAACAAGGCTATAAATCAGCTCAAGATAATCCTCTGCGCTACCACTTGAGCAAGTTACGTTGTGGAAACAAACAAATGGTTCAAATGGCTCTGAGCACTATGCAACTTAACTGCTGACGTCATCAGTCGCCTAGAACTTAGATCTAATTAAACCTAACTAACCTAAGGACATCACACACATCCATGCCCGAGGCACGATTCGAACCTGCGACCGTAGCGGTCGCTCGGCTCCAGACTGTAGCGCCTAAAACCGCACGGCCACTCCGGCCGGTGTTTTGGAAACAGTATTGTTTTCTTTCCAAGGAAGAACTGTAATTATTCGTACAATACATGTGAGTCTCTTGCACAAGGAAGAGTGTTGAGGTTAGAATGAACTTTTATTGCCGCCGATGACAGCAGAAATGTTGGCTACAGCATATCGGTTTCGGTCAGCAATGGTCGTCTTTGGATCTGTTTTATAGCTTATCCCCATATAATGAAGCCTTAGTGGCATCATCACAATACATACAAAAATCATTGCTCACCGAAAGCGTTTGTCCTGCGGGCAAAAGTTTTGTTATCATTGGCGGAAGTAAAAGAAATTCTTTCTACACTTGCCGGATTACTATTTTAATCCGCGACCATGTCGCAACTTGTGAGTGTAGAAGCTAATGTTGAACGTCGTAAGGTTGACGTGTGACGCCTTAAGGTTATGGCCAAAGTTGTACGGCCAAAATGTAGGGACACTTTATTGAATTGAAGTGTGATCTTTTATTTATTTGTATGGTTTATTATTTATAGAGAAGAGCGCAACCTTTTCCGGTTAACCATACGTCGGAAGCACCATCGCGGATCTACGCCATAAAACGACAGCCAATCAGCGACAAGCACGTCGACTTTTTTGCGGTAAGAGTTGTATCTGAATATATCTAGCGTTACGATTTTGTTCAACTGAGCTTGAGAGAGTGCGCCAATAACTTCTTCGAAGTTTCCAACTTTGTGGTGATGTCAGAGGTACCAATTTCGTGCATTTGCTGCAAAGAAAAGAAGTTGTGTTCCATATTTACTTTCTGTTATTTTTCAGTATTGTCATAGCTCAGGCTTTATCGGTTTTATGTTTCAAAAAATTTCATTTAGGCTCTCTGTAAATTAAACTTCGGGCCTTTATCTGCTGTGAAGCAGTTGTATAACTGTATCATGATTAGAATACTGAGAATTTTACGCACTAGTGATCGAATGTGTGATTATTTACCTCAACATGTTTCGGAACTGCATTATTTTGTCATTAAGTGCTGTACAACAAGAAACAAAAGATCAGTTCTCGCAATACCTCACATACCGACAAACATGTAAATGTGTCTATATTGCCACGTAATAGTACGTTCCTTAAAAGTTCCCGAGCGAGGTGGCGCAGTGAGTAGCACACTAGACTCGCATTCAGGAGGACGACTGTTCAACCCCGCGTCCAGCCATCCTCATTAAGGTTTACCGTGATTCCCCTAAATGCCGGGATAGTTCTTTTGGAAGGGCACGGCCGACTTCCTTCCCCATCCTTTCCGAATCCGATGAGACCGATGACCTCGCAATCTGGTCTCCTCTCCCAAACAACTGAACCCAATCCTTAAAAGTTACTAAGGCATTTGGCACAGTCAAAGTAAAACGCCAGCAGCAAACATGAATTGGCAAACATATAAAACTCTTCTTGAAAATATCATCTTCGTGCACAACACTTTCACAAAATCTATTTTTAACTAATGGATACCGCCCTCACGTATCAAAGAATGTATTGTGCTGCAGCGCATACGAGGGCTGGAACTTTAATAGTGGCAACTAGTTATTTACAGGTCGTTCAAAATAGATACGTGTTTCAATGTTTTACTGACCTTCAAGGTAGTCAACTCTTTGTGTATAACCCGTTGCCAGAGATGTGGAAGTCGTAGGATACTCTTAGCAGTGCCAGTTGTGTTGACAGTTCGAGTGGTGCGGTCTGTTGCCCGGCGAATTTATAGCAGTTCCGAAGCGAATGCCGTGAAGTCTTTCCTTCGGTTTAAAAATCGGGTCGAACTTACAAGGGCTTACGTAAGGGGAGTGCAGTGGGTGGTATAGCACTTAGCAGGCCAATCACTCAAACAAATCAGTAACAGCTTGCACTGTACATGATTGAACATTGTCTTGCAAAATCATGGTCAGGTCCTGCAGAAAGTGTTATTACTTCTGTCTCTTAGCTGGTCGTAGGTTGTGTTAGAAAAATTGACTGCTTAGAGTATCCTACGACTTCCACATCGCTGGCAACTGGTTATACACAATCTTGGTGACTACTGTTGAGGTCAGTAAAACTTTGAAACATGTATCTATTTTGTACGAGCTGTAAATAAATAGTTGCCACTATTAAAGTGCCAACCCTCGTTTATCCAAGCCCTAATCTACGCTACATCTGCCCATGACTGGTGGAACAGTTTTTTCATGGCTGGTTCTCCAAACAGTTTTAATAACTCTTGGAACATCGTCTGCTCTTGGTATCCAGTTTGGACTTTCAGTAAGATGACAAATTTTTCTCGCAATATGACACCACCTTCTCCGCTTCATCCACATTCGCTTTGTTTTCCGCAGTAGAGGGTGATTATAATTAGACTTTCCCAACCTGAGATAGGGTAAAGGGAAAACTGTTTATCGTATGGATATCCAAGTTCATAGGAATGATGTTCAGGGTGTGCGCTGCTGGATTTGCGTTGTTAGTATTGTTAGTGTTAGGCGCCAGTAATGGCATGGCGACGTAGGGATGAAACACAAAATCAGTGTGCATTACAGTTGCAGAAAGTCAACATGGGTTTGGACAGGGTGAACAGATCTTCACTCATAAAGCTGTTTTATCAAAACAACAGCAATAGCGCTGTTGCTTTTCGTGAGTACCGACATATAAAAAAACATACGGAGAGCCCCTCTTTAGACGTCGGGGTTGAAGCACATGATTCGGAAGTTTGAACAGACAGGCGATTTGGGAATTGCTCTTGGCCGACGGCCAAAAATTGTTGAAGATGTTGCTGTTACTGTTGTATCTTGCCTACTTGTCAAATATGGGGTGTCTAAGAAACCTGTTTCTCGGACTGCTACGGCCGCAGGTTCGAATCCTGCCTCGGGCATGGATGTGTGTGATGTCCTTAGGTTAGTTAGGTTTAAGTAGTTCTAAGTTCTAGGGGACTGATGACCACAGCAGTTGAGTCCCATAGTGCTCAGAGCCATTTGAACCTGTTTCTCGGATCGCTAGATAACAATTCAAGCAAATAGAATTAAAGTGCTTCACTACAGAAAAAAATGATAATACTTAACTTTGAGAAATACAGACGTGACGCAAGCAAAGGGCGACATGCAAACAAGAAATCTCTTCAGTATATACAATTTGTAGTACAAGAGAAGTAATACAGTGAATGCTTCTATCCAGGTTGCTGGTCTTGAAGGTTCTCGTAGAACTGGGCTGCCGCCAGGCGGGGCGGCACTTATGTCCTCTTCGTATGGAGGGCGCTGCCGTTGCGTTGTCGTCCTGGAGAGGGGTCGGTCAGCTTGCAATTGGCTGACGTCGCCTCACAGCGCTCTCTGGTCTAACGTTCCCGCGTGGCGGGCCGGCGCTTGACTTTACGCCGGAACAGTTACCGTGGCTGAGAATGCTGTGTGCGATGTGCTATCTTCAAGCAGTGCGTGAGTTGTGTCATGGCAACTGAAGATTCCATGGACCACCGTTAGAAAAGTTCTGCAAACACTTGTGAAATGGTATCTCTAGTGCGGTTCCAGGCTGTTGTGGATGCAAATGATCGTCAACATGATTCACGTTTGAAGTTCGAAACGTAAACATGGCAACCAGTTCAATCCTGTCCATTATAATTATCTGGGATGTTATGCCGTGGTCGGTTGATGAATTCTGTGTCAATTCCCAACGTTTCGTCCACGTCTGCGGAGGACATCTTCAAGGGGGTCTGGAGCTCGATGGAAGGTCCAACACACCCACTGGCTCGTTACTGTGGGTGTGTGGGACATTCCATCGAGCTACAGACCCACTTTAAGATGTCCTCCGTAGACGGGGACGAAACGTTAGGAATTGACACAGAATTCATCAATCGAACACGGCATAACAGCGCGGATAATTATAATGGACATGAAATTTCCGGCCGTGAAAGTCTTATCCTCTCATGGGGAAATGAAAGTGTGTGTCTTTCAGCGGTTTATTCGTTATTTCTGGTCTGCATGTCCTTACAAATGTTTACACCAAGTCTCACTGTCCAACTATCACTAGTTTTTCATGGGGGCCCCTCTCAAGCAGCTAAAACGTAATTGTAACCGTCCCATATTATTCAAGTGCCTTGCCTATTGAGAAGGTGCCTCATAACAAAAATGGTTGAAATGGCTCTGAGCACTATGAGACTTAACGTCTGAGGCCATCAGCCATTTAGAACTTAGAAGTACTTAAACCTAACTAACCTAAGGACCTGCCCGAGGCAGGATTCGAACCTGCGACCGTAGCGGTCGCGTGGTTCCAGACTGTAGCGCCTAGAACCACTCGGCCGGTCTGGCCAGTGCCTCATAACAGACTCGATAGAATGTGATCGGTGCAATGATGTATTTGAGTAGAAGGTTAGCTCTCAGATATTACTTCTCCTCTGTGGTGAATTATACTATTAGCGATTCTCCATATTTAGGCAAAATATTTGATAACCAACTAGGGTGTAGCTGGAAATTTTACCATAATATCAGTGGTACAGCTACGTTTCTAGAGCTTGTAGACCCTGGTGTTGAGATCTACCTATGTTTATTTGAAACGGCATTATTACGGCTTGGAGAGACTTCGGGTTGTATGACCGTGATCCATGAGACTTTCCGATCTCTGACGTTTCCCCCCAGAGTTGCACTGGACATTTCCAGAGCTGCTCCTGATTCCATTAAGTACTGCCGTGTCGGGAAGATTCAGAGGAACGTGAATCATCTCTGAAGACATCGAGCGCGGCTCCAGTGGAACGTCAGGAACAGTAAATTTTCATGAACCACAGGCATACAATCGGGACGATTCACCAGCAGCGGTCTTGAAAGCCTTCGCCAAGTGATTAACATCAGTCCCCAATAATATAAAATACTAAATCCTCAACTGCTGTAGATACACTTACCCTGGTTGTCCAGGGCTTCTGGCCAACGCGTCTATGTTACGTTTGACGTCATCTAACTTTATAAATAACAAACCTAAATTTCGAATCAAGTTTGTTTATTGCTTCAATCAGAAAAACAACGACATAAATGAGATGGAATGAAATTCTCACCCCACTAGTGTCGCCACCTCAGTATTACAGGGTGTTACTAAAAGGTATGGCCAAACTTTCACGAAACATTCCTCACACACAAAGAAAGAAAATATGTTATGTGGACATGTGTCCGGAATCGTTACTTTCTATGTTAGAGCTCATTTTATTACTTCTCTTCAAATCACATTAATCATGGAATGAAAACACACAGCAACAGAACGTACCAGCGTGACTTCAAACTCTTTGTTACAGGAAATGTTGAAAATGTCCTCCGTTAGCGAGGATACAAGCATCTACCCTCCGTCGCATGGAATCCCTGATGCGCTGATGCCTGGAGAATGGCGTATTGTATCACAGCCGTCAACAATACGAGCACGAAGAGTCTCTACATTTGGTACCGGGGTTGCGTAGACAAGAGCTTTCAAATGCCCCCATAAATGAAAGCCAAGAGGGTTCAGGTCACGAGGGCGGGGATGCCATGGAATTGGTCCGCCTCTACCAATCCATCGGCCACCGAATCTGTTGTTGAGAAGCGTACGAACACTTCGACTGAAATGTGCAGGAGTTCCATCGTGCATGAACCACATGTTGTGTCGTACTTGTAAAGGCACATGTTCTAACAGCACATGTAGAGTATCCCGTATGAAATCATGATAACTTGCTCCATTGAGCGTAGGTGGAAGGAAATGGGGCCCAATCAAGACATCACCAACAATGTCTGCCCAAACGTTCACAGAAAATCTGTGTTGATGACGTGATTGGACAATTGCGTGCGGATTCTCGTCAGCCCACACATGTTCATTGTGAAAATTTACAATTTGATCACGTTGGAATGAAGCCTCATCCGTAAAGAGAACATTTGCACTGAAATGAGGATTGACACATTGTTGGATGAACCATTCGCAGAAGTGTACCCATGGAGGCCAATCAGCTGCTGATAGTGCCTGCACACGCGGTACATGGTACGGAAACAAATGGTTCTCCCGTAGCACTCTCCATACAGTGACTTGGTCAACGTTACCTTGTACAACAGCAACTTCTCTGACACTGATATTAGGGTTATCGTCAACTGCAAGCAGAATTGCCTCATCCATTGCAGGTGTCCTCGTCGTTCTAGGTCTTTCCCAGTCGCGAGTCATAGGCTGGAATATTTCGTGCTCCGTAAGACGCCGACCAATTGCTGCGAACGTCTTCCTGTCGGGACACCTTCGTTCTGGAAATCTGTCTCGATACAAACGTACCGCGCCACGGCTGTTGCCCCGTGCTAATCCATACATCAAATGGGCATCTGCCAACTCCGCATATGTAAACATTGCACTGACTGCAAAACCACGTTCGTGATGAACACTAACCTGTTGATGCTACGTACTGATGTGCTTGATGCTAGTACTGTAGAGCAATGAGTCGCATGTCAATACAAGCACCGAAGTCAACATTACCTTCCTTCAATTGGGCCAACTGCCGGTGAATCGAGGAAGTACAGTACATACTGACGAAACTAAAATGAGCTCCAGCATGAAAATTAAGCGTTTCCGGACACATGTCCACATAACATCTTTTGTTTATTTGTGTGCGAGGAATGTTTCCTGAAAGTCTGGCAGTACCTTTTTATAACACCCTGTATAAACAGCTTGGTAACCCATCGACATCGTGCCGAGAACTTCACTGCAACTACCAATGTCCATCTGAGACCGTCTCCAGTACTCCTTTGATCTGTGACGTGATTCCCATGGTATCGAACAAGCCGTATCTCAGTATAACTTATCTCATGAATCAAATTAGGTATCATATAATTGTTAGTTATGGTGACGACGTATTGTATTGATATTTCAGTGCACCTAAATGAAGCTCGTAATTTCTCATAAATTCCCAGTTCTGTTCACGTGGATAGATATCTACATTTACATGACTATGCAAGTCACAATTAAGCGCCTGGATGAGGGCTCATACAACCACCTTTACGCTATTTCTTTACCATTCCAACTTGGAACAGCGCGCGGGAAAAACTAACTTTTAAATCTTTCCTTGCGAGCTATCATGTCTCATCTTATTAAAAATGATCATTTTTACTTACGCAGATGGGCGCCATTAAAATGTTTTAGCATTCTAAAAAGAAACTTGGTGATCCACATTTCGTGAAAGGAGCCTTTGCAACGAAAAACGACTTTGCTATTAATGATTGCAACCACAATTCGCATATTATTTTTGTGACACTCTGTCCCCTATTGTGCGGTAATACAAAGCAGAATGCCCTCCTTTGAACTTTTTCCATGTCCACCGTTGACCTACCTGATGAGGATCCCACACCGTGCAGCAATACTCCAGAAGAGGACGGACAAGTGTAGTGTAGACAGTCTTTATGGTAAGACTGTGGCCCCTTCTAAGTGTTCTGCAATAAAACGGACTTTTGGTTAGCTCACCCCACAACATCATCTACGTGACAGTTCCGCTATAACTTATTTGTAGCCGTAATCCTCAAGTATTAACTGAATTGAGAAGCTGTAGATTTGTACGATTTATCGTGTAACTGAGACTCAGCGAATATCATTCAGATCTCATGTGGATGAAGGAACAGTTTTCATTACTTATAATCAGTTGCCACTTTTAGTACCATA
Organism: Schistocerca gregaria; assembly: GCF_023897955.1. NCBI lineage: Eukaryota > Metazoa > Arthropoda > Insecta > Orthoptera > Acrididae > Schistocerca > Schistocerca gregaria. The sequence continues at coordinate 254,839,448 of NC_064925.1, forward strand.
CAGATATCGTGTCTAAACCATTTTGCAATTGGGTTTGACCACCTGACGACTTAAAGAGGTGGTAAAAGAGAGCATCATCTGCTCATCTGTAAACAGTCGAAGACTGCTGCCCAGAGGTCTCCTTGATCTTTTATGAAGATTAGGAACAGGATACGGCCTATAACACTTTCTTGGGAAGCGTCAGAAATTATTTCCATTTTACTCGAGGACTTTCCGTCAGTTACTACGAACTTTGATCTTTCTGACAGGAAGTGACGAATCCAGTTCACAACTGAGACCATGCTAAGTAGGCACGCAATTTGACTACTAGTCACTTGTGCGGAACGATGTTCAAAGCCTTGTGGAATTCTAGAAGTATGGAATTAATCTGAGACCCCCTGGAGATCAACCGGGTTGAATGAAGGCTGGAAGGGCTAAAACATACTGAAAAGTAACTTTGTGGAGAAATGTCAAAATAAAACTACACACAGTGTTAATGTGATTCCATTTGAACAAAAGATTACGAAATTGAGATTGGGTTTTGTTAAGGCAAAGTATCAATACAATTCTAAATATATCTTTGTTGATGTCTTAATTAATAGTAATTAAAACATCGTATTTTACATAGAAATAGTTATCGAAGTAGTTTTACCTCGTGCTTCAACTGAAATGCCTTTATTTTATCCTTCTCGGTTGGAGAACACCACCGCTCTTTTCGGTAATCACACTGGAGGAACCAGCAACCACCCGAAAGCTTTTTTGAAATGATTTGATTGTACCGTTACTAGTTTCGGGCCTGAGTACATCGTCAGATGGTAACGTTGACTTCTTTTCATGTTCTACTTTGTGTCCTTTCCTACTTGGCAATTTTATTGTTGTTCTTGATATTCACTTTTATGTACTTTGGAACCACATTTTCAGCTAGACTCTTCTTCTTAAACGCAATAGCAAGTATTGCTTTCATTAGCTGAAACTTGCACATTCTGAAATCCCGCACGGTTCTCTTTACCTGTCGGGGCAATAACGACATTATTTTATACATTTTGTTTGGAGAAAATCACAGCTGTTTTACACTGTAGGGAACGCAACAACCAGCTACAAGATTTTTGAAATGGTTTTATTATTCCAATACTACTTTCAGTCCTGCGCCCCCCGTAAAACGGTAGGGTTGACTTATTTGTCGTTATTACCCGCCAGGTAAAGAGAACTGTGCGTGATTTCAGAAAGTCCAAGTTTCAGTTAATGAAAGTAATACTTGCTGTTGCATTTAAGAAAGAGTTTACTGCTGAAAAACGTATTCCGAGGTACATCAGGGTAAACATCATGAACAACAATAAAACGCAACCACCAAAGAGAAAAACTGTAAAACTTGCAAAAAAAGTCAACACTACCGTCTGACGATGGGCTCAGGGCCAAAACTAATAACGGTACAATAAAATCATTTCGAAAAAAACTTCTGGCTGGTTTGCAGTGTTTCCTACAGTGTAATTTGAAGTATCGCAATTGCTTCAAAAACGTATCTCAAAAAGAGTTTAAACTGAGATGAGCGGTTCCAACAAAATTATGCCACGGTTTGTTTAATGGCAATTACGTGACAGGTAGCTAAAGGGAAACAGCAAAGAGGAAATCGAATCAGTTATCAAATCACTGAAGATTACTCATCTGATAAATATCATGTTGGCTTGTAAAGGCGGCAAATGTCGATACGTGTGAGGAATTTGGTGAATTCGCTAATGCGAATTGTGCGGGTAGCAGCGATCCCAGCCCGCTCTGGAAATCTGTCCATTGTGTTGCTTATTTGCAGGCGCGAACTAATTCGATACGAGAACATGGAGCGAATGATTTGTGTACATGTTTGGATACGCCTGGATACGCCTGCCTACTCCCCCCCCCCCCCCCCCTCTACCCATCCCTGGTGCAACCACGTTCCTGAGCCTATTACTACTCGAAACTGGGAGAAATGCTCTATGCTCTATCCTCTGATATGTCATGTTTCTTTATGTCTTGCAATTTTGGCACAATCGTTTTCTGAAATCCCAGAGCTACTTATGAATACCTAAATTTGTGTTGTGTACACTCACGAGTGCAACAAATCTTTCACATGCAGACGGTTCCCGTGATGACTGGCATACACTTTAGTACAACTTCTTGTAAAATAAGAGAAAGATATAAAACAGACTTTTGCAAGCCGAAAGCGTTACTATGACTTTTTTTTTTTTGAAGACCTTTGAGAAAGAAATGTACAAGAGCATAACAACACATAACACAGTTTGGGTACACGAAAAGGACAAACATAAAAATCAACTTATCCTTCCGTGTGTGAAGCACTGTCCCTGCTAAATGATCCATAGAAGACAGTAAATATATTCTTTCATTTGAGAAAATACACTCCTGGAAATGGCAAAAAGAACACATTGCCACCGGTGTGTCAGACCCACCATACTTGCTCCGGACACTGCGAGAGGGCTGTACAAGCAATGATCACACGCACGGCACAGCGGACACACCAGGAACCGCGGTGTTGGCCGTCGAATGGCGCTAGCTGCGCAGCATTTGTCAACCGCCGCCGTCAGTGTCAGCCAGTTTGCCGTGGCATACGGAGCTCCATCGCAGTCTTTAACACTGGTAGCATGCCGCGACAGCGTGGACGTGAACCGTATGTGCAGTTGACGGACTTTGAGCGAGGGCGTATAGTGAGCATGCGGGAGGCCGGGTGGACGTACCGCCGAATTGCTCAACACGTGGGGCTGAGGTCTCCACCGTACATCGATGTTGTCGCCAGTGGTCGGCGGAAGGTGCACGTGCCCGTCGACCTGGGACCGGACCGCAGCGACGCACGGATGCACGCCAAGACCGTAGGATCCTACGCAGTGCCGTAGGGGACCGCACCGCCACTTCCCAGCAAATTAGGGACACTGTTGCTCCTGGGGTATCGGCGAGGACCATTCGCAACCGTCTCCATGAAGCTGGGCTACGGTCCCGCACACCGTTAGGCCGTCTTCCGCTCACGCCCCAACATCGAGCAGCCCGCCTCCAGTGGTGTCGCGACAGGCGTGAATGGAGGGACGAATGGAGATGTGTCGTCTTCAGCGATGAGAGTCGCTTCTGCCTTGGTGCCAATGATGGTCTTATGCGTGTTTGGCGCCGTGCAGGTGAGCGCCACAATCAGGACTGCATACGACTGAGGCACACAGGGCCAACACCCGGCATCATGGTGTGGGGAGCGATCTCCTACACTGGCCGTACACCTCTGGTGATCGTCGAGGGGACACTGAATAGTGCACGGTACATCCAAACCGTCATCGAACCCATCGTTCTACCATTCCTAGACCGGCAAGGGAACTTGCTGTTCCAACAGGACAATGCACGTCCGCATGTATCCCGTGCCACCCAACGTGCTCTAGATGGTGTAAGTCAACTACCCTGGCCAGCAAGATCTCCGGATCTGTCCCCCATTGAGCATGTTTGGGACTGGATGAAGCGTCGTCTCACGCGGTCTGCACGTCCAGCACGAACGCTGGTCCAACTGAGGCGCCAGGTGGAAATGGCATGCAAGCCGTTCCACAGGACTACATCCAGCATCTCTACGATCGTCTCCATGGGAGAATAGCAGCCTGCATTGCTGTGAAAGGTGGATATACACTGTACTAGTGCCGACATTGCACATGCTCTGTTGCCTGTGTCTATGTGCCTGTGGTTCTGTCAGTGTGATCATGTGATGTATCTGACCATAGGAATGTGTCAATAAAGTTTCCCCTTCCTGGGACAATGAATTCACGGTGTTCTTATTTAAATTTCCAGGAGTGTAATTTTATGTTGGAACTTTGCGTAAACTGAAGCCCATAATCCATATCTATAAAACAGGAAACGTAAAGTTACATTCCAGTGTCAACAAATAGGAAGCAGCTTTCAAATTATACGGGCACCGTAAACAGAATTGTCGCAAGTTTGTTCTGGGTTTACTACCTTTTTGTTAGGAGTAAATCTGCAGATATTGCGACTAACTTATAGCTTAGCATATGCCCACTTCACTGTGTTAGTTTTTTCTGTGCGTCTAACAGTCTTTGCACAAACTCGTCATACTGTACTACCCGATGTTTGCTGTATGGTCGTTATTGCACCATTAAGTTAACAATGAATCTCCTTATAGACTAACCGTTTCCCACCGATGCATCGACACTTCAACCCCTGACCTGCTGCCTAGGGGATAATAATCATTACTTAGAGGTACTAACCAACCTAAAAACATACTACACTCAACAGCTATAATTATTATTCTGCAAATGAAGTAAATACTGATATAATTTTGTTCAGTACGTTGTCCTTACTCACCAAGAAAAAAATCTGCATTTGTAGCTCCAACATATTGTACAGAAGTCAGTCTGAAACGAACCTACGAGAACTTCCTCCAATGTTGTAGGTAATGGTGGCTGCGATGAGTTTCGCAAAAGAAGCTGGAAGCTGCGTTAAATGTCAGCCCGGTGTCTGCTAACACGCCGCTTCTTCAACCTCGTTTTTTTGTTAACATGGCCTGACTGGGTTGTAAAAACGTGCCATGGTTGGCAGGCTTTGGCTTAACATTCCGCACATTTTCCAGCATATTTTGCGAAAAGATTCACAGGCAGCATTAACATCAGGATTAGTAGTGCACTCTTCTTGGCATATATGCCTTGACGATAAAGCTGTTAAGCGCCTAAAAATTTTGATTCCGTTCATCCATACTTTGCATACCGATAAAAAGTACGCACTTACATTAAAAAAGTGTAATTGTTTTGTATCTCATTAAACAAAATATTTTTCAGTCATACAGAAAACTACTCACCCTCTTATACTGGGTGGTCCATTGATCGTGACCGGGCCAAATATCTCACTAAATAAGCTTCAAACGAAAAAACTACAAAGAACGAAACTTGTCTAGCTTGAAGGGGGAAACCAGATGGATCTACTGTTGGCCCGTTAGATGGTCAACCGGACATCAACGGCGTTTCTTAAAAATAGGAACCCCCACTTTTTGTTACATATTAATGTAGTACGTAAAGAAATATGAATGTTGTTATTCGAGCACTTTTTTCGCTTTGTGATAGATGGCGCTGTAATAGTCACAAACATATGGCTCAAAATTTTAGACGAACGGTTTGTAACAGGTAGGTTTTTAAAATTAAAATACAGAACGTAGGTACGTTTGAACATTTTATTTCGGTTGTTCCATTGTGATACATGTACCTTTGTGAACTTATCATTTCTGAGAACGCATGCTGTTACAGCGTGATTACCTGTAATTACCACATTAATGCAATAAATGCTCAAAATTATGTCCGTCAACCCCAATGCATTTGGCAATACGTGTAACGACATTCCTCTCAACTGCCAGTAATTCGACTTCCGTAATGTTCGCACATGCATTGACAATGCGCTAACGCATGGTGTCAGGCGTTGTCGGTGGACCACGATGGCATATATCCTTCAACTTTCCCCACAGAAAGAAATCCGGGGACGTCAGACCCGGTGAGTGTGTAGGCCATGGTATGGTGCTTCGACGACCAATCCACCTGTCATGAAATATGCTATTTAATACCGCTTCAACCGCACGCGAGCTATGTGCTGGACATCCATAATGTTGGAAGTACATAGTCATTCTGTCATGCAGTGAAACATCTTGTAGTAACATCGGTAAAATATTACGTAGGAAATCAGCATACATTGCACCATTTACATTGGTAAACAGTCCATTTTAACACGGGTAATGTATCATGAAGCAAATACCGTCCGCACTGACAGAATGTTACGTGATACCACGAACTTGTACGTTTGTGACTACATCTACATCTACATCCATACTCCGCAAGCCACCTGACGGTGTGTGTCGGAGGGTACCCTGAGTACCTCTATCGGTTCTCCCTTCTATTCCAGTCTCGTATTGTACGTGGAAAGAAGGATTGTCGGTATGCTTCTGTGTGGGCTCTAATCTCTCTGATTTTATCCTCATGGTCTCTTCGCGAGATATACGTAGGAGGGAGCAATATACTGCTTGACTCTTCGGTGAAGGTATGTTCTCGAAACTTTAACAAAAGCCCGTACCGAGCTACTGAGCGTCTCTCCTGCAGAGTCTTCCACTGGAGTTTATCTATCATCTCCGTAACGCTTTCGCAATTACTAAATGATCCTGTAACGAAGCGCGCTGCTCTCCGTTGGATCTTCTCTATCTCTTCTATCAACCCTACCTGGTGCGGATCCCACACTGCTGAGCAGTATTCAAGCATTGGGCGAACAAGCGTACTGTAACCTACTTCCTTTGTTGTCGGATTGCATTTCCTTAAGATTCTTCCAATGAATCTCAGTCTGGCATCTGCTTTACCGACGATCAACTTTATATGATCATTCCATTTTAAATCACTCCTAATGAGTACTCCCAGATAATTTATGGAATTAACTACTTCCAGTTGCTGACCTGCTATTTTGTAGCTAAATGATAAGGGACCTATCTTTCTATGTATTCGCATCACATTACACTTGTCTACATTGAGATTCAATTGCCATTCCCTGCACCATGCGTCAATTCGCTGCAGATCCTCCTGCATTTCAGTACAATTTTCCATTGTTGCAACCTCTCGATACACCACAGCATCATCTGCAAAAAGCCTCAGTGAACTTCCGATGTCATCCACCAGGTCATTTATGTATATTGTGAATAGCAACGGTCCTATGACACTCCCCTGGGGCACACCTGAAATCACTCTTACTTCGGAAGACTTCTCTCCATTGAGAATGACATGCTGCGTTCTGTTATCTAGGAACTCCTCAATCCAATCACACAATTGATCTGATAGTCCGTATGCTCTTACTTTGTTCATTAAACGGCTGTGGGGAACTGTGTCAAACGCCTTGCGGAAGTCAAGAAACACGGCATCTACCTGTGAACCCGTGTCTAAGGCCCTCTGAGTCTCGTGGACGAATAGCGAGAGCTGGGTTTCACACGACCGTCTTTTTCGAAACCCATGCTGATTCCTACAGAGTAGATTTCTAGTCTCCAGAAAAGACATTATACTCGAACATAATACGTGTTCCAAAATTCTACAACTGATCGACGTTAGAGATATAGGTCTATAGTTCTGCACATCTGTTCGACGTCCCTTCTTGAGAACGGGGATGACCTGTGCCCTTTTCCAATCCTTTGGAACGCTTCGCTCTTCTAGAGACCTACGGTACACCGCTGCAAGAAGGGGGGCAAGTTCCTTCGCGTACTCTGTGTAAAATCGAACTGGTATCCCATCAGGACCAGCGGCCTTTCCTCTTTTGAGCGATTTTAATTGTTTCTCTATCCCTCTGTCGTCTATTTCGATATCTACCATTTTGTCAACTGTGCGACAATCTAGACAAGGAGGCACAGTGCAGTCTTCCTCTGTGAAACAGCTTTGGAAGAAGACATTTAGTAATTCGGCCTTTAGTCTGTCATCCTCTGTTTCAGTACCATTTTGGTCACAGAGTGTCTGGACATTTTGTTTTGATCCACCTACCGTTTTGACATAGGACCAAAATTTCTTAGGATTTTCTGCCAAGTCAGTACATAGAACTTTACTTTCGAATTAATTGAAAGCCTCTCGCATAGCCCTCCTCACACTGCATTTCGCTTCGCGTAATTTTTGTTTGTCTGCAAGGCTTTGGCTATGTTTATGTTTGCTGTGAAGTTCCCTTTGCTTCCGCAGCAGTTTTCTAACTCGGTTGTTGTACCACGGTGGCTCTTTCCCATCTCTTACGATCCTGCTTGGCACATACTCATCTAACGCATATTGTACCATGGTTTTGAACTTTGTCCACTGATCCTCAACACTGTCTGTACTTGAGACAAAACTTTTGTGTTGAGCCACCAAGTACTCTGAAATCTGCTTTTTGTCACTTTTGCTAAACAGAAAAATCTTCCTACCTTTTTTAATATTTCTATTTACGGCTGAAATCATCGATGCAGTAACCGCTTTATGATCGCTGATTCCCTGTTCTGCATTAACTGATTCAAATAGTTCGGGTCTGTTTGTCACCAGAAGGTCTAATATGTTATCGCCACGAGTCGGTTTTCTATTTAACTGCTCAAGGTAGTTTTCAGATAAAGCACTTAAAAATATTTCACTAGATTCTTTGTCCCTGCCACCCGTTATGAACGTCTGAGTCTCCCAGTCTATATCCGGCAAATTAAAATCTCCACCCAGAACTATAACATGGTGGGGAAATCTACTCGAAATATTTTCCAAATTATTCTTCAGGTGCTGAGCCACAACAGCTGCTGAGCCCGGGGGCCTATAGAGACATCCAATTACCATGTCTGAGCCTGCTTTAACCGTGACCTTCACCCAAATCATTTCACAATTCGAATCTCCGTCAATTTCCTTCGATACTATTGCACTTCTTATCGCTATAAACACGCCTCCCCCTTCACTGTCCAGCCTATCTCTGCGGTATACATTCCAATCCGAGTTTAGCATTTCATTACTGTTTACGTCTGGTTTCAGCCAACTTTCTGTTCCTAGTACTATATGGGCGTTGTGACCGTTTATTAATGAGAGCAGTTCTGGGACCTTTCTATAGACGCTCCTGCAGTTTACTATAAGCACATTAATATTGTTATTCCTTGTTGCATTTTGCCTACTGCCTTGCCGCGTCTCAGGAGGCGTCTTGTCGGGCCTAGGGAGGGAATTCTCTAACCTAAAAAAACCCCATGTGCACTCCACACGTACTCCGCTACCCTCGTAGCCGCTTCCGGCGTGTAGTGCACGCCTGACCTATTCAGGGGGACCCTACATTTCTCCACCCGATAGCGGAGGTCGAGAAATTTGCACCCCAGCTCTCCGCAGAATCGTCTGAGCCTCTGGTTTAAGCCTTCCACTCGGCTCCAAACCAGAGGACCGCGATCGGTTCTGGGAACGATACTACAAATAGTTAGCTCTGATTCCACCCCGCGAGCGAGGCTTTCCGCCTTCACCAACTCCGCCAGCCGCCTGTACGAACTGAGGATGACCTCTGAACCCAGACGGCAGGAGTCATTGGTGCCGACATGAGCAACAATTTGCAGTCGTGTGCACCCAGTGCTCTCTATCGCCGCCGGTAGGGCCTCCTCCACATCTCGGATGAGACCCCCCGGCAAGCAGACAGAGTAAACACTGGCCTTCTTCCCCGACCTTTCCGCTATTTCCCTAAGGGGCTCCATCACCCGCCTAACGTTGGAGCTCCCAATAACTAATAAACCCCTCCCCCCATGTGCCTGCTCGGACCTTGCTGAAGGAGCTGCCACATGTCCACTCACAGGCAGAGCGGGCGATGCCACACGGCCAGCCTCCACATTGACCCTCCGCCTCGTGCGCCGCGAGCGCCGCTGAACCCGCCACTCCCCTTGGGGAGAGGGTGGCCCAACCGCGCCCGGTACCCGCGAAGATGTCTCGACAGCAGGGACAGTGGGTGAAGCATGTAACACCTGGGGTGTACCTTGCGACGCACCAGACTCCCCACTGCCGCTACACTCCGAGGCAGCAGCCTGAAGACGGCTGACCGCGGCCATCAACACGCTCAGCTGTTCGCGAAGAGTGGCCAGCTCCTCCTGCGTCCGTACACAGCAGCCACACATCCTATCCATCCTAAGAAGTCAATTTACTATAGAGTGTGAATAAACTTTTAAATAGACTGCTAATTCACTAAAGGCGGTTGATTATTGACTAAAGTGTGATTGCTAACCACTCCTTGTAGAAAACAAGGAAAATAGCACTACCTGTCTCTGGACTGTATTCAAAACAAACACTAGCACTACTGGCACTATGGCTGAGTAAAGGGACTCTCTGACTGTATTCAAAACAAACACGAAATCTATGGAACACTTAATAGCACTCGACTATTAAAGCTTCCTAAAAGCAAAAACACGCAGAAGAAGAAGTGACAAGTTAGAAAAATACAGTTAATACTTAAATTAAGGTAGCTCGCTGCACAGCAGACGTGAAGCAGACGGCGGTTAGGGCGACACTATTACAGAGCCATATATCACAAAGCCAAAAAAAGTGGTCCAACTAAAACATTCATATTTCTTTACGTACTACACGAATATGTAATAAAAATGGGGGTTCCTATTTTTAAAAATCGCAGTTAATATCCGCTTGATCTATGGCAGCGCGATCTAGCGGGTCAACCATAGCGCTATCTGGTTTCCCCCTTCAAACTAGACGCCGGCCGAGGTTGCCGAGCGGTTCTAGACGCTATAGTCTGGAACCACGCGACCGCTACGGTCGCAGGTTCGAATCCTGCCTCGGGCATGGATGTATTTGATGTCCTTAGGTTAGTTAGGTTTAAGTAGTTCTAAGTTCTAGGGGACTGACGACGTCAGAAAACTCCCATAGTGCTCAGAGCCATTTGAACCATTTTTTTTATACTAGACGAGTTTCGTTCTTTGTAGTTTTTTCGTTTGATGCTTATTTCTTGAGATATTTGTCCTGGTCATGATCAATGGACCACCCTGTGTACTACGATACAGCGTAAATAGCAATTCTGTTACTGCAACTGCTACGCAAGCTTTAATGAGTCCATTCCTAGTGGACCAATATGTGTATCAGTAATCTACCAGTAAACATTGAAAGTGATGTTATGTTTTACTAATTACAGGTGGAACATGTCATTAAAGAAGACTTTGACTGATAAGCACGTGATCCAATGAATATGATCGTCCTTAATATCGTTGATGGCTGATGTTCGTTACTGAATAACAAATATGCCAAGAGACTAATTACAGCTTGGTTACTGCCTGCTACTTTCATGTTTCCTTCTTCACAGGCAGTTCATAACGACTCTGTAGTATAGAATAGCATCCATGATAGCAACCAAGCAGTTCATCTCGCGTAGTCGCCTTTCATTTGCACAGCTCAGAATTCATCTAACCACATAAAGAAAAATGTAATGGCGTGAGGCCTGGCGATCTTCGAGACCAGTTAATTGTACTACTAAGACAAGTCCAGCGGTTAGGGTAAGGGCGGTTGAGATGTATCGAGATAAGTCTGATAAAATGCGAAGAGGCTCCATCTTGCCGGAAGTACATTGCTTCTTCAAGCTGTTCATCTAATGAATTTACTATAAAAAAATCAAGTATTCTCTCCCGTCATTCGTTGTTTTACAATGAGTGGACCTATCAACATGTTATTGATCATACCGCACCAAACATTCATCAACAATCTAACTTTCAAATTCGTTTCCTTTCAGCATGTGGATTTTCTGGCTCCCATCAATAACATCTACGTGTGTTGCTGATTCCATTCCACGTAAGTGTGGCTTCATCAGTGAAAGCAAATGACAACTCTCATTTAAATAGGGGAAAAAAGATGTGTGGCATTGTCGCCATTGCGCAGATTGTGGACACGCACTGTGTGCAACAATTATCCTATCTCCTTCCTAAGGATTATGGCAAGAATGTAATAGGGAACAGGAGAAGTATTTAGTTGTATAAACCGTTATTTCCCACTGTTAAACGATATAGGACAAAGAATGAGATTTACACTCTGCAGCGGTGTGTGCGCTGATATGAAACTTCCTGGTAGGTTAAAACTGTGTGCCGGACCGAGACTCGAACTCGGTAGAGCACTTGCACGCGAAAGACAAAGGTCCCGAGCTCGAGTCTCGGCCCGGCACACAGTTTTAATTTGCCAGGAAGTTTCATATCAGCGCATAGACCGCTGCAGAGTGAAAATCTCATTCTGGAAACATCCCCCAGGCTGTGGCTAAGCCATGTCTCCGCAATATCCTTTCTTTCAGGAGTGCTAGTTCTGCCAGGTTCGCAGGAGAGCTTCTGTAAAGTTTGGAAGGTAGGAGACGAGGTACCGGCAGAGGTAAGGCTGTGAGGACGGGGCCTGAGTCGTGCTTGGGTAGCTCAGTTGGTAGAGCAGTTTCCCGCGAAAAGCAAAGGTCCCGAGTTCGAGTCTCGGCCCGGCTCAGTTTTAATGTGCCAGGAAGTTTGATATAGGACAAAGTCTCTAATACTGGGAAGAAGTACCCTCCCACATGACTGTAGTATTTTGTGGAGTATATATCTAAACTGCAAATATTTTGACAATCTGTGAAATAAGTCGCTATTCAAAGACACTTAAGACGAAATAATGGTTTACACCGTCGAAGAGTACTTTTACACAGTGGCTCCGAAATATGTGAGGGATAGAAAGTACAGTCTTATGGCATTGTTGACTGGCAGACCCCGAAGGGCTGGTTGCGCCGCCTAATTGGCAAGGCTTTTGTCCTTCATGCACAATGAACCCTTTCCCTCGCGAAGTGTGAGACTTGCGTGTTGAAATGTATCTATAATAGCTGTATGTAATGTGGTGTTATGTTTGTGTTGTCTGTGGATGAAACCATGTGCCAGCAAGATGACCGCCGAGCTTGACATCTCCATTCGACGGACGGATCACCAAATGTCACATGTCCTGAAGCTTTGAATATAATCCGGAGCCGTGGCGCAATTCCCCCCCCCCCCCCCCTTTCTCCTCTTTGCCGTTAAGGTGAAGGGAAAGGGTAAAAATTACATTCTTTACGCAGGTAGCTACTCATGCAACTAACTACCACCTCCGGTGCCGTTGGGCAGGATAGAAGTGTAATAGACGCTGATATCTTGGAAAGATGACAGACTTTTGGACCTTTGCCAATGGAGGTTGGTGAAGTCAGCGATAAAGATGTATTCGAGATGTGATATGATGGATGTGGAATTTCAAACATCGCTACCCGAGTCGTTACGCAGAGCTGTCGCAGAGGCAATTCCAAGTGCTACTCGCCCTGTTGGTAGATCAAGATTTCATTAAGGGCATGTCCAGTCCATGCAGGAGGTTGGAATAAGTCAACCCATCCACGAAGATATATATTACACGGCTAATTTGATAATTTTCAGAATACTGTTGGTAAGATTATGCTTTTCCTTCTTGCCGAAGTTATCTCAGTAGAGGTCACCTGCTGTACGACGTAGGTTCTTCCTGGAGGAGTCACGTAGAGGAGGTGCAGTTGTAAACGCACTAGACCCACTTTCGGGAGCAGTGGGTTCAAGTCGCCATCGGAACATATATATATTTAAGCTTCCTTTGTTTTCACCACATCAGTTTGACAAAGCCTTGGCTAGTTTCTTACCAATCCATTTCACATATCGAACGTGTGTTCCATCTCTGATGACCATGACGTCAAAGTAAGTACAGATACAGCAGAATAAATAAATCCAGGTCACGCAGCGATGAGGCTGCCTTTATACGCATGGGCCGAACCAAGTCTGTTGGTCTGGCTAGCCATATACCTTCTTCGTAGTTTAGATGTGTTTACGAATGGTGACATGGCCTTCAATACCTAACTAAGTCGAAATGTCTGTCGCTTGTGTATTGAATGTGGGAAAATCGAACATAACTTACATCTGCCATCTCTAAGAGTTTGCGGGCACGATTCAGGAAGTCATCACCCTGTTAGCACGCGGCTGCAAATAATAATTTTAAAGCTGTCTGCAATGGAGATCGAAGTGAGAAATCGTTAAAAATAACGGAAGAACTGTTGGGCCGGAATAATGACCTGAGAACAAATATTTCTTGACAACTGTACTTGTGTTCCATTTTCCTCGAATTTCAGGAGCAAGTAACTGCTGGTACTGACAGGTAGCAAGTTTCTCCGATGACGCAGTTGAAATAATTTTGTCTCATTACGAAAATTGTATCTCACTAGAGACAGTTATGTAGAAGTTTAGTGGAAGGTACGTATATTTTCATACATAAAAATTCACGATGGCGTTCTATTACACACTAATGCGGAAACTAATACATCAAAAGTTGAAACATTTAATTCACTTCTAAGAACAGCAGAATACTGTTGCGCACTCATTCTTTCATTTGCTGAGATTATGTATAAATGTAACAGATAACCTGCACAATAGAGTGTGGACCAAATGTGAGTCTTATATCTTCAACGCAATGCTACCACGTTCATTTAAAGAGTTTATACACAAAATACGTTTTAAGTAATGTGGCAGGAGCTAAATTTATTTTTAGTATGGCTGAATGGTGCGTAATCTTCTCAAACCTCATTGCATCACAATCTTAACGATCAAGTTTCCTGATAAACATTGGGGTCTGCAACAATTACAATCTAGGTATAAGATAATAATTGAAAAAAGTAGCTCGACGGAAATAGTTCTACAGTTTCATGATAACGATAGTTTCTGTGGTATTTTTTAAAATTATTTTAATACGTGTTACACTTTATGAAACCAGGTAGTCAAGGGGGTGTGGTTTTTTTTAAAATTATTTTAATATGTGTTACATTTTATGAAACCTGGTAGTAAAGAGAAGGAACGATTCGGTTACGATTGTGGACAGGGCCGTAATCAAATACTATTGGTTGCCTTTTACAGTTACATAAATTAATATTAAACCAGTAATTGCAGACTCAACGATAAATAAAAGTACCACACGTTATCCATGAAGGAATAAACAACTGTGAAAATAATAATGTTTTCAGTGGGTTACAATTTAACAGATCACCGTTAAATACAGATACAGCAGATAATGTTTTAAAAGCAAGAAGGCCTTACACGCCAGGAATGGTAATAAATTAAGAATTGTTTACAACTCACTGCAACTTACAAATTACAGGTATTGAAATATTAGAGGCAAATCGACACAAACACAGCAGACGGAGTCAGACGCTAGGAATGGCAGTAAATAAGCTTTTAAAGGCTTACTGCGTAAATACAAATAAAAATTAGAATTTTAAGGCAAGTGACCACAAACGCGGCTAAAGGCCAAGAATGGCAATAATATTAAAAATTCAGAAACCTGCAGTAAAACAGCAAATACAAAGCAAGGGTTGATTAAAAAAAACAAGCAACTGATCACCAAACGGGTGAAATAAGATGATGGTAAACTCTGTAACACAACCCTTAACATCTACTGAACACTACACTGCTAGATTTATTCCAGAAGGCGACCAGAACTATTAAGTATGACTGGTTTGATGCGGCCCGCCAGGAATTCCTTTCCTGTGCTAACCTCTTCATCTCAGAGTAGCACTTGCAACCTACGTCCTCAATTATTTGCTTGACGTATTCCAATCTCTGTCTTCCTCTACAGTTTTTGCCCTCTACCGCTCCCTCTAGTACCATGGAAGTCATTCCTCATGTCTTAGCAGATGTCCTATCATGCTGTTCCTTCTCCTTATCAATGTGTTCCACATATTCCTTTCCTCTCCGACTCTGCGTAGAACCTCCTCATTCCTTACCTTATCAGTCCACCTAATTTTCAACATTCGTCTATAGCACCACATCTCAAATGCTTCGATTCTCTTCTGTTCCGGTTTTCCCACAGTCCATGTTTCACTACCATACAATGTTGTACTCCAGACGTACATCCTCAAAAATTTCTTCCTCAAATTAAGGCCGGTAGTTGATATTAGTAGACTTCTCTTGGCCAGAAATGCCTTTTTTGCCATAGCGAGTCTGCTTTTGATGTCCTCCTTGCTCCGTCCGTCATTGGTTATTTTACTGCCTAGGTAGCAGAATTCCTTAACTTCATTGACTTCGTGACCATCAATCATGATGTTAAGTTTCTCGCTGTTCTCATTTCTACTATTTCTCATTACCTTCGTCTTTCTGCGATTTACTCTCAAACCATACTGTGTACTCATTAGACTGTTCATTCCGTTCAGCAGATCATTTAATTCTTCTTCACTTTCACTCAGGATAGCAATGTTGTCAGCGAATCGTATCATTGATATCCTTTCACCTTGTATTTTAATTCCACTCCTGAACCTTTCTTTTATTTCCATCATTCCTTCCTCGATGTACAGATTGAAGAGTAGGGGCGAAAGGCTACAGCCTTGTCTTACACCCTTCTTAATACGAGCACTTCGTTCTTGATCGTCCACTCTTATTATTCCCTCTTGGTTGTTGTACATATTTTTTCTGAATCTTGAACAACTTGCACCATTTTATATTGTCGAACGCTTTTTCCAGGTCGACAAATCCTATGAACGTGTCTTGATTTTTCTTTAGCCTTGCTTCCATTATTAGCCGTAACGTCAGAATTGCCTCTCTCGTGCCTTTACTTTTCCTAAAGCCAAACTGATCGTCACCTAGCGTATTCTCAATTTACTTTTCCATTCTTCTGTATAATATTCTTGTAAGCAGCTTCGATGCATGAGCTGTTAAGCTGATCGTGCGATAATTCTCGCACTTGTCAGCTCTTGCCGTCTTCGGAATTGTGTGGATGATGCTTTTCCGAAAGTCAGATGGTATGTGGTCAGACTCATAAATTCTACACACCAACGTGAATAGTCGTTTTGTTGCCACTTCCACTAATGATTTTAGAAATTCTGATGGAATGTTATCTATTCAATGTATTCTTTCCACCTATCTGCTCTCTCCTCTGCATTTAACAGTGGAATTCTCGTTACACTCTTAATGTTACCACCGTTGCTTTTAATGTCACCGCCGGCCGCGGTGGTCTCGCGGTTCTAGGCGCGCATTCCGGAACCGTGCGACTGCTACGGTCGCAGGTTCGAATCCTGCCTAGGGGCATGGATGTGTGTGATGTGCTTAGGTTAGTTAGGTTTAAGTAGTTCTAAGTTCTGGGGGACTGATGACCACAGCAGTTAGTCCCATAGTGCTCAGAGCCATTTGAACCATTTTTTTAATGTCACCAAAGGTTGTTTTGACTTTCCTGTATGCTGAGTCTGTCCTTCCGACAATCATATCTTTTTCGATGTCTTCACATTTTTCCAGCAGCCATTTCGTCTTAGCTTCCCTGCACTTCCTATTTATTTCATTCCTCAGCGACTTGTATTTCTGTATTCCTGATTTTCCCGGAACATGTTTGTACTTCCTCCTTTCATCAATCAACTGAAGTATTTCTTCTGTTACCCATGGTTTCTTCGCAGCTAACTTCTTTGTACCTATGTTTTCCTTCCCAACTTCTGTGATGGCCCTTTTAGAGACGACCATTCCTCTTCAACTGTGTTGCCTACTGCGCTATTCCTTACTGCTGTATCTATAGCGTTACAGAACTTAGAACGTATCTCGTCATTCCTTAGAACTTCCGTATCCCACTTCTTAGCGTATTGATTCTTCCTGTCTAATGTCTTGAACTTCAGCCTACTCTTCATCACTACTATATTGTGATCTGAGTCTATATCTGCTCCTGGGTACGCCTTACAATCCAGTATCTGATTTCGGAATCTCTGTCTGACCATGATGTAATCTAATTGAAATCTTCCCGTATCTCCCGGCCTTTTCCAAGTATACATCCTCCTCTTGTGATTCTTGAACAGGGTATTCGCTATTACTAGCTGAAACCTGTTACAGAACTCAATTAGTCTTTCTCCTCTTTCATTCCTTGCCCCAAGCCCGTATTCTCCTGTAACCTTTTCTTCTACTCCTTCCCCTACAACTGCATTCCAGTCGCCCATGACTATTAGATTTTTGTCCCCCTTTACATATTGCATTACCCTTTCAATAACCTCATACGCTTTCTCTATCTGTTCATCTTCAGCTTGCGACGTCGGCATGTATACCTGAACTATCGTTGTCGGTGTTGGTCTGTTGTCGATTCTGATTAGAACAATCCGGTCACTGAACTGTTCACAGTAACACACCCTCTGCCCTACCTTCCTATTCATAACGCATCCTACAGCTGTTACAGCATTTTCTGCTGCTGTTGATATTACCCGATAATCATGTGACCAGAAATCCTTGTCTTCCTTCCACTTCACTTCACTGACCCCTACTATATCTAGATTGAGCCTTTGCATTTCCCTTTTCAGATTTTCTAGTTTCCCTACCACGTTCAAGCTTCTGACATTCCACGCCCCGACTCGTAGAACATTATCCTTTCGTTGATTATTCAATCTTTTTCTCATGGTATCCTCCCCCTTGGCAGTCCCCTCCCGGATATCTGAATGGGGGACTATTCCGGAATCTTTTGCCAATGGAGAGATCATCATGACACTTCTTCAGCTACAGGCTACATGTCCTGTGGATACACGTTACGTGTCTTTAATGCAGTGGTTTCCATTGCCTTCTGCATCCTCATGTCGTTGATCATTGCTGATTCTTCCGCCTTTAGGGGCAATTTCCCACCCCTAGGACAAGAGAGTGCCCTGAACCTCTATCCGCTCCTCCGCCTTCTTTGACAAGGCCGTTGGCAGAATGAGGCTGACTTCTTATGCCGGAAGTCTTCGGCCGCCAGTGCTGATTATTTATCAAAATTTTGGCAGTGGCGGGGATCGAACCCGGGACCGAAGACGTTTTGATTATGAATCAAAGGCGCTACCCCTTGACCACAGGTTCAACATAAGTAGACATATATATCCTTTAATGTAGGCATTACAAGGTATTGTAATAAATAATACAATAATAGTGGACAGAAGGAGCGTTACACATAACTACTGGCCATCAGACATCCTTTTAAGACATAAATGTCTTACAAGAACCAAGGGGCCACAACGGTGCTCCAGGAATCAACCTCTAAGAAGGTCCGGCAAAAACACTTTCGCAAGCGATGACATAGGCAGTCAAGAGCTGCATTCACTTCACAAGATGGTAACTCAGACTAATGACAGTCTAACGAATGAATAATGATAATCTCGCTGAAGCTACCTGACATCTGATAAATCAAATGCAAAGATGGAACAATACGCCAAAGCCGGAACCGGCGGTCTGCACTACGTCCCCAGAATACTGTGCATAGAGCGTCCGGAGCGAGAAAGGAACCACTACCTGAAGAGTAGAAGAATCACCAACCGGCCCCCAGGGCAGGTAACTGGGGCGTTAGCGGCCACCAGGCAATAAAAATTATTGTTGGTTGAACTTAACAAATTGTAACAAGCTGAACGCAGCAAATAGTAATAAGAAGTCGAGGAAAGCTAATCAGATGCGCCTTCCCCAAGCACTCCACTCGCTGCTCTTCGCCTCAGCGACACTACGAGCAGCAACAAGAACCCAAGTCACTGGAGAATCACGAGATATTACAGTGGTGGAGGTTTCGCTATTTGGATTGAAATGCACTCATCATAATGCTTGTTGGATCCGTTTTACGACGAGGTCGTGCACCCTCGTAACTAGAACCCTTCCATCCGTCAGTCCATGCGTGCCGCCACCGGTCCTGGCGTGTTCTCACACTGAGCGGACCTGGCTCCTCCTGAGTCCTCAAGCGAACTGGCACACTCACACGACCCGGAAAAACAACGACGTCCCCCCAAAGGTAGGGCAACAGTTACTACATATCGATAACCGCCGCTGCAGCCACCAGCGGACAGGCAACGCTTGCGAAACCTAGTGGCACCAGTCAGCACGAGAAGAAGACAAACTACCGCAACCATGCCAAATAAACGATACCGTATGTCCTCCAACCGAGAGCGGAAACCTACAAACATCACCGGTGCGAGCCGCAGCATGGCTCATTTTATAATATGAAAGAAAAGGTTAAAATTGTGTTACAGTCGCTTCCTACGTGTTAATGTATAAATATGGTCTGTAACTGACTGCGTCGATTGGTTCTGTAAATTGACGTCTACGCTGGCTCCTTTCGAACATACCGGAAGTATGTCCCATTGTGAAACACCGTGGAGCAGGCATTATCAACTAGATGACACAGCCCTCTCACGCACTGTCGTCTGGCAGCCAGCAAAAAGTAGACGGAAACCATGAGACTAACACGTGTATGGGCGGTTCCGCACTTGGTTGCAACAACCAGCGAGCCGCAGGAGACGAAGAGGGGGGATGCAGGAGCGGTCATGGCCGCCGACACAGGTGTGTGTCGTCCTGTGGCGCGGCAAGATAAAAGCTAAATATGCGCTTTAGTGTAGCAACAAGAAGACGACCAGTGTATTTGTGTCATCTTTTCAGAGGATGATGTTTGATACCGAGAGCTTTATCTTCAAAGTTGATCTTGCAATAAAATTGGGCTTCTGTTACACTAGAAAGGTGACCATTTCTAGGGTGCCACCGTCCTTTTCATTCAGTTACAGAGAAACGTTGTGTATAAAAGTAACATGTAAATGATCACTGACCTAACACTCATAAGATGTCGACCATTGATTAGAAAAAAGCGCCACACAGAAAACAAAACTATTGAAGGAGTACTGAATTCGCGATAAAACAACGTGAAGATATTTGTTGTAATAAATGGAAATCATCACAACCGACGTAGTGACGTGAGCGCAAGGTGTCAGTCGAGAATACATCGAGCGTCTCCCTCTTCATAATCGCCAGGCACATTTTCTCTGGCGTTTAGGCGATATTTGCAGGTTTGCTTTTTGCAATATGAAGCTGGAATCAGGACAAACAAATACAGCTCAGCAGGTCTTGTTTCCAGTTACGAACAAAAATTGATTTTTAAAGTGGAATTTTACGTGTCCATTCAACAGAGCAGTCGCAAGTTAGACTAGTGCGGGATTCGTTTTAGTGATATTTATTAACAGGCAGCAAAAACGCGAATTGTAATCAGTATTCCAGCAGCGACTAAGCAGCGCTGCCGCTGTCAAGGTGGGCCACAGCGGTGCTGCCGGGTGCTGCCGCTGCTGTAGTGTTGATTATACTTGGTTCTTACTACCCTGTTAATAAATATCGCTAAAACGAATCTCGCAGTGGACTAACTTGCGACCGCTCTGTCGAATGGACACGTAACATTTCATTTTAAAAATAATTTTATTTGTAATAGGATAAGAAAGCGGTGCTTCCCGTCAACACTGGGCGACTTGAGGAGCAGTTTGGGATGCCTCCAGCTACATATTACAAAAATTGCAAACAAATATCCGCCGAAACGCCAGAGAAAAAAGGAACCCTGGAAACTCTTATTACGGACACTTTCTCTCTCTCTCTCTCTCTCTCTCTCTCTCTCTCTCTCTCTCTCTCTCAAAATAAACTTGTTCGAGTACTCATAATATTCAGTAGTCAGCAAAATCTTCATCCTACTGTGTTACATCTCAAAACAGTTATCTCTCTACTTGTTGACATGATCCGACTTCACTCACCGAAGTTCACTCACAAGGCACTACACTAGTCTTTCCACTGCTCATGATCGTTCCACACTGTGCTTAACTCCTTAACGTCCGTCATTGCCTTGCTTGATAAACATATATATATAAATCCCTCGAGAGTTAAGTCAAGCAAAGCAATGGTGGACGGTGAGGAGCTAAGCACACTTGGAACTATCATGAGCAGTGGAAAGATTAGTGTAGTACCTTGTGAGTAAACATCGGCGATTGAGGTCGGATTATGTGAATAAGTACAGTGATAACTGTTTTGAGACGGAACACTGAAGGAGGAAGACAGTGCTGATTACTGAATATAAGGGTACTCGAACAAGTTTATTTTGTGAAATAGCAATATAGTGAGGCAATAGGTAGTAACAATATATGTTCACAGTTTGTACCGTAGCATAAAGATGGAAATAATAAGTCCTGATTGAAGGGAAGTGATTGAAGGTTCCTTTTTTTAAACAATAAAACATTTGCATATAAATTTACCTGAAAAAAGGATCGACATACTTCTTTGCGGCTTAACTAATCACAAGGTAACAAACAACTGATATCGTATTGCAGGCACAGAATAGCTCTTCAAACGAAGAACAGAAATGTCAGTGTTGTTTCCATGTCACAGAATCTCTAAATAAGTTTCCCTTCTGTAGTATTGAATTTATGACAGAAGTCATATTCAGTAATAGCGACGGACACACTAATTACGTTGCGCAGAGACATTAAAGTTTAAGAGACAGATACCACGTGTATTATACTTGGCTTACGTTAGAATAAACAGTGATAACGACAGGCATATCACGCTCCGAAATAGTGAAATTGGGAGATGAAAACAAAAGTGACTGGAATAAAGTATTTCATATATTTGCACCCAAAATATCTCATGAGAGGAAAAAAGGGAAGTGGGTAGATAATGCTTTTAATTTGTAAGGAATTTTTTTGAATAGCAATATTTACATTCCCATATCTAAAATTTAAATACACTCTAAGAAAGGGAAAAAGAGACGCACAACGAAGGAATTAGGCGAATGGGTGGGAAATAAGTAGGCGCGATGTACATGTACAGACAAGCGCATGATTACAGTTCATTTATTCAAGAGAAACAGCTTTACAAACTGAGGAAGTCAGTAACGCGCTGGGCCACCACTGACCTCTATGCAATCAATATTAGACTATGTATTGATTGATAGAGTTACTGGATGTCCTTCTGCGGAATATCGTGCCAAATTCTGTCCAACTGACGCGTTAGATCGTCAATACCCCGAACTGGTTGGACGGCCCGGCACATAATGCTCCAGACGTTCTCAATTGGGGACCAGCGAAGTCGTCAAATGTCTTCCCAGTTGAGAGCGTTTGGAGCATTGTAGATATAGCGTCGTCCAATCAGCTCAGGGTTTTAACGAACGTGCCAGTTCGACAGAATTTGGCACAGTATCTCTAAGGATTACATCCAACAACCCTGTCAATCAATGTCAAGCTAAATAACTGCTTACATAGGGGCCAGAGGTGGATCAATGTGTTATTGACTAGTTCAGTTTCTGAAGCTGTTTCTCTTGAATAAATCCCGCAATTTTTTTGAAATTTTAATCGTGTTTGTGTATGTACATTTACATCACACCTGCACATTTCCTCCCCAACCGGATAATTCATTCGTGGTATGTCGTTTTCTTTTGTATTACAGTCTGTTTATACAATTCTTTTTAACTGAGTTTTTTACGTTTTTTCTATATCATTCTAGAAGTAATTTTCTCTTTTTCACTTATTTTAATTAGTGTTGAAAAATAGTTCACAGCACAAAATATTAGTCGTCCTCTTAAAAGAGCTGATTAGTTTCTCTGGACCGCTGTAGAGGACATAAAAATACTACCAGGCACCCATGTGACTCTGCACCGGTGACGTAAATCATGGTAGCGAAGCGGTATGTGTGTCTTCAGTATCGGCATGGAGATGCGGGAAAATGGAGGAAAGGAACAATCATGCTCTTACATGCTCTCGACAACACGGTGAATCAATGTAGGTATACCAAGGCGAACTGTCCAATGTGACTACAAGAAATGGTTCACCACTCGCAGCCTTTTAAAGTGTATAAAAACACCACAACACATTACACTGTAGTCATATAAAATGTTGCCCTGTTTTCTGTCACTTTTTATGGATCTATTAAGCCGGGATGAAGATGGTGTAAGCCGGAAAAGACACTCTCACGCCCTCTGTTTGTGGCTGGAACAACTTTATTACCTCAAGCCGCTTAAAAGTACTTCCCAGCCGTCCCTAGTAGGAGAAATAATAACTTCGGAAATATCTTAATGTCAAGCACAATTTTACAACACATATGTAATAAAAAAACTGTACCAAATTTAGAACGTAGTATGTAATGATTTTATATTATTTTTTAAAACTTATATATGAAAGATTTCTGCTGAAAATCGATGAACTGTATATACCACAGTAGTTGTGTTAAGTACCTTGTAGAATAGAGAAAACGTAGGAGCTGATAATTATTGGACTTTGAAAATAGTTGCTTTCATTACTCGCGTAAAGGATGGTCGTACTCAAAGTGTGGACTGAAATTACGGTGTGAAAGTATGTAGTGCGATGTAGAGCAGAACAGGCGTGGGGGCTTAATATTTTTACTTTGAATGTGTTTGTCCGTTACTAACTCTTACAAAGAACAGGAGCAGTTGATATACGCGCCTGTACTGCTCAGGAAAATTAACAGTCTGTTTTAAAAAGTGAAAAGATTACAGAAAGTTGCGTCTAGAATCAGATATTGATTGATCTACATGGACTGCTATCGGAAAGCTGGGTGCTACATAATGCTTCTGTTGTCTCTTCAGAAAGTTTGTTCAGTACATGGAATACGAAGTTTTTAATCATGAAAAAATTTGTACCTTCACAGATTATAAGTAACTTTTACGAAAAGTGTTTCTGCGTCAGGGAACATTAATTATGTTTTGACCTGAGATGAATTTCTAGCAATTTTTTGTTTTCAGTTTCATATTGACTTACTGATTGGATATCTTAAACCTACGGCTACTGTTGTAGTTCCGTTACAAACAGTGTTCAACGGCAGTAAATGTTGCTTAAAAGAAAATAAACTGTATGCTTCTAGAGACCTTTTTGCAGTCTGAAACACCTGTTATCTGGAACCATATAGTTTCATTTCATTAAAGCAGCAATGCCTTTGTTTCGAGCAGGATCCACCGTTTCGTTCGATACTTAGGAGCTCTTGCAGTGCAGCTCGAGTTTAGGAGGAATATCAAGTGGGCTGAGACCTAAGTCGGAATTCTGACTGAGGAGGCGAGCGTCCTACGGTAGTTTGTGCGATTGTTCATAACCACAGTGACAGGATGGCGTAGTGGTTCGCATCTGCCTACACAGTAGGGGGCACGGGATCGAATCTTGGTCTTGTTTCAAAGTTTTTCCGTTGCTTCAGTCTACATATGTATACAAAACAAAACAACAAAAAGTTTATATTCCGTAACTAATGGTATGGACATTTGTGGTAAGTTCCTATGGGACCAAACTGCTGGATCATCGGTCCCTGGGCTTACACACTACTTAATCTAACTTGAACTAAATTACACTAACGACAACACACACCCATGCCCTAGGGAGGACTCCAACTTCCGACGGGATGAGCCTCGCGAACCGTGGCAAGGCGCCTAAGACCGCACGGCTACCCCACGCGGCACTAATGTTATGATGAAGATCTCCGAGGAGAAGTTTGGTAGGTTGGTTGATTTGGGCGAGGTGATCAAACAGCGAGGTCATCGGTCCCCCGGAGAGAAGATAACGTTGTCTTGGTACCGCAGCGATGCCTTTCAAGCAAGATGACTTATTTACCTCCCTCCTTACATCCTGTTGTAACAACAGATGACTTGTTCGTTTTACAATAGTCATTCTTCAAGACATACTATTTCAGAAAAATGGCACAAAGTCTAAGTCCGGAGGACCACGCTTCAGAATGACTGTCTTGGAATCCACATACACTAGTTGGCCATGACACAGTATCCAGGCTACCCACTGGGGAAGGGTAGTTGCGCGTGGTGATGACGTTAAGATTGTTGTCTCACAATTTCTCCAAAAACGCCTGTGCGAGAGTGGTATGCTGGCTGCAGCTCGGTGCCGGGTTGGCTTTGGAACTGCAAGACGTTTCACGGAGAGACTCTCATTGAGGATCAGTTTCAGCGGGTTGGCGTAATTGCCCAGAGAACTCCAGACGCGAACTGGCCCGATAGCTGAGGCAGAACTGTCGTTCCTTGTTTGAGTGCCGGCAGAAATTCTACCACGGCGCACGTATACAGCGCGACCTGCTTGTGGCCACGTGATGTCGCGGAGGTAAATAGACCCCACGATTATAGTGTCGCTATCTTGGATGCGTGATCTGCCGGCACCGCCTCTTGTGGCGGCAGCCAGAGGTTCCGAGGGCAACAAACCGGACTACGAGGTTGTCCAGAAAGCTTACTAATACGAGAGGCGATCGCAGATGAGTGATTGGTTTGCAGGTGCCTACACTGGTTGTAGCGGACGACGCCTGTAGCTTGGCCACCCGCTAGACGCAGGTGTATGTCTGGGTAGCGTCCGACTGAGTAGGCGAAACACAGCAAGTCCCTGAGCAACAGCCTAGGAACGGTCGAGAGAGTTCATTTTAAGGCACTTACTTCGGGGATTAATTACACTTTATTTAAATTCTTTAAACGTTTCTCAGCCTGGAATCTACTTTTCCTAGAACTAGCTGCATCAGAATGTTAAACTTTAGGGAGAGTTGGACATTTAGTGACAGGTATTTTAAAGATGTTTCTCTTTCGGGTGACTTCGACAGTAGCCTTTTTGGACGCAGTTTGCTATAATTAATGACGTTCAGCGTCGCCTTCCAAACTCTGCACCTATCATCGGTTCTCTCCAAATTTACTGCATTTCGCTCCCGTCTTCGGGGGTTCCAAACTTCCTTTAGACAACAGAATGTTAGGCTGAAAGTCTCACGAAGTTTCCGTCGTTACCGACTAGATCTTTTGTATACACTGTACAACGCAACAGCTATATAACACACCTTTGGGACACTCCGAAAATTATCTGTACGCACCTTTTGGATACTCCCGAAATGATCTTAATGCAGATGTCGTAATGTTAAGAGCGACGAGTGGCATTTATCTGCTAAGACGTTCTGATCGCAATCACAACTCAGCTCTGATAATCGATAAGCTCGTATTTTGTTGTCCAATCGACAGTGCTAAGTGATATCAAATACCTTCCGAAAGTCAAGGCACACGGCATGAACCTGGACCCAAATATCTCGTTCTCACTGGTTAACGGAGGAAAAACTAGATGGGAATATTGGCTTTGTAGGCAAATCTCGATGCTAACCAGAGGAAACTTCATCAAACAGAGATAGAGATAGAGAAAGAGAGCTGTTTAGCGTAACCTCTATTTGTGAAATCCTTGTTGATTTTCATGGAGCAGATTTTCTTTATTAGTGAAAGGTGAAGTACATGAGGATAGAACATACTCCATGATTCTATAACAGACTGAGATCTGTACTATAAGCCTATAATTATGTGTGTCCACGCGATGACTGTTCTTGAAAATGGGTTTCTTCTGAATCGCTTGGTATCCCTCGCTACTCTAGCGCCCTTCGATAAACTGCTGAAAGAATGGTTTCAAGTTTTTCGTGTGATCTTGCTCTTAATATATCACATAACATTTTATAAGGC
Source organism: Schistocerca gregaria (assembly GCF_023897955.1). Classification (NCBI taxonomy): domain Eukaryota; kingdom Metazoa; phylum Arthropoda; class Insecta; order Orthoptera; family Acrididae; genus Schistocerca; species Schistocerca gregaria. The sequence goes on from NC_064925.1 coordinate 254,866,144, forward strand.
ATGGAACAAAGACGAGAGGTGTATGCAGTATTGTCTCGTCACCAAAAATATTATGGCTCAGTATTACACCAATGTTTATTATCGAAAGTACGATAATATTGAGAATCAAGCAAAAATTTGTATTTCGATTGATGCTTTGTTATTAGGAACGGCGCAACAATTTATCTTGAGGAGAGTCATTAAGAGAAGTAGATGTAACTCCAGGCGTGCTTTAGAAAATTATTTTGGGACCCGTGCTGTTCGTGTTGTATGTTGATGACGTGGTAGACAATATCAATAGCTACCTCCGACTTCTTGCAATTAGTTCAGTTGTATACAATCAAGTCAATTCCGATAACAAACACACAAATATAGAGGCAGTTCCTGATAGCACTTGAAAGTGGTATAAAGATTGGCAACTTGATTTAAAAGAAACCCAAAATTATCTGCTTTACAAAATGTAGCAAATGACTACAATGTCGATGAGTCGAACTGGAATCAGCTATCCCTCACTAATACGTTAATGTGTAACAATTTGCGAGGATAGAGTATGGAATGACCACAAAGACTCAGAGATGAAGCAGGTGTCAGTATTCGGTTCACTGGCAGTATACTGGGAAAATGAAGTGAATCTACAGAGGAGACTGGTTATAAAACACTCATGCGCCTATCTTACCGCATTGACCATGCGGGACGCATAGCATGGTATGGAGAACTACTAGGGAATAATTAACGTATTCAAAGAAGGGCGGCACTGGTATGTTCTAGTCACGTACTCAAGAGAGCGTCAGAGAATTTCTGAAAAGCCTGAACTGGCATACGCTTAGAGACAGCAGTCAGTTATCCTGAGAAATCTTTTATCCTGATAAATCTTTCTTAGAACGATATCGCGGAGACGTTTCAAAACGGCACATCTTTCTGTGCGGAGCGAAAGCACACCCTGTGGACGTCGCGAAACTCATAAAATAAATAAAAAATAACAATATAGCTATGCAAATGGTGAAGCGGCTAGCATGTAGCAACAGCATGGCATGATACCAGATAAATTGCTATTTTTAATGCTGTTAGTTTTATATTTCCCAGTCTCTAAACGGGTTGGTGATTTTTTTGAGCAAAAAGTAATTTATCTAAAAATCCACCATCAAAAATGCTTTAACACGAGAGATGAGTTCAGACCTGAGGCGCTTAAGTTCCAGAGGCATCGATTATGAGTATCCACGTGGTTGGCGCGTATTTTCTGATGCTTTTCGGCGACTGTATTTCGTCTTCCGAGTTTCTTTGGGGATTTCAGACTCATATTAATATATTCAAAATTTGGCACTATTTTTACATACTTTGACACAAGCCGATATTTGTTCTTAAAAAATGTCATTTTGGCCTTGTCGTTGCTTCTATGCCTTCAGTGCACCTATAGCGCTCCTCTATTCTTCTTTGCACGTATCAAAATGAATATATCCCTTCCGGATTATTCTTCCAAGCTATTACGTTTAGTCCTCCAGGATATCCACTAATGACGCTTTCTCCTTATGTGTGTTCTTATCTGAAACTAAGGCTAGCACATGTTCCATTAGATTTAACATCAAACCCAATTCCTGTTCTCTTTCGGCTACCACTTCTGCTTCATCAATGCATCGCATTGCGCTAGTTTTTTATCCTTGACAAACGACAACTGTCCTTTAATCCCTCGAACAAATAAACATCAATGGTTAAAGTTACCTTGCACATTTTCCTGTTTTGACTTTTTATACAGACGTGCCGGTACAGGCTATTCTAATTCGCTTTGAAGAAAGATAGTAAGTTTCAATCTCTGTGTTATCGATACTAGATTACCTAAACAGGAAACAGATTTCATTTCATCGTACACCATAAAATGCCTTTCCATATTTAGAGCGCCACAATAATCTCGGAAGTACGACCTCATTTGTACTTTTAATGCGCTTCTACAGTCCATACAAACAATGCACAACAGTTTCGCGTTGTGTTTATACATGCCAGCAGATTGGCGATGTTTTAGTAGCGAAGTTGGGAAAAAAAAGAAGAAACAGTGTAAGTTTCATGACTCATTATCATGAACTCCGGTGAAAGATTGGTTCAGCCTGTGGCTAAGCCATTTACGGTGTGACAGTTATTGAACTATATGAAATGAAATCGTCATAACTTCTCAACGGTTGGTGTTAGGACGTTCAACCTGCACGGTTGGCTACGGGGCATAATGGGAACTGGTATGCGCGTGTATGATTTGGTTTAGCGACGAAGCCCACTTTCAATTGGATTGGTTCACCAATAAGTAAAATTGGCGCATTTGGGCACTGAGAAGCCGCATTTCGAGATCGAGAAATCTCTTCACCCCGAACGGGTGACTGTGTGGTGTGCAATATCCAATCACGAAATAATCGGTGCGATACTTCTTGATGGCACGGTGACTACCGAACGGTACGTGAAGGTTTTGGATGACGATTTCATTCCCATTATCCAAAGTGACCTTGATTTCGACAATATGCGCTGTAAGACGTAGCTCGATCCTATCAAATTAGGAGAGTGATGTCCTGGAGGAGCACTTTGGGAATCGCTTTCTGGCTCTGGGGTACCCAGAGGCCACTGGCATGGACCTCAATAGCCAGTATATTCTTTAGATCTGAACACATGTGACTCCTTTCTGTGGGGCGATGTTAAAAACAAGTCCGAAAGAACAGACACCATATCCTTATAAGTATATAGTTCTTGCAATACCGGCCATGAGCTCCTTCTTCTGTGCGGACGCACACATATTCCACGAACTCTTACGGGACTTGGTAAGAATGTCTTCTACGAATAATGAGTATGTTGGGCCGGGTGGCGTACGCCAGATAGTCCCTGCAGTCGCATTAAGCTCTGTGCCCTCGGTGGCTCAGATTGATAGAGCGTTTGCCATGTAAACTGGAGACCCCGGGTTCAAGCCAAGGTCGGAACATACATTTCCAATTGTCCCCGTTGGTATACATCAACGCCCGTCCGCAGCAGAAGGTATTAATATAATTCTAATTAAGTTCAATAATTGTCACCCTGTACCTACGATATATTTTCTTTCAGGAGTGCTAGTCGGACTACGCGCTAGGTACACAGGAGAACTTCTGTGAAGTTTGTAAAGTAGGAGAGAGATAGTGACCGAAGGAGGGCAGCTAGTGAGTTGTGACTGGATGGCCAGTCGGCAAAATGCAATGTTCCTCGGTCGATATGCTGTCTGGTGACCAATGTTATTCTTTCAGGATACTCAAGGCTAACTACAACGCCCACAGAGGCATTGAAAGAGTCACTTTCTCTGCGCTCCATTCATGAAGGAACGGGACCAAATCCTAATATGTTGGAGTTGGACAAACCTATGAGAACACTTCTAGAAATGCATGATTCAACGTAAATACAGATGCTGACCAAGCCTGCACGTTTCGCTGTTGAATATGACGACGAACGGTACCAGTGCAATGCTCTCAATATGCTGGAAGCGCCAGTCGCGGCTAGAATAGTGTTCCGTGTAGCTGTGATTGCATTATGATGGAGCTCAGAGCTTTGGAACGAGGGAAAATCGTTCTTGCTCGTATGCTAGGTGCTTCCGTAACCAATGGAACCGAAGTGATTGCACCGCAGGGAAGATTTACACCGCGTACAGGGAAAGCGGAAAAGCGTCATCTTCTGAGATACAACGCGGACGAGGTGTATAAGCAGTAATCGTGACAGACCGTCACTGGAGAGGATTCTGGCGAAAATCAAGGCGAAAATAACCGTAAAAGTCAACAAAAACTGATTGTCGTGCAAGGGAACCATGTCAGCACCAAAAAATACTAAGAGAGTTCCATAAGCAGTTGGAATTCCAAATCACTCATCAGTGATTCAGATGTCCGTAACATCAAAAGCGTGCTGTCGAAGTCACAAAACAAGGACTGTGGAGCAGTGGAAGAATGTAATTTGGTCAAACGGGTCAAGTTTCACACCGTTTCCAACTGCTGGCCACGGTGGTGATTTAGACGGCAGTATTGTGGTCTTCCATTGGCCTCTTGGTTACGCTGCACCCTCGCGTTACTGCTAAGGCTGATGAGACCATTTTGGGTGATCAGGTCTATCTCAGATACAATAGCTGTTCCGCAATAGTGATGATATGTACCCAGACGACAGCACCGCTGTTGACAATGCTCTCATCCTCTAAGACTGATTTCGTGACCACGAGGATGAATTGTCGCATATCCCGTGGCCAGATCTCAATATTACTGAGGCTTCGGTCTACTTTAGAAAACAGAATGCGTTATCGCTATGCATCTCCATCGCCGTTATCCAAAATTGCCTGTATTCTGCAGGATTATCGTATACGATTCGCTTGAAAACCATACAGGTCCTGTATTTATTCATTCTGCGGAGACTGGAAGCTGTGTAGAATGCCAACGCGTTTGCTATATTGTATTGGGCAGAAAAACATAGTATGGTTGTTGTTTCCAAATTTTTGTCCAATCTCTGTATTGGTGCAATGGGAAATGCCTCCTGCAATGCACTACAACGTCGTTTGCGGAGTATGTGTTTAGATGCAGAAGCTAAACACAGCGAGGGAGTATAAAAGCCCGCCCCGGTTGACCACGCAGTTTAACGCACGGCTTTCCGGGCGGGAAGGAGCGCCTGGTCCCCGGCACGAATCCGCCCGGCGGATTTGTGTGGAGGTCCGGTGAGCCGGCCAGTCTGTGGATGATTTTTAAGCGGTTTTCCATCTGCCACGGCGAATGCGGGCTGGTTCCAATTCGTCCACCTCAGCTACACTATGTCGGCGATTGCTGCGCAAACAAGTTCTCCATGTACGCATACACCACCATTACTCTACCACGCAAACGTAGGGGTTACCCTCGTCTGGTGTGAGACATCCCCTGGGGGGAGGGGGGGGGGGGGTTCCACCGGGGGCCGAACCGCACAATAACCCTGGGTTCGGTGTGGGGCGGCGGAGGGGTGAAGTGGACTGCGGTAGTCGTCGTGGGGTTGTGGACCACTGCGGCTGCGGCGGGGACGGAGCCTCTCCGTCGTTTCTAGGCCCCGGTTAACATACAATTCAATACATACAAGGGAGTATAAATGAGTTTCTTTCTTTTCTTGGAGGTTTTATGGCGACGGGTCGTTTGTTGAGATATCGCGCGTGAAATAGGATGAGTAACGAAGAAGTATACCATTACTCACGCTGAGAAGTCAGAGATCTCTGAATAAGTGCTTGCAGAGATCACGTGTTTAAACGGCAATCCCGTCACAATAATTCAGAGTTATCACCCATCATTTTTGAGCGCATTTTGGCCTGGGTGTGAATTATCGTAGGTAAGAAAATTCTGCTGGCTTTAATCATAATGGTTACTTCATGAACAGGGAAATGATTGGACTTACAAGAATACGCCGCATTATGTTATGTGTAGCTCCATCAAAGAATTAATTTTTTCTTCAGATTCGTGGAAGATACCTGGATAAGTGTGATACAAAACTGCGCATCGGAACAGCCTAGATGCTACAAAACCATAAGAATCTAGCACCGTGCATCCGAACGATTCTGAAAGCGGATAAATACAAATCAACATTAACGAAAACAGTTGTCATTACGTGAAGTCTGGAGGCGTTAAAGTAATTTATTAATATGAGTCATGGATAATTTTAAAAAGGAATTTTTCCATCGTAAAAGATTAGTAAAATTTCAGCTACAAAGGTGGTGTAGAAAGAAACAAGATTTCTTTAAAAAAAAGAGAAATAGAAAAAAAGCCACTGCACATTTACTAAAAGTGGAAGGATCAACATAAAATATTCAGTCAACATACGCGAATGCAACAGGGCGACGTCATCGACAAATGCCAACATTTCGACTGGAGCACAGTCCGTGTTTTTCGTAGCACAAATACAACGAGAGAGCTCTGCAAGAAATTTTAAACCGTATTTTATGGAGGCGGTGTTGCATAACTTTGATGAATATTAAGAAATGCATTATGCAATACATAGTTGTAACGGTATATTTTATTACAGACGATCCATTTCGGTCTAGGATCAGACCATCGTCGGGTCCAAAAACCATCTCAGCTACGCATCCGCGCTATTATACTACCAGTTACAGATATGCAGTGTTCTACCATTACTATTAATTGTTATACATATACAAATAATAGTAATCGTGGAACGTTGTACGTAACATAACTGTTTCTATAATTACGCAAATACATAACTGAGGTGGTTTTTGGACACGATAATGGTCTAATCGTAGACCGAAATTGACCTGTAATAAAATGTACCGTTATAGCGGTGTATTGCGTAATGCAGTTCTTAAAATTTCAACCCTCAGTAGGCAGGGCTACACCGACCAAGAACCGTAACACGGCTTACACAAAAGAAAAAACGCACATGCGCACACATGAACGCACGCATGCACGAAACGGGCACCCCGTAAACAACTAGCGTCCCCATACGAGAGATGACCGACGTCAAAAGTTACCGATAGTGAATATTAATCACCAGTGGGTGAGCAAGTTGCATTAAGTCCATCCCTCCGATAATTGACCAGGGACAGATCAGGATTCCATGCAGAATTTGAGCAAAGAACTCAGTCTGTGTTTATAAGGTCATTTGCTAATTTAATATCAACTACACTTTCCTTAACAACACAGTCACAATAGCCAGAGGTGTACGTCAGATTCTCTGTATTGTGGATGTAGGATGTAGGATGACCGGTACCACCGCAATAATTTGCAATAGAAGATTTGCACCTACACGCTCCTAATGTTCTGACCAACCTATCAGGTACCACAGCTCCAAGGAATACGACAGACAATCATCATTCTTCATAGACGCTAAAAGGACCCCAATATTAGACGATGTTCGAAAAAAACATACTTCGAACCAAGTTTCCGCAGAATGCAACAACCACTATAAGAAATGCTACCTGCTTAAAGCATGACTCACACGATATCTTGTTGGTCACCAGAGCACACGTATGTCACTTGTATGTCAGTGTAATCATTCTGACGAAAGGTAACTTTTTAGGTTATATAAATTAGCTGACAAACTTTGGAATTTGAGACGATGTGGTGCCTATGAACCAAGGTACGAAGTATCCCTTCACGCTGAGACGGACGGTAGCAACTGTTAGCTTGAAGATGCAAATTAGTGAGAGTCCAACGTACCATAACCCTTCTTCCCAATCAACTCTTAGTAGTTATCAATTAAATAGAAGGTAACACACACACACTCAAAAGGAAAATATTCATAACGCACACACACAGAAGGAAAATATTCGTACAAGTATCCACGTAATATACAAACTTGTAAACCTTGGTGGCCCATAGCTGAGTCTTTGAGAATTTCACTTCCGTGTTCTCGGTTGGGTAGTAACTATGCCTCGCAGACACCGCGTGAGCAATATGCGCAGAGCTCAGAAAGATCGCAGCATTTGAGAGAGAAGTTGGGCTCAAAGAAGCCGATGGGAGTAATCGTTGTATCGCTCCACATTTGAATTGGAACGATATCACTACTTGACGACGCTGGCAGGAATGGGTGAACCATGGCCGAACACAGCGTCAAGACGGAGCCCCAGCTTCATGATTATCATCGATAAGACGTGCAAGTGGTGCTTCAATGCCGACAAAGACCATTAATAGGCGGCTCACAGAGAGGAATCTGAGCTTAAGGCTCCCCTCCCGCCGATTGTCGGTGACCTCTGTACACTAATAAGCCCGTTTGCAGTGGCGCTGGGCACATTCGGCTTGGAACCTCATTGACTGTGGTAGTATGGTCTGATGATGCTTCCTGCTTGAAGCTAGCCCCGATGAACAGTGAAGACGTGGGTGGAGACGCGGTGGGATACTAATCTGACTGTCTCCCGAGATACGACCCGACACGAGTGACGGTCTGACGTTACACTTCATTTCATAAAAAGACTACTTCGGTTGCCATTCGCGGAAACCTTTCAGCACAGAGGTACGTCGACGATATTCTGCGCCACTTTTCGTTGCCCTGCATGGGAAGCTCTCCTGGGCTTATATTTCAGCAAGATAATTCCCTTTCATGCACGAGCAGAGTTTCTACTGCTTGTATTTTTGCTTGCCGAACCCTATCTTGGCCAGCTAGGCCACCGTATGTTTCCTCAACTTAGGACGTATGGAGAATTATGGGCAGGGCCCTCCAATAATCTCGCGATGTTGACGATCTAATGCTAATTGGACGAAATCTGGCACGATAACCTTCAGGAGGACACTCAGAAAGCTCTCAATCAGTGCCAAGCCGAATAATGCACAATGGCCATAGTTGGACCAATACGTTATTGACTTGTACAATTTGTCAAGCTATCTCTTGAATAAATCATCCAATAATTCTGAACTTCTAATCTACCGACTTACGTCCCATTCGTATAATTCCTTCGTGTTGGGTCTTTTTTTGTCTTATAGAGTAAATTAATAAATTCCTCACCAAACCGGAATTAAATCTAATGAATGAGACAGAGGAAGGGGAGTGAAGAGAATGTCTGTATCAGAACTTATGAAATATCAGATTCATTCAAGCACAATTCATCAAATCTGCCGAGTTCCTAATGTGATGTACAGACCTATCTAGCGGTAGTCTCAACCGAGTAGCACGGCGTTTTGTGACAGATCAAGGTTACGGACTGAAGCCGTAAGAGAAATTCCCTCCTTATGTATCTTCGGGAGTCAATATAGGAGGCCAGCACAATAAGAGATAACACTCACACGACAAGGAACTTCCCTTCACGAGGTTGTTAATCTTTTTCTCAATCCTTTTTGTCGGATCAGCAGCGAGTCTGCCATATTCTGTATCGAATAATAAACGCTACATCGAATAATAAAGGCTGCATCTTTTGAACATAATTCTGTTTGTCCAACACAACCGCGCCATTGTCACTGTCCGTGAGTAAGATAACAATATAAGAATCCTCACTTAGTGAACACCCTCTCAGCTGCGGTGATATTACTCTTGGATGAACGTGCCCCAGCCAACACATGTGGTGATTATCTTCAAACGTCCTTGGAAGCATCATGAGGTAGTTAAGAACAGCCTGTTAGATTGACTCGACAAGTGGTAAACGCTTGGGCACCAGTGAAAAATGAAGCCTTTCTCCAGTATGTGGTTTCTAAGTGTGATATTATATCCCGACGGTTTGTCTTCAGAGAAAACGTTGGTTAACACATGTAATGTGGATATGAGTGTAAGTGGGAAGAGGGGAGGGAGCCCATGGCAGCAGCAAGTATAATTTTTAATAGTTACTGGCACTTGAGTCAAACCATGATACGATGAGAAAAGGAAGATGGATGATGTAGAGGGAGGAGAAGGTGTTCCCTGATCTACATCTACATCTACATTTATACTCCGCAAGCCACCCAACGGTGTGTGGCGGAGGCCACTTTACGTGCCACTGTCATGACCTCCCTTTTCTGTTCCAGTCGCGTATGGTTCGCGGGAAGAACGACTGTCTGAAAGCCTCCGTGCGCGCTCGAATCTCTCTAATTTTACATTCGTGATCTCCTCGGGTGGTATAAGTAGGGGGAAGCAATATATTCGATACCTCATCCAGAAACGCACCCTCTCCAAACCTGGCGAACAAGCTACACCGCGATGCAGAGCGCTTCTCTTGCAGAGTCTGCCATTTGAGTTTGCTAAACATCTCCGTAACGCTATCACGGTCACCAAATAACCCTGTGACGAAAAGCACCGCTCTTCTTTGGATGTTCTCTATCTCCTCCGTCAACCCGATCTGGTACGGATCCCACACTGATGAGCAATACTCAAGTATAGGTCGAACGAGTGTTTTGTAAGCCACCTCCTTTGTTGATGGACTACATTTTCTGAGAACTCTCCCAATGAATCTCAACCTGGTAGCCGCCTTACGAACAATAAATTTTATGTGATCATTCCACTTTAAATCGTTCCGCACGCATACTCCCAGATATTTTACAGAAGTAACTGCTACCAGTGTTTGTTCCGCTATCATATAATCATACAATAAAGGATCCTTCTTTCTATGTATTCGCAATACATTACATTTGTCTATGTTAAGGGTCAGTTGCCACTACCTGCACCAAGTGCCTATCCGCTGCAGATCTTCCTGCATTTCGCTACAATTTTCTAATGCTGGAACTTCTCTGTATAGTACAGCATCATCCGCGAAAAGCCGCATGGAACTTCCGACACTATCTACTAGGTCATTTATATATACTGTGAAAAGCAATGGTCCCATAACACTCCCCTGTGGCACGCCAGAGGTTACTTTAACGTATGTAGACGTCTCTCCATTGATAATAACATGCTGTGTTCTGTTTGCTAAAAACTCTTCAATCCAGGCACACAGCTGGTCTGATATTCCGTAGGCTCTTACTTTGTTTATCAGGCGACAGTGCGGAACTGTATCGAACGCCTTCCGGAAGTCAAGAAAAATAGCATCTACCTGGGAGCCTGTATCTAATATTTTCTGGATCTCATGAACAAATAAAGTGAGTTGGGTCTCACACGATCGCTGTTTCCGGAATCCATGTTGATTCCTACAGAGTAGATTCTGGGTTTTCAGAAACGACATGATACGCGAGCAAAAAACATGTTCTAAAATTCTACAACAGATCGACGTCAGAGATATGGGTCTATAGTTTTGCGCATCTGCTCGACGACCCTTCTTGAAGACTGGACTACCTGTGCTCTTTTCCAATCATTTGGAACCTTCCGTTCCTCTAGAGACTTGCGGTACACGGCTGTTAGAATGGGGGCAAGTTCTTTCGCGTACTCTGTGTAGAATCGAATTGGTATCCCGTGAGGTCCAGTGGACTTTCCTCTGTTGAGTGATTCCAGTTGCTTTTCTATTCCTTGGACGCTTATTTCGATGTCAGCCATTTTTTCGTTTGTGAGAGGATTTAGAGAAGGAACTGCAGTGCGGTCTTCCTCTGTGAAACAGCTTTGGAGAAAGGTGTTTAGTATTTCAGCTTTACGCGTGTCATCCTCTGTTTCAATGCCATCATCATCCCGGGGTGTCTGGATATGCTGTTTCGAGCCACTTACTGATTTAACGTAAGACCAGAACCTCCTAGGATTATCTGTCAAGTCGGTACAAAAAAGTTTACTTTCGAATTCACTGAAAGCTTCACTCATAACCCTCCTTACACTAACTTTGACATCGTTTAGCTTCTGTTTGTCTGAGAGGTTTTGGCTGCGTTTAAACTTGGAGTGAAGCTCTCTTTGCTTTCGCAGTAGTTTCCTAACTTTGTTGTTGAACCACGGTGGGTTTTTCCCGTCCCTCACAGTTTTACTCGGCACGTACCTGTCTCAAACGCATTTTACGATTGCCTTGAACTTTTTCCATAAATACTCAACATTGTCAGTGTCGGAACAGAATTTTTCGTTTTGATCTGTTAGATTGTCTGAAATCTGCCTTCTATTACTCTTGCTAAACAGATAAACCTTCCTCCCTTTTTTATATTCCAATTAACTTCCATATTCAGGGATGCTGCATCGGCCTTATGATCACTGATTCTCTGTTCTGCACTTACAGAGTCGAAAACTTCGGGTCTGTTTGTTATCAGTGGGTCCAAGATGTTATCTCCACGAATCGGTTCTCTGTTTAACCGTTCTAGGTAATTTTCGGATAGTGCACTCAGTATGTCACTCGATGCTCTGTCCCTACCACCCGTCTTAACATCTGAGTGTCCCAGTCTTTATCTGGTAAATTGAAATCTCCACCTAAGACTATAACATGCTGAGAAAATTTATGTGAAATGTATTCCAAATTTTCTCTCAGTTGTTCTGCCACTAATGTTGCTGAGTCGGGAGGTCGGTAAAAGGAGCCAACTATTAACCTAGTTCGGTTGTTGAGTGTAACCTCCACCCATAATAATTCACAGGTACTATCCACTTCTACCTCACTACAGGATAAACTACTACTAACAGCGACAAACACGCCACCACCGGTTGCATGAAATCTATCCTTTCTAAACACCATCTGTGCCTTTGTAAATATTTCGGCAGAATTTATCTCTGGCTTCAGCCAGATTTCTGTAACTATAACGATTTTAGCTTCGGTGCTTTCTATCAGCGCTTGAAGTTCCGGTACTTTACCAATGCAGCTTCGACAGATTACAATTACAATACCGACTGATGCTTGGTCCCTGCATGTCCTGACTTTGCCCCGCACCCTTTGAGGCAGTTGCCCTTTCTGTACTTGCCCGAGGCCATCTAACCTGATGTGGGATTGGTTATGAATGGAAGAGCTTGAGATTCTAAGGCAGGTAGATATTGGTAAGGATTTCATTATCTTGGAGGGAGAGGTGGTAGAGGGTATGGAGTGTCTGTAGAGACGTGGGGTTGGAGACTGAAGGGAAACAAGGGGGTTTGCTGGAGTCCAGTTTACAGAAAATTTATAATGGTATTCGATGAGGGCGACAATGGGAATTTGACTTGGAGATACAAGATCGATGTGCGATAATGTAAGTGGATGCAAAGGTAAGTTGGAGTGTATACGGGTCTTAAACTGTATTGTGAAATATCTTAATTTCATAACAGCATACATACTAGTTTTCCAGATTTTCGTTCTTTGTTGTTTATTAAGTATTTCATGAGGCAGTAGTGTGACGAATATTAGATATTAATGAAGAAATCCTTCGACGCACTTGTCACCCAGCTTGTGCCGAAAGAGTCGGCTGGCAAAGATGGTTCAAAAATGGCTCTGAGCACTATGGGACTTAACTGCTGAGGTCATCAGTCCCCTAGAACTTAGAACTACTTAAACCTAACTAACGTAAGGACAACACACACATACGTGCCCGAGGCAGGATTCGAACCTGCGACCGTACGGTGGCGCAGCTCCAGACTGTAGCGCCTAGAACCGCTCGGCCACTACGGCCGGCGGCAAAGATGGGCTTGGTAGATAGCGGTACGATTTCTGTCAGTCAGCCTCAGACCGCGTCATCAAGCCGCCGACAGCCAGTAGATTGATTCACGGGTGGGAAACGGTGACGGCTGATGGAATTATCAGCTTGGTCGACAGTTTTTTCAAGACAAAAAAGGTAGCCCCAATGCATCCAGCCAGGGAATCGTTAAGACACGTAATACCAGTGCACTACAATCAAAGAACTATACAAGAAGTCGTCGAAAGCCCCTTTAATATATATATATATATATATATATATATATATATATAATTTTACTAACTCTAGCGCGGAAATCTGGACAGTTGGGATAGCGCACGATAGCTACTAACAAGCGCTATCATATGACCCAATCATACCGTTAATTACACAGTTTCTAGGGACGGAAAATTAAAACATAATTACGTAAATAATCACCTCTACAGCAAATTACTGCAAACAAACAAGCAATAACTTATGAGAGATCTAGAACATAATAATACAATTTACGAGAACGCCTACTACTTTCATGTATTTAATGTCGTTAAATTGCATTAATTGTGCAAAATTTCTCGTAAACTGTCTAACGGCAATGAACACCAAGTGAAAGGAGAGGAGAGGACGCTGATAAATCGGCGTGGAATTACGATCCATACACTGTAATTGGATTTTGTGTGTGTTACGTACTTTAGATTTTCATAATGTTACTGTGATTTGGAGAATCGACGATAACGAATTGTTATACAGTAGGACGAGCACTTCACATTATAAACACATCTGAGGAAACAGGCTCTGGAGGGAGCATATCTCGTAATGAAGCGACGCTGAATGTGTGGTTTTTGCACTGCATTGCAGTTTCCCGCATTTGGGGATTATTAATAGTGTTTACTTGCGGACCTAAGGATACTTCCAGGCACCCCAGTCACGGGACGCAGAAAATTGGGGAATGTGTAGAATGTCGCGTATGACACTTTCTCGTTGTGTGGAGCCGATATATGGAGTCATACTTACGATGTTCTCATCGGAACTTGTAACAACTCTTGTGCAAACACACATTTCAAATATTTTTTAAAATGTAATATAGGGCAACGCGTGTAATTTTGAGAGACTTACTCCAGGCATTCAAGTAATTTTCTTATTTAGTGAAGTTTCGGCTTTTGCCAAACTGAATTATACATTCGGTTTCGTGGAACGCTTAATTCATTTTCAGGAATAGTTCCTTGCGAAAAGGTTTTTCTTATTATGTCGGACCATGTGGGTACAACAAAGTTTGGTAAGCGGTAGGCTGTTGTGAAAGGGCTGAATGAACAATAATTCAGTAAGTTTCGATTTTATTACTTGTAGGCGATGTCTCATATTCTTGTATTCTTTTCATGTACAAAAATAGGGTGACGAAGTAAGAGAAGCTCCTGTTAAAAATGGTAAAGGAAATTCTTAGAGATGAAAGTTTTGTCATTTATATTTCATCTCGGACAAGTGAAGACATTAATAATGATGTTTAGAATTAATATTTTCCTACGTTCACTAACAAACGGTTAAAAATTTATAATCTATTTACAAAATATTTGTTTAAAATACATACAGAGTGTCTTAGTAAGATTGGGTCACACGTTGGAATTGAATGGTCCATTCTGAAGAGGAAACAGACATTTGTACGTAGTGTTAGAGCTTCAGAAACGTCAGCTACTTCAGACTCGCAGTTTTCGCATCTTTCATTGCTTGAATGCTAATCATTTGTGAACGTTCAGCTCTATATTGTTGCTTGTGGGGCCGAATTTTACGAATAAGGAATACAAGAAAGTATTTGATTTCTCGTATGTTAATGCTGGTCCGCGCGTTAAAAAAGATTGGACGCAATGCCTATATACCAAAAACATGTGGCTGTAAGAGCATAAAAATAAATTCTCATTGGCGAAGCTTAAAAAATAAAAGAAGAATCGCTGTACCGTTCTCATTCGTGGCGATTTCTAATAGTTTGTTCACTAAATTCAAAGCATAAGTGAATTTGAAGAAGTTTCTCTTCCGTGGCGTATACTTAGTGTTTGTGCTCAAGATTTTGTTTGATCGTTCTTAAAAATTATTTTATTTTGTCCGTTTGTCCTGTTTGTGGAACACTAATGGTAGGTAACCGTCCTTCAACGGGTTTAGAAATTTTTCCGAGATGGCTGGAAGCTGTAACTTTCGACACAATTCTCAGATAGCCTTAAGGTAGGGAGGTATGTACGTCTTGTACACGAAAGGCGTGAACTTTTCTTTGTCTCTTTTGAAAGTATAAACCGGCATCTGACTGTATATTACCACGATTTTCTTCTGTACTATCTAGATTTCGGCTTTTACGCCATTATCGAGAACACTGCTAAAAGTTCTTAAACCATTAACACGTTATATTTGGTAAAGTTAGCACAGAGTAGGTACACAAAACAAGTTATTTTTGTTTACCTGCTTTATGCTGCCTTTACCAGATATGACGTATTAATCGTCTAAGAACTTTTAGCATTGTACTCGATAATGGCGTAAAAGCAAAAATGTTCAAATGTGTGTGAAATCTTATGGGACTTAACTGCTAAGGTCATCAGCCCCTACACTTACACACTACTTAACCTAAATTATCCTAAGGACAAACACACACACCCATGCCCGAGGGAGGACTCGAATCTCCGCCGGGACCCGCCGCACAGCCCATGACTGGCGTAAAAGCCAAAATGTAGATACTACAGGACAAAAATACAGCAATATAAGATCAATGGCGGTTTATTCTTTCAAAACGTACTCCATGACTGTGGCTCAGCAGAATCGAAAACGTTTTCCTATATTAATATTTTAATTGTATTTTATTGAACGTATTTTGAGTTTGAGAACCGGAGTAATGCTTCTTTAAAAACTTTAAAGCAATAATACTCTAGCACGACGTCATTGACGATAGATTTGTTGTTAAAATTGTCGTTGGTGCATCTGTCGATTAGATTTTCGATGAAGATTTAAACTTTCAACTATAGACACAAATTTCTCTGTCAGAAATGAATGCAACTGAGTGTCAAAGAAATAATTGACTCATTTCTACTGCTCACTACGACCAGAGTTTGTGGATAAGCGAAAACTCGTTACATAGGACAAGGGCCCGAATTTTGTGTCTTGACAAAAACAAATACGCTGAGAATGGCATTTTATCGTTGGTGTGAATACAATTACCGGTTGCTGTGGACACTTCTCGATGAGATGGATATGTGTAATTCCGCTACTTCTTCGAGAGCTGCTTTTCCGAGGAAGACAATTGTCGTTATTGTCGAGAGCTGGAATTTTCATAGAGAATGAAAGCAACAAACGCACCGAAAACAGTTTCTAACATTTTAATTTCACTACTTTGTATTTGTCAAAGGTATGAACTTGCTATTTTGCTGAAATTAAAGTGGAGTAGGAATTTGATTAACGACAATGGAAACAAAATGTGAAAGATGTATCTTCGACATGTCATATAAGATACTCGTATGTGCACGTTTAAACAGCCAAATATTTAGGTAACGTTAAACTGGAGAGGGTTTCGGGTCTCGTTCCTAATCAAATTTTTACGTCACTCTACATAGGCCCAGTTACCTCGAACTGAAATGAAAATTATTTTTTTTTGTCCCTGATTCTACAAAAATAAAAAATATTTTTTTTTGTCAAAATAAATTATTTCACGAATCAGAGAATTTTGTTGAAGGTGGAGCGCTACAAAAATATTTTTTTCATCGCTAACACGGATTAAGACAGTTGCATGAAACAACAATGCGCTCCACATATTATTCGTCCGGCGCGATGAGAACGCCCGCATCGCTAATTGGTAACCTAGCGAGGTGACGGTAAGGCCGCGTGACGTACCTATGTAGGAGCTGTTGGCGAGAAGCCAGAAGAGCCTGAAGGCGTCCATCGGGGCAGCTCGTCCGTCCGGAGCGTGGCGCGAGACGCGACTGGAGTCCGCGTGCAGCGCCGGCGAGTTGCGCTGGCACATCGCTCACGTGGCGGCGCTGCCGGCGCCACCCCGCAGTGGGGGCGGTGAGGGAGTGGAGGGGCGCACCAATCACCTGAGAGCTAGCCGACTGCTCGCTGCCAGCGACTTGGAAGGTAGTTACGGTTGCAGGGCTTGACGTCTTTCCGTAAGCATTTACAAACTACACATCTACGTGCATACTGTATAAACCACTTTTCATTTACGGCCGAGAGTACTTGCTATGTACCTCATACATCTCAGACTCTGACAACCATAAGTGGCCAAAGCACACAAAAAAGTTTTGAGAAAAGTAGAAATTTATGAAAATCATACTTGCGTGCAAAGTACCCATCTTATAAGTATGATCTGTTTTTAACTATGCTGCGATATCCTATATTTCCTACAAAGAAGTCGTGTAACCATTTTATATTATGAAATTTTAGTTAACGTTTACGATTATTATTTTCATGTTAATCCACAAAGAAACTGGTATACCAGTGCGCACTCAAATATAGAATATGTAATCAGACCGACAATGGAAATGGAAATGAGCGTTTGGCGTCATTGGCCTCGAGCCCCCTTACGGGGCAGGTCCGGCCGCCGTGATACAGGTCTTATTACATTTGATGCCACATTGGGCGACCTGCGGGCAGGATGGGGATGAAATGATGATGAAGACACCACAACACCCAGTCCCTGAGCGGAGAAAATCCCCTACCCAGCCGGGAATCGAACCCGGGCCCCTTGGGACAGCAGTCCGTCACGCTGACCATTCAGCTTTCGGGGCGGGCAACAGATAGACAATACGGCACTGCGACCGGCAACGCCAAAATGTCTGGCGCAGTTGTTAGATCGGTTACTACTGCTACAATGTCAGGTTATCAAGACTTCACTGAGTTTGATCGTGGTGTTACAGGCGGCGAGCGAGTGATGGGATACACCATCCCCGTTGAATTGGAGGTTTTCCCTTAAGGCCATTTCACTAGTGTACTGTGAATATCAGGAATCCGGTAAAACATCAAATCGCCGACATCGCTGTGGCCGGAAAAAGATCCTGCAAGAACGGGACCAAAGACACCTGAAAACAACCGTTCAACGTGACAGAAGTGCATGGCTCCCGCAAATTGCTGCAGATTTCAATGCTGGGTCATCAACAAGTGTCAGTGTCCGAACCACTCAACGAAACATCCTCGATATGGGCTTTCGGAGCCAACGGCCCACTCGAATACCCTTGATGACTGCACGACACAAAGATTTACACCTCGCCAGGGCCCGTCAACACCGACATTGGACTGTTGATGACTGGAAACATGTTGACTGGTCGGAGGAGACTCGTTTCAAATTTTATCAAGCAGGTGGACATGTATGGGTATGGCGACAGCCTCCCGAATTCATGGACCCTGCATGTCAGCAGCGGACTGTTCAACCTGGTGGAGGTTCTGTAACGGTGTGAGGCGTGTACAGTTGAAGTGATATGGGACCCCTGATACGTCTAGATACGACTCTGACAGGTGACACGTTTGTAACAATCCTGTCTGATCACCTGCATCCATTCATGTTAATTGTGCATTCCGACGGACTTGAGCAATTCCAGCATGACAATGCGACAAAAAATGGTTCAAATGGCTCTGAGCACTATGGGACGTAACTACTGTGGTCATCAGTCCCCTAGAACTTAGAACTACTCAAACCTAACTAACCTAAGGACATCACACACATCCATGCCCGAGGCAGGATTCGAACCTGCGACCGTAGCAGTCACGCGGTTCCGGACTGCGCCCCTAGAACCGCTAGACCACCGAGGCCGGCGACAATGCGACAGCCCACAAGTCCAAAATTGTTACAGAGTGGCTCCAGGAACACTCTTCTGAGTTTAAACAATTCCGCTGGCAACCAAACTCCGCATACATGAACATTATTGAGGATCTCTGGGATGCCTTTCAACGTGGTGTTGAGAAGAAACCTCCATCCCTTCATACTCTTGTGATTTGATGACATCCCTGCAGGATTCATGGCGTCAGTTCCCTCCATCACTAATTCAGACATTAGTCGAGTCCATGCCACGTCCTGTTGCGGCACTTCTACGTGCTCTGGGGGTGGGGGAGGGGGGGGGGGGGCTACACGATATTAGACAGGTGTCCAGTCTCTTTGGCTCTTCAGTTGTATAGGCTAGTGACAATAGTGCCTCCTTTTGACTGTTGTGTAGTTTGTAAGTAATATGAATCTAGAATCAGAACATAAAAGAACATATTTTGAACGCACCACTCACACAATTACCACCAATTCTAACACATCATGGTGTATATTATCATCATTTTCATGAAACACATTCTCTCACCTGTGGATCACATAGAACTATCTGTTCAATTTAGGCTTGAAAACCTGTAGTTTTGCTAAAGCTATGTGATTTGACTTCGATCTAGTCGTTTTGTTAAGTATTTGTGTTTCAATGTTGATATTTTTCTAAGTATTTGAGCAGTAGATTTTTCAGGGTATCTACAAACTGTGGGGAAATGAGAAACTGTGGTCTCTCTCGATGTGAATTGAAGAAAATAGTGACCACCCACGACTCCAATGAAGAATATGTTACTTTAAACAGCTGTTCATAGCAACCTGTTAAAACCATCATCTTTGTAAAATTTGTGAAATATGCATTGCTACCACGTACGACACTTTTCGTTTGATACTGACGTATGTAACACACTTATAGGTGAAGAAACTCTCAGCGTCCATTTTACAGATTGTAATAATGCAGCCATGGAACGCGGTGTTACGGTGGGACATTCCATCATGAGCTTCGAGTTTTTATGGAGAATCCGGTAAAACAACAAATCTCCGACATCGCTGTGGCCGGGAAAAGATCCTGCAACAACGGTACCAATGACGCCTGAAGACAACCGTTAAACGTGACAGAAGAGCACGCCTCTCGTAAATTGCTGCAGATTTCAGTGCTTTTAACTGTTTGTGTATCGTATTTTCGGAGGAGGGAATTTAGGGAACAACACAGTATTTGCAAGTGGGTGTTCTTACAGCAAGGAACATGTGTGCTTTGGGCCCTTATGAAAATGAATGAGAAATCGGGGAGGCAGCTTTCCGCAAATGCTCGTGAAGAAAGTGTAGGGATACAATATACATAAAGCTGGTTGACCGTAAGATCAACACATGTCAGGAGCATGCTACAATCTCAAAATCGACGGCTGTGTGCTTTAGGCACTTATGGCTCTTAGCGCCTCAATTTCTTTCTTTCCCCTAGCATTTATCTTGGCTAGTTCGGTGACTGCTTGTCCAGGATTTGCAGAGTTCATTACTTATCTTTGTAGGCGGATGCCCTTCTTGACGCTACTACGATCACCATAACCTGAAGAAGGAGATCCGTGTGGGCTATCCGTCTGTGAATCACGTAAATTTTATTATGTGCATTACCGTCTTTTAACTGTTTGTGTATCGTATTTCCGGAGGAGGGAATTTAGGTAACATCACAGTATTTGCAAGTGAGCGTGGGCAACAGCCTAAAAACAACGTCCAGGCTGGTTGGTGTACCAGATTACGGTCGTTAATGCGTCGCGCAGATTCGATCTGGCTCTGGCTGACTTTCGCATCTCATAACCTGGTGTGCTATGCGTTCCGCTATACGAGCAGATAATGTACTTCTTACAGTTAATCCAATTTCGTCGTATTATGACATGGGTGGAGGTCATGACTGTTATTTGAAAACAGATGTTGATGTTGTTGAGACGGCAACCGGCCACAAATTTATTTTAAGTTCCTTTATTCAAAAGATACCTTTACCGGTTTCGAATCATTACAATTCATCGTCAGACGGCTTTCATACTTTCATTAGAACATCTGGTGCGTTTTTTTATTGACTAGTTGCCCAAAAATATAAACAATACATAATTATAAACACGCCACACACATGGTTGCGTTATAGATTTGCACTGGGATGTGATTTACTTGTAATGTCAGTCTGGAGTAATTGTTTTCATAGTTTTCGTCCAACAAATGATGTTCGTAGTTTTCACCATATTCTTATCATTGCACACATAAATTTGTATTACTGAACACTTTAGATTTGTCACAGAATACATGAAAGCTGCCTGACGATGAATTTTAATGATTCGAAACCGGTAATGGTACCTTTTGAATAAAGAAACTTGAAATAAATTTGTGGCTGGTTGCTACCTCAACACCATCAACTTCTTTCACTCCTGACATTAAAACTGCAGCTTCAGCGAGGTTACCAAATCCAGAATAGGAGGGAGGTTTCTAGGTGTTTTGGGATTATACAGAGTATGGCATTTCGTACACAGAGCTACCATCCTCTGGCAGCATCAGTGTCTCTTACCTGCTGGATGAGCTGGGATGATCGATACGGGCACGTCATTCCACTCCGCTTCAACACTCTGCCATAGTAGGGGCTGGTCAGTAACGGCGGGCCAATCTCTTGACAACCCATGACCACATGCTTTCAGTGGGCGAGAGATCTGCGGGAGTGCTCGGCAAAGCAACAGTCGAATAACCAATTACAGGTCATTACAGCACGGGCCATAAGCGGTCATGCGTTATCTTACTCTACGACCAAAGTTGTGTACCCAATGGCATCTACGAACTTTCAGTTCCCTCAGAACCACGATAGACAGACAGGTCCACCATGTTTCTGTTCTCATAACCAGTACTGTATGAAAAGACGATGACGTATCACTCCTGTGACCAGTTTTGTCATTTATCACATGACCTTAGGTGCATCTTTGTCTGCTGGCGTATCAACCGAAGCCAAATAAATCGTTATTGTGTTAGTTTGTGATTCATCATCTGTCGTCGCACTGCTCGTCTGGATATTCTTCTGCTTCAGGGCAGCCTACTCAATGACTCAAGGTACATGACATAGCTGTAATATCCTGTACAACCTAGACAATGATATGTCTGTCCTGTCGGGTGCTAATCGCATGTGAGGCGTTGAGATCTCGCATGCTTCCGTATCAGACGTCGGATCCTGGCCAACTCAGACAGCAGTATCGTGGAAAGACTAACTGCATGCTTGAAAGGCTCTGACTTCAGTGCTGTCGAATCACGAAAGGTGCTGGCAGATGTTTCTCCTTCTTACGCGAGGCATTGTCTAACGTCAACCAACATTCAAATGTGATTTCTGAATGAGTAACTCGTTACATAATCTTTACCTTAGATACTCAATTCTTTGCGGCTGCGCTGAAATGATAATCGTTTGCATATCCAAGCACGTAGTACACTTTGTCACTTAGACGCTTGTTGAATGCCGTCTACATGGCGTCGTAATATAAATGGCCGCCAGTGTATTATAGTTTATTCCCACCTCCTTGCCGCGTGGAGTGTGAGAAGACTGGCTGTTGAAATGTGTTAACGTTTGTTGACATCCTCAACCAGGAGATACGCAATTTGTTGCACATTTTTTATTTAAGTTAGGGATTAAAAATACATGTTCAGATCATACATGAAGTCTTCTTTATTTTGATTTATTATCAGTTTCGGACAACAATCTAGTCGTCTTAGAACCATAAGTGTTGGTAACATTACAGCTCAACGCACCGTTAAATCTTTCTTAAAAAGACAACATCCGTACATAGTATAATTAAAAACACCTTTCCATCGTTCGCGACCAGTGTAATTGAACGATGGTCACAAAGCAAAGGCCTTATGTCGTTACCACTTCGCAACTGAATTCACTAATCGTATCAGTTACGTTACCCAATTCCCAATTTTTTTTATCCAGAGTTGCAATTCTAGGCTGATTGCACCACCCAGTATCCTATAAATTAACTTGCTTTACCTTCGTGTAATATGATTTCACACAACTAGCAACAAAGTTACATTTGTACATGCATATCAAAATTTATTTAAATAAGAATCAGAAACACAGATGGATAATAATGGAAACGATGAGATTCAAGAAATAATGCCAGAATAGTAATATAAAGGCATTCGTCATAGGAGTAAACATAAGGCTCCTCAAGATGATGGTACTTTAAATATTAAAGTTGGAGGAAATGTTAAATAGAAGCGACTTGCGGAATCTTTTACAGAATGTTTCGAAGAAGTTGCTTTCCTAAAATAACGCTGTAATTGTTTTCCTTCACAGGAAAGCGATCAAACAACATCCAGCAACTTCCTTTCCGTAATGATCACGATATTTGGCGCATCAACCCGAATTACACAGGAAAAATAATAATAATGTTAAGTCAAGAGTCGAATACTTCTTACAGGGCGACACAAACTGATTGCAGTCGCTGCCTCTCACTCCAACCTGTGCCCTCAACAAAGATAAAGGGATATGTCTGAGGAATGTAGCTAGCGATTGGATGGTAGATGACGAACGAAGTTCTTTGCTTGTTTTAAAGGCACAAGAAAACACAGGGGCGACGATTGATAAAATACAATTGAAAATCATCTTTAAGCTCCGTACAATTTATTCATTCAACGACTCTACGGTAGGGTAGTAGACGAGGAACTGACGTTTTCTGTAACAGGTAGTTCTTTTAGAATTGGGACCTCTAAACGTCTCCAGCCCCTTCCACTCGTAGCCCACATTTTAATTAAATTAACTGCTTCGGATAACTGGTGTGTAGCAAATCGTGTGATTGCCGTGGAGGAATATTCGAAACTGCTAATCTATCGTGGCCATTCGACACTCCTTCCGTGTCTATGATGCGCTTCCTTCTCGTAAGTCTATTTTCAGGCGGGTGACCGATTTCCTCACTCATAACAAAATTAGAAAAAAAAGAACTGGCTCTCGTTGAACGATAGTCACATCAGACAATGATGTGTGTTATTCAAAGCCCAAGTCGCTCAGCCAGACCCAGCTCTCAAGCACCCATAATTTTACATGGAAGTCTCATCAAAGTCTTGAACAAATGTTTGAAATTTCACCATTAGAAAATCGTGCTCATTGAAAATATTCTTCTGACTGTCTACCGTAAATTTGAACAATTCATTGTGCGCATATAGCAAATTTTGTAGGATGAATAATCAGTGGCCACGTTTTTAGATAAGGCTGCCTTCCACTTGGACGACTACGTCACCACACAAAATTGCCGTATTGGGCGCCTGGCAACCCAGAGAAGTACAGCAATAGCCTCTTCACAGTGAAAAGGTAACGGTATGGTTTATTGTATAGTGCAGAGGAATAATAAAATGGTGCTCATCAAAGGAGAATATTAGATGAGTCTTAATACCGAACATGGTTCTTGAAAGTTATTAACAATAGTAAGAACTAGTTTTATAATTCCTACATCGATACGTCGTAGGAAAGACGCTGAGGAGATTGGCGACGAACCTGCTTCGGACTCAAGTCGGTGATTAATAAAATTCTTTTCACCTCTTTACTACGACACAGTACCACAAAGACGTGTTTAGTTTGTTTGAATTTGACATTAGATTGCCTTTTATTTCGGACACAAACAAACAAATTCCTATTAAATTTTCAGTGAGAAGACCAGTTGTACAGAATCCATATGCTCTGCTGCTCTGTGGTATATGTTGGGTGCTGGACATGTATCAACGTCAGTCGCTACCATTAATACTTGTATGTGAAGAGAGGACAATCGAAGCATAGTCGTACTTTTTAAGGCTTCAGTAAGAGTCTGTACTTCGTGCCGCGGGCATCTGCAGTCACACCAATCTGAAGTGCTAAACAGCACAACACTCTCCTTGGGATTTCTTTCTAAGGCGAGCAACGGGCTGGGGCTCAATGCAGTGCTGGCAGCCTGCTTATACGGGTAAAGTTTCACGCGCAGCGCCAGAGATGTTGCTCGCGTCTTAAATGAAACTCATTACATGTGATTGAATCTTCTTTTATGCTGGGCCACGGTATCAGAGATTTCACTTTCCGTAATGTCCGTGTTGAGCGTATCTTATGGCTTAAGGTACGCATGTACGTGCAATGTGCAAGACTTGGCTCCCACCAGGTCTATACGGTAGTTTTTCGTTGTCGTCGCCGGACATCCGTTGTTTTGCAGAATAGCAACAACCCAGCTCTGGAAATATTTTTACGTATTGATGTAGCAGTGAGGTATAGAACTTCATCTGCTTTAAAAGATTAAACATTTGTCTACCACTTCTGTCAAGTAATAAAAGAGGTAGAGAATTATAGTAATACTATAATAAATTAAACATTTATCAACAATTCATTCATAAATGTACAATAACAGTTATTTGTAGCTGACCTGCGACCTGTGTCTACATAATATGCATATAGCTCCTTGTTGCCCTTGAAAACTGTAAAATTAGCGCGAAAAATAGTTCTTCAATCTCAGGTTTTACCCTTTAACATTGCTACTGCTAAGGTCATCAGTCCCTAAGCTTACGCACTACTTAACTTAAATTATCCTAAGGACAAACACACACACCCATGCCCAAGAGCGGACTCGAACCTCCCCCGGAACCAGCCGCACAGTCCCTGACTGTAGCGCCTTAGACCGGTCGGCTAATCCCGCGCCGCTCCAAATAGTGGTATGCTCCACGATTACAACATGATTCTTATCAGAGTTTCAAAAAATTAGAACCAATAAAAGAATATTGGTGGTTTTTTATACTATTCAACCACTTATCACTGTTCGAGCAAATCAGGGAATGGTGGACGGACTAAGTTTTGTTCCGTTTCACTACTTCATTTAACACTTGATTCTATGTATCTTGAAACTGGGAGAGAGAGCGTTTTCAATGTTTGTTCGATTTATACGTCTATTACAGGAAGTAGTAGGAATAAAAAACATAAAATCCATTATTTCAGAAACCGGTTATTTTGGTGAGTAATTGTAGCAGAAATAAAAGGATGTAACCGAAAACTGATTCTTCCGATGATAACCGACATCCATAATAAAATCTGTGATGGCACAAAGTATTGAAGCATACGTATTTTTTCCAATGTAAGACTCAGTTAGAGCTATTATTTTCGCTGCCTCTCGACGGCCTGCGTGAGGACTTCGATGAGACAGCAAGTAAGTGAAGACTAAAAGTAAAATCTAAGCAACAGACTCAGAATTCTGAATGTTGACGGATCCTACGCATGAGTATGGCATGTGTACAAGAATAAAGGACATAGTAATATCAATAAACAGTGCCGGCTGCACTCACTGGATTCAGAGATGGAAGGAATGGGGCCAAGGTAACAGCGGAAACTCTACCCCAGGTGAAACACACCTGCCCCGCTTCCCACCCCTGACCGTACGCTCCTTTAACATCCAATACTGCGCTCGTTATGTGGCTGTTTACAGCTTCCTTTGTCACAAGAGGATCTGCAAGGTGTGGCTTCCAGGGTCGCCTAGTAACGCCCACTCAGCTCAGCCGCAGGATCGCATTAAATTCTGACGACCTGTTATTCGATTCAAAACGGCATCGAAAGAATAGCGGCCTTCGTTCCAGTAAGAGACTGTTAGTGGACTGATTTTTTATTTCTCAATTCGTCGACTACTTCAACTGAACAGTTGGTTCTTAGAGGCTTAGTCACTGAAGAAATTCGTGAAACGACATACCGGCTTTAGCGCCGTGGGTACCAGCCTTATTTTTGTTCTTTAAATATACTCGTTCTATAACTCTATTTAAGCCATCGCCTGTCAATAATATGAATTCTTCCAGTTGCCACATCGAAGTGAACCGGTCCAAACAGATACGTCACCGAAGTAAGCAGGGCTGTACGTTTGACTTATAGGCGTACTCAAAGAAGTGTTTGCAACAACCTCTTGCGTTTATGCTGCTATATGAAGACAGACATCGTCATTCTGAAGAATCACGACCGCAGTCAGATGCAGCATCTGTCCGTTCGAATGTCTTGCAGAGTGGTCCAGTGGCTGACAGCATCAACAGCTCCATCGTGAGGCTGGAAGTCTTACCAGTGTGCCACCCTGCATTTCTCGTAACAAGTTCACTATACTCTTGTGGAACTTGAGTTTCTCTCGACGTATAAAATCTTTAAACAGGTTGCTGGAATCTAACATGCTGACGTCTTCGACAACTGCCTAGAACACTATCCCAATAGCTGGAACTGCGCGCCAGAAGGGTGGTTTGATAACTGTGGTAAATTTCCATGAAAGAATGGAACATTTTTGTTGCGCCTACGTGGTTGATAACCTTTATTATTCGAAGGATCGTATAAAGAATTTCAGCACTGTATGGCATAAACTTCAGCCGTCTCAACTGGTCAGTGTTACGACTGCGTTTGGAAATGGAGAAAAACGAATTTTGTGCTGTTACTAAACATTCTTATATGAAGGGCTGGGTTGCCACACAAATCAAAAGAGAATTGACTGAATTTCACACGGACTCTGCAACAGCATCGTCGACCATTTCCGCTCCGACTAATCTCTTCAAACGTTGTAAGACAAGCACTAAAGACGAAACGCACACCTGCCGTCTAATTGAGACCATCAAAAGAAATACCGCTGAGAAAGTCGTTGATATGGCAATGCAAAACTGCGGAATAAAAATTCGCGAGACTGCTGAGAGACTGTATGTATCTCAACTGAGCGAATGTATCAAATCCTGCACGGAGAATTGGCTACGAAGAAGCTGTGTGCAAATTTGGTGCCGCAATTGCTTAGTCGACCAAAAGCGCAAGCGGCACAACACCACAATGTCTGGCGATGTTTAATCGCTGTCCGTAAGACTTTTTGCGCCTGTTTGTGGCTGTTGATGAAACCTGGATCCATCATTACACACGAGAGTCAAAACTGCAGTCAAAACAATTGGCAAAGGCTGGTGAAAGAGTGCCAAAGAAGGCAAAGACTATTTTGCCGGCTGGTAAGGTGATGGCCACCGTTTTTGGCATTCCCAAGGAGTAATTCTCATAGATTACTTGGAAAAACCCAGAACCATAATTGGACCCTCTTACGCTTTATTGATGGATCATTTGAAACTTACGTTGGCTCAGGTCGGGACGCAAACATGTGCTCTTTCACCAGGAGTGGTCGAGCGGTTCTAGGCACTACAGTCTGGAACCACGCGACCGCTACGGTTGCAGGTTCGAATGTGAAGTAAATGACTGTTAAGATTTGTCCTGTTTTAATATCATGTTCTTCAACTGGTCGTTTACTAATTCATGTTAATAGACATACAACAACTAGTATGATTCAAAATAAGATTTGATTAATACAGTAGAACTCAGTACCCCGAAATGATGTTTTATCTCGGAATGGTAAGATTGTTAAGATTCTACTTGATAAAAATAGCGCAATAACACCTCCTAATTTGTTTGTCATTGATTGTAAAATTGCGTAAGCAAATAAGAACCATCATTCTGGTTGAAATGAAGTGGTGTTATGGTACGAGGCACTATATTCCTAACATTACTCAAAGGAAGACGTGTTATATCCAAAGGCGCCACCACAATGGCCGCTGAGGTCCCTTTCAAAGTGAAGAAATATATTCACAAATTACGAATTCAGTTATGCATGGGCTGTACAAATGATTAGTAACTGTACTGAACCGGAATTCTAAGCCGGATTTCCCACTTATAGCGAACGGTCGCCTTTAACCAATTCGGCTATCCCTTTACCGCTCCTAGACCGATCCAAGCTTCCTTATGCCATAGTGTCCAAAGCCTATGCTCAAACAGATTTTCGTGTGATTCCCACAGAGGCGCAGACAATGTTTTCCTCGCCGTATTTTCCTTGCTGGGCATATAATACGGATTTCTCTGTGTAGTATTTCGGACGTTGTGACATACGGGAGTTTGGGTGGGTCCAGGAGATTTGCACGGATAGCCAAAGTGATGAAGACGACCGATCGCGATAAGCGGGAAATCCTGGTTTGAGTCCCGATACGGCACAAATCTTCAGAACTCACTAATCATTTATAGAACTGATGTATCATCGTATCCGCTATTTGCGAATACATTTCTTCAATTTTTAAGGTTGTTTAAAAAGTACACTATTTTTGTTCTACTAATTTTTATTTATTTCAAACTAGTTTTAGCCCTCTTTGGCCATCTTCAGGAAAAAACTGAATAGTATCTGAGGATGGCCCATTAGACCAAAAACTATTTTGAAATAAAAAATAATTAGTAGAACAAAAAGAATGTACTTGTTATTCACCCTTGAATATAGATTTTTCTACGAGGATGTAACGGAGGAATTGATAAATAACAATTCTTCGACTTAATATTACTGTAGATCGTCGGCAGTGTCTCTGTCGTCGGTGATGTATGTTTGTCCGAACGCCATTCTGTCCTACTATAAATGCACTGAAATATAGAGACTTGCAAACCTGCCTTTCAAGTTGTCTGCTCTTTACAACAGACCACTTCCTAGGGTCTGTGGGGCCTTCAGTTCACTAAGCGTTGCCACTGAATTACTGTGTCTCGGCTGTCGGTCAGCTGACATAAACTGCCAAATTCTAGGAACACACGAGCGGAAAATTGAAAATGCACTGCAATATTTTGAAGTTTGTTACTCATACACATAGTGTCTCTTCATTTCTCACTTTATACTTAGCATACTTCTGTATCACTTAACTTAAAATTAATCCAGATTCTTCGTTTTCTAAATACTTAATCAGGTGCGAGTAACAACACCACACGATCATTGAACGCATCATTGAATTTAAAAAAAAAATGTACATAAGTACAATGATGGCATTAGCCAACAAAGTCCCAGTAAAAGGTGGTAACAGCGTATCATTAATGACTCTGAAGGAGTAACTGATCATCTATTGATAGGACCATATCTGAGATATCTTGTAATTATTTGTGAAAACCTTGTAAAACCCAAATGACGACAACGTATTCTGATCGTAATCCGTACATGATTTTAGGATGGCCCTCAAATAAATAATCTATAATGTGGTGATGTGAAAGGTACCTGCGATTCAGAAAATTTGTCTGGGAGTCGTCCTGTAATTGTAAAGTTATATCTTTTTCAAATAATGTTACAACCTGAAGATGCTAAGTGTACATCATGGGTTTATATGATACAGCACGATTTTACAGATTTAGATGAAGCTTGGCATGCTAATAAGGAATCTAAAACTGGTGGCGTGTAAAACTAACACCAATATGTACAACTGAAAAAAGCAACAAATAAACTTTCGTCAATTTTTGATGACAATAATTTGATCTCAGGCCAAACAAAACGTCTTCAGTAATCGCAATGTTCGTTGTAGCGAATTATGATCATTGATAGTGTTGCCATTAACACGGAATTACCGTAACAGAAGTATTCATTCACGTCATTGCACTAAACCATGCAAAGTATTACTTCAGCTTCTCTGCCTCCGCCTCTCATTTTCCATATTTCTCACAATACAGTACTAACTTTCTATGTTCTAATTTGCAAAACGATATTCCCGTTGGTAGTGGGCAAAGGGAGTTCTGCCAAAATTCCTGTGTCAAATAGATATAGAAATTAATTAAATTGATCAATTAAATAAGTCCTCCCCTCCATCTCATCTTATTGTTCTGCTTATTGATTTATGACCGTGAAGTATTGTTCTGCTAAGTAGTTTATGAATATGTGGGACAGACTGATGACCTCCTGGGGATAACCAGTCCTCATGAGAAATGCCCAACCCCATCACTCCACCTCTCCATACCTCTGGAAAAAGGGACAGTTGTCCAGTTCAGATCCATGATTTCCTCCTCCTGGGAAATCGAAAAGCCTGCTTCCCTTCCCGCTTCCCCCATGCCTCCCCCATATGGAAATTGATTGGAAAAAGACTCAGTCTTTGCTGAGCTGCAGCATAGGAAGAACATACGGTAGATTATTTTCCTTATTTTGGGTGTCACACTGTTTGAGACCGGCGGGAAAACCTCAGGCCTTCTCCTCCCGCACCAGCAAAAATGGCAGGAAACGCTCAGTCTGTGCAGAGCTGTTGGACAGGAAGAGGCAAGTGTTACCCTGGCAAGCAACTACATGTCTTAATTATATAAGCAGCCTGCTGCAAAATCGAGACTGCCAGCAACCTTTTGAGTCAAAAGGTCTGTACTGGAAGGCGCCTGTCGTTTGTGGAGAAATGCATGATACTGGGTGTCGGCTTCCTTTGAAATTTGATAACACATTCACTTTTTTGTTGCTAAACACACTACATGCACATCAGGCAAGCTGATGAAGCTGCTCTATGTGCTTGCCCTGCTGTACAGATACTGACTGAGTCCTCGAGTCTTTCGCGGTGGCATGACTGACTAAAGTGTTCTCGGTTTCCAAGCCGTGTCAATTCCAATATAAATCCCGAGCTTTTGATGGCTAGCTCCGCCATCGTCGTCAGGAGTAAAACTACTGACTGCCGGGGCTGGCACTATTTACCGCTTATTTACCTAAGATTATTGCTGCCGCCTGCCGCGGTGGCCGTGCGGTTCTAGGCACTTCAGTCCGGAACCGCGTGACTGCTAAGGCCGCAGGTTCGAATCCTGCCTCGGGCATGGATGTGTGTGATGTTCTTAGGTTTGTTAGGTTTAAGTAGTTCTAAGTTCTATGGGACTAATGACCTCTGATGTTGAGTCCCATAGTGCCCAGAGCCATTTGAACCATTATTGCCGCCAGCACCAATCAAAGACGGCAGCTCATAGTAGCTCCAGCAGTTCGCAGGACCGAGTGACGTCGGATGGCGCGAGGGTCATTGTCATTAGAACACAATGGAACAACATAAAAATTCCAGGAGGAAAGTGTTGGTCAACAGATCCAGCATGTCTTGTACTGGCACCCTCGTAAAAAGTGGCTTCATGTCCAGACTACTCGTTACGTCGTTTCTTGAGCGTTTCAAGAAACATCTGCGAGTTTAAACATGGTGTTCACAATGTCACTGTTTAGCTGTTAGGTGCTAATAAACTTGCAAGACGTTTTGCCATTCTGTAGGTGGGCGAGCTGATTGCACTAACAGTAGGCCTAAGAAGAACATGTTCCTTATGTATCTTCGGCAGTCCATAAGGCCTGGGAGTTCTGTCGGCGCGTGTGATTAATTTCTTCATCACTTCATGTGGTAAACCATATTCCTTTAATAACTTCCCTGACAGAGTCCTCAAGTCTTTCGAGGTGGCAGGACTGAACAAAGTGTTTTCAAGCCGTGTCAATTCCAATATAATTCTCGAGCTTTTGATGGCTAGGCCTGCCATCGTCGTCAGCAGTAAAACTACTGACTGCCAGGACTGGCACCAGTTACCGCTTATTTACCTACAGATACTGCCGCTGGCACCAATCAGAGACGGCCGAAACGTCGCGTGTGCCAAAGGTGAGTTGAGCAGCTCATAGAAGCTCCTGCCCGCCGCGAGACTGAGTGACGTCAGGCGGTGAGAGGGGCCGGCGCCACGTTTGAAACTGCCGATCACGCCTCCCTACAAATGTTAAGCATACACCGTTGCTTCCTTTCGACATCCAAAGCCCGCCCTCACGTCCTACCCAGTGCATATCCCAGATCTCTGTTGAAATTGTTGCTATTCTATTCACAGCCGCCTCTTTTATAACGGAGTCCCAGTACGTTGACGCATGAGCGAAGACTCTTGTATGCCCAAATGATATTCTGTGTCTGTTTTCGAGGCAATGCTCAGCTATGGCTGACCTGTCCAGCTCTCATTGTTTAGTATGTCTCTTGTGCTCGGCAAGACGGTCTGCAGCTGTGCGAATTGTCTGGCCTATATAGATGCTGCTGCACTCGCGAGGGGTACCATACACACTGAGCACACGAAGAGCTATGCCCTCTTTAACAGAGCGCAGCATATCTCGTATCTAAGGGGCATGAAGAGCATGAATTGCGGTCCGTGCTGATCACACATCCTATTAAGAACCAAGTTCCGTCTTCTGTAATGTCCAAGGGATCCTCATACATCGCAGTGAGTTTGATTTTTGTATTTAAATAAAAGTGTCATTTACGTTAATCTAATCGCGTGTTTCCTTCATTTGCTTTCTATAATATACTGTAGCAGTTCTTTCTGGGCATGGGCCAACTTTCTTTGAGCTGTGTTACTTGGCACTGACACACGATGCTGAATTGACTTTTGTCCTTCAGTTTTTCACACCAGTGTACAATACCCCATGTAGTTTGGTAAGACGTTTTCTCATGGCCATTCACAAATGTTTGAACAAAGTGGTTAACAACGTTCTTCTAAAATTCTCTTAAATAAGTTTTATCGAAATTTCACAAAGATAAATATTGTGTTAAAATAAAACACACGTTACTGATATAGGTAGAAAGTGGAGCAATTTATTTTTATGCTTGGGGATGTGTCACCTAGACAGAAAGAACCATAGCGATAGTGAAGAGAGATGCAGTATAGCTGTACTGTAAGTGTTGGTTTCTATTCTCCTTCATTGTTTATTATGTTGTGCGTAAAACGTTGGCTGTTATAGTGGCAATTTTCATGATATAATTTGCAGCCTTCACTACAAGTGCTTCACAAATCAGTTAACGCAGGCTTTGTGCAAAGATAGAATGCCTTACTATCGATAACGATCAGTGCAATTGATCTGGTTTATGCTTTGCACACTTGCGCTCTTGAAGTAAGGTATGTTTTGGAGCCAGATGGCGCGGATTTTTTTTTGTGATCATTGTCGCGGTAAGATGCACAGCAAGCGTACGGCTATTGCATAATTACTTTGTCAATGCGCGTGAGAAGTTACTGAAATACTCATGATCAGGACGCATGTATCATCTGTGAAAATCGGCTCTTTGTGTGTTGTGAGGAGAGTGCGTTTCGAGACTCGGTACAGGATATGTTTGTCATTAATTCATCCGCTTGGCTCCTCAGTTTCGTCACTCACTCTATTAACGAACATCTGTCTGTAATTTGTAACTCTTACTGATACTTCTTTGTTTGATTTTCTTATGTGTTCTATCTAAGTGCGGCACGTGTTTTCTGAGCACGAATATTAGACACGCCACTGTGATTTTAATTACTTTTGTAAAGTCAGTAATACGTATTTACATTCAAAAATTCTTTCAAATGAATTTTTCTTTCCCGTTCTCTTTCCTATTCAGACGAGTTGCACTCAGCAGTCAGCACAAGATCACTTGAAGCGAAACGAGCTGTTTTCCCTCAGCAGTTCGTAAAACTTTGTAGATTTCCTATTGAAATTCACATCCAAATTAGCTTCAATTACATTGAATAATATGCCTTACATTGATTTACTGTTTCTTCGGTTATTGGTATAATATTTTATACACAACAATAGTTTAATATTCTACCATATTTATTATTTGTATAACGAACTGGTATTCGGCTGTTACGCCATTATCAGGTTCAAAGATAACTTTGTGGTTCAGTGAAATTCTGTTGCATCAAAGATAAGATTTTAACTAACGCAGTTACATAGTTTCTCTATTTCCAGAGATGAAAATTATTAATATTCAAATAAAGAATAAAGCAAGAGACTATTTCACAGTATATACGATGTAAGATTATTTAACTAAGATAATATATGTGACACATTAACTAGTCAACTACAGACCAATTACAACTGTTGTTCATAGAAAAAAATAACTGAGCAATAGTCTTTGGTGACATCACGAGGATTTGGCTGAATAATATAATCTTATCTTCATTAGGTTCTAAATTAGAAACTTGCAATTGCAGATACTACCCATAATACCATTCAGGCCATGTTGTCATTTACCCCTCTTACTCACACGAGTCATTTTCCTTTATTCCAATTACTATAATAATTATCGTTGTGTTAAGAAATTTTGCTATGTATAATCACAGCTGCTTCACTCACCTACTTAATATCACAATTATATCTTATGTGTTTGTAATAGGATAGCCCGAAATCGGGTACTATATAAACTGAGTGAGCGCGACTAGAAAAGGAGCTAGCAGATGTCGTAACCGTTCTCCCACCAAAGTCATGCAAGATTTTTTTCGCTGGGAACCTTGGCGATGAGAACATAGCTCCGTTCCGAACCGATGATAGTCTGTGTAATGCTGCCTCTGGAAATGCATTTTTGAATGTCGTGACGTTCCGTTCTCTGACTTCCGGCGTTGCTGAGAATAGAAATCAGTTTCAGCTGTACCGTGATTTACACATTCACTAAACACAACTTTCCGAAATCGCAACAGTCAAACGCCGGGATGTTTACTTTGAAAAGGGCACAGTCGATTTCCTTCCCCATTCTTTCGTAATCCCTGCTTGTGCTCCATCTCTAACGACAGCGCACCCGACGGGGACGTTAAACGCTAAGCTTCTTTCCTTCTTTTACTATAAATGACACAAAAATCCTTTTCATGTAGGTTTTCGCCTCATATTTACGATTCAGAATGTAGCTACGTACTTCAGGAGGTAGCTACTCAATGAGTTACCATCTAAAATGAAATAAGAGACTGATAATTTTACGAAAATTAAATTAAAAAAGTACCTTGTTAGTCACTCTTTCGACAAATAATCCGAATATAAAGACTCAACTATTCAAAAGTCCCTTTACCTACATTAGTAGCATTGTTCGTTATAAAGTGGAACGTGCAGTAAATCGGAAGGTGAACAGGTGAATATTTTCTTTTAAAAATACGATTGATGGCGTCCACAAAATATGGGTAATGTAATAGCTCATCAAAAAACTCAGATAACTGTGCTTGGTAATTCAACCAATATAGTCTGAGGACGTATTAATGGCTGGGGAGAAACCACGTATAGAGTTCTTCAAGGCCCAATATTTGGTCTGCAATTGTTGTTCGTATCTGTAAAGATTCCATCTAATATACAATAAGCAGAATTAGTGCTTTTTGCTCATGACACTAGTAGTGTAATCAATCTTTTGGGTTATCTTCAATCAGAAAGATTCACAATAATTACTAATAAAATGATATTTATTAAATACGAAGAAACACTACACTTAAATGATGCTTCTTCTTTTGAAGTATCCAGCACAATTAGACGTTTAAAATCATTGAAAATCCTCTAAAATGTTGATGTCCTGTCTCTGTGTTTACGAGCGATGCCTATGTAGAGTCCAAAGCTGGCCTACGATGCCTACGGAGAATAAGTCTCGGAGACGACGGACGCGGCGCTAACTGGGACTGTACACGACTCGGCTCACTGAAAAGAAATGTCCACCGTAGCTCGGTGCTCCGGTATTGAACGAGGCATGGACCAATCGCTATTTACACACGTGATACCCATGGGTTGGCAGCTACAACCCCTGACGGACGTCGGTAGACCTCGTACTGCCAACCCATACAGCAGCTGCACTACGAGTGTTTAGAACGCGGCTTATCGGTTGTGGTGCGGCACTCTCTGGAGTCGTGGGTACCACCACTACACTCCAAGCCTACGTACAGAAACAGGAGGAGTTATTACAGTGTTCTGAAAAATATCATTGGCTGGTTTTCTGCGAATGGTTCTCCGTCAGTCTTAGAAAAACACACTAGTCGTAAGTGTAAGATGATGGGAAAATAAACAATAGGGTGGAAAATTCAAAAATCTTAGCTGCAGAAGAGACGAGAGTTTAAACTGGAAAACGTACGTTGTGGAATTCATAAAACAACTTAGTTCAGCCTCGTTTGCACTTCCAGTCACTACAAATCTTGGGGTGGGCATATTAGCAGGTTTTTCATTCCATAATGCCATGTGGAATAATAGTCTGGGGTAACTCAGCTTTAACAAAGAGTCTCTGAACTTCAGAAACGAGCTGTAGAAATAATATGTGGTGCTCACTCACGATCATCTTGTAGACATCTGTTTATGGAATTAGACATTCCTACTACTGCTTCACAGTATATTTATTCCCCCATGACGTTTTCTGTAAATAATCGAATGCAGTTCAAAAGTAAAAACGATGTACATAATTACAATACCAGAAAGTAAAAGACACTCATTGCTCCACATTAAGGTTGTCTTTAGCAAGAAAGGGGTGCACAATGCTACAACAAAAATGTTTGTTAATTTAGCCAGTGACATGAAACGTCTGACAGACACAAAAGTAACATTTGGAAATAACCTGAAAAAGTTTCTCCTTATCAATGCCTCCTGTTCCGTAGAATTTATGTCATTGCAATGTGTAAAAATTGGTGGGTGGGAATATCACATCTGTGCTTAAAAAAATACCACCCTTATAAATATTCAGCATGTAGCCGTATTTACAAATTAATATGCGATGTGAATTCAAAATGACGGGCTCCACATCATTATGATTTATCGCGCAAAATGATCCATGGAACATAAAACTAATTAACTGTGGTATGTCCTCAACGGGTTACAAGCGTCAGTCGCGGCCGGAACACTGTCCTGTCTATTAGTGAGTGCATTATGTCGGAGGTAAGGGAATTTGAACATGGAAAAATTCTTTTTGCTCGTATGGTGGGCGCTTTCTTACTTAAGGTAGCCGTGGTGGCTGGTATTTCAAGAGGCACCATACCGTATATAGGGAAAACGCAGAAACATCATCCCCTAAGATATAACACGGACGGGGTGTGTGTTGACTCATCACGACGGGCGGTCATTGAAGCACATTCTGACGAAAAAAAAATAAAAATAAAAATAAAAACACGAAGCGACCTCCTGAGTCAGGGAATTATAGGGCGAGCTGGAATTCCAAAGCCATTTATTAGTGATGCAAATTCGCGTAACAGGAAGCGTGGTACCGAAGTCACATAAAACCTTGACTGTGGAGCAATGGAAGCAAGTCATTCCGTCAGATGAGTCTTGTTTCACAATGTTTCGTGTTTCAAACCGACTTTACGTCTCTAGAGTGAAATATGGACGCGCTTCGGTGACGATTGGGCAGCGATATCGTGATATTCCATAGGCGCCATGGTTATTCTGTAAGGTCATATGATCATATTACTTCCAAGGATTATGTGAAAATTTTGGTTGATCAGGTCCATCCAATGCTACAATACTAGTTGAGCAATAGTGATGTGCTGTTCCAAGGTGACAAGGTCTCTATTCACGGAGCTCGCATCTTCCAGGACTAGTTCTGTTGAGCCTTTGTCGTCTAATTTGGAGAGAAGGGTGTAGTGTTGCTATCAACCCCACCATCGTTACCTGAACTTGCCGCTATTTTGCAGGACAGTGGTATAAGGTTCCCTTTTACAGCATTTGCACTTTACACCTTGTTTTCTAGTTCACTTGATTACGTTTAGCAGCATTTAGCTAGTATAAGTATGAACAGCATTAGGCAGTATAATGCATCTGTATTGCTAATAGAGTATAGATGTTAAGGTTCAATTATTACATCGTCTTTTGTAAATGTATACCTGGACTCATTCGACATCCCTATGGTTCTCCTTCTTGATGTAATCTATGGAACGTGACGACTGAATGAATGAATGAAGTTTTAATGAATGACTTTTTACAAGAATTAATGAATGACCTTTACTGCTGCGCGCTTTCTAATTCGTTTGCTTTACAAAACTGAACTTGACGAAATAAATCTCGGGTGAACAGCCTGGTATGAGTGTGCATAGGACACAATATTTCGGCAATCGACCACGTTGCCATCATCAGGTGCGCTGATGTACTCTCATGTGCGCTGATGTACTCAGTACATCAACGCACCTGATGATGACAATGTGGTCGATTGCCGAAATATTGTGTCCTATGGACACTCATACCAGGCTGTTCAGCCGAGATTTATTTCGTCATAAGATACTCCTGGAGAAACTGAAGAATCACAAAACTGAAGTTAGTTTTTGTACGTCATGTAGATGAGAACAGGGAGTGAATCGAAATGCTCAGTGAAGCACCTACGTTCAGCAGAAACATACAAAGCCTTTTCTTGGAATCGGTTACAAATCTCGTAGAACCAGAAGCTAGTAATTGACCTTGCGAGCTTGGTCACCATCTCGAAATGCGATGAAAGTGCTTTAGTAGTTATCACTGCATAAGAAACCCAAATAAGAGACAACGTTCACTGTAAGGATCGGAAAAAAATTAGGAATGACTCCTTTTTTAAGGAAATGCAGAAGAGCCATCGAACTCTAGGAAATGTGGGATAGGAGCAGGTAAGGTTTTTGGTGCTTACAGTTTCTCTCGTGGGAGTCAGATTCTGCTCGGAGACAGTTACTGGTCTGGTCGTAAAAACTTCGAATTGCTTGTCAGCTCCCTGCCGAACGCAAGCAGAGAAAGAGGCTCCAGTGCGTCAAACGCTGCTGGTATGAGGCGCGTATCTCAATCGTTATTTCAAGATTTATTGTACTATCACTGTAGCTGTTATTATTGTAGTTACGAATGCTAACTTTATTAATTGTCGAGTTGTCTTTTTTCACAAATGACACGAAGAAGTCCTCAAAAGTAATACCTTCAAACTTTTTTTGTGAACAGTCTTAAAGCTTTTTAAATAAAATAAACGTTATTAACATAGTACATCTGCGGTCTTCATTCCTACATATCTGGAACCTTCTGGCGCTAGAGGGCTCCGGAATCTAGAATGAGATTTTCACTCTGCAGCGGAGTGTGCGCTGATATGAAACTTCCTGCCGGGCGAGAATCGAACTCGGGACCTTTGCCTTTAGCGGGCAAGTGCTCTACCAACTGAGCTACCGAAGCACGACTCACAGCTTTACTTCTGCCAGTACCTCGTCTCCTACGTTCCTAACTTTACAGAAGCTCTCCTGCGGAATCTAGTGTGTAACATGGCCGTGTGTAACGTAACTGTAGATCGGTGCGTGAGAAACAGCGGCCGCGCGGTTTTAGGCGTCATGTAACGGACTGCTGGAGGTTCGAGTCTTCACTCGGGCATGGATGTGTGTGTTGTTCTTAGCATATGTTAGTTTAAGTAATGTGTAAGTCTAGGGACCGATGACCTAAGAAGTTTACCGGCCGGAGTGTCCGAGCGGTTCTAGGCGATACAGTCTGCAACCGACCGACCGTTACGGTCGCAGGTTCGAATCCTGCCTCGGACATTAATGTGTGTGATGTCCTTAGGTTAGTTAGTTTTAAGTAGCTCTATGTTCTAGGGCAATGATGACCAGAGCAGTAAAGTCCCATAGTGCTCAGAGCCATTTGAAACATTGAAAATAAGCAGTTTTGTCCCTTAGGAATTCACACACATTTGAACATTTGAGAAACAGTGTGCTGTAGTCGACATTCGAATCCGAAGAGTTCCTCCACACACGCAGCACCCTCTTCTTCAGCACGACAATACCAGACCAGACACGAGTGCTACAGCACCTGCAACAATCGGACGCCTTGGGTTCACTATTAGCGATCGTCCTCTGTACAGTCCCGACTTGGTCCCCTATTTTTTTCATCCGTTTAAAAATTTAAAGAACGCCTTCGAGGTCTTCACTCTGATAGTTATGAAACGGTGGAAGGAGGGGTGAGGTTGTCTCTCCGTTAACAAAGTCCAGTAATAAGCAGTGACGAAAACAAAAGACCGGTCTCTCGTTGGGAGAAATTTGTTCGCCATCAGAACGACTATGTTGAGAAACGAAAATGCAAACATGGAGAACTTCTGTAAAGTATAAAAAAGGAAAACATTTACAAGATTGTCAGCAAAGGAACAGATGCGCTGTTATTTGGTCGGAGTCTGTGGAATACTACTATTTTTCTTTACTAAGAGGTGCGTAGTGCGTAAGTGAGATTCACTTAGGAAAATTTCTTTTTACGGTAATAGTTGGTACTCACTTCAGAATAGAAATAAACCTACATAGGTAGTTTAATATACGGGCCTACTGTATGAAAGTAAATTTAGGGGAACGGCTGCAAAGACCGCGTGAGGAGCGCACGTAAAAGTAGCAACAGCCTGGGGATCATCTGACAAACTAAGCGTAGTTTC
Source organism: Schistocerca gregaria (assembly GCF_023897955.1). Classification (NCBI taxonomy): domain Eukaryota; kingdom Metazoa; phylum Arthropoda; class Insecta; order Orthoptera; family Acrididae; genus Schistocerca; species Schistocerca gregaria. The sequence goes on from NC_064925.1 coordinate 254,906,623, forward strand.
CAACATTAAGTTTCCAACTGACTGACATGGAAAGGTTTGTCTTGCTAATTGACCTGTCGTAGTGAGGCATAGACGTTTAGCGAGAAAACCTTTCAAAACTGAGGGTTGCTCGACGCGCAGTGGTGAGAAGCATGATGGTAGGTATTAGAGTGATAGTAAAACAAACGAACTGGTAAGGGAACACAAAGTGGTGGAAAGCTTAATTATAACTGAAATGAAAATGGAACTGAGTTGGTAGGACATGTAATCTACAAAACAGGTAATTCTTTGTTGTGTTCCAAGAAACAAGAAGAGTTTGTGAACCCAGTCTATTAGAAGATGGGTAGACGAAAATAGAAAACACGCAGGAACAATACGTACTAGGGAATGTTGAGATCGTAAGTGTAGATAAATCTACAGGATGACCTACAGGAAATTGTATATTTTTATTTGGCCACCCTGCTAAGACGTAGAAATGCTTGCGCAGTATACCACTTCTGGTCGGACCCACATAGTATGCCATTCAGTTCAGCATTGAAGCCTCACGGGATAGGTAATTTTCACACCTGTGAACACCTGTTTTCTTTGGGACTGGAATTATTACATTCTTGTTGAAGACGGAGGGTATTTCGCCTGTCTCATAAATCTTGCTCTGCAGATGGTAGAGTTTTGCAAGGTCTGGCTCTTCCACGGCTATCAATAGTTCTAACGGAATATTGTCTACTTCCGGGACTTTGTTTCGAGTTAGGTCTTTCAGTGGTCTGTCAAATTCTTCCCGCAGTATCATATCTCCCATTTCATCTTCATCTATGGTCTCTTCCATTTCTATAATATTGCCCTCAAGTACATCGCCCTTGTATAAGCCCTCTGTACACTCCTTCCGCGCATCTCCTTTCCCTTCTTTGCTTAGAACTGATTTTTACGTCTGTGCTCTTGATATCCATATAAGTATCTCTTTTTTTCCGAAGGTCTCTAATTTTTCTGTAGGCAGTATCTTACCCCTATATACACTCCTGGAAATGGAAAAAAGAACACATTGACACCGGTGTGTCAGACCCACTATACTTGCTCCGGACACTGCGAGAGGGCTGTACAAGCAATGATCACACGCACGGCACAGCGGACACACCAGGAACCGCGGTGTTGGCCGTCGAATGGCGCTAGCTGCGCAGCATTTGTGCACCGCTGCCGTCAGTGTCAGCCAGTTTGCCGTGGCATACGGAGCTCCATCGCAGTCTTTAACACTGGTAGCATGCCGCGACAGCGTGGACGTGAACCGTATGTGCAGTTGACGGACTTTGAGCGAGGGCGTATAGTGGGCATGCGGGAGGCCGGGTGGACGTACCGCCGAATTGCTCAACACGTGGGGCGTGAGGTCTCCACAGTACATCGATGTTGTCGCCAGTGGTCGGCGGAAGGTGCACGTGCCCGTCGACCTGGGACTGGACCGCAGCGACGCACGGATGCACGCCAAGACCGTAGGATCCTACGCAGTGCCATAGGGGACCGCACCGCCACTTCCCAGCAAATTAGGGACACTGTTGCTCCTGGGGTATCGGCGAGGACCATTCGCAACCGTCTCCATCAAGCTGGGCTACGGTCCCGCACACCGTTATGCCGTCTTCCGCTCACGCCCCAACATCGTGCAGCCCGCCTCCAGTGGTGTCGCGACAGGCGTGAATGGAGGGACGAATGGAGACGTGTCGTCTTCAGCGATGAGAGTCGCTTCTGCCTTGGTCCCAATGATGGTCGTATGCGTGTTTGGCGCCGTGCAGGTGAGCGCCACAATCAGGACTGCATACGACCGAGGCACACAGGGCGAACATCCGGCATCATGGTGTGGGGAGCGATCTCCTACACTGGCCGTACACCTCTGGTGATCGTCGAGGGGACACTGAATAGTGCATGGTACATCCAAACCGTCATAGAAGCCATCGTTCTACCATTCCTAGACCGGCAAGGGAACTTGCCGTTCGAACAGGACAATGCACGTCCGCATGTATCCCGTGCCACCCATCGTGCTCTAGAAGGTGTAAGTCAACTATCCTGGCCAGCAAGATCTCCGGATCTGTCCCCCATTAAGCATGTTTGGGAGTGGATGAAGCGTCGTCTCACGCGGTCTGCACGTCCAGCACGAACGCTGGTCTAACTAAGGCGCCAGGTGGAAATGGCATGGCAAGCCGTTCCACAGGACTACATCCAGCATCTCTACGATCGTCTCCATGGGAGAATAGCAGCCTGCATTGCTGCGAAAAGTGGATATACACTGTACTAGTGCCGACATTGTGCATGCTCTGTTGCCTGTGTCTATGTGCCTGTGGTTCTGTCAGTGTGATCATGTGATGTATCTGACCCCAGGAATGTGTCAATAAAGTTTCCCCTTCCTGGGACAATGAATTCACGGTGTTCTTATTTCAATTTCCAGGAGTGTATATGCATCTACATCCTTAAATTTCTCCTCTAGCCATCCCTGCTTAGCCATTTTGCATTTCCTGTAAGTCTCATTTTTGAGACGTTTGTATTCCTATAATTTAGCGATATATTAATAAATAATTCACAGCCAGATAAAAACCTGTTATTAACTTACCGCTAAAATATGGACCTGTTATCTGATGTTTTAAAAGATGTACATCTTACAGTTTCCGTATGTCATCTTTTTGTGTACTTTGTCTACAACGAATAATGCTTTTTTAAAATAACGCTATCTGAAGGTTGAAGTATAAATGAAATTTTCCTAGTTTGGGAAGAATATGCAAAGATGATAGGATAGAGATTTGTTTGTGCTATCACCAACTGTGAACGTTAAATGTATACTGATAGATACATTTCGTGAGCCAGATTGAATTTATACTTTGAAGCTGTGTGTCCGCTGCCTTGAGACATCCTTCCAGATTAAAACTGTATTGCAGACCAGGAAACGAACCTCGGACCTTTGTCTTTCGTGTACAAGCGCTCACCGATTGAGCTATTCATCCTGAAAATTATCTTATAGTTTGTGACTCTGCTGTTTCCTCGCTATATCCTCTCTTACAGATGTGCTAATCCCTTAGTTTATGCAGGAACACTTCTGTGAGGTTTGGAAGGAAGTCGAGAGTTATTGGTAGAATGATGGATCTTGGTTTAGCTTGGTCGGTATATTACTTACTCGTGAAAGGCAAATATTCCAGGTTCGAACTCCATTCTGATAAATTCTTTTCGTGAGGTCAACAGCGTTCTTCATTATCCTGAAACTACAACTTTCAGTATCGTCACAGTAGGTTAGAGTACTAGGATTATTTTTTTAGGAGCGCGTTTATTTTGATGAGTTTCAGTAGCTCTATAACCTGTGATTCAAATTAATCTCTCAGCAGCGACTGCCTTTTAGCAATTCGGTAAATACATCTGGATGTGTGAACTTATGTTCTACAAACTTTTAACTTTGCTAATGTTTTTCCTATAAGTTCTCTTGCTCTGCCATTATTTCCAATACATTTAAAATCTTTCTGAGTTACCGCGTTTATAATCATTGTCTTCACATAATTTAGTTTATACTACGCTGTATTACAAATCCAAAATTATGAAAGTGTCAGATCTTATGATGAATCAACGTGCTTCCAGTGGCACAATCTCATCTGTCTACGGTACTCTGGCTTGTTTATTTTTACTCCGTATTTAACAGAAGTACTTCGTTTCTCTTTCGTCATGTGTTCTAAAGAATGCAATGGAACTGTTTCCTTTTCTCGGTTTCTCAAATTTCACAACATGTAAACTGTCCAAGGGTTTTAGTTTTTACGACAAGGGATACACACTTTCGTATTATTCTACCTTGCTTTCATTTTTCTGTACTTCAGTTTTATTTCACTTGTTTTATTGACTCATCGACGTACAGTGTTAACCGCAGTGGTAATAATCTGTAATCTTACCTTTTTTCTCACTCTTGAACTTTTATTTTAATTCCGTCATTGCTTCTTTCAAGTATAGACTGAACGGTAGGGGAGAAACACTACTTACCTCTTCTACATCCTTTCTAATCATAGCACTTCGTTCTTCGTCTTCCATTCTTAGTGTTCGCCCTTGGTTCTTATATATATTGCATATTATTTGTCATTCACTATAGCTTTCTCCTATTCTTTCAGAATTTACAACACCTTGCTCCATTTTACATTAACAGACGCCTTTTCCAGGTCGACAAATCCTACGACGTGTCGACATTTCCTTCTTTTGGTCGGAATATCAATTGTAAGGTCAGGACTGTCTTCTCGGTGCCCTTACCTTTCCGCAAGCCATGATAACCGTCATCTAACACATCGTCAGTTTTCTTTTCCATCCTGCTGCTTATTATCCTTGTCAGCAACCTGAAACCGTTTTGCTGATTGTGCTATGGTTTCGCACTTATCTGCCGTATCTACCTTCGGGATTGTGTACATAATACAGTTCTGAAAACGTGAGAGTGTTCTCCACACTCATAGATACTACAGACGTACTTGTGTAGTCGCATGGTTGCCATTTCCGTCAGTGATTTCAGGAATTCCGAAGGAGTGTTGTTTGCCTTATTTGATTGCATGTCTTCCAAAGTGCTATTAAATCCTAATACAGGATTACCTATGCCTTCGATTTTGGCTCCATTTCTTCGTCTGTCATGTCAGCAGACAAGACCTGCCCTTGCAGAAACGTTGAACGTACTCTTTCCTCTTTGAATTACATATTTTCATCAGGAGTGTGAAAAAAATATTACAGCTTCTCAGACTTTACGAAGCATCAAAAGATTGTAAAAATATCATAGCCGCAGTATAGAAACACACTGAGGATATCTTGCAAAGAATCGAATAATTACAAACGAACCAAATGCTTTATACCATATGTAACACCCAATTACGTTAAACCTGCTAGAAATTTGCATGTTATATAAAATGTGACGGAAACATAACAACTGCAAAATTCCGAAATCTTGTAATTGTGTTGGAAAATATCGTATTAAATTCTGTTTGTTAATAGAACCAACTCTCGTAGTTTCCCCATCGACATTTAATCTTCTTGTAAGTGCGAGTACCTTCGCAACCCCGATAGGATTACAAACCACGAATCCGGTCTTCTGTTGACTATGATGCTTCGCTAAGTGATTTATAATTGCTACGTGAAATTAGTAGCGCGGTTAACTGTCTCCACTCTACTATATTCAGTTATTACTTATATAAATTTGAAGACGTACGAGAGTTGTTTGGCTGTAAAGCGTCTGTTGTAAGAGCAAGTGTTACATTTATTGCCGATAAAAAAGCTCACTGAAAGTACGAAATATAGCACAGGTAATTTCTGACATGGATAACTTAGGCGCGCAAATTCCCACATTATCTAAAAAACTAACTCGTTTAAACACGGAACCTGGTTCTATTTCTAATCAACGTCTTAATTACTGCAGTTGGTTGCAAATTTCTGTCGTATAGTTCGAGCAATGTATCTCATTCCATCACTGTTTTCATTTTGCCTTCTAGTCCTCTACACGTAACAATGCCACTTAAAAATTTAATAAGTCCTGAAATAAAAATTTATTTTCCTACGTTAGTATACAGTGCATATTTCCTCAAAGTAATCATATTTCAACTTGCCTTCTAGAAGAGAAACCAAACAAGTTGCATTTGCGTTGTATTTTGGATGATATAAAATTCAGCAGACAGTGACTTGATGTCAGTAAATATGTTCATAATTGCACCAAGTATTATTTAATGAAAATCTCATAGCTTTGACTGAAATAAATAGGTTGTTGTAATCTCGTACTCTTAAAATCTCTGGCTGATACAAGCAAAATTAACCAGCGGGCATTTCTTTTTGGAATACAATACGTTCGTTGCTGAATATGTTCAGCTGGGAGATAATTAGCCTAAAGAGAATAGAGACAATCGGAACCTGATTACGCCGTGTTTGATAATCCACTTACTTCATGCGTTTATCTGTCATTGCGCTGAATTTGGATCCCGCGCTGTGTTGACAGCGATGTTATTCGCGCTGGAGATTAGCATGATGACATAGAGCTGGAATCCTTTAAGACGTCTATTATATTACAAACGCATCACTCTCAACGAATTTGTCAAATACTCAGTCACAAGCGCTGTCAATAATTATTCTTTTCTTCTTTTCTAAATGCTTAACTAGTATAAAGTACAAAACATCGAGGATTACATGTAAAGCGATAAAGCTATACTATGGGCCGTCCATGCATCTGCTTTGAAGAAAACATTGCCACGAGGGGTAATAATGCATAGTTAAAATAACGGAACAGCAACTGTTTCTCAGTAACCCATGATAAGAACAACAAATAAATGTAAGTTTGTGATTTAAAGCTCATAATGCGAGTAAGTTTGTTCTTGTAAGACATACTGCTTTCCCGCGTAAGGTGAGACTGTCACATTACAACGTAATGTACACCTCGGGCTCCACAGCACATTCGTACATAATCATCACTCTTTCTACAGAAGAACTATGTGCAAAAATATTACACATAATTTAAATTTAAAACATCAAATAACGACAAATCTAGAGAATTTGGGAAGGACCATCCACTCAGTGAGAGCAATTCATGTGTTTCAGCAGGTAGACGTCAATGGCATAAGAGTTTGCAATGGGGTACTTCACACAAACCTTCAGTTCGCTGCTTCCATCTTCACTCCATGGCGCGTCGCTGGCATGTACTCTATAACGCACTTCATTGCATAACGTGAACGAGCCTTGGAAAATTTTAGTTGGGCGAGGCAAATGACATTTTCACAGAAAATATCTTTTGACGCGTGGACAATATTATTCACTTCCAAGAGTGGTTTCAAGAGTCTCATTAATTAATGATGAACTTAATTTCCTTCCCTTGCCAAACCGTGAATTAAAGCTATCAAATTAGTGTTTTCAAATGGAATTCACGACTGTTTTTGGCTATAAAAATTGCAGTTATCGATGAAAGAAATCCTGAGACTTAAAGCTTTTGTAGAGCTGAGAATAAATTATAGAATAAAATGCATTTAGCATCAGGAACGTAGTATTGACCTTGGGAAGAGAAGAACGGCGGAGCACCGAATTGTTTACGTCACTGTGCACAGAAATAGATCACCGAGATGATAAATGGTCTTTCAGGGAATATGAATGAAGTATAATAAACGTAATGTTTAGGCATATCATCTAATGTGTATGGAGGGTAAATTACTGTGCGTTATTCGTAAAATGTTCTGCTTCGTCGATTGTAATTAATACGTTATTACTTTGAGATGTAAAAAATCTTTTGCAGATGAAAGGCATAACGATTCGGTATTGGTTTTCGGGCTGTGTGTTAAAATTGCCTGAAGAGCAGCAGATACGAGGGTTATTCGGAAAGTAAGGAACGATCGGTTGCGAAATGGAAACTACAGTGAAAATCGGATGAAATTTTGCACAGGTGTGTTGGGCAGTGTCTGTAGTAGGCCAGTAGATTGCTTTACGTCGTTCTTTTTAGTTCTGAGCACACAGATAGCACATAAAGATACCTAGAACGATAGCGTCTCCAGCCAAGTACGAGGGCCTGGTGAGAAATTTCGCCTGAAGTTATGCAGCCAACATCACATAACTGTAGTGCGTTTTCTTCTTCAAGACAACTCTCAGCCGCATTCTGCAAGGCAAATGTTTGATTACCCACAATACAGCCCATAATTGTCTCCCTCTGAGTTTCATCTCTGCTCACATGAACTGCTGGATATGAAGACAACATTTTGGCATAGACAACGAGCTGTACGGCAGCGTAGAGAATTGTCGGAAAGCACTGGCGGCTGCTTTCTTTAACGAGGGTATTGGAAAGTTGATACAACGCTACGACAAACGTCTAAGTCGGATCGGCGACTACAGAGATAAGTAGCGGGAAGTTGTTGCTAACTGTTGCAAATAAAATAGTTTTGATTTTCTCCGTGGTTTCCATTTCGAGATCTGTCGCTCCTTACTTTCCGAATAGCCCTCGTATGTATGCACGACTGTTCCCGAGCAGATGGCGTTCGACTAGAATCGATACAGTCACGAGAGAAAGATTTTGAATTACGTATGATACCGAAGCAGGAGCAGACACAGCAGTTCAAGGCACTACCCTAGCAGCGCAATGAAATGGGGATATCAGTCGAAGAAGTACTCTGTATTTTTTCAGAGGCATACTAAAATAAAAAATACACAAAAAAATTATCCAAATTGGATGGAAAGTGGTAAATGTGATGTACATGTGTAGATAAATAAATGATTACAGTTTGAGAAAAATAAGATTATTTACTCAAGAGAAGGAGTTTCTCAATTTGAGAAAGTCAATAACTCGTCGGTGCACCTATGGCTTATATGCAAGCACTTATCCAGTTGGCATTGATTGGAAGCAATGTTCGCCCCGATAGCTGCGTAGTCAGTGTGATGGGCCCGGGTTCGATCCCCGGCTGCGTCGGAGATTTTCTGCTCTCAGCGACTGGGTGTTGTGCTGCCTTCATCATCATTTCATCCCCATCCGGTGCGCAGGTGTGGCGTCGAATGTAATAAGACCTGCACCAAGGCGGACGGATCTGCCTCGCAAGGGGTCTCCTGGCCAATCACGCCAAACGCTCGTTTCATGTCATTGCAAGCAGTTATTGCTGGATGACCTCCTGAGGAATATCATGTCACAGTTTGTCCAACTGGCACTCTAGAACTACAAAATCTCGAACTGATGGAAGTCTCCTACCAACAACGCTGCAAACGTTCTCGTTTGGGGAGAGATCCGACGACTTTGCGGCCCAAAGGAGGATTTGGCAAGCAGAAAGCAGTAGAAACTCTCGTTCATTATCTTGCTCAGAAGTTAAGGCCATGATGGCTTCCCATGAAGGGGAACAAAACGGTGCTTTAAGGGTGACGCGGACAACAACCAAAGGAGTCCTCATATGAAATGAAGTGGCATCACAGACCACCACTCGCGGTTGTCGGGCCTCATTGCGGTCAGGCTGGTATCTGACTGCTGTCCGCTGCCTCTGCAGACTCATCTTTGCTCGTCATCGGGGCTCTGTTCGAAGCGACACTCACCACTAAAGATAATTCTACTCCGTTCAATGAGATCCCAGGCCGAATGTGACCGATACCAAAGCAAACGGGCTTGTTGCTGTACAGAGGTCTACAGTAGTCGATGCAAAGGGCACCGTGAGTTTAGCGGGCCTCACTGAAGCACTGGATGCAAGTCGGACAGACGATAACGATGAATCCGGAATCCGGGGCTCTCAGTGCCTCTCTGACGATTGCTCGGTCCTCAAGTACCGTCGTCTCGCTATGTCGACCGCTTCCTTCTTGAAGCTGTGTTCGGCCATGACTCACCCTTTCCTGTCAGCGTCGTGAAATAGTGGCATCACAGCTATTCAAACGTCGAACGATTCGCTGAATACTCCAAACCACTTCTTTGAGACCAACTACACGTCCTCCCCCAAATGCTGATATCTGTGTATACTGGTCACACGCCTGTCTACGAGGCATAGTTATTGTTCAACTGAGTACACAAAGTGTAATTCGGAAAAAAAACTTTATGCTCTGGTATTGATATGCCCCCTGTTTACTATCGTTGTCAGCTGCACCGTGAAACTGTGCTGCAGTTTCGCACATTTTTCCATCGGCAGCCAAACAATAGGATGTTGCATTTTCCGTTAATCACACAAATCTAAAGGCTGTAAACTCAGCTAAATACTTAGCCGTTACTGTTACGATTAACTTAAATTACAGCGATCAGATAGTAAAGTTGCGAGGAAACCAAACCAAATATTGTAATTTAATGGCAGAACACTTACAAAATGTAAAAGGGCTACTGAAAGGACGACTTACACACTCTTGTCCACCCTCTTCTGAAGGACTGCTGTGCGGTGTGGAAGTCGCTTCAGATGGAATTGACGGACGACATCGCAAAATTGAAAGAAGAAAAGCTCATTTTCATTTATCGCGAAACAAGGGAGAGAGTACCACGGAAATGATAAACAAATTGGGGTGGAAGTCATTAAAACATAGGCGATTTTCCTTGAGGTTGGACCTACTGACAAAACTTCAATCAACCAGTTTCTCCTCTGCGCACTAAAATATTTTGTTGGCACCCACCTACATAGGAAGAAATGATCATCGTAATAAAAATAAGAGAAATCACAACTCGCACGAAAAGATTTACATATTGGTTTTTCCCGCGTGGTGTTGGAGAGTGGAACGGTAGAGAAATAACTTAAAGGTGGTTCGATGAATCCTCTACCAGGCTCTTAATTGTGAATTGCAGACTAATCCTCTAGATGTAGCCAAAATTAAATGGAAGAGGATGCATTCCGTTGCAGAGCATACTACAGCTATGTTTAAATCCAAACTCTGTTAACCACTGTGAAGTAAATGATAAAGGGTGTTTCCCACTGAACCACCTATTTTATTTGCATCTGCATCAATGTTCGTACTCAACAAAAACGCTTATAAATATTTCCTACCTCTCCACTCGCGAATGGAGCGCAGGACTGCTGAAATGTCTCTGTGGGTGGTGTGATTATTGTCATCTTGCCTTCGCGGTTCCTACGCGAATAACACGTAATCGACCACAGTATAATCCTAGATTCCTTACTTAATACTGTTACGATTGTGTAGTAATGTGTTCTAGAGAAATGAGTGTACAGATGAGAATATTCGCTACTGATCAACGCAGAGGGAAAAATCACTACAGGTATTCACTAAATCAATAGAACTAAAGTTCGATTTTCACTATTCATGTAACTATATAATCGTTCCATAGTCTCAGTCTCGATCAAGTGAAGTAAGGCAGCGAGAGGCGGAGGGTTCGGTGGGATCGGAGTAGACACTGTCGTGTAGGAGGTGCAACACATTGACGGATATTGCTTAGTCATTGTCTGCTGAGGTTGAGGTCATCAGAAGCGGAGAGCACGGGACACAAAATTCTCTTCATGCTCCACAAGATAATGCTCTCTCCCAGAGGGGCATCAAAGTAATGGAGTTGGAATGTTGCGCTCATTCTTCCTAGTAGCCAGCTCTCGCTCTTTTGGAATTTCATTTATTTGGAGCTGTAAACATTCTCTTGACTGTGAAAGAGGGAGAAGTTAGCAGTGACGAGGAACTCAAGGAATGTATTCGAGGCTGGAAGCGAACAGAACTTAATTTGAAAAGGAATGGAGGAAATTGTAATATTTATGACCTCTCAGCACTGTGAACGGAATGGCGATGCGAAGTGGTTATCCGTCTTTCTAACATTGCAGTTTCAACGTAATTAATAAGTATTTATGTATTTAATCACGAACCCTATCAATTAGTAACGACTAAATAGCTAACGATATGTTCAGGTGCAAAATAAAGTGTGTGATTCTAGGGACCTAAGCCACTTTGTGCTACAGTTCCAATAAACAAAATTTTAGTGCAGTGTCTCAGTGAGTGACAAAGCAAAGGTGAAATCGAAAGGACTGGTACCGAGTTGTTAAAAATTGAAAACGGTGAAAGTACAGTAAAAATTTCACTGAGGCTTTTTGCTGATGATGCTGGGGTACATCGAGAGGTTGTAACAATGAAAAAATTGTACAGAAACGCAGGAGGATCTGCAGAAAATTGACGCATGGTGCAGGGAATGGCAATTGAATCTCAATGTAGACAACTGTAATGTGCTGCGAATACATAGAAAGAAAGATCCTTATCATTTAGCTACAATATAGCAGGTCAGCAACTGGAAGCAGTTAATTCCATAAATTATCTGGGAGTACGCATTAGGAGTGATTTAAAATGGAATGATCATATAAAGTTGATCGTCGGTAAAGCAGATGCCAGATAGAAATTCATTGGAAGAATCCTGAGGAAATGCAATCCGAAAACAAAGTAAGTAGGATACAGTACGCTTGTGCGCCCATTGCTTGAATACTGCTCAGCAGTGTGGGATACGTACCAGATAGGGTTGATAGAAGAGATAGAGAAGATCCAACGGAGAGCAGCGCGCTTCGTTACAGGATCATTTAGTAATCGCGAAAGCGTTACGGAGGTGATAGATAAACTCCAGTGGAAGACTCTGCAGGAGAGACGCTCAGTAGCTCGGTACGGGCTTTTGTTGAAGTTTCGAGAACATACCTCCACCGAGGAGTCAAGCAGTATCTTGCTCCCTCCTACGTATATCTCGCGAAGAGACCATGAGGATAAAATCAGAGAAATTAGAGCCCACACAGAGGCATACTGACAATCCTTTCCACGAACAATACGAGACTGGAATATAAGGGAGAACCGATAGAGGTACTCAAGGTACCCTCCGCCACACATCGTCAGGGGGCTTGCGGAGTATGGATGTAGATGTAGATCCTAGCGGCCGACGCAACAGAGGGCGCTGATCATTTTTCAGCTGTCATATAGACATTTTATCTTTCATAAGCAATTTATAGGTTGCCACAGGCAATATATTATGTATATTAATTGTTGACCGTAAATTCTCCATAAAGAAAGGATCGGACCTATTCTCTTCATATATTACCTTTTAATAATTTTATATGGGTTACTGCATTCATCTCTTTATGTATTACAATTGGTTTCTATGATAGTCCTCGTGATGACTGGGTGTTGTGTGAAGTTCTTAGGTTAGTTAGGTTTAAGTCGTTCTAAGTTCTAGGGGACTGATGGCCATAGATGTTAAGTCCCATAGTGCTCAGAGCCATTTTAGAGCCTATGATAGTCATCAATTTTAATAAATCTGCTACATGCATTTTACCTAATGTGTTTTTATCAGATCATGTTTTTTGCGTAAATGATGACTACATCGAAGTAAGCCCACAATAGTGACATCTAGGCAGGATGTAGGCAAACAGGTTTCTGGTTGCTACCTTACTTCAGTAGGCAGTTTCAATAATCACTATGTGGACGATGTGGCGTATTCTACACCTTATTTTAGATCCATGTGACGATGCTGTGCTGATTATATTTAAATGTTTTGACTATGCCATTATGGCCTTATCGCTTTAGGACATGGTGTAAAAAAGGTACGTTATACCATATTTGAGCTGTACATTTCTCTGGTTGTATGACAGTATATTGTGATACGTATTGCTGTTTTACGTTGAAAGACACACTGCTCACTAGATGTATATATTTATATATTTTAGATTTGAGGATGGTCATTACGGTCTGAAACCGTTCATCGTCTAAAGAATTCATATTGTGGTCAGAGACTGGAATAAAAAACATTTGACCAAAAAATAATTTATGCAGACTAATGAAGTCTCGGGAATATATCTAGATAATATGTTTAGGTAATTAACATTACAAGATCAAAGGTTAATCAAAGCGTGATATAAGCCACTGTAAATCTGAAATGGTGTTACACTAATAATCGGTGTAACCGACACAATGTTGAATGCAAACATGCAAAAGTGCGTGTGGTGTGTTGTACAGTTGTCGGATGTCAGTTCATGGGATGAAGTTCCACGCGTGTTGCACTTGTTCGGCCACTACATGAGCGATTAATGTTGATTGTGGATGACGCTGTAGTTGTCCTTAATCTCATATGTGCTCGATTGGAGATAGCTCTGATGATCCAGCAGTCCAATGCGCATGTGAGACTCTGTAGAGCACGTTTAGTTACAACAGTGGTGCATGAGTAAAAGTTATTCTGCTGGAAAACAGCACCTGGAATGCTGTTCATGAATGGCAGCATAGCAGGTCGAATCACCATAGAGGGGTAAAAATTTTCTGTCGGTGTGCGTGGGATAACAAGAGTACTCCTGCTGTCATACGAAATGGCAGTCCGGAGGATAACTCCAGACGTAGGCCCAGTTCGCCTAGCATGCACGCACGCACACACACACACACACACACACACACACACACACACACACACACACACATACATACATACACACTGATTGCAGGTAGTCAACTGGCCTCTGTCTAACCAACAAACGACTATAACTGGCCCCAAGGCAGAACCAGCTATCATCAGCAAACACAACAAACCTCCACACTTCCCTCCAATGAGTTTTCGCTTAACGCCACTAAAGTCGCTGACGGTGGTGGCTTGGGGTCAGTGGAATGCGTGCTACAAGACGTCTGGCTCGGAGCTGTGCTTAAAGTAACCGGACCGAGCGAGGTGGCTCAGTGGTTAGACACTGGACTCGCAGTCGGGAGGACGACGGTTCAATCCCGAGTCCGATCATCCTGAGTTAGGTTTTCTGTGATTTTCCTAAATCGCTCCAGGCAAATGCCGGGATGGTTCCTTTGAAATTCACGGCCGACTTCCTTCCCCGTCCTTCTCTAATCCGATGAGATCGATAACCTCGCTGTCTGGTCTCCTTCCCCGAAACAACCAACCAACCAACCCAAAGTAACCGATTTGTAACAATTCGTTGTGTCACTGTGGTGCCAACTGCTGTTCAAATTGCTGCTGCAGATGCAATACCATGCGCCAAAGCCTTACGCTAAACACGATGGTTTTCCCTCTGTAGTGGTATGTGCCTGTCAGGAGCCCTATCTTCTTTCGACAATACATTATCACGGCTACTACTGCCAGCAATCATGTATAGTAGCTACACTCATGCCAAATCTTTCTGCAGTATCGCAGAAGGAACATCCGGCTTCTCTTAGGCAAATTATACGATCTCGTTCAAACTAACTGAGGTGGTGATAGTGACGTCTTTGTCGCCCCTTAAATCATTCTTGAGTAACATCACCTATTTACCTTAAATCTCAATGGCAACTGTGCTCATGACCGTTAGAGCGTATATTTAAAGGAAACCTGCAGATGTGGACTCTGACCACAATCTATTGGTTATGACCTGTAGATTAAAACTGAACAAACTGCAAAAAGGTGGGAATTTAAGGAGATGGGACCTGGATAAACTGAAAGAACCAGAGGTTGTACAGAGTTTCAGGGAGAGCATAAAGGAACAATTGACAGGAATGGGGGGAAGAAATACAGTAGAAGAAGAATGGGTAGCTTTGAGGGATGAAGTAGTGAAGGCAGCAGAGGATAAAGTAGGTAAAAAGACGAGGGCTAGTAGAAATCATTGGGTAACAGAAGAAATATTGAATTTAATTGATGAAAGGAGAAAATATAAAAATGCAGTAAATGAAGCAGGCAAAAAGGAATACAAACGTCTCAAAAATGAGATCGACAGGAAGTGCAAAATGGCTAAGCAGGGAAGGCTAGAGGACAAATGTAAGGATGTAGAGGCTTATCTCACTAGAGGTAAGATAGATACTGCCTACAGGAAAATTAAAGACACCTTTGGAGAAAAGAGAACCACTTGTATGAACATCAAGAGCTCAGATGGAAACCCAGTTCTAAGGAAAGAAGGGAAAGCAGAAAGGTGGAAGGAGTATATAGAGGGCCTATACAAGGGCGATGTACTTGAGGACAATATTATGGAAATGCAAGAGGATGTAGATGAAGATGAAATAGGAGATATAATACTGCGTGAAGAGTTTGACAGAGCACTGAAAGACCTGAGTCGAAACAAGGCACCCGGAGTAGACAACATTCCATTGGAACTACTGACAGCCTTGGGAGAGCCAGTCCTGACGAAACTCTACCATCTGGTGAGCAAGATGTATGAAACAGGCGAAATACCCTCAGACTTCAAGAAGAATATAATAATTCCAATCCCAAAGAAAGCAGTTGCTGACAGATGTGAAAATTACCGAACTATCAGTTTAATAAGCCACGGCTGCAAAATACTAACGCGAATTCTTTACAGACGAATGGAAAAACTGGTAGATGCGGACCTCGGGGAGGATCAGTTTGGATTCCGTCGAAATGTTGGAACACGTGAGGCAATACTGACCTTACGACTTATCTTAGAAGAAAGATTAAGAAAAGGCAAACCTACGTTTCTAGCATTTGTAGACTTAGAGAAAGCTTTTGACAATGTTGACTGGAATACTCTATTTCAAATTCTAAAGGTGGCAGGGGTAAAATAAAGGGAGCGAAAGGCTATTTACAATTTGTATAGAAACCAGATGGCAGTCATAAGAGTCGAGGGGCATGAAAGGGAAGCAGTGGTTGGGAAAGGAGTGAGACAGGGTTGTAGCCTCTCCCCGATGTTATTCAATCTGTATATTGAGCAAGCAGTAAAGGAAACAAAAGAAAAATTTGGAGTAGGTATTAAAATTCATGGAGACGAAGTAAAAACTTTGAGGTTCGCCGATGACATTGTAATTCTGTCAGAGACGGCAAAGGAGTTGGAAGAGCAGTTGAACGGAATGGACAGTGTCTTGAAAGGAGGATATAAGATGAACATTAACAAAAGCAAAACGAGGATAATGGAATGTAGTCAAAGTAAATCGGGTGATGCTGAGGGAATTAGATTAGGAAATGAGACACTTAAAGTAGTAAAGGACTTTTGCTATTTAGGAAGTAAAATAACTGATGATGGTCGAAGTAGAGAGGATATAAAATATAAACTGGCAATGGCAAGGAAAGCGTTTCTGAAGAAGAGAAATTTGTTAACATCGAGTATAGATTTAAGTGTCAGGAAGTCATTTCTGAAAGTATTTGTATGGAGTGTAGCCATGTATGGATATGAAACATGGACGATAAATAGTTTGGACAAGAAGAGAATAGAAGCTTTCGAAATGTGGTGCTACAGAAGAATGCTGAAGATTAGATGGGTAGATCACATAGCTAATGAGGAAGTATTGAATAGGATTGGGGAGAAGAGAAGTTTGTGGCACAACTTGACCAGAAGAAGGGACCGGTTGGTAGGACATGTTCTGAGGCATTAAGGGATCACCAATTTAGCATAGGAGGGCAGCGTGGAGGGTAAAAATCGTAGAAGGAGACGAAGAGATGAATACACTAAGCAGATTCAGATGGATTTAGGTTGCAGTAGGTACTGGGAGATGAAGAAGCTTGCACAGGATAGAGTAGCATGTATAGCTGCATCGAACCAGTCTCAGGACTGAAGACCACAACAACAACAACATCTTTTAGATATAGAAACACGGCTACCAACATTCGTTCATGTCGCACAACTCCTTCTTAGTGCTGCTGTTCGTTTTCCGTCAGTGTATATCGTACCTATTTGATAAAATATTGAGCATTTATCCAATAAGTATGATCGACAGGAGATTACGATCAGTAGCACTTACGTTCGTACCTTGTTGTGTTTACTCTTTCTTAGAGGTAGGCGGTATGACCTACTTTTTAGAGAGTTCGAGTCCACCATTACAGAGCAGAGCGCGAAAATTGTCTATAGTCGCCATTCTATGTAACAGCACAACTGAGGTGATACATTTTGGGTTCATTAAGTTTGATTTAATCATCATGAGAAGATTTGGAGCTGTAAAATGCTACAGACATTACTTAATAAATAGTCGCTGCATACTCAAACTTTTTGGCGCACGTCTTGGAGAACAATAAAGAGAGAAGTTTATTTATGCGATCGAAAGTATCCGGACATCTATAGGTAATGTGAGTCAATCTTCGCCTTTATAAAAGCTTTAAGTCTGTCAGTGGCATATCTGAAAGTGTATGGAGGAATGGCAGCCCGTTATTCTTCAAACCAGAGCAGGTAGGTATGATGGACGCTGGCGTCTGGAGGGAAGCTGATTTCCTGACTCATCCCGAAATTGTTCCAATGGGTTCAGGTCGGGAGTACGGACAGGTCAGTCCATTTCAGGAAAGTTGTTGCGCACAAACCATCTTTCCTCACAGATGCAACAATACGACAGGGTGCACTGTCATACTGACATACACTGGAGCGCCAAAGAAACTAGTATAGGCATGTGTATTCAAATACAGAGATACATAAACAGGCAGATGACAACGTTGGAGTCGGCAACGCCTATATAAGACAACAAGTGTCGGGCGCAGTTGTTTGATCGGTTACTGCTGCTACAATGGCAGGTTATCAAGATTTAAGTGAGTTTGAACGTGATGTTACAGTATGCGCGCGAGCGATGGGACACAGCATCTCCAAGATAACGATGAAGTGGGGAGTTTCCCGTACGACCATTTCACGAGTGTACCGTGATTATCAGTAATCCGGCAAAACATCAAATCTCCGACATTACTGCGGCTAGAAAAAGATCCTGCAAGACCGGGACAAACAACGACTGAAGGGAATCGTTCAAGTGACAAAAGTGAGACCCTTCTGCATATTGCTGAATATATCTATGCTAGGCCATCAGCTAGTGTCAGCGTGCGAAGCGTTCAACGAAACATCATTGATAAGGGCTTTCAGAGCCGAAGGTCGACACATGTACCCTTGATGACTGCAAGACAGAAAGTTTTAGGCCTCGCCAGAGCCCGTCAACCCCGATGTTGTACTCTTGATAACTGGGAACATGTTTCCAGGTCGAACGAGTCACGTTTCAGATTGTATCGAGCATAGGACGTGTACGGGCACGGAAACTATCTCATGACTCCATGGAGCTTGCATGTCAGCAGGGGACTGTTGAGGCTATTGGAGGCACTGTGATAGTGTGGGGCGTGTGCAGTTGGAGTTATAACGGAGCCCTGACACGTCTAGATACGACTCCGACAGTTGACACGTACGTAAGCATCCTGTCTGATCACCAGCATCCATTCATGTCCATCGTGTATGCCGACGGACTTGGGCAAATCCAGCAGGACAATGCGACACACTACGTGTCCACAACTGCTACGTAGTGGTTCAAGAAGCACTCTTCTGAGTTTAAACACTCCCGCTGGCCACCAAACTTCCCAGAGGTGAGAATTATTAACCATATCTGGGAAACCTTGCAACATGGTGTTCAGAAGAGATTGGAAATTTGAAATTTTTTTCCTATGGGGAAAAAAGTGCTGAGGCCATCGGTTCCTAGGCTTACACACTACTTAATCTACATTAAACTAACTTACGCTAAGGACAACACACCCACCCATGCCCGATGGGAGCAGCCTCGCGAACCGTGGCATGGCGCCCCACACCGCGCGGCTGCTAGGCGCGGCAGAAGAGATCTCCACCCCGTCGCGCTCTTAAGGATTTATGGACACCCCAGCAGGATTCATGGTGTCAGTTCCCTCAAGCACTACCTCAGACGTTAGTCGAGTCGATGCTACGTCGTGTTGTGGCACTTCTGCGTGCTCGCGGGGGTCCTGCACAATATTAGACATATGCACTAGTTCCTTTGGATCTTCAGTGTAAATTATTGTGTACGCATTGATTCTGTAAGCGCAGCAGAAAATATAAAGTTTTATGAACCCCAGGACTTGGAAGATCAGGTGAACGGAATGGACAGTGTCTTGAAAGGAGAGTATAAGATGAACATAAAAAAAAGCAAAACGAGGATAATGGAATGTAGTCGAATTAAGTCGGGTGATGCTGAGGGAATTAGATTAGGAAATGAGACACTTAAAGTAGTAAAGGAATTTTGCTATTTGGGGAGCAAAATAACTGATGATGGTCGAAGTAGAGAGGATATAAAATGTAGACTGGCACTGGCTAGGAAAGTGTTTCTGAAGAAAAGAAATTTGTTAGGATCGAGTATAGATTTTTGTATCAGGAAGTCGTTTCTGAAAGTATTTTTATGGAGTGTAGCCATGTATGGAAGAGAAACATGGACGTTAACTAGTTTGGACAAGAAGAGAATAGAAGCTTTCGAAATGTGGTGCTACAGAAGAATGCTGAAGATTAGATGGGTAGATCACTTAACTAACGAGGAGGTTTTAAACAGAATTTGGGAGGAGAGGAGCTTGTGGCACAACTTGACTGAAGAAGGGATCGGTTGGTAGGACATGTTCTGAGAGTTCGAGGGATCACCAGTTTAGTATTGGAGGGCAGCATGGAGGGTAAACATCGTAGAGGGAGACCAAGATATGAATACACTGAGCGGATTCAGAAAGAAGTAGGTTGCAGTAGGTACTGGGAGATGAAGAAGCTTGCACAGGATAGAGTAGCATGGAAAGCTGCATCAAACCAGTCTCAGGACTCAAGACCACAACAACAACAACATGAACCCCAGGCACGAAAAACTCCCCTAATCCGTAACGCCGCCTCCACCATACTTCATTATTGGTGCCACACATGATGGCAGATGTTTCCCAGGTATTTGCCAAACCCAAACCCTTACATCGCATAGGCACAGGGGTAAGGCATCATTCAAGACTTCAGAGCACTCGTTTCCAGTCCTCCACCGTTCAATGTCTGCGCTCTTATCACTACCTCATGCGTCGCTTATTGTTGACTATAGAAATGTGCGTCTTATCAGGATCTTCCCGAGAATTCTACGCACTTCTTTTTAACTACCTATGCTTTGGACTGCTTTGGAATGGACGAGTGACTCTCTCCACCGATTTCATGCGATCTTTTTACAACCATCCTCTGCAATGCTTGACGATCCCTATCCTTCAGTACATGAAGTAGGGTTGGAAAAAACCGACCAGTCAAAACCGGTAGTGGTATATTGGTTCTGAATTACCGAAATTTTTCGATATTTGCACTTGGCTGTATCTGATGTTTTCATTTTTATCATAAACTGAGTAAAAAACTGAGATAACAGTTAGTCACAGAAGTAGAGCTAAAATTTTCTTTTCAGAATAAACATTTTCTTAAAAAAACGGAGTAATTTTTCGTCCCAAGATTTACATTGGTTTGAAATATTGCTTCATAATAGAAAGTGGCAAAGGCGATCAATGCTATTTTAATAACAATGTTGATAGTAACGCGCAACAAAGGTATGGCACAAAAACTAGTGCAGAACTGTCGAGGCAATTGCTGTGTGCTATGGCTACGCGTGTACGTGCACTCGGCAAGACCTGCTCCCACCTGGGTTATAAGGTAGTCTCTTACTGCCGTCGCCGGACGTCTGTTGTGTTGCTGAACGGCACCAATCCTACCCTGGAAACGCTTGAACGAATAGACAAAGCAATGACGTACAATGATTAATTTGCTTTAAAAGATTAAAGATTTGTCTGCCATTTCTATGGAATAAAAAAGGAAAAAACTACAAATAATTAAAAACATAAAACAACGATTTCATTCATAACATTCAATAAAAAAGAACGTAGCTGATCCGCTGCATGTGTCTACACAAGTTTTCACTCTTTAGCACTGACTATTCGCAATGCCCAGATAGTTGTATGATCCTCGATTAAATCAAGACTTTTGAGCAGAGTTTAAAACAATTAGAATCGGTAGAATAATACTGGTGATTTTTTTAGTATTCAACCACTTATCATTAAAAAAACAGCAAATTGTGGTCGGACTAAGTTTTCTTTTACTAGCCTATTTAACTTAATATTTTGATCGTATGTGTCTTGAAACTCAGTCAAAATGTTTCATTCTTTGTTTGATTTCCATGTTTATTCCAGGAAATAACGGGAATAAGAAACCGAAAATCGGTTATTTCAGAAACCGGTTATGTTGAGTGGTTTTAACCGTCAGTTTAAGCTGGCATGAAATAGAACCGATATAACAAAAAATCTGTTGTTTCCGTGATAATCGACATCCTTAACATGAAATCTATCTGCTCTTGGGTTTGTTGTAGTTGTTGTTTTCTTCTTCTTTTTTTAAAACAGATCTTATGGGACTTAACTGCGGATGTCATCAGTCCCTAAGCTTACACACTACTTAATATAAACTATCCCAAGGACAAACGTACATCCCCATGCCCGAGGGAGGACTCGAACCTCCGCCAGGACCAGCCGGGTTTTGTTGTGGTTGTACCTTTGCGTTTCCACTTCACAATCATTTCACTAACAGTTGACTTGGGCAGCTTCACAAGGCTTGAAATGTCCTTGACGGACTTTTTACTAAAGTGACTTTCAATAACTAGTCGCCATTCGAAGTCAGTGAGCTCTTTTGACCGATCGATTGCAAAAAGAAAAGGAAGGAATATACTGGATTACATAATGATGGGAACAACCAAATGAAAACTGATTCAGTCAGTTGTGGAAAAGAACAGGCTCATCAGATTATCATGATTACCTGACTTTGTCAGCTGTACTGAAGGCGATCTCAGAATCTAATCACGGTTGTTTTTCTTATGACAAGTTTATTCACTCAGATCACAAAAAAATACACAGTGATTACTAGTTGTCCGCCCCGGTAGCTGAGTGGTCTGCGCGACAGAATGTCAATCCTAAGGGCACAGGTTCGATTCCCGGCTGGGTCGGAGATTTCCTCCACTCAGGGACTGGGTGTTGTGTTGTCCTAATCATCATCATTTCACCCCATCGACGCGCAAGTCGGCGAAGTGGCGGCAACTCGAAAGACTTGCACACAGCGAACGGCCTACACGACGGGAGGTCCTAGTCACACGACTTTTACATGTATTACTAGTTATGGCGAAATGAAATCGCCATCTTCACAATATTTGTATAGAAAAAAAAAATTCTGTTTCCATTTCGTCGACTGTTCATGTCTTGTGTATCTTATTGTAACTTTTGAATACGAATGGAGTTCTTTTAGATCGTGGATATAGTCTAAATGTAATTTTATATATACACTCCTGGAAATTGAAATAAGAACACCGTGAATTCATTGTCCCAGGAAGGGGAAACTTTATTGACACATTCCTGGGGTCAGATACATCACATGATCACACTGACAGAACCACAGGCACATAGACACAGGCAACAGACCATGTACAATGTCGGCACTAGTACAGTGTATATCCACCTTTCGCAGCAATGCAGGCTGCTATTCTCCCATGGAGACGATCGTAGAGATGCTGGATGTAGTCCTGTGGAACGGCTTGCCATGCCATTTCCACCTGGCCCCTCAGTTGGACCAGCGTTCGTGCTGGACGTGCAGACCGCGTGAGACGACGCTTCATCCAGTCCCAAACATGCTCAATGGGGGACAGATCCGGAGATCTTGCTGGCCAGGATAGTTGACTTACACCTTCTAGAGCACGTTGGGTGGCACGGTTGTGAATGGTCCTCGCCGATACCCCAGGAGCAACAGTGTCCCTAATTTGCTGGGAAGTGGCGGTGCGGTCCCCTACGGCACTGCGTAGGATCCTACGGTCTTGGCGTGCATCCGTGCGTCGCTGCGGTCCGGTCCCAGGTCGACGGGCACGTGCACCTTCCGCCGACCACTGGAGACAACATCGATGTACTATGGAGACCTCTCGCCCCACGTGTTGAGCAATTCGGCGGTACGTCCACCCGGCCTCCCGCATGCCCACTATACGCCCTCGCTCAAAGTCCGTCAACTGCACATATGGTTCACGTCCACGCTGTCGCGGCATGCTACCAGTGTTAAAGACTGCGTTGGAGCTCCGTATGCCACAGCAAACTGGCTGACACTGACGGCGGCAGTGCACAAATGCTGCGCAGCTAGCGCCATTCGACGGCCAACACCGCGGTTCCTGGTGTGTCCGCTGTGCCGTGCGTGTGATCATTGCTTGTACAGCCCTCTCGCAGTGTCCGGGGCAAGTATGGTGGGTCTGACACACCGGTGTCAATGTGTTCTTTTTTCCGTTTCCAGGAGTGTAGATGACCTAACTCCAATTACAGGGAATGAAGATGACCTTCAAACGGAAGACTGCATACGTATGGTGTACACACACACACACACACACACACACACACACACACACACACACACACACACACTGAGGGTAGCCCGATACCTGAGGATTTCCCAACAGATTCCAGTAAGTACGCCAAAGCTAAAAAATAGTATTATATATATTCACTTTATAATGTAGTGAATAGACTAGTTCTTCGGTCGTTCATTTACAACTGATAAACTAATGAAAATATTGCTTTGGTTTAACTTGTGTGGGAGTTAGTTAACATATATAATTAATATTTTGTATCTTTGGGGGTGTGAAGTTGAGAGTTAAAGGCCCGTTAAGGAATTTTGCGAGGTGTTACTGCTCTTCACATATCGGTTTACTTAAAAGGTGTGATTATGTCCACTTATCCAACTATTTGTATGGAAGGTAAAGTTACTGTACAGAAAATTACGTTACTGGCCGTGTACGTCTTGCACAAGAACAGTTTTACATTTTATAGTCTTTGAAAAGAGACAGATACATTATTTTCACGGGCATGAAGAGGCACTATTTATATTCAGACATGGGTGCATCAGTTTCACAGTTAAGTCTATGTCTAGCCATCACTGTAGTCAGTCTGCAACCACATTCTCACCCCTCTAAACCGCTAGTAGTGACAGCTGGAGTAAGGTAGAAGGAAGAAAGGAAGATGAGTGTTTATCTTCCCTTCGACATCGAGGTTACCAGGGACGGGACACAAGCTCGGACTGTTTCAAGGATGGGGAAGGAAATCGGCCGTGCTCTTTCAAACGAACTATCCCGGCATTTGCCTAGAGCAATTTAAGGAAATCACGGAAGACCTAAATCTGGATAGCCAAATGCTGGTTTGAACCTTCGTCCTAGATACTCCTGGCCACTAGTTCTTTCAGTTCTGAGCATCAACATTCGACAGTTTTGGCATAGTTAAAGCGTTGTTGTTGACTGCACTCTGTTTCGCCTGTAGTATCATCTATTGCCATTCTAGTATTTCCTTTTAATTTCGTGCAAATAAGTCGCATTTGATAAAGTTATTTGTCCGCCTTTATGAACAGTCGTTTACGTAATAGTGTCTGGATCAAAATGCTGAAACGCTCAGTGCCGTGGGATTGTAAGAAATCATATCACTGGATAGAAAGTGAGCATCGTGAGACATTCAATGCCATGTATAGTATCTGCACGGAAGGCTCATATTCTGAAACTATATTAATTAAGCTGGAAGAAAGGTAAATATAATATCAAATAATAGTATTGTTTAAAAAACAAACAAGACTTCAAGCAATTATAAAACTGTATCGTATTTGCTTTCTGATTATTTCATCTCAGCATTTACCGAAAGAAAATTATTGGTGAACGGTGCATAGCAATGAGAAGAGAAAGACAGAGCTTCAATAAATTTAAGTTAAGCAACTGTTTATTTATTTAAAAATAAATTTATACTGTAGCACCAGTTATTAACCTGAAAAAACCAACAAAAATCCACGTTTAATACCAGAATATGGGAATTCGTATTTAAGTAAATAACTACATGAATCTTAAAAAATATTTCATTTTTAGAAATATCCTTTTTTATTTACCTCGCCCTAGAACAAGATACGTTAATGGCTTCTAAATAAGCTGGCAACCCTGGTGACAGTTCACGTATGATCGAAAAGTATATAAATGAAATCACTCAAATCCGGATGCTGCGTAAAAAATAAAAGTTTTATCCATCCTCGATTTGGAACGCTTCTACTGTGATGAACAAAGTTTCCCAGAAATTACTGTAACCAGTCGTCTTTTGTTTTATTCTTCAATTTTTATTTGCCACTACCTGCTTCGAATGGCCTAGCGATTCATCATCAAGTGGTTCACATTTATTGCATGTCTGCAGCTGTGGTAAGATGTAAAAACGAAACACGTAAGCGCTATAATAATTTACATTATGAGAGCAACTGAAACTTACAGTTATTAGTGTTTGTTGGTTTATTGTTAATGCACACATTATTCTGAAAAACGTAATTTATGTTTTCCAGTAACATTAATCTTATAACACACCACAAACTTTGACCCAGGTGACAACTTACATGTGGTTTACAATACATAACTAAACCAACCAGCATGACTACAGCTAAAGTCAAAGATACTGGGTGGGGCAGAGACTTTGTTTCAGCACTCACCATGCGCACTGTCGATGATAAATTTATATCTACTTTCATTCATTACTACCAAAATAACATCTATTTACATTGCAGAATTCACATTTCCTATTTACCGAATCTATCAAACATTATGTAAGATCATATATCATCTAAAATTTGGTAGTGAAATTACGTTTGACATATACCTTTTTGCTTATTAAACTTTCAACATTACTTATCAATTAAACATTAGAGCTCCGCATGAGAATTCTTTTAAAGAAATGATAACTTACGTGGACCTTTCGGAGGGTGGTATATCGAAGGGGTTGGTAGAGGGGAGTGAGGATATATATATATATATATATATATATATATATATATATATATATGTGTGTGTGTGTGTGTGTATTTATGTATGTATGTGCGTGGTTTTCTTGTACCGTATTGTTTAGTTTTGCAGGTTTAAACATTATTTCTAATTTTAAAAAGGCATTATTTGCTAAGTTAATTTTTGTAAGAGGTTGTAAGCCAATTTATTGTTCTATGTGAAAGTCTCTGATTGTCCCAGGCCAGGAGATCCATCTGTATTTCTTTGTCAACAGTGTGTAGCTCACGGTGGTTTATTTTGATGTGCGTAATTGAATGACTATTTTGTGCTAGGTGGGCTGCAAAAATTAGGTTATTTAAATTTATTGTGGGGTGATGTATCCGAAATGTTTAATTCCTTGACTATTACAACAGGTTTTATTTAAAAAAATTCTAATTTCATCGGTTTTGGTGACATGATGTGTTATTTATAATGATATATATGTGGTGGATTTCCTATAACTTTGTAAGTTTTATCTGTTGTCGTGACACGTTCTGTTTAGGTCGAGAAAATTAATTCCATGTTGTGCTTGGTGTTCCACTGGAAAAAGGTGCTTTCGGATGCATATTCCTAAGTTTTTCAGGTAAGATTTAAACTCCAGTGGTTGTCGCAATTTACAGTATCAAAGTGTCATCACCATAACGTTTATAATAAATGATTGTTCACATTCTGATTTGTTTGTTCTTTTTAAAAAAAATTGGTTCTATGTCACAAATATACATGTTAGCTAGTAGGCCAGCCAAGCTATTGTCCATTGCTAAATCATAATTTTGAATATACATTATTTATGGAAGAAAACTGAGTGAAAAACATTCATGCAGCTTAAGTGTCAGTAGAGACCAGTTTGATTGTGTTGTTTCATTCGATTAAAGAAACCGAGTGAACGGAAAGACAGTAGACTGACCTACCGGTCGTTTAAACTAATCAGGTGCCCCATCATTAGAATCACAGAGCAGTAACGCTAGCAGGACCGTTCATACTATTGTGAACTCAGAAATTTATTAAGTTCCTGTAGGAGAAGAAGCTTCTCACTTTGAATCGTCACGGCCTTAAGAAAAAAAAATCATTCGCATGAAACACACCTTGCTCCGTTCATACATAATACCTTGCAACTGCAGATTCATATGAGCAAGTGTTTTTCATCTTCGGCATTTCTGTACCTCAAGATTGACTAACAAACACGATACCGATTATCTTCATAGATATGCGATTAGCTCGATTGCTTTTTGGCCAAAGGAACTCGGTAGTTATAGGTACTGAACAGAGGATGCTCTACAGAAACAACGGCAATATCTGGAGTTTCCCAAGGAAACATAGTAGGACATCCAGTGTTTTCAACGTACATAAAAGATTTATCAGACCGGATCAGCTGCACTATAAGATTGTTCACTGACAATGGTGTGGTCTACAGGGAAGTATCGTCTTCGGATGCTAATAAGGAAATCCGAAATGGCCTGGCAAAAATTTCCACATAACCAGAATGAATCCAGTATAAACAAATTTGAAAAACTGAAAGGTTCCTAGTTCCTTTTTTTCTTACTAAGCTGAGTATATAACTGATGTGACTGCAGTTAAAACGCCCTGAAAATCTGCCCATTTTTGTGCAAAATTTTGACACAGGAATGAATTAATTTTAACGCGGCTGGGCTTCAATTTGATTGATATGTTCAGATGTAGGTAAGGCTTCAATGGCACAGTGAAGAAAATAAAGGGGGAGAGCTTCAAACATACAATGAGGGGAGAAAAGTGATCGGATACCTCCTAACATCGTGTCGAGCCCCCTTCGGCCTACCGCAGAGTAGCAACTCTATGTAGCAATGACTCAAAAAATCATTGGAAGTCGCCTGCAGAAGAATTGGGCCATGCTGCGTCTGTAGCGGGCCATAATTGCGAATGTGTTGTTGGTGCAGGATTTTCTGCATGAACTGAGCTCTCGATTATGTCCCATAAATTTTCGATGGGATTCTTGTCGGGTGATATGGGAGGCGAAATCGTCCGCTCGAATTGTCCAGAATGTTCTTGGAACCAATAGCGAACAACTGTGACCCGGTGGCATGGCACATTGTCATCCGTAACATGAAGCCTTCCATAACATGAAGTCCATGTTATGGAAGGCTGCAATTGCTCGTCAAGTAGCCGAACATAACCGTTTCCAGTCAATGAATATTTCAGCTGGACCAGAGGACCCAGTTCATTCCATGTAAACACAGTCCACACCATTACGAAGCCAACACCAGCTTGCACAGCGCCTTCTTGACGCTTAGTGGGGTCTGTGCCACACTCGAACCGTGCCATTGAAAACAGGTCCCCGTTCTCCAGTAGTCTAGAGTCTAACCGATGCGTTCACGAGTCCAGGAGAGGCGCTGCACGCGATGTCGTGATGTTAACAAAGTCACTCGCGTCGGTCTTCTGCTGCGATAGCTCATTAAAGCAAAATTTTGCTGCACTGTCCTAACGAATACGTGCGTCGTACATCACACACTGAATTTTGCGGTTATTCCAAGCAGTGTTGCTTGTCTGTTAGCACTGACAACTCTACGCAAACGCCGCTGTTCTCGACCGTTTCATGAAGGCCATTGGCCACTGTGTTTCTCGTGGCGAGAGGCAATGCCTTAAATTTGGTATTCTCGGGACGCTCTTGACACTGTGAGTCTTGGTATATAGAATTTGCTAACGATCGATGCGTGTAGAATTGCATTCAAAGTCTGTTAATTCCTGTCGTGCGGCTATAATCGCGTCGGAAATCTTTTCACATGGATCACCTGAGTACAAATGACGGCTCCGCCAATGCCCTTTTGTACCTCGTGTTCGCGATACTATCATAATCAGTGTATGCGAATATCGCTGTTCCATGATTTTTGTCATCTCAGTGTATTTTAAATTAAAAAAATTACAGTCACACCTTTCCTGGCAAAACTATATGTCTTCCAGTCCTCTCTTACAAAAAAAAAGAAAGAAAAAAGTATTACGAGGATGTAACATCTTCCTAACACCTGTTCAGAAGTGGACTTGAAATACACTAATAAGTCCGAGCATATTCAGGAGTTGCACGAAGTTCTTTATTTTTAAGTTCTGGGCAACGCTGTCTTACCATGTATTGGCTGTAGGATACGTGTAACAACTGATGAACGTTGCTGATGATGGCAGCTTGTTTGAAAAACGATTCTCCTGAAGACAAATTCATTCTTGCTTACGTGAACTGCAGCTTTAAATAAGCAAGAGCACTTGGGAACGACCCACAAAAGAGTTACAAATTTCGTACGTAACTTTCGGATGGAAATGACTCAAGAGAGCATTAGAATGACCTCACGTTATTATTCAATGACCCAGTAAGAAACTGCTATATGAAAAATACAGTCTTACTTCAGGGGACTGCGTGGAGAACAGCTACACACAACATGAAAATCAGAACAAGAAGGTAACCTCAAACAATCAATAACTGTGCGCCACAGCCTACACTCACGGATGAGTAAATGAAATACCGATATTGATCCTTGAACATGGAACAAAGCCTCTGTCTTTGAGCAATGAATCTTAATACTGGATGCAAGGGAAGGTACATTTATGAAAGTGACGATTTTGAAACGAAGTATTATGCCAAGCTGCCCTTGCTAGCAACCGTCTCTGTATATATGCCAATGTGTTGCGGGATAAGAATGACTATCGAAGTGGAACATCGTATAAATCATTTTCTAAGTACAGGCAGTGTCCTTGCGATTGGTGTAGTGCCAACGAGTCCAGAAAAAAAGGACAGCCCAGAACAGAATGCATAAGCAGAGAACGCACATTACAGAATGCATTTGTCACTGCAGTCTACTGTATATGGGCACACATCCTACGAATTCTCGTACCCTGAAACCTGACTACTCTGTCAGATGTTCCTCGGAAATCAGTCGTACAGAGATACATTCTCCAAGGAGCCAAACGCTGTACCATGTTTTACCAGACACGAAGTTGAGCGTAGGGCGTTTCTGTACTTCGCCAGTGACATAACTGGGTAAACAATTAATGATTTGAAAGGCATAGTCTGACGCGCGGCTTTTACGAGGGTATGTCAATTATTATCCGGAAAGTACTTATAAAATTTTATTCTAATCAAACAGGAAACTTACAAGAACATCATTTTCCGACATAGTCTCCTTGCGTTTCAACGCACTTGGTCCATCGTTGTAGAAGCATCCTGATCCCCTCATAAACGAAGGTTCTCGGTTGAGTTGCAAGCCAAGATTGCACCCCTTCTTTCACTGCTTCGTCCGAGGCAAATCGACGGCCCCTTAATGCCTGTTTTAGTGGACCAAACAGGTGATTTCTGGACTATATGGAGGATAATCCAGTACTTCAAATTTGAGTTTCTGGAGCGTTTCAGCTGTGTGGGCAGCAGTGTGCCTATGGACATTGTCGTGCAACAACACTCCTTTTGACAGCAATCCTCAGCGTTTGCTTCGAATTGCAGGCTTTAGCCTGGCAGTAAGCATCTCACCGTAACGTACACTGTTTATTGTTGTATCCCTTTCCTCTTAATGTTTCAGTACTGGACCTTGTGCGTTGCAAAAAACCGTTAGCATGAGTTTTCCTGCGGACTGTTGGATCTTGAACTTTTTCTTGCACGGCGAATTTGGATGTTTCCATTCCATACTCTGCCGTTTACTCTCCGGCTCGTAATGATGAATCCATGTTTCGTCACCAGTAATGATCCTGTCTAAGTAGCCCCCTTCGTTACCATAGCGATCCAAATGTTTTTAACAGATGTCGAAGGGCGTTTCTGAGTTTTTTTGGGACCCATCTTGCACAAACTTAATGAAAACCAAGTCTGTTGTGGATGATTTCGTAGGCAGAACGGTGACTAATTTTCAGACGATATGCCACTTCGTCAATAGTTAATCGTCTGTCTAAGAGAATCATATCACGTGAACGCTCAATGGTTTCTTCATTTGTGGCGGTAAACGGTCGTTCGGCTCCTTCATCGCGCGTAACATTTGTGCGACCATTTCGGAATTTTTCAGTACATTCGTAGACAATCCGTTGTGGCAAAACATTATTCCCGTGAAGTACCGAAAGTCTTCGCTGAATTTCGGCACCTGATGCGCCTTCCGTCCACGAAAAACGGATCACCGAACGTTGCTCTTCTTTGGTACAAATAGAAGCGGAGCTGTCATGATTAAGAGCACGGCGGCGATAACGAAACTAACCTAGCAGATTTAAAATTGGGTCTTGGGCGCT
Source organism: Schistocerca gregaria (assembly GCF_023897955.1). Classification (NCBI taxonomy): domain Eukaryota; kingdom Metazoa; phylum Arthropoda; class Insecta; order Orthoptera; family Acrididae; genus Schistocerca; species Schistocerca gregaria. The sequence continues at coordinate 254,937,727 of NC_064925.1, forward strand.
GTAGTCATGGACTGTGCGGCTGGTCCCGGCGGAGGTTCGAGTCCTCCCTCGGGCATGGGTGTGTGTGTTTGTCCTTAAGATAATTTAGGTTACGTAGTGTGTAAGCTTAGGGACTGATGACCTCAGCAGTTAAGTCCCATAAGATTTCACACACATTTGAACATTTTTGAACTTGAAAATTGCAAAGATATAACAACAAATAAACAAAGCATGTGTCATCGACATTAAGCGACAGTACTACCAAAATAAACAAAAATACACTCCTGGAAATGGAAAAAAGAACACATTGACACCGGTGTGTCAGACCCACCATACTTGCTCCGGACACTGCGAGAGGGCTGTACAAGCAATGATCACACGCACGGCACAGCGGACACACCAGGAACCGCGGTGTTGGCCGTCGAATGGCGCTAGCTGCGCAGCATTTGTGCACCGCCGCCGTAAGTGTCAGCCAGATTGCCGTGGCATACGGAGCTCCATCGCAGTCTTTAACACTGGGAGCATGCCGCGACAGCGTGGACGTGAACCGTATGTGCAGTTGACGGACTTTGAGCGAGGGCGTATAGTGGGCATGCGGGAGGCCGGGTGGACGTACCGCCGAATTGCTCAACACGTGGGGCGTCAGGTCTCCACAGTACATCGATGTTGTCGCCAGTGGTCGGCGGAAGGTGCACGTGCCCGTCGACCTGGGACCGGACCGCAGCGACGCACGGATGCACGCCAAGACCGTAGGATCCTACGCAGTGCCGTAGGGGACCACACCGCCACTTCCCAGCAAATTAGGGACACTGTTGCTCCTGGGGTATCGGCAAGGACCATTCGCAACCGTCTCCATGAAGCTGGGCTACGGTCCCGCACACCGTTAGGCCGTCTTCCGCTCACGCCCCAACATCGTGCAGCCCGCCTCCAGTGGTGTCGCGACAGGCGTGAATGGAGGGACGAATGGAGACGTGTCGTCTTCAGCGATGAGAGTCGCTTCTGCCTTGGTGCCAATGATGGTCGTATTCGTGTTTGGCGCCGTGCAGGTGAGCGCCACAATCAGGACTGCATACGACTGAGGCACACAGGGCCAACACCCGGCATCATGGTGTGGGGAGCGATCTCCTACACTGGCCGTACACCTCTGGTGATCGTCGAGGGGACACTGAATAGTGCACGGTACATCCAAACCCTCATCGAACCCATCGTTCTACCATTCCTAGACCGGCAAGGGAACTTGCTGTTCCAACAGGACAATGCACGTCCGCATGTATCCCGTGCCACCCAACGTGCTCTAGAAAGTGTAAGTCAACTACCCTGGCCAGCAAGATCTCCGGATCTGTCCCCCATGGAGCATGTTTGGGACTGGATGAAGCGTCGTCTCACGCGGTCTGCACGTCCAGCACGAACGCTGCTCCAACTGAGGCGCCAGGTGGAAATGGCATGGCAAACCGTTCCACAGGACTACATCCAGCGTCTCTACGATCGTCTCCATGGGAGAATAGCAGCCTGCACTGCTGCGAAAGGTGGATATACACTGTACTAGTGCCGACATTGTGCATGCTCTGTTTCCTGTGTCTCTGTGCCTGTGGTTCTGTCAGTGTGATCATGTGATGTATCTGACCCCAGGAATGTGTCAATAAAGTTTCCCCTTCCTGGGAGAATGAATTCACGGTGTTCTTATTTCAATTTCCAGGAGTGTATAACTAAATTCCGGATAATAATTGACTTGCCCTCGTAGTTAATGCCGAACATCGGGGTCAAGTGACGTTTTTTTAAATGTTCAGGGGTGATTCTAATCAGCGTTATAATGTAGGACGAATTGTTAAATCAGTATTATGGAAGGCCAGTGCTATACACAGATTCCTTGTAATGATTCTGAGAGAGTGTAGTGCATCTCTAAAGTAAATAGCATACCATCCTGTAATGCAATAAATTCTAGTACAGTGCTCCAGAGTATAGATTCCTTGTCAGTTGTATACAACACTAAAACTCCGTCGAACAGGCCTTCAAGGCCCAACGGTATCGACCGGCCGCCCTGTCAGTCCACAGGTGTCACTGGATGCGGATATGAAACGGAATGTGGCCAGCACACCGCTTTTTCGGCGGCTGTCAAATAGCTCCTCAATTGGTCTCACAAGGGCTGAGTGCACACCGCTTGCCAACAGCGCTCAACAGACCGGACGGTCATCCATCCAAGTACTAGCCAAGTCCAACAGAGCTTAACTTCGGAGATCTGACGGGAACAGGTGTTACCATTGCGGGAAATCCGTTGGCAGTTGTACACAGCAGCAAACATCTAATTCAGAGGTCGTCTGCTACGATCGTAACAAATCGGTGAAATTCATATGAAAACATAAGAAGACATACTCCCAGAGAGAAATCTTTGGAAGAAGGGCGAGATGAGCGCAGTGAAACACTGTTGAGTAAATTGAGAGAACTATTATTTGAGTGATTGACCAGGAGTATTCAACTGCCACAATGGTGTAACTTTCGTATGCATCATATTAAGAGAAATTAGAGACAACATTCCAAGTATGCCAACAGCTTTCATTAAATGGTTTATGAAGGTTGTAACGAACTCTTGTGAGCTGACTTCCCGCCCAAGAAAAGTTATAATAGAAAGATCAGATGGTAGCAACTTGACAGTGAAATTTGCAGTTTTTGCATGGGTAATGATAATGAAGGACAAATTTTCTTGCTCCCTGTAGCCAGTACACCCTTTGCTCTCTCAAATATTCAGCCTCGCTGAGGTCTGTGCGTTTAGACCTCGCCTACCCACCGCTTCCGCTGGCAATAGGAACCTAATGAAGTCGATCCCATACCGCGTGGTATTGGGAATCGATACTGCTTGCAGATATGAATCAAGCTCTCACTTTGGTTAATCGAGGCTAATCATGGGATGTTGGTTAACAGAATGGGTTGTTCAAAATGGTTCAAATGGCTCTGAGCACTATGGGACTTAACATCTGAGGTCATCAGCCCCTAGAACTTAGAACTACTTAAACCTAACTAACCTAAGGACATTATACACATCCATGTCCGAGTCAGGATTCGAACCTGCGACCGTAGCAGTCGCGCGGTCCAGACTGAAGCGCCTAGAACCGCTCGGCCACCAAGGCCGGCAATATGGGTTGTGCCACAGTCATAACACACTGAAGAACTTCCATTCGACTCATTGATTACAAAGTATTCTGTGCCTCAGATTGACAAATTAACAGAAAATGAATATTAAACACTAAAATTTAGAAGAAAGAGCACTAGTGTTCAATATCAGAACCTCTGTACGATTGAGACAGTCCAGGGATAGAAATGATTACAACGAGAAGCAAAAATGAAGACTAGTGGTGTGTTACCTAGAGTTTAGGCCGTAATATCTTGCCATGTTGTGCCAACATCGACCAACAGTTTTCCACGAGATACTCTGTCGTGGGCAGGGTCGCTACATGTTCACAACTCCAGGTCACACACAAAAATTAGGCTGAGTGATCTTGCTGGGTCCTGTTTTAAACTAGGTACCAGCAAGAGAAGAGCAGACTGTGGGTAGACACTTGTTTTCTAGTGGCACCCTAAACGGCGATTCCTACAGTAAGCTCGGTCCGTCTTACGAGCGGGTTCTGAGGGAACTCTCCAGGTCTGGCTTCTGGCGTTCTTCATCAAACCAAAGAGCTTCTGTAATGGTCGTCGCCATCTAGTTAAAAAAAATCTTTAAATGTGTGTGAAATCCTATGCGACTTAACTGCTAAGGTCATCAGTCCCTAAGCTTACACACTACTTATCCTAAATTATCCTGAGTACAAACACACACACACACACTCACACTCACACTCACTCACACACACACACACACACACACACACACACACACACACACACACACCAATACCCAAGGGAGGACTCGAACCTCCGCCGGGACCAGCCGCACAGTACATGACTGCAATGCCTAAGACCGATCGGCTAATACTGCGTGGCGCCGCCATCTTGGTGACCACAAATAATTATAAGTTGAAAGGCGTTGTCTTAAAACTAAACCTACCCAAAATTGCTCCTCTCGTATCGGTGAAATACTGAATGTCTGCACACAGATTTTTTTATTTATTTTATCGCTGTATTCTCTAATAAAATAAATGTGGTATCTCAAGGATCTCGCACGTGATAAACCAGTTGCAGAAATCAGGCCACAAAGCTGACGCTAATCTTAGGAAAAGACCAGGTAACCTCTTCTATATTTCTTTCGTCCCTATCCGTTTGATTCAATTTATCACTCATTCTCCCTCCATTGCTATCTACATTACCTCGACATACTCCTTTTAATCACGCTTATATGCTACTAACACCCACTAACAATGGCACGGTGGGTAAGTAAGCAATAACTCACAATTTAAATTTCTAATTACATCTACATTTACATGATTACTCTGCAAGTCACATTTAAGTGCTTGGCAGAGGGTTCATCGAACCACAATCATACTATCTCCCTACCATTCCACTCCCGAACAGCGCGCGGGATAAACGAACACCTAAACCTTTCTGTTCGAGCTCTGATTTCTCTTATTTTATTTTGATGATCATTCATACCTATGTAGGTTGGGCTCAACAAAATATTTTCGCATTCGGAAGTTGGTGACTGAAATTTTGTAAATAGATCTCGCCGCGACGAAAAACCGTCTTTGCTTTATTGACTTCCATCCCAACTCGCGTATCATATCTGCCACGCTCTCTCCCCTATTACGTGATAATACAAAACGAGCTACCCTTTTTTGCACCCTTTCGATGTCCTCAATCCCACCTGGTAAGGATCCCACACCGCGCAGCAATATTCTAACAGAGGACGAACGAATGTGGTGTAATCTGTCTCTTTAGTGGACTTGTTGCATCTTCTAAGTGCCCTGCCAATGAAACGCAACCTTTGGCTCGCCTTCCCCACAATATTATCTATGTGGTCTTTCCAACTGAGGTTGTTCGTAATTTTAACACCCAGGTACATAGTTGAATTGACAGCCTTGAGAATTGTACTATTTATCGAGTAATCGAATTCCAACGGATTTCTTTTGGGACTCATGTGGATCACCTCATACTTTTCGTTATTTAGCGTCAACTGCCACCTGCCACACCATACAGCAATCTTTTCTAAATCGCTTTGCAACTGATACTGGTTTTCGGATGACTATTTCGTGAAGAGTTTATCCATCGTTTTTGTACCCCGGAAATCTGCAAGTTCAAGACGCTTTCTTAGCATTTGTCAACCTAGAAAACACATTCGACAACGTAAAATGTATTGTATCTTGGAATTTCTTAGAAAACGCGCAGAGGTAATGGGGAGAGACGGCTAACCTACAAGATTTACAGGAAGGAACAATAAATGGAAGACCTAAACATAAGTATTATGATGAAGAAAACCGTAAGGCAAGGGTCTTCCCTACTGTTCACCTGGTATGTCGATGAAGTGTTGACGAAAATAAATCTTGGGAGTGACATTAAAAATCTTATTTATGACAACATTCACTGATGACATCTCTATCCTTTATAAAAGTAAGGAAGAATTGCTGGGGCCTGTTGACTGGAATGAACAAGTTACTGACCACACACTATGGAATGAGAGTAAACAGAAGAAAGATGAATCATAAGTAGAAGACAAGAGATAGGCGATAAATTTAACATTGTAACCGGTGACTACGAAGAAAGTGAGGTTAAGGACTTATAGTGTCTTGAGAGCAAAATAACGCAAGGAGGGTATAAAAAGCAGGATATCAGAGGCAAAGTGAAGATTCTTCGCTAAAAGTAGACGGCGAGTGTCAAACATAGGTATTAATTTGAGGCAGCAATGTCTGAAAGTGTACGTCTGGAAGACAGCGTTGTATGTAGCTAAATCATGGACTGCGGGGAAACCGGAAAACACGAGAATCGAAGCGTTTGACACGTGACGCTATAAAAGGACGCTGAGAATTAACAGACTATAAGGAACGAGGAGTTTCTCAACAGAACTGGAGAGGAAGGTAAAAGAAACGTGGAGTTTCTCAACGGACAGCGAGGAAAGTGGTATGTCGAAAAAAGACGAAAAAGGGACGGGATGATGGTGCATTGTAACTTTTCTTATTAGGTCGCTTTCTTGTCAGCTGTCTTTTCGGTTCAGATTTTGCGACTGATTTCGAACTTACTGATGAGCTAAAGATTTGAATCTTCCAATGTAGCTCAGAACTGGATTACAGAGCGATATTAACTCACCTTCTTCTGTAATATATGGACGAGGATACTCTGTGTGCCACTGCCATTTCCTCTATTTCTTGTTCCAGTCGCGAATGTTTTGCGGTAAGAATGATTCCCGGTAAGGCTGCGTGAGAACTCCAATCCCTCTAATTTTTATCTTCGAAGTCTGTTCGAGAGATATCCCTAGGTGACAACTACGTATCGGTTGGCAGGTGAAAGAAATATACACAAAATTTAAATGAATATGTTATAATCTCTTCAATTTTGGGAATCGATTGAAACAGTTCACACACACAAGAGTAAAAATCAGGAAATAGTTATTTACGTAGAATGTTTTGTATTATAACACGATTTTAAAACGGAATAAAAAGTATAAAATAATTTCTGCCAGTCCCATACATAGTCCAGACCCCATACAGACAGCCCTGAAAATGTGTGCTTCTGAATTTTTACGAGCTATGTCAATACCTGTAAGATTTATGACGGAAAAGTGAGATGCAGGGAATTCATAACTAATACATAAATAATTCATCTAACTATTATATATTGCATGCGCTCTACGCTTTCCGTTATAAATCTTCCAAGTACTGTAGTAGTTATAAAAATTCATAAGCACATTTTTCACGACTATCGGCATGGGTTTAGGTCTATGTATGGCACTAGGAGAATTTATTTTATAGTTTTTTGTCCGTTGTAAAAGCGTGTTATTTACGAAGGTTTTACTTAAATAATTATGTATGTTAACAGACGAGGGAATAATTTCAATGGTACTAGAAGGAGATACAGAGTGTAAAAGACGTAGAGGAAGATAGGGGTTGGAAAATATTCAATTAATATTGAGGACGTTGGATGCAAGTGTAAATCTGAGCTGCAGAGACTGATACAGATAAAGTAATGGTAGGTCTGATAAAACCAGTTTGTAAAAAACTTTGATGTTTTCTGCGAGTGGTATTTCTCGGCACAAGTTGTTCTGTACGGGATGTACTTATAATTCCGGGTTTTTATAATTTCATTCATTGCAGTATATTCTTTCCCCATAAGATCTGGCAATTGGTACACGTTCACTTCCATTCATCACTAAATCTACGAACGCTGCAACGAAGAACGCAGTGTGAGGCGCATTCAGATGGTTCAAATGGCTCTGAGCACTATGGGACTTAACTGCTGTGGTCATCAATCCCCTACAGCTTAGAACTACTTAAACCTAAATAACCTAAGGACATCACACACATCCATGCCCGAGGCAGGATTCGAATCTGTGACCGTAGCGGTGACGCAGCTACAGACTGTAGCGCCTAGAACCGCACGCCCACACAGGCCGCCTGAGGCACATTTCCAAGAGAGAAACTGTGTCCTCAGGAACGACTTTACGCGTGTTAGTGAGCGCTGTTGAAAAATACTGGCTTCAGTACTTATGGTGCACCAGTATGTCATTCGAAATATGTTTTTGTATACAATGGGACTCGAACTAGTTCTGGGAACCGAGAGAGAAAAACACTTTTACGACCGCCATGTTGTGTAGTTCGAATTCGAACTCACCATTTTTATTTAAAGTGAACTAATAAATGCAACGTTTTTACCACATGGCGACGTTGTTACCCTACGTTTGAGTCTGCGCGTTTCCATGTGTGTATGTGTGTGTCAGCTGATCGCCTCTTGCAAGTTAAAAAGAAATTCGAATGTTAAACTCATATCCTATTACGCCACACAGTTGGAAGTAGCAGTTCAGTATCAGTTTGAAAAGCTAGAACATGTATTGTAAATTGACTAGTAGCAAATATACCGGAATCGTTAGTCGTAAAATATCAAATCTATTTCCCTATTAGCCATTACACTCTCGTAGCTGGAAGACATAGATGGTTCTATTTCTAATAGCAGCTCGCAGCGTGAAGTTTTTTTTTTTTTTCGTGATCTGTTTTTCTTTTTTTTTTTATCGAGTTGTTACCTACGTATGATAGAATTCACTGAATTGTGAATATGAAAATCATTTGCATGCAACGTTTATTACCAATCTGATACTGATTACAAACGTCATACACATAACACTGTATCTGTAACTCACAATGTAGGTGGTAGGCACTTATTGTAAAATGGTAGATTTCTTACAATTGATGAGTAATAAATACAGCTGTCCCTAGTTTTGAATTACAGTCCGTGAGAAAATCTGCTTCAGTATACGTAGATAGATATAGAAAAAGAGAAGGAGGACGATTTGGTGTTATCCGTTCCATGGTTTAGCAGGAATTAATACCATGCTGAAATGGCATTAAAAATTACAGAGCGGCTGCAGTGTAATTCTCTCTAACGCGACATATCCTAACAGATAAATAAACTACAGACTACATCACTGTCTAATAAAGATCTGAAATTATACATTAAAGAAGAGTTACAAAAATTCATGGAATTCATGTTGCGGACGGAAAAATAAAGACTTGTTTTCAAATGTCAGCTTACACGACAGCAAGCGAACGAAGATTCATAATTAATTACAGTGGCAACAAGAATTCAGTGGCGTTAGTGAATTTTTTATTTCTACAACGAAATAATTCATCCTTTCCTCGGCGCATGAAGTTGTTTGCTTTCAGGAGAAACGCTCCAGCATAAAAAAAATACAAATAAATGGCGAAGTACTGGGATACAAATTATCCGGACTTGTATGCAGTGTACAGCAGCGGATCTGCAAAAATCAATTCTTACACACTGTATCTGCAAAAGATCTTAGACTTCCAGATAAATTCTATCAAATTATAACAGTAACGTAAGATATATAAATAATCCCTAAACTGCAGGCCTCAAAAAGAATTTTAGTGAGGATCAAAATGCTTGACTTTAGACCTATCAAACTATATTAGTTGTATTGAAACCTACAGAGAAAACAATTTTAATCAGTATCACTTTTCCAAAAGTACACACATCCTTAGCAATGTCCTGCAAGAAGTAGTGGGTGTTACCAGTTAAGAGAAAGCTCACCTGGAGCCTGAAGTACCTCATTTTTGCGATAAAGACTCACGGAGAGCTAAAGTACTTGAAGTTTTACCACAAGTACAAAAAGCATTTACATGAGGGTACTATTTGCTGGAAAAAAATAATATAATAAAAAAGTATTATATAACGCAGAGAATTAAATGAGAGCAGTCTTGGATGTGTAAAATATGATACTTGGAGAGACAAAAAATTACGATGATGGAGATAAAAGATGGGAATGAAACAATAAATAATCCGCAATAGCTGTCAAATTTTCCAAGTAGTACAGAGAAAATGTAATAAAAATATCCAATAACATGTCGAATTCCTCTAAATAATTATGCACCAAGAACAACGACGTTATTACTAAGGACAGACTATGACGTCCGTGGAACTATACAAAAATTAAAAAATTAAATGGCAGGAGGCCTAGAAGGCGGTGGTACCACTCTGTGTATTGAAACAATGCATTCGGTCCATGTAAGCTCCATCAAGAAAGATAATGAATGCATATTTCATTTCAGAGAACTACAAATGAATCTGAAACAGCCAAGCGATGTGCGTCTGCTAAGGGAAAGTAATGTAGAAGACACAGAAAAAACTACGGGCCCATTTCCCTTCTGTTATAATAGATTCAATTATGAAAGAGAATAACTAATTACTGTAAGAAATATAACTCCTTTCAAGCGCTTCTTCGCACCCCAATTCTGGTATATTTCACAGTATTTAGCAACATGACTTGAGCATTGAATAATAACCGCCTGGCTGCTCTTGTAAATAATTTATGTAATGACTGGTTTCGTAGCTTAGAAGCCACATCATCTGGTTAGGTATGTTAAATCATGAAATTAATCATGTGACGTGGACGGGACTGAACATTGCTTGTCTACGAATAAATGATGGAACTAGTTAAATACAAATTAATAGTTGTTTCCGCGTGTGGAAGAAAGGAAGTCCGTCAATTCATTTACTTTTACCATCTCCAACTTTTCATGTAAAATATATAATAGCGCAGTGACTAGTGTCTTTAGATGCTTAAAGTGAATCCCTATAAATTAGTATCTATTCGCTCAATTCTTAGTACCATGTGGAATGTATGACGCAGGTCTTTTCGTATTCCTGCTCGTCTTTATGTGAAACCTTTCTAAAATTGTCTGAGATTGGTTATTTAAAAAAATTACTGCATCGTTCACTGTTGACTATGATTCCGGCTACCTTCGACGTTACTCACGACTTACACTGCCCCTTCGGGTTGTTGGAAACTCTCAATTTAGCAAGAAATTTAATGTTTCTTCCTTATTAAAATTCACGTTGCAAGGTATTACACTAATGAAAACCTTTCTGCGAGACGCTTACGCAAGTTGTCACGGTAAACCTATGTGACTGTAACGTATCTATGTTATAAAACCTTGATGAATTATTGCCGTAACACCATCGACAGACGCGCAAGGTGACAGCCTCCAATATATAATACTGGAAAGCGCAAAAACAATATCATGTAGCATTCAGTTGACGTAGATACCATTAGGTATTAGATTTATTGGTAAAGAACTGCTCCTACCAAATTAAACATTTCCTTGATGTATGGTTCAAATGGATCTGAGCACTATGGGACTCAACTGCTGTGGTCATTAGTGCCCTAGAACTTAGAACTACTTAAACCTAACTAACCTAAGTACATCACACACATCCATGCCTGAGGCAGGATTCGAACCTGCGACCGTAGCAGTCGCACGGTTCCGGACTGCGCGCCTAGAACCGCGAGACCACCGCGGCCGGCACTTGATGTATATATTATAAATAATATCAAATAACGTAAACGTTACGTAAAATCTGAACAGCACATCTCCAATGCAGTAATGACATCAGCGTAAATAAGTGTTGTAAACTAGTTTGTGTTTACTGAAGCTGGACTAGAATAGCCTAAAAATTATTTAACGTACGTCACTGTATTGCACATTTACATATTTGTGACAAGTTTATTATTACTTCCCACATGAAAACACATTTCGAAATTTTTGCCATACTCTACATCCGTGAGGCTTCGTTTCACTGAGGATCTGTGGATGACACATTAGCATATCTCTTGTTTTCTCTTCAAACGTAATTTTCAGAAAAACGAAATATTCCCAAAATTATATAAATTTAACTTTTTTCTGTAAGTATTTGTCTAGAGTGTAACTTCGTATGGAAGCGAGACGTGGACAATAAACAGTTCAGACAAGAAAAGCTTACAAGTTTTTGAAATGTGGTGTTACAGAATAACGACGACGATTAGATGGATTTGTCATGTTACTACATTGTTAAATAAAACTTGTGGCACGGTGCGACTAAAACAAATCAGTTGATATGACGCACCGTGTGTCACGAAGGAATTGTCAATGTCGCACTGAAGGGAAGTATATGTAAAGAGGGAAAGAGGAGATAAAGGTTTCAGTTGGTGCAAATGATAGACTACAGTAAACAAATCAAGTGGCTGTAGTTATCTCAGTAGTTGTTCAGAGCTGGAAAGGCTTGCACAGGATAGAGTAGCATGGAAAGTTGCACCAAAACGGTCATGGGATTGATGGCTTCGACAACAAATGTACAAGAAGCTGAAGCTCATTAAATTCTATTTGACACTGCCTGATAAAAAAGTGAAGCACCCAGAAGGAGAACACAAAACGAAAAAAAAGAAAAAGAGAAAAAAGCTTCACAGGTGAGAGGACATGTCGAGTCAAATTTATGAAGAACGTGACAGTATGAGCACACTATTCAGCACATTACATTCCCGCTGGCCTGGACACGTGCACTGATTCAGTTAGCAAGGGTCTTATAAATCCTTGTTTTATCTCATGGGGGCAAGCTGGTCAGCAGCTGCTGTAGCTGCTTTTCCATGTCCTGGTTACTGGCCATGTGAGAGAGACGACATCCCAGCTGGTCTCATTCAATGACGGACAGATACGGGAATCTTGCCGGCAATGGGAGTGCCTCAAGATCACGCACACAGTTCATAGAGTATAGTGCCATGTGTGGACGGGTATTGTCCTGTTGAAAAAATGGCACCAAGATTTGGTAACATGAGAGGTAACACATTAGAATGCCAGGTGTACATAAGATAGAGTTACGCTATCTGAATTCCCTTGTAAGGTTTTGAGGACAGAACAACAACTGTGTAAGTTGTAAATATTTCTCGTTAATGTTGCAATCCTATCACAGAAATACGCCCGTTTACACAGTTTACAATTGGACAATGTTACGACAGTTGTCAAACGAACGCATCTCGTCCTCATAAAGTGAAATTATCCTAAACACAAGAATAGTAAATTTTAAGTAGAAGTTTCTTTACAAAATTATTCTTACGACTACATCATGATGTTGGCCAATACTATGTTAAATCATCCGATTCAAAGTTCGGTACTATTTAGGATGACAATCAAGTCTATGGAGGATGGTTAGTTTCGTGACAAGTTGAGCTAAAGATTACCTAAGGTCGCTCGAGTTTACAGTGGACGCAAACTGGTGAATCAACAAGTTTACACCTCTGCTCGCGGTGTTTACCTTAGATGCGATGAGCTGTCGTCTGCATGGCTGCTCTCGTCCTCTGAAATTCCTGTAAAAGCTAATTAAGCCTTTGCTGATTTTTTCCAGCAGAAACTCTCCATATGTTTCTCGTTATCCGAGAAAACACGTACTCATCCCTAGTCTAGGAATATGCCGATATGCACGCGCATGGCTGGAGCAGCATACATATTAAAATGCCCTCTCAGGCCTCACAAGAACAATCAACTAACTGGCTGGTTTGTTTTTCCACAGTTGGAGCTCAACGATGCTACAGCTAATACCTAGCTGAATGTCAGGCACAGTGAACGCAGTTTTCACACAGATTTCTCCACTGTGATGTGTAGAGCATTATGCGCCCCATTCTACACTTGATGCCTATTCAGAGAAGAGTCTCTGAAAATTTCACTCTTGTTTTTCTCGTAGCCGAACTGTCTGCCCACCTATGTTCTTTTGTTCTCCACATCACGGCTTTTTTCGACAAATAGCAGCGTTCCTCTTATATTTGTGGAAACTCTCTCTGCCAATCGCAAGGGCCCTGCCATTAATCTGTGTCTGCATCTCGGCACTTTACCCCTTCCTGGTTCGTTTCCACCAATCGGACGTTTTGTGCCCACTCCAGACGCCTAAAAGTTACTAGCATATATCAGATGTGTACCACTCGCTGTTCACGTGATGAACTGATTTACTTGTTTTGTTCGTATCCATTTAAAATTCTAAAACGCAGTTTTCTAAAGCTCCTATTTCTGGTGGCCCGTTACTTGCTCTCCAGTATGCGTGACCTGTCCGGTCGCTGCCTCCCGCTGCGGGACGCCCCCTAAAGAGCTTTTCGTGGTGCCTCGCATCGTGTGGCCTCTGCTCCTTCCTGTGCCTGCTACCACACAAAACGTTTCCACTCGTGGCTTGTTTCACCTTCCGCTCATTGATATACATTATATAGTAGCAGTATGTTAATAGCGTCGATTGAGTGTCATCCCTTTTGCATTACATACTTACTGGCAAATCCGCTCATTACCGCCTAAGTTAGGTTTGATATTCACCTTCCCGTTACAATGTGTAAAACTCTTATGAAAGGTGCGAAATTCACCTTCATTTATTCTGCCAACTTACACTTCAATTACAACCAACCTTGACCTGGAGCCACCATACCTTATGGCTCGCCACACCGTGGCATCAAGAATAACACTGCAGTGCATATGCAAAACGTTGGAAAACTGGGCCATCTCTCCTGTTAGCCGCTATACTTGCCGCCAATACTCATCCGGGATATGCGGAATCACGATCCGTTGCTAAACATAATACGACACCACTCTTCAGTAGTTCTTGCTTCTTGGTCACGGCACCACTCCAGGAGCACCAGCTGACGGCAACCTTCGCATCGGATTGTTAGTCCCTAGCCCAGTTGCTGCTAGTCTTCAACCAATGGTTCGGGATGACACAGACCGTCGCATTGTGTTCACACTCGTTCTTATATGGCAGGCGCAGTTGTGAAGGGATTACGAAGTGAGTGGTGCAGCATGGGGCGTTTCTTCCTTGTGGTGATCACACGTGCTCGATCGGAATCTTGAAGACGAATGTGCCTGCCTTCACGTTCTCATGAAATAAGAAATTACGCGACTGTTTTTTTTTTCTGAAATCCTCACAAGTGTGTAAATTGCGCGATTCCACCAGCCAGTCAAATGCAGATCCACAACAAGGCTCCTTTCAAACTGTGCTAGGTACGGATAACGTTGTCTCACTGGAGTGCACGGCATCCTTCACATTACTGGAACTTCTGACGCTGTTCACGTCCCTTATATAGTACCCATTCTAAATGTTACAGAGAACTGAAATTTTTAAACTTTTACAGAGTCACAATTATTGAGCTGTACGAAAAAAACGTAAATTAGTTGCAAACTACGGCGTTCACACACTTTATTCAACTTGTGACCGTCCCTGTAGATATTCGTATTTAGATTATGACATGTTCGATATGCCTGCCATCACTGGCGATGATGTGGCGCAGACGAATAACGAAATTCTGCGTGACGTACTGAAGTGTCGCAACATCGATGGTGTCGGTGACGTCCTAAATGGCTCAACAATGGTTTGGGGGTTATTGCTGCACACCTTAACTTTAGTACAGCTCCACAAAAAGGAGTCGCATGCGTTCACATCCGGAGAATATGTCGGCTAATCGAATCCCATGCCAGTAGCCTCTGTGTACCCCAAATCCAGATTGTGGCCCTAAAGGTGATTCTCCAGGACATTAAGCACTCTCCTGCTTCGATGCGGTCGAGACCCGTCTTGCATGAACCACATCCAGTCGAAATCAGGGTCACTTTGAATACTGTTCAGTAGTCACCGCGCCATCAAGGAATATCTGAGCGATTATTCCTGTCTGAACATTGCACACCACACAGTCACTCGTGGAGGGCGAAGAGACTGATTCTCAGTCCCCAGAATGCGCCAATTCAGCTTTTTGACGAACCCATCCAAATGAAAGAGGGCTTCGTCACTAAACCTAAACAACTAATTCCCAGCATGCCCCGCGGTCGAGAGTGCAGTTTGAAAGTCCTAACGTAAACCTTCCAGAAGTTATGAAGATTTTGTTTTATATACACTGAAGCGCCAAAGAAACTGGCATACGTATGCATATTCAAATACACAGACATATAAACAGGCAGAAGAGGGTACCGCGACAGGCAATGATTATGTCAGACAACTACTGTCTGGCACAATTGTTAGACCGGCTACTGCCGCTACACTGGCAAAAAAGTCTAGGGACGGATGACCTCCGCAGTTTGGTCCCTTAGGAATTCATTCACATTTTAACGTATTTACGCGTTAAGTTCTGCAGGATAAAACTGAGGAGCAAATCTCTGAGGTCATGGAACATGTGAGTTCATGTAATTACAACATAAAAGTAATTACAGAGAAAAATAAAATGTTTATGAAGTCGAAAAAAGACAATCCATAAATAAACGATATCAACAGTGCAACAAGACTCAGCTTAATTTTTCAAGGAACTCCTAAGCAGAATAGACCAATGAGGAAACTTTTATTTTCGATTTGAATGTGCGTGGATTACTACTAAGATTTTTGAATTTGAGCGGTATATCATTGAAAATGGATGCCGCATTGTACTGTATACTGCACACCTTTCCGCACAAGAGTTAAGGAAGTCCTACCCAAATGCAGGTTTGATTTCTGCCAGGTATTAATTCAGTGAAAGCTGCTTATTCTTGGGAATCAGCTAATATTGTTAACAAGAAATGACAGTATGGAATATATATATATGTGTGTGTGTGTGTGTGTGTGTGTGTCATACTCAGACTCGTGAACAGGGGTCGACAAGAGGAGGTTCATGAACGTACACCACTTATTCCCTGAGCCACCCGTTTCTGAGCCAAAAATATCCATTTAGAATGGGAAGAGTTACCCCAAAATGTAATGCAATACCACATAAGCGAATGAAAATAAGCATAGTAGACTAATTTTCCTCTCGAATGATCACTCACTTCAAATACTGTTCTAATAGTAAAAATGACAGCATTAAGTCTTTGAACAAGATACTGAACGTGGGCTTTCCAAGACAGTTAACTATCTATCTAGACACCTAGGAATTAGAACTGTTCGGTTTCACTAATCATATGCCCATTCTGTGAAATTAAAACGTCAGGTTTTGTTGAACTATGTGTTAGAAACTGTAAAAACTGAGTGTTATTGTGATTTAGCATTACTTTATTTTCTACAAGCCATGAACTTAGGTCATGAACTGCACTATTTGAAACTGGGCCAATTTTGCACACAACATCCTTTACATCAGCAAAGAGAAATATTTTAGAGTTACCTGTAATATTAGGGGCATGTCATTTATATAAATAAGGAACGAGAGTGGCCCCAACACTGATCTCTGGGGCACTCCACCACTTCACTGTACCCCACTCAGACCCCACATCACAGCCATTCTCAACATTGTAAATAATGACCTTTTGCTGTGTGTTGCTAAAGTAAGAGGTGACATACTCCATGTATTATATAATGGTCCAACTTCTGGGGCAATACTTTGTGATCAATACAATTAAACGCCTTAATTAAATTAAAAAATATGCATATCGTTCTAATGCTTTTGTTTAACTCAACCAGTACCTCACAGACGAAATAGACTATAGGATTTTCAGTTGTTAAACAATTCCAAAGCCGAACTGTACATTTGACAGCAAATTGATATAAAATGATCAATTTACCTTACATACACAGCCTTTCCAGTACCTTTAGCAAACACTGATGCATAGAAGTAGGTCTAAAATAGTCTACATTATCCTTTTCCCCCTTTTTATAAAGTGGTTTTACTACTGAGTATTTTAATCAAGCAGGAAACTTACCATTCCTAAAGGAAAAATGTGGCTAAATATAGGGCTAAAATGTGCAGCATAGTACTTTAATATTCTGCCAGGCACTCCATCATATCCATGACAGTTCTTAGTCTTCAGTGATTTAATTATTGACTTAATCTCCCCCTTGTCTGCATCACATAGCAGTATTTCAGACATCAATCTTGGAAAGGCATTTGCCAAGAAAGTTGTATGATTCCCTATGGAAACAAAATTTTTATTCAATTGACCAGCAATGTTCAGAAAATGATTGATAAATACTGTACATATATCTGATTTATCAGTAACAGAATATTTTTACTAACAACTGAGTTTCTATTGCCGACCTTGTGCTGCTGACCAGACACTTCCTTCAGAACTGATCATATGGTTTTAATTTTATCCTGTGAATTTGCTATTCCATTTGCATGCCACATACTCTTTGCCTTCTAATAACATTTTTAAGCATTTACAATACTGTTTGTAATGTGCTACTGAAGCTTGATTGTGACTACTTCTAACATTTTGATGTATTTCCCACTTTGTTCTACATGATACCCTTATCACACTAGTCAACGACCCGGCCTGTCTGTTACTGCTGATGCCCCAATTAGAATGTTCTAATGGGAAGCAACTCTCAAAAAGTATGAGGAATATGTTAAGGAAAGCTTTATATTTATCATCTATGTTACCGGCACAGTAAACATCGTGCCACTCTTGTTCCTTGACAAGGTTTACGAAACTCTCTATTGCTGTTGGATTAACTGTCCTACTAGTTTGTAATTGTATTTAACATTTGGTTGAGTTCAAAAGCCTTTTAGTGTTAAAATTTGTGCATCATGGTCCGAAAGGCCATTCATCCTTTCACTAACACAATGCCAATCTAGGAATTAAGAATGATTAAAAATATTGTCTAACGCTGTGCTACAGTTCCCCTGCACCCTAGTTGGAAAAAACACAGTCTGCATCAGATTGAAACATCCCCTTAGAACAATTATACACGACTGTGCTTAAACTGACACACAATATTTTTAGCGCAACGCAATCTGACTTTCAAAAATTCCTACAAAAGAATGGCCCTGACTAACATTAATCTATACGTTTCACAAATCACTAACCTCACAAAAATCTTGGTTACTCGAACTACTGCAATACAGCGAGCGCCACTACTGCCAGCTAAATAAAAGATTCAAACTATGGAAGGCACTAACTACTGATAGGCATAGTTATCAAATGAAAGATTTTAATAGAGAACAAACAATGTATTTACCTTATTAGTCATTATATATACCAATTCTTACAAATTTCAAAACTCCGCCATCTCTCTCCCCACGTCCACCACTGCTGGCGGCTCACCTCCAACTGCGCAACGCTACGCGCTGTTAACATGCAGCTGCCCGACACTACAATGGCGAGTATTACAACAATGCCAACCACCCACAGACTGCACACAGCACAGCCAGTGATTTTTCATACAGAGCGCAATGTGGCGTTAGCAATAAGAAAACCTAAACATCCCACTTACAAGATAATATGAAATTAGGAACTCTACGAACATCCTTTTTCTTCGTCCATCATATAGAAAATTTATACTGAAGTCACCACATATAATTTCTGGTACTTCCTACAAAGTGAGTCAAGAACCCTCTCTAGCTTGAGCAGAAATGCTCTGAAGTCACAGTTAGGGGATTTGTAAACAACAACAATTAGAAGTTCAGTTTCACTAAATTCAACTGCCTCTGCACAACATTCAAATATCTGTTCAGTGCAGTGCCGTGATACATCTATGGACTCAGATGGAATATTGTTTTTTGCGTACATAACCGCTCAACCACCCTGCAAGGAATTCTTTGAATTACTGCCAGCTAATCTGTATCCTGGTATCGCTTCCTTGCGATACAATACTCTATAATTATTTATCATGCCAAATATGCAGAAGGTGGTGGTAAAGTCTAGTGGTGTTTTTTGTGGTAGGGTTGTGGTCCCATTATTGTGCGTAATAAAACGCAAAATGTGGATGTATCATCTTCATAATTTGCTGGGGTCTTTGTACCACTGAAACGCGGGGTCGGCCTTGTTACTATGGATTTGGCGATGTTAGTGTCAGAGAGTGGCTGGATGCCCATCCTGTCGCCACCCTGTATCCGCCGGGACGGAAGTAGTGTACCCCAGCTGTCTGTGTCTAGTGTAAGCCAGAAAATAATGAACACGTTTTTCAAATGTCTGTAGGTCGGGTAACTGAGGCAGAACGTGGGGACCAGTCCAATATTCACCTTGTGGGATGTGGAAAACTGCCTAAGAACCACATCAAGGATGGCCGGCACACCGGCCCTCTTCATTAATGTGCTGGGTGGGTTCGATCTGGGGCCGGCGCGCCTAGTCGAATCCAAGAACCAAAGCATTAGTGCTCTCGGCTAACCTGGCAGGTCGTAAATGCGAATGGATACTAAAACATTTTACAGCATTGTGTACTAGGTATCATATAGGACCAGTTCAGAGACAAAGGCTGTTCACACCAGTGCGACAGTACTGCCCGTCATAAAGCACTATCTTCGACGCAACAGTCCTGAAATAGACTGGCCTGATCCTAGTGGCGAAGTGAAACCAATGACACATACTTGGGCGGAGATAGAGCATCTAACGTCACTACCTTCTATGCTTTCGGGTCTGGAGGAAGAATGGTGTGCTATTCTACCACCGAGGTTCAGAAACCTCATTGAAATTGTTTCTAGCAGACATCAAACCATCACAAACATGAAGGTTGAATACACCCCATGTTATTATCTACTAACAGGTGTTAGAATACTTAGATCTGATATTATATCTGATTTAAGTGATTCTTGTACCAGTTGGTAGATGACAATTCATAGATGTTAATTTTACGGAAATGCAACCGATCTCAGAGAATCAATACGACGTGAAACTCTCCACAAGTACGCAATCACTACCCCTAAATGTCATATAATGGAAACATGCGAATCCCAAAAGCTTCAACATGTGTTACTTGAGTACAGTAAGACACAAGTTTTCTGCAAACCATGCTTCTAGCCGAGATGTTAAATCTGCAAAGAAACGAATAAGTGCTGCCATAGATTCTGGAGACATGTAAGTTGATTGCATCCTGTCAAAATCTGGTGTAGCTAATATCAAGATTTGTTAATGTTTGGGTTGTTGGAGCTAATAATATGTCTAACAGGTTGACTTAATGGTCAGATTTCGCAGTGAGTTCTCTGCCTCGTTCATAGTCAAAATATTAATGCATATCACCCCACGACGCTACTACACTGCACAGCATATGGTAACTTTGTTATCGTGTAATGAAGACTGGTGAAGCTGAGCAGGGTTTACTTGATGCTAGTAACTGGTTTTCTGTCATGTTACCTCAAGTGAAAAATGGGATTGAGCGGCTGAGATGAAAATTTTCAATTAAGTTTATATCCTCGCTGGCCACAGCGAACAAATGTTCAGAAAGGTTTAGGCGTTGTGCACTGTCATTAGGTTTCAGATGTTGCACAATGTGAAGTTTTTAAATATGAAATTGTAGCCATCAGCGTGCTCTTTGAACGTGCCTACGTCTCAGCTGGAATTATGAGGCAACATTTCGCACCGAATGCCGAGGACTTCTTTCGGTGGCAGCTCGCATGCCATCAATGTCTCCACCGATATGCACAGACGGTACAACACCACTAGGCTTTTTCTTCAAAGCTGAACCAGCGTCTCCGAAACCACGGTGCGGCTGGGAGAAACTACGTAACTTAAGCAAGGGGTCGGATTTGGTAGCGACGCTGAACTTTCGTTGTGCTGCTGTCGAACTTTCACGATACTGGTAAAACGCACGCTCTACACAATTTCATTGCCAACCGAAATTCCATTAATGGCACACAGTTTGACGCTATACCCCCACTTCTGCTACCGCTGCTGCGCTTCCAACATCAACTTTATATTTTCCCGATCCTCTTTAAAACCGTCTTTACTATTGTATAACGATAACCATACTTTTTTCGTACCAGTAAGCAGAAAAATGTGTCCTACGTTTTGTACATGCGAAACTGAAATAACCACTTGGGGATGTGGGAATAGCGGCATTGACGAAGCACAGTCTTTACAAGTGTATAAGACATTGATACTAGGCATGCCACTGACATCATTTGATGTCACTGCACTTTCATTGAGTTCAAGACTACCAATCCATTCTTTACATTGCACTGCATTGAACTAATTTCAAACATATCCCTCGTTGGTTTTTGTTATAGATATTAGTGACGACTGTAGCAGTATATTTTATCCCTGCGAGCAGAGTACAAAAAAACTCTCCAAACATGGAGAAACCAATAACAAGATCATATCCTACATGAACTGCGCATCGGACACAAAACTGCACTTCGCGGCCGTCAATAACATACAAGCGATGAGCAGTGCTAACGGTGTACGTTTTTTATTACAGGTATTATTCTGCTTCCAAAAACCCTTTTTTTATTTTCATTACGGGTTTCACTCCGCACTAAAAATGTTCCTCGGGCGCTGTTGTACGACTGGGTGTCCCTTTTCGTAGCCACGTCCCAGTAACGAGTGCCTGGAAACGGCATTCGCCACTGGGAATATGCGAAAGAGGATCTCCCTGTTTCGTATTCGCTATAGAGAATCAAGTGAAATACAGAACTAAGTGAAACCAGCGGAAAATTTTGGTCAGCTCGAGGGACAATTTTTTATTTCACATCCGGAACGGTACTGTGTGAAGCGAAAACTTATAAAACTTCGCCGCAACGA
This sequence comes from Schistocerca gregaria, assembly GCF_023897955.1. Taxonomy (NCBI): domain Eukaryota; kingdom Metazoa; phylum Arthropoda; class Insecta; order Orthoptera; family Acrididae; genus Schistocerca; species Schistocerca gregaria. The sequence continues at coordinate 254,959,539 of NC_064925.1, forward strand.
AACACGAATTTGTCTTGATTACTGTCAAACGCAACTAGCTTATCATATCGGTGACACTCTGTCCCCTACTTCAGGATAATACAAAACGAGCTGCCCTTCTTTGGACGTTTTCGATGTCCTCCGTCAATCCCCTACCACACAGCAGTAGTCGATCAGAGGACCATCAAGTGTAGTGTTGACAGTATCTTTAGTAGATCTGTTACATTTACAAGTGTTCTACCAATAAAACGCTGTCTTTCGTTTATCTTCGCCACAACACTGTCTGTTATAAATTGGTGCTACATTCGTTGAGTTAATGTGTTATCACGACCCAACGAGTGCTGACATGTTTGAAGTGATTACGCTTTGAAACGCTGGTCTTCGCTAAGCATCAAGGACCTCAATGTTCAGTTTAACTTCTGGCAACATTGCGCCTAAACTGTCAATCTGGTGACTATACCAATCGCCTAAAGTGTGCATTGTTTCTTCGAAGGTGAAGGTGAGGGCGGCTTCTCCTCATGGTGATTTGAAAGCTTCAGACCAGAGAAAACACTGAACTGATGAGGGGTACATCGTTCCATGACGAACCTATAGGGGTCTTTTGCACAAAAATGTGAAAAATTACTCTTAGATGTTAGGTTTCCAGGCTTTGTACACCTTTCCGCCATCAATTTCACGTGGTATATGAATCTCTGCACGTAAACCTGAGCAGTTCGTAGTAATAGACGGCAAATCATCGAGTAAAACTGAAGTGATATCAGGTGTTCCCCAGGGAAGCGTCCTGGGGCCTCTACTGTTCCTGATCTATATAAATGACCTGGGTGACAATCTGAGCAGTTCTCTTAGACTGTTCGCAGATGATGCTGTAATTTACCGTCTAGTAAGGTCATCCGAAGACCAATATCAGCTGCAAAGCGAGATAGAAAAGATTGCTGTATGGTGTGTCAGGTGGAAGTTGACGCTAAATAACGAAAAGTGTGAGATGATCCACATGAGTTCCAAAAGAACTCCGTTGGAATTCGATTACTCGATAAATAGTACAATTCTCAAGGCTGTCAATTCAACTAAGTACCTGGGTGTTAAAATTACGAACAACTTCAGTTGGAAGGACCACATAGATAATATTGTCGGGAAGGCGAGCCAAAGGTTGCGTTTCATTGGCAGGACACTTAGAAGATGCAACAAGTCCACTAAAGAGACAGCTTACACTACACTCGTTCGTCCTCTGGTAGAATATTGCTGCGCGGTGTGGGATCCTTACCAGGTGGGATTGACGGAGGACATCGAGAGGGTGCAAAGAAGGGCAGCTCGTTTTGTATTATCGCGTTATAGAGGAGAAAGTGTGGCAGATATGATACACGAGTTGGGATGGAAGTCATTACAGCATAGACGTTTTTCCCCCGCTCGCTGTTCGGGAGTGGAATAGTAGAGAGATAGTATGATTGTGGTTCGATGAACCCTCTGCCAAGCACTTAAATGTGAATTGCAGAGTAGTCATGTAGATGTAGATGTAGATGTTTTACCTACTATGTGTTTTAATGTAGATCACCGTCTTGACAATTTCTAACTTTTCTGTGAAATTGATTATTTAGTTGTAATAAATTAGCAAAAATACTCGTCCGGATAGTTGTGAGCGTTAAATGGTCGCTTCTGGGACGGGGAGGTGCCCTGGCCCCGGATCGACCAGGGACGTCTCGTTGGTCAGCCTTGATGTGGTTTTAGGTGGCTTTTCACATCCCAGTAGGTGAATACCGGGGTGGTATTCAAGTCCCGTCTCAGTTACACTATTCGATCACATTTAGAAAACTGTTTGGTATACATACAATAGTGGAAGTCAGTATAGAGGCAGGATTCATACGAAAGTTCAAGTTGTTCAAATGGCTTTGAGCACTGTGGGACTTAGCATATGAGGTCATCAGTCCCCTAGAACTTAGCCTAACTAACCTAACTAACCGAAGGACATCACATACATCCATGCCCGAGCTAGGACTCGAACCTGCGACCGTAGCGGTCGCGCGGTTCCAGACTGAACCGCCTATAACCGCTCGCCCACAGCGGCCGGCTTTACGAAAGTAATATACAATGTCTGAAGCACACATGTATCGAATTTGTTATGAAAACAGTAAATACGTGTGAGGTATACACAGTCATGACGAAATTACGTAGTTTCTTTCATAATATGAGGAACGAAATAAGGTGTTTGCATATCCTGGGCGGAAATTGGTATAAAGGCTCACACTGCCCTGTTATTAACTGTTAGTACTATGTCCAGGATTCTTTCTTCCAAATTACCTCAGACATTCTCTTCGGCATTGATTTTGTTAGGATTTGAAGTTCTTGCGGTAAAATTCTCTCCCACTCCTCTCGTACCGCTCTTTTCATCTTACATAAGGCCTAAAATTGTCTTCCACCCGCTGTAACTATTCTCCAAAGGTCTTCTGCGGTGTTGAGATCCAGGCTACGTGCAAGATGGTACAAGACATCGATATCTCTATTTTGAAGACACTTTCCTGTTGTGCAGAAACCTGCACAGATTCATTATCTTGTTGGAAGATTAGTCTTTCGTCCCCCAGGTCGTCACACATCTTAATTTATTCTCCCTCTAGCATCTCAGTGTACTATCATGCTCGGAAGTATGCGAAAGATCTGAATTGAGTTACGCCTGGTTTGTATATAACTCACATAACGTAACAGCCTTGCAGGTCCCATGGTCTTTTTTCTGTGCGGTAGTTTGACTATACAAATAATTACTTCAGGAGGCCACAAGAGATAACTGCTCTGTATGGCTATCATTCCAAATGCAAATTAATGACATGATAATGCAAATATCGGAAAACACGTTATTAGCTCTGACACAACCATTACGCTCGTAAAATCAAATTATTACAGTAAATCACAGTTCATAAAGCAAGTTTCCACTTGAAATTACTTTACGAATATTTTTATACTGGACTGGGTTTCACCAGTCCAATCCAATAACTACTGGTCGTGTTAAATATGTTAGAAAGATCTTAAATATGGTATCCATCACAAGTAATAAAAATTGTTCAGGATTAAACTTGCAATTACAAGACATAAAGTTTTGTGATGGTCGTGGGTGCGAACCCCAGCACCTAATCGGACAGTTAACTAAGCACAATAAAATATTAGAAATCGTAATTTTTCACCAATAGCGAGCTGATACAAACTGAAATGACGAGAAGAAATAGTTTTCATCTACTAGATTCGAACCCAGTAACTATCGCCATTGACTTCTAGTCACGAATAGACATTAAAAATCGACGTATTTCACCAGTAACGAGATGTGGACATGTCTGAACTGGAAATAACATGACTTAAAGTTCTGTGCTGGACCTACCATCGTCGTTGACTACACACGAGGAGGCGGTACTTATCGAATTCTTTTTCACCGGTAACTAAGAGAGGCGTGTTTGAACCTAGAAAGATATGACGAAAAGTTCTTCGTCTGACAGGCGCTTTATGCAGACCTTGAGAAATTCAAATTTCTTGGGGAAACAATGAAACGATGGAACTGCATCGTCTCAAAGACGTCAAACCTAGTGAAAAGATAGATCTGAACTCGAATCCCAATGAAGCATCAATATTTTCAATATGTCAAGTTCAGATATGAGAAGAAATAAGAGCACGTTGACCTTACATGACGATTTGCTTATTTTAAAAACAAAAATCATGTAAAAAAGCAAATCCGTGACATAGTTTCTATCTGGCTTAACTGTTAGGCGCTGCCTTCACCGAATCTTCTAAAGTAGGTAGTAAAGGGACGTTAGGTTTAATGTTGGTATGAAACAACGGTGCATACCCTACACTGTTCAGCTTGCGTTATCAGAGACTTGTCAAAAGCCGGCCAGGGTGGCCGATCGGTTCTAGGCGCTACAGTCTGGAACCGAGTGTCCGCTACGGTCGCAGGTTCGAATCCTGCTTCGGGCATTGATGTGTGTGATGTCCTTAGGTTAGTTAGTTTTAAGTAGTTCATAGTTATAAGGGACTGATGACCTCAGTAATTAAGTCCCATAGTGCTCAGTGCCATTTGAACCATTTTTGAACTTGTCAAAAATAGTTGGCTGATTCGTAACTCGAACCCAGGCCTCAGGAATATGTAGCTGGAGTCATTCCAACAGACCACCACCCTACACAGAAGACTGGTTTATGATTGTTTTGTAAAAATGAGTTCTTCATATTTGATGGAGGTTGACTATAACCTGCTGCTTGACCGACCACATCGATATTAAATAGCTGTCTACTCAGTGCATGTTTTTGACTTGATTTTTCAATCATTGGAATAAAGTCACACAACAGACAGCTGCACAAAGTGACAGCACCTTAGGATGCGGAAATTTCTACTGAAAGTGTGGCGCCGGCCGTGTGGCGGAGCGGTTCTAGGTGCTTCAGTTGGGAACCACGCGGTTGCTGCGGTCGCAGGTTCAAATCCTGACTCGGGCATAGATGTGTGTGATGTCGTTAGTTAGGTTTTTAAGTAGTTCTAAGTCTAGGGGACTGATGACGTCAGATGTTAAGTCCCATAGTGCTTAGAGCCATTTGAACCATTTGAAAGTGTGTTTTTCCTCATGTGATGTGTGCCGATGTATGTGTTTATAATGTACTTATACATAGGGTGCACTGTAAATGGAAAGGCCAGATATCGAGCACACTTCCATCTTTATGATTTTAAATCACATTTCGTCTGATATAATTACGTGTGTAAGGGCATACTGACCATTTCCTATGCAGCACGTAATGTGAATAGTAGTAGTGCATGTAATCCACCAGGACAAATTTTATCTCAGAAACGAGAGAAATGCGAACAGGACTCGCACCCTGAAGATTCCGTACAAAATTTAACTATGGTTATAAGTAATAATAATAATAATAATAATAATAATAATAATAATGACCTTCAGCTGGGCAAAAGCGACTTCTCATAGTTGAGAGGTGGAGTTCAGGATAAAACGACGTTTCAAAAATTGGTGTTCCATCCAATAATCGAGCCCACCACGCACGCGCTTTTCTGCTTTTTTTATCTCATTTTTATTCGTTTCATTTATTCGGAGCAGACGTCCCAAGACGCCTGTTTATGGTCATCGTTGATTCACTCAGCTTTTTATTACAGAGAGCAGCCAACCTAGGGCCCAACACGCTGAGTTACCGTGCCGGCTGTCCGCTGAAGCACCAGGACGTACAATGTTGTGTATTCTTCATCTATATCATCTGATGCTTGAGTTTGCGAATATCAAAATGTGTAACATATATGGTCGTATCTTTTGACTGCATTGACTTGGTAGCTTAAATTATTGACACCCCCAAGGGACCGTGGACCAGACTGTTTGACATAAACTTATACCTCCATCCGCTCTTGAGAAAAGGGATCTTTATATCTTAAGTGTACTGCAAACTCGAAGCTAAATCACCACAAGTGATTCTCTTTTCTATCATCAGGTGATACAATTAACATTACCAGAGAAAATTATTCTTTTTAATATTAATCATATCCAGCAGTTTTCCTTTACACTCGTACAGTACCACAAATGAAAAGACAACATAACAATAATTACAAAACACTAACTTCTGAAGAAGAGATACTTGTTTACATCGAGTTTTGATTTAAGTGTCAGGAAGTCGTTTCAGAAACTATTTGTATGGAGTGTGGCCATGTATGGAAGTGAAACATGGCCGATAAATAGTTTGGACAAGAAGAGAATAGAAGCTTTCGAGCGGTGGTGTTAAAGAAGAATGCTGAAGATTAGATGGGTAGATCACATAACTAATGAGGAGGTATTGAATATAATTGGGGAGAAGAGGAGTTTGTGGCACAACTTGACAAGAAGAAGGGACCGGATGGTAGGACATGTTCTGAGGCATCAATTTAGCATTGGAGGGCAGCGTGGAGGATAAAAATCGTAGAGGGAGACCAAGACATGAATACACTAAGCAGAGTCAGACGGATGTAAGTTGCAGTAAGTACTGGGGGATGAAGAAGCTTGCACAGGATAGGGTAGCATGGAGAGCTGCATCAAACCAGTCTCAGGAGTGTAGACCACAACAACAACAACAACTACTACTACTACTTCCAAAAAGCGTTTCATAAGGTGCAAGTAACACATAGCTTCCAATCTGAAAAGTAAACAGTGCAAGAAAATATTTCTTAAAAACAGTACTAAAAAATTAGTGAACAAAATGAAACACGTGAACGAGTACAGTGAAAGTTCAATAATGTTAGATATTGTGGGAGACTTCGTTGCTGTTTATTAACTTATTCCGCGTGTGTATCTGCAATGTTCATTAAAATGAAGCAAAAACGCTATAATGTGTTTACTGCATGAATGAAAATGAATTGCAACTTACTATTGTAATCTTGGAACAAGTAATAAATAAAATATATAATATAATAAAACAAAGTAGCCGTAACGCAGTCCCCAATACGTCACGAATTAGCAAAATTTTATGCGCTTTTAGAATAAAAACCGTCTCTTACTATGTCAAGTCTACGGCTGTAGTGAAGTAACGTTACAGGAAAGTATTCTTACAAGACTACCATGAAACTATGGAAAAGTAGCACTCCATACAGACACAACGAAATCCAGTTAACGAACTGTTCAGTGTTCCAATTAGGTCACTACAATTGTTTCTTCGAAACTAAGAAACAGCTTAACAGAAGCAGATAAAGTAGCAATAAGAAGTGTGAAAATCTGTAAGCTTTTCATTTTTAGATGTACTGGGTACTTAATCAAGGTAGGAAACAAAAATCTTGTCTCTCGCGAAATCGCAACCGACAGCTACCACACAGTCTTCCCTTTCAGCGCGTAACAGTTACAGAGCGCTTTGTTTTTGCCTTGGTGACTGATAACACGCGAAGTTTGCAATGTAAAAGACGAGAATCGTTGTGGTTTGAACTTGGAACGAGCTTCCTGGACTCAAAAATATAATTTTTTCTAATTTAATGGTGTCCCTTCAGTGAACCATTCAGAATATTCAATTGTAATGAAAGAAAATATGGGGTAAATATAGAAGGATAATGGTCTTCCTCACAAGAAGCAAGTCGAAGGTCTTAGAAAGTAGGTTGAAGAAATGTAAGCTTACGTTTCTAATATTCTTCGATTTTAATGAATCATTTAACAATGTTGAGCGGAGGATACACTGATATTCTGAAGGCAGTAGGGACAAAATACAGGGAGCCTAAGGTTATTTACAACTTGTATAAAAATTAGACTGTGGCTGAAGGATATTTTTCAGATGTTGAGAAGGCAATGAGAGAGTGTTGTCTAGTCCCGATGTTATTCTGTCTGTGCACTGAGCAACCAGTGAAGGTAACAGAAATTAAAGCTCAGAGAGAAAAAAAAAGAACTTTGCGTTTTGCCAAGGACATCGTAATTTTGTCGCTAAAAGGAAAAGACTTAGAGGAGCAGCTGAATTGTAGGACAGCAAGGTGAAACGAGGTGATATAAATATCAACAGAAGTAGAACAAGGATAATGAAGTGTAGTGGAATTAAACCAGTTGATAATGACGAAATTAGATTAGGAAATAGGGCACTGAAAGTAGTAGAAGAGGTTTGTTACTTAGGCTGCAAAATAAGTGAAGATGCTGAAGTAGACCGGATACGGGAAGCAGGGCGCAACAGCAAGAAAAACGTTTCTGAAAATGACAAAATAGTTTACATCCAATAAAAATTTAGATGTTGGAACGTCTTTTCAGAAGGTATTTGACTGGAATGTAACCGTGGACGGAACTGAAATGTGGTTCATACAGGAAAGAAATAGCTATTGAAATGTGGTACTTATGAAAGAATGCTGAAGATTAGAAAGGTAGAACAGACAATGAGGAGGAACTGAATTGATTTAGAATGGAAAGATATTTATTTAATAACCTGGCTTAAAATAGGGATCGTTTGAAAGGACGCATCCTGAGTCATCAGGATATCGTGCTTTGCTAATGGATGGAATCGTGTGCACAGGAGGGGTGTGGGGGTGGGAGAGGGGAAACAACTATTCAAAAAGATCACCGTTTGAATATGGTACAAAGGTCCAAGTGGTAGCTGGCTCGAACAGTCATATAGAGATAATGGACTTGTTGGATTAATGGAGAAGACTGCATCAGACCAGTCTTCGGACTCAAGACCACATCTGTAACAACAGCAACATATACATAATTGTCTAGGGAAGCGTTTCGCTTGCACAGTTTCTGTATGATTTGATGCAGCTCATAATGATTTTCTCTCTCGTGGCAACATATCCATTTGCAGTAAACGTTTGAGTAATATGATGCATGTATTTCAGTTTCGGCCTTCTCTTAAGCTTTTGTCTTCTACGGCTCTCTCTAGTGCCATACTATCATGTATCAACATTTGCTCTATCAAGATGTTTCAGTTAATATATTCCACTTACTGCTTTCGCCGTCGTTTCTGCACCTAAACTCTTCATTACTTATCTTGTTAGACAATTTTCACCAATGCTCTGGAAAACTACATCTGAAACTATCGACTCTCTTCTTTCGCGATTTTAAAATGCAGATTTAATTGTGTTACAAAAATTGTCTAAGGTGAAAATTCCTGGATAAAATTTTTACAATGAGCTATTCCAGTAGTATGTCTTCTTTAGGCATCTTATACGATAAAACACTGATGAACAGCCAGTATTTCGGCTTTTTGAGTTTTTGTAAATGAACGCTAACTCCCAAAGCGGAGGTAGTGCATCGAAAGTGAAGCGTAGAAAGGAAATATGCCTACAAAATGTATTACACTCTTGGGAACGTTCATGCAGGACGTGCCAACTTTCAGTAAAATTTTGAACATTGAAAGATAGGTGGCAATGAATTGATTATTTATCAAATTGTAGCACACAGAACATGTGCGGTGACCACCATTTCGCTTGTGTGCCAGACGATACGATTTGTTACGCAAATTAATTACGGAATTAACAGGGGCGGTTTCAGGTCCTACCGACATTAGCCGCCACTTGGTGGTGCCAAGCTGAAAGAGATCCCAGAGGCATCACAACAATGAGATTTGAATAAGACTATGACAATCAGTAGCAACCGCTTGCGGCACCCCTGGTTCCCAAACACAGAATTTGTACTCTTATATGGTGCCTATCACTATTGATAGCGAAATGTGACACGGATGAGAAAGTACGATAGAAAACGGGGACGAGAGGGGAGGGGGGCGGGAGGGGGGTCGTCTTACGATAAATCGCTTGTGTGGAAAATTTTCTCGAAGTGGCTGTGGGAATCAACACAATAACGGTAGCAAGCAACGAATTGCGACAGTAGGTAACATGTTGGTTATAAGAGATGATCCCATACAGCAGTGAAGATTTTGGACCACGACTGCAACTAGTTATGATTGTCAGCCGATACAACATGCTCTTTGAGCTTTCTCAAGGCAGTCAACACCACTTTCATTGCAGTTCTAAATCATTCTGCATGTCATCAGAAGCATAAATGAAATTACAATTACGGCCACCGACTGAGTCATATTTAGCCAGAAGTAGAGTACTATTTGACGTAGCAGCCTGTTTTAACAGTCACAGTAATAATTCTAGTACGAAGTTTCGGATACCTTAGAGGATTCGTTAGTATGAAAAATCAGGAACTAATGTTTAGCAGACATCGCCAATTACGAAGTGCTGCGTAGAAATTTCACCACTACCTCAAACTGATGGACCCCTTACTAATATTTTGGTTTCCCTCCGTCTGAAATTCACTGCATGTTGATACGTCCATTCATCGGACGCATTTAGCTTTCACTGCACAGCAGTATCAGTGATTAAACTGTAATTAATAAAAATACATGATACTGAGGAAACTGCAAAAATGTGGGAAATTAAGGAGATGGGACCTGGATAAACTGAAAGAACCAGAGGTTGTACAGAGTTTCAGGGAGAGCATAAGGGGACAATTGACAGGAATAGGGGAAAGAAATACAGTAGAAGAAGAATGGGTAGCTCTGAGGGATGTAGTAGTGAAGGCAGCAGAGGATAAAGTAGGTACAAAGACGAGGGCTGCTAGAAATCCTTGGGTAACAGAAGAAATATTGAATGTAATTGATGAAAGGAGAAAATATAAAAATGCAGTAAATGAAGCAGGCAAAAAGGAATACAGACGTCTCAAAAATGAGATCGACAGGAAGTGCAAAATGGCTAAACAGGGATGGCTAGAGGACAAATGTAAGGATGTAGAAGCTTATCTCACTAGGGGTAAGATAGATACTGCCTACAGGAAAATTAAAGAGACTTTTGGAGAGAAGAGAACCACGTGTATGAATATCAAGAGCTCAGATGGCAACCCAGTTCTAAGCAAAGAAGGGAAGGCAGAAAGGTGGAAGGAGTATATAGAAGGTTTATACAAGGGTGATGTACTTGAGGACAATATTATGAAAATGGAAGAGGATGTAGATGAAGATGAAATGGGTGATACGATATTGCGTGAAGAGTTTGACAGAGCACTGAAAGACCTGAGTCGAAACAAGGCCCCCGGAGTAGACAACATTCCATTAGAACTACTGACGGCCTTGGGAGAGCCAGTCACGACAAAACTCTACCAGCTGGTGAGCAAGATGTATGAGACAGGCGAAATACCCTCAGACTTCAAGAAGAATATAATAATTCCAATCCCAAAGAAAGCAGGTGCTGACAGATGTGAAAATTACCGAACTATCAGTTTAATAAGTCACAGCTGCAAAATACTAACGCGAATTCTTTACAGACGAATGGAAAAACTGGTAGATGCGGACCTCGGGGAGGATCAGTTTGGATTCCGTCGAAATGTTGGAACACGTGAGGCAATACTGACCTTACGACTTATCTTAGAAGAAAGATTAAGAAAAGGCAAACCTACGTTTGTAGCATTTGTAGACTTAGAGAAAGCTTTTGACAATGTTGACTGGAATACTCTTTTTCAAATTCTAAAGGTGGCAGGGGTAAAATACAGGGAGCGAAAGGCTATTTACAATTTGTACAGAAACCAGATGGCAGTCATAAAAGTCGAGGGGCATGAAAGGGAAGCAGTGGTTGGGAAAGGAGTGACACAGGGTTGTAGCCTCTCCCCGATGTTATTCAATCTGTATATTGAGCAAGCAGTAAAGGAAACAAAAGAAAAATTTGGAGTAGGTATTAAAATTCATGGAGAAGAAGTAAAAACTTTGAGGTTCGCCGATGACATTGTAATTCTGGCAGAGACGGCAAAGGACTTGGAAGAGCAGTTGAATGGAATGGACAGTGTCTTGAAAGGAGGATATAAGATGAACATCAACAAAAGCAAAACGAGGATAATGGAATGTAGTCAAATTAACTCGGGTGATGCTGAGGGAATTAGATTAGGAAATGAGACACTTAAAGTAGTAAAGGAGTTTTGCTATTTAGGAAGTAAAATAACTGATGATGGTCGAAGTAGAGAGGATATAAAAGGTAGACTGGCAATGGCAAGGAAAGCGTTTCTGAAGAAGAGAAATTTGTTAACATCGAATATAGATTTATGCATCAGGAAGTTGTTTCTGAAAGTATTTGTTTGGAGTGTAGCCATGTATGGAAGTGAAACATGGACGATTACTAGTTTGGACAAGAAGAGAATAGAAGCTTTCGAAATGTGGTGCTACAGAAGAATACTGAAGATAAGGTGGATAGATCACGTAACTAATGAGGAGGTATTGAATAGGATTGGGGAGAAGAGAAGTTTGTGGCACAACTTGACTAGAAGAAGGGATCGGTTGGTAGGACATGTTTTGAGGCATCAAGGGATCACAAATTTAGCGTTGGAGGGCAGCGTGGAGGGTAAAAATCGTAGAGGGAGACCGAGAGATGAGTACACTAAGCAGATTCAAAAGGATGTAGGTTGCAGTAGGTACTGGGAGATGAAGCAGCTTGCACAGGATAGAGTAGCATGGAGAGCTGCATCAAACCAGTCTCAGGACTGAAGACAACAACAACATGATACTATTGGTTGTTTTGATTACTGCAGAGAGAATCGCAGTATCACTTAATGAAGACACATTTTACACAATGGAGACAATGCTGTTAGCGTTTATGTTCCTTTTTAAATGTGTTTGTGTTAGCTGCTTCTTCCTTGACTTTAGTAGAAGCAAGAATCGGATTTGCTACGCACACACTAGCCTGGCCCATTTCTTTGGGAGTTTCTGAGTCCATTTCGCTTCCTTGGTTTGAAACTCATGTCATGCCGATGGAAATATTGTTTGCAAGTCCATAATAATGTAAAGAAGAAAAGTCACATCTCCTTATAACCTTTACTGGATAACTACTGGAGAGCTGGAAAATAAAAGGAAGTGAATCGCCTCTGGTGGATGAGTTTCTCAATTCGGCGGAAAAAAATAATTACGAAGCTACTGAAGAGGAGCGCCGTTTAATTAATTCCCTCTGCATTTTATTTATGGTGTATCAGTCGATGAGTCTGGATATTATTTGTAGCCATATTTTAGATCAAAGTTGTTGGGGTGTATGCTTCAGAATTTCGTCTGCCTTTAAACGCGATAGCGGCCGGCGTCGTCGCGTCTTCCAAAAGCGAGCTTCACAACTGCTAGCGAGCTTAGCACATCGGCTGAGCAAACATATTCCTCCTGCCGCTTGTGTAATGGAGAACTGGCAATAATGTAAAATACTTTTGGCTTCTACATGAACGACGATTTCCTTCCTGATGTGGTTCAGAATGGTCCTGTTAAAGCCACTTGATATTTCCGATGAAAAATCTGAAAGATACTTACTTGTGGTAAAACACTGGGCTACCAAATTTATAATTTGGTCCCAAGAGGGCCATTCCACACAGAATCAATAACTAATCTCATATCTGACATTACTAATTATCTCTGTTCATCACCACTACCACAGTAAGATAGGTACCAAAAGTAGTGGCTCGCTAGCTCAGCGTAAGTTTCTTGGACTACATTGGAGACTGTTGTCCGATCAAAGGCTAATTAATTCAAGAGATTCTGAATAGAGCTGAAGTAAACCAGCCAATGAAGATACGTTCTGGCAAGCGTCAGGAAAAGCTGTAGAGGTGGATGAAGGGCAAAAAAGTGGTAAAGTGGTCGTCTTGTGAACGACAATAGGGATTGCTTTCCAGACAAGCTCCTGAATAGGTTTCATTCTGAAACCATCAAAGTGTAAACGGGAGTTCTCGTTCAGTGTCAACGCAACGCTGGTTGCAGTTCCCTAGGTTACTTTTCGTATGCTGCGACTGCAAGATGTCTCATTTGTTGAAAAGAAGCCAACTGCGAATAGACACAACACTGTGCTGCAGTTATTAACACAAAACATCTTGTTTGCGCCCCAAGTTGCATAAGGTTCTATTTTGACGCTCACGCTGGGTATGATTCCACGTTATGCTTTTTGTTTTTCTTTTTTGGCCAACCGTTATTTTTCTTTATGAAGTTAATAATCAGTGGTTCAAATCCACGTCTGACCATTCCGATCATTATGGAGTTTTTCCGTTATTTCCTTATATCGATTTTTTGTTACATTAGTCGCTCGTCGGTGTATCTGTCAATCTGGTAAGACCTCTTTTTCTCAGGAACGAGTAGAGGTATTGATTTGAAATTAATTTTACATACTAATGTCTATGTCCCTTGACAGTGTTAAAAATTTAAGGTTCTATTTAATACAACCAAAAGGTACGGATGTCTGCAAGGATCCCTTTTTCTCAAGAACGAGTAGAAGTATCGAATTGAAATTTATGTCAGATACTAATGGGGGTATAAATAATTTTTATAAGTCAATGTAATCAAAAGATACGGCGATATATGTCACATATGTTCAAACTTGGAAACTTAAGTATTTAGCGGTAAAGAGGTTACCTAGAAGATGAGGCCGTGGAGACGATTATCAACCGGAATGCCGTTTTTTGAGACTTCGTTTCAACCTAGCCTTCACCTCTCAGCTATGTAAGGAGTCCGTGATAAACTGCATATCCCCTTGTCCCGGATGCGTAACTGGGGTAGGTTAGGGACACGCAAGTCGCAGAAGTAGCGTCCAACAGAAACACTTCCACTCGTGTACTGACCCACATGAAATAATAATAATAATAATAACAATGAAATTTCCTGGCAGATTAAAACTGTGGGCCGGACCGAGACTCGAACTCGGGACCTTTGCCTTTCGCGGGCAAGTGCTCTACCAACTGAGCTACCCAAGCACGACTCACGCCTCGTCCTCAACCTTTACTTCCGCCAGTACCTCGCCTCCCGAGTTCGAGTCTCGGTCCGCCACCTTGTTTTAATCTGCCAGGAAGTTTCATATCAGCGCACACTCCGGTGCAGAGTGAAAATCTTATTCTAATAATAATAACAATAATAATAATAATAGCTACTATTATTAATTTTATCATTATCTACAAACATAATTAAGTTGTACGGAACCCTCAGGATGTGAGTCCTATTCGCACTTGTCTTGTTTCTTACGTAAAATTTGCGCTGGTGCTTTACATACATTAATACATACCACATAATATGCTGCATGATAAAAGGTCACTACGTCCTCACCTGCGTAATTATATCAGACGAAATGAGATTTAAAAACGTAAAGGTAAGAATGTGCTCGGAATTTGGGCTTTGCGTGTTTACTGTGCTATGTTTGTGAATTAAATACCTACATCAGCACAGAGTGAAAAATGAAAAGCAAACCTTCCAACAGAAATTCCCGCGTCCTACTGTGCTGGCAGTTTGTGGAGCTGGCTGTTATGTGATTTCACTATAGTGATTAAAAAATCAAGTCAAAAACACGCATTGCGTAGACAACTAGTGAATACCGATGTAGACGAACAAGGTAATTACTGTATCGAGCAGATTTTCTTTAGCCTCCAGAGAGTGTAGAGCACTCTTCCTCACGAAATAGTCACGAACCAATCTTCTGTTTAGGGTGGTGGTCTGTTTGTAGGATTCTAGCTACATATGCCTAGGGTCCGGTTTCGATTGACACATCAGGCTACCATTTTCAAGGCAACCACTTTCGACAAGCACAAGACACCCTAGTCACCTGTGGCATTGTAAGCTGAACAATGAACGTTGCACCATGGTTATGAAGCCTCATTAAACATTTCCCTTCACTACTTACTTTAGGAGAGTCGTTGAAGGTTGGGGAATGACGGAGGCGATAGTTACACCAGGTAGAATCTGTGTCAAAAGTTTTCTTTCATACATGATTCTTTTTATTAATGAGCAAATCGTCATGTAAGGACAGCGGGCGCCGGCCGTGGTGGCCGAATGGTTCTAGGAGCTTCAGTCTGGGAGCGCGCGACCGCTACGGTTGCAGGTTCGAATCCTGCCTCGGGCATGGATGTGTGTGTTGTCCTTAGGTTAGTTAGGTTTAAGTAGTTCTAAGTTCTAGGAGACTGATAACCACAGCTGTTAAGTCCCATAGTACTCAGAGCCATTTGAACCAGGACAGCGGACACTTGTTTCTCATTGAGATATGGAAAATATTGACAATGGACTAGGATTTGAACTCAGAGCTCTTCTTTGTCTGGGTGTGACGCCTTTGGGACGATGCAGCTCCGTCGTTTCATTGTTTCCCCATGATTCTGAACTCTTCAAATTCTCCATGAAGGGCCCTTCTCGATTCAAATACTGATGTGGCACAAGAGTTTACATCGGTCATTTCAACTTGTACCATGCGCACACCAAACTAGACTTGACTAATGCCTACGATTTTTAACACTTCTCCAAGCGTTTTCAACAATAACGGTTGGTACCGGTTTCGACTTCCCATCCGACACAGAACCTTTCGACATATCATTTCAGGTTCAAACACGCCACTCTTAGTTACTGGCGAGAAAGAATTCGACAGTCATCGTCTCTTTGTGTGTAGTCAACGGCGATGATAAGTCCAGGGTTAGACTCCCAGCCGGCACAGAATTTTACGTCAAGTTATTTCCTGTTCCGACAGGTGCACATCTCACTACTGGTGAAATACGCCGATTTTTATTCTCTATTCGTGGCTAGCAGCCCATGTAGTTGCTGCGTTCGAATAACGGTAGGTGAAAACTTTCTCGTCTCGTAATTTCAGATTCAATCAGTTCGCTATTCGTGAAAAACTATAATTTTTTAAATGTGCTTGTGCTTACTTAATAAGCCGGTTAGGGGCAGGATTCGGATCCCCTCCCAACACAAAACTTCATGCTTTTTCATTTGAAGTTTAGTCCTGCATTCACTTTGCTACTTGTGATCAAAGCGATATTTAAGAGCTTCTGTAGTTAGTTTACAGGAGCAATAGTTACTGGATTGGACTGGAGGAACCCATTCCCGAACAAAAATGTTCCTAAAGTACTTTCAAGTTGAAACTTGCCTTTTGAAATTTAATTTATTTTAATAATTTGAGTTTATAAGCCTAATGGGAATGTCACATATAACAGTGTGTTTTCCGATCTTTGCATTACCGTTATATTAATTTGCATCTGTATTGATAGCCATACAGAGCAGTTATCTATTGTGGTGTGTTGTCAAACGACTGTACCGAAAAGGGAGCAGAGGACCTGTACGACAGTTACTTTAGGCGAGTTGCCTTCAAGTCAGTCGAAACGCAATTCAGGTCGTTCAGATACATTTGAACATGATAGTAATACTGCACTTCATTCTAATGTTCAACCAAGCAATGCGTGATTTAAAATTTCCGAAATAATTCTTCTTTGGAGGACATTCACATTAAAATGCGTGATTTACCTTTAGGAAAGAATGCTGGTCAAACCATAACACATTCACCACCAAAATTTCTTCTCATTCTTTCTTGCTAATCTGTTCTCAGACCATGCCACTCAAACTGAAATCCATATGGACCATCTAAATTATACTTCTTCCTATCAATGAATATCACTTTATCACATTCTCAAGTCTACAGTATATGTTCTTCAGCGAACTCCAATCTAACTTGTTTATGTTTGGGCATTAGAACAGGTTTCTGTTGTCGTTTCTTGAATACAAGATGTTGTTATTTGACAAAAATTATCGTACACGTTTGGCAGTTACTGGCAACTGTAAACAAGCATCAAGTTGAGATGAATAACGGCTTGTGGTCCTTTCTCTGACACAAAAGTAACCATTTCTATGCTTCAGATAATTTGCTACTTTGCTCATATTTTCCGTTCTGTCCATATCGTGTGCCAATTCAAGCGAAATTGTAAATCACTGTACTTGAATGGTTCTACTTCTTCGATATTTTACGATTAGATAATCCCATTTCCTTCTACCCACCGATTTTTGCTTTTTCATCACTTGATAACTGTTTTTAGTATGGCTATATCACAGTCGTGTTTTATGTAAACAATACGCAATGTCAGTAATAATGTCTGTTTCGTTTGCAGAAAAGTCACGTACACACATGACGACAGCGCACAGAGCCGACTGCCTTTATGCCGAGCTCCACCTTCTACCACCTGAATCGTTGATTACTCGTTACATAATGTTACGACTGAAACCAAATGGGATACCATTTGACTGCATTTGTCAGTACACTGGATCTCATACTATTGGATACGCACTATGTGCAATTATTTCCTACAGGTATCCATTTCTTCGTAGTGATTTGCGCTACCGTACACCATCCTAGATGGGAGGCGAGGGAGGAGAAGTGGTCGGAGGGGTGGGGGGGGGGGGGGGGGGTAACGGGTCGGCTACAGAAACGGCAATTGGCCACTCCTTAAACTAACAATGCCAAATCCGTAAACAGCCATGCTGAGGCTGCGCTGATGCGGGGCAGAGATAGAGAGTAAACAGTTAGGGATAATACCATGTAAGTTAGGCATATCATCACATAATCGTCACCTCTCTGTTTGCCTCTAAAATACTCATAAAATTTTAAGATGTTCATATGATGTGAGGGGCAGTAGTTTTTGTAATTTTTGCCACAGGGAGTTTTGTTCCTTAGCACATAGGCGGAGGAGATCTCTTTGGAAGTCAGAGCTGATGTTATTACAGGCAGATGTCGTCACCTAACTTGCTTCTTTCCGAGCACGGGGCTGCCAGTGATAGAGTGGAGACATATTTTCGGGGTACTGTTTCTCCATGTCGGGGTACGCTGATTGAGGTGATACGTGCCAGTAGATTTGAATTTTCCGCGATTGCAGATATTTGGGTGACTTGCTAAGAAAAGTTTCTTTTTTTTTCTTCATTCCCAGTGATATACTGTAGAAATTACATTCGTGGTTAACAGACCACTCTTGCGGTATCGTCTCCGTAGTTGTCAAGCATGTGTTCAGGAAATTATTACATCACTTTTCATCCTCCTAACTGCATCTAATACAGAGCTTATTAGTGGTCAGAATTGTTTAATGCATCAGTAGAGCTTTCAGTTTCATACTTACGTCAATGGAAGCGTGAGCGACAAGGTTTGACAGAGAATTTAAACTTTGAGTCAAATATAACTGAAATGCTGTCACGATTTATATTTCAGAGCTATAATATCTTTTTAGACTGAAGTAGGTTTTGATTAACTGCACCCGTAAATTCCAAATTTGTCGTGGACGACTAGAAACTTAGACGCATTTCACAGTTGTGTGAAGTGAAGCACGTTTATACGCATTGCATCTATCATCATTTATTTCAGGTCGGCATGCAGCCAAATAATTTATTATTGACACTAATTAAGGGCAGAAATAGTCGTTACCTAGGTAAGAATTAATATCAGGGTCATGACAAAAGATTGCGCTCACCAAGTCTTTTACTTTTAGAGCACTTTTTTACAAAATACGGTAACAACCTACATTAAGAGATCCGACTAGTCACATTGTACAAATTTGTTCAGAAATTAGCAGAGTTATGGCACAAGAATATTACACACTTAAGTTATAAATAGAATGTCAAACTTAGAACACTTCAAATTCATATATTCGAGGTATTCTAGTTAATTCTTGCCTCTAATTGCATCTCCGACGTAATTTCATGTATTTCTAAATTTTACGCTCGTTATTGGCACCCCATGAACATTAGACAGCGCATTCGGTACTTCGAATAATTAAGGGAACAAATCTCAGTAAATTCTAATACTTGCCCCTCCTCCTACCCAACCCTTCCCCCTTGTCTAGTAAGGTAAAGCCGTATACACCAGAGTAATTATGTGCACTTTTATATAGGTGAAGTCGTGCACTGTTCTATCAACCAGATGCAGGATGGTACTGAAGACAGAGTTTCCCTCATTTTTTTTTTATTGAATATGAAATACTGACAGTAACTAAGTCTACATGGGTGAGCACATACATTACCAAAGTCTTCCTTCCATTTTTTCCATCGTCACGATTACACAAACATAAGGTATGTACAGGGGAAGTACGAAGTTGAGCACCCGTCTTGAAACCGATAGACTCCTCTCTGCTTGAGTAATTTCTCATTCGTCGTCAGCAGTACTTTAAAGCTTCTTGACTAATAGCCCTACGCTATCTTCAACAACAACCTTGCTAACGCAACACCGCAGTAACTGGAGCCCTTTCCAGGGAGCTTTTTCCCTTCCCGACTCCTTACAGCCTGTTTCCGGCAGCACTGCAAGCGCTGCGTAATAACCATATCACTTACTTGGATATGGAACATGTTAAATCAAGCGCCAATGGCCCCATCATTTCCCATGCGTACGTTACGACGAAATACACCGCATTCATGTCTAATCCGTTTCATTTGCGCCACGTAATCAAGTACGCTTCATGAAATACGAACCGTTGGGTGAATCTGAAATATCGTGTTTCCTGCGCTGCTGTTGAATGGATTGATTTGCAATTAATACAGGGAGCAATTAGCTTTTACCAGTTCTGTAAAATCAGACACTTGTTGTTCCCACCCCCCCCCCCCCACCCCCGCCATCTCCCCCTGTTGTGCAGAAATATTACAGAAGAACAGCTCTAATTTTGAGCTTCGTATCTGCGAAACGCAAATGTGATTAGCGGTAGAAAGTTTTGCGGAACTGAGAGATCCCGCGAATTGCGTTTCATTGATGTTACCTAGACAGAAGTAGCTAAAATATCAAAATGCTCTACGGAAGGAGGAAAGAAACAATACGGTTTAACGTCTCGTCGACAGCGCCATTATTTGAGGCGCAATGCAGCTTCGGAATACGAAGAAATAGGGAAGAAATGTCCTGTTCAAAGAAACCATCCAGGAATTTGCCTGGTGCACTTTAGGCTAACCACGGAAAGCGTAAAGGTAAGAACGCACAGAGCAGAACTGTGCGGTACGGCACGACTCGGTCCTACTTGCTATACCGCATCTGAACTGCAGCGGTGCGACAATACGTAACAATTTTGTATGTAAGTCGTTCTGCAGCCTCCGAGCAAAACTGACGAAAGTGAGATAGATGTGACAATAATTTCTTTGTTAAGTTAGGGATACGTCTAGACATTTCTATTTGTGAACGTCGACGACCTTGGAAAGTGGAGCCTTTCATGGTCAGATATAGCGTCGAAACTGGAAAGAAATACCTTGAATATACCAGGCTCAAAAGAATTACCACACCCGATAGTTACACCGCCTCAAGTGATTGTTAGAGGCAAAGCTTTTCCATTGAAACCTATTTGAAGAGATCTTATCCTGGTACACAGTTAAATGACCAATCGAAAAAAGTTTACAGTTGTCTATAACAGAGACCGAAGAGAATAATGTGTTAAAAATTTAGGATTTATTATCGCAAGATCTGTCACAGTCTGGAACATGTAAGCAACTTGATTCTTGCCACTTGTGTCCTGCACAACTTTCTCGGACACGGTACAGTCTTGTTTGACGACGAAATACTGAATACATACAATTAGAAGGCTTTCATGAAATAGCAGGTAATTTTGTAAATAATGCTATCCAGACACGAGATTGATTACGATTGATTCAAAGGTGATTTCACGTCGCAGCAAGGTAGTTTAGTCCGGAAAAATGACATGGTAAACAGTGGATGTCCATGAAGAGGAAATAAGTTGTACGAAAATGTAATGAAAGGCATAAAAATCATTTATGGGGGCATTTCAAAGCTGTTGTCTACCCAACCGCGGTACCAAATGTAGAGACTCTTCGTGCTCGTATTGTGGACGGCTGTAATACAACATGTCATTCTCCAGGGCTGCATCAGCGCATCAGGGATTCCATGCGACAGAGGGTGGATACATGTATCCTCGCTAACGGAGGACATTTTGAACATTTCCTGTAACAAAGTGAAGTCACGCTGGTACGTTCTGTTGCTGTGTGTTTCCGTTCCATCATTAATGCGATTTAAAGAGAAGTAATAAAATGAGCTGTAACATGGAAATTAAGCGTTTCCGGACACATGTCCACATAACATATTTTCTTTCTTTGTGTGTGAGGAATGTTTCCTGAAAGTATGGCCGTACCTTTCTGTAACACCCTGTATATATATGTTTACTCCCGTTTCCTTGGCAATTTCTTTTTCTGGTGCCATTCATGTAACACTCTGGATATCTACTTATACATTCAACTAACTTTTGCTCATCTAACGCTATTTTGATAAACAAACTTTCGTTTCGCATGTCATAAGAGCTGCGATCCGAATGTCATGCTGCGTCGCGACACTTGCTATACCACACTTGTGACAACGGAACTACGCGACCACTCCTGCCGTGCAGTTCCGCTGCGCTCTGTCCCATACGATTAGATTTCCTATTAACAATGTTTACCGCGTCGTGCCTCGTCGCCCAGCTGAACTACAGTTGCGCTTGGCGCGGTCTTAACTTCAATGTGGATGGCCAGACGGAGATTCACCGAATGTGAACATAGTGTGCTAATCAATACGCCACATCACTAGATAAAACTATGCGACACGTTTATTTAAATGGTAGAAGAGAGAGGTACAATCTGTCAGTTACGGGGGTTTTGACGAAGCCGATTAACATAATAAGAAAAAACTAAATTCGTGTTTGCTAACATGCAAAAAAGTAATGGTTCAAATGGCTCTAAGCACAGTAGGGACTTAACATCTGAGGTCATCAGTCCCCAAGCCGTAGAACTAATTAAACTTAACTAACCTAAGGACATCACACACATCCAAGCCCACGGCAGGATTCGAACATGCGACCCTAGCACCAACTCGGTTCCGGACTGAAGTGCCTACAACCGCTCGTCCACAGCGGCCGGCGCTAAAATGCAATTTCAGAACTTAGAATGAACTATTTTGGCCACTTAAAATAAACTCAGCCAACCCACAACACACATCATGAAAAATAATTAAAACTGGTGTAACTGGCGTCACATTTAGATGAAACACACAGAGGTTACAGAAACTAGACTTCCAAAACTTTACTTTTGTTAATGTTGTAGCTTAATAGACTTCTTCAGACCCTCAGGTGCGAAGGTTCTCGACTTTCAGAAATGGTTCTGGTTACTACAGAAAACTTGTGTTCGAAGTGACGTCACGGTGGCTCCAATTGAAAATAGCCAGTGCTAGTAGAAAGTTTGAGGGAAAACTGTTCCTTTCAAAATTAATAACTAATCCCGAAGCAGGCCGAAAGGGATACAAAAGACAAATAAAAGCTATCGTTTTCTGGCATACAATGAACCAAAATGGCTCTAAGCACAGTAGGGACTTAACATCTGAGGTCATCAGTCCCCAAGCCGTAGAACTAATTAAACTTAACTAACCTAAGGACATCACACACATCCAAGCCCACGGCAGGATTCGAACATGCGACCCTAGCACCAACTCGGTTCCGGACTGAAGTGCCTACAACCGCTCGTCCACAGCGGCCGGCGCTAAAATGCAATTTCAGAACTTAGAATGAACTATTTTGGCCACTTAAAATAAACTCAGCCAACCCACAACACACATCATGAAAAATAATTAAAACTGGTGTAACTGGCGTCACATTTAGATGAAACACACAGAGGTTACAGAAACTAGACTTCCAAAACTTTACTTTTGTTAATGTTGTAGCTTAATAGACTTCTTCAGACCCTCAGGTGCGAAGGTTCTCGACTTTCAGAAATGGTTCTGGTTACTACAGAAAACTTGTGTTCGAAGTGACGTCACGGTGGCTCCAATTGAAAATAGCCAGTGCTAGTAGAAAGTTTGAGGGAAAACTGTTCCTTTCAAAATTAATAACTAATCCCGAAGCAGGCCGAAAGGGATACAAAAGACAAATAAAAGCTATCGTTTTCTGGCATACAATGAACCAAAATGACTACATATTTTATTGAGCCTCGTCGTGTGATACTCGCATGAAAAGAATCATTTCCCCAACTTTAGAATCCTACTCATAACATTACAGTAAGAGCGTACTGAATAAACTAAGCTGCTACATTGCACAGCATCGCAGTAAGACTGGCAAGCAAGCAAGCAAGGTTTCTGTTAGCCTGTTTGTCTTGGGTGTAGCGTGGCTTGGATTTGAGTAAAGCAGCTTGCCCCCGTCGGCTGAATCACGCGCCAGCTTGCCTGCCTGGCTAACAGACAGGTGTTGGCCGGGAAAACTGGAATGTGTACGGAAATTTGTGGTAAGGTCTTATGGGACCAAACTGCTGATGTCATCGGTCCGTAAGCTTACACACTACTTAATCCAGCTTAAACTAACTTACGCTAAGGAAGGATGACACACACACACCCATGCTCGAGGGAGGATTCGAACCTCCGACAGGGGAAGCCACGCTGACCGTGACAAGACGCCTCAGATCGCTCAGCTACCCCCTCGCGGCGAATGTGTACGTTTCTGGAAAGTAGCTGTAGGGCAGTGAAACTATGAGCTGGTGACAAGTTTTGTGCATCCATGTATCATCACGGTACACGGAACTCGTAGTGTAACTGACTCTGTAAAGCACGATATGCAACAGTTTCGTGGTAGATCCGGCGACAGAGTGCGACGCGGGAACAGACACAAGTGTTTCGGAGCATGCTGTTTAGAGCACATCTTTGAACAGGGGTCTTGCAAGCCGCTGATGATAGTAATACGCTACGGAGGACGTCCATCCGCGCTGAAGTGAGGACTGAGGTAGTAATCTAAAGCACCAAGACACATGTGGACTATGTGAACATTTTTGAGGACCAGCCGCACCCATTCATGCTTTGTCTTCTCCCAACGGAGGTACATCGTCCAGTAGAATAACTGTTGGAGTCGCAAACCCAGAGTTGTGCCACAGTGATTTGAGAAGCATGGTAATGGACTCACACTCACGTATTGGCCAAAATCGCGCTCTCTGAACTCTGTGGAACGATTCTGAAACACTGTCGGGCCAAAAAAACCTCAGCCCGTAATTTACGACGAATGGACGACTTGTGCATAGAGGTCTGGTGCCATTCACGTGCAGAAACCTGTCAAGGACTTGTCGAATCCATGCCACAGAGAATCGCTGCTGTATTGTATCCCAAAGATGGACCAACACGCTATTAATCATTAAACATCTGGCAACATTGTTTTGGCTCATCAGTGACTGTGTGCGTGTGTGTCATCCATACGTATCCTGGATGCCTGCGTCAATTTTAGCCAAACTAGCTGTACAGGACGTGGACAAATTAATATGAATATCATGCAGTAGAGTACGTGTTGTTGCAAACGGCACCATTGTGTACGTGTAAATACTAAGACTATGCTGCAGTGCGCAGCTGAAGTGCGAAGTCCTAGAGATTATATTTCAGCGTATTATACGCTTCGCTCTACGACGGTTAACACAAACTATCGGTAAAATGTGCGATATCTCGGACTTCCAAAAAGGCCAACTCTTTGCTGCCGGGTCAGCGGGAGCATCTGTGACGAAAACGGTTTAACTGTTTAGCGTTTCACCATCGACAGTATCCACGGTAAGGACAACATATATATATATATATATATATATATATATATATATATATATATATATATATATATATAAAACATAGTTCATTGTCGGCGAAGAGGAATATTACGCAAAAGCCGAAGCTGACTGAGACCGACGAACATTAAAAAAGGATTGTGGTCAGACTGTAGAACTCAAGACTGACTTTTGACTAATATTGTGTTGAGAAAACTGGCTATAATTGATGGAAAGTCTTTACTGTGAAACCCTTGAAACGGAAGCCAAAGGAAAGTTGTAAAGGTAGTGGTGCAACGATCAAAAAATCTGGACACGTCATGACTGGAAGAAAGTGGTATGATCCGATGAATCATCGTTTAAATTGTTTTCTACAGATGTCCGGGCTTATGTGTGGAGAACCCCAAAAGAAGCCTACGATCCGGGCTGCTTACTTCCTACAGTCAAGCACTCACTGGCCAAATTACTGCGAATGAATATACCAAAAATGAAATGCTTACTAAGACTACCACATTGCTGCTAAACACTGCCACATTCCAAGATGATAATGCGACCACACACACAGTCAAAAAGGTTCTGGCGTGGTTTGCGGCGCATCAGAATATCATCAAACATCTTCCATAGCCAGCACGATCACCTGACCTCAACATCATTGAATCGTTGCGGGGAGTTTTAGAACAGAGAGTAACATGCAGGTTTCCAGCTCCAGCATCGTTGAAGCAATTGACGGATGTTATGGTGCGCCGGCCGTGGTGGTCGAGAGGTTCTAGGCGCAGGTTCGAATCCCGCCTCGGGCATGTGTGTGTGCGGTGTCCTTAGGTTAGTTAGGTTCAGGTAGTTCTGATGACCTCAGAAGTTATGTCCCATAGTGCTCAGAGCCATTGTGAACCATTCGTTGTGGTGCAAGAACAGGAAGAGCATGGAAACTTTTTATACCATCTAAGAATCTATTCCTCGAAAAACTGCAGCTATTCTCAAAGCCAATGTTCATATTACTTAGTCCATGCCTTATAAATATGCCACCCTGTATCCAAAGAAATTGGAGTATCGCGTCCCTAGCATGCTTCCACGTAATAAACAAGTAAACAGACGACGCACGTAATTCGCAAATGGAACAAGTCTCCAAATACAGAATGTTTTTAGATTAGTCGGCCAGGGTAACAATGCTAGTTGTACGAGAACTTCAATTGAAGGGAAAGATCACGGTTAAGCGTCCTACTAACGACGACGACGGAGACCCGACATATTGATGACCGGACATAAATTTGAATCACCGTCCTCTCGAATACGAGTCCGTCTCGAAAGTCTTCCTTTACTGCAAGAGCAGACTTGAATCCTCAGAGGTCATTATTTACTTTTATTTTGATGTGGGGATGTGATTGAATTGGTTAACTGGTCAAGGATACCCCTTCGTTTAAAGCTCAGTCCGACTAATCACTTGTGATCTTTTTCGTTTTCAGAGACGCCGAGGCGATGAGAACGCTCCTTCCTGAGAAACTGAAAAATAATGTTTATGGCACGTAGGCGCACTAATGGGTCACTTACATACAATGGGAGCACCAGTAGAGATTGTTCGACTATTCTAGAGGTATTAATTTTTATCCGGATATAAAGAACCATTGCCGGGAGGAATCTAAATATTGCACCCGAAATATTTGTTTTTCTCTGGAATGAGTGCAATAATTTCACGCTGCGAGACGCACCCGGAACGCAGTCGAATAGGCCAATTAGTCAGCTTGATATTATTTGGCTACGCGACGCCCGGAGCGCCATTTTACGGTCCGTTGCAGCCGGCGGCTCGAATAATTTGTTACAGCGCGTAAATTTGGGCGCGAATTTAATAAACAGTCGCCGCAAGTGGCACCGGGCGCCACAGCGTGTGAAATTTGATGGCGCTTTGACTTTGCGAAAGAGCTCGAGAGATTGCAGTGGGGCAGTGCATCAGCACGGCAGGGTGCGCGGCTGACGTGAATTTAGGCATTGTGACGCCTCTGAAAGCTGTCTGAGTGGAGTTCCGATTACGGCAGGCTCAACTAGTACACATCTTCCCGCGACAGGAGAGGAGAACTTTGGGAACGGGTGAACGGTGTGTGTGTGTGTGTGTGTGTGTGTGTGTGTGTGTGTGTGTGTGTAAGGGGGGGGGGGGGGCGAGTACCTTATCATACTTTCGTCTCCCAACGCCGAATAAATTAATACACTGTTTAGGCTGTCTGTTACTCGGTCATTGTTAAATGGTAGCTGACTGTCGTGACGTCGCTGACCTGTTCATAGGCTGAGCTAAGATTGGGTACCCAGTATACAGTATATCCATAACCAGAACTGTTTCATATATGGAGGTGCCATTTTCGCTCAGTTTTACACATTAGTCTGGCGAATTTTAAGGAGTGGAGAAATAAATTCCTGTGTTTATAGCTGCCAAGATATAAGACCAGCTATGAGTTCTTTTTATGGTATTGTAAACATCGTGCTTATAAGGTTCCGCTACAATTTCAAAAAATCATAACTTTGAGCATTGTGTACTTTTTGTAAAATTTTTGGCGACCATCAAAATCTTTTTCTGTTGTGCAAGAATTTCAATAAACGCCCCATCGTCGCTCGTAGAACGTCAAGGCGACACTCGAGTTCTGCCTATGAGAGTCAGCATTCCAGAATCATCAGCTGAGATTGATTCATTGATTATTGCACGAAGCGTGGCAATGTCACTGATATGTAGACGCGATCCTTGACGTAATCACACAAAAATAAATCTTAACGGCCTAACGTCGGGACAGCGCAGCGGCCATGTGATGGGACCATCACCAGCCATCCACCTTTCAGAAAATGTGGCATTTAGCACGTACCACACGCTCAAACTCCAATGTGGGAGTCAACCATCATGCTGAAAGATGATAAACGGCTGCAGCTCTTCGATATGTAACAACAGGAACAGATCGTCTATCTCCAGGGTAGCTTTTATTGTAATGTTATTCTGGGCGAGAGAAATGGGCCCATCGCACCACCGTACATTAGGCCACACCAAACATTAAGTTTCAGGCTACCATGAATGTGTTCACGTGTATTTTGTGGGTTTTCGGAGCTCCAAATAATCCTAGTGTTAAGGGGATTCACGTGTCCAGAAATGTGGGAAGTTTCTTGATACGGAAACAAGCAGTCTTTCAGGTAGTCATTGTCACCGTAAATGGAGGTCAACAAGAAACACGCGATTACATACTGAAGAGGTCGATCATTTGGATGTAATGCTTCGACCATTTGCACTTCGCACGCAAATAGAAGTAACCGCTGATATAACGCTTTATGGGCAGTTGACCTAGTTTCCTGTAATTCGCGTGATAAACGATGAGTTCATCTCTGGACGCTGCGCTGAAATGCAGTTTCCACTCTGTCAACACTTGCTTCAGATACATGGCGGCCGGCCGGAGTGGCCGAGCGGTTCTAGGCGCTACAGTGTATAACCGCGCGACCGCTACGGTCGCAGGTTCGAATCCTGCCTCGGGCATGGCTGTGTGTGATGTCCTTAGGTTAGTTAGGTATAAGTAGTTCTGAGTTATAGGGGACTGATGACCTCAGAAGTTAAGTCCCATAGTGCTCAGAGCCATTTTTTTTTTTGAAAGATGAAAACAGGTAGTAAACTCTCGAACGATGTCTATGTTTTTGACCTGACAGTTGCCATGATTGTGACACATGGCGACGTCCATTTCAAGGACAGCGTTTGGCACTGCCTGTTTTTAAACAACCACAGTATGCTTCTTTTTGCCAGTAATTTGTTACCACACTAGAGTAGATAATCACATTATCACAGATCTGGATTCTGCGTACCTGATCCTCCACATCGCCTCCTCGTGGTGTGTCGCATTATGATACAGTTCAAGTAAAATCGGTTACGTAGGACAAAGGAAAAAATAAAACTTTGAGAGCTGCTGAACGTTTTACAACACACCACGATTCCGTAAGCAATAGTTTCCAAGTTATGATTTTTCGAAATGATAGCGAGACTCTACAGACACCGTGTATTTTCCTGTGCGAATGGAAAGGAATTCTACGACACAACATCTGTGGAACTATATCAAACAGTAATCAGACAATCGCGCTATTACACTCCTGGAAATGGAAAAAAGAACACATTGACACCGGTGTGTCAGACCCACCATACTTGTTCCGGACACTGCAAGAGGGCTATACAAGCAATGATCACACGCACGGCACAGCGGACACACAAGGAACCGCGGAGCTGGCCGTCGGATGGCGCTAGCTGCGCAGCATTTGTGCACCGCCGCCGTCAGTGTCAGCCAGTTTGCCGTGGCATACAGAGCTCCATCGCAGTCTTTAACACTGGTAGCATGCCGCGACAGCGTGGACGTGAACCGTATGTGCCGTTGACGGACTTTGAGCGAGGGCGTATAGTGGGCATGCGGGAGGCCGGGTGGACGTACCGCCGAATTGCTCAACACGTGGGGCGTCAGGTCTCCACAGTACATCGATGTTGTCGCCAGTGGTCGGCGGAAGGTGCACGTGCCCGTCGACCTGGGACCGGACAGCAGCGACGCACGGATGCACGCCAAGACCGTAGGATCCTACGCAGTGCCGTAGGGGACCGCAACGCCACTTCCCAGCAAATTAGGAACACTGTTGCTCCGGGGGTATCGGCGAGGACCTTTCGCAACGGTCTCCATGAAGCTGGGCTACGGTCCCGCACACCGTTAGGCCGTCTTCCGCTCACGCCCCAACATCGTGCAGGCGGCCTCAAGTGGTGTCGCGACAGGCGTGAATGGAGGGACGAATGGAGACGTGTCGACTTCAGCGATGAGAGTGGCTTCTGCCCTGGTGCCAATGATGGTCGTATGCGTGTTTGGCGCCATGCAGGTGAGCGCCACAATCAGGACTGCATACGACCGAGGCACACAGGGCCAACACCCGGCATCATGGTGTGAGGAGCGATCTCCTGCACTGGCCGTACACCTCTGGTGATCGTCGAGGGGACACTGAATAGTGCACGGTACATCCAAACCGTCATCGAACCCATCGTTCTACCATTCCTAGACCGGCAAGGGAACTTGCTGTTCCAACAGGACAATGCACGTCCGCATGTATCCCGTGCCACCCAACGTGCTCTAGAAGGTGTAAGTCAACTACCCTGGCCAGCAAGATCTCCGGATCTGTCCCCCATTGAGCATGTTTGGGACTGGATGAAGCGTCGTCTCATGCGGTCTGCACGTCCAGCACGAACGCTGGTCCAACTGAGGCGCCAGGTGGAAATGGCATGGCAAGCCGTTCCACAGGACTACATCCAGCATCTCTACGATCATCTCCATGGGAGAATAAAAGCCTGCATTGCTGCGAAATATGGATATACACTGTACTAGTGCCGACATTGTGCATGCTCTGTTGCCTGTGTCAATGTGCCTGTGGTTTTGTCAGTGTGATCATGTGATGTATCTGACCCCAGGAATGTGTCAATAAAGTTTCCCCTTCCTGGGAAAATGAATTCACGGTGTTCTTATTTCAATTTCCAGGAGTGTATTTTCCTTGTTTTGTATCATTTGTTTTCTGAGTCATTTGATGCAATCAGCCACGAGTTTCTCTCGTGTGCTAATCTCCTCGTCACAGAATATCACGTACACCCAACGTTCTCAATCTTTTGTCGAATACATTCCACTCTCTGTCTCTCCCCATAATTTTTACCCCCTACACATCCCTCATGTACAATGAATGTCCTATCACTTTGTCTGTTCTCGTTATCAATGGTTTCTATGTTCCTCTCCTGTCTGATTCTGCGCAGAGCCTCTTCATTTCTCATCTGATCAGTCCACGTAGTCAACGTCCCTCTATATTACCACATCGCAAACGTTCCAATTCTTTTCTGTTCCGGTTTCCCCACAATCCACGTTTCACTTCCTTAAAATCCTGTTCTCCAGACGTACATTATACGAAACTTGCTCCCCAAATCAAGGCAGATCTTTAACTCTTGCAGACTGCTTTGGGCTAGGAGTGTCCACATTCGGCATTGAATGAGACCATCCGCATATTTTTTGGACCACCCTTTTTTATACTAGTGCTCTTCAAAATTGGACCAATTTTACATGTTCATGAAAATTTTCGTTTAAACCTCTTTTTTTTTTTGCTAATATCGCTGAAATTAATCCATCTATCAATAATGTCGTTCAGAAAAAAGATATGGATAGATAAATTCTGCATTCGATGAAACCAGAAGTGAATTTATTGGACCACCCATTTGTGTACAGCTCCTCATTATAGTTGGACCATTTCTCATCATCAATGAAGACAATTCGAAATGTAGTTCTTCAGCAATTCTTACGCACACTCTTTTAAATACAGAACTACAGCAACCGATTGTCTTGTAATTATTTAATATAATAATAGAATAAAATATTAAAATTTGAAAAATAATATTAGAACGTTTTTCATATATCGAGGGTTTAGAACGGAGACCTCGTATCTGCAGACGTCAGAAAAAGTCCTGGCTCAAAAAAAAAAAAATTGTAACTGAAATAAATATATGTTATAACAAAATGATGAATAAAAGACAATTCAAAACCTGGGAGTAATAAATGATTATTCTCTAAATAGAAATAAATCAAAGCAATCAAAATTCTCATTAATAAGTTATGTTTTTTAGCTCCCCTGTAAAATTTGTCTTTTGTCAGATACGTGGTTTCCGTTCTTAACCTTCGATATAATATAGTGATACCCATTTAACTGATATGAAGGAGGCAGGAAGAGAGAGACCTTCCTTGAAATTAAGTAGTGTTTATTATATTTTGTAATTACAAAATTTTACATAGATGTATGAGATGAAAATGGTAAAAGTAGATATTTACAGAAATTGCCCATACGTCGACGTTTGACTGTCATTGCACCACTCGGCTCTTCAAAGTCTGTAATTTCCGAGTCCGACGCCCCCTCACTCGGCTCCTCGAAGTCAGTAATTTTCGTCACCTCATATACACTCCTGGAAATTGAAATAAGAACACCGTGAATTCATTGTCCCAGAAAGGGGAAACTTTATTGACACATTCCTGGAGTCAGATACATCACATGATCACACTGACAGAACCACAGGCACATAGACACAGGCAACAGAGTATGCACAATGTCGGCACTAGTACAGTGTATATCCACCTTTCGCAGCAATGCAGGCTGCTATTCTCCCATGGAGACGATTGTAGAGATGCTGGATGTAGTCCTGTGGAACGGCTTGCCATGCCATTTCCACCTGGCGCCTCAGTTGGACCAGCGTTCGTGCTGGACGTGCAGACCGCATGAGACGACGCTTCATCCAGTCCCAAACATGCTCAATGGGGGACAGATCCGGAGATCTTACTGGCCAGGGTAGTTGACTTACACCTTCTAGAGCACGTTGGGTGGCACGGGATACATGCGGACGTGCATTGTCCTGTTGGAACAGCAAGTTCCCTTGCCGGTCTAGGAATGGTAGAACGATGGGTTCGATGACGGTTTGGATGTACCGTGCACTATTCAGTGTCCCCTCGACGATCACCAGAGGTGTACGGCCAGTGTAGGAGATCGCTCCCCACACCATGATGCCGGGTGTTGGCCCTGTGGGCCTCGGTCGTATGCAGTCCTGATTGTGGCGCTCACCTGCACGGCGCCAAACACGCATACGACCATCATTGGCACCAAGGCAGAAGCGACACTCATCGCTGAAGACGACACGTCTCCATTCGTCCCTCCATTCACGCCTGTCGCGACACCACTGGAGGCGGGCTGCACGATGTTGGGACGTGAGCGGAAGACGGCCTAACGGTGTGCGGGACCGTAGCCCAGCTTCATGGAAACGGTTGCGAATGGTCCTCGCCGATACCCCAGGAGCAACAGTGTCCATAATCTGCTGGGAAGTGGCGGTGCCGTCCCCTACGGCACTGCGTAGGATCCTACGGTCTTGGCGTGCATCCGTGTGTCGCTGCGGTCCGGTCCCAGGTCGACGGGCACGTGCACCTTCCGCCGACCTTTGGCGACAACATCGATGTACTGTGGAGACCTCACGCCCCACGTGTTGAGCAATCGGCGGTACGTCCACCCGGCCTCCCGCATGCCCACTATACGCCCTCGCTCGAAGTCCGTCAACTGCACATACGGTTCACGTCCACGCTGTCGCGGCATGCTACCAGTGTTAAAGACTGCGTTGGAGCTCCGTATGCAACGGCAAACTGGCTCACACTGACGGAGGCGGTGCACAAATGCTGCGCATCTAGCGCCATTCGACGGCCAACACCGCGGTTCCTGGTGTGTCCGCTGTGCCGTGCGTGTGATCATTGCTTGTACAGCCCTCTCGCAGTGTCCGGAGCAAGTATGGTGGGTCTTACACACCGGTGTCAATGTGTTCTTTTTTCCATTTCCAGGAGTGTATATAGTCCAGGTCTTCGTCAGCATCTAGTTCGTCAGTTTCATCTGGTTGGAGGAAGTTACCGCATGAGCTCCCCTTGCAATTGACATAAATTAATGAGCACTTAATACCAGCCTTCCGACACTCACAACTACCTGCACAGCCCTTGTTAAATTTGCAGGAAATTGTTGAGAGAAGAGACTGTGGAGCTGGTTCCTTGGAGGCAGTAACGGGGCCAAGACCAAACTCTGAAGTCTGCCATCCCCAGAAGAGCGGATCCATCTGGTGTCGTATCCACATTTGTACTTGTAAGTAGGTCCTCAAGTAATGCTGGCGAGACGCTTCCGACGTTGGTGGTGGGGATGCTTGGTGAATCTGGGTTTCTGAATCGCGTTGGAAAACAGGCCGAATCGCAATTTGTCTAAAGTGTCTCCTGCCGTACTTCCCTAGAGGGTTGCTAAAAATCGGAGGCCAGCTTCGACAATAGCTTCAGTTTGAATGTCATGCTCTAAGAAATGTTTGATGTCTTCCAGAACACATTTATTTCTACCAGTAGATTGACCACCTTCTTCTCGCCCTGATCGAAGAGTGCTGAAGTTGTGTAACATCCATTTATGGCGTGGAGAAGTATGAGTGGCTGTCTGACGTTGTTTGCCAGTTTGAAACTGCTGGAACCAAATACTTTTGATGACGTGTTTCCTCTTCCAGATTTCAAGAAATATATATTTGCTGATGGTGTGGCTAGGGCACTGAGGATGATAAGGTCCGTATCCTCACCAACAACAACAACCTTTTCATGTTCCTGTGATACCTCAGGCGCTGTGGTCAAAATTAGGTGGTCTGCGTCTTCATTAGCTTGCTTTACTGAGAAGCCTTCACCTTCAAGCCTCGAAATTAGCAAGCTAATGAGACGTTCTTTATTTCTTTTATTGGAAAGGAATTGCTTCTGAGTCATAGTCACCATCATTAACTCGGTAAAGATGACCTCAGGAGTGCTGTGTATTTGGCTTAGCGGAGGCGCTCAGTATATTTGATGCTCTTGGTGGGCAGGTCTTCTGGGTAGCCATCGAACACCACACTTGTCGCACTTCCGCTGCAGTGTCTTTTTAAATATTCAACGTATTTGGTTAGCATTAACTGGAAAGTTTCACCATTATTCCACAACTCAGTGGAGAAGAAATCAACCATCGACGACAAATGCTGCTTCTTCCAGGTTTACATCATTCAGTGGCGTGAACAAGTCATATAACACTGACTTTAGTCTTCGTCATTCCAGATGCATCGAACAAAGAAAGAGGATAGGGTGCCAGCTCATATCGGAAGAATTCTTTAAACTGTTCGTCAGATTTCTTGAGGAGTGTTATTCGGTGGAATATGGTTTCAGGGTTCACTGGTACATCCTCCCCATGAATGGTCACCTTAGATTTAAATCCCTGTATACTCATCACTCTTTTCTTTCGGACAAACTTGATGCTGTCAAAGTTTTGACCAACTAGGGCAGCCATTGAGGATTTGCCCATTTCAAAGGCTCTGTGACAGTTGATTGAGTCATCTCCAACAATTCCTGTGCTGATGGACATAACAAATTTAGTAACAGGAAAATGAGGATGGGATTGAAACCAGTCAATAAATTTCTGAAGGTCTGCATTATCACACTGAACTCTAGCATCCCTCTCATCAACATGTTGCTCTGAGGTAGTGAGTGATACCCCATAAAACTCTTCAACCTGCTGGGTCACTGTAGTAGCAGTTGGCATGGACAGACTCCATCTACTCCGAGTACTGTTACATGAATAGCAATGAAAGTACATACTTAGCCATACAGAAACGGGTTGTCCATTTCACTTTTGGTCTCATCAAATGCAGAATTTATTCATCTATATCGTTTGTATGAACCACTTTATTGATACATGGGTTAGTTTCAACGATATTACCAAACAACATAGGTTAAAACTAAAATTTTTCATGAACATGTAAAATTGGTCCAATTTTGAAGGGCACTAGTATGGAAACGGGCGGTCCAAAAAATAGGCGGGCTGTCTTATTCAATGCAGAATTTCATTCCCTACAATTTTTAATTCCACTGTTTTGATATTGTGAGACATTTACGAGATATAACCATAAAACCGAAAAATATCCGTTTTTCGGGTACATTTTTGCCCCCACCACTTTTCCACATCTCCGACGAAGGAAAACCTGGGATAGTTATATTGGGCTACAAACGAAGTCATTAAAACAATAAAACCTTTTGTAGCAATTATTTCCAATGTGTCTAACTTTTAGGTTTAACCCTAGTGGACTAGTATGCGGGTGGATCGTCGGCGCAAGCGTGCGACGGCGGCCATCTGGCAAACCCATGTCCGGTCTGACGATGCATTTGTCCCTTACTTGCGTTCGCCTTAATCTCTCTTTCTTTCTCTCTGTCTTTCTCTATCTCGCCTTTAATGGGACGAACGTCTCATCTGCTCCGAAATCAGTGTGGCCGTTGAGCTCGACAAGACTAGAGCTGCTACGAAAATGTCTAACGTTGAAATGTTTTGTATCCATCATACAAATGGAAAACCGATTTGTTTGGAAACGGATACAGTACACAAGTGCGTAGATGTGTTATAATTGGGGGGGGGGGGGGGTGGGGGGGGTGATAATAATTTGCATTCGGCTTTAAAATAAAACTAGCAATTTTAACAAGGTAAGAGTGACTATGATTTTGAAAATGTACAGCATCTTGTAAAATGGTGACATATGTCGTCTGCCAACAAAACATATTGACAGATAAGATCTACCGCGTTGAAAAATCGAACTGCAGCACAATTTTCTTCGAACGACATGCGTTGCTAATGTTTGGACCATGAACGTGTTGCTGTTCCAATTAAATTTCAGCCGATGTACAGATTGAACAGTGGGGTGAAAGACACGTCCCTGTGTTACGATCTTTTTAATCCATGCACTTCGTTCTTGGCCATCCACTCTGGTTACTCCCCCTTGGTTCTTGTACATATTATACACTACTGGCCATTACTATTTCTACACAAGGAAGATGACGTGCTACAGACGCGAAATTTAACCGACAGGAAGAACATGCTGTGATATGCGAATGATTAGCTTTTCAGAGCATTCACACAAGGTTGGCGCCGGTGGCGACATCTACAACGTGTTGACATGAGGAAAGTTTCCAACCGATTTCTCATACACAAACAGCAGTCGACCGGCGTTGCCTGGTGAAACGTTGTTGTGATGCCTCGTGTAAGGAGGAGAAATGCGTACCATCACGTTTCCGACTTTGATTGCGGTTTATCTCTAACGGATCATGCAGCCACATCTCGATCTCTGAGTCAACAAATGGGGACGTCTGCAAGACAACAAGCATCTGCATGAACAGTTCGACGACGTTTGCAGCAGAGTGGACTATCAGCTCGGAGACCATAGCTGCGGTTACCCTTGACGCTGAATCACAGACGGGAGCGCCTGCGATTGTGTACTCAACGACGAACCTGGGTGCACCAATGGCAAAACGTCATTTTTTCGGATGAATCCAGGTTCTGTTTTCAGCATCATGATGGTCGATTCCGTGTTTGGCGACATCGCGGTGAACGCACATTGGAAGCGTGTATTCGTCATCGTCATACTGGCGTATCACCGGACGTGATGGTATGTGGTGCCATTGATTACAGGTCTCGGTCACCTCCTATTCGCATTGACGACACTTTGAACAGTGGACGTTAAATTTGAGATGTGTTACGACCTGTGGCTCTACCCTTCATTCGATCCCTGTGAAACCGTATATTTTAGCAGGATAATGCATGACCGCATGCTGCAGGTCCTCTACGGGCCTTGTTGGATACAGAAAATGTTCGACTGCTGCCCTAGCCAGCACATTCTCCAGATCTCTCACCAGTTAAAAACATCTGGCCAATGGTGGCCGAGCAACTGGCTCTTCACAATACGCGGCACTACTCTTGATGAACTGTGGTATCGTGTTGAAGCTGCATGGGCAGCTGTACCTGTACACGCCATCCAAGCTCTGTTTGACTCAATGCCGAGGCGTATGAAGGCCGTTATTACGGCCAGAGGTGGTTGTTCTGGGTACTGATTTCTCAGGATCCATGCAGCCAAATTGCGTGAAAATGTAATCACATGTCAGTTCTAGTATAATATATTTGTCCGATGAATACCCGTTTATCATATGCATTTCTTCTTGGTGTAGCAATTTTAACCGGCAGTAGTGTATATTCCCCTATTTTTCTCATAATTTCGAGCATCTTGCACCACTTGACATTGCCGACATGTCCTATTAAATGTCTTGATTTTTCTTTAGTCTTGCTTTCATATCAACCGTAACATCAGAACTGTCTCTCTGGTGCCTTTACCTTTCCTAAAGTCAAACTGGTCATCGTCTAAAACAAATCCTCAATTTTCTTTTCCATTATTCAGTATATTATTTTTGTCAGAAACTTGGATGAATGAGCTTTTAAGCGGATTGTGCGATAATTCTCGCAGTTGTTAGGTCTTGCAGTCTTCGGAATTCTATGGATGATATTTTTCCTTCTGCACAAAGCTCTCTTAAATTCTGATCTTTATACTGGATCCCCTGTCTCCTCTAAATCATCTCCTGTGTCTTTTTCTATCACATCAGACCTATCTCCCCCTTCATAGAGGTCTTCAATATTCTCTTTCCACCCATCAGCTCTCCCCTCTGCATTTAACAGATTTAACAGCGGAATTCGCATTCCACTCTTAATGTTACCACCCATGCTTTTAAATTCACCGAATATTGTTTTGACTTTCCTAAATGCTGAGTCAGTTAACCGACACCATTTCGTTTTCGATTTCTTCGCATTTTTCATGCAGCCATTTCGTCTTAGTACCCCTGCACTTCCTGTTTATTTTATTATGCGGCCACCTGTATTTTTGAATTCCTAAATTTCCGTGAACATTTTTGTACTTCCTTCTTTCATCGATCAGCTGAAGTGTTTTTTTCTGTTACCCACAGTTTTTTCGCAATTACCTTCTTTGTATCTATCTTTTTCTTTCCAACTTCTGTAAGTGCCCTTTTTATGAATGTCCATTCCTCTTCAATATGCACCGGTATTCCTTATTTCTGTATCTTGTCATTCCTTAGTACTTCCGTACCCCTCTTCTTTGCGTATTGTTCCTTCCCGTCTAAAGCTTAGCCTACTCTTCATTACTAATGCAGTGTGATCTGAGTCTGTATCTGCTCCTGAGTACGCCTTACAATCCAGTACCTAATTTCGGAATCTCTAACTCACAATGACATAATCTAGCTGAAATTTTCAAGTATCCTCCTCTTGTGATTCTTCAACAGCGTATTCCCTATTTAGTTTGTCAAAACTAAACTCCGATCGAACAGTCCATGGAGGCCCAAGATACCGACCGGCTTCCATATTATCTTCAGCCCAGAGGCGTCACTGGATGCGGAAGCGTTTGGTCACCCCACTGTTCTCCCGGCCGTATGTCAGTTTACGAAACTGGAGCCGCTACTATTCAATCAATTAGTTCCTCAGTTTGTCTCACAAAGGCTGATTGTTTCCCGCTTGCCAACAGCGCTCGGCAGACCGGATGATCACCCATCCAAGTGCCAGCCCAGACTGAAACTGCTTAACTTCGGTGATCTGACGGAAACCGGTGTTGCCACTGCACCAAGAGTAGAACTCAGTCTTTCTCCTTTCTCATTCTTTGTCCCGAGCCCATCTTCTCCTGCAACCATTTCTTCTACTCCTTCCACAACAACTGCATTCCTGTCTCCCATGACTAAGATTTTCATCTGGCATTATGTACTGTACTACCTTTTCAATATCCTGATACACTTTCTCTATCTCCTCATCTTCAACTGGTGATGTCGGCATGTATACCTGAACTATTGTTGTCGGAGTTGGTTTGCTCTCGATTCTGATAAGAACAAACCAATCACTAAACTTTTCACAGTAACACACTTACCTTCGTAATGAATCCCACTCCCATTATACTGTTTTTTGCTGCTGTTGTTATCATGCTGCACTCATCTGACCAGAAACCCTTGTTTTCTTTTCTATTAACTTTACTGACTCCGACTATATCCTGACTGAGCCTTTGCATTTGCGTTTCCAGATTTTCTAATTTCCCTATAACGTTCAAGCTGCTGTCATTCCACACCCTGACTCGTAGAACGTTATCCTCTTGTCGTTTATTCATTCTTCTTCTTTTCACCACCCCTTTGGTAATCCTCTTTTGGAGATCCGAATGGATGACTATTCGGGAAACTTTTGCCAATGGTGAGATTATCATGACACTCTTTTCTTGTCTTCTGCTCCTCATGCCGTTCATCATTGCTGATTCTTCCGTCTTCAGGGACAGCTTCCCACCCCAAGAACAAGAGAGTGTCTTGAACGTCTGTCCGCTGTGCTGTGGCCGCACACTTCAGACATCGTAGCGCCTACTGCATCGGCATCACACTTTACGACTAATCGTCACGGGATGCCTGCACCACAGAGTGTTTGTCAAAACAAAGACTTAGCGGCGGGCACAACACACACCACACTACCAGGTCTCCACTAACGGCTGCCAGAGACCGCTACCCGTTAACGGAGCCTGCAGAACAGCTTCACCAGAGGTCGCAGCTAAGCTAGGAACTACTTTGCTACCCTATGGCATGTGATAGGAAATAGGAACTATACACTAACAGATACATCCGACAACGGCCTTTATAAGGCGGCGAAATGCTGGCAAAAGGGTGTTCAACGCACCGCTCGGAAGGATACAGAGCTGCTGCCCCTGCAGCCATGGCCAGGTGCCTCTTCTAGCTGGCCGATCTCTTGGTATGGTCGAAGAACCTGCGAAGAGTCGGGTCTTTTTATTATTTCTCTTTCCTGTCTCAGGCGTTTGTCTGGCTAAAAATGGAAAGTGACGCGGACCCTGATCAAGCGTGACTTCCTTTTAACTGTACGGTATATGTTACATTGCATTTAGGAAATTTCGGGTAATTAAACATGTGTCAATAATTACAGATTTCTGTAGTTGTATATATACATTTCGATGTAGCTGTATTGTGGTGATGTACTGGTGGATATTGTGTGGTATGACTCCTGTAGTTTATAGTATAATTGGTATGATGTCAACTTTATCCTGATGCCACATGTCCTTGACTTCCTCAGCCAGTTGGATGTATTTTTCAATTTTTTCTCCTATTTTCTTCTGTATATTTGTTGTATTGGGTAGGGCTATTTCGATTAGTTGTGTTAATTTCTTCTTTTTATTGGTGAGTATGATGTCAGGTTTGTTATGTGGTGCTGTTTTATCTGTTATAATAGTTCTGTTCCAGTATAATTTGTATTCATCATTCTCCAGTAGATTTTGTGGTGCATACTTGTCTGTGGGAACGTGTTGTTTTATTAGTTTATGTTGTATGGCAAGTTGCTGATGTATTATTTTTGCTACATTGTCATGTCTTCTGGTGTATTCGGTATTTGCTAGTATTGTACATCCGCTTGTGATGTGGTCTACTGTTTCTATTTGTTGTTTGCAAAGTCTGCATTTATCTGTTGTGGTATTGGGATATTTAATAATATGCTTGCTGTAATATCTGGTGTTTATTATTTGATCATGTATTGCAATCATGAATCCTTCCATCTCACTGTATACATTGCCTTATCTTAGCCATGTGTTGGATGCCTCTTGATAGATGTTTGGCAGTGTTAGATATTACCGGCGCTTGCCATGTAGTGTTTTTTTTTCCAACTTACTTCCTTTGTAACTGTTGATGTTATGTGATGTAAAGGGTTGTTGGAGTGGTTATGAAATTGCAAGGGTATAGTCGATGTATTTATATGAGTGATTGCTTTGTGTATTTTGCTAGTTTTTGCTCGTTCTAGAAAAAATTTTCTTAAATTGTCTACCTGTCCATAATGTAGGTTTTTTATGTCGATAAATCCCCTTCCTTCTTCCTTTCTGCTTAATGTGAATCTTTCTGTTGCTGAATGTATGTGATGTATTCTATATTTGTGGCATTGTGATCGTGTATGTCTATTGAGTGCTTATAGGTCTGTGTTACTCCATTCCACTACTCCAAATGAGTAGGTCAATATTGGTATAGCATAGGTATTTATAGCTTTTGCCTTGTTTCTTGCTGTCAATTCTGTTTTCAGTATTTTAGTTAGTCTTTATCTATATTTTTCTTTTAGTTCTTCTTTAATATTTCTATTATCTATTCCTATTTTTTGTCTGTATCCATGATATTTATAGGCATATGTTTTTTCCATCGCTTCTATGCAGTCGCTGTGCTTATCCAATATGTAATCTTCTTGTTTAGTGTGTTTTCCCTTTACTATGCTATTTTTCTTACATTTGTTTGTTCCAAAAGCCATATTTATATCATTTCTGAATATTTCTGTTATCTTTAGTAATTGGTTGAGCTGTTGATTTGTAGCTGCCAGTAGTTTTAGATCATCCATGTATAGCAAATGTGTGATTTTGTGTTGGTATGTTCCAGTAATATTGTATCCATAATTTGTATTATTTAGCATGTTGGATAGCAAGGCAGAACCAGAAAGGACGTAATGAGTCTCCTTGGTATATTCTACACTTAACCTGTATTGGCTGTGATGTGATAGTATTTGAATTTGTTTGGATATTAAGTGTGGTTTTCCAATTTTTCATTACTATGTTTAGGAACTGTATCAATTTAGGATCTACTTTGTACATTTCCAATATTTGTAGTAACCAAGAGTGGGATACACTATCAAAAGCTTTTTGGTAATCATTGTATGCGTAGTGTAGCGACCTTTGTTTAGTTTTCGCTTGATATGTCACCTCTGCATCTATTATCAATTACTCTTTACATCCTCTCGCTCCTTTGCAACAGCCTTTTTGTTCTTCATTTATAATTTTGTTCTGTGTAGTATGTGTCATTAATTTCTGTGTAATGACTGAAGTTAATATTTTGTATATTGTTAGTAGGCATGTTATGGGGCGATATTTAGCTGGGTTTGCTGTGTCTGCTTGATATTTTGGTTTCAGATAAGTTATTCCATGTGCAAGTGTATCAGGGACTGTGTATGGGTCTGCAATATACTTGTTAAATAATTTAGTTAGATGTAAATATGTTGAGATGAACTTCTTTAGCCAGAAATTTGCTATTTTATCTTTTCCAGGGGCTTTCCAATTTTGCATAGAATTAATTGCTCAGGTGACTTCATATTGCAAAATTATCAGTTCAGGCATTTGTGGTTTCATCTTGTATGTGTCTGTTTCTGCTTGTATCCACCGTGCATGCCTGTAATGTTGTACTGGGTTTGACCATATGTTGCTTCAGAAGTGTTCCATGTCTGTTATGTTTGGTGGGTTGTCTATTTTAATGTGTGTGTTATCTATTGTCTGATAAAATTTCTTTTGGTTTGTGTTGAATGTTTGGTTTTGTTTCCTTCTATTTTCACTTTTTTGTATCTTCTAAGTCGTTTGGCCAATGACAGTAATTTCTGCTTCTTTTCATCTAATTCCTCTATCGCTTCTTGTTGTGAGATTTTACCTAACCTTTTTCGTTTTGTGTCTGATATTTCATTTCTTATAAATTGTGTTAGCTGTCTGATGTCTTTTCTCAGTTTTTCTATTCTGATCTGTGTTGCCATGCTGTGGGTTTCTTTTCTGTGTTTGTTTGTTCTGATCTCTGCCTAGTGTGTATATTTAGTGTAGTGAGTCCTCCTATATAAACCAGTAGTTGTAACTCTTCTATAGTTGTGTTTTCATTTATTTTGTTGTGTATGATTGTGTTGATAGTAGTTATTGTTGTTTCGACTTCTGGGTTATTTAGTGGTCTATGCAAGAATGGTCTAATGTCTGTATGTGTGTCTTTGTATTCTATATATGTCAGCTGAAATTTTTCTTCTATATGTAACATGTGTGTCACTTTGTGTTCTATTTGTGCTTGTTCTGGTGGCTGTCTTAAGATTTCGTTTTCCTCTGATTGTTTAATTGATGCATGTGGTTCTTTGTTTATTTGCTGTGGGATGTTTGAATCCATTACTGTATTTTCTTCTTCTTCTTCTGATTGCACATTATTTTGTTCTAGTATTTGTTGTACTTGTTGTTTGATGTTTTCTAATTCTGACTGGGATATCCTGTTATTTTTGATTGTTACACGGATCTGATCAGCTAGTCGTCGTTCTGTTAAAACTTTTAATTTTGGGTATCTGGTAATAAATTTTATGTATACTTGTGATCTGTATCCAATTGTGTTGGTTCCTAAGTTTGTTGCTTGGTAATAACAGAACAAGAGGTGTCGGTTAACATCTTCTGACCATCTCATCCTCTGTCTTTGTTTTCCTTCTAGGGTGGTTGCAGGAAGCATATCCTGCAAAACATCTCTATTTGGATTTAAATCATTTTCCGTGTGGCTAGCAGTGTCGTTACCATTGTGGACGAGCATAGGGTTCAAGCGTCGTCCCCAACCATGACAGCGCTTGTCCGAGGCTTCATTAGTTCTGTCCTGAACCAACTAATCACACTAAAAGCCCTGTTAGTGGTTTGTTCTTTTCGTCGCCTTTTACGACTGGCAGAACATACCGGTGGCCTATTCTTTTATTATTATTATTGTTATTATTATTATTATTATTATTATTATCACTATTTGTTATTTAGTATCTGTGCCAATCCGCTTTTGGAATCGAGTCGGTTGTTCTTTTGGCTGTTGTATAACTGTTTCGTTTTGGTGAGTCTGTCTTTTCCGCTTTTCTACTCTGTGTGATACTTCACACTCCGCGCCCCTCTTTGTCAAAGCCGTTGGCAGATTGAGGATTACGTGTTATACCGGAAGTCTTAGGACGCCAGTGCTGATTATTAATCATAATTTAAGTGGTGGCAAGTCTCAAACGCGGGATCAACGACATTTTGGTTGTTAATGGAAGACGCTACCCGTAGACCACGGGTATCCCGCTCCAAACGCCGTGATGCATTCGCTGAACATATCTGCTGCTGTATTGACAGTCTATACACGCTGACGTAAGAGCAGCAACTCTAAATACACTGTGGTCACAGTGGCCGTAGGATAGCAATTTGAGCACATATAGGTGACGATAGTACCGCTTGCACAAGGTATAAAAGGGCAGTGCATTGCCGTAGCAGTTATGTGTAGTCGGGCGTTCATGTTTCCGACATGATTACGACCGCACAACGGGAATTAACACACAT
The DNA here is from genome assembly GCF_023897955.1 of Schistocerca gregaria. Taxonomy (NCBI): domain Eukaryota; kingdom Metazoa; phylum Arthropoda; class Insecta; order Orthoptera; family Acrididae; genus Schistocerca; species Schistocerca gregaria. Next base: position 255,003,757 of record NC_064925.1, read on the forward strand.
GCGAAATGGTAGTAGGAGCTAGACGGATGGGATATCACATTCCGGATATTGGTAGGGAATTTATTATTCTCATATCCACAGCATCAAGACTACCAAATTTCAGGCATTTCCTCTCCCCACGGACAACACAGTGGCCGGCGGGCTTCCTTCACTTATCGACCGAGAGCAGCGGCGTTTGCGTAGTTTCCAGAGGTAACAGACAATCAACATTGCATGAAGTAACCGCAGAAATCAATGTAGGACCTTCAGTGAGTGTATAAGTCAGGACAGTGTGGCGAAATATGGTGTTAATGGGCTAAGTCAGCAGACTGCAGACTCGAGTACCTTTGCTAATAGATGAGACCTGGTTTCAGTTACCGAGAGCTGAGGTTAGGATTCGAATGTGAGGCAGATCCCACGAGGCTATGGAGCCAAGTTGTCAACGACTCACTTTTTAAGCTGGTGGGATGTGTCTACGTGAATTGGGCTGGATCCTCTGGTCCAACTGGACCTATCTGCCGGCCGCATTGGCCGAGCGGTTCTAGGCGCTTCACACCGGAATCGCGGGACTGCTACGGTCGCAGGTTCGAATCCTGCCTCGGGCATTGATGTATGTGATCTCCATAGGTTAGTTAGGTTTAAGTAGTTCTACGTTCTCGGGGACTGATGACCTCAGATGTTGAGCCCAATACTGCTCAGAGCCATTTCAACCAATTGGACCTATCATTGAGTGGAAACGGTTATATTGCCTGATGACGGGTTGCAGGAATTCATGGACTTCATGTTCTGAAACAACGATGGATTTTTTGGATGACAATGCGCCCCATTTGAAACTTCTGACCAATTCTAGCGAATGATTTGGCCACCTAGATGGCCCGACATGGATCCTAGATACACAATGGACAGGTCACTTCATACACGAAATCCTGCAGCAGGAACACTTTCGCAACAATAGACGGTTATAGAGGCAGCTTTGCTCAATATTTCTGCATCGGGCTTCCAACGACTTGGTGAGTCCATGCCACGACGAGTTTCTGCATTACGCTGACCAAAAGAAAAACCGACAAGATATGAGAAGGTAACCCGTGACTTCTGTCGCCTCAGTGTGTTATCGTTGTGTTAGAATTGGTCTGGCCAACGGCCTTGCCTCAGTGGTAACACCGGTTTCCGTGAGATCACCAAAGTTAAGCACTGTCAGGCTGGGCTAGCACTTTGGTGGGTGAGCATCCGGTCTGCCAAGCGCTGTTAGCAAGCGGGGTTCAGTTAATCCATGAGAGAAGTAGCTGCTCCGGTTCCGTAAACTGACATGTGGACGGGATAGGGGTGTGCTGAGCACATGACCCTCGATATCCGCATCCAATGACGCCTTGGGGCTGAGGATTAGAAGACGGCTGGTTGCTACCGTTGGACCTTCATGACCTGTTCTGGTGGAGTTTAGCTTAGGTTTTAGTATCTGTCTGTGTGTAATGTCTGACTAGCGATTTATTATATCTTTTAGGTTTCCTTGTAACTGCTATGTCTATCTCAGGTTTGACATACATATTCTTGCGAGTAATTATAAATCCATTCAACAAATAACCGGAAATGTTATATAAAAAATACAGGACTTCGACAAAATTTGCGCTTTTTTGTTACTTCTTTCGGGGTGTCCTAGTGCTGTTGTCAGATGGGGCTGCCATGCCTTACTCACCGATGAGGTGCTGGGAATCAGTGAAACAAGACGGCAGCACCTTGCGGGTTTGCACCAACTTGGAACACCAGAGCGTCATCAGATTTCTGTTGGCTCAAGCGTTGAAACAAACAGAAATTCATCGTCGGATAGCAGTGCAACATGGGGAAAGTTGTCTGAGTCGGACACAAGTGTACGAATGGGCAGGTAAGTCAAACAGCGTGTAATAAGTGTTGAAGATTCGGCACACTTAGGACGCTCTACTGTGCAACCGCGGAGAACAAGACGACGGGAGTTGAAGAGTTGACACGGAAAAACAGATGTATTACGGTGAGTACATTGCAGCAACGATGAACAATAGTGTCGATCATCCCCACACACAGTTCATGATGTACTGGTGTTCAAGAAAGTGTCGCGGGGGTGGATTCCAAAACGTGGAAATGAGAAGCTTGTCCAGCGCTGGCATAATAACATAGAAATTGAGAGGGATTAAGTAGGAAACGTAGATGCTGTACTGCATTCTTGTAATAGATTCTTTAAAAATATCGGTTTCTTTCCTGAAGCTACCTTCTTACATGAATAACTTTTAAGCGTTACATTACAAACGAAAACATTCTGGACGTATAAATTTATCCATGATCATGATAGTTGATCTCCGTGGCTAGGGATTGAGTTACACAATTACACGAAAAAATACAATAACAACTTTTGTTGCTCAATTTTTTCACATATTTATCAATGCAGTCCCCAGACGAGTTGTGTATGAAAGTGTTTTTCGAAGCGCTGGACAGCAGCAGTCCCTTCCTCTCCCCGCCCGATCATGACTAGATAGAAAGGTCAGTGATAAGCAGTAGTACACCACCTACTGAATCACTGCCTGGGTCGAGAAAAGTTCATGGTTTATTCACAGAATATGTCTGATAACTACCTTTCTTACTGCTAGTTTCATGCAGTCGGTTCACTTTAAACTACTTGGTATGCACATACCTGGTTCAAAATGGCTCTGACCACCATGGCACTTAACATCTGAGGTCATCAGTCCCTTAGAACTTAGAACTACTTAAACCTAACTAACCTAAGGACATCACACACATCCATGCCCGAGGCAGAATTCGAACCAGCTGCCGCGAGGTTCCAGACTGAAGAGCCTAGAACCTCTAGGCCACACCGGCCGGCTGCACATACCTGTAAATGGTAGATAATGCATATCGACCAGGGGAAAGAATTTTACTGCACCGCGGTGGCCTTAAAGATTTTACCTGCAGGAGTTGGCATCATAGATTCAAAGAGGAGTTGAAAGCCGCTAATTAGAAACCGTATTTCCAATAATTTATACTATGTGATCAAAAGTATTCGGACACCTGGTGGAAAATGACTTACAAGACGTGCGCCCTCCATCGGTAATGCTGGAATTCAATATGGTGTCGGCCCACCCTTAGCCTTGATGACAGCTTCCACTCTCACAGGCATACGTTCAGTCAGGTGCTGGAAGGTTTCTTGGGGAATGGCAGACCATTCATCACGGAGCGCTGCACTGAGGAAAGGTACCCATGTCGGTCGGTGAGGCCGGGCACGGAGCCGGCGTTCCAAAACATCCCAAAGATGGTCTGTAGGATCAGGTGAGGACTCAGCGCAGGCTACCCCATTGAAGGGATTTTACTGTCGTGTAACCACTCCGCCACTCGCCGTGCATTATGAACAGGTGCTCAACCGTGTTCAAAGATTCAATCGCCGTCCCCGAATTGCTCTTCAACAGGGGGATGCCGTAATGTGCTTAAATCATCAATGTAGGCCTGTGCTGTGATAGTACCACGCAAAACAACATATGGTGCAAGCCCTCTCCATGCAAAACACGACCGCACCATAACATCACCGCTTCCGAATTTTACTGTCGGCACTACACACGCTGGCAGATGACGTTCACAGGACATTCGCCATACCCACAACCTGCCATCGGATCACCATATTGTGTGCCGTGATTCGTCACTCCACACAACGTTTTTCCACTGTTCAATCGTCTAATGTTCAAGCGACTTGCACCAAGCGAGGCGTTGCCTAGCATTTACCGGCGTTGTGTGTGGCAGCTGCTCCACCATGAAATCCAAGTCTTCTTACCTCCCACCTAACTGTCATAGTACGAGGGTAATCCCAAAAGTAAGGTCTCATGTTTCTTATAAGTACATATACCCGTTTATTTCTACAACCATTGTAAAAATAAACAGGTCTATATACTTATAGAAAATAGGAGACCTTACTTTTGGGATTACCCTCGTACTGGCAATGGATCCTGATGCAGTTTGGAATTCCTGTGTGACGGTCTGGATAGATGTCTGCCTACTACACATGAGACCCTCTTCAACTGTCGGCGGTCTCTCAGTTAACAGACGAGTTCGGCCTATACGCTATTGAGCTGTACGTGTCCCTTCACGTTTCCACTTCACTATCACATCGGAAACAGTGGACCTAGGGATGGAAATCTCGAGTACAGATGTATGACACAAGTGGCACCCAATCAGCTAACCACTTTCGAATCCCGGGTGTTCCGCGGAGCGTCCCATTCTGCTCTCACACGATGCCTAATGACTACTGAGGTCGCTGATATGGAGTACCTGGCAGTAGGTGGCAGCACAATGCACCTAATACGAAAAAAGTATGTTTTTGGGGATGTCCGGATACTTTTGATCACATAATCTATCTTTACGCAGACATATCTGTAGCTGCCAAGGTGCAGAAACACACTATACCCAGCTTTCATCTCCTGTGGATGCAGCACTCTTTCGGCTGGACAGCGAAAGAACACTGAAATGCCGGAAGTCATGAACTAGCGAGGTGCACATATATAGATGGCGGTAATCGCGTACACTAGGTGTAAAAGCGGTGCATTGGCGGAGCTGTCATTTGCACTCAGATGATTCATGTGAAAAGGTTTTCGACGTGATATGGCCGCAGGACGGGAATTAAAAGGCTTTGAACGCGAATGCGTGTAACTTCTCATTTCTGAAAGGGTTAGGGAAGTCGAAATCCACAAATCCACAGTATGAAGAGTGTGCTGAGAGTACCAAATTGCAGGCATTACCTCTCACCATGGACAATGCAGTGGCCGACGGCCTTAATTTTACGACCTCATCAGCGGCGTTTCCTTAGAGTTGTCAGTGCTAACAGACAGACAGGCTGTGAAATAACAGCAGAAATCATGTGGGATGTACGACGAACGTATCTTTTAGGACAGCGCGGAAAAATTTGGCGTTCTTGGATATGGCAGCAGTCGCCCGAGGCAGTACCCTTGCTAACACCACGACATCGCCTACAACACCTCTCCTGCGAATGTGAGGATATCGCTTGGACCCTAGGCGACTGGAAAATCGTGGCGTGGTCAGATGACCACCGTATTTCAGCTGGTAAGAGCTTATGGTACGGTTCGAGCGTGGCGTAGACCACACGAAGACATGGGCTCAATTTGTCAACCACGTACTGTGCAAGCTGGTGGTGGCTCCAAAATGATGTGACTTGTGTTTGCATGGAATGGACTCGGTCCTTTGGATGTTAGGCTACTTGGAGACCATTTGCAACCATTCATGGACGTCATGTTGCAAAGAATGATGGAATTTTTAATTTAAGAAATTGTGCCATGCCAAAGAGCCACAGTTTTTCGCTAATGGTTCTAAGAACGTTCTGGACAATTTGAGCAATGGTTTGGCCACCCAGATCGCCCGACATGAATTCAATCCAACATTTATATTTGTGCAATGGTTTTCCAACGATTTGTTGAGTCCATGTCACGTCGAGTTGCTGCACTAACCCAGGTAAAAGGAACTCCGATACGATATTGGGATATTGTGTGACTTCTGTCACCTCAGTGAACATCTACACACTGGAGGGGTAGCTATTTGACCAGTGTGGTCCCAGTGCGGCAGAGTTTGTGCAGCTTACTTGATTAGACGTCCGACAAACTTAATCCGTGTGTCTGGGACTGCTGAGGCTAGAAGCTACACATTTCCGACGACTTTGTCTGTGTCTTATTTCGGTGACCATTTCTATGCTGTGTTTCTACAGGAGTTTATAGTGATATCATGGCTTACAATTGAACATTGGCATAATATTTAATTCGTAGATTTTTCTGCTTTATAGACAGACCGTCTGTGTGACCAAGCTTAAATGAGAGATGCGTTGTTTCATGTCCAGAGATCAATATCAGTATTTTATTTATTCGTGAATCAGCCTATGGTACACGTTTCTATGCAACTTATTCATTATTACTACGGGAGTTTAAGTTTACTTGGTATTCCTTTTTCTGCTAATTCAAATCGTTTGTGGACTACACGTGGATTCTTAGAGAACAAATGTAAGCTGCGCCAATTTCTCACTTGTTAATTAAATAAGAAGATGAAAATAGAGGCAAATTATTGCTTCACGTTTAATCAAAATGTATGTGAGAGCATTGCACTGAATTGTTGCCGAGAAACTGAATTACTGAAAACCGTACGTTAACTGGTTACAACAAATGTTTGTAGGTTGTTAATAAATGCAGATAATCACATCTGCAGAAATTCTGTCTGAGCGATACCGAAATCCTGCTATGCTTTTTTCTGTGCACTTGAAAAGTTGGTTACTTTCTTTAATGTTGGACTTAATCAGCAATCGATGCCGTGGCACCATAAAATCTCACACCTGCCGAAATCAATTCTGATAATTTCTCTTGATAGGTTTTGCGAATATCACTGCATCTAAAAGTATCACTAACGCTTGAGGTTTACCATTAAGCATTACGAAAACTGATGTATGCTGCCGTAGTTTTTGACATTTGAAACTTAAATTACGAATTTATTTTGATTAAGAAAATGCCCGCTCATACGTTTTGTCTAGCACTGACGACATGATTCGTAATTTACGATGAGAAGAAGTATAACATTTCCTTCAGTATTGAAGTAACAGAAAAAAGTAATTACCATCTTTACCTACAGCTTGTTCTACTACTAGCGTATTCTGAATGTTTGATTCCAGAACTTGCTAAAGAAATCACAGACAGTGAATCCCATTCAGGGGAAAATACCTTGTTCCGTTATGCAATAATGGCTGGAGAATAATACTGATTACGTACTAAAATGATGTGTGTGGACTTCATGAAGAAGATAAGATTTGCATTTTTTGGTGATGGTACGCTACTTTTGTATTTATCTACTGTAAACAGCGCATGGTGCTGCCAATGAAGGTAAGCTGCTAGTATCCCTATGTCTGCAACATCTTAGTATTTAAACTTTTAAAACATTATTATGCCATGATGGAATGAACTTATTGCAGGAACCGAATGTTTCGTCCGTATGAATTGAGGACGTTTTCAAGGGGTTCTTGTTGTTCCTAGGAATGTCCAAGTCACACCTACAGTCAGCAGCAAACCAAAATGTAAATCAGTCATGGAAACTACAACAACTCCTTGAAGATACTTACCACAGATGAGGACGAAACACATTTTCTACCAAAAAATAATTCCACCTCCACGTAACAACAGGTAGTATTTTAAGACATAAGGAATTTCCTGCTGTGAAGGTTTACATATCAGAGTTGGAAATATCGATTTTCCAGAGCTTCGCGAACCACCACTGGATACATGTAGTCGGTGCTACGAGAATAACACGGAATCAAGCTTTTGAGTATCACTCTGGGGAAATACCTGTATGTGAGCTTTTGCGGTGAGATTGCATGATAAATGCTACCTGACGACGGCTATTCGACAGAAAACAAATTCTGCGCTAGAGTAAGGAGCCATCCGTACGTTTCTAGAACGTACTTTAAGAATCTTTCATATCTGACATACTGGTAAGATAGATTGGCTACTAACATATGAGTCTTTTTTTTTTAGTAGTGATTGCTTTCATCGATGAAACGTAAGCTAAACTCGCTGCCGTCAGGTGCCCAGTCTTTTCGAAAATAACAAAAATTTGAGAATAATGCAGCAGTAAGCGCCGGATCTTGATATTAACACGAGTTCTTTTAGGTACACCAAATTGGGGCCATTTGCAGTCTCTCTGCCAAAGCTAATTTTACATGCATAACGTTCATTCTGATACAAAAACAAATACAAATAAGGGAGCGAGCATTATTATTTACATAACGACGGGGGGCCATGTTTATACTCTCGTATACATCTATGATGCTTGGACGCAGCTCCAATAAAAGCGCAAACACAGCATACACGTACTCTCGCTCTCGCTGGGCGAAGAGTGAAATATGCGATACTGCTAAAAAACAAAAAAATGGAAAAAACCAAAAAACATGGAAAAAACTGAAAGGGCATGGAGAAATACACAACGGCTCGTGTACACACACAGACATACAAGCAAACAACGGACGTAACACAGCGGCAATATCAAATGAACTGGCTGCATCGTGCCCTTCCTTCTGTGTGAAAGCTACCATAGGATTCTGATTCTTGCTCGATCACCACATTCATCATCGTCTACGTAACTCTGTAATGTCTCAGGGAAACAGCCGAATTAAAGTTAGCGGAGATGAAGACCTGCGCCCTGCTAAACAATGCGTTTATATTCATACACGCCAGCAGCTCGTGGTCTCGCGGCAGCAAGCGATCCCGGGTTCGATTCCCGCCGGGGTCAGGGATTTTAACCTACTTCGGGATGTCTGCTGTGTCGTCTTCATCATCATCACTCTTCCATCATCATCATCATCATCGTCATCATATTCATTCTCATCCTGGGCATTTTCATTTCACTTTCTCACGTTTTTCGATTTCAAGAAATCTAAGGAACTGCTTGCTTAACGTAAAGTGAAAGAGATTACGTTTTTCGAAATATGTCTCATTACATGATTACGTTTTCCAAAGACATCTAAGACACGAGGAGAAAGTTGTCAACTATTTTTGGCTGCCTTTCTCTACAGGAAGCTCCTCTAGTCGGTTGTCAGACTTCTCCAGAAAGTAGAGAGTGCTGGTTACACAATGACAGAGCACGTACGCCGAAAGACGAATGGTTTTCGCCGTAGAGACACAAACATGCAAGACAATCAGTTCCACCCTCTCATGTCTGCTGGGTGACACTGGTGAAACTGGTTAACTTTCACTATTGAACTACCAAGCAACCAACCACTGTGGTAGCTGAACACTAGATTAGTATGTTTCTTGGTGCGGAACAATTCATCATCATTGCCTACTTCGGAATATTTAATTACTTATTACAAAATTTAATTTCAATTGGCAGCTCGTAAGAGGCATTGTTACTGTACTGTGGATGTGAAACCTTGTAAATATGAACACAGCCTGTATACATACAAAAACATATGTACTGAGTGTGTCTCCTATGGGTCATCAGAGGTTTTCCCTTTGGTATTTCGGCAGGTATCTACAATTTCCTATTCGCAACGTATAGTTGCACTCAACCCAAACAGTTCCTGTTGATAACGTCTTTCAAAAAGGGGCGGAGCGTCCACGGAAAACTTTGGTTTGTACCCCTTACAAACAAAATTATTTTTAAATAGGAATTTTACGTGGCCAATCCATACAGTGGTCCAAAATTAGTCTTATTCTATAATCGCTTTATCGATATGTATCAACAGGGACAGTAAAAAACGAAAAATAATCAATATTTCAGCAGAGACTCCTAGCGCAACTGCATTGCGTTAGTTGTCAGCTTGGGGAAGGGAAGTGCTTTGGCTGTTTCAGTACTGGTTATTCTTCGACTTTTGCTGTCCCTGATAATGCATATCGATAAAACGATACTCGCACTAGACTAATTTGGGACTGCTCTGTCGAGCGGTCACGTAAAATTCCACTTTAAAAGTCACGTAGTTTGTAATGAGAAGCAAACCGACGCTTTCCATCCACGATGGGCGTCGTGTGAAAAACTTGTTGAGCAGAATTTGTTTGGGCTGACTTCAGATACACATTCCAAAAGCGAAATTGTAAATGTCTTCTGAAACGCTAGAGAAAATTCATCTGACCACTTTTTGGAAACACACCTTGTATAAAGGTATGTGTGGTTAAGTGGGCCGCAATTGCTCTGGGAACCCTAGAGCAATTTAAACTGCACTTGTTCATGATTTACAAATGAGGAAATAAATAACGATACTGGTTAGACGCTCGTGGGGCTGGGGATGGAGTGGAGAGGCTGATGCCATGCAAAAATAATACCCCAAAAAATCTACTTTTGTGTCAAATTAACAACTGTCGCCACTGGTAACAATTAACTCACAGTTTAATCGAACAGAACGAAGAAAATTCTGTAGACTCTTAATGGAGAGTTTGGGAACCGAGTTGAGCATTGTGGCCCTTATAGAAGACCACAATTGAAGATAGTGAGTCTCTCATGTCCGTGTGCTGAAAAATTGGGAGAAATCGGGCAGTACAGAGTAACCAGTTAGTAATATTTAACGTGGTATGAGATTAGCTTTCAGCAAGAGAGAGCACGAAGATATTTCTTCTTAATAACACCCTACTTTCAAATTCAAAATTAGAAACGACGGTCCATGTTTAAAATGCATATCTATTTTCATTATCCTTAGCAACTTAACTACACAAAATATAACACGTTTATAAACTGTTAGACTCTGTCTTCTTTGTTGGTAGCCAGTCTCCTCAGAAAATAGCTAATACACTTTGTGTTGAAACATATTGTTTACTAACACACTTAGAATATCATAACAAGCAGATGTCACAACTGAACTCGAAAGAGTGGCACCAGTTTCCACAACATTAATGTTGTGTCATTTAAGACAAATATAGTCAGTCAGGATGTCACCTGATGGGCTGGCCGTTTGCTGCTCCTGAGGTCTGTTTGAGAACCCTTCCTTTCAAACCAGTCCTTATACAATAAGGAAAAGTTAGTGATTTATACTGCAGCAAACTACAGGAAAGTTGCAGACAGTTTGTCAGAAGTTCGTTAAATCCGGGAGGAAAATGTATAATTGGTTTAGCGTATTAGAACCACTGTTCCACAGGCTCTTTTGTGTCAATATTTAACACTAACAATGAAATTGTTTTACATTGACTGTACAGATGCTGCAAGGTTAATGAACTTGTGACCTGTTTCTGTGGTGTTTGGTAGAATGTGTAATCCGTGAGAAACATACTCGTAGGCAACTGCAGTATGACAAAAAATTCTATACGAAATCGACTAAGCTGTTGGTGAATATGATCTAAGTGAAAATTTGATTCCCCATAAAAGCTGACATCTTTAGTAACTCCGAGTGGAAAAATTACATTTTACATGATTTTTTAAAATACTTATATAAATATATCCATACATGCAACGGTATGCAACGTGTTTGGTACGATAACGCCCCGCAATAATCAGAAATATTATGTGTAACAAAAAACTCTGCTTGTGAGAAGGATGTTGAACTGAGCTGTACCAGAATGCATAACTAAAGCATAGAAACTACGAAGTGTCCACCAGTTCGAAAGAAAGTGCTTTCCGATTCATCTCCAACACTAGATTAGTACATTATTTGATCCAGGTTTATAGAGAACAGCAGAACTGATTCAAACGATGGCACTTCTGCTGTACCTGCTACTGATAATGGAACTGAGGAGTCTAAACATCTAAGGTCAACAGTCTCCTATTCATGCCCCAGACCAGAATCACGTACCCCATTCGAATACGTTTAGACTAAATTTTATGTTCAAGTGTGACAAAGTTACGTAAATTTTTGTGTAGCGTATATCTGAGACGGGACGTGGGTACCAACCCGATATTCGCCTAGTGAGATTTGGGAAACCGCCTAAAATCCGCCGGCCGGATTCGAATCGCGGACACTGCGCAACGACGACTCAGAAACGGGTGCTTTAACCCTCAGTAATTACCCAATATGTTTCCAAAACTCAGATGTGATCTGGACATTAACAGGCTCATCAGAAATTGGACTCTGCTTTATTTCACGTGTGTTCCGCTCATACAACTGCTCTGTCAAGTGAAAAAAAAAAAAACATCATTATAACTCGTTATGTTTCCACAAATCAAATGTGTCCGGAAGACTTATCAGGTGTACCGGTAATGAATCATACGGAGAGTATCACGAAGAAAGGTCGATATTCAGAGATGTGACTAGAACGATCTTTCGAAGCAAAAAGCCTATTAAACATGGGTTCTAAAATTCATATTCTACAAGATATGAGCACTTGTTCAGTAGAAGAGATGTGATTCACAGTGGCGAATGTGTACAAGTGCTCAAAGTTCTTAAGGTATGTATTTTAGAGGCCATGTTTACCAGGCATTTTTTTTCTTCTTTTGCTCGTCTGAAAGTCTGTCGGTGGAGATTTGATTGAACTTTGTATATAAGAAACCCACATGATTTCAATATCGTCAAAAGTTTCTGTGAATCGAGATAGATGAATGTAAATGTTCTTCAGTGAGAAGGAATTGATTATTCATAAGGCGAATACGTTCGGAATTTTAATTTTTTTCGCTCATACGCTTGCAAAAGAACTTCTGTTTACATTCTCCCATTATAGGTGCTTCTGTTTCAATATTTCGCTCTGTGCCTCCATCTCCTGTCTCGTCTTCTAGTTTCTCTCTCTCTCTCTCTCTCTCTCTCTCTCTCTCTCTCTCTCTCTCTCTCTCTCTCTCTCTCTCTCGCACAGACACAATAAACACACACAGACACACACAGAATGAATAACTAGCAGTCCCACTTGAAACTGATTGTCCAACTGAAAATATCGTGATTGTTTGATCGGACCGGTCCTGTATCGATTCGGAACGGGAACTTTTACGAAATAGATATCTGTAAATATTTATCAGGTGCTCATAAAAATAACGAGGACTTTTACTAGACTAACGACACGGTAAAGGGACTGTTGCAAGAAGTAAATACTCGTTTTGAATGAATGGACTTGGTAGAAGACTTCAGTAAACATCCAGAGTAGAGTAACCAATTAAACTTACTTTCCAACACATCACCCGCCATTTATAATACCCCGATACTTTTACGGAAATCTGGTAGGCACAAAAGTCAGCAACGACAGTCGTTTAGAAAGGCGAAACTGATTTCGATTACAAATCGATAGGTCTCCGAACGCGATAAAAATGAGAGACGGTTGCCTCTTCCTTCCCTCCGGTATTTGAATACTGTATAATGGGAACTCCCTGATGACTCTTGAACCCAAGATTACTTTCCGAAAGCGAGATTTGGTGAGGCCATAAACAGAGACTTAACGGCTTCCGCAGACCATCTTAAGGTCGTTTGGAATATCGTAAAAGGGAACTGCCGGCGCCCGCCGTTAGTAAGAAATTCCGCGTGACCACCAGCAATGCGGGTGCGGAGAGGTGGTGGGTGCGTGGCGCATGCCTGCTGTCCAAACAGTGTTGCAGTCGGCGGTGCAGCAAGGAAGGAGCGATCTACTCTAGGTCAGCATGGCGGTCGACGTTCACTTTCAACATCCGTCCTTACCGAGACTAATGGGAGTTCAAGAGTAATCGGTAGACTGTGCACAAAGTAACCTGTGCAGACGGATGTGATAACGGTATTGGTAGGGGTATAGTTGCTTGTGGCCACCTTCCACAGGTGCAGTTGAGCAGCTCTTCGTTCTTTCCGCACTGTACGAGATTGGAATAATAGAGAATTGTGAAAGTGGCTCGATGAACCCTCTGCCAGACATTTATATGTGATTTGCAGAGTAGATGTAGATGAAGCCGATAGTCTATGCTATAGCTAGTAAGACCCAAAAGCGACGGAAATCGATAGATGCCATGTACAATACACGGATATGGTGCCACATTCTGGCCAATGGGCGCGATTGATCATTGAAATATCGAGATAATTTTCTGGGACCTGCCCATAAGGCTCCAAATGTTCCCAGTTGAGGAGGAATCCGGTGAACTTTGCTAAGCAAGGTTGCGTTTGGCAAACAGTAGAAACTGATGCCCTTTACTGGCGGGTATTATCTTGCTAAAATGAAAGCCCAGGATGGGTTGCCATGAAGAGCAATAAAACGGGAGATAAAATGTAGTCGATTGACGTCTGTACTGAAATGGTGCTAAGGATGACAGCGAAATATGTCAAGCTGTGAAAAGAAATGGAACCCCAGAGCCGGCCGGCGTGGCCGATCGTTTCTAGGCGCTACATTCTGCAAACGCTAGACCGTTACGGTCGCAGGTTCGAATCTTGTCTCGGCCATGGATGTGTGTGATGTCCTTAGGTTAGTTAGGTTTAAGTAGTTCCAAGTTCTATCGGACTGATGACCTCTGAAGTTAAGTCCCATATTGCTCAGAACCATTTGAACCATTCTTTGGAACCCCAGACAATCATTCCTGGTTGTCATACCATGTGACGGATGGCAGCCAGGTTGCTCTCACACCGCTGTCTGGGGAGTTCTCACACACGTCGTAGCTGATCATGAGGGCTCACTTCGAAGCAGGACTTAGCACTGAAGACAATACTGCTCCAGCCAAAGACGTGTCTAGAGACATCATTGGGATACCAACCTGAATGTCGCCCACTGTACAGTAATGATCTGGGATGCCATATATTCATAGCACGGCCAGTTTCGGTGTCATCCGCTATACCCTTACAGACAATACTGTACACGTCGTTTCGTTGCCCTTCGTGGCAAGCCATCTTGAGCGTACCTTTCAGAAAAAAATTGCACGCTAGCACACAGCGAGATTTTCTACTGTTTGTCTTCGTTCTTGCCAGTCCCTACCTTCGGCAGCAAGGTCGCCAAATTCCTTCCCAACTGGAGCATTATGGGTAGGGCCCTCCAACCAGCTCCGGTTTTTAACTACCTGACTGACAAATTGGACAGAATTTGGTAAGATACCTTTCAGGAGGATATCCAACAACCCTACTAATCAATGCCAAACCGAATAACTGCTAGAATAAGGGACAGAGGTGGGCCAACGGTTATTCACTTGCTGAGTATGTCAAACTTTGTCCTTTGAATAAATCCATTCTCTTGAATAAATTATGCAATTTTTCTGAAATTGTAGTCATTTGACTGTACACGTACATCGCACCTACCGATTTCCGTCGCATTCAGATATTTACTTCGTGCCGGCCGCTGTGAGCGAGCGGTTCTAGGCGCTTCAGTCCGGAACCGAACTGCTGCAACGGTCGCAGGTTCGAATCCTGCCTCGGGCATGGATGTGTGTGATGTCCTTAGGTTACTTAGGTTTAAGTAGTTCTAAGTCCAGGGGACTGATGACCTCAGATGTCCCATAGTGCTTAGAGCCATTTGAATTCCTTCGTGGCGGGTTGTTTTTTTGTCCTAGAGTTCATTAACAGGTTTTGCCTGCTCGACAAATAATTCGACACGTTAATCTCTGACTAGAGCACCACCTGAGGCAGCTGCTTCCAAAGGACGAAGCGCCCAGACCAGCAGCCTCTAGCAAACTAGAGGGGCCACCAGAAGCTCAATAATTATTATGCAATAATACTGTCTCAGTACACTGCGAACGTGCGAGGACAAGAACGGAACACTACTATTGCGCAGTATATGTGCCTGGGACGCGTCAGTTAGAACTCTGCCTTCTTAGCGAACAAGTCACCGCGCGATATGTATGCCATTGAAATGCTTGCCTTGCAAAATACAAGCAAAATATATTCAGACGGACGGAAATAAGTCTGTCCACTGAACATTTCAATGGACCTGGGGTTCATTTAGAGCAGCTTCGTAAAGTGCAACAACTAATTACAAACTACACCAATGAACTGTGTAATTTGTCCTGTACATGTGCTGCTTTCTACGCGTTTCTCAACTGGAACAACTGTTTCAAACGCAGTAAAACAATTACTTACTGATTATTGATTGAAAGTTTATATGGTATTACGTCAGTGTTGTCAAAAGGGTTGCAAGCAACAAAATTGAAAGAAAAAGATGCATGTATGTTCCCTCGATAGCTGGCCTAATATTATTTGTCAATTCTGAAAACATTTCTGCTTAGGGTCATGACACCATCATCTTCAGATTCCTCTGATATTGTGGACAACGAGGTATCTGGCGTTTCCTAAACAGTCTGGACTGCTATTTCTCTAAGTACCGCATGATGATTGCACTTAGCATCGAGCTTCAGAAGCCCGTCCCTGTTGTTTAATATCTTCTATGTTAGTAACTATACAATTTATTTCCAAGAAATTTTATGACTTTTTCTAATTTTTCAAGTTAGTCATAATTTTGGAAAAGAATATAAAAGTTTACCTATGGCTTTGTGTTGGAGAGTTGGTGCAATTTTTGAACAACCAGATTTCTGTGCAGCGTTTGTTACGTCATTTGCCATTGTTGACTCGCGCTGTAATTCTTTCAGCGTTCAACATCCTACCTTTTCATAAGCCCCTTTTGATAAGCATATGTTTATTTTGGTGCATTATTTCATAACAGTTGTCTGTTCTACAAACTGAAAATGTTACAGGAGACTATTAAACGAGGATGTAAAAGAATTTCTGGATGTGTCTTCAGATTATGAAAACCCACCTACTGAATGTAAATTTTCCATTGGTAACGATGATACTGAGGTGCCGCTGATAACGCAGAACTAAACGAAGATGATGATAATGAAGAATCCCTTTATGAAGATGCATAGGAACAATTTAGTGCAAATTCTGTTTATTATCACTTACTGTTTTCTCATAATGGAAATTAAATATGGGTTAAGACTCCTCAAGCTGGAATTTCTGATAAGAGGAGAAAACAGGATGTACTGAAATTAAACCAGGAACCTACAAGTTATTCGATTTGGAACTGTGATAATAAAGTATCTTGCTTTATGTTGCTTTTTTGTGTACCCCTCATTGACAAAATGTGTATGTAGACCAATGAGGAGGGTTGTGTCATTGATGAGGACTGGGTGGACATAGATATGCATGAAAAGAAGAAGTTTCATGGTGTTGTGATCCTGAATGGAGTTTACAAATCAAGAAATGAAGACGTCAGTCAGCTTTGGAGTGCTGAGAATGGCCAGCTACTGTTAAATAAAATTTTATCTTGCAACTGCTTCATGCTATTCTGAGGTGTTGCCGTAGCCTGACATGAACACAGGTCACACGACAAATTGGAACCAATCGGAGGAGTTTTGGTAGTATAGGAAATTACCTGTAGGGATGCCTACATACCAGAATGGTGCATGACCATGGATAAAGAGTTGATCACATTTTGAGGTCTCTGTCTATTTCGATGAAACATCCCATCGAACCTGGTAGATGTAGAAAAGTGCTTGGAAATTTGTTACAGTGCACCAAGCTACTGCTGGAAGATGAAAGTGTATTTGGGGAAGGAGGAAGTAAACAGAAGAATGTGACATGGAGAGAATGCTGTGAAATCTCTGGTGACTGAACACGAAAAGTCTGGATGTAATACTACCTGAGATGATGCTGTGGTGGTGAAATGATTAGCATACCCACCCTAGTAAGCAAGAAGACCTGGGTTCAAGTCCTATCCATAGCAAAACATTTAATTCATTTCTTCAGCTTTCATCATTATCATCGATAAATATGAGACTGAACAGTCTCAAGGAAAATTTAATAATGTCAGATCTCCCGATTTAGCTCATTATTTGTTGTCAAAACACCTGACACTAGTCGTACTATGGTATTACTGTTCTTAGCTCTCTTCATGTCCGATCAATGGTGTCACCATCACAAGTAAAGAAACATGAATCTATGACATACAATGCCACAATGGGCGGCATTGACATGTGGACCAGAAGACGTGATGCTACAATGTGAAGAGAAAAACAAGGCGCTGGCCGTTGGTGGTTTTCTTCAGTATGATCGATGTAAGTTTAATGAATGCATACATAATTTAGTTGATGCTGGCAACCAATAAAAAAATGAGACGTTGATTTTCATCATCAAATTGGGAAAGCAACTAGAAGGTGTAAAGAAGTTAATGAATTCATTGGCAATGCCGGATCAAGGAAGGTCAATGAAACCACCAGATAAGAAATGAAGAAGATGTGCATATCTTGTAGAGAAGAAAGTTGAAATAAAAGTCAAATTATATGTTATAAGTGCATCAAACCTGTATGCTTGGAACATTTTGCTATTGTCTGTAGACTCTGCGCAAATTTGCAGTAAGAAGAAAAGCGACCAGTGAAAGCATAAAATCATGCTTTTTAAAATGAAAAACATTAAATAAATAAAACTACCTTAAAAGTATTTATACACTCCTGGAAATTGAAATAAGAACACCGTGAATTCATTGTCCCAGGAAGGGGAAACTTTATTGACACATTCCTGGGGTCAGATACATCACATGATCACATTGACGGAACCACAGCCACATAGACACAGGCCACAGAGCATACACAATGTCGGCACTAGTACAGTGTATATCCACCTTTCGCAGCAATGAAGGTTGCTATTCTCCCATGGAGACGATCGTAGAGATGCTGGATGTAGTGCTGTGGAACGGCTTGCCATGCCATTTCCACCTGGCGCCTCAGTTGGACCAGCGTTCGTGCTGGACGTGCAGACCGCGTGAGACGACGCTTCATCCAGTCCCAAACATGCTCAATGGGGGACAGATCCGGAGATCTTGCTGGCCAGGGTAGTTGACATACACCTTCTAGAGCACGTTGGGTGGCACGGGATACATGCGGACGTGCATTGTCCTGTTGGAACAGCAAGTTCCCTTGCCGGTCTAGGAATGGTAGAACGATGGGTTCGATGACGGTTTGGATGTACCGTGCACTATTCAGTGTCCCCTCGACGATCACCAGAGGTGTACGGCCAGTGTAGGAGATCGCTCCCCACACCATGGTGCCGGATGTTGGCCCTGTGGGCCTCGGTCGTATGCAGTCCTGATTGTGGCGCTCACCTGCACGGCGCCAAACACGCATACGACCATCATTGGCACCAAGGCAGAAGCGACTCTCATCGCTGAAGACGACACGTCTCCATTCGTCCCTCCATTCACGGCTGTCGCAACACCACTGGAGGCGGGCTGCACGATGTTGGGGCGTGAGCGGAAGACGACCTAACGGTGTGCGGGACCGTAGCCCAGCTTCATGGAGACGGTTGCGAATGGTCCTCGCCGATACCCCAGGAGCAACAGTGTCCCTAATTTGCTGGGAAGTGGCGGTGCGGTCCCCTACGGCCTTGCGTAGGATCCTATGGTCTTGGCGTGCATCCGTGCGTCGCTGCGGTCCGGTCCCAGGTCGACGGGCACGTGCACCTTCCGCCGACCACTGGCGACAACATCGATGTACTGTGGAGACCTCACGCCCCACGTGTTGAGCAATTCGGCGGTACGTCCACCCGGCCTGCCGCATGCCCACTATACGCCCTCGCTCAAAGTCCGTCAACTGCACATACGGTTCACGTCCACGCTGTCGCGGCATGCTACCAGTGTTAAAGACGACGATGGAGCTCCGTATGCCACGGCAAACTGGCTGACACTGACGGCGGCGGTGCACAAATGCTGCGCAGCTAGCGCCATTCGAAGGCCAACACCGCGGTTCCTGGTGTGTCCGCTGTGCCGTGCGTGTGATCATTGCTTGTACAGCCCTCTCGCAGTGTCCGGAGCAAGTATGGTGGGTCTGACACACCGGTGTCAATGTGTTCTTTTTTCCATTTCCAGGAGTGTATCTCAAAAGTTGTTCACATCATAAGTACTAAAAATTGTGCCACTTGTGCGTTAATTTAAACAACATGGCCTGAAAGGCCCGACAAGTAGGCTAGGCTACACAGATTTTCTAGCAAGCAGAGGGTTAATGTACTCTACATCCTCCTGCACGACCCCCTATCGTTTGTCATTTCCTTTTTTAATTCTTTCGAGAAATTCGTTCTGGGCGAATTGAAATTCTCTCAGTTAAATAATGTAAATTTTTCCATTCCCTACCATGAAGTAACTGAATAATTCAGAATTTTTTAAAATTATCAATTAATTAAGAGGTATGCTTTAATTGAATTTTTAAATATTTGTTTTTTAGTTCTTTTCTTGTTTTAATCTTCTTGAGCAATTTACAGTAGAATTTTGTTCCCTTGCAGTAAATTGTATGAATCTTCTTTTACAAGGTATTGTGCACTCTTAACAAACGAAGATAACTACAATATTTTATTTATTCTGAATTGCATTTCCAGTCGCCCACGGCTTGTGGATGTGTTCAGTACAATCAGTATTTTGGTGCTAAAATGCGGTATTTTAACAATGAGTTGTAACCTGCCACTAACAAACGTATGAGTTCAACAGTTCTCAGTGTTTTACTACAAAATTTTCCCTTTAGTTGTATTTCGTGTGAACAGTAATCTGAAATCTGTGTTTTATAAATCATCACAGTCATCATGCAGTAAACTTACAGTGAACATAAAGAGAACTAATAGCTTGAATTAGTTACTATAGAGGGAAATTTATAATAGTAGATACGGATGAAAGTTTAAAATTAAATATGGATGGAAATTTCGTAGATTGCACGGTGAACACAAGTTTTAAGACTCAACATTGGCTGTCACCTGAAGAGGAATAAACGAACAAATATTCAAGTCTTTACTCCTGTCATGACTGTATGAGAGAAAATACCTTTTTACGTACTATTCCTATATTCATTTTTAGTTATGGAATCTTTTGATGGAGGTTCCACACAAAATATGGTCACAGTTTTGAAACTTCAGAAACGATCCATTAGATCAGTTATTAAAAATTGTAATCGAGTGTTATGTAAAGACATTTAACAGCTGAACACTTAAATGTACCATCTGAGCACATCAATCAATCTTTTATCCAGATGAGGAAGAGTTAGTATACAAAACAACAACAATCACAGTCATAGTACATGTACAAAAATAAACGTACAACTAACGAAACTTTCAACATAAGAAGTCAACCTCATTGAGCCAACGGCGTTATCGAAGATGTCGGAGTAGCGGACAGTGGTTCAGGGCACTCTCTTGCCCTGGGGATTGGGAAACTGACTATAAAGACGGAATAATGAGTAGTGATCAATGGTTTGAGGATGCAGAAGGCAATGGAAACCAATGCATTAAAAACACATCACGTGTGTCCACAGGACATATGGCCTGTAATTTTTTAAAAAAAATGTCATGGTAATTTCTACATTGGCAAAAGATTCATCAACGGCTCCTCAATGGATATCAGCGATGGGACTGCCATGGGAAAGGTAATCATGAGAAGAATGTCGAACAACCAAAGAAAAGATAAGGTTCTACGAGTAGGACCATGGAATGTCAGATGTCTGAAGGTAGCAGGGAAGATAGAAAATCTGAAAAGGCTCAATATTGATATCGTTCGGGTCAGTGAGGTGAACTCGATAGAAGAAAAGGATTTATGGTCAAACATGTGCAGAGTTCTATCGACAATGTCCGCCACTCGTGCTAGGATTCCTGCCTCTTCATCAAGGGGTCCCAGGTTCGATTCAAGGCCGGTTTGGGGATTTTCTCTGTCCGGGGACTGCGTGTTTCTGTTTTCCTCGTCATTTGATCATCATCGTCGTCATCATCATCATCATAATCGTAAACATCTTTCATGACGGTGGCTAGATCGGATTGTGTAAAAAAATCGTACTGTGTAAAAAGTGGGACTTTGTACGGATGCTAATGACAACGTTGTTTGGAGCAACACAAAACAAACATCATCATCAGCATCATCTATCAACAAGTGCAGAAGACGATATAGCGGGAGCAGAATTCGTTATGAGTAGAAAAGTAAGGCAGAGAGTGGTCTACTGTGAACAGTTTAGTATACCGTCGTTCTCATCAGAATCGACAGCAGACCAACACAGACAACAATCATTCAGGTGTACGTGCCGTCGTCGCAGACAGAATGTGAAGAGATAGAAAAAGTTTATGAGGATATTGAAAGGGGAATTCTGTATATTATACTACGGGTAGACTTAGTACTACGAGGGTAGCCCAGAAGGTAATGGACCACATGTTTTACCTTCGATAGTTTTTTATTGAACATAATGAGAACTAAACATACGAAAGAATGCTGTTTTCTCTACACACCCTATTTTTCCACGTAGTCTACATCCCGTTCTATGGCCTTCCTCCAGCGCGAAACAAGGGCGTGTATGCCCTGCCGGTACCAATGCTTGTTCTGGTGGCGGAGCCAGTGCTTCACTCGGTGAGTCACCTCCTCATCGTGCTCAAAATGTCTTCCACAAATGGCATCCTTTAATGGTCCGAACAAATGAAGTCCGGGGGGACTAGGTCAGGGCTCTAGAGTGGATGAGATAACACTGTCCAACTCTGTTTTGCGATGTGTTCAACGCCTTGTGTGGGGCCGAGCGTTATCGTGTTGCATCAAAATATCTCCTGGGTTGCTGTGGTGCCGAAGTTGCCGGAATCGCGTCTTCATTATTGTTAGTGTGTAGACATATGCTTCTGAATTAATGGTGCCGCCTCTTGGCATCACATCAATGACACTTACACCTTCACACTCCCAGATCATGACGTTACTGGCGGAAGCAGTTGCTTTGAATTTTTTCTTCTGCAGGGAGTGGGAATGGAGCCATTCCGTCGACTCTCGTTTCGTTACGGGCTCAAAATGGTGAGCTCAGGTTTCATCACCTGTCACAATACTGGACAAGAAGGCCTCCTCGTCAGCTTCAAAACGTTGCACAAATCAAGACAAACGATTTTTCTGTGCGCTTTGTGATCCACCGTTAGACACAGCGGGACCCATCTTGCAGACACTTTTGAATATCCAAGAGTGCGAATAATTGCATCCACACTTCCTTTGCTGGTTGACAGGCCCAGCGCCAAAGACGAGTCATAATGCATCTCTTCTCGCGAATGACCACATCAGTTCGCTGCAACATGTCAGGTGTGACAGCTGTAGATGGTCTCCCCGAGCGCTGCAAATCGTGGAGCTCTGCCGAACCACCTTCTGATGATCTCACCCTCCGTGCCCATCGACCAACTGTACTTCTGTCGACAGCAGAAGCTCTACAGACTTCGCACAAACGTTTGTGAATATTCTCCATAGTTTCTTTCTCTTTAGTGAGAAACTCAATGACGGCACGTTGCTTGTAACGTACATGGCCTACAGACGCCTTTTTGAAACTGTTCTGAACCTACGTTTTCTGTTGGAAGTGACAGAAACTTGGAGCGCTCACTCAGGAGACTTCAAGTAATACACACGTAACATTTCGCATTTGTGGCATTATTTTCGGTTGATAAAAAAAGAATGCGGTGCATCACTTTAAAGACAACCATCAAAGGAATGAGAGAGGGCGAAAAATAATTGAGTTCTGCCATAAATTTCAGCTAGTTGTAGCGACTGTTCAGTTCAATCAGTTCATGAATTACAAGAGGAGGAGGTTCACTTGAATCTCAGTTCCGGGGAGATATGGGGCGATTAATTAGATTACATCAAGGTCAGGAAGAGATTCCGAAATGAGATATTGGATTTTAAGACTTACTCGGGAGTAGATATAGACTCCAGTAACAATTTACTAGTGACGACGAGTAGGTTAAAGTTTATGAGGCTATAGAGAAAGAGTCAATGTGCAAAGAAGTGGGATACGGAAGTACTAAGAAATGGAATGGAGAGATACGCTTGAAGTTCTCCAGGGCTGTAGACACTGGGATAAGGAATATCTCAGTAGGCAGATCAGTTCAAGAGGAATGGGCAACTTTAAAAAGACCAATCACAGAAGCCGCAAAGGAAAAAATTACGTACCAAGAAGGTAATACTGAAGGAACCATAGATGACAGAAGAAATACTTCATTTGATCGATGAAAGAAGGAAGTACAAGAATGTTCAGGGAAATTCTGTAATACAGAAATGCAAGTCAATTATGAATGAAGTGAATAATAATAAATGCAGGAAAGGTAAGATGAAACGGCTACACGTAAAACGTGAAGAAACAGAAAAATAAGCGATTGTCGGAAGGACTGACTCAATATATAGAAAAGTCAGAACAACCTTATTTGAAATTAAAAGCAAGGGTGCTAACATTAAATCTGTGATCGGAATTCCGCTGTTCAATGCAGAGGAGACATCGGATGGGTGGAAAGAATACATTGAAGGTCTCTCTGAGTGAGAAGACTTTTCTGTTGACGCCATAGAAGAAGAAAAAGAAATCTATATATTAGGTACAGGCGATCCATTATTAGAAATTCTGATTTAAAAGAGCTCTGGAAGACGTAAGATAAAATAAGGCAGGAGGAATGGATAAAATTCCCTCGGAATTTCTCAAATAATTGGGGTAAATTGTAACAAAACGACTGTCCTCATTGACGTGTGGAGTGTATGAATCTGCCGACGTAGCATGTGCCTTTCGCAAAAATATCTTCCACACAATTCCAAAGATTTTAAGAGCTGTCAAGCACACAATCAGCTTAACAGCGCATACCTCCAAGTTTCTGACAAGAATAATATAGAAAAGCATGGAAAAGAAAATTGAGGATGTGTTAGATGAGGATCAGTTTTGCTTTTTTAAGGTAAAGGCACCAGAGAGGCACATCTGACGTTGCGGTTGATAATGGAAGCAAGGCTAAAGAAGAATGAAGACACATTCATAGGATTCGTCGACTTAGAAAAAGCCTTCAACAATGTAAGATGGTGCAAAATGTTCGAAATTCTGTGAAAAATAAAGGTAAGCCGTAGAGAAAGACTAATAACATGTACAAGAGCTAGGACGGTATAATAAGAGAGGAAGAGCAACAACGAAGTTGTCGGACTAAGAATGGTGTAAGACACAGATGTAGTCTATCGTTCTACTGTTCCTTCTACGCTACTGTCATTAAAATTGCTACACCACGAAGATCTCGTGCCACAAGCGCGAACTTTAACCGACAGAAAGAAGATGCTGTGATATGCAAATGATTGGCTTTCAGAGCATTCACACAAGGATGGCGCCGGTGGCGACACCTACAACATGCTGACGTAGGGAAAGTTTCCAACCGATTTCTCATACACAAACAGCAGTTGACCGGCGTTACCTGGTGAAACGTTGTGATACCTCGTGTAAGGAGGAGGAATGCGTACCATCACGTTTCCGACTTTGATAAAGGTCGGATTGTAGCCTATCGCGATTGCGGTTTATCGTATCGCGACATTGCTGCTCGCGTTGGTCGAGAATCGGTGGGTTCAGGAGGGTAATACGGAACACAGTGCTGGATCCCAACGGCCTCGTATCACTCGCAGTCGAGATGACAGACATCTTATCCGCTTGACTGTAACGGATCGTGCAGCCACGTCTCGATCACTGAGTCAACAGATCGGGACGTTTGCAAGACAATAGCCATCTGCGTGAACAGTTCGACGACGTTTGCAGCAACATGGACTGTCAGCTCGGAGACCATGGCTGCGGTTACCCTTGCCGCTGCATCACAGATAGGAGCGCCTGCGATAGTGTACTCAACGACGAACCCGGGTGCACGAATAGCAAAACGTCATTTTTTCGGATGAATCCAGGTTCTGTTTACAGCATCATGATGGGCGCATCCGTGTTTGGCGACATCGCGGTGAACGCACATTGGAAGAGTGTATTCGTCATCGCCATACTGGCGTATCACCCGACGTGATGGTATGGGGTGCCATTGGTTACACGTCTCGGCCACCTCTTGTTCGCATTGACGGCACTTTGAACAGTGGACGTTACATTTCAGATGTGTTAGACCTGTGGCTCTACCCTTCATTCGATCTCTGCGAAACCCTGCATTTCAGCAGAATAATGCCCGACCGCATGTTGCAGGTCCTGTACGGGCCTTTCTAGATACAGAAAATGTTCGACCGCTGCCCTGGCCAGCACATTCTCCAGATCTGTCACCAACTGAAACGTCTGGTCAATGGTGGCCGAGCAGCTGGCTCGTCACAATACGCCAGTCACTACTCTTGATGAACTATGGTATCGCGTTGAAGCTGCATGGGCAGCTGTACCTGTACACGCCATCCAAGCTCTGTTTGACTCAATGCCCAGGCGTATGAAGGCCGTTATTACGGCCAGAGGTGGTTGTTCAGGGTACTGATTTCTCAGTATTTATGCACCCAAATTTCGCGAAAATGTAATCACATGTCAGTTCTAGTATAATATATTTGTCCAATGAATACCCGTTTATCATCTGCATTTCTTCTTGGTGTAGCAATTCTAATGGCCAGTGGTGTATATATAGAAGGAGCAATAAAAGAAAGGATCAATAGTGGAATTAAAATTCAAGGTGAAATGTCGTCGATGTTAAGATTCGCTGATTTCATTGATACCTGCAGTGAAAATAAAGAAGAATTATAGGATCTGACAAGTGGAATGAACAGTCTAGTGAATACAGAATATGGACTGAGAGTAAATCAAAGAAAGACGGAAGTATCGAGAGCTAGTAGAAAAGAGAACATCGAAAAAATCTAGCATCGTTACAAGTGATCACGAAGTAGACGAAGGTAAGGAATTCTGCTATGTAGGCAGCAAAATAACACATGAGGAACAGAACTAGGAGAACATAAAAAGCAGGCTATCACTGCCAAAAATGACATTCCTGGGCAATGTAAGTATACTAGTATCAAACATAGGTTGTAATTTGAGGAAGAATTTTGTAATAAGGTACGTCTGGAGCACAGCATTCTGTGATAGTGAAAAGTGGGCTTTTGACAAACCGGAAAAGAAGCATTTGAGATGTGGTGTTACAGAAGTAGAAAATTAGGTGTAGTAGTAAGATGACGAAAGTGGAGATTCTCTGAAGGATCGGCGAGGAAGAGAATATATTGGAAACATTGACAAGAAGAAAAGATAGGATGGTAGGACGTCTGTTAAGGCATCACGAAATAACTTCCATTGTACTGGAGTGAGACGAAGTTGTTTTAAACTGTAGTGGAAGACAGAAGTTGGAATACTTCCAGCAAGCAACTGAAGACGTAAGATGCAAGTGCTACTTTGAAATGAGGAGGTTGGCACAGAAGAAGAATTAGTAGCGGGCCGCATCAAACCACCCTGCGGACCGTCTGTACTTTCAAGGCGACTTCATTGCTCTGATCGGATGCGATTCTGTTGCTTGGCCAGACTGCCTAGACACACAAGCAATGGGCAAAATGAATGAGAATGATTTACAGACAGATGTGTGGCACTAATACCTACTTTAAGTGCAAGACGAAGCACAAGGTTTCCTGGATGCACCCTCTGTCCAAACATTGACATCAGCTAGATCTTATTTGAACTAAGAGGAAAGATCTCCGCCATTTTCTTCAAACGTTCTGTTTGTGACACTGGTCACATATTACTAGTGACGAAAGTTAACTACCTTCCTAAAAACATTCACTGTGCTAAAACACCTAGCAAAACGAAGATCAGTCTTGGCAAAATTAAGGACCCTGTAACAGTAGAAATATTTGTTGACAGAGATCCAACGCAGGTTAACACTTGGGACCCAAACGCACCCAGTGCTGAAGTTTGGCTGAAAATCAAGTGACTTCTTACCGTTGTCGCTGGCACATCATTTCGTGCTTTGAAAGATAAATGCCAGGATTGATTCCTAGAGAATATTGATGTCTTAAAAGCCCATCTTGATTCTAAGCGTCAGGCAACTATTAACTGGCACTCGAACATTTGCAATGCTACGTTCAAGGATATAAGCAAAGCAAAGGCAGTCGTTCAGCTCACAGCCCGTAACTGCATTTACACATACTGGGAGAGATTTTGTGTAAGTTGAGAGGAGTGCGTCTATGTCTGAAATGACGGCAGAGTGTATTTGGGTATCAAAAAGGGCATCGAGCTTACAGCTAAGAAGACTTCACCACTGTTAAGAGGAACAGTAATCACTGATTGTAACCGACAACTGCGACGATGCGTGTAACTGTTCCAACCTCTACTCACATCTAGTCTGCATCAGACCAAAAGCAATTGGAGAAATTTCTCAGTTGTCAACTTGCCAAGAGGTGGTGCCATGCCTACTAAGGAGGAGCTTCAGAGAGCTGTTGGGCTGCTTAAATACGGGGAATGCTCTGCTGAACGCAACGTCTACACAGAACTTACCAAACTGACTCCACTCTTCCCAATGCTCTACAATGTTTTATTCGATTGTCGGGCGGAGGGTAATGTAGCGTAGGATATGCGCCATGCCAACGTTGTCACTCTGTACAAACGGAAATGCGATCACGTCGACTGCAGTTGCTATTGTAGAATTCCAGTGCTGAGTACCGTCGGAAAAGCATTTGCCAGTGTGGCGATGGGAGGATAGGAGAAGCTTGCCGAGCGTGTGCACCAGAAGTGTCAATATGAATTTCGAGCTCAGCGATATATTACTGATACGATCAAATTCCGACAAAGTCAGGAGAAATACTACGAGCAGAAGACTCCATTGTCTGTTGGTTTCATAGATCTAAATAGGACACACTCGGTAGGGAGGGACTTTATACTTTACTAGTGAAGGTGGTGTGTCCGCTCGCGTGGAGATAGGGTGTCCTCTAAAACTTAAAACTTACCGAAGTTTTTCATCGAAATAAGGAGTGTGCTATGGTATTTGAAGGAAGCACATCAGGTCCTTTTCTTGTGTAAAGACGAGTTTGTCAAGGCTCTGTATTGGCCCGTATTTTGTTTCGTATGTTCTTTTCGTTTCCTCTCAAACGAATTTTAGGCGAAGTAAACCTGGGCATCCATCTATATACAAACGGGAAACTTTACATCTCGTTACTGAAATGCAAGCGCTGTCGAGAGACTTTATTTGTAAGTAATATTTTATTCGCTGACGCAGCAGCATTCATAGTCCAAACTCAAGAGGATCTTCACAGGCTTATGGACAAATTTGCTGCTGCAAGCAAGCTCCTCTTCACATGTGTAGATGTGCATAAGACTGTGATTATGGTACAAGGCTACAAGGATATGAGATTAGATGCTTCCTTGTTGAATGCAGTCGCCCAAATTCTGCTATCTCGGTTCGCTGGTGTCAGAAGGTCTTTCTCTAAAGAACGAAATAAATGCAAGAAGTGGCGGTGCTTAGGAAATGTTCTATGTGTAACACGAGGAGACCATTTGACGAATGAGATGGTCCTGAATGCCGCGAAGCTACCGAATATGACCGCGACTCTCGAGGTACATCTCCCGTGGGGGCTAGGACGCTTATATCATATCTCCGTTGATCCACCGTGGATGGGCCACTCCTATCGTTCACATGATTCTAAGCACTACGGGCCTTAACATCTGAGGTCATCAGTCCCCTAGACTTAGAACTACTTAAACCCAACTAACCTAACACACATCCATGCCCGAGGCAGAATTCTAATCTGCGACCGTAGCAGCAGCGCGGTTCCGGACTGAAGCGCCTAGAACGGCTCGACCACAGCGGCCGGCGGACCACTCCTATCTGCCCCGACGCACACTACTCAGTGAGACACCACATGCTGAGAAACTCACAGGCACAGCTGCTTTACGCTTGAAAGATTGCGTTAAGCGCGATATGAGCGCATTTAATACCGACTGCTGCGACACATGAGAGTAGCTCCCCGACGACCGCAGCAGATGGAAGCAGCTCATCAAGGATGACAGCTCTAAAACAAATGTGTAGACGTGTGCCTCCGACGAACCCCTCCTTAGGTGTGTGTACACTGGCCCCACCTGCAGTTGCCAAGCGGGCACTCGCACTGGATTCCCGAGTCACAGAGAAACTGCGGCTCGATGCTACTTGAATCTCCTAGTAGGAAGTATAGACTATTAACTGAATGATATGCCGCTGGATTTCTCTATTTGCGGCCTGTATCGGAGCAAAAACGATTCCCCAAACATCTCTGCTACGATTATGTAGCTTCCTCTTGCATAAAGTACCTGCAAGGCCACCAAGGTGGCATTAAATCTCGTGTTGGGCAGTGATTACAAATTTTTGGATACTGTAAGCTTAACTGAGCAATTATTCGTTTACTTTTAGCCAATCTGTTTGCCAGAATTACTGCAACATCTATGCATGACGTTCTTAGTGATAGTTTACAGAAAGTTCGTCTGAGAGTTTTCTTCTGAGAACAGTTTTCTTGCTTGCTGTTGATACTATTACTGCAACTTTCATTGCTACTTAAACACAATATTGATATATCGTCCTGAGTACCTGTTTCTATGAGGAAGTATGGATTTCTCGGAGTTCGTATGTCTATGTTTTGACCTCCAAATCTTTTCAAAATGAGATGAAATAAGCTTATCTCACTTTTGCTAAGGAAAGCACAGATAAATATACTAAATCTACAAATAATTTTTGATGTATCAATCGAGTCACAGTCTGGTTGTAAGTTAGCGTGTAGATTGATGTGTTCTCTTCCAGACAAGTGATTTGTGTATTGTCACATAACATGTTGGGTGACTGTTCCATTTGATATCAATGTGTGAAATCGCTTCCGTGTATAGTTGCGCTCTACCAAAAACAGCTGTTGAGAGTTTTGGTACAGTAAATAAATGATTTATTAAGTGATAGAATCACATGTAGTATTGGTAGCGTTGCTAGGGAAGGAAACAAAAAGAATGTGTGACAGAGGAGCTGTTTTTTGTTTGTTTGTTTCTTTGCTTGTTTTGAAATTAATTAGAACCGCACATCGTTCAGTATTAGTCCACTGCGCATTTTATATCTCTACAAAATATACATCGCATGTTATACAAAAAAATAAAATAAAATTAACTGCTAGCGCAAACTCTTTTATATAACGGGAACAATTACTCTTCATACAACTTCGGTTTGGATGCAGAAACACAAAACTCTATACACACTGAGGTGATCTAATATCGAGTCGGGCCGTCATAGTGCAGCAATTCGGCGCGGTATGGTCTACACAAGACGTTGGAAATCTCCTGCAGAAACAATGAGCGATGCTGCCTCTATAGCCGCGCATTGTAGCGAAATTGTTGCCGGTGCATGATTTTGTGTACTCACTGACCTCCCAACTACGTCCCATGTCAGGCGATCTTCGTGGCCATATCATTCGCTTGAATTGTCCGCAATGTTCTCCAAACCAATCGCAAACAGTTATGGCCCACTGACATGTTTCGGACTACGAAGTCAACGAATTGCTCCAAATGGTCTCCAGATCGCCAAAGATAACGATTTCCAGTCAATGAGCTGTTCAGTTTGACCAGAGAACCCAGTCCATTCCACGTAAATGCAGCCCACACAATTATGGAGCCACCACCATCTCGTACAATGCCTTATTGGCAACTTAGTGGTGGTGGTGGTTAGTGTTTAACACCCCGTCGACAACGAGGTCATTAGAGACGGAGCGCAAGCTCGGGTTAGGGAAGGATTGGGAAGGAAATCGGCCGTGCCCTTTCAAAGGAACCCGGCATTTGCCTGAAACGATTTAGGGAAATCACGGAAAACCTAAATCAGGATGGCCGGAGACGGGATTGAACCGTCGTCCTCCCGAATGCGAGTCCAGTGTGCTAACCACTGCACCATGGCAACTTGGGTCCATGGCTTCATGCAGTCTGCACCACATTCGTACCCAAACTTCGACTATTACCAACTGAAACCTGACCAGTCTACGGATTTCCAGTCATGTCGGGTCCAAGCGATATGGTCACGATTCCAAGAGGGTCACTGCATGCAATGTCATGCTGTTGAGAAATGCAGACGCGTCAGTCGTCTGCTGCCATAGCTCATTAACGCCAAATTTCACTATACTGCCCTAACGGATGCGTTCGTCGTACGTCCGACATACATATCAGTGGTTATTTAAACCACTGATAATTCTACCCAAACGGCCCTGCTCTCGGTCGTTTAGACTCTTGTGAGACTTAATGCCTGCAATTTGGTGTTCGTGGCACACTCTTGACACTATAGATTCAGAATACTGAATTTCCTAACGATGTCGGAAGCAGAATGTTCCATACTTTGCCGACGGGGATGGCCGAACGGTTCTAGGTGCTACAGTCTGGAACCGCGCGACCGCTATAGTCGCAGGTTCGAATCCTGCCTCGGGCATGGATGTGTGTGATATCTTTAGGTTAGTTAGGTTTAAGTAGTTGTAAGTTCTAGCCGGCTGATAACGTCAGAAGTGAAGTCCCATAGTGCTCAGAGCTATTTGAACCATTTTTCCCTGCTTCTAGCTCCAACTACCATTCCGCGTACACAATCTGTTAATTTTCGTCATGAGGGCATGATCACACCGGAAACAGTTTCACATGAATAACCTGAGGACAAATGACAGTTCCACCAAACCACTGCCATTTATACTTCGTGTACGGGATAGTTCAAAAAATGGTTCAAATGGCTCTGAGCACTATGGGACTCAACTGCTGTGGTCATCAGTCCCCTAGAACATAGAACTACTTAAACCTAACTAACTTAAGAACATCACACACATCCATGCCCGAGGCAGGATTCGAACCCGCGACCGTAGCAGTCGCACGGTTCCGGACTGCGCGCCTAGAACCGCGAGACCACCGCGGTCGGCACGGGATACTTCCGCCATTTGTATAAGTGAATGTACAACAATAATGTATGTTTCTTAGGTTAAAGGGGCCCTTTATACGCTCAGTGACCAAAAGTATCAGAAACGTGGCTGAAAATGACTTACAAGTTCGTGATGCCCTCCATCGGTAATGCTGGAATTCAATATGCTGTTCGCTCACCCTTAGCCCTGATGCCAGCTCCAACTCTCCCAGGCATACTTTCAATTAGGTGCTGGAAGGCCTCTTGGGGAATGGCAGCCCATTCTTCACGGAGTGCTGCACTGAGTAGCGGTATCGATGTCTATCGGTGAGACTTGGCACTAAGTCGGCGTTCCAAAACATCCCAAAGGTGTTCTATAGGATTCCGATCAGGACTCTGTGCAGGCCAATCCATTACAGGGATGTTATTGTCGCGTAACCACTCCGTCACAGACCGTGCATTATGAACAGGTGCTCGATCGTGTAGAAAGAAGTAATTGCCATCTCCGAATTGTTCTTCAACAGTGGGAAGCAAGAAGGTGGTTAAAACATCAATGTAGGCCTGTGCTGTGATAGTGCCACGCAAAACAGCAAGGAGCGTAAGCCCCCTCCCTGAAAGGATGGCAACACTGTAACACCATTACACTAAACACGCTGACAGATGATGTTCGCCGGTCATCAACCATACCCACACCCTGGCGTCAGATCGCCACATTGTGTACCGTGATTCGTTACTCCACACAACGTTTCCCCACTGTTCAATCGTCCAACATTTACGCTCCTTGCACCAAGCGAGGCATCGTCTGGCATTTACCGATGTGATGTGTGGCTTGTGAGCACCCTGTAGACCATGAAATCTATGTTTTCTCACCTCCCGCCCAACAGTCGTAGTACATGCAGTGGATCCTGATGCAGACTGCAATTCATGTGTGATGGTCTGGATAGATGTCTGCCTATTACACATTGCGACCCTCTTCAACTGCCGGCGGTCTCAGTTTAGTCAACAGTCGAGGCCAGCCTGTACGCATCATGAACAGTGGATCTAGGAATGTTTAGGAGTGTGGAAGTCTCGTTGTCAGCCGTATGACACAAGTGACACCCAATAACCTGTTCAAATTCGAAGTCCGTGAATTCTGTTGAGCGCCCCATTCTGCTCCCTCACGGTGTATAATGACTAATGAGGTCGCTGATAAGCAGTAGGTGGGAGGACAATGCACCTAATATGAAAAACGTATATTTTTGTGGTTGTATGGGTACTTTTGATCACATAGTGTATGATCACGTTTTCCAGATTATTTATCGCTTCCGATTTCTAGGGGAATCTGGAAAGACACTGACTGCATTCGCAAACAAAGCGATGATAATGAGGTGATGCGCTGTAGGTGCGCAACACACCTAGCGCACGGGTGACGCAGTAACGATCTTAACAGAGCAAAGCTATTAGGAAGCGCTACCGTAGTTTACGCTTACTTACGGTAGTCTACAGGAGCCTACGGTAGTTTGCCAACTTTACTTCTTTAAGATAGTTTCGAAACTTTATTTCCTGCCTTTTTTTGTACTGTTACCTAAAAATTTAACATCTGACTGTGGAAAAGCATCCTTCTGATAAGCTGGCAACGTAAATTTCAAATACGGAGTTCTGAATGGTGATACAGCGTCATAGATAATTTCGTTCGAGATTAGTATCTACAATGTTTAGTATTATTCACACACAAATATGGTCACTAAATTAAAGAAACACGAAACCTCTTCTGATTGAGAACTTCAGTAAATAAGCGTGATGTGATCTACGAATTTAATTCTATTAAGTACGTAATATCGGATCGCTATTACACTCAGCATAAACTGTACAATTACTATGAAGTGCACTGCTAGCTAGTCGTTTGTTTGATTACTATTCTACGCTGTCTGAAATTATATTGTTCTGTTGGTGTTTTTTGTACTGATTGTTCGTATCAGAAATGATAATTGTGCTGCGATAATAACACAATCGACAGAGCTTGCATTGCACTTATAATTATATTTGCCTCGTACCTGATGGTACATTTAGCCGTATGTAGTTATTAACATAGAAGGTTTCGAAATAATTTCTGTAGCGAGTCAGCTCGAATCTAAACCTCGTCTAATTTTGCTATTCTGTGAAAACGTCGTCCGAACAAAGTTAACTGATTATGCAGAATAATAATGCTTCAAGGACTTGTTGCAATAACATAAATTTCGCAAAATTATGGGAAAATCACTCTAATGGTCTATCATGTACTTCAATCAACATTCGCTTCGCTACCTTTGAATGCTGCGATTTGGTAAATAAATAGTTCATTGAAATTCTGTGTCTACTGTCCTTATACGTTATTGTGTGTCCTAGTTAATGATCGGCTATTAAACTCTCATCTATTTATGCAGATACAGACGTTTCCTGAAACTGGTGGACAATTGTATGATGTCACCTTTAAGAAATACTGTTTACCTAATTTTTGAAATCAATATTTATTTATTCGAAAATGTAATTTGGACTGAGCTGTTTGTGATGTAATAATTGACTCCACTTCATTCTGGGTTTCACAGTTCTTGCTTCAGGCTTTCCTAATTATCTATTGTTTACAGGCTATTGACGGCAGCATTAAATCATTTTCGGAGCGGCAGTTACTGTAGAAATCTCTTTAGGAGCGACCACGACACCACGCAATGCTTCTTTTTGCCTCATTAAAACCGACTGCATTGTACAAGGCGTTGGTACTCCAGAAAGTGTTAAGAGGTAGGGAACTTTAATTTCCTTTTTGAGTCATTTACCACCCGAATGGTCTGATGCGTCCCGTCACGAATACCTCTTCTTTGAAAAACTGTTTCACCTCAGAGTAGGAATTGCAATCTACGTCCTCAGTTATGTGCTGGATATATCGAAATCTCTGTCCTCCTGTACAATTTTTACCCTCTATAGCGCCGTCTAATACCATGGGGATTATTCCGTGATGCTTTAACAGCTATCCTACCAATCTGTACCTTCTTCTTGTCAGTGTTTGCCATATATTATTTTCCCCTACTATTCTCGGAAGAACCTCCTAATTTCTTACCATATCAGTCAACCTAATTTTCAGTTTTCTTCTGTAGCACAACATCTCAAATGTTTCGCCTCTCAACTGGTCCGGTTTTCCCACTCACCATGTTTCACAACAATATAACACTGTGTTCCAAACGTACATTTCAAAGATTTATTCCTCAAATTAAGGTCTATGTTCGATATGAATAGACGTCTTTTGGCCAGAAGTGTCCTTTCCGCCTGTGCTAGCCTGCTTCTAATTTTCTCCTTGCTTCTTCCATCATGGATGACTTTGCTGCCTGTTGTTGTTGTTGCTGTTGTTGTGGTCTTCAGTCGTGAGACTGGTTTGATGCAGCTCTCCATGCTACTCAATCCTGTGAAAGCTTCTTCATCTCCCAGTACATCCTTCTGAGTCTGCTTAGTGTATTCATCTCTTGGTCTCCCTCTACGATTTTTACCCTCCACGCTGCCCTCCAATACTAAAGTAGGGATCCCTCGATGTCTCAGAACATGTCCAAGCAACCTTCTTCTCGTCAAGTTGTGCCACAATTCTATTCAGTATCTCCTGATTAGTTGTGTGATCTACCCATCTAATCTTCAGTATTCTTCTGTAGCACCACATTTCGAAATCTTCTATTCTCTTCTTATCTAAACTATTCACCGTCCACGTTTCACTTGCATACATGGCTACACTCCATACAAATACTTTAAGAAACGATTTCCTGACATTTAAATATATACTCGATGTTAACAAATTTCTCTTCTTCAGAAGCGCTTTCCTTGCCATTGCCAGTCTACATTTTATATCCTATCTACTTCGACCATCATCAGATATTTTGCTCCCCAAATAGCAAAACTCCGCCGGCCAGTCTGGCCTAGCGGTTCTAGGCGCTTCAGTCTGGAACAGCGCGACAGCTACGGCCGCAGGTTCGAATCCTGCCTTGGGCATGGGTGTGTGTGCTGTGCTTAGGTTAGTTAGGTTTAAGTAGTTCTCAGTTCTAGGGGAATGATGACCTCAGATGTTGAGTCCCATAGTGCTCAGACCCACTTGAACCATTATTTAGCAAAACTCCATTACTACTTCAAGTGTCTCCTTTCCTAATCTAATTCCCTCAGCATCACCAGACGTAATTCGACTACATTCCATTATCCTCGTTTTGCTTTTGTTGATGTTCATCTTATATCCCCCTTTCAAGACACTATCATTCCGTTCAACTGCTCTTCCAAGTCCTTTGCTGTCTCTGACAGAATTACGTCATCGGCGAACCTCAAAGTTTTTATTTCCTCTCCATGGATTTTAATTCCTACTCCAAATTTTTCTTTTGTTTCCTTTACTGCTTGCTCAATATACAGATTGAATAACATTGGGGATAGGCTACAGCCTTGTCTAAAAGGCTCTGAGCACTATGGGACTTAACTTCTGAGGTCATCAGTCCCCTAGAATTTAGAACTACTTAAAGCTAACGAACCTAAGGACATCACACACATCCATGTCCGAGGCAGGATTCGAACCTACGACCATAGCTGTCTCGGGGTTCCAGACTGACGCGCCTGGAACCTCACGGCCACAGCGGCCGGTACGATCCTGTCTCACTCCCTTCCCAACCACTGCTTCCTTTCATATCCCTCGACTCTAATAGCTGCCATCTGGTTTCTATACAAATTGTAAATAGCCTTTCGCTCCCTTTATTTTAACCCTGCCATCTTCAGAATTTGAAAGAGAGTATTCCAGTCAACATTGTCAAAAGCTTTCTCTAAGTCTACAAATGCTAGAAACGTAGGTTTGCCTTTCCTTTATCTTTCTTCTTAGATTAGTCATAGGGTCAGTATTGCCTCAAGTGTTCCAGTATTTCTACGGGATCCAAACTGATCTTCCCCGAGGTCGGCTTCTATCAGTTTTTCCATTCGTCTGTAAAGAATTCGAGTTTGTACTTTGTAGCTATGACTTATTAAACTGATAGTTCGGTAATTTTCACATCTGTCAACACCTGCTCTCTTTGAGATTGGAATTATTATATTCTTGAAGTCTGAGGGTATTTCGCCTGTCGCATACATATTGCTCACCAGACGGTAGAGTTTTGTCAGGACTGGCTCTCCCAAGGCTGTCAGTAGTTCTAATGGAATATTGCCTACTCTGGGGGCCGTGTTTCCACTCAGGTTTTTCAGTGCTACGCACGCCAGCTCGGAGAGAGTCTGTCGGCGTGCTCTGCCTTGTGGCTTGGATAAAGTGTTAGCCAGACAGCTATGCTTTCGTTTTGGTTTGATGAAGTTGTGCCAGGACCGTTGGGGTCCGAGGCCTATACTTGCGCTGTTTACCCATTGGCAGACTGAACCTTAGGAGCGGCTGTTTTATGCAGTCGCAGTGTGTTGTGGTGTTCACGGTTCTAAGTAAAGCAAAATTGGCGGATCCAGTATAAATAAATGGATACGTGTGCTAAATCCTGTCTTGAGGGTTGTTTAGGGCTCACGGTGGTTGGATAACTGCCTGATGGAACCTATGAAAGCAGTTACTCGGAGTTGGTGGACGTCCTCCTGAGGAAGCTCGTGCCAAACACAAATGGCCCGTTTAATCCCCATAATCGCGACCAGGTTGGAGGTCCGTGCCCATAATACACTAAACGATCTCAACTGCGAGAGACACCGCGTCCTTTCTGGACCGAGTAGGGTTTGGAATGTTCATACACAAACTACGAGGCGCTCGATCAGCCAAAGATGCGATCGCCCGACCATTAATGCCATACGATCCTTTCCATTGTCCACTTCATTTTTAACTTTTTTCGATCGCGGAAAATAACAAATAATTGCAGGTTCCCATTGTTCACTTATATCTTCTGTACAAATCCATGCTCCACACTTAGACTTCAGTATCTGAGACTGATATTCAATCTTTCTTCCTGGAAAGCAAGATACCCGCCAAACTGCTACATAACCATCAGCCATTTGACATCTACTGATATACAAGAAGCCTCCTCAAGACTTTCAGATGTATTTAACCTATCTGTATGCAAAGCTCCTGGCAGATGTAAACTGTGC
Source organism: Schistocerca gregaria (assembly GCF_023897955.1). NCBI lineage: Eukaryota > Metazoa > Arthropoda > Insecta > Orthoptera > Acrididae > Schistocerca > Schistocerca gregaria. The sequence continues at coordinate 255,041,711 of NC_064925.1, forward strand.
GCTAACCGAGACTCGAACCCATAATCTTCCCTGACGTGGACAGTACTCTTCCCTGCAGATATTCAGCAACGACTCAAGAGCTGCCCTCACAACTTTTCTTCCGCGTGTACTCTTTCATACCGTTACCATCCACCTGTTATGCAAGATGAGACAGGTGAATTATCCTCAGACTTCTAGAAGAATGTAATAATCACAGTTCCCCCGATGGAAGGTGCTGACAGGTGAGACTACTTCTGAACCATCTATTAAAAAGTCATTGTTGCAAAGTATCGAGATGAATTATATTCAAAGGAGTCGAGTGTTTTAGAAGCCTATGTCAAGGAAGATCAGTTTGTGTTCCGGACCCTCAGACTTGTGTAAAGACTGAAGAATGACAGATCTGCATCTGTACCGTTTGTAGGTTTTGAGACAGTTTTTCACAATGTTCACTCAAACAGAAATTCTGAAGATAGCATGCATAAAATGCAAGGAGTGAAAAATTCTCTGCACCCAGGAGAAATCAGAATGTATTTGTAAGTTTCTCGAAGGTCATGAAATTGTAGCAGTGATTGAGGAGTAGGCAGGATTGTATTCTATTTACTATGTTATTCGAGTTTAAGTGTGAAGCTCTACTACATCTGTGGTGAACAAATCACTAGTTATTAGGGTTTCCTCCCGTTCCATTCATGTACGTAGCACAGGAAGAATGACTGTTTTATTACCTCTGTCCGTGCTGTAATCCTATCCTCGCCATCCCTATGCGACCAATACTGAGGGGGTTGTAATATATTTCTAGGGTCACCATTAAAGCTGGTTCTTGAAACCGTGTTGGTAGTCTTTCTAGCGATATTTTACGTCTATCTTCAGCATCTCTGTGACACTCTCCCACGGATCAAACAAACCCATGACACGTCCTGGCAGATTAAAACTGTGTGCTCGACCGAGACTCGAACTCGGGACCTTTGCCTTTCGCGGGCAAGTGCTCTACCATCTGAGCTACCGAAGCACGACTCACGCCCGGTACTCACAGCTTTACTTCTGCCAGTATCCGTCTCCTACCTTCCAAACTTTACAGAAGCTCTCCTGCGAAACTTGCAGCGCACATTCCGCTGCAGAGTGAAAATCTCATTCTGGAAACATCCCCCAGGCTGTGGCTAAGCCATGTCTCCGCAATATCCTTTCTTTCAGGAGTGCTAGTTCTGCAAGTTTCGCAGGAGAGCTTCTGTAAAGTTTGGAAGTTAGGAGACGGATACTGGCAGAAGTAAAGCTGTGAGTACCGGGCGTGAGTCGTGCTTCGGTAGCTCAGATGGTAGAGCACTTGCCCCCGAAAGGTAAAGGTCCCGAGTTCGAGTCTCGGTCGGGCACACAGTTTTAATCTGCCAGGAAGTTTCATATCAGCGCACACTCCGCTGCAGAGTGAAAATCTCATTCTGGAAACCCATGACAATTCGTGCGGCCCTTTCCTGTATTCGTTCAATGTCCCTTGTTAACGCTATCCAGTACGGGTCCCACACACTTGAGCAATATTGTAGGATGACTCACAAGAGTAGTTTGTAAGCAATCTCCTCTGCAGAGTGACTGTACTTTCCCAGTATTCCATCAACAAACCTAAGTCTACCCGCCTGCTTTATCCACGACTGAGTCTATGTAATCATTCCATTGCATTCCAACTTTGACTCATTGATATATAGGAATACTACCGTTTTTCGTTCTATATAGTGTACACTTTTACATTTCTAAACATTTAAAGTAAGTTGCCAATCTTTTCACCCCTTTGAAATCTTGTCAAAATCTGACTGAATATTTGTGCAACTTCTTCCAGACAGTACTTCATTATAGGTAACTGCTTCATCTGCGCCAAGTTTGAGGTTACTATTAAACATATCTGCAAGGTCATTAAATACAACATGATCAGCAAGGGTTCAAAATACTTCAATGGGGCACACCCGAAGCTACTTCTACGCCTGACGATCACTCTTAATCCAAGATAACATGCTACGTTCTGTAGTAGAGTAAACTTTTACTCTACTTAAAGTAGCCTCCTTTGGCTTTAATCACTGATCTTCATCCGTGAAGCATTCTTGTTGTCAGCTTCATCAGAGTTTCTTTTGTAATATGCCGTCAGTCCTCTTGTAGCCTGATCCAGAGGTCATGAACATTGGTAATTGGCCTTGATTTAACTGCTCTATCCAAGCGACCCCAAAGCAGTTCAATAGGATTACAATCGGGGAATTGGGGCGGCCAGAACATATTTTTCAGTTCCTTCTTTTTTTCTGAAGTTTCCAATTACTCTTTACACAATTTTGAAGCTTGTTAGGGTCGTTATCTTGCTGTCGGACGAGCCTCTTCCCAATAATCTTCCACATGGCTTTGCATGAGACTGCAGAATGCGACCGCAAACCTCTTTCCTCATTCTTCCGTTCATTTGTACAATATCACCAGTCTTACCATCTCCAAAACATACCCAGGCCATAAGGGAACCCCTACCGTACTTTAACGTTGGAGATACACATTGGTGTAGCATTCGTTTATCAGGCAATCGGCGAACAGACTTGCATCGCTTTGTGCAGAAGACTTCAAATTTGGATTCGTCAGTGAAAAGTGAGTTTTTTCACTCATTGAATGCCCAACTTCCATGTTGTCTTTCCCAGTGTAGCCTCTTCTGCCTATTAATAGCTGTCAGTAAGGTTTCTTGGACGCCACACGCCCGTTAAGTATCACTGCCTGAAGACGTCTTTTCACAGTACTTACACTCAGCGGCTTTTCCGCTAAAAATGGCGCTGTTTTGAAGCGATCCCGTTTAATTGTGTGTACTATATATTTGTCATCACTTTTTAATGTGACTTTTGGCCTACCCTTTCGAGGTCGATTCATATTTTGGCCAGTATCCGCCTGCCTCTGCAAAGTATAATACACACATCCAAAGTAAATTTGTTCTTGACATGCTGAACGTCGCATAGTAAGACCGGGTGCAAGTAAAGACGCAATTGCAGAACGTTTTCTATTGAAAGCTCCTTTTTCGTCCCACGATCGATGTTTACACTGAGCACTCACTAAACTTCACTGTTCGATATCTCATGCATAACTACATGCTCCTTTCTTGTCTGTAACCGTGTTAACAGATTTGTTGGTGTCCTATGAACGCCGTCTGGTGAGGCAAAGATTATATTATACCACAACGATGCAAAGATAACGCCGTGCAATGCTTTGATCCTGAACAACGGAAAGCTACGTTTTCAACGATAGATTTTTTAAAAATATGGAACACTACTCGCTAACATTATATTGAGCATCACACTGGGAAAACAACATAGCTAATTCGTATTTGAATCTGATAACTAGCTTTATTTATCGTACTTCAGGTCGTCGAAAGCTTTTGAGCGATAGTGAACATTATGGTCCAGACGGTAGGTAACTGAAAGAAATACGCATTGACAAGAACAGAAATGACACGTATTGAAATGAATAATTACACACTGAAGTCACCGTGATTCAGGAGAATCACAAGGACAGTGCAAAAGACGGGCCGTGGTTATAAATATGGTTTGCGATCACCACGGACGACAGTTAATGCTCTGAAGTGCCCCCACGGTCTCGACAAGGTTAGTTTGGAGTTCTTGTGGTAAAGCGGTCCTTTTCTCCACCAGAGCAGTTGACAACTGCTGTATCATCGCTGAGGCTTGTGGACGTGTTGCAATACGTCTCCCAACTTGTTCCACACGTGCTGGATGGGACTGAAGTCGAGGGAACGGCCAGCCCAGTCCAGTCGCCGAATATCCTTTGGTTTCCAGAACTCCTCCACCAGCATAGTGCTATGTGGTCGCGCATTATCATTCATAAAAATTGGGCAGGTGCAAACAGGACTCGCGAACTGAGGGTTCTGTAAAGACTTAATTATGTATGAGGTGTGACAATGAAGTAATGAGACTGATTTTCTTTGCAAGGTGTGGCAAACCTTCAGGCTTGTGTAGGCACAATATCTTTGACCTTGGTCTATAAGCTGCTTCTAGTCCAAGCGGCACATCGATGCAACTGCTCAGTCGTGATTTGAGCTGTAATAATTTAACATGTGTATGTGTCTCTCGTCCCGGAAATGGAACCGCATAATATTGCGTTACTGTTTGCCATTTCTTTTTGCGTTAAATTGGGTGAAAACGTGACAAAGACTTACGGTAAGCTTCAGAACGCTTTTGTAAAGGAGGTTATGTCAAGAGCTCAAGTTTTTCGTTGGCATAAAATGTTTACTGAAGGCAGAACTAATGTTGAAGATGAAGACCACAGTGGACGACCATCAACCCCTCACGGACAGATGTCAACTTGGCCAGCGTGCGTGAACTCGTACGATCTGATCGAAGATTATCCGTAAAAATGATTGCAGAAGAACTGAACATCAATCGAGAAACGGTTCGTCTAATAATAACTGAAGATCTTAGTGTGAGAAAGATTTGTGCAAAAATGGTCCCCAAAAATCTCACACCACAACAGCGAGTACCACGGAAAAATGTGGCAGCCGATCTGTTAGAGCAAACGGAAATCAATCCAGAATTGTTGAGCTGTGTTATCACTGGTGATGAAAGTTGGTTTTTTCGTTACCTTCCAGAGACAAAACGCCAAAGTTCGCAATGGGGCTCAAAGGTATCACCCAGACCAAACAAAGCTCTCATGTCAAAGTAAAAAGTGAAATGCATGCTTGTGTGCTTTTTTGATTGCAAGGGAATTGTTCATAAAGAGTGGGTGCCTCCTGGACAAACAGTTAACCAATATTACTACAAAGAAATTTTAGAAAAGCTTCGTAAAAGAGTTCTTCGTGTCCGTGCCAACATTGCTGATAATTGGATTCTGCATCACGATAATGCAGCATCCCATGCTGCTCTGTCAGTACAGCAACTTTTAACCTCAAAAGAAATTTCAGTACTACCACAGCCACCTTATTCACCACATTTCGCTCCGGGCGACTTTTTTCTATTTTCAAGAGTCAAAACGGCGGTCAAGGGACACCATTTTCAAACAACACAAGATGTCCAAAAAGCTGTGACGAGGGTCTTGGAGGATATTACAGAAATGTTACCATCAACGGCAGAAGCGCTGGAAAAAGTGTGTGCAATCAGAAGGGAACTACTTTGAAGGAGACAACACTCAACTTGACTAAAACGGTAAGCAACATTTTTTTCACATCAGTCTCACTACTTTATTGTCGCACCTCGTATGTAGACAGTTCATCCATTCCAGAAATAGAGAATATCGATGACTTTTGCATGTATTTGCATGCTAGATGTCGCTTCCAGGAATTTCAAGACTGTTTTAATTTGAAGTTGGAGTCGGATAATAAATAACAAAAGAAACATTTTAGAATGGGATACAATTTATGACTTTTTGTTTATTTTTGCTGTGAAACTTTGCTTTCTGCCAAATTTCACGATTCTAGGTTGGCGGCAAGTACCCTATAAGTTTTAATGAGTCTGCGGGTATCACAATATGTGATTTGAATGACCGTCTCTTCTGATTGCACTGACTTAGAATATTGAATTTTTTACACCAGGGCTATAAATATCTATATGTGACATAAATTTCAACTTCATGCCTCTACCCGTTTATGAGAAAAAGGGTTTTTAACAGTCGGAGAAATAGACCATGAGACAGACGGACAGATGACAAAGTCATCCTATAAGGGTTCCGTTTTTATCGATTAACGTACGAAATCCTAAAAGAGAATTCGGAGCCAAATTGAGCCCTGTGGAAGAAATTCAATGTCACAGTAACGTTGTATGATGAGTGTACGGTGTTCAAAGATTTGGAGGTCAGTACGCTCATGAAATATTTTGGTTGCCTATATCATAACACCCCCCATGAACCATGGACCTTGCCGTTGGTGGGGAGGCTTGCGTGCCTCAGCGATACAGATGGCCGTACCGTAGGTGCAACCACAACGGAGGGGTATCTGTTGAGAGGCCAGACAAACGTTTGGTTCCTGAAGAGGGGCAGCAGTCTTTTCAGTAGTTGCAGTGGCAACAGTCTGGATGATTGACTGATCTGGCCTTGTAACAATAACCAAAACGGCCTTGCTGTGCTGGTACTGCGAACGGCTGAAAGCAAGGGGAAACTACGGCCGTAATTTTTCCCGAGGACATGCAGCTTTACTGTATGATTAAATGATGATGGCGTCCTCTTGGGTAAAATATTCCGGAGGTAAAATAGTCCCCCATTCGGATCTCCGGGCGGGGACTACTCAAGAGGACGTCGTTATCAGGAGAAAGAAAACTGGCGTTCTAGGGATCGGAGGGTGGAATGTCAGATCCCTTAATCGGGCAGGTAGGTTAGAAAATTTAAAAAGGGAAATGAATAGGTTAAAGTTAGATATAGTGGGAATTAGTGAAGTTCGGTGACAGTAGGAACAAGACATTTGGTCAGGTGAATACAGGGTTATAAATACAAAATCAAATAGGGGTAATACAGGAGTAGGTTTAATAATGAATAAAAAAATAGGAGTGCGGGTAAGCTACTACAAACAGCATAGTAAACGCATTATTGTGGCCAAGATAGACACAAAGCCCATGCCTACTACAGTAGTACAAGTTTATATGCCAACTAGCTCTGCAGATGATGAAGAAATTGATGAAATGTATGATGAGATAAAAGAAATTATTCAGGTAGTGAAGGGAGACGAAAATTTAATAGTCATGGGAAAAAGGAAGAGAAGGAAACATAGTGGGTGAATATGTATTGGGGCTAAGAAATTAAAGTGGAAGCCGTCTGGTAGAATTTTGCACAGAGCATCATAGCTAACACCTGATTCAAGAATCATAAAAGAAGGCTGTATACATGGAAGAATCCTGGAGATACTAAAAGGTATCAGATAGATTATATAATGGTAAGACAGAGCTTTAGGAATCAGGTTTTAAAGTGTAGGGCATTTCCAGGGGCAGATGTGGACTCTGACCACAATCTATTGGTTATGACCTGTAGATTAAAACTGAAGAAACTTCAAAAAGGTGGGAATTTAAGGACATGGGATCTGGATAAGCTGAAAGAACCAGAGGTTGTACACAGTTTCAAGGAGAGCATAAGGGAACAATTGACAGGAATGGGGGAAAGAAGTACAATAGAAGAAGAATGGGTAGCTATGAGGGATGAAGTAGTGAGGGCAGCAGAGGATAAAGTAGGTAAAAAGACGAGGGCTGCTAGAAATCCTTGGGTAACAGAAGAAATATTGAATTTAATTGATGAAAGGAAAAAATATAAAAATGCAGTAAATGAAGCAGGCAAAAACTAATACAAACGTCTCAAAAATGAGATCGACAGGAAGTGCACAATGGCTAAGCAGGGATGGCTAGAGGACAAATGTAAGGATGTAGAAGCTTGTCTCACTAGGGGTAATATAGATACTACCTACAGGAAAATTAAAGAGACCTTTGGAGAGAAGAGAACCACTTGTATGAATATCAAGAGCTCAGATGGCAACCCAGTTCTAAGCAAAGAAGGGAAGGCAGAAAGGTGGAAGGAGTATATAGAGGGTTTATACAAGGGCGATGTACTTGAGAACAATATTAAGGAAATGGAAGAGGATGTAGATGAAGAAGAAATGGGAGATAAGATACTGCGTGAAGAGTTTGACAGAGCACTGAAAGACCTGAGTCGAAACAAGGCGAGCGGAGTAGACAACATTCCATTAGAACTACTGACGGCCTTGGGAGAGCCAGTCATGACAAAACTCTACAAGCTGGTGAGCAAGATGTAAGAGACAGGTGAAATACCCTCAGGCTTTAAGAAGAGTATAATAATTCCAATCCCAAAGAAAGCAGGTGCTGACAGATGTGAAAATTACCGAACTATCAGTTTAATAAGTCACAGCTTCAAAATACTAACTCGAATTCTTTACAGACGAATGGAAAAACTGGTAGATGCGGACCTCGGGGAGGATCAGTTTGGATTCCGTATAAATATTGGAACACAGGAGGCAATAGTGACCTTACGACTTATCTTAGAAGAAAGATTTAGAAAAGGCAAACCTACGTCTCTAGCATTTGTAGACTTATAGAAAGCTTTTGACAATGTTGACGGGAATACTCTCTTTCAAATTCTAAAGGTGGCAGGGGTAAAATACAGGGAGCGAAAGGCTATTTACAATTTGTACAGAAACCAGATGGCAGTCATAAGAGTCGAGGGGCATGAAAGGAAAGCAGTGGTTGGGAAAGGAGTGAGACAGGATTGTACCCTCTCCCCGATGTTATTCAATCTGTATATTGAGAAAGCAGTAAAGAAAACAAAAGAAAAATTCGGAGTAGGTATTAAAATTCATGGGGAAGAAGTAAAAACTTTGAGGTTCGCCGATGACATTGTAATTCTGTCAGAGACAGCAAAGGACCTGGAAGAGCAGTTGAACGGAATGGACATTGTCTTGAAAGGAGGATATAAGACGAACATCAACAAAAGCAAAACGAGGATATGTAGTCAAATTAAATCGGGTGATGCTGAGGGAATTAGATTAGGAAATGAGACACTTAAAGTAGTAAAGGAGTTTTGCTATGTAGGAAGTAAAATAACTGATGATGGTCGAAGTAGAGAGGATATAAAATGTAGACAGGCAATGGCAAGGAAAGCGTTTCTGAAGAAGGGAAATTTGTTAACATCGAATATGGATTTATGTATCAGGAAGTAGTTTCTGAAAGTATTTGTATGGAGTGTAGCCATGTATGGAAGTGAAACATGGACGATAACTAGTTTGAACAAGAAGAGAATAGAAGCTATCGAAATGTGGTGCTACAGAAGAATGCTGAAGATAAGGTGGATAGATCACGTAACTAATGAGGAAGTATTGAATAGGATAGGGGGGAAGAGAAGTTTGTGGCACAACTTGACTAGAAGAAGAGATCGGTTAGTAGGATATGTTTTGAGGCATCAAGGGATCATGAATTTAGCATTGGAGGGCAGCGTGGAGGGTAAAAATAGTAGAGGGAGACCAAGAGATGTATACACTAAGCAGATTCAGAAGTATGTAGGTTGCAGTAGGTACTGGGAGATGAAGAAGCTTTCACAGGACAGAATAGCATGGAGGGCTGCATCAAACCAGTCCCAGGACTGAAGACAAGAACAACAACAACATCATAACACCTGGACCACTAAAACGATCATGTTCGAAGATGCTGCACATATGCTTACATGGCGAGGGGTGGGACCACCCAACATATCCAGAAATATTGTCGCAAGTGATCTTTTGTGTGGTTCAGATGTTATGGTCTTAGGAGGCATTATGTACTTACTAATCTTAAAATCTCTGAACACGGTACCATTACTTTGTGGATGTGTACTACAGCTGAAAAATTATCTGCGAGTTGCCTTCAATACTACTCAATGTGTGCTGGTAACACAACATAGTATTGTGTGTCCGCAGCTCGTGGTCTAGTGGCTAGCATTGCTGCCTCTGCATCACGGGGTCCCGGGTACGATTCCCGGTCGGGTTGGGGATTTTTCTCTGCCCGTGGAATGGGTGTTCGTGTTTCTCTCACCATCATCATCATCATCATCATCATTCGTGACCCTGGCTAACTTGGGTTGTGAAAAAATTGGTACTTTGTACATGCGTTGATGACGGTGCAGTTGAGCGCCCCCAAACCAAACATTATCATCATACTACTGTGTGTTTACATTACCAATAAGTCAATAGTAACATTAAGGACATGCGTTTTCGTTAGCTACATGTATGGTACGTTTTCATAAAATTTGCTTAAAACAAACTTTACAACTTTGACTTATCGATTTTTCAATAGGCAACCCTTTTGTCAGGATGCGCCCCGTCCCGAGTCGAAACTCCAAGCCAGTCCCTGGATACAGGGACAATCGGGCCACGTACACAGGCCTCGCGTCCCGAAAGGGTTAATGTAATTAGTGAATATCTTGTAGACTACAAGACGCCGTAATAATAAAAATTTTATTTCTTGTACAGTTTCATTCAGCTACTAATACACTCCTGGAAATGGAAAAAAGAACACATTGACACCGGTGTGTCAGACCCACCATACTTGCTCCGGACACTGCGAGAGGGCTGTACAAGCAATGATCACACGAACGGCACAGCGGACACACCAGGAACCGCCGTGTTGGCCGTCGAATGGCGCTAGCTGCGCAGCATTTGTGCACCGCCGCCGTCAGTGTCAGCCAGTTTGCCGTAGCATACGGAGCTTCATCGCAGTCTTTAACACTGGTAGCATGCCGCGACAGCGTGGACGTGAACCGTATGTGCAGTTGACGGACTTTGAGAGAGGGCGTATAGTGGGCATGCGGGAGGCCGGGTGGACGTACCACCGAATTGCTCAACACGTGGGGCGTGAGGTCTCCACAGTACATCGATGTTGTCGCCAGTGGTCGGCGGAAGGTGCACGTGCCCGTCGACCTGGGACCGGACCGTAGCGACGCACTGATGCACGCCAAGACCGTAGAATCTTACGTAGTGCCGTAGGGGACCGCACCGCCACTTCCCAGCAAATTAGGGACACTGTTGCTCCTGGGGTATCGGCGAGGACCATTCGCAACCGTCTCCATGAAGCTGGGCTACGGTCCCGCACACCGTTAGGCCGTCTTCCGCTCACGCCCCAACATCGTTCAGCCCGCCTCCAGTGGTGTCGCGACAGGCGTGAATGGAGGGACGAATGGAGACGTGTCGTCTTCAGCGATGAGAGTCGCTTCTGCCTTGGTGCCAATGATGGTCGTATGCCTGTTTGGCGCCGTGCAGGTGAGCGCCACAATCAGGACTGCATACGACCGAGGCACACAGGGCCAACACCCGGCATCATGGTGTGGGGAGCGATCTCCTACACTCGCCGTACACCTCTGGTGATCGTCGAGGGGACACTGAATAGTGCACGGTACATCCAAACCGTCATCGAACCCATCGTTCTACCATTCCTAGACCGGCAAGGGAACTTGCTGTTCCAACAGGACAATGCACGTCCGCATGTATCCCGTGCCACCCAACGTGCTCTAGAAGGTGTAAGTCAACTACCCTGGCCAGCAAGATCTCCGGATCTGTCCCCCATTGAGCATGTTTGGGACTGGATGAAGCGTCGTCTCACGCGGTCTGCACGTCCAGCACGAACGCTGGTCCAACTGAGGCGCCAGGTGGAAATGGCATGGCAAGCCGTTCCACAGGACTACATCCAGCATCTCTACGATCGTCTCCATGGGAGAATAGCAGCCTGCATTGCTGCGAAAGGTGGATATACACTGTACTAGTGCCGACATTGTGCATGCTCTGTTGCCTGTGTATATGTGGCTGTGGTTCTGTCAGTGTGATCATGTGATGTATCTGACCCCAGGAATGTGTCAATAAAGTTTCCCCGTCCTGGGACAATGAATTCACGGTGTTCTTATTTCAATTTCCAGGAGTGTATATTGCAGTCAAAGACTAAAAGAACAGTTTTTAATTATGTAAAAAATATTACGGAGACATTGTTGTTATTACAAAGCATAGCTTGACTGGCCATGCTGCTCTATGACCGTGTATGTGGTTAACACGAACATCGTGTTTGGAAAAACATGTAAAAATCAAAAACACAACGCATCGACGTGCTTAATACGGTTTATGAAGCCCGTTAGCATTCAGAACAGCTTCTAGTTGCCTTGGAATGGATAAATGCGGGTCCTGTATTTTTTTCAAGGTGATCTTATACAGCTGCAAAGTAGTGGCAACGCGCAGGTACCGACGATGGAGGTGGGTAACGGTTATGCAGTCTTCTCTCAAAATTGGACCACAAACGCTCAGTTACATTCAGATCTGTTGACAGCGGTGGCGACGGGAGACGTGACATTTCGGCCTCGTGCTCACAAAACCTGTCTTGGACGGTGCGAGCTGTGTGACCAAGGGCCCTAGCGTCTAGGAACACAGCATCAGCACTGGAGTCACATAATTCTTGGCAGCAATGCTATCGTTCAGGGTAAACATGTGTCCCAGGGAATAGCGCGGTATGGCTGCCCAAATCATCACCAAATCCTAGGGGGGGGGGGGGGGGGGGGGGAAACTCGGCCAGAAGTTGGAAACAGTGTCGATCAAGTCTCATCCGACCAAATTACTTTGTTCCATCGCTCCATGGTCCATGTTTTACGGCTTCGCCACCACGTTTGCATATTAAGGACATCTGTATCACTGATGACCGGTTTTGGAATACTGGCTCATCCTGCAGTTCGCTCTTGTAGAACCCTCTTCGCGTTGTTTTGATGCCAACAGGTTTCGCGTGTGCAGCATTAGCTATGCAGAGTCTTTAGCACCCGTCGTCCTTTTTTTCTGTCACAGTACTCCTTAAGCCGGCCGGTGTGGCCGTGCGGTTCTAGGCGCTACAGCGTGGAACCGCGCGACCGCTACGGTCGCAGGTTCGAATCCTGCCTCATGCCTGGATGTGTGTGATGTCCTTAGGTTAGTTAGGTTTAAGTAGTTCTAAGTTATAGGGGACTGATGACCTCAGCAGTTAAGTCCCATAGTGCTCAGAGCCATCTGAACCATTCGAACCAATCCTCCTTAATGGCTGTCCGTCACGATCACTCGAAACACACTTTCGCCCGCATTGTGATTTAACGGATGATGTTTTACCGCCTTATCTGAATGCGGTGCAGATCTTAAATACTGAGCCTCTCGAAACACCAAATGCTTCGGCTAGCTTGGTCACTGAAGCATCCACTGCACGAACACCAACAATTCACCCAAGTTAGAAAAAAGTAAGCTACGACACACTGCACTCACAACTGCATAGAACACTGTTCTGAACACAACTGTCACTTATAACGTACAGAGGGCATTGTACAGGTACTCTTCGTGGACGAATACAACAGCGTAGCTTGCAGGATTGGCTAACACCTCCATTTGAGTTCCAAACGGCATTTCTCGCGACGTTTCCGTATTTGTATCCAACCCCTTTATATCACTCCCTACATGCATATTCTTGTGGAGAAAAAATGCATAGCAGGTACCTAGACAACATGGCAATTTACACAGACGTGTAGGATAGCTGTCCTCGGTGTTCCTATAGCGTTAAATAACGTGTTTTTCCCCCAACAACTGTGTTGTTGTTCAAATTCAAAAGTTTATTAAAACTATTTTTCTTTGTCTGTGCTACATTCAGAGCCGGTATATTACTTATACTATCATACAACAAAATTCATCATACTTGAATTTTTGTATCATGTCCTTCAGATAATCCTATAATATGAAGGTGATAGCTTCAACATATGCACTTTATAAAAATCGCGTTATTCCACTTTTTTGTTCCTTACGCTGTCAAAATAAATTCTTCATAAGACGTAGCTTCCTCACGTTTCACAAATAAAATATTTTTATTAGGTTTCTTTTCTTTTAAGAATTACAAGTCACACTTACATAGGTGTTGCTGTCATGTTTTACGTTAAATGTTTTGCAATAATTCATCTACAGACAACCTTTCCGTACGAAATAAAAACGGCAACTTGTTTAGTACATCTAAACTTCAATATTATTTTTCTTTGTTTTATAATTAGTATGTTTTGAATAATGACTACAAAGAATGAGAGCGAAACGGCGCTATCGTCTCGCGGTCGCTGGCTGTCGGATATCGTAGTTGTAATGTTCTCATAGGGTGCGGCGATGGTTCGTTCTCGAGCAACTATTCAAGTACGATATCGTGTTGTTCCAACCCCTGCTCGTTCAAGAAGAAAATAGAAAAAATCATCTTTTAAATATTTCCAAATTAAAACTTGTAAACAAATGTACATACGTTTTATAAAAAAAATGTTTACTTCAAGTCAATCAGCAAAGCAAGGTGCTCGACAATGTTGTCAGACTATAAGAGCACAATCGAAGGCATTACGCAAACCAGTATTGCAGCACTTGATAGATTACGTACGTTTTTTTTAATTGGTTACTGTGCTCGTGTAAAACGCTAAAACACGTAGGGACATAAATTTGGGAAAGATTTAAGAGAACTCCATGACATAATCTGAGGAACCTTACGACCCGTAACTTTATTTAATTGCTTTCCTCGTTTCAACAAAAGTGGAAAATATCACAAAACGCGAAAACATTTTTGAGTTTCTTTTTACTGTACGAGTAATAGTGTTCGCCGTAAGTTGGTACAGGCAAATGCATAAAAGCGATGGAGAGGAATCTTGTGGTACCTAAAACAATAAAAGAGAAAGCGATAAAAATTGTTATTCAGCACCGAGCTGTTGAAGTGTTCCTCTTTATGGCCACGCAATGGAAAGGGCACCGTTATACGACAATGTAGGAATTTCCCTCGCATGCAACGTGTCTCCGCATACATAACAGAACGGAGTTGGTTTTGTTCACCGTTATCTTCCTGCTTCTCCCTTTGGGCAGAACGGGTGAAAGTGTGTGTGTGTGTGTGTATGTGTGTGTGTGTGTGTGTGTGTGTGTGCACGCTTGATGTATGGCTTGCCCCCTTCTGTTCTCTAATACAGCGCAATCTCTCAGCCAATACGAGGATTTATTTTTCGCGAAAGCTTAATGGGCATTGTTATGCTCTGCAGCAGTAATGGCTCCCATAAATTCTGTTAAGGGCTATGTTTTAATGATTACACTATCAACCCTTCTATTGTGGTTTCCTTTTGTTTCAAAGTAGAGTTATTTGTGAAGAGAATTACTTACAGATGTCAAATGAACTGTCACGACACAGCGTACACAATCTACTTTATTACCCTGCCACAGGGGTCATAGAATATTTGCACTCTCGAAAAGCACATGGGAAGAATTAACACTTAAGTGTTTTCGAGAGAACTCTGATTCTTATGTTATAATGATGGTCATTACTCTCCATGCAGATGGGAATCAACAAAATATATTGTGGAGGAGAAAGTTAGTGATTGACATTTCGTGAAAAGATCTCGTCGTAACGAAAAGTGTCTCTGTTTCAATGATTGTCACCTTTCAACATACTTTTATGTTTGTGACACTCTCTCCCCTACTGTGTGGCAACAGAAAATGAGCTGCTCTTCTTTGAACTTCTTCGACGTCGTCTGCCCTAACTAATGAGGACCTCATATATCACTCAGCAATACTCCAGAAGTGGCCGGACAAGCGTAGAGCAGTCAGTCTACTTAGTGGATTTGCTGCACTTTCTAAGTGTTTCGAGAAGAAGAGCTTTGCTTCGTCTTGCCCACAAACATATGTGTACGGGTGAAGGTAACGTCTGCGTCGCAGGCCCGTGACCGGACATTCCGCCTGACCGTATGTAGGGTGCAGTCTTTGTATTCACCTCGACACTAGGCGTAACAGGGTGATGGGTCAGTCACCCCACCGGATTTTAACCCAGGGAAAGATAGCCGGTAGTCATATTGGCAGTATGCTGTTCTGTAGGGACGGGAACGAGGAAAAATACCCGGCCCTCTCCGAAATCGAACCGTTAACCTCATGACCGGAGTCCAGCGCTTCGCTTCACTCAAAAGACATCTACATCACCATAATACTCCCCAAGCCACCAAATGGTGTGTGGCGGTACCACAAACTAATCTTCCCTTCCTTGTCCCACTTGCTAATGTCGCGTGGGAAGAGTTACTGTAAGCAAGCCTCCGTATAACCCTTCCGATTGGCCGTGCGGTCTAACGCACGGCTTTCCTCGCTGGAAGGAGCGCCTGGTTCCCGCCAAGAATACGCCCGGGTGATATGTGTCCAGGCCCGGTGAACCGGCCAGTCTGTGGATGGTTTTTAGGCGGTTTTCCATCTGCCTCGGCGAATGCGGTCTGGTTCCCCTTATTCCGCCTGAGTTGCACTATGTCGGTGATTGCAGCGCAAACAAGTTCTCCACATACGCGATACCATCATTACTCTACCACGCAAACTTAGGGCTTACACTCGTCTGGGGGGGGGGGGGGGGGTCCACCGGGGGCACAATAACCCTGGGTTCGGTGTGTGGCGGCGGAGGGGTGAAGTGGACTGCAGTAGTCGTCGTGGGGTTGTGGACCACTGCGGCTGCGGCGGGGACGGAGCTTCTCCCTCGTTTCTAGGTCCCCAGTTAACATACAATCGCGATTTGCGGGAGAAAGTAATGAGTTGTCCCACTGTTCGCGGAAAGTATTCTCTTGAAATTTCAATAGTAAATCTCTCCATGATACATGCATGTCTTGTAACGTGTACCACTGTAATTTATTGAGAATCTGTGTAATGCTCTCGCGATGACTACACGAAACTGTGAAGAAACGTGCCGCTGTTTGTTGGATCTTCTCTATCTCTCCTATCAGTTCTAGCTGGTAAGGATCCAGGATTTATAACAATATTCAAGAATCGGTCAAACAAGCGCCGTGTAAGCCACTACCTGCGTGGATGAGATAAATTTCCTTCAAATTATGATGAATCTCAGCCTGTTATCTTCTTTTGCAACAATTTGTTTTACATGTTCATTGCACTTACGGTCGCTGTGAATATTTACTCAAGATATTTTATGGTAGGTATTGTTTACAGCAATTTGTTGTAAATAATGCAGTTTTACTGTACTGATTTTCTTTTGCAATGTATGCGAAATAAGGTACATTTACCACCACGGCCAAACCTTTTCTGAACGGCGATTTCGGTTTATGTTGTTCGTAATGGGGACTGCTAGGTATTTAGAAGAGTCAATCACTCTTAAATTTTTTTGATTTTTCGTCGAAAGGAAATTTAACGGAATATTTTTTTAGTTTTCCTGTTAATGACCTCACAATTTTTGTAGATCTGTGTTAATTCGAATTGGACGACACTGCGGCGAATAGTACGTCCTTATTTTACCCATTTTCCAACAACTGGAAGGGGACCTACAGTTTAACGTGGAATCTGAATACTTGTCGTTCCTGGCGGCGTTTCGCATAGTTGAGAGATGGCTAGTTTAAAGGCAGAATGAAAATTTCCGCGATCCGCTCGCGTTTCGAACCCACGACGTCACATATGGAGCGATCAAAAAGTTTCCGTTTGAGTACGTTTCTGCAGCGCAAATGCAACCCAGCGCGACTCCGATGCAGATATACAAGCACCGACATGTAGGCTTAGGGTTAGTGTGAAAACTTTTTGATTGCCCACTTATACGCTGGTTCAAATGGCTCTGAGCACTATGGGACTTAACATCCGAGACCATCAGTCACCTAGACCTAGTACTACTTACACCTAACTAACGTAAGGACATCACACACATCCATAACCGAGGTAGGATTCGAACCTGCGACCGCAGCAGCAGCATGGTTCCGGACTGAAGCGCCTAGAACTGCTCGGTCAGAGCGGCCGGCCCTTATACGCTCTTCAGTCAAAAGCCTGAGACGTGCAGGAAGTGTCAGTGAGGTTATGGAATTTCCCGAGAGGAATGTGGAGCCATACCGAGTCCAGTGATGTGGCCTGCTGCGCTGGGTTTCTCGGTTGAATATCCACTGCGCGAACAGCTCGATCGACGTGATCCCACTAACCCCCGATCCGATTTAAATGTAGTGAGGCTGGTGGCCAGGGGTGTTCGGTGAAGTCATCCTGGAGCTCTTCGAACTATGAACGTACACTGCGTGCTGTGCGTCAAGTTGCATTGTCCTACTGGTAGATGCTATCATGCCGAGAGGAAAGGAAACTGCATGTAGGGGTGGACATGGTCCCCGAGGACAGATGAATACTTGTGTTGGTCCATTGCTAATCAGATCACCCAGGGAATGGCACGTGAACACTCCCTCGGCCATAACACTCCTTCCTCCGGTCTGAACACTTCCGACGGTCGTTGCAGGGTGTTTACCTTCAGACGTTTCACGTCGTACACGCATAGAACATTTTCATGTGAAAAGGCCACCTGTCACCACTCTGTGGACATCCAGCTGCTGTGCTGGCGTGCAAATTTCAGCCTTCGTCGCCTATGAATGGCAGTCAGCATGGGTACTTGAACCTGACTCCTGCAGCGGAGACCAGTACGAAGCAACATTCACTGAATGGCAGTTGAGGAAACTCTGTTGGTAGCCTCTTGTTTTATCTGGGTGGTCAGGTGCTCAACAATTGCACGTCTATGCGCCAGTGCATATCTCCATAGCCGTCGGTCACCTCTGTCATCTATGGCCCGTGGAGCACCACAGTTGCTTTGGGAAAGGTTTTGGAAAGTGTCGTACACGGTATGCTTTAGCCACGGTAACACGCGAGCAGTTTAAAAACTTAGCCGTTTCGGAAATCCTACCATCTTCGGCCCGAAAGCCAAGGATCATGCTTATATGGGTCGCATAAAACGCTACGATTCCGCATTACGACAGCTTTTGCTTTATTTTCCGCGTTCCCGCTGACACACTTTATATACCCTGCGCCACCTGCCGTCTATCATTGGTTATTGCTCATTGACTTCAAACATAGGCTGTGGTCACATTAATGTGACTGGATCCTGTATGTTTCTGGGCACGCTCTTTAGCAGTAGACGACCAGGCCCGAAGAAAAAGAACACTATCGTCATTCAGTGTGCAAATCAAAAAAATCTTCAAATGTGTATGAAATATTGTTAGTGTTTTTTTTTTTTTTTTTTTTGGTCATCAGTTTACTGACTGGTTGATGAGGCCCGCCACGAATTCCTTTCCTGTGCTAACCTCTTCATCTCAGAGTAGCACTTGCAACCTACGTCCTCAATTATTTGCTTGACGTATTCCAATCTCTGTCTTCCTCTACAGTTTTTGCCGTCTACAGCTCCCTCTAGTACCATGGAAGCCATTCCCTCATGTCTTAGCAGCTGTCCTATCATCCTGTCCCTTCTCCTTATCAGTGTTTTCCACATATTCCTTTCCTTTCCGATTCTGCGTAGAACCTCCTCATTCCTTACCTTATCAGTCTACCTAATTTTCAACATTCGTCTATAGCACCAAATCTCAAAAGCTTCGATTCTCTTCTGTTCCGGTTTTCCCACAGTCCATGTTTCACTACTATACAATGCTGTACTCCAGACGTACATCCTCAGAAATTTCTTGCTCAAATTGAGGCCGGTATTTGATATCAGTAGACTTCTCTTGGCCAGAAATGCCTTTTTTGCCATAGCCAGTCTGCTTTTGATGTCCTCCTTGCTCCGTCCGTCATTGGTTATTTTACTGGCTAGGTAGCAGAATTCCTTAACTTCATTGACTTCGTGACCATCAATACTGATGTTAAGTTTCTCGCTGTTCTCATTTCTACTACTTCTCATTAACTTCGTCTTTCTCCGATTTACTCTCAAATCATACTGTGTACTCATTAGACTAAGCTTACACACTACTTAACGTAAATTATCCTAAGGACAAACACAGACATCCATGCCCGAGGGAGGACTCGAACCTCCGCCGGGACCAGCCACACAGTCCATGACTGCAGCGCCCCAGACTGCTCGGATAATCCCACGCGGCTTCAGTGTGCAATCGTCTTTGTATACTCTCATAATGTTGTTTCATTTTAGAAAACGTAGCGTGCAGTGATTATTAGTCTTGTTTGTTGGTTTCGCCAGGTGGGTGCCAAGAATAGGTGGGTGGTTCGACAGAAAGCTGAAATGATTAGCAGCACACGGAATCTGAATGACACAGTGACTTTACTAAACTTGAACAGCAAGTCAGAGAGAGAGTCCTTTAATTGGAGGCTAGTAGTCATACGTAACAACCACCACAGATAGAGCAATCAACTGCTGCGGCTTCGGCTGACACAGCAAAGGTTTTCGACGGTGTAGAGTGGTGAAAGATGTCTCAAATCTTCTGAAAGCCTGATATACACTTTAGGAAAGGGTGGGTAATATCGATATGTGTAAGAGCCAAGACGGAATAATTAGCCAAAGGAAAATCTACCAAGATTGAAATGTTCCTACGGAGTTTCTTTCCTCTATTGTCCAATACGTTTATTGAAGACAAGAAATTCACACTTCCTCTGTGAAAGTGAGGAAGATTTAGAGAATCTGTTGAAAGAAGCGAGTAGTTTATTAGTCACACGGTATGGATTTAGTGTAAAGTAAAGGAAGTGATGACATGACACAGAAACGATAAGAGCGACACACTGACAACCAAAATAGACGACAGTGTACGAAGCAAATTTCAGCATGGTGAACAATCCATATATGATTTAAGAAACGGACAAGGACAGGGACGAGAGCAGTTTTACCAAAAGAAATCTATTAGTATCAAATATAGATGATAATATGAGAAATAAATCTCTAAGAATGTATCTTCGTCTAGACAATGGCCAGTGGAGCGTGTACACATATACACCACGCAATTCGCCGGACGGAGTGGCTGAGCGGTTCTGGGCGCTACAGTCAGGAACCGCGCGACCGCTGCGGTCGCAGGTTCGAATCCTGCCTCGGGCATGGATGTGTGTGATGTCCTTAGGTTAGTTAGGTTGAAGTAGTCCTAAGTTATAGGGGACTGATGACCTCAGATGTTAAGTCCCATAGTGCTCAGAGCCATGTGAACCACCCAATTCGGTGACAACGTCTAGTGTTACTTCAATCAGCATGAGTATGACTTTAGCCTGAAAACTCATTCTGGCTAATTACTGTATGAGAGAAACCATAAAAAGAAGAAAGTAAGTAGCAGGTGAGAGATTAGCGATAGACTTAACATCAAAGTTGATGACTACGAATTATAAGAAGTGAAGGATTTCTGCTACCTACCTATCAAAATAACGTGTAATGGATGAAAGAAGAAAGACATAAAAAACAGAGCAGTGCAGCAAAAGGGCATTCCTGGCCTAAAGAAGCACAATGGTATAAAATATAGACCTTAATTTTTGAAAACGTACGTTTGAAGCACAGCATTATTTGAAAGTGAATGATAGGATTCAGAAAAATCGATAGAAGAAAGGCTCGACGCGTTTGAGTCGCGATGTTACAGAAGAATGGTGAACACTAAGTGGAGTGACACGATAATAAAGTAGGAGATGAGTGCAAAACCGATGAGGAACGAGATCTGTGGAAACCATTGATTAAAAGCGGGAACAAGATGACAGGACATGTATGAAGACGTTCAAGAATAACTTGCATGGTTCTAGAAGGAGCCATGAATAGCAAGATCCTTTGAGTGAGACAGAGATTATAATACACTCCTGGAAATTGAAATAAGAACACCGTGAATTCTTTGTCCCAGGAAGGGGAAACTTTATTGACACATTCCTGGGGTCAGATACATCACATGATCACACTGACAGAACCACAGCCACATAGACACAGGCAACAGAGCATGCACCATGTCGGCACTAGTACAGTGTATATCCACCTTTTGCAGCAATGCAGGCTGCTATTCTCCCATGGAGACGATCGTAGAGATGCTGGATGTAGTCCTGTGGAACGGCTTGCCATGCCATTTCCACCTGGCGCCTCAGTTGGACCAGCGTTCGTGCTGGACGTGCAGACCGCGTGAGACGACGCTTCATCCAGTCCCAAACATGCTCAATGGGGGACAGATCCGGAGATCTTGCTGGCCAGGGTAGTTGACATACACCTTCTAGAGCACGTTGGGTGGCACGGGATACATGCGGACGTGCATTGTCCTGTTGGAACAGCAAGTTCCCTTGCCGGTATAGGAATGGTAGAACGATGGGTTCGATGACGGTTTGGACGTACCGTGCACTATTCAGTGTCCCCTCGACGATCACCAGATGTGTACGGCCAGTGTAGGAGATCGCTCCCCACACCATGATGCCGGGTGTTGGTCCTGTGTGCCTCGGTCGTATGCAGTCCTGATTGTGGCGCTCACCTGCACGGCGCCAAACACGCATACGACCATCATTGGCACCAAGGCAGAAGCGACTCTCATCGCTGAAGACGACACGTCTCCATTCGTCCCTCCATTCACGCCTGTCGCGACACCACTGGAGGCGGGCTGCACG
Organism: Schistocerca gregaria; assembly: GCF_023897955.1. Classification (NCBI taxonomy): domain Eukaryota; kingdom Metazoa; phylum Arthropoda; class Insecta; order Orthoptera; family Acrididae; genus Schistocerca; species Schistocerca gregaria. Next base: position 255,063,474 of record NC_064925.1, read on the forward strand.
ATGTTGGGGCGTGAGCGGCAGACGGCCTAACGGTGTGCGGGACCGTAGCCCAGCTTCATGGAGACGGTTGCGAATGGTCCTCGCCGATACCCCAGGAGCAACAGTGTCCCTAATTTGCTGGGAAGTGGCGATGCGGTCCCCTACGGCACTGCGTAGGATCCTACGGTCTTGGCGTACATCCGTGCGTCGCTGCTGTCCGGTCTCAGGTCAACGGGCACATGCACCTTCCGCCGACCACTGGCGACAACATCGATGTACTGTGGAGACCTCACGCCCCACGTGTTGAGCAATTCGGTGGTACGTCCACCCGGCCTCCCGCATGCCCACTATACGCCCTCGCTCAAAGTCCGTCAACTGCACATACGGTTCACGTCACGCCACGGCAAGCTGGCTGACACTGACGGCGGCGGTGCACTAATGCTGCGCAGCTAGCGCCATTCGACGGCCAACACCGCGGTTCCTGGTGTGTCCGCTGTGCCGTGCGTGTTATCATTGCTTGTACAGCCCTCTCGCAGTGTCCGGAGCAAGTATGGTGGGTCTGACACACCGGTGTCAATGTGTTCTTTTTTCCATTTCCAGGAGTGTATATACAATAAATAATCTCAGGATGTTGGACGCAAATTCTACTCTATCATGAAAAGTTCCACACGGGAGGAGATACCGTGGTGGGCCGCATAAAACCAGGGTAATGATGACCTGAAATAAAACTACGAGTATATTCATTTTGTTGGAGAGTTAAGTTATAAATAAAAACAAAAATACTTTGAGTCCCAATTTTCCGTGTGTCCCAAAGACGAGAGATAGGTGAAAATTACACACAATCATTCTTTTTTGCACAACTACGTTAATTTTAATGCAGTGTCTTTCAAACTGTAGTTAATGTTTGTAGAAAGATGACAGAGAACGTTAAAGAGATTCCTAGGTTTGATGTAGGAACTAGACGGGATATTTCGCCGGCAGGGATTTTGGAGGACAAGCCAGGTAATGGCAACCTAACAGAACTGCCTTGAAAGATGGGCTTAGGTTTTTTATAGGAAGGGCCGTTTAGGGTCGACTCTGACAGTCTACTGTCTCCTTTGACAAAGGACCCAGCAGGGTAGTTCAGCCCCACCTTTGCCGGTGTGCTTGAGTAAACAACTTATAGTGTCCCCGTAGTCTGTGGCCATCACAGAGGACGTCGTAACATCGTATTAGGCGACACGTTGGTACAGTCTGCCTTTGTAAGGCTAATGCAGCTATAGCGGTAGTGAGAGCCTTTGACAATCACGTCCAGCGTTTACTGATTTACGTGACTCACGCGATCGGAAGACAACCTGTCTACGTCACACGGTGAGATGCAACGGTCTACAGTCTAGGTGACACGCGTCAGGTTCCACTGTTGCACCTCATTGCTAGTATTTCTCTCTGTCTCTCTTTCTCTCGCTCGTCTGAATAATGTAATGGTATCCGTGATATCATTTCGTAAGTTTTATTTTGATTGCAGCTAAATCACGCGTGAAACGTGACACTGAATACTAGTCACTCGTGTACTCTTCTCTCCAGTACTAACTAATATTCGTTTTCCTGTATGTTTGTATAACTTAAATGCAGAAAACATGTCAATTAATGAGTGAAATTTGGGATTCTCCCATTGTAATGCCTGTGGTTCCGCCTTCCCCGTTCACCTAAATTCCCACGATAAGCTTTGATTAATTGATATTGAAATTGCCTACTTGATTCATGCCTGTAAGTAGGATCGCGTTGGATGCTTCCAAGACCACACGGTACGGCGTCGCTTTCTTTGGGTTTAATTTCTTAGAGGAAGAGGTGGGCAGGTGCAGTAAACCACCACAATTTTTTTGAAAACGTACACCCTTTTGAGTACAACACAGCAGCGATCTTGCTTGATATGGAATCGTCACGTTCATAGGCTACTGGAGATATATGCATCAGATATGTACACACAGCTCATGCAATTTCAATAAATTACGGATCAATGCTTAGTGAGCGCGGAGCTGGTGCCAGATAGCGTCCCAGGAGTGTTGCTTTGGGTTCAGAACTTGGTGACCAAGGCATCGAGCTTGAAAGCCTCAAAGAATTGTAGCAGGACTATGGCCTTGCGACAAGGAGAGTTATCCTCTTGGAAGATAGTATCACCGTCGAGAAAGAATGAAGCGAGGTGGTCGGCAATAATGTTCACATCCCTCTTCTATTACCACTATACGTTTCGTAGACGCTCAGGTGACTGTACCCCTCAACATAATACTACCGGCACCGACCTGCGTCCGGGCTGCAGTACCTATTCGTACAGGATCTGCAATGCTAAGGCTGGCACAGAGCGGCAGTCGGATGACCTTGTGCCTATCACAGCATCATTTTCATAGCGGTAGTGGACTTCACTTCACCGTAGCTCAGCCAGTTATCACGAAAAGTTGTAAATAATACATGCAAACCTTCCTCGTGAATCGATCTACCTGTTACTGAAAATCATGTCAGAATCCCCACAGTAGTTCCTGAGATTTTTATTGCATTACGAATGCAGTGAAAGTTTGTATGATATAACAACAAATTACATATTTCAAATTTTTTCCTTTACTTGTACGGCGAAATTTTGTTTCTTGCCAAATTTCATGATTCTAGGCCAACGGTAAGTATCGCGTAGGTTTCGGTGAGCGAACTGGCGAGTACCGAAGTGGGTGACATAAATAGGCGTATCTTTTGATTGCATTGACTTAGAAACTTAATTGTTTCCTAGTGGTAATATGCCTTAGTACGTGGCACAAATTTCAACTTGATACACTTATTGTTCTGAGAAAAAGCTGTAATAACAGTAGAACAAATGCACAGACATACATATCAATGGGACTCTATCTTATTACGCTGTAATACAAAACGTGTTTCCCTTCTTTGAACTTTTTAGATGTTCTCCATCAGGCCCATCAGATGCGGATGCGCACCACACAGTAGTACTCCGGAAGAGAGCAGGCAAGGGTAGTGTAACCAGTCTCTTTAGTTGACCTGTTACATTTTCTAAGTATTCTGCCAATAACTCGTAATCGTTGGTTTGTTTTCACCACAATACTTTCTATGTGCACGTACCAATTTAAGTTATTCGTAGTTGTAGGCCTAATCCCTAAGTAGTTGGTTAGGTATTACAGCCTCAATATTTGTGTGATTTAAAGCTCAGCCGAAATTTAGCCGATTACTTTTAGTGTTTCGTTAGGTTAGGTTAATTCCCACTTTTTACACATTACATATATCTTGTCTAAACAATTTTACCATTCATTTTGGTCATCTGATGACTTTAAATGATGGTAAATTACAGCATCATATGCAAACAGTCTAAGACGCTGCTCAAATTGGCTCCTAAATCGTTTATGCAGATTAGGAACAGCAGAGGGCTTATAACGCTTTCTTGGGAAACGCCAGGTATTACTTCTGTTGACTCAATGTCCTTTCATCAGTTACTACGCGACCCTTCTGACAGGATATCACGAATACAGTGACACAACTGAGACGACACTACGCTGGCTCGAAATCTGAGTGTGAGGAACAGTGTCAAAAGCATTCTGGAAATGTAAAAAAATGGAATAAATCGAACTTCCCCTGTATAAAACGTTCATTACTTCGTCAAAAGAAAGAGCTTGTTTTGTATCACAAGAACTATATTTTCTGAACACGTGTTGGCTATTTGTCAATAAATCGTTGTTTGGAGGTGATTCATAATGTTCAAGCACAATATATTTTCCGAAATCCTATTGCAAATTGGCGTTAGTGATATGGATCTGTAGCCCATCGGATTACTCCTATTTCCTTCCTTGTGTATTGGAGTAACTTGTGAGATTTTCCATTCTATGGATACGGCTCTTTCTACAAGTGAGCGGTTGTGTAGGATTGCTAAGTATAGAGCTATTGTATCAGTGTAGGTCTGAAAGTAAACTTACAGACATACATTCGACCAGAGGCCTTGCCTTTCTTAAGTAGCGAAGCAGCATAAAACACTTAAACTGCAAAGACGCCCAGTTCTAATTTCCTCATATTGGCAGTTATTCTTGATTCGTGTTGTGGAATATTTACTTCGGAAAACTGTGTTTAATAACTCCGTTTTAATGGCACTGTCGATAATAACATCACCTCTGTTATCGCGAAAGTAAAATATTGATTGTGTCTTGCCACTGGTGTATTTACTTTACATATGACAATAATCATTTTGGGTGTCATGCTAGATTTCGAGGCAGAGTTTCGTTGGACTCGAGTCGGGAAAAGCTACGCTGCGGCCGCCAGACATGCACTGCTGGCAGAATCTCCGGCTGCAGTGCATATCTGTGATTCCACTGCACGTCTGCAGGCGACAGCCGCGACCTCGGTCTGTGTGAACTGAGGTGAGCTGTGGCCGCCAGCTGCTGTCACCGCCGGTTGCTGTCTGACAAAGACGTGCAGACAGACACAGGTGAAAGCGCCTCACCACGGCTGAAAACACACTCCTCATAGCCGAAGACAGTAAACCAACGGGAGAAAGCATCCCTACAGTGTTCAGAGTCCGAGGTAAGTCAATATTGCCACGTCTCTAATAAAGTCGTTAGGCATTTCTGTGGAAACACGAATTTATTAAACATCTTCGATATGTGTTACAACGGAATCACAGTTCAGTACATCTGAATGAGGCTGCCCGGCTAGCGCTGTGCCACAGACCGAAACACACTGTTCAGTATAGCTGGTAATACTTGATCAGCTAAGGCTCTTAATTGGTTATTTCTATAGGTCTATACAGCTAAACTTTAGCTGGTGAATCCCAGCAAAGAAATCTAATGAGGTCAGATCTGCAGAGTACGGGGTCCGAGGCATTTGCAAAAGTCGTCCACTCATTTACTGGGAAAATCAGCATCAAGGTACGAGGGCTATTCGGAAAGTGAGGTCCGATCGGGCGCGAAATGGAAACCACAGTGAAAGTCAGACTAAGCTTTGCACAAATGTGTTGGGCAGTGTCTCTAGTGTGCTTGTCGATCGCGTCACGCCGCTCTTTTCAGTTGTGAGCGTACAGTGAGTACGTAACGATACCTCTATAATAGTGTCTCTCACCATGTATGGGCGAATGTAGTGAGATTTCGCCTGATTTCATGCAATCCCCCATAAAGTAACTGTCATGCATTTCCTTCGTCATAACAGTTCCATGCCGCACACTGCAGGGGAAACGAAGACGCTCCTGCAGCATTTTCGATGGTAAGTGTTTGATCGCCCACCTTACAGCCCAGGCGTGGCCCCATCTCATGTTCATCTCTGCTCACATTATCCGCTGTCTATGAAGACAACGTCTCGTCATAGACATCGAGGTGCACACTAGCGTAGAGAATTGGCGGGAACCACAGGTGACCAGCGTGACCAGAGTACTGGAAAGATGTTACAACGCCACAACCAATGTCGGAGCGGCGATTATGTACAGAAGTAGCTAACTGTTCCAGATAACACATTTCCATTTCGTGGTCGATTGGACCTTACTTTCCGAATAGATCTCGTAATTACACTAATCTAGGAACAAAGGAGTGGTGTCCCATCCTGCTGCAAAACAACTGACTCATTAAACCCATCTTGTACCAAATGCGGCTCCAGAATGGTTTGAAAAAGTGAAACAGCTACAAACTTCTAGCAGAATCCTAATGGAGCTGAGGAAAAGATTGGCTAAATGTTAAGTCTGGAGTGTGGTATTATGTTAGAGTGAGTCATGGAAATTTAAAAAGAAAGATAAACGATAATTAGGATGTTTTAAAAAGTGGCTTTCGAGGAGAGTGCTTAATGTGGATTCACAGACTTAAGAATGAAGAACTAATGTAGAAAACAGAGGAAGAAAGAAGATTATTAGAAGTGATAAGAAAGAGGAAATAATTCTGGTTGGGACATATACTGAGTAGCACCTGCCTGCAATAAACAACTGTACAGGGAAAAGTGGAATGAGAAGAAGAGGTAGGAAGAGAAATGGGATGCTGGATGACATTAGACGAGGACGAACAGACAGATGAAGGAATATCCTCAGAATAGGACGCGATGGAGGGCCTCCTGTTGAAACCTGTCTTAAGACAGATACAATAAAGAAGGAAGATAAAAGTGCACATTAACTTTGTCTACGACTTGTTGCCGCACTTACAATGCCTGTGTTGCTTCGTTTGCCCAGATTCTGCAACTGAGTCTCTTCATACGCCTACAGGTGTGGAATGATTCTTCATCATTGGATATTGCATATGCCGTGAAATACTCACTTTCCCTAAGCTTCAGGCTTATACCGAATCTGGACGTGGTATGTAGGTTTCTTCAATGCGTACAACGGTGTTTTCCAGAGTCTCTTGGTTGATGGAGAGGGGCTTCGTACGATCACATCTTCAATGCGTGCCATCGTTTTTGAGTTATCTACGGCATGCCAAAATGTTCCTCATCACCAACACTGCATTTGTTAACAACATTCATGAATTCCAGCGCTTTGGAATCTGATCTTCTCTATCTACCGATGAAATCCTCCCACAGCTGTTAGTATGTCATAGCACGCAAATGGACATACATAAAAACGATTCATTCTTCTGTTGTGAGAATTCAGTCAGATCGACTACATCAAAATGGATTTAGATATAATATCATGTTTATCTGTCCATTGTCAAATGAGGATTCTCGTGTATTGTCCAAAACTTCAGTGATAGCAAAAGAAATATAAAATGTATATTATTTTATAGAGTATCGGCTGTGTCTGTTATATGATCGCGTTCTCTAGGCTGCAGCATAGGGACTTCCGACCACAAAAATCTCACAATAAGCGAATGACTTTGTTTTAATTCTGTGGCGTAATCCTAGATGGCTTGCCCGTAGTTGTTTTGTTTGCACATATTTAGCTGAATTTTGCAGCTGACAACCGACATGAATTAAGTCGGCATTCACATCTCACACCGCACACTCTCTTCTGCCAAGATTCTACTGTCAAAGGTCTGATACTTCAGTTGACAAAATCGCCATACTTTTAAAAGTTTGATTAAACGTAGTTTTGACATTCTGAAGTGCATTTCGTGGAGAGTCAAGTTCTTTCATACCTTTTTTCAATCAAACTACGTACCATAAGATTTTGTACTTCCTCCTGGTCAGCCGCCGAACCTTGAGCTCTTGAAACAGGGAAAACAATTTTCAGATACATTTATTTTAATGAAATTTTGCTTGAAAGGAACAAGCTCTTTTAGGAACCACAGCTTCAGAAATATACCTTATTGTGACTTCACAGCACGTCAAGCGATCACTATGAGTGTTTTAGAAGGGAAACTAGTAACCCAGGCCACCCCCAGATTCCTTAAAGGATCCAAGTCCCAAGTGTGAAACTGCTTCATACGTCTGATTACTTTACGAATGAGATAATGTATTAAGCTAAATTTTCACGCATCCAGGACTTCTTATCTCCTGAACTACAGCCATAATATTTTGCTGGGAGGCTCAGTGGTATACGTGGCTACTGTCTGCAAAGTGTATTGCGAACAGACTCAGTAGTAAAGAAGTAGTGAATTAAAAATTCATGGCTGTTGCTTAAGTTTCACTGCGTGGACAGCGAAAATGTTGTAAGCAGTAAACTTTTTCACATCGTTATTGGGGGACGTCAGCGAGAAAAAGATTCGAAATGGTTTGGACTATGGGCCATTTTGTTGGACTCACTCAGTGCTCTCATTCTGAAATACTGGATGGACATAGTCTGGTAATATGAGCACCGTGGGTTACGCTGCGTGAGAATATGTACACAGCTTTTAGTTGTAATACTTGGCTTGTTGTGTTGAGTTCTTAACGTAAGATTATGTCTGTTAATGAATAGATTATAGCCGAATTTTCAATTTTTCAATATTCGATCAATGATTCTGTGAAATACTGAATATAATTGTTGGTGTTCTTGGAATCCGTTAGATAAGCAACCTGCAACTGCAATTGGGTGACCATGTGAGCGTTTTAGTCGTTTAGCAACTTAAATTCGGGGTTTACGTAGTACTGAAAGTGATATGATTTGATAAATAAGTTATAAAAATATTACCGAATGCGGTTGCGCGGGGGATAGCACACTGGACTTGCATTCGGGAGAACGACGGTTCAAATCCGTGTCCGGCTCTACTGATTTAGGTTTTCCGTGATTTCCCTAAATCGCTTCAGGGAAATGCTGGGATGGTTCCTTTTGAAGTGCACGGTCGATGTCCTTCCCCGTCCTTTCCTAATCCGGGCTGGTGCTCCGTCTCTGATGACCTCGTTGTTGACGGGAGTTAAACAATAAGTCCTTCAGAATGAGATTTTCACTCTGCAGTGGAGTGTGCGCTGATATGAAACTGTGTGCCCGACCGAGACTCGAACTCGGGACCCTTGCCTTTCGCGGGCAAGTGCTCTACCAACTGAGCCACCGAAGCACGACTCACGACCGGCACTCACAGCTTTACTTCTGCCAGTATCCATCTCCTACCTTCCAAACTTTACAGAAGCTCTTCTGCGAAACATGCAGAACTAGCACTCCTGAAAGAAAGGATACTGTGGAGACGTGGCTTAGCCACAGCCTGGGGGATGTTTCCAGAATGAGATTTTCACTCTGCAGCGGAGTGTGCGCTGATATGAAACTTCCTGGCAGATTAAAACTGTGTGCCCGACCGAGACTCGAACTCGGGACCCTTGCCTTTGGCGGGCAAGTGCTCTACCAACTGAGCCACCGAAGCACGACTCACGACCGGCACTCACAGCTTTACTTCTGCCAGTATCCATCTCCTACCTTCCAAACTTTACAGAAGCTCTTCTGCGAAACATGCAGAACTAGCACTCCTGAAAGAAAGGATACTGTGGAGACGTGGCTTAGCCACAGCCTGGGGGATGTTTCCAGAATGAGATTTTCAGTCTGCAGCGGAGTGTGCGCTGATATGAAACTTCCTGGCAGATTAAAACTGTGTGCCCGACCGAGACTCGAACTCGGGACCCTTGCCTTTCGCGGGCAAGTGCTCTACCAACCTTTTTTTTTTTTTTCAGATTAAAACTGCATGCCCGACCGAGACTCGAACTCGGGACCTTTGCCTTTCGCGGGGAAGTGCTCTACGAACTTTTTTTTATTTTTTTATTTTTTTACGAGGGCAAGTGCTCTACCAACTTTTTTATTTTTTTTAATTTTTTTCTTTTTTTTCTACCAAATTTTTTTATTTTTTATTTTTTTTAGGAAGGGAAAAATAAACATGTGCTCCGATTTGTAATGAAAATAGAATGAACATAGTATTTATGAGTTCTAGGCTGCCGTTGCGCGATATAAGAAAAGAAAGGAAATGTCTTCTTGAGGTGCACAAAAGACTATCACATCATTGTCGAAAGGAAAGTTGCTCCGCTGCTCTGCAAGAGAAGGAAAATGTTGAGAGAAAAATGGGAAGGAAAAAAAATGCCTTCTGCATTGGTGAGCATCTGAATAGTATCTTAAAATTCCGGCAAGAAATAAAGTCCCAGGAAGCAAATAGGATTCAGACATACAGGCAACTGGCAACCTCTACTATCCAAATATTGTATTTGAAACATTTAACCGTTAATTATGATTTTCAGCATATTTCCAAATATCCTCCTGTAGTCACAATGTTGGCTTATTTTAAAGTGTTCAATTTCTATGTAAGAATAATAGTCTAGAAAAGTAGCATGCCTATTCTGCATAATAAACAATGCTGTGTGGCCCATGATCCACGTTGTAGCGTTGTTTTTTGCTCGTGGATACCTCAGTTTTTGTGGCTGAGTGATCTCTAAAAGTTCTACACCACTGGGCGTCGTACGGTCTATCACTGACAATCGTTGACGAAGGAATGTTGTAATTTCTTCTGCATGTCCGCAAGTGAACCTATGAAGGAGCGTATCGACTCTTCCGCATGCGTCACAGTTGGGCGTTGGTTGAAGGCCTATTTTATGTAGCTTTTCATTCGTTGCTACTTTATCGTTGACTGTGAGATACCAGTCTGCTATGACGCGTGACGGTAACATGTCGTTGTGCACATTCCGCCATATTATACTCCAATGTATATGTGGATATTTTTCTTCGAGACGATTCCTGTGGTTTGTTGTCATGAGAAGGTCATAAAGCTTCCTGTTCGTCAGGCTTCCGGTATCGACGATGTTGTGTCGAATGTAGCTCATTTCCCTGTAGTATAGTCGCACATGTCGGTAAGAAAGTGGAATGCCGGCGATATTAACGGGTGGGTCCAAGCTATGAGGTTTCCACCGCTGAATGAGGTTTCTGATGAGACTGGTCCTCCGGGTACGAAACTCCTTCCTGATGCGATTTAGGAGCAGGGTGACACATTTTTTGTGTACTTTAATGAGGTTAAGGCCACCTTTGGACGAAGGTAAGGTTAAGGTATCGAACTGAACTTTGAAAATATGCCCCCTAAAAATAAACCAACATAACGCTTGTTGTATACTCTTGGCTGGGTGGTCGGAGATGGGAAGAATTTGCGCCAAATAATTCATCTTGCTCGTAATGGCGATCTCGATGGTCTTAACTTTCTGTAGTATGTTCAAGTCACGGTCGGAGTGAAGCATCAAAGCAGCACGTAATTTATGAAGCATGTGTGACCAGTTCTTCGTCAGGAGTTTGTCTGGTTTGGCTTCAAAAGTAACACCGAGGGTTGTGTGAGAATCCTTTACCTTGCACCAGGTAACATGGGATATGTCTCCGATACCGCCACCGATTTGCAAAACTGTGGTTTTAGTTCTATTGAGTATTGCTCCTGAAATAAACGTGAATGTTTGTAGAAGAGTTGCTGCTGACAGAAGTTGTTGCGATGATGACACAGTTACGCATATATCGTCAGCATACGCAATGCATGGGATAGTGACAGACTCGACGCTAAGCCCGATCCCGCTATGCACTAAGTTGTTCAGGAGCGGCTCTACTGCAATGGCGTACAAAATCATTGAGAGAGGACATCCTTGGCGGATGGACTGCTCGATGGAAACTTCTTTTGTAAAATGGCCATTAATGAGAATCCGTGAAGAGGCGTTTGTAGTAAGTTTGCGAATTAATTCTATGAGATGAGGTCCAAATCCTAGTTTCTTCATGCTTTGAAAGAGGAAATCATGACGTACACGGTCATAAGCCTTCTCAAAATCTAGAAAGATCAGAGCGCCCTGTCCTTTAGTTTCAGCATATGAACAGATGATGTCCCTCAAATCGCAGGCAGCTGAGATTGCACTTCGACCTTGCACTGCACTGTACTGGTAACTGCCTAAAACCTTGTACATAACGGTTTGCATCCTTAGCTTAATCGATCTGGTGATGATTTTGAAGTCGGCATTCAGGAGTGTGATGGGTCGCATGTTTTCAACCTTCCTGCTGTTCCCTTTTTTCGGTAAGGGCAGGATGATACCTTCCGTAAATGCCTTGGGTATGACTTCCAGGTGCCAGAGTTCATTCGCTATCTCGAGGAGTGTCGGACCGAGGACGTTCCAGTATCGCTGGTAAAACTCAGCGCTGAGACCATCAGGTCCTGGTGATTTCCCTTTCTTTGTACTGTGAACCGCCAGTCGGATTTCGTCCTGTGTGAAAACAGATTCCAACTTTGCATTATCCTGTTGTGACAAGCGACAGCTCAAGGTCCTAAGAAAATCCTCGCACGAGTGTTCATCAACGAGTTGCTTCTTGTAAAGTTGACTATAATAGTCGTAGACGTGCGAGATGATGTCACGTTGCTTCGTGATGGCATTCTCAGCGTCATCAACGACGGCTTCAATCAACATGGCTTTACACCGTTTCGTCGTTCTCAGGATGTGATACAGAGAGGCCCGTTCTTCGGCGGCAACGTCCTTAGGGTGGGCTCGCACGATGATGCCATGCATGCGTTGGCGTTGTATCGCCGTGATTTTCGCTTTATATCGTTTGATCTTTACGTCGATGTCTCGAGAAGGATTGTTAGTGCGACTGTACAGTTCTCTCAAACAGCGATAATAAAATTCAATAGTCTGTTTCTGCCAAAAGCTTTTTTGTCGGGCGTAGCTCATGACGGTCAGGCGTAATTTAGGCTTAGCACACTGAATCCACCACTGTAGAACGCTAGCGTAACGACGTCGGTGCCGCTGGAGCTGTTGCCACGTTAAGGTCACCTCCTCTTCAAGTTGGGCATCCTGCAGAAGGCTGACATTCAATTTCCAGTAGCCCTTCCCGCGGTAAATTGGCTGGCGGTGTAGGTTGAGGTAACACTGATATGCACAATGGTCGGAGATATTGACAGGAGCTATGTCACAGTTCACAGTGTGTCGCTGGAGGGCATCGGACACATAGATCCTATCCAGCCGACTGGCAGAATGACTGGTTACGAAGGTGTACGCTACCCGTTCACCGTGCAGTTGTTCCCATGTATCGTGAAGACGCATGCCATGAATTAAATGTTCAAGTTCGATACATCTGTTCGTGTTAGGAGTTTGGTCTCTGTCATTGAGCACACAATTGAAGTCACCACCAAGGATGAGATGTTCACGATAACCGCTAAGAAGAATGGGAACCTCGGTTTTATAAAATTTTGAACGATCTCTCTTATGAGTGCTACCTGAGGGGGCGTACACGTTAACAATCTGCACACCATTCACTCGAAGAGAAATGCCACGACCACTGGGCAGCCGCTGCACATCCGTAAAGGCTATACCGTCGCGCAGAAGGATGGCAGTGCCTACAGCATCCTGAAGATTGATGTTATCAATAAGAACGTAACCGGGCACTTCTAAGGCTGTGACTACCTCCTGTAGGAGGGCAATGTCAACGCTGGTACCATACAATAAATCATTTAGCGAACGGAGTTTCACCGCACTTTGAATTCTATTGACGTTAAGTGTGGTAATGTTGTAGGTTTGGCTGTCACCCATGATAGTTCAGAGGACAATGAGCTGTGATTTTCGCATCGTCCTTCTCTCCGGCTTTGAACCAAACTCGTTAGTAACGTTTGGAGTACGAAACGGAATGTCAAAACCAATAACGGACCAGGGAGGGGAAGGTCGCAGCGCGATGGTCATGCGCGAGAGCAGCTACTGCTGCATCTCCTCATTCTGCTGCCACCACGGCTCATTGCTGTCGGGGTGCTGCGCGGTGCGCGCGCCGCCCTGCCCGCCACCGCCGGCTGAGTCTGTCAACGTGGTCGCATCCGCCTGGCCACCACGCGGGGCTGCGACTGACGTCAGCGAGTTCCTGCGAGATCGCTGCTGCAGCTGCTCGCTGCTCTGCTCGCTCTTCGCCGTTACGGTGCTTTGATCCCTTTCAGCGCTCAGTAGTGCCTTCAGGTGTTTGGTTTGTTCACGAATGCGTTCTTGCCTCGCGGTGTCCTCGCAGCGCACGGGGCAAGAAGATTGAGGTTCAGTCAAGCTGCCACTTTCTGACATGTGCACAGGTCCTAAATCATTCGACTTTTCCTCTTTGCTACTATTCCCTTTGCTTCTCCTTCGGCGGCCTTTCTTCGTGTCTGCTACAGTCTCTACCGATAGGAGTGGTTCAGGCAAACTGATCTGCACCCGCTCCTGTATCTCACACGGCTTAGTTTCAGAGGTGGCTGGCGCATCGTTGGTATCCAGCGGTAACTGCCCCGGTGAAGATGACGGTGCCGAATCGACGTCCGTCCTACCGCGAATGTCTTTGGCACTGCATTCCACCTGAACTGGCACCTCCACCTCGCTGACATGTTCCGGCTGCCGGGGTGGTGGTACAGTCCCCGCGACCACCTCACTCAATAGTGGTACTAGCTTTTCACTACCGTCTGCAGGTCGTTCCCGTGGAAGTTGAAATGGACGTCTACGTGTACAGTTCATCCGCAGATGTTCAGTTGAATGGCAGATCGAACAGGTAGGGGGTTGACCAATGTAAGTTACCTGTGCACGACAGCCGCCAATGGCAACATACGAAGGTATATGCTTTTTCAAATCTACACGTACACTGCGCACCCCGCTGTTAACTTGGTAGCATAGGCACTCGACCATTTTTCATTTGTAACTGACAAAACAGCGCCGTACAGTGACAGAGAACGTGCAATCAGATCATTAGGGCACTCAGGTGGCACATTAAATACCCTGACGGTTCTTACTCCGTATCCCGAAGGCACGATTTGGACATTACTAATACTGCCATCATTATGACGGAATGGTCTCACACCAACATGCTCCTCAGCGAATTTCTCGTAAGTGTCACTCGAAATAAATTTGATAAATAACGAGTACTGGAATGTGTCGACTATATCTGCAGGCAATTTCAAATCCTCAAAGATCCACTCATGAATTTGAAACGCCGTCGGTCGCAAGGCAGCGCGATCGAAAACACACTGAACGCTGTTCGCTCTGTTAATTGTCGACATCTTACTTACAACAGTTATACAGAAACAAACGTTAAAAGCGCTCGCACACGCTGCTCAGCTCTCCACCTCAGCACTGCTCGCGACGTAAACACTGGCCCGCGCTACCGTCCGTCACCGCGCGATGTGCACTGGCCGAGTGCCGGAACACGACTATCTGAGCCACCGAAGCACGACTCACGACCGGCACTCACAGCTTTACTTCTGCCAGTATCCATCTCCTACCTTCCAAACTTTACAGAAGCTCTTCTGCGAAACATGCAGAACTAGCACTCCTGAAAGAAAGGATACTGTGGAGACGTGGCTTAGCCACAGCCTGGGGGATGTTTCCAGAATGAGATTTTCAGTCTGCAGCGGAGTGTGCGCTGATATGAAACTTCCTGGCAGATTAAAACTGTGTGCCCGACCGAGACTCGAACTCGGGACCCTTGCCTTTGGCGGGCAAGTGCTCTACCAACTGAGCCACCGAAGCACGACTCACGACCGGCACTCACAGCTTTACTTCTGCCAGTATCCATCTCCTACCTTCCAAACTTTACAGAAGCTCTTCTGCGAAACATGCAGAACTAGCACTCCTGAAAGAAAGGATACTGTGGAGACGTGGCTTAGCCACAGCCTGGGGGATGTTTCCAGAATGAGATTTTCACTCTGCAGCGGAGTGTGCGCTGATATGAAACTTCCTGGCAGATTAAAACTGTGTGCCCGACCGAGACTCGAACTCGGGACCCTTGCCTTTCGCGGGCAAGTGCTCTACCAACTGAGCCACCGAAGCACGACTCACGACCGGCACTCACAGCTTTACTTCTGCCAGTATCCATCTCCTACCTTCCAAACTTTACAGAAGCTCTTCTGCGAAACATGCAGAACTAGCACTCCTGAAAGAAAGGATACTGTGGAGACGTGGCTTTTAATAAGTCCTTCCTCCTCCTATAAAGATATTATGAATAGCTACAATAATATGAAATTAGCTAATAAGCTTATATGAGATTTTCATTTTGAGGCAGGTCGTGAAGAGGAGTATTGAATTTAAGTATAAGTAACATTTACTAGATTGTTAGATTCCTTTTGTTACCCCGGAGTTGCCTAACACGCCTATTTACAGTTATAATGTCTTATTTTTAAAACAGAGTTACACCATTTCTGAATGGAAATATACAAACATTTTGATATTTTTCATAGAAATAGTCATTCATAGGGATGTTAATAAATCGAACTGGATACCTTAAGTATTTCAATTATTTTCATTTTTAATCTCATCGGTCAAGCATATCACATATTGTAAACTTTTATACTATTATATAAAGTACTTAAATACTGCGTTATAAGCTTTTACTTTGATAAATGTTCTGAAATGGTATTTTAGCTGGTTGATTTCACAAAATTTCTCCTCGTAAGGCTCGCACGAAGAATTCAACCCTGCTGCATACCGACCACAAATACGGCGCTGTATGTGATACAGAATGCCCACAGTGTACGGCATCAGCCAATATGTTATTGCCAGAATACATGGTACGTTGATTACAGGAGAGTTGCCGTGAAACATTCGCTGGGAACATTTGTTTGCGTCGTCTTCCTCCAAAAGTAACACTGATGATTTTCTTCATCTTCTCACATACACTCACACATCAGTTGTCCAGTTCACTGGACAAGATACAAATTATCTAGACACAAAAGAGCTTTGACTCACTTATGGAGCTCGTAGAAAAACATTTCCCATTTTCTTGACACTGAAACATTACGAAAAGTTCATATGGACATGTGTTGGAAAATTCTTCGTCATGGAAGATACACGTACTAAACATCGATCCTTCTTCCCATACTTTGTCGTACGTTGTGGAAAATTGGTGCGTTCCGTAATTGGTTATATCCATTTTGGATCTGTTCCCTAAGGACGTCGACATTGGATTTGGTAGTGGGATACAGCAAGGATGTTAAATGTCTCCAACATATTATTACACACAATGTGTCAGATAGAAAAAAGAGCATTTACAAGGCACGTGGTGGTCAAAAATATTTGTACAGGTACGATATTAGTGCGTGTTATACGAATAAGAAAACTCTTTGGCTGTAAAGTGCTTAGTAACTACTGTGTTTTTTTTTTTCACTTGACACGGTGAGTCAAAACACCAATGCGTTTAGATAATTTTTATTGTTGCCCCTCAGAGTTGAACTGTAATGATGACCAGTGCGAGGGTATATGACAGCTTTAAGAAGAACTTCAATGTTATTCCCTGGAAAAAGACGTTGATAACAAATCTTCCAGATGAATATTTCACTGCATGTCACCTGAAATGAAATGCACGATGTATTCTGATAAAAGCGTGGAAGCCGTCTAACAACGTATAAGTTTGTAATAACCCTTTTCAAAAAACTATGTTACATGAAGAATATTTGTCTAAATACTGCGACCAAGGAGTCGATGTTCATATTTGCATTATCTGTATAATAAAACTGTTCGCACTTGTCTTTCTTCCTTCAACTTTTGACATGTAAGCATCGTGGGCTGTACTTGTAGTAACTCTGCACCACACTAACTTATTTTGAGTTATTATCAGTTAACCAGTCCACACGTTTATTTCATTATTAATTGTAGTACTAATTGTATTTTTCAGCATTTCTAGGAGGGAAGATGCTACACTTCGATGTGGCACCGATCCGCCATTGGCATGATTTCATTAATAATTTGCAAGCTTATTCTCACCTATTGTACGTCAGAAATCTGTAGTCACACACAATAGAGCCGCGGTACGCAAACTGCATACTCCAACTTTCAAACGGTCCGCATAATCTGTTGCGCCGCTACCAACACCAATCTCGAATCGCATTCTTCTTTCTGGTAACAAAATTGTAAAGTATTTGAGTTAGTGGAGATGGAAGCCCAAACATCCTCTGCACAATGAGGTAGTGTAGACATAATTTTTTTTTTACTTAGGACCTAAATCAACAAAGTAATTCATAAGTAAAATTAACTCATAGCTACGTAAGCCTGGATTTTGGTAAGCTGGCTCTATTATCGCGTTATAATGTTAAATTACCTCTCTCAAATGACCAGCACTTCTTTACCCAGTTAAATAATGCATATGTGCATATGTAATTGCTGTTGCCACATTGAAACAGTTTTTTAAATTTCTTTTCGGTTTCCTGACAGGTTCCATGTCGCCCGCAATGACTTTCTTTCCTGCGCAGACATTTTCTCTCAAAGTAGCATTTACACCAAATATTTTCAATTATTTTTATGTGGTATATTCCAATGTCTGTCTTCTCCTAAATTTTTTGCCATCTGTGGAGCCCTCTGGTACAATGGAAGTCATTCCATGATGTCTTAAGTGCTATCATTCTGTTCCTTCTTGCAGTTAGTACCTCTAATGTAGTCCTTTCCCCCTATTTTGTGGAGAGCCTCCTCATTTCGTATAGGGTTCACGTAATTTTCAGTAACCTGTAAAATCTTCGGTTTCCCGCAGTCCATGATTTGTTTCCACAGAATTCTGTGTTCAAGATGCATAGTCTCGGACATTTCTTTCTCAAGATACACTCTTAATCGTTAAATTAATGTCTGAAGAGATTAAGCTGGAAGAACTGAGCCCCAGTTTCAGCCATCTCCCGGTTCATGTGAGTTGGATGAGATGATATTTAGCATTGCCGTATTGTAAGTCCGATGTTTAGCATTACCGTATGGTAAGTCCGTTACAAGTTCTTTGCCATTTCCTCAGGAAGAAGTTTGATTATATTGAGAGCAAACGGTTTTAGCGGCTAGAGTGAAAAAATAGACTTCGCGCCGACAAAGGAATTTTGGTCTGTCTCTTTTCAATTATTTAGTCGACACATTTATTTTTAAATGTTGTGGATTTTATTATATACTGCTGAATTGTTGAAGAAATTAAACTCATCTTCATTTAAAAAAAAACGCCATGTCGCATACTGAATCCCAGAAAAGGAATTAAAATTTGTAGACGGGTTACTTGGTTTCTTTGACGGCCTTGTTTACACGTACAGCGATTCAGAAAATGTAGCGGCCAAACAAGGGAATTACAAAATAATGAAGACCGACAGCGGACACAGCCGGACATTAACGATGCGCTGTGAAATCCGCTAACTGCCGGTCATCTGCCCCTGCCTTATGCACGAGCACGCGCGCAAACAAAGGAACTGCGTCAGGCATCGGCTGTTAGCGATAAGTGATAAGTGGCGCCGAGTACGCACTGGAATTCTATTCCCTTAATTGGCTATCGGTGGGACGTGTTAACCACTTAATTCTGCCCAGCAGCCACTGAGAGTTGTATACCAACATTGTTCTACGACACACATAGCACTCAATATAAGATGTTTGCCCCTTGCAATGAAAATATAGGCGAACGGTAATGTGGGATGTCAGAAGAGTCACAACTGAAAGGTGAAAAACTGTATTAATGTATCAACTTCTCATACAATAGCATGAATATCAATGAAATTGTTTTTATTATGTTGGTATTTCTTGCGCAATATCGTGTGTTAGGTGTGACCTCGACGTACTAAACATTTTTTTTTAATAGGCGAGTATCGTAATGGATGAGGCGGAATACGGTGCCGCAACAAAAGTCTTTCTTCGGGCGCCGTGTCGTCAGTGGAAATTGATCACCGGTATATTTACATTTAATATCAGCTTACTCCCTCATTTTATGGTGTAATTTAATATAGCTGGCATCTGACGTTTAAAATCCAAACTTGAGAAGTTCTCGCGACAATAGCACCTGCAGGCAGCCATCACAGTTCCTCGCTCTTCGTGCCAATACGAAGACGCTATCAAGACTCTGTATCCTGCAAGAATCCCCCAAATGCTCTGAAATTAAGAGTTAAGATAGTTTTAGTGTCATTATGCATGTCAAAAAGATTTTTTTTCATTTCCATTAGGGCCGGAGTGATATTAAGATTTTTGAAATAAATGAAAGGTTCTCATGTGCGAAACGATTTCCAGAATATCACGTCATATCTAAAAAAATATTGAACTCACAGAAATTTTTTCCGGTGATTACCGGAATATCTCTCTCGGCAAGGATTTTTCAAAGTTTTCATATCACACTGTTTTAGTTATCCAGGGTGCTCCAAAATCTTTGCATCAACTTCTCGGGATGTTAATTTGATGAATCTCGTCGCTGGGAATAACTGTTGGTTGTCTCCCAGTCGTGGACATACTAACAAATAATAAAATAGCTGTTACACTAGGTCATGTGTATATTGGGAGAAGATCGTCACAAGCCTATATCTACATGCAACGAGTTGCCACCATCCAGCACAACGTAAGACAGCTCTGACCACCAAGGTACACAGTGCGCGTATCATCTGCTATAAAGAAAGCCTCCCAGACGAGCAACAGCACCTGAACTAAGTGTTCCACAAAAATGAGAACAGTGAAGCATAGATAAGTAGCGCATTCAAGAAGAGAAAAGATGCATAAAACGTGGAAGAGCAGGCAGAAGACAAGCGACTCGCTTTAATTCTGTACTTTAGAGAGCTCTCGTCCGAATTGCCGAGACTACTTAAAAAAAGGTGGATCAGGGAATTGTACCAATGCTTTATAGATCTAGAAAAGGCATATGACCGGGTTTCTAGGAGGAAGTTGTCTGTTCTACGAGATTATGGAATAAGAGGCAAACTTTTGCAAGCAGTTAGAGTTGACGGTAAATTGAGTTCATGGTTCAGAGTAGTTTCTGGGGTAAACAAGGCTGCAACCTTTCTCCACTGTTGTTCATATTATTTATGGAACATATGTTGAAAACAATAGACTGGCTGGGTGAGATTAATATATGTGAACACAAAATAAGCAGTCTCGCATATGCGAATGACTTAGTTGTGATGGCAGATTCGATTGAAAGTTTGCAAAATAATATTTCAGAGCTAGATCAGAAATGTAAGGACTATGGTACGAAGTTTAGCATCTCCCAAACGAAAGTAATGTCAGTGGGACAGAGATATAAACGGATTGAGTGCCAAATAGGAGGTAAAAAGTTAGAACAGGTGCACGGTTTCAAGTATTTAGGATGCATATTCTCACGGGATGGCAACATAGTGAAACAACTGGAAGCGAGGTGTAGCAAAGCTAATGCAGTGAGCGCTCAGCTACGATCTACTCTCTTCTGCAAGAAGAAAGTCAATACCAAGACTAAGTTATCTGTGCACCGTTCAATCTTTCGACCAACTTTGTTGTATGGAAGCGAAAGCTGGGAGGATTCAGGTTGCCTTATCAGTAAGGTTGAGGTTACGGATATGAAAGTAGCTAGGATGATTGCAGGCACTAGTAGATGGGAACAATGGCAGGAGGGTGTCCACAATGACGAAATCAAAGAAAAACTGGGAATGAACTCTATAGATGTAGCAGTCAGAGCGAACAGGCTTAGATGGTCGGGTCATGTTACAAGCATGGGAGAAGCAAGGTTAGCCAAGAGACTCATGGGTTCAGCAGTAGAGGGTAGGAGGAGTCGGGGTAGACCAAGGAGAAGGTACCTGGATTCGATTAAGAATGATTTTGAAGTAATAGGCTTAACATCAGAAGAGGCACCAACGTTAGCACTGAATAGGGGATCATGGAGGAATTTTACAAGGGGGACTTTGCTCCAGACTGAACGCTGAAAGGCATAATCAGTCTAAAATGATGATGATGATGATTTGGACCACCATCTAAGACGAGGAAGTAGCTTGGTTCGGCGAAAGGTCCACTAAAAGTGATAGTATCAGGAATATACAGCATCTAAATATGGCCGCCAATACAGTTGGAAAATGCAACGCCAACGCCGTATTTCGAAGGGTTGGAAGGAGCAAACTCGGTGCGTACTTCTGGGAATCACGCAGAAATCAGCGACGGCAGAGCATAACACCAAGGAAGACCACACAGCTTTCAGTTTCAGCTCACCAAGATGCTATGATGAGCAAATGGCTACTGGGGCAGCATTATGAAAAAACCCACTGAACTAAGGATTCACGAGATTCTGGTCAACAGGGATGAAGGATAACAACTGAGTGCGGTGTGGACACCAGCGTTTGCAACAAATATGACTAGAACGCACGCAGCACCGTTCAGCCAACAGTACGCACCCCGAATGCCAAGACAGAAATGCGAGCGGCGCATCCGCTAACCTCACCACTGCAACCTCAATCCCCCCCCCCCCCTCTCCCCCGCCGGCCAGCCGTCAAGCACGCAGCCGACCGTAGCCTGAAAGGGTGAGGGGTGAGGGAGGGAGAAGACACGGTGAGAATAAATATTATGACTTTCGCAATAATTCAACACTTTGCCAGATGATAATGTGTATTGCACCCTGCTTAACGTCACGGTAAATTAAAACTGCCACTCAGCTGCCAACACTGGAGTTTTTCATCAGTAGTATAGGCCGTGAAAATTTGCATTTTCACATACAACTTCTGGTAGAGACAAAATATTCGATGGATGTCATTTAATATTCGATGGCTAACGTACAACGAGATTTCACCGCAGTCGAGTAAACGGCGTGCCACCTATCCCAGAAAATTAACTTTTAGTAAGAAAAAATTCAGACTGACTGGTTCTAAACGGAGAAAGATTATTTACAAGCAAATTAGGAACTTTAATTTTTCTGGTACTACCCCCTGTTATACGGGGAAGGTGACCGGATTGTAGGCAAAAACTACTCATAACGTTAATCTAAAGGCAACACACACTTTTTTTAAACTCATTAAGGAACAAGAGTGACAGTATGTTTACAATTCTGACAATATAGACGATATGCAGGGTGATCCATCTATCTTGACCGGACAAACTATCTCACGAAATAAGCGTAAAACCAAAAAACTACAAAGAACGAAAGTTATCTAGCTATGGTTCGCCCGCTAGATGGCGCTGCCATACGTCTAACGGATATCAACTGCTTTTTTAAAAAAAATAGGAACCCCTATTTTTTATTACATATTCGTGTAGTACGAAAAGAAATATTAGTGTTTTAGTTGGACCACTTGTTTCGCTTTGTGGTAGATGGCGCTGTAATAGTCACAAAGATATGGCTCACAATTTTGGTAACAGGTAGGTTTTTTAAATTAAAATATAGAAAATAAGTGCGTTTGAACACTTTGTTTCGGTTGTTCCAATGTGATACATGTACCTTCGTGAACTTATCATTTCTGAGAACGCATGCTGATACAGGGTGGTTACCTGTAAATACCACATTAATGCAATAAATGCTCAAAATAGTGTCCGTCGACCTCAATGCATTTGGCAATGCGTGTAACGACATTCTTCTGAACAGCGAGTAGTTCGCCTTTCGTAATGTTCGCACATGTATTGACAATGCGCTGACGCATGTTGTCAGGCGTTGTCGGTGGATGACGATAGCAAATATTCTTCAACTTCGAGCGGCTGACTGAAGTGTTAAAGGCTGCCAGTCGTGCTTGTGAGATGAAAGCAGAGCTCGCCATTTGCAGCATAGTCGATAGGACCTATGGCACAGAGCCACGTGGAGAGTCTGAATCAGTTGCCCAGACGGTTCTGCCGTGAAGGCTGCGGATTCTTCGACTTGCGCCAAACGATAGTTGGGTTTCGCTGAATAGGTGAAGATTCAATTACATGCAGGAGGTGACTAAAAAGGTGACGGCGGCTGTGTGGTGTGGACTGGGCGGTTAGAGTGTCTTGGGGAATCACAAAAAGGGCTTCACTCTCCGAGGGTGAAGATCGAACACAGGAAGAACGTAGATCTAGCAGTCATGGGTATAACAATTGTAGATAGTCATAGCTGTGTTGAAAAAGTACCAGAGGTCCAATCGGTAGTAGAAAGCAGTGACGCTTAAATCGCTATAGGCACTGAAAGCTGGGTAATGTCAGAGATAAGTTCAGCCGAAATTTCTGCGAAATATCTGGCTCTGGGTACTATGGGACTTAACATCTGAGGTCATCAGTCCCCTAGAACTTAGAACTACTTAAACCTAACTAACCTAAGCACATCACACACATCCACGCCCGAGGCTGGATTCGAACCTGCGACCGTAGCAGTCACGCGGTTCCGGACTGAAGCGCCTAGAACCGCACGGCAACCGCGGCCGCCGCCATAGATCTAACGGTGTTCACAAAGGATAGGCTAAATACAGTTGGCGGTGGCGTGTTTGTTGCTGTTAGAAGTAGTTTATCTTACAGCGAAATTGAAGAATTGTAGTTCCTTTGTGTTAGTATGGGTAGAGGTTATTCTTGTCAACCGGAATACAATAGTAATTGACTCTTTTAATCGACCTCGCAATTCAGATTGTACAATTGCTGAAAGTTTCAAAGCAAACTTGAGTCTAATTTGAAACACGTACCCGACTCTACAGTTACAGTAGGTGATGACTTCAATTTACCCTGGATATATTGGTGAAAATACACGTTCAACTCTAGGCGTATGTGTAAAATATCAGCAGAAAGTGTGCTAAACACAATCTCTGAAAATTATTTCCAGCAATTATTTCATGTGGCGACTCGAACAGTAAAGGGTGTTATAACACACTTCACCTCTCAACAGCAAATAATCCTAACAACAAGCATCTGAACGTATACAAGGATTAGTGAACGTAGAGTTGCGTAGCGAGATTGAATACCCTAACATCCAAGTACACCAAAAATATACGATAAATATATCTATTCAAGAAAGCATATAAAAATTTGCTTAACGCCTTCCTGAGAGATAATCTCCCTTCCTTCCAAATTATCTATGCAAGTGTAGACATGATGTGCCTTGAAGTCAAAGAAATAGCGTCGACAGCAATTGAGAGGTTTACACCAAATACATAAACAAAAGACGTAGCTGATCCCCTGTGGTGCACAAAAGAGGTCGGAACACTGTTACAGATCCAACGAAAATAGCAGGCTACATTTAAACTAAGGCAAAATCCCCAAGACTGGCGATCTTTTACAGAAGCTCTAAATTTAAGGCGGTCTTCAATGTGATATGGTTGTAATATTTTCCACAACGGAACTGCGTCTCGAAACCTAGCTGAAAATCTAAAGACATACTGGTAGTATGCGTATTATGCACAGCACAAACAGTTTCTTCTCTGGGTGGCGGCAATGGAAATACTACCGATGACAGTTCTGCTACAGCAGAATTACTACACACACCGTTCTGAAGTTCTTTCACCAAAGAAGACGAAGTAAATGTTCCAGAATTCGAATGAAGAAGAGCTGCCAACATTACTAACGTAGAAGTAGATATCCTCGAATTAGTTAAGCAACTGAAATCACTTAACCGAAGAGAGCCATCCGGTCCATACCGTATACCAATTAGGTTCATTTCAGAGTATGCTGATACAACAGTTTCATACTTACTAATCACATAAAACAGCTCGCTCGACGAAAGGTCCATACACAAAGTCTGGAAAGTTGCACAGGGTACACCAGTATTCAAGAAAGGCAGTCAATATCTTGTCAGTTAATCGAATGGAGCCATGATTTTCTGCCAGAGTGATTTCTAGTGTTCCCCGAGGTAGTGCTATAGGCCGCCTACTATTTCTTATCTATGTAAACGATTTAGAAGGCAATCGGAGCAGCCGTCTTACGTTGTTTGCAGATGATGCTGTCGATTAGCATATAGTAAAATGCCCACAAGGTCAATTCGGTTCCAAAACGATTTATAAGGTATCTATATGATGCGAGGTCGTGCACTTGAGTGCTAAAGGAAATCCGTTAAACCTAGGTTACACGATAAAGCAATCAAATCTAAAGGCCTTAAATTCTACTAAATACCTAGAAATTACAATTATTAACAACTGAAATTGAAAAGAACATACAGAAATTATTCTGGGATAAGCGAAACAGAGACTGCCTTTTTTTGGGAGAATACTTAGAAGATGCAGCAGATCTACTAAAGAGACTGCCTACACTACGCCTGTCAGTTCACTTTTTGAATATTGCTGCACGGTGTAGGATCCTTATCAGATAGGATTAACGGAGTTTATCGAGAAAGTGAAAAGACGGGTGGCACGATTTGTACCATCCAGAAGTAGGGGAGAGCGTGTCAGGGACATGATACAGCATTTGTTGTGGAAATCTTTAAAGCAAAAGCATTTTCGTTGTGCCGAAATCTTCTTACGAAATATCAGTTACCAAATTTCTCCTCAGAATGTGAAAATATTTTGTTGACGCCGACCTACATAGGGAGAAACGATCATCGTAATGAAATAAGGGAAAACAGAGTGACATCTTTAAAAGTATACGATACGCGCGGTGAGTGGCAAACAATTAAATGTTAAATTTCACATCGTACTTTGTATGTGCGGGAAAAGTCAGCCACGAAATTTCTGGCACTTACATTTTTAATGCGTGGAATATAACATTTAATTGTTTTCCACTCATCGCATGTGTCGCTGTTTTATTCACTCAGAAGCAAAGGACCCTACCGTCCAGTTCTTATTCAGACTTTGGCTTACCGATGATATAAGCCTAATTCACCTCTGAAGACTATGGTTTATACTGTCGAAACCGGTAAAATGAACCAAATAAAGGTTTTCTTGTATATTTGACGACTGACTTTTTATCTTTGTTGGACTCTGGAACTCTGATTTTGCTTGGCCAACTCCCTTCAACATGTGGCGGGTGTCTGGATTATAGGCAACACACAAAGCACACGCACGCCGCAGAATGCCTACGCCGTGAAGCCACTCAGGGGTATAACCCATAATAAAAGAAGGCTGGTGTCGCTGGGAAGCGTCAGCGAGTAGTTGATCGAAAATACAAAACCAGTGCGACAGTTTCTCAGTGTTACATAGGTAAATGTACTATCTTTATTACTACTGTTAATTTAAAACTGTAAGCTTGTTAATATGGAGAACCTGAGGCTAAATGGTATCATCGAGCTGGAGAAGTAAGTCACTTATCCGTGGCACCAAAAATGGGCGCGGCTTCGTTTGATTTTGGCGTGATGGACACGCTGCGGTTCAACTTCAGTATTGCGGTTGCGCTGGCCAGGAGCGTAACTGTGCTGCGGAATATCAGACCAGCTGTGTAGCTGGATTGAAGAGATTTTAGCAAACAGAACACAGTATGTTTTCAATGGAGAGACGTCTACAGACGTGAAAGTAACCTCTGGCGTGCCACAGGGGAGTGTTATCGGACCATTGCTTTTTACAATACATATAAATGACCTTGTAGATAGTGTCGGAAGATCCATGCGGCTTTTCGTAGATGATGCTGTAGTATACCGAGAAGTAGCAGCGTTAGAAAATTGCAGCGAAATGCAAGAAGATCTGCAGCGGATAGGAACCTGGTGCGGGAGTTGGTTCAAATGGCTCTGAGCACTATGGGACTCAACTGCTGTGGTCATTAGTCCCCTAGAACTTAGAACTACTTAAACCTAACTAACCTAAGGACATCACACACATCCATGCCCGAGGCAGGATTCGAACCTGCGACCGTAGCAGTCTCACGGGGTGCGGGAGTGACAACTGACAAATGTAATGTGTTGCGAATACATAGAAAGAAGGATCCTTTATTGTATGATTATATGACAGCGGAACAAACACTGGTAGCAGTTAGTTCTGTAAAATATCTAGGATTATGGGAACGAAACGATTTGAAGTGGAATGATCATATAAAAGTAATTGTTGGTAAAGCGGGTACCAGGTTGAGATTCATTGGGAGAGTCCTTAGAAAATGTAGTCCATCAACAAAGGAGGTGGCTTAGAAAACACTCGTTCGACCTATACTTGAGTATTGCTCGTCAGTGTGCGATCCTTACCAGGTCGGGTTGACAGAGGAGATAGAGAAGATGCAAAGAAGAGCGTCGCGTTTCGTCACAGTGTTATTTGGTAAGCGTGGTAGCCTTACGGAGATGTTTAGCTAACTCAAGTGGCAGACTCTGCAAGAGAGGCGCTCTGCATCGCGGTGTAGCTTGCTGTCCATGTTTCTAGAGGGTGCGTTTCTGGATGAGGTATCAAATATATTGCTTCCCCCTACTTATACCTCCAGAGGAGATCACAAATGTAAAATTAGAGAGATTCGAGCGCGTACGGAGGCTTTCCGGCAGTCCTTCTTCCCGCGAGTGGAACAGGAAAGGGAGGTAATGACAGTGGCAAGTAAAGTGCCCTCGGCCACACACCGTTGGGTGGCTTGCGGGATATAAATATAGATGTAGATGTAGAACCAGAAGTCGACCCACAAACTGTCAGAGGTTGTTCAGGGATATCTTAAGAAATTTTGGTATAAGGGACCGATGATCCCAGACTGCACGTTACAATGAATTATTCGGTTTGTCACCGCAATCACATTTGTTTCTATGAGGGTACCTTCACAATAGTGAAGAAACCTACAGTATGTGATAACAAAAACGTACAACACACAACACAGAGTAATGCAACAACCCTGACACGGACGCAAACGTATTGTGCTGTGGTTGTCGTCGGTGGGGAAACAGCTCAGCGTAGCGTTGTTGTGGTGCTGTTCCGTTGCATTCAGTGAACCCAAACACGATCTGCATATCGGCAACTCTTTATCAGTAAAAATATCCGTTGTACTGCTGAGTATCATTATCAACATCCACCTAATACTGCCGTACAACAAAACCCTAGACAGAAAGGAGCAGCACCGAACGCAAACTTGAGGGCAGCCATTGCTGTTGTCACCAGCAGGCACCGTAGGCGAATGGAAACAGGACACACAGCGCATACCGCCGACATTTACATTGTAAAGCACTATTATCAGTTCAGTGCACGATATGAAGCTAACCGTTGCAAGAAACCAAACGCAATGCAGTAACTGTGCAACGAGCCGCTGGAGGCCGTAGTCCCCTTATAGCAAAATACTCGTAAGCTATCTCTAAACAACTTTGAATCTTTCTCGGTGGCGTTTTATTTCCCACGGCAGAGGGCGCAGCTGCCCTCGGCTTGGCCGATGTGGACAGAGGCGAGCTGCCTGCGGCGTCTTCTTCGTTGAGAGATCGACTGGATGGCAGCCAGCAGGGCGGTGTGCCACAACGGGAGTGACTGCGTTGGTACGAGAGCCACGAACTGATTTGACGCTGGGGACTTCCAAGCGTCTGCGACGGGGCCATGGTATGTTATTGGGCTACTCCCGTGACACTTGCATGTATTTCGGCCTACTTGTTGTTCGAAGTGTTTGGTTAAGTTACGAGGGTGAGTCAGATGAAGAAAACTTTAATTTTTTTAAATATTATTTATTATGCAGAAGTGGTACAAAGCTGTATCGCTTTTCAACATAATCTCCCCCATGCTCAATGCAAGTCCCCCAGCGCTTATAATGTGCATAGATTGCTTTAGAAAATAATTCCTTTGGTATTCCGCGCAACCACTCACGCACCGCGTGGCGTACCTCTTAATCAGAACGGAACTTCTTTCCTCCCATTGCGTCTGAGTGGTTCAAACATATGGAAACCACTTGGGGTAAGGTGTGGTGAGTATGGTGGATGAGGAAGACACTCAAAATGCAGGTCTGTGACTGTTGCTACTGTTGTACGGGTAGTGTGGGGCCTTGCGTTGTCATGTTGCAAAAGGACACCTGCTGACAGCAATTCACGTCGATTTGATTTGATTTCAGGCCGCAGATGATTTTTTAGGAGATCCGTGTATGATGCACTGGTGACAGTGGTGCCTCTAGGCATGTAATGCTCCAAAATAGCGCCTTTTTCGTCCCAAAAAGAGTGTCAGCAGAACCTCTCCTGCTGATGGTTCTGTTCGAAACTTCTTTGGTTTCAGTGATGAGGAATGGCACCATTTCTTGCCCGCTCTCTTCGTTTCCGGTTGGTGGAAGTGAACCCAGGTTTCGTCCCCAGTAACGATTGTTGCAAGGAAGCCATCACCTACTCGTTCAAAATGCCAAAGAAGTTCTTCACAAGCATCAACACGTCGTTCTCTCATTTCAGCTGCCGTGGCACCCATCTTGCAGACGCCTTGTGAAACTGGAGCACGTCATGCACAATGGGGTGTGCTGACCGATGACTAATCTGTAAACGTGCTGCAATGTCATTCAGTGTCACTCGGCGGTTTTCCTTCACTATGGCTTCAACTGCTGCAATGTTCTGTGAAGGCGCAACTCGTTGTGCCTGACCTGGACGAGGGGCATCTTCCACTGAAATCACATCATTTACGAATTTCCCACTCCATCCGTAAACTTGCTGTTTTGACATACGTGCATCACCGTACTGAACCTTCATTCTTCGATGAATTTCAGTATGTTCCACGCCTTCACTACGCAAAAACCGAATAACAGAACGCTGTTCTTCCCTGGTGCAAGTCGCAAGTGGGGCGGCCATATTTATACTGATACTGCGACGGTATATCTGAATCTGCACTATGCTGCCACCTACAGGCCATTCTGCACGCTGTTTGTAGCATGCTTACCAACTTACAGGATAACGGCGCGAAATTTCGATTTGTTATTACAAATTTAAGGTTTTCATTTGACTCAGCCTCGTAGTTCCGACGATAAAGGTTAATACTCAATTGCAATCTAGTCATTAATTAGAAACTTCCACTGGTTTCGAAAATTTCACTTGAGCAAGGACCTGATAACTACACTGCTGTGCTGAACTGAAGGTCGAAAGCAAGTTTCGCATGATGCGTCGCTGCCATCGATCAATCGTGTACTGTACTTAGAAAACACTTCTTGAGAATACTAGAGTAGGTAAACTAAAAAAAAGGAAACTTTTATTCAAAGACAATAGTGGCACTAACGTCACCTCGATTTATTTCCCTGCATCTTCCAAATGTACCTGGGTGCTTTATGTGCCCTCCAACCCCCCCCGCCCCCTCCCCCGCCCATCCGCCTACTCCACAAGAGGGCACGTCCAGCATTGTAGAACATGATTATTATCGTCGTCCAGGAGTTAGGTGTTGCATGTGCGCACTGACCTGCAGGTCTTTGAATACGATGCTCTCACAGGTGTCAACGTTACTGTGGTGCTGTACTCCTTTCCAATGTGCATGTTTTCAGGGATGGATCCGGATCTCATTCCTTCTTTATTGGTGACGTTGCAGATCCGCATCTAACAGCAGTTGGAACGAGGAGCTCTTGGATCGAAAGGATATTCGCCGAATCGACTGACCTGCCCGTCCCCATACTTGTATCCCATAGAGCATTTGTAGGATGCGTTGATGACACGTATTGGAGCACGTCCACATGCACGATGAGCCATCCTGCTGTTGCTAGTCGGGCCGATAGAGGAATAGAAAGCCCTGACACAACAACTCCTTCCAGCCTTGTGTCCCACACGGGAACACGTTGCATAGCGTGCATTGCCGTCCATGTAGGTAACACACCCTATTAACAATAATGTCCCGCCTTTTGTAATGTCCAGAGGACCATGATGAATCGCTGCGGCTCCAGCGCAATTATCATCTTTGAATGAAGGCGTCATTTCTGTTCGTCTGATTGCGTATTTCTTTCATTTACCTTCCGTACTACACTGCAGCAGTTCTTTCTATGTACTGCTCAAGTTTTATCGAGCTACTTATGTTCCTTAGCAGTGATGCATCGTACAAAAGTTACTTTGCAGACTAGTGAACGATGATACGAATCAGCTGCGGTCCGGCTAGTAATTAGAAACACCACCTGGTTTCAAACATTTCTGACGGACAAGAAGGAGCTAACTTCCTTGGTAAGAATGCGTACGCCTCAGGATCCCACTTTGTCCCACTCCTTCTCTTGGGCACCAAGGATAATACTTCCCGTGTATGTCTTGAGAAACAAGAAATAGGTATCAACCACATGCCGTTTTCCAGTAGTTTCAACGAACACAGCAGTGAAGTTGAAAGTGCTTCTTCCAAAAAGTGCTGTGACTTCATTATGCCATCAGTATTCTAAAATTTACAAAGACTTTTTTGTTTTCTACGAGATTACAATGTGTATACCTGAAAGTTGTTGTTATACTTAATGTTACATAAACACTAATCTCAAAGTATACGCTATATAATGACTGTTGAGTTACGTTTATTTAGTATTTTGTCTCTAGTTAAATTTACTTAGCTACATGTCTTGTAGCTCTGTGGGACATAGTAACATAATTTTAACTCATTCTTCAAAGCTTTTATATTAACATATTTCTGTACACATTTTTATATTTCTACCAAGCTGTTAGTAGCTTGACTGGAAAAAGGTAAATATCGTTTTGTCCCTCCCCCCATGAACCATGGACCTTGCCGTTGGTGGGGAGGCTTGCGTGCCTCAGCGATACAGATGGCCGTACCGTAGGTGCAACCACAACGGAGGGGTATCTGTTGAGAGGCCAGACAAACATGTGGTTCCTGAAGAGGGGCAGCAGCCTTTTCAGTAGTTGCAAGGGCAACAGTCTGGATGATTGACTGATCTGGTCTTGCAACATTAACCAAAACTGACTTGCTGTGCTGGTACTGCGAACGGCCGAAAGCAAGGTGAAACTACAACCGTAATTTTTCCCGAGGACATGCAGCTTTACTGTATGATTAAATGATGATGGAGTCCTCTTGGGTAAAATATTCCGGAGGTAAAATACTCCCCCATTCGGATCTCCGGGAGGGGACTACTCAGGAGGACGTCGTTATCAGGAGAAAGAGAACTGGCGTTCTACGGATCGGAGCGTGGAATGTCAGATCCCTTAATCGGGCATGTAGGTTAGAAAATTTAAAAAGGAAAATGGATAGGTTCAAGTTAGATATAGTGGGAATTAGTGACGTTCGGTAGCAGGAGGAACAAGACATTTGGTCAGGTGAATACAGGGTCATAAATACAAAATCAAATAGGGGTAATGCAGGAGTAGGTTTAATAATGAATAATAAAATAGGAGTGCGGGTAAGCTACTACAAACAGCATAGTGAACGCATTATTGTGGCCAAGATAGACACAAAGCCCATGCCTACTACAGTAGTACAAGTTTATATGCCAACTAGCTCTGCAGATGATGAAGAAATTGATGAAATGTATGATGAGATAAAAAGAAATTATTCAGGTAGTGAAGGGAGACGAAAATTTAATAGTCATGGGTGACTGGAATTCGTCAGTAGGAAAAGGGAGATTTAAGGAATCAGGTTTTAAATTGTAGGACATTTCCGGGGGCAGATGTGGACTCTGACCACAATCTATTGGTTATGACCTGTAGATTAAAACTGAAGAAACTGCAAAAAGGTGGGAATTTAAGGACATGGGATCAGGACAAGCTGAAAGAACCAGAGGTTGTACAGAGTTTCAAGGAGAGCATAAGGGAACAATTGACAGGAATGGGGGAAAGAAACACAGTAGAAGAAGAATGGGTAGCTCAGAGGGATGAAGTAGTGAAGGCAGCAGAGGATAAAGTAGGTAAAAAGACGAGGGCTGCTAGAAATCCTTGGGTAACAGAAGAAATATTGAATTTAATTGATGAAAGGAGAAAATATAAAAATGCAGTAAATGAAGCAGGCAAAAAGGAATACAAACGTCTCAAAAATGAGATCGACAGGAAGTGCAAAATGGCTAAGCAGGGAAGGCTAGAGGACAAATGTAAGGATATAGAAGCTTATCTCACTAGGGGTAATATAGATACAGCCTACAGGAAAATTAAAGAGACCTTGGGAGAGAAGAGAACCACTTGTATGAATATCAAGAGCTCAGATGGCAACCCAGTTCTAAGCAAAGAAGGGAAAGCAGAAAGGTGGAAGGAGTATATAGAGGGTTTATACAAGGGCGATGTACTTGAGGACAATATTATTGAAAGGGAAGAGGATGTAGATGAAGACGAAATGGGAAATAATATACTGCGTGAAGAGTTTGACAGAGCACTGAAAGACCTGAGTCGAAAAAAGGCCCCGGGAGTTGACAACATTACGTTAGAACTACTGACGACCTTGGGAGAGCCAGTGATGACAAAGCTCTACCATCTGGTGAACAAGATGTATGAGACAGGCTTCAGACTTCAAGAAGAATATAATAATTCCAATCCCAAAAAAAGCAGGTGCTGACAGATGTGAAAATTACTGAACTATCAGTTTAATAAGTCACTGCTGCAAAATACTAACGTGAATTCTTTACAGACGAATGAAAAAACTGGTAGATGCGGACCTTGGGGAGGATCAGTTTGGATTCCGAAGAAATGTTGGAACACGTGAGGCAATACTGACCTTACGACTGATCTTAGAAGAAAGATTAAGAAAAGCGAAACCTACATTTCTAGCGTTTGTAGACTTGGAGAAAGATTTTGACAATATTGACTGGAATACTCTTTTTCAAATTCTGAAGGTGGCAGGGGTAAAGTACAGGGAGCGAAAGGCTATTTACAATTTGTACAGAAACCAGATGGCAGTCATAAGAGTCGAGCGGCATGAAAGAAAAGCAGTGGTTGGGAAAGGAGTGAGACAGGGTTGTAGCCTCTCCCCGATGTTATTCAATCTGTATATTGAGCAAGCAGTAAAGGAAACAAAAGAAAAATTCGGAGTAGGTATTAAAATTCTTGGAGAAGAAGTAAAAACTTTGAGTTTCGCCGATGACATTGTAATTCTGTCAGAGACAGCAAAGGACATGGAAGAGCAGTTGAACGGAATGGACAGTGTCGTGAAACAAGGATATAAGATGAACATCAACAAAAGAAAAACGACGATAATGGAATGTAGTCAAATTAAATCGGGTGATGCTGAGGGAATTAGATTAGGAAGTCAGACACTTAAAGTAGTAAAGGAGTTTTGCTAGTTAGGAAGTAAAGTAACTGATGATGGTCGAAGTAGAGAGGATATAAAATGTAGACTGGCAATGGCAAGGAAAACGTTTCTGAAGAAAAGAAATTTGTTATGATCGAGTATAGATTTTTGTATCAGGAAGTCGTTTCTGAAAGTATTTGTATGGAGTGTAGCCATGTATGGAAGTGAAACATGGACGTTAACTAGTTTGGACAAGAAGAGAATAGAAGCTTTCGAAATGTGGTGTTACAGAAGAATGCTGAAGATAAGGTGGATAGATCATGTAACTAATGAGGAGGTATTGAATAGGATTGTCGAGAAGAGAAGTTTGTGGCACAACTTGACTAGAAGAAGGGATCGGTTGGTAGGACATGTTTTGAGGCATCAAGGGATCATGAATTTAGCATTGGAGGGCAGCGTGGAGGGTAAAAATCGTAGAGGGAGACCAAGAGATGAATACACTAAGCAGATTCAGAAGGATGTAGGTTGCAGTAGGTACTGGGAGATGAAGAAGCTTGCACAGGACAGAGTAGCATGGAGAGCTGCATCAAAGCAGTCTCAGGACTGAAGACCACAACATCAACAACCGTTTCGTCACCTCAGTCACCACTTAGTGCCTTAAGTAACGGTTCGTTGCCTTGAAATTCTGTTGGTGGGTCCTTATTCATCTCCTTGCTGCTACTTTTCTAAAGTACAGGGAGTTCGGAAATTACGGTTACAAATTTCTAGGACTTGTAGGGAGGAGCAACTACATAATATTTTCAGTAGGAACCCATGTCCGGAAACGCCTACCAGTAATGCTATAGAGCGTCAAATTTAAAGGTGCCGGCGCCTGCAACTGTATGTATATACAGAGTGATTTTGTGATGACGTTACAAAATTTCAAGGATGATGGAGATGTATAAATGTATCATTTTGAGGTAAGGGTGCCTGGTTCGGAAACGAACGAATCGAAAGTTGCAAGTGAAAATCATTGTGACACCTTTGACAGTGGAATACATGCACCGGTAGTGTTGTTGCTAAGACTGTATGGTAGGCAACTTTTAGAGATGATAGTACTGACCAAAACAAGGAAAAATGTGCAGTAAACATGGGTTCTAAAATGCGTACCTGAAGAGCTATGAGTACTTGGTTCAAATGGATCTGAGCACTATGGGTCGTAACATCTATGGTCATCAGTCCCCTAGAACCTAGAACTACTTAAACCTAATTAACCCAAGGACATCACACAACACCCAGTCATCACGAGGCACAGAAAATCCCCGACTCCGCCGGGAATCGAACCTGGGAACCCGGGCGTGGGAATCAAGAACGCTACCGCACGACCACGAGCTACGGACCATGAGTACTTGTTTATCTTCGCTAGTATGATACTTATCTCCTCTATTGAAAAACTGCTCACAGATCGTAAGGTATGCATTTTAGAGTCCACGTTTATTACACATTTATCTTATTTTAGAACTTACTATTATTTCTAAAAAAATGGATCTGAACACTATGAGATTTAATTTCTGAGGTCATCAGTAGTCCCTTAGAACTTAGAACTAATTAAACCTAACCAACCTAAGGACATCACACACATTCGTGCCCGAGGCAGGATTTGAACCTGCGACCGTAGTGCTCGCGCGGTTCCAGACTGTAGCGCCTAGAACCGCTCGGCCAGTCCGGCCGGAGTTTCATTTCTAAAAATGCCCTACAACAATACCAGTACATATATTCCACTGTCAGAGATATCAGATTGATTTTCGCTTATCACTTCCAACTTTGTGGTTTCTGTATCAGGATCCCACGCCTCAGAATGATACGTTTATCCAGCTCCATCATTCTTGAAAGTCTGTAACATCATCGCTGAATCACACTGAATCAACATACATTTGTAGCTACCGGCATTTATAACTTTGACACTCTGTAGCCTCACTGAGTAATGCTTCTGGAAATGGGTTCCTATTCAAAATATTGTGTACTCAATACCCTTTCTTTACAAGTCCTAGAACTTCATAATGGGAATTAACGAACATCTTGAGTACAGTTCAGCTTTGGGTTGAGGTGATCTTGTGCTTACGATTATTTTGCTGTCATTTTCCTTTTCAAATTATTTTACTGTCAGATAATTCGTTATTAAAAGAAAATTAAGATTTTCCCAGGATTAAATATAGACATCAAAAAAATTTGCTTCACGCCCGTTCCCAAACCTCCTGTAGATAGTCGTTGACTGTGGATATTGTATCACAGATAAAATCCCTTTGACTGTTCAG
This sequence comes from Schistocerca gregaria, assembly GCF_023897955.1. Lineage (NCBI taxonomy): Eukaryota > Metazoa > Arthropoda > Insecta > Orthoptera > Acrididae > Schistocerca > Schistocerca gregaria. Next base: position 255,099,634 of record NC_064925.1, read on the forward strand.
AGATGTAAACAACCATGCATGAGCAGCCCCTATTAGAAGGAGGTATACGGCTCGTGTTTTCTGTAGTTCAACCATACCTAGTCAGTAAATACCGTGGTTCGATCGCGTCCTTTCTGTTACTTTGTGCCAGGAAGGGCTCTCAACAAGGGACGTGTTCACGCGTTTCGGAGTGAACCAAAGCGATGTTGCTCGGACATGAAGGAGATACAGAGGGACAGGAACCGTCAATGACATGCCTCACTCAGGCCTCCCAAGGATTACTACTGCAGTGGATGACTGCGACCTACTGATTGTGGCTCGCAGGAACCCTGACAGCAACGCCACCATGTTGAATAATGCTGTGCAGCGAGTGCAGCAAGGTGGAGGTTCCCTGCTGCTTTGGGGTGGCATTATGTGGGGCCAACGTACGCCGCTGGTGGTCATGGAAGGCACCGTAACGGCTGTACGATACGTGAATGGCATCCTCCGACCGATAGTGCAACCACATCGGCACCATATTGGCGAGGCACTCGTCTTCATGGACGACAATTCGCGTCCCCACCGTGCACATCTTGTGAGTGACTTCCTTCACGATAAGGACATCGCTCGACTAGAGTGGCCAGCATGTTCTCCGGGCATGAACCCTATGGAACATGTCTGGGATGTATTGAAAAGGGCTGTTTGCAGACGACTTGACCCACCAACCACTCTGAGGGATCTATGCCGAATCGCCGTTGAGGAGTGGGACAATCTGGACGAACAGTGCCTTGATGAACTTGTGGATAGACGCCACGACGAATACAGGCATGCAGCAGTGCAAGAGGACGTGCTACTGGGTATTACAGGTACCGGGGCGCACAGAAATCTGGACCACCACCTGTGAAGCTCTCGCTGTATGGTGGTACAGCGTACACTGTGCGGTTTTCATGAACAATAAAAATGCGGAAATGATGCCTATGTTGATTTCTATTCCAATTTTCCGAACATGTTTCAGAACTCTCGGAACCGAGGTGATGCCAAACTTTTTTTGATTTGTTCAAATTTCATAGTCGAAAATTTCATTTCCGTAGATTTCAAAAAATGGAGAGTGAACATTGACGGTGCATACAGATAACATTTATGTGTAAGCTACTCCAATATGCTGGAAGTTCGTAACAAATAAGTTGTGAACATTACTGCACAATATGTTCTGTGGAATTAACTCAGTTCTTCCACTCCTTCTGTGTGGTATGTTTTGCTAGAGGAGAGTTTGCTGCTGCGGTGAGGAGCAGAAAATGTCTGATTTCTACTCCCACTACACAAGCGTATTACAATGCTCCACTGAACAATTCCCTCATACACGGGTAAGCCTTTAACTTCGTTATGGCATACACAGTTACAGGATCTATGTTCGTTAAGTGTCAGTCTCAACGCAGCAACGAATAAACTTGTGTGCTTACATTGAGTCAGTGCCTGCCATGTGAAGGAAACTATATTATTATACACCCAGAACCACTCGTAGAAAGCCATGCATATATAGCGAATGGAAGCTGGAGGACCTGAGGAGTGTCTTCATAAAACTATTTACACGGCTAGAACATCGGTGTACATTTATACCACTGCCTGAGCTATTCCTACTCCTGACCGGCGGATCCCTGCGCAGATTTTGCGACAGAGCCTTGCTATTGGAAAAGTTTTGTCGCGAGGAATGCCTTCAGCGGGCGGTGAAAGGAAAGGCAGGGGGAGCAGCTTCGGTGCAAATATGGAGTACGGCTAAGGCGCCAGCCGGCGAATGTAATGAAGAACTCGGAAACTTCCACCGCGGCCCGAATATCGTCATCCGGCGCCGCGAATTCTGATTTGCGCAGCGCAAACAACCTGTCGGCAGCAGCGAAATCACTTCTACCGATGCAACCATTCAACAGTAGCCGGGAAAGGAAACTGAATCCCATTTTGGAAAATTAGTTTCAGTGGAGTTTATACAGGACCGAACCAAGTTATCGAGAATAAGACGTATAACGTCGCCCACATGCCACATCCTCTAGCTCATTCGTTCTGTATGTGGCGACGTTGGACTTTAAAACGTATGCGAACGCATAATTTTCTTTAAATATACGTGAAATCACAGGATTCATCGAAACTAGTTTCTAGACGACATTTTGCTATGGATACTTTTCACGAAACGTGTTCATCTACCGAGATACTGGAGCGCTTATTTGTTTTACCAACTTTGTTGTAAAACTTTCGTTGGTTCTTTCATAATTCATTCCATCAATTCTGCTATCCGGTTGGTACGCGTCAGTGTTCAAGTCCATGTGCATACACTGAAACGCATAAGTAATGGAAGACATGGATAAAGGTAAGGTGCAGTGAAATTAAAACGAGACAGATGGAAAAAAGTAAGTAGCCTGTTTGTTATTTCAAAAGTAGTAGTCGTAACTGTTACTACGTTTTCCCCACTGTGGTACAAGACGGTACGTGCCTATACGGAAAAATGTTTGCGATTGCCTACGGAACCAGGGATGCACCTTACTGTAGGAAGAAAATCGGCGGCCATAAATGTATTTTTTCAGGATTCCAAAAAGGTGGAAATCGCATGCGGAGAAATCGACACTGTCTGGAGGATATGTACGGTCTTCCCAGGGAGATGTCGATACAACAGGCACGTAAATCTGAACAGTTTGATGACGTTTTTCTTTGACTGCAAAGTTCCGCTACCCGTCGACTTTCTGTAACACAGCATAATAATTAACAAACAGTGGAAGGTAGACGTTTTACAGAAACTGAAGTGTGCTATCAAGGTCAAACCCCCAGGAATGCTTACGGACGGCACTATTGTGTTGCAGAATAACGTCCGCCCACGTGTTGGCAAGTTTGGAGTACGCTGCAGAAGTAGCGCTGGGAAGCCATTTCACACAGTCTCGATCTTTCCCCATGCGATATCCATATTTCTGGAGCCCTCAAGGAAGACATCCGTGACCGTCGATTTGCCTCGGACAAAGGGATGCACACCTATACAGGATGAAGAAAAATTCGTGCACTCGAAATTAACACCGCGATTCCTCACATACTGGCAATATAAAAATGTCTGTCACAAAATTTCGTTCTGAGCGTATTTCTGACAGTAAATGGACTTAAAGATTTGAAATCTGGCAACACTGCAATCACATTTACGGTAATTGCCTACGTCAGCATACACAACTAGCGCTGCTCCATTGGTGCAGTGGCTAGCTTTTGAGTTAGCATACAGGAGGTCAGGAGTTCGATTATAGACCGACACGTATTTGTTTTTATTTGGTAGTCTGCGAGGTACAGCATCTGGCGTACAGCGATTACTGTGGGCGTTCTACAAAACATATGCACTTACGTACTATAAGCACAGGAATGGAAATCAACCGTTTTCGTCGGCCAGCCTTAAAAGAAACCTTTTGCACGTCGTGGACCGAATTGTTTCGCAACACTACCTCTACTAGATTTCAAATCTATTTTCTGCGTACCCACCCCCAATGATCCATCGATTAATACCAAGCACTATTCCTGCAACGTTCAGGTGAATTTGATGTCATTGTTGCCTTACGTCACCAGTAGGGCTAGTGATGTGCTTTGCAAATAATGTGCAAACTCGGTTACCATTTGTATGTATTATCACCTTGGAATTACTTATTGTGCCTTTCGGGATTGGGTAAGATAAGCGTATGCTGCTTGGTACGAATCTCCATACGTTATTATTATTATCAATGGATCTGCGAAAACATCACGTGCTTAAACGTTAGAGAAACAGTGCAGTTGTAAAACGAACATTTCATAATTAGCTATTTCAGGATGAATCATGGACAACAAATGCATTAAGAGAGGTGGAACAGCCCGCTGCGAGCAATGATCTGTTTATACTGTATGCTCTGATCACCAGACAGGCACTAGTTGCTAGCAGAGTAACGCGCTCGTGACAAACTCCATGTACATTCATAGACAAGTCGTATTTTCTTCCTGTATTATTCTAAAACAGTGTGGCAGAAGAATGGCCTGCACAAACGATGAATATATCGATTTGCTTCTGGTCCTTGGTGCATTTGATAACCCGGCTGATGTTGCTACTCGTCAGTATGCTGCTAGATATCCTGATCGACGTCATCCTGATAAAATTGTGTTTCGTCCTCTGGAGCTTCGCCTTCGGGGGACAGGTCCTTGAACCCCAGTGAAGTACCCGTAGCGTAGCAAGGCAGCTGCGTGTCTCGTAACGCACGGTCGTTGACATGCTGCATGAAAATGGGCTGCACCCCTGTCATTATTCTTTAACGCAACTGCGGATGCAGTTCTGTGAATGGTTCCAGCAAGAACAGGAAGCCAACGACGACTTCATAAACACTATAGGTCGGATGAAGCAGCGTTCACTCGACAGGATGTTTTCAGTATGCACAGTTCCTACCACTGGCGTGACGTTAACCCGCTCGTCACCTGTGACCGTGGATATCAAGTTTGCTTTGGCATCAGCGTCTGGACTGGAATATTGAGAGACAGGAGTTTGGGGCGTCACTAGTTGCCTGACTGGGTGACTCCCCTTCAAACTTTTTGCCTGATACATTGGAAGATGTTCCACTTCATATTCGGCAGAGGTTATGGTTCCAACATGACGATGCACCTCCACACTTTGAAATTTGTGGGCGTGGACGGAGCTGTCCAGTTGTATGGCCTACGTGTTGACCCGACCAAAATTTCCTGGGTTTCTTCCTGTAGGGAGACTTGGAGGAGCACATGTATTCTACTCTGCCGACACATGCGGAAAAACTGATATCGTGTGTTGATGCTGTTCTCGGATCTCCGGAAGTAGCCGCGTTACGGAGAGTCCAGAGCTGTATTATCCGCAGGTAGCGCAATGTTTGGACGTGCAGGAGGGTCGCTTGCAGCATCTGCTCTGAGAACAACGTATTCTTTTGTAAACGTCATGCGGTCATTAATATGGAAATTATTATTGTCACTGGTTGTTGTTGTTGTTGCGTTTGGGGAAGACCAGACAGCGAGGTCATCAGTCTCAGCGGATTAGGGAAGGACGGGGAAGGAAATCGGCCGTGCCCTTTCAAAGGAACCATCCCGGTATGTGCCTGGAGCGATTTAGGGAAATCACGGAAAACCTAAATCAGGATGGCCGGACGCGGGATTGTACCGTCGTCCTCCCGAATGCGAGTCCAGTGTGCTAGCCACTGCGCCCCCTCGCTCGGTTTGTCACTGGTTGCTGGCGTGTTACATCTGAGCGGACATACTCCACGTAGAGTAAATGACGTTGATGTTGAATTTTTTAATGTGCAGTCATTTTAGCATCCCGTAAACGATATTGTTTTTTTAATTATTATGTCCTATGACATATCATTTGTTGCAACTGTCTATTTCTGACTTATCTAATCACGTTTTTGTTTTGTTCATCGTTAGAAAACACAGTACTATGTAAATGTCGGATACGCGCAGCTTACGAAACGGTGTATACTACAGTATCATACGGCAGAATAAAATTGGCAAATAAAAACAAACACGCATCGAGCCAGAATCGAGCCCCCAACCTCCTGTATGCCAAACCAAAACGATATCCACTGCGCCATGTGCACAATACTAGACCTACACCGTGACAGGAGTAATTACCGTACATGTGATTACAGTATTTCCAGACTGCCAATCTTTAACGTCTGTTTACTGCCGTAATTTTGTGAGGGACATGTTTGCGCTACTAGTATGTGATGAATCGCGCTGCGAAGTCCGAGTGCGCAAACATTTCTTCACCATGCATGCAATCATGCTTCCGTAGGCAACCGCAAACATTTTTCCATGATGGCACTGACCATCATGTCTCACAATGGGACTGATTCATTAAGTGCCATGGTGAATACTTTTCAAATAATACACTGTTTACTTAGTTTTATTCGATCTTGCTCGTTTTGATTTGACTGCCCTTTGTAAACAAGCTTTGAGACAACAATTTACTGGGCACTCATTTCTTTGAGTCTTTTAACCATCGATATTCGGCCCCATCTACTTTTTTTACTTAACTAAATTTTAAGCCTTTCAATTGATTTTTGATAGTATTTTCCATTGTAACTACCATGTGTCAGCGATCGAGTCATTCAGCATACTCTGATAAGTACAGATACCGAAAGAAATTGATTAATCTGTACTGGGAGTTTCAGATAAGGAATTCTTCTCTGTAACATTCCAAATAATAAATGAAAAGGGTACTTACTTTAACAGCATAATGTAAGAAACGTTAGTCTTTCTGCCCCTTCTATACGTGCAGACGAGTTCGAGGAAGCTTATCGCTCATTGATACCAGGAACGTCAAATTTAGTACGCAGGTCGTTTGGGAGATGCACTGAATTTTGCATTCAGGAAATTGGGCACTTCTTTGAACACCTCACTTAAATGAACTTTTCGCTGTAAGAAATGGTTCAAATGGCTCTGAGCACTACGGGACTTAACATCTTAGGTCATTAATCCCCTAGAATTTAGAACTACTTAAACCTAACTAACCTAAGGACATCACACACATCCATGCCCGAGGCAGGATTCGAACCTGCGACCGTAGCAGTCCGGCGGGTCCGGACTGTAGCGCCCAGAACCGCACGGCCACCACGTCCGGCTTTCGCTGAAAGAACCCCCATATCTAGTTTTCTTTTTCTCCCTTCTATAGGTAAAGTTAAAAACATATGAGAAAAAGGATAAAAGAATCCGCTAGTGGATATCTAACTTACTGTCACAAGATCGCTTACAAATAAAGGAAGGCGCAGCCTTCACTTTTTTTGCGAACAGCGGGGAGAAGCCTTATGTTTTCGACCTATCTATCTTGCTCCCGTTACCATCGTGTAAGCATCAATAGATTAGTCTTCAATTAACTAATAATATACTAAATTCATTGAAAGTTTATTTCGTCAATTTATTTCAAAGCCAGACCAGCTAATGTGTAAGCATCAATAGATTAGTCTGCAATTAACTAATAATATACTAAATTCATTGAAAGTTTATTTCGTCAATTTATTTCAAAGCCAGACCAGCTAATAAGTGAAAAGAGATGCAAAATTTCAGACGGGAAACTTGTCCATCATGTATGAAATGCGAATTTATCAGATCATTTTCTTTTATTTCATTTTCTTTTATTTGTGCACCAATGAACCTGGAGACTCTTAGAAACGAAGTCCGATATTTAACTAACTACACAGCGTAACCAGATTGAGCCTCCGCGTTACGACAGTCTACATTTTCAGTGAATCTTTTCACTACGAGTCTGAGGTAAACTAAAAAGACCAACCTCAACACTTTCTGTGAGTAATATTCTTCGTGAAACGAAACCTTCCAAAACAATTAAGTGCTTAAATCTTGAGGAGGTGAAAGTAGTTACATTGCTTATTCTTTACTTCCTCTTTCTTCCTTCCGTCTTCCCACGTAGCGGTCATCTCACTCCATCAGCAGAATCTCCTTCTGACGTCAGCCACTTATGTTCAGCATTTTGCATTCGGCCATAAAATTTTTAAATTTTGCATTTCCCCAAGTAAAACTAAGAGAAATTTGATTTTTAAATACGTCATCTACAGGTTAGAAAAAAAATTTATTTATGTTACACAAATATAACTCATTGCTTGAACACTCTGGAAAATAACTAAAGAATCCGTGTTCATATCTCCACAGAAGAAGTGAATTTTAAATTTGCCTTTTTTAAATAAATTTCCATTTCACTGAGCAGAGGTTGAAAGTACCACTTCAGTCGTAAATTGTGTACCATTTGCTATGTGCTGCCTATGAGCGCAGAACTTAGTATTTTTTATTTACAGAAAAACGCATTTTATCTGAAAAAAACTCTATACGAAGAATTTGGTACTATCTTTGTACAGCTGTAAATTATTTATTTCAGGTGCGTTGCCTTGTTAAAATTAACGCAGAGCTCTTTTATTACTACCGGTATGGAAGTTACTGGATAAAAATTCAGTCCTTGATTTAATTTTGTTTTAATTTATGAACTGAGACAGTAGGGCGAAGGCCTTTATTAAAAAAAAACAGACCAACTGTAGAGAAGCAGAGAGAGTCCCGTTTGGATTTTTTGATATCGGATTTCCAAGTCCGGCGTTTCGCTTACAACGTAAGAGACGCTTCCAAAGTTCGTGGTAAGAACCAGGAGATGGGAACTGTTGAATTTCATTTCGAGACATAAGTTCCGGAAAAAAAGTATGGTGGCTTGGTGGATGCATTATTGTGTTAGAACAGATTACCGTCAATAAATGTCCTTAGCTCTAAAGAACACTGATGTGCAAAATGTAAACGTCAGCAACTTTTGCGTGACGTATCACTGCAGAGTAACATAGGTCGATGAAACGTGGATCGCAGAAAGAACGAACTACAGTATAGTGCAGGAGCTAACTGAACGAAATATGCGATGAGATCAACAGAAGCAACAGTTTCATCCAAAGACAATAATTACGAGAACGATTCTGGAAGTAGGGGACGATCAGTCGCGAAATGCAAACCAAAGTGAAAGTCAGTTGAAGCTTTGCATAGATGAGCTGGACAGCATCTCCAGTACGCCAGTCAGTCGCGTCACTTCACTCTTTCCAGTTCTGTACTCACAGTCAGCGGGTAAAGATATCTAGAAAATAGTGCATCCCGCCAAGTACACCATGTGATCAAAAGTATCAGGACACCCCCAAAAATGATACGTATCTCTTATTAGGTGCCTTGCGCTGCCACCTACTGCCAGGTACTCCATACCAGCGACCTCAGTAGTCATTAGACATCGTGAGAGATTAGAATGGGCAGCTCCGCGGAACTCACGGACTTCGAATGTCGTCAGGTGATTGGGTGTCACTTGTGTCATACGTCTGTACGCGAGAATTCCACATTTTTAAGCATCCCTAGGTCCACGGTTTAGATCTGATAGTGAAGTGGAAACGTGAAGCGACACGTACAGCACAAAAGCGTACAGGTCGGCCTCGTCTGTTGACTGACAGATACCGCCGACAGTTGAAGAGAGGTCGTAATGTGTAGGCATACATCTATCCAGACCATTAAGCACGAATTCCAAACTGCATCAGGATCCATTGCAAGTACTATGCCAGTTAGGCGGGAGGTGAGGTGAGGAAACTTGAATTTCATGGTCGAGCGGAAGATCTTAAGCCACACATCACGCCGGTAAATGCCAAACGACGACTCGGTTGTTGTAAGGAGCGTAAACATTGGACGACTGAATAGTGAAAAAACGATGTATGGAGTGACGAATCATGGTACACAATGTGGCGATTCGATAGCAGGGTGTGGATGTGGCGAATGCCCGGTGAACGTCATCCGCCAGCGTGTGTAGTGCCAACAGTAAAATTCGGAGGAGGTGGTGTTATAGTGTGGTCGTGTTTTTCATGGATGGGGCTTGCACCACTTGTTGTTTTGCGTTTCACTATCGCAGCGCAGGCCACCATTGATGTTTTAAGCACCTTACTGCTTCTCACTATTGAAGAGAATTTCGGGGTTGGCGTGTGCATTTGTCAACACAATCCAGCACCTGTTCATAATGCATGGCCTGTGGCAGAGTGGTTACACGACAATAATATCCCAGTAATGGAATGGCCTGCACAGAGACTGAATCCTATAGAACACCTTTGGGATGTTTTGGACCGCTGAATTCGTTCCAGGCCTCACCGACCTAAATCGATACCTCTCCTCTGTGCCGCACTCCATGAAGAATGGGCTGCCATTGCCCAAGAAACCTTCCAGAACATGATTGAACGAATGCCTATTAGAGTGGAAGGTGTTATCGAGGCTAAGATTGGGCCAACACCATCTTGAATTCCAGCATTACCTATGGAGGGAGCCACGACCTCGTAAGTTATTTTCAGCCAGGTGTTCGGATACTTTTGATCACATAGCGTGTAAGTACCGGTGAGAGATATCTCCCGATGTCGTGCCGCCCAACACACTGCACCTGTACGCATTTTGCCCTTCATGACAACTCTAGGTCGCCCACGGCAAGTGAAACAGGAACGCTCCTGCAGCTTTTTAGATGGGAAGTGTTTGATCGACCGCCATACAGCGAGAACGTGGCTCCCTCTTATTTTCATCTCTGCTCAAATGAATCGCTAGTATGGGCACAACATTTTGGCAGAGACGACAAGCTGCAGTTCAGCGAAGAGAATTGTCATAAACCATCAACGGCTTGGTTGTTGGAAAGTTGGTATGGTGCTACGACAAATGTCTCAGTGGGGGCTTAGAGAAGGAGTTTGAAGTTACGGTTAACTGTAGCAAATAAAGAATTTTGGATTTTCAGTGCAGCTTCCATTTCGCGAGCGTACAGTGAGGTCACCGCGATTTATGATGGTCCCTTAGACGTGCTTCTTAATAGGGCGTTTGTTCACAACTTACGGCAAAGCATGCTTCGTAACGTGCTCCCATGGTCACAAGTTTGGTAAGGAGTTCGTTTAGTAGGGAGTTCCACTCCCCGACCGACGTGCTTGAAAGCTGATGGATAGTCGTTGATGCCTGTGGACGTGCAGCAATACGTCTACCCAACGCCAACGCTCCCCCCCCTCCCCGCCCCCCACCATTCCAATTCCAACTGTGATCGATAGAATTTAAGACGGGGAAACGGGCAGACAACTTCATTCGCCAAACATTCTATCATTCCAAGAGCACCGCCACCTGCGCCATTCTATGTAGTCCTTTATAGATGCATATGGGTAAGCAGTAGAGTGGTGTAATAATGTTGACCAGAGAATGTACCCTTTTCAAGGATCTGGAGATAGTACGCCTATGTAACAATATACTTCTCCACACCAGAACACCTAGAGAAATGAAACGATCGTGCTCGATAATGGGAGTGTACTACGTACCCTCATATGGCAAGAGATGGGAACACGTAATGCAATGAAGAACATTGCCGAACATATTCGCTTTGGTGTCCCAGGTGTTATGTTGGGTGGGGCCATAATGTTGCTTGAGTGTTCTGACCTCCTAAGCTCCGAATACGGTACGCTCACCGGTCAACGTTATTGTGACACTGTAATCCTTCCCCATATGCTTTTTTTCAGAGTGGCATTTGGCCCTGAATTCAGTTTTATGGATGGCAATTCGATACCGTAATGACCTGCGCGGGTGGAGGAGCCCTTGAAAGGAAAGGATATTGGGCGAATGGACTGGCCTGCCAGATCCAGCCGACTTCGGTCCCACCGAGCACGTGTAGGATGCATTGGAGACACGTACTGCAGGACGTCCACACGCGTCAACCTCTGAGTCGAAGGAATGGAATGCCCTGCTATAGATCTCCTTTCCAACCTTGTCACCATCATGACAGCCCTTTGCAGAACACGTACGCTGCTGTCCGTCGTGATCACACACTCCATTACCAACGAAGTCCCGCCTTTTGCAATGTTCAGGGGACCATCACATATCGCAGCGACTGCCTTAAAGAAGAGTGTTGTTTCTGTTCGTCTCAGTCAGCCTCGGTGGCCGAGCGGTTCAAGGCGCTTCAGTCCAGAACCTCGCGACTGCTATGGTTGTAGGTTCGAACCCTGTCTCGGGCATGGATGTGTGTGATGTGCTTAGGTTAGTTAGGTTTAAGTAGTTCTAGGTCCAGGGGACTGATGACCTCAGATGTTAGGTCCCACAGTGCTCAGGGCCATTTGAACCATTTGTTCGTCTCATTGTGGATTTCGTTTAATTTACCTTCCGTTCCATTCTGTAGCAGACCTTTTGAAGTAAGGTCCATGTTTCATTGAGCTGCGTTATTTCGCAGTCACACATGACGCGTCATGCGTCCATAAAATTCATTCACCACTTTACAGTGAATGTGGCGAAAATTTCTCTCCTCTCACACGAAGGTTTGATAGTCGCCAAAAAAATGTTACTGCTCCATATTCTGTTTTTATAGTCTACGAAATTATTATTGACTTTGAATGGTAAAGATACCATCCCTAACAAATCGATCCCAAACTAATGTCATAATATTAATCAGTACCACTGAATTAACTTCTCATCGCTATAATTAATAGCAGACGACGACCAACCTACTATTCACGACCTACGTGCAGGTATAGGTAGCACTTTGCATAATGATGTGGTGCTCTATGTAAACAGACTGCGCAGGTGCAATGTTGAAACAGGGGCCGCAAGGCTTGGTTTAGAGTTTCTGAGCGCTTGCTAACTCAATTACGCTGTAGAACACGCGCCACTAGCGCCATTGCACATTCCGTCATTATTCGCATCCAATGTGGCCTCACGGCAGCGCCGTTAGCGACCCGCGTGAAGACGGAGGGGGGCGACGCGCCGGTCTAGAGAGGCCGTTAGGGCCGCCGCAATCTGTCTGCCTTAATGACATGTTTAATTAGCTAACTGCCGCTGGTCAGGTGCGGAATGGTGGGTAGTAAATCCTGCAGCAGTACGGTAGCATATAGTTATCTCTGAGAGCAACGATCTTGTCTGGAAAACCGTATTTATTTTGTTGTATTCTGTTTTTACCGTTTAAAATGCCACATTCTGCTAATTGGCACTGGATGTCAGTATTAGAATTATGACATAATACCTACATCTACATATATACTCCTCTAGCCACCAAGCGGTGTGTGGCGGATGGTACAATTCGCGCTCTGTCTGTTCGACTCAGGAATCGCGAGAGGAAAAAACGTCTGTCTGAACTCCTCAGTACGAGCACAAATTTTTCTATCTTTGAATGGTGATCGACGCACGGTTTGAAAGTTGGTGATAATAATATATACTCTACATCCTCGGTGAAGATCCGATTTCGGAATTTAGTGAGCAACCCCTTCCGCTTAGCGCACCGTCTACCTGCAAGTGCGTCCCACTTCAAACTTTCTATGGCATTTGTAACGATCTCGCGATGGCTAAATGTACAAATCAAGAATTTTGCCGCTCTTCTTTGGACCTTTTCCATCTCTTGAATCAGACCCCACTGGTAAGCGTCCCATACAGACGAATAATACTCTAAGACTTGACGAAATAACGTATTGTAAGATATTTCCCTTGTTGAAGGACTGCATCGCTTCAGGATTCTACCAATAAACCGCAATTTAAAGTTCGCCTCGCCTGTTACTTGGGTAATCTGATCATTCCATTTGAGATGATTTCGAATAGTCACACCCAGACACTTGACGGATGTTACCGCTTCCAATGACTGGCCATTTATTTTGTACTCGATCATTAATGGGGATTTTTGCCTTGTTATACGAATTAGGTTGCACTTACTAATATTGACAGATAACTGCCAGTCATTACACCACGCATTTGTCTTCTGCAAATCCTCTTTGATTTGCTCACAACCTCCGTGTGATACAACTTTCCTGTAGACTACAGCATCATCGGCAAACAGTCTAATGCGGCTCCAGATCGTTTATGTAAATCGTAAAAAAGCAGCGGACCTATTACACTACCCTAGGGCACACCTTAAGTAATGCTTGTTTCTGTTGAAGTCACCCCGTTCAGGACTACATACTGCTCCCTCTCTGTTAGAAAACTATCTATCCAACCGCACATGCCATCGGATAGGCCGTAAGCGTGCACTTTTTGGAGCAAGCGACAGTGCGCAACTGATTCGAACTCCTTTCGAAGGTCGAGAAATATGGCATCAACCTGGGAGCCGGTATCTAGAGCCTGTTGTATATCAAAGAGGGCCAACTGTGTCTCGCATGTAAAACCGTGCTGGTTTCTCCAGACGACCTTCTCCCAGTCTAAAAAGTTCATTATGTCTGAACACAAAATATATTGCATGTTTCTACAACAGATTGATGTCAGTGAATTCGGTCGATAATTACGTGGATCAGATTTTCTACCCTTTTTATATAATGCTATGACCTCGACCTTCTTCCAGTTCCGTGGAACTTTCCGCTTTTCCAATGACCCCTGATATCAAAACGTGGTAGTGAATTAGAGCAGTTAGCCGAGCGGTCTGAGGCGCTGCAGTCATGGACTGTGCGGTTGGTCCCGGCGGACGCTCCAGTCCTCCCTCGGGCGTGTGTGTGTGTGTGTGTGTGTGTGTGTGTGTTTGTGTGTTTGTCCTTAGGATAGTTCAGTTTAAATAGTGAGTAAGCTTAGGGACTGATGACCTTAGCAGTTATGTCCCATAAGATTTCACATACATTTTTGAATTATAGCAGCAAGTGAACTGTTCGGATTTGAACTCGGGACACAACCAAGTCCCCCCCTCCCCCCCCCCCCCCCCTCCTCAACCCCGCCTCCCAACCCGCGCGTTCTCTCCAAGAGTATTGGCAAACATTTGGACAATGAACGGAGTGCATGGGGATGAACAGCTACGAATACACGTACGACGTGCTTTCAGCAACATTGTCATGAAATGACAATATAAAACAGACCCTGTAACATCGAGTCCATAATGGAGCTTCACTATCAAGGTGTGTCAGTGAAAGTTTCATGAATCGGTCCTCATGCCTGTAATACTTATTTATTCTGTTACTCAGCGGTCCAACAATCAAATTTAGCTTGCGTATCATAATAGCAGTAGACCTCAGTTTTTTCCTTTTCCTTTAAGCCAGCTGTTTTTCAACAACGCAGTGTGTTTAGCACGGCGTTCGTCTAACAATTTGCCACCAGTTGTTTACTTGTTATCTCAGAAAGACTCAAACGTCACTGTAGCTGTTTTGACGAGTCTCGTTTGCTCTTCCTCCAGCAGCACAACCATTACCTACATGTCTCCACTGACGTTCATATGTTACGGTATTCTTGTTTTCCATTTCTAGTTAAAGACGTTGAAGACGAATTTCGCTCACTTGAAATCATTCATTCTGCATACCTGGACAAAAAACCAGGCTCTGCGTTTGCTCATCGTGTCTGTAATTATTTCCATTTTAATATACTTTTCTTAGTTAAATTATTAATATAGATCTGTTTCTTACAATTTAGACCCATTAAACCTATATTTTTTGGTATCTTTACATATTTCGGGATGTTTAAACACTCTTATACATATAGACACACTTGTTTTAAGGCATAGTTTTTGTGATGAATTATGAGGTACATATTTCGTGTGGTTTTCTCTGCTCTCCAAGACCTCTTTATTCAGCCTACTTCCCACAGTAAATTCAATTAGATATTTAAAGGTACTCAACCGTTTTGTAGTTCAGTATCTGCTTTTTAACTGGATTGTCTGTACTTGATATTTGACATGGCTTATGACTCTTTCAACAGGTATTTGCCAGCTAGCATGATCTGCCACTTCTTTCAGTACAGTAATTTGTTCTGTTGCGGTTGCAGAATGTTCTGTCATTGTATCATCTGCAAAGGCTGAACATATTATTTCCACATCATTATCCTTAGTCCCAACCTACATCTACATCTACATCTACGTCCCGCAAGCCGCCGTACGGTGTGTGGTGGACGGAACCCTGTACCAATATTTGTTATTCCCTTTGCTGTTCCACTGGCAAATAGAGGAGGGAAAATACGACTACGTATATGCTTCCATATGAGCCTAAATTGTTTGTGTCTTATCTTCTTGGTCTTTACACGAAATGTATATTGGTGGCAGTAGAATCGATCTGCAATCAGCTTCAGTGCCAGTTCTCTAAATTTCCTCACAAGTGTTCCTCGGAAAGAAAGTCGCCTTTCCTCTAGAGATTCGCCTTTTGAGATCCCAAAGGAACTCTGCAAGAATTTCGAGTTGGTCGAACCTACCGGTAACAAATCTAGCAGCCCGCATCTTAGTTGCTTCTGTATCGCCCTTCAATCCGACCTGCTGCTGATCCAAAAGCACTCGAGGAGTATTCAAGAGCCGGCCGCGGTGGCCGAGCCGTTCTAGGCGCTTCAGTCCTGAACCGCGCGACTGCTACGGTCGCAGGTTCGAATCCTGCCTCAGGCATGGATGTGTGTGATGTCCTTAGGTTAGTTAGGTTTGAGTAGTCTAAGTTCTAGGGGACTGATGACCTCAGCTGTTAAGTCCCATAGTGCTCAGAGCCATTTTCTGGGTATTCAAGAATTGATCGCACTAGCGTCCTATATGCGATTTCCTTTACAGATGAATCACACTTTCCATTCACCTTCCCTACCACAATCCTCATAAGCTCGTTCCATTTCTGACCACTTAAGTGTTCGTACGGGTTCTAAGTTTGAACTCCTTGCGCTATTCTCGTATTATTTTTTGCAACACGCAGTTGAACAACAGTGCTGAATGTCCGTTCCTTGTCGAACTCCTGTCGTCATTTTAAAATATTTAGAGAAAATTTTCTGCTACTCAGGATTGCTTTCATGATCACTATCAACGGAAATAGTGGAGAGCTGTCAGGCCTGTTCTTGGTAAACTGAATTTTATAAATTGCATTTCCTTCGGTTAACTAAGTATAAATGATCGCGTGAGAACTTAAGCTGGTCATTTCCTGCATGGGCTGTGATAAAATTATTTGTTATTAAGTGCTCTCGTAAATCATTTTGGTACACCGACTTAACTTGTGGTAATTTAATGCAAGAGTACTCTTCAGTTGTTAGTTTATAAATTATTGTAAAAGAACCATCTTCTGGTAAAGAGTTTTTCTATTTCAACTTAAGGGATTGAAATGCAGATTTGTTCAATAGAGGATGTTTAAAAAAAAGTTTTAATATTGCTCTTAAAATTTTTTGGGGGATTGTCCTTGCATTAGCTCTTGTAAGTGAATATTAAGAACCAAAACTAAAGGATTTCAGTGTAAGATGGAACATTAAATGATTTTGGGATATTAGATACAGGAAGAGACTAACACTTCCCGTTAGAAAAATAAATGAAATGGTAGGTAACGGTGTTAACTGTTCAGCTAATTATAAAAAAATGCTGTTGGGCAACTAAAAAATTATTGTTTTTTAATAAGGAGTGTTAATTTGTGTGCAACCAGATCGCTCCACTTTCCTACTAAATCTGTATCTCTGTCTTTCGCATTAATTGGTTTCCACAATATAAAATTTTCTGATATATTTATTTGAGGTTGAAAAGATTAGAGCTTTCAGTTGAAAACACAGTAGGGATTATATCCTTGAACTCTCTTTTTATCATTTCTGTAATATTCGCGAGACACTGCGTTGATAATTTTGCTCTATCTGCTTCAATAGTTCCATTTTTTACCCCCATGTCTCAATGCGTATTGGATCTACAATATTTAAGATTGATGAAAATTATGTGCTCTTGTCTTGCACACAATGATGAACCCAGAAAGAGCATCTAGGGGACATAATGAAAGCAGTCAAATGGTCAAATATATTCTTTTCAAACAGCTGCCACAAACAGCAATAATGTATGATTTGTCATTTTTTTGCTTTATTTAAATTATTCTGTAGGCTAGTGGGTAATAAGTAAAATTCTTCACACCGATACTAAGCAAGTCACACGCAATACTTCAGTTACAGAGAATGTCTGTCGCGTAGGGTTTAATCGCAGTTCTAAACTAAACCTGGATGAGAACATAAAGGGATAGGCCGGTATTACATTACTACGTAGCCACCACAGCATTAACCGATAGGAGAATGAACCCCACGTTCCACCTGTTCTGTTGATCATTGTCATATCGCTAAGCTCCTCAAGGCCTGGTTGTTCCTTAGGGGCTGGTCACCACACAGCTACGGAGAACTGCACCGGTGCTGTAACTACTGTGATTTATTTTCAATATGTGCTTAACTTTTCTGCTCAGGGTGTTTATACTGCGCAGCACACTGCCAGAAAAAACTTTAAACTATGCCAGAAAGAGAACTCAATACAGCACCTTAGAAGGATGACTATGAACGTATTCAGTACAGACTTGTACAGCTATATTTGTCACAGGCATGTAACTGACGGTGAAAGGACAACATTCTGCATCCCGTGACCGACTGGCAATCTTTTCAATCTCTTGTTTCATGTTATAAGTCTACTATAGCTGTTTCGTTTTCACATGCTGCTGATGTTATTGAGTTTTCATATGTCTAATCTTTAAAGTTAGGGCATTATGCTTGCGACCTGGGCCCCCATCCTACTCTGTTACTCGATCATGTGAACGGGAACGCGTTATGCATATGTTGATGCCTCTCACGTCCATCTAGACAAGATAACCTGAAGATGACTAAATACGGCGAAGCGCGTCATCGAAAAATAAAAAACTAAAATTGGAACCAAGACTGTTTTTCACCTATACTGTTAAGCAATGGTTTGCTGTATGCCACATATGGATTGCAAGAATTTCCTTAGGGTAAACACAGCCTGCAGTTAATTACCTAAACAAATCACTAAATCTGTGTGTTCTTCACTTTTGATTGTAAGTTTACAGCTAAAGAGTTCTCGTTCTTGCCGTCAACAAAGTCTGTTTCAACCACTGCTTGAAGAAAATTACCATTGTGATAAATGTTCACCGGAAGTTTAACATCAGGACCTAAAGAAATAGGAGAGGAGCACACAAAACTCCTAAGTCATCTGAAAACGTAACGGAAAGAAAAAAAACATACTTACACGACCTTGGAAAGCCAGCAAGCAATTACCTTCGTTGACAAGTTATTGTTTAACTGCCTCCATGTGTATTTCAATGCAGTCAATGAATTGAGATTAGACGTTACTAACTGTGGAGAAACCATTTATAAACACTATTCTCATAATTAGAGTCATCCATGATATTAATAGTTATTTGACAACGTCTACACAGATCTATGCTTTCTAATTGAGAATTCGGAAACCAACAGTTTCTCAACAACCACACTAACATCGGATGAAAACCATAGCTTACAAATCAAATGAATATTAAATAAGTTTCGAATTCACTGCAACTGCGATATCGCCGAAGACTCTATTTAGTGAAACAGTTCAGAGTAATCATTCCGTATGTAAGACCACGTAAAAAACGAGAAATACTTATATACGAGAGATAACAATGTCAACTGGAATTTACCTATTTCTGCACAAATGCTTTGTTAGTGTACGAAATATCGTTTAAATGCATTTTAGAGCGCATAAAGGATTATAATATAATAAATAATATAATAAAAGTCAATACACCATAATAACGATTTGCATGTGTACAGAACCGGCGCTTTGCAAGACTCCGAATATAATTGGGATTATCCAGTTAACTGGCACTCAGCATAACTTAAATTCACTGAGCATTAAATTTCATTTATTATACATGTAGCAATTCTGACGTGGGGCCTTTTTGATGCTATAGAAATGGCACCACAAGGTGTGGGGCGGGGGGGGGGGGGGGGGGGGCGGGGGCTCCTGGCATCTGGAAATGTGGACTCGGTTTTGTACACTCCTGGAAACGGAAAAAAGAACACATTGACACCGGTGTGTCAGACCCACCATACTTGCTCCGGACACTGCGAGAGGGCTGTACAAGCAATGATCACACGCACGGCACAGCGGACACACCAGGAACCGCGGTGTTGGCCGTCGAATGGCGCTAGCTGCGCAGCATTAGTGCACCGCCGCCGTCAGTGTCAGCCAGTTTGCCGTGGCATACGGAGCTCCATCGCAGTCTTTAACACTGGTAGCATGCCGCGACAGCGTGGACGTGAACCGTATGTGCAGTTGACGGACTTTGAGCGAGAGCGTATAGTGGGCATTGCTCAAGACGTGGGGCGTGAGGTCTCCACAGTACATCGATGTTGTCGCCAGTGGTCGGCGGAAGGTGCACATGCCCGTCGACCTGGGACCGGACCGCAGCGACGCACGGATGCACGCCAAGACCGTAGGATCCTACGCAGTGCCGTAGGGGACCGCACCGCCACTTCCCAGCAAATTAGGGACACTGTTGCTCCTGGGGTATCGGCGAGGACCATTCGCAACCGTCTCCATGAAACTGGGCTACGGTCCCGCACACCGTTAGGCCGTCTTCCGCTCACGCCCCAACATCGTGCAGCCCGCCTCCAGTGGTGTCGCGACAGGCGTGAATGGAGGGACGAATGGAGACGTGTCGTCTTCAGCGATGAGAGTCGCTTCTGCCTTGGTGCCAATGATGGTCGTATGCGTGTTTGGCGCCGTGCAGGTGAGCGCCACAATCAGGACTGCATACGACCGAGGCACACAGGGCCAACACCCGGCATCATGGTGTGGGGAGCGATCTCCTACACTGGCCGTACACCTCTGGTGGTCGTCGAGGGGACACTGAATAGTGCACGGTACATCCAAACCGTCATCGAACCCATCGTTCTACCATTCCTAGACCGGCAAGGGAACTTGCTGTTCCAACAGGACAATGCACGTCCGCATGTATCCCGTGCCACCCAACGTGCTCTAGAAGGTGTAAGTCAACTACCCTGGCCAGCAAGATCTCCGGATCTGTCCCCCATTGAGCATGTTTGGGACTGGATGAAGCGTCGTCTCACGCGGTCTGCACGTCCAGCACGAACGCTGGTCCAACTGAGGCGCCAGGTGGAAATGGCATGGCAAGCCGTTCCACAGGACTACATCCAGCATCTCTACGATCGTCTCCATGGGAGAATAGCAGCCTGCATTGCTGCGAAAGGTGGATATACACTGTACTAGTGCCGACATTGTGCATGCTGTGTTGCCTGTGTCTATGTGCCTGTGGTTGTGTCAGTGTGATCATGTGATGTATCTGACCCCAGGAATGTGTCAGTAAAGTTTCTCCTTCCTGGGACAATGAATTCACGTTGATCTTATTTCAATTTCCAGGAGTGTAGTTCTAAAGTGTATCCAGCAATGATCGAGTTTCTGCAAAACTTCAGATTTAGCGTAACAGAATGCCACGCAAATTTGCTAGATAGTTTGAGTTTGCTTTCTTATCGTAGAGTTCACAATAAATTATGAGATTTGCTCGGCACGGCGGCAGTTTTACGATGACCTACAGTCAAGAGAAATTCGATGTTTTACAGAACAGAGCCGAAGGAATTCTCGAACTTTCCTCTGTCGCTTGCTCGTACAACCGTTTACGAGCTGCAGAAAATCACTGGATTGACACCCAACGCAGAGTTTCACGGCCCTTACCGGGACAACTTCTCTCCGCTCACGAATGATACATTAAAGTGTTTCATGTGCTGTATATGACCAGCAATCATCCCCGACTCCCGCAAAGACAATAGCAGAGGCAACACTGCCCACTGACCCTGCAGTCTGTCACTCGCAAACTTTGGTAATCAGAGTGTGGCTTCCACACATTTCAGTTTACATTTTAATTCTTAACTGCAGCTATAGATGACTTTCAAAAATTCTTTCTATAAACTGTCCTCTTGTGTTGTATTGTATGTATTGTATGTTAACCTGGGGCCTGAAAACGACGGAGAGGCTCCGTCACCGCCGCAGCCGCAGTGGTCCGCAACCCCACGACGACTACCGCAGCCCACTTCACCCCTCCGCCACCCCACATCGAACCCGGGGGTATTGTGCGGTTCGGCCCCCGGTGGACCCCCCAGGGAACGTCTCACAGTAACCCTTATGTTTGCGTGGTAGAGTAATGGTGGTGTAGCGTACGTGGAGAACTTGGTTGAGCAGCAATCGCCGACATAGTGTAACTGAGGCGGAAGAAGGGGAACCAGCCTGCATTCGCCGATGCAGATGGAAAACCGCCTAAAAACCATCCACAGACAGGCCGGTTCACTGGACCTCGACACAAATCTGCCGGGTGGATTGGTGCCGGGGACCAGGCGCTCCTTCCCGCCCGGAAAGCCGTGCCTTACACCGCACGGCAAACCTGGCGGGCATCTGTCCTCATAGTCTTCACTACTTCGCTTCTTTTGATGCCGTCCTCAAGAGTTTGCTCTTTTCGGTCTGAAGTTCCTTCCATGCACCTCTCTCTATTGTACGCGGCATTCTCAAATTTCTACAAAGAGTTCTTTTCGCAGGGCAACCGCAATTGCAAATTTCCACTTGCACAAAATGAAGTGAACACTTCTTGAACTAATATAATGTTACTGTTTATGACTATTTTTTGAATACGACACTACCATCTTCTGCACACATGGGCACACGAGCAAGATGGTAATTCCTGTTCAAATCCTATGTAAGTTGCTTTCAGAGACTACATGGCCATTTTCTTCTTTTTAATATTTCTTAGATGCTTCATGATTCTGAGGGTAGTGGTATTATAATTGATGTATTTGTTTGGCTAATTCGTAGGTTCCCTAGTTTATACAGTGGAACATGAAACTTTTGTTCCGCAGATAACAGAGTGCGGAAGACAACATTAGTTCCTTTACGCTTAATGTAATGCCCGGACATCATTCTTGAATGACTGCCTATCTGCAATTATAATACACTACCCATACCTACTGCTTCACTCGCATATTACCATTTTTGTTATGATGTGTGAAGGTGTGTAAGAAAGCTATTCTATGTGCAGTAACGTCAGCTCTCCTCACTTGTCTGTCTGTTGAGGTTAGCGTAGACAGTGATGCACCCTAACCCCCCCCCCCCCTCCCCAACTCACGATGCAGTGTCGCTGCTGAGTAGTGCTTGCATGGTGGAGGGGAGGGGGAGGGGGTCCGTGTTCATTGACTTAAAGAAAAAAGATCCTCCATTCCCTACGTCACCCTATTAGGGGCCTTTGTTCCTCTTTTATTTTCTAAAGTAGCTTATCTTCTTCCTCAGAGTTCACGCTATCTCAATAGTAAATATCATCAAAGTCAGTTCAGTGGTTGAGTTTGGCAAGTAGGGGCTTGTGAATTAAGATTTAAAGGCTCTCGCCTTCCCGCTGCCGTCTAATGCTGAATGGCCCACATTAGTTTATTTCACGGAACTGTGTCGCAATTGTGACTATGCGATGCACATTGTTTGCAGCTCACAACTTACTTGTCCTGGCACGCAGTTTATTTTGCCTAATTGACTATAATTTTTTTTACAAGTTCCATCGCGGTCATGGATAAAAAATTGATCTCGGAAGCATACAATAAATTTCTTTTATTTCCCTCAATGATCACAAAATTTTGGTCCTTAGATTACCGGTTTTGGTCAGCAATGACCATCTTCAGAACTATTTTATAAACTCTCCTAATATAATAAAGCCATAACGGCATCGTCAAAAAGTATACAGAAAGTCAGCTTAGTATCATCATACATACTGAAAATAAGTATTGTGTATATTTTGTTACACTGCAATTTTGGTTTTATAGCATATACACAGGGTGTTTCAAAATGAATATACGGGTTTTAAGGCTTTGCAGCTAATATGACATTCACTTTACAATTATAAATAATACGCCAAATGAAAGAGAAACGTAAACAGTTTTTCTTATATTTATTCAGAGTGAACACTGATCACACATCGAGTCGATAGGCGAGTTGTTTCTAAACATTGATCAATGTGTCAGGAGTAACTTCTGCAATAACACTATTACTAAGGTCGGATAGATCGGCTGGTATCGGAGGAACATACAAGTGATCTCGTCAGATCGTGTGTGAAGGTGGAGGGCATCCATAAAATGCTGTGACAACAGCCCTTTGCGCCCAATCCACCGGTCGGATACAACGTCGTTTAACCAGTCGCGTACTGAGTTATGTCATGTTCCTCGCAAATAAAGATGTGTTGTTTAGCTTCTTCCCATTGAGGGACGGGCCATAGTTGTAGTTCATCAACATAAGAAACATCAGTTGCAGTTGATTCACGGAAAAAGAAGTGCCTATAAACTTTCTGTGGGGATATTTCTTGGGGCGTGAAAGACTCGCACCCGTTCAACACGGTTTCAGTCAGCCTTTGTCATTCCATACTCTTTCTATTGTACACAGATATACAAACAAAACTGTTTGAGTTGCTCTTTCATTTACAATTCTAAGTTGAACGTAATAAATGCTACAACGCCTTGAAACCGGTATTATAAAATCACATATACTCGTATTATAAAACTGATCTGTGTATGGTCACTGCTGACCGAAACCGGTATTTTATAGACCAAGAGTTTTGTGATGATAGGCAGAAACAACATTTATTCTGTAATATGTTTGGCTCTTTTGTCTCGTTAACTTTGCATTCACCAGCCGCCCAGATGAGGAAATCATGTTACGTTTCCTCCAAGCGGTCTGCCATGTAATTTTGTACGCCCTTCCCTGCCCCTCCCCAGAGCTAGTCATTTTCTATAATTTGAATTTAGATTTTGTAGAACTTTGCTGTCTGTCAATTTTTATGTCAATTCTGTCCATTCATCAGAGCAAATTAATATCTGCTACACTCATCATTTACATAGAATTCAAAGTCACTTAATTATCTTACAACATTCCCATAGTCAGGTGATCCATAAATAACAAATACAGTCCACTGCATACCTCAGCTGTTGTTCTCAGTTTGCAGTTTTGCGCAGTAGCTATATAATGTTCCGAGAAGGTAAGGGCATTGCATGGCTAGTGTACTGCGACAATAAATTAGGTCAATAAGCAGTGAGATATACACTACCGGCCATTCAAATTGCTACACCACGAAGATGACGTGCTACAGATGCGAAATTTAACCGACAGGAAGAAGATGCTTTGATATTCAAATGATTGGCTTTTCTGAGCATTCACACATGGTTGGCGTCGGTGGCGACACCTACAACGTGCTGACATGAGGAGAGTTTCCAACCGATTTCTCATACACAAAGAGCAGCTGACCGGCGTTGCCTGGTGAAACGTTGTTGTGATGCCTCGTGTAAGGAGGAGAAACGCGTAGCATCGCGTTTCCGACTTTGATAAAGGTCGCATTGTAGCCTATAGCGATTGCGGTTCATCGTATTTCGACATTGCTACTCGCGTTGGTCGAGATCCAATAACTGTTAGCAGAATATGGAATCGGTGGGTTCAGGAGGGTAATACGGAACACAGTGTTGGATCCCAACGGCCTCGTATCACTAGCAGTCGAGATGACAGGCATCTTATCCGCATGGCTGTAACGGATCGTGCAGCCACGTCTCGATCCCTGAGTGAACAGATGGGAGCGTTTGCAAGACAACAACCATCTGCACGAACAGTTCGACGACGTTTGCAGCAGCATGGACTATCAGCTCGGAGACCATGGCTGCGGCTACCCTTGACGCTGCATCACAGCCTGTGACGAACCTGGGTGCATGAATGGCAAAACGTCATTTTTTTCGGATGAATCCAGTTTCTGTTTACAGCATCATGATGGTCGAATCCGTGTTTGGCGACATCGCCGTGGACGCACATTGGAAGCGTGTATTAGTCATTGCCATACTGGCGTATCACCCGACGTAAAGGTGTGGAGTGCCATTGGTTACACGTCTCGGTCTCTTCTTGTTCACATTGACTATACTTTGAACTGTGGACGTTACATTTCAGATGCGTTACGACCCGTGGCTCTACGCTTCATTTGAACCGTGAGAAACTCTACAGTTCCGTAGGATAATGCATGACCGCATGTTGCAGGTCCTGTAGGGGCCTTTCTGGATACAGAAAATCATCGACTGCTGCCCTGGCGAACACATTCTCCAGATATCTTACCAATGTCAGTGGTGGTCGAGCAATTGTGTCATCTCAATACACCAGTCACTACTCTTGATGAATTGTGGTATCGTTTTGAAACTGCATGTGCAGCTGTACCTGTACACGCTATCCATGCTCTGTTTGACTCAATGCCCCGGCTTATCAAGGCCGTTATTACGGCCAGAGGTGGTTGTTCTGGGTACTGATTTCTCAGGATCTATGCACCCAAACTGCGTGAAAATGTAATCACATGACAATTCTAGTATAATATATTTGTCCAATGATTACCCGTTTATCATCTGTATTTCTTCTTGGTGTAGCAATTTTAATGGCCAGTAGTGTAT
Organism: Schistocerca gregaria; assembly: GCF_023897955.1. NCBI lineage: Eukaryota > Metazoa > Arthropoda > Insecta > Orthoptera > Acrididae > Schistocerca > Schistocerca gregaria. The sequence continues at coordinate 255,125,269 of NC_064925.1, forward strand.
TTCTGTCTCCCCCAGGTCTGAATAATTTTCGTTTTTTCGTGATAATTTTGGTTAATGACCTTACAATTTTGAGGCACAACAGACAGCAACATTTTACAACAACGTATTACGTAACTCAGAAGATGCTGCTCGCGTAAGTCATAAATATAACCACAATGGCAGGAAAACGTTTCACGTGTTCTCTTCTGTGTGTTTATGCTTCCGCTGTCCCAAGTGAACTGTTGGAGAGTGCCACAATCTATGCGCCATTAATCCCTTCCTTCGTTATTTTCTTCGCTATTCTTTCTAATAGCTCCTCTTTCAACATTTAACCCGCTTCCGTAATTGTTCCTCGGATCCCTGGGAAGTAGGTGGCGGCTAAATTCTTTGAGAGCTTGAAGAGCCCCTCCAGTTTGCTACTTATAAAGCACCTGCCATTTCGCGGTCTGACGCTCCTTCTGAATAGCAGCAAAAACTGAGGGCGAATTGGATAACTGCCAGCTACGTTATCCGCCGTTTCACTTCCCTCTGGTTTTTCATCCTTTTCATCTTCCGCGGTATCGCTGCCGGCAGTTAGGCTGACGTCACGCAATTCGTCATCTGGGTGGCTTTTTCTTTATTTTCTGCGTGATTTGGCTGCGAACTCAACATGTTCCAAATTCGGTATTTTCCTTCTTTGAGAGAATTTTAATGTGAATGAACGATCCAATAGAATTCTCGTTAAGTTCCATAGAGGGCCATCAGACTGATTTGTGTAATCAAGCAACTTAGATATACGAGATAATCAAAATATGTTTTTTAATTATATTACTGAAATTTTATTTAACTGCCAGATACAAATGCCGAAGGTGTGGAGATCGATCGTTTGTAATATTTCCTTCTTTCACTTGTGACTTTCAGATACGGTAATGTGGAAAACATGCAGTTGAGACTCCATACTAAATAACTGGTTGGGTAACGCTGTGATAGGAAAGCAATACCGTACTGAACTGTATAGAGCCATGGCCAATAAAGTATTTAGGAGACCACACTACTGATCGAAGCTCAAATTACGGGGAAACGTTGGACTGGAAGCACAGGTTTTAATGTTCAGCAACAAAACAATGTGCAAGTTGAATAACTTGGGGATTGGTTACAACCCTGTCTCATTCGCTTCTTAATTACTTCTTTACATTCATTTCTTTCGACTCTCATAACTTCAGTCTAGCTTCTTTTTTCATTCTACTATAAAAAAAGCCTATCAGTATTTACTATTTCTTATTAAACTGCCCTCTTTGGAACTAGAATAATTCCATTCTTCTTGAAGTCTGATTATTTAGGAACGGTTGAATAGTTCTTTCACGAATGGCTCTTACATGCTTCTCAGCAATTTTGGCTGAATGTCGTCTACCCCAGATGACTTCCTCCGACTTAAGTGCTTCAGCGCATTGTCAAATTCTTGTCGTTCCCTCTATCATATCGCTCATCTCATTCTTATCTCCTTGCCCTTCCCTTTCTGTAACATTACCTTAAAGTTCTTTTCAGTTGTATTAACCTTCTATATATTTCTTCAAACTTAAAGTATTTCCTTCTTTGCTTAGCACTGGCTTGCTATTTGAGCTCTTCATATTCGTACATGTTCTATTCTTTTCTCCAACGGCCACCTTAATGTTCCGATAGGCGACATCTATCTTTCCCACAGCAGTACATGTTTCTACATTTTTGCATTTCTCCTCTAGTCATTCCTAGTCAAATTCTTTGTATCTTTTTTATGCCGCATCTTTAAATTTCCTCCTCTTCAGTGTTTTGTTGATTTGCTTATTTGATACTTTGCTTCTTTCAATATTTCATCTCTCAGAACTAATAATTCGTCGTCTACGATATCCGTTTCCGCTGTTTGATTGACTAGAGCTCCCTTTGAAACTTCAACAACTAGTTGTTTCAATGCACCTGTTGCACTATAGCTGCATCCCATTTCCTTAATTTCCTGTCTTTATAAAGTTTCTTCAGTTTCAGTATGCACCTATTAAACAATATTTAGTGGTCATTCCACGTCTACATGCAGTTTATAATCTGGTTCCGAAGTCACTGGCATACTAATATGTCGTGTAGGACTATAAGAAATCTTCTTAATCCATACGGACTAAATCATGATTGTTAGACCAAGTGTTACCAATGATTAAAGAGTGTTGTGTGCGTATCCATGTTCTATTACTATTTACCTACTCTTCCTTTACCTACTATTATATTCCCGTCTGTAGTACTACTATGGTTGGTGTTGGCTCCAGTTTGTCAATCGTATTGCTTTCACTATTGTATTCTTAGCAGACGACCCACTACAAATTACACATCGTGGTGTAGGAAGTCAAATCTGGAAGCTGGATGGATGTGAAGAAGAGTCCCTAACCGATCTTTTCACCAACCTGTCGTCTTTTAAATTTGTGTCCCCAGCTCAGAAGACAGCACTTCGGTAGTCGGATCTTCTTCGGCGGAGTCCGCTATTCTGTCATCTCGAACTTGAACCTGTGATTGTGCTTTTTATGGGATGCCACTTGCCCAGGTTAGTCTCTGTATCTACAGAGGGCAAGATTTTTAGTACTGACAATGATGGGAGACGACACCTCTCATTAATGTATCCTGTTTGTTCATATTTTACATAATCTCTTTTTACACTGGCTTCTGCGACACTTGACATAGCTTTCTTAACAGTACATAACTTTTCTGACACCTTCCGGATTATAGTACTACACGTCCGTACGAAACAGAGATACACGGCCGGCTCTGAAGAACGCCGAAACAGTCTAGCTGGCACAGTCGAAGTACTTCGTCTCCCAGGCGCACCACAGCCACCCGAAGGTGTCCGATGCACTTTGGTTGTAATATCGTTACTCTTATGATTCTCATAACTTGTGAAATTTAATAAACGACAACAATAAACTCGTAGGATAATCATGAGAGATTGTCATACCGAAAAATGGGTTAAATACAGTGAATTGTATATAAACAATTAATAAGAGAAGTTAGGCCTAACACCCGAATGTGCCAACACAAGCAAGTTCAGTACAACTGACGGACTCTTCCACAGGAGTAGTACATAATGTACCATCTGCTACTTATACGCTCCTGGAAATGGAAAAAAGAACACATTGACACCGGTGTGTCAGACCCACCATACTTGCTCCGGACACTGCGAGAGGGCTGTACAAGCAATTATCACACGCACGGCACAGCGGACATACCAGGAACCGCGGTGTTGGCCGTCGAATGGCGCTAGCTGCGCAGCATTTGTGCACCGCCGCCGACAGTGTCAGCCAGTTTGCCGTGGCATACGCAGCTCCATCGCAGTCTTTAACACTGGTAGCATGCCGCGACAGCGTGGACGTGAACCGTATGTGCAGTTGACGGACTTTGAGCGAGGGCGTATAGTGGGCATTCGGGAGGCCGGGTGGACGTACCGCCGAATTGCTCAACACGTGGGGCGTGAGGTCTCCACAGTACATCGATGTTGTCGCCAGTGGTCGGCGGAAGGTGCACGTGCCCGTCGACCTGGGACCGGGCCGCAGCGACGCACGGATGCACGCCAAGACCGTAGGATCCTACACAGTGCCGTAGGGGACCGCACCGCCACTTCCCAGCAAATTAGGGACACTGTTGCTCCTGGGGTATCGGCGAGGACCATTCGCAACCGTCTCCACGAAGCTGGGCAACGGTTCCGCACACCGTTAGGCCGTCTTCCGCTCACGCCCCAACATCGCGCAGCCCGCCTCCAGTGGTGTCGCGACAGGCGTGAATGGAGGGACGAATGGAGACGTGTCGTCTTCAGCGATGAGAGTCGCTTCTGCCTTGGTGCCAATGATGGTCGTATGCGTGTTTGGCGCCGTGCAGGTGAGCGCCACAATCAGGACTGCATACGAATGAGGCACACAGGGCCAACACCCGGCATCATGGTGTGGGGAACGATCTCCTACACTGGCCGTACACCTCTGGTGATCGTCGAGGAGACACTGAATAGTGCACGGTACATCCAAACCGTCATCGAACCCATCGTTCTACCATTCCTAGACCGGCAAGGGAACTTGCTGTTCCAACAGGACAATGCACGTCCGCATGTATCCCGTGCCACCCAACGTGCTCTAAAAGGTGTAAGTCAAGTACCCTGGCCAGCAATATCTCCGGATCTGTCCCCCATTGAGCATGTTTGGGACTGGATGAAGCGTCGTCTCACGCGGTCTGCATGTCCAGCACGAACGCTGGTCCAACTGAGGCGCCAGGTGGAAATGGCATGGCAAGCCGTTCCACAGGACTACATCCAGCATCTCTACGATCGTCTCCATGGGAGAATAGCAGCCTGCATTGCTGCGAAAGGTGGATATACACTGTACTAGTGCCGACATTGTGCATGCTCTGTTGCCTGTGTCTATGTGCCTGTGGTTCTGTCAGTGTGATCATGTGATGTATCTGACCCCAGGAATGTGTCAATAAAGTTTCTCCTTCCTGGGACAATGAATTCACGGTGTTCTTATTTCAATTTCCAGGAGTGTATATTACTCCACTTTAGTACCATATGTTACTTCACGTGTATCAGGCTACATCAAGACGAGCTTCTAGCAAGATAAAATACTGGCGGCCACAGCCATGAATAAATGGTTCTATTGGCACTGAGCACTATGGGACTTAACATCTGAGGTCATCAGTCCCCTAGAACTTAGAACTACTTAAACCTAACTAACTGAAGGACATCGCACATATCCATGCCCGAGGCAGGAATCGAACCTGCGACCATAGTGGTGCTGGGAGCCAGGAATATAGCACCACATTCTTTCCATTATCTTTATGTTAGTCGAAAGCTTATAATGAAAGATGCCATGTTAAATCCTTATGTCATATCGGACCAACGTACTTGTCGCATTTTGAAAAACAAGAGTAGTGTTAATATAATACAATTATTAACAATGGCATCCATTATTCATGACGAACTCTACCCACGGAAAAAATATGACAAATTACGCAGCAGTAAGTATTTTCTAATGCCTTCGCTGAGAGTTAAGTATGCTTAAAGACAGCCAATTTTCAAAACAAATGCAAATCAGTTTTACGGACCAGCTGCCGGTTGCATTTAACGACTTTTGGAAGCCGACGTTTGTGTGTACATATTCATGAGTCGACATACCGTCATGCATTCGCTGACGAGAAGTGCGTTCTTTTTTTTCCTTTTTCTTATTTTTCTTTTCTTTTTCGCTAGATGTTAGCAGTATGAAAAGAAACAAATAAGCGATAAGGTAGCGAATGGCAGCGTTACCACAAAACCCTATTGGGTAAATGTAGATAAGCAAAATTCGAGGAAGAGTGTGTGAAAATTGCGGTGTCAAATTGTGGACCCCGCGTGGTGATCATGAGAATATGGTGCTTGTGTGTACGAGCTGTAACTGCATTTGTAGACAAGCTTAGCTCCCGCTGCTTCACTTGTGTACACTGTATGGTCTGCATTGATTTTTTTATTTTCCTTTAATCGAAGTTTTATACTGTTCACAAATTGCAACGTCTTCTAACCTTTTCGCGCGAGTTAAGACCATAGAAACATGGTCTATTCCGAATGTACTCCTGATCAAAAAGGCAACCTTGTATCTGGACTCGATAGTTTTCGTTAATCACGCCCTTTGGGTCCTTGTGATTGTATTTCCATGGAAGCTTTCATCCCCTAACACATATTTCTTTATATCTAATCGAGAAGTGAAAAAACCAGTTTTTAAGACAACAAGATATTTTCTTATAAATATTCAGTTCCTATTTCTTTCCATAAGGCGTTTAATTTTCAAAAGAGTAGTGAGAGAGCTATTTTCTTTTAAATTACTAATAGACAAACCAAATACAAAATTTGATATAGTTAGGTTTGAAAATGTTTTCATAATGATATAATTTCATAAAATTTTTCATCCCCTGTTTCACTCCCTTAGGGAGCTGAATTTCCAAAAACCCTCAAACACGTTTTTATTTTATTTGCAACCGAGATGTTAAATACTATTTTTCATAGACGTTACATTAAAAATACTTTCGTAGTTAACAGTTATTTATTTTAAAAATAACCTTTTATCCACTAGCTCGAAGAGTCCACGGGTATACTGCTTGTCCAACGGGCACAATATTTCGGCAATCAGACATGGCGCCATCGTCAGGTGCCCTGACGGACTGAGTTCCTGAGGGCGGGCACCCGTCTTAAATCCCCTACCCCTGCGTTTTACCCACTCGTTCATTCCCATACGGTTTAAATTTCTAAAAAAGCTGAAAACACGAGTTTCTTTATTTCTGACAGTGGAACTAAATATCTATTTTCGTAGCTCTAGCTTCAAAATAGCATAAATAGTGAATATTTTCAAAACCTTCTATCCCCTATTGCACTCCCTCTTAGAAGTGTAATTCAGAAAAATCTCAGGATAAACTCATCACCCTCTGCAAATTTAAAGTTTATATCCTTAGTGGTTTGGGATGGGCGATGATGAGTCAGCGAGTGAATCAGCCAACAGGGACATTGCCATTTATACACAGAGATATAAGCCGAGCCAGAATAATTCCGGAATATATCTAAAGTTCTACTGCTACTGCTACTGCTGCACCCTTCCCGTTTCTGTAATTAAAAGTAGTAAACAGATACGTAATATTTCTCTCTGCCATTTCGGTAGCTTCGAATCGTACCTGCTGCTCTGTTTCATTATGAACGGCCGAAATTTATCTTCATTTCATTATCAGACTCCTGTGTGATGGGACTAACATAAAGATACTCTTAGTAAGAGAACTTTACATCCACCTACATGGAACATTTCTGTGTACATCTTACTAAGACAGGAAAAAGCTGCTACCTGCTCCGTCTTCCACAGTATCGCTGTGCAAAGCTCACAGGCAGATTACACCGCCTCGCCTTACCTGTAGAGGCAAAGTCTTAATTAAGATACATTTCCGCGAGCACTCTGTCGGCGTTAATAGAGCCATGTACATTTCCTCCCTAACGAACGGTCCCTCGCCTGTATGGGGCATTTTATGCGCTTCTCCCCGAGTCTAAATGGGCCCTTAATCAATGAATGAGCATATTTCGCTCCTTCTACTAATGTGCTGCGAATGTGTTAATTACAAACTTCCTCTCTCCGTCATTTAATAATTAGTCCATTCCAAATTAATTTATGCGCCAGTTTAAGTCTTTTACGGCCATTTATTTTACTGTCTTTCTCTTCTCGTGTACACTATTTTATATTCAACACTACTACATTTCTATTTTCTGAAAGTCTGAAATGTTTTTACTTCTACGTTGTTCTCGGTTCTCTGCAGGAAATTTAGTTTTACTCATTGTATCCCATTTCAATGGTATTTTTTCCTACTCTGTTTTCCATCCACTTGTATTCCATTTTGCCTTATTTTACATAGTTGTAAAACTGTTTACTTATTCCATTTTCTCTCTGACGTCTCAAAAATTAGTAAAATGCCACAGTTTATTAAACTGCTTGTTTGTTCCCTTTTTCTTACTTTTCTTAAAACGCCACTGTTTAATGTTCATTTGTGTCAGCGTCTTTATTTGTACGTCTATAATTTAGTACTGTGCGTTTTGTACGAACAGAAGCAGCAGGTAACATGACTTGGCTCTACTCTATCTCTGCAGTGTCCTTATGTTTTCTATTCTCCCACCACTTTCATTTCATTACACGCGTTATTTTCGAGTTATTAAAGAATTCTTTTGATTTCAAGCAATTCAGATGCACATTTATTTGATTCGCCTTATAGCTTGCTGTACTTTCACACCATTTCGTTTTAGGAAACGTTACATAGTACAATCAGCCAATGCAGCCCCTTTTCGTGCTCATTGCCGGTAAGTACTTCGCTCTGACATACTACAGGGGTTTTTTCGGGTGGAATTAATGCTAATTTTGAGGCCATTTTGCGAGTATTTTACGAAGGTATGAATGAAACATAATAAATGAAATAATACACGGAAAAGAGAATGAATTCCCTTAATTTAAGAATGAGAAGACGTTTATGAAATGGAATGAAATTACTTCTCTGTTTGTTCATATGTAAACAGATAATCGTGAGCCGAAACATTCTACCAATCGACGGAAGCATGATTTGTTAATATAGTAAAGAAACCGACGAGAAGACTTAAACTATTGCCAGTGCTGTAGCGAGCATAAGGCCTACACCTTTATGAGAGAGTTAATGAATACCAAATACATTCGAAGTTTATCAATGAAAATTTGGTGTTCTGTCAAAGGGTATGAGCGTAAGGAATAGCATAACTGTGACGTGTGGAAGGATAGTTCATCATAATTACTACATTTTATTTACGACTAACTTTTCTATTAACGTCTGTCTGTGAAGCTTCTGGTGGAGATGGATGTTCGAAAAATCACAAAATATCATATTATGTGTATAAAAGAAGAATTATTTACAACACATGGCAATAATTTTCTTCATTTGAGATTAATATATATACAGTCGGCTTTCAGGGACGAAGCTCAAGGGATATGAGAAATGTTTCCAACAATTGTGATTTAGATTTAACGAAATTTTGGCTGATAAGATAAAGTCACTATACAGATGCCAAAAACAGTTACGGAGCAATATGGTAGTTTCAGACTATTTACAAAGAAGAGCAGAAGGTAACAAGCAGAAATCATAAAGAAAATTTCTATATGTTTTATTTTTGTTTAACAGGCCATGGAAAACTGAAATCCTAATACAAAGGTTTCGAAAAAATGGAGACTACATTTAGGAAGCTGGTGCGACATATTCTTGGGTGATACTAGAGTGTTTTGGATCAGTAAAAGGTGTAATGAAAGGAAGACATCGAAGCAACTCAGAGGCGGGCTACGCGATTTGCCACCGGTAAGTTGGAACAAAACTCAGATCTTATGGTGATGGTTCGGGAACAGATAGGAATTCTTGAGGCAAGACGCAGTACTTTACAAGTAACACTACTGAGAAAATTCAGAGAACCGACATCTGAAGCTGCACTCCGTCATCAGGCCAGAAGTGGCCCATCGGGACTATCCGACTGCCGCGTCATCCTCAGCTGAGGATGTGAATAGTAGGGGCTTGTGGTTAGCACACCGCACTACCGGTCATTACGATGGTTTTCTTTGACTGGAGCAGGTACTATTCGGTCGAGTAGCTCCTCAATTGGCATCACGAGGCTGAGTGCAACCCGAAAAATGGCAACAGTGCATGGCGGCCCAGATGGTCACCCATCCATGTGCCGGCCACGCGTGACAGCGCTTAACTTCGGTGATCTGACGGGTGTATCTACTGCGGCAAGGCCGTTGCCATCTGAAGATCTCTGCAGAACAATTCTTCTGGCACCAACATACATTCCACGTAAGGACCACGAAGATGAGTTACAAGAAGTTAGAGCTCATACTCTGTCATAAAGACAGTCTTTTTTCCATCGCTCTATTTGCGAGTGGAACTGGAAAAGAAATCGCAAATAGTGGTACATAGCACCCTCCGCCACATTCCGTACGGTGACTTGCAGCTTATATATGTGGATGTAGATAGACTGAAACTTCAGCCACACTTAGGAGGGATATTTGCTTTTCAACCACCGCTCAGTGGCGAAATTAAAATCACAATGAAAATCCGGTGACGCATTCTGCAGGGTGCAGCACAATATCTCTGGTATACCTATCTATTGTGCCACGTCGCACTCTTCAGTTCTGGCTGCACAGTGAACACTTAAATACGCCTAAAACCAAAGTGTCTCCCACCAAACGTGGCGTGCCTGCTGAGGTATTTCGCCTGATTTCATGCAGCCCACATAACGTAACTGTCATGCATTTCATTACCTATGAGAGTCTGGTCGCACACTGCGAGAACAACGAAGGACATTCGTGTAGCGTTTTCGATGTGATGTGTTTGATAACCGACCATACAGACTGGGCTTTGCTCCCTCTGATTTTCATCTGTTTGCTCACATGAACCACTGGCTGTGACACCGGCATTTTGCCACAACCAGCTTAGGGGATTTGCGGTAATCACAGACAGCTGTCTTCTACGATGAGGGTACTGAAGAGGACGTACCATGCTACTGTCTAAGTCGGAGTAGAAAAGTAGCTAAATGTTACAAATAAAACATTTTTTATTTGCACTGTCGTTTTAGTTTCGTGACCGATGGAAGACTGAAAAAAATAGCTCTTGTAATATGAGAAGCAGAACAAGAGCTTCAGAGAAATTTATGAAGACAATCAACAAACAAACAGCGTTTGGAATGATACCTACTGAGAAATAAAACAGTAGTTGGAACTGCACAATGAAAGGTGGAACATTTCAGCAGATTGTATTGTGATGTAAATAATATTGACTAATAAATCCAGAATGACGAGATACGTTTGAAGTTCTCTAACGCTATAGATACAGCAATAAGGAATAGCGCAGTAGGCAGCACAGTTGAAGAGGGATGGACATCTCTAAAAAGGGCCATCACAGAAGCTGGGAAGGAAAACATAGGTACAAAGAAGGTAGCTGATTAATAAATCAAGAATGACGAGATACGTTTGAAGTTCTCTAACGCTATAGATACAGCAATAAGGAATAGCGCAGTACGCAGCACAGTGGAAGAGGAATGGACATCTCTAAAAAGGGCCATCACAGAAGCTGGGAAGGAAAACATAGGTACAAAGAAGGTAGCTGATTAATAAATCAAGAATGACGAGATACGTTTGAAGTTCTCTAACGCTATAGATACAGGAATAAGGAATAGCGCAGTAGGCAGCACAGTTGAAGAGGAATGGACATCTCTAAAAAGGGCCATCACAGAAGTTGGGAAGGAAAACATAGGTACAAAGAAGGTAGCTGCAAAAAAACCAAGTGTAACATAAGAAATACTTCAGTTGATTGATGAAAGGAGGAAGTACAAACATGTTACGGGAAAATCAGGAATACAGATATACAAGTCGCTGAGGAATGAAATAAATAAGACGTGCAGGGAAGCTAAGACGAAATGACTGTAGGAAAAATGTGAAGACATCGAAAAAGATATGATTGTCGGAAGGACAGACTCAGCATACAGGAAAGTCAAAACAACCTTTGGTGGCATTAAAAGCAACGGTGGTAACATTAAGATTGCAACGGGAATTCCACTGTTAAATGCAGAGGAGAGAGCATATAGGTGGAAAGAATAGATTGAAAGCCTCTATGAGGGTGAAGATTTGTCTGATGTGAGAGAAGAAGAAACAGGAGTCGATTTAGAAGAGATAGGGGATCCAGTATTAGAATCGGAATTTAAAAGAGCTTTCGAGGACTTACGGTCAAATAAGGCAGAAGGTATAGATAATATTTCATCAGAATTTCTAAAATCATTAGGGGAAGTGGCAACAAAACGACTATTCACGTTCGTGTGTAGAATATATGAGTCTGGCGACATACCATCTGACTTTCGGAAAAGCATCATCCACACAATTCCGAAGACGGCAAGAGCTGACAAGTGCGAGAATTATCGCACAATCAGCTTAACAGCTCATGCATCGAAGCTGCTTACAAGAATAATATACAGAAGAATGGAAAAGAAAGTTGAGAATGCGCTAGGTAACGATCATTTTTGCTTTAGGAAAAGTAAAGGCACGAGAGAGGCAATTCTGACGTTACGTCTAATAATGGAAGCAAGGCTAAGGAAAAATCAAGACACGTTCATAGGATTTGTCGACCTGGAAAAAGCGTTCGACAATATAAAATGGTGCAAGCTGTTCGAGATTCTGAAAAAAGTAGGGGTAAGCTATGGGGAGAGACGGGTCATATACAATATGTACAACAACCAAGAGGGAATAATAAGAGTGGACGATCAAGAGCGAAGTGCTTGTATTAAGAAGGGTGTAAGACAAGGCTGTAGCCTTTCGCCCCTACTCTTCAATCTGTACATCGAGGAAGCAATGATGGAAATAAAAGAAAGGTTCAGGAGTGGAATTAAAATACAAAGTGAAAGGATATCAATGATACGATTCGCTGATGACATTGCTATCCTGAGTGAAAGTGAAGAATAATTAAATGATTTGCTGAACGGAATGAACAGTCTAATGAGTACACAGTATGGTTTGAGAGTAAATCGGAGAAAGACGAAGGTAATGAGAAGTAGTAGAAATGAGAACAGCGAGAAACTTAACATCAGGATTGAGGGTCACGAAGTCAATGAAGTTAAGGAATTCTGCTACCTAGGCAGTAAAATAACCAATGACGGACGGAGCAAGGAGGACATCAAAAGCACACTCGCTATGGCAAAAAAGGCATTTCTGGCCAAGAGAAGTCTACTAATATCAAATACCGGCCTTAATTTGAGGAAGAAATTTCTGAGGATGTACGTCTGGAGTACAGCATGGACTGTGGGACTGTGGGAAAAACGGAACAGAAGAGAATCGAAGCATTTGAGATGTGGTGCTATAGACGAATGTGGAAAATTAGGTGTACTGATAAGGTAAGGAATGAGGAGGTTCTACGCAGAATCGGAGAGGAAAGGAATATTTGGAAAACACTGTAAGGAGAAGGGACAGGATGATAGGACATCTACTAAGACATGAGGGAATGACTTCCATGATACTAGAGGGAGCTGCAGAGGGCAAAAACTGTAGAGGAAGACAGAGATTGGAATACGTCAAGCAAATAATTGAGGACGTAGGTAGCAAGTGCTACTCTGAGATGAAGAGGTTAGCACAGGAAAGTCAGTAGACTGATGCAAAAACAAAAAAAACAAAAAAAATATCCAGAAGTTCGTTCAGTGAAGTAAGCAGAAACTTGAAACATAAGAGAGCTACAAAAATCTAAGAGGAACACATTGTCAACTCCAAATTTAATGGACGCGTGTGAATTACAGCAGAATACTACAATATTGTAGGGAAACACTCAGAAACTCCCGTAACGCAGTTTGCTAATGACGTGAGCCGAGGCGCAACGCTAACTGAGGCCCTGAAAGGAAGGACAGTAGCAGTTCAGCCGAAGACTGGGCGGAACACGCATCTATGCAATTTACGGCCTGTACCACTGCCTACGCATATTTGAAAATCATTACAAATGTTGCCAAGATTCGTATGGACTCACTCCGGGAGAAGAATTTAGGCAGGTACCAACACTGTGCCGTCTCTGGTAGAAGCATCCTTTCTGCAACGTGTGGAATACGGGACGTGAAATGTTGCGCAGCAGCGGTAGGAACTGAAGGATCAATAGTGCTTTTAGACTTTTCGAAAGCATCTCACTGTCAACTTTGCTGCAGACCCCAGCGTCCAGCATTACAATCTTCTGTGGTTTCGCCTCCTGAGGAAGAACTGTCAGCCACAGACATTCAGACACAACACTGAAAGTGTCCCCAGCAGCATGAAAACCATCGTTAAGGCGTTGGGTGAACACACTCCGCATTATCGTCCACTAATAGGTGTGCAGATGCTTTTGATCACATAGTATGTGTGGGAGCAAGTAAATAGTGTCGCTATCCGAGTTATTTTTAATTAATCACACACAACAATATTTTTTGAAATGTTATCCAACTGCCTCGTTGTCTGTGGGTCACATACTGAAGTCTACCATCCCTTGCCGGTGTAAGAAATTTAAGCTTCTACGTCAATAAAATCGAGAGATACGGCTATTTGTGTTACGTATTTTGATATCTTGCCAGTATAGATATCGAACAAAAATCATAGAAATTCTCGATTCCCGGGATGAATTAATTACCTACATGCATAATTAAGTTTTTTGCGGTACAGCGTCTCCCTTCCTTTCTCTTCCTTTCCGCCATGAAAATGCTTTGATTTTTTTAATGTAAGATGTGGTCGAGGTTGTTGGGAAAAAGATAAAGTATATATCATATACCGATACGTAACGTATATTCTCCACGCTCGTCAATGCGGCTTACATACACGCCGACGATAATCAGCGTTGCTACACAGGCAGAAATATTAGTAAAATAGGGCTACAATTTTGGTTCCGATGATTCATTACGTTATCTAAACTTGCGGCTAGTTCAAAGATAACCAGAAGTAGCATGAAACTGTCATTGCCCATTAAATTAATTGTTTCGAATAGAGAGACGATATAACCACGTAGTAGGACTTTTACTCACGATAAATGATTTTCATTGATAGCAAGTTGACTTAATTTTAAGCCTTCCCTTCACAGAAATAAATTTGATTGCAAACTCAAAAATATCATAAGAAAACCTCAGCCTTGTTGCTTACTGCAGTTAAATCTGTTTATGCAATTCCGTAAAAAGAAAAGCTGATACAATGAACATACAAATATTAGTACTTGAAAATTACCATCAATATCAAAGTATTTATGCTGTCAACTTGAAGGTATAGCCCAATATTGTGTACAGGTTGATTTTTACAGCGAAGAAAACAGCAAGCAGTGACTGTTTACAATGCTATTTATGTATTTTAATAACTTCGTTATCGGTTTCAAACCGAAAGGGTAATCTCCAGACGTTTAGTTCACGTTACGATACATTTTACATTAGCTTTCACTTTTTGTTTTCCCAAATGATGAGATTGCCTTGGCGTGGTGGTATCCTACAATCAAAACAAGATGTGAGACAATGTCTTTTTAACTGTAATTGTGCCTCACAACGATTTTAGATAGTACAAACAAATTATTTCAGCGGAGATATTTTGGTTAATTACGTTGAAAAAACCGCGCCATTACTCTCCCTTGCTGACTGCCTGTGATCATGCAGTAGCGAAGACTGTACGATGCACTTTTTTAAATATATTTATACACATAATCTGTAGCACCACTCTCACATCAAGAAATTTCACAACATGGAAATATGTTCACAATGATGGCGATATCACAACCCTAAAAATGCCAAAGACTTCTACTCTCAGAGATATTTCAATATACATACTTGACGGAGGTATTTATAAATTAAAGAAGTTCCGTTACTTACTATTTGTCTTAAAAGAAGCTGATCAAATTTATGATAAATAAAGCAGCCAGTTTGTTATAAAGTGTTACAGTAGTGATATTATGTCAATATTATAGAACAGGTCGGAACTATAAATAAGGGATATGTGTACGTAAATAATTATTAGAGCTGTGGGCATATTATTTATTTACTATGGCATACATCGGACAACGTAATTGATTTTAATGAATCTACATAAATAAGTACTGCAACAGTCGACATTACAATTTATTTTTAAACATCTACTTAGTTGAAGGTATTATATGAAAAAGCAAGCAGATATATATTATTCACTATTTCATGTTGGGTAAGTGCTGCATGTTGTTGTTTAATCCGTTGGTGAGTCGCTGGCGCCAGTGGTTCTCTTACCTAGCAGGGGCAGTAATTCCGCTCGTTCTGCCATGCGCGTCTCCTCTTTGGTTTTCCTATTCTGTCCGCTACTTAAGCGCGGCCCTCCCGGCTGTGTCTCTGATGGTTTCCCGCTACGGGGCCCTAGTGGTCGCGCCTGCCCGTTGCTCGGGCATATGTTGTGTTGGCAAGCCTTGGATTGACCATTACGGAGGAGTGTTGGTTGCTCGCGGCGCTGTGTTATGAATTGAAGACTGTGTCGGCGCGGGATGGTGGTGATGGCCTCCAATTCACAAGCAAGTGTGTATATTGTACTACCTGATGCTGGATGCTTCATTTAAATTGATGAAAACTACACTCCTGGAAATTGAAATAAGAACACCGTGAATTCATTGTCCCAGGAAGGGGAAACTTTATTGACACATTCCTGGGGTCAGATACATCACATGATCACACTGACAGAACCACAGGCACATAGACACAGGCAACAGAGCATGCACAATGTCGGCACTAGTACAGTGTATATCCACCTTTCGCAGCAATGCAGGCTGCTATTCTCCCATGGAGACGATCGTAGAGATGCTGGATGTAGTCCTGTGGAACGGCTTGCCATGCCATTTCCACCTGGCGCCTCAGTTGGACCAGCGTTCGTGCTGGACGTGCAGACCGCGTGAGACGACGCTTCATCCAGTCCCAAACATGCTCAATGGGGGACAGATCCGGAGATCTTGCTGGCCAGGGTAGTTGACTTACACCTTCTAGAGCACGTTGGGTGGCACGGGATACATGCGGACGTGCATTGTCCTGTTGGAACAGCAAGTTCCCTTGCCGGTCTAGGAATGGTAGAACGGTGGGTTCGATGACGGTTTGGATGTACCGTGCACTATTCAGTGCCCCCTCGACGATCACCAGAGGTGTACGGCCAGTGTAGGAGATCGCTCCCCACACCATGATGCCGGGTGTTGGCCATTTGTGCCTAGGTCATATGCAGTCCTGATTGTGGCGCTCACCTGCACGGCGCCAAACACGCATACGACCATCATTGGCACCAAGGCAGAAGCGACTCTCATCGCTGAAGACGACACGTCTCCATTCGTCCCTCCATTCACGCCTGTCGCGACACCACTGGAGGCGGGCTGCACGATGGGGCGTGAGCGGAAGACGGCCTAACGGTGTGCGGGACCGTAGCCCAGCTTCATGGAGACGGTTGCGAATGGTCCTCGACGATACCCCAGGAGTAACAGTGTCCCTAATTTGCAGGGAAGTGGCGGTGCGTTCCCCTACGGCACTGCGTAGGATCCTACAGTCTTGGCGTGCATCCGTGCGTCGCTGCGGTCCGGTCCCAGGTCGACGGGCACGTGCACCTTCCGCCGACCACTGGCGACAACATCGATGTACTGTGGAGACCTCACGCTCAAAGTCCATCAACTGCACATACGGTTCACGTCCACGCTGTCGCGGCATGCTACCAGTGTTAAAGACTGCGATGGAGCTCCGTATGCGACGGCAAACTGGCTGACACTGACGGCGGCGGTGCACAAATGCTGCGCAGCTAGCGCCATTCGACGGCCAACACCGCGGTTCCTGGTGTGTCCGCTGTGCCGCGCGTGTGATCATTGCTTGTACAGCCCTCTCGCAGTGTCCGGAGCAAGTATGGTGGGTCTGACACACCGGTGTCAATGTGTTCTTTTTTCCATTTCCAGGAGTGTATTTCCTTCCTACCACTTGTCTAGTCCGACGTTAAGTTTGACGTCCAGTGATGTCGTTATCGACGAGACATGAAATCCAAACCTTCCTTTCTTCCCTCACCTTTGCTGTGTCAGTTATTCACGAGCGTTCAGATGATGGGAGACTCATTTAGTAATCATATCTGAATGGTCGGAACTACGAAACTACTGTACTTTACGTAACGATGCTGTAGTAACTTCTTTTGGGGGCGCACGCCTGTTAGGAATTGGTGGTTCGTTACGCTTGCTGGAAGACTGGGGCCGTAAAATCAATCACAACAAATATTTTAATTGCTAGCATATAATATTAATAATCTTTGAAAATCCGAAAGATTCATATCAATGTGAGCTCTTGCCCATACGCAAATGTTTAACTGAAATGGAAGTGTTACTAAATCTTAAAAAAAGAAGCCAACACGAAAAGTAATTGACATATAATATCTTTAAACATACCATGTTTTCGCTGGTAGACATTAACACCTTTATCTCTCTTTTTATAAATCACGGAAACAGGCTGTAATCTGTACTTAATCGGTCCGTATGCGACGGGATGCGCTACCAGAATGTTCCGTAAAAAAAAAAAAAAAAAAAGCATTTTTTCGGCGGCGCATACTTCTGGCTTTGTTAGTATTACGTAGGTAGGGCTAAGTGTTTTGGATAGCCCTTGCGGCTTGAGAGCATTTGTTGATCCCACAGAAGGATCGTCTTACTGTGATATCCTACAGTAGAGGCCCAAAGTTTGGATATTGGAGCTAATCAGTTGGATCTTTTTTCGTTAGATGTGATCTGTGGTACGTGTTATGTGGCTTACGGAAACACCATTCATCTGATGGACGGTTCCTGAGAAAACCCGAAAAAAGCTTCTTCCCGTTTTCCCGATACCAGCAACTGAAATTTGTTTGAAAATAACTGCAGCAAACCGCTCTAATTTTAAAGTCGTTTTTCTACGCATGTATCGAGAAGTGCTATCTTCCCGTTTTCAAAAATCGTTATGCGCTATCAAGAAATTGTTAAAAATGGGTACCATAATCGAGCCGTGGGTTCTAACACGGCTATGCACAGAAAATGGCTGTAAGTTTTACAGATCTCAATCTCGAACAGCCTTCAACATGTTCTTGATATCTTGATCCCTTTCCAAGACACTGAGGTTCAAAATTACGCTAATGAAGCACACTCAATATTCACCTAAAATCCGGCGTGAGTGACGTAGCACGTAAAATATATTGTAATGTGTATCTGTTATCAGATGGTTTCTGGGAACCCTATATTGTAGCATTGAAGTGTATGCAAAAGTATCGTGTACTTACAATCCGATCTCAGATGTAAAGTTAGTTTTGCGTTATTACATTTTCGCATAAGAAAGATACCAAAACTGTACAGACCCATAAAGTTCTTGTCGTATGAGTGACTTGTCCTGCTGTAGAAGGGCAAAGAAGGCAACTAGCGGAACAATGCTTCTACTGGAGCACAAAAAAGGCGGATAACATCCTGCTTAAAAGACAGCCTACCTTCCTTAACACCTCTAAAATGTTTCCCATAAAGTTTAGTATGCCAAAATATTCACGCTTCTTTTTCCTGAGAGAGAAAACAGTGGGAACGGGAAAGAGAGGGAAAATAAATAATATGCTTGTATGGATATGGTTTCTGTTCTTTCGGACACGTCTGAAACAACAGACACCATATCCATATAAGTATACAGTTCTGGCAATACCGGCCATGACCTTCTTCTTCTGTGCGGATGCTCACATATTCCCCTAACTCTTACTGGACTTGGTAAGAATGTCTTCCACGAGTAATGAGTGTGTTGGCGTGGGAAACTACGAATGTAGTGTGTGGACATATAATGTGAGAATGTGCGTGTCTCAGGAGGTGTGCATGAGATAGTCCCTGCAGTCGCACTATCCTCTGTGCTCTCGGTGGCTCACATGGATAGAGCGTCTGCCATGTAAGCAGGAGATCCTGGGTTCGATTTCCGGTCGGGGCACACATTTTCACCTGTCCCCGTTGATATATATCAACGCCCGCCAGCAGCTGAAGGTATTAATACAACTCTAATTTCGAAAAGACAATACTGGAAGGTAGTAGACAGTGTTTGTGGGTTTGTGGTATAGAAAGAGCGGAGGAGACAATCGTAGTGTGAGAGAAACAGGACAAACGGGTAGTTGAGTATAGTTGACACTGAAAGAGCAGTGCTAGAAAAAGAGTGAAGGAGACCGTGCCTGTTGGAAAGGAATAAAGAGAAGGAAGCGGTTGAGAGCCAGCGATAATAGAGAGTCTATGACAGTGGCAACGAGGAAGAGAGTGATAGTGAGAAGAGACAGCAGTAGCGGAAAACAATTTGATAGTAGCAGGAAGAGATAGCAAGAGGGAAACAGTGACAATGAGAGGAAACGTAAGTAGTAGGACAGAACGAAGGAGGCTGTGTCTGTGAGACAGGAGACAGACAGTTAGAAAAATGGTTCAAATGGCTCTGAGCACTATGCGGCTTAACTTCTGAGGTCATCAGTCGCCTAGAACTTAGAACTACTTAAACCTAACTAACCTAAGGACAACACACACACACTCATGCCCGAGGCAGGATTCGAACCTGCGACCGTAGCGGTCGCTCGGCTCCAGACTGTAGCGCCCAGAACCGCACGGCCACTCCGGCCGGTGGACAGTTAGAGAGGTAGAGAGAGGTAAGTGGGGCTGAATGAGGGAGTGAGAATTGGCAAGTGGGAGTGGATGAAGCGACGAAGTACTGGATATGAGCGAGCTGCAGTTAGGGGAGCTTGTGGAAGTGAGAGGTGACTTTCGTGTTAAAAAAGAGCACAAATACGTTCATATTCCAAAATTTTTGGAAAAATATTTGAAGAAGCTGAGGAAGGTAGAGTGAGGGAAGAGGTACCATACTTTTCAGCAGAGTCTTTTAAACAGGGTCACATTCGCTTCTTTTGTGCTCCAGTAGGAGCACTCGTCTCTCGTTTTATAGATTTGCGTAACACTTCAGCTACCGCTGGGTAAAACTGAAGCAATTGTGTCAGTAAATAAAATAGCCTGCTTTAAAAAGAGGTTTACAGGTAGACGTATACCTTAAGTATCGTAAACTGGTTGCTTTTTCCAGAAGTGTTTCTAAATTATCCTTCCATGCATGAGACAAGAAGGCAGTTCTCTGTTGTTCCATCCTCTTAAACGTAATTTAATGTCAGAAAACTGCGAAGCTACACAGAATCAAAAAGCTCTTAACAGTGTTCTTTATTCTGGACAAAGCATTGGAGATGGTGGTCATTGAAGTCTGAAGTTCAATACCACTTCACTAAGCAGGACCTTTCTCCTTCAAGAAGTGGTTTTACAGGGCGTTAACGCTTAGTAGCGCGGACGTGAAACAGCCTCGTAATCTTCACGATGTCGTCGGATAACGTTGTGCCTCCAATAGTTTCGTGAGCCTCCTCTACAAAAAACTGATAGCACATGAAATCCCCCTTTATTGCCAGGTTTTGAATTGCGAGACCATCAAACGTAGAGCGATATCCGCAAAACCCATCAAGAGGAGGGAAGAGCTTCCTGGAGATCGTAAAGAAGGCATAACGATGGTAAAAGACGTTTTTAAGGTGTGTGTCATGGCGACCATCCACCTGACAGATCCTAGTGGTGCTATTTGAGAGAAGTAGCTATGTCTGCAGGTTTTACGTTCTCTGTCATCATTATGATTATCATCATCAACAGAAGAACACATCAGTTCAGCACAATCTCCGATGCACAACGTATATATAACTTTCTTGCTAATCACTCTGTGAGCCGAAATTACCATTGAAGACGTACGTTACGTACTGTGCCTTCTGAAATGTGGCGCTGACACCCGTTTCGACAGAGAATAAGGAATTTTAATTCTCCTAGTTATTGAAACAGTAAGCCCCCGATACTTAAGACCCGAACTACCGGTTATAAAACAGCTTCAAACATCTTACTACTTTACAAATGAGCTAATAGGTTAAATATTTGACGTTTAGCGCGTAGAAAAAGTCTTAAATTATGCTTAAATTTTATTGTAAGTCTAAGTTTTCTCATGATCAAACATTGGATGAATATAATCTGGAGTAATTTGCATCCTATTTTAAACAAAAGCAAATTTTAACGGAACTAAAAATTTATGACCTCATATGTCTTGGACTACGAGTCATACAATGGTATAATTTTGCAGCTATATTAAGCGATGTATGTAGATAGCATATTTAAAGTGTGTTGCCACGGAAATTAACAGTAAGGAAGTAATCGGTTAAAACGTCATGCCTGAGGATGAGGTTTCGCTATACAGCATTTTAAGAAGCAACTAATTTTTCACGCAGCTAAATGTGTATAATGTTATATCTCCTGAACTATTTGTCGTACAGGGGCAAAATTTTGTAGGTAAAGTCAGTGATACATGTTGATACCGTCTGCAGACTGTGTTGCGAGTACCTTTACTATCAAAGAAGTAATAATATCCAAGTTGTGATAACTCATCGTAAATAAAATCGCACATAGCACTACATTGAAGTGATATTCGTCATCAGCGTTTACGGACTAGCTTCACTGGAGTCTCGACTTAAAACAGCAACAGTTACAGAATACGTTGCTTAAATGACTGTTACCTGTAATGTGCTAAAACCGGTCTGCAATAAATACACTCCTGGAAATTGAAATAAGAACACCATGAATTCATTGTCCCAGAAAGGGGAAACTTTATTGACAAATTCCTGGGGTCAGATACATCACATGATCACACTGACAGAACCACAGGCACATAGACACAGGCAACAGAGCATGCACAATGTCGGCACTAGTACAGTGTATATCCACCTTTCGCAGCAATGCAGGCTGCTATTCTCCCATGGAGACGATCGTAGAGATGCTGGATGTAGTCCTGTGGAACGGCTTGTCATGCCATTTCCACCTGGAGCCTCAGTTGGACCAGCGTCCGTGCTGGACATGCAGACCGCGTGAGACGACGCTTCATCCAGTCCCAAACATGCTCAATGGGGGACAGATCCGGAGATCTTGCTGGCCAGGGTAGTTGACTTACACCTTCAAGAGCACGTTGGGTGGCACGGGATACATGCGGACGTGCATTGTCCTGTTGGAACAGCAAGTTCCCTTGCCGGTCTAGGAATGGTAGAACGATGGGTTCGATGACGGTTTGGATGCACCGTGCACTATTCAGTGTCTCCTCGACGATCACCAGAGGTGTACGGCCAGTGTAGGAGATCGCTCCCCACACCATGATGCCGGGTGTTGGCCCTGTGTGCCTCGGTCGTATGCAGTCCTGATTGTGGCGCTCACCTGCACGCACGGCGCCAAACACGCATACGACCATCATTGGCACCAAGGCAGAAGCGACTCTCATCGCTGAAGACGACACGTCTCCATTCGTTCCTCCATTCACGCCTGTCGCGACACCACTGGAGGCGGGCTGCACGATGTTGGGGCGTGAGCAGAAGACGGCCTAACGGTGTGCGGGACCGTAGCCCAGCTTCATGGAGACGGTTGCGAATGGAACTCGCCGATACCCCAGGAGCAACAGTGTCCCTAATTTGCTGGGAAGTGCGGTGCGGTCCCCTACGGCACTGCGTAGGATCCTGTGGTCTTGGCGTGCATCCGTGCGTCGCTGCGGTCCGGTCCCAGGTCGACGGGCACGTGCACCTTCCGCCGACCACTGGCGACAACATCGATGTACTGTGGAGACCTCACGCCCCACGTGTTGAGCAATTCGGCGGTACGTCCACCCGGCCTCCCGCATGCCCACTATACGCCCTCGCTCAAAGTCCGTCAACTGCACATACGGTTCACGTCCACGCTGTCGCGGCATGCTACCAGTGTTAAAGACTGCGATGGAGCTCCGTATGCCACGGCAAACTGGCTGACACTGACGGCGGCGGTGCACAAATGCTGCGCAGCTAGCGCCATTCGACGGCCAACACCGCGGTTCCTGGTGTGTCCGCTGTGCCGTGCGTGTGATCATTGCTTGTACAGCTCTCTCGCAGTGTCCGGAGCAAGTATGGTGGGTCTGACACACCGGTGTCAATGTGTTCTTTTTTCCATTTCCAGGAGTGTAGATTAAAAATTTACGACCAATGGTGCCCTCCCTACTATCTTGGAGCTCACAAAAAAGGTCGTGGAGCACTCTGTTTGTGTATGAAACAACCTGGAATAAATTTAAGTGTTACGTCTAATGCTGAAATTTTCTGTACAAACAGCGAAAATGCTCTATGTGATAATCTTACTTCCTTTGGTCTCTTATTGGAGGTGTAAACGAGAAAAAGCTTCGTTAAGGTTTGATATTATGTGTAAAGTTCACTGGATGTCGTTAAAGTGCTTTTATTCTCAAATACTCTCTTCATGAACTTCTGCAACGTTGCCTCAAGATCAACTCACTGTTTCTAACTGTAAGACTTGCCTTATTGTGAAAAACATTTAACATAAGGTTATAACTCTTAATGAACATATAAGACAGAATTTTAATTTTTTAAATTCGTACAATAGTTACGCGAAATATTGAAAATAAATGTTTTGTTGCCTCTGGAGGCAGTTAGAAAGGCAACCAACAACTCGTATCGGCTTCCGTGTTCCCCGATAGTCTACGTATAGTCGTTTGTAGTAATATACATAAACTTTTCCTTCATACAGCTAAACTCAAAAAACAAACGAAAAAAATAAGACTTGAACTACCTTGGCCACGAAAATCAGTGTTTAATTTCTCGGTGTATACCTCAGATAAATTTATCTCTTCAGTAATACGAAATCATTCCTATGCCTAAAATCTGGAACGGTGCATTATAGGAAAGTTGTTTCGGATCACAAGAAGAATGCTACCTACAACGTCCGTATACTAATCGGCCTTCATGTATCAGAGGAGTATGAGGAATGTTTTCAGTTAAGCAGTGGTTTGATATAAGAGTTCTAACTTGAAACTAAATGAAACGAATGTTTAAGTAAAACTAACTTTTACTCTGAGCGCTAGAGTGACTCACGAACCAGTTAGATTGTATAGTGATATCCAAATACATAATATTTTTAATATAGGGAAGCAGCTGTTGCAAGTGTTTTACTGATTCCGCAGATGTTATGTAACACTGTTTATGCGGAAACGGATATGTAATGTTAAAACACAATGCTTTCTTTAAAAAGTTAATGTAACCTTCAAGACAGGCGTTTGTGTGAATTCCTAAGGGACCGAACTGCTGAGGTCATCGGTCCCAAAAGACAGGCGTGAATATAATTATCTTAGTGACGTTGTTACTGTTAACGAAAGAAACAGATTTCCATTGCTGATAAGTTTCCTCATTAGAAAGACTTCATTTATAAATGTGTTCCAGGCATCTGGGTTAAAACTAATAAAGTGTGAAAAGAACTAAATGTAGAGGAGGTATGCGCAAAAATTATTAACTGTTATGTTTCAAAAATTTCTTACTGATTTTCAATGTGACAAATCTAGATAACATTCGTTATGTTCTCGAGGCTGAAACTGCTGTCTTGTATGTGTCTGACTCATTGTATTTAAAATATTAGATCAGAATCTGCTATACAAATATTTCAGGACATGTATTGTACAATTAAATTTTACATCATGAAATTATGCACAAAACATCCCTGTGATGGATACACCCTTTAGTGGAAACAACTATTCTTTCTTTCTTCGAATAAGAATACAATCGAGTATCACTATACCTCCCATCGTCTTCAAAATTTCATGTATGCCCACTTTAGCTCAGTTAAACTAAACGAATTTCGTGCCGCTACTGAATAAATGTATAAATAATGTACACTGCTACGATACTGATTGTGAATGGGGAAACAGTGCCACGAAAAACGCGACGATTTTCAAATTTTATTGCCATATCCTGATTTCCATGAAGCAATCAGCTGGAGCCACCTGCTGGCATTTGCAAGAAGCTTTGGCGCAGAGAGGACAGCAGAGCGTGCACCGTGCTGCCATCTGCGGGTCGTCCTTTAACTATTGCAATGCGCGGTCGACCAGACGCGGACTACAGAATACATGAATATATACATAGCAACAGAAGCTGGCGGAGAGAAGTTTTGAGAGGCAATACCTATGAAGGTGCTTTATTTACTGGTGACAAAACTGCACACAGTCTGAGATAAATGATGCCAAAGTTTAGCTGAATTATTGAAATAGCTGGAGTAAAATGCGATTGTTAACACAGTATATTTATTCACCGTTTAAGTGATCGGCGTAGCATGCCGCTGACAGCCTACCTGTTTGTATAGGTATTAAAGTAACAATAACGTAAAAATAAAGTGACTTACCCTAGCAATACCACGGCATTTTCCGTAGGGTTTCCACCGAGGGAAGTAGTACTTAGCGACCATGGCAAGAAATATCAAAAACTTCGTTAATTGTCGTTTTATTCACAACATATTTATTAAAGACATATAGATTTGTAAGAAGGGTCACGAACCTGAAAATATAAATGACATTTGTTGCGAAAAGTCATATTCAGTATTAACATGTGCTTTATGTTTTGCTGGAAAAACGTTTGAGGTGTGTGATGTAAGAAGTCATTAAAAACAATAAATAATTTTCCCAGAATTTTAAAGTGTAGGTTCATGACTAGTTTACAGTATTTTCAAAAGATGGGCCTAAAGTAACCCCCACCCCCTGCCCCCATTGGTATTTGCGAGGCAGGTTAATGTAGCCACAACTCTCGCATTTTCCATTATTCTCTTTACGATTGCCAATTTCTGTCTTGAACATTATGAAGTATCCCATGAAACAGAAGCACCGTTAATTTCATAACGTGGCCATACAGGTAACTGAATACATTTCACCCAGGCATGTTTGTGCAAGCGTTCAAGCGCATGCATACTTGAGACGCGTATACCAAGAATAGAGAAGTTTGTGAATGCATTCAGCAGTGATTTGACTTGATTTTATTTACCCTTGGTAAATTACATTCTGTACAAAGTTTTTACTATTGCAAAAGACTTTTAAAAATATTGAATGAAGAAAAAAAGACAGACAGAAATACTCTGAGGCTGTTACTATAGTGTGCCGACCGTGAATAGTTAATACGGAATATGGAATCCTATGTTTGTTTCCTTAATCATTTTTTACTCCGCATATTACGGTTCCTGTTTTATTTTTTTCTGTAAAACCATCAAAGGGACTGCCTAAGTCAACAGCGCATCGCTGCCTGAATTCGACTTTTATTTTCTCCACCCATTATTTCGAGATGTTCGTACGTGTTTTTATTATTTTTTGTGCTTTATTGAAGATATTAAATACATTAAGTTCTTCCCTAGTTTACGAATTTTGGAATCCATCAGCTCTTGTGCAGTCCTTTATTGCTCTTAGAAACCTTATCTCTGTTTCACTTACTTGTAACACACAATTTGCTTCTGTAAACAAGCATTGTAACTGTAGGTGTGTTATAAACTTCCAGTTTTGATTCTTTCCTCGTTTTATTTCTTAGACAACTATTTATATATTCTCAAACTGGCTTACAATTCTCCGTAAATACTATTCAATAACTGTATTCTCCTTTGTAGCTCTCCACCAGCTATGTAATGTGGTCTGCATATTTCTGTTAACCGTAAGTCTCGTGTCAAAAGCCTTCCATTTCTGGATTGCATCATTCAAATACATGTTACAAAAATTGGGTGAAACGCTGCACCCTCGTATAACTCCTGTGTTTGTGGTTAAAGGCTGTCAGAGTTCCACTTATATCTACATGTATAGTCAAATGTTCCTTCAGATACTTCAAAACGTTTATTACATGTTGTGGATATCCTATATACTCTTTTCCTCGTGATTTTCTACAGTTGCTTTCTATCAATGC
Source organism: Schistocerca gregaria (assembly GCF_023897955.1). Lineage (NCBI taxonomy): Eukaryota > Metazoa > Arthropoda > Insecta > Orthoptera > Acrididae > Schistocerca > Schistocerca gregaria. The sequence continues at coordinate 255,152,037 of NC_064925.1, forward strand.
CTTAATAAGATCAAAAAATGCAAAATAGATTTCCCTATTCTACTCTCTCTGTTTTTAGATTATTTGTTTAGTTATAAATACTGCAGTTGTCGTGAAGCTGCTGTCAGCCCTCTAATGAACTCAAACAAAAGACTTTGTTCGTATTGCTCTGATTTCTCCACCAGGTACTCCACTGAATAACGTCTACAGCTCCACTCACTAACTCCAAATGACAAAATGACAACATGTAAACAGAGACAAAAACAGTGAACTACAAACAAAAACTGGCAATCAATGAATAAACCTTAAAAAACGTGTGTACCAGATTGCAAATCACAAACGCTACGAACCTATGCGGCAAGCTAATACATACGACTTGCAGCTTAAAAGTTATTGCATTCCATGTTTCACAGTTATGGTATATCATCCAGTAAACACTATATTCTCCAAAGAGTCAAATTCCCATCTACAAAACAGCTTCAAAGATCTGATTACTTTGGAGATTAGTTAATATGTAAAATATTTGAATGTTAGCATGTAAGTGAGAAAAAGTTTGGGAAGGTTTGAAACTGCGCTTAAAGTTTGTCGTGTTTCATTATGAAATGCTGGATGAAGATCGTCTCGGCAATTTACGATCCGTTTTAAGTAAAAGTTGGTTTTCCATGCATCTTAATGTTTATGACTCCATATCTCCTAACTATGTGATGTGTGATGATATAATTTTGCAAGTGCATACATACACATGCATACTGTCTGATAAACGTGTTGCAAATAGAGTTAGTAGTAAATAAGTGATAAATTAAAATGTTATTCCCGCTCTTGAAGTTTCAACGCTCACCATTTTAAGCCACAGATAGTATTCCTTCGCATCTAAACGTTTCAGACGTCATATCTCCTGAATTATGTTTCGTACAGCGATTGCAGGTACCTTCAATGGTATATGTGGACACTGTTTGAAAACAGAATTGATGAATAGATTCACTAGTTAAGAAGTAATAAGTGGACTTCATGCCTGATGCAGAAGTTGGCCCGCATGAACGGCGAAAATGTAGTGAAGGAGAAACTATTTTCTTTCGGTGTATCAGCAAGAGAACGTTTCGTAAGGGTTTGAAATTAAGTGTAATATTTGTGGCTGGTCGCAAAGTGATCTCATTATCGAATGTTGGATGAATGAATTCGGGTAATCTGCACGCCATAAGTTATGCTCCCTCGAGAGAAACCAAAGTTTCAAACTGTACAGCCTGCCTTATAGTGTTAAACTTTTAAATTAAGATTGCACCATTTAAAAAGCAGAATACGTCAGTATTTTAAACTTTCAAAGAGGGAGAGATGAAAGTTTCTTGGTACCAGCTCGCTAAAATTAGTGTGAAAAAATCCCAACCCAAAAAGTCTTCTGCCTTCGTTCGAGTTGCAGGATGGAGTTGCGCATTGTTGGCCGTTTGTTTTGGACTGATCTTCTGACAAATCTAAAATGTCACAATGTTCTAAGACATTTCACTCATGAAATGAGCTATGAGAGTTCCTTAGTAGTCACAAAAACTGGTCCATTATTTCGTGGTTTGATAGCGTCTGTTTTTGAGCTTAGTGGGAGAATAAATGTGCATACACTGTTTGAAATGTTAATCAGCTACTGTGTTCGCCTACTGCATCCATGTCTCGCACCCAGTCACGATTTTGTTTAGAAATTTCTCCTTTTCATGGTATCACTGACGGAAAGTCGTGGACGAAACCGAATTTATGAGTTTTGTGAACATCAGTTAGATATTTTGGCACGCACTGGGCCCAAAACTTACGACTAAAGAGGATTCTACCTGAAATCTGAGGTACATCTTCACGAAGTTCGAAAATTGTTACAGACATCTCGCTGTCATAATTTGGCATGCTGCACTAGTTCATCAGTCAGATGTGAACGTCCTTCTCCACCACTTTCGTCGCTCACATCCCTGCCACCAGCCTTGAACAGTCTGCACCACTCCCTCCCAGTGTTATCATTCGTCACCCCAGCCCCCATACACATGACACAATCTACGATTAATCTCGTCGGCGTTGACACCTTCTGCTTTCAGGAAGCGAATAACAGGACATAACGCACAACTGGAGGGAGACACAATAATACCGAATTTGTAAATTACTTGCTGGTTATATACTGGCGAACGCAACAGACAACTAATTGTGTAACTTAACCTTCAAAGTCTCCTTTTTCAACCACGAGAGAACCATAAAATTACCCAAGTATTTGTTTACTTTTAATAGCCAATGGTACGTTAATTTATAAATAGCCCTTACATCATCAATTATCTCTGGAATTTTATATATAAAACCATTAGAAAGCTGTTAAGTTTAAAGTCTGCCAGACGGTGGTTAATAACGGAACTATTTACAGAACAACAACAATTTTATGTGATTTGTGTTGGTTTTGCATCAAAATATCTTTTATAAAAGATATTGAGCATACCTTAAAGAAAATTATCTCTGTCTGTATGTAATTAATAATTCTTGATTTCTAATATTTCTCAGAGTACGATTCTGTTTTTGTGTACTTGTAAAGAATCCTCCTTCGAAGTCAATAATACACAAATAAACACAATATTTTATGTTTCAACTAATAAAATACATAAATAATATGATAAAAACGCTGTTTTGTTGCAAGCTTCTTTAGCAATTAGCGTCACTGTAGTTACGGAATTCATACAGAATATACACTCCTGGAAATGGAAAAAAGAACACATTGACACCGGTGTGTCAGACCCACCATACTAGCTCCGGACACTGCGAGAGGGCTGTACAAGCAATGATCACACGCACGGCACAGCGGACACACCAGGAACTGCGGTGTTGGCCGTCGACTGGCGCTAGTTGCGCAGCATTTGTGCACCGCCGCCGTCAGTGTCAGCCAGTTTGCCGTGGCATACGGAGCTCCATCGCAGTCTTTAACACTGGTAGCATGCCGCGACAGCGTGGACGTGAACCGTATGTGCAGTTGACGGACTTTGAGCGAGGGCGTATAGTGGGCATGCGGGAGGCCGGGTGGACGTACCGCCGAATTGCTCAGCACGTGGGGCATGAGGTCTCCACAGTACATCGATGTTGTCGCCAGTGGTCGGCGGAAGGTGCACGTGCCCGTCGACCTGGGACCGGACCGCAGCGACGCACGGATGCACGCCAAGACCGTAGGATCCTACGCAGTGCCGTAGGGGACCACACCGCCACTTCCCAGCAAATTAGGGACACTGTTGCTCCTGGGGTATCGTCGAGGACCATTCGCAACCGTCTCCATGAAGCTGGGCTACGGTCCCGCACACCGTTAGGCCGTCTTCCGCTCACGCCCCAACATCGTGCAGCCCGCCTCCAGTGGTGTCGCGACAGGCGTGGATGGAGGGACGAATGGAGACGTGTCGTCTTCAGCGATGAGAGTCGCTTCTGCCTTGGTGCCAATGATGGTCGTATGCGTGTTTGGCGCCGTGCAGGTGAGCGCCACAATCAGGACTGCATACGACCGAGGCACACGGGGCCAACACCTGGCATCATGGTGTGGGGAGCGATCTCCTACACTGGCCGTACACCTCTGGTGATCGTCGAGGGGACACTGAATAGTGCACGGTACATCCAAACCGTCATCGAACCCATCGTTCTACCATTCCTAGACCGGCAAGGGAACTTTCTGTTCCAACAGGACAATGCACGTCCGCATGTATCCCGTGCCACCCAACGTGCTCTAGAAGGTGTAACTCAACTACACTGGCAGGGCAAGATCTCCGGATCTGTCCCCCATTGAGCATGTTTGGGACTGGATGAAGCGTCGTCTCACGCGGTCTGCATGTCCAGCACGAACGCTGGTCCAACTGAGGCTCCAGGTGGAAATGGCATGGCAAGCCGTTCCACAGGACTACATCCAGCATCTCTACGATCGTCTCCATGGGAGAATAGCAGCCTGCATTGTTGCGAAAGGTGGATATACACTGTACTAGTGCCGACATTGTGCATGCTCTGTTGCCTGTGTGTATGTGCCTGTGGTTCTGTCAGTGTGATCATGTGATGTATCTGACCCCAGGAATGTGTCAATAAAGTTTCCCCTTCCTGGGACAATGAATTCACGGTGTTCTTATTTCAATTTCCAGGAGTGTAGTACAAGCACTTTCGTAGTCTACATCAGGACACACTTGTTACTGAATGAGTGAATAAATGATTGTTGTTGTTGTGGTCTTCAGTCCTGAGACTGGTTTGATGCAGCTCTTCATGCTACTCTATCCTGTGCTAGCTTCTTCATCTCCCAGTACCTACTGCAACCTACATCCTTCTGAATCTGCTTGGTGTATTCATCTCTTGGTCTCCCTCTACGATTTTTACCCTCAACGCTGCCCACCAATACTAAATTGGTGATCCCTTGATGTCTCAGAACATGTCCTACCAACCGAGCCCTTCTTCTAGTCAAGTTGTGCCACAACCTTCTCTTCTCCCCAATCCTATTCGACACCTCCTCATTAGTTATGTGATCTACCCATCTACTCTTCAGCATTCTTCTGTAGCACCATATTTCGAAAGCTTCTATTCTCTTCTTGTCCAAACTATGTATAGTCCATGTTTCACTTCCATACATGGCTACATTCCATACAAATACATTCAGAAACGACTTGCTGACACTTAAACCTATACTCGATGTTAACAAATTTCTCTTCTTCAGAAACGCTTTCCTTTCCATTGTAAGTCAGCGTTTTATATACTCTCTACTATGACCATCATCAGTTATTTTGCTCCCCAAATAGCAAAACTCCATTACTACTTTAAGTGTGCCATTTCCTAATCTAATACCCTCAACATCACCCGACTTAATTCGACGACATTCCATTATCCTCGCTTTGCTTTTCTTGATGTTCATCTTATATCTTCCATTCAAGACACTATCTATTCCGTTCAACTGCTCTTCCAAGTCCTTTGCTGTCTCTGACAGAATTACAATGTCATCGGCGAACCTCAAAGTTTTTATTTCTTTTCCAAGAAATTTAATACCTACTCCGAATTTTTCTTTTATTTCCTTCACTGCTTGCTCAATATACAGATTGAATAACATCGGGGAGAGGCTACAACCCTGCGTCACTCCCTTCCCAACCACTGCTTCCCTTTCATGCCCCTCAACTCTTATAACTGCCATTTGGTTTCTGTACAAATTGTAAATAGCCTTTCGCTCACTATATTTTACCCCTCCCACCAACAGAATATGAAAGAGAGTATTCCAGTCAATAATGTCAAAAGATTTTTCTATGTCTACAAATGCTAGAAACGTAGGTATGCCTTTCCTTAATCTAGCTTCTAAGATAAGTTGTAGGGTCAGTATTGCCTCACGTGTTCCAATATTTCTACGGAATCCAAACTGATCTTCTCCTAGGTCGGCTTCTACTAGTTTTTCCATTTGTCTGTAAGGAATTCGCGTTAGTATTTTGCAGCCTTGACTTATTAAACTGATAGTTCCGTAATTTTCACATCTATCAACACCTGCTTTCTTTGGGATTGGAATTACTATGTTCTACTTGAAGTCTGAGGGTATTTCGCCTATGTCATACATCTTGCTCACCAGATGGCAGAGTTTTGTCAGGACTGGCTCTCAAAGGCCGTCAGTAGTTCTAATGGAATTTTGTCTACTCTAGGGCCCTTGTTTCGACTCAGGTCTTTCAGTGCTCTGTCAAACTCTTCACGCAGTATCATGTCTCCCATATCATCATCATCTACATCCTCTTCCATTTCCATAATATTGTCCACAAGTACATCGCCCTTGTATAGACCCTCTATATACTCCTTTCACTTTTCTTCTTTTCCTTCCTTGCCTAGGATTCCATCATATTTATACAAGGGGTTCTCGTTTCTCCAAAGGTCTCTTTAATTTTCCTGTAGGCAGTATCTACCTTACCCCTAGTGAGATAAGCCTCCACATCCTTACATTTATCCTCTAGCCATCTCTGCTTAGCCATTTTGTATTTGCTGTCGATCCCATTTTGAGACGTTTGTATTCCTTTTTGCCTGCTTCATTTACTGCATTTTTATATTTTCTCCTTTCATCAATTAAATTCAATATTTCTTCTTTTACCCAAGGATTTCTACTAGCCCTCGTCTTTTTACCTACTTGATCCTATGCTGCCTTCACTATTTCATCCCTCAAAGCTACCCATACTTCTTCTACTGTATTTCTTTCGCCAATTCCTGCCATTTGTTCCCTTACGCACTCCCTGAAACTCTGTACAACCTCTGGTTTAGTTTGTTTATCAGGTTCCCATCTCCTTAAATTCCCACCTTTTTGCAGTTTCTTCAGTTTTAATCTACAGTTCATAACCAATAGATTGTGGTCAGAGTCCACATCTGCCCCTGGAAATGTCTTACAATTTAAAACCTGGTTCCTAAATCTCTGTTTTACCATTATATAATCTATTTGAAATCTGTCAGTATCTCCATGATTATGAAAGAGAAATGAAACTGAGAATGACTGATACAGGCGTGCCATCAGTCCAATCCACTATGTCATAGTTATCAAATCGGAGCTTATTTACATTGACATTGCGTAAAAGTCTCTGAACGAAATACAGATATATTGGCAAATATCAAGATGTTTCGCCCTACATGTGACATATCCATGCAATTTCAAGCGGTGCCGATATACACTTGTCTGTATTTACTTGTTTTTCTCAAACTTGTAAGTTATGCGACATATTTATGTTATTCTTTGCTTAATTGGAACTAGATCCGGTTCCAAATATTGAGATGATAGTCACTATTAAAAGTCCCATTTGAATAACAATTGCTACATTCCACACTTTACTATGCAAATACGTTTTCATCATTATATGACATCTGTTCATGTGAAATTTTATATTAGGTGTGAATCCGACTATTTTATTTCTCCCCTTGTATCTGAAGTTTGCGAAAACACACATCGACGTCTAATGTCTGAGAAAAAACTACTGATCAGACGTTTTCCATGATATTACGGGACTTGTTGCCAGCTTACACTCTAAGGTCGACACTGTGATTTAAAATCCAAAAAAGAAATTAACTTTCCTGGGCTTTTATATTTAAGAAAAGCGTTGAATTGTTTTTAATATTTGTGGTTTTACTGTTGGATGAAAAATTAAGATTACACTTTTTTGAGTTACTTGTTTTACAGTACACATATCGTTTCACAAATTACTAGGATAGCAGGATGCAATGAATGACTCAGAATTTACCAACAATTTTTTATCTTTTCACTCTTAAGTGTACAGCAGTTTAAGAGAATATGGCACCACCGACATTTAGCTTTTATTTACAAACCATCACCGGCGCCATTCTGTTTATATGGTATACACAATAAGTTTCTGCATTTTTCTGTTTATAATTTAGGTTTATAATTCAGAAATAGTTTGTTCTTACTAATTTGATGTACAATTTACTTTCGGTGTTTATTCTTGTTTTACATGTTTTTAAGTCGATAGGATTCTCCCACGTTCTTAGCACAGGTTGGTCAGGGCTGATGCTCTAACGCTAAAGTGCTGCCAGGAAACCAACAGGCCGTGCATTCGAATCCCGGGCGGTATACCGAAATTTTCAGTGCGGTATTAATATAGTCTTCACCCCTCAACGATATGACGAGTCACCCCGAATGACAAGTGGTTCGGATTCGGGGTTAAACTGTAGGTCCTCTTACCTGGTTGGATAAGTGATGATGAAGTCGGAAAAATTTGGTTTTAGTTTCATCCTTCGCAATTTTTATGTTTTAGTGTGTGTTTGTATTGTAGAAGCGCTCGACGGCGAGGTTATCAGTGCTTAGGATTTAGGATCCGTAGGGAAATCAAACCAAAGTCGTAAGGAAATGGTTTTTTAATCTATAAATATCAAAAACGTGTTATGTATACATATTTTAAGAAACAGGTAGCTGGTATATGTATATGAATGGTAATCCAAATTAAAATACGGTGGACTCATGATTTGCTTGTGAAGAGCAAGCAGTGAACATAGCAAATTTTGGTGCGAGGTCAATATCCCTGCAGTGTTATAAAACTACCGATACGTGGAATAGTGGGTAACAGTACGGAGAGGAGCTGTCACAGTGCTGCATTAAGAGCTTGCTCATTAAACGGGGTTAGAGAGCAGTGCGCAAATGAAAGGAGTAACCGTAGCGGAGCGATAGCGAATATCATACAAAGCTAATGAGTGGAAAATGCGAACTCATTTCGGAGGGTTACCTGCTTCTGCACCGAGGAACTGGTATGTTTAAGCCATGTTTGCAAGTGCTGTGAACTGTAATGCGGATGCATATTACAACTTTTTGTGATCTCATAACGTGTAATTTCACGCAGAGGAGCATTCCAAGCGTGAACAACAGAATAAAGCACATCGTTATTTCTCAACTATAACTGGAAATCTGGCCTATTAAACGCGATGTTCTTTTTATATCACAGACGAGAGTGACCATATCCCGTACTGGATAAAAGTACAGTGAACCTAACGTGCCATTGTGGATAAGTTTTACAACTTGCGTCCTACGGACAATACATACTCTTTCAAAGCACCGGATCATTCAAATATCTGCCCAAGACACGTCGAATTTGATAGTATTTATTGTAATAAATTGTCGAGAAGTAGTAAATCGGTAATTAGAAAAGATTATCATATCTTTGAATGCAAGGGCATGTATCAGAATTCGATCTTCGCTAGTCTGAAGCAACCAACGCCTGTTTGTAACCGCACTCAATAAATAAAAGCGAAACTTTGTTTCTTTCTTCGTATATATTTTTTAGAGAAGAATGTGGCACATCTTTCAAGCTGTCTCTCTTTCACGCTGTTGAATTAATTTATTTTCAATTACTTTGGTAATTTTCTCTTCTCAGCTATGAATGTAGTCGAATTAAATCGTGTGATGCCGCGGGAATTAGATTAGGAAATGAGATACTTAAATTAGTAAATGAGTTCTGTTATTTAGGGAGCAAAATAACTGATGGTCGAAGTAGAGCGGATATAAAATGTAGACTGGCAATAGCAAGGAAAGCGTTTCTAAAGAAGATAAGTTTGTAAACATCAGGTATAGATTTAAGTGTGAGGAAGTAGTTTCTGAAAGTATTTGTATGGAGTGTAGCCATGTATGGAAGTGAAACGTGGACGATAAATAGTTTAGACAAGAAGAGAATAGAAGCTTTCGAAATGTGGTGCCACAGAAGAATGCTGAAGATTAAATGTGTAAATCACATAACTAATGAGGAGGTGTTGAACAGGATTGGGGAGAAGAGAAATTTGTGGCACAACCTGACTAGAAGAGGGGATCGGTTGGTAGCACATGTCCTGAGGCATCAAGGGATCACCAATTTAGTACTGGAGGGCAGCGTGGTGGGTAAAAACCGTAGAAGGAGACTAAGAGATGAATACACTAAGCAGATTGAGAAGGATGTAGGTTGCAGCAGGTACTGGGAGATGAAGGAGCGTGCACAGGATACAGCTGCATCAAACCAGTCTCTGGACTAAAGACCACAACAACGATATCTGTCACTAATACGTACTCACACTTTAAATGTGATTCCATTTTTCAGAAGCAAATTTTGTATTCTCTTCGCGTGGTATGCCACCGACAGTTGCTTCTGGACAGCGTTATGCACACAAATTTGACTTTATAACATCCTTCATCTGTAATACTCGGATCAATTATGAATACGGTCCTTATTTAGGTTCTCCATGAATGTTCTAAACTGTTTCAGGTATCGACTGTCTTTAACGGTGTGAATGTGTAAATATTTTGCTGTTAGGAATTGAAGTAATCTGAATCGCTCTCTTCTTCAAAGGGCGCTAACAATGTGCCGTTTGTGGTGCCTATCGCGTTTAATGAATCTAATACCACAAGAACCAATGGGAGTAAGAGTACCTACAAATAATAAAACTATACCGATGATGATCAAAAGACAAACATAAAAAACAATTGTTCTGAAACGCATATTAAGGGGACTTTATGTAGTGTTACGGTCAGGAACATAGTTTCACTGCTTCACATTTTTGCATAAAGTTACAGAAGTCGGGAAGAAATGCTTCAGGGACATATCTTTTGTAGTTTTTCAGTTGTGAGATGTTAAATTTTGACGTACAGTTCAGCATGTGCACAGAAACTCCCCATATCCATCTCTGGGTTCATAGAGTGAATGACGTTCAGCCTAGTGATCGAATGACGTTTCGGTTTTATGGCAGATTACAGCAGAAAGCCAAATAAGGGAATTGATAAAAATGTATTCTCCAAATAACTGTTCGGATCCACATCGTTAATTATGCACATTCCCAATATAAATGAGTACTCAATGCAGTGTGACGCGTAGTGCCTTTTCATAGCAATTAATACGAGCTAGCGTCTTCCATCAGAGGTAAGTCATAGTTACCCCGTAACAGACCTATGATCCGATCCAGTAGTAAGCTGGGAGTATCTACGGCTGTGGCTGAAATGTGCCAGCATCCTACGAGCTATAAAATTCTTAGTAGTGAAAATAATGTGTTTAATGTGTTTTGGAAACAAAACTTTGTGTTACGAACTGCATTATGCAATACACAACTGTTACGGTATACTTTATTAGAGATAATCGATTTCAGTCTAGGGTCAGACTATAATCGAGTCCGAAAACCGCCTCAGCTATACATTTGCGAAATTGGCATAACAGGTATCTGATGTACAATGTTCCATCATTAACGCTGACTGTGATGGAACAATGTACATCTGATGACTGATCTGCTATTTGCACAAAGACATTAAAACTGTATTTGTTGTGAATATTAAGACTTTTATTATTTCTGGTTTAATATGTTTAGTTATTAGTGTGAAGAAGGTGTGAATGAGAAGTAATGTAATAAATGATAAGCTATTAACTTAGTACACGCTAGCATAAGAACTGTTCTCATTCAGAGAGAGTGAATCATACTTTCAGGGAAAATTTGTAAAGTGCAACTAGCCAGTTTACTGGTATGGGGAAACAAGAAAAGTTTTATGATAATTCAGCTATTTAAAGAAGGGACTATTCTGATATTCATTGATTTCCTAAATTTTCTCACACAATAAATTGCTAATACAAACTCTTATGTTGCGATTGGTTAAAGTGGGTTGAATACTGATCTATAATTGGCTGTAATGTATATCAGCTAATAAGAGGACTGTACATTCACGCGTATTTGCTATGCTAAAGAATTGCTTTGTGAAGACTAGTGGAGTTCGGAGGTCAGCTTCACCACTTTTGAACACGTATTAGCTCTGAACAGACATAATTTTGTGGACTTAAAGGTTACACTTGACTGTGGAGTGCCGCAAAGTGAACACAAATATGAGAGAGAGAGAGAGAGAGAGAGAGAGAGAGAGAGAGAGAGAGAGAGAGAGAAAGAAAGGAAAGCACGAAATTACGATTTTCTTTTTTTTTATGTAAACTGTGATTTTTAAATTAACAAAAATGTGATGGCGGACTGTGCAAGTCGAGACCGAAAATTGGATTTTCAAAGGGTTAGAGCTGTAGAATATTTGAGCCAGCATTCTGTCACAGTCAATCCGTTTTGTAATCGTTTGGTAACTAGTTCGCTTAAATACCATAAGCTGGCAGTTACGAGTGACTGCGTGCGTGTGTGTGTGTCGCGATTGTAACATAAAATTAGCATGGGCTTGGCAGTGTTCTATTTTTTCATTTTTTTATTTTTTGGATTAACAGGTAACGAAATATTGAAGTATTCACTCACAAAATACCTTTCAATTCGTAGCTTAGTAATTCTGAAACTAGAATACATTTGTCACAACCCCAAGGCACGGATAGTGCAATGATTCCAGTAGAGATTTTCCATTCGATATACATTTTTCGTTTTCTAACAGGTCAGGTATGTGGTCCGGATTGTACAAGAAGAAATCATCACAAGGAGACAGGATATTTCCTGTAGGACGAAACAATTCATAAGAGCTTCATTACAATTTATACTAGGAAGGTGCACTAGGAAAAATTTATTTCCCGAAGATCGTGGCAATACAGCATTTCAAACATCTACTTATACAAAATTTTAGAATGTTTGGAAAAGATAAAGAGGAATATTTTTAACTCACAAATATGTTACAAGTGGGCCATTTCCCTGCTAGGAATCCAAGATGGTTTGATGCCAGTGTTTTTGAGAGACGGCTTTGACACTGTTGTAATCGAATGTTTCAGAGATATTTCTGAAACTCTCGTCCGTTTATAAGTGGCATCTGCATGCTGATGACTGTTGAATACCCTCATAACGAACGGGTGACTCAAGAATAAGGGCTCCAAATTCAGACAAGCGGGCATCCACCACCTCTAGAGTGTCTATCGATGTCTCGTACACCAAACGCTTCATCTCACCAACCCATAAAAATAAGTCGGAAGAACACGGTGGCCACGGTAATGGCCTACCTGTCTCAAATTGGGGAAAACATTGTCTAAGCTATTTCTGACATTAATGGCAAAATGTGGCTGGCCTGGAACGACAACCGTTGCCTGAATGCTAACACAGCCATCTCCAAACTTTCGGGTAGTACTTCTTGGCGAAAGATGCGGTAATTTCCTCCACCAAGAGTCTTAGGCAGAAGATACGACCCAATCAAATGGTTGTGAACAATAATAGCCTATATTTTGATGATAATATCTATTGATGGTGGAAAACACGACTTGCATTAATTTCTAACTCCCAGAAATGGCAGTTGTGGCTGCTGAATATTCCTACCTTTGTGAGGGCATTCTCCTCGGTAATCAAAGCACACTTTTCGAAGCCAGGAACGTTTGTAACTGACAGAATTCCACGTGATGAAGGAGGGCAGCAGACGACAGGTCTTTTATCTTCTGATACATGTACGCACGTCTCGTATAGGACGTCCCACTCATTGGCGTTGGAGATATTCAGCTTCTTGGCTAGGTGTCACCCGTGGGCTACGGGTAGCGTCTTTGACTCCTGATCGAAACGTTCTGGTTCTCGACTTCGAATGTCGGCACTTGTTGGATTTTGAATAAGAGCCATTAACAAACACGGTCGAAGACTTCTAGCATAAGAAGTCACCCTCGTTCTGCCAAGGGCTTGTCAAAGATGGCACTACGTTGTCCTCAGGGTGCGAAATTTCCACTGAAAGGCGGTAGTGTCAGCAATGATCAACGGTATGAGGAAGCAGAAAACAATGGAGATCACGGTACTAAAGACATATAATTTTTAGCCACAGGACATGTAGCATATGCTGAATAGGTCATGATGATCTTTACTTTGGCTAAAGATTCCAGACTAGTCTCCCATTCGGATTTTGTGGTGGGAACTGCCAAGACGGAGGTGACCAAGAGAAAAGGATTTAATAATGAACGAAAGGGTAACGTTCTACGAACTGAGCCGGGGAATGTCAGAAGTTTGAAATTGCGGGGCAGCTAGCCAATATGGGAAGGGAAATGCAGAGGTTCCCTCTAACTGTAATGGTGGTCAGTGACGTGAAATGGAAGAATACAAGGATTTCTTATCAAACATCAGCAAAAAATGATACGAAGTCACGACTCGTTAAGAACAAGAAGGTAGGGCAGAGAGTGAACTCTTAAGTGATAGGGTTGTTCTCACGAGAATCCACAGCACCCTCAAGCAAAAGATGAAGAGATTGAGAAAGTGTGTGAGGATACTGAGCGGCTTATTTCGTACGTGAAGGGAGATGACAATTTAATATCATGGGGATTGGAATGCTATTGTAGAGGAAGGAGTGGAAGAAAGGATTACGGAAGAATATGGGATTTGTAGCAGGAATAATTGAGGAGAGAGAGAGCTCTGCACTAGATGTCATAATATTCAGGGAGAGATTCCGAAATCAGATAATGGATTGTGAGGCCCACCCAAGAGCGGATACAGTCTCTTATCACAATTCAGTTATGATAAAGAGTAGGCTGAAGTTTAAGAGACTAGTGAGGAAGAATCGCGAAGTGAGGTACGGAAGTACTAATAATGAAGAAATACGCTTGAAGTTCTCTGAGGCTACAGACAATGTGATAATTAATAGCTCAGTAGACATTTAAGTTCAAGAGGAATTGACATAAAAAAAGGGTAATCACAGAAGTTGCGAAGAAAACCGTACGTACAAGGAAGGTCACTGCAAAGAAATCTTTGGTAACTGAAGAAATACTCAGTGAAATTCAAGAATACAGGATACAAGTCCCATAAAATCGAGATAAATAGGAAGTCCAGGGAAACTAACGCGAAACAGTTGTATGAAAAATGTGAAAAAATCGACAAAGAAATGATTGAGGGAAGGACAGAGTGAGCATACAGAAAGTACAAAGTAAAATCGGCGAAATTAAAAGCAAAGGTGGTAATATTAAGAGTGTAATGGAATCTTGACTGTTTCATGCAGAGGAGAGAGCAGATAGGTGCGAAAGAGTTCCTAGAAGGGGGAAGACTTGTCTGACGACTTGATGGGAGAAGAAACAGGAGGCGACAGGGAAGCTGTGTGCTGTTGACTGTCTCTTGCCTTCGTGCGAACTGACTATCCCAGCAAACTCATAAGAGCGCCTACAGTTTCACCTGCGCGTCGAATCACTGAGCAACTCGCCTTTGTCGCATTAACTAACAGAGCCAGAGGAGACGAAAATGGCTCTGAGCACTATGGGACTTGACTTCTGAGGTCATCAGTCCCCTAGAACTTAGAACTAATTAAACCTAACTAACCTAAGGACATCACGCACATCCATGCCCGAGGCATGATTCAAACCTGCGACCGTAGCGGTCGCTCGATTCCAGACTGTAGCGCCTAGATCCGCACGGCCACTTCGGCCGGCCAAGCCAGAGGAGAAGGAAGTGAAAAATGATACATAAAAATCCTGGGGTTGTTTGGGTGTTGTACCCCAGGTTATGATTAAATATCATGCGAAATTTGTAAGTATTTCTTAACGGACTCTTTACCATACTTACGAATCTGCTTATGTTAGGTACATGTTCTCAGAACCTTTCCATCAGGACTGAATGAAATTTTGAAATTAGTTTCTTGTTGTTGGTAGTTATTATCCAATGAATAACTGTTTCGAAAGTCATAAAATTAAAAATACTTGAAATAGCAATTTTGTTTCGTTAGATTCTGTCCTAGATATTTTGTAAACGAAATCGTAAGTTTATAATTCTGCAGGAAATGTACATACAAGTAATTCGACTACAGAAGTGAAATCGATAACATTTAGAACTGTTTGTTAGTGAACCTGTAGTATTTTGGACTGGATTATTTTTGCTAGTAAAATTCTTGTGTATATAGTATTTGAGAAAAAATATTAGAGGAAATGTAAATAAAGTTTACGAAGGAGTGAATTTTAAATATCCATTATCCGTTAAGATGAAAACTAGGTAAAGATCTCTTTAATCAAACACGATACATTCGGTAGTAAACTATGGAATCACCCCGCGTCGATTTGACCTCATCACTCTTGACTTTCATTTATGGGGGCATTTGAAAGCTCTTCTCTACGCAACCCCGGTACCAAATGTAGAGACTCTTCGTGCTCGTATTGTGGACGGCTGTGGTACAATACGCCATTCTCCAGGGCTGCATCAGCGTATCAGGGATTCCATGCGACTGAGGGTGGAGGCATGTATCCTCGATAACGGAGGACATTTTGAACATTTCCCGTAACAAAGTGTTTGAAGTCACGCTGGTACGTTCTGTTGCTGTGTGTTTCCATTCCATGATTAATGTGATTTGAAGAGAAGTATTAAATGAGCTCTAACATGGAAAGTAAGCGTTTCCCGACACATCTCCACATAATATATTTTCGTTCTTTGTGTGTGAGGAATGTTTCCTGAAAGTTTTTTTAACAGCCTGTACTCTGTAATCTGGAACCATATACCTTCATTTCATAGAAACATCTATCCTTGGGTTTCAGGCAGGACTCCCGTTGCGATCGATGCTGAGGTGTCATTCCAATACAACCTCTACAACGCTGTTCGAGTTTACGACGAATACAAAATTGGTTGAGGCATGAACGGGGATTAGGATTGATGACGGGGTTGTGGTAGGGTAGTCCGTGCAGTTGTGCAAAGCCGCTGTGCCAGAGTGGCAGTCCGCCTTTAGCCGCGGAGCAGCTCGGACTTGTTTACGTCCCGGCTGCGAACGTTCGCGGAAGAAGCGGTGTTTACACCGTCGTCAGTCGCGTGTGTTACTGTTTGAATCGAACGCCATGGCACATAATTTCCGAAAAACCACGACACAGTTCACGTTCTGTAACGAGTATGTACGACCGAAGGCTTTCGAAATCGAACGTTTCTTGAGGGACGAAGTGCAACTTAATTACACGGAGATCATTGGAATTCATTTATCAATCGTGAGCAGCACTCTTTACGTAAAGATGATTGACGACGCAGCATGCGATAGGATCATTGAAGCCGCCAAACGAGGATTCCAGTTCCGACACTCCGATGGTCATATTGGCGAAGTTTTAGACGCTCATTCTGGCCTGGGCGTGCGTACGATTCGAGTCTTCGAGCTGCCTTTCGAGGTACCAGAATCATTGGTCACTGAATCGCTCCAGCCATATGGCAGAGTTATCAGTCATACGGCCGAACGTTGGGCAAGTTTTAGCACGTATCCAGTGCTCAATGGTGTCCGACATGTGCGAATTGCCCTTACGAAACATGTGCCATCGTACATCAACATCGGCGACTGTCGAGCTATTGTCATCTATGATGGACAGCCCCGGACATGCTCCGGGTGTGGTGGTGAAGGACATCTTCGATCTGCGTGTATGCAGAGGAGACTCGTGCAACTCCCTAGCGGAGACCTCCAGAATCCGACTACACCAACGTCACTGCCGATGACTTACGTGGCGGCGCTTCGTGGGGAGGTGACGCCGAGGTCGGAACACACTATCGAACCGACGCCGCAGTTGATTGAGGCGCCTTCGGACCCCACTGACGAAGGAATGGCTCCGACAAACCTCCAATCCCAGACATTACAGGTGGTGCAAAAAGAGGTTGACAGCGTCACAACAGGCATGGAGGCAGAAGTGGAACGGCCCCAGGGCGTTGTGGCGACGGCGAGACTGCAGGAGATACAAGATTCACCGACACCAGAGGCCGAGGTGAGGGCCCGCAAACAACGCTCGCCAAAGCGCCGCAAGAAGCGCCGACTAAACTCTTCGGAGACGCTATCTTCTCTTCTTGGAAGCCCAGAGCAGACTAACACTATGGACCTGTCTGACTTGGAACCACAAGCTTCCGATGTCGCAGACCATATGAATTCGGACAGTGAAAAGATGTCATGTCGCTCAGACGACGCATCCGCTCAGGGGCCTGCTACCCCTTCTGCGGTGGAGTCTAAAGCTGCGAAAGAACAACAGCTATCACTCATCAATGCTGCACAGGAAAATTTGGAGCACCACAATGATATCAGCTGGTATGAGCAGGACGACGAAATCACCGATGCGGACCATTCTACTGGTGGGGACTCGCATCCGTCTGCATCTCAAGAAACCTAATACCGCAAGGACACGTCCGTCGGGCGACCCTCTGCGGATGTGCAAAGGGACTGTCGATACGGTGCAACTTTGTCATTTTAACATCATGTGGAGATGACAGCTACTCGACCCCAGGCATACAGAATAGGGACAGTGAATGTAAATACCATTAGATCGCCCGTTAAACAGCAGTTGTTTAGGGACATGATATACGCGTCGGATGTGGATATACTGATGGTACAGGAACTCTACATTCCTGAGTTCCAGGAAGTCCATGGCTACATCTCCTACACCTCGCCGCACTCGAACAACGACAGTGGAACGGCAATATTGGTCCGGGACGGGATTCCGGTTCGCGACCTGGCTTATCTACCTTCGGCACGAGGACTGGCGATAACTGTTAATGGAATTCGCATTCTCAATGTTTATGCCCCTTCCGGCACCGACAACAGACGGGCGCGTGCGAGATATTATTCGGAAGAGATTGTGCCCTTATTTACCGGCAGATTCGATCATTTCATTATAGGTGGTGACTTCAATTGTGTTTTAGCCCAAAAAGACCAGACTCCACAATACAATACCTGTCGTGAATTGCATGTGCTATGCCGGGATCTGGAGTTAAGCGACACCTGGGACATGATTCATAGGAACCGTGAGGGATATACTTTTTATACCAGTCACTCAGCGAGCAGACTCGATCGAATATATGTTTCGGTTGGCCTACAGGATAAGGTGCTCGACGCGGAACGATGGCCTGCGGCATTTACTGATCATCTGGCTTACATTTGTACCATAGCACTCCCTAGGCAAAGTGTGTGGAGAAGCCGCGGGACATGGAAGCTCAATTCGTCACTTTTGGCAGACACCGAATGTCGTCAGAGAGTCGAGCAGGTATGGGCCACATGTCAGCGCCGTCTACCAACATATACCTCCGTGCTTCAATGGTGGCTCGAGTGTACTAAGCCGGCAATAAGAAGAGCGCTCATACAGGATGGTCGGGATAAGACGAGATGGCAAAGAGACACTCTTGATTATTATTACACCATGCTTCGTGAGCTGTCCTTCCAGGTGCCGTCTCCAGAACATCAAGCGGAAGTTCATCGTGTCAAGGCACAAATCCTATCGATCACGCGACGACGACTGGGTGGCATCCCAATACGGGCACGATGTCTCGACACCATCACTGGGGAACGTACCTCGATGCACCATGTGTCGCGGGAACATAAACGTTACCGCCGGTCATTGGTAACAGTGCTCCACGGTTTAGATGGCCGTCAACTGACAACACAACAGGACATTGCAAATGAATTTTTAGAGCATTTCCGCCACCTCTATGCCGGTACACCGACGGACCGTCTCGTGGGGGAAGAGATACTGCAACATCTGCAAACGACACTGACAGAGACGGATAAGGTAGCGCTTATGGAGCCACTCACAGAAGACGATATAAAGGTGGCACTCAAAAAAGGAGCGGCCCATAAATCACCAGGGCCAGATGGGATTACGCTAGAGTTTTATCGAAAATTCGTGGACATGATGATGCCACAGTTGGTGTCGATGTACAATGAGGCGATGCGTCCGGACATGCGCCTACCGTCGGATTTTGTAACGGGCTTTCTTCTTCCCATCCCGAAGATGGCGGGGAGTCGCAATGTTAATCAATATCAGCCTCTCACTATGCTAAACACCGATTATAAAATCTTTGCAAGACTACTAACGTCTCGTCTCAAGCTGGCGATATCCAGGACAATATCCCCTGATCAGGCTTGCCTAGGGGTGCGAAGCAACATCTCCTCGGCGTTAAGTGAATACCGTGACGTTATCGCCCTTGCGGAAACGTGTAAAATGCGAGCAGCGATGATATCTGTGGACTTCGATCGTGCGTTCGATAGGATAAACCATGACTTCTTGGCGTCAGTCATGAGCCGAATGGCGATTCCACCTGTTTTCATCTCCATCGTTATGAGGCTAATACGAGGGGCTACATCGAAGGTGATTGTAAACGGCCGGGAAGCGGGCTCGATTCCCATTAACAGCTCAGTCCGACAAGGGTGCCCACTCTCCATGATGCTGTTTGCGGTAGCGCTTGAGCCGCTGATGTGTGTTATGAGGCGTTCACTTACTGGGATAGTGCTTAATGAGAACTCTTTCGTTTGCCGCGCATATGCGGACGACATGATCCTCCTTGTCAGATCAGGACATGAAGTGCGTCAGGCTGTTGAACATCTAGACTCTTACGGGAAGGCGGCAGGCAGTGTCGTTAACATGACGAAATCCAAAATTATGCACATTGGACGGGGTCTGGAAGACGTATCGGGACCGTTTCAGACGGTGGAATCGCTGAGATGTCTGGGGATTACATTTACCTGTTCACTACGGCGGTCGGCGGCGGCGAGTTCTCGGCGGCTTCTGCAGAATGTTCGTCTGACGATACGCAACAACTCACTGAGAGCCATTGACATGATCCAACGTGTGGCATACACCATCGTTCACATAGCGTCACGACTGCCCCATTTAGCGCAGATCCTACCAATACCGAAGGGTATTGCAGATCGCCTCATGGCTGCCTTTGGTTACTATGTTAGTACTGGGATGTTATTTAAGATCGAATATGATACGTTAACGCTACAGTTCCGGAACGGTGGCCTCAACCTCACAAACGTGAGAAACAAAGCTCTGGCGCTTTACATGCGAGCGATGATACGAAATTGGCAACAAAGAAGGCATACCATAACGTCAGCTCTGATAGAAGTACTTGTTCCGCCTTCGTACGAACCCCCTATTGCGATGGGCAATATTTCGCCTTCTCTTGCACACATTGCCTCGTTTCTTGTTGATTACAATTATGTTCGTCTGAAAGTACCTTCGACGAGAATACCCACGACTCGGGAGATCTATAGATGCTTGATGGATCATCATGGCCGCAATATCATGGAATTCAAATACCCGTCGAGAACGTGGAACCACATTTGGTGTGCAGTGCATACTCCATTACTGTCAACAGCAGCGAGATCGATGTGGTATATTCTTATAGACCGTAAACTTGTGACCAGGAGTCGATTACATACAATTCATATGGCCGATTCTCCTCTTTGCACCAACTGTGGACTGTTAGCAACGGAAGAACATGGTTTAATGTGTGGCGCCGCGAGGGACGTCTGGATGCTGACGCGTCGAATACTGGCCTTCCTTCAGCGCACTAACTACACAGAAATCACATCGGATGTACTTTTTCTACCGGACAAGACCTTTTTTCCCAAACAAAAGACATATGCGGTCAATTGGATCGCTGGACATGCGACGAAATATTTGTTTTCGTACGATATTAAGTCCGTGATGGATTATTGGATGTATTTACAAGAACAACACGAGCTCATACGGAGTCATACGAAATACAGGACTTACTTTTCCAATTTTTTAGGAAGTGTTTTTCACAATCCTCCCGATAGCTGGGGGGTCCGCCCGTGACTAGGATTGTCATTTACTTTATTGCTGTTACAAAAAAAATTGAATAAATAAATAAATAAATAGAAAATAGGGCGGCCTTTGTGTTGATTTTTTGGTTTCTAAATTGTTTTTGCTGTCCCGATACTTTTCTTCTCCCTAGGACAGCACAATTGTACGAATAAAGAATGTTTGTTTACCCTGCCTTCCTAAAAAAAAAAAAAAAAAAAAAAAAAAAAACATGGATAGAGCTTTGGGTTAGGATGCAGGGGGACGAGGTTTCGATACTGGGTTCAGACGCATATTTTTTTTTTTATTTACCAATTTCATTCTGACATTTCATATTGTAATATACAACGTTTCTATTTTTGTAACGCTGAACATAACAAATACGTGGTTAGACAAATAAGAAATAGACAGTTCAAACAAATGACCTGTCATAGGGCAGAATAACTACAAAAACAATATCAATTTCGAGATTTCAAATATGGTAGCACAGTACAATAACACAACATCTACTTGTCATTTATACTACATATAACATGAGCGCTCAGATGTCACAAATTAGCAACCAGTG
This sequence comes from Schistocerca gregaria, assembly GCF_023897955.1. Lineage (NCBI taxonomy): Eukaryota > Metazoa > Arthropoda > Insecta > Orthoptera > Acrididae > Schistocerca > Schistocerca gregaria. The sequence goes on from NC_064925.1 coordinate 255,173,472, forward strand.
ACAATAATAATGTCCGTATTAATGACAACATCACCTCCACAACAGGGTGCTTTGTATTCAGAACAACAGATGCTCAAAGCGACCTCCCTGCACGTCCAAACATTGCGCAACCCACCGGATCATACAGCTATGGACCCTTCGCAGCATAGCTGCGTCCACGGTAACAGGAGCAGCATGAACACGCGCTACCAGTTTTTCGACATCCATCGGTATATATATATATATATATATATATATATATATATATATATATATATATATATATATATATAAAAAGTGGCGAGGTGCTTAGCGCATCTGCCTTCTGAGCAGGAGACCCGGGTTCGAATTCCCACCTTGGTGTTCATATCTACATGTCGTCGGTTTGCCTATATGTTTGATAGTGGTGGGCTTGGGCGATACCGGTGTCACAGGTACTGCTCATTTATCAGTTTCGTTCGGCAGCCATACTAGCAAATCTGAGGTGTATGCTTTACCACAATGTTGTATGTGTATTGTTACAGCACACATCCCGCCAACCCTGCGCATGTGATCTGGTCGTACGTACGCTCTGTGAATATGTTGAAGATCCACGCATTAAGTAGTGAAAGATAAAAGCGTTCAAAAGCAGCGAGAAACAGATTACGCAAAGGAGAAGTTTTTATAAACCTACTTTGCTACCGGTACGACAGAGCTCAGAAATAACGTCCGAGATAACGGTTTCTTTTACGATTGGGTTTGGTGGGTGGAAAGGAAACAGAACACACCTAAAATGTCTATTCCTGACACGACGAGATTCCAGTCGTGTGTGAAGATGTTGTGAAAAGTGCTGTGCGATGAAAGATACAACCGTGGGAATTGGCCGACTTCATAGTGGCGTTTTTGATGGGCTGCCCATCAGTACAGGAGATGACTGCTCCAGTTGTGAACAGGCTTCCTAGAATTCTATGCTTGCCTTGTGGCCGAGCGGTTCTAGGCGCTTCAGTCCGGAACCACGCTGCTGCCACGGTCGCAAGTTCGAATCCTGCCTCGGACATGGATGTGTGTGATGTCCTTAGGTTAGTTAAAGTAGTTATAAGTCTAGCGTACTGATGACCTCAGATATTAATTCCCATTGTGTATAGAGCCATCTGAACCATTTCTGAATCGAACTGTGTTACGAAAAGAGTTAGGTTTATTAGACGACTGGCTGTATTTCCTTCAGTGGCTTCAGTATTAGGCCATATGGTGAAATATATACAATACGTTTTTATACCACATACGCCTCACACAGAAAATGAAGCTGCCTACGTCTGCGAATGGTTTTCCGCTCCTCGATCTCTGTCTCTCGTAAGTTTCGCTTCCCCACATGATCCCCAGTGAAGTGCTTTTACCGTTTGTGTATTATGTCATGGTACCTGCAAATTTATAGTGAATAGGAGTTGCAGTTATACTGTTTATTTGCTTCTCATCGTTGTTACGGGTCGCCCATGCTAGGTATCTGTAGTTTCGGTGTATGGCTGTTACTATACGTTAATGACACAGCTGTTGCTTCATCCTATCCTGACGCAGACCTCAACTGTTGGGAGGGCAGCGAAGCTGCGAGTTAAAAACCTGCTTTTACACTGGAGCGACTGAAAGCGAACACAAGCGATTGTGCACTCGCAGGCAATTCACCGCTGGTCACTACCATTCTCTTTGAACGCTGTGGTACGGTTTTTCGCGAGCTAACAATCGACGCACCGAATACAACACTAAGGATTTACAGCCACGACACAAAACTTTGATATCGAATAGGATTATCTTTCACGGCGAACCTGACGATGTAAGCAAAATGACGTGGGAACGGTATCAGTTTGTAGTTAGTACACAACTACATCGTTACAGCAATTAGCCTCTCATAGCCGCTATCGAAGAAAAAAAAAAAAAAACCAATTGACCTTACAGTACACAAGTACAGCGGTGGATAAGGAAAATGCATCGCAGGTAAGCTGTGGATGTCCACTTATCAACCAAAAAATTGTGACCACCGATCTGCTATCAATATAATCCCGTACAGGCGACAGCAGCGTCACCTGGCAAGGAATGACTGCCAGTCACACGCAAGGCGCATGTCGTATCAGTGAGCGTGCTGCCCGTGTGTAGATTGGAGAAGGAATGCGACCGATATGAGTTTAACTGAGGGCAGATTACGGTGGTCCCGAGGCTCGGCATGAGCATTTCGGAAATTGCACGGCATGGCAGGAGTTCAGGGAGTGCTGTGGCGAGTCTTCAATACATGGAAAACCAACGTCCAGACGTTGTACGGTTGGGCGGCCACCCCTCATTTCGATGTCGGACTTATTGCGCTCGGGAGGGTGGTAAAACGGGACAAGCAGCGAACTGTGGCGGAACTAACATCTGGCTTTAATGCTGGATAGAGTACAAGAGTGTGTGAGCACACAGTGCACCAAACACTTGTAACGATGGGCCTCCACAGCCGACGATCCATGCATCTGCCGATGTTAACACCACGACATCCGCAACTACGACTGAAATGGGCACATGACTATGGGCGCTGGACGTTGGCACAGTACCAGACCGTTGCATGGTCTCACGAATCCCGATACCTTCTTCATCATACCGGTGGGAGGGCGCGAATCCGTCGCCTTCCAGGGGAACATTTCCTTGACACCTTTGCAGAGCGGTGGACATCAGCTAGCTGCAAGTCCATAATGCTCTGGGGAAAATTCACGTGGGCATCCATGGATCCAGTGGGGCTCGTGCGAGGCAGCACGACCTCGTAGAATTCTCGTTCATTGGATGCAGACGATGTACACCCCCTTCATGGCGGTCATGTTTCCTGACAGCAATGGCATTTTTCAACAAGATAATGCACGATGTCACAAGGACAGGAGTGTGATGGAATGGTTCGAGGAATACAATGGAGAGTTCCAATTGATGCTCTGGCCCCCCAACTCCCCAGATCTGAAGCCGATTGAAAACACCTTTGATGAGATTGAAAGTGGAGTCAGAGCTCGTCATTCTCCTCTTCGAAATTTACGGGAATTAGGGGACTTGTGTGTGCAGATGTGTTGCCAACTTCCTCCAGTTCCTCCAGCGAATCAAGGCCACATTGCTTCCACGCCACGACGCGTCGCTATTATTATCCATGCCAAAGTTGGACATACCGACTATTATGTAGGTGTTCGTAACGTTGTGGCGGACCAGTTTATTATCAAGTGGTTGAGCGTATCCTCGTGACATATCATATAACAACTCACGATAAACCGACCGAAACTCCTTCACAACCATGTGCAATGATTTTGTGGTCGAACAAATAGCGAAAATTGAGTGGAGGTAGTGCGTTTCACACTTTGTTGCAGCTCTAGTATTTCTTAGTGTTATTCCAAAAATTAGCACATATATCGGTTAACGGTTTTCGCTGGCTTCTTATTACAGATGAGGAGAAAATTTAAAAGCCGAAGACCAGCAAAACCCGACTACAGGCTAGCATCTACAATGTGATTATTTGTGTCCGGAGACACTTACATTAGCACTTGTTTTTCATTTCGATATCAGATGGTTTCTGATATCTGCAGTGATACCAAGGATTTTATTGAAGTGAAATGAAATGTCGTGTGACGAGGGCCTCCCGTCGGGTAAACCGTTCTCCTGGTGCAAGTCTTTCGATCTGACGCCACTTCGGCGACTTGCACGTCGATGGGGATGAAATGATGATGATTAGGACAACACAACACCCAGTCCCTGAGCGGAGAAAATCTCCGACCCAGCCGGGAATCGAACCCGGGCTCTTTGGATTGACAGTCTGTCGCGCTGACCATTCAGCTACCGGGGGCGGACTTTATTGAAGTAGGTCAGGAAGATAATGTCAATAAACTGATTCATGAAATGCAAAATACACATAGAACATGCCGAATGATAAAGTTTGCTGTATAGTTTGTGGAGTACACATAGCGTGATCCCTGGTAACACTTTTTTTATTTACCTTGAACAATCTCTAACGTAACAGTGATACAGCAGCCATGTGATTACTGATAACATTAACGTAAGCAACGAGAACGATCATGTCTTTCTTACCTGATGAAAGAGTCTGATGAATTTACCGTCTGTACCTCGTCACCAACCGTACCTTTGAGTGTTCCCGGAATTTTATACCAATCAGCAACAGTAACAGCTCGGCACTGTTGTCGGCTACATTTTCTGCCGTCGGCATAGCTACAGCAACGTAAGACTGTTAACTACAAAGAATAACTAATATTGTACAGGCATTACCCAGAGGCATTTCTTTCACAGGCTTTAATGACTAACTTTCTTGAATAATAACCTTCAATAAAACTTGTAGTAAACTTGTGTTGTCATTGGCCTCAGACATTATTACCAAGGAGGGTCCCTTTCCTTTCCACGCAATCGCCAAGTGTCGTAAAAATATGAAACGTAATTAACTATTTACCGCCAATTTTGTTTATTTGTTAATGAGCAGTCTACATTTTGCATCCTCAGTGACTGTTCATTCATCTATTTCGTAACACAGGCTCAACTAATATGCAGTCCCCAGCTCCTGGTCATGCCGTAGCGTTCTTTCTTCCCGCGCCCTGGTTCTCGGGTTCGATTCCGGGCGGGGTCAGAGATTTTCTCTGCCTCGTGATGACTGGGTGTTGTGTGATGTCCTTAGGTTAGTTAGGTTTAAGTAGTTCTAAGTTCTAAGGGACTGATGACCACAGATGTTAAGTCCAATAGTGCTCAGAGCCATTTGAACTAATTTGCAATTGGTAGTATTAACTTCACTCACTTAAGGTATTGTAAAGTTTCACTGTCGAAACTAATGCATAAAGATACAGAACAAATTAAAAGTCCGTAATTTCATTTACTCTGTGTATAACTTAGAGAGTGATTTCTACTGGCTTGGTAAGTATTTTATTGGTCTGATATTGAAAGTAAATCAGTTACTCAATTGCTTAAAGTAAACTGTATTCAGTCTAGCAATAATGACAAGTAAACTGTTGGTCTTTTTCCATACTTTGCATTACATTACGCTGAGGTTACGGAAAGTCAATTTTTATGTAACAAAGTTTCAGTTACAGTTAGTTATTTATTTAACCAGGAACGTCATTTAACTTTACTTTCAAAATTTAGTATTTCGTAACAAGTGACTTTGTGCATTTGTGCTGTGTATCCCCGAAGCACTTACGTATCTATATTCTTATATCAGAAACATTATATTCTGTTCGCAACACGTCACCACTCACGCAACTCATGTTGACAGCAAAACTAAAAGAGAAAGCGGATGAAAACTACCTGTACTGCTGAAACCAGTGTGGGGAGAACGCGTAACTCCTTTGATGGTTCGCCGAAAACTGGCAGAACACGACTGAACACTAATCAATGCGAAACAAACACTGCCGAACGTCGTTAGCTTGCACGCGCCTGGCGTTTACACCAGAGAGAATTCTCGTTCGCTGTTGCACGTTCGCTTGTGTTCGCTTCGGTGTAAAGAGGGCTTAAATGTGCCAGGAAAGGACCATAAGAGCTGCTGATTTGCAGCACCAGCGAACGACTACTACTGTACTTGATTATGTGTGATTTACGTTCCGTGCGAAGGAGACCCAGATGAGGTGACAACAAACATCAGGGAGCGCGTTGCGTAACCGTTTAGTTACTCATTAAAGTGTCCCACTCACACAAGCGACAAATCGGATTCAGTCGGTCGCTCGTTTCGAACCCGGCTCACTCGAGCGATTTACCTAGCACCAACAAGCAGTTGTTCGAAGTCTTCTCACTTGCTAGATGTTGCTATGGAGAAGGAGCAGCTTTGCTTACCCGCAGTGGCAGTAAATAATCCTATGCTAACACTTTAAAAAAGTAAAAGAAATATAAAACTAAATAAATACATAAAGAGAAACTAAAATGTGATGTAATCTCCCCCTTCCTAATCGGCCTACTGGATTGCGATAAACTGACTGTGATCGCGTATGCCTAATGAAATTTTACAATAATTAAGTCTATCGTTACCGACGAAAAGTAATATCGGTTAGTAGGAGGAAAGTGTACTAAAGACTCTTCTGAAGAAAGAATCTATTCTAAAACTACTCCAAAAACTGATAATTATGAAGTGGTGGATCATACTGCAATTTATTACGAACCACATATGGGGGAAAAGAGGAGGAGGAGGAGATTAGTGTTTAACGTCCCGTCGACAACGAGGTTATTAGAGACGGAGCACAAGCTCGGATTAGGGAAGGATGGGGAAGAAAATCGGCATTTGCCTGAAGTGATCTAGGGAAATCACGGAAAACCTAAATCTGGATGGCCGGACGCGGGATTGAACCGTCGTCCTCCCGAATGCGAGTCCAGTGTGCTAACCACTGCGCCACCTCGGTCGGTAGGGGGGGGGGGGGGGGAAGAGCACCACGTAATATCTAATACAAAAAATACTAATTAGCAAAAATAGGATGTTTATAAGGTCGTTAGCCCACTTGGGTAATGAATATCCAAAAGAAGAGAATGGAAAGAAAATTAAGGAAACAGTCACGACAGAGAAGGTTGTCACACTGTTCCACAACACAATAATTCACGAGAAAATAAATAAATCAGGAAGCACTGTAAAGTTAAATGAAGTTCCTGGTTAAATAAATAACTGGCTGTAACTGAAACTTTGTTACATAAAACTGATTTTCCGTAACCTTAATGTAACGTATCGCAAAGTATGAAAAAAGACGAACAATTTACTTTTCATTTTTGCAAGACTGAATAAAGTTTACTTTCAACATTATACCAATAAAATACATACCATTCCACATTCGACACATTTTAGATTGGCACCAGTAATACCAGCCGCCCTCTCCCACTACCAAAATTTCCATAAAAAATCGAACTACCACTCGTAAAACAGCCCCAGACGACTGATACCTTCCAGACGGGTAAGCATTAAGCCTTTATGGCTGAAGACGCAAAAGCTCAATTGTGTGGTTTTACTAGTTTCGGATTATTCGCACACAGCCTGTGAGTTCTACAATAATATGATTTTATAGGTATACTGAATCTGGATGCTGTCAGGGAATTGTGTTGCGAGTATAGTTAGTAGTAAAGAAATAAGAAATTAAAAAGTCGTGCTTGGTGCTCACGTTTTATTACATGAGCAGCACAAATGCAACAAATGCAGTAAGCGATAAACGTTCGTTTCATTGTATTGTGAGTGATTTGGGGTGAGGGGGGGGGGGAGGAGTGATTGTGGGAAGCAAAAATTTGGAAAAGTATTGAAATTATGCTTTATTGGAAGTCGCTAAGAGTTGTCATTATGAAATACTGGATGAATATAGTCATGTAACATACGCACCGTGACTGCGATGTCTCAAGACTAACGTTGTGCTCTACCAATACTACGGTTCGGTACTTTCGGTAGAGTACGCAAATAACGTAGTAAATGTTAGGATTACGGGAAGTATTGGTAGAACTGGTAGAGAAAGAAATGTAAATGAGTGTGTGAGAGAGAAACAGGAAGCTGACAACTTCTCTCTGTTTTCTATTTGTTTGTCTGTTTTCCACAGAATTAGAATCACACGTCATTCAGTGTTAATCCACTATGAATTTTATTTCCATACAAATTTGAAATTGCATTTTACAAGTAATAGTTGAACTTCTGCGCTCATATGTAACCAAAGCAATTAATTTTGATATCTGTTTAGTTTACATTCACAGACATAAAAAATCCATATAATTATTGTTGTTATTTTTTACTCAATAGAATGTTCTTTGTCGTGATCAATTGTTCATCTTAATACTGATAAGCGCAAAAGCTGTTTTCGAATAAGGGAAATATGTTTTATGTAAGTTCGACGTAGTATTGAAGTGATGTTTGATATTACTTCGTTTGCCGTTTTTTTCATTTTATATTACATTTCTTTATTTCACATGGCCATATTGTTTTTTATGTTTACTACAATATCCCTCTGTTTCACGTTACAAAATTAACTGTTTTCAGATAAAACTTTAACTAAACACTGACAATTTCGATTTTGCTACGAATACTTTTAATTTTTAAGTAACACAAAGAAGGATAACTATATAGATCAAAACTGTTCAGTAGATTCCGCGGGCCTCTTTATATTCTCAATTTCTGCACGATTCACCGCTTCTGGTTGCTATGAGAATGTAGTATGACACTGATCGCTTAGGCATACAAAGTGATCAAAGCGATAGAAAAGAGGTAGCCCCCTAGTAGATAAGCAAAGCACTTATCTTATAGGTAACGATCTTGACTGAGCGAAGTTGCTAAGAAGCCTACGGCAATATACACTACTTACGAGATTCTATGGTAAACTACCGTAGCACTACAACTCTACTCAAGATGAAAACATTGTTTCTAATAATTTAAAGTAATTTGATACTTCTTATGAGAATCTTATGATAAAACGTCAAATTTTTATATTCAATCAATAATTTCATGAATTCAGAAAATCAAAATTTTGTTGCCCCTTGGAGCCCTTAAAGAGGCAACTTGTAACTAGGATTGGTGGACCGTTTAACCCACTTAGTAATACCAATATGTTCTCAACATTAGCAGCAACGCCGCTTTCAATTTTACTTCTCTGAACGGTTTGTGGTCCCTGTCTATGTTACCCTAGTAGCCATGAAAGAAGAATCGAAAGCAAAATCGAATATGTACTAGATGACGATGAGTTTGGCTTTAGGAAAGGTATAGGGATCAGAGAGGCAATTCCCACGTTGTGGTTGGAAGCTAAACTGAAGAAAAAGCAAGACACGTTTACAGAGTTTGTCGACCTGGAAAAGCGTTCGACAATCTCAAATGGTGCACGATATTTGAAATTCTGATAAAAATAGGGGTAAACTGTGGGGAAAGGTGGGCAAAATAAGTACCTACAGGTGCCAAGAGGGAATAATAAGAGTGGAAGACCAAGAGCGAAGTAGTAGTTCGCTCCTTCTGTTCAATCAACACATCGAAGAAGCGCCGGCCGCGGTGGTCTCGCGGTTCTAGGCGCACAGTCCGGAACCGTGCGACTGCTACGGTCGCAGGTTCGAATCCAGCCTCGGGCATGGATATGTGTGATGTCCTTAGGTTAGTTAGGTTTAAGTAGTTCTAAGTTCTAGGGGACTGATGACCATAGCAGTTGAGTCCCATAGTGCTCAGAGCCATTTGAACCATTTTGAAGAAGCAATGATGGAAATAAAAGAAATGTTCATGAGCAGAATTAATATCCAAGGTGAATGGATATCAGTGATAAGTTGCTATCCTCTGTGAAAATGAATGATAATTACAGTGTCTGTTGGAGAGAATGGTTCTAATTAGTACAGAATATGAATTGAGAGTAAGTCGAAGTAAGAAGAAAGTAATGGGAAGTAACAGGAATGAGAACAGTGAGAAACTTAACATCAGTATTAGTGACGACGAAGCAGATAAAGTTAAGGAATTCTGCTACCTGGGCAGCAAAATAACCCAAGACAAAGAGAGCAAGGAGGTCATCAAAAGCAGACTAGCACTGGCAAAAGGATATTCTTGGTAAACAGAAGTCTAGGCGTTAATTTGAGAGAGAAATTTCTGGAAATGTGCATTTTAAGCACAACATTGTAAGGTAGTGAAACATGGACTGTGGGAAAAGCGAAAAAGAAGAGAATCGAATCATTTGAGATGTGCTGCTACAGGAGAATACTAGGAAAATTAGGTAGACTTCATCAAAACAAAGAATGAGAATCGACCAGGAAAGGAATATACAAAAGCACCGACAAGGAGGGCAGGAAGGTAGGACAGGTGTTAAGGTGTCAGAGAATCACTTCCATGGTACTGGAGGGAGCCGCAACAAACCGGTCAGAAGACTGCAGAAAAAGTGGGCGTAGGCAAAGGCAGAATACACAACAGCGATTAATAACTAGACACAATCGCAGGCAGGCATCCAAACCGCCACATACGGCCGTTTCCTAGCACGCCATTCATCAAATAACTACGACTGAAGAGCAGTCGGTGGCTGTGAACTTCGTCTGCTCACATACTCTGTAATCCGTCGCTAGCGCTCTACAGTTTTTATCTTCTAGATTTCGCTCTAGAGCCGCCGAAGTTATTTCGCAATGTCTTAACAGATGTCCTATGATCCCACCACTTGTTATTATCACTGTTCTCCATATGCTCCTTACCTCGTCGGTTCTGCAGAGTACCTTCTCACATTCCTTACATTATCAGCCGTCCTAATTTCTGACAACCTTTGTAGGATCACATCCCAAATTCTACGAATCTCTTTTTCTTCCAGTTTCCGAACCGTCCATGATTACTACCGTATAATGCTGTGCTCCAAAGATACATCTCAGAAGCTTTTTCCTCAAAAGAGCGGCGATATTAGATATTAGTACGCTACTGCCCATTAAGATTGTTACACCACGAACATGATGTGCTACAGACGCGAAATTTAACGCATAGGAAGAAGATACTGTGATATGCAAATGATTAGCTTTTCAGAGCATTCACACGAGGTTGGCGACACCTACAACGTGCTGACATGAGGAAAGTTTCCAATCGATTTCTCATACATAAACAGCAGTTGACCGGCGTTGCCTGGTGAAACGTTGTTGTGATGCCTCGTGTTAGGAGGAGAAATGCGTACCATCACGTTCCCGACTTTGATAAAGGTCGGATTCTAGCCTATCACGATTGCGGTTTATCGTATCGCGACGTTGCGGCTCGCGTTGGTCGTGATCCAATGACTATTAGCAGAATATGGAATCGGTGGGTTCAGGAGAGTAAACGGAACGCCGTGCTGGATCCCAACGGCCTCGTATCCCCTAGCAGTCGAGATGACAGGCGTCTTATCCGCGCGGCTGTCACGGATCGTGCAGCCACGTCTCGATCCCTGAGTCAACAGATGGGGACATTTGCAAGACAATAACCATCTGCACGAACAGGTCGACGACGTTTGCAGCAGCATGGACTATCAGCTCGGAGACCTTGGCAGCGGTTACCCTTGACGCTGCATCACAGAGAGGAGCGCCTGCGATGGTGTACTCAACGATGAACCTGGGTGCACGAATGGCAAAACGTCATTTTTTCGGGCGAATCCAGGTTCTGTTTACAGCATCATGATGGTCGAATTCGTGTTTGGCGACATCGCGGTGAACGCACATTGGAAGCGTGTATTCATCATCGCCATACTGGCGTATCACCCGGTGTGATGGTATGCGGTGCCATTGGTTACACGTCTCGGTCACCTCTTGTTCTCACTGACGGCACTCTGAACAGTGGACGTTAAATTTCAGATTTGTTACGACCCGTGGCTCTACCCTTCATTCGATCCCTGCGAAACCCTACATTTCAGCAGGATAATGCACGACCGCATGTTGCAGGTTCTGTACAGGCCTTTCAGGATACAGAAATTGTTCGAATGCTGCCCTGTCTAGCGCATTCTCCAGACCTCTCACCAATTGAAAAAAATCTGGTCAATGGTGGCCGATCGTCTGGCACGTCACAGTACGTCCGTCACTACTCTTGATGAACTGTGGTATCGTGTTGAAGCTGCATGGGCAGCTGTACCTGTACACGCCACCCAAGCTCGGTTTGACTAAATGCCAGGCGTATCAAGGCCGTTATTGCGGCCAGAGGTGTTTGTTCTGTGTACTGATTTCTCAGGATCTATGGACGCAAATTGGGTGAAAACGTAATCCCATGTCAGTTCTAGTATAATATATTTGTCCAATGAATACCCGTTTATCATCTCTATTTCTTCTTGGAGTAGCAATTTTAATGGCCAGTAGTATATATTCTTTTGATGTGGAATTCTCTCTTCATCTTCGTTAATTCATTTTTCTTATATCGTGCTTTATTTTGCTTCCAAGGTATCAGATTAGCTGCGAATCTATTTCTTGATTACCAACTGTAATGCTAAGTGCACCGTTAATCTCATTTTTGCTGGTCCTCATTAGCTTCGTATTTCTTCGGTCTACCCTCAATCTATTTTCTGTATTGCCCAGATTGTTCATTCCATTTAGTAAGCCGTTCAGTTCTTTCTTTCACTGAGGATAGCAACGCCATTAACGAAACTTATCACTAATGTCGTTTCACCCAGAATTTTACTCCAATTTTATTTCCGTTACTGCTACTTCGATGTATAGAATGAACAGTAAGGGCGAACGATTAGATCGCTTTCTTTCACCCATTTTAATTGAACACTTCGTTCTTGGTCGGAGTATAGTTCCGTATAATTGTGTGTTTCCATGCGCTAGAGGTGACATTAGACTTGTCGTTCGGCCATATTCGTTTTTATTTCCTACGATTTCCTTAAATTACTTCAGGTGATCAGTCGAACCCAATGTTCACCCCCTTCCAGATCGTGCAAGTAGAGCACCTCTAATGATATTACTATAAAAGACGTATTCAACACTGGACTTCGTTTCTTTTCTTGATTGACGTCACTGTAATTTTCACAAACAGTAATTACTTGATGTTTCGCTTCGCCTTTGGTGGTGCCGAGAGCGCAATACAGCGAGGGAAGCAGCGCCGCCTGTAAAGGCTTCACTTGGCACGGCACACAGGCCGCGGGCCAGAATTTGCCTCCGGAACTGTTCACCTGGCTGACAATGGCCGCAGGCTGTAAAGTGCCGCCCCGGAAAGTTGTGTCCGCAAGTTAAGTTAGTGCCCTGGCCGGCCCACAGAGGGCTTGACCCGGCCGCGGGTAATTCAGCAGACTTCACAGACAATGGGCACCAGCGACCCTCTCACAGTCAGTTCCCTCTCTGCCACAGCTGGGCCTCATTCCACGTCGCCGTGATTGGAGTACTGGCGGCTGCCATCTAACTTGGCACTTCTCGTGGCAAAGGGTGACTAGTGGATGGATTTTAGTTTAAGGAGCGCGACATCTGGTGTCATACCAGCCACTACGTGTTACTTTCATGCAAATACCTTTAAACAACGCGATATTTAGATTTAACTTGTCAGGTGTCAGGCAAATCCAACACCTTCCATGAAAACCCTGACATGATAAGCAAATCCAGTAGTATGTCACATAGCTCCGAATAAATCGTGACATGAAATTAACCAAAGTAATACGAGTAGTGAGTGAGCAAATGGAATACCACAGACTAACACAAGAATGACTAAATGCATGTCATACCTTCCCACTGTGAGACAGATGCAGTTCTGAGGGGAGAAACGGGAACAGAAGCCGAGAGCAGAAACGTGTTAAGCTGGAAGACTCTACGATAAGGGATGGACTAGACACCCACGAGCCAACTAACCGCTAGGACCACCCCAGCCGCAAGTTTTAGCGTGAGACTTTTTCGCGCCTCTGTTACAACAGGACCACCCCCAGCCCATGTTAAAAGATAGAGCCCTCCAGAAGAACAGTATAGATCTTACGATAATACTAAAAGGACCACACCAGGTGCAAGTTTTAGCGTGAGACTTTTTTGCGTCTCTGTTACGTTGCAAACTTTAAAAACATTTCCCCACCACGAAAAGTATAACGTTTCTCACTGGATAGACAGAATTTTTGTAGGCGGAGCTTAAGGTTAACATTGAGGCCCTGATTGGTCAGATGAAAACACAGCCAGATAGTTTTTTGAAACCAACTTCAGTAAATTGTAGTAAGGAGAGTTGCTTCCGAGACGGCGAGGTGAGCGGAGCTCTGCTGTCAGCCGCCCCATGACGAACACAGCCAAGGTAATTTACGCACACGATGCCGCATAACAGCGCATAAAGCTTCACTCAGAACTGCAGAAGTCTCATCTGTTACGCCTCCTTTTTGCGTAATACTAGTGTCGATCGTCAATTAAAGCTCATGGTGTTCACATTTGCCACTTGAAGTAAAAATCTGAAACGCGATGATTTTTCTGTTATATACACTCCTGGAAATTGAAATAAGAACACCGTGAATTCATTGTCCCAGGAAGGGGAATCTTTATTGACACATTCCTAGGGTCAGATACATCACATGATCACACTGACAGAACCACAGGCACATAGACACAGGCAACAGAGCATGCACAATGTCGGCACTAGTACAGTGTATATCCACCTTTCGCAGCAATGCAGGCTGCTATTCTCCCATGGAGACGATCGTAGAGATGCTGGATGTAGTCCTGTGGAACGGCTTGCCATGCCATTTCTACCTGGCGCCTCAGTTGGACCAGCGTTCGTGCTGGACATGCAGACCGCGTGAGACGACGCTTCATCCAGTCCCAAACATGCTCAATGGGGGACAGATCCGGAGATCTTGCTGGCCAGGGTAGTTGACTTACACCTTCTAGAGCACGTTGGGTGGCACGGGATACATGCGGACGTGCATTGTCCTGTTGGAACAGCAAGTTCCCTTGCCGGTCTAGGAATGGTAGGACGATGGGTTCGATGACGGTTTGGATGTACCGTACACTATTCAGTGTCCCCTCGACGATCACCAGAGGTATGAAGTCCTGATTGTGGCGCTCACCTGCACGGCGCCAAACACGCATACGACCATCATTGGCATCAAGGCAGAAGCAACACTCATCGCTGAAGACGACACGTCTCCATTCGTCCCTCCATTCACGCCTGCCGCGACACCACTGGAGGCGGGCTGCACGATGTTGGGGCGTGAGCGGAAGACGGCCTAACGGTGAGCGGGACCGTAGCCCAGCTTCATGGAGACGGTTGCGAATGGTGCTCGCCGATACCCCAGGAGCAACAGTGTCCCTAATTTGCTGGGAAGTGGCGGTGCGGTGCCCTACGGCACTGGGTAGGATCCTACGGTCTTGGCGTGCATCCGTGCGTCGCTGCGGTCCGGTCCCAGGTCGACGTGCACGTGCACCTTCCGCCGACCACTGGCGACAACATCGATGTCCTGTGGAGACCTCACGCCCCACGTGTTGAGCAATTCGGCGGTACGTCCACCCAGCCACCCGCATGTCCACTATACGCCCTCGCTCCAAGTCCGTCAACTGCACATACGGTTCACGTCCACGCTGTTGCGGCATGCTACCAGTGTTAAAGACTGCGATGGAGCTCCGTATGCCACGGCAAACTGGCTGACACTGTCGGCGGCGGTGCACAAATGCTGCGCAGCTAGCGCCATTCGACGGCCAACACCGCGGTTCCTGGTGTGTCCGCTGTGCCGTGCGAGTGATCATTGCTTGTACAGCCCTCTCGCAGTGTCCGGAGCAAGTATGGTGGGTCTGACACACTGGTGTCAATGTGTTCTTTTTTCCATTTCCAGGAGTGTAGTTATTGAGAAGCCACATCAGCCACTGTAATTTACGACAAGTTAGATAAGTAATTAAATATAATTGAGGGTCACTGTAGACCATTTTGATAGTTTTCTCTTTTGTGAAACTTAATTTAAACCTAGATTATAGATGTGATATGATATAGGTTATCCTTCGATCCGTTGTAGAACTTGAAAACCCACTCAGGGAATATTAGTTCACATTTTTGTTGAACGCAGTTGGTTTTTACCATCCGGTATTAAAACATTTCCTTTTATCAATAGTTCAATTTATAAACAATGTTTTGTGAGTGGAATAAAATTTCCAGTGGTAAACGTAACTGCTTTTTCGACGTTATTTTACCACCTAACTGAAAACAGGAAAGCCTTGACCCCCTTCCACTACATTTAGTTAGTATTAAGATTCTTTTACTGGGAGTGCAGTGGAGCTGACGTTGAAATCATTAAGTATTTGGTTATATCATCGCTAGTCTCACTGAACTCTTCTGAATTCTACATGTCACGTGTGGTCTGGTGTCTCCTTACCAGCAACTGGTCCCAGGATCAAACTAGTCAATTCCCTAAAAAACACGCTCAGAGCGTGACAGACACCACGCAGAATGTTAGAAACTGTTTTTAATTGAAATATCGGTAGTAAAAGTACCAGCTCTCTACTACCAACTTTTTAATTTTATTTTTTGAGTTTCTGATTCGTTTGATACGGCCCGCCACGAATTCCTCTCATGCGTTAACCTCCTCATGTCCAAGTAGCACTTGCGCCTTAGCTCCACAATTATTTGCTGGGTGTTTTCCACTCTTTGCCTTCCCTCACAATTTCTACCCTCTTCTGCTCCCTCTAGTACGATGGATGTTATTCAGTTATTCAACACATTTCCTGTCGTCCAGTACATTCTTATTTGTCAGAGTTTCCACATGTTTCTTGCTTCACGGTTCTACGGAGAACCTCTTTGTTTCTTATTAGTGCACCTAATTTTCAACATTCTTCTGAAGAACCACATCTCAAGTGCTTCTATCTTCTTCTGTTCCGGATTTCCCACAGTCATTGTTTCAGTACCATACAATGTTGTGCACCAAACGTACATTCTCAGATATAAATATCAGAAAGTGATATCAGTATTCTTCTCTTGCCTGTGCTAGTCCGCTCGATGTTTTCCGTGCTTGATTGCTTTGCTTCCCAGGCGGTAGACTCCCTTAACTTCATCTACTTTGTGATTACCATTTTTTATGTTAAGTCTCTCGCTTTTCTCATTTCTGATGCTTCAAATTACTTTTATCTTTTTCTGGTGTATTCTCAACTCATATTCTGTACTATTCATTTCATTTAACAGATCCTGTAACCTTCTACATTCCCACTGAGTATAGCAATGTCATCAGCGAATTTTTATCCCGCACTTGAAGGTTTCTTTTATTTTTGTTATTGTTTCTTCTATGTATAGATTGAAGTGTACACGGCTGACTTACACCCTTTTTGATCCGAGTACTTTGTTCTTGGTCTCCCAGTCCTTGTTCTTGTATAAATTGCATATTCGCATCTTTCCCTATAGCTTACTCTTATTTTCGTCGGATATTCGAACATCTTCCTGCATTTTACGTTGTGTAATCATTTCTCCTAGGTCTCGATTTTTCTTCACCCTTGCCTCCGTTAATAACCACAGCGTCAGACCTGCTCCTCTGATGGCTTTAGCTTACGAGGAGCCAAACTGATCGTCGTCTAACAGATCCTCACTACCCTTTTCCGTTTTTCTGTGCATTAACCTTGTCAGTAGCTTGTATGCATGAGCTGTTAAGCAGATTTTGAGGTGGTTCTCTTAATTATCTGCCTTTGCTGTCATCGCAATTATGTAGATAATGTTTTTCTCCGAAAGTCTGACGATACATCGCCAGTCTCATATATTCTACACATCCACGTGAATAATCGTTTTGTTGCCACTTCCCTCAATGATTTAAGGAATCGTGATGGAACTTCTAACCCTTCTCTGCCATATGTGGTCCTACGTCGACTCCAATTTTTTCTTCTACTACGTTAGACACGTCCTCCTCCTCGCACTGGCTTTCAGTGTGCTCTTTCCATCTACGTGCTCCCTCCACTGCGTTTAAAAATGGGATTCCCATTGCACTCTTAATGTTGCCACCTTTATTTTTAATTTCACCAATGGTTGTTTTAACTTTTATGTATGCTGTTGTACTGTTTCTCCTGGGTGCCTTGGGTTTAAAAAATGTAAACTAAATATTACGATAAATTTTATAAATAATCGTAAGTACACCAAAGAAGAAGAGACAGAACTACAATGGACATGTTATTCCAAGGACTCTTGCGCTTATATGCATTCACTTATCTTATCTGCTTGGATTCGGACCTAAGAGGATGTTCTTGTGTAAAGCTCATCTTGTTGTAACGGCTGATAATGTATGTGTACTTAAGACCCGAAAAACATATTGGTTATTCTGTCAAAAGAATTTGTGTATGTGGTCAATCAAATTGTACCTGGATTGTCTTAATCAGATATGGGCCTTAACAAAGAATTTTCATTGTTGGGCGCCATCTTAAAGAAATCTTTATCATTTTTCTTTTAGCTCATCTACGAGACGTGCCATGGGTTAGGACAATTAACCTATTTCAGATCCCACGAGACCGGAGGCAGCTACTAATAATTTAACAATTTTGCTTACAGATTTTCTTTATATAACGAGATAACATCCCAGGCAGAAAAGGTCTGGTCACAGGATTCCAGTTCCATTCTAGGATATCATTTGTAGATGCTACTCTTGTTATCTTATATTGGGGAATCGAGACGAAACCACGATGTTAAGTTACGTATTGAAGTAGTGTACATCGAACAGACTAGGCAGATATTCTCTGGTGCAATAAGCACACGACTTCTAACGAGCCTGGAATAATATCTGTAGTGTTGGCAAATAAGAAAAGGACAATTAATTATCGACCATTACGTAACTATGCTGAGAAGTGAGCTAGTTTACTGAGTGCTTATACACGTTGGGCTAAATTAAAAAACATATTACACTGTTAATAATATTCCTACATTAGTTATTTCTCTTTTATGCTGAGCCATTGCATTAATGTGTGTTTCTTTTTTATATAAGTCACGGCTCATATTCATCCTGTTACATTAAACTGATAGCAAAGAAAAGGAGTCATTAATAATTTTTATTTTATTACAATACACTGTGTCTGCCCTTCCGATGACTGTTTCTTCTTTGATTTTTTTTTCACATCTTTCCTGCAGCCATTTCGCATTGGCTGCCCTATACTTCCCATTTATTTGATTCCTAAGGGATTTATGTTGCTGTTTTCGTATCTCTTCCAGTTCATTTTTATATTTCCTTCCACTAGTAATGCAGAATCCCAAATCAACAATTCCCTTGCGCAGGTTGGTCTCATGGTGTTGATTATCCAAGGTTGCTGGTGCCCGGGTTTTTCTTTGAGCTGTTTTCAAACTGGATAAATAACAAGCAAAAACTTTTCATAATGGTTGTTTGTTTGGCTTCCATGCACAGTTCTCAAAACAAGTGAGATGTACCGGACTATCACGCAGCTTTAGTGTTGTCACCTTCGGACTAGGCAAAGACAGCACAGCATCATCTTGAAAAACGCGCTCGTCAGTAGCTATCGAAGTGTAAGCTTGACAATGCCGTCGGTATCGTGCCAAGACTGTATCCACAAATGTTCACCTTCAGCTGAGCATACTTTCTTTATTCTGACGTCAGTGGTTCAGGCGTTTAATCACTAACGGAAAAATGCTTTTGTAGGAGCACAAAAAAGGTGAATATGTTTCTCTTTAAGAGACATCCACTTTCTTTGCCAAAAATTTTGGTATGCGAGCATATTCGCGCTCCTTCAACACAGAAAGTAGTAAATCCTTTTACACAGTCTCTCTTTATAGTTAAGTCTTCATAATAAACATGTGACTCTCTTTGCCACTGACTGTGTATGATCTAATTCTCACTGCTTCTGTCTGTTTGTCTCTCCCTCTCACTACCTTCCATTGATGAACAAAATATCACACTGCCACTGTCTCGTTTGTAACTTATACTATCTCCTTTTGTCTCGCTTCTCCACTGCCTCTGCCATATCTCCGCAACTCAGATGGTGTGGGGGAGACATCAACTCATTTTTCCCCCTTTTTTCAGTTCGGTCCAAAATGCACCCTCGGCTGCACTTACGTGTTAAACGTGTTAAATTTCGCCCTCATACCAATGTATGGTCTCTACTCACCTGTAATATTTATTTTCACTGTCTCCTCCCTTTTCTCCCCCCACTGTTTCTGTCTCCATCCAATTCTCTTTCTCTTTCACTGTCATTTTCTCTCTCCCGTCATCTCTCTCTCTCTCTCTGTCTCTCTCTCTCTCTCTCTCTCTCTCTCTCTCTCTCTGTAGGTCTGTAAAGTTTTGACAGACTATTTATATACGACGACAGTTTTACCAACGAGTAAGTAGGCATAATATAACGTTAGCATGAAATTGTTTACTTCACATTCTTTCTGGATGCCTTGCTCATCGATCGTAGCTCATCGAAAACATCCGGCTTATGATTTGTATCTTAAGAAGAGTAGAAACGTTACAAGAAATAGTTTAGTGTATATGCAGGTTTTTTTCAGTTTTACGTAATGTTTGGAGGTCATTTTAAGTTATTTTCAGGCGTGTTAAGACCCATTTTAGCCCTTTTCTTCTCGCTGCTGTACAACTTTGGGCATATTTGTATAGGCGTGAAGTGCACAGCGTTTCATTAAATTTCATTCGTAAAAAATGCTGATTAAAACATTATACGATGCTCTAAGTACCATTGCGATGACGCTAGAATACGTACCACGTGTTTACTACGTTGGTTAAAACTACGTTTAAGCTTCAGACTGGCTATTACGTGCATATTTTAAGCAAATGTGGACTCCTCGTTCTTGGTAACAGGTAATGACACCGAAAAAAAGTTTCAAGGTGGCCCGAGAATATTATCTTAACTAGATATCGTAAAAAAATTCGACTTTTTCCATGAACAGAAATTACTGAATTGGCTATCCCCGCAAATGGTACTTTTGCTACTCAAAAGTCGTGGTTTTTCGACGTATTCTCAGAAAGCGCCCATTACCAAATGGCACTTATATAAGCCGCCTAATATCCATGCAAGGCCATACCTACTGCAAACGAATCTGCCAATTTCTCAAGTTTCCTGACTGTAGGAAGCGTGTAATGTTTAAATTTTGACCCTGTACTGTAAGATAGCCCTAGTATACCCGTTCTTTCAATAATGGTTGCTTCTATCTGTGATCGGAGGAACTCGTAATGTAACCCCCTCGTATTTACGTACGTGACTTTTTGGACATATGGATCGATAAACATTTCAAACACATCAAATAAAATTTGCTGCAGGTGAATAATATATTTTACTTACTACTTACTTTAGTGATACTGGCAGAGTTGTATGCTTCATTCATGTTACTGTAGACACACAACACACTGCAATTTGTTGTACAGCATGAGAGCTGATAGTAGGCGAACGGATTGTAACTGTGGCAGTCCAGTATGTCGGAGTCACTGTGAAACAACCTTTAAATTAATTTGCACGATATTTTAAAGACGGTCATTTCTCATTGTTTGGTGAGCGGAGAACCAATAGTACGTTCTCATGTAACTTCGGGAATTTGTTACACGTAGATTGCAGCACTATTATAAATTCGACTAAAATGTAATGACAATTATTTTCACAGTGGGTGGCACCAAAGTTTCGTTTGTTGTATTCAAGATGGTTCACAATTCCTCTCAGTTGCGACAGTATTTGCAGTATGCTGGCACTGGAGGGGTGAAAGCAAGGCTTACCATTCTTGGTGAAGGCGTCAGAAGCACAGGTATATTTACAACACAGGTACGAGACGCGGTTACTCAACACACACTTTAGTCCGCGTTGTGACTTAGTGGATGATGTTCTCCCCCTTTTCCTAAACACGACAGAAATCTTCGGTGCGTTACCACTTGAAAAATCACTCTGGCTATCTTGGTAGCGGAAACATCAGCAGCACCACGTTAGAATTCACTTAGCCCCAACATCATACGCTCACAATTGAATAGGACACTGTTCAGACCATGACAGAGATTTGCAATGTAATGAGGATATTGCACAGATGTCCTTCATGATAAAATACAACGGTGTAATCTGCAGCTTGGCTAGCATCCGGAGTTATGTTCAGGCATGTATCTGTCACGGTATTTTCAATTTTTGTACAACCGATGTATTAATCAGTGCTTCACCTTAATTGGAATGTTTTTCACATACAGTCTAGCGGCAAACCATCCACTGACAAAACTTCAGAAAAACAACGGAAAAATGACGCTTGGTAAACGAGCCTGAATTTGTAAAACTTCCCGCATATTTCCCAGACTCTCAGTTCTCATTCTTCTTTATTCTCAGAAATTTATTCGAAAATTTTGGGAACAACGAAATAAACATTTTTAACTCAGATACATCACATTTCAGATACAGGTGAAATGGAAAACATTGTGAAAGAGGAACGTAGTCATATGAAGAATTCCCGCCCTAAATGAACCGTAAGACAGATGTAGAGTAAACTTCCAGCAACCAACAGAAAAATTATCCAAGCTCGTGGCTGACATTCGAAAAACAAAATAAAATTTTTATGATGACGGCGTCAGACACACAGGAACGAGGCTTACCCCCAAAATTTAAACATATAGGGATGTACTAAAAATTATACCCTGGGTTTAATGAGTCAAAATGGATCCAAAAGAGCTCAGATAAACTCTTCAGATTTTGTAGACAGGAAAAGAGACGAAAAGTTGACAGATGAGAAGTTACCCTGCGGGGAGGAAATAGGAACAAAATGGACTGCTGGAAGAAAGAGAAGGTAAGAGGAAAAACAGAAACTCAGACAACTAATTCGTAAAGCTTACTGTGATCCATCTGTACCTATCACATTTAATCAAATGATGTGGGAGATGGAGATGGGGGATTTCATGGCATCTACATGTACCTACATACTCCTTAAGCCACCATACGGCGCACAGCGGATGGTAGCTGTCACCATTGCTAGCCACTACCTTTCCTGATTCACTCGCAAATGGATCGAGGCAGAAACGACTGTCTGTTTGCGTCAGTGAGAGCACTATTTCTCTTGTCTTGTAAGTTCCCACGCAAGATGTAAGTTGGTGACTGTAGAATCGTTGTGCAGTCATTCGCACAGCTAGGTCAGTAGCACTACGCAAAAAGAACGTATTTTCACTGCTGGGATTCCCATTTGAGTTCACGGAGCATTTGCATAACTGAGTTGAACGAACCTACCGGTAATAAACCTAGCATCACGCCTCTGAACTGCTTCGATCAGACCTATCCCAACTTTCGAACAGTACTCAGCAGTGGGTCGTACTAGTATTCTATAGGCAGCCTCCTTTGCTGATGAGCTACACTCTCTGAGATCTTGGCTCTCTCAGTGAGCCGTAGTCTACCATTTACGAGGAGCGAGCAGTTATTAACGCAGCACACTCCTTTCTCTGGAAATAGGCTGATTTTATTCAGGATTCCAATACACCACATTATTCTTCACTCTTGTGGCTACAAAAACTTGTTTTTCACAAAATCTCTGTTTTGTATGACGCCCTTACGCCGCCTAACTGGGGGGGGGGGGGGGGGGGGGCTATATGCCCGCGTGGCTGGATCCAACGTCTTGCATAACAAAGCACCCAAACGATAATAAATCTCCCCATCACCAACCTACCGCATCCCGCGGGAAGTATCCTTTATTGTGTCAGACACATGGAAGTTGGAAGGTGCGAGTTCCTGGCTGTAGGATGGATACGGAACGATAGTCCTGTGACGTTTTGCGAGTTCCTTGCGGGTTTGCTTTCTCATGGAGAAGGAGATCGTTTTGTGGCGATGAACATGCTGAAATCGTTTCTTCAGTTTCCTGAGGGTAGCACAATGCCCTTAGAATCCATCGATACACCATGAGGGAGGACATCAGACAGAATAACCCCAACAGAATACCCGAAGACCGACGCCACGACTTTACCTGCTGAGGCAGCGGGTTTAACTGGAGCCGCTCCATGGATGAGCCGCGCACGGCTAGTGTTTATCCCATTAATTGTTTGTCATCTTCTATTACAGTAGTGTCGCCTTGTTTTCTTATTCCATTAACTGGCGTTACTAGCTTCCTGCCTTACTTGCCTGTGAGTGGCAGCAGCAGCGCGTATCGATAAGTGCACTGTCGTACCATCTCTGGAGCAACCAGTAGTATTTCCGGATCGTCGTGTGTCGGGTGGTCAGTGAGTGGGAGACACACCAGCAGTGCAGTAGCGAAGGAGCAGCAGACGCGGACGCACCAGCAGTTCAGTCGGTCAGTTGGCGTGCAGCAGCAAGCAGAGTCGGGCTGGAGCAGCTGGCCGCATGCATGCGCGGTTGGCGTGTGAGGTGCTGTTTGTGAGTGCTACGAAGTTCACCGCCCACCGATCTTGGACATAAAAGTTGAGTCCTCACTTCTTGCTATCGAACTCCAACTGTTTACATTTGTTCGTTTGATCCTGTTTGCCGCTTTTGGGACATTCCCGTGAGCAACAACGTGTGTGCATTTAAGTCGGCCAAGATTCCAGCCATCTTCCTGTGAAATTTAATTTAATTTATTCCCTGTTATGGAAGTTCATCACTGGTATCTTCTGCATTGTGGCCGTTGACGTCCTGGTTACGTGCCCTGGTCGTTGATGTTATTTCCTCATCGTGTTGTTGCTGTAGAGTGAAGGTGTTGTTGGTCGTTGTGGGCGTCAATATTCTGTGTGTCATGCATTGAAATCTTGTGGTCGTTTTGCTGGTTGCGTGGAGCGGAACTGATTTGGTTGATTGGTCTGTCGGCTGTCTGTCGTTTGGTTGCCTCCAGATTCAGAAGTCGTCGGACAGGCTGCCTGTCTCACCTAGACCGGCGTTAGTGTCACAATCCCAGGCCGACCATTGCGTGTTATGTAGTAATTTCCCTGTTTGGATATTAGTTATTTGGTGGATGTGTGGCCTTCAACTGAGTATCAATATCTCTTAAATTAATGTTCTTGTCTTGGCCTTAAGGTATAAGAGTGTTATGCTTTTGAATGGGGCCTTCAGCCCAATTTACATGAAATGTTTTAAGATAGGCCTTCTGCCTCTTGATTGAAACTCCTCTTATTGCTTAATATACGACCTCCAGCCTAGTTCCATTAAAATTACATTGCTAAGGCTTTCAGCCGATTAGATTGAAGATTTAGAAAATATTCTTGGGTGAAACCTCCAGAAGAACCTTGTATTTCAATTTTGCTTAAGCTTTGTGTCTTGGATTTTGAATGTGGCCTTCAGCCGATCTAATGTTAATCAAAGGAGGTCGATTAAAGTTTGTAGTGTTTTGCATCCTTGTTGTACGAGAGTCACTCTAAACGAAATGCACACTATTTTTGTAAAAATGCAGTTTTCATTCTGCATCTGTGGAAGTTTTGCAGTGTGTAGATACATCCTTCCCGCTTGTTTTCGAACTTAGTTCAACCTGTTCCCGTGAGTGGCACCGTCACAGCATGTCTTCAAGAAGGCTGCTACACTTGACGTTCGTCAGAAGCAACGTGCTGTCATAGAATTCCGGTGCTGTGAAAACTATACAGTGGGAAACATCCCCAAGAGGGTGAAAAAGGTGTATGGAGATGCTGTCGATCGCAGTACAGTCAGTCAGTGGGCAAGCAGGATACGTTATGAAAGCGGGCACAGCAATATTGAGGATTGTCCTCGCAGCGGCAGGCACACACTCCAGAGAATGTGCAGAGAGTTAACGAATTGGTGACTGCTGACAGACGCATCACAGTGAACGAATCGTCACGCTACGATGGGATAGGGGGAGGAAGTGTTTGCAGAATACTGAAAGTATTGACGTTAAGAAAGGTTTGTGCCAGGTGGGATCCCAGAATATTGAGAGTGGCTTACAAAGAAACAAGAAAAGCAGTATCCAGCGAACTTATGGAAAAGTACGTGAATGGTGGAGACGAATTTCTTGGAAGAACTGTAACAGGCGATGAAACATGGCTCCATCATTTTTCACCAGAGACGAAGAGGCAATCAATGGAATGGCATTGTGTAAATTCACCCAAGGAAAAAAAATTCATAACCGCACCTTCTGCTGGAAAACTTGTGGCTACGGTGTTTCTCGATTCCGAAGGACTCTTGTTTGTGGACATCATGCCAAGGGGAACCACCATAAATTCTGAGGCATATGTGACGGCACTGAAGAAACTTGAAGCTCGACTGAGTCGTGTTCCACTACATCGGCAAAAGCAGGATGTTTTGTTGTTGCACGACAATGCACGGCTACATGTCAGTCAGAAAACCATGGAAGCGATCACAAAACTAGGATGGACAACACTGAAAAACCGCCTTACAGTCCTGACTAGGCTCCATGTGACTATCATCTCTTTGGGAAACTGAAAGACTCTCTTTGTGGAACAAGGTTTGAAGCTGATGACTCCGTTATGCACACTGCCAACAGAGGCTCCAACAGGTTGGTCCAGAATTTTACCGTGCGGGTATACAGGCGCTGGTTTCAAGATGGCGTAAGGCAGTTGAGAGGGATGGAAATTATGAGGAGAAATGAAAATATTGTTCCTAAAGGACGTATCTATACACTGTAAAACTTTCAAACGTGTAGAATAAAAGATGTATTTTTAAAAAAATGTTTGCATTTCTTTTGGAGTGACCCTCGTAATATTGTGTGTTGATAAATAAAGTTTGTATGTTGAGTGCAACTGACAGGAACTGATTTTGGCCCTTTTCCACAACCTAATCCGCTCTGTCCTGCTAGCCCAGACATTTCAATGGATTGTCGTTTAATCTCGGTTTCTAAATGATGAAGCCATGTTTCATCGCCTGGGACGCTGTTAGAAAAAAGTTATCACGATGAACCTTTTCATGCGCTAGCAATTACGGACACATATAGTCTTTAATTGGAAGAAATGAAGAAGATAGATATAGAAGATGGATACATTAATGTAATAAAGACAATGTACAGAGGACAACTGTAGAATTAGAACTCCATTGTGGAACTCTGAGTACTTCGAAATAAGACAGGGACTTAAGCAAGGAAGTATTGTATCTCCTGCACTTTTTAATGTTGTGATGGAGTGAATGAATAGGGCAGTTAAAGATATAGTAAAAGAGAAAGACAAAAAATGATTCTGGCATATGATATGATAATATGGGGTGATAAAGAGGTAGATGCACAGTTACAGCTTAATGCGTGGAAGGAAATAATGAAAAGGTATGGTTTAAAAATAAATAAAGATAAGAGTGAAGCAATGGCATTTGGAAGAGAGAAAGGGATCAATGGAAATATTACCTTGAATGGAGAACCCATCAAAGTGGTAGAAAGTTTCTCTTTCTTAGTGAGTGATATGTCTGGGGATGGAAGAATAACTAATGAAATTAACAGGAGGTTACAGAAGGGAGGCAATTTCTACCAAACAATAAAACACCTGATTTGGAATAAGGCAGTTTCAGAAAAAGCAAAACTCCTTATGTATAAAAATTACTTCCCTATTGCCACCTATGGTGGAGAAACATGGACAATGACAGAAAGGGATTGGAGCAGACTGTAAGCAGGGGAAATGAAATATCTCAGAGCAGTTCAGGGAAAAACAAGAATGGACAGAGTAAGGAATGTTGAGATTAGAAATGACCTTAAACAAGAAATTATGAGAGAAGAAATTGAAAAAAAGAGATTAAGATGGTATGGGTAAGTTAAGAGGATACATGAGCAGAGACTCCCCAAAATTATGGAAGATCTAAAGATGGATGGGAAAAGACCTAGAGGGCGCCCAAGAACACGGTGGAAAATGGGAGTGAGAATATCTGTAGAAAGGAGCGGTGTTACCTGGAGGAAGAAAAGTGGTGGGAGGACCGAGCCAAATGGAGAGGACTCGCCAGCACCCAGACTCGGTAGTAGCTGGAAAGGGGTTCGGATATAGATAGATAGTCTTTAGTTGCTCTTTATTGTCTTCTGTTAGGAGACGAGGACCCCAGCGGGCACACACCTTTGAGTACCCCAACTGATGGACGCGTCTGTTGGCGATAACAACAGAGACGTACAATTGTGCAGGGAGGTGTTTGATTGTGATCCGTCGATGACCTCGAATGAGAGTGTCCACACGTTCCAACGCTGCAGGTGTCAAACGACACAGGTCGTACAGGTTTAGACAACCTGTTGCGATGATGACAGTGTTTCGCCCAACGATTCAGGATGCTTTTTGTTCAGTGCCAGATTTTCGTACACATTCTGCTCTGGTTTTCCGACAAAAAAGACCTCAATGGGTGACAGTTCTCTCCATAGAACGCACATCCGTTACGAACACCATTTTCAACGCTACGTATACAGGGTGGTCCATTGAACGTGACCGGGACAAATATCTCACGAAATAAGTGTCAAACGAAAAAAAAAAAACTACAAAGAATCAAACTTGTCTAGCATGAAGGGAGAAACCAGATGGCGCTATGGTGGGCCCGCTAGATGGCGCTCCCATAGGTCAAACAGGTATCAACTGCGTTTTTTAAAAGTAGGATCCCCCATTTTTTATTACATATTCGTGTAGTACGTAAAGAAATAAGGATGTTTTAGTTGGACCACATTTCTCGCTTTGTGACAGATGGCGCTGTTATAGTCAGAAACATATGGCATACAATTTTAGACGAACAGTTGGTAACAGGTTGGTTTTTTAAATCAAAATACAGAACTTAGGTACGTTTGAACATTTTATTTCGGTTATTCCAACGTGATACATGTACCTTTGTAAACTTATCATTTCTGAGAACGCATGCTGTTACAGCGTCATTACCTGTAAATACCGCATTAATGCAATAAATGCTCAAAATTATGTCCGTCAACCTCAATGCATTTGGAAATACGTGCAAATACATTCCTCTCAACAGCGAGCAGTTCGCCTTCCGTAATGTTAGCACATGCATTGACAATGCTCTGACGCATGTTGTTAGGCGTTGTCGGTGGATCACGATAGCAAATATCCTTCAACTTTCCCCACAGAAAGAAATCCGGGAACGTCTGATCCGGTGAACATGCGGGCCATGGTATGGTGCTTCGACGACTAATCCACCTGTCATGAAATATGCTATTAAATACTGGTTCAACCGCACCCTAGCTATGTGTCTGAAATCCATCATGTTGGAAGTACATCGCCATTCTGTCACGCAGTGAAACATCTTGTAATAACATCGGTAGAACATTACGTAGGAAATCAGCATACATTGTAGCATTTAGATTGCCATCGGTAAAATAGGAGCCAATTATTCTTCCTCCTGTACTGCCGCACCATACATTAACCCGCCAAGGTCGCTGATGTTCCACACGCCGCAGCCATCGTGGATTTTCCGTTGCCCAAAAGTGCATATTATGCCGGTTTACGTTACCGCTGTTGGTGAATGACGGGTGAAAAAAATGTGTCATCGTCCCGTAATTTCTCTTGTGCCCAGTGGAAGAACTGTAAACGACGTTCAAAGTTGTCGCCATGCAATTTCTGGTGCATAGAAATATCGTACGGGTGCAATCGATGTTGATGTAGCAGTCTCAACACCGACGTTTTCGAGATTCCCTATTCTCACGCAATTTGTCTGCTAGTGATGTGCGGATTTGCCGCGACAGCAGCTAAAACACCTACTTGGACATCACCATTTGTTGCAGGTCGTGGTTGACGTTTCACATGTGGCTGAACACTTCCTGTTTCCTTAAATAAGGTAACTATCCGACGAACGGTGCGGACACTTGGATGGTGTCTTCCAGGATACCGAGCAGCATACATAGTGTTGTGGTTGGCAGGAGAGCCAACACCGTTTTATT
Source organism: Schistocerca gregaria (assembly GCF_023897955.1). Classification (NCBI taxonomy): domain Eukaryota; kingdom Metazoa; phylum Arthropoda; class Insecta; order Orthoptera; family Acrididae; genus Schistocerca; species Schistocerca gregaria. Next base: position 255,202,486 of record NC_064925.1, read on the forward strand.
AAAGGAGGCCGAAATGCACGCGTTTTAGCTCACGCATTCTGGCGTCAGGTCCAGAACATGACAAAGGAATTAGAATTGAGAAAAACGGACGTCGCTGGTGGAATATTTAACTTTAATCCATTAATGACGAACGACGCTCTTGACGGTACATGGTTTACAATATCAATAGTACTGATACTGGCGCCTTGCTAGGTCTTAGCAAATAACGTAGCTGAAGGCTATGCTAACTATCGTCGCGGCAAATGAGAGCGTAGAAGTCAGTGAACCATCGCTAGCAAAGTCGGCTGTACAACTGGGGCGAGTGCTAGGAAGTCTCTCTAGACCTGCCGTGTGGCGGCGCTCGGTCTGCAATCATTTTTAGTGGCGACACGCGGGTCCGACGTATACTAACGGACCGCGGCCGATTTAAAGGCTACCACCTAGCAAGTGTGGTGTCTCACGGTGACACCACACATAGCACACACCCGTTGGGCATTTTGATCACAATAACCATACATCAACACGATATCGACCTTTTCCGCAATTGGTAAACGGTCCATTTTAACATGAGTAATGTATCACGAAGCAAATACCGTCTGCACTGGTGTTATATTAGATGATTCCACGTACTTATACGTTTGTGACTATTACAGCGCCATTTATCACAAAGCTAGAAATGTGGTCCAACTAAAGCATTCATACTTCTTTACGTATGACACGAATAAGTAATAAAAAATGGGGCGCCTATTTAAAAAAAAAACGCAGTTGAGATCTGTTTGACCTATTGAAGCGCCATCTGGCGGGCCAACCATAGCGCCATCTTGTTTCCCCCTTCAAGCTAGACACATTTCGTTCTTTGTTGTTTTTCCGTTTGACGCTTATTTCGTGTGATATTTGGCCCAGTCACGATCATTGGACCACCCTGTGTAGCCGCCATCCACCGATACGTCATCAGGCTATAGGGTCTGAAGCGGGCATAATGCACGCTGTTAAATAACAAATTCGGCATTTTTTGAATCGAAATTGGCCGAGAAAAGAATGTGTCGCATTACTTGTAGAATGCCCCTAGTAGATACTTAATCGACATGATTGTGTCAAGTAGTACAACCATAATTTTGTATTTAAATATTAGGGGGTTGTAATGATATTACATGATTGTAATGACCTACATGACACCGAACATTAACCGCGCTCTATTGGTCTACAGTTTACAAATAATCCGAATCTGTAATCATTAGTGCCGTTCCTTCTATGCGGTGCAATTTTCGCTAAGTCTGAAAGTCGCCAGCTATATCTTGTTATCTCGTGTTTTGTACTGAAAGTCTTGTGCTTGTACTCTTGTTAACTTCACTATTACAGAGATCACCTAAACTTTTTTTTTAATTGGTCCTGTGCGCGAAAAATAACTTACTTCGTCTTTCTGCTGCCACTGATTGATCTGTTGCATTTCATCATTTAACAAAAACATAGAAAGAATCTATTATTCATGCTGAGTGCAATGCATGTTCTGTATGGCGGCTCCTGCTGTTGCTGCGGGCCGGCCAGAGTGGTCGAGCGGTTCTACGCGCTACTGTCTAGAACCGCGCGACCGCTACGGACGCAGGTTCGAATCCTGCCTCGGGTATGGATGTATGTGATGTCCTTAGGTTAGTTAGGTTTAAGTAGTTCTAAGTTCTAGAGGACTGATGACCTCAGAAGTTAAGTCCCATAGTGCTCAGAGCCATTTGAACCATTTGCTGCTGCGGCTGCTGCTGCTTTCTACAACTACATATAATTCAAGAGAAAGGGTTTGGTCAAATCTAAACTCGATAAATGATAACCCAAACAAGTAATTCCTTTTCTTTCCAAAGACTACATTCTGAAAGCGATTCTTTCTCATTCAATTAACAAAACGGTAGAAGCTCTTTGAATAATCGCTTTGTATGTAAATCTGTCTCCAGTGGCATTAAAACAATATTACAAATCAATCAAACTCTTGAGACAGACTGAAATACTTCTTAATTAAGTATATAGTAAAACACTTCCCTGCCAATTGCAAAAGAAATCAATCACAAAAATCAATACTTAATCTATTCGCCTAACAATGGTTTCCCTTAAGAATTCAACTCCTAACTTTATCAAAATTACCGTCTGCTGCTACGCACATACACAAACCCTTTTCTTTAAATTAATAAGCGCGCTGCAAATTATAAAAAATATCAACTCAGTACCAAATCCCGTGTCGCTGCTGGTGGACACGGCAGTACGGCAGCTCGGCGACGACCCCTCGCCCAACACACGTGCGCACCACAGCAAGCGGGTTCCTACACGGGCTTCCAAAACTGCCATTAGTTAATCCGTGCGCTGCGTAGCGCGATAAAAGTATCTTAGATTCCAGAGCTTGTGTATGCGTGCTGTATCCAACCTTAAAATCCTAAGAGATTATTGCCAACTCTCAAGTCTTATTGTACGTACCATTTGCTTCTGACGGTATGAACGCACTGCTGACATTCTCCATAACAAAGGTCTGCTTGTCGTGTTGGCAGCAGTAAAAGCGAACTGTTTTTTCCCGTTTCTTATAATGAGAAGTGTTTTGGGAAAGAAACTCTCGAAATGCTCTCCGCTTCATTTACTCTACGTGAACAGAGATTCAGAGCGCACCGTAAAAATTTACGTTACGGTAGCCCACTCCTTAATATTCTCAAGGTTGGCTCTTTATGCTGGAGATGGCTGCAGCCATCATCTCGGATGTTATTAGTTCCCCAGGCTGTTGTGCACGGAGCAGAAATTCTCGCAGAGTTCCGCGTTCGCCCCACAGTGGTTTCCGGACAAAAGGCACGCGTTCGCAGCCGATTTCAGACCGACCTGGGAGCAGCTGCGCGGAAGAAACGACATGGGGCGATATTGCGAACGTGCGCAGCGGCCTACCTGCTGAGCTGCTCGGCCTCGCCCACCTGCTAAAAACGCAGCTGCGGCGCTCTGCTCACGCGGTTTTCAGCGGGCGCGTTCCATTATGCAGGCCTATTCGGAGAACCTGATGCTTAAGTAAAGCTGATACTTCCTGTTTTCAGGCTGAGGCGTAGCGTCCGGATGGGGCGAGCGAGCGGGAGGAGAGTTACGGAATAACCTGTCTTAATGGAATTATCAGCTCACTGGCATGAGTAGTTTTGTAAAGCCAGGATACTTGCATACAAATTCACATTCTTTTAAAAAAGTTTCAGCTACTGCTCTTAGTGTTCGCACATACTCTACATATTTAGACGACATTTTGATTGTATACTGAGTGCCTCCCTAACTAACTTCCAAACTCACTCTACCATCTAGTGAGCAAGATGTATGACACTGGAGAAATACCTTCATACTTCAAGAAGGATATAATAATCCCAATACCAAAGAAGGCAGGCGTTGACAGAAGTGAAAATTACGAACTATCAGTTTAATAAACCACGGCTGCAAAATACTAACACGAATTCTTTACAGACGAACTGGTAGAAGCCGAAATCGGTGAAGATCAGTTTAGATTCCGTAGAAATGTTGGAACACGTGAGGCAATGCTGACCCTACGACATATCTTACGTGTGTGTGAAATCTTATAGGACTTAACTGCTAAGGTCATCGGTCCCTAAGCTTACACCCTACTTAACCCAAATTATCCTAAGGACAAACACACACACACACACACACACACACACACACACACACACACACACACACACACACACACACACACACATGCCCGAGGGGAGACTCGAACCTCCGCTGGGACCTGCCTCACTGTCCATGACTGCAGCGCCTCAGACCGCTTGGTTAATCCCGTGCGGCGACATATCTTACAAATTAGATTAAGGGAAGGCAAACTTATGTTTCTAGCATCTGTTGACTTCGAGAAAGCTTTTGACAAAGTTGACTGAAATACTGTCTTTCTAATTCTCTAGGTGGCAGGGGTAAAATACAAGGAGCGAAAGGCTATTTACAATTTGTACAGAAACTAGATGGCAGTTATAAGAGTCCAGGGCACGAAAGGGAAGCAGTGGTTGGGAAGGGAGTGAGACAGGATTGTAGCCTATCCCCAATGTCATTCAGTCTGTATACTGAGCATAAAGGAAACAAAAGAAAAATTCGGAGTACGAATTAAAATCATTGGAGAAGAAATAAAATATCTGAGGTTCGCCGATGACATTGTAATTCTATCAGAGACAGCAAAGGACTTGGAAGAGCAGTTGAATGGAATGGACAGTGTCTTGAAAGGAGGATATAAGATGAACATCAACATAAGCCAAACGAGGACAATGGAATGTAGTCGATTTAAGTCGGGCGATGCTGAGGGAATTAGATTAGAAAAATGAGACACTTAAAGTAGTAAATGTGTTTTGCGATTTGGGGAGCAAAATAATTGATGATAATCGAAGCAGAGAGAATATAAAATATAGACTGACAATTATAAGGAAAGCTTTTCTGAAGAGAAATATGTTAACATCGAGTATAGATATAAGTGTCAGGAAGTCGTTTCTGAAAGTATTTGTATGGAGTTTAGCCATGTATGGAAGTGAAACGTGGACGATAAATAGTTCCGACAAGAAGAGAATAGTAGCTTTCGAAATGTGGTGCTACATATGAATGCTGAAGATTAGATGGTAAATCACATAACTAATGAGGAGGTAGTGGATAGAACTTGAGAGAAAAGAAATTGACTAGAAGAAGAGATCGGTTGGTAGGACATATTCTGAGGCATCAAGCGATCACCAGTTTGGTATTTGAGGGCAGCGTGGAGGGTAAAAATCGTAGAGGGAGACCAAGAGATGAATATACTAAACAGACTGAGAAGGATGTAAGTTGCAGTAGGTACTGGAGGTGGTGGTGGCTAGTGTTTAACGTCTCGTCGACAACGAGGTCATTAGAGACGGAGCGCAAGCTCGGGTTAAGGAAGGATTGGAAAGGAAATCGGCCGTGCCATTTCATGGGAACCATCCCGGCATTTGCCTGAAACGATTTAGGGAAATCACGGAAAACCTAAATCAGGATGGCCGGAGTCGGGATTGAACCGTCGTCCTCCCGAATGCGAGTCCAGTGTGCTAACCACTGCGCCACCTCGCTCGGTGGTACTGGAGGATGAAGAAGCTTGCACAGAATAGAGTAGCATGGAGAGCTCCATCAAACCAGTCTGTGGACTGAAGACAACAACAACACTGAGGGTCTAATAAGGGCACTGATCACCTATTCAAAATTTACAACGATCTTGACGAAAAAATTGGTTGTACATCTTAGCTCCAAAACGAATTCCGTCAGTTAAGGTATCTACATTTAACATCAATAACAGTTGATAGCAAAATTTCTTTCAGTATTTTTTCACAAGGGACCTGCACTGATCAAATTGTGCCATTTGTACAATACATTCTCATTCTCACAAAAAAGCCTTGTTTCATTCTTCCATCCACCGAGCTGTCTGGTGAACATTTCAAAGCTGAGATAATTCTGATTAAAACTATCGCAGTCAGTAATAGATGCGAGACAACCGCAAAGGATACTATTTTCAAAAACAAAACCAGTAACAGAATCACCATTCTTGGCACTTCTCCTAATTACGAACGTTATGAAAAAAAAAAAGTTCTGTTCTCCTTTTAAGACCTGTATCTTACAGGATTCAACCTCTCCTACAACACAACTGTGGATGTAATGTAGCATTTTATACTAATAATAGTTTAAAAGATAATGCAAAATTTGAAACAAGGGCATTTTCTGCTAAAGTGCTTAGGTGGCTATAAAATCAGTTGTAGTATGTGACCAGACTATTGTGCAGGACGCACATGACGAGCAGTTTCTGTTAGATACAGAGAAAATCTCTTAGGAAACAGTGGTACATACACTAGGCGTTCAAAAGTATCTGGAAACCTGACTTAAAAGTTCGTGGCACCATCCATCGGTAATGCTGGAATTCAATATGGTGTTGGCCCACCCCTTAGCCTTGATGACAGCTTTCACTCTCGCAGGCATATGTTCAGTCAGTTGCTGGAAGATTTCTTGGGGAATGGCAGCCCATTCTTCACGGAGTGCTGCACTGAGGAGAGGTATCGATGTCGGTCAGTGAGGCCTGGCACGAAGTCGCCTCTCCAAAACATGCCAAAGGTGTTCTATAAGATTCAGGTCATGACTCCGCGTAGGTCAGTCCATTACAGGGATGTTATTGTCATGTAACCATGCATTATCAACAGGTGCTCGATAGTGTTGAAAGATGCAATCGCCATCACCGAAATGCTCTCCAACAGTGAGAAGCAAGGTGCTTAAAACACCAGTGTTGGCCTATGCTGTGATAGTGCCACACAAAACCACCTCCATGGAAAACACGACCACACCGTAGGACCACCGCCTCAGAATTTTACTGTTGGCAACTACACACGCCGGCAAATGACATTCAACTGGCATTCGCCACACCCATACCCTGCCATCGAATCGATACATTGTGTACCGTGATTCGACAGTCCACACAACGACTTTCCACAGTTCAGTCATCGAATATTTGCGCTCCTTACACCAAGCGAGGCGTCGTTTGGCATTTACCAATGTGATGCGTGGCTTATGAGCACCCTCTTGACTATGAAATCCAAGTTTTCTCACCTCCCGCCTAACAGTCATAGTACTTGCAGTGGATCCTGATGCAGTTTGGAATTCCTATGTGATAGTCTAGATAGATGTCTGCCTATTACACATTATGACCCTCTTCAACTGTCGGCAGTCTGTATCAGTCAACAGAGGAGGTCGCCATGTACACTTTTGTGCTGTACATGTGACTTCACGTTTCCCCTTCACTATCACATAGGAAACAGTGGACATAGGGATCTTTCAGAGAGTGAAAATCTCGCGTACATACGTATGATACAGGTGATACCCAATCACCGGACAACGTTTGAAGTCCGTGAGTTCCGCGGAGGGCCTCATTCTGCCCTCTTACGATGTCTAATGAATACTGAGGTCGCTGATATGGAGTATCTGGCAGTAGGTGGCAGCACAATGCACCTACTATGAAATACGTATGTGTTGGGGGTGTCCGGATACTTTCGAGCACGTAGTGTGACCACATAGTGCCGGTCTTTTATTAATTACAGGCCAGAAGCCTAAAGATGTTGATGGCGTCAGTACTGTGCAGACAGAGAGGAAAGGCGTCATAATATCCCTGAAGAGTCGAAAGTTTTAAAATATTTTTATTTGGGTAATGGCTTCATTCATAATGAATAGTTGGAGTTATGTAATAAAAATATTTTAATGGTATAAAGCCGTTCCTTAGAAACGTCTGTATCTCCTCTTTTTCCACAGAGTAGACTCTGAAAGATCGTTGCCAGCTCTATTTTTCATTTATTACGTTGTAGCCTTTTCCTAAAAAAGTGAACGTACACTCCTGGAAATGGAAAAAAGAACACATTGACACCGGTGTGTCAGACCCACCATACTTGCTCCGGACACTGCGAGAGGGCTGTACAAGCAATGATCACACGCACGGCACAGCGGACACACCAGGAACCGCGGTGTTGGCCGTCGAATGGCGCTGGCTGCGCAGCATTTGTGCACCGCCGCCGTCAGTGTCAGCCAGTTTGCCGTGGCATACGGAGCTCCATCGCAGTCTTTAACACTGGTAGCATGCCGCGACAGCGTGGACGTGAACCGTATGTGCAGTTGACGGACTTTGAGCGAGGGCGTATAGTGGGCATGCGGGAGGCCGGGTGGACGTACCGCCGAATTGCTCAACACGTGGGGCGTGAGGTCTCCACAGTACATCGATGTTGTCGCCAGTGATCGGCGGAAGGTGCACGTGCCCGTCGACCTGGGACCGGACCGCAGCGACGCACGGATGCACGCCAAGACCGTAGGATCCTACGCAGTGCCATAGGGGACCGCACCGCCACTTCCCAGCAAATTAGGGGCACTGTTGCTGCTGGGGTATCGGCGAGGACCACTCGCAACCGTCTCCATGAAGCTGGGCTACGGTCCCGCACACCGTTAGGCCGTCTTCCGCTCACGCCCCAACAACGTGCAGCCCGCCTCCAGTGGTGTCGCGACAGGCGTGAATGGAGGGACGATTGGAGACGTGTCGTATTCAGCGATGAGAGTCGCTTCTGCCTTGGTGCCAATGATGGTCGTATGCGTGTTTGGCGCCGTGCAGGTGAGCGCCACAATCAGGACTGCATACGACCGAGGCACACAGGGCCAACACCCGGCATCAAGGTGTGGGGAGCGATCTCCTACACTGGCCGTACACCTCTGGTGATCGTCGAGGGGACACTGAATAGTGCACGGTACATCCAAACCGTCATCGAACCCATCGTTCTACCATTCCTAGACCGGCAAGGGAACTTGCTGTTCCAACAGGACAATGCACGTCCGCATGTATCCCTTGCCACCCAACGTGCTGTAGAAGGTGTAAATCAACTACCCTGGCCAGCAAGATCTCCGGATCTGTCCCGCATTGTGCATGTTTGGGACTGGATGAAGCGACGTCTCACGCGGTCTGCACGTCCAGCACGAACGCTGGTCCAACTGAGGCGCCAGGTGGAAATGGCATGGCAAGCCGTTCCACAGGACTACATCCAGCATCTCTACGATCGTCTCCATGGGAGAATAGCAGCCTGCATTGCTGCGAAAGGTGGATATACACTGTACTAGTGCCGACATTGTGCATGCTCTGTTGCCTGTGTCTATGTGCCTGTGGTTCTGTCAGTGTGATCATGTGATGTATCTGAGTCCAGGAATGTGTCAATAAGGTTTCCCCTTCCTGGGACAATGAATTCACGGTGTTCTTATTTCAATTTCCAGGAGTGTAATATTAGGCGTTGCGGTATCTTATATAATTTTTCATTTTGCATAATACTCACTACTGATATGTGAGGGTAACATTTACATCTCATTTAAAATATCTCCAACTGTTACTAGATGACGCGATTTGTTTCGTGTGCACATTGTGACATCTGCGGCATATGAGCGTCTTAGCCTAATGACACCTACAGACTCTTTCCTCTTGCAGCACTTATCGGCGTACACTTTGCTACATGATGTAGATATACATTTACTGGCAGTTACCAACTTTATACTAACAGGAATCCTTTACAGAGGAATGGAAAAAACTGGTAGAAGCCGACCTCGGGGGAGATCAGTTTGGATTCCGGAGAAATGTAGTAACACGGGAGGCACTACTGACCCTACGACTTCTCATAGAAGATAGGTCAAGGAAAGGCAAGTCTACGTTTATAGTGTTTGTAGACTTAGAAAAGCTTTGGCAATGTTGAGTGGAATATTCTCTTTCAAAGTCTGAAGGTGGCAAGTGTAAAATACAGGGAGCCAAAGGCTATTTACAATTTGTAAAGAAAGCAGGTGACAGTCATAAGAGTCGAGGGGCATGAAAAGGAAGCAGTCGTTGAGAAAGGAGTGAGACACGTTTGTACCCTATCCCGATGTTATTCAATGTGTACATTGAGCAAGCAGTAAAAGAAAGAAAATAAAAATCTGTAGTAGGAATTAAAGTCCAGGGAGAAAAAATAAAAAGCTTTAAGATTCGCTGATGACATTTTAATTCTGCCAGAGCCAGCAAAGGATTTGGAAGAGCAGTTGAATGAAATGGATAGTATCTTTCAAAGGAGGATATGAGATGGAGATCAATAAAAGACAAAAGGTATAATGGAATGTAGTCGAATTAAATCAGGATATCTTCAGGGGAAATGAGACACTTAAAGTAGTAAATGAGTTTTACTGATTGGGGAGGTAAATAACTGATGCTCGTCGAAGTAGGGAGGATATAAGATGTAGACTGGCAATGGGAAGAGAAGCTTTTCTAAAGAAGAGAAATACGTTAACATCGTGTGTAGATTTAAATGTCACGAAGTCCTTGCTGAAAATATTTGTATGGAGTGAAACATGGACGATAAAGAGTTTATACAAGAACAGAATAGAAGTTTCTGAAATGTGGTGCTGAAGAGAATGCTGAAGATTGGATGGGTTGATTACATAAACAATGAGGAGATACTTAAGAGAAGAGGAGACGAGAAATTTGTTGTACAACCTGACTAAAAGAAGGGATTAGTTGGTAGGACACATTCTGAGGCATCTAGGGATCACTAATTGAGCACTGCTGGGAAGGGGGGAGAGGGGGGTTTAAAAATCGTAGGAGGAGACCAAGCGAGGTATATAGTGAGCAGGTTCAGAGGGATGTAGGTTGCAGTAGTTACTCGGAGATGGAGAGGCTTTCACAGAATAGAGGAGCATCGAGAGCTGTGTTAAACTAGTATTTGGACTGACGACCACAACAGTAACACCAACTTTACGTCTGTTTCAGTTTAATTTTATATGTTTTTAACGTTAACTTCTGAAGGAACGATTTTTACGTGACAGAAAGATTACTGCTCTTAAATTTCTTTGTCAGTTGATAAATTGAGTACAGCCCAGTTGTAAATCTGTTCGGAATAAAAACTGATTATTCCTCAGTTGTTGTCTATGTTCACGTTTATTTATAATCCTTTTAGATAACGGTGAATTTTTTGATAAAGATACCCACAATCGTTGTCTAAACTTAGTAAATGTAAAATTTCGTTGCAACCAGTTGGCTGTTTTATACTCATCACCCTAGGTACATTGTAACTAGTGTTTGTGATCTGTATGTGGGCAATAATTCCCAAGACAGGTCATTTTGAAATAAGCAGCGGTCGACAGATAGAAAAAAAAATCCTTTTTCTTGAAGTGTTTATCAGAACTCCTAAGTTCTAAACAAAGACAGCCAACCATCAATAAACATTCTGTTTGTAATGAGAACGCCTATGATTCGTTTTAGTGCCTCCAGATGCTCTTCACTTGGAGGAATCCCAGCTGATGTTAAATTCAGTGGCGAGACTGCAGCCAGTAATGGGAACTGAGAAATCGAGGAACAGCTTGAGACTGAGACAGAAGTTTCTCGGTTGCACCCCACCTGCTGCAATATCTAAAATTTTCACTCTGCGCAAGGACTGGGAGTTCGTTCGGTACACAGCACCGATCGGTCATTGATGGGATTGCAGTTTCAGCCCACCAGCGACAAAGATGGTATGACAGAAAATTCAGCACCCTGAAGGGTAGATTATGAGAGACGACGAACAAAGCTGCCAAACAGGAGGAGCTAAGGTATAAGACAGCAATGGGTCAGTGAACGGCTCAGTGAATGAACTGTGTCAACTCCTGTTAAGGAGTAGAGGAGGAGACAGCGAACGCAGAGTAAGGAGGTGGTGAGTGGGCAGTTAGCGGAATCAGAAGGGACAGTGATTTTGCCTTCTGGTGGAATACCACTATTTTGCCGGCTAAAACTTCAGACTTCGAATCAGATCTCTACTTTCTTTCCTATGTCTGTCACAAAGTGGCGTATTCACTTTACATTCAGTGTCGAATGGAAGTCCTTGTAATCCGGTACTTGGATCTTGAAGCAGTTTACTACATTACTCGCCTGACCTAATCCTCCAGATTTTAAGCTGGCCTCGGAAATGCGAGATAATCACCGCGGACACTAGTAACTGAAAGTGAGGGTCCAGGAACACCGCATAAGCCACTGAGCTCGTTACAGCTAAAGGATTAAGCCAGCAGCTGCGGAGGAAGGGATGAGTTAAGCCACCCAGGGCGTCGCCGCAGAGTAGCGCAACACGGAAGATGTAAGCTGCTATCTGTCAACTTACCGCCAAACAAAGAATCATCCTAACTCGACACATCGCGCGACCTTGTGTCTCCCGTACACGCCTTCTTGTGAAGCTGTCACTGGTGAGTGGTGAGATAACTCAATCCGGTCCCTCCTAACCCATTAGTTGTGCATTTTTGCGTCTATACCCAGACAGCTTGGCCCCAATGCTCATTTTTGTCTTTTTATAATTTTGTTTGTACCTTCTGCTCCGCAAAGTCTAAGTGATGGCATGGTTAGTTTAAGGGGAGGCAGGGTGTCCCTGTCGTCACACTGGGACGGAATAAGTGAACCCAATGATGTGCATATAGTGTTATTCAAGGGAAAGTGAGCGAAAGTTTTTGTTCAACTGAGGCGGGACTGTGGTACCGGTCCGATAATCACGTAGTGGGGTGTGGGAAACCGTCTAAAAACCACATCCAGGCTCGCACACAAACCGGCCGGTGTCGTTATTCCGCCAGGTAGATTCGACCCTCCCCGTTCTGGAACCAGTGCATTAACATGCACAGCTACCCTGGCGGGTCGGCCGGAGTGACGGAGCTGTTCAACGGCTACAGTCTGGAGCTGCGTGACCACTATGGTTGCAGGTTCGAATACTGCCTCGGGCATGAGTGTGTGTGATGTCCTTAGGTTAGTTAGGTTTAAGTATTTCTAAGTTCTAGGGGACTGATGACCACAGTCCCATAGTGCTCAGAGCCATTTGAAACATTTATCCTGGCGGGTGAGATTTATGTTTGAATTGACAATGCAATAACAAACGTAAATGCTTCTGTGTTTCAATCTTTTAACTTGTACAATATTTTGAAATACTGTATACTCAACTAAAGTCACTCTCATATACAGTTTGAAACTAGTAACAGATCACAGATCCATGGACACAACCATTTGATAACTGGCGAAATAACAGTGTAATCTGTATATATATTAATACTCTGCAATCCTCTTGAGGTTGGGTGAATGATGGCAATCCTTTGTAATGCTTAAGATCCAGTGGAAAGTGTCGATAGGTATGTGAATATAGACTGTGTGGTATCATAGAGCGTCTCACAGTTGGCATCGAAAACGCAAGTTTCCGACAGACGCCAATAGGGGTCATGTGTGGACCAGGCGGATCCAATGGTGGGTGCCTGCTGAGCCACGCCTTCGGCAGCTCCGACTGCGAGCCTCGTGATGCCAATTGAGGAGTTACTCGACCGAATAGTAGCGGCTTCGGTCAAGACTACCATCATAGCGGCCGGGAGAGTGGTGTGCTGACCACACGCCCCTCCTATCCGCATCCTCCCCTGAGGATGACGCGGCGGTCGGATGGTCCCGGTAGGCCACTCGTGGCCTGAAGACGGAGTGCTTTAATCATTTATGCCTCTGTCCAGCTTCCTTACGATGATGGCTGCTCCATCACTGTGTAGCCCACCCGTCCTTACCATTGCGTATGAAACAGTACATAATAGACAGTCCTATTCTTCCATATGTCAGCCAGTAGACAATAAGTAAATCGGTGTCATCGGCGAACAGAGTACTAAGGAATGATAAGAACAGAGTATAATTTTGATATGTACTAGGAGCTGTAAATATGGTATCAAGTAAACAGGGACAGAATAGTATCGATAATATTTCAGCATCCTGGTCCTGAATTTAAGGGGGCTTCTCTTGAATATAATGAGGATGATCATTAGATCAGAGCGCCACGTGCCTCTCGTGCCAGCTACGATGCCTCACATATTCATCAGAAAACAACACTGGAAGTATGACTTAATAAAACACGAAAAGCTGTGATGAAAGTGTTCTTAAGTATAAGACGCATTTCGGACCCTGTGGGTCCATCATCAGGTGTAATTTCTCTTAATACACGCTTTATTTTTTCTCTTCAATGAGGTGAAATGCATATTCCTATCATGAAAAGCTTTGATGTTAGGTCATGAATTTCGTAAGTCAAACGCCGAAAATATGTGCGAAATAGTGGAAAAGATGAATAGTGTAAACTTACTACATAATCCAAGAAAAGAGTTTTTAACGTTTTAGCACCATCATACATTCTTTTCTCCATCCTGTTCGTACGTATCAATTCACTCAAGAGGAACATCGGCACATACGTGTTTTTGTGAACAATTCACAGACGTTTTTGTACATGGCGTGATGAAAAATGAATTTATTCGTAGCGCTAAAGATCTGATTATTAGACGACATATGCAGGGAGTAACATTAGAATAGGTCTTTCAAATTAATAAAATATCTGTGGTTTGCGAAATCTGTTTGTTCATTTAACATACATTCTGGTTTTTTGATTTTATGGAGGTATATCTCTAGTTGTTCTAGCAAATTTAGGATCTTACCAATGGCTTCATTATGTAGTACAATCAAATTGTTCTCTAGACTGTTGACGACGTGTTTCGTTTCCAACATACGTTGCACAATAACAGATTTTTTCGAAGTGGTTGAGCCTGAAGGCATTTACATGTTTACGGGTACTAAAGTTTCTGCCTGTTTTCCCTACAAGACAGCTGAGGCATGATACTTTGTACACTCCACTGTTGTTGAGTGTTTGGGTATTTGACTTTATGTTTTGGACAGAGTAAGTTTCCTAGCTTATTATTAGGTGAGAGTGCAACAGTTATATTTGTTTTTTTGAAAGATTACCTATTTTTTGTGATATGGGGCCCACGTATGGGATACTGGCAAATACTTTCTCTTCTTTCACAGTGCGGCCATTGGTTGTCTTACTTTTGTGTATTTGTCTGCCTAAATTGTCAATTGTTTTGGCTGCCTAGCGATTGCTTACGCCAACGGTCTTTATTGTATCTATCTCGTTCTTGAGTGTGTTGTCTTCCAAATCAAGAGAATGTGCTCTGTGTGGCATGGACCTAAATGCCGCATTTTTCTGTGTATGAGTTGTCCAGTTTTACCTCTGTTCAAAAATGTTCAAATGTGTGTGAAATCTTTTGGAACTTCTCTGGTAAGGTTATCAGTGCCTAAGCTTACACACTACTTAACCTAAATTACCCTAAGGACAAACACACACACACCCATGCCTGAGGGAGGACTTGAACCTCCGTCGGGACCAGCCGCACAGTCCATGACTGCAGCGCCTTAGACCGTCCGACTAATCCCGCGCTTTATGTCTGTGTATGTGTGTTCTCTGTGTATGCTGAACTAATGTTTTTGTTGTGGAAATAACTGAATACTACTAGTAGTTCTTTAACCTTTTTTGTTCGATCAACTAGCAGCAAGATATCAACGTATCTCCAGGATCAGCAATGCATCGTGTACTTAATAAAAGTTGTAATTGAATGCGTTTTTAATGCATACTTCCAGTGTATTGAATACACTAACGTTTCAAGCTGCAAAATATGGATAAAATTAAAAAGATAGTAGCGTTTTCGGGCAAGCCTCAGCATTTGGAAATTGTGTCAATAAAGCAAGACAGGCTGCAGTTCGCTGTTATTTGCCGTCAGGTAATTCAGTCACAAACACCAGCCAAAAGCTTTTAATTTTGAGGTCTCTTTCAATGTGGTTATGAATCGTTGGCCGCTGTATTTAAATTTAGTTCAGACTGTTCAGTTGATTGAGTGACGGCGGCACACGATTCCTCTCGAGTTTTCATACGTCCATCAGGCGGCCTGTCTTGCACACTGTCTGAAACTATAGAGCGTTTCTCCCAATGAAGAAAGGGTGCCTTAAGTTAAGCAGCATCTTGCCAAAGTGACCTCTGAACCCACTCTTCTCCTCTGTCATTACTCGCCCATTCTGTAGACGTTTGTTCGCCCGGACACATGCCAGTAATCGTTCCTCTACAGTGTAACTATCCATTTACATCACGTCTTCACAGCTGAAACAATGGGAAGCTCAAAACAAAATAATACAACACCGAGATCAACACTTTCCATCACGGGGTATTTTCAAATTCAAAGCAAAGATACTAGTCGAACAATTATTTATTTCTCAACTGTATAAAGTCAGAGAGGGACACGTTGACTACTCGGGCACCCCGTACGTACCGTGCTGCGCCATGAAATTCTAATCACAGTTTCCACGCTTCTCCGATTCCTTCCGTCCGAACAGCGGCCAACTTCCACTTTCTAACCGTGAAATGAGTCTTGACATATACAGGGTATTACAAAAAGGTACTGCTAAACTTTCAGGAAACGTTACTCAAACACAAATAAAGAAAAGATGTTATGTGGACATGTGTCCGGAAACGCTTAATTCCCATGTTATAGCTCATTGTAGTTTCGTCAGTATGTACTGTACTTCCTCGATCCACAGCCAGGTGGCCTAATTGAAGGATGGGAATGTTGACTTCGGTGCTTGTGTTGACATGCGACTCATTGCTCTACATCAGTACGTAGCATCAACAGGTTAGTGTTCATCACGAACGTGGTTTTGCACTCAGTGCAATGTTTACAAATGCGTAGTTGCAGATGCCCATTTGATGTACGGATTAGCACGGGGCAATAGCCGTGGCGCGGTACATTTGTACCGAGACAGATTTCCAGAATGAAGGTGTCTCGACAGGAAGACGTTCGAGGGAATTGATCGGCGTCTTAGGGAGCACGGAACATTCCAGCCTTTGACTCACGACTGGGGAAGACCTAGAACGACGAGGACACCTGCAATGGACGAGGCAATTCTTCGTGCAATTGACGATAACCCTAATGTCAGCGACAGAGAAGTTGCTGCAGTACAAGGTAATGTTGACCACGTCACTGTATGGAGAGTGCTACGGGAGAACCAGTTGTTTCCGTACCATGTAGAGCGTGTGCAGGCACTATCAGCAGCTGATTGGTCTCCACGGGTACACTTCTGCGAATGGTTCATCCAACAATGTGTCAATCCTCATTTCAGTGCAAATGTTCTCTTTACGGATGAGGCTTCACTCCAATGTGATCAAATTGTAAATTTTCACTATCAACATGTGTGGGCTGACGAGAATCCGCACGCAATTGTGCAATCACATCATCAACACAGATTTTCTGTGAACGTTTTGGCAGGCATTGTTGGTGATGTCTTGATTGGGTCCCATGTTCTTCCGCCTACGCTCAATGGAGCACGTTATCATGATTTCATACGGGATACTCTACCTGTGTTGCTATAACATGTGACTTTACAAGTACGACACAACATGTGGTTCATGCATGATGGAGCTCCTGCACATTTCAGTCGAAGTGTTCGTACGCTTCTCAACAACAGATTCGGTGACCGATGGATTGGTAGAAGCGGGCCAATTCCATGGCCTCCACGCTCTCCTGACCTCAATCCTCTCGACTTTCACTTATGGGGGCAACCCCGGTACCAAATGTAGAGACTCTTCGTGCTCGTATTGTGGACGGCTGTGATACAATACTCCGTTCTCCAGGGCTGCATCAGCGCATCAGGGATTCCATGCGGTGGAGGGTGGATGCATGTATCCTCGCTAACGGAGGACATTTTGAACATTTACTGTAACAAAGTGTTTGAAGTCACGCTGGTACGTTCTGTTGCTGTGTGTGTTTCCATTCCATGATTAATGTGATTTGAAGAGAAGTAATAAAATGAGCTCTAACATGGAAAGCAAGCGTTTCCGGACACATGTCCACATAACATATTTCTTTCTTTGTGTGTGAGGAATGTTTCCTGAAAGTTTGGCCGTACCTTTTTGTAATACCCTGTATATCTACATAGATACTACGTACGCCATTCTACAGTGCATGGCGGCAGGTAACTTGCACCAACATTATTGTTTTCCGATTTTACTTCATTCGCATGTAGAGGCTTCCTAATATCATGTATGTTATTCTCACGATTCCTACGTGACACACAAGATGGCAGCAACAGAATTTTTCGAACACGGGAACTCTAAATTTACTCAACAATCGTTTTTCGAAAAATACGTCGTCTTTATGTAAACATTTCCATTTTAACTTCCCCGATGTCTTCTGTTACACTTGTAACGTTCCAGGCTTATTGTTACCACCCCTGCATTATGTTTTACTAGATCAATACTCTTATATTACTAGCTATGATTAAATTCAATCACTTTTCGGTAATAGGAAAAAGGTTTTTAGAAGAATAATAGCAATACCAAACACTAGTAGTTATAATACCCTTTGCACCATAAACAATCTAAATCAGATTCAGCAAATTAATATATGGAAAATGCTTGGATAATAAATAATACATTTCATTCTCATCACCTGTAAGTGGTAGGAATTAAATTTCGCGTCTGATTAACAAAATATAGATATTTCTAGAATGAGATTTTCACTCTGCAGCGGAGTGTGCGCTGATATGAAACTTCCTGGAAGATTAAAACTGTGTGCCGGACTGAGACTCGAACTCGGGATCTTTAACTTTGGCGGTCAAGTGCTCTGCCAACAGAGCTACCCAAGCACGACTCATGACCCGTCCTCACAGCTGTACTTCTGCCAGTACCTCGTCCCCTACCTTCCAAACTTTACAGAAGCTCTCGTGGTAGAGCACTTGCCCGCGAAAGGCAAAGGCCCCAAGTTCGAGTCTCGGTCAGGCACACAGTTATAATCTGCCAGGAAGTTTCAAAATATAGACAATTGATCGTTTAGCATTGAAAGAATGCTTATTTCTGCAGTTTCAATATTAACGTGATTCTTATGTGTTTATGAAATGTCTTAAACTAGTTTTAGCAAAGTAGGGAATATTATTGAGAGTTTTATAATGTTGTTAAACTATTTCTTGTTATAAAATATGTTTTGCGTTATTACAACCGGTAGTACAGGGTGTTTCAAAAATGACCAGTACATTTAAAACGGCAATACAAACTAAACGAGCAGCGATAGAAATACACCGTTTGTTGCAATATGCTTGGGATAACAGTACATTCTCAGGCAGACAAACTTTCGAAATTACAGTAGTTACAATTGTCAACAACAGATGACGCTGCGGTCTGGGAAACTCTATAGTACGATATTTTCCACATATTCACCATGCGTAGCAATAATATGGCGTAGTCTCTGAATGAAATTACCCGAAACCTTTGACAACGTGTCTGGCGGAATGGCTTCACATGCAGATGAGATGTACTGCTTCAGCTGTTCAATTGTTTCTGGATTCTGGCGGTACACCTGGTCTTTCAAGTGTCCCCACAGAAAGAAGTCACAGAGTTCGTGTCTGGCGAATAGGGAGGCCAATCACGCCGCCTCCTGTATGTTTCGGATAGCCCAAAGCAATCACACGATCATCGAAATATTCATTCAGGAAATTAAAGACGTCGGCCGTGCGATGTGGCCAGGCACCAGCTTGCATAAACCACGAGGTGTTCGCAGTGTCGTCTAAGGCAGTTTGTACCGCCACAAATTCACGAAGAATGTCCAGATAGCGTGATGCAGTAATCGTTTCGGATCTGAAAAATGGGCCAATGAGTCCTTTGGAAGAAATGACGTCCCAGACCAGTACTTTTTGAGGATGCAGGGACGATGGGACAGCAACATGGGGCTTTTCGGTTCCCCATATGTGCCAGTTCCGTTTATTGACGAAGCCGTCCAGGTAAAAATAAGCTTCGTCAGTAAACCAAATGCTGCCCACATGCATATCGCCGTCATCAATCCTGTGCACTATTCGTTAGCGAATGTCTCTCGTTCAGCAATGGTAGCGGCGCTGAGGGGTTGCCGCGTTTGAATTTTGTATGGATAGAGGTGTAAACTCTGGCGCATGAGACGATACGTGGACGTTCGCGTCATTTGGACCGCAGCTGCAACACGGTGAACGGAAACCCAGGCCGCTGTTGGATCACCTGCTGCACTAGCTGCGCGTTGCCCTCTGTGGTTGCCGTACATGGTCGCCCTACCTTTCCAGCACGTTCATCCGTCACGTTCCCAGTCCGCTGAAATTTTTCAAACAGATCCTTTATTGTATCGCTTTTCGGTCCTTTGGTTACATTAAACCTCCGTTGAAAACCTCGTCTTGTTGCAACAACACTGTGTTCTAGGCGGTGGAATTCCAACACTAGTAAAATCCTCTGTTCTAAGGGATAAACCATGTTGTCCACAGCATACTTGTACGTTGTGAACAGCACACGTTTACAGCAGAAAGACGACGTAATGAATGGCGCACCCACAGACTGCGTTGTCTTCTATATCTTTCACATCACTTGCAGCGCCATCTGTTGTTGAAAATTGTAACTACTGTAATTTCGAAAGTTTGTCCTCCTGAAAATGGACTGTTGTCCCAAGCATATTGCAACAAACGGTGTACTTCTATCGCTGCTCGTTTAGTTTTTATTGCCATTTCAAATACACCGGTCATTTTTGAAACACTCTGTAGATTGTAGGAAGAGTATAAATATTCGGCCTCGAGTATTTTTAGGCCAGATGAGTGTTGGTCCGACTAGAGGACAGATCTGTGCGTACAGTTGAGATAAGTTCTTGGTGCATGATTTAGGTTTGGATTTACAATAGAGCAACTCGTGTGTTGGACATTTTCTGAAACAGAATATTAGAACAGTGCAGTTATGGATTATTTCGGAGTGTCAAACGGTTTGATTCAGTATCGCAAAAGACAGAATGATAAGTGACTTTATATTCGTACTTTGTTGAGTACTAGTGTTGAACAATGCAATCGAACTTCCTGGCAGATTAAAACTGTGTGCCGGACCGAGACTCGAACTCGGGATCTTTGCCTTTCGCGGGCTTGGTAGGAGACGAGGTACTGGCAGAAGTAAAGCTGTGAGGATGGGGCGTGAGTCGTGCTTGGGTAGCTCTGTTGGTAGAGCACTTGCCCGTTAAAGGCAAAGCTCCCGTGTTCGAGTCTTGGTCCGGCACACAGTTTTAATCTGCCAGGAAGTTTCATATCGGCACACACTCCGCTGCAGAGTGATAATCTCATTCTGAATGCAATGGACTTCACACAAGCATTTCTATCAAATTACTACTTCTGGACTACTTAATTTCACCAGTGTAGTATGTACTACCATCGGTTAGCTGTAGTAGTAACAACGAGTCTTACTATACCGAAGATTAATCATGAACTTATGAGGTACAGGTTTTGAAGTGAATGAATGTATGTAGTTACTTTACTTCAGTTGTGGCCTACATCATTGTAGTAAAATCCATTAGACCCCTATGGTATCCTGTATTTATTGAACATGCATATTTTAGTTCATGTATGCAGTCGTCGAGGTACACTGAAGGCAAGAAATTGTCAGGTATTTAAACCATCTTTAACTACTCACTAACAGGTGGGACGTTACACACTTTCGTGTGGGCTATACCGACAGGCTACGTCCACTATAGCGCTTCTCTGGATTCATACTGTCGCGCCTGCTTTGTAAGAACTAACGCTAGGGCAAAACTATAGAACAGAGTGCACTGCATCTTTACAGATGGAGTGCAGGTTCCCAGAATCCGTAGACGACCCTGAATATACCGTTTGCATATATATATATATATATATATATATATATATATATATATATATATATATATATATATATATATATATGTTCTCATGGGTGACACTATGCATGTGCGGTTTTCACAAAAGTGAACTGTAAGGATGGATGTGTATTTGCAGCCAGTACACAGACGTTAACGAAAGTGCAGTTACTTACAACAGTTACAGAGTTTTGAGTGGGTCCCTGTTGACAGTAAAATCCTAAAAGCTACGTAATTGCGACTGCCAGTAGTGTTAGTTGCAGGAGTTTAGTGCAAGTAGTTTACAACTTGTCGTATTGTAAACACTGTAAACACCGAAAACCGTTTGCACCATCCTATTACTTAGCTACTAGGCGACGAAGCTACGTTTTTTCACGTTGTGTTGTTTGTTCACTGCGATTCCATTGCGAAGGTCCTGTCAGTTATCTTGAGATAACAGCGAGGTAGGCCGTACTCCGAAGACGGTAATTCCAAATGAGAAAAACGCGGACGTGCTCATGGTTTCTGCTGTTGAATGTAGAAAGCATACTGTTCGTTCGTGACCACGTACGCCGAAAGATATCCCAATAGACGTCAATCTTCGCAACCTCTTCAAACAATACAGATGGAATGAAACGGCTTATTACTGCTGTCTGAGTTGGAATTTTCACTGAAATGATAGAAGATGTGAAGCAATCACTGCATGGCAGACTGCAAGTGTGAACTGGCGCTGGTAGTGGCTCTTTAAGTGTCCGACGCCACAGTTGTACTGTATTTACCACTGTCTTTTTTTTGACCATGGCAGTGTTCCATTCAATAACACAATACGTCAGGAGACATATTAATATCTATGTAGGGTTGCACATATCAATCCATGTGAAATTCACATTGATTTGTGCTTCCGCATGGAAAAAACAACTGTCATGTATTTACAATGTTCAAACTACGATATCTCGTAAACTACTAGCGCTAGATTCCTGCAACAAACACAGTAGACATCCTGATTTAGTCTACTTTGATTGTGGTATTGTTAATAGACAGTGCTTCATTGAAATACTTGTACATTTTGTAAATACATATTTATTTTAAAATCATAACACTGTGTATGTGGACTGCAAAGGCTGCCCCCTGCCTACCGTTCCAATCTGTGAAATCAGCATATCAACTGCTTCTTGCACTGTCGAAATATTTGCTGTGCACGTTATACGTGATACATCCAAGGACTGATTTGATGCAGCTCTGCATGCTTGTCTCTACTGTGCAAGGCTCCTCATATCTCAACAACTACTGCAACCTACATTAATTTGAACCTACTAAATGTATTCATACCTAGATCTCCTAGATCTCCTTCTTCAGCCGACCGGTGTGTACGTGCGGTTCTAGGCACTTCAGTCTGGAACCGCGTGACCGCTACGGTGACAGGTTCAAATCGTGCCTCGGGCATCGATGTGTGTGATGTCCTTAGGTTAGTTAGGTTTAAGTAGTTCTAAGTTCTAGGGGACTGATGACGTCAGATGTTAAGTCGTATAGTGCCCAGAGCCATTTATCCCTCTAAAATTACTACCCCTGACACCCTACTACCATTACCAAACCGACTCTCCTTTGATGCCCCAAGGTATGTCGTAACAAACAATACCTTTTTTCAAAAGTTGTCCCATAAATTCAATTTCTCCTCGACTACATTGAGCACCACCTAATTGGTTAGCCGATGTGCCAATCTAATCTTCACCATCATCCGGTAGCACGACATTTCAAATATTTCTGTTCTCTCTTTGTCTGATCTGTTTATCGTCCTCACTTCTATATCGGTTATGCTCTGGTCAAATACTATGAAAGCCATTCCCAGAACTCAAATATAGGCCTGTATTTGATGTTAACAAACATGTTTTTCAGAAATGCTTTTTGTGACTGTCAGTCTGAATTTTGTATCCCGTCTACTTCGGCCATCGTCATTTATTTTGCTGCCCACATAACAAGACTGATCTAATACTTTTAGTGTCTCATTTTCTAATTGCTTCAGCGTAACGTGATTAAATATGACTCCATTCCATTACGCCAGTTCCTCTTTTGTTGATGTTTCCCCATTACCTCTTATCTCGAAACAGCGTAATATTTTTTTAACGTACGAATGGAATTAAAATTTCCTTAAAACAAAAATGTATTGAATTATTGCTTATACACTTCCATTTTATGCCTGTATCATCATCATCATCATCATCATCATCATCATCATCATCATCAACTTGGAATGTTCAGCTGAGCAACAAAACTGAAGTCTGTTTTATGGTATATGTTTTTCGTTTCCCTTTATTTAAAAACAAATAGTCCTTCAGTAAGTAATGCAATACTTTTGTCCTGAAAGTAGGTTGGTTCTGTTCAGGGCTCCAATATACCATATTACTGCCCACACTTTGGCTACAAAAATTCATTTTTTCGACATAATCTCCGTTCAATGCACCGACCTTACGCCATCTTACTGGGAGGGCCTCTATGCCCGCTTGATATCACTCTACTAGTCGTCGTCGCAGCAACGTCTTGCTACATCAATGACCTCCCCATCACCCAAGTACTGCTGCCCGTAGAGTGCATCCTTCAATGGGTCAAACACATGGAGTCGGAAAATGCGAGATGTGTACTGAAGGGTGAAGGACAGAAAACAGTACACTGAGGTTTTTGAGCTTCTATCGGGGGCCCAGGTTTGAGGGAGGTCTTGTATTTGTGTGGCAAAGAACAGGCTGAAGTAGTTTTTTCAATTTCCCGAGATACTTCAAAGCACTGCCGTTAGAGACATCACCTTGTGCAGCGGGGTGTTTGAATGTGAGCCGTCAATCCCCTCGAATGAGAGTGTTCACTCCTTCCAACGCTACAGGAGTCACTGCTGTGTTCGGTCGGCCGGCACGTGTGAGATCGGACAGGTTTGCACGACGTTGTTGCAACGGTGATATACCCCTCACTAAACTACTTTTGTTCATTCCCAGATCTGCGTAGACCCTCTATCAATATCTGTGCTGCTCCAGTACCTTGCCAAAACATCCCCAATAACAGTTCTCTGCTTGAAACGCACCTTCGCTTTGTTTTTCTCTAGAGTCATCAGTCTTTTGACTGGTTTGATGCGGCCCGCCACGAATTACTCTCTTGTGCCAACCTCTTCATCTCAGAGTAGCATTTGCAATCTACGACCTCAATTATCTGCTGTATGTATTCCAATCTTTGTCTTCCTCTACAGTCCCTGATGTCTTAACAGATGTCCTATCATTCTGTCCCTTCTCCTCCTCTGTGTTTTCCACATATTCCTTTCCTCTCCGATTCTGCGCAGAATCTCCTCATGCATTACCTAATCAGTCAATCTAATTTTTAACATTCATCTGTAGCAACACATTTCAAATGCTTCTCTTCTGTTCCAGATTTCCCACAGTCCATATTTCACTACTATAGAATGCTGTGCTCAAAACGTATATTCTTAGAAATTTCTTTCTCAAATTTGGGCTTATGTTTGATACTGGCAGACTTCTCTTGGCCTGTAGTGCCCTTTTCGCCAGTACTAGACTACTTTTGATTTCCTCCTAGCTGAGTCCGTCATTGATTATTCATGTCAAATTTCTCGCTGTTCTCATTTCTGCTTCTTCTCATTACTTTCGTCTTTCTTCGATTTACTCTGAATCCGTATTTCTATACTCATTAGACTGTCCATTCCATTTAGTAGATCATGTAATTCTTCTTCACTTTCACTCAGGATAGCAATGTCATTAGCGAGTCGTGTCGTTGATACCCTTTCACCTTGAATTTTAACTCCTCTCCTGAACCTGCCTTTTCTAGGTCGAAAAATACTTCGAACGTGTCTTGATTTTTGGTCTTGCTTCCATTATCAGCCGCAACGTGAGAATTCCCTCTCTGGCGCCTTTACATTTCCTAAGGCCAAAGTGATCGTCAACTAACACATCCTCAGTTTTCTTTTCCATTCTTCTGTGTATTATTCTTGTCAGCATATTGGACGCATGAGGTGTTAATCTGATAGTGTGGTAGCTCTCGCACTTGTCTGCCCTTGCAGTCTTCGGAGTTGTGTGGATGATATTTTTGCAACAGTCAGACGGTATATTGCCAGACTCATACACTCTACACATCATCCTGAGTAGATGTTTTGTTGCCAATTCCCCTAATAATTTTAAAAAGTCTGGTGGAATGTTATCGATCCCTTCTGCCTTATTTAACCTTAAGTCCTCCAAAGCTCTCTTAAATTCTAATTCTGAATCCCCTATCTCTTCTAAATCGACTTCTGTTTCTTCTTTTAACAGAAATCTCCCCCTGCCACCAGGCCGCCTTGTGATGCTTGAACAGAGTATTCGCTATTACTGGCTGAGGTTTGTTGCAGAACTCAAATAATCTTTCTCCTCTTTCAGTCCTTGTTGCAAGCCCATATGCCCCTGTAATCTTTTCTTCTACTCCTTCCCCAATAGCTCCATTCAGATGCTACATTACTACTAGATTTTCATCTCTCTTTACGTACCTTATTACTCTTTCAATATCCTCATACACTTTCTCTATTTCCTCATTTTCAGCCGGCCGCGGTGGTCTAGCGGTTCTAGGCGCTCAGTCCGGAACCGCGCGACTGCTACGGTCGCAGGTTCGAATCCGGCCTCGGGCATGGATGTGTGTGGTGTCCTTAGGTTAGTTAGGTTTAAGTAGTTCTAAGTTCTAGGGGACTGATGACGACAGGTGTTAAGTCCCATAGTGCTCAGAGCCATTTGAACCATTTTGAACCTCATTTTCAGCTTGAGACGTCGGCATGTATACTTGAACTATTGTTGTCGGTGTTGGTTTGCTGTCGACTCTGATAACATCACTGAACTGTTCACAGTAACACAGTCTCGGCCCTACCTTCCCATTCATAACGAATCCTACACCCATTCTTCCGCCGTCTGCTGCTGTTGATACCACCCTATACTCACCTGACCATAAATCCTTGCCTTCTTACCATTTCACATCACTGACCCCTACTATATCTAGATTGAGCCTTTGCAATGCCCTTTTCAGATTTTCTAGCTCCCCTGTCACGCTCAAGCTTCTGACATCATTCCACTCCTCGACTCGTAGAAAGTTATCCTTTCGTTGGTAATTGAATCTTTTTCTCATGGTCACCTCCCCCATGGCAGTCTTCTCCCGGATATCCGAATAGAGGACTACTCCGGAATTTTTTTGCCAATGGAGAGATAATCATGACACATTTTTAGTTACAGACCACATCTCCTCTGGATACAAGTTACGTGTGTTTAATGAAGTGTTTTTCATTGACTTCTGCGTCCTCATGCCGTTGATCATTGGCGATTCTTCCGCATTTTGGGGCTGTTTCCAACCCCAAGAATGTGCCATGAACTTCTGTCCGCTCATCCACCTCGTTGACAAGACTGTTGGCAGTAGAAGGGTGACGATATCTGCCGCCAATGCTGATTATTAATCAAAATTTAAGCGGTGGCGTGTTTCGAAAGCGGGACCCATGACTTTTTCATTACTACTCAAAGACTCTACCGATTGACCACGTGTTCTGCCTGCACCTCGGTCCGAGATGCCAGTTTCAAGGCTACTTACAACGCCACCGCCTATTGCAACTTCATGAAATTATAGGGACTGAAGTGAGAATATCTCACGATGTCCCACTACGAATCCAGTCTTTTTTCAACTGAAATTGGCTGAGAAAAAAAATTGGACGCCCCTCGTACTATAGGAGCAAGTACGGAACGAGTCCGCTTCTGTAGCTTCGTCAGTGGGGAGTGTGTCTGGATTCATGCAGAGTTCCACGTTGGACTCCCAGTATTGCCAATGATTTTCGTCGGGGAAGGACGGGAAAGGGGTGCACTAAATTGTGCGGCTTCAAGTGAGGAGCTATTTGAATGACAAGTAGCTGCAAAGTCTGTAAATGTGCAGTTAAAGAGAGAGACAAGGATGCTAATTGGGTTGTTTGGCAGATACATTCAGATAGATTATTAGAATAACTGTTTTTCCTGTTTTTCATGTTGCAACATAAAGGAAGGAACATTGTCCCCCATTCCTATCGTATGTGTCACATATGATGCTCCGTTAAGGTTGCAGTATCAAGAATAATGTTAATAAGAATGCTGCAAACAACAGATAAAATTGTTTATTGAAACAAAACCGGTTGCGTGGTCAAAAGCCGCATCATAATGTGCAAAATCGTTAAAGGTCATAGCCATTGATCCTTTATCTTTCTTAGATGTCCACGCAGGCCACTTTAACTTTGTGCAACACCGGGTTGCCTTGCATCAGGCAGATACAGGAAGGTTTAAATCATGGTTCTACACTCCTGGAAATTGAAATAAGAACACCTTGAATTCATTGTCCCAGGAAGGGGACACTTTATTGACACATTCCTGGGGTCAGATACATCACATGATCACACTGACAAAACCACAGGAACATAGACACAGGCAACAGAGCATGCACAATGTCGGCACTAGTACAGTGTATATCCACCTTTCGCAGCAATGCAGGCTGCTATTCTCCCATGGAGACGATCGTAGAGATGCTGGATGTAGTCCTGTGGAACGGCTTGCCATGCCATTTCTACCTGGCGCCTCAGTTGGACCAGCGTTCGTGCTTGACATGCAGACCGCGTGAGACGACGCTTCATCCAGTCCCAAACATGCTCAATGGGGGACAGATCCAGAGATCTTGCTGGCCAGGGTATTTGACTTACACCTTCTAGAGCACGTTGGGTGGCACGGGATACATGCGGACGTGCATTGTCCTGTTGGAACAGCAAGTTCCCTTGCCGGTCTAGGAATGGTAGAACGATGGGTTCGATGACGGTTTGGATGTACCGTGCACTATTCAGTGTCCTCTCCACGATCACCAGAGGTGTACGGCCAGTGTAGGAGATCGCTCCCCACACCATGATGCTGGGTGTTGGCCCTGTGTGCCTCGGTCGTATGCAGTGCTGATTGTGGCGCTCACCTGCACGGCGCCAAACACGCATACGACCATCATTGGCACCAAGGCAGAAGCGACTCTCATCGGTGAAGACGACACGTCTCCATTCGTCCCTCCATTCACGCCTGTCGCGACACCACTGGAGGCGGGCTGCACGATGCTGGGGCGTGAGCGGAAGACGGCCTAACGGTGTGCGGGACCGTAGCCCAGCTTCATGGAGACGGTTGCGAATGGTCCTCGCCGATACCCCAGGAGCAACAGTGTCCCTAATTTGCTGGGAAGTGGCGATGCGGTCCCCTACGGCACTGCAGAGGATCCTACGGTCTTGGCGTGCTTCCGTGCGTCGCTGTGGTCCGGTCCCAGGTCGACGGGCACGTGCACCTTCCGCCGACCACTGGCGACAACATCGATGTACTGTGGAGACCTCACGCCCCACGTGTTGAGCAATTCGGCGGTACGTCCACCCGGCCTCCCGCATGCCCACTATACGCCCTCGCTCAAAGTCCGTCAACTCCATATACGGTTCACGTCCACGCTGTCGCAGCATGCTACCAGTGTTAAATACTGCGATGGAGCTCCGTATGCCACGGCAAACTGGCTGACACTGACGGCGGCGGTGCACAAATGCTGCGCAGCTAGCGCCATTCGACGGCCAACACCGCGGTTCCTGGTGTGTCCGTTGTGCCGTGCGTGTGATCATTGCTTGTACAGCCCTCTCGCAGTGTCCGGAGCAAGTATGGTGGGTCTGACACACCGGTGTCAATGTGTTCTTTTTTCCATTTCCAGGAGTGTATAATTGCAAGTGTCAAAAAATGGTTCAAATGGCTCTGAGCACTATGGGACTTAACATATGTGGTCATCAGTCCCGTAGAACTTAGAACGACTTAAACCTAACTAACCTATGGGCATCACACACATCCATGCCCGAGGCAGGATTCTAACCTGCGATCGTAGCGGTCATGCGATTCCAGACTGAAGCGCCAAGAACTGCACGGCCACACCGGCCGACTGCAAGTGTTACCTATCAAGAATTTGTCCTAAATGAGTGGAGCACGTCTTCATTAGCTTTCGTTCTCAATGTTCACTGAACAGTATATTTGGACTAGGAGCGATGGGTATGCTTGAAACTTTTTAGAGTTGTCGCACCTGATGATGCGGCCTTAGGTGGCGAAACCGGCTGTGTTTTAATAAGCAACAATTTTACCAGCGGTCAGTGGAATTATGCCTAAAATCATGCCTTTCTACAGATGCGGATGTCCAGATTACAAAATAGCTCGTATCAAGAATAACTGAACTTCAGCAACGATTTGCCGGCCGGAGTGGCCGAGCTGTTCTAGGCGCCACAGTCTGGAACCGCGCGACCGCTACGGTCGCAATTTCGAATCCTGCCTCGGACATGGATGTTTGTGATGTCCTTAGGTTAGTTAGGTTTAAGTAGTTCTAAGCTCTACGGGACTGATGACCTCAGCAGGTAAGTCCCATAGTGCTCAGAGACATTTCATTTTTCAGTAACCTTTTCCGTATCCTTGTTAACTGAGAGACAGTTACAAGAATTTCTAGTGGCTAATGCGAGTGACAAACAACGGGACCCCCCTTTTTTTTTCTGGGACCGTCCATCAGCCGCTCTGTCGAGCGACGAGGGCAAACAAACCGCCGGGCCCTCTGCCGCTTTCTTGCCCGGACGATATTCCTCGCTGAGCCCACCAAACAGAGGACAGACACGCCTGTCTACCAGCAGCGGAACATTAACTGCGTGGGCCTGTGTGTCCTTAGGCCAGTTGACAGACGGGAGTCCTCTGCGTTCTACAAACAGTTCGCAGCAGTCACTTCAGTAGCAGGTCTCGCTCTCATCCGTACTTGTAACGCGAGCTCTCAGTCTTTACTGAGTCTATCAGTTTCGGAGAAGTAACTTGCTAGAATTCTGATTATTTCTTTGAAACTTATTGTCGAGTCGAGAATTCTGGCGATAGGAGAGGGGTCCTGCAACGGCAGCTCAGCATTAAACCAACCGCTCACCAACCTCCATAGCAGACATTCATCGTTTTCTATCAAACCTCTTGCACTGTTTGTATCTAATCTAACCATACGTCGCTTTGGGGGTGACAGGTATAGTGGTGGGCATTTCACTTTCAAGCATATTCCATTTATGCACAATATAGAGCTCGATCAATCAAGAACTATAACTTGTAACTCTTATTTGTAGGAACAAAAGTTTAAACCCGTGCTCAGCTATCGTGAACTACGTTTTCTACCATTTCACTAAATAATTTCACATATTTCTGTAATCTAGGCCAGAGCTGAACGGCATGCTATGCTGAGGTAAATTTGAAATTGTCACATTGTGTACGACTTCGGAATAAATATACGCAAGCAATTTGTAAACAGCCTTTGCTGTTCATCCACATGGCATGTGAATTCTATTATACAGGGTGGTCCATTGATAGTGACCGCGCCAAATATCTCACGAAATAAGCGTCAAACGAAAAAACTACAAAACACGAAACTTGTCTAGCTTGAAGGGGGAAACAAGATGGCGCTATGGTTAGCCCGCTAGATGGCGCTGCCATAGCCCAAACGGATATCAACTGCGTTTTTTAAAATGGTAAATCCCATTTTTATTACATATTCGTTTAGTACCATGGACCTTGCCGTTGGTGGGGAGGCTTGTGTGTCTCTGTGATACAGATAGCCGTACCATAGGTGCAACCACAATGGAGGGCTATCTGTTGAGAGGCCAGACAGACGTGTGGTTCCTGAAGAGCGGCAGCAGACTTTTCATTAGCTGCAAGGGCAACAGTCTGGATGATTGACTGCTCTGTCCTTGTAACAATAACCAAAACGGCCTTGCTGTGCCGGTACTGCGAACGACTGAAAGCAAGGGGAAATTACTGCCGTAATTTTTCCCGAGGGCATGCAGCTTTACTGTATGATTACGTGATGATGGCGTCCTCTTGGGTAAAATATTCCGGAGGTAAAATAGTCCCCACTCGGATCTCCGGGCGGGGACTACTCAAGAGGATGTCGTTATCAGGAGAAAGAAAACTGGTGTTCTACGGATCGGAGCATGGAATGTCAGATCCCTTAATCGGGCAGGTAGGTTAGAAAATTTAAAAATGGAAATGGATAGGTTAAAGTTAGATATCTACATCTACATGACTACTCTGCAATTCACATTTAAGTGCTTGGAAGAGGGTTCATCGAACCACAATCATACTATCTCTGTACTATTCCACTCCCGAACAGCGAGCGGGAAAAACGAACACCTAAACCTTTCTGTTCGAGCTCTGATTTCTCTTATTTTATTTTGATGATCATTCCTACCTATGTAGGTTGGGCTCAACAAAATATTTTCGCATTCGGAAGAGAAAGTTGGTGACTGAAATTTCGTAAAAAGCTCTCGCCGCGACGAAAAACGTCTATGCTGTAATGACTTCCATCCCAACTCGTGTATCATATCTGCCACACTCTCTCCTCTATAACGCGATAATACAAAACGAGCTGCTCTTCTTTGCACCCTCTCGATGTCCTCCGTCAATCCCACCTGGTAAGGATCCCACACCGCGCAGCAATATTCTAACAGAGGACGAACGAGTGTAGTGTAAGCTGTCTCTTTAGTGGACTTGTTGCATCTTCTAAGTGTCCTGCCAATGAAACGCAACCTTTAGCTCGCCTTCCCCACAATATTATCTATGTGGTCCTTCCAACTGAAGTTGTTCGTAATTTTAACACCCAGGTACTTAGTTGAATTGACAGCCTTGAGAATTGTACTATTTATCGAGTAATCGAATTCCAACGGATTTCTTTTGGAACTCATGTGGATCATCTCACACTTTTCGTTATTTAGCGTCAACTGCCACCTGACACACCATACAGCAATCTTTTCTAAATCGCTTTGCAGCTGATACTGGTCTTCGGATGACCTTACTAGACGGTAAATTACAGCATCATCTGCGAACAACCTAAGAGAACTGCTCAGATTGTCACCCAGGTCATTTATATAGATCAGGAACAGTAGAGGTCCCAGGACGCTTCCCTGGGGAACACCTGATATCACTTCAGTTTTACTCGATGATTTGCCGTCTATTACTACGAACTGCGACCTTCCTGACAGGAAATCACGAATCCAGTCGCACAACTGAGACGATACCCCATAGCTCCGCAGCTTGATTAGAAGTCGCTTGTGAGGAACGGTGTCAAAAGCTTTCCGGAAATCTAGAAATACGGAATCAACTTGAGATCCCCTGTCGATAGCGGCCATTACTTCGTGCGAATAAAGAGCTAGCTGCGTTGCACAAGAGCGATGTTTTCTGAAGCCATGCTGATTACGTATCAATAGATCGTTCTCTTCGAGGTGATTGATAATGTTTGAATACAGTATATGCTCCAAAACCCTACTGCAAACCGACGTCAATGATATAGGTCTGTAGTTCGATGGATTACTCCTACTACCCTTCTTGAACACTGGTGCGACCTGCGCAATTTTCCAATCTGTAGGTACAGATCTATCGGTGAGCGAGCGGTTGTATATGAGTGCTAAGTAGGGAGCTATAGTATCAGCGTAATCTGAAAGGAACCTAATCGGTATACAATCTGGACCTGAAGACTTGCCTGTATCAAGCGATTTGAGTTGCTTCGCAACCCCTAAGGTATCTACTTCTAAGAAACTCATGCTAGCAGATGTTCGTGTTTCAAATTCTGGAATATTCCATTCGTCTTCCCTGGTGAAGGAATTTCGGAAAACTGCGTTCAATAACTCCGCTTTAGCGGCACAGTCGTCGATAACAGTACCATCGGCACTGCGCAGCGAAGGTATTGACTGCGTCTTGCCGCTTGTGTACTTTACATACGACCAGAATTTCTTCGGATTTTCTACCAAATTTCGAGACAATGTTTCGTTGTGGAACCTATTAAAGGCATCTCGCATCGAAGTACGTGCCAAATTTCGCGCGTCTGTAAATTTTAGCCCATCTTCAGGATTTCGCGTTCTTCTGAACTTCGCATGCTTTTTCCGTTGCCTCTGCAACAGCGTTCGGACCTTTTTTGTGTGCCACGGGGGATCCGTTCCATCTCTTACCAATTTATGAGGTATGAATATCTCAATTGCTGTTGCTACTATATCTTTGAATTTGAG
This sequence comes from Schistocerca gregaria, assembly GCF_023897955.1. Lineage (NCBI taxonomy): Eukaryota > Metazoa > Arthropoda > Insecta > Orthoptera > Acrididae > Schistocerca > Schistocerca gregaria. The sequence goes on from NC_064925.1 coordinate 255,235,547, forward strand.
CCACATCTCGTCTACATTCGCATAGTCAGTTCGGAAGGAATGGAAATTGTCTATTAGGAAGGCTTCTAGTGGCACTTTATCCGCTTTTTTAAATAAAATTACTTTGCGTTTGTTTCTGATGGATTTGGAAGAAATGGTATTGAGCCTAGCTACAATGACCTTGTGATCACTAATCCCTGTATCAGTCATGATGCTCTCTATCAGCTCTGGATTGTTTGTGGCCAAGAGGTCAAGTGTGTTTTCGCAACCATTTACAATTCGCGTGGGTTCGTGGACTAACTGCTCTAAATAATTTTCGGAGAATGCATTTAGGCCAATCTCGGAAGACGTTTTCTGCCTACCAACGGTTTTGAACAAGTATTTTTGCCAACATACCGAGGGTAGGTTGAAGTCCCCACCAACTATAACCGTATGAGTGGGGTATTTATTTGTTACGAGAGTGGGAATTAGTGAAGTTCAGTGGCAGGAGGAACAAGACTTCAGGTGACTACAGGGTTACAAACACAAAATCAAATAGGGGTAATGCAGGAGTAGGTTTAATAATGAATAGAAAAATAGGAATGCGGGTAAGCTACTACAAACAGCATAGTGAACGCATTATTGTGGCCAACATAGATACGAAACCCACATCTACTTAAGTAGTACAAGTTTATATGCTAACTAGCTCTGCAGATGACGAAGAAATTGAAGAAATGTATGATGAAATAAAAGAAATTATTAAGATAGTGAAGGGAGATGAAAATTTTATAGTCATGGGTGACTGGAATTCGATTGTAGGAAAAGGGAGAGAAGGAAACGTAGTAGGTGGATATGGATTGGGGTTAAGAAATGAAAGAGGAAGCCGCTTTGTAGAATTTTGCACAGAGCACAACTGAATCATAGATAATACTTGGTTTAAGAATCATGAAAGAAGGTTGTATACATGGAAGAACCCTGGAGATACTAACAGGTATCAGATAGATTATATAATGGTAAGACAGAGATTTAGGAACCAGGTTTTAAATTGTAGGACATTTTCAGGGGCAGATGTGGACTCTGACCACAATTTATTGGTTATGACCTGTAGATTAAAACTGAAGAAACTGCAAAAAGATGGGAATTTAAGGAGATGGGACTTGGATAAACTGAAAGAACCAGAGGTTGTACAGAGTTTCAGGGAGAGCATAAGGGAACAATTGACAGGAATGGGGAAAAGAAATACAGTAGAAGAAGAATGGGTAGCTTTGAGGGATGAAGTAGTGAAGGCAGCAGAGGATCAAGTAGGTAAAAAGACGAGAGCTAGTAGAAATCCTTGGGTGACAGAAGAAATATTGATTTTAATTGATGAAAGGAGAAAATATAAAAATGCAGTAAATGAAGCAGGCAAAAAGGAATACAAACGTCTCAAAAATGAGATCGACAGGAAGTGCAAAATGGCTAAGCAGGAATGGTTAGAGGACAAATGTAAGGATGTAGAGGCTTATCTCACTAGGGGTAAGATAGATACTGCCTAAAGGAAAATTAATGAGACCTTTGGAGATAAGAGAACCACTTGTATTAACATCAAGCGCTCAGAGGGAAACCCAGTTCTAAGCAAAGAAGGGAAAGCAGAAAGGTGGAAGGAGTATATAGAGGGTCTATACAAGGGCGATGTACTTGAGGACAATATTATGGAATCCACCTGTTATGAAATATTCTATTCAATACTGCTTCAACCGCACGCAAGTATGTGCCGGACATCAATCGTGTTGAAAGTACATCGCCATTCTGTCATGCAGTGAAACATCTTGTAGTAACATCGGTAGAACATTACGTAGGAAATCCATTTAGAATGCCATCGATAATATGGTGGCCAATTATCCTTCCTTCCAATATGCCAACTAAAACTTTCATATTTCTTTACGTACTACACGAACATGTAATAAAAATGGGGGTTTCTATTTTAAAAAAACGCAGTTGATATCCGTTTGACCTATGGCAGCGCCATGTACCGGGCCAACCATAGCGCCACCTGGTTTCCCCCTTCAAGCAAGACGAGTTTCGTTCTTTGCAGTTTTTTTTTGATGCTTATTTCGTGATATATTTGGCGGGGTCACTATCCACGGACCACCCTGTATATACACTTAACCAATTTCTGTTAGTTTGCTTCTGCTTGGACACCAATACCTCCGTAACTTTGAAGAAAAACTTCGTTTCCTCCATGCTGTTCGTTTAAATCTCACCATTTGAATAAAACCGTGACTTTGCAACGAACGTTTATTTTACACAATGGACATTTTCTGCCGAAGGTCCGTTTCCAAACAGTCTTCGTACCCCAGAAAAATCGGAACACAATAGTGACCAACCGAACGAGGTAGTACAGTTGTTAAGACAATGACTTCATATTCGGGAGGATGGACTTACCTCTGTCCGGCCATCGTGTTACAGGGTTTTCGCAGTTTTCCTAAATCATTTAAGGTAAATACCGGGATGGTTCCTTCAGAAAGCCCACGTCCACACCTCTATCCCAGACTCTCGAAACAGACTTAAGGCCTATACAGGGTGTCCCAGGAGGAATGGCCAGTATTGAGGTATGTGACAGGAACGATCATTCGAAACAAAAATGACTATTAAACATGGCTTCTTAAACGTATACCATAGGATCTATGAGTGCTTCTTCATCTTAGATACTGCTGCGCTTCAAAGAAGTCCAGCGCACTAATTGTAAAATTTTTTGAAGTTTTATTCCGAACGCTATCATGCTAGAGAGACCAGTTCGACCCCAAAAGCTACTCAAGTAGGCCAACGGTCAATAGTATTGACATTACATCAGACACTCTGGGCTTGACAGGTTAGTGACATCACCCACTGGGTAAAGCTCACGGATCAGATAAAAACACTACACAGTCTTATCAAGAGTGAGGTAATGCCCAGCAACTTGCATGCAGCCGAAATCTCACACATTCCAAATACGAACGCACTTTGCAAAACGTGACATATCTAGAGCCCTAGAGCAGAGGAAGCCAGGAAATGCTGATGGGACGAGTAACGTGGGACAAATCAACTCGCCCACCCCCCCCCTCCATCTTCCCCCACTAAGACTACATCACGAGCGTAACAATGAGTGTACAAATAATCGAGTTTTGTGGCTGAGAGTATTCAGTGGTGACGCCAACTTCTCTGCAGAATGACAGTCATTCGACTTTCAGAGAAACCATGACTATCACTCTGCTGTTGAAGTTATGCTGGCTTCTTGCCCACTGATCAACTTTTCCAGTTCCGGCCCGAGGGGTACCACACCCATGGTGCAGCAGCTGCAGGTCTTTGAAAGTTCACTGACGCGAGAAGCTGCTGTCCGGCCATCCTCCGCCCTCTTAGGCTCCTTGGTCGATGGACTTTACGCTGTCTATAGTCCACTTGGGGGAGGGTCACCCTCGGGGCCTCCTAGACATCATCGGCCACAGTCTTGGGTGACTGGGGCCATTGCCACTCGACATCGAAGAGCTAGTGTCGGCAATTGGACCCAAGCGCACTACATGGTGACCATGAGTAATCGTGTGTGTCCACAGCTGGTAAACTTCGTAGGCCCTGAGCAAGCCATGCGAGTCTCTTCTTCCCGCACACGGTGGGAAACAGTCCAATCTGCAACCAGCTACTCTTGCACACTCAATGCGTGTCCTAACGGACGGCCGTTAGGCTCTACATTGCAGATGGAAATAAACGTTAAAGATACCACTGTTTCACTGTCTGCGTAGCAGCCCTGAATAGGTCGTGTCGCTATGATACTGTGAGACAAACCTCTTCTACCATATTTTGTAAAATGGTAGTATGAAACAAATCGAGAAAAATGTGCAATAAACATGGGTTCTAATGTAAATACCTTAAGAGCTATGAGCACTTGCTCATCTTCACCACTGTGAAACACGTCTCTTCTACTGAACAAGTGCTCAGAGCTCTTAAGGTATGCATTTTAGAGCCCTGAGTTTGCCATGCTACATTTCTGTTTCGTATTATCGTTTCTCTCACATGCCTGTCACTGAAAATTCCTACTGGAACATCCTGTATGTTTTGTTTGTATGTGTATTAGTTACTTCTTTTCTTTTTATTATGATAAGTCTAATAAAAAAGAAACCATATGGTTCCAGAGACCTTTTCAAGCGTCATATATCTATGGCGTATACAGGGTGGTCCATTGATCGTGACCGCGCCAAATATCTCACGAAATAGGCGTGAAATGAAAGAACGACCACCAACGGAACTTCTCTAGCTTGAAGGGGAATCAGATGGCGCTGTGGATGAACCGCTAGGGCGCTGCCGTAGGTCAAACGGATATCAACTGCGTATTTTTTTAAAAATAGGAACCCCCGTTTTTATTACATATTCGTGCACTACATAAGGAAATATGATTATTTTAGTTCGACCACTTTTTTCGCTTTCTGATAGATAATACTGTAATGGTCACAAACGTATGGCTCACAATTTTAGACGAACAGTTGGTAACAGGTAGGTTTGGCTCTGAGCACTATGGGACTCAACTGCTGTGGTCATTAGTCCCCTAGAACTTAGAACTACTTAAACCTAACTAACCTAAGGACATCACACACATCCATGCCCGAGGCAGGATTCGAACCTGCGACCGTAGCCAGGTAGGTTTTTTAAATTAAAATGCAGAATATAGGTACGTTTGAACATTTTATTTCGGTTGTTCCAATGTGATATATGTACCTTTGTGAACTTATCATTTCTGACAACGCATGCTGTTACAGCGTGATTACCTGTCAATACCACATTAATGCAATAAATTCTCAAAATAATATCTGTCAACCTCATTGCATTTGACAATACGTGTAACGAATTCCTCTCAACAGCGAGTAGTTCCCCTTCCGTAATGTTCGCACATGCATTGACAATGCACTCACGCATGTTGTCAGGTATTGTCGGTGGATCACGATAGCAAATATCCTTCAACTTTCCCCACAGAAGGAAATCCAGGGACGTCAGATCCGGTGAACGTGCGGGCCATGGTATGGTGCTTCGAAAACCAATCCACCTGTTATGAAATATTCTATTAAATAGTGCTTCAACCGCCCGCGAGCTATGTGCCGGACATCCATAATGTTGGAAGTACATTACCATTTTGTCATGTAATGAAACATCATGTAGTAACATCAGTAGAACATTACGTAGGAAATCAGCATACATGGCACCATTTCGATTGCCATCGATAAAATGGGGGCCAATTATCTTTCCTCCCGTAATGCCGCGCCATACATTAACCTACGAAGGTCACTGATGTTCCACTTTTTCGCAGGGATCGTGGATTTTCCGTTAGCCAATAGTGCATATTATGCCGGTTTGCTTTACCGCTGTTGGTGAATGACGCTTTGTCGCTAAATAGAACGCGTGCAAAATAACAGTCATCGTCCCGTAAATTCTCTTGTGCCCAGTGGCAGAACTGTACACGACGTTCAAAGTCGTTGCCATGCAATTCCTGGTGAATTGAAATATAGTACGGGTGCAATCGATGTTGATGTAGCATTCTCAACACCGACGTTTTTCAAATTCCCGATTCTCGCTCAATTTTTCTGCTACTGATTTGCGGACTAGCCGCGACAGCAGCTAAAACACCTACTTGGACATCATCATTTGTTGCAGGTCGTGGTTGACGTTTCACATATGGCTGAACACTTCCTGTTTCCTTAAATAACGTAACTATCCGGCGAACGGTCCGGACAGTTGGATGATGTCGTCCAGGATACCGAGCAGCATACGTAGCACACGCCCGTTGGACATTTTGATCACAATAGCCAAACATCAACACGATATCGACCTTTTCCGAAATAGGTAAATTGTCCATTTTAACACGGGTAATGTATCACGATACAAGTGCCGTCGGCACTGGCGGAATGTTGAGTGATACCACGTACTTATTACAGCGCATCTATCACAAAGCGAAAAAAGTGGTTCAACTAAAACATTCATATTTCTTTAAGTACGACACGAATATGTAATAAAAAATGGGGGTTCCTATTTTAAGAAAACACAGCTGATATCCGTTTGACCTATGGCAGCGCTATCTAGCGGGCCAACGATAGGGCCATGTGGTTTCCACCTTCAAGCTTGTCGAGTTCTGTTCTTTGTTATTTTTTTGTGTTTATGCCTTTTTCGTGAGATACTTGGCTCGGTCACTATTAATGGACCACCCTTTATATGCAGACTGAACCGACGAATGAAATTTTGTACCAGTGGTTTTGGAAAAATTAAAGTGTTTCTAGAACCGTTTACTTTTATTTCATCGGAGCACTAATCCCAGCGTTTCAGTCAGGATGTCCCAATGCGTTAGTGGCTGAGGTGGCATTCTAATACAGTTGGAGAACCTGTGCAATACTGTTCGAGTTTATGGGGAATATCAAGTTGTCTGAGCAGTGAATGGGAATCTGAATTGAGAAAAGAAATGTGACAGGGCAATCCGTGAAGTTAAGCAACGTCACTGTGCCGCAATGTCTGAGTGATTAACGCTACTGCCTAGTGAGCAGGCGACCTGGCGTCGAATCCTAGCTTTTTCGTAACTGCAGTTTGCATATAGAAAGCCTATTTCGTTGTGAGACAACCCCTAGTCAGAAATTAAATAAAGTAATACGGTAATGAAAAAGATACAGTCTGTGGCACAAGCCCGTGACCAAGCTGTTGCTCTGGCTTTTGGTACAGAGTACAGCCTTTTGTCACCACAATGGTAAGAGTGGGAGGGTAGGAAGTAATGAACCTCTCGTGTGTTTTATCCCCAGGAATGATCCTCGGTGCACATTAGATAGCAGGATGAGTGAACCTGGGACCGTTCTGGAGGGACTGGAACGATGAAAAGTCCCCGTCCCTATCCAGGATTGAACTTCGCGCCTCCAGGGCCAGAGTTTGGTGATGTACCTACTGGATAACCACGGACACAATACGGGAATAAACTTGACAATAACGCTTACAAAGGTGCTAAGAAAAGATTTCATTAGCAGTAAATGCATGTGATAAAATTAAGGAGCGATAAAATTAATAAATATGAACCTTAATTCGACTGGGACCCTCTTCTTGTAAATACTTGAGTCCGAAAGTGTCACCTGGATTAGATTTAGCATGTATATTTAGCTGTGAGAAAGATCTGTTCTCGATGGTTTCCGCAGAGTTCGACCTTAGCTCTAAAGCAGGCTCGTGTGAGTTGGTGTTACGAAATACAGAAATACCGAGGAAAAAAAAAAATCTGCTATAAAATTCTGCTAAGTTGTCTTAGCAGTAGGCCGAAATAACATATATTCCTTAAAGCTGTAAACCAAGCAGCAATGCTGAGTGATATACTTTTTGCTTTCTCCCGAGCAGTCGATGAAAACAGGAACGGCACCATAAACTTAGCATCGTTCTGAATCATGACAAATGCTACGTCACAGAGTTCATTATTTGAAGGACAAAAATTTCGAATTAACGTGTTATTGCCCGTATGCACCCGACAATGTCTTTTTATTGTCTTTCGCCAAACAAAAATCGTTCAACAAGATCAGCACAATGTTTGCGGGGTACCAACATCAAAGTGGACAAAAATATTTAAAGAGTTGATTTGAACACAAGCAAATGTGTATGAATTCTGAAGACGAATATTTTCAGAAACAATAAAATAATTTGCTCTCAAAGCTTCCCACTCCGTTTTCTTCAATTGACTACATAACATATGCGATCTGAGTAAAAATGGCCTGAAAATATTGCCATTTCTTAACAAAATTTTGACTCAAGAATATTAATAATGATGTATGGACAGTGTTTAACTGAAATATCCAGAAGTAGGAAGTGCTTTTATTGCAAAAAGGAAAAGAAAGGGGCGAGCTTGAAGGAATATTTGAGTGAATTCGAGATCTCGATTACACCTTGCAACTTCCTGGCTGAATCCATGATTGTAGCTGTGACCTACTTTGACCTACTTTACCTTTCTGACATATCATGTGGAATCAGGATTTACAGGCTCACTTAAAAAGCCAAACACCTACTAAAAAATGACAGAGGCAGGACAGACTTCAAATGACATCAGCCGATCCGCCGTTAGCATCCGTCACCATGACTACCCTATTTCAAACTTACCCAGAAAACTTGAAGCACGGAAACAGTACGTTTCTGGACATGAGTTCGTACTTATAATATTATGTATCACTCGCCATTACAAGTCCTAGAAGTATGTAAGGATAATTTCTGAACATCCTGTACACATAATAAAATGAGATGAGCCAGGGTGGAAAAAGACTGTCGCTTTTAACTGTAATTTGTTATCAGCATTAAATCGTAATTATTTAGCTATATTAACAGGTTCTATAAATGAGCAATATTTTCAGGATCAGATTCAACAATGCACGGAAAACCCTTTGCTACACATGGGCCATACATAAACACTGAATAGTCATCTGCGCATCGCATTCACCTATTGGGGTAAGACCGCCGACATAAATAAAGTAAGCCTTACTTTATTTTCAAACCACACATACTAGCAGAAGCATCGCTTTGTAATTCTCAGCGTCGAGGATGAAAAATTGATACGAATTAAGAGTTAATGAAGCAAAAATATTAATTCATGTAGAACAAATCCAATATCTCGTATAGTCATTATTTGGCCACGTTGTATTAGTTTGGTAGTAATTCTCGATAGGGCCGTTATAAAGAGTTGGTAGAAAGGGCAAGAATGTAGTTCACGTTGAATGAGAAGAATGAATTTTGTTGATAGTATGCTTCTGGTTAAAATGGAGAGTATTTTTCTCGTCCTTTAATACTATGGCAATAGCAATCTACAAAATTCTACGTATGAGAAGCTTTAACTTCGATAAAAATCTACCAATGCGTCTACCACGTGCTGTCATCTCAAGTTATCTTAGTTCTTCCGTTCTCTCCACGAGAGCAATGCAATGTTATTTCAAACTGATATAATCTCCTTCGGATGAATCTGTTAACTTCAAAATGCAATTAAAAATTTCATTAGTGAACAGTAACAAGGACGCTTGCTTCAACATATTTTTACTGGTATGTACAAAAAGTATCTATATATTGTATGTTCGTTTAGAATAAAAGATTTCAGTAAGCTTAATCTCAAATAGCAGAAAACGTTTATGATTCACTGATGACTTTCAGTTTTGGTGAACAGCAAATATTGTACTGAAGTCTCAGCTGAAGACACTTCAATTTCACTGATGACTTTCCTTGTTGCTGACCTGAAAGTCCTTTAGCAAGGTATCAGATAATCTGTTTACTTACCTAATGGTATTTTAGTTCACTTACCTAACATCAAAAGAAGAACGAAAATCCACACCATGGTGGTGTCAATAGCTCTGGAACGCCTGCGAACAAACAAAATCGTGATGTAACTTAGATATTTGGTATCTTCGTAAGAAGTTCCAGTTATTTATAGAAAATCGCAGTATCTACAATTAATGTTCTAAATTGTACTTTTGACAGAGCACAATGTTATTTCAGCAACAGTACCACAGTAACGAAAAGTACACTCATGCTCATAAATTAAGGATAATGCTGATACATGGTGAAACAACGCTCTGGTGGGCGGTTTGCGGGTTTAAATCGCCTCGGAGTATGACCATGCGGTTCACTAGACCAGTGGACGTCGCACGGTGGCGCTGGCAGCAGTCCACATACGCAGAGGTGTGTTGGTGCATGTCAGAGTACGGTGCAGCGAGTAGGTGTGCAGACTTTTTCAGAAATGCTATGGTGACTGTGTGTTGAAGAAGGCTCAAATGAACACATATTGATGGCGTTATGAGGGATAGAATACTAGGGCGACTGGAGGCTGGTCAAACAGAAGGGCGTACCACGGGCCCTCCGTGTGCCACAAAGTGTGACCTTAAGTTTATGGCAACGACTCCAGCAGACAGGAAACGTGTTCAAGCTCTACAGAACGGGACGTCCACAGTGTACAACACCACAAGAAGACCAATATCTCACCATCAATGCCGACAGACGGCTACGGAGTACTGCAGGAAGCCTTGTTCGGGACCTTACCGCAGCCATTGGAACAGTTGTCTCCAGACACACAATCTACAGACGACTGAACAGACTTGTTTTATTCACCCAGAGACCTGCAAGGTGCATTCCACTGACCCCTGGTCACAGGAGAGGCCGTAAAGCCTCGTGTCCAGAACATAGTACATGGTCATTAGAACAGTGGTCCCAGGTTATTTCACGGATAGTCTGAACAGTGATTCTCACCGGGTTTTCATCTGGCGTGAACCAGGAATCAGATACCAACCCCTTAATGTGCTTGAAAGGGACCTGTATGGACGTCGTGGTTTGATGGTGTGGGGTGAGATTATGACTGGTGCACGTACACCCCTGCATGTCTTTTACAGAGGAACTGTAACAGGTCAGGTGTATCGGGACATCATTCAGTATGTCCGCTTTCTCAGGGGTGCAGTGAGTCCCACCTTCCTCCTGATGGATGATAACGCATGGCCCCACGGAGCTGCCATCGTGGAAGAGTACCTCGAAACAGAAGATATCAGGCGAATGGAGTGGACTGCCTCTTCTCCAGACCTAAACACCATCGAGCACGCCTGGGATGCTCATGGTCGACGTATCGCTGCACGTCTTCAAACCCTCACGATACTTCAGGAGCTCCGACAGGCACTGGTGCAAGAATGGAAGGTTATACCCCAGCAGCTGCTCGACCACCTGATCCAGAGTATGACAACCCGTTGTGCGGCCTGTGTACGTGTGCATGGTGATTACACCCCACATTGATGTCGGGGTACATGCGCAGTTAACTGTGGCGTTTTGTAGCACATCTGTGTCGGGACGGTTTTCTCAACTTATAACCAATACCTTGGACTCACATATTTGTGTCGTGTGTTTTCCCTATGTGCCTATGCTATTAGAGCCAGTTTTGTGTAGTGCTATGTTGTCTGGCACCACATTCTGCGATTATCCCTAATTTAGGGGCATGAGCGTAGAAGAAAGAGCGACCGATGAATTAAGCTTTTTTTTATAAAGGATAGCACCAATAAGCAATGAATTAGTGATGTAAGGACTCTTGCAAGTCATCATTCGAGGTCCAACACTTCCAGACGAAATTTCTTGTAATTTTGTTGTTGTTTGACCACCAGTCCAAGTTTGGCCACAACCGACTAAACTGTAATTGAATATGATGGGCAATAACAATGTCAGACAAATTCTAACTGGCATTACAACAGAATGTATGAAACCAACAGTACAGTAAATATGACAGTTTCTTCAGAAAATATACCAAATGGAAGTAGCCGAGACACTGTATACCTCAAATGAGAGAAACTCTGCTCCAGTTATTCGTTTCATTCTTAATCTACGTGTTCTGAACATTTGTTTATTCTACTGAGTCACGTGAATATCGATGTTGATTTAGAATGGTTGTAGTTGACACCAGTCTCGCACCATGGAACTTTCTGCGTTCCTTAACAATGCAGCTAACACTACGGTAAGAGCAAGGAAACGGTGTATCTGTGCACACGTCAGAGTAACGTAGAGAGGTATGACTTCTTCGTTGTTGCAGCGCCAACAGCTTGCAGTATAGACTTACATGGTATTACAACATTAGCCAACATCGCATTGGTATTTTGGTACTGCAGCCGGCTGAAAATAAGGAAACCTTGAATGGTATAGAATTTAAATGACGAAAGGAGAAAATGAAAAAAAACTCAAGAACGTATGCAGACAAAAAGGAATGTAGGCATCTAATAACTGAAACTGAGGTAAGGTAGAGGAATGATAAAGCAGGATAAGTCTTAGATACAAGTGTGACTATAGGAGTAATTGATGCAACATATAGGAAAATGAGGCGCCGTTGGAGAAAGGAGAATCAGTTGTGTGGTTGGTAGGATCCGCACAGGATACGTTGATTGGTATGCAGTGACCAGGGCTCGTTGAAAGCAATGAGCGACTTCATCTGTTTGTTCGCAGGGGAAGGCCAACATTGTTTTCCCACTTTCGGCCAGTTGGCGACGCGCTGCGATGACAGAATCGAGGCGCAAGCCCTGCAATCATACTCAAAATATATTGCAGAAAGTATTCGGTAAAAAACTCATTTTTGCGTTACTTATAACTTTCTATGTCAGATTCATTATGACGTACCCATCATTTCATTGGTGGTCATAGTTATTGTGATGTTAGCGTGAAAGTAAGAAACTGGGAGAAATTCGAAAAAATTTGCAATGCAAAATAGGGGTCGATATGATTTTGCACTTGGTGCATATTACATAATATGCTGCTGCTTATGTAATTGTACTAACATATTGAATTTTTCTGTAGACTTGGGTGGAGAGCGGACTCATTACAGATGGCAACCCCAGCTATAAAGCCAGAATGAAATATAACAGTCCCCAAATCTCCAAAGCAGGTTGGGACATCGAAATTATATTTTGATAAATGATAGTCCGCAAAGAGTCGAGTATTTTGTCATATGATTGATATGCCAAAATTCATTATATTTTGTGTTATACGATGAAACGAGAAATGCTGTTGGTGCCGAACAATTTAAATGACTGGCATTTCACGTTTAGTTTTGTACTGAGGACGTGCTCTTTGATCAGTACCTCAATTAATGAACCATAGTTCTTAATGGACCACAATTTCAAAATCCCCTGTAATTGCGACTGCGTAGCATATTAGTGATATGATATTGTGTAAACTTTGCTGTGTTTTTGGAACAAGAAGCGAATTTTAACGTGGCAACAAGAGAAATGTAGGATTCACTCAAAATTCGACATTCAAGACGGTTCTCTAGAAGTTACAAGTGGTTAACAAATCAGGCGAAAATAATTTGCTGCTTTTATTGCATTACTGCGGAATTTATTTTAGGTAATAACCAAAGCAGTGACCACAGTAGAGCTCTTTATATGGTCACGATAGAAGTGTGGCCACAGAGTGTTTCCACCTAATATTTACAAAAAAAAATATAAGTATAGGATTCAGTTCAGAACGCACCACCCCTCCAACTCTCACTGACCGCCTGCCTGCAACCTCCTGCACTACCGCTCTTACCGCTCTAATACAGCGCTAAGCAAAGAATAGAAAACTGAAATGTGGAAGCAATGTAGAAACAGGCTATGCAAATAAAAGAAACTTCAAGAAATTTATGGAAGTCGAAGAGGAAGTAGATGAAGATGTAATTACATATGCCGGCCGCAGTGGCCGAGCGGTTCTAGGCGCTTCAGACCGGAACCGCGCTGCTTCTACGTTTGCAGGTTCGAATCCTGCCTCGGGCATGGATGTGTGTGATGTCCTTAAGTTAGTTAAGTCTGAGTAGTTCTAAGTCTAGAGGACTGATGACTTCAGATGTTAAGTTCCGTAGTGCTTAGAGCCATTTGAACCATTTTTGGAATTACAGATATGATACTTAGAGGTATGATACTGCGAGACGAATGTGTCGCAGCACTGAAAGACCTAAGACGAAAATATACACTTTTAGTGCAGTACATTTAGTGACGACAAATGATGACTTAAAAGTTCCACCTGGTATAAAAGACACATTAGTCAAGCGAAACGTCATCGGACTTTAAGAAGTATGTACAAATCAAAATATCGAAGCATTTATATGCTGACAGACATGAATATTCGAAAATCATCAGTGTAAAATGTCATGGCTGCAAATTATTGATCGGTTTATGGGCAATGAAGAAAGTGGTAATGGCCCATCTTGGGGAAATACACTCCTGGAAATTTAAATAAGAACACCGTGAATTCATTGTCCCAGGAAGGGGAAACTTTATTGACACTTTCCTGGGGTCAGATACATCACATGATCACACTGACAGAACCACAGGCACATAGACACAGGCAACAGAGAATGCACAATGTCGGCACTAGTACAGTGTATATCCACCTTTCGCAGCAATGCAGGCTGCTATTCTCCCATGGAGACGATTGTAGAGATGCTGGATGTAGTCCTGTGGAACGGCTTGCCATGCCATTTCCACCTGGCGCCTCAGTTGGACCAGCGTTGGTGCTGGACGTGCAGACCGCGTGAGACGATGCTTCATCCAGTCCCAAACATGCTCAATGGGGGACAGATCCGGAGATCTTGCTGGCCAGGGTAGTTGACTTACACCTTCTAGAGCACGTTGGGTGGCACGGGGGACGTGCATTGTCCTGTTGGAACAGCAAGTTCCCTTGCCGGTCTAGGAATGGTAGAACGATGGGTTCGATGACGGTTTGGATGTACCGTGCACTATTCAGTGTCCCCTCGACGATCACCAGAGGTGTACGGCCAGTGTAGGAGATCGCTCCCACACCACGATGCCGGGTGTTGGCCCTGTGTGCCTCGGTCGTATGCAGTCCTGATTGTGGCGCTAACCTGCACGGCGCCAAACACGCATACGACCATCATTGGCACCAAGGCAGAAGCGACTCTCATCGCTGAAGACGACACGTCTCCATTCGTCCCTCCATTCACGCCTGCCGCGACACCACTGGAGGCGGGCTGCTCCATGTTGGGCCGTGAGCGGAAGACGGCCTAACGGTGTGCGGGACCGTAGCCCAGCTTCATGGAGACGGTTGCGAATGGTCCTCGCCGATACCCCAGGAGCAACAGTGTCCCTAATTTGCTGGGAAGTGGCGGTGCGGTCCCCTACGGCACTGCGTAGGATCCTACGGTCTTGGCGTGCATCCGTGCGTCGCTGCGGTCCGGTCCCAGGTCGACGGGCACGTGCACCTTCCGCCGACCACTGGCGACAACATCGATGTACTGTGGAGACCTCACGCCCCACGTGTTGAGCAATTCGGCGGTACGTCCACCCGGCCTCCCGCATGCCCACTATACGCCCTCGCTCAAAGTCCGTCAACTGCACATACGGTTCACGTCCACGCTGTCGCGGCATGCTACCAGTGTTAAAGACTGCGATAGAGCTCCGTATGCCACGGCAAACTGGCTGACACTGACGGCGGCGGTGCACAAATGCTGCGCAGCTAGCGCCATTCGACGGCCAACACCGCGGTTCCTGGTGTGTCCGCGTGTGATCATTGCTTGTACAGCCCTCTCGCAGTGTCCGGAGCAAGTATGGTGGGTCTGACACACCGGTGTCAATGTGTTCTTTTTTCCATTTCCAGGAGTGTAAGTTTGCGCTTTGGAGAAATGTAGGATCATACGAGGCAACACTGACACTGCGACATACTCGTATACGAGAACATTAAACATTCGTTTGAAGCATATGCTAATTTAGAGATAGTTTTTGATAATGTTGAGTGGGATGCACTATTTTATTCAGAATTTTGTAAAATACGTGGAGCAAAAGCTGATGCACAACTTGTACAACTGGACGACAGTTAGGAGTCGAAGGTGATGTAAAGGAAGCAGGAGTTGATAACGGAGTGAGACAGAGTTGTAGCGTACACCCGACCTTATTCATCGAGTAGTAAACGAAACTAATTGGAAATTTGGAAAAGGAATTAACCTTCTGAGAAAATAAATAAAAAATTCTAGGTCTGCTGATGACCTTATAATCCTGTCAGAAGCCGCAAAACACTTGGTAAAGCAGCCGAAACGCCTGAATAAGGACTTGAAAAGATGTTATACCACGAATAACAGCATAAATATAATAATAATGGTATAGGCATACGTATTCAAATACAAAGATATGCAAACAGGCAGAATACGGCGCTTCGCCAGACAACGCCTATGAAAGACAAGTGTCTGGCACAGTTGTTAGATCGGTTACTGCTGCTACAATGGCAGGTTATCAAGATTTAAATGAGTTTGTACGTGGTGTTATAGTCGGCGCACGAGCGATGGGACACACATCTCCTACGTAGCGAAGAAGCGGGGATTTCCCTTACGACCATTCCACTAGTGTACCGTGAATATCAGGAATCCGGCAAAACATCAAATCTCCGACATCGCTGCGGCACTAAAAAGATCCTGCAATAATGGTACCAAGGACGACTGAAGAGAATCGTTCAACGTGACGGAAGAGAAACCCTTCCGCAGATTGGTGCTGATGTCAATACTGGGTCATCAACAAGTCATTGTGCGAACCATTCAACGGAACACCATCGATATGGGCCTTCGGAAACGACGTCCCACTCATGTACCCATGACGGCTGCACGATACATAGCTTTATGCCTCGCCTGGGCCCGTCAACACTGACACTGGATTGTTAATTAGTGGAAACATGGTGCCTGGTCGGAAGAGTCTCGTTTCAATTTGTATTGAGCGGATGGACGTCTACGAGTATGGAGACAACTTCATGAATCCATGTCAGCAGGAGACTGTTCAAGCTGGTAGGTCTCTGTAATGGTGTGGGACGTATGTAGTTGGAGTGATATGGGACCCCTGATACGCTTAGATAAGACTGACAGGTGACACGGACGTAAGCATCTTGTCTCATCACTTGCATCAATTCATATCCATTGTGCATTCCGACGAACTTGAGATTTCCAGCAGGACAGTGCGACACCTCACATGTCCATAACTGCTACAGAGGGGCTCCAGGAACACTGTTCTGAGTTTAAACACTTACTGTGGCTACCAAACTCCCCAGAAATGAACATTATTCAGCATATCTCTGATCTCTTAGAACGTGCTGTTCATAAGAGACCTCTACGACCCCTCGTCGCCCCTCCCCCCTACCGTACTCTTACGGATTTATGGACAGCCTTGCAGGATTAATGGTGTCAGTTCCCTCCAGCACTACTTCAGACATTAGTCGAGCTTATGCCACGTTATGTTGCGACACTTCTGCGTGTTCGCGGGGCCCCATACGATTTCAGGCAGGTGTTCCAGTTTTTTGGCTCTTCAGTGAGGGAAAAAACAGGCGATTCTGGGGAAACTAGATTAAGAAACGAAACGCTAAAAGTAGTTAATGAGCTGCTTTTCCGATACAAAATAACTGGTATTAGTCCAAGAAGAAAGGATATGGAGCGTAGACTGTCAGCAGTAAGAAATACGTTTCAGAAAATCGATTCATACGTTAAGAATATATAAATCAATGTTCTACGAAGTCTTTTCTGTATGTGAAGTTTTATTATAATTCTGAGAAGAATGCTAAGGAATGGGGATGTACTTGTTCGTCGAATGAGCGATGACAAGATTACTGCATCAAACTGGGGAGAAAAATGATCCGTGTCACGGTCTGACTAGAATATTGGCTGAGTGGGCATATCCTTGGTCGTCAAGAAAGAGAGGGAAATAAAATTGTAAGAAGATGACCCAGACTTGTGTGCAGTACGTAGGTTGAAGTGGATCTACATTTGTAATAGTAATTCAGAGATTGAGTCTTGTGCAGCACAGAATGGAGAAATGCATAAACCAGTCTCCGGACTGAAGACACAACAACAATAATAATGTAATTCCATAGTGTACTTGGCGTCATGGGTCACATGGCTATTGGAAACTGAAGAAAGTCGGTATGATAACTAGACTAATTTTTTAATGACAATGTTACTTTTAATTTGAGAGTTTATAATTATTTAACTCCTTTTGTCTCTCCATGGCAGTAGACAAATATGTGAGATTTGTTCCAGCAACAACTTTGGGGAGGTTATGACAACCCATAGTCTAGGGGTAGCATCTTTGATCAGGTCACGAAATAAAACACAGCTAGCGATTACATTTTGGATAAAAATCATCTGTAATGGCGACGGAAGAGTTACGGCATAAGAACTCATCCTCATTCAACCCACACCCTTGATAAAGAGTGGGCATTAGCGGACAGATGTTCAGACCATTCTCTTCTCCATAGTATAGGAAACTGTTCCTACAGGCGGAAAAATCAACAATGGTCAACGGAATGTGGGTGTAGAAGGCCATAGAAACCACTGCATTAAAAATAAATAGTATGTATCGACAGGACATGTCGCATGTAACTGAAAAAGTATTATGACGAGCTCTCTATTGGCAAAGGATTATAGACTAGTTCCCTATTCGAAACTCCAGGAGGGGAGTGCATAAGGAGAGGTGACCATCAGAAAAAGACTGAATAACCAACGAAAGGAAGACGTCCTACGAGTGGGCTCGTGGAATCTCAAATGTTGGAACAAGATACGGAAGCCAGTAAAACTGAAAACGGAAACGTTAAGACTAAATCTCGACACAGCAGGCGTCAGTGAAGTGAAATGGAAAGAACGATTTCTCAGTCAGATGAATACAGAGTAATATTAATTGCAGCAGAAAGGAGCGTAGGGCAGAGAGTTACAATGAACAGTTCAGTGACAGCGTCCTTCTGATCACAATTGTTAGTAAACCAGCACTGACATCTATAGTTCAGGTATACATGCTGACATCGCTAGCTGAAGATAAAGAGGTAGAAGAAGTAAATCATTATATTTTTCGAATAATTCTGTACGTGAAGGAAGATTAACATCAGTTGTAGGGGAGGGAGCAGAAGAAAAAGTTACAGAAGAATAAGAGGAGGAGGAGGAGGAGGTTAGTGTTTAACGTCCCGTCGACAACGAGGTCATTAGAGACGGAGCGCAAGCTCGGGTGAGGGAAGGATGGGGAAGAAAATCGGCCATGCCCTTTCAAAGGAACCATCCCGGCATTTGCCTGAAGCGATTTAGGGAAATCACGGAAAACCTAAATCAGGATGGCCGGAGACGGGATTGAACCGTCGTCCTCCCGAATGCGACTCCAGTGTGCTAACCACCGCGCCACCTCGCTCGGTACAGAAGAATATGAGATTGGTACTAGGAATAAGAGAGTAGGAAGCCTAATTGAGTTTTGCAATAGCTTTCAGCTAGTAACAGCGAATTCTTTGTACAAGAATGACCAGAAGAGGGTTAGTACTTGGAAAACGAAGATTTCAGTTAGAGATTCCGAAATCAGATAGTGTATCAGATATACGCTCTGATCACAATTTAGTAATGATGAAAAGAAGAAGAAAAGGCTGAAGTTCAAGAGACCTTTCGTTTTTTTCTTTTTCTTTCTTGGGTCCTCAGTCGTCTGACTAGTTGGATGCGGCCCGGTGCCAAACTATTCATCTCAGAGCAGCACTTGCAACCAACGTCTTTAATTATTCGTTGGATGCATTCCAATCTCTGTCTTCCCGTACAATTTTTATCCTCCTCAGCTTCCTCTAGTACCATGGATGTTATTTCCTGACATCTAAAGAAATGTCTTACCACCCTGTCCCTTCTTCTTGTCAGTGCTATCCATATAGGCTTTTCTTCATAGATTCTAGGGAGAAACTTCTCATTCCTTACCTTATTATTCCAACTAACTTTAAACGCTCTTCTGTAGTACCACATCACAGATTCTTCGAGTTCTTTTTATCCGGTTTTCCCACAGTCCGTGTTTAACTATCATACATTGCTGTGGTCTAAATGTACAGTCTCAGAAATTTTTACCTCAAATTAAGGTCTATGTTTGATACTAACAGACTTCTCGTGGCCAAGAAATCCGTTTTTACCAGTGCTGTTGCGCTTTTTATGTCCTGCTTGCTCCGTCCGTTATGGGCTGTTTTCATGTCGAGGTAGCAGAGCTCCTTAACATTATTTACTTCATGGTCACAAATCCTGATGTTAAATTTCTCACTGCTCTCATTTCTGCTACTTCTTTTTACTTACGTCTTCCTTCGATTTACTCTCAAGACATGTTTTGTACCCATTAGACTGTTCATTCAGTTCAGCAGATTCTGTAATTTTTCTTCATTTGCACCCAGCATAGCTATGTCATCAGCGAATCTTTCCATTCATTTCCTTTGATTTTAAATTTCAAATCCACATTTGAACATTTATCTAATTTCCACCATTGCATCTTCGTTGTATACATTATACAGCCTCTCCCTACATCTTAGTTCTATTTTTGTAAGAATTCAGAACATCTTGCACCATTTTACAATGTCGAATGCATTTCCAGGTCGAGAAATCCTATGAATGTGTCTTGATTTTTCTTTAGTCTTTCTACCATTATTAATCGCAACGTCAGAATTGCCTTTCTGATAACAGGATGTTATCTATCCCTATTACCTTATTTGATTTTAAGTCCTCTAAAGCTCTCTTAAATTATTATTCTAATACTGGATCCCCTACCTCTTCGAAATCGACTCCTGCTTCTTCTTCTGTCACACCAAACAAATCTTCCCCCAGATAGAGGCCTTCATTGCACTCTTATCCACCTATCCCCTCTCTCCTCTGAATTTAACAGTGGAATTCCTGTTTCACTGTTAATGATTTCATCCTTGCTTTTAATTTCACTAAAGTTGCCTTGATTTTTCTATGTGCTGAATCAGCTCTTTCAGCAAACATTTCTTTTTCGATTTCTTCATATTTATCACGGACCTACTTTGCCTTAGCTTCCCTGCGCTTCCTATTTATGTCATTCCTCAGTAACTTGTGTTTCTGTATTCCTGAATTTCCCTCAACGCTTTTGTACTTCATTCTTTCATCGATCAACTGAAGTACTTCATCGGTTACCCATTGTTTCTTCGTAGTTACCTTCTTTGTCCAAAGTTTTTCTTTCTAACTTCTGAGATTGCCTTCTTTCCAGCTGTCCATTCGCCTTCAACTGTACTGCCTTCTGTGCTACTGCTGTATCTACAGCCATAGAGAACTTCAAGGGTACCTCGTCATTCCTTCGTCATTCCTTACCCCAGTTCTTTGCCTATTGATTATTTCTGTCTACTCTCTTGGACTTCATCGCACTCTTCATCACTACTACAGTGTGAGTATATATATTTTCTTGAGTACGCCTTACAACACAGTATCTGACTTCAGAATCTCTATCTGACCATGATGTAATATGCCTTAAATCATCCCGTATCAAGCGGCCTTTTCCTATTAAACCTCATCCTCTTGTGATTCTTCGACTTAGTATTCGCTATTACTTGCTGAAATCTGAAAATGGTTCAAATGGCTCTGAGCACTATGGGACTTAACATCTATGGTCATCAGTCCCCTAGAACTTAGAACTACTTAAACCTAACTAACCTAAGGACATCACACACATCCATGCCCGAGGCAGGATTCGAACCTGCGACCGTAGCTGTCGCGCAGCTCCGGACTGAGCGCCTAGAACCGCTAGACCACCGCGGCCGGCTTTGCTGAAATCTATTACATAACTTAGTCTCTCTACTCTCTTATTCCTTGTCCCTAGCTAATATTCTCTTGTAACCTTTTATTCTTCTCCTTCCAGTCCCCCTTGACTATTAGATTTTCATCTCCCTTTACGTACTATATTACCCTTCCAATATTCTCATACACTTCCTCAGTCTCTTCGTATTCAGCTTGCAACGTCGGCATGTTTACCTGAATTATCACAGTTTGTGTTGATTTATTGCAGATTCTGGTAAGAAAATCCCTAACACTAGACTTTTCAGTCACACCTTCTCTGCACTACCTTCCTATGCATAACGAATCTTACTCCTGCTACACCATATTGCCATATTCTGCTGCTTTTGCTGTTACCCTATATTCATCTGACCAGGAACTCGTGTCTTCTTTCCATTTCAATTCACTGACCACGACCATATATAGATTGAGCTTTTCCACTTTCCTTTTCAGATTCTCTGCCTTTCCTACGCAGAATCAGGCTTCTGAAAGTCCACACCCCGACTCGAAGAACTTGATCCTTTCGGTGGTTGTTCAACGTTTTTGTCATGGTCAACTCCTCCTTGGTAGTCCCCTATCGGAGATCTGAACTGGCACTATTTTGGAATCTTTTTCAAATACAGGTCATAAGCGGATTTGAGTATATCCAACAAATAACCAAGGAAGTAGATTGCAAGTGCGTCTCCGAGAGGAAGAGTTTGGCACAAAAAATGGATCCGTGGGCATTCACATCAAACGATTCAGAAGAAAGATGACTAAAAAAATGGCCTAATTAAGGGATCCCAATGATATAAAAGGATTGCAGTTGTACAGACTGTTCGTGTGTAGCTCGTGAGCATTGTTCTATAAAAGTTGAAACTCTTGGTACAAATTTATAACGTTGAAAATACTGTTTGTCAGTGTAAGACACGTTTGACCTCACGGGAAATTACAATAAGCTCATGGAGCTTTTCAGAAGTGTGTTGTGAAAGCATCGAATAAAGTCTCACAGTTTTGATGGTATTTTTTTTCGGTATGATAATTTTAATTCTCAATTTTGAAATAATAAAATTCGACATAGAACCTTTACCATTAAGTCACTCATTCAGTCAACGATAATCGATCAGTATTCAAAAAGGTAGTTTCGCAAATTGTATCCAAGGCTGAACAACAGCCAGCTCATTTGTAGGGAACTAACACCTGACTGGAATGACATAGAACAGAAGCACTTTATAAAAAGTGAATAACAATATAAATAACAAGATACGTCAAATCCACGCTGAGAAACAAATGGTTCAAATGGCTCTGAGCACTATGGGACTTAACTTCTAAGGTCATAAGTCCCCTAGAAATTAGAACTACTTAAACCTAACTAACCTAAGGACATCACACACATCCATGCCCGAGGCAGGATTCGAACCTGCGACCGTAGTGGTCGCGCGGTTCCAGACTGTAGTGTCTAGAACCGCTCGGCCACCCCGGCCGGCGCTGAGAAACAGAAAAGGAGTAAATACATATCATAGGAGACACAACGAACGAAAATATTTTTATACTGAGACTTTCTTCAAGAGGTGCCACGGAATTCTTAGTAAAAGGGAGTGCAAAATAGTACTGGTGTAGCTAAATCTAAGAATATAATAAGTCCGACTGTCATAGACAATACATTGTCAAATACTTCACGTATTCACAGTTCGTCATCTTGGTCATACGGATTTTTACTTTCTTTGTGATATCCTGATCTTAAAGTGATTTTGTTCTTCATAATGTCTTTCGGTTTGTCTTTAATCTTTCCCCTACATCAGTACTACCACTGTTTTGCCGTCCCTTTAAATCTGCATCGACGTTCGCTGTGCAACACATCTCTCTACTAACGCGTGCAAACTTGTTATGAAATTGTGATGACAATATTGTTCTTTCTGTGTTATGTGTTATTAGAATTGTGCTTGTTTTTATTAATTTCATTTTCCACTATTCAGCGTACAGTTTCTGTGTTTCATACTATTATTTCCTGAGTTTTGAGCTGTAATTTCAGGCTCATTCAGTCATTAATGAATAATTCCATCTAGACCGCTTAAGTGGCCACTTAGCGAAGTACGTGAAATTATTCATAAATCATGATTATTGCGAACTCTAATCAGAATATACTATTATCCGTTCTTTAATAAATATTTCTGCTGTGCTATTAAACAGTTTACTTTTACAGAATTGTGGACATGCAATAAATGAGCTAAATGAATGGTAGATGTAGGTTCATTAAATGTGTAAATTTCTCCTACGCTAATCATGAATATCGTTCTATAATTCCCCATTAGTTATAATAGCACTTGGAAACGAAATTATGGTAGTTGAAACTAACTGTCGATGATTAAACAAAACATTTTTAGCTTGAACTCTTTTATTCTTAATTAATTCCTCATTAACGATTAAACAAATCAGTAATTTTTGGTTGAAATGACACCAATTAGGTGCAAAAAATACAAGAAATCTTGAAGTTGCTACTATGTTGTCAAATATTACATTTTCAATTAAATTCCCGCACGAAAACTTGTTTGCTTTTCAAAGATATTTTTGAATACATTTAGTGTCGGTTTTCTTTCTCTCTTCACTCGGTTTCTTGCACCTATCACGACAATTGCGCCTTCCAGTTTCTTATTTCCAGGACTTCTAAATTTCTGTTAGTCTGATATTTTTGTCTTCGGAAAAAGGCTCGACGTTGGCTCGTATCGCGGTTGGATAAGGAAATGTGGTTTCTTCTGTGTTCCCATGTTTGTAGCCTGATGATCAAAAGGAGCAGTTGTGTACGACCGAGAAGAGGTACGCTGTTGATGTGACTCCTTGCACAAATTTTCGCCAGTTGTATCTTTCGCTAATTGCAAAGGTCTGCTACTAACTCCCTACTCCTTTGTACGTTTCATGACTGAGACTGAAACTTACAAAAAACTGGGGGAACTTGCAAAATACCCTCTACGAACACTCTGATTCTTCTACCTGCTTTTAGTGGCTACTCATTCCTCTCCACTGTGTCTCATTATCATCTTATCATGTATTCTCTCTGTGGTCGTGTTACTTGTTTATGCTCTTCTTTCCCTACGCTCTGTTGCTGCGTCTTTTCTGTTTTGCGGAGAAAATCGCTTACTGTGCAACATTCAAAGGCGCCCCCGACACCGAAATTTTCCTCGCACACTGACAAAGACAAATGTTAGGAACACGGTTACCATGGCGTAAAAAAGGTCTTTTTATGGTGGAATTTTCAAAATACCTGCCATAACGTTCGTAGAAAAGTGAATTATTACTCAGTTCCATCCTACGTATTAAGAATCGGTTTACCGCTAATTATACTTAATTAGATTATTATTTAGTATTCTTTGTTTAGCTCTGTAATTTTGTATCACTATGTATGTGGACACATTTCACGCACTCCGCTGATATAAAATATTCAATTGAATGAAACCTACATTATATCACTTGTTTGACGTGAGATTTTTGCGGTCTTGGATAATTTTCTTTTTCAAATGATACTCTGTTTAATGTGTAAATCTCTCCAGTCCGACTATATTTCCATTTGCGTCTTGGAAATGATGGGTCCTTGAAGAAAATCTGTTTACGACGATCAACAACATTTATTAAATGAGAAATTAGGAATATGTGTATCGATACCGTAGGAATTGAGAAGAGAATCAGAGATCATTACAATGGGTGCAAAGGTATTTGAACTGGTTTTTTTTCATGTGTTCCTTACGCTAATGGAACTGAAACGTATCCTAACATTTGATTCCATGGGAATTAACCTCTTCCACACATTTTACACAGTTATCAGAGGATGGATGTAGTTAAAAAAAAAAAGGTTCAAATGGCTCTGAGCACTATGGGTCTTAACATCTGAGGTCATCAGTCCCCTAGAACGTAGAACTACTTAAGCCTAACTAACCTAAGGACATCACACACATCCATGCACGAGGCAGGATTCGAACCTGCGACCGTGGCGGTCGCGCGGTTCCAGACTGAAGCGCCTAGAACCGCTCGGCCACACCTGCCGGCGATGTAGTTCCAGACGTAGATATTAAATAGCTACATTTATATAGACTTCACGTTGAAAGCAGCTGGCGCAGACACGAAGATCCAAAGGGAAGAGAAGTTGTTTCTTTACATGCGGTGGTAGACAGTTTCCGCTTTACCAGTCCTTACGAAGTGACGCTGGGGACAACAGTTTCATGAGTGAAGTATGACCGCGAAGCAACTTGCGGAAGAGTAGTCAACGTCAAACACTTTTTCTCACTGAAAAACACCAAACATGAGAATAAATCTCACTCGGTGTGGCTGGTTGAGGGAGGGTGGATATATAGAATAGTTCAAAATTAGGTAGCCTTCCGCCATAATAATGCTATAATGAAGACTGAAACACAAACAAAATTACAATAATAATAACTATCAATCAGAATATCTCAGAAAATAAACCACTTGCTATCAATGGATAACAGAAGATCTATGGAAAATCTATGACGAACACAGTCAGAATCTTCAGCTATTGCATCGGCATGGCATTCAGCTTACACAAATGCGCCACATTGGCGCTCAAGGAGGACAGAATCTCGAACCCTAAAGGGGCTGAAATGCCAAATCGAAAACCCGCGTATTGTCCCAGTCAGACGTATGCAAATACGTAGGTTTCTTACGGTTACGCAACATCAAGCATGAGCGTGAAAAAAGAGTAGGGAAGAGTGCTGTATCATGGTACACTCTTCACTCTAGCCAGCCCTGTAACAGATGTTTAATACATTTTGTTAGTCCATTTTGAAAACATAACATTCGCTTTAAGTGTGCTGCAGTCGTTTTCTGAAATTATAAAAATTACACGCGAAAATATGAAAACGTGACACAAGGCCCAAGATGATCATATACCTAGGAACAAGCATTCTATTAAAATTTAAAAGCGTTCCAATCGAGAAAATCATGTTAGCAGTGCATTTAGTCATTTATCTGTTACATTATTACTTTACCACACTCCAATAATCAGGAAATGAAATCAAGATAAACAGAACTGTTATCTAAAACCAGTGACAAGTTAAATATCTTTAGAAACAGAAGGTATTTGTAACTAAAACCGGTTTCCATTTTCAAGACAGGTGAAATTGTGAAGACATTAAAGAAACACTGTTTATTTTCAAGTATTACATGTTTATTGACAAAAGACCTTCCGTTTCAGGGTACAAGATGGTTCATGACTGATGAAGCACGGCTCAACTATTCACATGTTATATAAATACATCTAAAAATATATAGCAATGTACTCACTATAAAATTCTATATCTGAGGAATTAACAGTATATTATAGATCCAATACGCTATACGGCACTTGAATGTGTAGAACGCGAAATATTTATAAATGCTGAACAAAACACTACCTCATGTTTCACAACAACAAAAAAGAGTAGAAAATAGCAGAAACTACTTATGATGGTTTAATGCGTATTTCATCATGGGACTCTAAAAGCAACCACTAGATTTCAGTACCGACCAAAAACGCTGTGTGTTCCTAGGTACACTGATGTGATTCACACTATCCTCTGGGCGCAACACTTTCCCCTTCACTCAAAGGGTAAGGAAAATTTTGAAAGGCAGGTAGAATGACGGCAATACCATCAATGAGTTCAATGCTTGGGCCACAGCAGTATTCAGATGCACTGCAGGAATTGTGAACTGGACGTAAGTGGATCTGAAGAATCAGGACAGGAAAACGAGAAAACTTGTGACTTCACAACGCAATCCACTCTCGCAGTGACTTTGACACGTCATGTTCGCCAAGAAGACCAGGCAATAGAGGTCTCTTGCAAGTGAGGCAGACAGTGGAAGAAGAGAAATATGCATTGGCAGAGTATGTGAACGATGGCAAGGAACCAACTCTAACTGAAGTCAACAACAGGAAGCTTCTCAAGGTACAGCAAACCAAGGTTCAAAACCGAAAAGCAGTCCTCGAAATGCCCAATTGACAACCTGAGGAGTAAAGCAATGTATGGGAGTTTTTGGAAGAGATTGGAGACAAAATAGATAAATCTCAAATTAATTTAAATTCACTTCTTGGCTGACAAGAGCATACCCTAAAAAAAGGAAAATGCGGGGCTGAGTTCTGCTGCGTAGGGACAAGCCATCAGAACTAATGCCGACAAAGCCAGAATTGAGAAATCTACAAAACATCCAAACAGCAGAGTCTGCAAAGAACCTGACGAAAAACATACCCAGATCTAGAGCTATTGTAGAAAGATAGTTCAGGCTGATTATAATCTATGCCAAAATTGTCGACTGCCAATGACAAGGAACAGATGGGAACACGAGCCAGAAAAAAATTGTCGAAAACAAACATGAAAAATAACTGAAGGCCTTCCGGTTTCAACCGGCTCGTATTCTGGAACAGAACACATCAGACGTCGCAACTGTGGAGAAAAATTGTGGATCATTGGCCCTGGAAGCCCTAATGATACCGGAATAGAAGAGATACTCATTAAGAAACCTGTCAGTTATGAGGAATTGAAAGTGAAACTACAGCATCTCTAGCGTAAACCAGTGGAAGTGGTTCTAGTGGTTCTCGGCACGCTAGAATCAGCGCCCCAAGATGTAGTTGTCCCTTGAAAATCACTGGAATTGATAAAATGTGTATCCACCAAGTGAAATACTCACTGGAATCTTGGACCGACCGATACATCACGCAGTACCAGAGGCTTAGGAACTTTCACAGTAGTGATAAAATACGAGCTTGGATCAAAATGTGATGCCTCCTGTGCCATATTTGATAATGAACATGAAACAGCGGAGTCTGTACAGATCATAACCTGAACTATTCTCTAATCAACACTATAGTCACCATGTATTTGTATACATTTGTTCCATCATTGAATCCAGGCACAGAAATCAGTTGGGAAAAATTTATGGTTTCACTTGTTGATCCATGATTTTAAAGCTTTTTTAACGTCATCCTTGCAATTAGTGTACTGCGACACTGTAATAAATTTCAGCAATGTAAGGCGTTGGTTGAAGTTGCTTAGTAACAGAGAAATGTACATTGCAATTAAACAGGGCAGCAGCCAGCCGAAAACATCTGTCACGGATGCCAATAAAGGACACACTGATGAAGTGATTCGAGGAGACAGACGTTGTTATAGTTCACAATCAAAACTAAATCTTTGTAACCATTCTTAAGAAATCCAGGAAGCCAGTAACGCACATTCCAAAATGTTCAAATGTGTGTGAATTCCTAAGCGACTAAAGTGCTGAGGTCATCGGTCCCTAGACTTACACACTACTTAAACTAACTTACGCTAAGAACAACACACACACCCATGCCCGAAGGAGGACTCGAACCTCCGGCGGGAGGGACGTGCAGTCCGCGACGTGACGCCTCAAACCACGCGCCCACAACGCACATTCCCACACGTCATTTTTGACAAGCCAAGCTACAGAAGAAATAGGAGGATCATTGGCGTTCATACACCTTGGGACCCTGCCTTGGCTCCGTCTGCCCTCTACCTGATTGGACATATGACAGAGAACCTATGTGATTACAGTGCACCAAATTATGACACTATCAACTGTCTCTATAAGCTCCTTTCCCCCTACCGGGCGAGGCAGCGCAGTGGTCAGCATAGGCAACATGAGTTCGGCCATCCTGTATTAGGTTTTCAATGATATTCCTAAATCGCTTAAGCGATATGCCGGGATGGTTCCTTCAAAAGAGCACGCCGGATTTCCTTCCTTAGCCTTCCACAATGTGGGCTTGTGCTCCGGTCTAGTGAACTCGTTTTCGACAGGACATTAAACACTACTCTCCTCTTCCACCTTTTCACCTCTTTAGGGAACTCGCCATTCATGAGCACTTTAGCCCAGTCGATTCTCAGGATATGTCTGGAACATCTCACCTCCAAAAAAATCCATTCTCCTCTTATTAGTTACCAGGATCCGGGTTGTGCAAGCACACAATTCTGCATTCCAACACACGCCAGATGTCATTTTCTGATTTCTTGAATGTTACTTTTTGAGATCGGTAAGAAGTTTTATATTGAAAATACATTTTGCTTGCAAAACCTGCTTTTTGCCTATTATCTGCTTATTTTATTTCTAGTGAAGTTCCTTTCTAACTAAATGAATTAACTTGCAACGGTGAATATCGCGCTTCTTTTATCTTTAGTGAAGTTCCTTTCTAACTAACTAAATGAATTAACTTGTAACAGTGAATATCTTGAACGTTTCTGAAAGCGGAAGGAGGCCTACGTCTCTACGGTGTATGCATTGGAGGAGCTGTTTTCTGCAGAGGAAGGTGATCACTCCAGACGAGGCGAAGTCATTCCCCCTCAGAGAAGCTTTAAAACACTCTGACTGACAGAAAACTAAAGCACCTATAATCTATGGTCGATAGTTAATGTAACCTTGTACACATACACACTATCGGTGGATTAGTAAACTGTTAGAGCTATAATTCTCTGTGATGGATAGAATGGCCCCCGGAGTGCATTAGTGCTGTCCATATTTAGTGTTGTTAGTTGCATTGTTTCCAGACGTGGTAGATTATGTAAGGAATGCGAACGGCGTTAGACGCAGAGTGTTTAGTGTGAAGAACCCAGAAATGACGAGCACTCATAGGAAAATGCATCACCGGAATCTGATAAGGATACGAAAGAGGCCTCATTCCAATTGGCAGGTTCGTCGAATCGTGCATTTTCCAGACGTGTGGGGCATTCGGATGTGACAGTAGCCATACGTTCAACCGACAGGGGACGATGGCTCGCCGTATTGTGCACCAAGCAGACTGGAGCCTCTTCACGTCTTTTCCTGCTATCGGAGAGAAAGTAATGTACTCCGCACAGCATTCTATGTCTTCCTGTACAATTTTTCAGAGTCCGCTCCCAGACCAGACTACACAACAGCTGTCTCATGTGAAGGCTGCCGTTTAGACACGGATATAAGCGACCCGTTTGTAGTGGCGTCGTCGTTGGTAAGCATGGTCTGCTGATGCATGGGGTCCCACTGCACTCATCGATGAATCGAAATTCTGCACTACCGTAGCTGGTACTGATGAAGGAAACTCTGACGTCACAAAGATGCGTCACAGACATCCTAAATCATGTGTTACTGCTCATGCGACTGTATCGTGCTACTATTTTTCAACAGGACATTGTATGTCCACACATCGCAAATGTCCTTATTTACTGTATGAGTAATACTGAGACGCTTTCGTGGCTAGAAAGAACATATGTGGAACCAATGGGAACGACATGTCCCTCATAGTGCCATTATCAGTGATATCAAGAACCACTTACAACAGTTGCTTGCTAGCTTGCGTCATGAGATAGCTATATGACACACTTCCCATCCTATCACTGCAAGCATCCAGGGCAGAGAGGCAGCAATGTCTTACTGATAAGTGGGTTCATACTGCCAAGTTCTTCGAAACTTTGACCCATATTGGACGCGCGGGGTAGCCGCCAGGCCACAGACGCCTTGCCATGGTTCGCGCGGTTCGCGCAGTCGGAGGTTCGAGTCTTCCCTCTGGCATGAGTCTGTGTATTGTCCTTAGAGTTAGAGACTTTAAGTTAGATTAAGTTGTATGTAAGCCTAAGGACCGATGACCTCAGCATTTTGGTCCCATAGGAACTAACCACAAATTCCCGAAAAAATTCTCTGCTGATACTGGATTGTAATGCGGACACACGAGCAGAAATAGACTCAGATCACAATTTAGTAATGATGAGGAATAGGCTCAAGTTTTAGAGACTAGTCAGTAACAATCCATTCGCAAGGACGTGAGATATGGAAGTATTAAGGAATGAAGAAATACACTTGAGTTTCTCAAAGGTTATGTATGGTTACTGCGGTAATGAATAGCTCCGTAGACAGTTCACTTGAACAGGAATGTACGTCTCTCAAAAGAGTATTCACACAAGTAGGAAAGAAAAATGTAGATACTAATAAGATAACTGCGAAGGAACCGTGGATAACTGAAGAAGTACTTCAGTTGGTCGACGAAAGAGGGAAGTGCAAAAATGTTGGGGGAAATCAAGGAAGACAGAAATACAAGTAACGTAGGAACGAAATAAACAGAAAGCACAAGGAAGGGAAGGTGAAATGGTTGTATGGAAACTGTGAAGAAATCGAAAGACAAACAAGGACTGACGCAGCATATGGAAAAGTCAAAACAACTTTCGGTGAAATTAAAAACAAGGACAGTAACGTTAAGAGTGCAATGGGAATTCCACTTTTAAATGTTGAGGAGAGAGTGAATAAGTGGAAAGATTACATCGTCTACTGACGTGGCAGAAGAAGAAGCAGGTGTCGACAGAAGACAGATAGGGGACACAGTGTTAGAATGAGAATTTAAAGGAAATTTGGAAGGCAGAAGGTTGACGGAAGCGGCAACAAAACGACTGTTCACTTTAAAGTCTATAATGTGTGAGAGTCGCGGTCTACCATCACACTTTCAGAAATATATAATCCACACAATTATGAAGGTAGAAAGATCCAACAAGTGCGAGAATCACCGCACAATCAGGTTAATAGCTCATGCAGCCAAGCTGCTGACAATGATAACATACAGCAAAATTGAAAACAAAATCTGTTATATGAGCATCAGTTTTGGCTTTAGGAAAGGTTGAGGCACCAGGGAGACAGTTCTGACCCTGTGGTTGATAACTGAAGCAAGATTGAAGAAAATCATTATACGTTTATAGAGTTCGTAGATATGGAAAAAGCATTCTGCTGTATCAAACGCAGCACGAAGTTATAAATTATATGATAAATAGAGGTAAGCTACGAGGACAAACCGTTGATATACAATACCTACAAGAATCAAGAGGTATCAATAAGAACGGAAGACAAAGAATGAAGTTTTCCGATTAACAAGAGGATGAGACAGGGTACAATTTTCCGCCCCTGATATTCAGTCTATCCATCAAAGAAGCAATGACGGAAATAAAAGAAAGGTTCAAGAGTGGGATTAAAATTCAAGGTGAAAGGATAACACAGGTAAGATGCACTGATGACATTGATATTCTCAGTGAAAGTGAAGAATAATTACAGGATCTGTTGAACGAAATGAGCAATCTAATGAGTACAGAATATGGACCAAGAGTAAGTCAAAGAAAAACGAAAGCAGTGCGAAGTAGCAGAAATGAGATCAGCGAGAAAATTAATCTCATGATTGGAGATAACGAAGAAGGTGAGGAAATTCTCTACCTAGGTAGCAAAATAACTCATGGTGGACGGAGCAAGGAAGATACAGAAAACAGACTAAAACTGGCAAAAATGGCATTCCTGATCAAAGGAAAGACTATTAACGGCAAAAGATGTTTCATAAACACAAAAAATACTAGTATCAATCTCATTCCTTGTGTCTCAGATTTTGTACTCTGTTTTTACCGTGTTATACGTTTGGGTCTGATAGTGTACCTCAAACACAATGAGCACATTGAGAATAGCCGCTTAATTTAGTTTAATATTGAGGTAACTGACATTGCGTATAGAACACCAGTACCGTGATGCTTCTGGAAAATGAGACTGTGCCAAATTCTACCTGCAAGCCCCAGGACCAATAGATTAATACTATATAGTTCCGATACTTGAATTATATACATCAAATCGGTGTACTCTTCAGATGTCCATTACTTCTTTTATAACATGACAGATGGTTTTTCACTTCAATTCACATTATCTAACGACAGCTCGATTCACAATACTTGATAGTTTACTGCTGGATTCTCGAAAGCCAGTTTCCCAAACGTTAAAAAGTTACGGGCATTTGTATCCTAAAACACTTGTTTGACTATACTGGTTTTTCTTTCATGTAAGAAAAATAAGCGCAATTTATGTGTTTGGACATTTACTATCTGAAAAAAAAGATGACAAGATTGTTTACGTGGCCATTGTCTGCAGAAAGCATAGAAAATTTCTGAAAATAAAGAAAAGCCTTTTTATTGGTGGAGTGTATTTTATTTGTTACTGATACCTTCCGCCTTTTACTTTAAGGCATTTTCAGTGGAATCTAGAACGATGCTGTATGAAAATACTGTTTTGTTTTGATGTCCGATATGTGAAGGTTATGAAACTGTTCGTTTTTTTCTTTATCACATAAATGATTACTTACAGCTATTCGAGTTTATGGCTGGCGTCTGCTTTTCCTCTCATCCGCTCACCTACCGATTTTGCACTGTAACTTCACTTACGAAACATAATCATATGTTCATTTCACGACCTTCAAATTCCTTGCGTTAATTGCTGTGGAGCGCTGTTGTTCTTCTGTCACTCCCTGTAGATATTTTACCGAAAATTGTGATTTAATGTCGTAACTACTGTGTCTTCACATTATGTATCTTCCTATTTTTTTCTATTTACATGTTGTTAACAAAACAGAGTACGTTTTGAAAACTAACGTCTGTTCAGTACTTCTCTTCTCTTTACACACCCACCACCCACAAACACACACACACACACACACACACACACACACACACACACACACACACCCCCCACACACTTAGCCTTGACGACAGCTTCCACTCTCGCAGGCATACGTTCAAGTAGGTGCTGGAAGGTTTCTTGGGGAGTGGCAGCCCATTCTTCACGGAGTGCTGCAATGAGGAGAGGTATCGATGTCGGTCGGTGAGACTTAGCACAAAGTCGGCGTTTCGAAGCACCCCAAAGGTGTTCTATAGGATTAAGGTCAGGACTCTGAAAAGACCAGTCCATTACAGGAACGTTATTCTCGTGTAACCTCTCCACCAAAGGCCGTGAATTATGAACAGGTTCTCGATCGTGTTGAAAGATGCAATCGCCATTCCCGGATTGCTTTTGAACCCACGCCCTTCCATCGGCGTCATTTGGCATTTAACGGCGTGATATGTGGCTTATGAGCAGCAGCTCAGCCATGGAAACCAAGTTTTCTCACCTCCCTCGTATCTGTCATAATACTTGCGGTGGATCATAATGTAGTTTGTAATTCAAGTGTGATGGTCTGGATAGATGCCTGCCTATTACACATTACAACCCTCTACACGGTCGGCGGTCGCTGTCAGCCAACAGGTCGGCTCGTACGCTTTTGTGCTGTACGTGTCCCTTCAAGTTTCCACTTTATTATTACATCGAAACCGTGGAACTAGGGATCCTTAGGAGTGTGGAAATCTCGCGTGCAGACATATGGCCCAAGTGACACCAAATCACGTGACCACGTTGGAAGTTCGTGAGTTCCGCGGAGCGCCCCATTCTGCTGTCTCTCGATGTCTAATGACTACTGAGGTCGCTGGTGTGGAGTACCTGGTAGTAGGTGGCAACCGACTGCACCTAATATGAAAAACATATGTTGAGGGAGTGTCCGGACACTTTTCATCACATAGTGTCTGATAGTGTTATATCGGAGTACATGCTTTCTATATCAAATGAATAGCGTGTTACCTTGTCTGGAGTTCTTATAACTTATATATTTTTTGTATTAGCTGAGTAGTGTTTTTCACGGTTCTGTCCTACTTGACTTCGAAATTTTCAGACAGTAATTTTAACGTGTATTCTGCAAACTTGTATGTGGATGATTTTCTGTAATTCACTATCGTTCCCACTAGGATATTCAGCTTGTGAACATTTGGTTGCCTTCGAAGGACAGCTGCAATGTGATTATTCCTCTTGGGCTTCTATATTATCCAGGATGATGTTTATACTTTTCAAAGTGTTTTTTATCTGGGAGTTATTTGTTGGATCTGATTTTAATTTTGTGATGTTATTTTGCGAGATGAGTCTTGTGTATTTTCGATATGTTGTTCTTTGCCTGTAAGATCTACCGTCTTCTCCTTTTATGCTTCATTCTGAAGTTTTTTCCCGAGTTTGCTGAGTGTTGCAGATTAGGTTTTGCATTGTTTTTGTATTGTTCTGTTTTCGTGTTGGTTACGTTATGGATTTCTTTTTTTACTAGTTCTCTAGTTAAGACAATGTCGACAGTGTTGTTTTCTCTCCTATCTCCTCTTGTCAATACACTTTCCACTTCAATAATTACAATTTTTATGTAATCCTCATCTATTTCTGAATTTATATTGTATTTTAATCCATTACCCAACAGTTGTCTTTCTGTACTGTTCATTTACGCGTCTGTAAAGTTCATTAATCTTGGGTAGAGCTTGTGCATGTGTTTTGCTGGTTGTGTTTAGAGTTATTTTGTTCTGATCGGAGTTTTTGTGCGTGACTTTCGACCTTGTTCATCAGATGGGAGAAAACTGCCATATTAATATTGGTGTGTGCTAGTTGCAAATGTGCCTTACATAACACGTAATCTAGCTCTTGTTTTGTAGAGCAAGCTAGTATGATTACGCATCTGAAGCACATTTTCTGGGTAGCTTGCATTGCTTTTTGAGTACTGGGTGAACTGTAGTGTTTAATTTTACGTTTCGTGTGGTTTTTTGAATGCTGAGGTGAAGTCTTATGAATTTCTGGTTTACACCACATGGAAATGCTTGGCATGACGTGAATAACAACTTTGTTTGCTAGGCTTTCATCCGCAGCAGGCACAGAAATTCTCGTTTTGTACATAAAAGCGCCTTTATCTTGTTGCATTGCATTTGATTTGTTCCATACGCCTTTTGCCCTTTACTTTAAGATATCTTCAGTGGCCTCTAGAACGATATAGACATAAAGAGAACAGAAATGAACAGACGCTAGTTTACAACACGTACCACGACAGGCTGGTAAAACGTGCATACATAAATAGAATAGGAAGAGGCATAAAGGAAGCGCACAGCAGCTACTAATTTAAATCACAGTTTTCAATAAAATACTTACAGCTACCTACAGAGGAATAATAGTGCTCCACGGCAGTTAGCGCAAAGAACATGAAAACCGTGAAGAAAATGTTCGTAGAATGAACATTTGCTTATGTTTCGTAAGTGAAGTTTTAGTGCAAACTACACCATGTACCCAGATGAGACGAAAAATAGATGACAGCAAAAAACTCGAATAACTGCAAGTAGTAACTTATTTACATAAAAATAATTGTATTGTAATTTTCAAATATCTCATACGAAAATGAAACTGTGTCGTTCTAGAGTCCATTGAAGATGCCCTGAAGTAAAAGGCAAAACGCGTCTGGAAGAAATAAAAGGTATTGCAACAAGAAAACAGCGTTTCTTTATTTACACAACGAAAAAAGGTCAGGTTACTAATGTAAGAACATCTGTCATATCTGAATAGAGTTAACTCTTCGATAAAAGCCATGTGTAACGTAAGCTCTGTGAGTCAGGAGAATGCTGCTCATGTAGCGAAAGACGTGTTAGCCATCTGGTCTACTCTTTCTTTGACTTGTTTATCTATCGTAAACAGAAGCGTTTTGGCATTATATGAATTAAATAGACATCCGTGGCGCTACAACAATCTCTCTGTTGAACAACCCTAATATTTTTTCATATTAGTCGCTACCTGATATTCCTTTTGAAACTTACCCTTCCTTGGACCTTTGTAAGGCCTTCAATTTTTCCCTTTGTCATCCACTAATTTTAACGTCTCTGGCTGCTTTATTAGACGTACGACGCTTTAACTTGTGAGACAAGAAAAGTGTGTTGAATCTGGAAAGAACTAATATTGATGTTCTTGTACAGTACTAGATAGATAATATGTTTAGGCAGTTTTTGGTTTCCTGCCTATGAAATGCAATACCCAAATATTACAGTAATTAATAATTCAAAGAGAGGTGACTTGCATGATTTTCCGGATAAATTGTGATTAATAAGAGGTAAGAGTAACAGAATGAAAACAGTAAGGGATGGTTTGTCATCAATAGAGAACCCTTCCACATCGGGATAAACATTACTGTTTATAGCAGACAGGACTTCGAGTACCACTATTATTTCTTGTTCAATTCTCCAATGGATATTCTTCCAGAAAACTCAGAGTTCGTAGTAACTCAAGAGATGTCATCGACTGAACAGAAGTGACATCTGTGTTGCCCTAGGAAGTGTTCATAGGTGCTCCGCTATTCCTCGTCTACACAAAAGACTTAAGAGGTACGCTGAACAGCCCCCTAAGATTATTTACAGATGATGCAGTCTTCACGTTCTACTGGCATCATCAAAGATCAGAGTGAATTGCTAAATGATTTAGACAAAAGTAGACACGTCATCTGTCTTATGTCTGATTTGATGCAGCCCGCCACGAACTTCTCTCCAGTGCCAATCTCTGCATCGTAGCAATTGCAAACTAAGTCGTCAATGATTTGCTGCATGTACTCCAGTTTCTGTCTTTCTCTACAGTCTTTACCCTCTGCAGTTCACTCTAGTGACATGGAAGTTATTCTGTGATGTTTTCACAGATGTCCTAGCGCTCTGTCCCTTCTTCTCGTCAGTGTTTCCCACATATTCCTTAACTCACCGATACTGCGGAAGATCTCCTCACCTCCTCATTCCTTACCTAATAGGTCCACCTTATTTTCGACATTCTCCTGCAGCATCACATCTTTCGTGCTTCGATTCTCTTCTGTTCCTGTTTTCCCACGATCCATGTTTCACTACCATACAATGCATGTTCCAAACGTACATTTTCAGAAATGTTTTCTTCAACTTACGGTCTATATTTGATACTAGTAGACTTCTCTTGTCCAGTAATGTCCCTTTCTGTAGTGTTAGCCTGCTTCTTATGTCGTCCTTGCTCGGTCTGTCGTGGTTTATTTTGGTGTCTAGGTAGCACAATTCCTGAACTTCATCTACTTCGTGATCATCAGTGTTGATGTTAAGTTTCTCGCTGCTCTCATTTCTCATACTTCTCATTACTTTCGTCTTTGATCGATTTACATTTAATCCATATTCTATACTCATTAGACTGCTCAGTCAATTCAACAGATCTTGTAATTCTTTTTCACTTGCACCGATGATAGTAATCAGTGAATCTTATCATTGATATCATTTAACCTTGAAGTTTCATCATCGCTTCTTCAATGGACAGATTGAACAGTAGGCGTGAAAATCTACATCCCTGTGTACACCTCTGTTACTCCACTTTGATCTTGGTCTTCTACTCTTATTGTTCCCTTTGGCTCTTCCATATGTTGTATATTACACGTCCTTCCCTACAGCTTGCCCCTGCTTTTCTCTGAATTTCAAATGCTTTGTACCATTTTACATTGTCGACGATTTTTAAAGGTCGACAGATCCTATGAAGGTGTCTTGTTTTTTCTTTGGCCTTGCTTCCATTATCAACCAAAATGCAATTACTGCCTCTCGTAACTTTATCTTTACTAAATCAAAGCTGATCATCATCTGGGTTTTCTTTTCCATTCTGCGGTACATTATTCTTGCCAGCAACCTGTATGCATGAGCTGTTAAGCTGATTGTACGATAATTCTTTCAGTTTTCGGCCCTTGCAATCTTCGGAATTGTATGGATAACTTTTTTCCAAAAATCTGATCGTATAACGCCCGATATGTATATATATTCTACATGTCGACGTGAATATTCATTTTGTTGACACTTTCCACAATGATTATAAGATTGCCGATGAAATGTTATTTGTCCCTTCTGCTTTATTCGATCGTAAAACTTCCAAAGTATATTTAAATTCTAATAATGGATCCATTATCTCTTCTATATCGATTCTTGTTTCTTCTTCTATCACGTCATTACACAAGTTTTCTCCCTCATAGAGGCCTTCAGTGCACTCATTCCACCTATCCGCTCTCTCCTCTTTATTTAACAGTGAAGAAAATGGAAATGAGCGTATGGCATCGTTGGCCTGGAGGCTCAGTCCGGGGAAGTTCGACCACCGAGTGCAAGTCTTATTTCAGTCGACGCCACATTCAGTGACTTGCGTCCCGGTGATGAGAATGAAATGATGATGAGGACAACACAGCACACATTGCACGAGCGGAGAAAATTTCCAACACGGCTGGGAAGCTAATCCGGACCCGCTGCACGGAAGGCAAGCATGTTACCACCCAGCTAAGCAGGTGGACTTAACAGTGGAATTTCCTCTGTTCTCTAAATGTTTTCACCCTTGGTATTAATTTCACAGAAGTTTGTTTTGACTTTTCTGTATGCTGAGTCGGTCCTTTCGACAATTATTTATTTTTCAATTTCTTCACATTTCTCATGCAGCCATTGCGTCTTAACTCCCTTGCACTTCCTATTTATTTCATTCCTGGGTGACGTGTTCTTTGTATCCTTCCTGACTAGCCTCTTAAACTTCTGCGTACAGTTCATCACTAGTAATCTGTGATTTGAGTCCGTATCTGCTCCTGAAGACGGTTTCCGGAATTTCCGTCTGATCATGAGATAATCTTACTAAATCTTCGTGTATCTCCCGGCCATTTCTATCTCCTCCTCTTGTGATTCGTCAATAGAGTATTCGTTATTACCAGCTGCAATTTATTTCAGAACTCAGTTAATCTCTCATCTCTCATTCTTAGAACCAATCCCAATTTTCTTAGTTCCAAGTCTCATTCTCCCATAGCCCTTCCTTCTACTCGTTCCCCTACAACCGCAAACCAATTACCCATGATTATTAAATTTTCTTCTCCCCTTACGTACTGATCTCTTCATATTGAGCTTGTGATGTCGGCATGTATACCTTCAATATTGCTGTCTGTGTTGGTTGTTGTCGATTCTCATGAGAGCAACCACGTCACCGAACTGTTCACAGTAACTGTCTTTGTCTTGCCTTCCTGTTGATAACGACTACTCCTCCTTTTATACTAGTTTCTGCTTCTGTTGATATGACCCTATACTCGTCTGACCATAAAACCTCGTCTTCTTTCCATTTCACTTCACTGACTCTCGCTATTTCTAGGCTGAGCCTTAGCATTTCCTTTTCAGTTTTTCTAGCTAAACTACCAAGTTCTAACTTCATATATTCCACGCTTCCACCCGTGGAACGTAGTCCTTTTGTTAGTTATCCAATCTTTTTCTCATTTCCCACTCCAGGCAAATGCCGGGATGGTTCCTCTGAAAGGGCATGGCCGACTTCCTTCCCCGTCGGTCCCTAATCCGATGAGACCGATGATCTCGATGTTTGGTCTCTTCCTCCAAAACAATCAAACCAGTATTTTCCACATGTTCCTTTTCTCGCTGATTTTGCGGAAAATCTCCTCATTGCTTAGCATATTAGCACACCTAATTTTCGACGTTCTTCTGTAACACCACATCCCAAATACTCCGATTCTTTTCTGTTACGATCTCCCCACAGTCCACGTTTCACTATCATAGAGTTCTGTGCTCCAAACGTACATTCTCTGAAATTTCTTTCTCATATTAAGGCCTTGCCGCAGTGGTAACATCGGTTCTCGTTAGATCACCGAAGTTAAGCGCTGTCAGGCTAGGCTAGTACTTGGATGGCTGATTATCCGGTCTGCCGAGCGCAGTTGGCACGAGGGGTGCTCTCAGCCCTTGTGATGCAAACTGAGGAGCTGCTTGGTTGAGAAGTAGCGCCTCCGGTCTCGTAAACTGACATGCGGCCGGGAGAGCAGTGTGCTGACCACATGCCTCTCCATATCCGCATCCGGTGAGGCCGGTGGGTTGAGGATGACACGACGGTCGGTCGGTGCTGTTGGACCTTCCAAATCCTGTTCGGATTGAGTTTACTTTTCATTTCATACTAGAATAATTCTCTTGGTCAGCAATGTCCTTTTTGCCAGTACTTCGCTCCGTCCATCATGAGTTATTTTACAGTGTAGGTACCTTTGCAACACGATTCTCTGCTCTAGTGTAAGTAACTAATGGGGGAAGAAGCTTTATTAATTTCAGTTACTGTGTTTTGAGCATCTATAGTAATGTTAATGCGCATTTATTCTCCCTTCTTCTGTTAATCCCGAACTTTCACGTCATTACTTTATGAGATTA
The DNA here is from genome assembly GCF_023897955.1 of Schistocerca gregaria. NCBI lineage: Eukaryota > Metazoa > Arthropoda > Insecta > Orthoptera > Acrididae > Schistocerca > Schistocerca gregaria. The sequence continues at coordinate 255,276,359 of NC_064925.1, forward strand.
TGCGCCGGTGTTTCCTTGTGGCTTTATTTAAGCCTGACTTCTATAATTGAGGAAATACATAGATTTTAGTCTTTCGAAGCACCATTTCTGAATAAAAGCTTGGTTACCAAGCCTCGTCAATTCAAATAAAATTTTGATCGGAAAGATGCGGTATCAAAACCGAGAAGATTTTATTGTTAATCCAATGTTACGGCATGTTTATCATTCGGATTAACAAATACTGTATAAATTCAGTCTTAATCTGAGCTGCCTTCCAAATGTCGCTCCTCGCCATGTAGCCGAACATCCTCCAAGTGTTCCCCGAAAGCAGGCTCTTAACCAGATTTTATGTATAATGAGTGCATTTCGTCACAGCTGAATCGACCCGTATTAACGGGGCTTAACCTTCGTGAAATTTAATATTAGAGCCTATACGGAGTTTGGAAAGTATCCCAGACGATCGGAATTGCGTCCATGGTGGCTACTACTAAGGCGTGAGTTACATAAATCGCTCTCTTCCTCATTTAGATACTCCAAGGAAAGCAACAAAATCCATTATATTTGGCAGCCTGCGTTACTAGTCATTCAAAGATTATCTACTTGACTTCTTAAGTAATAGAACCCAGTACGTTGTCCTCGATCGTGAGTGTTGATCGGAGATGAGTGTATCATCTGGAGTGCCCCAGGGAAGTGTGGTAGGTCCGCTGTTGTTTTCTATCTACATAAATGATCTTTTGGATAGGGTGGATAGCAATGTGCGGCTGTTTGCTGATGATGCTGTGGTGTACGGGAAGGTGTCGTCGTTGAGTGACTGTAGGAGGATACAAGATGACTTGGACAGAATTTGTGATTGGTGTAAAGAATGGCAGCTAACTCTAAATATAGATAATGTAAATTAATGCAGATGAATAGGAAAAAGTATCCTGTAATGTTTAAATACTGCATTAGTAGTGTAGCGCTTGACACAGTCACGTCGATTAAATATTTGGGCGTTTCGTCGTAACACTGCAGAGCGATATCAAGTGGGACAAGCATGTGATGGCATTTGTGGGGAAGACGGATAGTCGTCTTCTGTTCATTCGTAGAATTTTGGGAAGATGTGGTTCATCTGTAAAGGAGACTGCTTATAAAACACTGATACGACCTATTCTTGAGTACTGCTAGAACGTTTGGGATCCCTATCAGGTCGGATTGAGGGAGGAGATAGAAGCAATTCAGAAGCGGGCTGCTAGATTTGTTACTGGTAGTTTCGATCATCACGCAAGTGTTACGGAAATGCTTCAGGAAATCGGGTGGGAGTTTCTGAAGGAAAGAAGGCGTTCTTTTCGTGAATCGCTACTGAGGAAATTTAGAGAACCAGAGTTTGAGGCTGACTGCACTACAATTTTACTGTCACCAACTTATATTTCGCGGAAAGACCACAAAGATAAGAGAGATTAGGGCTCGTACAGAGGCATATAGACAGTCGTTTTTCCCTCGTTCTGTTGGGGGTGGAACAGGGAGTGAAGATGCTAGTTTTGGTGCGAGGTACCCTCCACCACGCACCGTATGGTGCATTGCGGAGTATGTATGTAGATGTAGATGTAGATGTACTTCATGTAGTAGAGTCAGAGTTAACCGGGAGTAATAAAATTAAGTCTGTATTTCCTTTCTACTACCATGCTACAAACAGAGCAATAACCTACAGTCGTAGTTTCTGCCAGGTGTTTAATAAAAGATTCAAGTAGGAATAGTAATCTCGCAACATCAGGTAGGTTACTGAGTCCGAGGTTCTGCGCCTCCTTCAGGTAACTCCCCATGCAATATTCCAATACTATAAAGTTTGCAATGTACACTAACCGCTTGTGTCAGACTGCAAAAGAAACATGAAAGTTTCCAGCGTCATGATGTCCAGTGAAGCGTTAACACTCCTTCATAGAACGATTACTCCGAGCTCCACGTCGGCAGTCACATTGACCATAGAAATTATCTTCTGTCTGGTTGCTCGACAGCTTGTTATTCATAATCAAGCGCAACCACTGTTGATGCTATGTGGGCTAACACAAAGATTTAACGTATCTGGTTTCTAGAGGAACGTATACAAGCCCTGTTCGTTTCCTTGACTGATGGTGCTGCATTATTCTGAAATGTTTCCCCTGCCTCAAACTGCCTCAACTTGCTTGGCTAGTTGTAGCACAGCAGTCTCACTGCCCTCGTCGTTAGCACTGTACTTAAGTGAAAGTATTATGTTAGTTATTTATGCATAAATGGGTATTTATTTCCTAAGGTTGTGCTCAAAATTCGAATTGTTTGCGTTCTCTCTTTATTCGATGCTGGATATTCTTTGGGTATGCTATTCGCACTGGAGGACCAAAAGCTTCCTACAGCATATTTTCAAAGTGATGAACATTTGTCTCTGTCGTGTGAGTGACTGCGCCGTGTGCTTCTTGTCACTAAAGAGGACAGAAGACGGAAAGAAAGAGGAGGAGAAAGGACAGGATGGAAAATACAGGCCTTGATTTCGGCAGAGACGGCGTTACGGAACCTCTCACGGGATTTTGTTTTAAGTCTCTGGGTGAAGTAAGCATTATTTGCCACTGCGCAGCACCGGCACTAGTGAACAGTCGTGACTAACGTGATGCGATGGGCAGAGTCGTGGGGCGAGGTACGGTGTGTGTGTGTGTGTGTGTGTGTGTGTGTGTGTGTGTGTGTGTGTAGTACACTCAAGATACGCAAGGGTTTCGTTTCAAACTTGTGGTTGTTACAGATCGATAAATTACTTGTTGACTGTCTTTTGTTTAACACTGTACAGTAAAACCAACCTAAGTTTAGTAAGAAAAAGAAAATTCAGAATCTCGTAGATTAGAATAAGTTTTGTAAGAAAATAAAACGTCTACAGCCGTCCTCACGATCTTATTTATTGTGTAGCTACCAGTTTCGGTGCTTCTATACGCCATCTTCAGGCTGTAGTTGATGCTGAAGAGGTTATCGCGATCCATACATGCACAGCGTCAGTGGCCAGCATAACTGGTTTACGCAGACTGCCTGTAACTGTCGTGTCAGCACTCCAGCCGTGAACTGCCAGTTAATGCTTGGAGTGCTGACATGAGGTTTACATATAGTCTGCGTAAATCAGTTACGTTGGCCACTAATGCAGTGTATATATCGATTGTGATAACCCTTTTTAGCATAAATCACGGCCTGAAGATGGCCCATTGAAGCGCCGATACTGCTAGATACACAATAAATAAGACCACAAGGATTGCTGTAGGTGATTCATTTTCTTAAAATAGTGAACGGCCAATATCCCCAAGACCTCCATTCAAAAGGATGGACATACAAAAACTTGACTATCATTTTGGCTTTAGGAAAGGTATAGGCAGAGAGGCAATTCTGACGATATTGTTGATACTGGAAGTAAGACTGAAGAAAAATCGAGACCTATTCATATGGTTTGTCGACCTAGAGAAAGCGCTCAAGAATGTAACATGGTGCAATATGTTCTAAATCCTGCGACAAGAAACGTGAAAGACCAAGATCGAAGTGCTTGATTAAAAGTGGTGTAAGAAAGACATGTAGTCTTCCGCCTCTGCTGTTCAGTCTGTATGTCGAAGAAACAATGACGGAAATAAAATAAAGATTCAAGAATCGGATTAAAATTCAAGGTGAAAGGATATCAATTACAAGATTCGCTGATGACATTGCTGTCTTCAGTGAAAGTGAGGAAGTAGACAGGATCTGTTGAATGGGGTACAGTCTAATGAGAACAGAATATGAACTGAGAATAAATCCAAGAAAGACGAAAGTAATGAGAAGTAGCAGAAATGTGAACAGCGAAAAATATTATAAGAAATTCTGTTACCTATGCAGCAAAATAACGAATGAGGGACGAAACATACAGGATGTAAAAAGACGATTAGCACTGGCAAAGCTGGTATTCCTGGTTGAGACAAGTCTACTAGTAACACAGGTCTACATTTGAGGAATAAATTTCTAAGAATGTACGTCTGGAGCATTCGAGATATGGTGCTACAAAAGGATGTTGAAAATGAGGTTGGCTGATACGGTAAGGAATCAGGAGGCTCTCCAGAGAATCAGCGAGGAAAGGAACATACGGAAAACGCTGATGAGAGAGGATGACAGGTTATGTGTTGGACATCAGAGAATAAGTTCCATGGTGGCAAAGAGAGCTGTAGAGGAAGACAGAGGGTGGAATACATCCAGCAAACCAGTGAGAGTGTGGGTTGGAAGTACTACCCCGGGCGGGCCGCGGCCACATCCAGAAGACTGGTGACTCATAAAAAAAGTGCATATCGCCTTTTGTTTACGACCGCCAGCAACCTCAGCGAACTAATAGCATGACGAAGTCTCGTGTTTGTCAATGACAAATAAAGAAAGTAAGGAGTGTTTGAACATGTGCTTCTGTGTAACGCGCTTTCACGAAATCTCGCTTCTTCCATAGCGTAATTTCTAGTATAGCTCTGATCAATTGTGCGTACGAAGTTGTTAAGCTTTCGAGTCGATGCGTAAACATTATTTCCCTCACGTCCATTTGCTGTGGCGTTCCAGATATTTGCTTCTTTTCCTGCTCCTTGCCCTTGATGAACGTCGATCAACCGTCAACTTATCTTGGATTGCCCATACAGCCGAGGGGAGCTCCCACCGAAGGACATTTTTAACATCCGATGCAAAACGGAGGTGTGTTGCATTTCTGAGACGTAACTCTGTATGCCTCTCTGCGCTAATACAGCTCCCAAACGAAAGGTCTACTAATAGTGCAGTTTTTAGTGTTAATACTAGACACGCGTTCACCGAGCAGCTAGAGTGCAACTGTGCGAACGTTGCGGCCGGCAGCAGGTGAGAAATTACATTAAAGGCATGAAGATTACAGACTTGTGGCAATATGTATCTAGTTGAACTAGGGAGCAAAATAGGACTGCTGCAAGGACAGACGGTAGCACCTGTTGTTTGTTTGTATTTTTATTCTTTTAATTACAGGAACTTAAGTTTTAAAAAGCAATGATTTTAGAATAGTATTTTGTAAAAATCGATTTTCCATCGTAATGTTTGACAAATTTTCAAAAATGGAAACATGTGGTTTGTAGGACTGGAGTTGAGGGGAAGGATTTTGTCGTTGTAGTTAAGCACTGGTGAGAGGAAAGGAAAGGAAAAAGAAAAAGATAGAGAAATGAAAAGAGACAGGAAAAGAAAAAATGAGAGGAAGGAAAGAAAATAGGACATGAATTACAGGAAAAGATAAACGAATGTGACAGGAAGCATACAAGAAAAATGCAAAACGTTGCAGGGAAGGAAAGGAAAGGAAATGATGTTGGAAAGAGAAGAGGAAAAAGGAAACCAGTGACAGGAAAGAAAAGGAAGAGGAAATGATGGGATTAATGGAAAGGGTAGGGAAAAGGATGCAAAGGACCTGAAAAGAAAAGGATGGGCGTAATTTTTTGGAGTTAGCCACTTCCTCTCACACCACACACAGCTGGCGGACTTGGCTACCCCATCCGATTTAGCGAACATCATCATGTATCCTTTGTTCTTAACCTGCCAGACACTGGTGAGATTTGGGTTTATGCTTTACTCTGTGGAGATCTGAAATTTATGTTGTTGTTCTTACCGACCTAACACATCTTACTAAAATTTTAACAAAAACTGGAGGCCGACCTTCGAAATCAGTGCTACATTACTACCATCTGTTACGGCATTTTAACTCAAGAGCTCGCTTTTAAATGAAGCCGTTATTGTGCTGTGATCTACTAGCACAGTTGTTTCGAAAGGAAAGAAGAAACAAAGACAACGGTTTAACGTCCCGTCTACATCAAAGTCATTAAAGACGGGCGGCAAGTTTGGATATGATAATGGTGGGGAAGGAAATCGGGCTAGTATTAGACAAAGGAACGGTCCCTGCATCCAACTGTCATCGATGTGTGGATACACAGGGTATTTATTTTAACACCAGAGAACTTAATATCTCGCAAACAACGCATCGTATGAAGAAAAATAAGTTGACATTGCAGGCAAGTAAGCTACTTGCATGGTAACGCAATTTTCAGTTCCCTGTGGTGTTGATTGTGGTGAGTCCTAAACCATCCGAATGTTTGACTTCGGTGGCCGCCCTCGAGCCACGCCATCAGGGTGACTATTTTCGGTGTCTGTTTCCATTCAATAGCTGGCTCTCGCCTTGGCCACTACGCAGCTACCAGCTAAATACAAACCGCAACCACTGTAATAATGTAAAATGTCCATAAAGTGAGCGTGACAGGCGCACCTGGCATGGATACTCACCGAAATCAAGCATCCCAATGGTGAGAGGCAAGGGGACTCACAGATATCAAGCATCCCGATGGGAACACAAAACTATAAATCCACGTCGCTGCTCCTTGACCACGCTAAACATAGTTTCCAACCAGACATTGAAATGGGTAATCATATTGTTCTGTACAGCCAATTTTTACATCATTAAAGAAAGCTTTGACCGTAAATATCAACCGCTAGACCACCAACTTTTACATGTACATAGTAAATGAACTGTAGAATCACATGTGTTAGTTCTTAATTACAAAACCGGGTACACTTACTATTTGACGATTAGAGCGCTATCTATCACGAATGGAAAACAATGGTTTGAGTAAGCCGTACCTATTTTATGGTTGTTGTTGTTGTTGTTGTGGTCCTCAGTCCAGATACTGGTTTGATGCAGCTCTCCATGCTGCTCTATCCTGTGCAAGCTTCTTCATCTCCCAATACGTAATGCAACCCACATTCTTCTGAATCTGTTTAGTGTATTCATCTCTTGGTCTCCCTGTACACTTTTTACCATTCACTCTGCCCTCCAATACTAAATTGACTATCCCTTGATGGCTCAGAACATGTCATATCAACCGATCCCTTCTTCTAGTCAAGTTGTTCCACAAATTTCTCTTCTCTCCAATTCAATTCAATGCCTTCTCATCAGTTATGTGATCTACACACCTAATCATCACGATTCTTTTGTAACACCACATTTCGAAAGCTTCGATTCTCTTCTTGTCTAAACTATTTATCGTCCACGTTTCACTTCCATACAGAGCCACACTCCATACGAGTACTTTCAGAAACGACTTCCTCACACTTAAATCTATACTCGATGTTAACAAATTTCTCTTCCTCAGAAACGCTTTCCTTGTCATTGCCAGTCTACATTTTATATCCTCTCTACTTCGACCATTATCAGTTATTTGGCTCCCCAAACAGCAAAACTCATTTACTACTTTAATTGTCTTATTTCCTAATCTAATTCCCTCAGCATCATCTGATTTAATTTCACTACATTCCAATATCCTCGTTTTACTTTTGTTGATGGTCATCTTATATCCTCCTTCCAAGTCACTGTCCATTCCGTTCAACTGCTCTTCCAGGTCCTTTGCTGGCTCTGACAGAATTACAATGTCATCGACGAACCTCAAAGTTTTTATTTCTTCTCCATGGATTTCAATACCTACTCCGAAATTTTCTTTTGTTTCGTTTACTGCTTGCTCAATATACAGATTGAATAACATCGGGGAGAGACTACAACGCTGTCTCACTCCCTTCCCAACCACTTATTCCCTTCCATGCCCATCGACCCTTATAACTGCCATCTGGTTTCTGTACAAATTGTAAATAGCCTTTTGCTCCTGTATTTTACCCCTGCCACCTTCAGAAATAGAAAGAGAGTATTCCAGTCAACATTGTGAAAAGCTTTCTCTAAGTCTACAAAATCTAGAAACATAGGTTTGCCTTTTCTTAATCTGTTTTGTAAGATAAGTCGTAGGGTCAGTATTGCCTCACGGGTTCGAAAATTTCTGCGGTATCCAAACTGATATTCCCCAAGGTCGGCTTCTACCTGTTTTTCCAATCAGTGTTACTATTTTGCGGCCGTGACTTATTAAAGTGATCGTTCGGTAATTTTAATATCTGTCAACACCTGCTTTCTTTGAGATTGGAATTATCATATTCTTCTTGAAGTCTGAGGGTGCTTCGCCTCTCTCATACATCTTGATCAGCAAATGGTAGTGTTTTGTTAGGGCTGACTCTCCCAAGGCCGTCAGTAGTTCTAAGGGAAAGTTGTCTACTCCCGGGGCCTTCATACAAGTAAAGGGGATATCTGCTGTGCTACAATTGGAACCTCCTGATAACCGTTCCTGCGTGGGGAGGGGGGTTAGCTTTTTGATTTCAAATTATAAACCGACATTTTTGTCATATTGGGATTCTATACCATGTGAAACCTTCCCGTCTAATATTGGATGAACGTTTGCTTGCTGACTGAACGCTGCGTCTCTTAAAATCTTTTAACTGCTGCTCTGTCAAGACTACCTGCTGATTATTACGACGAAACATAAAATGTGTTGTCGCCGTGGCCCTCAGTCGTTACCTGAAATTATTAAGACTGATTCTTACCTTTAATTATTTATACTGGATCGCCATCTGACTGCTACAGCAAACTGTGGAATGAATATACTTACTTCTCTTTAACATAATTATAAGCTGCTGGTGGAGTTTCATAATACTTTGTGACTGGAATTCTTTAAGTTGAAGTTAATTTAGATTTGATAAAAGCTGAAGCTCAGTTTAGACTTTTCTTTTAAGATAACAATAAATTCCGTAAAGCATTTACGTGAATGATTTTGGGATAGAAAATTCTTAATGCATTTAATCTGGTAGAAGTTAACTATATTCTGAGAACGATCTTGACAAACAATTACAAGGGGTATAGTTCTTTACAAAAATTCTTAAAAAGTAGCGTTGCGCTACATACCTAATTTTCCATCAAAATTACATAACTATATTCTGAGAACGATCTTGACAAACAATTACAAGAGGCATAGTTCTTTACAAAAATTCTTAAAAACTAGCATTGCGCTACATATAGCGAGTGGCTGGCGAGCACACCGCTTCTTTCAAAGTGTTAATTCATACCTCGCTTACAGCGACCTCCTCTCATGTCTCGCTAGCTACGACTGCCTAGTCTCACATCTTACTGAATTAACACTTTGAAAGAAGCGGTGTGCTCGCCAGCCACTCGCTATATGTAGCGCAATGCTAGTTTTTAAGAATTTTTGTAAAGAACTATGCCTCTTGTAATTGTTTGTCAAGATCGTTCTCAGAATATAGTTATGTAATTTTGATGGAAAATTAGGTATGTAGCGCAACGCTACTTTTTAAGAATTTTTGTAAAGAACTATACCCCTTGTAATTGTTTGTCAAGATCGTTCTCAGAATATAGTTAACTTCTACCAGATTAAATGCATTAAGAATTTTCTATCCCAAAATCATTCACGTAAATGCTTTACGGAATTTATTGTTATCTTAAAAGAAAAGTCTAAACTGAGCTTCAGCTTTTATCAAATCTAAATTAACTTCAACTTAAAGAATTCCAGTCACAAAGTATTATGAAACTCCACCAGCAGCTTATAATTATGTTAAAGAGAAGTAAGTATATTCATTCCACAGTTTGCTGTAGCAGTCAGATGGCGATCCAGTATAAATAATTAAAGGTAAGAATCAGTCTTAATAATTTCAGGTAACGACTGAGGGCCACGGCGACAACACATTTTATGTTTCGTCGTAATAATCAGCAGGTAGTCTTGACAGAGCAGCAGTTAAAAGATTTTAAGAGACGCAGCGTTCAGTCAGCAAGCAAACGTTCATCCAATATTAGACGGGAAGGTTTCACATGGTATACGGTATACAATCCGAATATGAAGAAATGGCGGTTTCCAATTTGAAATCACGAAGCTACCCCGCTCAGTAGCTTCCAATTGTAGCACGGACAGATATGCCGTTTACTTATTTTAAATTTTCCTACAACCTTTTTTTTTTCATGTGATGAGTCGATTTCGGGTATTTATTAGTCTCTCGTTGAAACAAACACTCTTTAAAAGCCTGGATGAATGGACATAGATTTGAATCCTGACCTCCTCCAGTGCGTTATATTTCTCAACCATTGTGCCACGTCACTCATTGTGCTAAATAATCGTATCCTATAGCAGATTTTGCGTCAGAGGAAACAGAAACTCCTGACTAAAGGAGAGTGTTTGTTCTGGCAACAGATGTGTAGAGCAGAGCTCAGCACCACCGTACTGTGTCGTTTTGCGAGGTGACTTGCTGCTAAGAAAAGCGTAGCGGGAGATAAGAGCTCACCGGGTCCGCTTGAAAATGTCTGCGGGCTCGGCCGTTAGAGCGAAATGGAGCATCCAAGTTTGCTAATGTTGTCCCCGTTGGTTCCGTGTATTCGGGGCAAACTCTGCCAACCACATCGTGAAGCAGCTGCTTCCGCCACCACTTGCTAACACCAGAGCAAATCTTGAGCTCACCGCAGCGCTCCGGAACTTAGAAATTCTCTACCGTTAGAGCTCTCTAATTAGTCACTAGCTAGGTGCATTTCCGTCTCGAAAAATTATCGAGATATGCGTTGCCGCCTTATGGTTTCTGTTAGTAGTTTCACATCTTTGGGACACGATTAAGGGTGTAGCGTGTGATCAAAAACTCAGTATAAACTAGAAACTTAATGAACCACAGAATAATGTAGATAGAGAGGTAAAAATTGACACACATGCTTGGAATGACATGGGGTTTTATTAGAACCGAAAAAAATAAAGTTCACAAAATGTCCGACAGATGGCGCTGGACACCAAAACGTCAGTGACTGCGCATGACAATCGTGTATAAAAGGATCTGTAGTGAGAGAGAGAATCAGATGCACCTGCAGTGGCAGCATGTAGACGTTACCTGAAAAGGCGCTTTTAGTGAAGCTGTATTATCAGAATGTGGAATGTGCTACTTCAGTGTTACGGTCCTATCGACATAGAGAGGGGATTCGAACGGGTAAAAGTCCATTGACAAAAGCAGCTGTGGCGAGAATGATTTCGAAGTTCGAAGCCACGGGTTGTTTAGACGATAGACCCCGTAGTGGGCGACCAAGCACAAGGCGTAATGCTGCTGAAACAGTTCAGGATGAAATGGAGACTGCAGCCGGTTTGTCTATGCACGGGGAAGTCATCGCTCTTGCAGTCGCACGTCGCACCGGTATTCCATACACTACTGTTTGTTTGGCACTGAGGCGTACCCTCCGATGCTATCCGTACAAAGCCGGCCGGAGTGGCCGAGCGGTTATAGGTGTTACAGTCTGGAACCGCGCGACCGCTACGGTCATAGTTTCGAATCCTGCCTCGGGCATAGATGTGTGTGATGTCCTTAGGGTAGTTAGGTTTAAGTAGTTCTAAGTTCTAGGCGGCTGATGACCCAAGAATTTAAGTCCCATATTGCTCAGAGACATTTGAACCATTGTCCGTACAAAATCCAACGTCTTCATGAACTGTTACATGGCGATTTAGTGAAGCGGAGGGCATTTGCGGTGTGGGCGTTTCAAAAGATGGCGGAAGATGACGATTGGTTGAGTAACGTGTTGTGGACCGACGAAACTCATTTCACGCTCCGAGGATCTGTCAACGCCCACAACTGCAGAATTTGGGCTACCGAAAATCCTAAAACTGTCGTGGAAACTCCATTGCACGACGAGAAATTCACGGTATTGGTTGGATTTACCACATCTACCGTTATCGGGCCTTTTTTCTCTGAGGGAATACCTGATTCTAGTTTTGTAGCTCCTACCGTGACGGATGAGAAGTACGCCGATATGTTACAGATTAGCATCATTCCCAGCATGGCTAATAAACACCTGCTGGATCGTACGATGTTTTTGCAGGATGGCACTCGACCCCATATTGCTAGATGCGTGAAAGATCTCTTGCGAGCGTCGTTTGGTGATGATCGTGTGCTCAGCCGCCACTTTCGTCATGCTTCACCTCTCAGGTCCCCAGACCTCAGTCCGTGCGATTATTGGCTTTGGGCTTACCTGAAGTCGGAAGTATACCATAATCGACCGACATCTCTAGGGGTGCTGAAAGACATTATCCGACGCCAATGTCTCACCATAACTCCGGACATGCTTTACAGTGCTGTTCACAGCATTATTCCTCGACTACAGCTATTGTTGAGGAATGATGGTGGGCATATTGAGCATTTCCTAAATAACATAATATTTGCTTTGTCTCACTTTGTTATGCTAATTATTGCTATTCTGATCAGATAAGGCGCCATCTGTCAGACATTTTTTGACCTTTTGTATTTTTTTTTTGCTCTGATAAAGCCCCATGTCATTCCAAGCATGTGTGTGAATTTGTACCTCTCTGTCTACGTTATTCTGTGATTTATTCACTTTTCAAATTTATACTGACTTTTTGATCACCCGGTATTTACAGGGTGAAAATTATTAAACTATATGAAAAATAAACGTAAATGAGTTACAAACTACGATGTGCACATACTTTATCGAACATGTAATCGTCACTACAGACAGTCGGGTTTAGGTTATGACATGTTCGATACACCTGTCATCATTGGCGACGATGTGGCCCAGACAACAGTGAAATTCTGCATGACCCGCTGAAGTGTTGGAACATCGATGCCGTCGATGACCTCCTGAATCCTGTTTTCAGCCTAGCTGTGGTTTTCAAGTTATTGCTGTACAGCTATTCTTTAATAAACCGCATGTGTTCGGATTCGGTGAATATGAAGGCAATCGAGGCCCATGCCAGTGGCCTCTGGTTATCCCAGAGCCAGAACGCGGTCCACGAAGTGCTCCTCCAGGACTTCAATTAATCTCCTGCTTCGAGAGTGTCGGACTCCATATTACATGAACGACACCTCGTCGAAATTAGGGTCACTTTGGATAATGAGGATGAAATCATCTTCCAAAAGCTTCACATACCGTTCGGTAGTCACCATGCCATCAAGCAATATCGCACCGTTTGTTTTGTGGTTGGACATTGGATACCACAGAGTCACCCGTTGAGGGTAAAGAGACTTCTCGATCGGAAAATGCGAATTCTCAGTACCCCAAATGCGCCAATTTCCTTTATTGACGAGCCTATCCAAATGAAAATGGCCAAGAACAAGGCGCGTGCACATGTGCCTATTGATTTTGTTCTGCCTCGCGGCCAACTATGAAGTTTGAACGTCCTAAATCGAACCGTTCTGAAGAAGTGACGATTTTATTTCATGTAATTCAACAACAATTACCCTGTAGATACCTAGATAATATACCGTTAAAATAGGTCGAGTTTGGTGCTGTTATTTATATGTGCACTTCTGACGAAAAACTTTTTTTTTCGGGGGGGGGGGGGGGGGGGGGGGTTCTTGAGAACCGCCCATGAACTAAATGGTATTTCCATAATCCCCTTAAAGCGCGCCATAGATCACATCTAATTCATAAAGAAGCGACTGATTTCCTCCACTTTCCTAAGCTGTAGGAAGTGTGTAATACTCAAACTTTGAACCTGTACTGCAGGATAGTTGCAGTAAGACGATCCCTCCGTTGGATATACAGGTGTTCCCTAGCCAAAAAGCTATCCGAAACACTTGACTATCTTTCTATCACCAACATGGGGTATGAGCACCGGATAAATCTTGTTTTCATGCACAGCGTTTTGCAACATAATGGTCGGTGTAATCTCAGAAATTTGAGGGAGGTAGAGAAGCGAAAAATTTTGAAATGGAAATGCAATGGCTCGAATTAGATACAGTGAGGATCAATGAAACGCGCATCGTCGTCATTGTTCTGCCCTAGGGCAGGTCTTCAAATGTAGTTCTCCGTGCAGTCCTGTCATTTGTTATTCTTTGTGTTTTCTCATAATTGTTATGTATGTTCTGTTATCTAGTTCAGTGTAGAGAAATGGAAGTACGGTAAGGATAGGCAGTCAGACGAGTGCAGTGAAATATCAACACCTGGAGAACATAGTATAACCGAAGGAGGCTTCATTATGAATAAGAAGGTACGTCAGAGAGTGAGTTACTGCGAACAGTTCAGTCATAGAGCTCTTCTCATCAGGCAACGGCAGCGACAATAACTAAGGTATACAAGCTGAGGTCATCAGCAGAAGATGAAGTGGTAGAGCAAGTGTATCAGGATACTCAACGGGTAACTTAAAGTATAAAGCGAGATGATGATTTAATTATCAAGGCGAAGTGAAAACTTTTGGTAGGAGATGGAATACAAAACAGATACGGGAGAAATGAGCATGGTAGTAAAACTGAAGCGAAAGAAAAATTAAATTTCGCAGTCAATTTCAGCCAGTAATGTCGAGTACAATGTTCAAAAATCTGGAGAAAAGACCGGGAGACGGCGCAAGATTCCGGCTAGGTTACACAATGGTCACACATTGAGTCTAAACTCAAACATTAAACTAAAAAAGCCCACTGCAGACTTCAGAAGGCTTTTGTTTACTTTTAAATACCGTGCTTCTGGTAAGATGCCCATCTTGAGATCTGTTGAACAAAATTAAATGACAATTGGCTTAATAGTCAAGTTAACAAAGCTTCAAATTTTAAGAAATTAATTGCAGTTGCTACGCTTACAAAGCAATCTGTCGATGAAGAAACCTGAAGGTTCACTGCTAAGGCCTTACGTTGTATTTTTAAGAGATCTAACTGATGTATGTCTTGTAGCACTGAAAATTCCCTCTATTTAAAGAAAATTGACTGAAATGCAGTAAATGTACCTAAACATATAAAAATAATGATGATACAAATAATTTAAAACAATTCAATCATGAAAAGAACTTAAGGGAACTTTGAAATCATTTTAAAAATTCTTTTTAGAAAATGGTGTCTGGTTTCTTTCTATTTGGTGATCGTAGAGTACCTGTGGTCTAGGGGTCGCGTCTTTCATTAGTAATCAAAACGTCCTCACTCCCGGGTTGGAATCCCACCACTGACTTAAATTTTGATGAATAATCAGCATTGGCGGCAAAAGACTTCGCGCATAAGAAGTCACCCTCGTTCTGCCAACGGCCTTGTCAAAAGAGGATGGAGCAGCGGACAGAGGTTCAGGGCACTATCTTGTCCTAGGTGTGGGGAACTGCCCCTAAAGGCGGAAGAATCAGCAATGATCAACGACATGAGGATTCAGACAGCAATGGAAACCACTGCATTAAATACACGTAACATGTATCCACAGGGCATGTGGCCTGTAATTGAAAAGTGTCATGATGATATCTCCGTTGGCAAGAGATTCCGGAGTACTCCCCCATTCGGATCTCCGGGGAGGGGACTGCCAAGTGGGAGATGACCACGAGAAAAAGATTGAATAATCAACGAAAGAATAACGTTCTACGAAACGGGGCGTGGAACGCCAGGAGCTTGAACGTGGTAGGGAAACTAGAAAATCTGAAAAGAGAAATGCAAAGGCTCAATGTAGATAAAGTAGGAGTCCGTGGAGTGAAATGGAAAGAAGACAAGGATTTCTGGTCAGATGAGTATAGGGTAATACAAACAGCAGCAGAAAATAGTGTAACAGGAGTAGGATTCGTTATGAATGGGAAGGTATGGCAGAGAGTGTATTACTGTGAACAGTTCAGTGAGAGGGTTGTACTTATTAGAGTCCACAGCAAACCATCACCAACAACGATAGATCAGGTAGATATGCCGACGTCGCAAGCTGAAGATGATGATATATAGAAAGTGTATGAGGATATTGAGAGGAGAATACAGTACGTAAAGGGAGACTGGAACGCAGTTGTAGAGGAAGGAGTAGAAAAAAGGTTACAGGAGAATATGGGCTTGGGACAAGGAATGAAAGAGGAGAGAGACTAATAGGAGTCTGTAACAAGTTTAAGCTAGTAAAAGCTAATACTCTGTTCAAAAAACTCAAGAGGAGGAGGTATATTTGGAAAACGTTGGATGTTACGGGAAGATTTCAGTTGGATTACATCATGAGTAAAAATCTCTCGGTGTAAACGCCGCGTCAATTCAGGATAAAACTCCATGTTTTCGACCACTACCTCCATGGTCGTCATCAGGGCTAAAAGTGACTGTCGTGAACTAGCGAGGTTCACACTTTTATATGCAAAGGACTGCTCCTGATTGGCTGGAATACGTCATAGCAACAGCGATATGGCGCGTAGTGAAGTGGTGCCCTCTACTTCCCTAGATGTAGTTTCTATCACGCTTTGCTTGCAGCGCCATCCCTTGGATCAGGAGGTAAAGTGCGGGAAGTTTTTCTCTGCAATTTACTCAAGAAAAACATTGCGAAAGACTTCGTACTCATATTAGATTACATCATGGTCAAACAGAGATTCCGAAATCAGATACTTGATTACAAGGCTTACCCAGGAGCATATTTAGACTCAGATCACAGTACAGCAGTGATGAAGAGTAGACTGAAGTTTAAGACATAAGTTAGGAAGAATCAATACACAAAGAAGTGAGATACGGAGGTACTAAGGAATGACGAGATACGGTTGAAGGTCTCCAAGGCTATAGATACAGCAACAAGGAATAGCTCATTACTTCATTTGATTGATGGAAGGAGGAAGTACAAAAGCGTTCCAAGAAACACAGGAATACAGAAGTACAATTGGCTGAGGAATGAAATAAATAGTAAGTGCAGGAAAGCTAAGATGAAATGGCAGCATGAGAAACGTGAAGAAATCGAAAAAGAAATGACTGTCGAAGGGAAGACTCAGCATACCGCAAAGTCAAAACAACTTTCTGTGACATTAAAAGCAATGGTGATAACATTAGGAGCGCAACGGGAATTCCACTGCTAAATGCAGAGGAGGGAGCGGAAGGATGGAAAGAAAACACTGAAAGCCTCTATGAGAAGGAAGATTTTCATGAGGTGATAGAAGACGAAATAGGCGTTGATTTAGAAGAGATAGGGAATCCAGTATTAGAAACTAAATTTAAAAGAGCTTTGGATGACATAAGTTCAAATAAAGCAGAAGGGATAGATAACACTCCATCAGAATTCCTGAAATCACTTTGGGAAATGGCAACAAAACGACTAATCACGTTGGTGTGTAGAATGTAGGAGCCTGGCGACATGCCATCTTACTTTCGGACAAATATCATCTACACCATTTCGAAGAGTGCAAAGCTGACAAGTTCCAGAATTATAGCACCTTATGCATCTAAGTTGCTGACAAGAATAACATACAGAAGAATGGAAAAGAAAATTGAGGATGCGCTAGATAACGATCAGTTTGGCTTTAGAAAAGGTAAAGTCATGAGAGAGGCAATTCTGACGTTGCGGTTGATAATGGAAGCAAGAGTAAAGAAAAATAAAGACAAGTTCATAGGATTTGTCGACCTGGAAAAAAAAATTGACAATGTAAAATGGTGCAAGATGTTCGAAATTCTGAGAAAATAGGGGTAAGCTATAGGGAGAGACGGGTAATATGTATAAGAGCCAAGAGGAAATAATAGGCCGGCCGGTGTGGCCGAGTGGTTCTAGGCGCTTCAGTCTGGAACCGCGCGACCGCTACGGTAGCAGGTTCAAATCCTGCCTCGGGCATGGATGTGTGTGATGTCCTTAGGTTAGTTAGGTTTAAATAGTTCTATGTTCTAGGGGACTGATGACCTCAGATGTTAAGTCCCATAGTGCTCAGAGCCATTTGAAGGAAATAATAAGACTGGACGACCAAGAGTGAAGTGCTCGGATTAAAAGGGGTGTAAGACAAGGATGTAGCCTATCGGCGCTACTGTTCAGTCTGTACACCGAGTAAGCAGTTATGGAAATAAAAGAAAGGCTCAGGAGTGGAATTAAAATTCAAGTTGAAAGGATATCAATGATATGATTCGCTGATGACATTACTATCCTGAGTGAAAGTGAAGAAGAATTATATGATCTGCTGAATGGGATGAACAGTCTAATGAGTACAGAATATGGATTGAGAGTAAATCGAAAAAAGACAAAATAGTGAGGAGTAGCGGAAATGAAAACAGCGAGGAACGTAACATGAGGATTGATGGTCACGAAGTAGATGAAGTTAAGGAATTCATCTACCTAGGCAGTAAAATAACCAATGTCGGTTGGAACAAGGACATCAAAAGTAGACTAGCAATGGCAAGAAAAACTTTCCTCGCTAAGAGAAGATAGAGTATTAGACTTAGACCTTTACTTGAGGAAGAAATTTCTGAGAACGTACGTCTGGAGTACATACTGTATGGTTGCGAAACATGGACTGCGAGAAATCCGGAACAGAAGAGAATCGATGCATTTGTGATGTGGTGATACAGACAAATGTTTGAAAATTAGGTGGGCTGATAAGGTAAGGGATGAGGAGGTCCTGCACAGAATCGGAGAGGATAGGAATATGCGGAAAACGCTGAAAAGCCGTCCTTAAGCCAGGCCACACGCATCGCCACAGCGAAGTTTCCTCTGCCGTGTCCCATTTGACACCGCCAATATGATGAAGGGCATCGGGACATTTAGATTCTGATCATAGCAATTGGACAGCGTTTGGAGGGCATGTAAAAGATAGTAAACGCTTAGTTAGCACACTAACTGGAGTAAAGGAGGTACTAGACAAAGCTCCGAAAAACTTTTATCGAAATGCGCAAAAGGTACTGGGAATTTACGTCCACAAAATGAAAAATCCAGAGGTAGCTCGTACACAAAATCTTGATCCGGCAAAAATTTAGCAATTATAAACGGCTATAGAGGCACCATGGTTCAATATTTCTGCTGGGAACTTGCAACTACTTTTTCAGTCCATGCCACGTCGAGTTGCTGTCGTTCGCCGGGAAAAAGGTCAGACATGATATTATGAGATACCCCTTGGAATTTGGCAGCAGTGAAGAGTAGACTGAAGTTTAATAGAACTGTCTGGAAACGTAAATGTAGGAACAAGTGGGTTACGGAAGCGTCGGAGGAATGAAGGTGTGCATTTGAAGTTCTGTGGCCTTAGCTACTGCTGTAATAAATACAATAGTAGGCAGTTCCCCAGAAGAAAACTGAACATAACCAAACGGTGAATCGCAGAAGCTGAACAGATAAATATATTTACAACAAGGGTAACGGTGAAACTATGAAATACTTTGATCTATTGATGAAAGGAGGAAGTACAATGAGGCTTAATATATGACAATAACAGGACAATACAAGTCACTGAGATTGGTATTAGTAGCAAGAGCAGGGAACCGGAACGTAAATGTGAAGAAACTGGAAATGGTTGTCGGAAGGAGGGATTCAGTATACAGAAGCGTGGAAACAAACGTCGGCGAAGCTAAATAAAAAGCCTAGAAGATCATGAGTTATTTGGGAATTTCACGGGTAAATGCTGAGGGAACACTAGGCAGGTGGAAAGGGCACATTGAAGGTCTGTACGAGGAGGAGTGACTGTCTGATAACGTGGTAGAAGATGATTTTGGTGTCAATATCCAAGATGCAGAGGATAGAGAAAAATGTTAAAGTTTGACAGAGTTCTTTTGACAAGCTGTCGTAAAGGATACATAACATTCATTCAGAACTTCAGAAGTCATTGGGGTAACGGCAACAGAACAACTATTCAAGTGGGTTTTGCAACAACTCTTTCTTAGTTTCAGACATAAAGTGAAAAAGTACCTGTTAAAATTATAAAATGCATGAATAAAGGTTTGCTTCGGAAATGACGTGCACTAAATGCAATGGAACCATGTGGATAATGATATTTCGTACACCAAGATGTAATTAGACTTTCGATTGTACTGAGTCACCTTCATCAATGTATTTTACTGTCGTGTATCATGATCTTTTGATGTGTCAGGTCCTGGCGGCTATTGTACATCGTCATTGTTTGAAAGTACGTTCACCGTGAAAATAGTCTCTTGCTTTCCTCATGTGACAAGTACAATTAGTAGTTACGTGAAAACTAAGACAGAAAGGAATTACAGACATTGGTAGTGAGTGGACATTGACTTAAATGAAAGGGGAAAGTAGAAAATTTCTGCAGGGCTGGGATTCGGACCCGTGTCCCCCTTCTTACCAGGTCTTTGCGCTGACCACTCCACCGTCAGGACACAGTGGTCCTCGCAACTAGAACCAAATTTTCAACTTACTCGCACTCTACAGATGACTCTGTTTGTGGCCATATAGGTGAAAACTGTTATTAACACATGTCACGGAAGGACGCTTCTAGGAATGCTTATGATGGCCCCTCTGGGATGTACGAACAATAAAACGAAATGAAATGAAATTATGTCATCGTCGGCTTGGAGGCCCCTATTCAGGGAGTTTCGGGCCACGTCGAGTGACTCGCGGGCCGGTGATGAGGATGAAATGATGATGAACAGAACACAACAACCAGCCCACGAACAGAGAAGATCGCCAACACGGCCTGAATCGAACCCGGGCCCGCTTGCCTGGCAGGTAAGCACGTTACCACCCAGCTAAGCAGGCGGACTTGTGCGCGATAGAAAATAAGACATGGCGCCTCGCGATAAAAAATATAAATTCAGATTACGCTGATACTATCAGTTGCAAAGCGATTTAGAAAAGATTGCTGTATGGTGTGTCAGGTGGCAGTTGACGCTAAATAACGAAAAGTGTGAGATGATCCACATGAGTTCCAAAAGGAATCCGTTGGAATTCGATTACTCGATAAATAGTACAATTCTCAAGGCTGTCAATTCAACTAAGTACCTGGGTGTTAAAATTACGAACAACTTCAGTTGGAAGGACCACATAGATAATATTGTCGGGAAGGCGAGCCAAAGGTTGCGTTTCATTGGCAGGACACTTAGAAGATGCAACAAGTCCACTAAAGAGACAGCTTACACTACACTCGTTCGTCCTCTGTTAGAATATTGCTGCGCGGTGTGGGATCCTTACCAGGTGGGATTGACGGAGGACATCGAAAGGGTGCAAAAAAGGGCAGCTCGTTTTGTATTATCACGTTATAGGGGAGAGAGTGTGGCAGATATGATACACGAGTTGGGATGGAAGTCATTACAGCATAGACGTTTTTCGTCGCGGCAAGACCTTTTTACGAAATTTCAGTCAACAACTTTCTCTTCCGAATGCGAAAATATTTTGTTGAGCCCAACCTACATAGGTAGGAATGATCATCAAAATAAAATAAGAGAATTCAGAGCTCGAACAGAAAGGTTTAGGTGTTCGTTTTTCCCGCTCGCTGTTCGGGAGTGGAATAGTAGAGAGATAGTATGATTGTGGTTCGATGAACCCTCTGCCAAGCACTTAAATGTGAATTGCAGAGTAGTCATGTAGATGTAGATGTAGATGTTTGAATCAAGAATATTATACCTGTAATAAATACATTAGGATGTATGAGACCGAAGACATACCTTTAGATTTTCGTAAAAATACGATCCACGCAATGTCGAAGATACTAGAGCATATAACTGCGAGATCTATCGTATATTTAGCTTATAACTCATGCATCGAAGTTCATGACAATACACAGCAGACTGGAAACGAAATTGAAGAACACATGGATGACGCTCAGTTTTCTTTAGGATAAGTATAGGCCGCAGAGGGTCAGTTCTGACGTTGCGCTTGATAACGCAAGCAAGGCTCAAGAAATAGCAAGGCACCTTCACAGGAATTGTCCACCGAAAAAGAGTCTTTGGAAATTTAAAATGGCACAACATGTGTGAAATTCTGAGAAAGAAAAGATACGGCCCCCAAGAGGGTGCTATAAGAATGCATGGCAGACGACAAAGTGCTCGGAGTAAAAGTGTGTACGACATGTGTTACCATGATTTCGCAGCAGAGAGTTAGTTCCTCCCAGCAATCAGGTGGTGACAAGAGTGCAGCAGTTTTTTTTTTTTTTTTCGCTTTGGCAGAGGGGCGGTGCTATTAAGGGCAGAGCCACACCAGCGCCACCTGAAATCAGCAAGCGAGCAGTCGCGGCGACGGGGAGGTAGTCTGTAAGTGACGGCGATTGTGGAGACGACCATGCGTTTCTATTGATTGACAGTAGAATCTCGATGGTCCCGTATCTACGACAATCCTAGTTGACGATGTCGTCGGGTCAGCATGTGAACACGTAGGGGTGATCTGTAGCGGAGCTCCGCGTTCAACAATGTACGATGAACGGGATGCTCCGAAACTCACTCTCAGCAGAGATATCACAGACCACCATCTACCATACTTTACAGAGCAGACAAGCCTCCAAGGCCCACGTTCTGTGAAGAGTCGTTAACGTTCTGCCATTTACCGTGTAGTGGTAGTTTTACTGTCTTTGAATCCCCTTCCGCAGATGCTCACGTCAGTATCATGTGAACATTCGACCAGCTTTGCCGTTTCCGAGATAATCGTTCAATTATCTCAATGGATTTCGACATTTGCAGCAGATATCTCGCTAGGATGATCCCCCGTCCATGTCTGCTCCCCATACATACTTTAGATACAGCGCCACGTCCCCGAAATGCCACCAGGCGCCATTCAACGTCGCGGTGGGCAGTGGTCATAATATTCTGGCTTATCAGTGTAAATAATTTTACAGTTTTAGTTGACATTTAATACACCTGAGATGAACATACTGTGACTGAAATTTGGGCATGCAATGGACATTAATTGCGAGTGATTGTCCCTGGGCACCATTGCTCCCCCATAGAATGAAACCTGAGTGTCTTTTTGTCTGTCTTTCGTGGTGACAACTCAAGGGAGGCACTACTCGCACCGATCAGCTGCTATGGTCTAATTTTCCGTTGGCAGTAACATGGAATTGTGAATGCACTTTATAGCAACTGTCATCCTCAGTGAGGCACATGTGTTTAGCAAGGAATACGGAAGTAAATTAAAATAAAGCCGTTGGAATACAACGCAATGAATAGAAGGAAAAAGACATCCAAAACAATAAGTAAACGTTTGTGACTGGCTCATATTGCATAGAGCACTTAAATATACGTACAATTCCATTAATCAGTAAGTTCGTAATCCACCCACACAGACAACAAAATAACACATCATCAGACAATTACAGTGTCACGACTGAGATTGTTGACGGTGTTAGCAACCCGAAATAGAGAACAGGCGACACGAAGTGTTCCGAACGGTTCCACAGTTTACTAGCCCGCGGCAAACTTATTTTGTTCTTATTTTAGCTTTTCTGTTGTGGGATCATAACACACTAATTTAATAAGACCGGTACATGTGTGGCCCGAGTTCCCACCCTACGGTGTCGGTTTTGACTCTTGAACAAAGAAGTTTGACGATCGCTACTCTATAGCATTCTCTAGCAATGAAAGTTATCCCCTGACATTTTAACACATGTCGCATAATTCCGTCCCAACTTCCTTCGTTGTTCATCACTTCTGCGGAGAACCACCTCACTTATATCGTACCAGCCCACCTAATATTCAGAATTCCTCTGTAGCGCATTATCTCAAAACTGTTCTTCCCTTTTTCTGTTTTCCCACGCTCACGGTTCCCTATCAAGCACTGCTGAACCACAAATGTATATTCTCAGAAATTTTTTCCTAAAATGAATGTCTATGTTCGCTCTCAGTAGACTTTTTTGGCCCGGGATGCCATCTTTGGTTGTGTTAGTCAAGTTAGAGCAGTCCCATTATTTGGTTTACTTAGTGGTCACGAATTTTGATGTTAAGGTTATCCCTAATAACGCTTCTGCAACTCCTCATTACTTCTGCTTTTATTTAGATTACTCTCAATCTATAGTGCGTGCTCACTTAAATGTTCAGTCCATTCAACAGATCCTGTAATTCTTTAGTTTCACTAAGGTTAGCAACGTCATTAGCGAATCTTATAACTGAGATCCTTTCACTTTGAATTATAATTTATCTTTTAAACCTGTCTTTCATTTCCATCATTGCTTCTTCAATGTACGGATTGAACAGTAGTCCGAAAGTCTGCGTCGCTGTGATGAGGCAGGTCTAATAGCAGCATGGCTGAGTCGAGGTGACTGGGGGTGTATACATTTCTCATCAGAAACAACACAATCGCCAATTCCAAACAAGCAAAAAAATCTTCCTCTGAAATGTACACAGTAATAATAGAAACTTAGTAGAAAATCTCTCAAATAATACGTAACCAATATAACAGAAACCGTAGTCTGAGAGAAGCCTGCGCCTAATACTAAAAAACAGGAAATAAGGCTTCCTAAATAAATGCAGAATCAGTAGAAAAATTTTGATGGGTAACAAAGGGCACTGCTTGTTATTAACATGATAGGTCTGGCGCAGTTGTTAGGTCGTTTACTGCCACTACAATGGCAGGTTGTCAAGATTTAACTGAGTTTCAACGTGATCTTACAGTCGGCGCACGAGCGACGGGGCACAGCATCTGCGAGGTAGCAATGAAGTCGGGATTTTCCCTTAAGACCATTTCACGAGTGTACCGTGAATATCATGAACCTGGTAAAACATCAAATCTCCGATATCACCGCGGCCGGGAAAAAGATCCTGCAACAACGGGACCAAGGATGACTGAAGAGTATCGTTCAACGTGACAGAAGAGCAACCCTTCCTCAAATTTATGCAGATTTCAATGCTAGGCCATCAATAAGTGTCTGCTTCGCAGACAAAGGCCCACTCGTGTACCCTTGATGACTGCACGACACAAAGCTTTACGTCTCGCCTGGGCCCGTCAACGAAATAGGGCTGTTGATGACTAGAAACATGTTGCGTGGTCGGACGAGTGTCGTTTCAAATTGCATCTAATGGATGGACGTATTAGTTAGGTTTAAGTAGTTCTAAGTTCTATGGGACTGATGACCTCAGATATTAAGTCCCATAGTGCTCAGAGCCATTTGAACCATTTTGCTTGATAACCTGCATCCATTCATGTCCATTATCCATTCCAACGGACTTGAGTAATTCCAGCAGGAAAATGCGAGACGCCAGACGTTCAGAATTAGTAGATAGTGGCTCCAAGACTACTCTTATGAGTTCAAACACTTCCGCTGTCCTCCAAACTGCCAATATACGAACATTCTCGAGCATACCTGGGCTTCGTTTCAACGTGGTTCAGATCTCTTCTGAACATCTCGTACTCTTATGGATTTATGGACAGCCCTACACGAATCGTGGTGTCCATTCTCTCCAGTACTAATTGAGCCACGTCGTCTTGCGGCACCTTAAACGATATTAGGCATGTGAACGAGTTTCTTTGGCTCTCCAGTGTTGCCTTTTACTATTCTGTTTTTTTCGGATGTTTTAGATTTCTTTTCATTGCAAGTTGAAAAGCTGTGTGGGTGAACGGCGTGAGAAGGAAAGATTGGGGACTGGCCATACATAGCGAAATATGTTCTCAATATTTTCGGGAAGACGACATATTTCGAACATCAGTTTCGTTAATGATAATTAAGGAAAATGCTAAATTACAAAAGCATCCACATTCACGTCACATACCTCTATTCCTGGTTATTCAAAACGTGCAAGAAAAAGTGACACGCATTAAAGAAACCAAATATGTCGTATTACTGGATCAAATACGCATGTAAGAGAATAAAAACGTATGAAAATACCTTCTTTGCACAGTGTTATTGTCGAAAGCACTGTAATATTTACTACTTAAAACAAATATTTTGTGCACTCATCAGGAACTAGGACGAAAATCAATCGTACACAGTACTATTCTACTGTTTTGGAGCATCTAATGTGGCGGCCGTGCTTCAAAACAACGTATAGCTTACATCTGTAGCGCCCATTGACTGTGTATATCTGTGGAGTAAGCATAGTCTACTGTGCACGTTCTCAACATCAAATGGGGCTAGTCACGTGATTTTGGGAAGACACTGTTTGTCTAGAATTTGCGGCAACAGCAAAACTTGAGTATTTCACTACTGGCTTTTTTATAAACATTTCTGTAGGTTTGAGCTTTAATAACAGCTATGGTGCGGTATCGCCGTGGCTAAGGTTGTAATGAGAAGTATGTGAAAGGAGAACCAATTAAGTTTCTTAAGTATGTCAGCAAATCTATAATTGTAAATGTCATATTGATACGACGCTTTTTTATGTTGAACAATATCGAGACACAATACTATAAATTCTCGTATTGTAGAAATAATTTATGTGATTTAACAGTCATAAATAAATCAGCAAGTTTGAGTAAATTGCCACACAAAGTATACATCTTGATACTATGCAGATAAAATTTTTACATGGCAGTCTGATTAGTTTGTTCCAGTTCATGCAGGTTCCTAAACCTTTTCGTGTATCTAAGTACCTCCGCGTGAGAGTTTCCCATACAGTGTCACTGTAGGGTAATTAATTAGAACAGATTCCAAAATATGAATCATTGCAATAGAAAAGCTAAAAAGGATATTATTTGCCGTCCCTTAATTTATGACTCCAAAATTCGAACATTTGTCTGGTATTTTTTGTGCGTAATGTATGGTTTTACTTTTCTGATGAGATTGCTGAAAAATATTATAGATGTTTTAATTTCTGTAAAAAGCAGGAGAATAGATAAAGAAAAATCGAAAATAATAATGGGCAAGCAGGTGGTGCAAATCGCTTGCCGTATTTAGTGTAACAATTTCATAGTTCCAAATGTGCCGTTTCTTCGTGACACTTCGGTGCCGTCTACAGTGTCATTGTAACGTAATTAACTGGAAGAGAGATTCGACGAGATGAATAAGTGCAATAGTAAAATAAAATACTGTTGTCTGTCGCGTTTTGTCCCATTACTGAAGAAACGTAAGCAATGTGTAAACTGAACCATGATGAGCAGCGAAAAAGCACGATATCATTGCTCTGCACATTTTCACACTTCCTGGTATTGAACTGCTATGAAGTCTGTGAATCGCGTATACAAAGTTTCACCGTTCTTCTGAAAATGATGTATCTGTAACAGGGAAGTAAAAACACTGACAATTCTCTAAGCATTATATGGACTAAAATGCGCTGTCCCAAAACCACAAGACTTGAGCTGCAGTAGGATGCTAAAAGATGGTTCAAATGACTCTAAGCACTATGGAACTTAACATCTGAGGTCATTAGTCCCCTAGAACTTAGAACTACTTAAACCTAACTAACCTAAGGACATCACACACATCCATGCCCGATGTAGGATTCGAACCTGCGACCGTAGCGGTCGCGCGGTTCTGGACTGAAGCGCCTAGAGCCGCTCGGTCACAGGGGCCGGCTTTCGTATGCATGTTTCAAAGATATTTATATTCTATTGTAGCGTGACAGTGTGTAGCGTATTTCCCCTTATTCTACCTTCATGAATGTCTAGCAAAACGTCATCTCTGATTGACGCCGTAGTGACGAAAAAAAAAAAAAAAACGACTGTTCTGACACTGTTAACCTACGTCGCCGTACTATCCGGATGTTAATAATAAGTATAATAAGTATAGGTCGTCAACAATCTACAAACAAATAGAAATTTACATATATATATATATATATATATATATATATATATATATATATAAAATTATCTTCCTTGTAAATATATTTAATTACGTAATGTTCATAGAACGCGTGAACACGATCAGAATACAAGGAAAGTAATGTTCGTAGAACGCCTGAACACGGTCACATAACACGAGGCATATCACGGCAAAGTTGATCCGTGACCCTCTGTAGCACTCGGGAGTCTCTATCCCGTCAATGCATCAAACCATGAAAAAGTGTATTATTTCAAGAGTCCTCATTAGCATTGATTTGCAGGCATAGATAAACAGAATATTGGACGCTGCAGCTGGTGCCATCCATTGTTTTGTGCTGAATTGCCAAGTGCGCGTAAATCCGCGTTTCCGAACGATACGGCACTCGCAAGGGCTGCAGCAGAATCAGCGGCTCCCGTGATCGGTGGTCGGCGATTTTCAAACCGGATTAAGAGTCATCGAAATGAGTGGGCGGGATTCTCATTAGGGTGCATTAGCGGTCTCGGCTGTCAGGAGGCTCGGTCGCGGTAACATTGTTATAGTGCGCGCTTGCAGCCAATTATGCGGCACATACACCGCTAACCGCTAATTCCACGCCTGCAGCCGAACGCCAGGGCTGCCGAAGCGCTGACGGGGCGCGATGGGTGGAGTGCGGTGGGCGGGTGTTCTCCGGCGCGGGGAGCTAAGCCGGGGTCGCAGACTTTCGATAATAATCCCAATTAACGTTGCGAATGAGGGCACAATCGTCCGAGCAGGAAATTCGAGCATCATTTCGGCCACCTCGTTGCCATCTGTTAGTGTCACGCAGCTTGCAGACAATTGTCTGTGTCACAAGATTGTTGCTGACACCTATTACAGTTAAACCATTATAGAGATAATTAGTTTGTCAGATGCAATTGAGCGTGAAAGGATATCACTAATATGGTCTACTAATGAGCGACAGCCATTCATTAAATATCACCTTCTAACTGTCTTGTTTATTTCTTTGATATATAAGCTCATAGATATTACTTCCATGGAACCTTCGTGCAGTTTTCTATCCGTAGTCAGTGGCTATACAATTTTGAAATAGTATGTAATTAATTCCCCATGCATAAACTAAATTAAGCTACACAATTATTTTCGAGAAATACCTGGGCTCTGAGATATTATTGAGTTGCTGCATAAGGTAGTAACGCTTTTTTCATAAGTTTAATAAACACAACGGATAGACAAAACAGAGACTCCAGTCATCAATAATACAGGGTGATCAAAACGACAGTATAAATTTGAAAACTGAATAAATCACGCAATAACGTAGATAGAGAGGTGCAAATTGACATATATGCATGGAATGACATGGGATTTTATAAGAACCCAAAAAATACAAAAGTTCAAAAAATGGCCGACAGATGAGGCTTCATCTGATCAGAATAGCAATAATTAGCCTAACAAAGTAAAACAAAGCAAAGATGATGTTCTTTACAGGAAATGTTTAGTATGTGCACCATCATTCCGCAAGAATAGCTGTAGTCGAGGAATAACGTTGTGAACAGCACTGTAAAGCATGTCCGGAGTTATGGTGAGGCATTGGCGTCGGATGTTGTATTTTATCATCCCTAGAGATGTCGGTTGATTACGATACACTTGCGACTTCAGATAAACCCCAAAGCCAATAATCACACGGACTGAGGTCTGGGACCTGGGAGGCCAAGCATGACGAAAGTGGCGGCTGAGCACACGATCACCACCAAACGACGCGCGCAAGAGATGTTTCACGCGTCTAGCAATATGGGGTGGAGCGCCTGGTTCTAATAAAACCCCATGTCATTCCAAGCATGTGTGTCAATTTTTACCTCTCTATCTACATTATTCCGTGGTTTATTAAGTTTTCCAATTTATGCTGAGTTTTCGATCACCCAGTATATTCTCTTTCACTATTTACAACACTCTGCCTACGCTGAGGTTAACCTTTCGATTCTGCGAGTTTAGAAATCATGCGGTTTTGAGGCGAAGAACTATTAAAACCATGTCCCGCGCCCATTCTAATTAGGAAAGAAAGTTCTGTGAAGGTTGTTCGATAGAGAGCGGAAAACTGAGGGCGCAAGATCAGGCGAATAAGGTGATTGGGGACGGACTTGCCAAACGAATACCTGTATAGTGTTTATTGTCAGTTCAGCATAATGTGGGCAGCCATTATCGTGGAATAGCATTACTTCACGCAGTCTTTCTGGTCGTCGTTCTTCAATTGCTTCTGCAAAATGTTCAGATGTGTGTGAAATTTTGTGGGACGTAACTGCTAAGGTCATCAGTCCCTAAGCTTACACACTACTTAACCTAAATTATCCTAAGGACAAATACATACACACACACCCACACCCACACACACACACACACACACACACACACCCATGCCCGAGGGAGGACTCGAACCTCCGTCGGGACCAGCCGCACGATTGCTTCTGCAACAAGTCTCAGTTGTTGACAATAAATGTCAGCAGTGTTGGGTACATCTCAGGAAAACAACTCGTATGATACCAGACCATGGTTGTTCCACGAGATTAATAACATTGTGGGATCGCTCAGGCCTTTGTAGCGGGGATTACTGGTTTGTTTGGGCTCAACGAATTCTTTCTTTTCTTTACGTTAGCATAAAGATTCCATTTCTTGTCACCGGTAACGTTACAGTATAGGAACGATCGCTGTTGATCAAGCCAATTGATGACGAGCAAGCTGAGATACACGTATGGCCATCGGCAGCTTTTTGTGATTTTTTCTTAGATCATGCGGCACCCATTCATACGGTTTTTTAAACCTTTACCATTGCACGCAAATGTCGGATAGTGGTGGATTGATCACAGTTCATCACGCTTTACTGTTATCAAATGACTTGGGTCATTGTGTATTAAGCAGCTTAAACCATCTTCATCAACCCCCAGAGGCCTTCCTGAATGTGGAGAGTCACTAATGTATAAATGATCCTCCTTAAAACTAGAAAACCATTCCCTTGCTCTGCTCTACGTAATAGTGACCTTAGGTTCATTCAGATATTCGTTCATGGTTTCCCTTTTCTTTCTCGCTGCGCAACGGAAGCACTGTCTACTTCTGAATATTTAATTTAAACGGGAGTAAAATAGCATTAACAATTGCTCTTGGCTCAAAGTTTTATATAAAAGAGGAATTTTTCAGGGAATTTTAGTGAAGTCACGTAACATACGTATTCAGTTTAGTTCAAGAAATAGAGGCTTTCAGCTTTGCCGTTTTCGGGGAAAATGAAGAATTGTAGCATCTGTTGACCCAATGAATAATGAACTGCGATATAGTGCTAGTGAGCTACTGCTCTTTACATGAATCCACTAGTGAGGGTGACCACTCGACCCGTTACGAGTTGATTGCTTCAGATGGAAACTCCTTCGTAAGATATACTTCAAATTGCACATAACATGAGAGCCACTCCAACACAAGTACACAACTTGGTTTTCTTTTTTTTTCAAAAATCCCTCCGCTATTCAACATACTAGCCAATCTCGGAGGTAACAGAAACCTTCTTCCCACTTGCATTCAAATTTAGGTCAACTTGTTTCCGCGAGTCGCGCTATCTAAGCACCCCGTCAAGGTTGGTGCTACACTTCTTGTTCATCTCAAGCTTTGCAGGATGAGACAGTAGCAAACAGTACAGCAGATTTGCATGGCGGTGACATGGCGGTACCGCTCCTGATCACAGTGCAGTTACTTGGTTCAGATGGCTCTGAGCACTATGGGACTTAGCATGTGAGGTCATCAGTCCCCTAGACTTAGAACTACTTAAACCTAACTAACCTAAGGACGTCACACACATCCATGCCCGAGGCAGGATTCGAACCTGCGGCCGTAGCGGTCACGCGGTTCCAGACTGAAGCGCCTATAACCGCACGGCCACACCGGCCGGCCGCGATCGTAGCAGCAGCGCGGTTCCGGACTGAAGCGCCCAGGACCGCTCGGCCACGACGGCTGGCTGCAGTTACTTGTTTGCCAAGGTAATTACGAGGGACGCTCAATAAGTAATGTGATATATTTTTTCTGAAAACAGGTTGGTTTATTCGGGATTCCAGTGCAGGATATTATTCCTCAGTCTTATGGCTACGAAACCCCATTTTTTGACACTGTCTCTGTTCAGTGCGACGGCCTTATGCCACCTTTAGCCTGTATGCCCCCATGGTGCCACTGTATTTGTAACATCTTGCTGCATCAATAGCCTCTCCATCATTCACAAGTGCGTCCTCCATTTGGTCAAATGGAAGTCGGAAAGTGCGAGATTCAGGTTGTAAGGTGGTGAGGAGGTACAGTACAATGAAATTTTCTGAACTGCTCTCGGTTGCGCGGACTTGTGTGAGGTCTTGCGGTGTGATGGAGAAGAAGAAGTTAGTTTGCATTTTTGTAGCGACGGACGCGCTGAAGTCGGTTATTCAGTTTCCTGAGCGTAGCCAGCGCCGCACTTCACTTCAGAGTTATTCACTGCAACGCGAGCGAGACAATCCCATGATCTTCCCGGATGAGGGAACGGCTCTGAAATTTTCTTTCGGAGAAGAGGTGGCGTAGCGCTACGCCATAGATTGCCGTTTTGTTTCCGGTTCGAATTGATGAACCCACGTTTCATCTTTTGTGCCAATGTTCGGCAAAAAAGTGTTATGATCAGCCTCGTTACTCGCAAGCCATTTCGCACAGACTGTCCTTCATTGTTCTCTATTGTCTTCTGTTATACGGCGAGGACGCAGCGGGCACACACCTTTGACTTCCTAAAATGGTGGACGAGTGGGGTCAGCACTACGAACAGACGCATCCAGTTGTGCAGTGAGGCGTTTGATTGCGATCTGTCAATCACCTGGAGTAAGAGTTTCCGTAATCTCCAGCACTGCGGCAGTCACAGTTGCGCGCGGTCCTGTGGCTAGCGGGAAATCGGAGACGTTTGCGTGCGATGTTGCCTCGCTCAACGACTCACCATGCTTTTGATCACTGCCAGTTCACCGCAGGTATTCTGCAAGTGCCTATGAAAATTTGCGACGCCCTGGTTTTCCGTCAGAATAAACTCAGTGACAACTCTTCAGTTGAAACTTCCGGGCTGAGAAGCCGTGGCCATGAAGTAGCCGGACGACCTCAGAAGATGTCTTCCGCAGGTGGAGACGAAACGTTAGGTGGAAATTTTATACATCGACCAAGGCCTCTCAGCCCGGAAGTTTCAACTGAAGACAACACCGGCCGTGAAAGCCTACATTGTATGATCAGTGACAGCTCTCTGCTTGGAACCTACTTCCATTACAGACGCTATTTTGTATTGTACGTATGGCGCCGCCATCTGTCAGAGCTTTACGTAAATATGGGGGCTCAAGCGGGAATATTCCACAATTTCCCACAGTAAATTAAGAATTTTTTAACCGCAACTGGCCAAGGAAAAAAGAAATGTGTCGCATTACTTAATGAACGCCCCTCGTCTCTGGTAAGAGATGGCACGCCAATACAGTGGGTCTCCCTCGCGCAGCGGCAGGCCGAACATTGTGAATGCGTTGCACGATGACAGGAGTCAGTGCAGTCTGATGCGGTGGCAGGTTCGAGTCCTCCGTCGGGCAAGGGTGCGTGTGCGTGTGTGGGTGTTGTCTTTTGCGTAAGTTTGGTTAAGTAGTGTGTAAGTCTAGAGACTGATGACCTCAGAAGTTTGGTTCGTCAGTAATTCACACACATTTGATCATTCTGATCCGGGCTGACCAACTCATAACAGTGAACGAATCGTCAGTCAAGAGAGGGAAGTGACTCTGCGCAGAATATTGAGGCACTCGAAATTGAAAACGTTTGCGGTAGAAAGCTGACGGATGCCCACAAAGAAGACGTGGTTCCTGTAAATGATGTCTTTACAAGAATTGTGACGCGATATGAAACTTGATATTGCATCATTTTACTTTTGCATCAGTTTTATTTTGCAACATTCCATGGAATGGTGTCATCTAAAGTCACAAAAAAAAAAAAAAATCAGTGCTGCGCCTTCAGAAGACGAATAAGAAGTGTTGGCTATTGTATTTTCTGATTCAGAAGAATTATTGACTTTGGACACCATGTCTCATGGAACTTCTGTTAATTCTGACGTGTATATGTAAACAATTCAGAAACTTCAAGTTTGAATGTGCCGCGTTAGGCATGTTAAAAAACACGAAATATTTCTGATGCCTACAGCATACGCTCGGCCACGTGCCAGTGCGAAAACAAATACCGAGACGACAAAGCTGGGGAGGACAACATTGAAACAGCCACCCCTAGAGCCCTAACCTGGCACCGCGTGATTACCACCTCCTCGATAACATGAAGGAAAGCCGACGCGGAACGAGATTTGGAGGTGATGACCCCTTTGTGAGGCTGCCAAACAGTGCCTCAAATGTGTTGCCCCTGACTACTACTGTGCGGCTATATGGGCCTCATTTTATCTGTGGTGTGAGGCAACTGGAAGCGACGGAGATTACGTGCAAAACTGATATTGTGTCCTTCAAGATTGTATCAACATATCGTAAAAGTACCAAAGATATCGAAAGTCAGTTGGCATCTAAAGAAACATTGTGCATTTCTACATCTACATGACTACTCTGCAATTCAAATTTAAGTGCTTGGCAGAGGGTTCATCGAACCACAATCATACTATCTCTCTACTATTCCACTCCCGAACAGCGAGCGGGAAAAACGAACACCTAAACCTTTCTGTTCGAGCTCTGATTTCTCTTATTTTATTTTGATGATCATTCCTACCTATGGAGGTTGGGCTCAACAAAATATTTTCGCATTCGGAAGAGAAAGTTGGTGACTGAAATTTCGTAAAAAGGTCTCGCCGCGACGAAAAACGTCTATGCTGTAATGACTTCCATCCCAACTCGTGTATCATATCTGCACACTCTCTCCCCTATAACGTGATAATACAAAACGAGCTGCCATTTTTTGCACCCTTTCGATGTCCTCCGTCAATCCCACCTGGTAAGGATCCCACACCGCGCAGCAATACTCTAACAGAGGACGAACGAGTGTAGTGTAAGCTGTCTCTTTAGTGGACTTGTGGCATCTTCTAAGTGCCCTGCCAATGAAACGCAACCTTTGGCTCGCCTTCCCGACAATATTATCTATGTGGCCCTTCCAACTGAAGTTGTTCGTAATTTTAACACCCAGGTACTTAGTTGAATTGACAGCCTTGAGAATTGTACTATTTATCGAGTAATCGAATTCCAAGGGATTTCTTTTGGAACTCATGTGGATCATCTCACACTTTTCGTTATTTAGCGTCAACTGCCACCTGACACACCATACAGCAATCTTTTCTAAATCGCTTTGCAACTGATACTAGTCTTCGGATGACCTTACTAGACGGTAAATTACAGCATCATCTGCGAACAATCTAAGAGAACTGCTCAGATTGTCACCCAGGTCATTTATAAAGATCAGGAACAGTAGAGGTCCCAGGACGGTTCCCTGGGGAACACCTGATATCACTCCAGTTTTACTCGATGATTTGCCTTCTATTACTGCGACCTTCCTGACAGGTAATCACGAATCCAGTCGCACAACTGAGACGATACCCCATAGCTCCGCCGCTTGATTAGAAGTCGCTTGTGAGGAACGGTGTCAAAAGCTTTCCGGAAATCTAGAAATACGGAATCAACTTGAGATCCCCTGTCGATAGCGGCCATTACTTCGTGCGAATAAAGAGCTAGCTGCGTTGCACAAGAGAGATGTTTCCTGAAGCCATGCTGATTACGTGTCAATAGATCGCTCCCTTCGAGGTGATTCATAATGTTTCTTTTGGTGTGACGCTCGTAAAGGTTTGTTCTGATGTACCATAACAGTAAATTTCGACTCTTCGTAAAATGTACTGAAATTATCCTTCCCTTCCATAACTATATTTTACTTGTAATTAATTTACCAGCTCTCTTAGTGTGGTTCCAGTTTCCGTATTTGGTTTCTCTACAAATTATACCCATCTTCACTAATAAACAGGGTGTTTCATCCTATTGTACCACGTCATATATTTCCGGAACGATACAAAATGTGATAAATGCAATTGAACAGGAATGCCCTATCCCAGGGGCTCACACACTGGGCAGGAATGCACAAACCATAAATGTAAACAAACATTACTTTCAGCCCAAAATTATGTTTCTGTAAATGACACATCTATATTGTTTTTCGCTGTAAATTAAAACCAGAAGTACAGTTAGTGACATCTGTCTTCACTGTTCTGAACCTCCTACCTTCTGAAATACGTACACTTAAAAGGATGGCAGCCGAGGATGGCAATCGTGCCACAGTTTCTGACGTAATGTGCACGCTGCAGAATACTGCAAAAAACATAAGTTTATACTGAAAGATGTGTTTGTTTACACATGCGGATTGTCCATTGCTGCAAATTGTGTGAACCCCTGGAACAGATGGATCCCAACTAAATTGTATTTTTCACATTTTGTTGAATTTCCGACACATATGATGCAGCCAAGTTATGTGGTAGACGCTCTAAATTGGAAGAGAAAATGGTTCAAATGGCCCTAAGCACTATGGGACTTAACATCTGAGGTCATCAGTCCCCTAGAACGTAGAACTACTTAAACCTAACTAACCTAAAGACATCACCCACATCCATGCCCGAGGCAGGATTCGAAGCTGCGACCGCAGCAGCAGCGCGGTTCCGGACTGAAGCACCTAGAACCGCTCGGCCACATCGACCGGCGTTGGAAAAAAGAATCGCAATTTAATCACAACTGCCTAATAGGTTTTGTGGTTGATAACATCAATGAAATAATCATTCAAAGCCTGACATGACGAGACTGCTCAATTCTGACACTTGTTTAGAAAAGCCTTCTGAAACAAATTAGATATTTCCACCAAAGCACGGGGTAGAAAACCTCAACTGTGATTGCTCTTCTCACTTGTACGACCTTTCGCCTTATCTAATGGACTCGGTGAATCTAGTGTGCTTCCTATCGAGCAGGAAGTGGCTGTATATTGGTAAATTTCATTGAGTCGGTGAAAGTACCGGTATATAAAGTGATTTGACTCTGATTTATCTAAAACGCGCAACGGAATCTGACTAAACGACTTTAGTACGAGTGATCAGTGAATGAATTTCACTAATAATTTGAAAAAGAGGTCTCTCAACCAGAAAGAGCTATTCTCATTAATCACAGAAGATGGAATGGAGCAGTGGAAAGCACATACGGGAAATGACTTGCGAATTATATACACAAAGGTATTCTCTCCTCTAAGTTTGGCAATCATTAACAAGAAAAAATCGAACTTATGTTTTCTTGCTCTCAATAAGAGCTCATGTTTGTCACCACACCGTCAAATTTTTGGTAGAAGTTTTCTAAAATGTCCCAGACGCTGTGATCTGATGTAACCTTTCTCAGTGGGGAGTGACAGCTCACCAATCGTCACGAAAAGCGTCTGCTTTAAACGCTTCGCCCAATCAAATGCTAATAATGCCAGAGCCCGTTACTCACTTGTCAGCCTAACATCAGTCTTCCGAAAGAAAATTCGAACAGGAGTTAACGCCCTGGTCTCACGGCAAGACGAACGTTTTCAAAAAAGTGGGACAACTGTTTTATCTGATCCGGTCACGCCAAAAGCCAGTTTTGAGAGCTAAAAGCTCAACGAATGTTCCCACGCTTCTACAACGAGAACAAGAAAGCTATATTGTTTCTAGGATTGCCATTGCACTACGATTACCCACGCAATCATACATCACAGAACTGACATCATTAGTTTATCAGTACAGGGTAATACGGGATGCTGATACGAGATAAAAGGAAATAAACCAATAAGGGTGGTTATCCATGTGCTCCTTCTTCTAGGTATGGTTATATGATACTCAGAAAGCAGAAGAGCAATCTGCTGGACTAAATGAAAGCAAGTTAATCATTAAAATGATACTTTCATGAAAGGTGACTGAGACAGATACATTTGACAGTGATTTTTGTTTTTGTTTGTTTTTATCCCTTCAGTCTCTCGTTCAGGCACGTTCAATAACACAGTCAATGATTCTTTCCTCTTCAGTGCTGTGCCCCAGATATACATTCTCAGAAATTTGCCTACCTAGTCAAGGTCTACGTTTGATACTGGCAAATGTGTTTTGGCTAGGAATGCTCTCTTCCTGCTGGTCTGTTTTTTATATCTTCCTTGCTTCAACCTCAAGCTTTATTTTCCTTCCAACAACATTTCCATCCATTTCCTTAATCACTGTTTGGCACTAATCGTATATCTCCTAATCTTCAATACTTTCGGCTTTATTTGGTTTTCTCAATATAAATCAAGCTTGGTGTTGCGACCTATCTACGTTTGTTTGAAATAACATTTATACAAAGTTCTTAATAATGTAAAAACTGAAATCCACATCTGCTGTGTTTAATAGCTACCTTGTGGTCTTTCGTTGTCCACATTTGCAGATCCTCAGTCTTTCCCAGCAATTTTTTTTTTTTTTTTTTTTTTTTTTTTTTTTTTTTTTTTTTGTAGACCTTGTGAACGTTTCCTTTGTTAGTCACGTTTTCGAAGAAAATTGAGAACAACCGTCCTCTGATACTATAAGGTAACTATATATACAGCAGATGTGGATTTGAGTATTTCCATTATGAAGGGGTTATTAGTAAGTATGTAAACTAGCTATCAGCTATGGCTTCGCACGGGTAACACTAAGTAACTACGGCTGGAGAACTTGTATGTTGTTGTGGTAATAGATTATATATACAGATCTTCTTGGTAGTGAAAACCGTATACCGTATCAATTTCCCTACGGTAGTTTGTGGATTAGTAGTCGCATACAGAAAGGAAAACGTAGCGAGGACTTTAAATCATAATTTGTAGTGATGGATACTCCTGTCCATCCCACCCCATCAGTACTGGCACTTTCTGTATCGCCACGAGGAGAGAGATAGAGAAATATGTTGAAGAGCCACTTACAGTACAGCGTAAGAACGAACTTAACAAACATATATATGCATAATGTCTTTGAGTGTATTTTTGGCATAAGTTAAAACAGATGATTAGACTTCAGTCTGCATGTTGGTGTAATGAGTGTATAAGGTAAGTTTTATATATGATAAAATGTAGTTCTTCAATGGCTGGTTGTTAATTCTGTCTTGAAGCTGTGATACACATGGCTCTTTCAACGTATTTTAGAAGCTCCCTGCTCGTATTCAGTACAGAAAATGCCGATATTAATGTCTGATTCCACATTCGGACTAATAAATTTATTTGCGTGTCACAACTCTCATTCGGAATGCTATATTGTGTCGGTATGTGTGTTCGTTCTAGACGGCATTTTATGTTCAATCTACGAGTCTGACACTGGTTATGTCTTTAAGCTCTTTAGACTGTTATGTATATTATGAATTTTCAAATGAACACACCGCCATTTGACTGTATTGTTGTTTATTTATTTGCCACCCAGGTTTCAGTCTTTTATGCCATTGTCAAGTAATTGAATTTATGTCATTAACATATATTGCACGTAATAGAAATATGACATGATCCTACTATTATTTATTGATTTATTTTACGTCATGATCATCTTACATCTGGCATTTAGTGGGGAGCAAATATATTTCTTAATTTATGGCCAATTTTGAACTTGATGTCGTGCAATATATGTTGATGACATGAAGTCAATCACTTGAAAATGGCATAAAATTCCGAAACCTGGGTCTTAGCTAAATAAACAACAATACAGTGAAATGGCGGTGTGTTCATTTAAAAATTCTTTACTGCCTAAAGTAGACGAAGTTTTCTTTTACGAAAACGAATCGACTAAATTTCGTCATTCGTTACATATTCTGAAAAACAGCGATTTGCAAACATTTTTGTCATTAAGAAGGAATTAAATACAAAACTGTCAAACGGTTGGTAACATGGAACAGTCAGATGATATGCAACAGAGGCTGAAAAGAAGAAAGACGAATATTTGGCAAGAAACAAGATGTAATGAGAATTAGAAAACATATCATGTGTTGTACAATATACCGTGTGTCTTTGCACTAGAGTTAGGCAGCTTAGCTTAATTCACTTGCAAAAACCACAAAATTAACCTTCCACCTCTGACGAGATAGACCCGCAGAAAACAAGCCAAACACAGCAGCCTGCTAATCTCTCCTTGTTTGTCTTTTCCATTGTAGAATAGACGTTCAGCGTAGTTATTTTTCGCTACCGTAGATGGAACAAGCTCTGTTTCCCGTGCCATTTGAGTTATCCTTCGAAATAAACTGTAATTTCTTGACAGGTGTCTGTTTCATCTTTCTTTGGGTGGTTTCTAATTTCTAGAGTGTTAAGTTTGCGCAATTAGAGTCTTTGCTGCAGTCGGATTGTTGCACGATATAGTTCGACCCCTAACTGACTTTTTGCTAGTGAGAATAATGTATTGTTCCTTGCATAGTCATTGAGTGCAGGAGGTGATATAAAATTTTGTACTGTATTCTTCTTTCGAAAAACAATTTATTTGCCAAGAGCGCTATGGTGACATAATTACTGGATTAGTAGTTTCAGTAGATCCACACAATTAAGCAGAGGCAGTTCCATTAGACTATGCTTACACCACTCTGTCACATGAGAGAATTTGCATGAAAAAATCAACTTTTTTTATACATATTGTATAATCGTTTTGTGACTCAGAGGTGTATCTATTGTGTGATGTAACTTCCAATGATTTAAGTACTTTGAGTGGTATGCGTGGATACTGTCTGAAAAATGTATTGCGAATAGAGTTTGTGGTAAAGAACTACTAAATTAAACAATGAATCCTGATGTCGAAGTTTTGCTGGAAGCACAGCGAAAACGTAATAAGCAACAAACTTTTTTCCTTTCATTATCA
This sequence comes from Schistocerca gregaria, assembly GCF_023897955.1. Taxonomy (NCBI): domain Eukaryota; kingdom Metazoa; phylum Arthropoda; class Insecta; order Orthoptera; family Acrididae; genus Schistocerca; species Schistocerca gregaria. The sequence continues at coordinate 255,316,319 of NC_064925.1, forward strand.
CGTGGGGATAGTGGTGGGGCTGTCATCGAGAAAAATGATTGGAGAAAGGTTTGATTTTATGTGAAAAGTTTACTGAAAGATGCTAAGAGGTCTCGTTCTCAAATTCTGGATGAATACAGTCTGGGTAATTTGTGCGTTGTGAATTAAGCTACTTCAAGACACACACACACACACACACACACACACACACACACACACTCACACACACACACAGACCTTTAGCTGCATACAGGTGTTGATATAAGTCAACGGGGACAGTGGAAAATGTGTGCCCCGACCGGGACTCGAACTCGTGATCTCCTGCTAAGATGCCAGACGCTATATCCAACTTTTTTTTTCATCTCATTTTGTTCGTTATCGTTCGTTGCATCTCCTCGAGGCAGACGTCGCAGGCCACCCGTTTCAGTTCACTGTTGATCCATTAACTCAGTTTCTTTTATTACAGAGGGAAAATAACCCTCTGACCGAACACCGTGCCAGCTCTGAGCCACTGAGTACACAGAGGATATTGCGACTGCAGGGACTTATCTCTGGCACGCCTCCCGTGAGACCCACATTCCCAACTTATTGACCGTATAGAGCCCCTGCCCATTATACTCATTACTCGCGGCTTTATCGCCGACTCCTGTGAGAGTTCGGGCACTGTATATCTGCGCAGAATAAGATGATATATATATATATATCATTTTAAATATTTAAAATCGTTCCAAAATTATATAAAATACTGAGAACTTTTGTCGCCACTGCAAGGCGTTAGATGGCTGCCTGCAACCAGGACTGGGTGACCGAGTGACCGCTTTAGTAATAGAGATTCAGCCATTCCACCTGTAATCGCTCGATCTAGTTTTCCCGCAGACATGACGGTAGACAGTGATTCCAGCAACAGAAGCATTGAAACTCCCTGGTACATGGAAACTGTGTACTCTCCCGGAATCGAACGTGGGACCTTTGCCTTTTGCGGGTAAGTGTTCTGCAGAATGAGTCACCTACGCACAACTCGAGCCGCCCTCACGGATCTACTTCCGCCATCCACCAGTTACCTAACTCCTACCTTCCAAACTACACAGATTTTCTTCTTCCAGCCTTTTGGGGTCTATCATTCTTGGATATTGCTGATCTTAATGTTTATATATGTTAAAGGTGAGCTACTCCCTATCTTCGCAATGAGCAATGTCCGCAGGCTGCATTCAGTTCTGGTGCCGCTTTTACAGATGTGCTGATACTTTTGATGTTTGAGGTATCAGTGTAGATACAAAGCATTCGATGATTTTGTAGTACCGTAAATTGTAACAGAGTATCGATATTGGAGAGTCGAGTGGTGTGAGGGATAATAATAACCTTTCTTAACTAGTTCAATGACATTACAATAAAATGAACACCGTTAGCTGCATATGTCAACGGGGACCGTTAAAAATGTGTGCTCCGACCGGGACTTGAACCCGGGATCTCCTGCTTACATGGGAGACGCTCTAGCCATCTGACCCACCGAGGACACAGAGAATGGTTCAATGACATTTACAATCTATACAGTTTCTACGAAGTTTCAATAAATACAAGTGTACCAACGAAAATACAAACGACAAGTAATCTATAATAAACATGTCAGATTTAAGTAACGTGTACCAGTAATATTAAGTATGTGTCCACTAACTATGAAAAGCATTCTGAGTATTGATTTTTGTTGTTTACAGAGACCAAGAGGCACGCAACGATTACCATGGAAGTCCATAATCACACAGAGGCATCATTCGCCTGGAGCCTCCTCAGTTTTGAGCAGCTGCGTCCAGATGGTACTTGCTAAGCGGGATTACACTGGGCTTCCGCGACACTCCCGTCACTGCGTGTTATTCGTCCATCGTCCTTCACGATAGCTGAGTGGTCGGCGTGCCAGATACCCGTCCTAATGGGGTGTGTTGTGTTGTCTTCAGCATCATTTCATCCCCATCCGGCGTGCAGGTCGCCCAATGTGGCGTCGAATGTAACAAGACCTGCACTAAGGCGGTCGGACCTGCTCCGCAAGGGGTCTCCCGGCCAATGACGCCAAACGCTCATTTCCAGTTCTATTGGTCCATCGATAGTGCTGCCAGTCTCCAGAGAGGGCGCTGTCAATGGTGGATTATTTACCTCCTGCCTTTTATTGACACAGATGGAGACCCATCCATGAACAGCCACAAAAGACCTCAGTTCCTGCATTTCAGCCATTCCTACATTTCTCGCAACTACGCTACAAAACACAGTTCCATAAATTGTTTTCAGACGACAAATATTCAAACTTAGGAGCTTCTATTTGCAGAGCAATAGAAACACTCAAATTTCTGCTTAACAGTTTTAGTCATAGTGGCACTATCATACACTGCCAAGAGACAGGAAAGTTATTTCGATTTCACTGTACTATGCATATGATATCAAACTCCATACATCAATCTGTTGCCAAAGATAAGTAAAGTTTTGTATCATGACTGTTAATAAATGTTATTCGTTATTTACTATCACGCCGCCTTGTCAATAAGTGTGTGTGTAAAAATAACTAACTTGTTTGCTGCCACCATTTATAGAACTTTAGTGGAAATACTATTGCTGCTACAGTGGATGTTCGGGTTGAACTGAGTGTAACGTTTTATTGTAACATCTCAACAATTTTTTGCTAGAGTTTGTTGATGCACATACAGCATAAACCCCACATTTTGACTTTCATACAAAGTGAGTGCTTCTATCTTCAGGAAAAGTTAATGTAGGTGAGTGATTTCTCTAAGGAGCTGCTTGAAATCCTGCACAGTGATAATGGTGTGTATGGGTAAGATAACATTTACATGAGCACCAATATTTAGTTTGAGATTGGAATACTTGTAATTTATTCCTTAAGTTTATACTTAATTTTATATTTACGTTGTTCATGAAATCATAGTATTACTTTCCTATTTCGCCATGAGTTCTAAGTAAGTATTTTTGCGTTCATGAAAATCTTAGAAACACATAAGCAGTTAATAACTTGCGATGCTGTTTTTACTGTGTTGTGATATTACGGAGGTGTTTCTAATGCCGATACCACAAGTCGTATATATTCTTGTATCGAGTAGTCCCCACGGACGCTGTCCCCCATTACGAACGACGTACTACCAAATTAAGAGCCGAATTATGTACTACTTCTGATATTGTTCAAGGATATAATACTTTGCTAGGTGTCAGTGCCAAACAGTATCGTAGGAATTTTCTGATGTCAATAAGGACACATTTAACCTAAATTCTTTTATCTGCAGCCGTCTATCTCTCTTAAATAAACAAACTGTCTTCCACAATACCGGAACTTGCACACTCCGGTGTTTTTCAGGTGGACACGGATGTAAGATCGTAATGAGTGGACGAGGTGAGCAATTGACCCTGAGTAACTGATATCTTGCCTCGGGGCTCGTGATAGAGCTGGCTTGCCTTCATAATGGCATAAACTGCCAGCAGAAGCGAATTAGGACGGCCGCACTTCACACCCGTTTAGGAATTGTTTCTGAATCTCTCAGGGTGGCGGGCAACTCCAGGAGTGGTTGCAAAAGTTACAGACCATACCAGACCCCTTACAAAGATTGACGGGGGAAAAGGTCAAAAAAGGTGTCCATCAAATAGCATGACAATATTTTGTTTTGTACTTCGTACTTACTGTATATTGAGGAGCCAGATATAACGACCAGTACTCACCACATATGGCGTTGCGGACACGTGAAGCGGGAAGGGAAGTGTGTAAGCGTCACAGGGACGTACGGGGACTCATTCTCGTCGCAAAAGGGGAAATCTACTGACATAAGCGAGATTTAGAGAAATCACGAAAAATCTATATCTGGATTATCGAACGGGGATTTGAAGCGTTGCCTCTGGAATGCGGCTGTAGTGTCCTAACAATTACGCCACCTCACTCGGTCACTATCCAGTGTCTGCTAACCACTTGCAGACGACACTTCAGTCTTCTGCAATTGGCGGAACGAAAAGCGAAAAGTAACCTGTCTAAAAGGGTGTTGCAGGTAGCCTGGCGTAAAATTGCCCGACAGGAACGACCCATGAGCTTTGCGGTTGCAAGACCCTGATGGTGTGAGGTGCTGCCGTAAACGTGGACTCTGAGGTCTAACAATAAAGGCCAAAAAATGCCTAAAATCGAATAAATGGAAGTTATAAGTTAAGCCAGAACATCAAATGAAAGATAAAACGAGACAAGAAAGTCCATCTAAGAGCGTACTCGGTTGACAGACTAGCACTTACGATATTACAGATGTACATTTGGCAATAAGTACTGAATTAAGAAATTAACTACTTCTAAACGACTTAAGGGGACATAGCTGCGAAGAAGCACACATAAGGAATCAATATTAAAATGATTGAACTTCAGGTACACTTTCTGAAAAAACTGGTTGAGATAAAGCCCCGAAACTTTATCAGAATACAGATGCAGCACCATCTTCAAATCGCACATAAAGTGGTCACTCTGTTATATATGTCATTAGTAATGGTTTTTTGCTCTAATCGAAGAAAACTTATAACATTTTTACAAATATATGAACTTGTTTGTTCTTGGTGTAACTACAGGTTCCTCTTTTTATTTCGTTAGTGTTTGTTTTATTAACAAAACATACTGATTGAAAGTTTTAAGTATTTATCGGTCTTAGTTTTTGAGAAAAGTGTACCAGAATATCTAAATATGTAGTTTTGAGAAAAACTGTTTTAAAGTTTTCATACAAGAAAGTATGTACATTACAATACATGCACACTTTTAAAACATTTCAGGACTATACCGTGGCTCACCTTCATTTTCTTAATGTTCTTTTCTTCTATCACCTTCTGGTTATCCTGGCAACCTTAGTGACATTTCCTATGGAAACTTCAGCGAAATGCATATCAACCCTTTAGATGATTTTTAGTCTCCTCTCCGTATTCATAACATCACTCCTTCTCGCCATACCAAGGCTGAAGCAATGTTTCCAGCATCAACACCAAACTTTAGTATTTATTTTGTAAAAAGAACAGTTTCTGCTAGCTTTGCCCCATAGTAAAATTCAGTCTTTCATTCGGATTCAGAGTTTACGATGGAGAAACTTTTTCAACATCTCTTCTTGGCTAAGGACTCTGAAAATTTGTTTGAAAGGAAGCAGGATAGTTCGTGAAGTTCACTGTTTATGTTCTTAACTGGAAGCTGCAGCTGGTACTGAATTTACGCCAGCTGTCGGTTCGCGATGGCAGAAGTGATGGTTTCTCATTCTTTGAAATTTTATGGAAAAAATATTGGTCAGATAGCTCCTCTCATGTCTTCTACATTGTTGCGCTTATTCCTAACTGCCATATCACAATTATTTTAGATCCCATTTCAACCTTTGTAAGGCCCCCTTTACCACCTTATTCCTAATTGCCGTATCATAACCATTCCAACCCCTGTCAGGCCTCTTTTAATGCCTAATTTTTTTTTCCTTACATATTTTCAGCAGTTGTGATCCAATTGTTTTCTGTGCATGCAGTATAAATACTATTTTATTAATTTTGATCGTTTCCTCTTTTACCACTTTCTGATAAGCCTTACTGTCTACATCCCCTAAGTTAATCTGTACGCAGGACACCTTTTCACAGATTAGACCATCTTGGAAAACAGGAAATACTCAGAAGCTTCTAACTTGAATCACAGACACTAGGGTGACTTCAACTTCAATATTATTTTCTTCCCTCTGCTCATGAACATCAGTTTCGTTTGCTATTTTTATATATTAATTTCCACAAAATATTTGCTTACACCAGAGCGTCTTTACCTGCCTACTTTGCTAATAACTTTTCACAGAAGCATTCTAGAACATTACATTTGTATCATAAAAACATGAACAACAAGGATGAAGGAGTTGATGAACGATAGTCTGTAATGCAAACGGGCTGGAAGACACGGAAACAACAATTCTCTCTTGGAACCGAAATAAGAGTATCTGCAAAACACAAGTAATTTCTGTGACGAAAAAACTAATAACTCAAAATATAATCGTCAAATTTGAATGGAACAAATGATACATTTTAATCAAATAACAGGAGCAAACAAGGAAAAAAATATTTTTTTAATATCCTTCGCGACTTTGTCCTCTGAAGCGATTTTAAAGAACCAAATGTAATACTGTTTGAATCATGACTCAGAGTGTTAAAACACAGAAATGAAGACGTATTTTAACGCAAAGCCACATCAGTAAACATAGCGGGATTATGAAACAATAGAATACAGTAGCTATCCATACAATTAAATTTCATTATGTTTGATAATAAATAATATGAAATTAGAGTAAATTATATCCTTCATAGATTAAAATGTAAATTACAAGATAGTCAGTTATCCCACCTGAAATATAAGGACACCATTGAAAATCGGGTTAAATTCTTGTATTTACTCGTACACAGCATATGTAGGAAGTTAAATCATAATTGAGAATTTATTTAATATTTTAATTTGAGAATTTATTGAAGTAGAAAGGCCTTATTGTCTTACGGCAGCTTGCTTGGATTTCTGGCTGATAACAGATGTATGATGATACAGCTTGTCATTCACGACTTCAGGTGATTAAAATTTTTGAGACGGCAGTTTTCAGAATTTGTAAGATTTCCTGCAGGAGTTGTGATGACTCAGAAAAATTCCGAGGGTTACTCATGGACTCCAGCTCTGAGCGGATAAGCTTTTGTATTTGCAAATATTTCGGTAATCAGCCTGGTGAACTATAACTTTTGAGCAGAAACATTTGGACTTGTAGAATTGTACGTCAGGTATCTTGGTGAACGTGAACTCTAAATAGAATCGGGCTCGGATTGCTGTATTTTTTCCCCAATAATTAGACACAGAAACCTTAGCTCTGAACAGTAGCGTGGTATACCGCACTTAGCACTTCCGCAATAGTGACTATCAGTCGTGTTGGTCAAAAAACCATTTTTTATTTGTAAGCTTAATGACTGGGTGTTTGTAACATTATTAATTTACACGACTGATTACACTCCTGCCTGCAGTTATTAATTAGGAAGCAGTTAAGAGAACTATTTAATGGGAAATGCAACAGGTGTGCGACCATCCCGTAACACCAACGAAAGTTAAATCGGTCACGTACCTAAACGCTATGTCTTGCATGAAAGCTAATGGGGATTAAAGGGAGGCAAGTATGTCACAGAGTACGTGTTTACTGTGTCATGGATGCTGATTCACATCCAGAGGACATACAGAACTGACAGTGGCACGGAGAGGTGCCGGTATCAGTGGAAACATCTACAGAACTGCAACAGTTACCGAGTTTGAACTACTCAGCCTATTCATGGCCTTGTGAATCATAGAAACGCTGTACTACCGCCGGAGGCATTTAGTCAGGTGCCATCCGTTTTTAAAGCAAGTGGACGACGAAGCTTTCACTACTAATAAGAGAGTAGTTAGTCTGTTAATAAATTCAGGCAGTAGTTTTTATTATTAATTAATCAATTGGCTAGAAATTGTTTTCCAAATAACTAGCTAATGAGTTATAGATTAATATGTGTTACAATAAAAGGTTACAGTTTGCTATAATTTCTGGAAGCAGCCATACACACTATCTGATGAAAACTACTCCTGTGTAATATTGAATAGACCACGAGATCACGAGAGTGGACTCGCCAATATAAGAGGAGCCGATGTGTATGTGTTATCAGTACAGGAGCAGTAACAGAAGAAATGGGCGGTCACAACAGCTTAGTAACTTCGGATGTGGATCACACATTTGATGACACCTGAGTAACAAATGTATGAGCGACATTTAAATCCTTATAAAGTTCTTCATGTTGACTGTTGGTGACGGGACTATGAATTGGAAACGCGAAGGAATAACCACAGCCAAATCAGGACAAGGCACTGAGGTGCAGGGAGCGTCGAAAATTGCTGGGGTAGTTGTAAGAAGTGGCGTGAAATGAGGGAAAGAAAACACTCGTAAGTTCGAAAGTGCTACCAGAATTCCAGCTCTCGTAGCGACTGTGCCTATGGAGATAAAAAGAATTGAGTACCATGATGAGCAGCTCCTCATAAGTTAGATATTTGTGGAGTCAAAGCTCAAGTACGCTTGAAGTAGTTCAAAGAGCGACGCCACTTGATATTGGATGACTGATATGGAGTGATGAGTCACACTATAAACGGTGTATGGAAGCGTTATGGTTTAGCGAATGCCTGGAGAACGCTGCCTGCCGTCATGGGTAGTGCCAACAGTGAAATACGGAGGAAGTGGTGTTGCGGTAAGGGTGTGTGTTTCGTGGTTAGTGCGTGGTCGCCTTATTGCGCTTAAGAAAATGCTAAATGCAGAAGGATATCAAGACATGTTACAACATTGTGTACTGCGTACAGTACACGAATAGTTCGGAGACGGACTTATCAGTACGAGAAAGTACCTCTTCGTGAAGTAGCATCTGTGAGGCAATGGTTTGTGACATGTGAATTGGGTTGTCCATAAATCCTACCCCAGACCCAGTGGAATACCTTTTAGATGAATTAGAACGTCGACTTCGCTCTAGTTCATAGCGCCGAAATCAATACTTCCTCAGACTGATGACCTCAGATGTTAAGTCCGATAGTGCTCAGAGCCAATACTTTCTCTGATTTCGGCTCTTGAGAAAGAATGCTCTGCCATTCCTCCACAGACATTCAGACACTCCACTGAGTGTCCCGAGCGTAGTATAAGCCGTCGCGAAGGGAAAAGGTGGAAATATCACGCATTAATGTCCACTAGCCAGACAGTTTTAATTAGATAGTGTTGTAATAACCAATAAGTAATAAATAATACTAATGATACTAACAATAATTATATTTATACGTTGCTCAGAGCCATTGCAGACAAACGCAAAGAAGCGTAATTTGGGACTACGCACTCCTGTCCTGGGTATTACAGCAGTACCAAAGAAAAGCTCAGTTCCTCCGACAGGCTTCTCCCCAAAACATATCTCGACAAGAAGAGTCACCGATCTAATATCTCACGACTTGTAGAAGTTGGGAAAACTTGGGGTACTGCTGCTACTGACCTACGCACTGCCTTACAGACAGCTGAACGTGTGTGGGAAATGAAATAAAATTGTATCTGGTTTTAAGTCGCATCAAGTGATTGAAATGCCACGAGCTTTCGACCAGGCACTCCATGGCCATTGTCAGGTGAAATGGTGTGCTGCTTGTACGTAGCTACCGGCTGCGACTTCACTGGTGCTCACGTTTTCGCCGTATATGGGCATATGTTGACGTCGCACTCGCTGCGCCTGCTCATCTCGTGAGAGGATAAAGTTTTATGGACGCATGGCAGCAAAGTCTTTAGCACCCAACCTCACGAGAGACAGCCACTGGTGCCCTGTCAGCAATTAATTAGATTTAATTTCGCATCATCACCGCTGGACACGCTTTTCTGTGAAATAGTGAGTGGCGTGTAACAGGCATTGCGTTGCGTCTCCAGTGAAACGGCGCACGGAATACGTTGTGAAACTAGTGTTATGCTCATGAAAATACAGCCATGAGCACCTGATATAATCAGGGCTCAGCGCAACGACTTGCACGCAGTGCGCAAAGGTGAGAGCATTACAGTTTTCCATGATGTCAAGGCAGCAGGACCATCATTATAAAGGGTTCGAAAAGTCTATCTGTAGTGCCGTATGGTTGTTAGCCGTACGTGACGTAGGATTGTTCGCCTGCCTGGGTTACTTCCCTTCATCTAGATTCTCCCAACATTCCTCTGTTTTGTTTATCTCAGCCAGCGTCAGTAGTATCTTTGGTGTGTGTCGTGACGTGTTGACGTGAACGTTTAAGTTTAGCTCCCTTTTTCGTTTGCTTCGTTTTTGTCACTGTTGAAATGCTAATTATTGAAAAACGTGTGTTTTTTTGTCGATCAAGTGTTCAGAGCTGGCGGTAAATACGCAGTTTCACTGAATCAAACATTTAATTCAGTTTTCCCGGAGACACAACACTCCGACATCGCAATAGGGTGCGAGATTTGATTAACAAATTTCGAAGTATGGGTTCAGTGACAGATGCACTGAGAAGTGGTCGTCCGAGCGCTTTGTCTGAGGATAAACTACTCGATATTTCCGATAACATGTCCATGAGTCCGAAAAAGTCAGTATGAAATGTTTCAAGTGAAGTACTTCACGGTTATTTTCAACAAGATAGTGCAACCGCGCATACAGCTTGCGTTTCCATGTCACCGCTTGCGGATGTTTTTGGTAATCGCATAATTTCACAGGGACTTTGGCCTCCTCGATCACCTGACCTAAACCCACCTGACTTTTTCTTCCGGGGTGCAGCGAAAGCAACTGTCAATAAAAACCGTCGAAAATTCATCGATGAATTGAAATCTGCAATATCCACTTTCACTGCTTCTGTTGCAGAAGAAATGTTACAACTTGTGTTGGGAAACATGATTAGACGAATTGAATTGTGTATTCAACAACAGGGGGGACACTTTCAACATTGAATGTGAAAATTTGTAAGTAAAAATTAATATTCAAAAAATTAATAACGTTTATTTCACTGAGTTTCATTTCGGTATATTCACTGCGACATACGGCACGAGCGGATAACAATCATGCGACACTGCGGAGAGACTTTTTGAACACCCTGTGGATTAGGTACGAATATGCGCGCGCTATTAGACGAAGATGTTTACTGAAAGCTCCTACGACGTGACATCGAAAACAATGAACACCTGCTCTCATTGAGCGCTCTTCGCTTAAAGGTAGTATGGTCAAGAATCTTCTCTCAGGCTCCTATATCATCAACTGTTTAGCTCTACCGAATATCAACAAGGATCGGACGTCTTTCGGGTCCACCACTGATTCCCCAGGAAGTAGCTGGAGAAGCACTTGGTCAGCCTCGTAGCTTGACATATTAGTTACTGCGAATTTAATATTAAGAACCTCGTCGCTTCAATCAGCCGAATTAATCTTATGATCAGGTGTTGTACGGTGGCGCTGTTTACCAAGGTGCCTGTAGATTACTTTATGGACATAGTATCCTACCTTTTCGTAGTGACGTGGTCGAGCTATTTAAGCACACTCCTAGATCTTACTTTCTGTACAATATCTAGTATTACGATCAGAAGACCCGCGCTGTGCTGCGAAGCCCATTAGTTCAAGCTGTTGCCAACTCGGTCAAGGAGAATTTCGAGAACAGTGCCTTAGACACGATCCCGTCAGTGCTTTTAGATTAGGGAAGTTGAGTGTCTGTAATATTTTCCAGCACCGCCAGTTCATTTATTAGGCAATCATCTAAAAGAGAAATTCTCCTCAATTGACGAAAATCTTCGGAAATTAAGGTACGTAGATCGGTAAATGGGTTTAGTAAACTGTTGTGTTGAGGGAATCATGACCCCCACTATATTCCCATACGAGCCATTCTTGCGCCGGCTGCTGCGGCAGAACGGTTCTAGGCGCTTCAGTCCGGAACCGGGCGACTGCTACGGTCGCAGGTTCGAATCTTGCCTCGGGCATCGACGTGTGCGATGCCCTTAGGTTAGTTAGGTTTAAGTAGTTCTTAGTTCTAGGGGACTGATGACCTCAGATGTTAAGCCCCTTAGTGTTCATACCCATTTGAACCATTTTTAATAAAACTGATTTCTAGCGACGACAACAAGGAAACTACCAGGTAGACCTCAAAGAGCAAGCGTTGCAGTATGCCTGTACACGCGTTCTGTCCAATAGGCGACGCCACTGGTAACAGGCACATCATTGTTTCACCGATGCTGTACCAATTCTTATGCCATGCGTTTGTTGCTCGTTTCTGTCTAAGTTGCTATTAAAATAATACTGTTGCTTTCCCCTTTTTTTTATAATAACGCGATATGTAAAGCCAAATGAAAATTACTCGTTTCTTAAAAAAAAATTATTTCAAAACCAAAAATTCAGGTCTCCTGCTATGGCTATTGATATTTCGGTTCTTTAACCACATGTTACCGAAAAGAAAAAAAAAAAAACAAAGAAATGTTATAGCCGACACCAGGTTAATACCGAAAAATATTCGTTATTCAGAACTAAAATTCGTTATCGGTTATAACCGGTCTGTTTTTTCCCATGCCTATTTCTGACCAGAGACCCCACCGCAGTGTTTCGGCTTATTTTGACGGCAAAAGACACAGCTAAATATTTGTGGTCGGAAACACCACGTTGAGGTCTTGTGTTCCAAAGTCGCCAATCAGAAAGTCCACGATACCATTCTGCCTTGCACATTGCCCTCTGTCGCCAGATCTTTCCAAGATCTCGACAAAACAGGCAAGCCTCCCATCCCCACCTCAGCAGTTGCTTGTGACAAGCAACACGCGAACAACCGGCGAATTTCTCCCCTTTCGAATCGTCGTTCTCTGGCGCCACGTCACAAGAATAATTCCCTTAGTGGGTTACACCATTTGAGGCCCAAAGCGACGCTGGAATGATTCTCCTTTCATCTGTGCTCCGGTTATGTTCTTTTGCTATCGCATCACGCTCCTAGAACGCCAGAAAGTGGCAATAAGTCTCGCTTCTGATAGTGATCATAATGTATTGGCTTACCACTGCATATTACTGCAGGTATGCTGTACCTAAAAAAAGTGTATTGAATAATTATTCTTTGTAAGAGTTATTAAGAACAGAAAGAGGATAGTAGTAGATTCCTATGTAATGGAGGAACTAAGTTATCTTAGAAAGTGTCAGGCTCCTAATAACAAATTTACTGTAATATGGCAGTATTACGTGTAGACCAATCGCTTGACCAAAATAAGGTATTTTTCGGTAGTGTAATGGTACTTTCGTTCACACGTATGGAGATGATGGTGATGGCAGGTTCTGATTATAAGAATGGACCCTTAGGAACTGGATAGCGACCCCTAAAATAGACGCAAGGAATGAAGTGAAATAAAACGTCACCTAGTGCTGTGTATGAAAATCACTGACTGTGCTTTGTGCAAACTGTGGCTGGTTGGCATTGTTGGAATATTCGCCATTGTAGTGTTGTGCAGTTGGCTGTTAACAGCGCGTAGCGTTGCGCAGCTGGAGGTGAGCCGCCAGCAGTGGTGGATGTGGGGGGGAGAGGTGACAGAGTTTTGAGAGCGGACGATCTGGACGTGTGTCCGCCAAAAAGAGTAAATTTGTAATACTGGATATCATATATATATAGAACATTATCAACGTAAATAGATTGTTTGTTCTCTATCAAAATCTTTCATTTGCTGACTATGCCTATCAGTAGTTAGTGCATTCAGTAGTTAGAATCTTTTATTTAGTTGGCAGTATTGGCGCTCGGTGTATTGCAGTAGTTAGAGTAACGACGAATTTTGTGAGGTAACTGATTCGTGAAAGGTATTGGTTATTGTTAGTCAGGGCGATTCATTTATATAGAATTTTGAAAGTCAGATTGAGCTGCGCTAAAAATATTGTGTGTCAGTTTAGTGTTGATCAGAATAAGTAAAGAGAAAAATGTCTGAGTACGTGGACGTTTCAAATGTCGTGTGACGAGGGCCTCCCGGTGGGTAGGCCTCATGGCCTGGTTCAAGTGTTTTGAGGTGACGCCACTACGGCGAATTGCACGTTGCTGAGGATGAAATGATGATGATGAAGAAGACACAAACACCCAGTCCCTGAGCGGACAAAATCTCCAACCCAGTCGCGAATCGAACCCGGGGTCCCCCGGCATGACAACTCATCTACGGCGGCGGAAACGAAAAGAATGAAATATAAATACGTTAAATAAAAAAAACATAAATTGTAGCTGTGAAACAGCCATTTGAAGAAAAATGCTTTCTATTTTTATCTGGACAGCACAGTCCCTGAGGCAAATTAATTAAAATTCGTTCAACTCTACCCGTTGTGTGTAAGAGTTACGGAAGTTCTCCTTGGCTGAAATCCAAATATTGGTAAGTCTCCAACATATTCTCTATGGGGAACAACAATACACGTCTCAAGACCTCTGGGATCTAGCTGAACAGATTCGTACACTGATATAGGCCAACATCAAAAGCAGCTATCTTTGTGTATTAATAGAACGACTGAAACGTCAGAAAAGTATATAGAATGCTCTGAGTGTTTCGGAAGTGCTGTTAAGACAGACTGCAGCTTGTCAAACGCAAGCGTTCTATCTGAGTTCCCCTCATCTAGCGCTTTCTCAGAAAAGATATCTAGTGCCAAAATAGAGGTGTTGAAGCACGTTATAAAGACCGTACGTCGCATTTGGTATTAATCACATCCCCGATTAAATTTTTTGTAAAAGATATGTTCCAGTTTCGTGACTTTTTTAAAGGAAAGTGAATAACAGCATTTAGCATCCTTCCAACCGCGTGTTTTAAACAGTGTTAAATGGCTGGGATATAACCCTACTGCGTTTTGTAATTCTTCTGACCTTCTGTTCAGTAAATATGCTTTCGTTTATGGATTATGTATCGCTTTGGACACTAGAGCAGTATAATCAGTAAAGCCAATGATTCTACCGTTAATAAATTATGTTTCTAGGTAGGCTTTTATTTTCCATACTTTTCGGACACTACGATCGTTGGTCCTTGAAGTACATGCTGTGTGACGTGCCGGCAAGTTTAATAATCTGCTCTCTTCAATCACGGTGAATTATTTTTTTTATTCAAATACCTCACAAAATTAAAAAAGTCATAAAGAACGGTATTTCCGCTTTTTAGTAACGCCCCCTTTGGCGACCGATGACCCGAAAGGCTTGAATAGAAAATGAAATAACGTAGGCTAATAGAAAGGTCAGAGTTCGTTTTACGGGATTTCTATTTATATTGAGCAAACGTGGCTAACACAGGCTTTATCGTCTTCGTACGGATAAAACGAAAACTGTAATGGCCGGAGGAGCGTTGAGCTGACGACATGTCAGCCTCCATACCGCATCCAGTGACGCTATTGACAGAGGAGCGGTCGCTAACAGGGCAGATTGACGGATTTTACGTTTTAACTTTTCAAATGATCTATTTCTCTAAAATAGCATTTCCTTGATGGCACTTTAAATGCGAACTTTTTGGCTAAGCATTTCCCTGTATGTTACTGATATCGAATGCCACAACACGTTTACTAGAACAGAGGTACTAATCATTTAGTTCTACCACCCATTTCAGAGGTTGAAACCTCCATCATCGTGCTGATTTATGTGGATTAATAGGGAATGTAAACACAGAAAGCAGCAAATATCGTGTCTAATTGATTACATTCGATACTTCATCTTTGCTTCCTTCGGTTATTACGTACTGTGGTGGCGCATGTAATGTAATACGATAGGGAAAGGAGTCTGCGGCCACGTAACAAAACATACACATGTCATGTTAACACACATAAACACAACTGATGGTGTAGGTTCAAACCTACGAAACGCGTTGTGGAACTAAATAAATGCTAACTGGAAAAAAATGAAATGGTTGTTTCTTTGATATTAATTAAACAAATTAACATTATTACATTAAATCATTTTATACCTTGTTATTATTATTATTATTATTATTATTATTATTTTAGAAATCCAGGGCATCTTTGGAACACAAGAGGAGGGAGAAATGGCAAGCTGTATCGGAATGGTCGATAATCTTTACCGAGAGTAGCCCACATATTGAGCAACAACAATAAAATCCTGGAGAGGCTTATGCATCAGTCTCTTCCCTCCTCTCGCTTGCCATTACACCGAAGATGTAACATACTTCGAAAATCACCTCGAATCATGAGTATACATTGACACATTCCCAAAACTGAACCCTGGACCCATCCCTTAAATTTTGGTCAAGAGGATGACGAGATTTTGTGGCAAAATGTCTACCTCACCGTGCACCAGCGCACGGTTTACACAAAACGTCATCAGCTTCACGTTCAAAACTGTTCTGTTACAAAGTGTTTGTGTGCCGCTTGTATTCAGAAACCGCATGGCCAGTTGAGCATTAAATTTTCACCTTTGGACGAGCTGACTATCTTTGATATTCAGGCTGATGTTTCACAGAGGCAGTATTTCTAGAATGGTGATTAAGATTTTGATTCTACACTGTGAAAGGTGCTGAGAAGAAGACAAAATCTCGTAGAAATGATAGTATTTTGTGCGTGTAATAGGATGAACACTTGAATAGGCTTGAATAGATGAGCTTTTTCTTGAGACATTGGTTAAATGATTCATTAATTACTCAACCGTCTTGTATGGAGTAGTGTCTCGGTCCCGGGTTCTAAGCCCGTCACCACTTAAATTCTGAAAAAAATCATCAGCAGTGGCGACTGATGACCTCCGGCATAAGACGTCATCACTCATTCTGCAACGGCCGTGACAGATAGTCTGAAGGAGACGATGGACGTTCTGGGCATACTCTTGTTCTTACGACATGAAACTGCCTTAAAGGCGGAAGAATCAGCAGTGATCAACGACATGAGAATGAAGGGGCAGTGCAAACCACTGCAATTAACACACATAATGTATGTGTGGCCTGTAGCCGGCCGGGGTGGCCGAGCGGTTCTAGGCCCTTCAGTCTGGAACCGCGCGACCGCTACGGTCGCAGGTTGGAATCCTGCCTCTGGTATGGATGTCTGTGATTTCCTTACGTTAGTTAGGTTTAAGTACTTCTAGGGGACCTCAAAAGTTAAGTACCATAGTGCTCAGAGCCATTTGAACCATTTGTGGCCTGTAACTTGGGAAATATCGTGTTGATCTCCCCACTGGCTAAAGATTTCGTAATAGTACCACGTTCAGATCACCGGCAGTGGACTAGAAAGAGGAAGGTGAATATAAGAAAAGGATTGAACAGCCAACGAAAGGATAGCGTTCTAAGAATCGGGGTGTAACATTCAGAAGCTTGAAAATGTAAAATCGGAAATGTATAGGCTCGATGCAGATATAATGGGTGTCAGTGAAGAGAAAAAGAAAAAGACAAGGATTTTTGGGTGTACGAGTATAGAGTAATATCAACATTGATAAGCGGGAGTAGGATTTGTTATGAATAAGAAGGTAGGGTAGCGTGTGTGTTACCGTGAACAGTTCAGTGACAGTGGTGCTCTCATCAGAATCGACAGCAAACGAAACACTGACAACAAAACATGCCGACGTCGCAAGCAGATGAGAAGATATAGGAGGATATTCAACAGATAATACGTAAAGGTAGATGAAAATCTAACACTCATGGGGGACTGGAACGCGGTTGCAGAGGAAAGAATAGAAGAAATGGCGCAGGAGAATATAGGCGTGATAGTAGGAATGAGTGAAGAGAAAGACTAACTGAATAGCTAGTAACAGCGAATATACAAGAATCACAAGAGGAGAAGGTACACTTCGAAAAGGCCCGGAGATATGGAAAGATTTCACCTAGATTACTCATTGTCAGGCAAAATTATGGAATCAGACATTGGATTGTAAGCCGTACCCACGAGTACATATAGAGTCAGTCGCCAATTTACAAGTGATGAAGAGTAGTCTGAAGTTAAAGAGATTAAACATGAAGCATAAATGAAGAATGAAGTGGGATACGGAATAACTAAGAAATGTGAAAGTACGCTATAAGTTCCCTACGGCTAAAGATACAGCCATAAGGAAAGATTCAGTAGGAAGTTCAGTTGAAGAGGAATGTGCAACTGTAGGAGGGACAATCACAGAAGTTGGAGAGCAAACCGTCAGTAGAAAGAAGGTAGCTTCGAAGAAACCATGGGTAACAGAAGAAATACTTCAGCTAATCCTTGAGGAATACAAGTCACATAGACGTAGATCACAATTTAGTAATGATGAAGAGCATGTTGATGTTTAAGCGACACGTCAGCAAGAAAGCGTGCGAAAGAAGTGGGGTGCGGAGGTACTAACGAATGAAAAGACGCTCTTGAATTTCTCTAGGGCTGTATACATTGCGATATTAAAGCTCAGTAGGTGAAAATGGAAATCATAGAAATTGGAAATCATAGAAATTAGAAAGAAAAACAAGTACAAGGAAGAAATGTGAAGAAACCATGGGTAACAGAACAGATACTGTATTTAATTGACGAAAGAAGGAACTACAGATTGTTGAGGAAAAAGAAATTCAAAAAACTTAGCAATGATACAAAAAGGAAGGGTAGAGAAGCTTACGCGAAATGTCTACATGAAAAATGTGAAGAATAAGATAAAGACATGATTAAGGAAAAGACGGACTCAGCATACAGAAATGTCCAGAAAACCTGAGGTGAAATTAAAAGTAAGAACGGTAACATTACATGTGCAATTGTGAGCCCAATGCTTAAATGCAAAGACGAGAGTGTGTAGTTGGAAAGAGTGCATTGAAAGCTTCTATTAAGGGAGGACATGTCTGAAGTTATTGAAGAAGAGACAGGTATCGACAAGTAAGAAACAGGCCATCCACGTTTTAGAATCAGGATTTAAAAGAGCTTTGGACGACTTAAAACCAAATAAGGCAGAAGGTTTAGATAACATTCCATGAGAATTTCTAAAATAATTGGGGAACGGGGCGAATTGGCACCGAAACGATTATTGATGTTGATGTGTAGGATGTATGATATGATGGTATAGAATCAGACTTTGGCTAAGCAGCATCCACTCAGTTTCTAAGATAGCAAGAGTCACCATGTGCGAGAATTATCGCATAGTCAGGATAGTAACTTACGAGCTCATGTTTCTGACAATAATGGTATAAAGGAAAAAACAAAAGAAATTCGGGAACCTGTAAGATGCTTATCAATAGGGCTTTAGGAAGGGTAAAGGCACCAGGGAGGTCAGAGATAGTTCCGACGTTGCGCTTGGTAATGGAAACGAGTCTGAAGATAAAACGAGACACGTTTATGGGATTTGTCGACCTTAACAAAGCTTTGGACAACGTAAAATGGTGCAAAATATTCATAATTCTGAATAAAATTTGGAGTAAGCTATAGGAAAAAATGGGTATTTGCAACATGTACAAGAATTAAGAGGGAACAATAACACTGGAAGACCAAGGACATAGGGCTTGGATTAAAAAGTTTGTAAGGCAATGATATTGTCTTCCAATTCTACTGTTCCAGCAAGCGAAGGAAAAATGACGCAAATAAAATACGGATTCAAGAGTGGAACTAAAATTCAAGGCGTAGGGATATAAATGATTCGCCAACTGTCCGAGAAAGTGAAGAAGAATTACAGAATCTGTTGACTGGAATGTATAATCTAATGAGGACAGAATACGGACTGAGAGTCTATCGAAGAAAGGCAAAAGTAATTAGGAGTGACGGAGAATTGGGTATCGCGGAATAGGCAGAAAAGTAAGCCAGCTAGGAGGACTTGAAAAGGAGACTAGCACAGTGAAAAGGGTATTCTTAGTCAATAGAAGTCTAATAGTATGAAACATAGACTTTAGTTTAATGAAAAGATTTCTGAGAATGTACGTTCAACGGGTGTCGAAAATTAAGTGCAACGGTATGGAATTTTTATAATAAATCCTAGCAGAATCACCAAGGAAACTACTCGTAATGTATGGTAAAAAGAAGGGACATAGTGACAGGACGTCTGGTAAGACATCAGGTAATCCTTGCTACTAGATGGATTTGCAGCGGGTAAAAACTGTAGATTAAGGTAGAGATTGGAATACATTCAGCTAATAATTGAGGATGTAAAGCACCATGAGATGAAAAGGCTGGCACAGAAGTAGTTCGTGTCACGCTGCATCAAACCAGTCATAAGGATGATCAATGAAAAAAAAAAAAAACAGAAAAAGGCACATAAACAATAAAAGGTGCATATTTGAAATCTAATAAATTAAATTTTAGATCCATTTTTCCTCTCTTCGATGTTGACGGAGGGTCACATTGTATATGATGGAATACGAGAGGGGAAGAGCTCTGTGACCACTGGAGACAGTGCCACTGGTTATTCAAAGTCGTAACGCGTCACATACATGTCATATTAACCCACAATCTTTCCTGATGATGTAGATTCAAACGTATGAAACGCATTGGGGAACTAAATAAATAGTAACTGAAAACAGTGAAATTACTGTTCCTTAGCTATTATATTATGGAGTTGCGTTGAACACTATTTAATACATGTCAATATAATTATAATAAAACTAGTTTAAGGCACCCGTGGCACATTAGAGGTGGACGGAATGGCTAACTGTATCGCGACGAAGAATCAAGTAGATGTGACCTTAAATAATCTAAACTTAGAGGATCTTACGTACCGAATACCAAGGTCAAAATCATGGATGCGTTTATATGAATGTTATCCCTGCTTCCCAAACTCACTCTCTTTCCCTGATCAAACGCCTAAGACACAATTACCTAGAATGATGGACATGTAGAGACACGTTCCAAGTGTTGAACCCTGCATCAGCGCCTGGTTTTGTCACTGTAGTTTGGTCAATGGTATAAGGAGATTTAGTGGGAAACTACCGCGAAGTTTACACGCAACATCGCCAGCTTAACACTCAACATAGTCAACGGCATTTCGTTACATTGCTTCTTTATTGGTATTGGTTACTTTGTTCTAAGAAGGATCTTCTGTGTAAACATTTTCACAAAATATATACTGAGAATAACTAGTTATCGCAGTATTGAAATAAGCTATTGTTTGGAAATACGAAGTTTTCAGTTGTGAAAGAGGCCTTTTCCTGGCATTTGTGAATGTTATGAAGAATCAGTGCAATAATTTATGGTTGCTAAATTATGACACGTATTTTTTACAGAAGGAAGGAAAAATTGTTATTTGCCTCCAACAAAGCAGATCAGTTTGGGTTTGGGAGAAATGCAGGAATCCACTCATAACTAACCTTTGAATATAAGTTAAGGGGAGACAAACCAACGTTTGTAGCATATGCTGATTCAAAGAAGGCGTTAAAACATTTTGAATGTATTACAGTCCTTGAAATTCTGAAGGTCGCCGGTATAAAATTCAGTGAGTGAAACGTTATCTCAAACTTACACAGAAACCAGACTGCAGTTCTTGTACTGAGGGATATGAACGGCGAGCAGTGGTTGATGGGAGAGTGAAGCAAGTTTACACATGTTTCCAGCTGTTATTGTTTTTCAGTCTGTGCAGTGAATAACCAGTAAAATAAACGAAGCAAAAGTTTAGAAAGGGAGTTAAAGTTCAGGGAGAAGAAATAAAAAGTTTGAGATTTTACAGTGATTCTCTAATCTTGCCAGAGACAGCAGAGGACTTGGAAGAGCAGTTGAATAGAGTCGACAGCGACTTGAAATGATGGAAGATGGCAATCAACAAAAGTAAAAAAAAAAGCGTAATGGTACGTAGTCAAATTAAATCAGGATGAATGAATTAGTTTTAGAAATAAGACACTAAAATTAGTAGACAACGTTTGCTATTTGGGCTGCAAATACCTGATGATCGGTGAAGCGTAAAATGCAGAATGCCAGTAGTTAGCCGTGGCGTGGCAATTCGATTTACCTTTGTGGGAATACCTTCTTTTCCTCATAAAGAGAGTAATCAACTCCTTTTGTTGTGATGGTGGTGGTGGTTAGTGTTTAACGTCCCGTCGACAACGAGGTCATTAGAGACGGAGCGCAAGCTCGGGTGAGGGAAGGATGGGGAAGGAAATCGGCCGTGCCCTTTCAAAGGAACCATCCCGGCATTTGCCTGAAACGATTTAGGGAAATCACGGAAAACCTAAATCAGGATGGCCGGAGACGGGATTGAACCGTCGTACTCTTTTGTTGTGACCAGAGGGTATGATGGAGGGGAGCAGATGCATAGTAATGCTCGCTTCATGAGCGACCACCAGAGAACACCAAGGTTGGTTGGCATTGTTTCAAATGGCGTGAGCTCTTAGTGATGTATGAAATTTAATTCTTTAAGTGGCTCAGAAAGTAATTCATATAATAGAATGATATGTAACTTTTAACTGGTTTCTAACTTTAACAGTGTCTTGCAATTTTATTCAGAATAGTGGTAAGTATGTCACTGTAAGAAATTTTAGCTTGTATCTGCTGTGATTTTCTTAAGTGTATAGTTAATTGTACAGTCAAGGTTTAAATAAGAAGTTGTGATTGAGTTTTCACCTCTAATATTTGTTTGTTTAAGTCCACCGTGAATGTGATCAATTAAAGATGTATTTACGATCCTGTTTATCCTCAAAGAAATTTTACCTATAAAAATTGTGTTTTAAAGTATTATGTATTCATTAACTAATCCAAAATCTCACATCTACATCATCTAGCTGCTGGCTACCACACCTTTCAAATAGTGTCTCTGAAAAGTGGAAAATTTTGTCATCGAATGTAAATTTAAATGTTAGGAAGTTTTTCTTTAAATGTCTTTGCCCCGAATGTAGCCTTACGCTATAGAGCAAAATAGCCACAAACACACCCGACAGAGGAGAATAGAAGCTTTTGCAGTGCTGCAGAATAATGTTGCAGATTGGACAGATAGCTCAAATAACAAATGTGGAAGGACGTTTATGGCATTCTTCACGCAAAAAATCGATTGGTTGAGAGGCCACAGCTGTATCGGGAGCCTATAAGTTATCTGCGAGCAACATACATTTAAACGGAGCTATGCGGGCAGCCAGCTTACTATCAGACGACCCACGAAAAATGCAATGTTCCGATGGCCACCAGAAGGCGGTGCTGGCGCCTCTTGGGGTCGACGACAATATGGATCTTCCCAGAATGAGATTTTCACTCTGCAGCGGAGTGTGCGTTGATATGAAACTTCCTGGCAGATTAAAACTATATGCCGGACCGAGACTCGACCTCGGGACCTTTGAAAGCTCTACCATCTGAGCTACCCAAGCACGACTCACGACCCGTCCTCTCAGCTTTACTCCCTCCAGTACCTCGTCTGCTACCTTCCAAACTTTACAGAAGCTCTCCTGCAGACTTGCAGAACTAACACTCCTGAAAGAAAGGATGTTTCATATCAGCGCACACTCTACTGCAGAATGAAATTCTCATTCTGGAAACATCCCCCAGGTTGTGGCTAAGCCATGTCTCCGCAATTTCCATTCTTTCGGTAGTGCTAGTTCTGCAAGGTCTCCAGGAGAGCTACTGTTAAGTTTGTAAGGTAGGAGACGAGGTACTGGCAGAAGTAAAGCTGTGAGGACGGGGCATGAGTCGTGCTTGAGTAGCTCAGCTGGTAGAGCATTTACCCGCGAAAGGCAAAGGTCCCGAGATCGAGTCTCGGTCTGGCACACAGCTTTAATGTGCCAGGAAGTTTCACCATGGATCTTTGGCACACGTCGGCCACCTGACTGGAAAGACCAGATGTATCCTGGCGTCAGGGCTGTATTAGGGTCAGTGCATGGCCCCTGAGCACCACTGCACTCCGAAGAGGCTTCCTGGGCCAGACGCCAAGTCAGTCGCATTCCATCAGTCAGGGGCTCACTTTGGAGCCCCCCCCCCCCCCCCCCCCAAAGACTACGCTGACAAGAGAAACTCCCAATCCGTCTCACATTTAGTGGTAAGGCAGCCCAGTTGACAGCGCGTCAAAAACTGAACACAGATTAAACACGAAACCAGGAAGAAGGTGTACTGAACTGTGAAAGCAAAGAAAAAGACGAGGGCTGTTCGGAAAGTACGGTGCAATTGGTCGCAAAATGAAAACCACAGCGAAAATCAATAATTCTTTATTCGCAATAGTCAGTCACACTTTTCAGCTACCTCTCTAAATAGTCGCCGCTCCGACTTAGACATTTGTTGCACTAACCTTTCAGTAATCTCTTCACACAAGGTGATTTCAGCCAATTCTCTATGCTGGTCTGCCTTTCGTTGTTGTTCTCCTAGCCAGCGGTTCATGAGAGCAGAGATAAACAACTAAGGCAGCCACGTAAGGGCTGTATTGTGCGTGATCAAACACTTCCCATCGAAAACGCTGCAAGAACGTCTTTATTGACCCCAACTAGTAACCAGCCATCATGGTGAACATCTCCGATAGTATACTAGACTGCAACGTATACAATTCCATGGAAGTATGGCCCAGACAGTCGTTTTCACCGATAACAAGGATGTGGAACGTGCAAGCAGTGTTCTACAGCAACTGTTGATCAGGAAAAGTGTGTTTAATATCCCCACTAGTGGCCGGTTTGATATTGGCTACAGATAGACGTAGACGAGACCTCTCAAAGCCGCGAGTGATTTGTCATGTAGGTTCAACCATTCATAGCTACAAGGATGATCGAATAGTTGTGAGTCAGGCTTGTTTAGCAAGCCGCGTTATGGACTTGCCTAGGTGCTATTTGGATACCGACCCCAAAGTGGACACTGATTCCTGCTTATTGTTACTGTTAGTTATTCCGTATTCATCTTGCTATGAACTTTGCTTTGTTTATAGCTTACAGATTTGTGTCGGAAGTGGACATAAAAGTGTGAGCCTTGTAAATGCTGAGGCTGAAACTGCACAGAATTCGAAGACGCGAACGTTGCTTTTCGCATCGTCGCTTCCAGGCAATTTAGTTCTTTCCTTTAGTATTATAAATCACATGGACCGATAATTATTCTGACAGATTTTATCAAAATAGGTATATCTATGTATGGATACAGATTATTATCGTTCCACGTCATATGGCCTGTTGTAGAATCTTGCTCCATATCCTAAAATTTAACTTAGTACATAATTTTAATGAGAAAATTGTCTCATTTTCTTAGCGAAGACAGTCAGAAATCTGGTTATGTTGGAAAATAACACTGCACAACACAGTTAAAGAGTCACTTTTTTGAAGCTCCGTAATCTGTCTCCCACTGTGACACAGAAGTTTGAAACTTGGTTAGGAGGCACCTGCATGTACGCGTACATCTACATGTACATAGCTACCCCGCAAGCCACCGTAAGGTGCGTGGAGGAGGGTACCCTGTACTACTGCTTGTCATTTCCCCTCCTGTTCCACTCGCAAATAGAGCGACAGAAATACGACTGTCTGTACGCGTCCGTGTGAGCCCTAATTTCTCGTATTTTAGAGGTCCTTAGGCGAAATGTATGTTGGTGGGAGCAGCAATGTTCGGCAGTCAGCTTCAAATGCCGAGTCTCTAAATTTTCTCAGTAGTGTTTCCCGAAAAGAAGGCCACTTTCCCTCCAGGGATTCCAACTTGAGTTTCTGATGCATCTCCGTAACACTTAAGTTTTGTTGGAACCTACCGGTAACAAATCTAGTAGCCACCCTCTGAATTGCTTCGATGTCTTCTTTCAATCCGACCTGGTACGGATCCCAAACACTCGGGCAGTATTCAAGAACAGGTCACACGGCGTCCTACATGCAGTCTACATGCAGTGAACCACTTTTTCCTAAAATTCTGCCAATAAACCGAAGTTTACCATTTTCCTTCCCTATCATAGGTTTCACATGCTCTTTGCAACGTTACGGCCAGATATTTAAACGACTTCACTGTGTCAACCTGGACACTAGTAATTCTGTACCCGAACAACACAGGTTTGTTCTTCCTACTCGTCTACATTAACTTACAATTTTCCACATTTAGGACTAACCGTCATTCGTAACACCAACTGGAAATTGTTTCGTTTTCTTAACTACCCCACTAGACCGGTCAACAGGGAACTGAATGGAAGACTTAGACCCGCAAAGCTATTTTACATAGGACGAGAATTTTCTCGGTTTATCTAACAGTTTTTTTGGAGAGGTCCGACGGTGATAGCCGTTATGTGCTTTGCGCATAGATCTTTTCACAGACGCAGGAAACTGTAATAGCCTTGGCTTGTCGTCGTTTGTTCTGCCTTTATGAACCTAGAGTGCGGCAGCCTCTGCTTTCTCAACACCTTACGAATTTCGTTATTAAACCACGGTGGGTCTTTTTCATCCTTTATTAATTACTAGGCACGTAACTCTTCAGACCACGATTTACAGTCTACTTAAGCTTTACCCATAATTCCTCTGCATCCATATTACTGGTACTAGTGATGCCAATTCAGTGTCTAAGTAAGATGCGAATAACTGCTTGTCTGTTCCATGTTGACTGATTTATTAACTTTCGTAATAATAGTTGCAATTCTGACATCATGATCGCTAATCCCCGTTTCTACACTGACATTGTCAATAAGGTCCAGCCTATTTGAAGCTAAAAGGTCTAAGACATTTCCATTCGGTGTGGGCTGCCGAGATAGCTACTCAAGACAATTTTCAGAAAACGAGTTCAAAAGTATTTCGCATACTGTCTGTCTGTTCCTCCCTCCAATGAATCCATAGCCATCACAGTCTATACTCGGCAGGTTACAGTCTCCTCGAACTAGTATTGCATGATCTACATATTTACGCGCTTTTAACTTTCTTTGAATGACTCTAGAAATACCACAGCGGAATCCGGTGGCCGGTGAAAACATCCAACAATTGACGTAGTTTCACTTAAATCTGTTACATGCGACCAGACGACTTCACTGTCACACTCAACTTCGACCTCAATAAAGTCAATATTTTTGTCAACTGCACTGAAAACTCCCTATTCTAAGGCTTCTAACCTGTCTCTCCGATGTACGTTACACGACTCGCTAAAAGTCTCACAGCTTCCCACTTCGGGTTTCGGCAATCTCTCAGTGCCAAGAATAATTGGAGTGCGAGAACTTTCCTCGAGGGCAGTAAATTCGTGAACTTTTTACGAATACTTTGACAGATTACTGATAAAATTGTGATAGTCGAAGTGTCTTCATTCTGAACACTGTTTGACATCCCTTGCTGTGAATCGACTGGTGAGTGTTCACCAGAGCACCTCAAGGTACCGCCTAGCCTAAAAAGACCTCATGTGCACACCACAAGTACTCTGTTACCCGAGTAGCTGCTTCCTTTCTGCAGTGCACCACTGACCTATCAAGGGGAAACCTACAAATCCCCACACTATAATGCAGGTCCAGAAATCCGCAGCCAGCAAACTTTCTCTGTAACGGTGTAAAAGCGTGGGGCCCTGGAACGTTGCCCTCGGGCTCAGCGACACTTCGAACAGCAAGGTGTCGACACACGCAAAGAAAAAACAACCCTCAAAGATTCAGGTCAAGTATAAGGTGAGCTAAAGATATTATATCGGTACCCAATTTCACAAAAATCCTGCCCCATGCCACCACTGCCGTATCATACGGTGGGAAGATCGTCACAGTCGTGATAAATTTCACACGTTCTGAATCTGCAGCGTATCTTAGAACTGTGACTCTCAGAGTTGAAATAACACGCTTTTATACGGTTGGTCGAGGCTTACATTTCAGACACACCGCTGGTCAGAATCGACAAGAAAAGGCCTCAGTAGGTGACATAAATGGTATCAGTGGAGACACTCCTTTCCCTGTGGCGTTGATTCACATACATTTCGCGGTCGAAAACGACGGTTAGCAACTGCGATGAGCAACAGTCACTTCTGTCACCCCTCACCGTTCACCTGGACAATTGACGCCTTCTCTAAGGACATTGTGGGGTGCAGCTCTTTTGAACGTGGTTTGAACCCTTCGCAGTACATTGAGACCACAATTTTTGCTGTGGTGTACAGGATGGAACCACCTGAGTCCGTTCAGAACCATTCGACGAATTCTGAACATGATCTGAGGCAACAAATCATGGTCATGTTTCTTCATTCCTCCTGTTTCGCGCCTTCTTTGCGTAATCACAGAGGAGGAGGAAGCAACATTACCATGTGCGTGAAGAAAATGCCAAAAATATACCTGTTCACAGCCTTCAACACCTATTCAGATGAGTGACATGCCACTGACGGTCTATCGCCTGCTTGCTGACATGCAGAATCGATGTCGAAAGTGTTGCCTGCCCTCAGGCACCAGAGCAGCAGTAAAGCGCCCTTTCTACTTGGGTTGTCCAGAAAGTAAGTTCCGATCGGTCGTGAAATGGAAACCACAGTGAAAACCAGAAACGTTTTATTTGCAATAGTTAGGTACATCTTACACCTACTTCTCTACATAGTCGCCGCTCCAACTTCGAGTGTTGTCATAGTGTTGCATCAACTTTCCAATATCCTCGTCATAGAAAGCAGCCGCCTGTGCTTTCGGCCAGTTATCTGCACTGGCCTGCGGCAAGTTGTCTGTGGAAAAATTTCGTCTTCATAGTCAGCTGTTCTTGTGGGCAGGGAGCTAACTACGGACTGTATCGTGGATGATCAAAGACTTATCATCGGAAACGCTGCAGGAGCGTCTTAATTGTCCCTGCAGTGTACGGCCGAGAATTGGCACGAAGAAGGTACTGTTCGACAGTTGTGTTATGTGGGCTACATGACACAGGCGAAATCTCTAACCAGGCCCTCATACTTGGAGGGAGACGATATTCCCTATGCATCTTTACGTGCTCACTGTTCTTCAAAACTGAAAAGAGCGACACGACACGATCGACGGACATACTAGAGACACAGCCAACCACATCTGTGTAAAGCTTTACCGGATATTCCCAGTGGTTTCCATTTCACAACCGATTGGATCTTACTTTCTGGACAACCCGGTATACCCGTCTTAACCTGTTAATGAGGGATGCCTTGCGCGGCCCCTCCCGCTGGAGGTTCGAGTCCTCCCTCGGGCATCGGTGTGTGTGTGTGTGTGTGTGTGTGTGTGTGTGTGTGTGTGTGTGTGTTGTTCTAAGCATAAGTTAGTTTAAGTAGGATGTAAGTCTGGAGACCGATGACTTCAGAAGTTTGGTTCGTTAGAAATTCAATCACATATGAACGTTTTTGAAGGATGCTTCCTTCTGCCGCTTGAGGCCAGAACTCTGAATCCATCGGGCATGAGATTCGTGCTCATGGGTAGCCCTGAACTATATTTCTTTGAAGCTAACGCCCTCACAACATTCTTAACCACAGCCTTTGGTTTAACTGCAAGCCGTCCATGTAACCTGACCAATGTTTCAGTTGACAGACACGGTATCGAGCAATCAGTAAAAGAAGATGAACTAAATTAACCAAAACCATTCTTCGGCAGACTACTGTGGCGGAGTGGATGGCTAGATTCTATTTTTAGTCTATTAGGTTTTCTCCTAAAACTTGTTTTTCATTACACAACAAGGGCTTGTAAATTACCAGGGTAGGTAACCCAAGAACAGTAGTAAACCAGTTGCCAGTAGTTTACATTCCACTTGCCCGCATTTCCATCTCTTCAAAGCTAAAAAAACTGAGAGATCGTGTGGAAGTTGCTACTGAGATTGTTTATCCAATGTTACAACAAAGAGCACGTCTATTCAAATATCTTTTGTATTACAAGCAACAACAAAAATTAACATTTCAGCTAAACTGTGTTTTCTTCTCAGCATCTGGTACAGTTAATATTCTAAATCATGCTCACAGTTCTACAAATACTATCTCTATCAAAAATCAGCTTAACATGTCAAAGTCAGTTAGATCGACCGTAAGCGGGAACTTTAGTGCTCTACTGCTCATGAGGGGTTTTGAATATCACCTAAACCAGAACCGTTGGGTCTCATGTTCACGTGATAGTTAAATTTCATGTACTTCGAATCAAGTGACGTCGCAGTCTCTCTCAAGATAAGAGCTTTTCTGCATATCACAAGATTAACAGACTGATACTCACTGACTGCAACATACAGTCCCTCAATTGCTAGGATTATCTCTGTACGAGGGCTGTCCAGAAAGTGAGTGCCGATCGTCCGCGAAATGGGCACTACTGCAGAAATCAAAAAATCTTTTATTTGGAACAGCTACCCTTGCCAGTGCTTTCCGCTGATTCTCTACGCAGGTCTACAGCTCGTTGTCTGTGCCGAAATGTTGTCTTCATAGTCAGCGGTTCGTGCGAGTAGAGATGAAACTCAGGGGGTCAACTGCGGTCTGTATTATGGGTGACCAAGACTTCCCAATGAAAACGCTGTACGAGGATCTTCATTGCCCCTGCAGACTGCAGCTGAGAATTCTCAAGGAGAAGGAACGGCATGACGGTTGTATTACGTGGGCTGCATAGCTTAAGGTGAAAATTTCCATCAGGCCCTCGCATTTGGCGGGAGACAGTATTTTCTATGTACATTAACGTGCTCGCTGTTCGCTGAGGACTGAAAAGAGCGATGTGACGCGATCGACATGCCACTAAACAATACATCTGACTAAAGCTTCATCGGATTTTTACAGTGGTTTCAATTTTCCTACCTATCGGAACTTACTTTCAGGATAGCCCTCTTACATGGCAACCCATCCCGTACTACGATTACTCTACAATCAAATGTGTTTTATTCAAGTCTTTGATCACAATACACATTCCTTCGGGGATGACCGGTTTTAGTCAGTAATGACTATCTTCAGATCTCTTCTACACCATGTCCTAATGTGATAAAGCCGTAACGGCATCGTCAAAACACATAAATAGTCAGCAAAGCATCGTCACGTAGAACTAAAATATGGTGTACAATTGTCCACATCGTCCGCACAGTCATTTTGCAACTGGCGTTACTGTTCAAAACATACTCTGAGTATGTTTCTCTACGCACGTCTACAGCTCGTTGTCTGTGCCAAAATGTTGTCTTCATAGTCAGCGGTTCGTGCTCTGAGTATGTTTTGTACAGTCTCTCTCAACGTCTCCTTTCTCAAGTTTTATTTTGTAATCATGTATCAACACAATGTACTTGCCAGAACGCAGTTATTTAAAGCTTAGAGAGATGTGCTTAGCATAGTTATTTTTCCTTGCATTGCGCTCGGGCAAGGTTTTTCTTTACATGGTTTACATCACTGTTAGGACACAATAAGATTATTTGCAGTCAAACATTGCTTTTGAAAATTATCATTAGGGTCAGTTCGGTTAATGTTTATTTCAGATCTGATTTCTTTTGTCAGACATTCCTACTCTTATAGTGCAGTATCATATGTTCGTGTGCTTAGCATTCTACGTTGGGAATGTTACTTGGTCACTTTGGAACGTAAATTTTCAGGGCATTTCAACTGAATCATTTTGGGCATTTATTAATTCAAAACTGAGTTCGTAAATTTTGCAGAGTTTTTACTGTTAGTTTTGGGTGTTAGTATTCCAAGACACGTACTGTGACGTCATGCTTTGCATTGCAGAATACAGAATTGCAAAGGAACACTTCTTTAGCATAAAAATTTAAGTTTATAATTATTTTCGTAAAATTTAAATGGTGTAGAGTTACACAATTTCAGGTGGATTTGGTAAATCTTTTAATCAGACAGCGTTTACGGAAGCAACCACTTACATTGTTCAATTGACGGAACGTTCATGTTACAATACGCATTCACATGAAAGTTAAGAATAGGAGACCAGCATCCAAAATCAAACAAAATAAAGAAACCGGTTGTAGCATCATCTGTCCAAAAGCCTACTTGAGGGGGAACTGTCGGCAAAACAAACAACTTTGAGGACGGCCTACCATTGGTGACTTCGTTCTCACTTGCCTAACCCCCTCGTTTGTTTCTCCCAGGTTAACATCTCACTGTATCTGTGGTCTGGTACCAAAAGGTATCACGGTTAATGCCCAAATAATGCTTGGCAACTGCGGACACACATCCGTTATGTGTTTTCAAAATAGCCTCTGAGTTCCCAGAAGTCGGATAGACGTCGTGACACATTTCATTTCTGAGAACGTGTTAAACCTCCTGAGTCCAGAGTTCCCTGAGCCGCTATACCCTGGAGCTCACGGCTTCCCAGGGCACAGTACAAAATTTTGCAAACCTCTATCAAGGGAGATATTCTCTTGGCGGCCAAGGTAGCAGATTTCCCACGTGTCCATTTAACCGCAGCGTGACGTATATGGAGCTTAGCTACATCTCCAAACTAAAGCCTCCCTAAATGAGCCGTCACAAGTCTGTAGGCGAGCGAGTGCTGCTTTGAAAGTTTCTGGCAGATTAAAACTGTGCCTGGATGCTCAGCTGGATAGAACATTGCCTGTAAAAGGCCAGAGTGTGAGCTCTAATAGCGGTGTAACAAACGATTTTATTCTGCGAGAAAGTTTCAAAACATAGTCGCATATCAGGTATTTTTAATATTATGAACTCGTTGGGCAGTAACATTTCAGTATACATTAATAACCTAAAGGCTAAAGTTTTGTGGATGGGATCATCCTCTTGTGTCAGTTCCCGTTCAAGTCAGTTCCATGTAATTCTCGCATATTGCTTTCTTCTCAATGTTCTCCAAAGACTTCATTCTGCGCCATCCTCTACCTTTCTTCTCACCATTTGCAATGAACACATTCCCAATAATCTTCTTGTTCCATTTTCCTTAATAATCCTCTCTCTTCGTTAAGACTTTCAGGTTAGTTTTTCTTTCCGTCCAGATCGCTGTTACCACTTTTCCGGCTTCTCTAAATTTCGGAAGTTTCAGATGGATTTCTTTCCAATTTGTCCACATCCGAACTTTCACTTTCACAGAGCACTGTATTGCATTCAAATGAGTTTGCGAAAGATTCTGTGACAGCTACATTCATACATGTACTGTTAAAAAATGTTACTTTTTACTCATAAATGGCGTTTTTTTCACTTCCACTATGATAATACAACCTATATAACAAAACTTTTTCTCTAGATCAATTCTGACTTCATTAATTTTTGTGTTGTTTTTAATTTCTCCAACATTTTCACGTAGAACCATTACTTTCGTTTCCCATTTGCTCATTTTCAATTTCCACAGTTTAAGAATGTCTGATTGAAACTGCTACAGTCTGTTGTTGTTGTTGTTGTGGTCTTCAGTCCTGAGACTGGTTTGATGCAGCTCTCCATGCTGCTCTATCCCGTGCAAGCCTCTTCATCTCCCAGTACTTACTGCAACCTACATCCTTCTGAATCTGCTAATTGTACTCATCTCTTGGTCTCCCTCTAGGATTTTTACCCTCCACACTGCCCTCCAATACTAAACTGGTGATCCCTTGATGCCTCAGAACATGTCCTATCAACTAGTCCCTTCCTCTTGTCAAGTTGTACCACAAACTACTCATTTATTTCTCGGAGCCTTCAACTACCACGATACTATCAGAAAATCTGATACAATGTACGCTCATGTTCAGGAAAAACAGAACACCTTGAACGACTAGAGGCAGTACGTTCGTATTCACAGGACATTACTACGTTCTGCAGAAATGATTAGAATTTCAGTGAGCTCGGTTCAGCATGTTTCCTGTTGCCTTTTACGTACAAGGACCGCCAAGGGCCCTGGTACTTTGTTCCACGCGTGATGGCATCGACGCGTAAAAGGATCGAAGGTTGTCCTGCGGTATAGCCATCGATGCTGCATTTGGCTGGTTCCAGAGTTCATCTGTGGCAGTGATTCACAGGACGGAACCCATTGTTTGTCCATATCCCACACATTTTCGGCTGGCGACAGGTCTGATGATATGGCGGGCCAGGACAAAATGCTGACATCCTTTGACACCAAGAAGGCACGTGTTAGTGCAGCAACATGTGGTCGTGAACTGCCTTGCCTAAAAGTGACATCTGGTATGCTGTGCAGAAAGGATATGGCTACGGGTCGCAGGATTCCATTCACATAGGTCACACTGCAAACGCACCAATTGTCAATTGTGGCTCTACCCAACAGAGCCCCACAGCATAAGACCTTGAATTGGTGCCGTATGTCCTGTGCGAATGAAATCACTGTGATTCCGCTCCCCCTGTCTGCGGAGAGCATACATTCGACCATGATTTTCAAACAAATGGGACCTGGATTCGTTCAAAAGCACTATCTGATGCCATCCTTGTCCCTAGTGACGTCGTTAAGAAACATCATTGCCGTCTAGCATGTTTCTTCACAGTCGCCAAAGGTAGACGGAAAAGTTGACGACGCGCACGTAACCTACGCCGTAACAAACGCCGACGAACTGTCACCCCACACAGTGTACGATGTGTTACACTGTTACACCATAGCCGAGGTCTATGCAGATCTGTCCTAAAACGCCATTCGGATAAGGTGTCGATCTTTTCGGGGGATGGGCTGGATGGTGTGACCTAACTCATCTCGTCGTGTTGTCCTGTCTTCCGTGAATTATTCTTCGCATACCCGTTGCCCCGGCGTTACACTTTGTCCCACACGAGTAGCTGTTTCCCGGATGGATGCATCACACTCTGTAACGCCAATTACGCGCCCTCTTTAGAACTCACTGACTTGACGGCACGGTTCGCTCATACGTCTGCGAGGCATCCTGCACGACTGTTCAAGTCACACTGATCCATTAACTTCCGTTGTTAGCAACAAAGGGAGCCCTATGCACATTTTACCGGCACATGGTGTTCTACTGCGATATCGATGTTGACCCTGAGTCCGAGGGCCGACGTGGATGAAAAGCTGTCCATTTCTGCAGACCATACAAATATGCATGTCCTGTGAACATGAACGTCCTGTCTCTTGCCGTTCAAGGTGTTGTTTCGCTCTGTCTTCTCCTTCACGACCTGGATAGCTTCCCTACTGAACACGTTAAATAAATGCGGAGAGAGGGACCACCATTGTCGAACTTATTTTCTAACTCGGTCTTCTCTTCTACCTCATTGACATTTATTGTTGTGGCTTTGATTCTGCTACAGCTAAGTATGCGTCTATTCTTCCAGCCCTGGCCTATTTTCCTCATAGTTCTAAAGACTGGTACCCATTTCACATTTTCAAATCTTTTTCTAAGGCACTTAAGCTGTCTCCTGTTCATTCCATTCTCCTCCCAAATAGAATGTGGAAGGCCAAAATTGCTCTTCTTGCTCCTGTGCCCTCTAAATACGAACTGATAATCTCCAGTATACTTACCTACGCCGGCCGGAGTGGCCGAGCGGATCTAGGCGCTACAATCTGGAACCGCGCGACTGCTACGGTCGCAGGTACGAATCCAGCCTTGGACATGGATGTGTGTGATGTCCTTAGCTAGTTAGTTTTAACTAGTTCTAAGTTCTAGGGGACTGATGACCACAGAAGTTAAGTCCCATAGTGCTCAGAGCCATTTGAACCACTTTGAACTTACGTAATTTTCCTTTCATTCTACTTAAAGAGTATTTTAAAGGCTTGTGATAACATTAACACGGTTCTAAAACTGCTGCAGTGAACTATCTTTCCTGTTTTAGGTACGGTAATGGTTCTGCACTGTGTGGTGTCTTCTAGCATAGAGCATCTTGAAATCTGAAATGTGGAGATTGCGATAGCTGCCACCGACCTCAGAAGGCACTGACAAATTTATACATTGTTTGACAGTGAGCGTCAAGGTTAAAAAAATTTCCACTTAAATAATAGTGCAGAACATTTTCCATATTGAAGACAAAATCCTCTTTTCCGCGTATACCTGGTAGTGTGTTGTGTGTATTGCATGCCCAAGATTACTTTTTACCAAAGAGCTAATTTGTGCGAGAAACACACCTTCCCTTTAAATGCAGATTCTAAGTGCCTCAATTCCCTTGGAAGACGCTCGCCGGCCGGGGTGGTCGAGAGGTTGTAGGCGATACAGTCTAGAATCGCGTGACCGCTACGGTCGCAGGTTCGAATCCTGCCTCGGGCGTGATTGTGTGTGATGTCCTTAGGCTAGTTAGGTTTAAGTAGTTCTAAGTTCTAGGGGACTGATGACCTCAGAACGTAAGTCCCATAGTGCTTAGAACCATTTGAAGACGCTTCCTACAACACACAATTGTGTAGTGTGTTACTGGTGGAAAGATAACCACAGTCTTGGGTGACACACACGTACACCTGAAAATACAGGTCACTATGAGTGAGCTACCGGTAAAATATATGCGCTAATATCACTTCTGAATTTCTGGGACTTTATAAAAGACAAAGAGCTCTCCTTTCATAATAACGAGGTAAATTAAGCATGCCTGTCAACTGGTTTAAGATTTCGCATGAACAGTAACATTATCTCTTATTCACGAGACCAGTTTACAGAAGTATCATCTGCGCAGGTTCAAAAAACGCTTGTTTTTAGCCTTGCATCCAAAATAGTCTAAAATGTTTGCCGTCATGGGAGAAGGGACAACACCTTCAGTTTGTAGAAAAATTACATTTTTGAGGCTTCAGAGATCACGATGCATCTATAGTAAAAGACGTATAAACGTCTCAGAACGATCTCCGCCAGCTGTCGAGTTAACGTTTACCCTAAATACGCATATGATAAAGTTCCTGCCGCAGTACATATAAGATTAAGAATCGCTGAGAGTCAACAATGAACTATTTGTATTTTTTGCATGGAATTCTTAAGTACCAGCCTTTATTTGCTAGGTTCCCTTATGTATAATGTCGTACAAAATATAGACGTTGTCCCATACTTTCTGTAACTAAACTTATTATGTGACACTAGACTGTAGAGATTGTACCATATTCTTCTGGTGTATGATAACTGATCCTGTTGTCACAGATATTTATCACTCGACGACAGTGCCAAACACGACAGGGATTGACGACGAGGCAATCATCTTGTCGCTACAATTGCACAATGAAATTCTTTTTGTGGGGGGTGAGCCTATATGACTCTATTGTGTCCACTGCTATTTGATTTCGGGATTGAAGAACGGATCAACATCTCTCCCATTGTGGCAGCTGATGAAATCGGAGCAGTCTTCAGAAGCCTCGCGCCTGACGCTTTGTGATATGTTGATCTGCACAGGCAGCGCGCGGTGCGCGGAACAATATTGCTCTCGGGCGCTTCAGTTTGCTATGTTCTGAGTAGGACACGTGTAATTACATTTTCTGCTGATATACGAAGTTTTCATGCTTTGTCACGTACTCCTCAATAGCGAAAATGCATACAAAATTTGTGAAAAATATCGAGAAGTATAGTTTTACGTGACAAGCGTAATTAAAAATGACGACTGATTTTTGGCTTAGTAACGGTAAATCTTGCACTATTTTTCTATAAAGAATCGTTGAATAATTTTTAATGTAACACTAAAAGGTAAACGTTATCGTTAGGACAGAAAAAACCTTTTTCGTGATGACTTTTGAATGAAAATGAATTAATGCTATAGAAATGAAAGCTTTATGATGCTGGTAACAAACCTCTTAATTACATAGTAGGCACCAACAGTATTTTTCTGGTAATTCACTTTTGCGACTTTACAGGGTCGAATTAATAGACGTAGTTAATTCAATAACAACCAAATGCAGCCGAAGTATACAATGTACAGGAAGTGGACAAATATATGGACATACAACAAAGACTACAATTTACCGTGTCTAGTAGGATTGCTGATTTTTTAAAAAATATAAACCCATAAATCGATATTTAACAGAATATAAATTTAGTCTCTCAATATATCGAGAAAAAGTATCGATATATCGACGGGAAATGTACCGAAGTGTCTGCCTTTAAAAATAAAGGCTTCACACGTTTTAGAGCTGTATATTTAAGTAGTGATTTATTATTAAATGTTCTGTACATCAGCTAGGTAGTTGCCTGTTTATCCCCGAATTGGAAGGAAAACGATGCACGTTGACGCTAGGCGATAACCACTTGACTAACAATGGTTGCTGTGGCACAATAAAAAGTGTCCGATGGGTCCGTCGCTCGGTTTCGTCACATGTCGGATTTTCTGATTTTTCTGGAACACTTCATTGTAGACTTCTCTGTTTTTTCATTTACGCCAGCAAACCAGCAGACTTAGTGTCAAAACTGCGTGGTGACGATAAACATTGTAATTTCTGCTGACAAACGCCGATTACGTCAACATTTCCCCTCACACGTCTCCGCACAACGTTAAGACCAATTTTTCATTCAGATTTTTGTTCATCATTCTTCGAAAACTGTTTCTGAAGAATGTCAATGTGAACCATTAACACACTAGTTGGGTTAAAAAAATTGTAACGCAACTCGTGTGCTATTCCTTCTAATTGGAAATCTTGTTATACCATTCACACCATCCGCTCCCCCCCCCCCCCCCCCCCCCCCCTCCAGTTGCACTAGTTGCAATCTTACCACTTCTTTTGTGCCAAATACACTCCTGGAAATTGAAATAAGAACACCGTGAATTCATTGTCCCAGGAAGGGGAAACTTTATTGACACATTCCTGGGGTCAGATACATCACATGATCACACTGACAGAACCACAGGCACATAGACACAGGCAACAGAGCATGCACAATGTTGGCACTAGTACAGTGTATATCCACCTTTCGCAGCAATGCAGGCTGCTATTCTCCCATGGAGACGATCGTAGAGATGCTGGATGTAGTCCTGTGGAACGGCTTGCCATGCCATTTCCACCTGGCGCCTCAGTTGAACCAGCGTTCGTGCTGGACGTGCAGACCGCGTGAGACGACGCTTCATCCAGTCCCAAACATGCTCAATGGGGGACAGATCCGGAGATCTTGCTGGCCAGGGTAGTTGACTTACACCTTCTAGAGCACGTTGGGTGGCACGGGATACATGCGGACGTGCATTGTCCTGTTGGAACAGCAAGTTCCCTTGCCGGTCTAGGAATGGTAGGACGATGGGTTCGATGACGGTTTGGATGTATCGTGCACTATTCAGTGTCCCCTCGACGATCACCAGAGGTGTACGGCATATCGCTGCCCACACCATGATGCCGGGTGTTGGCCCTGTGTGCCTCGGTCGTATGCAGTCCTGATTGTGGCGCTCACCTGCACGGCGCCAAAGACGCATACGACCATCATTGGCACCAGGGCAGAAGCGACTCTCATCGCTGAAGACGACACGTCTCCATTCGTCCCTCCATTCACGCCTGTCGCGACACCACTGGAGGCGAGCTGCACGATGTTGGGGCGTGAGCGGAAGACGGCCTAACGGTGTGCGGGACCGTAGCCCAGCTTCATGGAGACGGTTGCGAATGGTCCTCGCCGATACCCCAGGAGCAACAGTGTCCCTAATTTGCTGGGAAGTGGCGGTGCGGTCCCCTACGGCACTGCGTAGGATCCTACGGTCTTGGCGTGCATCCGTGCGTCGCTGCGGTCCGGTCCCAGGTCGACGGGCACGTGCACCTTCCGCCGACCACTGGCGACAACATCGATGTACTGTGGAGACCTCACGCCCCACGTGTTGAGCAATTCAGCGGTACGTCCACCCGGCCTCCCGCATGCCCACTGTACGCCCTCGCTCAAAGTCCGTCAACTGCACATACGGTTCACGTCCACGCTGTCGTGGCATGCTACCAGTGTTAAAGAGTGCGATGGAGCTCCGTATGCCACGGCAAACTGGCTGACACTGACGGCGACGGTGCACAAATGCTGCGCAGCTAGCGCCATTCGACGGCCAACACCGCGGTTCCTGGTGTGTCCGCTGTGCCGTGCGTGTGATCATTGCTTGTACAGCCCTCTCGCAGTGTCCGGAGCAAGTATGGTGGGTCTGACACACCGGTGTCAATGTGTTCTTTTTTCCATTTCCAGGAGTGTATAATTGATTCACACAGGCAAAGAGAAATATTGGACGTGATGAAAGCTCAAAATTATTAAGACTCCTCCACACAGTGAAAGTTAAATTATGTCCTACTACAATTTCAAAAGAACAACTTCAAACATTTACCGAACATTGCAAAAAAATAATGCAAAATAAAAATATGGGCACTCGATATTGTCTTTTTGATATCGATATATCTCGGGAAAATATCGCCGATCTTTATATCTGTAGTGACTTTCGCGGCTATCGTCCTATTCTTTTTCGTCATATTTATCTTCAGTGACTGCCTATCGCTATTATCCATCGCACACTTTCGTTTACGTTATGGCTTAGCAGATGGCGTTTGTCAGCTTTCTGTCTGCAATAGAAATCTTCGGTACACTGCCTCTTGAAACACGAAACACTTCGTTTAGCATGGTCACGTAAGCACCCACCTTACCACCACGAGCGACTGGCGAACGTTGAAATTCACTTAGCTCCGACTCAATGCCATTCAATACTACATAACACTCTTCTGACCACGACTGACAACGTATTGAGGAAACTGCATAGGCGTCGTTCATGGTGAAACACAACAGCGCATTATGCATCTTGGCTTGCATTCCATTTACGTTCAAGCACGCATTATGGGCAGTATTTACACCCTTCTTTCCAACTCCTATACTTCCGTCCCCCTGTGCTACTGTCTAGAAGCACATCGAGAATGAAGACAATAATGATTAAAAAAAAATTCCTGTGGAAGAGGAAAAATGATAACTCAGTGAAAGTTGGAGAACGGGCAAATGTTGCCAGAGAATTTCAAGTTATATGTTTAGTGAAGATGGTTACAGCAGGAGTGTGAAGCCAGCATCTTTTGCCACGGTGCCTGTGGTGATCTGAAAGACTGGGGGTTTGCGTACATGAGGTTAACTACGGAATAGATTGTGGTTGGTTGGCTACCAGGCACTACCGACGTTAGACGTGAATGTGGCAGCAAGGCACACCCTTAGATTTTATTGACATGGGAGAAATATTCACCAATGTAAATTGGTGCCAGATGTATGAAATCATCGCAGAGAAACAGATATAAGCTAAAGGTAAAATCGGGAGATATACAATATAACAAGGACAAAAAGAATAACTACAGCAAGAGATCAGAAAAGAAGAGGCCGAACTGGAAGCGGAGTAAGGCAAGAACAAACGTACATCGAAGGAAGAGTGATGGAAATAAAAAATAGTTCAGTAAGCATTTAACCGTAACCATGAGGGAACAATAAGAATAGAAGTTCTCGGACTGAAAAGGGTGTAATTCATGTACAGCTAAACTTGCGTGTATGAAAGGCAATCAAGGATACATAATAAAGGTTAACGTGAGACAAAATTCGACGGTACCGGATATTAATGACGGCGTTACTGTTTCCCATGAGAGAGAGGAAGAATAATAGCGAACAGTCATCTGAGCTCAGAATATGGATTCAGAGTTAAATGCCACTTTTCGCATCTTCCAGATAGCTAGTCTAAATCATTTTGTAATATGTATTGATCCTCTGAACTATTCAGTATGAACCACAGATCAGTTGAAAATCCACAGTGTCTAAAAGACGTGGCTAAATAACGATTTTGGTCCATAAATAGGTTGTCCAGATTTTTAAAGAATCACATCACTGGCCCATGTTTTATTAACAGGACACAACAGCCACAAGTAATCCCATTTCCTAACAGATGCGCTGCCACAGTTATTGGAAGACAGTCCACTGAACATAAGACAATCCATGCGGCACCAGTGCGAAGGAGTTCCCGTCCTTTCTGCACAGAAAATGTTAACCTACTTCACAGATAATTCGGAGATCGTTGGATGAGTCATATTGGACGTAAAATGGGCAGCATGCTGGCCAGAATTAATCACTTTATACTTTTATCTGTCGGAAAGATTGAAACAGGTCTAAAAGGAAACACTGGCTACTCCTTAAGACATTAAATATCATATAACACGGTGTGCGCAACTTGAAGTTTGGCTGTTTCGTGTGGAACTTTCATTACACAGTAAATTTGCGTATTAGTTGACGCAGGTTTATTGGAAAGATGCCATTCGGCACGTAGCTATCGATTATTGTTGCCAACATAATTCGTCTTTGGAACAGGCTATGAGGTGTTATGGAAGAAATTAATTGAGTTCCAGTTTAGCGGGCCAATCAGGTCCCTGGCGGCCTCGCGGCCGAGTTTGGGTAGCAAGTTTGAAGAGGCTTGAAGTTGAGGCGTGCTTAGCTTGAGGTCTTCTTTGGTAGTCTGACAGAATGACTAGCTGTTTGGAGCTGTACGATGCGGTAAGTTGCATTCAGGTTGTGTGCTAGATAAGAACGGTGCGATGTTCTCGTAGTTGTTACGTCACGGTATCTTTGTAGGAATACTAAGGAACAGTAGCTTATTAAATCTCCTGCTCGAGCATATCTTGCGTAGCTCGGTATCAAATCTAAAGTCCACTCCTTTCTTTCCAGGCATCGCAACTAACCATATATACTTCCGAAGACTGGTAAAACCATTATTTAGACACGTTCGTTTCTGCTCCAGAAGTCCAATTGTGGACACT
Organism: Schistocerca gregaria; assembly: GCF_023897955.1. NCBI lineage: Eukaryota > Metazoa > Arthropoda > Insecta > Orthoptera > Acrididae > Schistocerca > Schistocerca gregaria. Next base: position 255,358,002 of record NC_064925.1, read on the forward strand.
CAATAGTATTTGAACTTCAAAAATTATCTTCGAATGTAATTACTTAATTCGACTTAGTGATTATTTTTATCCGTTGATTTTTTGTTTTTTTACTATGTCAACCAAGGATCACTGTTAACCGCAAGTTTGTCTCTGGGTAGAGTATTAACAATTGTAACACGTTAAAAATTCTCATATACAGTAAACTACTATTTCTGAAATTTTTTATCACTTTGCTCATTTTCTCAATAACCATTTTTACTGATATTCTCTGTAATGTCATCATGCCTTAAAATATTTTGATATTCACAGATTAAAAAATGTTTACCTGATATCGCTTCGTAACAGATTTTAAACCTTTACTCAGTAAAATTGCATATACTGAGTATTTTTAAAAACATCTTTGGGCAAATATATTGGATTCAGCATTTTCCATGGTAATTAATCACACTTTATCTTCTTTGCGGAAGCACTGTCAGTTTTTTTTTATGTTAATTCCATTGGGAACCGTATGCACCACGACCGTATTGCAGTCAATATATCTTGTATAAACGGCAGCATTGGTCGTAAAGATTGAATTCCTTTATTTTACAGCTCGATTCCGATAAGGAGCGACAAGATTAGCATAATTTGTACTGAAGTTGGTCGCACAGTGATCTAAATCGATCAATAAAATAAGGATTTCAATGTTTACGATCGATTCTGCCATTTATCCAAAATACATTGTCTAACAGTTTTATTACTGAACTAAGTATATACTACTGCCACCTACGGAACACGACTGCTCCCTTAGCGCAGTGGTCACCGTGTCTAGGGCAGTCCAGCGTGCTCAGATTCGATACCAGGTCGGGTTGGATATTTTCTCCGCTCGCGGACTGGGTATTGTTTGTCCTTATCATCATTTTATCATCATCGACTTTGTGAGTCCTTACAGTGCCGCAAACGAATATCAGCTGCATAAAGGTGGCATTGTGAACCTCTTTATTTACGCATAGCTATTAACAGGAGCATATTTATTATTGCAAAACTTAGACAAATTAGTTTTATAACATAACTATGTCGCAGATTGTTATGTAGTGGTAAATTCCCATGTCGACGAAAGCCTAATCGAAGGCCGTCGTCAGCTGACAACTTTTATGGAATAGCGTCAAGGAGGGCACAGTGGCCAGCCAGAGGCCAGAATAAACACCCTGAATAAACCTTCTTTCCTTCCGTTTTTATTGGTATTTATGTGAACATATTGAATGTATTTATAATATTGAAGCACAGTGAATAATATGATTAATGATTAATAATAAATGTTATAATTAGCCTACAATAATAAATAATACTATTAATAATTATTATTTTCGATGGACACAATCGTAAATGAGAATGATTCATAAGATCCATATATTACACAGAGAGCATAATAAGAAAAATATATTTGGTAGATGTCAGTCTGTTTTTCAGGCAGTGAAGGGTAGCATAGCTTTCACGACTATTAACCACCTGTCATGTTCCCAGGCGTACATTCAACATAACAGTTTTGAAGAAAAATTTACGTAATACCAATAAGAAAAATTATTTGGTGGATTTTAGTCTGTTTTTACCCGAAACAAAGAACAAAAGAATTCCGACCCTCTCCTGTCGTTGTAGACAAGATTATTCAGCATGACAGCTAAAGACCAGAGACGCGCGGCGTTTTAACTGGTCGAGAGGAATAACCTCTCCCACAGTTTTAATGAAGACAGCATAATGGTAATGGCTGGAAAGGGGTTGATTCTGGTTTCCGTCATTGTGGTTCGCAGGATGTGCAGTTTCGGCCCACAATCAATACGAGACTATTGGCTAGGACGAAAATTAATATTCGTGCTTAAATTTTTTAATTCCCTTATTTTACTTTTTCTCGGTAGCAACAATAAAAATTTCTTCGAAAAAATGATAATTCTATATAATTAATTCCTCACTTTCAACATGTTGTGAATATGTTTTTCTCTCGTTATACCTTTTCATAGTTAAAACTGGTTCTCTTAATTTATTTATTCCTTTTCAGCTATGTGGCTATTAGCCCTACATGGTCGCACACAGTGTTCACTTGGCTTCTTGACTAACTGGGCACTTTTCTTTTGTGTACGAAAATGAGAAAAAGTCAAACAAGTGGGAAGATGGTCTGACTGTACAATTTGTGATTTCGGAGTTTCTATTTCGGGTGCACCATATCTGCACCAAATCTCCACATCTTCGGATGCCGTTTATGCCCATCCTCCCGTTACGACTTACATTTATGTTATAAGTGTGGGAAAGAGTCCGCAGCTCGTGGTCGTGCGGTAGCGTTCTCGCTTCCCACGCCCGGGTTCCCGGGCTCAATTCCCGGCGGGGTCAGGGATTTTCTCTGCCTCGTGATAACTAGGTGTTGTGTGCTGTCCTTTTGTTAGTTAGGTTTAGTAGTTCTAAGTTCTAGGGGACTGATGACCACAGATATTATGTCCCGTAGTGTTCAGAGCCATTTTGTGGGAAAGAAAACAAAATGTCATTGGGTGAGGGCACGTGACACCTGGACTTAGTGATTCGTCCGTTGGATACGGACAATAACCTTGGCAGCCTGTAAGCATAATTTGGTTTGATGGCTATCATAAAAAATATTACGGGTGCAGCGAGGGACAGCAGGTGTGTCGATTGTTTAAAGGGTCGCGGTTTCTGGTAGAAACGTGCCTGGGAGCTTGCAATTTTCAAAAGGTGTTTAGAGATACCGAAAACGCTTCATTTGAATGTAGCAGTTAAGACATGTTAACATAGATGTTACTTGAACACAATATGCTGAAGTTCATTTTGTGAGCTAAGCATGAAATCTAAAAGTCTTCTTCTGCATTTTGAATTTAAGATGATTAAATAACTATTACCGTTCACAACATTCCCTTAGAACTTTTTTTTTTAAAAAAAGTACATCATATAAATTGGTTCTGTCACTGGTGATGCATTGATGAAGACGTTATCGGAAGCTCCTCATTACGTTCTCAGTAATCTCTTGAGTAATGCACTCTACCGTTCCTCTAACAGCAGCTTTCAACTCATCAGTGTTGTGGAGTCGTCGTGAAAAATAATTGTTCTTGAAATGACTTCACAGAAGAAAATCTAGGGCTGGAAGATTAGATGGTCTCGCCGGCAACAGGATATCACCCAATCGCGAGAGATAATCGATCTGTTTAGTGGCAGTTCAGTGTAGTCGTTGAATTAAGGTCAGTGCACGTTGTAGCGCCATCTTGCTGAAACCATATGGCTGTGGAATGAATAAATGGTTAATAATCGCCGAATACCGTTGGGAACTGACATTAAATGGCCTACCGTTGTGAAGTTAAAAAACTATGGCCCAAAGATTCCAATGAACTGTCCAATGGCCCAGCATAGCATCACTTTTAGGCTACCTTGAGCCTTTACGTGAATCCGCTGTGGTATGCACCCGAGTAATATCGCAAGATTTTATTTATTAAAGACTCGTTCAGGAAGAACGTTTGCCTAATCAGGCATCATAACTTTAGTCTAAAATGTGTTGGTTGCTTTGGGGAGGGGACCAAACAGAGAAGTCATCGGTCCCATCGGAATAGGGACGGAAATCGGACGTGCTCTTTTAAAGGAACCATACCGGCATTTGGCTGAAGCGATTTACGGAAAGCGCTGAAAACTTAAATCAGGATGGCAGGCCGTGGGTTTGAACCGTTGTCCTCCCCAATGCTAGTCCACTGTCTATCAAATGGGCCGCCTCGCTCGGTCTAAGCGTTTTAACCTCGTCAGTTCTCTCCAGTAATGTTGTGCAGAAATAGACTTTCCCTTGGTGGGTGGACTGGTTGGGGGCAGACTCAGCCTCGTGATGCCAATTGAGCTACTTGACCGAATAATGGCGGCTCCACTGTCTGACCACATGCGCCTCCATACCGTATCCGCATGGCGCCACAAGGCAGAGGATCACCAGTCGGCCAGCAGACACCCCTTGCACCTTCAAAGCCTGTCGAGGAGCTCGTAAAAAGTAAAAATGTTACGTAGAAATTGGTCCTCCTCATTTATCTCCCGGCCGTAATTGTTGGGCCACTTGCGGCTTATAAGGATGAATATTTAAATCCTGCTTCACAATACTCTGCAAAGAGGTGGGATTTATAATGTTCTGGAATGACGCAGGACGACACGTAGCTGTGGGTTTTGTTGCAAAGCTGCGCGAACTCGTCGTATGCTTTCTAGCGGTCGAATTGTCATTCCACGTCTTAATGCTTCACGCTGATTACAGCACACTGCACTCATGTTCGAAAGGACGACGGTTCAAACCCGCGTCCGGCCATACAGACCTACGTTCTCTGTGGTTTCCCTAAATCGCTCTAGATAAATGCCGATATAGTTCCTTTCAAAGTGCACGACCGAATCCCTTCCCCACACTTCAAACACTTCGAGCGTGTGCTCCGTCACTAACGACTACGATGTTGACGAGAAGTCGAAAGTTAATAATTCTCTCTGCTTTCAGCTGGATACTGCCGTTTTCGTCAAAAGCGCTTTTCGCATGACAGAACTCTTCCACTATCGTAAGATGTACTACACTGTACAACAGAATTAAAGGATCACTTTTCCAAACCACCTAAATGTCCGACACTGCGACACTTAAGTTTGAAAACTGGCTAAAAGTCGCTTACTGGAAAAGTGTGGCACCCTGCCACGTCAACGTCGGGGTCATCTACGCTTCAAACAGCGACGTGACGACACATACGGAGGAAAGACCAGAGCTTGGAAGTTCACTTGATGTGTAAAGTAGGTTAATGATGTGACATAGGCACCAAATTTCACCAAATGTTCGCCCCACTTCACCGTGGAGGTTTCACACAATGGGGTGGTCGTCACAGCCCCTCTTACCTACATTTCACCCTTCATTCGACGTCTCAGCAATGGAGGTCAGAACCGCGATGTCTAGCGTTGAAATTAAGCGGTTTTTCGTGTGACCGAGGAAAAAATTTCAAACAACGGCTGTCCAGAATCGACAACCAAAAATGTCATGGGGGTGGCATAACGGGTGTCAATGAAATCACCCGTTTCCTTGGGGCGTTGATCCCCACACGTTTCGTGGTCGAAATCTGTAGTTTGTAGTGCGGTGACCAATAGAAAGAAATTATTAACAATTTTTCATGGAGATGGGCTCTCCCTGGCACGTCAACGCTTATTTAAGGACACAGCGGGCTAGCAACCCCATTGAACTTGATCTCACCCCTTTTGAGTGCTGTGCGACCGCAATTTTCGCTCTTGTGTGCAGGGTGTAACAACCAGCGACCGTTCACAGACATCCCCTTTAAGGACCCCAATTTGGCAAAACACTCCGCGGCATCTGCCCACATTTATTGAGAATTCTAAAAACATGCCTTTACAGAGAAGACAAAGGTGCCTGGCGTTAGGCAGATAGTTGATACACCACCGACGAGTAATCACCTGGTTTCCTTCGTAAAGGCATACATTTTTCAAATGTGTGTGCTCGGTGGGCGGGGGGGAGTCAGGGGGGAGGAGGCGGGGGGAGTGCCACCGAAGGTTTCGCTGGTGGACGGGGAGGGGGTGGCCTTAGAGGGACCCTTTGCAGTTTTATTCACGCATGTGCCAGTGATGTTGCACCTCTCCGTGATCACACCAAAGTAGGGCGTGAAATAGGAACACTGAGAAAGTGCAAACACCCTTTGGTGCTTCGGATTATATTTACATTTCGTCGAATGGCTTTTAACAGTCGCTAATCGGTCCACTCCGTACACCTGAGACAAAATTGCGGTCGCACTACGCTGAAAAGCGGTGAGAGCTAGTTCAGTGGGGTTGTCATCCCCGATATCCATAGAGAATGGTTGAAACGTCAGAGACATGTCAGCCGTATGATAGATTGTCAAGAACATCTTCCTGTTGATCACTGAACTACGTACTATCGTTTTTAACTGCTAAACGTGTCTGAATCAAAGTTTCAACGAAGAGGATGGTTGCTTTGACGCCCTTTATGCTACTCCCTGAGCCGGCCGCAGTGGCCTAGCGGTTCCACGCGCTTCAGTCCGGAACCGCTCGACTGCTACGGTCGCATGTTCGAATCCTGACTCGGGCCTGGATGTGTGTGATGTCCTTAGGTTAGTTAGGTTTAAGTAGTTCTAAGTCTAGGGGACTGATGACCTCCGCTGTTAGGTCCCATAGTGCTCAGAGCCATTTTTTGCTACTCTCTGGAGCCACTTCGAGTTGATTCTGAGCGGCAGTGTGTCTGAAATGTTTTATTCGACCACTCAGAAGAAAACTGGGCTTCGCAGTTCTGACCGCCATCGTTGATGTTTCAAAATAAGGGGTGAAATGTAACTAAGAGGTGCTGGGACGACCTTCTCTTCGTCTGACACATCGTCAATGGCGTTGGACAGAACTGAAATCTGATGCCAATGTGACATCATTAATCAATTTACACGTCACATGAACTTTTATTCGCAATTGTCGACACCTTGCTTGCCGTCAAGTCAGAGGGTGACGTCACAGCGCGGCACGCCTTTAGACAATTTTAGAGGAAGGCTTAGGCACGAGTGAGCCAGATTTCAGACTTATGCAATGGTGTACGATGCAGGGGTTTCGGAAACATCATTATGTTGTGCATTGTATATCCAGTGAACACACTGTAGATTTTATTTATTACCACTGCACACAGTGATTCTTATATTCTGTATTACGGCTTCAGGTAATTATTTTAGATAATATTTTTTTATAATTCGGTCTGCAGCTAGCTCCAGTTAGTCCGATTTGGGCTCATTGTATGTAGATTTTCCTTCTCGCCTACCTCACAGCAACATGCCCACAAAATTTGTTCCGCTATTTATGTTACGCCCTGTAGGCTTGTAAGGGACAAGCGTGTGTGAAAATTCCTGGTTCACTTTCTGCTGACACCTCCTTGTGACAAACGCGTGAGGGGGGGGGGGGGGGGGGGAGGCTAGGTGAGACACGCAGCTGCTTGAAGTTTCTCCGCTGCGACGCAGCTTTGTGAGTTTGGTAGCGTCGGCGACAGGGTGTGGCGCCTAGGGCGCTGTCCGGGGCGTCCCTCGGCAGTGCGAAGGCCAAAGCGACGTGCCTGCTGTGCAGAGCAGGGCAGGGCAGAACATTCCGTAACGGGACGCCGCCGCCGCCTTTGATGGTTGCCGCCCTAGGCGTGTCCGCCATCTGCCGCCGTCGCCACAGACTGCCGCTCACTGTCGCCACAGCCCCGGGCAGCCGTAATTATGTAGCGGCGGTTGCTCCTCTCTGGCACGGCGAGCGGTTAAGCGGGCCTAATGATATTGAGGAAGCCTTACCTAACACCGTGCACACCTATTAATGGAAGATTCAAGCAAAGCAAGGCACTTTCTTACCACTTGTGTAAATAGGGCCTACCTAAAGGGTATTCGAAAATTGCCATTACAAACTTCTTGGGCTTAAAGAAGGGAGTGAGTACAACATGAATCCATGTCCAGAAACAAACAGTTTCCGTACTACAGCCGTTTGAAAACATGTTTGCTAGGTAGGTTCAAAAAATGGTTCAAATGTCTGTGACCACTATGGGACTTAACACCTGAGGTCAACATTCCCCTAGAGCTTAGAACTACTTAAACCTACCTAACCTAAGGACATTACACACATCCATGCCTGAGGCAGGATTCGAACCTGCGACCGTAGCGGTCGTGCAGTTTTAGATTGAAGCACCTAGAACCGCCCGGCCAATGCGGCCGGCTGCTAGGGGGAGAGGGGAAGGGTGCTTACGTCAGATTGGCTGACGTCATTTGACACCCATCCTACCTCTTTGACCAGGTTCGAGCCTCATTCATGTTGTAAGCAGGCTGTTTAGGTTTGTATGTTGGTAACGTCACGTGGCGCTGTATGAAAATCACTGACTGTGCTGTGTGTAGTCTGTGGCTGGTTTGTATTGTTGGAATATTCGCTATTGTAGTGTTGGGCAGTTGGATCTGAACAGAGCGTAGCGTTGCGCAGTTGGAGCTGAGCCGCCATCAGTGGGGTTTGTGGGGAGACGGACGGCAGAATTTTAAGAGCGGACGATCTGGACGTGAGTCCGCCAGAAAGAGTTAATTAGTAATACTGGATATCAAGATCTGATATATATATATATATATATATATATATATATATATATATATATATATATATATATGTGTGTGTGTGTTATTACTTTTGAACATCATCAAGGTAAATACATTGTTTGTTCTCTATCAAAATCTTTCATTTGTTGACTATGCCTATCAGTAGTTAGTGCCTTCAGTAGTTAGAATCTCTTATTTAGCTGGCAGTATTGGTGCTCGCTGTATTGCAGTAGTTCGAGTAAAGAAGATTGTTGTAAGGTAAGTGATTCATGAAAAGTATAGGTTATTGTTAGTCAGGGTGATTCTTTTGTAGGGATTTTTGAAGATTGCGTTGGGCTAAAAATATTGTGTGTCAGTTTGGTGTTGATCAGAATAAGTAAAGAGAGTAATGTCTGAGTACGTTCAGTTTTCTCAGCTATTTGAAAATCAAATAACGTAGAGGTTTATCAGCACAGTAATTTATTATTTTTTTCAAAGGGGATGTTTCAATGTGTCTGTGAGTATTAGAACACCATGTTTGAGTTCGCGTTTGCAGAATACACCGACATGATTGTTCTGAATGGCGAAGCTCACAGTAACGGAATAGTTGCTCGTCGCCTACATCAAGATCGTTACGCACAACTTCCAACTCCAACGCATACCCTTTTTGCCATAATTACGCAATGACTTCGAGAAAGCCGTGTCTTTATCGTCAGCGGGCGTGACAGTGGTCCTCCAAGGAGACGCCGCACACCTGAATTGGAAGACCCGTACTGCACCATGTTAAAGACAACCGGCCGATGAGCGCAGTGATCGTGCAATGGACGTTGCTCCCAGTACCATCTAGTGTGTTGCAGATTACCAGCAACTACGTCTGTACCACCTCCCACACTCCATACCACATCTAAAACTCACAGACAGGTGAATGAGGCTTGAACCATTTCATAGAGGTAGGACAGACGTCAAATGACAACAGTAAAAGCAACCTTAGTACCTTCCCCCCACCCCCACCCCCCACCATGGCTACCCTGTTGCAAACCAACCTAATAAACTTGTTTACAAACAGCTGTAGCACGGAAACGGTGCGGTTTCGGCCATGCCTTCTTATTCAAATCATGATGTACTCATTGCCCTCTACAAGTCCTACAAGTTTGTAGCGGGTATTTACGAATACCCTTAATACGGCCAATAGTAAGCTCCTACATATGACATATCCAAACATCTTGCTTCCTTGGTCAGATCGTTGTTGTTGTGGTCTTCTGCGGGCAGGTTGGTAGAAGTATCTCGCCACGCTATTCTATCCTCTGCAGACCTCTTCATTTCCGAATAAGTACATATCACGTACATTTCAAATTGCTTACAACACTCGTCTCTTGATCTCCCTCTGCAATTTTTATCGACCACACTCCCCTAATTATAAAATAACTATTCCCAGAAGTTTTACAATAAATCCTACCGACCAATCCATTTCTTTAGCTAAGATGTGCCACAAATTTATTTTCTCCCAAGTTCTATGCAGTACCACATCATTACCTACGTGATCTACTACGATGACATAACAATAGTTTTGTTTTTGTTCACCTTTAGCAAAACAATTTTTTCTAAAAGTTAGTATATGAGCGCTATTCGGAAAGTAATGTCTGATCAGGCGCGAAATAGAAACGACAGTGAAAATCCGTTGAAGCCTTGCACAGATATGTTGGGCACTCTCTCTGTTATGCTCATCGGTCGAATCACGTTGCTGTTTTCAGTTCTGGGCGCACCGTCACCATGTAAACGGTCTAGATTACAAGTGTCTCCCGCCACCTACGAGGGCGTGGTGAGAGATTTCCCGTGACCTCATGCTCACATCGTAACTGTCAAGCGTGTCCTTCCTGATGACAATTATCGTCCGCACTCTGCACGACTAACGAAGATGCTCCTGCAGCGTTTGCGATGAGAAGGGTTTGATCACCCACGTTACAGCCTGTAATTAACTCCTCCTTCATTTAATCTCTGCTGGCATGTACCATTGGGTATGAAGACAACATTTTTGGACACACGACGAGCTGTAGACCAGCGCAGAAAATTGCCGGAAAGGACAGGTACTGGAAAGTTGGTGCGACGCTATGATACAAAGTGTTTCAAAAATGACCGGTATATTTGAAACGGCAATACAAACTAAACGAGCAGTGATAGAAATACACCGTTTGTTGCAATATGCTTGGGACAACAGTACATTTTCAGGCAGACAAACTTTCGAAATTACAGTAGTTACAATTCTCAACAACAGATGGCGCTGCGGTCTGGGAAACACTATAGTACGATATTTTCCACATATCCACCATGCGTAGCAATAATATGGCGTAGTCTGTGAATGAAATTACCCGAAACCTTTGACAACGTGTCTGGCGGAATGGCTTCACATGCAGCTGAGATGTACTGCTTCAGCTGTTCAATTGTTTCTGGATTCTGGCGGTACACCTGGTCTTTCAAGTGTCCCCACAGAAAGAAGTCACAGGGGTTCATGTCTGGCGAATAGGGAGGCCAATCCACGCCGCCTCCTGTATGTTTCGGATAGCCCAAAGCAATCACACGATCATCGAATTATTCATTCAGGAAATTAAACACGTCGGCCGTGCGATGTGGCCAGGCACCATCTTGCATAAACCACGAGGTGTTCGCTGTGTCGTCTAAGGCAGTTTGTACCGCCACAAATTCACGAAGAATGTCCAGATAGCGTGATGCGGTAATCGTTTCGGATTTGAAAAATGGGCCAATGATTCCTTCGGAAGAAATGGCGGCCCAGACCAGTACTTTTTGAGGATGCAGGGACGATGGGACTGCAACATGGGGCTTTTCGGTTCCCCATATGTGCCAGTTCTGTTTATTGACGAAGCCGTCCAGGTAAAAATAAGCTTCGTCAGTAAACCAAATGCTGCCCACATGCATATCGCCAGCATCAATCCTGTGCACTATATCGTTAGCGAATGTCTCTCGTGCAGCAATGGCAGCGGCGCTGAGGGGTTGCCGCGTTTGAATTTTGTATGGATAGAGGTGTAAACTCTGGCGCATGAGATGATACGTCGACGTTGGCGTCATTTGGACCGCAGCTGCAACACGGCGAACAGAAACCCGAGGCCGCTGTTGGATCACGTGCTGCACTAGCTGCGCGTTGCCCTCTGTGGTTGCCGAACGCGGTCGCCCTACCTATCCAGCACGTTCATCCGTCACGTTCCCAGTCCGTTGAAATTTTTCAAACAGATCCTTTATTGTATCGCTTTTCGGTCCTTTGGTTACATTAAACCTGTGTTGAAAACTTCGCCTGTTGCAACAACACTGTGTTCTAGGCGGTGGAATTCGAACACCAGAAAAATCCTCTGTTCTAAGGAATAAACCATGTTGTCCACAGCACACTTGCACGTTGTGAACAGCACATGCTTACAGCAGAAAGACGACGTACAGAATGGCGCACCCACAGACTGCGTTGTCTTCTATATCTTTCACATCACTTGCAGCGACATCTGTTGTTGAAAATTGTAACTACTGTAATTTCGAAAGTTTGTCCGTCTGAAAATGTACTGTTGTCCCAAGCATATTGCAACAAACGGTGTATTTCTGTCGCTGCTCGTTTAGTTTTTATTGCCGGTTCAAATATACCAGTCATTTTTGAAACACTCTGTTAATGTCTGAAGTCGGAGCGGCTGTTACGTAGAGAAGTACATGGAATGTGTTTTCAATTTCGCTTCCGATCGGCCCTTACTTTGCAAATAACCCTTGTAATAGTCTGAGTAAGAAGTGCGTTGCTTGCGATGAAGAAATCAAACAATTACATGTAACATAAAGTCATAGTACTTATGATTTGACGGTGTGAGTTTAGTAACTAAGTTATCTTTGTAAAGCAATATCCGTCATTTGTCTGACATTTCACTTGTCAGTTCCTTCTTTACATTTCCTGCTCCTAGCCACGATCTGATAAGAGGCATGTATTAAGGTCAGTTCCTGTAAGTGGGAATAATCACCCATTTCTGTTCAAACATTGTATCATGTTCTTTAGTTTGATACCATTAGTAACCTAAGTATGTTATTGACAGGTTTTATACTGGAATGCTAGTGAGTCTTATTGTATGAACGGAAATAACCGGGTTGGGCTTCGTCTATAGCTGCTTAGCCGCCATTGCGACCATCTCACCGAGATAACTACGAATTGTCGTAATTGCTTAAAACTTACTTGTAATTTAACTAACGTAGCCCGACCGCCCAGAGCGAATAAAATTGGCGCACCTAACGATCTTCACGTCAGCTCAACTCACCCCCTGCAAAGGGAGAGTTAAAGTAGCCGTTAATTTTCAGCAGTTTTTTGTAGGTCGACATTTCAAAAGTTTCTGCTCTCTTATTGTCAGAACTGGTTACCGTTCGCGTTTCATTTCGGTGCAAGGATACACTTCAAAGAAATGCCTTCAGGAAAGGCTTCCTAACAAATTTGTGTTACATGTTAGCAAATTTCTTTTTGCAGGTGACACTGTTCTTCGTCTTGACGAACTGCATTTTACATCTTTTGTACTCTAGCCATTATAAGTTATTTTTCATCTGAATGCGTGGTGTCTGTTCTTTCGGACGGTCCGAGAGATTAGACACCAAGCACTGATATAGGTGGGAGGGAGGGTCGGCCATGAGGCGAGTCCAGATACTCCGCGGAATTGCGATGAATACTTCGTCCGGATGGATGAGTGGACAACGCAGATGCGTAGTAAACAGGAAATCCCGGGTTCGAGTTCCGGTCTGGCATACATTATCATTCGTCGCCGCTGATTCTGCTTAAAGTCCCGATGCAGCTGATATGAATAGTCCTTTTCATATGATCCGACTTCTTTCAGAATGTTTCGGATGGCTCTAAGCACTACGGGAGTTAATATCTGAGGTCATCAGTCCCCTCGAACTTAGAACTACTTAAACCTGACTAACCTAAGGACATCGCACACATCCACGGTAGGATTCGAGCCTGTTACCATAGCGGTTGCGCGGTTCCAGACTGAAGCGCTTAGAACCACTCGGCCACTGCGGCCGGCCGACTACGTCCCATGACCAGTCTTTTGCTTTGTTAACGTTTATCTTATACATTTACTTTATATCCTCCCTTCGGGGCAGTGTCCAATCTGTTCAGCCGCACTTACTAGCTCTTTGTTGTCTCTGACAATTACTATGTCCTCAGCAAATCACGAGGGTTTTAATCTTCTCCCTCAATTTTTATTCTGTTTCCAAATATGCTTTCCTTGACAGCTAGCTTAAGTTGCGGTAGGCGTCAACCCTTTCTCAGCCCCTTCTCAATTACCGTTTACCTTTCATACCCTCCGACTCTTATAGATACCGTCTGGTATCTACACAAGTTCTAAATAATCTTTCACTCCTTGTATTTTAGTCCTACTGTGTATTCTGGTCAACAAAGTTCTCCAAATCTATGGAATCCTGCCCACTCGTCTCTTATTGGGTGCCGAGGAAGCTTTTTACTCGGATAACTAGACAACATACAAGCAAATCATAGTAATGGAGTTTATTATAGTACATCAGTTGGAAATACACTCCTGGAAATTGAAATAAGAACACCGTGAATTCATTGTCCCAGGAAGGGGAAACTTTATTACACATTCCTGGGGTCAGATACATCACATGATCACACAGACAGAACCACAGGCACATAGACACAGGCAACAGAGCATGCACAATGTCGGCACTAGTACAGTGTATGTCCACCTTTCGCAGCACTGTAGGCTGCTATTCTCCCATGGAGACGATCGTAGAGATGCTGGTTGTAGTCCTGTGGAACGGCTTGCCACGCCATTTCCACCTGGCACCTCAGTTGGACGTGCAGACCGCGTGAGACGACGCTTCATCCAGTCCCAAACATGCTCAATGGGGGACAGATCCGGAGATCTTGCTGGCCAGGGTAGTTGACTTACACCTTCTAGAGCACGTTGGGTGGCACGGGATACATGCGGACGTGCATTGTCCTGTTGGAACAGCAAGTTCCCTTGCCGGTCTAGGAATGGTAGAACGATGGGTTCGATGACGGTTTGGATGTACCGTGCACTATTCAGTGTCCCCTCGACGATCACCAGAGGTGTACGGCCATTGTAGGAGATCGCTCCCCACACCATGATGCCGGGTGTTGGCCCTGTGTGCCTCGGTCGTATGCAGTCCTGATTGTGGCGCTCCCCTGCACGGCGCCAAAGACGCATACGACCATCATTGGCACCAGGGCAGAAGCGACTCTCATCGCTGAAGACGACACGTCTCCATTCGTCCCTCCATTCACGCCTTTCGCGACACCACTGGAGGCGGGCTGCACGATGTTGGGGCGTGAGCGGGAGACGGCCTAACGGTGTGCGGGACCGTAGCCCAGCTTCATGGAGACGGTTGCGAATGGTCCTCACCGATACCCCAGAGGGAACAGTGTCCCTAATTCGCTGGGAAGTGGCGGTGCGGTCCCATACGGCACTGCGTAGGATCCTACGGTCTTGGCGTGCATCCGTGCGTCGCTGCGGTCCGGTCCCAGGTCGACGGGCACGTGCACCTTCCGCCGACCACTGGCGACAACATCGATGTACTGTGGAGACCTCACGCCCCACGTGTTGAGCAATTCGGCGGTACGTCCACCCGGCCTCCTGCATGCCCACTATACGCTCTCGCTCAAAGTCCGTCAACTGCACATACGGTTCACGTCCACGCTGTCGCGGCATGCTACCAGTGTTAAAGACTGCGATGGAGCTCCGTATGCCACGGCAAACTGGCTGACACTGACGGCGACGGTGCACAAATGCTGCGCAGCTAGCGCCATTCGACGGCCAACACCGCGGTTCCTGGTGTGTCCGCTGTGCCGTGCGTGTGATCATTGCTTGTACAGCCCTCTCGCAGTGTCCGGAGCAAGTATGGTGGGTCTGACACACCGGTGTCAATGTGTTCTTTTTTCCATTTCCAGGAGTGTACTTAACTTCCGCTTCTACATGATGGGTCACAAAATTTGACGACATGCAGATAATCAATATCCTTTTATAGATACAATTTCCATGCGAGCTAATCTCACAAGTCACTGCTGTCGTTGATATGACTGCTGGTCTTCTAGCGCGGCTCGTCTAGTGCCCGTCTTCTACTGTGCGGTTTCTAGTACGGCCACGGCTAGGAGGCTCATCGTTTTTATTTTCTTCGTGCAGATGCCGCTCCAATCGTGGTGTCCTAGTCAGCGTACTATTGGCTGACATCGTCTCACGGCCCTCTATGCTGTACCGACCTTAACCTTCGGGCCTGTTGTTTGAACTGTGAGTGCAGTGTGCCAACCACTGCGCCATCTCATTAATCAGAACAGCTGGGTTCCGTAATTTCAGCAGCGGTAGCGCTGACCGCCGCATGCTGTAGTTAGTCTATCACCAAAATTTCAATGCATGAGTGATTCCCTTAAATCGTTTCAGGCAAATGCAGAGAAGGTTCCTTTGAATTGGCACGGCCGATTATCTCTTCCATCCTTCCCTAATCCGAGCTTGTGCTCCGTCTCTAACGACCTCGTTGTAGACGGAATGTTAAACATTAACCTCCTCCTCCTCCTTCTCCTCCTACACAGCAAAAACCTTGCGCTTAGTAAACTGCGGGAGGAGAGGTGGGGGGTGAATATTTGTCTATCTTCCATAGCTCACCTGAAGATAACTGGCAAGTGCCTAGTAGAAATATCGTCGAATGTAACACACTTCTTTAAGTGTTCATAGGATTTGTCGACCTGGAACAGGGCCAACCAAAAGTAACTTTGTCGTTTCCCTAACGTTGCACAATGGGGACATCATCAACATGTATATGTACTTGTCTGTGGTGTGTGGTGGAGGATACTTACCTCTTTTCTGTTCCATTCACGAATGCCACTTGGAAAACTTGATCGTCAGTAGAAGTTACCGTTTCGCTGGACGTATGTGGCAGGTAGCAATATGCTAACCAGCTCCTTGTGAAACGTACTCTCTCTGCATTAGAACAGTGAACTTTTCCGTGATGCACAACGTCACTCTTTTAGCGTCTGCAGCTGGCGATTGCTGAGCATTCCGACAACTCTCTCGCGCTAAGTATCCTTCATGTGAGAAAAGGCACCTCTGGTCCTTGGATCTTCTGCGCGTCTTCTGTTAATCCAGTCTGATAAGACTCGAGAGATGATGAACAATAGTCAAGAAGCTGTCCAACGAGTTTATTTTAAGCCACTTGTTTTGTGGATAAATTACATTAAATTTCATTTAAATTCTCCCAGCGGATCACAGGTATCTGCTTTTCGTAATTGTTTTATCTATTCACTCCACTGCGAGTCACTCCAGATGGCAATTCCGAAGTAATTTACGACAGATATTGCTTCCAGTGATTTAGTAACTAATTTTAGGATGTGCAGTAGGTCTACTGATTACTTTTACTGTGGTAAGTGGGTACAGGTAGATGAGGAAGTAACCGTTGTAACATTGGTTGTGGGAGGACGCCGTACTAAACATTCCTCAGTTCTTTTAATTGTTCGTGTAATGCACATTTTAATACGTGATCTGACAACTTAATTACAGAGTTATTCCTGCAGTCTGCCTGTAGACACCGCAACCTGAGTTAATGGATAGCGCAAGCCCGATTTAATGAAGTGAAATAAGAACGGTATTAACTGCTACATTGTCATGAATCAACGTGAATCATCGTTCAATAGAGTTAATGAAGCCCTAGTTGCACTGATCTGATCGCAACTTCCTTCCTAAATAGAGACTCATGGATTCTCACGCGAAAATAGGATATATATTAGCTATTGGCACGTATCCTATAATCCTGTCCTTCCTTCTTCTCAAGTCGCTCCCATAACTGCACGGTCAGCTCGGCTGAAAGCAATGAGAGCGACCCGGGTTCGACTCTCGGCCGGGTCTGAGATCTGCGCTCGGAGTCTAGCTGTTGTGTTGTCCTCATCATCATTTTATCATCACCGACACGCTGAGGTGGCGTCAACTAAAAACACTTGCATCAGGCGTCCAATCTACCCGACGGGAGACCCTAACCACACGCACATTTCATTTCCTTCTTCTCAGTGTTTTCCGTATGTTCCCTTCTTCACCTACGTCGCAGTAAACTTTGTCATTTCTTATCTTACCATATGGAGGAATATTAATTCATGTAGAGCATCCTAGCGTGATAGGACAACTCGTTTCTTGTCCACCGAAAGAGGCAAGAATTTATTCCGTCGGCACCGCGGTTCTGTCGTGGAATTCCAATGCCACACACTTGGACATCAGATATTGAAATCGGAAAATACTCTGACGGCAGCAAAGTTCGGCAGGAAAGTCGCGCTGGGTAACAGTTGCGAGTAGCGACAACGGCCCTACTCAAGATTCCGCGACACAAAGTTTCGCCGCTCCATTCAACTGTAAAGTTTGATTGTGAGGGTGGGTAGTGCCGGTGGGGAGGGAGGGCGAGAGTGCCGAAGGAGACAGCGTAACGGGCAATCGACTCAGCGTCGCATTGAGATTCTCAGCGTGTGTGCTTTGGAAACTTGGGAACTTCTGTCGGGCTGCGTACTAATGTGATCATTACACGGGCCAAAATACTATCCAGAAGTCACGGTACTGACACTTTTCGTATACTGCACCGATGTATGTACTCTCAACAAACTGTAAAATGGATAGAAGATAGTTTTCTCCTGCTGATACAGAAATAAGTGTAAGTCTCATTCCATTGTTGAGCCCAACCTACATAGGTAGGAATGATCATCAAAATAAAATAAGAGAAATCAGAGCTCGAACAGAAAGGTTTAGGTGTTCGTTTTTCCCGCTCGCTGTTCGGGAGTGGAATAGTAGAGAGATAGTATGATTGTGGTTCGCTGAACCCTCTGCCAAGCACTTGAATGTGAATTGCAGAGTAGTCATGTAGATGTAGATGTAGATGTAGATGTAGATTCGTAGCTTGATAGACTTTTCTTATAGTGCTGTGTAAGTAACTTCTCCCATCCCTCCCTCCCTCTTCTTCCCCACCCTCCTCCCCTCTTCCCCTTGGATATTGTACTCTTGACCTGTGAAAATGTCTGTTTATACTGTATTACTGACGATGCCTTAAGTAACGAGGTTGGATCAACTTTATCGCCAGTCTCTCGATGTATTCGGTGCTCTATTAAAAATTAAATATTACGTAACATAAGAGAAAGAAAAACGACGTTATTGACGTTGGTGATGGGAGTTTGTTCCGCTGCAGAGTCTTCAGAAAAATAGCAAAAATCTCAAAAACCTCAAATATCATTTCTAGAAGTGTTCAACTACGCTGTCACTTTTTGACTAGATATGAAAGTTGACGTAGAGGAAGTGATCCAAATTTCGCATAAGGTCTAAATTTGTAGTAGCTAGATATTTGGTGCTTGATGGCGCTGCAAATTAGCGAATACAGTGTAAAGCAGCTCTTCAGGGCACGTCCGCTCCGTACAACTACGGAAGTCAGTTCATTGCCACGTGCGACTCAAAATAATTGAATTTGAACCACTTAAAACTTTTGCAGGTATGCATTCCTTTTTTTCTGTGTTTACGCATAGTCTTCTCTTCAATAGAACGTGTTAAGGATAATCTTAGCTTTCAGGATATATTTAGTGCTACTATTTTTCCTTGCTTTATGATTAACCTAAAAATTTCGTTGTAATGGTATACGTTCGCCCTATTACGTATTGTCTACTTTCACTACAGTCGGATTCTGGACAATTTTGACTAAACTGTGCAGCTTTTCTTCTGCCGATAATGAAATATAAATATATCCCGTAGGTAAAGAGAAGGAAATGGAACGAAACAGGTATGATACAGAACTTTCTTAAAGTCAGAGATGTAACTAAGGGGACACTGAAGGATGTTAGAATACGTAGAGCACCACCATCGGCGTTGGAAGAATTTTACAAGGCAGTACTGGAAAAGTAGAGACAGATTTTATCGCTTCATTCTTGGTGACCTGTACCGAATGACCTACCAGCTAGTGGCAAGAAGGGTTCCACAACATGCGTTTAAGAACTCGAAGATGAGCTTGGTTGGATCTATTTTTGCAATGTCATAAGAAGAACAAAAAGGTGAAGCAACAAAAAATACACGTAAAAAAAGTACGGTCGTAAAGCTATTAAAAAAAGTAAAAACGTTTTTCAGATCAAAGATAGATGACCTGTCCACGCCACTTGTTGTTAACGACCTGAGTGATTTAGACCTCCCGCCTGGAAAGAATAAGCCAGACAGTAATGATGCAAAATGGATTTTTGTGATGGGCTATATACATCCTATGTAGTACGCTGGCACACGACGAATGTGCAAGGACTGATAAATACATATTTTATTTATTTGTTAATTTTTTTCCAATAGAATGGAATGTATCATTTTTAAAGTATGTATTGCAGGTTAGACTTTACTGTGAATGTTACTGATATCGAATGAAACATCAAGTTTGCTTTACCATCAAGTAGTAAAAAAATGTTAAAGGATGAATAACAAGTAGATCACATAATAAATCTCTCAGTGATAATACGAAATAGTGGTACACGTACGTGGATAATGTACTGTGTATATTGATTTGTACCAAGAGACAAATGAACATATTCCCAGACTATTTAAATTCCTACGAAGATACACAGTATCAAAATGTATAGAGGGTCTATACAAGGGCGATGTACTTGAGGACAATATTATGGAAATGGAGGAGGATGTAGATGAAGAAGAAATAGGAGATTTGATACTGCGTGAAGAGTTTGACAGAGCACTGAAACACCTGAGTTGCATCAAAGCCCCAGGAGTAGACAACATTCCATTAGAACTACTGACGGCCTTGGGAGAGCCAGTCCTGACAAAACTCTACCATCTGGTGAACAAGATGTATGAAACAGGCGAAACACCCTCAGACCTCAAGAATAATATAATAATTCCAATCCCAAAGAAAGCAGGTGTTGACAGATTTGAAAATTACCGAAATATCAGTTTAATAAGTTACGGGTGCAAAATAATAACGCGAATTCCTTACAGACGAATGGAAAAACTAGTAGAAGCCGACCTAGGAGAAGATCAGTTTGGATTCCGTAGAAATATTGGAACACATGAGGCAATACTGACCCTACGACCTATCTTAGAAGCTAGATTAAGGAAAGGCAAACTTACGTTTCTAGCATTTGTAGACTTAGAGAAAGCTTTTGACAATGTTGACTGGAATACTCTCTTTCAAATTCTGAAGGTGGCAGGGGTAAAATATAGGAAGCGAAAGGCTATTTACAATGTGTATAGAAATCAAAAGGCAGTTATAAGAGTTGAGGGGCATGGAAGGGAAGCAGTGGTTGGGAAGGGAGTGAGACAGGGTTGTAGCCTCTCCCCAATGTTATTCAATCTGTATATTGAGCAAGCAGTAGAGGAAACAAAAAAAAAATTCGGAGTAGGTATTAAAATCCATGGAGAAGGAATTAAAACTTGGAGGTTCGCCGATGACATTGTAATTTTGTCAGAGACAGCAAAGGACTTGCAAGAGCAGTTGAATGAAATGGATAGTATCTTGAAAGGTGGATGTAAGATGAACATCAACGAAAGCAAAACAAGGATAATGGAACATAGTCGAATCAAGTCGGGTGATGCTGAGGGAATTAGATTAAGAAATGACACACTTAAAGTAGTAAAGGAGTTTTGCTATTTGGGGAGCAAAATAAGTGATGATGGTCGAAGTGGAGAGGATATAAAATGTAGACTGGCAATGCCAAGGAAAGCGTTTCTGAAGAAGAGAAATTTGTTAACATCGAGTACAGATTTAAGTGTCAGGAAGTCATTTCTGAAAGTATTTGTATGAAGTGTAGCCATGTATGGAAGTGAATCATGGACGATAAATAGTTTAGAGAAGAAGAGAATAGAAGCTTTCGAAATGAGGTGCTATAGAAGAATCCTGAAGATTAGATGGGTAGATCACATAACTAATGAGGAGGTGTTGAATAGGACAGGGGAGAAGATAAGTTTGTGGCACAACTTGACAAGAAGTAGGGTTCGGTTGGTAGTACATTTTCTGAGGCATCAAGGGATCACCATTTTAGTATTGGAGGGCAGCGTGGAGGGTAAAAATCGTAGAGGGAGACCAAGAGATGAATACACCAAGCAGATTCAGAAGAACGTAGGTTGCAGTAGGTACTGGGAGATGAATCTTGCACAGGATAGAGTAGTATGGAAAGCTGCATCAAACCAGTCTCATGACTAAGACCACAACAACAACAGAAAACCCACGACTACAGAACGGTTATACCCTTCTGTTCACAAAACCAATATCAGACAAACATGGTGCCTTCCAGTCCATGGTGCATCTTCTTACCTACATACAAAATTCAGAAGAGAATTGTCAAACAGAATTAGGCACGACCTAATGTACTGTATCAAACAATTGGTGTACCCCTGAATTAAATGACAAATTCTACACAAGAAACAAAGAAGGAAATTGTTGTTCTATGTGTATATCCTATTTGCGGCAACAGTCATACCTACAACGAACTGGTGTACTATCTCATATTTAGGAAAGATATCCGACAAGTGAGTCGAAACCCTCGACTCCTGCAATTACAAAACTTCATTTTATATGAGAGGCGCTGCAGCTTAATACCTATTCCACAGCAAGGACAAAATAGATTTATAAAGTAACATTGGTGTTTATAAAATCACTTATAATAACTGCAGCAAACTGTACGTTGGTCAGACAGGCAGGGCCATAACAACTCTGTTGAACATCAATGAAATCGGAAATTGCATGAGTCAAACTCAACCTTTGCCGAACGTGTGCTGAAGGAAGGACACCGATACTAAGTCCACACAGAAGTACTACATATAGCCATCAATGGCAGAAATCTGAGGCTGTTAGATGTAAAAGACGTAAATGTACATTTAGCTCAAAATCTCCAGCTAGTTCTAAATGAGCAATTGCAGATGAACAGATCCCCACTTTTAATCTTCACATGATACAATCAACCAGCCACATACCCACAAATCACCACAATGATATATACTGCTACATAAAATTATAACACAGTTAATATCCTACTCACTTAGTCCACAATCTTCAACAATATAATTTGTAACATTGTATATTGTAACCATATACTGTGTTTGATATTGCTCATTATATAAACTGTAATTTACAATGTAAAACTTGTTCGTTGCATAAAATAATTTACTAGTGCTTACTTAGACAGTTCTCAACGAATGTTGCTACTTCACAAACTATAAAGCATAATACTATATAACACACAATACTGAAATATTTGGTGTTTTAATCATGGTATATAATACTGTTCATTGCCTTAAATTTTATTTACAAAGTTAAATAACATGTTTGTTGCACAACATAAATGGTGAATGCCCAGTTTAACAGCTTCTCAGACAGTGTCAAGACCTCAAATTCCCTAGGATTTTAAACGTTTAACTCGTAATACTATGTATTTGATTATTTAATGTGCTTAATTGTGGCCATTGGGAAATGTGTAGCTCCCAATAGACAATGGAACAAATTTGATACACAGTATATTAATCAAATGGACTCTCATTTGCTTATAATGCTTGGTCACCAAAGAACTAGTGCCACTCCTGACGCTAGTCAGTTGTTTCTCGAAGATTGCCCAATAAGCCAATAACTAGTCTGAAATAATCGAAAATCAGTTGAACAAAAACAGTACAATTTTTATTCAACATTAATAATCAAACTGTTCTACCACAAATAACAGAAAATGTTTTACATTAAGGCCCATACTTTTTGATAAGTAACACTAATTTGAAAATAGAAACATGCCATAATATTATCAAAATATTTTATAAATAGTTTCTCATACAGTATTCTGTAATTAAAATATTATTCGTTAATTTTACTGAGTTTGATCAATGATAACTTAAATATTTTTCCACTAGCCTAAATTAAACCACACCTCTGAATTGTATGAAATTGCCAATAGTTTTTAAAGCACAAAATGAGAAACAGTAGTGAGTATATTAAATTTCACCATAACAGTGTAAAGCAAGATACTTGAAGAGTATTGTCTGCTACAACATACTTTATTTTCAGCAGAACCTCATTCAAGGTTCCTATGTTGAAACATTTGTTCTACTCACAAAAAAGTGACAAACGTAAACACAGCTTCAAGAATAAAAAGCATTTAATTGTTTTCCATTTAGCACTGTTGTACTTGCTCTACTACTGAACTAACCTATAACTCTTATATTTTTCTAAGTATTATGCTTAATATCAAAGATAGCTTAGTCCAACAAAAATATTCTCGAATAATTTTTGCTACTTCGTCATTAGGCCCACTTAAAATAAATATATGAATATAGCTTATTCAGTTCCTAATAAAAACAGCGATTTTCCCAAGGTTTTTAAAGATCCTTCAATAACTGCATCAGTACTATGTACTGTAGGAAAGTGTTTGATCTACACATTATGAGAAATGTTGTCGGGGCGAAGCAAAAAGTCAGACTATAGTCCATTTCAAAAGTGTTTTCGTGACGTGTAATTGAGATTTTTCATGCCTGAGGGCGGTGTTTTGTTTGACCGGAACTGATAGTTTTAATAAGGAATTAGTATACCGCTGTTGTGCCAAATCACAGTTTTCAAATTGCTGAATAGCTATAAATCGTTGCCTCTACAATAAAATGTGATAAAAAGAATTCTTTACAACATTTTTATGCAAAGAAGGTGTTAGAATAGGGCATGTTTCCATAGCGACCGAGTTGCAAAGTGGTGATGGCTAAAGGCGGCCTTGATTTCATTTGTCGCTACGGCAACGATGTTATTCCGTTTTGTAATGCCGAAATCAAACAGCAATGGACACAACAGACGCACAGTAGCTCGCGGTCACAAAAAATTTTCGTTTTGGACTTGTTGTGGCTTAATGATTGTACTCCAGTATCGCGTATGTCGCTTTGGTTGGTTTGCTGTAGCAGTTCTCATTCTATTGTACATTCGAAACCGGAAACAGCCTGTTAGCAATTATTAAACGACGATATTAAATGCTTGGGAAATCAGATCTCTGCTCCTGTTTGTTCTTTCCTGTCCGTGTCAGTTCAGTAAATATTCCATTTTCCGGATGAAACGCAGTGTCATCGTATGAAATGTAGAAATGTTTGGGCTTTGTTGTCTTCATCATGGTAACATTACGACACCCCTTTCTCTGTAACAATGTCAACATAACGCGTAATTTCGCAGCTATAAGAGAATACGAGGTACATACGATGTTAGAATCCTCGAAATCTGACAAACATAGAAAAAAGTTTTCACCTCATTTTTGTTGTTGTGGTCTTCAGTCCTGAGACTGGTTTGATGTAGCTCTCCATGCTACTCTATCCTGTGCAAGCTTCTTCATCTCCCAGTACCTACTGCAACCTACATCCTCTTGAATCTGCTTAGTGTATGCATCTCTTGGTCTCCCTCTACGAATTTTTCCCTCCACGCTGCCCTCCAATAATAAACTGGTGATCCCTTGATGCCTCAGGACATATCCTAAAAACCGATCCCTTCTTCTAGTCAAGTTGTGACGCAAACTCCTCTTCTCCCCAATCCTATTCAATACCTCCTCATTAGTTATGTGATCTACCTACCTAATCTTCAACATTCTTCTGTAGCACCACATTTCCAAAGCTTCTATTCTCTTCTTGTCCAAACTATTTATTGTCCATGTTTCACTTCCATACATGGCTACACTCCATACAAATACTTTCAAAAACGACTTCCTGACACTTAAATCTATACTCGATGTTAACAAATTTCTCTTCTTTAGAAAGCCTTTCCTTGACATTGCCAGTCTACATTTTATATCCTCTCTACTTCGACCATCATCACTTATTTTGCTCCCCAAATAGCAAAACTCCTTTACTACTTTAAGTGTCACATTTCCTAATCTAATCCCTAAGCATCACCCGACGTATTTCGACTACATTCTATTATCCTTGTTTTGCTTTTGTTGATGTTCATCTTATATACTCCTCTCAAGACACTGTCCATTCCGTTCAACTGTTCTTCCAAGTCCCCCTGCTTCCCTTTCATGCCCTATGACTCTTATAACTGCCATCTGGTTTCTGTACAAAATGTAAATAGTTTTTCGCTCCCTGTATTTTTCTCCTGCCACCTTCAGAATTTGAAAGAGAGTATTCCAGTCAACTTTTTCAAAAGCTTTTTGTAAGTCTACAAATGCTAGGTACGTAGGTTTGCCTTTCCTTAATCTAGCTTCTAAGTCGTAGGGTCAGTATTGCCTCACGTGTTTCAATATTTCTAAGAAATCCAAACTGATCTTCCCCGAGGTCGGCTTCTACTAGTTTTTCCATTCGTCTTTAAAGAATTCGTGTTAGTATTTTGCAGCTGTCAACACCTGCTTTCTTTGGGATTGGAATTATTATATTCTTCTTGAAGTCTGAGGGTATTTCGCCTGTCTCATACTTCTTGCTCACCAGATGGTAGAGTTTTGTCAGGACTGGCTCTCCGTAGGCTGTCAGTAGTTCTAATGGAATGTTGTCTACTCCCGGAGCTTTGTTGCAACTCTGGTCTTTCAGTGCTCTGTCAAACTCTTCACGTAGAATCATATCTCCCATTTCATCTTCATCTTCATCCTCTTACATTTCCATAACATTGTCCTCAAGAACATCGACCTTGTATAGACCCTCTATATACACCTTCCACCTTTCTGCTTTCCCTTCTTTACATAGAACTGGGTTTCCATCTGAGCTCTTAATATTCATACAAGTGGCTCTCTTTTCTCCAAAGGTCTTTTTAATTTTCCTGTAGGCAGTATCTATCTTACCCCTAGTGAGATAAGCAAAATGGTTCAAATGGCTCTGAGCACTATGGGACTTAACATCTATGGTCTTCAGTCCCCTGAACTTAGAACTACTTAAACCTAACTAACCTAAGGACATCGCACAACACTCAGTCATCACGAGGCAGAGAAAATCCCTGACCCCGCCGGGAATCGAACCCGGGAACCCGGGAACGAGAAGCGAGAAAGCTACCGCGCGTCCACGAGCTGCGGAATAGTGAGATAAGCCTCTACATCCTTACATTTGTCCTATAGCCATCCCTGCTTAGCCATTTTGCACTTCCTGTCGATGTCATTTTTGAGACGTTTGTATTCCTTTTTGCCTGCTTCATTTAGTGCATTTTTATATTTTCTCCTTTCATCAATTAAATTCAATATTTCTTCTGTTACCCAAGGATTTCTACTAGCCCTCGTCTTTTTACCTACTTGATCTTCTGCTGCCTTCACTACTTCATCCCTCAGAGCTACCCATTCTTCTTCTACTGTATTTCTTTCCCCCATTCCTGTCAATTGTTCCCTTATACTCTCCCTGAAACACTGTACAACCTCTGGTTCCTTCAGTTTATCCAAGTTCCATTTCCTTAAATTCCCGCCTTTTTGCAGTTTCTTGAGTTGTAATCTACAGTTCATAACCAATAGATTGTGGTCAGAGTCCACATCTGTCCCTGGAAATGTCTTAATATTTAAAAGCTGGTTCCTAAATCTCTGCCTTACCATTATATGATCTATGGGATACCTGTCAGTATCTCCAGGCTTCTTCCATGTATACAATCTTCTTTTATGATTAAAACATTAAACAGTCGCAAACGGCTCCAAGAAAGACATAGGATTTCAGTCTTATCCCCTAATTCAGATTGTCAGGAAGACTGGTGACATGTAACGAGGAGGCAAACAACTACCCAAACAAACAGCGGGGTAATAACAAGAGCATCTACATCTGCATCTACATAGATACACCCCTAGCCACAGTACGGCGCGTGGTGGAGGGTACTCTGTGCCACTATTAGTTATTTCCATTTCTGTTCCACTCAGTAACAAAGTGAGGGAAAAACGACTATCTGCATATCTGTGTATGTGTCAAAATTTCTCGTATCTTATCCAAGTGGTCCTTACGCGCAATGTATCTTGGCAGCAGTAGAATAGTTCGTCAGTCAGCTTAAAATGCCTGTTCTCCAAATTTTCTCAATAGTGTTTCTCGCCTTCCCTCCACGGATTCCCATTTGAGTTCCCGAAGCATCTCCGTAACACTTCCGTGGGGTGCTAACAAATCTAGAAACGTGCCTCTGAATTCCTTCGATTTTTTCCTTCAGTCCGACCTAGTACTGATCCAAAACACACGAGGAGTTCTGAAGAACAGGTAGCACAAGCGTCCTATGTGCAGTTTCCTTTGCAGGTGAACCATTCTTTCCTAAAATTCCTGCAATAAACCGAATTCGATCATTCGCCTTCCCTACCACAGTTCTCATGTGCTAATTCCATCTCATATCGCTTTGCAACCTTATGCTTAGATAAATGACGTGACTGACCACCATTAGATCACAAGTAATACTGTATTCGAACGTTGTTTGACCTTTCTACTCATCTTCATCAGCTTACCGTTTTCCGCATTTAGGGCTAGCTGCCACTCATCACACCAACTGGACATTTTGTTAAGTCGTCTTGTATCTTCATACAGTCACTCAAATTCGATGCCTTACAGTACACACAAGGCGTCACCCATCAAAGAACCCCGTACAGCCGCCTACCCTATCCTCGAAATCATTTGTGTATACAGAGAACAACAGCGTTCTTATCACACTCCCCTGGGACACTCCTAACGATACTCTTGTCTCTGAGGAACACTTGCCGTCGAGGACAACGTACTGGGTTCTATTAATTAGGAAGCCTTCGAGCCACTCTCATATCTGTGAATTTATTCCATATGCTCGTACCTTCGTTAACAGCGAGCATTGGAGCACCGTGTCAAAAGCTTTCCGTAAATCTAGAAATATGGAATCTGCTTTTGCCTTTCAACCATATTTCGCAGTACGTCATGAGAAAAGAGAGTAAGCTGAGTTTCTAGAGAGTGATGCTTTCTAAAACCATATGATTCGTCGGTATAAGATTCTCAGGCATAGTTTATTATATTCGAACTGTAAATATGTTCAGGGATTCTGCAGAAAACAGAAGTTAAGGATATTGGCCTGTAATTTTACTGCTCCGTTCTCTTACCATTCTTATATACTGAAGTCACCTGGGCTTTTCTCCAGTCGCTTGGGACTTTGCGCTAGGCGAGAGATTCATGATAATGCAAGCTAGGTAAGGAACCAGTGCTGTAAAGTACTGTTTGTAAGATTGAACTGGAATTCCATTCGATACTGGTGATTTATTTGCTTTTACATCTTTCAGTTGTTTTTCAAATGGTTCAATGGCTCTGAGCACTGTGGGGCTTAACATCTGAGGCCATTAGTCCCTTAGAACTTAGAACTACTTAAACCTAACTAACCTAAGGACATCACACACATCCACGCCCGAGGCAGGATTCGAACCTGCGACCGTAGCGGTCGTGCGGTTCCAGGCTGTAGCGCCTAGAGCCGCTCGGCCACTCCGGCCGCCCTCAGTTGTTTCTCTACGACAGGTATGCTTTTTCTATGTCGTCTATACGGGAGTCTGTACGACAGTCAAATGACGGTATGTTCGTACGATTCTCTTGTGAAATAAAAATTATATAAATTCTCTACACCTGAGGTCCCGTGTCACCCTTAAAAACCTCGAAGTAAAAAAGGTTCTAAGGGTGCCAGATGCACAACCTAGATATAATTCAGTACTACAGAAATGTGCGTACTTCAGACAATAGTCATCAGTTGTGTCTACAATGGAAGTTTATCAAAGATGCCATAAGAAAATTTGTTCCCAATACACTGTCCGAACTTACACTGCATGACAAATAACGATATGCACAGAGAAAGGGAGAGGGAATTGGAACGGATTTTGGAGGACTTACAATCAAACAAAGCAAAAGGGATAGATAAAATTCCATCAGAATTTCCAAAATCACTGGGGGAAATGGCTACAAAACGACTATTCAAGTTGGTGTGTAGAATGTATGAGTCTGGCGAAACACCATCTGACTTTCGGAACAATATCATCCACACTATTCCGGAGACTGCAAGAGCTTAAAAGTGTGAAAATTATCGCACAATCCTTTTAGCAGCTCATGCATCCAAGTTACTGACAAGAGTAATATACAGAATAATGGGGAAGAAAAATGAGGATGTGTTATATGACGATCACTTCGGCATTAAGAAAGGTAAAGGCAACAGTGTGGCAATTCTGACGTTGCGGTTGATAAAGGAAGCAAGACTAAAGACCTGGAGAATGCGTTAGAGAATGTAAAATGGTGCAAGATGTTCGAAATTACTGAGCGATATTAGCCGAGCGGTCTTGGGCGCTACAGTCACGGACTGTGCGGCTGGTTCCGGCGGAGGTTCGAGTCCTCCCTCGGGCATGGGTGCGTGTGTTTGTCCTTAGGATAATTTAGGTTAAGTAGTGTGTAAGCTTAGGGACTGACAACCTTAGCAGTTAAGTCCCATAATATTTCACACACATTTGAACATTTTTTTGGTAGAAATTCCGAGAAAAATGGGGGTAAGCTATAGGGAGAGACGGGTAATATACAATATGTAAAAAAGTGAAGGTGGAATAATAAGAGTGGACGACCAAGAACGAAGTGCTTGGATAAAAAGTGTGTAGACAGGGATGTTGTCTTTCGCCCATACTGTTCAATCTGTACATCGAAGCAGCAATATTCGAAATAAAAGAAAAGTTCAGGAGTGGAATTAAAATTCAAGGGGAAAGTGTATCAATGATACGATTCGCTCAAGACATTGCTATCCGGATTGAACGTGAAGAACAATTACAGCCGACCTGAGTGGCAGAGCGGTTATAGGCGCTACAGTCTGGAACCGCGCGACCGCTGCGGTCGCAAGTTCGAATCCTGCCTCGGGCATGGATGTGTGTGATGTCCTTAGGTTAGTTAGGTTTAAGTAGTTCTAGGTTCTAGGGGACTTATGACCTCAGAAGTTGAGTCCCATAGTGCCCAGAGCCATTTTTGAAGAATTACATGATCTGCTGAATGGAATGGACAGCCTAATGAGTACAGAATACGGAATGAGAGTAAATCAAAGAAAGACGAAAGTAATAAGAAGTCACAGGAATGAGGTCAGCGGGAATTTTAACATCAGGACTGATGGTCACGAAGTAGATGAAGTTAAGGAATTTGCTATCTAGGCAAAAAATAACCAGTGATGGACGGAGTAAGAGCACGGTTGACATCAAAAGCAGACTATCAGTGTCAAAAAGGGCATTTCTTTGACAAGAGAAGTCTCTTAGTATCAGACATAGAGCTTAATTTCAGTAAGAAATTTCTGGGAATGTACGTCTGAAGTACAGTATTGTATGGTAGTGAAACATGGACTGTGGGAAAGCCGGAACAGAAGATAATCGAAGCTTTTGAGTGTGGTGTCACAGACGAATATTGAAAATTAGGTGGACTGATAAGGTAAGGAGTGAGGAAGTTCTGCGCGGAATAGGAGAGGAAAGGAATGTGTGGAAAGCATTGACAAGGAGAAGGGAAGATACACATCTGTTAAGAAATCAAGGAATGATGGCAGTAGAGGGATCTGTAGAGTGCAGAAACACTAGTGGAAGAGAGATACAGGAATACACCAAAAGGTAATTAAGGACGTTTGTTGCAAGTGATACTCCAAGATGAGAATGTTGGCGCAGGAGAGGAATGAGTGGTGGGCCACATCAGATCAGTCAGACGACTGATAAAATAAAAGTGGGAAACCTGTCATTTGCCGATCTGAGACAGACTTCGATCGTCATGTTCGTATTATAAATAGTCTTCGTCAGTTACTCTGGTCGTCACTTCGCCAAGGGTTAGATTTTATGACAGTTGTTACATAACTGGTGAAGCACTCGTTGTTCCTGAGAACACTTTTCACTGTTTACATCTCATGTCCATGGTGGTACGTCTTACGTTTTCATCTTGTTGACGTTACAAACGTGTTAATCAAAGCTCTTTTTTGGGTAGGGTAATGATTCAAAAGTGCCGTTCAGGAAGGCCAATATCGGCACAGAAAAGAGGGGTTTAAACTGACCTCGCAGCTTAAACGTCAGACGCTAACTACTTTAAATGGCACTATAAATTTGAAGCCTTGAAGGGCGGTAATATTTTGATTGAATTACATGGTATGCTCTTCCCAAGCATCATATAGGTGTCTGAATAGTACGGAAAGAGATGCGGATTTTTTTCGTGTGCATTCGAGAAACTTTGGAAAAAGAAGTAAAATTATACGACACTTATTGCGGTTCGTAGTGTCTAATGAAGTTCAAGACAGCCGGTACAGAATAGTTCTGTCTTTCCACAGACATACAGTATGTTTCCTGCCATTTACTTCAGAAAAGTATAACTGCTAATCATATGTTTGTCAAGTTCCCTCTAATGACATTAAAAATACTCAGAAGAATGCTGGAGCCCTTTGCGTACTGTCGTATTTTGAAAACCTTGTTTCGAAAACTTAAATCATTTATGGACTAAAAAGTGCGTCCACGTTAAATATGCACCATTATCTACAGTGTATCTGTTATTAGAAAAACAGGTAAACATTGTAACTTTTGTGTTCTTTAATTATTTTATGTCTTTACTTCATAGCTTTAAGAGTATTCAGTTGTACTCAAATTGAAATGGAATTTGGTCATTGCTATTCTATGTTTTCATGTTTACATAAATACACGAATCTGCGTCCAAAGCCGGAACATACATTAATTTCTGCTGCCCATGCGTCAGAGTTCACTCCATTAATGTCGGATCGCGGAACATACGCCCAGCGTGTGCGGCTGTTGGTTTATTTCGTTGCTCGACTTGTTTGCCGAGCAAAAAGTGGACCACGGTGTCGGTTAAACTTATCAGCAAGCCGTATAAAAAGTGAATATTACTTTTCATGCTCAGTTCACGGTTAAATCTAACAACGTTTGTTGATATTTTCAGAAACAGCTTATTTCCAAATAAATTTATATTCACGCTGAAACATTGCTATTTACTTTAGCAATGTTACGAGCAGATTTCTTCATTAGTGTAAAAATGAAACAGGTAAATCCCAGAAGGAAAAAGATAATGCAAAGTTGTAAGCGAAGAGACACATGTCGTAAAGTTGGGCATCGCAAACGGAACTGATAAGAACACTTGGAGAGTATGAGAAATTTTATTTCGTACGTGATCATACCAGAAGACATTAAACACCATAATTAAGATTGATGATGCATGTTATTAACGTTTTCAGGCTGCAGCATTTTGCATTTAATGGGTAGCTGCACTTTTCTGTAGTTAAACCTGCTTCATACGCAACTCGATTCTGTGTAATTCATATTCTATTTTATTTTAGTGGGACTGACAATATAAGGTTTAATTAGACTACTGACCATTAAAATTGCTACACCAAGAAGAAATACAGATGATAAACGGGTATTCATTGGACAAGTATATTATACTAGAACTGACATGTGATTACATTTTCAAGAAATTTGGGTGCATTGATCCTGAGAAATCAGTACCCAGAACAATCACCTCTGGCCGTAATACCGGCCTTGATAAGCCTGGGCATTGAGTCAAACAGAGCTTGGATGGCGTGTACAGGTACAGCTGTCCATGCAGCTTCAACACTATACCACAGTTCATCAAGCGTAGTAACTGCCGTATTGTTACGAGTCAATTGCTCGACCAACATTGACCAGACGTTTTCAATTGGTAGAGATCTGGAGAATGTGCTGGTCAGTGCAGTAGTCGAAAACTTTCTGTATCCAGAAGGGCCCGTACAGGACCTGAAACATGCGGCGTGCATTATCCTGCTGAAATGTAGGGTTTCGCAGGGATCGAATGAAGGGTAGAGCCACGGGTAGTAACACATCTGAAATGTAACGTCCACTGATGAAAGTGCCATGAGTGCGAACAAGAGGTGACCGAGACGTGTAACCAATGGCACCCCATCCCATCACGCCGGGTGTTACGCCAGTATGGCGATGACGAATACAAGCTTCCAATGTGCGTTCACCGCGATGTTGCCAAACACGGATGCGACCATCACGATGCTGTAAACAGAACCTGGATTAATCCGAAAAAATGACGTTTTGCCATTCGTGCACCCAGGTTCGTCGTTGAGTACACCATCGCAGGCGCTCCTGTCTGATGCAGCGTCTCAGGGTCCATGGCCGGCCGGTGTGGCCGTGCGTTTCTAGGTGCTTCAGTCTGGAACCGCGTGACCGCTACGGTCGCAGGTTCGAATCCTGCCTCGGGCATGGATGTGTGTGATGTCCTTAGGTTAGTTAGGTTTAATTAGTTCTAAGTTCTAGGCGACCGATGACCTCAGAAGTTAAGTCGCATAGTGCTCAGAACCATTTGAACCATTTCATAGTCCATGCTGCTGCAAACGTCGTCGAACTGTTCGTGAAGATGGTTGTTGTCTTGCAAACGTCCCCATCTGTTACCTCAGGGATCGAGACGTGACTGCACGATCCGTTACAGCCATGCGGATAAGGTGCCTGTCATCTCTATTGCTAGTGATACGAGGCCGTTGGGATCCATCA
The DNA here is from genome assembly GCF_023897955.1 of Schistocerca gregaria. Classification (NCBI taxonomy): domain Eukaryota; kingdom Metazoa; phylum Arthropoda; class Insecta; order Orthoptera; family Acrididae; genus Schistocerca; species Schistocerca gregaria. The sequence continues at coordinate 255,391,461 of NC_064925.1, forward strand.
CAGCGTTCCGTATTACCCTCCTGAACCCACCGATTCTATATTCTGCTAACAGTCATTGGATCTCGACCAACGCGAGCAGCAATGTCGCGCTACGATAAACCGTAATCGCGATAGGCTACAATCCGACCTTTATCAAAGTCGGAAACGTGATGGTACGTATTTCTCCTCCTTACAAGAGTCATCGCAACAACGTTTCACCAGGCAACGCCGGTCAAGTGCTGTTTGTGTATGAGAAATCGCTTTGAAACTTGCCGCATGTCAGCACGTCGTAGGTGTCGCCACCGGCGCCATATTTGTGTGAATACTCTGAAAAGCTAATCATTTGCATATCACAGAGTCTTCTTCCTGTCGGTTAAATTTCGCGTCTGTATAATCATCGTGGTGTAGCAATTTTAATGGCCAGTAGAGTAAAACCGTATATATATAATGCGTTATTACGTATTTCGCTGCTATACGTAAAACGTTCCGGTTGACTTTTGTATAATTGTAATGAGCATTGTTGTTTGAAAAGAAGCTAAGTGAAATTTTACTTAACTCTTTTGACGTATGCAAGTACTGCGAGAGGCGGCGCCATCGAGACAAGCGACAAACACACAGTTAACCAGAGCGGACGGCATTGAATCAGAGACATTCCTGGCAGTGTTATATTTAATACGAGGATTTCTTTAATGGTAACAGTAGAGAAGTTAACACTCGGACGCCCAGACTTTGCCTGCATCCTCGAAACCCCAGAGGGGTCATTTTGACCCCTACCATTAAAAAAAAATTCTGAACTACTATTTCGATATTTTAAGCATTTATTACATTTTAATGTTTACAAGATTTATAGCCATTTCAGATACAGAGTTCTGAATAAAAAGAATAGACACAAATTATATCATTTATCGACATATTAAAAAATTTCACTGAACCTAGTAATACCCAAATAAGTGTAAGCACATGGCACTCTTTTCTTGGTTCTAAGTTCATATAAAAGTTGAACATTTAATGTGTACAGAAATTTCAGGTACTTCATTGTTTTACACAATTGACACATTTGTATTCAGTTTCCTTTGTACATTTTCCACAAACCATCATCTTACAAACACTACAGTTGGAAATAGTTTTATTACATATGCAGAATTCGAGAAGTAGCATTTAAGGCGCTTCTGTGGCATTTCGTCTTCATCTTCATTTTCAGTCTTTTCTTACTTGTCTTTGGTCATACGAGGAAAGCGATTCTTCACATACTCAGAGAGTAGTTAATCTGCAAATGCTGAAAAAAAATTCTTTTGCTCTTCTTCCTGGTAACAGACCTAAATACTACATAACCATTTTTTCCTGATAGGTCAAGGATATTATAGAAGGAGTGCACTGGCCATCTTCTTGAGGAAGCCTTGACTGAATACTGCCTCACCATTTTGTCTACTATGTCAACCTCAAATTTTGTTTTGTTGTAATAACATACAGTTTGTGGAGTTTTTCTCTCATTTGTATTGACGGTAACACTATGGTGAGGGGAAGACAATAGTAACACATTTTTTGCTTTCTTTCCTTGATGGACTGTCAAGGAAACATTATGTTTTAAAACTTTTGTGGAACACAGAGGTCTCTTCAAGGACTTCAGAGCATGTGTTATTTTTCTTCTTGCTCTATTTACTGTTTCTACAATGGAAGCTGATTTTTCTTTCAATTGTTAGCTAGTTTGGGTGAAGTGAAGTAATTGTCTGTAGTGACATTTCTGCCTTACCCCAGAAATTGTTCCATAAGGCGCATCACTACATAATCTGAAACCCTATCGTCTTGTCATCGTGCAGTATCCTTACCAAGATAAGTGAAACAATTGAGTATATACTTGCTTTCAACATCTACAGCTAACCAGGATTTTTGTCTTTGCTTGTCAGGCTTTGAAGCCATGAACTGTGTGAACGGTCACCTAGTTTTACTTGGGAAGGGCTGCTTGTATATTGTTATGTCACTTCCAGGGTTGGACACATTGTACAGTTTTCTATGAATTTGTTACAGGCAGCAGTAATCAATGCAAACTCATCATCGTACAGAGCGTTTAGACTTCTCGTCGAACCTCAGGAATCACATAATCCCACAGAATCTATTTCTACTCATAGTTTCCACACAAAATGACAGGCCCCTGGAATCTAACCATAAGCTATGAAGGTCTGTATTTCGGCAACCACTCACACCACGAACATAAATAACTGCAATAAATGCTTCTAGTTCTTCCGTGGTCATCGACAATTCTCATTTCCTAGTATTCTGTGTGCCTCTGTTGTAGTAGATTTCAAGATATGTTTGATTACATAATTGTCTGTGAACAAGCACCCAGCGTATGTTACAAGTTCATCACTTACATTTCTTTTTGCATTTGGCGTGGGTCCAGGAGAGTCTCTCAACATATTATGGTTAGGAAGACGCTCATCTTGTGAATTAGGCACTGATCCTACCTAGACAGTTCCATCAGGATTCTTTATGTCTTTCATCAGATCATGAAGAAGTAGTCACTTGTTCTACACTTCGAGGATCAGGATTATCTCCTCTTCTGTTAAATGATTCTTCTCGATCAATAGAGCAAGAATAATAGAAGAAAATGTAAGAAGCCACCATAAAATCTAAATGAAGTGCAGTAACATTATATGTAGATAAGAATATAATGATTATAAATTAGCAGCAATAATAATAATATACTTACTAGACTGTAAACTTCCATTATCTGCATCTAAAGAGTCAGAATCGTTAGTATTAGATAATTCATCTTCTCTCAATGTCTGCAGTAAAAACTCTTCCTCTGAATCGTCAGAAAGAAGTTCGACACCATCTGAATCACACTCCATAACTCTTTGTAGCTCTGCAGGAATATCTTCATCTCGTAAATATTATTTCCGATTCACCTTCAGCTCACAGTCACCTTTGAAACAGATTCTTGCACGGGAATGACGAACAATGGTGAACTGAGTCCATTGTTTCATTTAAAATGGCAATAATATGAATGAAAGCAAATTATTGCACTACAGAGTAAAGTAGCCAAAGCTTCAGAATGCATGAGATAAATGTGTGGCATTACAATAAACAAAATTATAGCTTTTTCTAGAGGGATCAATATGACCACTCTGGGTATTAAAAATAAACTGGGAAAACGTGAAAATCAATTAGACGAAATGAACTCTTTTTAATATAATGAAAGTACATGCCAAATAAATAAATGTCACGAACTTAAATGTCTCTTGAATTACTCTTCAAAATATAGAGAGCACTTAAAAAACGAAAATGGTCATTTTGACCCCACTGGGCTTTCGAGTGTTAAACGTTGTTGGGTGACGTTTGTAGCTGAACAGTGTTTCTATTATTCAGTCGCTTTCGATGAGTCACGGATATCAGGCAGTAAAATTAATACAAGAAATGGATGCCAATCCACATAAAACAAAATCTTAAATTGCTTCACACTTAGGAATCACCTATACCACAGTATGTACAGTCATCAGAAAAGAAAGATGAACTAGAACAGCCGTCAGCAAGAAGGGAGATACATAGTTTTGGAAAAGGCACATTTTACGTGGTTCCAGCAAAGGAGGGTTGCAGCTCCACCGACCGGTGATGACAGGCTAAAAGTAAAGGGGACAGATTTAGCTAGAGGTATGAACATCACTGCTGATTTCCAAGCTTCATCAGGACGGTTACAGGGATTTAAATATCGTCATGGAACCACAGGGAAAACGATTTTCAGTGAATTGAAAGCGTTGGACGATGTCACGATGCAACACTAGATTGATAGGGTTCTGCGAGTATCTGAAAGGTATTATGTGCTGTGACGAGACTGTATGTTCTGCAGTCTGTTTCCTCGTAAAATATGAGTGGAGAAGTGCGACTCATGCTATGGCGGGAAGATAAGTAAAATTCGCGTAACAGTTCTTCCCGCCACGAATGCAGATGGATCTGACAAATTTCCGCCACTTATGACATGGAAATTTGAGAATCCTAGCAGTTTCAAAAGTGTAAAGACGAAACCTACGTAATACGATTCCAATAAACCTTCTTGGATGGAACAGTGGTTAAAACAAACTCGATATAAGAATGAAGAGAAAAGTTCTTCTTATGAATGGAAGTGCAGCACATCCACCCCAAGAAGTTTAATAAAATGTCACAGTCTAAGGTTTCGCTTCAAACTGTATCGGTGTACTACAGCCTCTTGATTTGCACTATTACAAATTTCAGAGTGCATTACAAAAAAAAAGAAAAGAACCTGGTTCAACATTTGAAAGCACTGGCCATTTGGTAGCACTGTCCATTTGGTATCACTGAATGACGCAGGAAATGAAAATCTCTCCATTAACTTACCAAAAGCGATGGAATTTATTTCGGTTGCCTGGCGACTGGGGTCATCCTCCACAGACAACAACTGTCTCTGTAAAGCTGATGTGTTACTGGAAGAGACTGCCGCTCATGATGGTGGCGGTGAAATCGTGTCTGATAATGAACTCCGGGGGGGGGGGGGTGCAGATTTCGGCACTTTTGGCATTTTCATGATAGCCTCTCCGTGTGTGCGAAACTACAGAATGAGGAGATTATTGCTTATGCGTGTCAACATTGCGGTGAGTATCAAGAAGGTGGACCATCTTCAAGTAACTCTGTTGGAGATGGAGATAAGGACTTGAGTCTTGAAATACCTAAAATGAGTGAGGTGTTACGTGCAATGGATGTGTACAGGCGTTACATTAGTGCGGGAAGTTGTGATGAAAAATCTTTGAATTTATTAATAAGTTCGCAAAATGAGATGTGTACACTTAACGCTATAAAACTGAAACAAGCCAAATTACCTGTCTTTAAAACAGGATCAAGTTCAAAATAATAAAATTTCTCTTCAGAACTGTATCTTTGTCGCTTGCACAGTGCGAAGTGTCAAATTACAATGCGATATCTAATTTCTCTGAAGCAGGCTCAAATAGTATATTTCCTTTTAATACTGTACTCGGTCTTGGCTGTTTGGAGAGTTTACACGTGTAGGTGCACTGTATTTTTTTTTTAGTGAAACATGTATTGCCGTATCTGAATCTGACATCTAAATTATTTTTAGTGCCAAGTAATTTTTCTCTTCCCTTTGATATACATATAAATCAGGTTCATTTGTATTTGGCAAAGTTACTATGGAAATTAAGTAGTTAGAAAGCGAGTTGCTGCATTTTGCTTAAAGCATGATATTAAATTTACCTCTTAACAGACGTACAAATAACAATAAATTTAATAATAACACTGGTAAAAAGTTTTTTTCGAACTTCCAGTTGCATGAGGTTTCTGTACTGATTCTTAACCTTTTTGAGTTGCTGACATCTAATCTGAAATGGATTTAGTTCTCCATATTCTTTTTTCCATGCAATTCGAACTATTCCTTGCCAGTCGTTTTCGGTTCGAGTTATGTTCATGTTATCGACGGTTTTGTGATACTGTATATTATTTTCTTTTAAATCTGGTATCATTTCAACGTGACCACGAAGACACTTCAACGTAACAATCACGCAATTTCTTTTACGTTGGTGGCTCCTCCACCCATTTCCGTCAAAGCTTATATACCGTACATTGGACGTAGCGACCAACACAAATCATGGGCAGCATATACTGTAAATTAGAACTGTTAGGACATGCAGCGTTTCTGGACGAAAGTAAAGCGTAAGGACTTACTTTTTCGGAATCGCTATGTCCTGGCGAATGTACAGCAAAAGTGAGTGGCATTTTGTATCGTTAATACAAAAGGAATGGTTACGAGAAACGGACATAAAATACCTTATCCCAATATTCCTCGGCAATTAGGCATACCATGAGCTACTAACTCCAGTTTTTGCATCATTTATCCATCTGCAGTTTTGGATAGAGATCAAAACCCGAAGAGAGCTGAAGAAAGTGAGTTTGACGTACAACCCTCTAATCCCTCCAATTTCTCAATTTCTCATTAGTTTAACCAGGGTGAGGTGAATGACGTTCTGCGTGATATGGATCTCTCCGAAGTTCAGCTCAAGTGTTATCTCTAGAATTGAAGATAAATTTGTACTGAGCGACAGAGAAAGTGTGATGTTACTGAAAGCGCGAAGGGGCTTTTTTCTTTCGTATTTTACCGAGCAAACTATTTTTATATCTTGAGAGGTAATTCGACTGCTGAACTACATTTACCTTACAGGAATCTTGATAAATTCGGTGACAACTTAGATGATGTCAGTGACGATCAAGAGCAGTTCTACCAGGTCATGAAGACAATGGAAGAGTACTATGAAGGCATATGCGACAAAAATATGGCTGCACACTCTTTCTAGAGTATTCAACGAAATCTCCCTGGAGTAGTCCACAAGCGAAAGAGCTTGAAACGAAAATTTATGCTTCAGTAGAATGTGTTAGTTACACGTAAGTCACTTTTATCTAACCAAAATCTTCTTCATGATGGTATGTGTTTCCTTTGTTACCACAGAATGCATCCATATTGTGTTTCAATTTAATTTCAGTTTGATCTAGTTAGCTTTGTATCATCCAGGTAAGTTGAAGATACTAAACTCAGATATTTATTCACGTAAATTATGACTGAATGATAAATACATGAAATACTGGCAGTTGGCGATTGCAAAAAAGTAAAGCTCTCAGAAAAAAATTAACTTCTTATATTAAAAAGTCTGCAGCGACAAACTAGGTAACAACAACTGCCGACATGAAATGCATCATAAATGGCGTCGACCAGTGTAATTGAATTATGAATAGGATAGTAGGGCAGAGTGTGTGTTACTGTGAACAGTTCAGTGATAGGATTGTTTTATCAGAATCGACAGCAAACCAACACCGAAAAGGTAGTTCCGGTATACATGCCGACGTAGCAAGCTGAGGATCATGAGGTAGAGAAAGTAAATGAGGATGTAGGAAGAGCAATACAGTATGTAAAGAGAGATGAAAATGTAATAGTCATGGGGGACTAGAATGCAGCTGTAGGGGAAGGACTAGAAGAAAATGTTAGAGGAGAAAATGGGCTTGGTACCAGGAAAGAGAGAGGAAAAGGCTAATTGAATTCTGTAATCAATTTCAGCTAGTAATAGTGAATACTTAGAAACCGTTGGCTGTTACGGGAAGTTTTTAGTTAGTTTACATCATGGTCAGGTAGAGTTTCAGAAATCAGATATTGGATTGTAAGGCGTAGCGAGGAGCAGATATAGACACAGATCACAATTTAGAAGCGATGAAGAGTAGGTTGAAGTTTAAGAGATTAGTTAGGAAGAATCAATACGCAAAGAAGTGGGGTTCGGAAGTACTGAGGAACGACGAGATTCACCTTAAGTTCTCTAGATATAACAATAATTAATAGTTGAGTAGGCAGTACATTTGAAGATGAATGGACATCTCTAAAAAGCACACTCTCAGAAGTTGGAAAGAAAAACGTAGATACAAAGAAGGTAACTGCTAAGAAACCATGGGTAACAGAAGAAATACTTCAGTTGATCGATGAAAGAAGGAAGTACAAAAATGATAGAGACATTTAGGAATACAGAAATATAAGTCGCCGATAAATGGTATGAATAGGAAGTGCGGGTAAGCTAAGACGAAATAGCATGCATGAGATATGCAAAGAAATCGAAAAATAAATGGTTGTCGGAAGGACTGACTCAGCATATCGGAACGTCGAACCAAGGGTGGTAACATTAGGAATGCAACAGGATTCCACTGTTAAATGCAGAGGGTAGATGGGATAGGTGTAAAGAGTACACTGAAGGCCTCTATGAAGGGAAAAATTTGTCTGATGTGATAGAAGAAGAAACAGGAGTCGATTTAGAGTAGTTAGGGGATCACTATTAGAATCAGAACTTAAGAGAGTTTTGGAGGACTTAAGATCAACTAAAACAGAAGTAATAGATAACATTCAATCAGACATTCTAAAGTTATTGGTGGAAGTGACAACAAAACAACTATTGACGTTGGTGTGTAGAATGTATAGGTCTGGCGACATACCATCTGACATTCGGAAAAACATTACCCACAATATTCCGAAGATTGCAAGAGCTGAAAAGTGCGAGAGTTATGGTAGAATCAGCTAACAGCTCATGCATCCAAGTTGCTGAAAAGAAGAATATACAGAAGAATGGAAAGAAAATGGAGGATGTGCTAGATGACGATCATTTTGGCTTTGGAAAGGTAAAGACACGAGAGAGGTAATTCTGAAGTTGCGGGTGACAATTGAAGCAAGTCTAAAGAATAATCAACACACGTTCATAGGATTTGTTGACCTGGAAAAAGCGTTCGACAACGAAACATTGTGCAAGATGTTCGAACTTCTGAGAGAAATAGGGGTAAGCTATAGCGAGAGACGAGTAATATACAATAAGTAAAAGAGCTAAGAGGGAACAACAAGAGTGGGTGACCAAGAACGAACTGTGTAAGACAAGGATGTAGTCTTTCTCCCCTACCATTGAATCTGTGCATCAAAGAAGCAATTATGGAAACAAACGTAAGGTTCAGGAGTGGAATAAAAATTCTAGATTAAGGTTACCAATGATAAGATTCACTGATGACATTGCTATCCTGACGAAAGAGAAGAAGAATTACATGATCTCCTGACTGGAATGGACAGTCGTATGAATGTAGAATAGGGATTGAGAGTAAATTGAAGTAAGACGAAAGTAATGAGAAGTATCAGAAATGAGAATAGCGAGAAATTTAACATCAGGATTGATGGTCAAGAAGTAAATGAAGTTAACAAATTTTGCTCCTAGGCAGCAACATAACCAATGACTAACAGAACAGGAAAGACATCAAAAACAGGCTAGCAATGTTAACAAGGGCATTCCTTGACAAGAGACGTTTATTAGTATCAAACATAGACGTTAATTTGAGAAAGAAACTTCTGAGAATGTATGTTTCGAGCACAGAACTACATGGTTGTGAAACATGGACTGCGAGAAAACCGAAACAGAAAACAATCGAAGCATCTTTGATGTGGTGCTACAGACCAACGTTAAAAATTAGGTGGACTGATATGGTATGGAATGAGGGGGCTCGGCGCAGAATCGGAGAGGAAAGGAATATGTGGCAAAAACTGACAATAAGAAGGGAGAGTATGATGGGACATCTGTTAAGACATCAGGGAATGACTTCCATGATACTAGAGGAAGCTGCGGAGGGCAAATAATTGTAGAGGATGACAGAGATTGGAATACACCCAGCAAGTAATTTATGGTGTAGGCTGTAAGTGTTTCACTGGGATAAAGAGGAGTTCGTAGCGGCCGCATCAAGCCATTAAGAAGGCTGATGACCCAAAGAAAAATAAACGAACCTTGCGTATAGTGTCTAAATAGTAGAGGGTATTCATTGCAATCCAGTAAAGGAGATTAATGAAAGGCTAAGTTTTCCGAGATCGTTTCGTTAAGTAACTGCTGCGATTAGCACCACTGACGCCCGTAATCCGGGGACAAGTAAAAAATTAAAATGTTTTTAAAATATTATTTTGATTGGGGAAAACTATATTACAAATAACAACTCTGCATAATGTATCTCATCCGTAATGTAGTTGGCTCTTCTCATGACAATCTACGTAACTGCCTCCTGTAACAAATGTTGTGGCTTTCTGTACACCCGCTGTTACTCGGCCTCAACAACCAAGTCACTTGACTAAAACATGGAGTCACGCAAATGAATCGGATCAAAAATGTGAAAGTAATTTATCCTTCTGACTACCTGTAATTCCTGTCTGACACCACCATTGTATTAGCTTTTTTTGAAGTACCAGTGCATTTAGAGTGAAACCACAAATTGTGCTTTGCAAGACAGAGATGTTTAGTGGTTCAATGAGGTATTCCTAGAAATGTCGTGCAATGCAGCAGTCATTATCGATTTCAAAGCGACAGCCGGCGCGGAGACTGTGTTACGCGATTGTAGGAGATTGTGACATGCGAACCATGTAGTGGCCATTTTGAAGAGATTATTGACAGTGGAATCATGAATATCTAAAGTTATTGTAACGTAAATTTGAATTTGCAATACAGACTTTATGAGTGGTTTCGAAATGCAATGACTTTGTCAGTATATAGTTTTGATACAAAATTTATTAAATTTAAGGTCCAATTTTTAGCTATTTATTTAGGACTATAATTTGTTTTAGGGGTTATGATTTCAAGGTCGTTTCGAGATGAGAGATTGTGTCCAGGAAAAATGCGAATTTTCGTTCAGGTTTATCGTGTGAAAGGATGGATGGTTGGAAACAGTTTGTCCCAGTTGTTTCTAAGTGAAACCCGTTTCTTTCTGGAGTCGTTGCTTGTTTGATCATAAATGATAATTATGTAAAAAATTTTAAAATTGTAATTGTTATCATGTTGTTGGGACTCAAATAGTTGCCGCTAGGTCAGGACTTTACGGCCGGTGCTTCGGAACATCAAACCAAGATTTCGGGTGCTTTTGATCAGAAAACCAGGTTCATGATGATACGCATTACCATGGACTAAACTGCACCAACTGAAAGTTGTCTGACATTACCTATCTCGTTGTCACTATTCACTGTTTGAATTCTAGGAGAAGGAAAGGAACTTGGGAAGTCGTGAAACTGAATTACCAGATTTATGACTCTGCACTCAGCCCTGACCGTGCCTAAAGGATCGAATTCGTGTCTTGCTGTAGTAGTGCGTCCACCTCGTTTTCACAATCACAGTGCACAGATAAAGGTGTAGCACAACTGCACTTAACTATGAGTCGACCACAGACTTCATTAAATATGTGTAATTTCATAAAGACTCTCAAGCGTACTGACGTTTAAGCTCACGGAACGAATACGATGAGAAGTTGCTGATGTAGGTGTCAGAAGTGCTTAGATACTTGAAAGTTATTATTCGGCCAGTAGACAACGCCCGGTCAACAAGCAAAACCACACACGTAGGTAATCAGAGAATAAAAATGAAGGGATAAAACGCTTAACTGGGGGAGAGCGACAGAGATATGATGGCGCATGGCAGTGGAATGTGACAGGTTTCCCCTGCGGCGGCGTGGACGCGTCGGTGTTCGCGATCACAATTACAAGCGATCATAATTACCAGCTGCCATCGTAATTCCAGGTTATCTGACTGGCGCATCTAGCGGGCAACAACATCGTTGACAGTTCATCATTCTAGCTAGAAACCTATTATTGGAATTTCCGGTCCCAGAAAAATCAGTGCCTCAATACAGCACTTCATGCGGTAGTACCATGTTGTGTGTAGACTGACTGTAGCAGCCTCAGAAACACGACTTGACAACAGAAGAAAACAGGTTCTAGTGAGGCAAGGCTCTGGCTAAGGTGATTATTTAACACCACGGGTGCACAAAGGGATGCGCTTTGGTAACCTAAGTAACTGCTAATTAGCATGGTTTTGGGCAGGTTGCTTTCTCGGGTTAAGGTGCCAGACTCTGACTTCTACTCTGGAGCCTGTCGCATATGGTCCTGCATGAACGCCCGTTTTAACAGCACACAGGTCCCTCTAACAACGGAAAACGCGAACTTGGCGAAAATTGTCAACGTTTTAAAATTGGAAGACTCGGTTGCAAACAGTGAAAAGGGAGAAGTTGTATTGAGAAATCGCGTAGTAACGGTTGAATAAAGTCTCATAAGTAAGTTGTTTCAAGTACATCCACTGTAATTTTTTTTTTATTCAGGTAAGTCACTGTTTACAAACTTTCTATAGTAACGAGTTACTTTTAAAATCGTAAATTGTATCAAAAATGTTATTCTTAAAAATTTGGCAATCGGAACATAGCATTGTTTACTTGCAAACTCATAGCCGAAGTCTTCAGTTCATTCCCGCTGAAAGTAACAAAAATTGAGCACCAATGCTGCCACAGTTTAGGGATTCACACAGGATTGCAAATGCATAAACGGGCCTAATGTTCAACTCATGCGCTACGCTCTCGTCAGTTTTCTGGCACTACGGTCATCACGAACCACTTAGCGGTTTCGGTGTTCCTGTCCCGCTTCTCCAGTCGATTGGCTACCCGAACGCCCTTTGTCGCGAACACTCCCGTTTTTAGGGCGATTTATCTGATAGCATTCAGCCGTGTCGGCTTGTTTTCTGAGCTGTTGTATCTTTGCTTACTGACGCGATACGCTTCTCTGTCACGTCACCTGGTAGAGCTTCTTCAGTCTCTTGTAGTTGGCTCTTTGGTTAGTGGAGGAAGAAGGAGGTGGCCGACGGACGGTGGGGCAGTGTGTGTGTGTGTGTGTGTGTGTGTGTGTGTGTGAGAGAGAGAGAGAGAGAGAGAGAGAGAGAGAGAGAGAGAAACGCGTGATCGTGCAATTACAGGGCCTCATCTGCGGTCGCTCGTCCATGTGGGCGGCTACTTTTACAGGGCCAGTGTTGGTATGGAGTGTTGGGCTCTACGCTGTTGCCCCGATTGACTATCTATATTTGCGAGTGACCTTCTCCTGAGCTGGGCGTCGTCATGACGTTGATTTTCTCTGGTAATTGCGCGTCCTACCTTATTTTTGGGTAAGGTACTTCTGTTTGTAGTCCGGAACTGTGCGACTGCTACGGTCGCAGGTTCGAATCCTGCCTCGGGCATGGATGTGTGTGATGTCCTTAGGTTAGTTAGGTTTAAGTAGTTCTAAGTTCTAGGGGATTTATGACCACAGCAGTTGAGTCCCATAGTGCTCAGAGCCATTTGAACCATTTGAACTTCTGTTTGTAGATTTTGCTACTTGTGCTCCGGTGCAGGAATTACTCCCGTTAGGTTGGTTTGCCTGCTGCTCTCTGTCACTCCGTACTCAATCTATTAAATTCACCCTCCCCCTCTCTGTGTGCACTCCCCCTATGCATGATATATTTGAGTCTATTTAAGCTGTGCTACCTTTTATTGCAAGTTGTTCAACATTTTGGGGGTCTTGTCATTATTGTTGGGGTGCGAAATTAATTTGTTTGCAATATGTTCTAGGGCATATGTTAGTGACCACTGAGCTTGAATATCGAGAATGACTTTCAAGCCTTCAAGGTGGCAAGTTCTTTCTTGTCCAGCTTGTGCATCAATTGTAACATCGGGCATGGTCGTGATAAGAAAATACCAGCAGCCCGATGAATGTTGGCTCTATTTTTTTTTTGTTCTCACGTTGGAAATTCTTGGTGAGATCCAACACTTCTCGTAAAAGAAGGAATTTATTCCTTTGTTGCTATATATATTATTACCACTGTAATCTCGTGCTTAGCACTGAAGCATTCTTTGTTACTTTTAAGTTTACTTTGCTGCTCTTGTTGACATTTGGCTATTTAATCAAATTAATTCCTGTGTTTGGTCTTTACTGTTAAATGGTTAACCCGTTGATCACTTGTGTTCTAATTATGCAGTCACTGTAACACTTAGATGTTGGTCGGTGTCTGCGTTGGGGTTTGCATTTAGTATTCTTGTGTTGGGCCTTGGGAATTTACTTATTTCATGCTCATTATTGCATGAATTATACGTCTGTTCCCAGAATGTGATTTTCACTCTGCAGCGGAGTGTGCGCTTATATGCAACTTCCTGGCAGATTAAAACTGTGTGCCCGACCGAGACTCGAACTCGGGACCTTTGCCTTTCGCGGGCAAGTGCTGTACCATCTGAGCCACCGAAGCACGACTCACGAAGCTCAGATGGTACAGCACTTGTCCGCGAAAGGCAAAGGTCCCGAGGTCGGTCGGGCACACAGTTTTAATCTGTCAGGAAGTTTCACACGTCTGTTTGTTTGCACGCTGGACTCGGATTCGGGAGGACGACGGGTCAATCCTGCGCACAGCCATCCTGATTTAGGTTTATTTTGACTTCCCTAAATTTCTTCAGGCGAATGCTGGAGTTGTTCCCTTGAAATGGCACGTCCAATTTCCTTCTCCTTCCTTTCTAAATCTCTAATGACCTTATTGTCAACGGGACGTTAAACAGAAATCTCCTTTGCCCTAGGTTTCCCGAGTTGGTCGTAGCGCTGGAGCTGTTGCCCCGGCGTATTATCCACTACCTGCCGATTCACATCGCGTGGCTAGTCCACATCGGCTGTGCACGTGTGTGCGGCGTTCCGTTCCGCCTCCTGTTTTGTGGTAGCCACTGAGGCGGCACCGCCTCCTCTCCTACCACGGTACCTCTCTGTAAGGATAGTTCTTAATCTTACAGCACTCGGACTGAAGTTTAAATCAACGAGCCCGCTATCCTAAACCATGCTAGCCAAGCCTTGCCTCCGCCAAGCTGGCCTTGTCTTGTATTGCTGCCTTAACCTTTGCTTGATTTGAAGATCTCTCAATCCTTAATTGATGAGTGCTGCAAATTTTTAATCTGTGTAACCTTCTTTTTCAAAATTGGTAGTGCCCAAAGGACGTTCCAAACCTCTATTGTCATTCTCGATGTGTAAATTTTAAAATACAGGGTATCCAGAAAATGACTCCCTGATTTCAAAATTAAATATCTCGAAAACAAAGATCGATAGAGGATTGCAGTAAACGGTATGTTTATTGTGAAAGCTGTACGAAGTTTATAAAGCAGTTTGAAATATAGGTACAAAAGCAGCTAACAGATTGCGCTGTAATCGCCATGCGTAATGCTTAGTATAAATAGTGATCCGAAGCCCAGAGCGATCAGTTCCACTACTGAAACGTGAGAGGAGGTTAGCTTACCGAAGGAAGAGATTAAAACCATGTACTCCATTGAACAACGCGTTTTTCTGGTGCTAGAGTACCACAGGTTAGAATAGAGTGCTACAGCAACAAGGCGAAGTTTTCAAGCAGGATTTAATGTTCCGAAATGACCCCATGCGAAAACCATTCGTACGCTCTTCGTAAAATTTCAACGAACAGGCAGCGTAACTGATGATCTAGTGGGACATGTTGGCCGCAAGCAAACCGCAGTTACGCCTGAAAATATCGCCACAGTTTCTGGAATTATTCAACGAAATCCGATGTCATCCGTCCGTAGAATTGCATCTGAGACTGGTTTGAAGCGTTCCAGCACGCAGAAAATACTGAGAAAGAGCCTACACATGTTTCCATTCAAAATTCAAACGCACCCGGCCATACCCGTACGAGCTGTGCAACAAAGGGTTGCCTTTGCTAATCAGATGCTCACAGTCATTGATAGTGAAGGATTTGATGTTGGCTGCATTTGGTTTACAGATGAAGCACACTTCCACCTGAATGGGTAAGTGAATAAGCAGAGCAGGCGATTTTGGGGTTCCGAATGCCATATTAGTGTGAAGCGAAACCCCTGTATTCTCCTAAATTTACTGTGTGGGCTGCAGTATGCAGCAGTGGCATTATTGGCCCTTTTGTCATTCGAGAAACGGTCACTGGTGCACGTTACGTTGCAATTTTGGAACAATTTGTCGCCATACACCAAGCGTTAGAGGATCGACCAGGTACTGAATGGTTTATGCAAGATGGAGCCCGACCACATCGGACCGAACGAGTGTTTCGCTTTCTTGAGGAATACTTCGGGAATCGAGTCATTGCTTTGGAATATCCCAAATTTACTGGTGCAGGCATGGATTGGCCTCCATATTCGCCGGATTTGACTCCCTGTGACTTTTGTTTTGTGGGGCATAGTGGAAGACATGGTATAACCGAAGCATCCTGCCACTCCGGAAGAGCTTGAATCGGCGATCTTTGTGGCATGTGAATCCATTTCGGTTGAGACTCTACGAAATGTGATGGCGAATTTCATTCTTCGTTTGCGCCACCTCTGTAGTGCCAATGGTGAACATTTTGAAAAAATTGTGATGTGATTGTTTGCAAAGATCGTTTTCATACGATTATTTCACTTATGTATGCTGATATGAGCTGTACAGCGTACAGCACCATCTGTTAGCAGCTTTTGTGACTATTATTTCAAACTGCTGTATAAATTTCTTACAGCTTTCACAATAAACATACCGTTTACTACATTCCTCTATCGAGCTTTGTTTTCGAGATATTTAATTTTGAAATCAGGGAGTCCTTTTCTGGACACCCTGTACTTTCAAATGCTGCTCTGGTAAAATTTTCAATGTTGTTACCTTCCTTTGAAAATTTATTGAGCTGGTAGCGTCCAAAGCACCCTGGAGTTGTTTTAACAGTAATTATGAATTAGTACCATTTTTTCTAAATGAGGGCCAATTTCCTTGTTTGAAGTTTACTGTCTAATGAGTAGTTTTCGAATTGTTACGGTAATGCTCTTTCTGTAATTACAGGTTGAAATCTTACGGATGCCTAAAGAGCTCTCGAGCTGTATTTTTATGAATATTGAACTTATTTTAAGGAGGTATTGCTTGTCCCAAAAAAAGTAAGTTCTGTCCTTTTGGTTCGCCGACCTCGAAGCATTTTTCTGGCAGTTACTATTTAGTCACATGTTATTGATGTTTTGCAGTATTTCTTGTTAAATGAAGGATTACCAGCTATTGTGAAGCAACAAATGGTCTTCCGTAAACTCAGACTGCACCTTCCTCCCGCCCGTTCAGTTGACGTATCCTGGGGTGTCCACTGAGGTATTGCGCGTATGTTTCGTTGATTGAGAGCGCTATTACCATTCCACAGCTGTACCTACAAAACACGAATTATTCCCACATATGGATAACGACACAGTCATAAAAATACGTCCTATAGCCTCTGTAAATCGAACTGTTCAATGAACCAACAGAGCTAAAGCACAAAAATGAGGTTAATGCGCGACTTCAAAAAAAAATTTAACTTTGTAAAAGCCGAGTAGAGACGATATACCAAGAAAGGTGGTACATTGCAAATGCTGAAGCTGCTTTCGGGGAGTATGTCTGTTTCCCCTTTCTATTGAGCAGCGCCAATTTTCGTTTTTAACTTTGTTTACTCCGAGTTTGTGGTCCGTGTGTGGAGACCTCCTTGTCTTCGGATAGCTCATTTGTTAGAGAACCTGTTCCCGAATTGCAGTTGACCCAGACCCGAGTCTATTCCCGGAATCTGCTAGGAAACTTCAAATCAGATCACATTCACTGCTGAATGAAATTTCATTTCGGAAAAAGGGTAATTATTACTAGACTGTTGAGAGTATATTTCTAGGGCTTCGCAGAAACGAACTTTCAATGGGTTGGTTACTGAGAACTTCCTGATGTGCCGGTGCCGGGCCGAATATTCATTCCAACGAACTCGCTTACAGCGGCACCTGCCAATGTGAAGTCAACTGTCGAGCGCCATGAATCAAAATTTTTTGTGTCGAATCCAAATCTACGCTGCAGTCCAGTAGAAGCTGCAACGTCTGTGTTCAGGCGGAATGCATAACATCGGTTGTTTCTCTTATTCCCCTTCGACAGCCAAGTGTGAATGACATAATCACAGCATGTAATAGTGCTCCTTCACAATCTAAATATTCTTCCGTTTCGTGGTCTTTTGGGATGTTAAATAATTTATGAGAGAGAGAGAGAGGAAAGAACGATCATACAAACTCAGCTGGAGTTAGAGCACGTGGCTGAAGTCGGTTCATTGGTAGGACACTACGAAAGTGCAGATATATCTAGAAAAATAATTGCTTACATGCGTGACCCATTCCAGAATCTTGTTCAAGGCCGTAGGACATGTATCTAAAGGAATTAACTGGGGGTATGTTCAAAAATGAGGGGTCTATGGTCACAAACTTTTTGTTAAGATTACCGGTTTCGGTCTATAATGACTATCATCAGATCTGTTTTATAAAAAAATGTCCTAATGTACTGCAGCCATAGTGGCATCGTCAAATGTTGTTGATTCTGCATTTAACATTTGACGATGTGACTATTGCTGCAGTACATTAGGAGTTTCTTTTTGTAAAACAGATCTGATGATGGTCATTATAGACCGGAACCGGTAATCTGTTAAGAAGAAGTTTGTGACCATAGACGTAAATTAAAGGAAACTTATTGTATATACGGATGACTGTTTTATTCGCGACAGTGTCGCAGCTTGTGTAACTGGGGATACTCAACGAATACAAAAAAGGGTAGCACTACTGCTCACAAGCTTGTTTCACCATGGGAGAACGTCACGAAGATGGCGATATAACTGAAATTGTAGTCGCTTGAAGACAGACGTACATTATCCCGTGAAAAGTTGCTAATAATATTCAAGACGCAGCTTGAGGAACTCTACGAGGGGCAAATAACAAGTGATACAGTACATTTTCGCTCACAAATTTCAGTTCAAAAAATGGGGAATTAGTTGTGGGACATCGTGCAATGATACCACTTCTACTCTCCTTATAGTTTCATAATGTCCCGATAGACTGCCTTGCTATACGTAGCCTTCCGAATGCCGTTTGTAACGGCTGTGCGTTCTAAGCAGAGGGCTTCAATTGAGATTCTTTTGGCAGGAAAGCAGCGCATTTCAGAGAGTCATAGGATCTTTCACAATGTCAGTGAAGACCTGGCAGTGAACATAAGCACGCGAGTCGTTGCGCGATGGGTCTGTAATCGCAACAAGGTCGTGGAAACATGCCCGATCTTCTGCATGCCGGAAAGCCTCATACTTCTGGGACAGTTGCAGTGTTTGAACTTGCGGACGCTCTAATTCGAGGTAATTGACGGATCACAGCCAAACGCCTCTCTTCACAACTGGACATCTCTGTTGGTAGCGCTGACAAACTCGTCCACCAGTTGGTGTACTCAAAGGATTGTGCCTGCTGGGTTCCTCGCTGCCGATCAGAAGACCATAATCAGCAACGGAGGACCACCTGTGTGGAATGTCTTGAGCGTTACGTGGCTGATCGTGACAATTTACTGTCGACTATCACCACTGGTGGTGGAACATGAGTTCATCAATTCGAACCGGAAAATCCGAAGAAAACGTGCAAAGCCGCACCCACAGCAGCCCAAGTCATGGTGACGGTAGTTTGGGACTCTGAAGGAGTTATTATGTTCCATGTCCTCCCTCATGAGGGAACGATCAACTCTGAAGCCTTCTGTGCTACCCTCAGGAAACCAAAGGAACGATTTCAACACGTCCGTTGCCTGGAAAATGCAAACGAACTTCTTCATATCAACGCGAGGCCTCTTCCAAGTCTGAGCAGCTGTTTGGCCCAATGAAGGATGCCCTCTGCAGGAAGCAGGACGTGGATGAGGGAGAGGTTATTGACATCGACCAGAAGAGTAGTATCATGCGGTCAAACAGGTCCTCCCATTAAGGTGGCGTAAGGCTGTCGCGTTGAACGGAGATTATGTGGAAAACAGGCTTTTGTAATCATAGGAGCGGGAAACAATATGCTGTATTGGAATCCTGAATAAAACCAACTTGCTTTAAGAAAAACAATTGTTACCGAACGCCCCTTCTAGTACAACACCCTAGTTTCAGTTTCAGCAGGGACAGAAAGATAACGCTAACTGCACCGTCCGTAGTCTCATTTGAGGAATGAATCTGCCATGCACTTCACAGCGGTTTGCAGGGTGTAGTTGTGAATGTAGATGAATACAACAGTTTCATTTTTAAATTTCATCTGAAGTTGCTTATATACAAAGTCGACATAAATGAATTTTTCATTTGACAGTGCAGTGTACAATGATGCGATACTTTCTGGCAGATTAAATGTGCCGGACCGGGGATCGCACCTAGGATCACAGCTTACGGTCGTAAGTCCTACTTGAACAGCTCATTAAAGAAATAAAGCCTTATCGAAATCATTTCTCTGCAACTTACATTGACTGCAACTGGTTTCACCTGAATCTAGTTCTTAAACTGTATGATTCTACGATCTAAATGTGTTCGCCGTTGCAGCTGTGTTATGACTTCGCTAATGAGATTCCACTGTGCTCACTAGTCGTTAACTGTAGTAGTTTGAAGAACAACCAAACCTGTGAAAAGCAGTTGCAATAAAATTACATAGTTTACTGCTCAATACATACAAAGTAGATTATCTATTCGTACTGCTGATCGTGAAACTGATACGAACTTACATCAAATTCCGTCCTACAACTGTCGAGTGACGACCAAATTTTCCCTTGGATGTTGTTATTCGTAGCTACACAATACTGTATCCACCAACGTATCATAGTTTACTGCTGAATACATACAAAGTAGATTATTTTATCGTGCTGCTGATCGTGAAACTGATACGAACATACATCAAATTCCGTCCTACAACTGTCGAATGACGACCAAATTTTCCCTTGGATGTTGTTATTCGTAGCCTCACAATACTGTATCCACCAACGTATCACTCTGCCATTTGTTTTTTATTTTAGTAGTGAACATTGCCTACATTCTTGTCATACAAAAAATTAATTTCCATAATTCTTTTCTTGTGTCGAAAATATCTTTTCAGGACTCTGAATATCATCGACACTTTTCGATAATAAGAGCCAATTTTTATTTTTAAAAGAAAGGAATATATTTTGGCTGTTGCTTTGTCTAGCGCAACAATATACGCTTACGCTCTGTACACTGAATACAACACCGTTTTATGAAACAGTGAGAGCAAACTGTTCGAAGTAATTTATTTTAATTGCATTGTTCCAGTATGCACTTAACAAACAGTTGTTGCATTACTTAATGATACACAACTAAGCTCTCTTTCCACAAATAAGTTTCATAGTGAAAGAGAATACGTGAGACATCTTGCAATATCGCACTTCATTCTTGCGTATAATAATATTGCAATTAATTAAAAACTCAATCTTTACAAGAGACAAGGTAAGATTTCATAATGTGTTCCTCTTTCTCTCCTTTTTAACTTCAGCTGCATTGCTTGGCACAGCACGCTACGTTATGTGCATACTAATCAAACACACTCAAATTTTGTACGTACTTTAATTATGCTTCAAATTTAAGCATGTTTTACCTCATACGGTTACGTAACACATGCAACAGCGACAGCCACTCACCATGTCACGGCTGCAATGACGGTAGAACAACACGTATTAGCACTATAACACTGGCTGGCTGGCTAGTCTGGCGACCACGCAGAGTCACACAATAACGTACAGGTGACAGAACGGAGGTACTTCGTTACTGAGTGACACTGTAATTATTCGTTAATCTGTGTATGTTATATCAGCAAGGAAAGTACCGAAGCTCACTGGCGTATTTTGTTTGCTTCAGTAGGCAACTATGAAAGCAGGACTGTAGTGAGTAAAGGGATAACAACGAAACTGCACCAGTAAACCGAGAAAGATTTCATTTTGAACAGTGAATGCGAGGCATGAACTTTTCACTCTGCAGCGGAATGTGTGCTGATAAGGAATTTTCTAGCTAGAGTACAACTGTGTGACACTTTGGGACTCGAACCAAGGACCTTTCCTTTCCGCTGCCACCTGGTCTACTGACTGAGCTACCCAAGGACAGCTCACCGCCCTTCCTCACAGCAAAATTCTCCAGTAAAATGTTCGGCTGCAGTCGATCTTCGAAGCGAAATAATACTGAAAAAGAACTCCGAATCGTAAACACGACTCCATATGACCCATTTCAACAAAAGTATAATATTCATAGTAAAAAAAATTCCAAAATTCACATTAATGGCAGTTAACCGACATTAGTTGTCTGAGGTAGCCTTAAGAAGAAAAGGGCCAGTTGCACGGAGTGTACAATGAAGATCAACACATACTTTGTAAACGCTTTATTTTACAAGTTTACAACTTGAAACGTAAGCTACGGTTAATATACACCGCAACCAATGCGATGTCCACATCATCATGTTTCTGCCATTTCTCTACAGTAAGTAATCGCGGTATCTAGCGTGAGCAGTCTCTCTCTCTCTCTCTCTCTCTCTCTCTCTCTCTCTCTCTCTCTCTCTCTCGTGTGAACGCTTCCAGTTGACATCTTACTGTGATCAGGTATTGATATTAACATCTTTTATCGAAGGAGGCTGCCAGGTTAAGTTAAAAACTGCACTATAATTTATTGTTCTTGTGGTCGTGTTTGATACCGTGTGACGCCATGGCTTTCTACTTAAGGATAGCATGGTTCTTTAAAATTACTGACATTCAACGTTCTTTAAAATTTATGGAAATTCTTAAATGATTTCCTGAACTGGGATTGGATACAAAACTGGAGTTACCGTGTAGCGTATTGTAGCTTCAAGTGGTGTGCTTAGTCTGCGTTATTGTTAGCGAGACTTTATACGAACTGAGTGAGCAATGCAACTCCCAATAAAGATATACAGTCACAGCAAAATACATTCACCCCATTAGTACTGAATCCTCTGGCCCTTTTCAAAGCTGATAACCTTTTCTTTTCCTGTGCACCCAACACATAAATGAAATTCTCTTACTTCTAAAGCAGCAACGGAGGATAGCGTTATATTCCGCTCTCTCATGAGGAATAGTAAAATACACTAGCTACAGACTAGCCGTAATAAGTTTAAATATACATGAGATTCTTTTCGCTGATAAATGAAAACATTTAACTAAAAATTTAATGTCTTTGAGAAACATATTACCTGTACAGGGAATCGTCCGTGAAATGGGTAAATTACTAACACTGACTTGGTCAATAATGAAATTGTATTCGAAGTTAAGTTTGGATTTTCAAAATATCCGACAACTGAAAATACATTACTCAGAAAAATTACACCCTTTCTACTAATCGAAAACCTTTCTTTGCTGATGTAGTCACAAACAATGAGATTTGTACAGCAAGTAATATCTGACATCACTAAACAGCATAAAGACAAATCATCACATTACCTATACACGTGTTGAAAAATCTTAGAAATGTTGCGAAAGGGAAATATCTAACTAGTTTGTACATCAAATCTGTTTACGAACATCTGCGTTTGCTCACCACAAAATTCTGTTACGGATTATCAGCCAACTCATTTACACTAGGGCGCTGGCAGTAGAAAGGGAATAAAAAATTAACTTCTCTGCCTTAACTGTGGGAAGACTTCTACTTCCACATTTATATTTCTAATGATACTCGTAAAGCTTCGTTGTAATATCAATCCACTAATCATTTCCTTTCACAATTAATCTTACATATCATAATTTACATTCCATTAGAAAATAGCTCATCTTTTTAACTTCGTACCTATTTTACGTGCGCTGTAACACAAAATTTTGCTATGAGAAAATTCCTGCATTATAATGTAAGACTTGGTGGCTTTACAGAACACACCACACAAAAAAGTTCCTACTGCATCCTCTTTCACTCACATACTGATACAAACTCACTGCTGGGCACCTAGTTCTCTCTTACTCCATCATTAAAATCTCAGACTAGAAGCAGTATCTTTGGCTCTGCGGTGGTGCAAAGTCAGCGATGCGCTTTATAGAGCCCATCAGAGGCATACATCGTTTACAGTACAGCAGTTCCATTTTATTTTACGTTAGAGTAATTACAATGTTCGGCTGCCGCATACAAACGTACCGCAGTAGACTCATTTCAATGGTTAAAAGGAGGTTCCATGTATTCCCTGGAGAAAAATGTAGTATAGGGCGAAGGTTAAATGATGAGCTACCGCAAGGCTCTGTGCTGTCACCACCCCTTTGTAATCTTTGTACCGGTGATAAGTTCAATGTTAATGCTAAAATGATCCGATTTGGTGACGGCCTAGCACTAGCTTATCAAGCAGGAAACCTGGAAGAGCACCAAAGAGCTATGACGACTGATTCACAAATAATGGGTGTGTACATCAAGAACTGGTGATTTAAGCCAAACTCATCTAAAACGGAGGTAAATGATCGCTATATTAATAACCGTCAGGTGAATTGCTAGTTAAATGTGGTATTTGAATTTATCTGGAACGTAGTCCATACCCAAAATACTTGGGGGGGGGGGGGGGGGGGAGATTTTTGACTGGCCTTCACGCTTAAGAATCACATATAAAATGCAGCAACAGAAGTGAACACCAGAAATTATGTGGTTTGAAAATTATCTGGGTCAGGATAGAGTTCAAAACTCGTCGTACTGCTATTCTGGCGCTGGTTTACTGTGTGACAGATATGTGCTCCAGTACTGAAAAACATGTCACATGCACACAAAGTTGGCGCTTAGCTACACCAGTTAATGAGTGTAATTATGGCACTACTATATCAACAGCATTTACATGACTGCCTGTATTTTATTATACTGCGCCACCATCAATTAGACAAGAATCAGCAGCTATCAGAGAGTTCCAAGAGTGTGTTACTCGTCAAATCTCACTTCTGTGTAACCTACTACAGAATATACCTGCCAGCAGGTTTAAATCCAGAAAACCAGCCGGGTCAACGCAAGATGAGCCTGTTATGTACGATGTGTGTCAAGAATGAACAGAGATTTGGCAGAAGCTCGATAATTCTCGCCTTATTACTGAGACTGCTAAACTTTAAAGAGTATTTGCTTTTCCCAGGAAACTATGAGCACCTCCGAGCCGATTATGTGCAGGGCATGCAAGGTATGGTGTCTGTTCGTATGACTGGGGCTTCAAGTATGTCCTGCTAAGCGACTCTGGGGCCACTGAGCGATGTACAGCACCTGATTGAAGAGCATGCACTACGGAAATATCCTGGAGGATTCAGTGAACTGCATTTAGCCACACCAAGACCTGTAAACTGGTTAACATACCTATACACCCAGTTAAAAGTTTTTGATAATTGGTTCTTTCATTATGTTCGTTTTTATACGATGTATTTTATGCATATTTAACCATGTATATAAAAATGATGTAGAATGCCCATGGAAACCGTAATAATAATAATAATAATAATAATAATAATAATAGAACGAGCAGAAACTAGCAAAATACACAAAGCAATCACTCATATAAATACATAGGCTACACCATTGGAATTTCATAACCACTTCTACAGCCTTTTAGATCACATAACATCAACATATATGAAGAAAGTAAATTGGAAAAAGAAAACACTACACGGCAAGCACCCGTATCATCTAACACGGCCACACATCGATCAAGACATGGCTAAGAAAAGGCTAGACATACCTTAAGACGGAAGCATTCATGATTGCAATACAGGATCAAACAATAAACACCAGATATTACAGAAAGCATATTATTAAATATCCCAATACCGCAACGGATAAATGCAGACTTTGCAAACAACAAATAGAAACTGTAGATCACATCACAAGCGGATGTACAATACTAGCAAATACAGAATGCCCCAGAAGACATGACAATCTAGCAAAAATAATACAACTTGCCATACAGCATAAACTAATAAAACTACACGTTATTACGTACAAGTATGCACCACAAAATGTTCTGGAGAATGATGAATACAAATTATACTGGAACAGAACCATTATAACAGATAAAACAACACAACATAACAAACCTGAAATCATATCACCAATAAAAAGAAGAAATTAACACAACTAATCGAAATATTCATACCCAATACAACAAATATACAGAAGAAAACAGGGGATAAAATTGAAAAATACACCAAACTGGCTGAGGAAGTCAAAGACATGTGGCATCAGGATAAAGTTGACATTAAACCAATTATACTATCAACTACAGGAGTCGTACCACACAATATCCACCAAGTACATCAACGCAATACAGCTAAATCCAAATGTATATGTACAACTACAGAAATCTGTAATTATTGATACATGTTAGATTACCCGAAAATTCCTAATATACCGTACAGTTAAAAGGAAGTCACGCTTGATCAAGGTCCGCGTCACTTTCCATTTTTAACCAGACATAACCTCTGAGAAAGGAAAGAAATAATAATAATAATAATAATACTAGAAAGAGTGTAAATGGTCTGGTAGTAATGAACAGAACACTGTAAATAACGATAGTAAGTATTAGTACACTGGAAATAATGACAGATCCAGTATTAAATGGAGCTTCCTGCTACATTGCAATGCCTTGTGGCAATAACAGTAGCCTCAGCAATAGAAGCCTCGCCAAACGCTGTCCACTTCGTCAAAAAATGCACAGCCATTTCAATTCACTGCAGCAAATTATTTGAGAGAGCTGTAAACGCGACTTGGCGGGAACCTGCATCGTCTAACGAGAATTTTTTCGCAGACAGTGATTGATGACTGTTATTCACTCTACGATGCAGAGTCTTTCCTGAACATCTGTCGTACAACTGTAGTTACAGACAAGGAAAAATAAAGAGAAAACACTTATTTGTGAACTATTTTACACTACTTGGTTTTAAAAATTATGCCCTATGTTTGCTACACTGTGTACGACTTTGTACACAATGGTAAGGAGAGGAGGGTTACAGAGTGGTATGGTAACTGTCGTTGTAGGAAAGTTGGACAGGACCTGAAATAATTAGCGACCCAGTTAACACAGTAAACGGAAGATTTGCTTAACTTGAATTTGTCCAAGCATAGGAAGACTCATTAAAATAAAACAGCAAGAAAGAGATTCCAGCTCATACAATAGCAACAAGGATGAGGATTTCTTAACTGAAGCACAAACGATGGTGTAAGAGTCGCGAATAGACAGCGTCAGCGTAGCGTCATGTAGCGAAGAGGCTCGAAGTGCCGTGTGGTCATAAAGCTTTCGCCATAGTGTGGCGACTGAATGCGCTCATCGTACCAAGCTGCTGCCGGGATGGCTCAATAGACGTCCTCCATTGGGTCCGAAAGATCGTGGACGACCACTAGAGGCGTCTGCAATTTGCAAATCAAATTACAGTTCCGTTGTCAGCTTAAAGACGCCGATACAGTGATATCGACGCATATTACCAGACGATAAACAGCGCCCTCCGTTGTCGAAAAATCCACGAAGCTTTCCCGGTAGATTCCAATAGTTCTTAGTGTTATTTCTGATGGAATGGTAGCTACTACCTGGATGATTGTCTCGTTACGTGATTGCGGGGTTGTGGGACGAGGTTTCCTACATTTTAATCTTCAACTGTCCTAATAAGAAAAAAAGATAATGAATTTTGTGACATTGGGGGCCAGGTGAGGAAGAAGACATCCAGGAAAAAGCTCTCTCAAAATTTCTAGATTTCTAGACTACGCCGAGAGGTGTGAGCCATGGCTCTACATTGTTGGAACCAGATTTCTCCCGCTTCACGGTCCCGGGGGAATATATTTAACTTGAGTTTCTATCATGTGACAGTGGAGTTCACGCCATTTTTTGCGAAACAAATACTGACGCCACACACCCAACTCAGCAACGGCGCGGCAGACTGTCATACGACGCCTATGACGAATTCGTTGGTTAAGTTCCTGAGGGTTTTCTGGTGCCCGGTAGCGGAAATATTGTTCACAGTAGCTAACAGGTGGAGGTACAATTCATCAGAAGAAAGCAAAACATGCCTAGAGGAATGTACTCAAGAATATCCTCAAACACAGTTCTACTACTTTCAAAATGTCTCTCACTTCATTTTTGCGTAACCATCATTTTATATAGATGCATGTGAAGATCTCTGTGCGGATGACCCTATTGGACAATTCTTGGGCGGTGAATATTTTAGTGCTGCACGTTTTGGAGGTTGCTGGAGTGACGCTCTCACATGCGCCACATTTGCCGGCTTAGCTACAGTCAAGGTCGGCCAATAGCTTTTCTTCTCGGTGCAAACCTGATGCTCTGAAGTCTGAAACCCAATCTAGAAAAGTTTTTCTGACAAGAGCAGAATCGCGTCTGCCTAGTTAGAACAGAAAGCGAAATGTTCGTTGAAATGAAATGATCGTGTGGCATTGTTGGCCGGGAGGCCCCATGCGTGGAAGTTCGGCGCCGTATTGCAAGTCCTTTTTAGTTGACGCCACTTCGGCGACTTGCGTGTCAATGAAGATGAAATGATGATGAAAGACACACAACACCCAATCATCACGAGGCAGAGAAAATCGCTGACCCCGCCGGTAATCGAACCCGGGATACCGTGCGCGTGAACGCTACCGCAAGACCACGAGCTGCGGACGAAACGTTCGTTGATTAGCAATCACAGAACCACCATTGCGAACAAACTCCTTCACAGCAAATACACGATAATCACCTAGTTAAGACAATGTACCCTCTGAAAATTGTGTGTACAGCACTATCGACGGTAATTCCCAAGCATCAGTAACGCCGCGACGACTCACACAGCGGCCTATCCAAATACGGGATGTCTTTTAGCCCGACCCTGTGTTGAAACATGGATAACACTGTAAAAACACTACTGTTACAACCTCTCTTAAAACACGTCCCATGATGTAAGAAAATTTATTCACATTCATTGACATAGCCTTTTCCACTCCAGAGATCGTGATAACACTTTGAAACAAGTGAAATAACGTCTGGATAACATAGCCGCACTGTCACTGCAGAGTGAGTATTATAAGGAGATTCACAGAACCAGCAGAAAATACACACACGGTTAACAAATTTTTCCCGCAGCCTAGCAGCTGGTGGTGGCCCGTGCTTTGTCCGACCTCTTAATTAAAGTGATTTAATGAAGCGTCTCGCTGACACGGAGCAATCTCCACGCTCTCCTCTCCGACGCAGTCTCCACCCCTTTATTTCGCTGCTGTAATGAATCTTCCGGTCCTGGAGCTGAGGGGTGCGGACTCAGATAGGATTCTGTCCTCGGCTTCTCTTTATAAGCCCCATTCCCGGAAACCAGTCCTTTCTGAAGATAATAATAGTCGAAGATTTTCTGCTAATACCTCTGTTCAAGTCTTATCTTCTTAAACCCTCTGCACCGTAAAACAAACTTTGCCTAAAGATTCTACGTAATATTACTAGAAATAAGTCATGTCCTAGAATTATTTCTGGCTGTATAATGTGATTAATCAGTGGGTCAGTAAGAGATAAACATATACAGCGGAATGGTTTTTATGAACTACTTTGAAAATAAAAACTTCGATGAGAAGGAAGGTTCAAAGGCAATTATTTATCGCAGAATAAAGACCGATGACACTGTACTGGTGGTGTGCAACACCTTAAATCAATTTTCCTATTCAAAAATAAAATAAAAAAAAGGAATTAAGTCTGTTCGTATCCGTTTCTGAGACGTCACAGCAAGATTAAATGTTGTTGCTGTTGTGGTCAGCAGTCCAGAGACTGATTTGATGCAGCTCTCCATGCTATTCTATCCTGTCCAAGCTTCTTCGTATCCCAGTACCTACTGCAACGTACACCATATTGAATCTGCTTAGTGTATTCATCTCTTGGCCTCCCTCCACGATTTTTAGCCTCCACGCTGCCCTCAGGAATAAATTTGTGATCCCTTTATGCCTCAGAACATCTCCTACCAACCGATCCATTCTTGTGCCACAAATTACTCGTCTTCCCAATTCTATTTAGTATCTCCTTATTAGTTATGTGATTTACCCATCTACAGCATTCTTCTGTAGTGCCACATTTCGAAAGCTTCTATTCTCTTTTTGTCCAAACTATTAATCGTTCATGTTTCACTTCCATGCATTCTATGCATGGCTACACTTCATACAAATACTTTCAGAAACGACTTCCTGACACTTAAATCTATACTCGACGTTAACATATTTTTCTTCTTCAGAAACGCTTTCCTAGCCATTGCCAGTCTACACTTTACATCCTCTGTTCTTCCACCATCGTCAGTTATTTTGCTCCCCAAATAGTAAAACTCATCTACTACTTTAAGAATCATTTTCTAATCAAATTCCCTCCGCAACACCCGACTTAATTCGACTACATTCCATTAACCTCGTTTTGCTTTTGTTGATGTTCATCCTATATCCTCATTTCAATGCACTGTCATTTCCGTTCAACTGCTTAAAATGTCATCTGCGAACCTCAAAGCTTTTATTTCTTCCCCATGGATTTTAATTCCTACTCCGAATTTTTCTTTCGTTTCCTTTACAGCTTGCTCAATATACAGATTGAATAACATCCGGGAGAGGCTACAATCCTGTCTCACTCCCTTCCCGACAACAGTTTCCCTTTCATGTCCCTCGACTCTTGTAACTGCCATCTGATTGGTGTACAATTTGTAAATAGCCTTTCGCTCACTGTATTTTCCCTGCAACTTCCAGAATTTGAAAAAGCGTATTCCAGTCAACTTTGACAAAAGCTTTCTCTAAGTCTACAAATGCTAGAAACGTGAGTTTGCCTTTCCTTAACCTATTTTCTAAGATAAGTCGTAGGGTCAGTATTGCCCCACGTGTTCCAAAAATTCTACTGAATCCAAACTGTTCTTACCCGAGGTAGGCTTCTACCAGTTTTTCCATTCGTCTGTAAAGAATTCGCGTTACTATTTTTCAGCAGTGACTTATTAAACTGATAGTTCGGTAATTTTCACATCTTTCAACACGTGCTTTCTTTGGGATTGGAATTAGTATATTCTTCTTGAAGTCTGAGGGCACTTAGACTGTCTCATACATCTTGCTCCCTGATGGTAGAGTTTTAACTGGGCTGGCTCTCTCAAAGCTGTTAGTAGTTCTAATGGAATGTTGACTACTCCCGGGGCCTTGTTTCGACTAAGGTTTTTCAGTGGTCTGTCAATCTCTTCACACAGTTTCGTATCTCTAAAATGGTTCAAATGGCTCTGAGCAGTATGGGACTTAACAGCTATGGTCATTAGTCCCCTAGAACTCAGAACTACATAAAAGCTAACTACCCTAAAGACATCACACAATACCCAGTCATGACGAGGCAGGGAAAATCCCTGACTCCGCCGGGAATCGAACCCGGGGACCCGGGCGCGGGAAGCAAGAACGCTACCGCACGACCACGAGCTGCGGATCGTATCTCCCATTTCATCTTCACATACATCCTCTTCCCTTTCCATAATATCGTCCATAAGTATATTGCCCTTCTATAGACACACTATATACATCTTCCATCTTTCTGCTTTCTCTTCTTTGCTTAGAACTGGGTTTCCATCTGAGCTCTTTATATTCATATAAGAGGTTCCCTTTAATTTTCCTGTAGACAGTATCTATCTTACCCTTAATGAGATATGCCTCTATATCCTTACATTTGTCCTCTATCCATCTCTGCTTAGCCATTTTGCACTTCCTGTCGTTCTCTGTTTTGGGATGATTGTATTTCTTTCGAAAGCTTCTATTCTCTTTTTGTCCAAACTATTAATCCTTCATTTACTGCATTTCTATATTTTCTCCTTTCATCAATTAAACTCAATATCTCTTCTGTTACCCAAGGATTCCTATTAGCCCTTGTCTTTTTACCTATTTGATCCTCTGCTGCCTTCACTATTTCATACCTCAAAGCTACCCATTCTTCTTCTGCTGTATTTCTTTCCCACATTCCTGTCAATCGTTCCCTAATGCTCTCCCTGACACTCTCGACAACCTATGGTTCTGTCAGTTTATCCGGGTACCATCTCCATAAATTCCCACTTTTTTGCAGTTTCTTCAATTTTAATCTACAGTTCATAACCAATAGATTGTGGTAAGAGTCCACATCCGCCCCTAGAAATGCCTAGCAATTTAAAACCTGGTTCCTAAATCTCTGTCTTACCATTATATAATCTACACTCCTGGAAATGGAAAAAAGAACACATTGACATCGGTGTGTCAGACCCACCATACTTGCTCCGGACACTGCGAGAGGGCTGTACAAGCAATGATCACACGCACGGCACAGCGGACACACCAGGAACCGCGGTGTTGGCCGTCGAATGGCGCTAGCTGCGCAGCATTTGTGCACCGCCGCCGTCAGTGTCAGCCAGTTTGCCGTGGCATACGGAGCTCCATCGCAGTCTTTAACACTGGTAGCATGCCGCGACAGCGTGGACGTGAACCGTATGTGCAGTTGACGGACTTTGAGCGAGGGCGTATAGTGGGCATGCGGGAGGCCGGGTGGACGTACCGCCGAATTGCTCAACACTTGGGGCGTGAGGTCTCCACAGTAGATCGATGTTGTCGCCAGTGGTCGGCGGAAGGTGCACGTGCCCGTCGACCTGGGACCGGACCGCAGCGACGCACGGATGCACGCCAAGACCGTAGGATCCTACGCAGTGGCGTAGGGGACCGCACCGCCACTTCCCAGCAAATTAGGGACACTGTTGCTCCTGGGGTATCGGCGAGGACCATTCACAACCGTCTCCAGTGGTGTCGCGACAGGCGTGAATGGAGGGACGAATGGAGACGTGTCGTCTTCAGCGATGAGAGTCGCTTCTGCCTTGGTGCCAATGATGGTCGTATGCGTGTTTGGCGCCGTGCAGGTGAGCGCCACAATCAGGACTGCATACGACCGAGGCACACAGGGCCAACACCCGGCATCATGGTGTGGGGAGCGATCTCCTATACTGGCCGTACACCTCTGGTGATCGTCGAGGGGACACTGAATAGTGCACGGTACATCCAAACCGTCATCGAACCCATCGTTCTACCATTCCTAGACCGGCAAGGGAACTTACTGTTCCAACAGGACAATGCACGTCCGCATGTATCCTGTGCCACCCAACGTGCTCTAGAAGGTGTAAGTCAACTACCCTGGCCAGCAAGATCTCCGGATCTGTCCCCCATTGAGCATGTTTGGGACTGGATGAAGCGTCGTCTCACGCGGTCTGCACGTCCAGCACGAACGCTGGTCCAACTGAGGCGCCAGGTGGAAATGGCATGGCAAGCCGTTCCACAGGACTACATCCAGCATTTCTACGATAGTCTCCATGGGAGAATAGCAGCCTTCATTGCTGCGAAAGGTGGATATACACTGTACTAGTGCCGACATTGTGCATGCTCTGTTGCTTGTGTCTATGTGACTGTGGTTCTGTCAGTGTGATCATGTGATGTATCTGACCCCAGGAATGTGTCAATAAAGTTTCCCCTTCCTGGGACAATGAATTCACGGTGTTCTTATTTCAGTTTCCAGGAGTGTATCTGAAACATTACAGTATCTCCAGGCTTCTTCCATGTATACAACCTTCTTTCATGATACATGAACCAAATGTTAGCTATTATTAAGTTATGCTCTGTGCAAAATCCTACAAGGCAATTTCCTCTTTTAGTTCTTACCCCTTACTCAGATGTGAAGTCCCACAGAGTTCAGAGCCGTTCTTGCGGCTATAATCACGTCGGAAACCTTTTCACATGAATCACGTAAGTACAAATACCTTGTGTGTACGCGATACTAATACTGTCCTATGATTTCAGCCATGTCAGGGCATATTGTAAAGGTACGTGTGGACTGGTACACCCGTTACCAAGGGAGGAACACCGTACCGTGCACCAAGCACTTGCCCCCCCCCCCCCTCCTCACCACCTCGCCCCCCCTCCCGTCACATCTGTGCCTGCCATTCGAGAACAGTGGTTGGAGACTTGGAGACTAGCAGTCTACAGCAGCCAGAGTATCGAATTACTTTCCTATACGTAGACATTCGTCAACAACATAACACAAACGTTTGTTTTTGGAGTGATGCAGTCACCTGCCAATGCTCACGAATAGCGTCGTACTATGTTCGGAGGTAAATAGTGGCTCTGAAGTATCCCGCATGATCAGAATTGGTGAGTTTGGCGGAGACCTGAGGAGAGGTTTCGTTTTTTTCATTGTTTTAAATAGGCACAGCGTTGTTATGCCCGGCATCGTGGTGGAGGCATCAGATCTTACATCAAGTGAAGGCTGGAAATGATAGAGGGAACTCTGACAACGCTACAGTACGACGAGGATATCTACTGGCCTCATGTTACCGCTCAAGCGCCAGTAATGTGAAGCCAGTTTTCAACATAAACTACGTGTCTCTATGGACACTCTGCATCATGAGGTACTCCCGTTACCAGCATATCCATCTGAATAAAATCGTGTGGAACCAGCTCGGACGTCAATTATCTCAGTATTGGTATCCAGCGTATGGAAGACCAATTATAACAGCTGTGAGGCAGTTTGTTTCCGGCAGGATAGAATGGCTTTATGACACTCTTTACAGCGGAATCACTGCATGCATCCAAGACATAGGGGGTGCGACGTCACACTGGTGAGTCATATGGGCAACATCTTTGTAAATCGTTTCATTTCGTTGGTGATCCCTGATGAATGATGCTCTGTTCTTCGTGCCTGTGTATGTGTGTGCGTGTGTGTGTGACAGTGCTGAAGCCTTACCGCTGTCGGCGGTTACTGCTTCTACGATAGGTGGTGGAAGGAAATTTTCCGTATGACACGGGGGGGGGGGGGGGGGGGGGACGGGGACCTCAGTTGGGTACTTTCCACCTCTGAAATCGTAACTGTAGAAGGGTTGACCATTCAACTGTACTAAGGGTTAACGTAACAGATCGTATCGGTAAACGTAGGAAAATTCTTGTGTTACCCATCCGTCAGTTGTAGGTGACATTGTATCTATCCGATGGAGGTAGTTTGATGGTGCGTACATATTCAAGTTGCTGGACGTCATGTCTTAACCATTATAGGATGCTAGTTACGTGTCTTTTCGCTAAGGTATTTTTCGTGAAGAGTCCTGTGAATTATTCATGTACTTGTCCACCATGGAAGATCTCAACATCTCTTACGGGGTTTGTTCTGGAGAGCATGAAGTTCTTTAACATTGAAGTCGCAGGTAGTCCCCATGCAGCACTGCCGTACAGGAGTTTGGGCTGTACTGTAGTCTTGAAGAGTTTCGGCTCGTTACCGTGTTGAGCTCTTTGCTGAGTAAGATCGGCATCAGTGCACGAAGTCCCTTATTCGTCTCCTTAACATGTGTTTGAAGGTAAATTACTTGTCAACCCATAGACCATGGTACTTAGTGTCTTTCTTCCAGAGTGACTTGTCTTCGTTAATCGTGTCCAATATAGGTAGTTTCTTTCTACAGAAGACAGCTGCAGCATGGGTTGCAATAATGGCTATTTTCTTATAGTAAGCCCATATTTCAAGTCGATCCAGCTATCACTGCACGTGGGCAATCAGCTGTGGTCTAACATTACCCGTGGATAAAAAAGCTGTGTGATTGGTATAAAGGCATGTGGACGTGTTGTGTTCCAGTGGCACATCGTTAATGTAAATATTAAGCAATAAAGGCGACTACACAGAGCCTTGAAGACTGCTAGCGATGGGATGTTTTGTACGAGAATTCTTTCGTTTAACCTGAACTAAGAGTTGTCGGTCGAGTAGAAAGCAATCCAAAATCTTTTACATAACTTTCCTGAAAAGGCGTATTGGTGGGACGTTTCTTCAGCATATCTACAAAGAAGCCGAAGGAAAGCTGAACCTGCTGAAATAACACTGGATAAATTCAATTATCCAGATGAGCTGAAGTTTCGCAGACAACTTCACTTGAAAATCAAACTGTTCTGGGCGTATGTTGTTCCAATTGAGCTGTCATCCAGTGCAGGAGAATTTGTTCTAGCACTTCCCCCACAGTAGGTAATACGCTTGTTGGGTGACGTTGTCTGGTTGTAGATGCCCTTTCCCAAGCTTCGGAATTGAGATAACGTGAGGTATGTACGGGACATACTCCAGTAAAAGGCAGCTGTTAATAAGCCTTGTAAGCAGTAGCAGCGCCTTTCGCAGTAGACGTTTGGTTTCAGCATTTCCGATATAGTCCAGGCCTGCTGAATTGTTCATTCTGTGGTAAATAACATTCTTGACCTTTTGGCGTGCCGTCAAGAGAGAGCGATCAAGCGTCGGTTGCCGTCAGAAATCTGCGACTAGTTGCAGTTGCAGCAGTCTGTTCTCTTCTTGCAGAAGTTCTTGGACAAGCCTTTCTGATGCTTGTGGAGTCGACATATGCCGGTCAGAAACAGTAGGATGAAGCTAAGTCTTCGCCAATGGGTCATACAAAAGGCCGTCTGAACCTTGAATAGCACATTTGGTAGGCTTGGGTTATCGCAGTCGTCGGACGAGTTACCATTCTTTCTTTGTGTTGAGGACAAATTGCGCCATTTTGTCTTACCAACAGTCCTGTCTCCATTCTAAGGATCGTCGGTGGAGTTCTCTTGAAAGGTCTG
Source organism: Schistocerca gregaria (assembly GCF_023897955.1). Classification (NCBI taxonomy): domain Eukaryota; kingdom Metazoa; phylum Arthropoda; class Insecta; order Orthoptera; family Acrididae; genus Schistocerca; species Schistocerca gregaria. The sequence continues at coordinate 255,427,133 of NC_064925.1, forward strand.
TCGGCCAGATTTCGATATCACTTACAGTGTCTTCTGCTTGTAACAGTGGTAGAAATGGTTCGATGTTTGGTTCCAGCAGGGTAGCCACTGTGGACGTCCGTTTCATAGCCGTCCCCATTTAACTGATTAAAATTTGAATGGGGCCGTCAATGCGTTCCTTGTTTACCAGAGTAATGGTCAGCCGGACGTTATTCTTGAGATAAGAAGTGAACTAGTCCCAGTTGAGTGTTCTCGCTATGCGAGATGTGGAAGGGAGTCTTTCTCGTTCATTGACTGCTACGACTGGCAGGATAGTTTGAGGAAAGGTCGCTTATGGTCTGCAGCTGTAGGTTAGGATGAAAATTCGGGTCTGGTGCTGAAAATAGGGTTATCGTGGTCAGTGCAGTGAACCATACACAGCTGAATCCAAGTCTAGTTCCAGGCCATACAGGATTCTGTCGGTGGGGCTGCTGGCCATGCGAATTCCAGGCAATATTGCTGGCATTCAGATCGGGGCCTTGTAAGCCTTGTTGTTGGTTCAGAATATTTGGCTGAGGTCAGCTGAGACGAGAGCCTACTTTGGATGGAGATTCGATGCAACAAGAGCCACTTTCCCAGCTGCCAGACTGACATCTGTCGCTTCCAAAGACAGGCCAACGAAAAGACACTTACACACTAGTTTTTAGCCAAGCAACAAATGCACATTCATTCACAAAAGCCAGCGTACCTCATACACCTCATGACCACCATATCTGGCAGCTATGACCAGAATACAACTGTAATTGTAGAACGGAAGCAGCAGTCTGGATGTAGTGGGGAAGGGGAAGTGGTAGCAGGCTAGGTGTCGTGGGAGAGGAAAGGTCTCCTTGGCAGAGTGCGCAGGGATCCGACTGCAAACAGGTGCATGATCAGGAAGCTATGGGGCGGGGAGGTGGGGAGGATGGGGGAATAGTGAATGAAAAAGGGGAGAAGTGGGGAATGGGAAAGACAGGCTGGTGCATTTTCAGAGGATGGGACACAAAGAGAGGGTGTGGCAACAATAGGTTACTGTGGGCTGAGGAGCAGTGAATATGTTGCAAGGATAGTTACCATCTGCTCATTTTGGGAAAGCTGGTGATGAAGGAGAGGATCGATATGGCTTTGGTACTGAAACTTCAATTGAAATCGAGCATATTACATTACGTTCAGCTGCATGTTGTGATACAGGGTGATCTACCTTGCTGTTGGCCACTGTTTGGTAGTGGTCATTCATGGTGGTGGACAGCTGGTTGATAGTCATACCAATGTAAAATTCTTTGAATGATTGCAGAAGACCTGGTAGGCGACATCAGTGCTATCACAAGTGGCATGACATCTGACTAGGATGGGATAGGTCTGTAACAGGACAGGCATAGGAAGTGCTGGTCACATAGATTAGTCAGGACTCGCACCTGGGTCCTCCTCAGGGATATGATCCCTGTGAGAAGGGGGTTGGGATTGTGACGGGCGTTGTGGAGGTTGGTTAGGTGGAGGAACAATACTTTAGAAGACTGGGAATGGTCATAGGTAGAATGGCCCTCATTTCTGAGCTTGAAGATAGGCAATCAAAGCCCTGACGAAGGATGTGGTTCAGTTGTTCCAGTAGAGGATGGTATTTTGTGATGAAGGAGGCACTCCTTTGCCACTGGATCTTGGGGTTGGTGGGGGGACAAGGGATGTGAAGAGAAATAGCGGAGGAGATCTGTTTGTGGACTAGGTCTGGGGGTTAGTGCCTGTGTGTGAAAGCCTTGGTTAAACCCTAAGCATACTGGACAAGGGAGTTCTTATCAGTGCAGACTGCTGTCTCCAGTTAGCCAGGCGGATAGGAGTGATTTTTTTATGCTTATGGGATGACAGCCGTCGAAATGCAGGTGTGGGTGGTGGGTTTTATGTGGGCAGAGGTGTGGGTGGAGCCATCAGAGAGGTGGATCAACGACCAGGAAGGTGAAACTCTGGTTTGAGGAGGACAAGACGAAGTGTATGCGAGAGAAGGGTTTAAGGTTGTGATGGAATGAAGCTAGGAGGTCTTGGTCCTGAGTCCAGATCACTGAACCTGGCTTTTTGGGAGGCTAGAAGGGTCTCCTCTAGATGGCCTCTAAACAGATCGGTATAGGAGGGAGCCTGGTAGGTGCCCATGGCTGTGCTGCCGATTTATCTGCATACCCTCCCTTTGAAGGAAAAGCAACTGAGAGTTAGGAATGCGATAATGGGTTTGGAGTCTGAAGAACATTGTGAAAGGGTGTTCAATAGCGGAAAGACTAGGGGCATGAGGGATGTTGCTGTATTGCGACGTGAAGTCACAATGATTAGTAGTGATCCAGATAGTATACAGGTAGCTGGTATCTTTGCTGTGGGAGGCTAGATTGAGGACAACTGGCTGGAGGTGTTAGTCAATGAGTAAATCATGCCAGCCAAAAAGAGGAATCTAGGTATTTGGATTTTGGGGAGAATGTAGAATGTGGGTTTGCGGAGTGTGATAGGGGTGAGGAGGGAACTGAAAAAAAGAGAGATGATCTGATGAGGGCTTAAGACTAAGCAGGGATGTATTGAATTACACAGATGCAATGTTTCACTGTTGTAAATCCTTTGGTCTTAGCTCATCTGTTGACCTTGAAAGCCTGTTTTAGTTGTCTAGCAGTTAACAGCATTGAAAGTAATATATTTCACTATGGCAGTAAGCATTAACTTGTTGTGAGGAACATAATGACGGCGATTCACTGTGTTTTTGCTTCAGAGGACGAGTGAAAGAGCTTAATAGTCCAAATTACACATTATTGATTATTTACAATTACGAAAAAATAAAATATATATTATCTAAAAGTCAGTGATAATATTTTGGCTGCAATATATGATCTATGGAATAGTTTTGTAATCACTGATCTTTTCTGTACCTGCAAATAATGCAATACAATGAAAGGAACTTTTTTAATGGGGAGAAGTTTGAAAGTAGGAAAAATTAGTGGGATATGAGTATTTATTTCATCTGTCTAGTGCTCGTCAGTTTGGATGTGTTTTAAGGACGTCATTCAGATTAGTACGTCCGGTAAAATAGCAGAATTTTTTTCTGATTGCTAATAAGGGCGATTAGTGTTGGACCAGATGCCGTTTCCAACAGCATGTCGATGCAAAGCACTGACGAAACTTTGCATTGTCTGGCAATGATGTTTGTTAAGATAAGCAGAAACGTTTTGCTTTCTTATAATTTCGGTTCGGTTAGTGGTACACTGACATTTTAAGAGATATTGTACGTACATTGACCTTATACTTTTAAAAGATACAAAGTAACTCTGTAATCAGGCCCAGATGGCCATATGATGTAACTTATCCTCATATGATATCCAGCCACATGGCTCACTTGGATGTTATATGGAACGGCGTTGGGCAGTACACAGTTTTCCCAGCACATATCATCTTTGTAGACCATGGAGTCACTACTTCACATTCAAGCTCCTCAATTGACCTCACGGATATCAGTAACGGAAACTGACCCAGAGTCCTCTTCTTGGCAATCACACACGCTGACTGCTCAACTAAGGGGACGAGGCACTTTTGAAACAATTATAGTGTCTTTGCGTTTACACCATAGATACATTTAATTATTCTTTTCTAATGAAAAGCTCATTTTGTGGGACAATAGCTGGTAATCAGCTAGTTTCGTGTTAAGTGAAGTTACACTCAGCGTCTGTCGATACATGAATCACAATAACGTTCACAAAATGAACCAGTTTGAAAGGCTGTAGTTTTCTCATAGAGCCTAGCATAAATAGCGTACTCGCCTACTACACATAAGCCACTTGTCGTCTTATAAACGATCAGTAACCAGACGTCTCCGTCCAGTAGAGCGGTATAATTCTGCAAGCAGGGAAGGGCAGTTATCTCTTGTGGCGGTGCCGGGCCTTTGCTCTATGCCAGCCCGTCAGAGCGCACGGCATATATATTTTGGATGGTTGCCTCATACAGTTTAAGCACAAATCACTCTCGTCCCAGTGACCCTCTGCAGCATACGTAGTTGAAGTGATACAGATTCTTGGCGCAGTCGACCAGCAGCTTTCAAGATAATTGAGAGATTGCAACCGGTAGCGAGCATTTGAGCTGTGTTCAGAGGAATAGAAACGACCTAAATGTTGACGTGACGTAAAATCGTATCTTTCCTCTGCACACTGCATTTTGCATTTGGGCTTGTCATGTATAATACCGTGTCTTTTTCCTCGTTTTGGATTGCATCAGAACGCTTACAGATTCTCTCAGCCTCTCTCGGAGGTTTGGGAGTTAATTATTATATATTTTTGGGCATGATTTTCAGACGGGATATTAAACGTTTCAGTCCGACGTTTGTCTCCATCCATAATGGTTGACTTTGTGTGTCAAATTTGTTCACACATTATACTAGTCTTTTCATATGTTTCAGCTTTGTTAATTTATTCTCTTACACGTCTCCTTTGTTCACAATTTCTATCACATGTACTTTACCTTCACTTTTCAATATTTAGAGCAAGTGCCCAAGACATGATCCTCATTTTGTTTTGAATTTTAAAAAGTTTGAAAAATTTATGTTTTAAAAGCATTTAATTTTTTATTTTAAATGAACATCTTGGTGTGGAGACTCTTCATGTTCATTTTAAAGTACTAAGAGAAACCGCTGTCCTCCACGAGAAAATTGCTCAAAAATTACATTTCAGTTTTACTGTGTAATATTGTGCATAATTTACATTATTATATCAGGAAATGTCATTAAATATTACCAGGAAAAATATTATTTTTAAGAATCTTACATTCAGCCAGTTTTGAAAGTAAATGCCAAAATCGGACCCCTTCTAAAAATCAGAGAAACACTGAACAAACCCGCAAAAAGCTATTACGTGATACAAAATGTATTCTGGTTACATATTAGGTGTAATATCTTCCAAAACGTTAGAGAATCTCTGTTTTATTTGCTGAAACCAAGGGCCTTGCTGTAGGACGTTCGTGAAGGCTTTCTTTCTGACAATTTGGCTTTGTGACGTTACAGAAGAAGACTAACTCATATTTCGCCAGCAATTCCGTCTTTGACTGGATGTTCGATCTCTGCCAACAGTACGGCTAGTTTTCACACGTTATCGTGATAAAGCCCAAAGAAAGAAGCTTCCATAGCAAGAAAATGCTTGACCACCTCTTCTTCAAGTTCCTTATTAGAAGTTACAGGTCTGCTTGTTGTGATTTTATTGCTCTTCTGTCGCACCGTACTTCATTTTGGACAACTTCACACACGTTGTTTTCGAATCATCAACCTGTTCATAGGCCTTCTTCTAACCAACTTTTTATTGAGTTGCTTTCCTGATTTTAAATGGTCTCAGTTTCTTTGATCAGTCTTCCACTTTATCCTCTTTGAATCTGCAACGCACCTCCAAAAGAGTAAAACTGTATACTAATACACGCATTTTTAAACATGAAAAAGTAAGGGTGCTTCAGGCAACTGAAGGGGATCCGGTTTTCGCAGCAAACGTTTTGTAAACTTAATATATTTTTAACCAAACATCGGAATGAAAATAGTGTTCAACAACACTGACTGACTGAAAAGCACACCTAGCAATATCTAGCAGCAATAACGCAAAACGTGACACCATGTAAAAAAAACCTTCTTGTAATGTCAAGAATAATGTAATGATTAGTAACAAGTGAACTGATATAAAAATAAAAGTGCAATGTAGTCTTTGGAGCTGACATGTATATTTGCAAGATAATCACAAAAAGTAGCAACCTAGTGTTAGATGGATTGCAACGTCAATTTTTCATGACTCTTTGTATGGAGGTGAACGTTTACATTTAGCTTTACTCGAGTAACACATTGACAGTTCTACGTTGAAATCAAAATATGAAATTGGGATTTTTATTTATTAATTTCTATGCAGTGATATGTCTTATGTAGTTGGCGATCTTAATAATAACTCTAGTCATTAAATTCCTTGAGTAGATGTCTCCAGCGTAATGATCGTGTCCCCATAAGTAAAGTATCCAATGTCAATTCAAATTACTTCGTAAAATATGTAACCGACCACTGTTAAAAATGCTCTTTATTAAGAAACAAAGCATCTTTTTGTCCATTAGCTATACATTTATAGAGTGTACATTAACTATCGTAATGCAAATTTTTAGCAGGCTGTCTGTCATAGCTGATGCCATAATATATGTCACTCGCAATTATTTGTGTTTTGCTTTCGCCTTTACACTATTCCGCAGAATACCTTTTCCCGTAATAATTTATAATAAACTGTTTGCTTTTATTTCTTTCTGTTAGTTGTAATTAATGCTCATCCAGATTATACTGTGTGTACTGAAACTTTTACATCCTGTGAAGATTCTGTTGAACTATTTTGGTACATAATTATATCTTCTCTGATAAACATATTCTGTGGCACTGTTTTGTCTTTGTGAAACGCCTTTTTTGTGTATAAATATCCGTGTGTCCGAAATATTAAGATATTCCCGTGTCGCTCTACACTGTCTACATCCCCAAAGTTCAAAATTTGTTGAACGTCCGTCTTCAAAAGCAGTATACAGCCCCATAAAAAACAATATAGTTTCAATGGGAGTACCTTCCGCAGCGAAAATGTCAAGATTTTAAATGTGAACAATCGTCTGAAGATAATTCGTTCGACTGAAACTAGTTGTGACGCTATTTGGTCGTACTAAATAGCATCAATGACAATGACTGGTTGCTGTTTTTGCTTGGATATATTTTTAGTCAGCACTGGCTTACTACGTGAATTTTCAACAAAAAAGTTTATGTCAATTCAGTTTCTATGTTGAGTAAAAGTACCATTTAAGTCTCTTTCAGCACGCTACGGGGCGTCAAAGGATTTATTCATATCATAGTGCCGAAAATAACTGCTATATTGTGTTACATAAGTGGAATGAAGTGTGCTGCAGGTATTGTAATGCTCTCAAATATTTTATTTCTTTTTTGGCATGTGGAGCACCTTTTTTACTTTTTCTCTTTGCAGAGTAATTGTCACGATCCAATTTCAAAGCTAAAAAACCAATATAATGCCTCGTGGCTATTGCAGCTCTGGAATATAAATCTTTTTGACATTATTTTTATTCCTTTCACCGCCTCCACGCTACCTGCGCCGATGAAATCGTAGAGTTGAATTAAAATAGAAAATGTACGGATATTTCAAAAGGCTCCAACATTTTCAGTATTTGCAGATTTACTGGCTGTCAAAACATATTATACGATGTACGTTGGCTCTATAGTATTTCCGCAGCGACAGTGATACATCACGCATTGTCTAGCTTTGAGACGCCCAAAAAGTAACATGATACTCGGCTTTCTACATTTTCCCCTGTAGTTTCAGCCATTCAGACTCAATTCGGGGCACTTCTTTAAGGCAAGACACAACGCATAGTGTACACGGTGTTTAAAAAGTGTGTCACATATTGCCTACATGAGGTAGTATTGATCAAAACTAGAAGTTCTGATAGTGATTTGTCTTAAAACTAACTCATGTTGAGGTGAAGGTCGTTGAAGTTCCGCAGTTCCCAGTCTGAAGTTCATTTACAGATGAGGCACGACTCACAAGTGATGTCATAGCAAACTACCAGAATACTCTCGTGTGGGCACATGGAAATCGTCGAGCAATCATGGAGGTGAGACAGCAGGATCGTTTCAGTATCAATGCATGGGCAGGTGAGTGGTGGTCGTGGCGGTTGTGGTATTTATAAAGCGCTCAGCAGCGAGTCACTGAGGAAATCAAGGGGCCACACACTTAACGAACCAGATGAACGGGTGCTATGTATCACGAATTTCTGTGTTATCAACTGCCAACTCTGTTGAAGAAAGTTATCCTTGTAGAAAGGCAATGACTATGTATATATGCATGGCGGGGCACCACTCCATTTTCGACTGATCGTAATACAGAATCACACGGCAGTGTTTCCTGGGCGATGAATTGGTCGAGGTAGGTCTGGTGTCTTCGTCTCCCCGTTCAACGGATCTGAATCTATTGGATTCCTGGCTTGGGGAATATGTAAACGCGTTGCTGTATGTCCAGTCTATCGACAATATACAGACTTGTCCTGGTCTCAGTAGATATTAGTTTTCGGACATATCGTTATCGGAATTTTTCTTGATGGTTTCAAAAATTTTACCTCCTGTAGCAATATGTGACAATTTATTTCAAACACTCTGTACACAAGGTGAATCAGCTACAATTAATACCGCTTTTATTTCGTGAACAGTTCCAGATATCGGAACGGCGTTTTCGGTAACTGGAAGTACGCAGAGGGGCACGTAATGTAACCCTTGTCTCAACTAAATGAAAACAGTATGGTTTTTTCTCTCTATATGCTACGATATACTTTTTAACGCCTGAGAAAGATTTTGAAGAGCTGAATGACGTACGGCTCGCTATTTTTGCGTTGAAAAAATTCCTTAAAGTATTCGAGCAATGTTTTATTCCTGAAAGGCAAGGCTATTTCACTTTAAATAATGCCAAAAGGGACCCTTACGCCGGGCTCCGTTGTTGTACACAGCAAGAAGGTCGGCCTACGTTACTAAGATAAAACGCATTTATTCTTATCGCTACTTTCTGCGTCTTAGAAATGGGGCCAGTCACCGTTGCTGTAAATTAAACTTCTGCTAACCTCTGCAGTATCACAAGAGAATACGAGAACTGTTTCAAAGTTTGTACGTACTCGCTTTAAAGTGAACAACTTTAAACTTGACTCATACAAAGGCCATCCCTGATATTTAATCCCTACATGGCATTCTTCATAAAACAACGAGTTCTCGCGTCCTTCTCTTCCACTTTCACTACATTTCTCGGAGTTTTACAAAAAGTTCGAATGCCATTATTGACAACCTTCATATCACTGTACACTTGTTTTCAGGCGATATTAAACGCCGTTAAAAAACGCATTGTTCCAATAAAAATGAAACTTACTTTGCAATAATATCACGTTGATACCTAATTAAAAGCGCTGCCCCAAGAACAAAATTAAGTGCTTGTCTACTATCATCTTCCGAAAACTTCACTTCGATATCTTTAGCTACTTCTGAGATAAGAAATGGATGTTGGTAAATTAATAAGAGACGGAACTGATCCTCCATGGTACGGAAAACAGATCATAACGATTCTGTAGAAGCAACGAAAAAAAAAATTCCTAATTTATAAGAATACAAAATCGCCAAGTTTGGCGAAGTTTTACAGGAGCTCAAAATTTAGCACGAACTTCAGTGCGAGATGCTTTGAATAATTTTCACAAAGAAACTTTGTATCTAAATACGGCAGAAAATCCGGAGAATCCGGAGAATCTGGTGTTATGTAAAGTACACCAAAGGCAAGACACAATCAATAACTTCCCTGCGCAACAGCGATGATATCGTTACTGAAAACAGCGACATAAAAGCGGAGTTACTAAATATGGCTTACCGAAAGTCCTTCACCAGAAATGGACGAAATAAATATCCGAGAACCCGAATCAAGCATAGCTGCAAGCATGAGTAAGTTAGAAGCAGATATCCTTGGTGCAGCAAAGAAACGCAAATGAATTCATAGAACAAAGTCTTTCGGTCCAGACTGCATACCAATTAGACTGCTTTCAGAGTTTGCTGATGTGATAGATCCATGTTTAGCATCAATCGGCACCTCAGCATTGGAAAGTTTAATCGGTCACACGAATAAAGAAGAAAGAATAAAGAAATAATCCGCTGAATTATAGCCCCATATCACTGACGTCGATCTGCAGTAGGATTTTGGAATATCTAGCTGACACTACACTCGCTCAAAAATACAGCAATAGTATTTTAACTAGCAGAACTGTAGTCAACAGGAAACATTTGTCGTATCTTGTACACTGATTACAAGACAATAACAAAGAACTTCCGCAATTGCGTCTGTTTCGTACACAACACCATTTTTGGGATCATATGCAGCAAATTACACTGCGAAACTCCCTGATCTGTTGAGGGACAAATGTGTACATCCTCAACAAACGTTTATGTGTTTTAACAAATAAATATGGCTGGTCTTCCAGAAGAAGCACGGGTTGGCAAATTGAGATATTATCTGTCCTCTTTCAAATACAGGTCTTTGTGTTTTATAACAAATAAACATGACAGGTCTTTCAGATGAAGCGCCGGCCGCATTCCTCGAGCGGTTCTAGGCAATTCAGTCAGGAACAGCGTGCCTGCTACGGTCGCAGGTTCGAATCCTGCCTCGTGCATCGATATATATTATGTCCTTAGGTTAGTTAGGTTTAAGTAGTTCAAAGTCTAGGGAACTGATGACCTCAAATATTAAGTCCCTTACTGCTTAAAGCCATTTGAACTATCGTTTTTTGAATCATATGAAGCACGGCGTTGCAAATACAAAGACAGGAAAAAAACGAATCTCGAAGGAATCATCCAAGTGGGCGGTAAATCAGTAGATGTAACGAACTTGTGCTGACAAACAAATGATTACAATTTCAGAAAAAATTAATGATAATTTCAAGATAAAGAGTTTCACAAATTGAACAATTAAATAACGTGGTGGTCCATCTCTGGCGCTTATGCAAGCTGGATGTCCTCCTGAAGAAGCTCGAGACACCTTGTGTCCGACTGGCGCCTTAGATCGAGTGGTTGGAGGACGCTGCCGGTAATGCTCCGAACGTACTTGATTAGGGCAGAGATTCGGGACATTGCTGGCCAAGGTACGATTTGGAAAGCACGGATACAATAACAACAGCACTCACCGTACGCAGGCGAACATTATCATGCTGAAATGAGAACCCAGGATGGCTTGCCATGAAGGGAAACGAAACGGGGCCCAGAATATCGTTTATGTACCCCTGTGCGGTAGGGTTGCTTCACATGACAATCGAAGCGGTCCTGTTATGAAATGAAATGGCCCCGAGAATATCATTCCTGGTTGTTCAGATCGTATGGTGGGCAATAGTCAGGTTGGTGTCCCAACGCTGTCCGCGGCTTTGTCCTGGAATCTCAGTGACTTTGAAAGAATTGTGTTCAATGAAGGATCGTGCTTCTAACTGCGCCCGATAAGCAGCGGAGACATTTGGGTAGACACACCGGAGAACGGTGGAATACCAACATGTCTGTCACTCGCTACTTGGCACAGCTACGAATGATGACCTGGGGCACCATTTCTTTTCATAGAAGGACCCCTTTAGTTCTCATTCGCGGCACCCTTTCAGCAGGGCGGTACATCAATGATATTGTACGCCCACTTTTGGTGCCTTTCATGGCAAACTATCCTGGGCTTACATTTCAGCAACGTAGTCCCCGCCAGCTCAAGGGTAGTGTTTCTGCTGCTTTTCGTCGTGCTCGTCAAACGCTACCATAGCCAGCGAGATCAATGCTGCTCTTCCAATTGGAATGTTTGGAGCATCATGGGCACAGACCTCCAATCATCTCGGTTCTTTGACGATGTAACATCCCAATTGGACAGAATTTGGCATAATCTCCCACAGAAGGACATCTTAAAACAATCAATCAATTCCCGCCCAATTACTGCTTGCATAAAGGGCAGAGGTGGACAAACGCATTATTGGGTTGTTCAGTTTGTAAAGCCCTTACCGTTGAAAAATCATCCATTTTGTCTGAGGTCATCAGTCTCCTAGAATTAGAACTACTTAAACCTAACTAACCTAAGAAAATCACACACATCCATGCCCGAGGCAGGATTCGACCCTGCGACCGTAGCAGCAGCGCGGTTCCGGACTGAAGCGCCTAGAACCGCTAGGTCACAGCAGCCGGCTAGTGTAATCATTTGTTTGCCTGTACGTGTACATGACATATGCCAACTGCCGTCTCATTCGGATATTCCTTTGTGGTGGGTAGTATCTTGACCTTAGAGTGTATCAGACATGCTATTATTTCTTTTGAATACCTTGACATGTTCCCTTTATTGTGTTTCATATCAATAATTTCTAATTGCTATTTGAGAGTGAGAAACCTTGTTGATACTGCAGTCTGAACTTATAAACGGCTGTATTGATAATGTTCCAGTAGCACCTATAAAAAGAAAGACACTTATACTGACTGGAATGAGGTGCAACGGAGTCGTAGCAAATCTTGTGTAAATCTTGCGGATCAATGGCCTTGGTTACTTTTCTTTGTTTTTCCGTCAGTTATCTCTTCAAATCATCGCAGGATAAGTGGAGGACACCGTGACGCATGATACCTGGAACTCCACAGCGAAGAGCTGTTTGGAACGTAGACTAACGCATGTTTGAAACATTTTCAACATGATTTCTCACATGAATCAAGTCGAGGGACACGGAACAGAGTACCGGGAACAGAATAACACCAAAACCGCGATTTGCGAAAAATGGCATTTAGTGACAAATTATAACAATTTCATTCGTACATCTCTGGCCCTGATGGAAGTAGTTTGAGTTGATGGATGTTCTCCTGAGGGAGATCGTGACACATTCTCTCCGACTCGCGCATTAGATCGCTCGTCAAATACTGATGATTTAGGAAGGTAGATGTACACACATAAAAAAAGTTTTACATCACCCCGGTTCCCAGAACTCATGAAGATATAGACACTGACTGTATATATTGTATCATAGACACAGTCCCTTTGACTGTTCACAGGTAGCACTAAACCCACCTAAAGATGTAAACAGCCAAGCATGACCACCACTTATTAGAAGTAAGAGGGCCGACAGCCTGTCAATTCCACTCATTCCACCAGGAAGGAGGAATACGGATCGTGTTGTCTTTAGTTCAACCATGCCTAGACGCTCAATACCGCGGTTCGAACGCGTTCGCATTGTTACTCTCTGCCAGGAAGGGCTCTCAACAAGGGAAGTGTCCAGGGGTCTCAGAGTGAATCAAACTGATGTTGTTCTGACATCGAGGAGATACATGAGACAGGAACTGTCAATGACATTCTTCGCTCAGGCCACCCAAGGGCTACTACTACAGTGGATGACCACTACGGTACGGATTATAGCTCGGAACACTGACAGCAATGTCACCATGTTGAATAATGCTTTTTGTGCAGCCACAGGACGTCATGTTACGAGTCAAGCTGTCCGCAGTAGGCTGCGTGATGCGAAACTTCACTCCCGACGCCCATGGCGAGGTCCACCTTTGCAATCACGGCACCATGCAGCGCGTTACAGATGGGCCCAACAACATGCCGGAAGGACCGCTGAGGATTGGCATCACGTTCATTCACCGATACGTGTCGCCTACGCCTTCAACGAGACAATCGTCGGAGACGTGTTAGGAGACGAACCGGTCAGGGTGAACGCTTTAGACACACTGTCCAGCGAGTGCAGCAAGGTGGAAGTTCACTGCTACTTTGGGGTGGCATTATGTAGGGACCTACGCCGCTGGTGGTCATGGAAGCCGCCGTAACGGCTGTATGATGCGTGAATGCCATCCTCCGATCTCTAGTGCAACCTTATCGGCAGCATATTGGCGAGGAATTGGTCTTCATGGACGACAATACGCGACTCCATCGTGCACATCTTGTGAATGACTTCCTTCAGGATAACGACATCACTCGACTAGAGCGGCCAGCATGTTCTCCAGACATGAGCCCTATCGAACATGCCTTGGATAAATTGAAAAGGGCTGTTTATGGACGACGTGACACACCAACCACTCAGAGATCTACGCATAATCGCCTTTGAGGAGTGGAACTGCCTGGACCACAGTGCCTTGATGGATTTGTCGATAGTATGCCACGACGGTTACAGGCATGCATCAATTCAAGAGGACGTGCTACTGATTATCAGAGGTACCGGTGTGTGCAGAATTGTGGACCACCACCTCTGAAGATCTCGCTGTATAGGTGGTACATTACGCAATGAATGGTTTTCATGAGCAGTAAAAAGGGCGATAATGATGTTTATGTTGATCTCTATTCCACTTTTCTGGACAGGTTTCTGAACTCTCGGAGCCGAGGTGATACAAAACTCTTTTTATGTGTTTACTTCTCAAGTACTAACATTACGTTCTTTGGAAGTAAAAATTTTATTCATTGCTGACAATCAGCAGCTTTGAAGCACGATTTAAGAATAGAAATAATCAGTCGTTACCAGCACACAATTTTGTTAAATTAACTTCTTCACTTGTTTCGGCAAATTTACATACCATCTTCAGAAGATCATACAATTAACCTTAAGTCCGAAAGCAAACGTCAAGCAAACTCTGCACGATGGAATCCTACAAGAATTGGTTGCAGAGTAAGAATTTTATTAAACATTTGTGCAGCTGAGGACTGATCTTAAAATATCTTGGAAGTGTGATAACAGCCATGTACATGAAGGTAGGCTTAGTTGTACATAGATACATTAGAACTCCAATTATTTATAGTACGTTTCTGCCTGTCTAGTCAGTTATTGTAATTACAGGTCCTGTAATCTTAATGTAATAAATACATTTCATTTTCAACGGGTATATGATATTTTTAAGATCCTCATGGCATGACTAAATCAGTCCCTGTTGATCCATTGGGGGCTGGGGACAACAGCTGATCAAATATTTAACAATGAAGTTCGCCAAAGAGACGTGCCATTGAGACGATATTTTATTTTATTTTCGCTACCAGTTTCGGCAATTTATTATGCCATCTTCATACCCCTTATACACATCTCAAAAATAATCAATATTGGCATACTCGGAGGAAGCACTTTATCTACGAATTCATGACGTTCAGATACATATGACCTCGTCATATCAATATCGATTATTTTTGAGAGGTGCATATATTTCCTGAAGATGGCATAATTCATTACCGAAACTGGTACCGAAAATAAAGTAACATGTAACGGCTGATTGGCGAATTTAGTTGTTAAAAATCTTACTGTCACATCCAGTGAGGGCATTCTGACTAGTCGTACTAGTGGTATTTCACTATTTTCTAGGTGATAGAACCTAGCGGTGGCCCTTTTGTGCAGTAAGTAATTTGTACTATACCAGCATCAGCCGAGGCATCTTAAGGGGATCGAATGAGCTCGCACACTGAATGATGATGAGGTACTGTGTGAAGGTTGCAAATGAGTTCAGGGAACATCTGTTAATAATAAACCCTAAGGAGACGATAATGGAGCATTATGAAAGTACTAACCGCACAACATCATATAAATGTTTTGCTAACTTACGGCAGTTTATCTACGAAACATGTAGTGGTGAAAACTAGTACGGCTTCTAGTAGTGTCAAAGGTGAGAATTTCCGTCGGGTATTGGCAACTGCTTCTAAATAATTCAATGTAATTTAAGTTCGTAGGCTCCCGCGGTTGGGGTCATTTTGAGTACTGGGCTGCCTCAATGTAACTACTAAAACCACTTAATTGCCGACATTTCGACCAACTTGCTGTGGTCCTCGTCAGAGCGGTTCACTCCAGTGAGGCGCCCTCAAAAGGACCACAGCAAGTTGGTCGAAATGTCGGCAATTAAGTGGTTTTAGTAGCTACAATGAGGCACCCCAACACCCAAAATTATTTTATCCAAAATTGCATGTAACGATCGAGATGTTATCACAGTTCCATTGAACAGCCTGTTGAAGACTATTGGTGCTGCAGACAATAAACGCAGACTCGTGTTGTTTCGATGTAAAAGAGCCACAGGTCACCGGTGGAAACTCAGCCATTACTATAGTCCTTTGTATGTGGCAGCAAGCACGGCAACATCACTTTTGATTGCAAATTGTTTTAAAAAAGTTGTTTTTGGCGTTAATATCGAGACTGCTGTTTGTGGGCACATCAGTCAGCTAGCAGTATTAATCACTCACAATTCGTTTACGGATTATGTGTTTCATAATCGCATTACAGACTTGATTAATATTCGGCGATGACAGGCAAATGCATCATTGTACAAAACTAAAATCAAACGCTGCATTGAAGAGTAACAAATTCCTCACAGCTTGCTCCATTCTGTGTAACAACATTGCATATCCGTTTGGCTTTTTGATTTGTGTAACTCTCGGCTACGAGAGCGTAATGCGCGAGTTTCACAGTACGAAAGAATACAAAGGATAAATGACTCCAAAGTATGTGGCGTTTGTTTCAGCGTTCGCTGTACGATGTTATTTTATACGATTATCTCGTGGCCATCAAAGCTTTGAGTTAAAAGTGAAACCGTCCAAAGCATTAAACACGTAGTTAAGGCTGTTTGTAGAGCAAATGAAACCCCAATTGTTTAACTGATTTTAGGGGTAGTGTTTTATAGTAAGTGGACTGTGCAGGCGACAATGTAGTATCACTTACAGAAGAGCCACATTTCATAAAAATTTCATTTGTTACTTTTATTTATTTGCCACTCTAGCTGTTTTGCAGTGAATATAACATAATATACTAATGTGTTGTAAAAACTGTTTGAACTGCATTTCAAAGCCCATTTATTCCTGCAGATTCCTGGCTATTGAGCGTATTTCTGATATGGTGCTACATTTTTATGCTCTTATATACTCCTTAAAAATAGACCAAGTGTGATGTTTTTATAACATATGCATGTGTTCTCCATACAATAATTATTACCCATGCTTATATTTGATAACAATTTTTACTACGTTTTTGACTACCACGCCGTGTTAAGTGGTGATAACACCAGACAACAGCCATTTTCCATCTGGGACGTGATACATCAACTAGTATGTATTTGGTGTGTAGAATTCGAATATACCATTCAAACCGTTCTGAATGTACCATTTTTGAGTTAATAGAGGTTTTTTATATTTTTTATATTCAGTATTTCGCTTTTTGCTGTATTTTGTTTTGATATTTAATTCTTTGGTTTTGATTTGCAGAGGAGAGCTAGAAGATCTACAAAACGTCAGTAAATGGTTGGTGTGGTAATCCAGTGGTGTGAAAGATATCCTCAGTAAGTGTTTCCTGTGGAAGATAGTGTAAACCTTTTGAATTTAAAGCTTACACTAGAAAAATGACAATCAGTATACCTCGTCGCTGTGTAAACTAGCCCGACAACTTTTGTTATGTGTGTGGGAAATTCACTCCAAAAGCCCAAAGAAAACCAATCACTGTTTTAGTTAAGAAGGCATCTAAATTGTATTTTGATGGTCCTGTTGGTGATTATGATAAAAATTTTTGCATCCCATATTTCCTACATAACCTGTACTACATCCTTAACCTACTGGTTGAAAGGAAAACGCCGAGCCATGCCATTCGCTGTTCCGATGGCGTGGTGTGAGCCTAATGACCTTTATTCACACTGTTACTTCTGTCTTACAAATATTTTGGGACATTAAAGCAAAACTAGAAATAAAATAAAGCATCCAAATGTATCTACAGTGCATTTGCCTGCTGAGGGGTTGCCTGTTCCTGTATTTAACTTGGAAGCCACTGAACCAGATACCATGTCAAGTGAATCAGAAAGTATTGAACATATAGGAGAGTACAGCGCTCAGTATCACGACACTTCGCCTCAGCTCTTTAATCAAAAGGATTTGAACGATTTGGTTCGCGATCTAAGACTTTCGAAAGAGCAAGGTGAACTCTTGGGGTCGAGACTGCAACAAAGGAACCTTCTAGCTCCAGGAACAAAAATTTCCTGTTTCAGATCAGTAGGTGCTTCCTTCGCTCAGTATTTCCGTATGCAGAATTCAATGTGTGTATGTCGAGATGTCAATGGCCTGATGATGCAGCTAGGTGTGCAACATAATCCACAGGAGTGACGACTATTTATTGACCCCAGTAAAACCAACTTGAAGGAGTACTACTGCATAATGGCAATGGATTTCCATCGGTACCTTTGGCTTACGCAGTGGACATGAAAGAATCTTATGAAACCATGGCTTTGCTGGTAAAGGCAATCATAAATGGCAGCTTTGCTATGATTTAAAAGTTGTTGCACTCCTTACCGGTTTACAGGCTGGATTCACGAAATACTGCTGCTTTGTGTGCCTTTGAGACAGCCACGACACCAAGAACTAATATACAGTCAAGGAATGGCGTATATCCGGGAAACGTAAATGTGAACAATACCCCATTACTTGAGTAATATCAAGTTGGGGCTTATCAAGAACTTTGTAAAAGCTCTGGATAGAGAAGATGAGTCCTTCAATCGCTTAAAAGAAAAGTTTCCCAAATTAAGTGAAGCAAAGCTGAAAGAGGGTATATTTGTTGGACCACAAATAAGCACATTGCTGAAAGATCCAACCTTCGATACCAAATTCACAGATATCCAATTAGCTGCTTGGTCTTTTTTTTAATGAAATTGCGAAAGGCTTTTTGGACAACAGAAAAGACAAAAACTATGTTACCATTGTGAATAATCTGTTGGACGATTATAAGAACATGGATATAGAATGTCACTTAAAATTCACTTTTTACATTCTCAACTTGATTTCTTCCCGGAAAATTTGGGAGCCGTAAGCCATGAAACGGCAAACAAAAGGAAAGCTTCATCGTCGTATTTTCCAATAACCAATGACGATTAAAGGTGAAAATATCTTCTGAACTAATTTGGACCTTTTATTGACATCATGACCATGTATACCTAGAAAATAGTATTGATTTCAAACGTTCTGAACGTGTATTTTTGTTTGACTTAATTGTGTCAATTTTCGCTGTTACCACTTTTTATTCTGCTGTTTATCTAGGAAATGTGAAGTCATAGAGAAAAACTGATTTTACCAGTGTATCCAGCACTCCAAAATTAAGTAAATCCACACATTTAGAAACCAGATGCAAAAAAATTTAAATTTGTTAACTAGTGTAATTAGTTGTAATATTGTTAGACAGAAATACTTTGCTAAAATTTGACCTTCCGTACCCATTGTCTAACTTACTGTACATTTTTGGTATTATCTTCACTTCACAAAGTCTGACTGACATAATGTTTGTAAACATTCTTCTCGGTTGTCACGTAACTCTGATGGAACAGTGATTCGAAAACAGTTTCGTAACAGGATTAATACTTTGTAGCACAACCACAATTTGTATCACGTTCTGACATCTCCTAACTGTTCAAGACTATTTCTACGTGAGAGTGTTTCCGATTACACCAATTGTTAGGGCCTCTTCCCGTTGCATTAATACTTGGATTGCGGAAAGAGTGTTTAAAGTGCCGATAGGCGTTATGATTAGGGTAATCCATTTTTTAAAAATTTAGATATCGACAACCAGAAGTTTGCGACCATTGTAATTTTTGTATAAATATTTATTATGTCAAGAGACGCTTAGATATATAACAAATATTCACAACACCAATTTCGGCAAATAGTTGGCTTCTTCATAACTGCTTAATCCATTAGAAAGCCTCGTTCAAATAAATAAATTTAGTTAGGAACTTTGAACGTCATAAAATTATTTAACATTTCAATGACAGTACTTCATATCGTCACATGATAATACATGTAGGTTGCAGTAGTTATTCTGAGATGAATAGGCTTGCACAGGATAGAGCAGCGTGGATAGCCGTATTAAACTAGCCCTAGGATTGAAGATCACAACATCATTCTCAAGTTTCCTGACTGAACACTGGCTTAGTACCACTGACAGATATTGGCGTTTGCAAAGTCTATATATGAATGTTGTCATGTACCTAACATTTATAGATTATTACCAAGTTATATATATATATATATATATATATATATATATATATATATATATATATATATATATATATATATATATTACAAGTTCAGGTGGAAGTCCCCAGCTTTTGCCACATTTTGACGTGGTTTTTATTAACGTGATAAACGAGTAAAATGAATAAAACAAGTGACATTGGCTGAAAATTCAGCGTGGCCGAAATCGGTGTTGCCAGCTTAAAAATGTCACACTGACAGTTACAGCCGCTTTCCCCCTCCGGCTGTGTTTATATGAGTGACGTCCGTTCATACTCATGTCGATCTTTAGGGACCGAAAATACGTCAGTGAGCATCACGTGTATGTGGAGATAACATTTTTAGATACCCGCTCTACACTTCGATTTTGTCAAAAAACATCTTGTCCACACTTTCTGCCACTTTAATTCAACAATTCAAACGAGAAGTACTATCGCAAGGGTTTGGTTCAAATGGCCGTGAGCACTATGGGACTTAACTGCTGAGGCCATCAGTTCACTAGAACTTTTAAGTACTTAAACCTAACAAACCTAAGGACATAACACATCCATGCCCGAGGCAGGATTTGAACCTGCGATCGTAGCGGTCGCGCGGTTACAGATTGTAGCGCGTAGAACTGCGCGGCCACCCCGGCCGCGGCAACGGTTTGTATATTCGAAGTAGATTCCGGGGGATTTCGACTTGGTACGGAAACATTATCAGCCACTTTCTACGATCATCGTATCTTTTAATACTATTATTATTCTGTAGATGAGGCTATTACACAGCTTATGTATGTACACCAGTTGCACACGTACGTCTTCCCACAATATCTACGTATGGCATCAAACATGTTGTGATCACGAGCGGAATGGTCGTGTGATAGCCGAGAGCGAAAGTGAGGCGGGACCAAACGGGAGCGCCTCGCGAACAAACGTAACGAACGGGAACGGACGGACACGAACAACGACGGACGACCGAGCAAGACCTTAGGAACAAACACACGCAATACGCAACGGGATCACAAGCGAAAACCTCACGAATCAACAACGTCCACTAATACACGGATACAAAGTAATGTAAACACGATATCTGTATGCGAGATGTCGACAGACTCACGCAAATATCAGACTGCCTTGCTAAGCCTTTTTTTCCCTTATTGATTTTCAATTCCCCCCGAAGGAGGTGGGCTGGCAGCAGCTTAGTACGCTGCTCTACAGCCTACAGAATTTTATTTAAAAAAAATGGAAGAAGAAAATAAACAAGAAAAGCAGGCGATAAAACGGTGGCAAAGTGTAAAATGGCGGAAAAATGCGGAAAGTTAAATCAGAAAGCAAAAGGGGTTGGCAATGTTAATACAGGACACAGAAATCAGACAAGTAACATAGTACACACACAATTAAAAAACACGGCGACAGTCTACTTTCTGTTCGCAAGAGATAAAAAGCACACCCCCACGACAGTATGCTGGCCGTTCGCAACACTTCCCAACACAACACGGAACACTCACTGTAAAACACTGCACGAAAAGGGCGGCACAAAGATGACACTCCCGAGCCAAAGGCTGATGGGGGGGGGGGGGGGGGGCGGGACCTGGAGGAGGGTGAAGAACAAGGAGAGAGGAAGGAAAAAAAAAAAAACGAAAAGGGGGAGAAACAAGGAGGGAGAGGACTAATAAAGGTGGGGAGGCTTGCTGAGGGAGAGGCAGGCTCTTAAATACATGATAGGGTACATCGCTGTTATCCGCTGGGACCCCGTGCCCCACTTTGGCGCCCTCACGTTATACGCAGGCCAGGAGCGCGGGCAGCCACGGCTTACGGCGCGACGGCTGCAGAGACTTCTAGTGGTAATCGAGGTTCATGCCGTAGGGCGTGGATTCGAAATCAGCGGTGTTCGGTACCAGACATGTAAAAGTAGTCGGTCGATGACCCTCCGTAGATCGACTGGAGTGTTCTTCATGAAACTATAGTAACTGCCTTCCACATACATTGTTCACTTTCACTAAGTCTTCTGGTAAAACACTTAAGACTTTGTTTCCGTCTCCAAGCAGGCATTACTTTCGTGACCTAAGTGGCAGGACTGCTGGTACGATATGCAGTTGGAACCAACTGCAATATACCTTGCAGTGTCAAGTTTATTTTTCTCTATTAAATCTTACGATACTACATTTTGTGTGTATATGGGTTACATTTCCTTAGATCAATAGTCTTCTGACTAATTTGGTAGACCATGCCAATGTTTTGTCTGCTTTCCCAATCGCTTCATCTCTAGCGCTTCCATCCCAAGTCTTCACTAATTTGTTCTCTATATTCCCGTGGACTAGCGGTCTAGGAGTAAAGTCGTTGGCTACTAAACTAAACACAATAGCTTCTGCATTCGACCCCTGACATTGTTTAAATTCTGAACAAAAATTATCAGCAATGACGACCGAAGACTCCAGGCATAAGAAGTCACTCTCGTTCTGGTTACAATCTTTTCAACGAGGGCGGAGGCGTGGGCGAAAGCTCAGAGCACACTCATGCCCTTGCTATGGGACACTGCCTCTGATAATTGGGTGTTGGTCAGTGACATGAGGATACAGAATGCAATGGAATGCACTGCATTAAACATGTAATGTGTGTCCAAAGGACACACGTGTGTGGTTGAAATAAGCGTCATGATGGTCTTTCCATTAGATATACCATTCGGACCTCCAGGAGGGAACCGCCAGGTTGGAGATGACTACCAGAAGAAGTCGAAAACCAAGAGGATAACATTCTACGAGTCGGAGCATAGAATTTTAGATGTTTAAACATAGTAGAAAACCTGAAAAAGGAAACACTATAAAGCTCAATACAAATATAGTGGAGATCAGTTAATTAAAATGGAAAGAAGACAAGGAGCTCTGGTCAGATGAGTAGAGGGTAATATCAGCAGCGGCAGAAATTATAGAAGTCGAATAGGATTCTTTGTGGATAGGAAAGTAGAGCAGCGAGTGAAGTGTTTCGAACCGTTCAGTGTAGGGTTGTTCTCATCAGATTCTACAGCAAACTAATGCCGACTGTCCAGGTACCCATGCCTACATCTCAGGCAGAGATGAAAAGACAGAGGAAGTATATGAGGAAACTGAACGTATAATTCAATGTGTAAAGGGAGAAATCTAATAACCATGGTGGTTACGAAAGCGGTTGTAGGGGAAGGAATAGAAGGTAGGCTTCCGGGAAAAATGGGCTTGGCAGTAGAAGTAAAAGAGCAGAAAGACTGAGTTCTCAATATATTTATCTTCCTTAAGCCTATGCATTTCTTTTGGTACAAATCAGAATAGAGAGTGGAAGCCCGGAGACACTGGTGATTTCCCTAAACTGCTTAAGACAAATGGTCTGGATGGTTGCTTTGATAAGGGCACAGCCGATTTCCTTCCCAATACTACCCTAATCCGAGATTATGTTACGTCTGTAACGACCTCGTTGTCCACGGGATGTCTCGTCTTCCTCCTCCTCCTCTTCCGCCGGAGACACGGGAAGATTCATCTAGCTTACATCACGGTCAGATAGAGATTCCGCAATCAGATACTGGATTGTAACGTGTACCCAGAAGCAGATATAAAGTCAGATCACAATTTACTGAAGATGACGAGTAGACTGAAGTCTAAGAGAATCAACCGGAAGAGTCAATGTAGAAGGGAGTGGGATATTGAAGTACTGAGGAATGAAGAGGTGGATTTGACTTTCCATAACGATGTGGATATTGCGCTGAGGATACGAGATTAGCTAGTTCAGTGGAAGATGAGTGGACAAATCTATATGGATAAACGCGGGTATTAGGCAGACAAACAAGATAACTGCGAGGATGCCTTGGTTAACAGAAGAAATAATTCAACTGATCGACGAAATTAGGAAGTACAGGAAGGTAAGAGAAATAAATCACTGAGGATTGAAATGAATAAAAAGTGTCAGGTTAGCCGAAGCCAAATGGCTGCAGGAAAGATGTGAAGAAATCGACAAAGAAACTATCGTCGGGAACAGTAACATCGGTACATAAAAATTCAAGACATACTTCGGTGGAATGAAAAGCAAGGGTGTTAAGGGTGCCATGGGAATTCAACCGTTAAACTCAGAGGAGAGAGCACATAGGTGCTAAGACTACAGTGAAGGCCATTATGATGGGCATGATATGTCTAATGAAGTAATAGCAGATGTAAGTGCAGACTACATGGAGGAAATAGGGGATTCAATAGTAGAAGCATGAAAGAGCTCTTGAAGGTATATCAAATAAGGCATAAGGTATGGGTAACATTACATCAGAATTACTAAAATTATTGGGGGAAATGGCAACCAAACATTTATTTAAGATGATATGCAGAATATATTAGACTGGAAATATAGCATCACACTTTGGGAAAAATACCATCCACGTAACTCCGTAGACAGCAAGGTCCGACAAGTGCCAGAATAATCGTACAATCAGAGTTGCAACTCCTGCATCCAAGTTGCTGCCGAGCACAGTATACAGAGGAACAGAAAGGAAAGCTGAGGATCTGTTAGATGATCAGTTTGGCTTTTGGAATGGTACAGGCACCAAAGAGCTAGTTCTGACATTGCGCTTGATAAAGGAAGGTAGACTGAAGAAAAATCAGGACACGCTCATAGGATTTGCTGACATAGAAAAGGCGTTCTCTCCCTTCGTCCAAACAGCACCCGAAAGCCCCAACAATAGCAACCGACCGCCACGTCTTCCTCAGACGAAAGGCATCTGTGGATGCGGATATATAGGGGGAAGCATGTGATCAGCACATCGCTCTTCCAGCCTTTGTGTTTCGCGACCGGTATCGCTACTTCCCAGACAAGTAACTCCCCACTTCGTCTCACAAGGGCTGAGTGCGACCCGGATGGTTACCGGTCCAGGTGGTAGCTGAGACCGAGAACGCTTAATTTCGGTGATATGACGGGAATCGCTGTTCCCTTTACGATAGTTAGCAGAAAGACGCTTCAACCACTAAAATAGGGTAAGATGTTGGAAACTATTAGATAAATAGGAGTAAGCTATAGGAAAAGATGAGTAATATACAATATGTACATTAACCAAGAGGGAACAACAAGAATGGAAGAACAATAAAGAAGTGCCCGGAATAAAATGGGTGTAAGACAGGGATGTAGCTTAAGCCCCTACTGTTCTGGCTAAGATGGATATGAAAGAAAGGTTCAAGGACGGAATTAAAATTCGCTGTGGAAGGATATCAGCGCTTAAGACACGCTGATGACGTTGTTATCCTAATTGAAGATGAAGAATTATGGGAAATGTTGAATTCTGCAACCTTGGAACCAAAATAACGCATGACTGACGAAGCAAGGAGGACACCTAACAAAGGAATGCCTGGGGGATAAGTCTACTATCACCAAGCACAGGCCTTAATTAGAGGAAGAAATTTCTGAAAATAAACATTTGGCGCAGAGAAGTGTATGGTAGTGAATCACGGGCGGTGGGGAAACCAGAGAGGATTTGTCTGAGATGCGATGGTGTACTAGAATGTTGAAATCTAGGGAGACTGATAAGATAACAAATGAGGTAGTTCTGAGCAGAATCGGCTATTAAAGTAATACATGGGAAACAGGACAAGAACAGAATGGACGATGGGAGACGTGTTAAGGCAGCAATGAATAACCTACATGATACTACACAGACTTGTACAGCGTGGAAACTTGAGGGGAAGACAGGTACTGGAATATAGTAACACATCTTATTCCCTAATGTTTCCTCTTTGCCCTCCCTCTGGCAGTATGGATGTCCTAACACATTTATAATCATTCTGCCCCTTCACGTAGTTTGCATTTCATTGCTGATTCTGCGTAGAACCTATGTTGTTCTGAAGCCAATTAATTTTCATCAAGCCTCGTTTTATTCTCCTCCGGTTGCGCCACAGTACATGGTCCACTTTCATAAAGAGCTAAGCACCTGACATATGCCTTCAGATAGATCTTTTTTTCAAAATTAAAGCCTATAATACACACTAGTCGACTAATATAGCCTAATAACGCAGTATTAGCATTTTCAAAACTGTTTCTTAGGTTCTTCTAAGTTTGCTCGTCAGCCGTTGTTTCGCTGCTTGCTAGTATAATACCTTCATTTCGTCTACTTTGTATACAAAAATTTTGATGTAAATTTTAATTATAATCTTTTTTCTGCTACATCTATCAGTTAGTCCTTTTTTTCCCTTACTCTCAGTCCACATTATGCTTTAATTAGACGGTTCATTACATTTAATAGTCCCTGTTACTCATCCCCCTGTTTAGTGTGAATGGCAATGTTATTTGTGAATCTTATTATTGATAATCTTTTATGCTGCATTTTTGTACCATACCGAATCCTCCTTTTATTTGCGTCATTGCTTGTTCGTTGTTCTGGTGGAACACTAAAGTGGAGAACGGGAGAGAGAGAGAGAGAGAGAGAGAGAGAGAGAGAGAGAGAGATTGCTCCCTCATGATTAGTTTACAAATTGTTCATTGCCCCTATGGCTTACACCTGCCCACCGGGAAGATTTCAAACATCTTGTGCCAATTAAGTTTGTCGAAAAGTTTTTTATACTTCAACAAAAACTAAGGAACTGTCTTCAATTTTTTAAAGTCACGCTCCCATTATGAAACGTAATGTCAAAACGGCCTCCCTTGTTGTTTACTCTATCATCGAACATGAGTACGTAATCTGGTCTCAGTTTCTTTTTACAGTACAATGACATTATTGAATAACGTGTCTGACTCTGTGGGTATAGTTAGATATCTGTCAATCCAGTTCTAGGTCCACATATATGCTCCGCAAGCTGCTGCAGAGCGCTTGACGGAAGGTGCATCCTATCAGTATTCTCTATTTTCTTTCCTATTCTGTTCGTGTGTTGAGCATAGGGAGAATTATGCTGCTACACGCGCCGTAATCTCAGTCTTTTTTTCTTTACACATACATTGCACTTTCCCAGATCTCTTCCAACAAATATAAATCTTCCACCTATCGTGGTACTGACTTAGGTGATCGCCCAATTCCAAAGCACTTCCAAGTATTACCTCTAGATACGTATACGATGTGTTGTGCTCAAGATGTTCATTACTAATCTTGTACAAAAATATTGTCGAATTCTTTGTATTTGTTTCATATGAATTACTTTACATTTATCAGCATTTTATGACAGCTATAATCTGTTATGCCAAGTGAAAAGTTTGTCCAAGTCTCTCCCCAGTTCCTTACGATCATTCAAGGACGACAGCATCGTCAGTGAACCGTCTTCTAGTGTTGGTAATAATGACTGAAAAATCATTTGTATATACTTAAAACGTTACGAGTCCTGTTACGCATCTTGATGTTACTTTCGTTTATGGGAAATATTCCACATATTGGTTTCTATTAGTCAAATATTCTTCGAGTCAATAAAATATTCGCGAATATATTAGGAATGTTTTATAGTACACTACGTGGTATATTGTCGACCTTCATTCGGAAATATGGGAGAAATAATCCCCCTGTCTATGTTGTATTCGAATTAGGCAATAGCTCATCTTTCGCTACGTATAGCGCTTATTGACAAATTAGAAGAATAGCATTATGCGATATACGCCTTACGATATAGACAAGTTCAAAATTATAATTTCGTATTCCGTGCAGTTTTAATGTCATCAGTAAAAGAGTTTCATACACTTTTACACAGAATATTTTTGCTAAAATCAATCTGACTTACGTATTTTTAATACTACTATTTTTCCGAAAATAAGTTACTTTTCATATACTGGCTTTAGTAAGAAGTTTACTTATTCAATTGGATTTCCATTTGTAACCACAGACGTTAAAATTTTTAAATTTTAAAATAACCCCAAAGGCAAGTTTGATGATAAGTTACTCTTTAGTTACGTTATAGAAATCCTTTGACACGTAGTGTTTGTACTTCTTGATGGGTGGTTGAGAACAGAAGTTGTTGTTTACAGCTGACTAGAGATAGTTTTTCTGTGTGTGGCAAGTCATATTCTTGGTTTCGCAAGTAATTGAGGGTGGAAATTGTGATGTACCATAACAAAGAGAATTAAATGCTGTGAGAAACACCAGCAGCAATCTCTTTCAGCGAACTTATTCTAAAGAAAAACCTGAATATCCTCCTACACACAGAAATCTGTCACTACTTGCTGAGCTAGCAAAGACGTCGAAATGCATCAAATGAAGAAATAAGTTAAGTAATCACAATCTAGTAGATAACCCATTCACTTTGAACAATAAAACGAGCCTTTGATGAAAACCAATAAAGAAAGTGACAAAGCCTTCGAACAGATCTGCCAACATGGCCCAGAAGAAAGACAGATTTGCGCGAAGAAATATATAATAATTGGGACTACTAAAGTTGTATACTTAGAAAAGGACACAAGAATCCAGCAAATCACGTGGATAATGACAGAAAGGAACATACCAGTAATGGGACCAAGCGAAGGAAGAAAGAAAGAAAGGGGCTTTCAATAAGATGTTGGAAAAAGGATACAAGACGCGGTGGTCAGATTATTATTGTTGGTTAGGAATTGGCGAACAAATAATTTACTACGGAAAATGTAGGCAACGGAATAACTTAACTTCAGATAATGTCGGAAGGAAATATACTTGATATAGTCTAGCTTTATGCTCGCCAAATACAAAGCGAAACAGACGGAATAAGAAGTGATTCTCACTAAACTGGAAGATGTTGCAACATCTACAAGACTGTGATTGTAGGAGACCTTAATACTATAGCTGGAATGGTAGAAGACTGTATGGAAAAGTCATAGCAAGCCACAAGGAAGTTCACAGAAATGAGGAAGGTGAGGTATTACTAAACACATGTCTCAGGAGTAGATGAATAATTGGTAATAGTACAAGAAAATAGTCACACGTTTTCCATATACAGTTGTAATTCGAAACAGAAATCCATAATAGACTATATTGTAATAACTGAAGAAATCAGAAGACGTCTGACGGAAGTGATACCAAGAAATCTCGACCGAAACTATAGACTGTTGGTAGAAAAACAGAGTAAATCTAGGAAAAGTACATACAGGGGAAAAAGACAGGCAAAAATCAAATGCTGGAAACTGAAAGATGGAAAAACCCAAGAGTTCTAGAGGGAGAAGATTAACACATAGTTTCCTAAACATGAGAGGAAGTATGTAGAGAAAGAATAGAAGAGATTCAGAGTCTAGACAAGGCAGAGGAAAAAACGTGTGGAAGTACATCGACAAAAAGAAAAAAAAAAACAGAAAGAAACTCTATAGTGGAATGAAAGAGTTGCAGAAGACGTCAAGAAGAAGAAGATCAAGCATGGAGACAATGGTTTAAAAACAGAGCGTGACATAACAGTGACAAATGGACACGTCCAAGCAGAGCAGCAAGGAAAGTTATAGCATTGGCTAAGGAGATGTCTTGGGAAAAATTCGCAAAAGAAATAGAAGGGAATTTTAAGGATGACAAGACGATATTATACTACATGCTTAAAAACAAACGAAAGCAGAAAGAAACTCTTTAAAAACTCATCAAGAAAGGAGGACAACGCTGTGGAGGAAGAACAGGTTCTGAATGCATGGAAACAGTACTTACAAAAACTTTATATAATAGACAGGATGAGACAAATACACGTGATTAGACAGTGGAAGACGGTAGAAATATCAGCATCAAAGAGGAAACAGAAATTACAGATTTGGAGATGCTAGAAGTTGAGAAAACTGTATTCGAAATGAAAAAAGGTATCGCCTGGTGTAGGTGACATCACAGTGGAAATGATCAAAGCCCCAGGACCTATCGGAATTCGGTAGCTGTATACAATAATGAAGGTAGTACGGACACATGAGGAGATTCCTAATTAGTGAACAAAGGCAGTTACTGTATCTAACTTTCAAAAGAGTAACAAGGCGTTCTGTGAGAATTGAGGAATAGCATTACTGTGTCACTGCATGAAGATTTAAGAGATAATTTTCAGGTAATCAGGAATAGAATAGAATCACAATTAAGAAAGGAACGGCAAGCATTTTTACTTCGAATCTTAAAATAGGTGCTATATTTACAGCCAGACACGTTGTAGAAAAGAAATGGGAATTTTGGAAGGGTATGGTAGTTGCATTGATACATATAAGAAAAGCTTGCGTCATTGTTAGGAGGGAAGAGGTACGGACTGGAGCCGTCAAAAGCAATGCAACTGAGAATCAGGAACAACTACAAAAAATTGCCCGATCTGTGTTACAATAGACAGTAAAAAAGCCAAGACACTTTATAATGGACATATGGGTTGTGCAAGGAAATCTTCTCTCATAAGAGCTTTTTAATATAGTCAAGGACAACATCATAAGGAAAGTTCGCCAATGGCGGACAGCAAATGATATGAAAATTAGCACATGCAAATGATGTGATAATTTGGGAACAAAACTAGAAGAAACTGGCAGAACAACTAAGCACCTAGCACTGAGTAACTGAAGATGCTGGTTGGAAGTAAGAGTAACAAAGAGTGAATAAATGAAAATCAGCAGGAAAAAATGGAAAAAAATTAGGAATGTAACTTACAAAGAAAAAATAATTACAGAAGTAAATACTTTCATGTACCTAGGAAGTAAATTAACCAAGAAAAGAAGCTCGAAGAGAGTAGAAAAGTTTTCGAAATTTTATTATTGTTCATCAGACATAATTAGAGATTGGAAAACACCTACAAAAGCAAACATCATGATTAAAAGCTATATCTTCTGCCAATCTTGACCTATGGATCATAATGTCAGACTTGGACAAAGAAAAATTTGAGCAAACTACAAGCAACAGATATGCGCTTTCTACGAGAGATCCTGGGTAAGGCGAGAATGGACAGTTTAAGGAATGAAATAATACATCACACCCTGCAGATCAAGCTCACAAAAGAATCGAGTAATAAGATTGAATTGTTTGACCACACTGAAAGAATGGGACCGGACAAACTTGTGAGAAGAGCGCTAGAATAAGCAGAATCCGGATGAAAAGCAGTTAGAAGAGATCGGACAAGAGGGAGAGACTAGGTGAAGAATGATGTGAACCGAAGAGGACTGCAATGGGAGGAGATGTGTGAGAGAAGAGAAGCTTAGAAGACGGTCTATCAATGACCTGCGTTCCAGAAAGAAGAAGATTTGAAATCTTAATTTTCTGAATTATTCAACCTCTGCTTCTGTTTGTTCCCAGTGGCAGAACATATCACGTACGCAGATGCAAACAAAAAAATTTGCGACGTCTACTGTAAAACGAAGTATTGGATACGAGTATAGAGGTTTCAGTAAGCATCTCTTGTCCGTACGGTGTCTTGTATGAATAAACAAGCTGTGATTCATACGGATGATTTTGCTTCAGTCCTGCTGATTCTTTGAGAGAAGCTCATTTCTTTTCAGTGATGCTAAAATATTTGAGGATAAAATATGCTATAGGATCCTACAGCCGACGGATGTCGGCAGTAATGGTCTATAACTGTATGCATCCGATCTATAATCCTTTTTGTAAACAGCAGTCACCAGTTTCTAGGTCACACAAGATTAGTAGATGCCCGAAGGTTCACGGTAAATATGAGCAAGAGAAGGAGATAATTCCAATTCCAAGGCGTATTAAGTGTAAATTCTGCCTAGAATTCCGTCTGATCCCGGTGTCTTATTCGCTATTGAGTGATTGTATTTTTTAGTACCAGTGATATTAATATTTCCATTTCTTTGAGTTTGCGAGGTGGTATACTTGGTAAGGTAGTATTTTGGGTGAATACATTCTTAAAAGCGAAATCTAAAATTTCTGATTTCAGTTGCTGCCTTCGGTATCGCTCACTAAGACGTACGTAAAATGTGGAAGTGTGATTCACATGTTTCCGTATCGTCTAACGTCTCGTTGCATGCCTTCATAGTCGCTATCGCAGATATTGCTGTGCCACACCTTGTCAAGTAATACAAGCGAGATGCGTAGCGGATAGGGGAGGAACACGGCGCTCTGATTGGTTACGCACTATTAGGCCCGCCAGGTTAGTCGGCTAAGCCCGTGTCTATCACGCACTGCTGATAATCCTTTGATAGCCGCCATATCTGCCAGGCCTGGCTCAACGCTAAGACCACCGGCTATGTGTAGCAATGCTTCGCTACAATCCGACTGTTTTGAGAAGGAGATTTACTTGTAATTGGCTACCATATTTGCAGTCGCAAATACTTCGAAGCTGTAGAAAATACATCAAATATTTATATTAACTGTACTAATTTAGCAATGCACTTCACTTTTTCCATTTTATATGCTTTTTTCGTGTTCTTTTTGATTTGTGTCTGAATCATAAGTACTGAGTGAAAGAAGAAGCTTAGACTTCAAAATATTTTTGAAGGGAAGATTCAAGTGACACTGCCCTGCGTTTGCAAGACAAGGTGTTTATACATTAGTTGTGACTTTTAATACTGAAACGGGTAACTAGAACTAGAATTAAAGAAAAGTTTGATACATCATTGTGTGCAGTATATATTTAAGTTTCATTCTCGTTTAATGCAGTTAGTTCCAGTGGCGGGTCATGGGCCAGTAAATTCTGGGGAAGCCGGGAAGTATATTGAAGAATACTCTTTCCTTCGCCTTTAGAGTATGCATACCTAACGTTCCTAACGACCACTATCGCTACTACTCATAAAACGTCGGCGACTACCTTCACTACTACTACTACTACTACTACTACTACTAATACTGCCAATAATAATAATAATAATAATAATAACACTAATAATAATAATAATAATAATAACAATAATAATTACAGTCACTTTTATTCGGAAATGATCAGGTGGAGTTTGAGCTTGTTACTTGTGAAACGAGGTTTCAAATGAAATAAGTGACACTCCATACTCTAACGCAACGACTAGAGGAGAACATTGTCATTTCAAAAATAGCCTCCTGGACGATTATTCCTCTTCTCGAATGTTTCGATGACGCCGTCATACCATGCTCTTCGGTTTCAAGTATTCGGTTAGTACTGGTTTTACAGTTAAGATATAAGCAAGAGCAGGTAAGCGGTCTTGAGCCAGACTCTTCCTCAATTACGTTTTTACGCGTTTAAGACAAGAAAAACTCATTTCACCTAAAGCAATTACTGCTGGAATTGTAGCCATCACGCGAAATAGTTTGATAGGTTCTTTAAGAATTTGGCCCATTTCATTCTCAATTATTCTTTTGGTACTGTCTCCCAAACTGACAGACTGAAACGTTTCTTCATTTTGAGAAGGAAGAACAGTCTACAGTTCTACCGGCAACTGTGAGAGACTGAAGGACCCAACATCAGTTTGCAATACTGAATCCATCCGTTCTACAGAGAAATGCCGACCATAACTGGAAAACTCAGTAGAATCGCCTAAATTACGGAAGAGAAGTTTATCACTGTGTGAAAATCTCGTTTCCAGTTACTTTAAAAAATTATCCAACACCTGTTTGTAATTTGATATCAATGGATTGCAAAAGTATTCATCAATCATGTCACCACTACTCATGGAAGCTTCGGCTTGTGAATTAGTTGAGCGTTTGGTGGAATTTAAAAAGTCGATCAGTATATCTTCATTTCTTGAGTTATTCATGTAATCTGCGCAGTATGAGACAGGACTGCTGTAAAATTATGCATCACTTGTTCTTCCCAAAGAATGTTCAATAGCAGTTCAATAATTTAGAAAAACAGAGAGAAGGAAAACAAAGTGAAAGTCTGGGAGCCTATTTTTTAAATCACAATGATCTCATCTAATCATTGCACTAGAGTATGGTGTATCGCTTATTTCATTTGAAACCTCAAATTGCCCCTTACGATTTTCGTGAATGGCAGCTACTTTTCTGACGTTACAATTCCATCTCGCTTGACTGTTCGAATGAATGCGTTTACCAACAGTAGCGCCGAGAATTTATGTGAGTTTGGAAGACAGGCGGAAGAAAGCAAGAATACTCTGAAGCATAGAAAAAAAAAATCCGTACAGGTTTTATACGAGAACAGCTCTTCTGCAAAATTAAATTTAAACGATGTGCAAAACACCGAGTAAAGAGAACTTGGGGGAAATTTCACGGACTTTAACTCGCAGGCCACTTAATTCTCGTGTCAGAACGAAACCGCCGTCATAGGTTTCGGCCACCAGTTTGTTCTTCACATTACAGCTCCGAAACACACAGCTCAGCACAATGAATGAAGCAGGAGCAGAAATTTGTCACATCCTGGAGTCCACTAGTATCAGAAAAATAGGGCTATGTGACTCGTCTGAAACGTCTGTTGCTTTGTCCACAATGTAGGCATAAAATGAGATTCTATCCATCTTGAATGCTATATTCACAAATCTCATTTACACATTTAATCAGTTCGTTCTGTATGATTTTTATTTTTTCTTAATTTCCCCAGAAGTAGTTCATCTTACCCAGTGTGTTTTTCTGTTACGCACAAGTTTAAAAATCGCTCTGAAATTCCCAGGATTCAAGGAATATTCTGTCTCATCATGACCTTTGCTAACTAACTCCAGCCTACACAAAACACATGCGACGCCAATTAGAATTTTCATGTCTCTGTTAATTTTCACTTCATTGTTGTGTTGTGATGTTCATTAAGTTGCTCTGAAATAATAATCGCTTATTTAGATAGTTTTCGTACGAAATATAACTACATAGATTATCTGTAGAAGAAGCATGCCGTGCTAAACCTCTACACAGATTCTTCAGACTTTCGAGTCCCTGAACGAAGAATAGAGCTTTTTACTGTGTTTAAGAAGAAACATACCTAACTGAATAATATTGCTTTTGTAATATTAGCATATAACAAATTTTCTGTCCATACCATGAACATTGGGTGCATCTGTTTTGATCTTTCTGAAGAAGGTGTAACGCCAACATTTGACGTCCATTCTTCAAAATTTCGTGTCTTTCGGTTTCACATCAGCTTTAAAACGAAAGCTCCTACAAGAGCACTGCACATGGGAGAAATAACTTAAAAGAAACCTAGAGAGGCGGCACCACAGCCACTGGCCTCCTTTGGCATGGAACCGCACAGCAACATGGCTGCGACAGCCTGCATCTCCTCTTCTGTTCCTAGTAGTGACGTCATGGTTACCATGACAACCGAGAGTTTACAGGCGGCCTGGCATGCGTCTAACCTCCTCGCCATATGCTTTACACCTCCATATGCCATAGATTACGGTTGGCATTTTGCACATTAACTTGCTCCCTAATGCTGGCAGTTTAGAAGAAATCACACAAGCTAATGTATTTAGCGGACTCTGACGACAGTGCGTAAGGGTTTATTTTAAAAATAATTATTTCTGCTACTACTACTACTACTGCTACTACTACTACTGCTTCTACCTCAGAAAAGCGAGGAGGCCCGGCCTTCCTTACCTCCTCTGATCAACTGCCACTTGTTAGTTCCCGACGACCCCGCCATTGGTATGCGCGAATGAGTATTCCAATAGTCGTGATGCTGTTGTATTAACTCTACTGAGTGTGCAGTTTGTTGTTGTTGGTTTCATGGACCCAAATCCGCTATTATATTTCACAGACGAATCTGGTCACCACCTCAAACGTAAAGGCTGTGTGTCCTCATAGGATGCCGGCTCAGCGTCGGCTAGCAGCCTCTGTCGCAGCAGTTGTGAAAGTTCGGCAGTGTTACATTAGTGGTCTGCGTAAATCAACGAGAGGTGCAGCTTAGAACTGAATATACGTAGTGTCCTATTGTGGAAGGCATTATGGAAACGCCTGTCATTCAAATCCTAAACATAGCAACTGCTGGAAGCTTTAGAAACAGTGACAAGAAAATCGAGCTGAGTTTTATAGACTGAAGTCGATTGCTTTATAAAATTGTGCTCATTGACACAGGTCTACTATAGATGCCATATTTATCACCAGACAGGCTGTAGAAAGAAACTGGAATTAGGGAAAGTTATGGTAGTTTCATTGTTGTTGTTGTTGTCTTCAGTCCTGAGGCTGTTTTGATGCAGCTCTCCATGCTACTCTATCCTGTGCAAGCTTCTTCATCCCCCAATACGTACTGCACCCTACATCCTTCTGAATCTGTTTAGTGTATTCATCTCCTGGTCTTCCTCTACGATTTTTACCCTCCACGCTGCCCTCCAATACACCTGGCAGAGAGTAATTGAAGAAGCTGGCATTGAAATTAGCGTAACAATATACCTAGTGGCCCATGGTGGAAGGTATTATGGAAACGCAGTGACAAGGGCACCATCCATTCTTGCGAGAAAGGGAATCAGCATAATGGTCGGATACAGGGTGACCAAATGGCTCTGAGCACTATAGAATTTAACTTCTAAGGTCATCAGTCCCCTAGAACTTAGAACTACTTAAACATAATTAACCTGAGGACATCACACACATCCATGCCCAAGGCAGGAATCGAACCTGCGACCGTAGCGGTCGCGCGGTTCCAGACTGTAGCGCCTAGAACCGCTCGGCCACCAAGGGGCGGCAGGGTGACCAGGAACCACGTCACGTAGTCGAACATATACGGGACTCGCCCAAGGTAAATGCCTCTTTGCGCTGCAAGCTAGAACAAGATATTTTACTGTCCTTTCCTTTTGCCGACTCAATTGTAACTGGCATATCGTACCTGGACGTGACTTAACATTCTCTAACGCCTCAGTTACAGCAGGATATGGACACAGAATTTAAATACCTGCTACATGTCGCACCATCACATTGTCATCCTGAAATTTTCACGTATCTCCGTAGGACAGTGGCGACTTGGAATGCAATTGGTTGAACAATGTCCTCTCCACCACGATCACCTTATTTAACTCCAACGGATTACTGCATGTGGGGCTACAAAAAGACAGTGTGTTTGTTCCTCCTCTTTCAGGAAATGCCAACGAGCTGTGACAATGGACAACACAAGCAATAGCCACAATACATCAAGAATTGCGTCATAGGATTTTGTAGGAAAATTATTAAAAATGGGACAGTTGTGTTACAGAAGGTAGCGACAGTGAACATTTGTAAATAAAACTGGAGTGTATACTGCATTCAGTGCTGCGTCAAACATTTTTGTAAGTTATTTACTTTTCTCGCAATTAAAGGTTACTTTTGCATAACTGATTTATAACCACCATGTACTAGATAGAAGCGTACTTACGAAACTGCATTGGAGCAGTGATAGATTATGCCGCTACAACTATGAACCAAATGGACGAGAATTTCGCCAAGTTTTATTTATTCAGAACAAAGGGACGTGGCATAATGCATTAGTAATTAATGTGCAGAAGCAGCTGATATTTTACAGGACCAATAAAATTTCGATCAACATCACAGCCAAGACAAAACAAAATTATGCTTAATTACAGTGGACGAGAGCTCGAAACACTCAGACTGTCGGCAGTTTCAGTGACCAAAGGGTAAGATATTTACTCTTAGTCGACTTAGTATTGTGACATTCAGGAGGAAAGGGAAATGTTTAGAAAACTCGTTTTAGATTAATCCTTCGTTTGTATCCCCTTCGCTATAAAAAAGATGTATCCAATGATGTAAACGCTTTAAATGTAGCGTTATCAAGGTATGTTAAAAATTAACTGGGCAGATAAAGGTCGCGAAAACTTCAGTCGTAAATGAAACTTCGGGACTATTCGAAAGAAGTGATCCAGGATTACTATTGGTTGACAATAAACATTGTGAGGTTGCTAATAGATTCACTTTAAATTACTTTTGACCAGTTAAGGCATTTGTAGCCTGTTGCATAGTGAGCTGGGGCTCGTGGAAAAGACAGCAGCATGTTTCGTAACTTCACTAACGACCTAGGTGAAGGCAAGAACTTTGGTTTTCGTTCTGAATCAAACTTTTCACTTTCCTGCCGCCTCTTTAGGTCCCGATGTGATGAATTCGGTAATATAGGACTTCGGTAAAGACAGGAATATTTTTTAAAAATAAATTTAGAATTATTAAAATCTTCAAAAAAAACTTTAAGTAGCCGCTTTAACTGTTAGTTGTTCCATTATCACAGGATCATATAAAACCGATTTAAAGACGATTTAATCTCATCTTCGGATGCATACATCCAAATTGTAAATGAATCAGAAGGTATAGTAATGGTATAAATAAGGCAATTAACCAGAAAAACATGGAAACAAATACTCACTTAACTACTTTGCGACTGGTTCGTTAAAAGTACACTACCTCACTGTCTCACAACGTTTGGATGGCTTTAGAATCGCCAAAACCGCCTAAATTGGAACGTTACAAGATGAAATATCGAAAGTTCGGATGGTTATCAGGAAAAGTCATGTACATGAACACTGGGATCTGCGGGTATGGGTCTAAAAAAGGAGCTGAAATAAGACCACGGGGGAAAAATTTTCGGAGTAAACCAGCATCTGAATAGAAAAATATAAAAGCGCACAAGTGATGAAAAATCAACAAATTCCCGCAAAAGCCACATGGTGGAGAAATGACTGAGAAGTGGAGACGAGACTGAGAAGAAATTTTCCGCTGGAAAAGATAGGCGCCTTGTCGTGTACATAAATTATGTAGTCGAAGACGGCAACTCCATCAAGCTGTATGTGGATGATGCTGTTGTACATAGAAAAGTCACAGCACGGGAACATTTTTGCAAAGCACCGCAGGAAGAACCGCAAATGAGCGAGGCTTCGTGCAGGGATTGACAGCTGATTTCAGCATGAACAAATGTGACGTATGCCGCATAATTAGGCGAAAATGTCTGTTATTGGGCGAGTACACGATTGAAGAAACAACAACAATTATAGCCACTAACAGTCTTAGAGTAAGCATACGAAGTAATTTAAAGTAGCACGGACACGCAAAACTAACAGTAGGAGAGACAGATGCCAGACAGATTCATCAGAAGAATCCTCAGAAATTGTAGTCCACCTCCGAAAAAATTATCTCACTGAACTCTCGTTCGAAGAGTAGCTAAGAATTGCTCCTTAGTTGGTACCAATAGCAGCTATGACTGATAGAGTAAACAGGAGCAATACGACAGCGGCATGTTTCGTCACACGTTGGTTTAGTATTCGCGTTAGCGTCACTGGGATGCTCATACGACTCTAATAGCATCCGCAACAGGAGAGGCGTAGTACATCACGGTGTGGTTCACCGTTGAAATATCGAGAGTTTACTTTTCAAGAACAGCCAACCAATACACTGTCTCCTATTATCGATACGTCGCGAAACGCTGAACCGCGAAGAAATATTAAAAGCTGCATTATACCTGAAACAACATCTGAACGTGATACTTTGTTGTTCACGGATTATCTGCAGCACTGAATGTATACCACCTTTAACCATGCAAACAGACCTATCGATGTGATAAATATGTTGCTTTGTGAGATAGGTGTGAGCATTTTGTTACAATTTTAATACAATACCTACAAATTTACTCATTTATACCGGTGTAATGCAAAGTATCAAACAGTCCCAACCAGCGTCAAAATCCGGGACGGTGTGTAATCTGTCATCCAGACACTCCTCGTCGTTTGTAAAATACGTGAAAACACGTCGCATTGTACGAAACGCAGTCACGAGCAATATTTGTGTTTGGCTTATCGGAAGCACAAAAGCGAATGCCTATCTGTGTTCATCCATTCATTAGTGTGTGTGTGTGTGTGAGAGAGAGAGAGAGAGAGAGAGAGAGAGAGAGAGAGAGAACGAACATGCAACGTGAAATTTATCTTTGTTCACGTTGATCGCTTGGACCTACTGTCGTTACTCACGTAAAAGCTTGTAGCCCTGTACTTCAGAATTATGATAAATTGACATCATTCTCCAGAATATTTAGACAGCAATGGTATAGTTTTAGCTTTCAAATAATCTTTACGTACCTTGTAATTACTTTACTGGTAAAAACTCAGAGCTGTTGTCAGAGGAATTAACAATTGAGCAACACATGGAACTACGAGGTAAAGTTCAGTAACTCATAACTTACAAGGGGAGGCCATAACGTTGGGATCACACATTTACTTCAAACTTTGTACGCCCTTAGTAGGCTTTTAAAACGTCTTAATGTGCAAGTACAAATAGTAAGGCGAACAACTCTGGCAATTCCGAGAAAATGGCAGGAGCTTTATGATTCTATTATGTGACTGATGTATCTTTGCGCTGTTACCACCCGACGGAGCTCGAAACGGTCAAGTGGTTACCGTTCGAGATCATAAAGCGAAGTGTATGAGGGGACACTTTGGCTCCCGTTCAGACGTAATTTTTAATCCTAATTTTTTCATCAGTGATTATTTAATTTAATTTATTTGAGATCTGGGAGGTAATACAATCAAACAAAGCAGTGCATTTGCATCAAATTTTAGTCAATTTAATGT
Source organism: Schistocerca gregaria (assembly GCF_023897955.1). Classification (NCBI taxonomy): domain Eukaryota; kingdom Metazoa; phylum Arthropoda; class Insecta; order Orthoptera; family Acrididae; genus Schistocerca; species Schistocerca gregaria. The sequence goes on from NC_064925.1 coordinate 255,466,914, forward strand.
TATTTGACTACTTACTATCGTTAATTAAATTTAATTATTAGAAGAAACATATTTATGACTATCGACAAGTAACTGGAGAAATGCATAGAGCTTTCCTAAAAATGTATGCCTGTCGTGATTACAGTTTAGTAAGGTAATCGCAATTCCTTTGCACCTCAACGCTTTGAGCTGCAGACACAGAGACAGGTCGCTTTAGCAGTTAACCCTCCTGGCTGTGAGACGTGGCTAACGTAGCAAGAACGGACAGTAGAGGTGCAAAATTTTTAAACATCACGGAATTTACACTTGCACTACAAAAATGAAGCTTCGAGCGGAAGTCGAAGTATCGCTTCATACACATTCGTCTTCCGAAGCTCGAACGCCAACCACTTGATCACCAAGAACTTTAACGCCTGGCAACTGCGCACAGTCACACCAGTTACATAATACATGCGTAAAACTTCTCTTTCGATTATCTCGGTATTGCTAGAGTAGTGCACCTTACTACTTGCACAATATGTTGTTTTGATGGCCTACTTTTTTTGTGCCGTTTTCCCGCAGGTATGCAGGCTGGCAACGTTAGATTAAGGGGTTGCTAGATCCCCTTCCTGCCGCCACTCCGTAACCCCCCCACCCTCCCCCCCTCCCCCGTGGACGGAACTAGTGTACCCCAAATGTCTGCGACTAGCGTAATCCATGGAATAATGCAAAAGTTTCCAGATCTCTGCATGCCATGTAACTGAGGCGGGACTTGGGGAAGAGCCCAGTATTAACCTGAGGGGATGTGGAAAACCGCCTAAACCACAGGCTGGCCGGCACACCGACCGCCGTCGTTAATCCGCCAGGCGGATTCGATCCGAGGCTGGCGCGCCTACCCGAGCCCACGAAGCAGCGCATTAGCGGTCTCGGCTAAGGTGGCGGGTCGTTTTGAGGGCCTACTAAAGGAGTACAAAGTTTGAAGTAATTCCGTTATCGTAACGTTGTGGCTTCCCCTTGTTAGTATTTCCGCTCAGAATAATCTCAAAGTTGTTTTTACTTAGAATTACTTTTTCATTGCACCTATGGAAATGCTGTAACGATAAGAAGCTGCTTTCATATTAGCGATTGTTTGTATCACGCAGACAATAAAAGCCTTGAAACTTCCTGGCAGATTGAAACTGTGTGCCGGGCCGAGACTCGAACTCGGGACATTTGCCTTTCCCGGGCAAGTGCCGAGTTCGAGTCTCGGCCCGGCACACAGTTTTAATCTGACAGGAAGTTTCATATCAGTGAACACGCCGCTGCAGAGTGAAAATCTCATCCCAATATAAACCTTGTTAGTTAAACATATCAGTTGCATATCCATATTAAAATAAAATTGAGACTAGTATAAAGAACCATACCATAAAATCTTGTTATCGATTGTCTCAGTATTCACTGTTGTTGAATATTGAGCAAACATGCACGACATGTTCTAGAGCACAGACATGTTCGTTTAATACTATAGTCTTTTGTAATATAAATGCTAAAATAAACGCAGCACGGAAATTATCAGCGTTTCAGTCAGTATGTTTCCCTCCTTAACTTTGTCTTCAAAATTCATTTTCGTCTCTATATACATGTTACGTACATCATAATGAAAAAGTTACTTCAAATATCTAGTATTTGTCCGCACCTATAGCTGTACCTCTGGACTGCATTTTACCTCGTTGTATAATGCTAGGAATGTCCACGATCTCAAAGTAACCTATATCGTTTCGCACTGAATGATTGTTTCATTGGTTCTTGGTAGAATATTTTATACATTATAATTGAAACACTCACCACACTGGGGTAATATTCTACAATATTTATTATTTGTTATATGAACGGGTTTCCGACTGTTATGCCACCATCAGGTACGAAGAGAGTTATCTTTGTAACTAATGATGGCGTAATAGTCGAAAACCGTTTCTTACAACAAATAAATAAATAGTGCACAATATTACACAAATAAACTCCACCACTGCCGGTCTCAAGTCCGGGGCCTCATTTTGTAAGTGATGAGGAAGGAGGAGGGGGAGGAGTAACACCTCGTTAAAAAAACCTGGGTCCATCTGGCTCCGGATGGTAGCACCCTGTAAGGGCCCCTGTCTAGTTTTACTGGGTGAAAACTGGTCAACGGTCTCAAAGGCGGAGGAGGAAGTTCTGATTCCCAACGGCGGAGAGAGCGTAAGAACTACCTCCAGGACTCACAATCTTGGTTGTATATTTTGTGGCCTTTGGGCCATACCCAAAATAACTTTCATCAATCATGGAAGTGTGTGATGTAAATTATTTTACCCCAGGTGGACGATCCACGGTACGCCAGTACGTCAGCAGACATTCGGATTCTGGGGAGTCTGCAACATTGCACAAAGACAAGTCGGAGTGTCTTGGAATCTCATCCAAATTTCAATCAACGTACCTAGCAACTATCAATGCAAACTCATTGCTGAAAACCGGAAAACTAAAACATCTAACAGATACGCTAAAGAACCACAACGTACTCATAGCAGCCGTTCAAGAAACACGATACATGGATACAGATACCTTCGATTCCGAAGGTTTTAGGATATACAAAGGGAAAGTGGGACCGAGAGTAATGAAAAATGTACCACATCTTGGGACAGCCTTTATAATCAACAAATAAATCTTGAATTCAATAGTTGGCTTTGATTCACAATCAGAAAGAATCTCAAGTCTTACATTCACTAGCACAAACAAAATCTACACAATTACCAATGCACAGGCCCATATAAACGAGGATAACAGGAAAAAAAAAGAAAAAGTGGAGGCCTTTTGGAATCATCTACATGACATTATTCAGAAAATTCCAGATAAAAACATCATCATTCTTCTTGGAGATTTTAATGCACAGATTGGTAAAGAAAAAAGATATAAGAAAATAGTTGGAAACTATCCTGCACACAAGAGAACAAACAGAAATGGTGTGAGACTAATAGAACTTTGCCAAGCACACAATTTGATTCTTAAATCCACAGCTTTCAAGAAACTACCACGAAGACAAAGGACATGGGTATTTGCAAATCCTAACCTTGGGGAATTTCAATTTGATCATGTGGCAATCAAGAAGATTTCTAGCAAAGAAATCATGAATGTTAGGGTACTCAGGGGTACAAACTTGGAATCAGACCACTACCTCTCTAAAATTAAGTTCAAAGTCATCCCAAACAGGAAACGCAGCATGAAACAAATTACGGGTCGGAAGTATAGCACAGAAAAGATATTAAAATTAGATGAATTCACAAAAGCAACGGAAACCATTCAGACACAAAGCTGGGGGGATATCAAGGAAAACCTCATTACTACAGCTGAGCGGATAGCACATAGCAAAAAAAGTAAAAAACATGCCTGGTGGTCACTGGAATGTGATGCCCTCATTGAAACAAGCAAACAGGCATGGCAAAATTGGCAATCACAGAAAACAGAAGAAAGTAGACTGAATTTCATTACAGTTAGAAAACTGGTAGATAAAAATATAAAAAGGATTAAGAAGACACATGAAAACAAAACTCTCCTCCAAATTGATGAAGAATTTGCTAAAAACAACACAAGAAGCTTTTACAGAACTTTCAAACAAAGGTTATCAAGATACAAAGCACCCACCCTCCAATTTCGAGATGTAAATGGGACCATCGCTCACAACAACACGGAAAACTGCAAAATACTAGAAGGGTACTTTGAGAAACTCTTGAATTGTGAACCCATCCTTCAAAAATCTGAATCCATCCCAAACAACCGTGAGAAGCCGGATTCGGAACCACCGACATTTGAAGAACTACAGAAGGTCATTTCAGAACTTAAAAACAACAAGGCGTCCGGAGAAAATCAAATAGTGGCCGAACTATGGAAAAAGGCTGACAAAAATGCAGTTACATCCCTAAAGTGCGTTTTCGATCAAATCTGGAAAGAAGAAGATACCCACAGAATGGAGAACAGCTCTCATCCACCCTATCCACAAGAAGGGTTTGAAGACAGACCCCAACAATTACAGAGGAATATCACTGCTGGATATAACGTACAAGATTCTTTCTAAAGTCCTTTTGAACAGGGCAGAGCCGCAATTGGATCTGCAAATCGGGGAATACCAGGGAGGTTTTAGAAAGGGCAGATCATGTTCGGAACAAATACTAAATCTCAAAAACATCATGGCATACCAAAAATCAAGGGCAAAGACGTACGTAATCTCCTTCATTGATTTCAAAAAAGCATATGATTCGATTGATAGAGAATCTCTGTTGTCAGTCCTGGAAGAAATGGGTTTGGATAAGAAAACAACTAATATTATAAAAGCGACCCTTACAAATACATTTTCGAAAGTTAAATTTATGGGCGATCTATCGGAACCCTTTGAAATAAAAATGGGAGTGCGACAGGGCGATGGGCTCTCGCCGTTGCTGTTCAATTGTGCGCTTGAGAAAGTAGTCAGAAAATGGAACACAAATATTAAGAGTGGTATAAGACTGGGTTGCAAACAGAAAAACCTTAAAGTAAATTGCATTGCTTTTGCAGATGATATGGCCCTGTTTGCTGAAACAATGGAAGAAGCACGGGAGCAAATCCTTGAACTAAAGAAACAAGCAGCTAAAATTGGTCTTCATATCTCCTCTGAAAAAACTAAGATATTGACAGGCGTAAAACACTCATGTAAATACCTCAACGTTCAAGAACAGAAGATTAAAATAGTAAAAGAATTCAAATATCTCGGAGAATGGATTAGTTGGAATGCTGGGGAAAGCAAAGCAATGGAATCCAGAAAAAATAAACTTGAATTGGCCTTCCAACTAACAAAAAATACATACAACAAAAAATCCCTTTCATGGGGGTCCAAAATTACACATTACAAGATAGTGATTAAGCCAGAAGCACTGTATGCAGCAGAAACACATAACATGCATTTCAAAGGCCAAATGGAGAAACTTGAGGTAAAGGAAAGAAAAATTTTAAGAAAAATCATTGGGCCAAAATTTCAAGACAATAAGATTAGAAACATAAAAAATGAAACTCTCTACACAAAAATTGAAAAACTTTCAAATTCTATGCGAAAAAGGAGAATAAATTTTTATAGTCATCTTCTCAGAATGAATTCCAACAGATTAACTAAACAAATCTTTGACTTCTTCCGTAACCGAAAAACGAAGCCCAACTGGTTTAAAGAAACTCAGAAAGACCTAGTGGAAATAAAGATTTCAGAAAATTCACTTATTGATCGAACTGGTAAATTAATTACTAAAGATGAAAACATAAGTTTCCAAGACAAATCCACACAAAAGTCCAAACCCTTCATCTCGGAAGAAGAAAGGAGAAGAAGATCAGAAAGAATGAAGAAATATTGGGCCCTAAAAAATGAACAACGCACAAAGATATGATTGATCCAGCGTACCCCAAAGAGGGTGAAACGAAAGAAGAAGAAATTACACAAATATTGTGTGTGTTCCATTCTTAATGCATATCCTATTTTTGTAAATAAAATGAACATTTTTTAATATATGTAAGCGACCGAAAAGCATGTGGGCACTGCTATTTCGTATTTATTCGCCCATAACAGGCCCTCGACACTCAGTACAATATGTCCCTTCTGGATGGGGATGTAGTGTAGTGTACGAGTGCAAGTTGTGACGCAACGACGTAATAAATTATTGCCTATGTCCTCTGCTTGAACCTTCTGAACTGTAAATATATTTATTGTAGTCAACTTTTTAAGATTAATAATCATATCTTGTATTTAATTCTTTACACCACACGACAGCTACAATCAACTATAAGGTTGCTAAATCATCACGTATCATTAGGGGAATAATAATTAAATTAAGGAAATACAGGAAGATGGTATTGATTTATAAAGGACAAAACCTGCTAATATGAGGTCTGCAAACACATAGAGCTAAATAAATGGTTTTTATAAAGTCAGCGCAACCGCTATTAAGAACAAAACGAGAAATACTGTTTGCAGTCTGTTATGGGGGGGAGGGTTAATTTTAGAACTAGGTGATCTAATTGAGGCCGTGTCGCTATAGTATAACAAAATAATGGTTCAAATGGCTCGGAGCACCATTGGGCTTAACGTCTGAGGTCATCAGTCCACTACAACTTCGAACTACTTAAAACTAACAAACCGAAGGACATCACACACACCCATGGCCGAGGCAGGACTCGAACCGGCGACAGTGGCGGTCGCGCGTTTCCAGACAAGCGCCTAGAACCGCTCGGCCACACTACAGTATAACAGTTAATTGAAAAACAACAAGGGTACACCAGAAAGACGCACAGCGCATTTGCAGATTTCCAAAAGCTTTTCCTTGGAGAGAATAGGAATGAGAGCATATAAGACATTGAAACCCAATGATAAGAATATACCGAAGCACAGAAATTAAAACAAAGACAAAGAGAAAGCAGAACTAGTAAAGACCAACAGAAGAGTCCGACAACGGTTCCGATAAGGATGTAGCCTTATGTCTACTTCATTCGATACACATGGTAACGTCATTGTTAATCAATGGAAATACGAAGTCAGTCACGACATTCGATTCATTCCAGGACATAAACAAGTATACATCCTTGCAGACGACCAAAAGCTAACCATATTTTGCAATACATTCCTAAATAAAACTGCTGTTTGGGTTTCGTATGATTGATATTTTGTGGGTGAGCGCTGACTCGTACTGAGGTTTTCATTCTTAGATGTACCTCAGTCTTTTTGAGTTCAGATTAGGTTCTCAGAGTCTGCACTGGATTGACATCATTGATATCGAAAGGCAGTTTATTGCATCACTTCTGTTACCCTTATAGTCGACAGGTGTAGCCTGTGTTTCCTTTCAGTGAATGGGCACATTTTTTTCAAATGATCTTCGGTATATTGTGGCAGAAATGAAAACTACCTCAGCTGCAAATTCTGTAAAAAATCTGACAAGCAAAGGTTCGGGCCTGAACCGTTGTTTGGTTTAACGAATTTAGATGTTTCACAACGCCCCTGGAACTGACGGAAAAAATCGTAACACCACCAAATAATGTAGAGTAACGAAATTTCGTGAATACAGTTGTCATGGGTGACTTACTTATGTGATTAACATTGAAAGATCATGGGTTAATCTAACAAGAGTGAGATAAGCTACTGCAAATGTGAACTGCTGTTACATTAATAACCGGCGTAACAGCCAATATGTTTAGTGCAAGCATGGAAAAATACGTGCACTGTGTTGTACTGATGCCGGATGTTAGTTTAAGGGATGGAGGTCCATGCGTGTTGCTCTTGGTTGGACAATACAGGGGCTGTTAAATCTGTTTGTGGATGAGGCTGGAGTTGTCGTCCGATGGTGTCCCATATGTGCTCGACAGGAGACAGGTATGACGATCGAGCAGGAGAAGCCAACACTCCGTAGAGGGTACTGGATTACAACAATAGTACGTGAGCGATCGTTGGAAAACAGCCCTGGAATGTTGTTCATGAATGGCACTACCCGCAGACGTGCATGGGATAACCATGACAGTGTTCCTGCTGTCATACGAAGTTGCACTCCGTAATACAACTCCGTATCTTGGACAAGTACGCCCAATACGCAGACAGGTTGGCTGCAAGATCTCAACTGGCCTCGTCCGTAGCTCGAATTCTGGCGGTCGCGTCCTCGCTTCACGCGCACGGGGTCCCGGGTTCGGTTCCCGGCGGGGTCAGGGATTTTCACCTCCCTCGTGATGACTGGGTGTTTGTCTTGTCCTCATCATTTTATCATTACTCATGAAAGTGGCGAGATTGGCATGGGCAAAGGTTGGGAATTTGTACGCGCGCTGATAACTGCGCAGTTGAGCGCCCCACAAACCCATCATCATTATCATCAACTGGCCTCCTCCTAACCAATACGCGGCCATCACTGTCACCGAGGCAGAACCAGCTTTCATCAGAAAATACGTAAGGCTTCCACCCTGATCTCCAATGAGCTCTCTATTGAAACTGCTGAAGTCGTAAATGGTGGTGGTTATGGGTCAGTGGAATGCACGCTACAGGATATCTGACTCTGAGCTGTCCATCATGTAATCGACATACGGGGTGTTCAAAAAGACTCTCCTTAGTGCCGTATGATTGTTAGCCGCGCCTGCCTGGGTTACTTCCCTTCAAGTGGACCCTCCCAACATTGCACTGTTTCGTTTATCTCAGCCAGCGTCAGTAGTATCGTTGGTGTGTGTCGTTACGTGTTGACGTGAACGTTTTAGTTCCTTTGTTCGTTTATTTCGTTTTTGCCGCTGTTAAAATGCTAACCACTGGACAACGTGTGTTTTTATCAAACATGTGTTCAAAACTGGCGATAAATACACAGTATCAGTTCGTCAAATATTTAATTCGGTTTTCCCGGAGACAACTCTCCCACATAGCCATACTGTGCGAAATTTCATTAACAAATTTCGAAGTACGGGTTCAGTGACAGATGCGCCTTCGAAGTGGTCGTCGTAGCGTTTTGTCTGAGGATAAACTACTCGATATATCCTATAAAATGTCCATGAGTCCGAACAAGCCAGTAAGAAAACTCGCCCAGGAAATCGATGTTAGTGTTGGAACGGCCCACACAGCTCTAAGGGAAAAATCAGAAGTTTTCCCATTTAAAGTGATAGTCGTGCAAGAGCTGAAAAATATTGATCACGGCAAGAGACTGCATTATTGTCAATGGTTCAAAAATTTCTTTCAACAAAATGGAAGGGATACTCTTAAACGTGTTTCACTGATGAAGCATCGTTTCATTTATTCGGTTAGATGAACTCGCATAATTCTCGTATGTGGAGTACTGCTAATGCATTGTCTTACAGAAGAAAAGTTACAGTTTGTGTTTGGAAACATGATTAGACGAACAACTGTGGGGACACTTTCAACATTTAATCTGGGAATTTGTAAGTAAAAATGAACATTCAATAAATTAATAACTTGTATTTCACTGAGTTTTATTTCGGTAGTTCACTGCGCCATACGGGACGCGTGGCTAACAATCATACGGCACTGCGGAGAGACTTTTTGAACACCGCGTATAACAGTTAGTTGTGTCACTGTGGTGTGAACTGCTGCAGATGCAGCACGAGGCGCCACAGCCACACGCCGAGGACGATGGCCTTGCCTGTCGGTAGTACCACGTGCTTGTCTGGAGCCCTGTCTTCTTGCGATGATGTAATCCCGTGACCACCGTTGCCGGCTATCTTGTACAGTGGCTATATTCCTGCCAAGCCTTTCTAGAATGTCACGAAAGGAACATCCGGCGCCTCGTAGCCCTATTGCACGAGATAGTTCAAACTCAGTGAGGTGTTGATAATGGTAACTTTGTCGGCTTAAAAAATTATTGACTAACATCAACTCACCATGTCCAATCTCAGAGGAAACTAAAGCTCACGATCGTTTCAACATGTGTTTAAAACAAAGTCGATTTGCATCCACATCTACATCTACATGGCTACTCTGAAATTCTGCAGTGTTGGCAGAGGGTTCATCGAACCATTTCCATACTACTTCTCTACCACTCCCCTCTCGAATGGCGCGTGGGAAAAAGGAACACTTAAATCTTTCCGTTCGAGCTCTGATTTCTCTTATTTTATTATGCTGATCATTTCTCTCTACGTAGGGGGGTGTCAACAAAATATTTTCGCAGTCGGAAGAGAGAGTTGGTGATTGAAATTTCGTAAATAGTTCTCGCCGCAAATAAAACCGCCTGTGTTTCAGTGACTGCCACCCTAACTCGCGTATCATATTAGTGACACTCTCGCCCCTATTACGCGATAACACGAAACGAGCTGCCCCTCTTTGCACTTTTTAGATGTCCTCCGTCAATCCTACCTGGTAACGATTCCAGCAGACACGGACAAGTATGATGTAGACTGTCTCTTTAGTGGGTTTGTCGCATCTTCTAAGTGTTAGGCTAACAAAGCGCAGTCTTTGTTTCGCCTTCCCCACAATAATATCTATGTGGTCTTCCAAATTTAAGTTGCTCGTATTGTAATTCCTAGGTATTTAGTCGAATTGACAGCTCTTAGATTTGTGCGGTTTATCGTAAAGCCAAACTTTATCCGATTTTTTTTTAGTACTCGTCTGGATGACCTCCAACTTTTCTTTGTTTAGTTCCAATTGCCATTTTTCGCACCGTACAGTAATTCTCTCTATAACGTTTTCTAATTGGAATTGATCGTCTGATGATTTTACTAGACGGTAAATGACAGCGTCATCTGCAGACAATCTAAGGGGGCTGTCAGATTATCACCTTCATCATTTATGTAAATTAGGAACAGCAGAGTGTCTATGACACTATCTTGCGGAACGCCAGATAGCACTTCTGTTCTACTCGATGGTTTACCGCCTGTCACTACGAACTCTGACCTCTCTGAGAGAAAATCACGAATCCAGTCACACAACTGAGACGATATTCCATATGCACGCAATTTGATTAATAGTCGCTTGTGAGGAACGGTAAAAAACGACTTCTAGAAATCTAGGAATATGGAATCTATCTGAGATCCCTTGTCGACAGCACCCATTACTTCATGGGAATAAAGAGCTGGCTGGGTTGCATACACCGTTGGGTGGCTTGCGGAGTATAAATGTAGATGTAGATGAACGATGTATTATGAATCCCTGTTGGTTATGTACCAATAAGTAATTTTATTCAAGGCGATTCATAATGTTCGAGTACAGTATATGCTCCAAAATCCCACTGCAAACTGAGGTCAGTGATATGGGTATGTAATTCAACGGGTAACTCCTATTTCCTTTCTTGAATATTGGTGTGACCTGTCCTACTTTCCAGTCTTTCGGAACAAACCTTTCGTCAAGTGAGCGGTTGTATATGATTGCTAAGAAAAGCGCTATTGTGTCTGCATACTTTGAAAGGAAACTGATTGGTATACCTTCTGGACAGGAAGACTTGCCTTTCTTGGCTTGGCTCTGAGCACTATGGGACTTAACAAGTGTGGTCATCAGTCCCCTAGAACTTAGAACTACTTAAACCTAACTAACCTAAGTACATCACACACATCCATGCCCGAGGCAGGATTCGAACCTGCGACCGTAGCAGTCGCACGGTTCCGGACTGAGCGCCTTAACCGCGAGACCACCGGGGTCGGCGTTGCCTTTCTTAAGTGATTTAAGTTGTTTCGCAACACCTATCTACTTTTATATCACTCATGATATCAGCTGCCCTGGTTTCGAATTCTGGAATATTTACTTCGACTTCTTTCGTGAAGTAATTACGGAAAATTGTATTCAGTAACTCCGCTTTAGTGGCACCACCATCGGTAACATTTCCATCGCAATCGCGCAGTGACGGTATTGACTGTTTTTTGCCAGTGGTGTACTATACACACGACTAGAATCTCTTTGGGTTTCCTACCATATTTTGAAACAATGTTTCATTGTGGGAACTATTAAAAGCATAGTGGCACTATTAGCGACCGGTGCTAAATTTGTATAGAAATGTTATTTCATATGTAGAAACAGGCCTATGAACTTTATCTCGCACAACTTCTTCTTGGTCATATGACATTTTGTACCGTCAATGTATACGTATAATTTATCTTCACAGTATTACGAGAAGTAAAGTGAGCCATAATACGTGTATCTTCCTTGACGACATAAAAATCATAGTGGTGGAAGTTCCTTGGACGCACAAGCTGACTTATGGTGATAAGCTGACATTATGAATATTGCGAACAGGAAACATTGTAAAGAAATCATATATTCGCAACAGAGACGTTGAGGGATGATTAGAGAGACTATAGACGCGTCTTAGCTGAAGAAACCCACTGACGTAAGAGACTTTATCAAAAACGAGATTATGGCTCGGCGCCTGAGAACAAGTATTTCGTAAAGAGCAGAGCCGGTCGGCTGTTCGCCTGCTTATGCCGTGAGCACCAGTGGAATGTGGTTGAAGGGCGGTGAAATCACGAATAGAGGGCAAGTTGTTGGACGTCGACGGCCTGGGCGCTAAGCGGCAATTTGTGGCAGGTCTGACAGCAAAGTACGGTCAGTGCTCCTGCAGGCACAAGCGTTTCGGAGCTCAACGTTCAGTGGTGACTTCAGAACATGGGACTCCGCAGTAGCAGACTCGTACGTACGCCTAATCTGACACAAGACATTGTTAATTAAGACTGACATTGAACCATGGATCGATGGTAACGTGATGTCAGATAGGACAGATATAATAACAAAATTTAAGCAGAATGAGATTTTCACACTGCAGCGGAGTGTGCGCTGATATGAAACTTCCTGGCAGATTAAAACTGTGTGCCCGACCGAGACTCGAACTCGGGACCTTTGCCTTTCGCGGGCAAGTGCTCTATCAACTGAGCTACCGAAGCACGACTCACGCCCGGTACTCACAGCTTTACTTCTGCCAGTATCCATCTCCTACCTTCCAACTTTACAGAAGCTCTCCTGCGAACCTTGCAGAACTAGCACTCCTGAAAGAAAGGATATTGCGGAGACATGGCTTAGCCACAGCCTGGGGGATGTTTCCAGAATGAGATTTTCACTCTGCAGCGGAGTGTGCGCTGATATGAAACTTCCTGGCAGATTAAAACTGTGTGCCCGACCGAGACTCGAACTCGGGACCTTCGCCTTTCGCGGGCAAGTGCTCTATCAACTGAGCTACCGAAGCACGACTCACGCCCGGTACTCACAGCTTTACTTCTGCCAGTATCCATCTCCTACCTTCCAACTTTACAGAAGCTCTCCTGCGAACCTTGCAGAACTAGCACTCCTGAAAGAAAGGATATTGTGGAGACATGGCTTAACCACAGCCTGGGGGATGTTTCCAGAATGAGATTTTCACTCTGCAGCGGAGTCGACGTCGGAGCCGACTGCTTCCTGCATCAGTAACCTCTCCATCATTCACATATTGCTTCCTGGTGAGCGCATCTTTCATTGGGCCAAACAGATGGAAGTCGGAAGGTGCGAGATCCGGGCTGTAGTGTGGACGAGGAAGAATAGACCTTCCAGTACCCTAGCTGGCGGACGAATGTCGCCAGTACCAATAAAGACGTCCAGTTGAGCATCGAGGTGTTAGATTGTGAGCTATCAATCACCGCGAACGACAGTTTCCGCACCTTCCAACAAGGCGGGAGCCTTCAGCTGTGTGCACGTGGCCGGCACGCGGAAGATTGGACAAGTTTGCGCTACCTTGTTGCCATGAAGGCAGACGACTCACCCAACGCCCGTTGGCATGTCTTCGTAAACATCATGCAAACACCGATATATATCGGCGATGTTCCGGTTTTCCGTCAAGAAAAACCTTCTTCTAGGAACGCACCGCCATTACAGATGCCATTTCGAAGGCTACATATAGCGCCGCCTCCTATCTGAACTTCATGAAACTACAGGTACTCTAGCAGGAGTATTCGACGACGTCCCACCACAAACGTCGCATTTTTTCAGCTGAAAATGGCCGAGAAAAAAAAATACGTTGCATTACTTACCGAACGCCCCTCAACTCCACAGGCATAGAATGGTGTGTGGTGGAAAGGTCCACATACCGGTACAAACCATTTCCTTCCCTATTCAACTTGCAAATGGAGCGACGGAAGAACGACTGCCTCCATACGACACCTACAGCCCTTTATTTTGTCTTCGTGGTCCTTACGCGAAACTTACATTGGCTACAGTAGAATCATTCTGCAGTCAGCTAAACTTTCTCAACAGTGTCTCTCGAATAGGATTTCGCCTTCCCTCCAGGGATTTACATTCGAATTCACGAAATATCTTCATAATATACAGGTACTGATTGAACCTACCGTAAAAATTCTGAAATTCTTCGATGCATTCCCTTAATTCGACGTGGTGGGGAGCCAAATACTCTAGTGATACTCTGGAATGGGTGGCACTTGTGCTCTGTACAGATCTCCTTTGTAATTGAGCTAGACTTCTCTAAAACTCTCCCAGTAAACTGGATTCGACCATTTGCTTTCCCTACTACTGACCTAGAGGGTTCATATCGCCTTGCGACGGTACGGTAGATATTTAATCGTCATGATTGTGTCAAGCAGGAAACCACTGTAATTGTATTCGAACACTGCATGATTGTTTTACCAACTCATCTGCATTAACTTAGGCTTTTTTACATTTCTAGTAAGCTGCCGTTCGTTACACCACATTGAAATTCTGTCTATGTCGTCCGGTGTTGACGCGGGTAAAGGAGTTCGATGGTACAAAGAAACACAGCAGAGGAAATGAAATACAGTACTACCCTGACTGTACCAGAAGTTGAAAGCGACCATCGTTCATCTCCTGGCACCTCTCGGCCCTGGTCGGCAACTTTCTGAAGGCGGATAGAAGCTTGACTGCTGGAATTGCTGCAATCTCATCTGAAATATTCTGCTGCAGTTCTTGGAGGTTATGATGACTGTTGCGATACACCTTAGACTTCGCAGATCCCCACTCAAAGAAATCGCACACTGACTGATCAGGTGACCTGGGTGGCCAACAATGGCAGCGACCAAACTGACCTCCGCCAACAAGTCTGTCAAGGGTATAAATGTGCTCCAAAATTCAGTGAGCTGTATGGGCAGTTGCTCTATCCTGTTGAAAGTAACGATCGGTCTCTTACTCCTCCGTTACCTGCCTACATGCAATCGTGTCCACTCGTCCAAGACACTTTTATTTGCCCTACCCTGTACTACAGCGCAAGCAGTAGCGTAATGCTACTCAGTCTGTCAGACAGATCAAATGTGTGCACGAGAACAAGAGCAGTATTATCACACTTCCGTGGGGAATTTCCGACGATAGCCTTGTCTTTAATTTATGCTCACCGCATGCTATTACTTCGAGCCACCCACATATCTGGGAACTGCTTCCTTGTGTTTGGAAATTCATTCACAAACGATTTCCGAAAACATATTGCTCTTCATCCATATCGTGCGAGAAAACAGATAGCTGAGTTTTGCATGAACGACAGTTTCTCAATGCATGTGATCTGTTGACAGGAGTTTTCCTGGCGCAGAGAAATTTGTTCTATTCGTATTTAGGATATGTTAAAAATTATTCAGCAGACAGATGTTAAGGATTTGGGTTCACAGTTTTGCAGGTCTGTTCCTGTAACCTTCAATGATGTATGAATCGCTTGTGCTTTTTACCAGTCGATTAAGACTTTCCTTAGGGGTTAGAATTTCACTATTAAATCTTTAATAGTAATTCTGTTTTAGAGTACTGTTAATATTTTCGGGACAGTGCGTTAGAGGAGAATTATCATGCGAGAAATAGTCGCTGCGTTTGAGCTGTTAACATAAAAGACTGATTTTGTTTCTCGAGAGTTTCAGAAGAGGACAGCATGGCGGAGTATTCGAGTGTGCGCAATGCTTTGTCGCACATGGACGGAGGGTATTGTTTTTGTGACCTTTGAGAGCATCACTGTTGAAATGCCGATTGTCAGTTCGTTCTTGACACGTCAATCGGTCGCGAACACAGGCAGAGCGACAGAGGGTTCTTTTGTTTCGTGTTCGACCTCTGTTTGGGGTATCTCTCAAATGCCTTTGGCTGATATTCATGCCAAAACAGGTGCGCCCTAAATGATCACAACACACATGCGGTGCTTTACTACTACAGACGATTGCCGAACGTCAAGTAAAGATGCCATTAATCAATTTTTGCACTTTAATTTACGGCCCAGTAACAGTACTGCATTGCTTTCTAAAGCTGCACAGTGTTTTGGTACGATTCAAATCGTCTTCAGACAGATACATTATAATTCACGTCGTGCCGCCAACATCTATGCAATGCAGTACTCTGATGTAAGTATCTGTGTAGCTCATGTATTTGTGTGCGTAAGTAAAATTTTATGGTTACAATAGCAAATGGTTCAAATGGCACTGAGCACTATGGGACTTAACATCTGAGGTCATCAGTCCCTTAGAACTTACAACTACTTAAAACTAACTAACCTAAGGACATCTCACACATCCATGCCCGAGGTAGGATTCGAACCTGCGACCGGTTCGAGACTGAAGCGCCTAGAACCGCTCGGCCACGCCGGCCGGCGGTTCCAACGCAATAATAATAATAAAAAAGTAGTTCCATATACACATACATCGCTGTGTCTTTGAAATTTTGTAGTGGCCACGATAGTTAAATCTTACAAAAGGGGGAGGCACTTAGAACGGGCAGTAACAAGAGACTGAAAGCTATTCGGACCACAAACGGATGACAATAGAATTTCTGATGAAAACATTACGTCTGATTAACACAAAGCGCTTCAGCCATGATCTCGAATAACTTTTATTCTGCATTTTCTAAATAAAATAACTGGCAATATATTTTGTACAGATGTTGGCTCAAAGCCCCTAGATATTTGAAAAACATCAGGCTACACAATTAAGAGCTTATGATAAAAATACCCGTTGCTTTTTCCCTGGATCCATCTTCAGATCACCGCAGGTATCATACAATTATTTGGAGTAAGACCTTTGCTTGTACACTGATGTAAATAACTTGATATGAAACTGAAAGCGGTAGTGACTAGAAAATAATTTTCTCAGCAGCTCTTGGCGGCTTGAAGTGTGACATTCTTCGGAAACAATTTTATGTTGCTACCGCAGATAAAATTTAGGTAGAACATACAAACCATAAAGATGCACGACACCAATTCAACGTGTACCATCTGATATTTAGTATTTTGTCACTGTTGTGCTTTGTGGGTTGCAACAGTCAAGTGGTAAAATTGTCTACATCTATATTTACATCTACAGACATACTCCGCGAGCCACCATACGGCGCTGGTGGGAATCCAAGAACTGGTCCTCGTGTGTCTCTTTTATAAATAAGATACACTTTCCTACAATTATGCACATAAATCGAAGTCAGAAATACGCTTTCTCCTCGACCTACCTCACGTGCTCATTCCATTTCATGTCAATTTGAAACAGCATGCCACTAACACTGTGTTCGAACTTACACGACTGTCATCCACACTCACAAGCGTTGAATTACATCTCTCCGCATTTAGGGCAACCTGATATCACATCAAACAAGAATTATGTCGAAGTCATCCTGTATTTTCCTCAAGTCATTCAACATCGCCACTTTTCCGTAATGTTCAGAAAATCATTTCTATCCGACATATCATTTATGTATGTAGAAAATGAGAGCGGTCTTATTAAACTTCTCCGGAGGACCCCTGACATGTTTATGTGATGAACTCTCGTCGTCCTAATCAATGTCTGGGTTCTATTACTCAAAAAGTCTTGACTCAATTAATATATCTGAGAACACATTCCGTACGCTCGGACCTTCGTGTAAAGTCTGCAAGTACACTGCGTCAAACTCTATCCCGACCTCCAAGAATGTGGAAACTACTTTTTGCCATTCACCCATGGTTCGCAGGACAGCGTGCAAGAAAACGTCAATCTGAGTTTCGAAGAATTAACGTTATCTAAATCCGTGATTATCCGACAGAAGCTTTTCTACCTTAAGGCAATTTATTGTATTCAGACTTAGAATATGGTCAAGAATTCTGCCGCCAACCGATGATAGTAATATTGGTCTAAAATCTTGCGTTCCTATTGTTTTACTCGCCTTATACACGAGAGTCACCTGCTCTTTCCTCCAATTGTCTGGGACTTCACGCCGGGCTAGAGAGATTCTCGGTAAATACAAGCTAAGCAAGGGGTCACATATGGAAAGTGCTCTCTGTAAAACTGGAGTGAGATCTCATTCGGACCTGACAACCATTTTCTACCACTTCAGTTGATTTTAAACGCTAAGGACGCATATATGTATCTTTTCAATGAATGAGTTCGTGTGACAGTCAACGACAGCATATCTGAACAATTCCTCTCCATGAATTACATGTTCATGACGCCAAGTATGTACCTTTACCAAAGACAGGAGGCGGCTCGTGTGTGCCGTATAACTTCGTCGTGTCAACTAAAAAAGGTACAGAAGAATAAATTCACGAAGTAGACTAAATATAATTAAATAATTAATTAGAGCCACTTCATACATTTCATTAAAGCATCTACCCAAACTGATTTCACCCCAAGATTCTGACCTCGAGCTCCTAGCTTCGAGCCCTGACGACGGCATTTTCGAATATCGATTGACTGATGCCGCTTCCAGTTGATAGAATACAAGTCTTATGTTAGTGGGGAAAGTATTTAATAAAGTTATTGCGATCGTAATAAATTACAAAAAAAAGTCTTGTGCATGTTAATAACGAGAGGTTAGTCAACAAGGGTTTGCATTAAACCAGCTCTTTTAGACATACACAGCAGAACACGTTACGTCAATAGCACACAGCAAACCTTACACCATCATTCCGAATAGTTAATCGGGCAGAGTGCAAGTGGTAGCTCGTCAGAATGTGACGCTATGTACAGGAGAGAGTCAAAATTTCAAAGAGCCAAGAGCTGGCGTACTTTGTTTTCCTCTACAGCACCAGAAAATTGCATATTTTCTCAATAGCAGCCAAAACATAGCCAAGAGGCGGGGCTGTGGCCACGATCTCATATCTGTTCGTCTCATCGTGTATTTCTTTAAGTTACTTCCTGTACTATACTGCAGCAGATCTTTGTAAGTAGGGTCCAAGTTTCATCGAGCGATATGATACGTGGGCAATCACACATCATGCGAAACTCACTGTCGTCCCTAAGTTTTGCACATTAGTGTATAACGTAACAGTCATAATTTCATTGGCGTAGAATTATAGTGGATTGCTATCTCGGACGCGGGGAGAAACGTTCTAATTGTTACTGCTACAATGTTTACCGAACCTGTATAAATCAGCAGTTGCTTCAACACTTGGTATGAGCTCCACATACTCATTAAATATGGAGCAGCTGAACTTCCTTGTCTCAATACGGCCATAGAAATAACAACAGACCGATAAAAACAAACTTACACTCACACACACACACACACACACACACACACACACACACACACACACACACACACACACACACACAAAAGTTTCTAACAGTTTTCCCACAGATACATTCATTCAAAAGCCAATCTTCTCCATGACAGCAAGCTGGACCATCAATGGAACGAAATACAGCAGCAGTTCTGTATTCGATAGCACCTTAGTAAGTTTCTGGAGTGTGTTCTGTTATAAATCTGCGAACAGGTACCAGGATTTCCGTAAAATACGGGCCGGGGGTATGTAGGCACGGGCTAGAACCTGTAGCATCTTACACGTGTTTTACTGCGTTCATATAAAGCAAATTAACTAAGGAAGACATGAACGTGATTTATCTATGATGCTTCTCAAACCACTTGGCCTTGTGACAATGTGGACTGTTATCCTCCTGAAACATGCGATCGCATTTGGGGAAGACATCAAGTATGAAAGGATGCATTTGGTGCACTCGTAGTGCACTTCTTCTATTACTGCCACAAGCTCCTTCGAAGCACAAGTCGATCTCTCTCACAGCATAATACTGCCACCACCGGCCTCATACTCTGGTGCCGAGAACGTTTCGAGCAGTCGTCCTCCTAGATAACGCTGTATCCGGACACTATCACCAACCCGATGTAAAGACGAAAGTCATTCATTCGATCCATGTCCAAGCTCGATGGTCTTGTGCCCACTGGGACGTTCACTGATGAAACTGTGTCAGCATGGAAACACATGTGTTCTACTGCGGAGCCCCATGTTGAACAATATGCGCTTTTCGATGTGCTTCTAAACACTTTTACCTCTACCAGTAATGTAATTGTCGTCAGATTTTCGGCAGGTCACCTCCTAGCCTGCTTTACAGAGTGGGGAAGCCTCCGATCTCAAAAGTTCTGTTGACATTCAACACCTTGTCGCCTACACATGGATTCACTTTTCCTCTTTGCTCACAACAGTAGCGCGCAAGCAGTCAAACAGCCTTGCCGTTTACGAGGTGCTCGTCCAAGTCGCTGGAGCATAAAAATCTGTCTTTGTCAAAGCCGCTTTTGTTTGTGGATTTTCACATTGGCAGTCTGTATAATGCGGACTTTTCCCTTAATTTTTATTTCACACCCCCTTCCCCTCCCTTCCGCCACATATGGGCTGTCGCCGGTACAATTTTACGTTCTTCGCTCTTCAGCCAAGCGAATTTTATATGAGAATTGAAACAAAATTTGGGGTGTTTTTCTGCTTTAAATGGTAGAATTTGAAGTGGGTAGTGGGAAAATACAGTCAGCGGGAAAAGCAGAGAGCGTGGTGTGTTGTTACAAGAGAAAGGGGGTTAGAATGATTACAGAGGGAAAGGACAGAGGAGCCCTGATGAGCAGTGGGGTGGGTGGGGAAGAATTAAAGTCGGTAGATGTTCATGAATACCTAAGGGACCAAACTGCTGAGGTCATCGCTCCGAAGTTGGTAGGAAGAATGAATATTCGAGCCAGTCTCATTGTATGGGAGAGGGAGTTGCCTTGGGATAGGATATGGAATGCGTGCAGGTGTTGTGATGGAGGGATGTGTTTGTGAAGGCACGGCAGCGTATCAGGAATGGTGAGGTTACTCGAATCTATTTTGCATGTAGTATAGGAGATGCGGTGGTGTTCGAAATGGGTGAGGAGGGGGAAGGTGAACGGATGCAGAAAGCGAGGAGGAGTGCGTGGTGTTCGAGGGGTTTGGAGGGGCAAATACATTTTTGGTGGGGAGTTATATGCAGCATTTACATAGCACATGATGGTTCGGGTCAGGGTTTTGTGAGTGTGGAGTATAGTGCAAGGGTGTAGCCACCATGTTAGGCCTTTCAGTAGTTTTAGTCTATGTTGGTTGGTTAGTGCGTGAGATTTCCACGTTAGTTGCCTAGAGGCTTGGTTCAAGATACTTCAGGGTGTTGATGCTAGAATGATTCCCACCGCTTATGCAGCTTCCTAACCGTGCCACGAGCCCCTCCCAATGGCATATACTATCGTGGTGGCAATGGCAATGTTTTGGGCAATAAGTGTATGTGCTTACTTAAAAGTGAAAGAGAGAAATCTACAATGATTAATGGGGGAGACTGACTCCAGTAACTGTGTTCTCTCTTGAGGGAAGTGTTTCGTTAATCCTTACTTATGGTTTCAGTGAAATCTCCATCTTAAACGCTCAAGTTGTTTTTCGGCATACATCCTAAAACATACAGTTCGGTTGCAACGGTGCAGTGGCCTACGTTTTCTGTGCTTGCTGAAATATTAATTTCGGATGTAAAAAGTAGGATAATGAGTCTCAAGACTGTGGCTGTGGCTAAGCCATGTCTCCGCAATATCCTTTCTTTCAGGAGTGCTAGTTCTGCAGGTTCGGAGGAGAGCTTCTGTAAAGTTTGGAAGGTAGGAGGCGAGTTACTGGCAGAAGTAAATTTGTGAGGACGGGCCGTGAGTCTTGCTTGGGTAGCTCAGCTGGTAGAGCACTTGCCCGTGAAAGGCAAAGGCCCCGAGTTCGAGTCTCGATCCGGCACACAGTTTTAATCTGCCTGGAAGTTTCATTATTTTATTACTATCAAGCAAGTGAACAACATTCTTTTACGTTCAGTCGAACTGTATATAAAATCAAAGTGCTCAGGGATACGTAACAACCTGTTTCAACCAGTATGTTGGTTTCTCATACGCGCGTCTCGCGAAAATGCCGTGAGAAATCACGCTGGATCTCACATAGAGGCTTACCGCTATCGTTGTTCCGGTGAAACGTTCGTGACTGGAACAGAAAATGTGGAGACATTGTAATAGTACACGAAGTACACCGCCACAAAGCAGGAAAGAAGTCCATTAATTTTGCACTGCCATTAGCTTTTTCTGAAAGTTAGATGTCTCTAGCTTATCGCAAAATGACAGTAGTAAGCAGAGTACTGTCTGCCTCAAGCCAGCCAAGGAAATGAGTTTGCATTGTGTTTTCATCAAGTTCTGAGATATGTTTAAAATTTCAAGTGTCTACCTTATATGGAACTCAATTTGTGCCGAAAAGACAAACAGACAAAAAAGCGAATTAATAAAAATATAAAAAAGAAGAAAAATTTGACACTATCAGTGTCAGTTTTTGTGTTGTATCCATCCTGGACTGAGCGGTATACGATTTCCCCGGGGCTATTCAGCTGTTGTTAATGTTTAATTTAGCAAGTTATTTCAACGAGGCGTAGCGCCGGTAAAGTTATTGAAGGATACATTGTGTATTTAGTTCAGCGATAAATGGTTATTTTCAAAGTGAACTGATATGGAGGTGTTCTCATTTTTATTTTCAGTAATTTTGCCAAGCGTACAGGTTTTAAATTGCTGCGAGATCCTAAGAGAAACATTTATTCTTTCTTTTAACGTTTTGCATTCAAGAGTTTTGTTACGGCACCCCGAGCCGCGGAAACTTTTTTAATGCATTCGGTTGCTAAATACAGCGCCCCAATTATTATCTCAAGGCTGGTAATTTAAATTTTCCAAGGTAGTTTCATTTATGCCTACTAGTACTGCTGTTCGCTCTACACAAGAACTGTTTTGTAGCGCTGGTGACTGGTGGCAAACACTTGAATTCAGTTTTCGCTTAAAGATAGGAACCCGCCACAGGCTTCACGCTAGCCTTTCCTCATATCATATTCTCTACTTTTCACGATAGAGCAGTTCGCTGAGTTACAGCATGTCTTTCGGGAGTTACTTCGTCCCACGCAATTGAAGAGTGCTACACTCACGAAGCGAGGCAACGGGATGACAAAATTCTTGCAACGATTGCGGGAGAAGTACATTTCAATTCCCCGAACGGCCATCTAAGTTTAGGTTTTTCTTCATTTTTTCGAAAACGTTTAACGAGAATACCGACATGCTTTGAAAGAGCTCAGTAAATTTTCCTTACCATCGTTTCTCAATCCGAGCGTGTACTTAATCTTTAATGACTTCGTCGTAATGTTTATGCGCTCTGCTGTTAGCTATTTACACATTGCGTGCTTAATACTTGCGACCTTTCACTGTGATTTCAGACGAGTCAGTTTTATGGATATAATACGTCTTCACAACGGAAAAAATGGATGCCAAATTACATGATTTCCTAAGGGATTTTTTTTCAGTCCATACAGTGACTTAGGCTTGACAATGTTAACTTCTTCCCCTCTCCCAAACGCGCCCGCGGACACACACACACACACACACACACACACACACACACATACATACACACACGGTAATCGTAGTACCACTCATTCAGATATTATTCTACTCCGCTGGAGGAATTCCTGTTGATGTTAACTTTTTATCCATTAAATTCCTTATATCACTGGATGAGTGATCGAACATTTTTATGGCTTAGAACCTCATTCGTTTCAACGCCACGCTAGGTGACGGATATCGTAAGACATTTGTGTTTCTAGTATTATATTTATGAGTGTTTCCGTTATTTTTCCGAATGCATCTCTGAAAAGACGCTCATGGGGGAAGGTGTATAGTGCAATAACGTTTACTCATGGCGTTCTTCTTCCATTTTTCCTCTGTGCTAAAGTGTAGCAGTTCCTTGTATTTATGGTCCGGCTTATCGAGATATGTTACTTGGCAATGCAATATCATGTGACAGTTAATTTCATCCTTAGCTTCAGCACAGCAGCTTGTAACAAGAACAAAAAAAGATCCAGTACCGATCCGTTGTACATCTATACGCATCCTGTACCATTTAGGGTTAATCTCATTACACATTTCATTTTAGAACGTATGTTAAACTGCCCGAACATACAATTTCCAAGCTGTAATTTATGTTATTCGCGTCACATAGTAAGTAATGAGCACTAAATGTAACTATTTTCCTCAAGTCCCAGAAAATATATGTCGTACCAGCTTAGTAATAACTTTTATCACGCATAATTGCCATTACCCTTGGGCGGTGCGTTTGTTTTACACTTCTCCGAATACAGTCAACTTCGACAGTCCAGCAGCATTGTGATTAGAAATAATAATGTAAGATATAGCCAAAAATGAGATGTTGGAAAATTCTCGTTACAAAATTCTCGGACTTTTAGAGGGAAGTGAGTACGTGATATTTTGAATAAGAACCCACGGTGAGAAACGCACCATTACCCTTTATACGAGCCGGCCGGTGTGGCTAAGCGGTTCTAGGCGCCTCAGTCTGGAACTGCGCGACCGATACGGTCGCAGGTTCGAATCTTGCCTCGGGCAATGATGTGTGTGATGTTATTAGGTTAGTTATGTTTAAGTAGTTCTAAGTTCTAGGGGACAGATGACCTCAGATGTTGAGTCCCATAGTGCTCAGAGCCATTTTTAACCTTTATACTACGGTTGCAATTCAGATGCTGAGAAAAAGAGAAAAGACACGTCCTGGTATGCAGTAGCGTGGACAAGATTAATGTATTACATCAGACGGTCACCTGATTTCACTTAACGTATGCAGAGCTTAATTTACGAGACGTCGGTAGAGAGAAAGATCTGGTGGCACGAATTCTGGCCTCTTCACTAACAATTGAAGAGGAACCAGGTGGGTTGGAGAGCGTGTCCCAGAACAAGGTACAACGTCTGTAACGACGTTGGTGGTCACTGAATGGAATCGCTGCATCAGTGCTGCTCTGGACGTACAGTATGCTGGTTTCATTTTCGTTTCGAAATAATGTAAACACATAATGTTGAAGTGTTAATACAAACAAATGTGCTTGACTGATAAATGGATTCGTCATGTTTTCTCTCCAGCTGTTACCTAATGATTGTACTGCGTCACATCTAATTTAATTCTTCAAGCAGAATTGGATGATTTAAATACCTGAGTTGAAACCGTCGACAAGGGTTCCTGTCTGAATATTGTGCATTCACTTCCCTCTATCTGACCGAGAAGTTGGTGGTGGGATTTTCCGAACACACTGTATAATCAACTGGTACGCCGCCTCCAACATTAACAGGTTCAAATGGCTCTGAGCACTATGGGATTTAACATCTATGGTCATCAGTCCCCTAGAACTTAGAACTACTTAAGACTAACTAACCTAAGGACAGCACACAACACCCAGTCATCAGGAGGCAGAGAAAATCCCTGACCCCGTCTGAGATCGAACCCGGGAACCCGGGAGTGGGAAGCGAGAACGCTACCGCACGACCACGAGCTGCGGACCAACATTAACAGGTATTCAATACACTTATTTTAAGGTATTACATCTTCTGTATTTATGTTCAGTTATTAATCGAGACTTAGTAGGGGAAACCTAAGTTCGCAAATGTTTATTTGTTAATGTATTGCCATACCCTGTCCTCAGTTACATTGTAGAAGCGCATTCATCCGAAATACTAGAGTGTTGCAAATATACGTACACTTAGCCAGGCACCATGCCGCAGTGTACGGAATACGTACGGTATGTAGATTAAGATATAGATGTACGTTCCCGATACCAGCCCTTAGTCCTTTGCAACTCGTGGAAAATCTCAGAGACAACTGCCGGTCTGACACACACACACACACACACACACACACACACACACACACATGGAGGTGTTACACGAATGCTATTTTATGCGTCATGAGCAACTAGTCGCTAGGTTGCGCTAATTGCATTGACTCGTCGTATCCGTGAGAAATTCATCCCGATTTTGCATATTGTGCCAGCTTACAAGCAAACACACACACACACACACACACACACACACACACACAGAGAGAGAGAGAGAGAGAGAGAGAGAGAGAGATTTGTGTTTGTGTGTGTGTGTGTGTGTGTGTGTGTGTGTGCGTGTGTGTGTATGTGTGTGTGTGTGTTTGTTTACTCGTGGATACGACGAGTGAGTGCAGACCGCACGACCTAGCGATCGACTGCACATGATGCGGAAAATAACGTTCGTGTAACACCTCCATCTGGTGATCAGCGTGCAGTGGCCCGTAAGCTAGTTAATATAATACAATACAATACAATAAATAGGGAACAAGCAACAAAGGGACTGTCTGCATGTTATACCCACGTAAATCACCGATATAAATGACAGCTGCAGTTCATCGTTATAATGCGCATAATGGGATGTTCTCTATACTCTCCCCCAAAGCGTTAGTATTTCCATCAGGAAATGAGAGGAGGGACTCTGTGACGTCATCCATACGTCTAAGTGGGATCACCTGTTATAACATACCAAGCTGAGATACAATAAATAGCAACTTTTAAAGGGTAGCGGTGTAGGGCGGACGGAAAGACACCTCGGCACCCTCATATCGTCTAGTCTATCATGTCGCAACTGGAGTACTTAGGAAAGAGTACGGGTGGTAATGCCTGTATCTCATGTTAGCTACAGCATTCCCTGAGCACGAAGCTGCGAGTATCTTTCTCATATCGTAGGGAATTCTGTCAGGAACCAGCTAATTGTCTGCATTAGTAAACGACTAAACTGGTACACGGTGCACGTTCCAAGTTGCACGTTGCCTGTGTAAAGGGCTGATTTCAGTATTTCATACCTGTATTGACTGAATTTAAGAATTTAAAAGGCTATCACGACCTACTGATCAAGTGGTATAATATGATGTTAAAGCCTTAACACACTAAGACAGGTATTAAAGTTAGAAACTCTGTATATGTGTTGAGCCAGCGTAATTCTAGTGTCGCAAATTAGCCAGGCTATTGTAGTGGTTAATAAAAAAAAAGGGAAGAGAAAAGAAATGATTCGGAAATGAGGGAAGAAATGGCGAATAAAAAGGGGGTTTTAAAATCGTAAATGACCATGAAAAAGGGAAAGAGGCAAATCGGACTTCGTGTTACAGAAAAGCTATCGGACTTCGTGATTCGGAAAGCTATTGTTAGGGTGGTCCTTGAGGCGTTTTTGAGCAAACGTTAAACCAATTTCCACTACAAAAATTATTGAAAAGAAACAGAGAATAACAAAATTTAACTGACAGGGGAAATGGCGTAGCTTAGAGTTAATTCTTTACCATGTTAACATGTCTTCTTGATTCGTGCGGCGTTCAGGTCTTCAAAAATCTCCTACTTCATTTCTGCGTGAAAAGTCTGCTCCGAAATCTTGCAATAAGTTTCATCATCATCATCATCATCATCATCATCATCATCATCATTTAAGACTGATTATGCCTTTCAGCGTTCAGTCTGGAGCATAGTCCCCTTATAAAATTCCTCCATGTTCCCCTATTCAGTGCTAACATTGGTGCCTCTTCTGATGTTATGATGTTAAACCAGTTACTTCAAAATCATTCCTAACCGAATCCAGGTACCTTCTCCTTGATCTACCACGACTCCTCCTACCCTCTACTGCTGAACCCAGGAGTCTCTTGGGTAACCTTGCTTCTCCCATGCGTGTAACATAACCCCACCATCTAAGCCTGTTCGCCCTGACTGCTATATCTATATAGTTCATTCCCAGTTTTTCTTTGATTTCCTCATTGTGGACACCCTCCTGCCATTGTTCCTATCTACTAGTACCTGCAATCATCCTAGCTACTTTCATATCCGTAACCTCAAATTTGTTGATAAGGTAACCTGAATCCACCCAGCTTTCGCTCCCATACAACAAAGTTGGTCGAAAGATTGAACGGTGCACAGATAACTTAGTCTTGGTACTGACTTCCTTCTTGCAGAAGAGAGTAGATCGTAGCTGAGCGCTCACTGCATTGGCTTTGCTACACCTTGCTTCCAGTTCTTTCACTATGTTGCCATCCTGTGAGAATATGCATCCTAAGTACTTGAAACCGTCCACCTGTTCTAACTTTGTTCCTCCTATTTGGCACTCAATCCGTTTATATTTCTTTCCCACTGACATTACTTTCGTTTTGGAGATGCTAATCTTCATACCATAGTCCTTCCATTTCTGATCTAGCTCTGAAATATTACTTTGCAAACTTTCAATCGAATCTGCCATCACAACTAAGTCATCCGCATATGCAAGACTGCTTATCTTGTGTTCACATATCTTAATCTCACCCAGCCAGTCTTTTGTTTCCAACATATGATCCATAAGTAATATGAACAACAGTGGAGACAGGTTGGAGCCTTGTCTTACCCCTGAAACTACTCTGAAACATGAACTCAATTTATCGTCAACAACTGCTGCCTGTCTATCCATGTAAAGACCTTTAATTGCTTGCAAAACTTTGCCTCCTATTGCATAATCTCGTAGAACAGACAATAACTTCCTCCTAGGAACCCGATCATATGCTTTCTCTAGATCTATAAAGCATAGGTACAATTCTCTCCTCCACTCATAACACTTCTCCATTATTTGTCGTAATCTAAAGATCTGGTCCTGACAACCTCTAAGAGGCTTAAACCCACACTGATTTTCATCCAATTGGTCCTCAACTAATACTCGCACTTTCCTTTCAACAATACCTGAGAAGATTTTACCCACAATGCTGATTAAAGAGATACCTCTGTAGCTGTTACAATCTTTTCTGTTTCCATGTTTAAAGATTGGTGTGATTACTGCTTTTGTCCAGTCTGATGGAACCTGTCCCGACTCCCAGGCCATTTCAATTATCCTGTGTAGCCATTTAAGACCTGCCATTCCACTGTATTTGATGAGTTCTGACTTAATTTCATCCACTTCAGCTCCTTTATTGCACTGCAATCTATTGACCATTTTCTCCACTTCCTCAAAAGTGATCCTATTTCCATCATCATTCCTATCCCATTCTACCTCGAAATCTGAAACATTACTGATCGTATTTTCACCTACATTGAACAACTCTTCAAAGTAGTCCCTCCATCTGTCCAAGGCATCCACAGGATTCACCAGTAGTTTTCCTGACCTGTCCAAAATACTTGTCATTTCCTTCTTACCTCCCTTTCGAAGACTGCTAATTACACTCCAGAATGGTTTTCCAGCAGCTTGACCCATAGTCTCGAACCTGTTTCCAAAGTCTTCCCAAGATTTCTTCGTGGATGCTGCAATTATCTGTTTGGCTTTGTTTCTTTCTTCAACATAACTTTCTCTGTCTACCTGAGTTCTAGTATGTAGCCATATTTGACACGCCTTCTTTTCCCTTTTACAGGCTTCCTTGACTGTGTCATTCCACCATGCTGTTTGCTTCATCCTACTTTTACACACTACTGTTCCAAGACAGTCTTTAGCCACTTCTAGTATTGTGTCCCCGTACCTTGTCCATTCCTTTTCCAATGACTGTAATTGACTACATTCAACTAACTGGTACCTTTCTGAGATCGCTGTCATGTACTTGTGCCTGATTTCCTTATCCTGAAGTTTCTCCACTCCTATCCTCCTACATATGGATCTGACCACCTGCATTTTCGGTCTCACAATCCCAATTTCACTGCAGATTAAATAATGATCAGTGTCATCTAAGAATCCCCTGAATACACGTGTGTCCCTCACAGCCTTCCTGAATTCCTGATCTGTTATTATATGGTCAATGACAGATCTGGTTCCCCTGCCTTCCCAAGTATACCGGTGAATGTTCTTATGTTTAAAAAAGGAGTTTGTGATTACGAAGCCCATACTGGCACAGAAATCTATGAGTTGTTTCCTGTTCCTGTTGGCTTCCATATCCTCTCCAAATTTACCCATAACCTTTTCATACCCTTCTGTTCGATTTCCAATCCTGGCATTAAAATCCCCCATGAGCAGAACACTGTCCTTGTCCTTTACTCTAACAACTACATCACTGAGTGCCTCATAAAAACTATCTATCTTATCTCGATCTGTCCCTTCACAATGCGAATATACTGACACAATCCTAATTTTCTTGCTGACACTGTCAAATCTATCCACATCAGTCGTTCGTTTACATACCTTATTTCAACTACGCTGGATTCCATTTCTTTCCTGATGTAAAGCCCTACACCCCATTGTGCTATTCCTGCTTTGACTCCTGACAGGTAGACTTTGTATTCTCCCACTTCCTCTTCTTTCTCAATATCTTTCATTGTCCAGGAATTTCTAATGTACACAGAACCGTCTGGATATTAAATGTAATTTATTTTACGTTGCTTCCCTCCTCCAAATTTCATAACAACTTCCTCAATATGTCTACACATTAAAATCAGATCAAGACTAGCTATTAAGTTTTTTACGTCAACTTCAGATCACGTCTGCCTTAAGCTTCGGCTATCAAGAGACAGTAAAGAAACGGATAGAAAACAAAAAAGAGTTACTCTCTGCCGTCGAGCGCCCATACCGCTGCGACGGTATAATTTTTATCTGAGGGAACGAGTGTAGCGCGGCGAAATTCAAAGTCGCGCTACACTATGTTCACCCAGTATTTGAGAATGAGATCACTCAGCGCCTTCTAACAAACTTTACACATAATATCAAACTCTTTTGAAACATTTCTCGCTGACAGCCCCCACAAAACAAAGAAAAGAAAGGTTTATCGGTTAATGGATTTTCGCTGTCCATTCAGTAAACCTTTCAGCATTCGTATCATGTTTTAATTTATTACTTCTTTATTAATAACTGCGTTCGCAACACATGTTGCATAAGGCGCTGCAGTCATGGACTGTGCGGCTGGTCCCGGCGGAGGTTCGAGTCCTCCCTCGGGCACGGGTGTGTGTGTTTGTCCTTAGGATAATTTAAATTAAGTAGTGTGTAAGCTTAGGGACTGATGACCTTAGCAGTTTAGTCCCATAAGATTTCACACACATTTGAACATTTGAACGCATTTTGCACCCAGTGTCCATATACAGCTCTCAATTTGTCCGCATAATTATATCATTCTAAGATACGTAGTTCAGGAGATATGATGTATAAACTTTAAGATGTGTGTATAAGAACATGGATTTTCCTTGAAACAGCGCGAATTACCCAGAGTGCACTCGTCCAGAGTTTGATAGTGACAACAAACTTTAAACATAATTTCAGACCTTTTGTAAACTTCTCTTCGCTTACATGCCTACGTCGAATAATTAACACTCTTCCTCATTTGTAAATTAATTCAGACGTTTTAAGCTATTTGATACACGGGAGTTCGATACTTTAAGAAACGGGCAAAAGGGAGGGGACAGCAATTTACGAATATTCAACTAACTCAAGTCGCGGTGTATGACAACATCAGCATAAACACAATTGTTTCGATTACACATCTGCAGCGCGAGAATTTTCCACTATATGCACGTTCAAATGTTTCTACGTATACGAAAGAGTTACGTGTGGAAGATATTGATTACTTGAAAGGCATTAGAGAGAATATTCTCACACCTGAGTCCAACATAATAGAGACTACGTGTAGTGAGTGGCTTGATAGTAGGCAACAACATTCAGAGGACCAAACAGTACGTTTCAAAATCGACTGCAGCTAAAGATCCGCCTAATGTACTTTTCTGTCACTCTCTCTCTCTCTCTCTCTCTCTCTCTCTCTCTCTCTCTCTCTCTCTGTGTGTGTGTGTGTGTGTGTGTGTGTGTGTGTGTGTGTGTGTTTCACAGTTCAGCAGATAGTTTCACTCATACCTATTTAATTGTTCATCGTGACTTCATACAGTTGATACAGACATCCAGCTAATCATTGTGGGGGTGGAAGGAAGCACGTACAGCAGTGGCAGCCGTCTCAGTGCTGACGTTTCTGTAGACAGTCATCAAAGTCACATCATCAGAGCGAGGATAGCGAACTTGCAAGAGGCGACTGTTGGGAGAGCGGAAGTAGAGGTAGTTCTCTGTTAGTAGGTACTCCCCCAGTTCGCTTCGTTCCACTTTTCCTTGGAAGAATAGTGGTGATCTGTTATTGCATGTATTTTCATACGTTAAAAGCAGTGGTGGTGGTGGTGGTGGTGGTGGTGGTGGTGGTTGGGATGTTTAAGGGGGACTAAACAGCTAAGGTCATCAGTCCCCCAAAAGCAGTGGCTTGACGCGCTGTTGATATCTGTTGTTGATGTCAGTCGAGAAGTCGTGCCCTAAGTGGCCTTCAGTCCACTTAAGCTAGCTAACACCAACTACAACGTTCCGCGCCGCCCTTTGTGGCTTCGGCGCTAACCTTTTTGCGAAGCCACGGCAGTGAGTGAAGGCAGGGCTCGTGTTGGACTTACACACGCCGATTTTGGAGGTGCTCTGTCTCCTCCCGTTCACTCCCGTTCTTCTTCAGCTGTCTAACTCACTCTCCTCTGTTCCATCTGCCGAACGGCGGTGACGGTTATCGTGTAGCTGTGTACTACAATCTACATCTACATCTACGTGATTACTCTGCTATTCAAAATAAAATGCCTGGCAGAGGGTTCAATGAACGAGCTTCAAGCTGTCTCTCTACCGTTCCACTCTCGAACGGCCCGTGGGAAAAACGAGCACTTAAATTTTTCTGTGCGAGCCCTGATTTCTCTTATTTTATCGTGATGATCATTTATCCCTATGTAGGTGGGTGCCAACAGAATGTTTTCGCAATCGGTGGAGAAAACTGGTGACTGAAATTTCATGAGAAGATCCCGTCGCAATGAAAAACGCCTTTGTTTTAATGATTGCCACTCCAATTCACGTCACGTCTGTGATACCATCTCCCCTATTTCGCGATAACACAAAAAGACCTGCCATTCTTTGTACTTTTCGATGTCATCCGTCTGTCCCACCTGATGCGGATCCCACACCGTACAGCAATACTCCAGAATAGGGAGGTGTAAGCAGCTCTTTAGTAGACCTGTAGCACCTTCTAAGTGTTCCTCCAGTGAATCGCAGTCTTTGGTTTGCTTTACCCACAGTAT
Source organism: Schistocerca gregaria (assembly GCF_023897955.1). NCBI lineage: Eukaryota > Metazoa > Arthropoda > Insecta > Orthoptera > Acrididae > Schistocerca > Schistocerca gregaria. The sequence continues at coordinate 255,499,404 of NC_064925.1, forward strand.
TGTCTATGTGATCGTTCCGATTTAGGATATTTGTAACTGTAATGCCTGAGTATTTAGTGGAAATTACAGCCTTCAGATTTGTGTGACTTATCACGTAATCGAAATTTAGCTGATTTCTTTTAGTACTCATGTGAATAACTTCACACTTTTCCTTATTCAGGGTTAATTGCCACTTTTTGGACATACAGATACCTTATCTAAACCATTTTGCAAGTCGTTTTGATCATCTGATGACTTTAAAAGACGGTAAATGACGGCATCATCTGTAAACAATGTAAGACGGCTAGCCGGCCGATGTGGCCGAGAGGTTCTAGGCGCTTCAGTCTGGAACCGCGTGACCGCTACAGTTGCAGGCTCAAATCCTGCCTCGGGAATGGATGTGTGTGGTGTCTGTAGGTTAGTTAGGTTTAAGTAGTTCTAAGTTATAGGGGACTGACGACCTTAGAAGTTTAGTCTCATAGTGATCAGAGCCATTTGAACCCATAAGACGGCTTCTCAGATTGTCTCCTATGTCGTTAATATAGATCAGGAACAATAGAGGGCCTATAACACATTTTTGGGGAACGCCAGATATTACTTCTATTTTGCTCGATGACTTTCTGTCTGTTACTATGAATTGTGAACTTTCTGACGGGAAATCACGAATCCAGTCACACAACTGGGGCGATATTCCGCAGGCACGCAGTTTGGTTAGAAGACGCTTGTCAGGAACGGTGTCGAAAGCCTTCTCGAAATCCACAAATATGGAATCAACTTGACATCCCCTGTCGATAGCACTTATTACTTCATGAGTATAAAGAGCTAGTTGTGTTCAGAAGAACGATATTCTCTGAAACCGTACTAACTACGTGTCAATAAATAGTTTTCATCTATGTACTTCATAATGTTCGAATACAGTATACGTTCCAAAACATTACTGCAAATCGACGTTAGTGATACAGGCCTGTAATTCAGCGGATTACTCTTGCTTCTCTTTTGTGGGTATTGGTATGTCTTCAGCAATTTTCCAGTCTTTAGGTACGTATCTTTCTGTAACAAAAATAATTCATTTATTTCCATGAATGCTGTGGTGGTTCCATTTGAAACCACTGCTCCTGTAACTGCAGCATTAGTAGGTTTGACGAATTTTTTTCCAGTTTCACGTGATGTATTCTCACAGACTATAGGATGAGGAAATTCTGGAGTGCCTTTTCGCAGATATTACTTCATATCCCGACTCACAGATTGACACCAGCAGTGACAGTGAAAATGATGTGCTAGCTGAAGACAGTGATATGGATTAGCGAATGAAAACACCTGTTTTATCTCAAATTATTTCGGAAAGTGAAAGTGAGGACCATTTTGACAATGACAGTGATGATAGTTTAAACACTAGTGACGATTTGCCACTGTCTTCCATTGCGTATTTTTCAAGGAGAAAGGATGTCAGTGCAGTGAACTTTGCCGCCAATTTTTCAGCGGAAGCTGGTGTACGAGGAAAACTTAAAAATGACAGTGAAGGTATGCAACCAGTAGTTTTTTTTGTGTCAGAACACATAGTTTTCCTGTCTAACCTGTATGCAACACAGAAAGGTGGCAATTTCAGGCCTCTTTCTAAAGTAGAACTAAAAGTATTTTTGGCTATAAACATTCTAATGGGAATCAAGAAACCTTGTTATTATTATGATTGCTGGTCATCCCATTAGGAACATCGAGATGAGCACATTTCCTCACTAAAGTCGGTAAAAATGTTCAACTGGATTATTACACCTATTCACATCAATGACAATGCTGTTATGCCTTCAAGGGAGAGCAGAAATTATGACAAATTATATAAAATCCGTCCACTAATCAATCAGATACTGATAAACATCAAAGAATTCTGTGCACCTACTGAGGAGCAAGCTATAGATGAATGCATGGTGAAGTTCAAAGGAAGAATAGCATTCAAACAACATATGACCCAAAAGCCAATCAAAAGGGGATACAAAATCTAGGTCAGAGCTGATAAGCTGGGATATATTTGTGATTTTCAGATATATACTGGAAACGTTGAAGGCATAGTGGAAAAATCCTTAGGAGAGAGAATTGTGAGAGGTATGTGTAAAGGCTTGGAAGGAATGGGAGACAACATATACTTTGACAATTTATTTTACCAGTGTCTCACTTTTTCAGAAGCTGAAAGATGGACTTTTTGCCTGTGGAACAATTAGATCACACAGAAAAGGACGTCCTACGCTAAAAACGGACAAAGAGTTGCAAAGAGGAGAGTTTGACTGGTCAGTTCGTTCTGATGGCATTGCCTGTATCAAATGGAAAGACAAACGTGTAGCCATGTTGCTGTCTACAATTGATTCGTCTGCATGTGTTGAAGAAGTCAGCCGTAAAGTAAAGGATGGAAAAGTCACAAAGGTACCTTGCCTAAAAATAGTGAAATCATGTAATACAAATATGGGATGTGTCGATGAGGCAGATATGATGAACAGTTTTTATGCAATAGACAGGAAATCACGAAGGTGGTGGCTAAGGTTATTTTGGTATATAGTTGATATTTCTACTGGAAATGCATTTATTCTGTTTCAATTATGTAATCCCACATCGAGGCAAGTGCTAAAGAATTTTCGAAGACATCTTGCCACAGGCCTGGTAGGTAGTAATGTCATCAAAGATAGTCCTGGCCATCCCAGTAAACCGTCAGAACTATCTGCAAAAAAATTCACAATTGTTGTTGCCCATGAGAAATGTATATCTGAATCACAACATCTGCTAAAACATGGAGCCTCAAGGTGCTGTGTGCACTGCAGCACAAAGAAAGAACCCCACAGAAGCAGATTGGCATGTAGTCACTGCCAGGTATCCTAATGCTTATTTGCAGAAATGAATTGCTTTTTACTGTTTCATCAAAAGTCACAACATTTAGCGGGCCGTGGCTCCCTTTGAAACGACGCTGAATGTCTTCAGTTTATGTATATTTCATTTAATTTTTACATTTTTCTGTCCCACTGTATGAAAATTAATACAATAAAAACAAGGAAAAATTAAAAATATTTTATTTATTTATTTTGCCCCTGAAACGGTTAAGCTGCTTCGTTACTCCGAGGATATTTACTTCTATGTTTCTCATCTTGGCAGTTGTTCTTGATTGGAATTCAGGAATATTGACTTCGTCTTCATTGGTGAAGGAGTTTCGGAAACTGTGTTTAATAACTCTGCTTTAGTGGCACTGTCATCAGTGACTTCACCGTTCTTATCGCGCAGTGAAGGTATTGATTGCGTCTTGCCACTGGTGTGCTTTATGTATGACCAGAATCTCTCTGGGTTCTCTGCCAGATTTCGAGACAGAATTTCGTTCTGGAAATTATTAAAAGCATCGTGCATTGAACTACGCGCCATATTTCGAACTTCTATAAAACTTTGCCAATCTTGGAGATTCTGTGTTCTTTTGAATTTGGCATGGTTTTTTCGCTGCTTCTGCAACAGCGATCTGACCAGTTTTGTGTATCATGGGGGATCAGTACCATCGCTTATTAATGAACCTGCCGTTCAGTTAGGCCCTAGCCCGCCCGCCAAGTATCATGAATAATGGTGTCCTGACCCGGGACGATAGGGAGGGAACCTTGGTCCGCCCATCCCCAGCAGCCGCAGGCTGTGGTCTTGAACTCCGCTACTGGCGATTATGGCGAGGTAGCCATTTCTCTCCGTAATGGCTGTCATTGCTCATTAGCGTGCTGGTGGTCTACAACAGACTTGAGCCATAAGTCACTTTACGGTATTAAGGGAATTGAGAGCGAACGTTACGTATGCTATCGATCCCTCTAACCCACTGCCTTACGAGCGTAAATGTTCGAGTATTTACAAAGCGAAGTAGTGCCAAATGTTTACCATACAACTTGTCTTGCTATTATGAAAGTGTCAGCGGTTCTCGCTCTGCCTTGCTCGCATAAAGAGTTTTTTGTAGTATAGGACTGGTTCGTAAATTCTTGGCATTCGTCGACGCGTTAGCAATAGCGTTTAGAGGTGACGTGATCCTATCTACTTGCTACTCCAATTGCATTTCTCCTGAGGGCCACTGTCTGGCTCGCCAGAATGGCCGATGTTGTTTCCCTCGGAGGTGAAATGTTGCTCTTCGCAACCGCCTTGTGTCAACACCGCCGTAACGTAAGCTACGTAGCTTTCCGCCAGCCCGGTTAGCCGTGCTGTCTAACGCAGTGCTTTCCGGCTGGGAAGGCGTGACGGTCCCTGTCACGAATCCGCCCAGCGGTTTTGTATCGAGGTCCGGTGTGCACGCCAGTGTGTGGATGGTTTTGAAGGCGCTTTTCCGTCTTCCTTGTCGAATTCGGGGTGGTTACCCTTATTCCGCCCCAGTTACACTATGTCGGCAGTTGCTGCACAAACTTTTTCTCCACGTACGCGAACACCACAATTACTCTCCCACGCAAACATAGGTGTTACACTCGTCTGGTTGTGAGACGTTCCCTTGGAGGGGTGGGGGGGGGGCGGATGGATCTGATATCAGTAACTATTACACGTAGCGCCATATGAATACTTTGTTGCAAACAAAGACAATGTATAACACTACCATTGACAAAAGCAGATTATGTATTCCTTACTCCTGCTATTTCAATACTATTAATTTGTTTGCATTCAAGATTCAAAATTAATCAAAGTCAGAAAAAATATTTAGAATTAAAACAGATCAATACTTCCTCCAAAATTTAGTGACTTGTGAAATACAAACATGGTTCCACTGTTCAGAATAACAAGTTTATAGACGTGCGAAAACCTTAAATTCTGAAGACGTTTCACAAATACCCTTACGTAGGGGTGGGAAGGAAATGGACGCACGGAAGTGTGGACCCAAGACAATCGCATCATTTTTTCTTTGACAATTCACATTTACTTACAGGACACATTAAACTAACAAACCGAATACAATATTAACCATGCCAAAGACTGAGCAACAAGATGATTTCTTTCCTTGCAGATAACTGATATAACTGAGGAAAGGCCCGAAGATGCAAGCAATAAATCAATAATAAATACAAAATTACAAGGTAATAAGCTTAGACATTTCATAATTAATGCATTTCGTCTTGAAATAATTAAAAGAATTACTCTACCAAAACTTTTAAGAATAAATTGCCGCTTACAGCGCTTAAAAGGATCTTTTGAATATATGAATTAATTTCAATATTAATAAGACTAGCTTTTGAAAGGAACATCTACAGCTGAATTGCTAATTACAAAATCAGAAGTTCAAACATTCAATTTTCGGAACAGAACAACCATGAAAGTTAAGTTAGGTGCCAGCAACTGCGATTCAGCAAGATTTTCTTTTACATGCATGAATCAAATACAACATGGAAGTGATTGCAAGCTAATTAGAATAACGTCTCGAATATCGATTACTAGAGAAAATAGGATCAAAGATTGCAAATATTCGCATAACAAGTACAGGTTAAAATAATCTGATTTAGGAAAGCTGAAGAATTAGCATCAATCGGATAATATTACCCATTTCAGGAGAGACGTACAATATTTGGCGGAAAATGTTAATATGAAAGCTTGAAAATAAAAGCATAGGCTAAACAAAATTAAGAAATACTCTGGTAGTTCGAACAGCTGCACTAAGGTAAAGTTGTGCAGCCACAGACACTCCCGAAAAACATCATGCCATGCGTAACAGCAGCGCCGCCCCAATAAGCAGACCTGCCTCTCGTAGAACTAAGAGCTGTTAACAAACACGACTCAGGTGAAAGATGAGCCAAAAGATACAAGTTAAGAAAATGTAGTTCGGCCACGCCTTTACAGCTTAATGGCGTAACAACTTCGAATCTGCCTTAATAGACAGTAACGTTACTCAAAATTGCACAAAGCAAACACTGCACGATAGCATAAAACAGTAAAATGATGGCATAATATACGCCTCCCTCCAAAAATTAACTGAATAGCGTGAAATAATTAATATCAGAAAGTTACTTCAATTATAAAAACCAATACGGCATGTTTTCAATACTCCGCGTCAGTGCTAACACACAGGAAAGTAAGGGTAATTCTTGCCACCTTGCGGAGCGTCAGCAAATGAAGGGGGGGAGAAAAGATAAAGAGGTGCCACATATAAGTGCGACTATTCATTCACAGCTACGGTCGCAGATTCGAATCCTGCCTCGGGCATGGATGTGTGTGATGACCTTAGGTTAGTTAGGTTTAAGTAGTTCTACGGGACTCATCTCATATCAGAGTAACATTTGCATCCAACGGCCTCAGTTATTTGTTGAATATACTCCAATATCTGTCCTTACCTCCATTTCACAGCCTCTGAAGTTCCCTTGAGTATAGTGCAAGGAATTCGTAGATATTTTAACAGATGTCCTACCATTGTGTTCCTTTCTCTTGTCACTGTTTCCACATACTTCCCTCTTGACACATTCTGTAGATAACCGCCTTATTTGTTCTCTTATCAGTACCTTAACTATGATTTTCAATACCCCTTTGTAGCACCACCTCTAAAAACACTTCCGTTCCCTTTTTCTCACATTTTCCCACAGTCGATAATATCCTTCTGTACTACGCTGTGCTCCAAACTTACATTTTCAAAAGAGTTTTCTTCAATTTAAGATCGGTTGTTGATACTTGTTTACTTCTTTTGGCCAGCAGTGACATCGTTGTACTTGTCTACTTTTTACGTCTTCCTCGCATCCTTCGTCAAGTGTTGCTTCCAAAGTAACAATGTCTTCACTTCGTCTATTTTGTCGTTCCTAATTTAGAGTTAAATTTATCGCTCATCTCATTTCTGATACTCGCAATTACTTTCATCTTTCTTCGGTTTTCTCTGAGCCCACAGTGTATGCTTATAAGATCATTCCATTCAACAGGTCCTGCAATTCTTCCTCACAATCAATGAGAAAACAGTGTCAAAGCGAAACTTATTACTGTGACCTTTCCACCCTGAATTCTGACCCAATCCTTTAGTTCTGTCATTGCTTCTTCGATGTGTAGATTGAGCAGTATGGACGACAGATTACATTTCTATTTTGTACGCATTATAGTCGCAGCACTTCGTCCTCGGTTTGCCTTTCACATTTTTCCCCTTTTGGTTCTTGTAAATAGTGTGTATTACGCGCATTTTTTTGAAAACTTCTTTGTACCGTTCAACATCGTCGAAATCATTTTGTAGGTTCTGTTAACGTGTCATGATGTTTTGTAATTCTTGCTTCCGTTATCAAGTGCTTTCTCGTAATGGCCTTTCTGATGTCCTTTCCTTTCATTAAGTAAAAATCATCGTCATATAACTGACCTTCAATTTTCTTTTCAATTTTTTTTTATATTTTATACTCTTGTCAGCAGCATCGATCAAGCTGATTAGTTGATTGTACGGTAATACTGGCACTTATGTGTCCTCGTTACCTTCCAGACTGTGTCGATCATATTTTTCTGAAAGTATGAGGGTACGCCGCCAGTCTCACCAACAAATAATGCAATGTGACAGAAATACTATTTCATGGCTGCACACATTGGTGGGTGGGGCACCTGTATGCATAAGAGTATGCCTCATCTCGTTTTTGTAGGCCTAGCGTTACCTACAGGTGTTTGTAAACGGAGGTAACATGTGTGACAGTCACCATCCTCATATAGGGTTCCTGCTGCATGATATAAGTGGCAGGCTGTTGGATCTTCGACACTGCGGTCCAGAGAAAATGATGCGAAGTTTACAGCGTAAGGCTTATTCACAAAAGCAGCACTGAAATAATATTTTTTAACCATCACTCCACGGGGTTAGACGATAGCCGCTAGTGACCATACTTGTACACGCCAGAGAGATTGTATTTCTTTTCTGCTCGAAATTATTGAGTAATGACAGACTGCATGCGTGAGTTGTGAACTCGTGTATAATGAATACACTGTCCATAAATTATCACCACCCATGACCATTTTAATTAATATGAATAAATTAAAACATCAATATGAATATGTAGAATACTGTTCGTAAACAGGCTGGAATAATTAAATTCCATATAAAATTCCACATCCTCGAAAGTGTTACGATGACTTTGTGCTCAATTGCTATTTTGATACATTTTATAATAAAATTTTCCTCTACAAATTTGAGTATCACCTTTATTTGTGATAGTGATGGAAGCTGAAGAAATGAATTAAAATTTTTGCTGCAGGCGGAACTTGAATCCAGGTCTTCTTGCTTACTAGAAAAGAATGCTAACCATTACATTGCCACACCATTATGGATAGCACTGCTGCAGAAACTACCTAGGTCTAATGCCCTCGCCAGCACAAACTCCATAGCTACAGGTATTTCCCTTCTTACACCGTCACTGCTTCCGAGTCTCTCTGGCACTGGAATAGCAACCCAGCATTGGGCGCCACGGAGAGATCCTGTACCCAGATGAAGGTGATCTATATAACTTCATAACTAAATTTTCCCTGGTACATTTAAGTCTCATGTTTATAAAGATTTATAGATAATTCACACCTGAGGTACAGGTTCTCCCAATTACGTCTAGTGCTGGGGCGCTATTCCAATGTCGGAGAGCCTTGGAAATAGTGGCCATCTAAGAAGAAGAAGAAAATAAGCTGAAGATATGAACTGAAATTTTTGCTGTGGAGGGCATTGGAGTTGGTCAGTTCGTGCAGCAATCTTAGCTATACTTGTGTGATGGTTTAATAGTTGCCGTCACGGTAACTGAGCGTGTTCGGTCAGAGGGTTAGCTGCCCTCCGTAATAAAAAAAAAAATGAGTTAATGGATCAACTACAAACTGAAACGGGTGTCTGACAATGTCCGCCCCGAGCATATACAAAGAACGAAGACGAACAAAATGAGATAAAAAGAAATGGTTACGATGTCTGCCTAATAAAGAAAGAGACCTCGGTTCATGTCCTGGCTATGGCACTAATTTTAATTATTTCTTCAGCTTAAATCATTGTTATTTAGATATTGTTGTTGTAACTCGTGTTTTAAACGGGTGTTCCTCAGTTTGCGTCCGAGATAATCTATAAAACTGCCCCCACGAACGATCACACGCCACTTGTAAAATTCTTTTAAAAGAACGGCGACTGTGCTAGTAGCCCTTCAAAAGTTTCGAACACTGAAGGGTATAAAGAAAGGTGTCGATCCGATGTCTGCTATGGATGTGGAGAAAACTATTCCAAAATTAATTAGACAGGTTCTTTCGAAAAAGTTGATACAACGTCTGTCGAAGCAGTGTTCCAAGCATTGCAGCAGGTGTTAAGCTGTGGTGTGCAAACACATAGGGCAGGGGAAATTGCTCGAACGTTGGACATGCCTGCGAGCACGTGCACGAGATCCTAGGAAACATTTTCCATAGCCATCCATACAAAATCGCCCATGTTATGCAGTTGCCTCCTGCTCATCTGTCGGTAAGACAAACGTTCGTTCTAGAATTTCTTGGTTATTGGAAGTGGACAATGAATGGCCATGGAATATTCTGTAGACACACGAAGCCCATTTCCTTCTCCAAGGACACAACAGTGCACAGAATAGCAGAATATGAGCAACGCAGAACGCGTACGCAACATCAAACTGTAAAACATCACTCAGTAAAGGTGATTGAATGGTGCTGTTTGACGGCACCTTTTATCGCACGGCCGTACATTTTCGAGCAGATGAGTCCAGCGGGTCCTGTTACCTCTACAGCCTGTGGTAAACGCTATGAGAGTCTTTGGCGCACCAAGGTTATTCTAATCCTTCAACTACGCAAGATGGCGCTCATCCACACATTGCCCAACCCGTGAAGCGACTGCTGGAGAGGCATTTTGGAAATGCTAGAAATGTCAGCCACCATTTCTTGCAGTCCAGATGGCCCGATTTTTATCCGTATGACTTCTGGCCGTGGAGTTACTTGAAAGATGTTCTGTTCAATTCTCCAATCACGAACGTAGCTGAACTGAATGGATACGTTGGGCAACGCATTCTGAACGTGACCTCCAGACACACCGATCTATTGTGGAACATTTTTCTCGAATTCAGCTTGTGGCAGAAAACGGTGTACAACGTAATGAACGTAATTTTTACCATTCCAAACCAATGTGATACGACCTGGCCGTTGTGGATGGGCTTCACTTACAGATAATGGCATAACTCTGGAAAACCGACGTTGTACCTCATGTTCGTTGATACATGCACAGGTGCGGATGTTGTAATGTGCTACTCGAACCATGGCTGTCGTATTTCGATTCATGTGTCATTTGTAGCCGGCACCATTTACGTTAAGACGATTACAGCACTATATGTTCGTAAAATGTTCGTATTTTTTTCTATTCTATGACGTTTCTCCCTGCGTCAGTAATATGTTGTTCAAATTTGACATCTCTTCTGAGCTGTGGTTGTCTTTCTACGACGTTTTGAATTTGGAACTTTGACTATGGACACCCCATATATTCTGATTTTTTTTCTTGTCACAGGTACTGGTGCGTAGGTCAGAAATCAGGCTTTTCTCTCTCTCTCTTTCTCTCTCTCTCATTCTCTCTCTCTCTCTCTCTCTCTCTCTCTCTCTCTCACACACACACACACACACACACACACACACACACACACACACACACATACACACACACAGCGATGTGAAAAACTATTTTATTCACACTTTTAAAACGCTCAGGAAAGAGTTAAAATAGTGTTTTAAGTAATATAGATGTGATAAACACTTCCTGGAAGGATGCAGCACTTCTTTTTCACAAATGAAGCTCTGTACATATAACGTCAATTGTTCAAAGAGTTTGTCATAATAAAGACATACAAGTCACTTGGCAACAGATCCACCAATACAAAGAGAAATTGCCTCTAAGTGGTGAGTAATTTAAAGGTTTGAAACAGAATGTGTGTGAAGACAACATTATGAAAGCTATAGAGGAGACTTAGTCGCAGCTGGGCACAACAATAAACATTGCTATAAATTTAAACTTTCGACCGTCAGTTCTTCTTTAGAAGCATTTTGTTGTGCCTGTCTGGGTCTCAACTATCCTTTTCATAACGTCGTTTCCACTGTCTGATTTCTGTGAAAAGTGTTATTTGACTAGGTGTCAATTTGACAGGGACCTTAACATTGTAGGGGAAAAAATATACATTAAATCACAAGGTCCCGGTATTCTAGTCAAGACAGCTAGGTGAAGCATCAAGACAAAAGTACAATAGCCAGAAAAGTTGTATACTTGAAATTCAAGCGTACTCAAAAAGGTAACAATAATCAATAAACAGTAGCTACATTAGAGTTCCCTCGGTTTTAGCTTCAGAGTGACGTGTCCACACGATCAGTTTCTTTTTCTTTTTATTTAACCACTGTCTGTAATCTATAGCTTTTTCGAGAGATAGTGCTCGATTGGGCTGGAAAAAACAGCAAATCTGCCGTTTCTTTGTTTAAAAACGATAGAAGCTGTCGTCTTTTGTGATCACTAAAACATGGAAAACTAGAATCAGGATGGAAAGACACGATCTGAAGCCCCCTATCCCAGGAGACAGGAACAATGTCAATGTCACAACAATTCTTCTCTAGCGCTTAAACTGGTGACTCTTCATTAGTTACCTACTCAGATTACATGATGTAATAACCACAATGTTCACTGAATGAACTGGATGTGTGTTGTGACTTCCGATGCAATCTAAAAAGACATTTTCAAACATTTGTGTCTCACCCATAACAATCATCATCAGGGTACTTCCACTACCTCGTAAATAAGACGCATCATGTAGCTCTGAAAAGGTAGCTTAGTTAGAGAATAGGGGCTGATAGTATCGAGCATAATGTTAGGGAATCCACCCTGTTTTCCCACAAATTCTTCGCCCCAACTTTCAACAACTCCACCGCTCTTCTTGATACTTATAAGATACGAAGCAGAACTGGCAAGTCCGCCAAAAATTGTGTGAAAGATGCCTCCCCACTGTATTGAGAAGTATCTTAAATCCATTATACATAGTCCTTTGGCGTTCTAGCTTCAAACATCTGTGTATTCAACAGTAAAAATTTAGTTTTACTACAACAAACAAGAACCAGTATTTCCTGGTACCCCATTTCACGGTCCAGAGTTTGCGTTTCTAGTTAAAACAAATACGTTATATTCATGTAGAGCAGGAGGAAGTTTAGTTTTCTGTGCTCCTCACATAGAGTTTTATCATCAGCCTTCCTCGTGTGGTAGCAAAAGTTTCTTCTCCTTTGGATCATCCCGAAGCTCAGAACTTGTGTTTCACAAAATTGTTCAACACAGCCCTTATAATCCCGCTATAGTGTAGATCTCCACACTTCTTCCTAAGCGCCCAGTCAACTCACATCGCAGTTTAAAAACGCGTGCAGGGTGAGATTACGCATACCACTAGGGCTCTGGCTGACGCACATGTTGGGTGCCTATGATAGCGGTTATTACCTCGCAACATTCTGATCATTAACGGGAGCGTTGCGTAGCAGCGCGTGGCAACAAGGTGCTCCAATTAGGCACGGGCCATTTAGCAAGATGATCAAGTGTATGTAGCCGTATCTGGCTGGCATGATGACGCTACAGCGACAGCGGCTGCCGCTATCCGTAGCCGAGACCAACCAAAGCATTCGAAGAAGACGCAATATTAGAATTGACTGCGATGTCATTAGAGGCGGAGAACAACCCGCACTGGAAAAGAATGAGGAAGAAAATCGGCCATCCTGAACCCCTCAGGGGCCACTCATCAAACTCAGTAAAAAACAAGTTAACCTAACCCTAAAATTTTCAACAGCCCTAATGCCATTAAATAAACATACAACAGTAAAATTAAGGAATGGCTCCTAACTTAAATTACACAACAACCAAGAAGAAGGATCAGTTCTCCAAGAAAAAGAAAAAATTTACAACTTTAAATCTGGCAATCTCCCAACGAGCTACAAAAAGTGTACAATTTAGTCAGACAAAGCTGAGTGTCAAGAGCGGTGAATTAGAGACGGAATTTAAACCTTCAAAAACTTAAGAACAGTAAATGTTTGTCAACTCATGTACAGAAAATAGATTCTTAGGTTCGAACCGTTAGATCACAAGACAGGACAAACTCGGAAAGGCAGTTACTTAAAACCACCCACCAAACAGAATAACCGAAAAACTTAACTTGTTTAGCACGTAATGAGAGCTAACGGCCGCCGCGTCAATTACAAAATCACGGCTCAGAAACCAAGGCTCTGAACATATAGTGCACACATTACGACAATGAAGTCAGGAGCTGCGGCTATAAGGTCTTCAGGACTCTCAAGACTTAATAAAGCCCTTAAAGGAACAATCCTAAGTAAAGTGAATAAAGCTTAAGCCTTTTAATTATTAGCAGAAATTTCAGTTAGTGCACTGATTCTTCTAATATAAAAGGATAAGACACTTGTGGTAACCAATAGCAAATTTACCAACTGGCATCGAATGCAATTTGAAAAGACAGAATACTAGGTACAAGCTTACCCACCTGGTATGGACCTTAGACTTAACATCAACAGATAAGTTTGAAACTTGCAGACACTCATGATTTAAACCCATCTAAAAGAAATTTAAAAGAACATTAGGTTATATCATCAAAAGCTGATTCAACATTGCCCAAAACTAACAACAGATAAGGAATGACTTAAAGCTAGGAAACAAAAAAATGGAAACACCGATGTACATTAAGAACCACCGTAGACTCTAAACAGAATAGTTCAATGAGAAATTTACCACTTCAATCAATGGCCTGTCTAAGTAAACATTCATGTAGCCCGAAACTAATCCGTTCCCCTTACAACATTTCTTACACACACAAAAATAGAAATCACTAACCAAATCAGCGAAGCTACACTCGCGGCTTGAAACAGATTACAGTAATTGCAAGTAAACCTCGTCTTTCAAACTCCATAACCGAGTCTCACTGTGGGACTTAAAACACAATACGCACCATAAATTCTGTAACACTCCATATGCCATCATTCAAAACACTATTCCGGACGCCTACATCCAAACTCCAAACGAGGAGAACATCCCAGAAGACAAATTGCTGGTGCAGTTACACTCGCGGCTTGAAACAGATTACAGTAATTGCAAGGAAACCTCATCTTTCAAACTCCATAACCGAGTCTCACTGTGGGACTTAAAACACAATACGCACCATAAATTCTGTAACTCTCCATATTCCATCATTCAAAACACTATTCTGGACGCCTACATCCAAACTCCAAACGAGGAGAACATCCCGGAAGGCAAATTGCTGGTGCACTCTCTCTCCAAAACCCAGAAATCAGCGACAGTGGACGCTATCGTACATACGGCACGGAATACACCAAGAGGTCCCATCGGCTGCACATCAACATACTGCCCCCTCAGTCCGTACTCGCTTCTGCCTCATACCGACACCAAATTCCAACTGCGGCAGGCGTTCCACGTTTTCCTCACTCGCAAACAGCGATAAACGAAGCGAATCAGTACGGTACTGGGACGCCAGTCAGTCAGAGGATCCAAAGATAGCACAACGCCGCCACGGCTCAAGTGTCACGGAAATGTTGGAAAACCCGCATTGTCAGACTAAGGGGTCATCAGTCCCCTAGAACTTAAAACTACTTAAACCTAAGGACAGCACACACATCCATGCCCGAGGCTGGATTCGAACCTACGACCGTAGCGGTCGCGCGGTTCCAGACTTGAGCGCTTAGAACCGCTCGGCCACAGCGGCTGGCTGACTCAGGAAGATAGATACAACTGATCCTGAAAAAAAAACTTAGAAAAGTTTAAGAACCAATACCAAATTAATCTGGAGATATACTTCAGCCACTGGCTCAAGTAGCGATCGTGAAGACAAAATTGGATTGCGTACAGAGCGCACGAAGCATTTAAGTCGTCAATCTTTTCGCAATCCATTCACAAGTCGCTGGAACGGGGAGATACATGGACGTGTGGTCCCTGTCCCTCTCCCCCTCCCCCTCTCCATCCCCCCCCCCCCCCCCGCCCACCTGCTTGTCACATTGGGTTGCAGAGTCTGTATGCGGGCGAAGACATGTAATTTACATCATTAATAAATATCTCCTTACATAAAACGTTAGTTTTTAAGATGTTAATCCATTTCTGCCTCAGCAACTGCGACACTGTTACAAATGGTATTGATTTTGAGAATAATTACGTTATTTCATTCAGTATTTGCTCACACCTTCTCACACGTCCATATAACTAATTTTTAACATTTTCAGATCTGGTATAAACTCAATCTGGTATAAACGCTAAGGCAAAGTAAACATACAACAGAAGTGTGTGAAAAACGCTAAGATTTCCTATTAGTTCCTCTCTCTTCAGCCTCGTAACACTGCGTGAAGATGATAACGAGTCAACCTCGCATCAGCGCTGCGGACTGCTTACCGTAGAGGCCCGGGTTTGTTTTTCTGGCGGCTAGTTCGGTGATTCTCTCTCTCGCAGACTAAGTGTTGTATTGTCCTTACACTCGTATCCACATAATCGATGTATTGAGATGGCTAAGCCACTTAAAAAAAAGAAAAAGAGAAGTGTTCCTTCAGTAGCATATTGCAATATGTACTACAGCGCAATTAGTTGACAACATAGATGACGGATGAGGTAATTTTTATTACTGTAATATTCATTATTGTAAAGTTTATTATTGTAATTATTGTAATTATTTATTCTTATAATGTTTATTATTGTAATTGTTTCTTCCCCAAAAATCTATTCAATGATCCATATCCCACAACCGCGACGTGACTAATTAAACTGAATAGAATATCTAGATTGGTGTAATTTCATATCGGTTATATTGAAACACAAAAATATAAACGCCCCTGCAACGCAAGAAAGCTACTGACGAACTAGCGCTGGAGGAGGAGGAGAAGATTAGTTTTTAACGAGTCGTCGGCAACGACGTGATTAGAGACGGAGCACAAGCTCGGATTTGGGAAGGACGGAGAAGGAAACTGGCCGTGCCGTTTCGGAGGAACCATGCCGGCATCTGCCTTAAGCGATTTAGAGAAATTAGGGGACACCTAAATCAGGATGGCCAGACGCGGGTTTGAACTGTCGTCCTTCCGATGCGAGTCCGATGCTAGCCCGCTCAGTCTGACTGGTTGGATTATAATGCTCAGCACGTGTGCAACACCTGCAACGACAACTCCGTCTGCGGGTAAAGACTGTTGTTTTACTGCCGTGTACAGTTTAACCAGCTGCTGCTGCATGACTGTTGATACTCCGTAAGCAGCCAAAGTAAACAACATTTTTTAAAAATAGAAAAAAAAACCGTATAGAATTTGACGTTTGAGTGTATAGAAACATTACCGCCTGCTGCATTTTTCGCCTTATTTTTTACCGCGTCATTCCACCCTCTGGTGAGCTTCTCTTAATGATGTCAGCTACAGCTGGATAAATATGAATCTCTGTCCCTTTCGCAGCGTGTGGTGGTAACGACACGCCTACAGGAACAGCGTTTGGGCCTGCGTCGTGTAAACACGATTAGCCCTACGGGGAGGTTCGGTCGAATTTCACACAAACGCTGAGTGAAAACTGTTTACAAACCCTCAAAGAGAATTTGCGAGCACCTGAAAGCAGCTAAAGACAAACAAAACACGATCAGGGCGTTGTATGTTCATCACATTACGTGTACCCGTGGGAAGCTAACGTCGGTACGACAGGAACATTCGTAAACACCTGGCTGTCGAAGGTGAGTTTGCAGCGGCCAAAAGACTAAGATTTGGGACGTGGTTGAATCTTAATTGAGGAGAATTTATTACGTCGCAAGTCCCAGAAACTCGTGAACTTCGGAAGATCTGGGCAGGTATTGCGATATTGTGATGAGAAGTATGATTTGAATTTTAAAAGAAAGTCAAAATTAATACTAAACTTAAATGACATTGTAAATAGGCTGTTTAGGTTTTTTTTATTGGTAATGCCGCCGCCACGTAGCGCTCTGTATGAAAATCACTGGCTGTGCCGTGTGCAGTCTGTGGCTGGTTTGCATTGTTGTCTGCCATTGCAGTGTCGGGCAGCGGCAGCTGGATGGTAACAGCGCGTAGCGTTGCGCAGTTGGAGGTGAGCCGCCAGCGGTGGTGGACGTGGGGAGATAGATGGCGGAGTTTTGAAATTTGTAAGAATTGGTGTCATGAACTGATATATATATATATTATGACAATTAAGGTAAATACATTGTTTGTTCTGTATTAAAATCTTTGATTTGCTAACTATACCTATCAGTAGTTAGTGCCTTCTGTAGTTTGAATCTTTTATTTAGCTGGCAGTAGTGTTGCTCGCTGTATTGCAGTAGTTCGAGTAACGAAGATTTTTGTGAGGTAAGTGATTTGTGAAAGGTATAGATTAATGTTAGTGAGGGCCATTCTTTCGTAGGGATTTTTGGAAGTCAGATTGCGTTGCGCAAAAAATATTGTGTCAGTTTAAGCACAGTCGTGTATAAATTTTTCTAAGGGGACGTTTGAAATTTGTAAGAATTGGTGTCATGAACTGATATATATATTATGACAATTAAGGTAAATACATTGTTTGTTCTGTAAAAAAAAAAAAAAAATCGTTTGTGTTGACTAGTGACCATAGTGCAGATAACTAATGGGCGATCACAGAGTTTTACGGATAGTAGAAAAATGCGTTTATCATGCACAACAGCTCCTGTATAAGCACGCACACACACACACACACACACACACACACACACACACACACACACACACACACACACACACACACACACTCATAAACACCGTATTTTATTAATCTGGCGTATGGGGATTTGAGAAAAACTGTGCTATTTTGTGAGCTAAATTTTGTGAGTTAAACAACAAGCAAAATAAAGTTATAATAATAATGTTAAGAACATTTGTGCTGTCTGCAGGCAATATACGATCTCAGTAAGCTTGAAAGTCAAATAGATATATCGCACAAAGCGAGTGATTCGTGATATTCGAGAATGTTACCGGTATTCATCAAAAGCCTCAGAAAATTTTAATCTGTAATGTTCTATATCTGTGAATCCAATAAATAATTGATACGTTTAATGTAGACGAGGCACGCACTGTAAGGATTATGTTATTTTTCATAGTAGGCAAAATTGTGAGCTCTATTGGGGCGCTGCAGCCATGAAATCGCAAAGACAGAACTAGGAAAGGCGAACGGTCGAGTGCGTTTTTTTTTTTTTTTTTTTTTTTTTGCAGGAATTTTAGGAAAGTGTTGATTATTTATAGAGGAGACTGCGTGTAGAACACTTGTGAGAACATTCTTGGGTACTACTCGATCGTTTGAGATTGCCACCAACTCCGATTAAAGGAAGCCATCAACATAATTCAGAAGCGTGCTGTTAGATTTGTTACCAGATCAAGAGGCAAGTATTACAGAGATGCTTCCTGAACTCAATTGGGAATCCCTTTAGAGAAGACGACGTTCCTCTCGCGAAACTCTATTGCGAAAGTTTTGAAAATCCGTACTTGCAGCTTACTGCACAACCGTCCTACTGCTTCTGACGTACATTTCGCGTAAGGACTACGATGATAAGATAAGAGAAATTAGGGCGCATACAGCTGGATATGGATAATCGGGTTTCCCTAACTGTGTTTGCAAGTACAACAGAAAAGCAACTCAGTGGTGGTGGTACAAGGTGCCTTATGTCACGCAACATACGGTGGCTTGCGTCATCAATAGGTGGCGATCGGCAGTGTGTGGATTAGGAACGTGTGCTTTTAGACCATTGTCAACAAACAAATGTAATGGTAGGGACTTACTTTTGTTCATCTAAGAGCGTAATATTACGCTTGCTGGTTTAATAAATACATTGTGTACAAAAATGGATCCCCAAAAAAAGTAGTCGTAACAGGTATGAAAGTTCCTGGCAGATCAAAGCTGTGTGCCGAAAGGAGACTCAAACCTGGCACCATTACTTTTGGCGTCCGCTGTGGCTGATCGGTTCTAGGGGCTTCAGTCCGGAACTACGCTGCCACTGCCGTCGCAGGTTCGAATCCTGCCTCGGGCGTGGATGTGTGTGATGTCCTTAGATTAGTTACGTTTAAGTAGGGGGACTGATGATCTCAGATGTTAAGTCCCATAGTGCGTAGAGCCATTTTAAACCATTGCCTTTTGCGGGCAACTGCTTACCGACTGAGCTATCCTTCTCACAGGTTTACTCCCGCCAGTATCTCATCTCCATCCTAGCAAACATTATTCTGAATTCATTCTAGTCGTAACTAGTCATGTTTATCAATAGTAACTCGTATGTTTTATGTTCGCAGTAGCTTGTAAGCATGGCCAGCCTTGAGGCTACGGCCTGAACTGTCAATCTTGTAAGCTCAGCCCACTAACAATGAGACGACCCATCTTTGTTGCCAGGACTTTGACGATAGACGTAGAGGCAATGATCGTAGCTAAAACGCAAGCAGGATTTTTGGGAATTAGGAAAGAAGGACAAATAGAACAGCTTTGTGGTTGACTCACTACCTTACAGACTAGTGCAGCTGACTTTTCAGGTCACAAAAACTCCTAGGCGCCTGTTATCGTGAGAACGCGACACTTTTGGAGTACACAGGTGTTCATGTGGACGCAGCCTATTACCCTGTGTGGTGTGAGATGGAATGATTACCGACGATTTTAATGTAAGACGAGGATTCACAGTCCAATATGTTTTCATACTGTTTTAGGTTACGAACACCGCGAAAGTCTTAGTATACTTTTTAGCGTTTAAACATCGTGAGCTGATTTTGACAACCTGATGATGGTATCTCAGTCGCTCGAAATGTGCTGTTGCGTTTGCCGTAGAAAATGAATTATTAAAATATAATAGCTCTTACGTCATATCCTAAAAATGGATAATATTGAAGTGGATACTCGTGTTGTGGATTCCTACCCCTTGCAGCTCGTCACTGTGACGGCTAACATCTCGTAGTGCGAATATAGTAGAAGACCGCAGGAGATTATGTCAGTAAGGGACGCCGTACAGTAAAAAAAATGCTTATATTCGGTTGATCGACTTTTTTACTGTCACACCAATAAAATGCTTTAGACTTAAATAAGAAAAGCTACTGCGGTATTGTGTACAGAGTGAGGCGGCGTTCTGGTTTAAGCACTGGGACTCACGAATTGCAAAACCTTTTCGTTGATTAGTACTCAGTGACCAAACTTCTGCACTTCATGTAGCAGTATGTACTAAGAATACAAACATAGGTTATACGATTTTAAACTCAAGATTTACAGCTTTTTGTTTCCAATTAGAATTCAGGATTTGAATCCTTCGGAGAGTTTCCCGTTTATTTCATCAACTTAGTTATAAGTATAGAACTATGTCGTACATAATTGTTGGTTAACAGGTTGGTATACAGACGAGGAGCAATAAAATGTCTTTCGTTCGAGATTCTAACAAGAATAATGTCACAATAAGAAGTCAACAAACTGTTGAGGATAGCATTTTGGAGATTTTCTTCTTTACCAAGTAATTGGTCATTTAACTTGACGTATTAATTTACACCTCATGTATACTTTGTACCTCCCTTTCATTGTTTACTAGCTGGGAAACCTGGCAGTGCGCAGTTATTTATTAATTCCTATCTGCTATTAGTCCATCTCCTCCTCCCTACTTTCTCTGTCCATCTCCTCTTGCACCCTGTCCACATCTACATCTACATTTATACTCCGCAAGCCACCCAACGGTGTGTGGCGGAGGGCACTTTACGTGCCACTGTCATAACCTCCCTTTCCTGTTCCAGTCGAATATGGTTCGCGGGAAGAACGACTTCCGGAAAGCCTCCGTGAGCCTTCGAATCTCTCTAATTTTACATTCGTGATCTCCTCGGGAGGTACACGTAGGGGAAAGCACCCTCTCGAATCATGGACAGGGAGCTGCACCGCGATGCAGAGCGCCTCTCTTGCAGAGTCTGCCACTTGAGTTTGCTAAACGCTATCACGCTTACCAAATAACCCTGTGACGAAACGTGCCGTTCTTCTTTGGATCTTCTCTATCTCCTCTGTCAACCCGACCTGGTACGGATCCCATACTGATGAGCGATACCTCCATCTTCTCTTTGCACCTCTAACCACCTTCTCGGTCTGCCTATCTCTGCCCATTCCCTCTTTATTCAACTTTCCTCTTTTATCTCTCTGACCATCCTCTCTGCTCATCAACCCCACCCCTCCCTCTCTCTGTCCATCACCTCACCCCTCCCCTCTATGTCCTTCTCCCTCTACCTCCTCTGTCCCTCTCTTTCTTTCATCTGTGTCATCTGCTCCTTCTCCCTCTGTCCATCTCCTCTTACCCATATAATTCCATCTCTCCCCCTCTCTTGGTCAATCCCTCCTCGTACTTACTCTCCTCCTCAACATCTGTGTAACCATCTCCTCCAATCTCTCTCCCTGTCCATCTCCTCCTCCAACTCACCCTGTTCATTTCCTCCCCTTTTCATTCTGTGTTCATCTCTTCTCCCATTTCTCTGTACATCTTCTCCTCTTCTCTATTTTCCCATCCCCTTATGCCTGTTCACCTCCTCATCAGCATCTCCCTCCCTGTCTCTTCCTGCCCATGTCTCTGTCCTCTTTCCTTCTCTGTCCACTCTCTCTGCAGTTTCCCCTCACCTGTCTCTGTCCAACTCCTCTTCCTGCTATCTGTGCCTACCTACTCTTTCCCCTTCGCTCTCAGTCCTTTTTTCCTCCTCCCATCCCCCTTCATGTTGTCACACACACCTCATATGTAGGCAGGTGGTTCTTACCTCTAGATATTTCTTTTTGCAGACTGAAAGCGTTCCAAGAGCTTAGGGTTAACTTTTTACCTGTGCCTTTGTCACATACTTAGATGTTTAATTTTTATGCAGCTTAGTGTTTATCACGTCTTATCTCCTGAACTATGTGTTGTATAATGACATCATTTTGTATGTATCTTCAGCGGCATATGTGGATACTTTTTGCAAAATGGGTGGCGAATAGAGTTAGTGGCAAAGAAGTAATAAATTAATGCGTGTTGCATGATGTGGCAGTTTTTGTTCGCAGCTCAGTATTTAACGTAATATATACTGAACTGTTTGTCATAAAATGGTATATTCAGCTGCATTTGTGTATGTTGTCTGTAAAATGTGATGTGAAAAGCGTTAGTAGCAAAACAGTAACAAAACGTCATGTATGTGTGGCAGTTTTGACGTCGTATCTCTTGATTCATATCTCGTGAATTATGTGTAATACAAATATATCTTATTGTATGTACATTCAATGGCATGTATAGCTACTGACTGCGAAAAACGTTGCGAGTACACTCAGTAGCAAAGAAGTAATAAATTTAAACGTCTTGCAGTAATTTTTCACGCATTCAGTGCTTGTCGTCGTATTTTCTGAACTAAGTAGTGTACGATGATGTAGTTTCCCTGGTACATTCATTAGTACATGTTAATACTGTTCGCAAAAAAAAGTTCAAATGTGTGTGAAATTTATGAGACTTAGCTGCTAAGGTCATCAGTCCCTTAGCTTACACACTACTTAACCTAAATTATCCTAAGGACAAACACACACACCCATGGCCCAGGGAGGGCTCGAACCTCCGCTGGGATCAGCCGCACAGTCCATGACTGCAGCGCCTTAGACCGTATGTACTTAGGTAGATATATACTATACATCTATTTTTATAATTTGTATGGATTTCTGCATTACTTAGAAGCGTATGCTTGCGCGGGGAAAGAAGATGGAGAGAAACCTTATCATAGCTACTAGTAAATATTTCATGAATATACTTAATTCCCAAAAATATTATTAAACAAACTATTCCTGCCATAACATTGATACGAACCGCAAACTTATGTTGCACAAACATGATTCAAAATAAATGATCTTCGCCACCTTCACTACTACAGTCACAACCATTACCACCTACTAAACTGGTGACATGCAAAACACAAAAATACGGATAACAGCCATGCCACACGCGAATATTTTTTAGTAAATTTATCAATTTGCTTCACCAGTAGCTTTAGAACTTTCTAAGACGTTAACTGGCGGTCATGAAAGCTTTATTTCCTTTTCTTTATAATTTATGTGACAAATGTATATTTGTTATTGGCCTTCTAATGACGCAGTCAGTTTCCTGCGTTTGTAAATCAACATTTGGTTTGAAGGTTTGCTGTTTTCGAATGCATGAAAGTCACTTTCCGAAAAATTAAAAGGTGTACTAGACTGAAATTACAAACCGGATGTTTGCATTATGTGAGGATTCTGTTAATAAATCACATTACAAATGTATCATATTGCAGTAATTGGTTTGAAATTTCTGGAAATTGTATAGTTGTCTGTAACGATCTCACAGAGGAGTTGAAACACTTACTGGTGGTAATATGGACAAAACTGAGTTTTGGAAACAGTGATAACTCGTAATACATGGATTATCAAGCACACAACATAATATGCTGGGTGGCATGTATTATGCCTAGCAACTGCTGCTCTTGCGTACATAGCTGAATAAGAAGCAACCAGACAAGTAGTATACGAGGGCATTTCGAAAAGTAAAGATACAATGGCTTGCAGTCCTTAAATAGAACATTTATTTAGAAAACGTCAGTTATATCTTATTAACTGGATTATTTGTTATTCTTCGACATAAACTCCTCCGTTATCCAAACGTTTGTTAAGTCGGTGCATAAGCTTTTGTATCCCACAGTCATAGAAGGTTGCCGCCTGTTGTTGGAACCACATTTCTACTTCATCTTTGATCTCTTCATCGTCGTGGAATGATTTTCCATCAAGATGTGACTTCAGGTAATGGAAGACATGGAAGTCGGTGGGCGCAAGGGCCGGACTGTATGTCGGATGGTCCAATATGTCCCATTTGAATTGTTTGAGTAGTGCTTTGGTTACGAGCGCTGTGTGAGGCCGAGCGTTGTCATGAAGTTACCGGACTCCACTTGTCAGCTTTCCCCTGAGTTTTGTTTTGAATTGCCCTTCGAAGATGTTTCAAAGTCTGGTAATATCCAGCAGCATTAATTGTCGTTTCAGGAGGCATAAATTTCAACAGAAGAATGCCTTGTCTGTCCCAAAAAAACATAAGCCATGATTTTCTTCGCTGAAATCGACGTTTTGAATTTCTTGGCTTTTGGTGATTTCGAATGGCGCCATTGCATTGATTCTTGGTTGGATTTAGGTGTATGGTGATAAGCCCACGTCTCATCACCTGTCACAATGTGATCGAGGAACTCATCACCTGCTTCAGCATAGCGTGTGAGGAAGTCGAGTGCAAAGCCCATCCTTTTCTTTTTGTGTTCTTCCGTTAACAGTTTTGGAACCCAGCGCTCACACAATTTCCTGTACCCTAACATGACAGTCACAACTTCATAAAGAGTTGTCATTGACACGTCCGGTATGATCTTAAGCAATTCTTTCAATGCGAAACGTTTATCCGCACGAATTGCTTCCTCCGTTCTCCGAAGAAGGGCATCAGGGACCACAGATGGCCGACCTGTTCTTTCTTCGTTGTGAACATCGGTCCTACCTTGAGAGAAATGACGACACCATTTCGTTACATTTTGTCGACTCATAATGTTCTCATAAGCAGAAACAATTTCTTTGTGAATACCCGCTGGTCGCTGACCTTTTGCATGAAGAAAACGTATGACGGAACGTATTTCGTATTTGGCGGCATTCTTAACCGGCGCAGCTATTTTAATCACGACCTACTACAACCAGAAGCAACGTTCAACTGCCGGACGACCGCGAGGAGAAACCTCACGGCTCAAGGTTACCACCAGTGTTGCCAACATGCTCGCCAAAACTCTTCTGTTCCTCTGGCGTACGGTGTATCTTTACTTTCGGAAATACCCTCGTACCATGTAGTACTGATCTGTACTGAAACGAATTGCGACGCCAGCGGAAGTCTTTATAAGAACTGTGATAATGATCTGTGATAATGATCGCCATTTTATTGTACCCGAAACGGATAGGTTTCTCATGTGGGTAACTGCAGGACCGGTATTAGTGCTATGAATCGGCAGTCATCAGGCTGGGTAAGACGTGTTCGAACCTGTGAGAACTTGAGATGTCCAAATCGTTCCGACAGACCACGTACGCGAACATTACAAATTTCCCGTTCATATGGCAGCTTACTGAATGACTGCAAGTTTCACTGCATGTAAAATGCAGGTGGTCCAAACCAGACAGATATCGACAGGCAAAACACAGCCGTCCGCTGTGGTCGAGCGCTTCTAGGCGCTTCCGTCCGTAACCTCGCTGCTTCTATGGTCGCACATTCGAATCCTGCCTCGGGCATGGATGTGTGTGATATCCTTATGTTAGTTAGGGAAATGATGACCTCAGATGTTAATTACCATAGTGCTTGGAGCCATTTGAACCATTTTTGAGCAAAACAGGCTCGTACAGTGGCTCACACAACACGCGAAAGTGTGGCTATGCTCGGACAAACCTTTTCTCAGATTGCTGCAGATTTCAATGCTAGGCCATCAACAAGTGTCAGCGTGCGAACCATTCAACGGAACATCATCGATATAGGCTTTAGGAGCCGAAGGCCTACTCGTGTATCCTTGATGATTGCACAACACGAAGCTTTACACCTCACATGGATCCGTCAACACTGACATTGGACTGTTGACGTAACAGCTCTGGATAACTTCTTCTGGGGTCTTTACGAATCGTTTGCAGGTGATTTGTGAGCTTACAACTGCCACTTGCCGTGAAATAAGCGCCATTCCGCAGGCATGTTATATTATGGAAGCTTTCCTACTCTCTTACACAGTGAAAAAGGGGGGGGGGCATTTTGAGGAGAAGTTTTCCCAATTTTCTAAATAGTCCTTTCTTTTCTTAACTGTATTGAATTACGATTTGTATTATGAATACTGCTGTTCTAATTTAAAATGGTTCATACAACACTCACCACCCTGTAAGTGGAAAAGAAATTTGACTGGCCTACAAAGGAGAAGGGCATAATACACAGTTATACACACTGAATCGCCAAAGAAAGTGCTATAGGCATGCCTATATGTAAACAAGCAGAATACGGCGCTGCGGTCGAGAACGCCTATATAAGACAGCAAGTGTGTGACGCAGCTGTTAGAACGGTTACAGCTGCTACAATGCCAGGTTATCAAGATTTAAGTGAGTTTGAACGTGGTGTTATAGCCGGCGCACTAGCGATGGGACATCATCTCCGAGTTAGAGATGAAGTGGGGATTTTCACACACGACCATTTCACAATTTTTCCGTGAATATCAGGAATCCCGTAAAACGTGAAATCTAAATCATCGCAGCTGACAGACGAAGAGCCTGTAAGAATTGGACCAACGAGGACTGAAGAGAATCATACAACGTGACAGAAGTGCAGCAAATCGCTTCAGATTTCAGTGCTGGGCCACCAAGAAGTGTCACCCTGCGAATCATTCAAAGAAGCATCATCGATATGGACTTTTGGCTCTGAAGACCCACACTTGTATCATTGATGATTGCACGACGCTAAACTTTAACTCTCGCCTGGGCCCGTCAACGACATTGGACTGTTGATGACTGTAAATAAGTTGCCTGGTCGTACGAGTCTCGTTTCAAATTCCGTCGAGCGGAGGGACGTGTATGGGTATGGAAGCAACGTCATGAATCCATGGACCCTTCAAGTCAGCAGGGACTCTTCAAGCTGGTGGAGACTCTGTAATGGTGTGGGGCGTATGCAGTTGCAGTGATACGGGACACGATTATGACAGGTGACACGTACCTAGCATCCTGGTGATCACCTGTAGCTGTTCATGTCCCTTGTGCATTCCGATGGACTTGGCGATTTCCAGCAGGACAATGCGTCACCCCACACATCTAGAATTACTGTAGAGTGGCAACAAGAACACTATCCTGAGTTGAAACACTCCCCTGGCCACCAAACTCCTCGACATTACATTACTGAGCATATCTGGGATGCCTTGCAACATGCTGCTCAGAAAAGATCTCTCCCCTCCTCCGTTCCCCCCCCCCCCCCCACCCCCGCCCCACGTCCTTTTACGGATATATGGACAGCCATACAGGATTCATGGTGTTAGTTCCCTCCAGCACTACTTTAAACATTAATCAACTCCCTGCCACGTCGTGTTACGGCACTTCCGCGTGCTCGCGCCGGCCCTACGCGTTACTCGTATCATGCGGGTGTATCAGTTACTTCGGCTCTTCAATATATAGGCCACTTGACGAAGTTCGTTGCTAAAATACGGCTCTAGGTAATAAATTAACAGAGCTCTGACTTCAGATTGATTTTACTGGACGGGTTGTACACGATGTTAATGACAGAGACGTAATTCCACCACCTTTAGCACTCTTCGCGTCACAGTATACGTTTACTGCATAAACTGAAGGGTTCTTATTAGTGAAACATACCCAACAGGATACAAAGTGTTTTGAAATCCACTACGCGAGTAGTTCTCGACATACTTGGCCATGTGTTTGCAGCTGGAACGAGCAAGTTTGTCGTACGTTTTATTCACAGTGATGTACTTCTTGCAACTGAGGTGCCTGATGTTGCTTAAAACTTCAGTGTAATTCCATTCCGTGGCATATTCGTTAAATGCAGTTTTATTTTTACCATAAATCTTTTGACTGGTGTGATGCGACCCGCCATAAATTCCTCTCCTGTGGCAACCTCTTTGTCTCCGAGCAGAACTAGTATCCTAAATCCACAGTTCTGGTTGGAATCATTGCCACCTCTGTCTTCATACACAGTTTTACCTCTTGCGGTGCAAGTTATTCCTTGTTTTTTGTGTCCTACTATCCTATCTCTTCTTCTTGCCAATGTTTCCACACGCTATTATCCTCATCTTCATTCTAAAAAACGTAATTTTCAACTATGACTTCTGCAACGCTTCTAATCACTGCTTTTAAAGTATTCCCTCAGAACATGAATCTCTTCCATACAATGCTGTGTTTCAGATGGACATTTTCAAAAATTCGTTCCTCGAATTAAGACGGATATTTGATACTAGTAAATATCCCTTGACCAACAAAGCACTCTATGCCTGTGCTAAGTTGCTTTTCCTGTCCTACTTTTTTCGTCCATCAAATGTTACTTTGCTTGCAAAGTAACAGAATTCCTTATCTTCATTTGCTTTGCGGTGGCTAAATTTGATGTCAAGTTTGTCGCTAACTCGTTTCTGCTACTCCTCACTAATTTCATATTTCTACCGTTTACTCTCATTCCATGCTGTGCTCATAGGATTGTTCATTCTATTTAAAACTTCTTGCAATCCTCGTCATTTTGACCGAGGAAGTCGTCAGCAAATGTTGTCGTTGATACTCTTTTGCCCTGTATCTCAATAACACCAATGAGCTTTTGTTTCATTTGTGTCATTGATTCTTCGCTGCTTAAATAGAACAGTGGTTCGGAAGGCTGCATACCTCTTCTACACCTTTTCTAATCTCACCTCTTTGATTTTCCAGTCTTATTTTCCCCTTCTCAGTTCTAATACTTATTGTACATTACCCTTTTTCCCTGTAACTTATACATGTTTCCCTGAGTGTACCGAATAACTTGCACCATTTTACTTCGTAGAACTCTTTTTCTAGGTCGTAGATCCAACGAAAGGTCTTGCTTCCTTGTGTCTTCACCCTTCCTGATGTTAAACTGATCGTCACGTAATACAAATCCTGTTTTCAATTTTGCATATGTAAATGTAATGCTTCGTCTTAGACAATCAGGCACGAAATGTACACAATGGTCAGCTGCATCGCTGACAGCCTAGAAAAATACGTAGTGACACCAACTTCTATGAACCGAGCAGTGCTTCATTTTCAAACAGAAGCGGTTGTGGACCTTATACCACTTGGTATTTTAATTTTTCGACCCCATTTTCATTTCCAGAATTAATCTTTCAGTTTGCAGAGGATTGTGCATTGTTTTGATACTTCTTGGTGGATTAAAACGATGTGCCGGAATAAGTTTCGAAACGGAAAAGTTGGTTTTCCGTTACAGTGCTGTTGTCGACTGATCGACAATCCAGCCAGGAGGGAGAAATGCTGTGAGGGAGAGCCGTGGCTAGTGCGTGGATAGCTAACGTTATGTGAGCATTGCCCAAGGGTGGGAATTTTTCTTGTTCGAATCCCTGCCCGACACACAGTTTAAACTGCCAGGAATTTTCTTTGTCTCTTTCTTTCAAAATTCTGGCTTCAGGACCCTCTAACATCTATATAATTTGGTAGAGATGCGGGCATTCTTGTAGGTTGTGGATAAACGTGAGATGTGCCAAATGCTCATTGCTATGAAATTTACCGGCCAAACGTTGCAGGGACTGCTGGGGCTGCAAAAACATCCGAGTTACAGCATGTAGCGTGGCACTGGACTGCAGACCACTTTCCAATTCAT
This sequence comes from Schistocerca gregaria, assembly GCF_023897955.1. Taxonomy (NCBI): domain Eukaryota; kingdom Metazoa; phylum Arthropoda; class Insecta; order Orthoptera; family Acrididae; genus Schistocerca; species Schistocerca gregaria. The sequence goes on from NC_064925.1 coordinate 255,528,671, forward strand.
CTCATTCCACCTTCAGTCTACATGGTACATAATAATGGGATTATTCACAAAAACCAGGAAAATGTGAGGTGGTGTAATATTAAATTTTATTTGTATTCGGTAATTCTGTGTGTACAACAGCTTTTACGAGCTGATGTGAGCTCGACGTGCCCACAGACTGAATCACTGAAACCAGGAGGGAGAGTGCCGAACATGGCAGACGTAAGACGTACCGGATACGGTATGGGTTTCTAATATCGAGGTTCTAGTACACTGATGCATTCAAAGATTGGCTGAAATTTTATCTAAAAGCTCAATTTTTCTGCAACACGCCTCTTTGCTGCCAGAAACAGGCCGTCAGGTTATCCAAATTGAAGGAAAATGCGAAGTGGTACTGAAGGTTCCTTATATTTTTTGAGCGCTCTACTGAGTTGAAGAACAAGACGACTGACGAGGTGTCAGAGCAAAGGGTATTTTGTGGACAAATTTTTATTCACATTCGTGACTTCGACGAGTTCCGAGGAGAAGTGTTTGAGTCTGAGTGCTCGATAAGGAAATATTCTGCGACTTATGCTACCAAGAACACCAAAGGAGCTGCGCTGTCAACGTGTTTCGTTGTGAACGGTGTATTACACCGAGTGCAGCTCCAACTTCGTTGAAGAAATCGAGGCGTAATGTAGCGTATCCAGTGCTGCTGAATGTCACTCCGTAGTACAGCAACGTGTCACACGTCTCGACCGTAGTATGCCAATCACTGATGGCCGCATGGTCGCGACTGGTATACGAAAACGATAAAATTTTAAGATTTTGTGAGTCGTTAATCACAGTGAGTTATAGGAAAGCAAATGTTGGTGAGAATTAATGTCGAAGACCTGAGTGGTAGAATACAGGTTACGTGGACAGTACCCTAAAATTTATTAGTTGCTACAGAAAAGTGTAGTATCTTCCTCCCCCTCAGTAGTTCTAATAGAATAGTTTCTTTGAAGACACAGTTGTGGCATTATTTAGGTAAGTTTGGCTCTCTCTGATTTGGTGCCAGACTCAAGTGGTGCCAGACTCAAGTGTAATTGCGCTTATGTGTGGTTTTATGGAGCTCCTGAGCTTCCTTGCAAGTTCAGTTTCTTTTCTGTCTTATGTGGCTTACCGCAATAAATCCTTTCCTAGTTCAAGCACTCGAAAGCCCTCAGACATCTGCGTAATGGAAGGTACCCCTGCGGTGAGCATCATGGAACGACGCGCAAGACTGTCAGGTCACAAGCAAAAATATGAGGGACGGAGTGGTGGTGGGGGTGGTGGTTGGGGTTGGGGGGGACAGGCTAGATAGGTATCTGCCTCACTTGGCCTTAAGCAATCACCTCCCCATCCCGCAATGCTCACCCCTCCACTACCACCACGGCCACGGCCACAGATGTGTGGTTTTGTGGAGCCCCTGAGCTTCCTTGCAAGTTCAGTTTCTTTTCTGTCTTATGTGGCTTACCGCAATAAATCCTTTCCTAGTTCAAGCACTCGAAAACCCTCAGACATCTGCGTAATGGAAGGTACCCCTGTGGTGAGCATCATGGAACGACGCGCAAGACTGTCAGGTCACAAGCAAAAATATGACGGACGGAGTGGTGGTGGGGGTGGTGGTTGGGGTTGGGGGGGACAGGCTAGATAGGTATCTGCCTCACTTGGCCTTAAGCAATCACCTCCCCATCCCGCAATGCTCACCCCTCCTCTACCACCACGGCCATGGCCACAGATGTGTGGTTTTATGGAGCCCCTGAGCTTCCTTGCAAGTTCAGTTTCTTTTCTGTCTTATGTGGCTTACCGCAATAAATCCTTTCCTAGTTCAAGCACTCGAAAGCCCTCAGACATCTGCGTAATGGAAGGTACCCCTGTTGTGAGCATCATGGAACGACGCGCAAGACTGTCAGGTCACAAGCAAAAATATGACGGACGGAGTGGTGGTGGGGGTGGTGGTTATGGTTGGGGGGGACGGGCTAGATAGGTATCTGCCTCACTTGGCCTTAAGCAATCACCTCCCCCATCCCGCAACGCTCACCCCTCCACTACCACCACGGCCACGGCCACAGATGTGTGGTTTTATGGAGCTCCTGAGCTTCCTTGCAAGTTCAGTTTCTTTTCTGTCTTATGTGGCTTACCGCAATAAATCCTTTCCTAGTTCAAGCACTCGAAAGCCCTCAGACATCTGCGTAATGGAAGGTACCCCTGCGGTGAGCATCATGGAACGACGCGCAAGACTGTCAGGTCACAAGCAAAAGTATGAGGGACGGAGTGGTGGTGGGGGTGGTGGTTGGGGTTGGGGGGGACAGGCTAGATAGGTATCTGCCTCACTTGGCCTTAAGCAATCACCTCCCCCATCCCGCAATGCTCACCCCTCCACTACCACCACGGCCACGGCCACAGATGTGTGGTTTTATGGAGCCCCTCAGCTTCCTTGCAAGTTCAGTTTCTTTTCTGTCTTATGTGGCTTACCGCAATAAATCCTTTCCTAGTTCAAGCACTCGAAAGCCCTCAGACATCTGCGTAATGGAAGGTACCCCTGCGGTGAGCATCATGGAACGACGCGCAAGACTGTCAGGTCACAAGCAAAAGTATGAGGGACGGAGTGGTGGTGGGGGTGGTGGTTGGGGTTGGGGGGGACAGGCTAGATAGGTATCTGCCACACTTGGCCTTAAGCAATCACCTCCCCATCCCGCAATGCTCACCCCTCTACTACCACCACGGCCACGGCCACAGATGTGTGGTTTTATGGAGCCCCTGAGCTTCCTTGCAACTTCAGTTTCTTTTCTGTCTTATGTGGCTTACCGCAATAAATCCTTTCCTAGTTCAAGCACTCGAAAGCCCTCAGACATCTGTGTAATGGAAGGTACCCCTGCGGTGAGCATCATGGAACGACGCGCAAGACTGTCAGGTCACAAGCAAAAATATGAGGGTCGGAGTGGTGGTGGTGGTGGGGGTGGTGGTTGGGGTTGGGGGGGACAGGCTAGATAGGTATCTGCCTCACTTGGCCTTAAGCAATCACCTCCCCCATCCCGCAACGCTCACCCCTCCACTACCACCACGGCCACGGCCACAGATGTGTGGTTTTATGGAGCTCCTGAGCTTCCTTGCAAGTTCAGTTTCTTTTCTGTCTTATGTGGCTTACCGCAATAAATCCTTTCCTAGTTCAAGCACTCGAAAGCCCTCAGACATCTGTGTAATGGATGGAACCCGTGCTGTGAACATCATGGAACGACCCGCAAGACTGTCAGGTCACAAGCAAAAATATGAGGGACGGAGTGGTGGTGGGGGTGGTTGTTGGGGTTGGGGGGGACAGGCTAGATAGGTATCTGCCTCACTTGGCCTTAAGCAATCACCTCCCCCATCCCGCAACGCTCACCCCTCCACTACCACCACGGCCACGACCACAGATGTGTGGTTTTATGGAGCCCCTGAGCTTCCTTGCAAGTTCAGTTTCTTTTCTGTCTTATGTGGCTTACCGCGATAAATCCTTTCCTAGTTCAAGCACTCGAAAGCCCTCAGACATCTGTGTAATGGACGGAAACCGTGCTGTGAACATCATGGAACGACCCGCAAGACTGTCAGGTCACAAGCAAAAATATGAGGGACGGAGTGGTGGTGGGGGTGGTGGTTGGGGTTGGGGGGGACAGGCTAGATAGGTATCTGCCTCACTTGGCCTTAAGCAATCACCTCCCCCATCCCGCAACGCTCACCCCTCCACTACCACCACTGCCACGGCCACAGATGTGTGGTTTTATGGAGCCCCTGAGCTTCCTTGCAAGTTCAGTTTCTTTTCTGTCTTATGTGGCTTACCGCGATAAATCCTTTCCTAGTTCAAGCACTCGAAAGCCCTCAGACATCTGTGTAATGGACGGAAACCGTGCTGTGAACATCATGGAACGACCCGCAAGACTGTCAGGTCACAAGCAAAAATATGAGGGACGGAGTGGTGGTGGGGGTGGTGGCTGGGGTTGGGGGGGACAGGCTAGATAGGTATCTGCCTCACTTGGCCTTAAGCAATCACCTCCCCCATCCCGCAACGCTCACCCCTCCACTACCACCACTGCCACGGCCACAGATGTGTGGTTTTATGGAGCCCCTGAGCTTCCTTGCAAGTTCAGTTTCTTTTCTGTCTTATGTGGCTTACCGCAATAAATCCTTTCCTAGTTAAAGCACTCGAAAGCCCTCAGACATCTGCGTAATGGACGGAAACCGTGCTGTGAACATCATGGAACGACCCGCAAGACTGTCAGGTCACAAGCAAAAATATGAGGGACGGAGTGGTGGTGGGGGTGGTGGTTGGGGTTGGGGGGGACAGGCTAGATAGGTATCTGCCTCACTTGGCCTTAAGCAATCACCTCCCCCATCCCGCAACGCTCACCCCTCCACTACCACCACGGCCACGGCCACAGATGTGTGGTTTTATGGAGCTCCTGAGCTTCCTTGCAAGTTCAGTTTCTTTTCTGTCTTATGTGGCTTACCGCAATAAATCCTTTCCTAGTTCAAGCACTCGAAAGCCCTCAGACATCTGTGTAATGGATGGAACCCGTGCTGTGAACATCATGGAACGACCCGCAAGACTGTCAGGTCACAAGCAAAAATATGAGGGACGGAGTGGTGGTGGGGGTGGTTGTTGGGGTTGGGGGGGACAGGCTAGATAGGTATCTGCCTCACTTGGCCTTAAGCAATCACCTCCCCCATCCCGCAACGCTCACCCCTCCACTACCACCACTGCCACGGCCACAGATGTGTGGTTTTATGGAGCCCCTGAGCTTCCTTGCAAGTTCAGTTTCTTTTCTGTCTTATGTGGCTTACCGCAATAAATCCTTTCCTAGTTAAAGCACTCGAAAGCCCTCAGACATCTGCGTAATGGAAGGTACCCCTGCGGTGAGCATCATGGAACGACCCGCAAGACTGTCAGGTCACAAGCAAAAGTATGAGGGACGGAGTGGTGGTGGGGGTGGTGGTTGGGGTTGGGGGGGACAGGCTAGATAGGTATCTGCCTCACTTGGCCTTAAGCAATCACCTCCCCCATCCCGCAACGCTCACCCCTCCACTACCACCACGGCCATGGCCACAGATGTGTGGTTTTATGGAGCCCCTCAGCTTCCTTGCAAGTTCAGTTTCTTTTCTGTCTTATGTGGCTTACCGCAATAAATCCTTTCCTAGTTCAAGCACTCGAAAGCCCTCAGACATCTGCGTAATGGAAGGTACCCCTGCGGTGAGCATCATGGAACGACCCGCAAGACTGTCAGGTCACAAGCAAAAGTATGAGGGACGGAGTGGTGGTGGGGGTGGTGGTTGGGGTTGGGGGGGACAGGCTAGATAGGTATCTGCCTCACTTGGCCTTAAGCAATCACCTCCCCCATCCCGCAACGCTCACCCCTCCACTACCACCACGGCCACGACCACAGATGTGTGGTTTTATGGAGCCCCTGAGCTTCCTTGCAAGTTCAGTTTCTTTTCTGTCTTATGTGGCTTACCGCGATAAATCCTTTCCTAGTTCAAGCACTCGAAAGCCCTCAGACATCTGTGTAATGGACGGAAACCGTGCTGTGAACATCATGGAACGACCCGCAAGACTGTCAGGTCACAAGCAAAAATATGAGGGACGGAGTGGTGGTGGGGGTGGTGGTTGGGGTTGGGGGGGACAGGCTAGATAGGTATCTGCCTCACTTGGCCTTAAGCAATCACCTCCCCCATCCCGCAACGCTCACCCCTCCACTACCACCACGGCCACGGCCACAGATGTGTGGTTTTATGGAGCTCCTGAGCTTCCTTGCAAGTTCAGTTTCTTTTCTGTCTTATGTGGCTTACCGCAATAAATCCTTTCCTAGTTCAAGCACTCGAAAGCCCTCAGACATCTGTGTAATGGATGGAACCCGTGCTGTGAACATCATGGAACGACCCGCAAGACTGTCAGGTCACAAGCAAAAATATGAGGGACGGAGTGGTGGTGGGGGTGGTTGTTGGGGTTGGGGGGGACAGGCTAGATAGGTATCTGCCTCACTTGGCCTTAAGCAATCACCTCCCCCATCCCGCAACGCTCACCCCTCCACTACCACCACGGCCACGACCACAGATGTGTGGTTTTATGGAGCCCCTGAGCTTCCTTGCAAGTTCAGTTTCTTTTCTGTCTTATGTGGCTTACCGCGATAAATCCTTTCCTAGTTCAAGCACTCGAAAGCCCTCAGACTTCTGTGTAATGGACGGAAACCGTGCTGTGAACATCATGGAACGACCCGCAAGACTGTCAGGTCACAAGCAAAAATATGAGGGACGGAGTGGTGGTGGGGGTGGTGGTTGGGGTTGGGGGGGACAGGCTAGATAGGTATCTGCCTTACTTGGCCTTAAGCAATCACCTCCCCATCCCGCAATGCTCACCCCTACACTACCACCACAGCCACGGCCACAGATGTGTGGTTTTATGGAGCCCCTGAGCGTCCTTGCAAGTTCAGTTTCTTTTCTGTCTTATGTGGCTTACCGCAATAAATCCTTTCCTAGTTCAAGCACTCGAAAGCCCTCAGACATCTGCGTAATGGAAGGTACCCCTGCGGTGAGCATCATGGAACGACCCGCAAGACTGTCAGGTCACAAGCAAAAGTATGAGGGACGGAGTGGTGGTGGGGGTGGTGGTTGGGGTTGGGGGGGACAGGCTAGATAGGTATCTGCCTCACTTGGCCTTAAGCAATCACCTCCCCATCCCGCAATGCTCACCCCTACACTACCACCACAGCCACGGCCACAGATGTGTGGTTTTATGGAGCCCCTGAGCGTCCTTGCAAGTTCAGTTTCTTTTCTGTCTTATGTGGCTTACCGCAATAAATCCTTTCCTAGTTCAAGCACTCGAAAGCCCTCAGACATCTGCGTAATGGAAGGTACCCCTGCGGTGAGCATCATGGAACGACCCGCAAGACTGTCAGTCACAAGCAAAAGTATGAGGGACGGAGTGGTGGTGGGGGTGGTGGTTGGGGTTGGGGGGGACAGGCTAGATAGGTATCTGCCTCACTTGGCCTTAAGCAATCACCTCCCCCATCCCGCAACGCTCACCCCTCCACTACCACCACGGCCACGGCCACAGATGTGTGGTTTTATGGAGCTCCTGAGCTTCCTTGCAAGTTCAGTTTCTTTTCTGTCTTATGTGGCTTACCGCAATAAATCCTTTCCTAGTTCAAGCACTCGAAAGCCCTCAGACATCTGCGTAATGGAAGGTACCCCTGCGGTGAGCATCATGGAACGACCCGCAAGACTGTCAGGTCACAAGCAAAAGTATGAGGGACGGAGTGGTGGTGGGGGTGGTGGTTGGGGTTGGGGGGGACAGGCTAGATAGGTATCTGCCTCACTTGGCCTTAAGCAATCACCTCCCCATCCCGCAACGCTCACCCCTCCTCTACCACCATGGCCACGGCCACAGATGTGTGGTTTTATGGAGCCCCTCAGCTTCCTTGCAAGTTCAGTTTCTTTTCTGTCTTATGTGGCTTACCGCAATAAATCCTTTCCTAGTTCAAGCACTCGAAAGCCCTCAGACATCTGCGTAATGGACGGAACCCGTGCCGTGAACATCATGGAACGACCCGCAAGACTGTCAGGTCACAAGCAAAAATATGAGGGACGGAGTGGTGGTGGGGGTGGTTGTTGGGGTTGGGGGGGACAGGCTAGATAGGTATCTGCCTCACTTGGCCTTAAGCAATCACCTCCCCCATCCCGCAACGCTCACCCCTCCACTACCACCACGGCCACGACCACAGATGTGTGGTTTTATGGAGCCCCTGAGCTTCCTTGCAAGTTCAGTTTCTTTTCTGTCTTATGTGGCTTACCGCAATAAATCCTTTCCTAGTTCAAGCACTCGAAAGCCCTCAGACATCTGTGTAATGGACGGAAACCGTGCTGTGAACATCATGGAACGACCCGCAAGACTGTCAGGTCACAAGCAAAAATATGAGGGACGGAGTGGTGGTGGGGGTGGTGGTTGGGGTTGGGGGGGACAGGCTAGATAGGTATCTGCCTTACTTGGCCTTAAGCAATCACCTCCCCATCCCGCAATGCTCACCCCTACACTACCACCACAGCCACGGCCACAGATGTGTGGTTTTATGGAGCCCCTGAGCGTCCTTGCAAGTTCAGTTTCTTTTCTGTCTTATGTGGCTTACCGCAATAAATCCTTTCCTAGTTCAAGCACTCGAAAGCCCTCAGACATCTGCGTAATGGAAGGTACCCCTGCGGTGAGCATCATGGAACGACCCGCAAGACTGTCAGGTCACAAGCAAAAGTATGAGGGACGGAGTGGTGGTGGGGGTGGTGGTTGGGGTTGGGGGGGACAGGCTAGATAGGTATCTGCCTCACTTGGCCTTAAGCAATCACCTCCCCATCCCGCAATGCTCACCCCTACACTACCACCACAGCCACGGCCACAGATGTGTGGTTTTATGGAGCCCCTGAGCGTCCTTGCAAGTTCAGTTTCTTTTCTGTCTTATGTGGCTTACCGCAATAAATCCTTTCCTAGTTCAAGCACTCGAAAGCCCTCAGACATCTGCGTAATGGAAGGTACCCCTGCGGTGAGCATCATGGAACGACCCGCAAGACTGTCAGGTCACAAGCAAAAGTATGAGGGACGGAGTGGTGGTGGGGGTGGTGGTTGGGGTTTGGGGGGACAGGCTAGATAGGTATCTGCCTCACTTGGCCTTAAGCAATCACCTCCCCCATCCCGCAACGCTCACCCCTCCACTACCACCACGGCCACGGCCACAGATGTGTGGTTTTATGGAGCTCCTGAGCTTCCTTGCAAGTTCAGTTTCTTTTCTGTCTTATGTGGCTTACCGCAATAAATCCTTTCCTAGTTCAAGCACTCGAAAGCCCTCAGACATCTGCGTAATGGAAGGTACCCCTGCGGTGAGCATCATGGAACGACCCGCAAGACTGTCAGGTCACAAGCAAAAGTATGAGGGACGGAGTGGTGGTGGGGGTGGTGGTTGGGGTTGGGGGGGACAGGCTAGATAGGTATCTGCCTCACTTGGCCTTAAGCAATCACCTCCCCATCCCGCAACGCTCACCCCTCCTCTACCACCATGGCCACGGCCACAGATGTGTGGTTTTATGGAGCCCCTCAGCTTCCTTGCAAGTTCAGTTTCTTTTCTGTCTTATGTGGCTTACCACAATAAATCCTTTCCTAGTTCAAGCACTCGAAAGCCCTCAGACATCTGCGTAATGGACGGAACCCGTGCCGTGAACATCATGGAACGACCCGCAAGACTGTCAGGTCACAAGCAAAAATATGAGGGACGGAGTGGTGGTGGGGGTGGTGGTTGGGGTTGGGGGGGACAGGCTAGATAGGTATCTGCCTTACTTGGCCTTAAGCAATCACCTCCCCATCCCGCAATGCTCACCCCTACACTACCACCACAGCCACGGCCACAGATGTGTGGTTTTATGGAGCCCCTGAGCGTCCTTGCAAGTTCAGTTTCTTTTCTGTCTTATGTGGCTTACCGCAATAAATCCTTTCCTAGTTCAAGCACTCGAAAGCCCTCAGACATCTGCTTAATGGAAGGTACCCCTGCGGTGAGCATCATGGAACGACCCGCAAGACTGTCAGGTCACAAGCAAAAGTATGAGGGACGGAGTGGTGGTGGGGGTGGTGGTTGGGGTTGGGGGGACAGGCTAGATAGGTATCTGCCTCACTTGGCCTTAAGCAATCACCTCCCCCATCCCGCAACGCTCACCCCTCCACTACCACCACGGCCACGGCCACAGATGTGTGGTTTTATGGAGCTCCTGAGCTTCCTTGCAAGTTCAGTTTCTTTTCTGTCTTATGTGGCTTACCGCAATAAATCCTTTCCTAGTTCAAGCACTCGAAAGCCCTCAGACATCTGCGTAATGGAAGGTACCCCTGCGGTGAGCATCATGGAACGACCCGCAAGACTGTCAGGTCACAAGCAAAAGTATGAGGGACGGAGTGGTGGTGGGGGTGGTGGTTGGGGTTGGGGGGGACAGGCTAGATAGGTATCTGCCTCACTTGGCCTTAAGCAATCACCTCCCCATCCCGCAACGCTCACCCCTCCTCTACCACCATGGCCACGGCCACAGATGTGTGGTTTTATGGAGCCCCTCAGCTTCCTTGCAAGTTCAGTTTCTTTTCTGTCTTATGTGGCTTACCGCGATAAATCCTTTCCTAGTTCAAGCACTCGAAAGCCCTCAGACATCTGCGTAATGGACGGAACCCGTGCCGTGAACATCATGGAACGACCCGCAAGACTGTCAGGTCACAAGCAAAAATATGAGGGACGGAGTGGTGGTGGGGGTGGTGGTTGGGGTTGGGGGGGACAGGCTAGATAGGTATCTGCCTTACTTGGCCTTAAGCAATCACCTCCCCATCCCGCAATGCTCACCCCTACACTACCACCACAGCCACGGCCACAGATGTGTGGTTTTATGGAGCCCCTGAGCGTCCTTGCAAGTTCAGTTTCTTTTCTGTCTTATGTGGCTTACCGCAATAAATCCTTTCCTAGTTCAAGCACTCGAAAGCCCTCAGACATCTGCGTAATGGAAGGTACCCCTGCGGTGAGCATCATGGAACGACCCGCAAGACTGTCAGGTCACAAGCAAAAGTATGAGGGACGGAGTGGTGGTGGGGGTGGTGGTTGGGGTTGGGGGGGACAGGCTAGATAGGTATCTGCCTCACTTGGCCTTAAGCAATCACCTCCCCCATCCCGCAACGCTCACCCCTCCTCTACCACCATGGCCACGGCCACAGATGTGTGGTTTTATGGAGCCCCTCAGCTTCCTTGCAAGTTCAGTTTCTTTTCTGTCATATGTGGCTTACCGCAATAAATCCTTTCCTAGTTCAAGCACTCGAAAGCCCTCAGACATCTGCGTAATGGATGGAACCCGTGCCGTGAACATCATGGAACGACCCGCAAGACTGTCAGGTCACAAGCAAAAATATGAGGGACGGAGTGGTGGTGGGGGTGGTGGTTGGGGTTGGGGGGGACAGGCTAGATAGGTATCTGCCTCACTTGGCCTTAAGCAATCACCTCCCCATCCCGCAACGCTCACCCCTCCTCTACCACCATGGCCACGGCCACAGATGTGTGGTTTTATGGAGCCCCTCAGCTTCCTTGCAAGTTCAGTTTCTTTTCTGTCTTATGTGGCTTACCGCAATAAATCCTTTCCTAGTTCAAGCACTCGAAAGCCCTCAGACATCTGCGTAATGGAAGGTACCCCTGCGGTGAGCATCATGGAACGACCCGCAAGACTGTCAGGTCACAAGCAAAATTATGAGGGACGGAGTGGTGGTGGGGGTGGTGGTTGGGGTTGGGGGGGACGGGCTAGATAGGTATCTGCCTCACTTGGCCTTAAGCAATCACCTCCCCATCCCGCAATGCTCACCCCTCCACTACCACCACGGCCACGGCCACAGATGTGTGGTTTTATGGAGCCCCTCAGCTTCCTTGCAAGTTCAGTTTCTTTTCTGTCTTATGTGGCTTACCGCAATAAATCCTTTCCTAGTTCAAGCACTCGAAAGCCCTCAGACATCTGCGTAATGGACGGAACCCGTGCCGTGAACATCATGGAACGACCCGCAAGACTGTCAGGTCACAAGCAAAAATATGAGGGTCGGAGTGGTGGTGGGGGTGGTGGTTGGGGTTGGGGGGGACAGGCTAGATAGGTATCTGCCTCACTTGGCCTTAAGCAATCACCTCCCCATCCCGCAACGCTCACCCCTCCTCTACCACCATGGCCACGGCCACAGATGTGTGGTTTTATGGAGCCCCTCAGCTTCCTTGCAAGTTCAGTTTCTTTTCTGTCATATGTGGCTTACCGCAATAAATCCTTTCCTAGTTCAAGCACTCGAAAGCCCTCAGACATCTGCGTAATGGAAGGTACCCCTGCGGTGAGCATCATGGAACGACCCGCAAGACTGTCAGGTCACAAGCAAAAATATGAGGGACGGAGTGGTGATGGGGGTGGTGGTTGGGGTTGGGGGGGACAGGCTAGATAGGTATCTGCCTCACTTGGCCTTAAGCAATCACCTCCCCCATCCCGCAACGCTCATCCCTCCACTACCACCACGGCCACGGCCACAGATGTGTGGTTTTATGGAGCTCCTGAGCTTCCTTGCAAGTTCAGTTTCTTTTCTGTCTTATGTGGCTTACCGCAATAAATCCTTTCCTAGTTCAAGCACTCGAAAGCCCTCAGACATCTGCGTAATGGAAGGTACCGCTGCAATGAGCATCATGGAACGACCCGCAAGACTGTCAGGTCACAAGCAAAAATATGAGGGACGGAGTGGTGGTGGGGGTGGTGGTTGGGGTTGGGGGGGACAGGCTAGATAGGTATCTGCCTCACTTGGCCTTAAGCAATCACCTCCCCCATCCCGCAACGCTCACCCCTCCACTACCACCACGGCCACGGCCACAGATGTGTGGTTTTATGGAGCTCCTGAGCTTCCTTGCAAGTTCAGTTTCTTTTCTGTCTTATGTGGCTTACCGCAATAAATCCTTTCCTAGTTCAAGCACTCGAAAGCCCTCAGACATCTGCGTAATGGAAGGTACCGCTGCAGTGAGCATCATGGAACGACCCGCAAGACTGTCAGGTCACAAGCAAAAGTATGAGGGACGGAGTGGTGGTGGGGGTGGTGGTTGGGGTTGGGGGGGACAGGCTAGATAGGTATCTGCCTCACTTGGCCTTAAGCAATCACCTCCCCATCCCGCAACGCTCACCCCTCCACTACCACCACGGCCACGGCCACAGATGTGTGGTTTTATGGAGCTCCTGAGCTTCCTTGCAAGTTCAGTTTCTTTTCTGTCTTATGTGGCTTACCGCAATAAATCCTTTCCTAGTTCAAGCACTCGAAAGCCCTCAGACATCTGCGTAATGGAAGGTACCGCTGCAGTGAGCATCATGGAACGACCCGCAAGACTGTCAGGTCACAAGCAAAAGTATGAGGGACGGAGTGGTGGTGGGGGTGGTGGTTGGGGTTGGGGGGGACAGGCTAGATAGGTATCTGCCTCACTTGGCCTTAAGCAATCACCTCCCCCATCCCGCAACGCTCACCCCTCCACTACCACCACGGCCACGGCCACAGATGTGTGGTTTTATGGAGCTCCTGAGCTTCCTTGCAAGTTCAGTTTCTTTTCTGTCTTATGTGGCTTACCGCAATAAATCCTTTCCTAGTTCAAGCACTCGAAAGCCCTCAGACATCTGCGTAATGGAAGGTACCGCTGCAGTGAGCATCATGGAACGACCCGCAAGACTGTCAGGTCACAAGCAAAAATATGAGGGACGGAGTGGTGGTGGGGGTGGTGGTTGGGGTTGGGGGGGACAGGCTAGATAGGTATCTGCCTCACTTGGCCTTAAGCAATCACCTCCCCATCCCGCAACGCTCACCCCTCCTCTACCACCATGGCCACGGCCACAGCCAATTACATGCCATGGTCAGTCTGTTCAGAGATCCAGCACACTCGGAGTGAGAGAAATGGAGTATGCCGGACGGCTGTGACTTGGCGACGCCATAAACTCGAAGCGAAACATTTGCTGGAATACCAGTTGCAGCACTCCAATCCTTGACCCTCAGGTAACGTAAACCCAGTACGTAACTTAATAATCTATCCCCTTCAAGTCTCGCGATGGAAGTTTTCTCGTTGACAGTCCTTGCTCTGCATAAACATCGTCTTGCACTTCTACTGCTCCACTTTTATCTCCCTATACTGTGTGACGTAATTTTCTGTCACGTGAGCGGTTAGCATGCAGTTCAAATCTCTGTATTTTCCTACGCATTATTAGCCCAGTGAAGACTCTTTGGTATAGCATTAAGAAAGACAATTCCATTTTCAGTCCAGTTTATTATACAATCACTACCATTTATACCACGATCAAATGATTAAGCTGTTTGTCATTTTCAGATACGTACTACTATCATCGTATATTTTCTCCTTACCTGTTTTGGGTGTGTATAAATGTACATGTCATTTTAATCCCTAACCCCCACTGCAGTAAACTCGAGCCAGAATAACATTCCATATCCATAAACGCTTTAAAATAACGTTACTGCTGCATCTAAATCACGTAAATATTTGCGACGCTGTGTAAGACCCAGTAAAACAATATTGTTACCGACTGATATCTATCACAGACAACTAACAGAGATGTGTGACGAAGTTATTACTTAATCAAGAGTTGCAATATTAGTCTAAAGACGATTGAAAGCAAGAGGTAACTGGAGGTTAATCGAAATCTTTGGCAGTTCAGTATTTTTCTGGGGGTCTACAGAAACGCAGGAGTTCCATAACAGAGGAAAATTTGTTTCGTTAAAACGGAAACATCGACTCAGGAAGCTTACGTTCGCTTTCCCTGCCAAAACAGTCGACCTTTGGGAAACGAGAAAGCGCCATTTTGTAAAACGGTCTGTGAAAGCCCAAACAGACTGCGCAAAATTCACAAAGCTGCACCGTCCGTAGTTTTGTTCCGTTCATAATGCATTCCGCTCTCGAAAGCCGCAGTCAGGCGCCCGTGTTCCCCTATCTACCACTGACAGGCAAAGCTTCTAGGTGTGTTCAAATGTAAACAGGCACAGCGTTTGCCACGTGAAGCGATGAGCTCCCACGTAACCGCACACAGGAGCTCTATGGGTGATGAATGCGCTGTGGCTGCGTATTTCCACCTGGTGTTTTCATACGAGAGAGTGTTTTGAAGGTGGCTTGTGAAGTGGGAATAATGACCAAGCAGAATTGTGAATGGGAACAGCAGTCAATACTGGGCGGGACTACAGATGGGATTGTCAGTCTGGTTACACTGAAGAAAGGAAGGACCCGTGGACGACGAAATCATTATGGAAGCAGCAGAAAGTGAACTGGGAAACATACGTTGCGCACTACTACCATAAAGATATGATACGAGATATTTGGGCTCATACCGAGGCATATAGACAGTCGTTTTTCCATCGATATAATTGCGAGTGGAACAGGGGAGGAAATGAGTGGCAGTGGTACTGGGTACCCCCCGCCACGCACCATACGGTAGCTTACGGAGTATCTCTGTAGGTTTAGAGGTATAATGCGGAAGGGAATCAGCCTCTTAAGAACAACTATTTTGGAATTTACGTTAAACGATTTAGTGAAGTAACAGGAAATCTAAGTATTTATGGCTTGGGCGGATTTGAAACACCGTCTTCACGAATGGGAGTCCTGTGTTTTGACCATTGTCCCACCTCGGTCGGTGAGTTCATTGGTAATATTAATACGATGAACCGTCGACAAAGCGGCAACGGTTCACCTAGGTTGGTAACGTAATGGAAGCAGCTGACTAATGATACTGGAGGAAGTCTAAAATGGTTCAAATGGCTCTAAGCACTATGGGACTTAACATCTGAGGTCATCAGTCCCCTAGACTTAGAACTACTTAAACCTGACTAACCTGAGGACATCACACACATCCATGCCCGAGGCAGGATTCGAACCTGCGACCATAGCATCTGCATGGTTCCGGACTGAAGTGCCTTGAACCGCTCGCTCATAGCGGCTGGCTGGAGGAAGTCAAAATGAAATAAATCTGTCTAGGACATAAGTTCACGCAGGGTGGGAGAAGTATGAAAGATATCAGACGTAGTTCATCGTAAAGGAAAAGAAAATCCTTACATGTATCAAAACGTTGATAACGACTTGATGAAGAAAGTATTGAACGTGTAAGTCTCAAGAAAAACATTGTGTGGACACTAGGTTACTGTGTTATAAATCAATGCAAGTGGCTGAAGTCTGTTTGCAATAGTTGAATGTAAGTGGAAATATAAGATTGGAAATGTACAGGTACTGAAACGAATCGGTGAGAGTGGAAAACCCCTACCAGAAGAACGAACATGAGACTATCGGTTACGGAATATAATAATGCTTGTAAGTATGGAAAATGGAAAAAAAGTAGCGGATATTTTTCTAAACCCTTTAAAGAACCATATCAAAATGAGAACATGCTATTCAGATTATGCACGTGCGAATGCCTCGACGCAACGAATAATTTCTCATTAGAGAAAGAAGATCCAAAGGAGGCTGTAAGGTGCTGTAAACTGATCGTCCCTATATCCGCTTACCTGGTTTTCAGACTGATTGTGTGTTCGCTCTACAACAGTTTTCCTTTCGAACGTATTACCCGAAAATGAGATTGAGAATACTGCAGCAATCCTTTGTGGTGAAAAGCGGCTGGGCTGAGAAGCAGTGAAGTAGTTTGTGCTTCACAAGTGCATCAACATTTCCTTTTATGATGTGTGTGCTGTTTCCAACAGCGTCTGAGGTTCGCATTGCACAAGCGAGTTAGCCAAACCGGATGTCAGACGGTACACGCATTTCTTTTGTTAATTTCACTGCGATTGTATATTCGAGTAAGTAGCGATATTTATCATTTGATTTTATGGTTCAAATGGCTCTGAGCACTACGGGACTCAACTGCTGTGTTCATCAGTCTCCTAGAACTTAGAACTACTTAAACCTAACGAACCTAAGGACATCACACACGGCCATGCCCGAGGCAGGATTCGAACCTGCGACCATAGCAGTCGCGCGGTTCCGGAATGAGCGCCTAGAACCGCTAGACCACCGCGGCCGGCTTTGATTTTATGTATAGGAATTATGGAAGTACATTTCTTATCAAAAGGTACCCAGGTGCTATTTTTCTGCATTTGTGCATTCCACTATATTACGAAATTGCTTTTCTAGGTATTTCTTTTCCTATTGCGTGTCTGTTGCATTAAAAATGCTGTTTGAAATACATCTCTTGTTCATCGGACAAGTACCTGGAGAATATGACATATATTCGCAGTTGAGAATACGGACAACCACCAGGTGCACAACAGAATGACGACAGTGAAAATTTGTGACGGACTCCTACTCGAACAAGGATTTCCCGCTTATCGCTAGCGGTTGCCTCTTCCATTTTTCCTTTCTTTTGTCCTTTCTTTTGTCTTTTTTTCCAAACCCGTTGTAGTGCTATTTGTATTTGAAAAAACCATAAAATTTACAGAAGTTTAGAAAAAAAGAAATAACCACGAAGAAGAGCCGAACAAGAGACTCTCCTCTTACCCAATTATGGTGGTATGCGTTTGTTGTTTGTGACAGCATTAAACGTAATTCGCCAACAATATAAAACACAAGACAATGGAACTGAGGCCATCCTACAGGTAGTACAATATCATAACGATGATAACACGAAATCATCAGCATATTAACGCTGTCTGGTCTCACTTCAAGATCCAGTCAATGTCCATCAGAATGATCCCATACCCTGTACTAGCCAGCCGTGGAGAGTATCCAGCAATACACTCCTTAAGTAAATAGCAAAGGTATGAAGATATATGGAAATGGATTACAATTGATCGTGTCATTCCTATAAGAATATCCAAAAGTCAAGCACCTCTTTGAGACCATCACGAAGAAATGGTTCAAATGGCTCTGAGCACTATGGGACTTAACATCTGTTGTCATCAGTCCCCTAGAACTTAGAACTACTTAAACCTAACTAACCTAAGGACAACACACAACACCCAGCCATCAAGAGGCAGAGAAAATCACTGACCCCGCCGGGAATCGAACCCGGGAATCCGGGCGCACGACCACGAGCTGCGGGCTGATCACGAAGAAGGTAGTGCACAGAAAACCCTCTGATTATGTGTCTTTGATGGGGGAAAGTATGTCGTAACCGGGCGCAGTCCGGACTCGACATTCTAGGTCAGCACTCTGAGATAGAAGGCAGGCATGTTCCAAATTAAAGCCCACGCATCTGCAGAACGTCTACATTCCAAGTCATGTTCATCGTGTCTACCGCATGACACTGCATAGAGTCAGGTAGACTGACCATAGCGTGCACACTTTGAAGTGTCGAAAACGTTTCGTTAAGGAAGGTGACGTGGATCTACATCGTAAAATATCTTTGATGGATCACTCGCCACACCACAGGCCAGGCCACTTCTGGGTGACATTTTTCAACCACATTTGAAGGATTATTCATCATCAGCTGATCGTATACACCAAGCGTTGTAGGAGCCCTGTGCATTCATGTGCACATAGCTGTAAACGAGAAAGAATGTTTCGATGGGGGAGAGCGCAGGTGCGATGTGTGCGGAGACAGACAGGACGGAGTTGTCGGTTCATCGATGATATCATTGTGTTGATATAAGTGGCTGTTGCACATTCACGAAGTTTTATAACTCCAGACCTCTGCTGTGAGGGGAGGGTGAATGTATCTTATCGGATCTTGAAGATAAATCCATTACTAACAGAGTAGCCAAAGGGCGCCTGAATCCACAGGGCCATCACTGGAGTGCTCGGTAGGATCTGGGCCAAATGAGGTAGCCAGCACGCCATATGGGTATTAATGAAGGCGACTTTTGATCATATGGGAAGCTCACAAAAGATGGACGTCCATGCAGAGAGCTTGTATAGGCAGTTTTAGTTCGGCGCCGTCGTATGGCGGATATCTTTCTTAAACACGATGTCCAAACACTGAAGTGTGTCCACCGTTTGCAGTAGGTGCACTCTGCTCTCGGAGCCCTCTGCCGATTTGCGTGTGACTTCCATGCTGCTGCGTGCCACATTCCCTGTTCGGCCCATTCTACCTCGATTCGGATTTCCTCCTCACAATGGAAGAAAAATACTAGATCATCTCGAAAAGCGCGGCACTGCAATGTGTGTCCTGTCAGCGTGATCCCCGAGAGATGTTGTTTCAGTCCACATAGAGACGGCTATGTCAGTACTTCATAGAGGATCATTGAGGGAGGACAGTCCTGTCGGACTGAACGTAAGACGGGGATCTGACCTGCCGCCCTACCGTTATCATCACCCTCTACGAGGGATCATGGAGAATGCTCATGTTCAGGTACATAAAGGCAGCTGGGAAGACCATATGATCTATCACGACTGACAGTAAAGAATGGCTCACTTTATCAAATTCGAAATCAGAGTCCATGGGCGCGAGGGCATCTTGCAACCTACAGGCCGATGCAAGGACGATGACATCTCAATAGTCGCTAGGGGCTGTCTGAATGTTACTGTTCCCACGCAGAGATGTTTGTCCGTATGAGATAGCTTGGTGTAACACTAGCTAAAGACGCATTGCCAAAAATTCTATTGAAGATCTTGAAATCGCAGTTGATGAGGATGATTGGTCAGTAATGTTCAATCTGTGTGCGTCCAGCTGGTTTGGTCACCAAAATAAGACCTTCACCGAAAGCCAGTTGAATGGGGACTGCTAATGACAGCAATTCTTGTTATATCTCCTTCCAATGTGGGGCCGTCAGACACTTAAAGGTCGACTAGATTTCCAATGGAAAACCGTCTGACCCAGGCGATTTATACTTCCTCGCGAAGGGCGTCTGCAACATCAGCTTGCCTGATGTCCTCCAAAGTAGATGCCAGTGCTGCATCATCAAGTCTGCCAGTGACGGTCCTGGGGAGTGCTGCCAATGCAGCACCATCATGTTGCACGTCCTGATATAATTGGCGATAGTGATCGACGAATGCACAAGCATTGTCTGCCTGGGTTATCTCCCTGCTGCCATTCGGGAGATTGAGAACGTGTGCCAATTACTGACGTCTTTGTCGTCATTCAGAGATAATGTGGTGCATGGATGGAGGTTCTTCGCTCACCATGTCCTGGCATTTCATTCGCACCACATCACCTTCAAACCTATGACAGGTAATGGTAAGAATCTTCGATTTGGAGCTATGGATCTCTGTCCGGCCATCGGGAGATGGTGGGATTCCCGTAATTTCTCGGAGAAGTGCGTAATAGAAGTCTGTCCTCTGTAGGTGGCAGTGTGATCTTTCTCTACCGTAACTAGCCAGCGCACGTCGTAAAGCCGGTCTGACACTTTCTAGCCGCAGCTAAAGTAATAAAGAATATCACAGCAATTGAGGTTCACATGAGGGCCCTGTGCTCGCTATGAGTTGCCTATATTCCTGATCTTGTAGGGGCACCACATTCAGTTCCCATGTCCCACCGACTTCTCCACACCGTCTGCCTTTTGGAGGTTGACGTTGCCGATGTATGCACTGTGGTCTGAGAAAGTCATAGGCCAGCGTTCTGCGGCTAGAACTGCCATCTTGCGATGGTCAGAGGAGGCATAGATGAGATCGAGTATGATGGCTGAAGACATACAAGCAAATAAATCCAGGTCGATCACAATGTAATACCTCCGAAGTATCAGCAAGATGCAGGTGGTGTGCCTTAACGTGCAGGTTGGAGGACAGAGTGTGGTTTTCTTGTTAGACTTTCTGAGACAGCACACTATTAATGGCTTCGCCGATAATAATGTGGTTCAGCAGTCTAAGAAGAAAGGTGAAAGTTCTGCTACATAAAATCGCGACCGGTATCGCCTTTTAGCTGTAATAGAAGGGGCGTAGACATTAACAAGTGGAGCTAACTGCATATCGAACGCCAGCCACCCTGCCGATGGCAAATACACCGCATTGGTTCCCTCCATTCCTTCTCGCACAAGGGCAGCCGTTCCACTGCTTCACGTAGCATCAGAAGTGACATAAGCAGCAAACCCTTAGAAGTCTAGGAATGTCTTTAGTCAAAGTTTCTGTAATAGAGCAACATCCACATCTGCCGCCCTCAGATGTCGCGCAGCAGTTAAAGTTTGATAAATGTGCCGATCTTGTTGAGACTGATGGAGGCTATCTTGTAAGTTTCCATCTGGCCTGCAGGCAGTGAAACGTTCCTACCACCAGGAAGAGGAGGTGTAACACCAGCATATCAACCATGCTCATCACATACTAACATTCCTGTACCGCTGAGCAACAGTCGCTTGTGGAGTTTCGGCCAAACATTAGGGGACAATACCATCCACCCATACCATTTGGTGAATGGCTGGGTCTTCAGAGTTCTCGCATTCTGTGAAACTGAGCAGAGAGGTCGAACAACGTACCACGAGTGCTCTTCCTGTGGTGAACTGTAGGAAGACGTGAGCAGAGGTGAGGTATTAGATGCTGCCAAGGTGGGATCTGATAACCGATCCCCTGGGCCCGATGGTATCCCCTTCGAATTTTACAGAAATTTTAAATCTTTGTTGGATTTCATATGGACAACCACCGCAAAAGAACTGATGTTACCGATGACAATGGACCCTAACCCTTATTCCGATGACATCATTATCCCCGTTCACAAACCACACGGCGGTAAAGGGTTGATGATTATCGACTAATCACTTTGCTCAACAACGACATGAAAATATTTACACAGCTGGCGGCATCGCAAGTCAACAAGGTTTCACATTATGTCACATCCTGCAGCCGGACTTCCTATGAGGCGACAACATTATCTGTACCGCCCTTTGCCATTACAGAAACATGATAGCATTTGCTTGAAACCAACGTTTCTCTGGTGGCTTGGCCTCGCTGGACGTTAGCCAGACCTTCGACCATGTTGACCATTCAAATTTGCGAGCTGTTCTTCAGTACAAGGGTTTCCACAGCGAAATTGTCACGATATTTTTGCGCCTTTTGAGTGGCGTGACCTCCAAAATCACTTACAATGGTCGCCTCACGTTCTTCTGGCCATAGCACGTTCTGTCCGGAAAGCTGTTCTCTTTCCACTATTTTATATTCTTTCGCTTTGAAACCCATGCTCCAGGAACTGCCCCACCGTTTGGAGGGTAAACGCTGCATGGGCACCATTTCTGTTGCATGTTCTATGTACACGACCTAATACTTTCTCTGGGCAGTAATGAGGAAGTTCAAGGAACTCTGACATGGGCGGCAAGTTACGGTGAAGCTTCGGGAAGCTTCCTCGACGTTTCCCAATCCAAGGTCATGCTCACTGGTGATTGCCTACTGGAGAGAAGCTTTGCCCCCCTTTGCGTTGCCGCTATCGTCCGATGTCTTAGCATTGAATTCACAGCCGATCTCCGTTGCTCAGCGCCTATTATCGGTGCCCGTTTTCTACAGAGCACAAGAGCAAGTTTTGCAGCTCTCTGGCCATGAATCCTCGACATTATCCAGCGCACACAATATGTGAACATCTGACCAATATGAGAACATCTGTCCAGTATACCACACATGGCTCAGCTACTACCGGTCCCAACTCTACTGGCCCGACGTATGTTGATGGCATCTGGCTCTTTCGTCAGCTCATGGACTGTGGGGGGGGACTAATACTTTAGCTCCCAACTCAAACTCCGACATCGTTGCCTGCATAGCCTCGCTGGACTACTATTGAAAGACTTTGCGTCGGCCTCTTAGTCCGTCCCAGTTTTGGTATCACCCATTCCATCCCTCCTTTTACCATATCCAGCGATTTTTCCTGGACTTGACTCATGCCTACCGGTCTTTTCCACCTACACGTTTGTATCACCCGAGAACACTGTACTAAGTGTCAAAACAGTGCCAACCCCCCCCCCCCCCTCCCTACCCAATGGAAATCAAGCATCCGTTGTACGCGTGATGGCACACATAGAAAGTGATCCACACACGCTTTCTCGAATCCCACCCAGTCAGTGTGATATATCATAGTGCTTGGGAAACAAATTAACCGACATGGACTGCATCGCATCCATCTAGTCGACTCGCCCCTCTGCACTCACTGTGGAGTGGACGACAAAGACAACCACGTGTTCTACTGTGGTCCAGTGTCCGACGTCTGGACACTTACGTGGCGTGTTTTAGCGTTTATTACAAGCCAAACACAGGCTCACATCGACATCCACTCATTTTTGGTGGTGAGGTGAAAAGTATCCTGTGGGAAGACTTTGTGAAATGGACCTATGTCCACACAATACATTATCCTTGTAATTCTGATCGTTCTAGGTCATTGGAAGTATCTCAACGATCGACACTGTGTCCTAAAATGCAACGCACGCTGTCAAAAATAATTCTCCAATTTCTTATGAAGCATCTTTAACAATCAGCCACGCAGCTGGAATGTCCAAGCCAGGAGAAGCTGAACACTGCTTTGAACTTAGCTGAACCGAACAGAACCGGTAACGGAATTTACGCCAACTGAACGAGAAGACACGTTTGGACCTGCTGACCGACGCAGGACCCGCTACTCAATTCGCTCAAACGAAAAACTTAAGTGTCTGTTATTTTCGTGGTTCACCTGCGGTTTCTTTCCCTTTACCCTTTCTCGCCCCCTCACAGCTCTAGGTTAGTCGTACTGCGAGTAGAGAAGAATAGGGGCGAAAGCGTGAAGTGCTTTTCCGTTTTTTTACATGGGTAAAAAGTGGCGTTGGAAATTTTTCTTCCTTTCTTCACTCCATTTTCTACTCCCCAGGGAAAGATGAGAAAACAGTAATTCATGTTATAGTAAAAACAGAAAAGATAGCCGCACACCTGAACTTGCCATTTTCGGATTCGGGAAGGGTCGGCGGCAGTGCGTCGAATCCGCTTGGCAGGATATTTAAAAAAATCATAAAGCGACCGCTAGCGATAAGCGGGAAATTCGAGTTCAGGTCCCGATTCGGCATAAATTTTGACTGCAGTCGTTGCATTATACAGCTGATGGCTATCCACATTTGCAACTGCGATTACATTTTATGTTCTTCGCAACGGCCGTAGTCGCCGCTGTATCTGTTCCTTCGGACTTGCATGCATGTGCAGAGGAACACTGCATCGTACTTCTGAGAAACACAGGAGCTGCAATGTAGTATCGTACAACATCGAATTGTTACAACGACAAATCACTTATTTTCCAAGAATTTGCTGTAGGAAGAAGAATCTGTTTTCGGCGGGAGCCGAATGGGAATACAATTTATACATCGTGTCATACGTAGTAATTGTCAACATACAACGTTCAGCTGCTGCTACCATTTATCTTAGAAGCCAAATAATATTATGTTATCATCAGCTTGCTACAGGGAGAAGAAAATTAGGCAGATATAGAGAGCACAATGAAATATGATTGTTAGAATGTCTCTGAGAAACTACGTTAAAGAAGTATATATTAATGGGCCGAGTATTTCAGAATTTCTTCATCAATTCCGTGAAAACTTAGAAATGAGAATGTGTGTCCCAAACAAATTCAAATTCCGTGCAAGTCCGGATACTTTCCAGATGGGGTTTCATTCAGTCTTTCAATTTCTACCTCCTTTTCCGTGAACCCCCTAACCCATGTATTTCAAGTGCGAGAACAGTTACTTTGCACACCACACGACTGATATTTTTTCCATCCTTGCTTATTACGTTTTCTGTTGTCTTTTCTTTTGAATCCTCTGTAATGAACTAATCTTTAGTGAGCCGTTAAGAATTTTTCGTTCTACACCGACGCTATTCTGAGAGCCTGTATTGAAAAAAAAAACATCTATGAAAAGGACGACGCAAAGACTAAGTAATTTCTTTTTCTTTTGCCTTTATCCACCATCTACTTGCGGTTGGCATGGTTGCCGGATTTGGCATTGTAAATGTGACTGGGTAGCCGAATGCCCTTTCTGTAGCCATCCCTTTACCCCCCCCCCCCCCCCCCCCCCGAGCCGGAATTTTTGTACCCCAATTGTCTAAGTGTAGTGATATCTATATAGAACTGTATTTCATATTTTATTATTTTATACGTCTTTCTTGAAGATTTATGAGACAATTTGTTGTTACAGTCTAATCAGGTTCGTTATTTCTAAGCATTTAGTACAGTCAATGCCATACCATTTCCGAAATTAGTGACTTTTTTTTAAAATTATCGATATAATTATTCTTTTACCTTCCATAGTCGTCTAAACCTTTTGTAAATGTTGACTATTCGTGTAACTGACATGGGAGAAGGATACCTGCCTGGTATTCACCTATCTGCATGTGGAAAACCAGGTAAAAGCACATAGAGGCACATATAGTGTGGAAAGAATGAATGTTTTACCGTGCAAAGTTTTATGTTTGATACTGGACAATTATGCATGTTAATAGTTCGGACTGATTCACTGCGTTATGACCAGTGTTGGGAAGTACCATATTAATTGTACTTTCTCTAATTAGTGAGTAACCCAGAAAGGGTAAGCTACATAAATGTTAGCGATTATAGTTTAGATTAACAAAAACAATGAAGAATATATAGTGAAGAACAGGTGCCTGAAGGGGCTGTTGAATTTTTCACTGGCAATGACTGATCTCGCCACACAGCTATCCGGTGATCTGGACTCTAAATGGTGCATAAGAGATGAATTATTTTGAATTTCATATTTTTTTGAAGTGGCTGATATCATTCCTCTTCATTTGATCTTATCTACAACTAGTTTCAAAAAAAATTATGGGGAAGGGGAGGGGGGAGGAATTTGGCAGAGGCAGGAGGAGGACAAGTTCCGTGGAGCAACATAAGATAATTTTCTGTCCGTAGACATAGATGTACAAATGCACGGTGGAAAATAAAACAAATATGGAATTGTATTTCATATTTTACTATTTTATACGTCTTTTAAATGGCTCTACGCACTATGGAACTTAACATCTGTGGTCGTCAATCCCCTAGACTTAGAACTACTTAAACCTAACTAACCTAAGGACACCACACACATATATGCCCGAGGCAGGATTCGAAGGTGAGACCGTAGGAGCAGCGCAGTCCCGGACTGAAGCGCGTAGAACCGCTCGGCCACAGTGGCCGGCTTATACGTCTTTCTTGAGGGTATATCAGGCAGCAACTTCTTACAGTCCGATAAGGTTTGTCCTCTGTAAGCGCTTAATACAATCAACACCACACATTTTCTGTGATATCAAGGAAATTTTTTAAAACTCTCGATATTATTATCTTTTTCCTCCCATTATCGTAGTATTCAATGACGAATTTATAAAGCTTTATCTCAACTTACTTTAAGTTACGAATTAATGACTCGGTTTCGTATATTGCTGGCATACTTAATTTTTTAAAATTTTAAGAAACCATATAACCTTTAAAGTGCGTCTGAGGTTGCCTTGTGTAAGAAAACAGCAAGAGGAAAAATACGTCACAGCAATTGCAAGTTGGCCGCAAAGTTCACGATGTTTATACTGGCTGAAAAGAACGCAATTTCGTGGGAATTTCCCCCCAGAGCGAACTCGATAACTGAGGTATTTTGGTTATTTTAATAATTATGGTAACTTCTTAAACAATGTCGGACGCTCCCATGGACGGTCTCGCCTCGGCGTGGTCTAAGAATGCGCAACCAAGTAACGTAGTTCCACGCAAACATTGACAGAATATGAGAATGTAAGTATCGCGGTGGTAACGTTGAATAAAATGTTCTCGTGCTTCCAGCCGTGTCAAGTGGTTAAAATGCCACCAGATGCGACCACGTACTCACTGGACACTGTAAAGTGGAATGACTGTTTAAGGTCTGCTGGTAAACCCTTACGAATATTTAATCTAGCTACCGTCACTGACATCACGGCGTCAACATATGTGGGACCCGATTAATATGGGATCGATGTCACAACTGAACCTGGCAATAGCTGAATACCATGCCGCGCTGCTGTGTGTGAGCATTACCTGGAACAGAAGGGCACGGTACCAGAAGCCGATAACCTGCCACATGAGCTGACGCACCTACGGAAGATATTCAGGGACGATCGTTACAATGATCACTACATAAAGGAAGCGATCTCAAGCAAGAATCACACCGACAGCAACAGGGAACAAAACCTGTTATTTTTTCCGTTATAAGACTCAAGATAAGGCATAAAATAAAATTCAGGCCACCTTAAAAAATTCGTCTATTACTGAGATCAGTTAAATATGTGGCAGGTCTCAAATCACCTGGAGTCAACAAAATACGTAACGAGTGTGGCCAATCGTATATCTGACAAACAGTAGACACTGTACAGTACACGAAGGGGGTGAGTGGTTTTATAGTCACCGCTATCCAGAATAATTGACCGTAACTGAACATGGTCTAGAGAACGGTCACTAGATCAAATTTGGTGAAACCTGTGTCGGGCTCGCAATAAAGGCTTCTGTCAGTCTGTAATTAAAGAAGCCATAAACATAAAAATCAACTACTCGGCTGGTAGCCGGAATATCCCTAACCTGATATTTTTCATGGAGTAGTGAGCATTCTGAAGTCAAGATCGGAATGTTTGTCGCCAGGACACCCGCGGCCATGGTGCAAAGTAGGAAAGTAGGGACTACTCGCAAGCGCACTGCAGACTCCAAATTTTACTATATTGCTTTCGTTTTAAAAGTACCATATCCGCATCTAGCAGGTATCTTTATAATCTATATTCCATATCTGGAACGAAATTAACACAAAATATTAATGAGGCACACGCTAAACATTTCTCTTCTTCGCGACTAGTGTTACATCCTACATATCGATATATTTCAAGTTTTTAAAAAAAGAAAGGAGAAGCCCCACTGTATTTTTTGACCTGTACTGAACTTTATATAATTGATGAAACTCTGTTTTAATCGTCAGTACTGCGGTGGTATTGCTTAACGGCCTTGTACCGCGCCGAGGGTTGCCTTTACCATCGGCTGGGATGGGTGTCTGTATGCAGCGACCGTTTATAAAGGCACATTTGCATGCCGTGCGTGAGTTTCCTCGGAAACACGAAATCTTAGTTAAATAATTAATCTCTGAAAAATAAAGAAAGCCTATGGCACAGAACTGCAGCGCTATGCCGCTGATAAAACAAAATACAATTACGACACTCTTATGTTTCTTTAACAAGTAGGGGGTCGAGCAGAAGAACTGGTGCGGGGAAGCACGTAGTTTTTATTTAACTGGCACACCGCCATATTTGATGTTATATAAGAACACTGCGAGTTGCAATCTTACTAGGCACTCGATTCTGTAAAGAATTTATATTTATGAAAGTAAGTTGAATTATGTAACTTTAGGCTTATTCGCTGAATATATCTGATTTAATTAAATGTGTAAACTTTTTTATGTTTAGTAGACAGTCACCTCTGTACGACGTATTGCCATGGATGGCAAATTATTCTAATATTGAGATTTAGATTTTGAGTCCGCACCTACCGCAGCAGTCTTTGGAAACGATTTAAATACGAAGTCCGATTATTTGAGTCTTATTTCACAGTCAAATACTAGTAACATTGCATTTACGAAAAAGCCATTGTCAAGCGTCTGATGCCAGATAATTAAACTTCCACGTTCCAGATAATAAAATATTAATTACAACCAATCACTATGATACATAAGCAATAATTAATATTATATTTTATTTATTTATTTTATATGTTTTAAGTGCCCAACAACCCAACAAAGGTGTGCACGGAGGATGGTGCAACACTGCTGGGGGGGGGGGGGGGAGGGGGGGGCAGGGGGGAAATTGTCAAAAGGAAATTCTACGCCGAATTATTTACGTGGGTGTCAATGTCGAACAGCCACGTCACATGCACATCCCACAGGAGGGTGCGAAAAAAGAGGCACGGAGACACGTAAGTACCCTCTCTTGCTTCGGATCATGTTCAGATTTCGTCAAGTGGACCGAAGAATCTCTGATAATTCCGCACTGGTGCGAGAGAGAATTGCGGTCAAGCTACTCTCAAAAGGGGTGAATACACGTTCATAAGGGCTGCAGCCTTAGATGCCTTCAGGGACAGGCTTGATCGTCCAAGGAATGTCAGCAGTATCAACGCCGTGTCTGAAACGTTTCATTTGGCCACATAAGCGAAAACTGCAAGATTTCCACGTGGGCGTTGCAGTTCTGACATCCGTCTCTGTTGTGTCACAATAAGGGGTGAGGTATTGGTAAGGCGATTCGTGATGAGCTTTCCATGGTGTGACGCGTCAAGGATGACGTTGTGTCGAAATTTAGTGAAATTTTGTGGCGATGTGATATGATTAATCGTACTTACACGTCACATGAACTTCCAAGCTGTGGCCTCTCTTTTCTTTTTTTTCTTTTTTTTCTCCTTTTTCTTTTAACAAGTGTCACCGCACTGCTTTTCGAAGTGACGCCGAGCTCGAGGGTGACGTCACAGAGCGCTACATTTTCGCAACATTACAGAAGTCTGTAGGCACCTTCGAGACAAGTTTCATCGCTATGGCAGAAAACTACGAGCTAAGAAGAAAGTTTTAATTTTTTTGCGCAGTGTATTTCTAATCTTTCTTCATCGTAGGGAAACTGAGATACTAATCGCATATAATGACACAGCACGTTGTAGGAACTACATCACTGCTACAAAATAAGCACGAAAGATTGGAAACTGAACAGTACAAGGAAACGACTCTTACCCGTAGCCGGCCGAGGTGGCCAAGCGGTTCTGGCGCTACAGTTTGGTACCGTAAGACCGGTATGATCACTGGTTCGAATCCTGCCTCGGGCATGGATGTGTGTGATGTCCTTAGGTTAGTTAGGTTTAAAAGTAGTTCTAGGGGGCTGATGACCTTAGAGATTAAGTCCCAAAGTGCTCAGAGCCATTTTTTTCTTACCTGCACGTGGTCGTAGCTCGTAATATGTATACGAGGTGCATTCAAGTTCTAAGGCCTCCGATTTTTTTTCTCCGGACTGGAAAGACATAGAAACATGCGCATTGTTTTAAAATGAGGCCGCGTTCATTGTCAATACGTCCCAGAGATGGCAGTACCATACGGCGGATGGAATTTTACCGCCAGCGGCGACAATGAGAACTGTTTTAAATACTTAAAATGGCGACGTTTCCCTTACTTGAACAGGGTGCAATCATTCGTTTTCTGAATCTGCATGGTGTGAAACCAATTGAAATTCATCGACAGTTGAAGGAGACATGTGATGATGGAGTTATGGATGTGTCGAAAGTGCGTTCGTGGGTGCGACAGTTTAATGAAGGCAGAACATTGTGTGACAACAAACCGAAACAACCTCAGGCTCGTACAAGCCGGTCTGACGACATGATCGAGAAAATGGAGAGAATTGTTTTGGGGGATCGCCGAATGACTGTTGAACAGATCGCCTCCAGAGTTGGCATTTCTTTGGGTTCTGTGCACAGAATCCTGCATGACGACATGAAAATGCGAAAAGTGTCATCCAGGTGGATGCCACGAATGCTGACGGACGACCACATGGCTACCCGTGTGGCATGTTCCCAAGCAACGTCGACGCGCAACGACAGCATGAATGGGACATTCTTTTCGTCGGTTGTGACAATGGATGAGACTTGGACGCAATTTTTCTATCCAGAAGCAAAGCAGCAGTAGGCTCAATGGAAGCATACAGATTCACCGCCACCAAAAAAATTTCGGGTAACCGCCAGTGCTGAAAAAACGATGGTGTCCATGTTCTGGGACAGCTAGGGCGTAATCCTTATCCATTGCGTTCCAAAGGGCACTACGATAACACGTGCATCCTACGAAAATGTTTTGAAGAACAAATTCCTCCCTGCACAGCAACAAAAACGGCCGGAAAGACAACGCACCCGCACATCGAGCTAACGTTACGCAACAGTTACTTCGTGATAACAACTTTGAAGTGATTCCTCATGCTCCCTACTCACCTGACCTGGCTCCTAGTGACATTTGGCTTTTTCCAACAATGAAGGACACTCTCCGTCGCCGCACATTCACCAGCCGTGCTGCTATTGCCTCAGCGACTTTCCAGTTGTCAAAACAGACCCCTAAAGAAGCCTTCACCGCTGCTATGGAACCATGGCGTCAGCGTTGTGAAAAATGTGTACGTCTGCAGGGCGATTACGTCGAGAAGTAACGCCAGTTTCATCGATTTCGGGTGAGTAGGAGGCCTTAGAACTTGAATGCATCTCGTACATTGAACGAACTGACAGTGCACTTACACATCACTCAATTTTCCCGGCACTTATAAATAAATCGGCGTACCCTCGTTTGAAAAGGCCTCGGTAGGTCGGACGGTACCGACCGTCCGCTGTCAGATCCTTACCCGGCAGGCGTCACTTGATGCGGATGCGGAGCACGTGGCCTGCACAGCGCTCTCCCGGCTGCACTAAGTTTTATGATCGGAGCCGCTAATTCTCCATCAAGTGGTTCCTCCATTGGCCTCTCAATGGCTGAATGGATCTGGCTTGCCAACATCGCTCAACAGTCCTGGACGGTGACCCATCTAAGTTCTAGGCAAGGCCGACAGCGCTTAACTTAGGTTATCTGACGGGAATCGGTCCTATTACTGCGACAATGCCATTGGCAAATAAATGTGCCCACAGCCACATAAATCAGTATTATTATTTTATTTCCTCACTGCACCGTACCTCGACACATAAAGCATGTGTTATTAAACATTCCACTAACAAAAATGTGACCGAATGTCAGAAGCTTGAACATCCAACTTTTCAAGTGCGGTCCTCTGAGAGATGTGCAGAAAGAGTGTCATGGAGGTTCTGTAAGGTTCCGATAGGGATGCAGTGTCATGCCGACTCTAGGATGAGGCTCCATGTCATGAACAGCCAGATCGCAGTGGACCCACAGACCCTGTGCTGGGCTTTAACCTGGGGAGTTTGATGGCGATGTCATGTAAACTCATGCAGGAGACCTTAGAGCGACGCATGTACAGTGCGAGCTGTGTGACAAGCTGCAGTCTCCTCTTGGGAGAAGCTACCGTGCCGATGAGAAAGAAAACTGCTTGTAAGAGTGGACATGCTCCCCCAAGGATAGATGCGTATTTCTGTTGATCCATTGTTCCCCCCAGAATGACGAAATTACCGAGGGAATGACACGAAGACATTCCCCAGACCATAAAGCTCCACGCCAATGACCATCGCCTCTTGGACGTCAGATATATCGCTCGGTTTCCACATTACAACTATGGCTGCACTGTTTACCGCATGCCCTAAGACACTTTATATACACTACTTAATTTGTAGGGCAATCACAGCCGAAATATTGCATGATTTGAATCAACAAGACTTCTGCGACTGCTAGAAATTTTTTTTGAAAAACACGACTGGTTTCAAAAATTAAATTTGCTTCTTCAGTTGCTTCAAGTCAAAAGATTAAGGCTCTATTTCAACCTATAAAGCCGTACCAATCATTTATAACCAGGCTTTTAAAACTTCTGACACACGAACGTGCGAGTGTCTGTGGTGTATTGGGAGCTGAGGCCATCCCCAACCTCCAATATAAACAGCCTGGGGAGGAAGCGTTGCTGTTGCCAGCGCCAACTAACTAGTCGTGTTCTCCAACAAAGCATTCTAATAGTAGAAGCGCTCTTGTTTATTCAAACCACGCTCAATACACACTCTACTGTTGGTCCTGCCATCTTCCGTCTATGAGTGGTGATTTTTTTGAGTCATCAATCTTCTGACTAGTTTTATACGGGCCACCAGGAATTTCTCTCCTGTGCCAACCACTTCATCTGACAGTAGCACTTGCAACCTACTCCCTCAATTATTATCTGCTGGATGAATTCCAATCTCTGTCCTCCTCTATAGTTATGGCACTCTATAGCTCACTGCAGTGCCATGGAAATCAGTCCCTGATGTTTTAACAGATGTCTTATCATCCTGTCCCTTCTCCTAGTCAGTGGTTTCCCCACATTCCTTTCCTCTCCGACTCCGCGCAGAACCACCTCATTCCTTACCTTATCATTCCACCTAATTGTCAACATTCGTCTGTAGTTCCACGTCTCAAATGCTTCTTCTCCTCCATTCCAATTTTCCCACAGTTCACGTTTCACTACCATACATAAAAAAATGGTTCAAATGGCTCTGAGCACTATGGGACTTAACATCTATGGTCATCAGTCCCCTAGAACTTAGAATTACTTAAACCTAACTAACCTAAGGACAACACACAACACCCAGCCATCACGAGGCAGAGAAAATCCCTGACCCCGCCGGGAATCGAACCCGGGAACCTACCATACATCGCTCTGCTCCGAATGAATATTCTCAGAAATTTCTTCCACAAATTAACGCCTATGTTTGATACTAGTAGACTTGTCTTGGCCACGAACGCCCCTTTTGCCAGTGCTAGTCTGCTATTGATATCCTCGTTGCTCCACTCGTCATTAATTATGTTGCTGCCTAGTTAGCAGAATTCCTTAACTTCATCTACTTTGTAACCCTCAATCCTCATGTTAAGTCTCTCGCTCTTCTCATTTCTACTACTTCCCATTACATTCGTCTTTCTTCGATTTACTCTCAACCCATATTCTGTACTCATCAGACCGTCCATTCCATTCAGCAGATCCAATTTTTCTGCACTTTCAGCCAGGATAGCAATGTCAGCGAAAAGCATCATTGATACCCTTTCACCTTGAATTTTAATTCCGCTCCTGAACCTTTCTTTTATTTCCAGCATTGCTTCTTTGATGTACAGACTGAACAGTAGGGCGAAAGATTACATGCCTGTCTTGCACCCTCTTTTATGTGAGCATTCTGTTCTTGGTTGTCCGCCCTTATTATTCTCTTAATTCTTGTGCTTATGCTAACCGTCTCTCCCTATTGTTTACCCATATTTTTCTCAGATTGTCGAACGTCTTGTACCATTTTACATTGTCGAACGCTTTTTAGGGCAACAAATCCCATAAACTTTTTTTAGTCTTGCTTCCATTATTAACCGCAATTTCAGAATTGCATCGCTGGTGCCTCTACGTTTCCTAAAGCCAAACTGATCCCACAACACGTCCTCAATTTTCTTTTACATTCTTTCGTATATTACTCTTGTCAGTAACTTGGAACGGCCAGTTGTTAAGCTGATTGTGCGACAATTCTCACTTGGCAGCTCTTGCAGTCTTCGTAAATGTGTTAATGATATTTTCCCGAAAGTGAAACGGTATATTACCAGACTCATACATTCTAGACACCAACGTAAATTGTCATTTTGTGGCCACTTCCCCTAACGATTTTAGAAATTCCGATGGAATGTTATTGATCCCTTCTGCCTTATTTTATCTTACGTCCTCCAAAGGTCTCTTCAATTCTCATTCTAATACTGTGTCCACCATCTCTTCTACATCGTCTCCTATTTCCTCTTCTGTCACATCAGACAAATCTCCCTCACACAGGCCTTCAATGTACTCTTTCACATATCCGCTCTCTCCTTCGCATTTAACAACGGAATTGTGGTTGCACTCTTAATGTTTCCACCCTTGCTTTTAATTTCACCGAAGGTTGTTTTGACTTTCCTATATGCTGAGGCAGTCCTTTCTACTTTCATTTATTTTTCGTTTTCTTCACTTTTTCATGCAGCCATTTTGTCTTAGGTTCCCTGCTCTTTCTATTTATTTCATTCCTCAGCGACCTATATTTCTGTATACCTGAATTTCCCTGAACATTTTTGTACTTCCTCCTTTCATCGATCAGTTGAAGTATTTCTTCTGTTACCCATGGCTTCCTCGCAGTTACCTTTTTTGTAGTTACGTTTTCCTTCCCGACCTCTGTTTTCGCCCTTTTTAGAGATGTCCATTCCTCTTTAACTGTACTGCCTACTGAGCTTTTCCTTACTGCTGTATTTATATCCTTAGAGAACTTCAAGTGTATCTCCTCATTCCTTAGTAATTTGTATGTCACTTTTTTGCATATTGATTCTTTCTGACTAATGTCTTAAACTTCAGCCTACTCTTCATCACTACTATGTTGTGATCTGAGTCTATATCTTCTCCTTGTGTACGACTTACAATCCAGTATCTGATTTCGCAACCTCTGTGTGACCATGGTGTAATCTAACTGATATCGTCCCGTATCACCCTGCCTGTTCCAAATATACCTCGTCCTCTTGTGATTCCTGAACAGAGTATTTGCTATTAATAGCTGAAGTTTATTACAGAACTCAATCAGTCTTTTTCCTCTCTCATTCCTTATCCCAAGCCCATATTCTTCTGTAACATTTCCTTCTACTACTGCATTCCAATCCCCCATGACTATTAGATTTTCATTTTACTTTACATAGTGTATTAACCTTTCAATATCCTCATACACATTCTCTATCTCTTCATCTTCTGCTTGTGACGTCGACATCTGTACCTGAACTATCGTCATCGGTGTTGGCTTGCTGTCGATTCTGGTAAGAATACCCTATCACTTAACTGTTAACAGTAACACACTCTCTGTCCTGGCTTCCTATTTATAACGAATCCTACTCCATTTATAAGATTTTCTGCAGCTGTTGATATAGCCCTACACTCATCTGAGCACACATCCTCATCTTCTTTTGATTTCACTTCACGGAACCCTACTATATCTCCACTGTGCCTATGCATTTCAATTTTCAGATTTTGTAACTTTCCTACCACATTCAAGCTTCTGACATTCCACGCCCCAACAAGTAGAACGTTATCCTTTCGTTGATGATTAAAACTTTTTCTCATGGTCACCTCCTCCTTGTCAGTCCCCTCCTGGAGATCCGAATGAGGGACTATTTCAGAATCTTTTGCCAATTAGAGATCCTCATGACACTTTTTCAATTACAGGCCACGTATCATATGGGTGCAAGTTATGTGTGTTTCATGCTGCGGATTCCATCACCTTCTGCATCCTTATGCTTTCGATCATTGCTGATTCCTCCGGCTTTAGGGGCAACTTCCCACCCCAAGGACAAGACAGTGCCATGAACCTCTGATAGTTCCTCTCCCCTCTTAGACAAGGCCTTTGATGGAATGAGAGTGACTTCTTATGACGATAGCCTTCGGCTGCCAACGAAGACTGGTAATCAAATTTTAAGATGTGGTGGGTTTCGAACCCTGGGCCGAGGAAGTTTTAATTATGAATCAAACACGTTACCCCTAGACCACTGGTTAGTGCACGGTAATGTCGAGAATAGGTGGTAGCTACATTAATGTGACTATACCTTGTACACTGATCGGCATAATACTGCAGCCACCGACCTATTATCGATGTAAAGCCAACTAGGCGATAGCAGTGTCACCTGTCGAGAGATGACTGGTAGTCAGACACATGCACAGTGCTTGTAGTATCACTTTAGACTTTTGTTTTGGGCCACCTTCTTTTATTCAAATTTGTAAAAGTTTGTGATAACGGGGGAGGGAGAGTACCAATTGTACAAATGGGGTAACAGGAGCAAGCTTTCATCAAATAAACAATGTGAATTGACTGTGTTGACTGTAATTTAGTGATCGATGAGTCTATAGAGACTTTGGTGATGGA
Organism: Schistocerca gregaria; assembly: GCF_023897955.1. NCBI lineage: Eukaryota > Metazoa > Arthropoda > Insecta > Orthoptera > Acrididae > Schistocerca > Schistocerca gregaria. The sequence continues at coordinate 255,564,599 of NC_064925.1, forward strand.
ATGGAACGTTTGGCAACCTGAATTCCCGCTGAAATATACGTTACCTAAAAGTTTGTGAGGATGCTGTGGCGTCTGCTCATGAAAATGCTAATAAGCAACTGCTTAATGAAATGAATTGCAATTAATCTGCCTCTTCAAGGAATGTGCATGTAACTTTAGATCGTAGTCTGAGCTGAGCTAAGCGCATCCAGATGCACTGAGCTTATTTCTTGATGTAATTTATCTTTGAACTTAATCTGAAATTAATGATTGAAATGTGACATGGAACAGACATTTTGAGCTTCGTCTATAATTATTAGTATTGGACATTCTTTGTGCTCTGTCTGTTCTGTATTTCGTAGACGTCTAGTGTGCCAAATTTATCTCGCAAGCAAAATGAAAATAATTACCTCAGTGCGTTTCTTCTAAAAGGATGAGGTTGTGACCGTGAATAAGATAGCACGACTATTACTGAAGATTATGCAGATTGTCTGTAAAATCGTTAACAACAATTTCAAATAGATATTGTGGTGAAAATAATGAAAGCAGAACATGGTACAGTCGAAATGCTAAAGTACACATAGCCTTTAGCTAAAGGCATACAATGCGCGACCACATGGAACTGAAGGCACAACCCTCACAACGCGCAGGTTCGTTATAATTACTGAATCAATTGAGAAAACACACAGGGTGAGATACAAGACGCTTTAAAGAAAGAGCACTTGAAACTAGGATGTTCACACAAGCCTGAACACGAGATAATTACCAAATAACAGTAAAACTCCTCAAAATTCAAATCCTGGATCCGCATTATATGGCCAAAATGGGGCTTTCATCTTGACTGACAAAACAGATACATAGATAGATGTCGTGTGACTAGTGCCTCCCGTCTGGTAGACCGTTCGCCTGGTGCAAGTCTCTCCATCTGACGTGACTCCGGCGACTTGCGCGTCGATGGGGATGAAATAATGATGACGAGGACAACACAACACCCAGCCTCTGTGCGGAGAAAATCTCCGACCCAGCTGGGAATCGAACCCCGGCCCTTAGGATTAACATTCTGTCGTGTTGACCACTTTTTTTTATCGTTGTGTTTGGTCGTAGCGGACGTCACATGACATCCGTTAAAGTTCGTTTGTTGATCCGTCCACTCAGATTTTTTATTAGAGAGGCCAACACGCTCTCTGACCGAACACGCTGAGGTACCGTGCTGGTGCTTCCAAGATAAATGTGTCGCCTCTTTCAGCGCCGTCTTCTGAATTGTTTGTATGCACTTAACGATCGGGCGGTAATTAAAACAGTCGGGAGCGGATAGTTATCCCCGTGGAGCTGCGAGAGCACGTGATCTGGCTAGCAAAATAGAGCGCCGACGACAGAGGCGACGTGTAACTCGGTGTCACACAGCCCAGGCCATAGGAGGAAAATATCTCGCTGTCTATGAGTACCCTTTACGCATTTTCTCCTGCCGTGGCAGCTACCTAGACCACTCAGCTACCGGGGGTGGACTGACAAAATAAATAACGGGTACGATTAAGGTTCACAATGTTCCCAATGAGACAAAGTAGCGCAGCTGATTGTTATGAAGCGACTTCCGACAAATCAATAGCAGTAGTAAGTTTGTATCCTCATATAACTCCGTGTTTAGCCACTCCAATTAACTGAGAAGTAGGCTGAACGTCATTCGAAACGTGTACCGGAATGCCCAGTCCACAGCTTGCATAGTGGTCCATGTGAGGTATCCTGTGCGGATACCCTCTTTATCACGGCCAGCAATTCACAAAAAGCGTTTATCGATAGTTTCCGGCAATAGAAAACGATGTCACATTTCCTGACTAACATAACCGGAGAAAATAAAAATAAGGTAGGCATGAGCTGGGACCAAACACTTCCCTGCTTTATTTACATCGATCAGTGATATCGATAGCGTGTTGCAATTTTTCGTGAGCCTGCAAAGTTTAATTGTCAAATTCACTACGTATTTTTGTTTTTGAGAAGTATAGTAATTAGTTTAGGGAACGATAACGTGCACATGCGGCTAGTCCGTTACCACGGCTCAGTCAGCTGCCAGGAGATCTGCGGCTCATGAATTTAGCGTTTTTGATTCTTATCATAGTTTAATTCTCGAGTTACTACTAGTACTATGGGTTGCTTGCGTGCTGCATGTTCCCGCACTTAGCGAACGGCAGAAGACGCGTATAGCCGCCGTCAGCCGTCTGCAGACTGCTGCCTCGGGTGTGGCGACAACGGAGAAACTGGGTGTCGCTTGGGACACCACAGGTGTGGCTTGGTTTGCTCAAGCTCTCTGCTTTCAAGGCACCTTCCACCCTGCGTGCTCACTACAGGGAGGGTGGCGGCTTGTTACGTCGTAGCGTCGTGTAAGGAGGAGAGTCAATGAGGTGGCGGCCGTGTGGCCTCGCCCCCTCATGTCAGCACTAGTTACGCAAGTCGCGAGTGTTGTGAGGACATCCTCAGTTCCTACGGTTGCGTGGTAAAGACCGCTGGCCTCACTCGATGGGTGCAAGCAGAGCTCACAATTTGCAGTATGGTACCTATGTTCTACATGGGTCTTGTGGTCTGGATCTGAGTGGAGGGTGTCAACCGAAGACACAATCGATTCTGTGATGGTTACGAATGCAGATCTCTGGCCCTGCATTATAGGGTGAACAGTTGTAAGACTCCCCTTAGTAAATCAGGGGTGCAGTTCACAAAGGAAGCAGCTTCGTGGGTAGTGAAGTACTCTTGAGGGGCATATGGTTTTTTTTTTTTTTTTTTTTTAGACTAGGTGGCTGTTTTAGAGCCTCTGATGAACTCTCGCTAGAGAGCGAAAGTAGATCGCGTATGAAGTAGTGACACTTCAACTGTCAAAATTTTAACACTAAATTATCGAAGTATTCCTAACAAAGTTCCCGAATGTACTGCCCTCAACGAAATTTCTCGAGCTCTGTTTATTATCTGGACCGAGGTCTGGTTGAAACCCAAAACAGGAAGATCTAACATGTTTGGAGGTTCATGGAACACAGAGGAAGGACGGATTAGACGCCACAGGAGAAGGCGTGTTCATTGCAGTTGACAAAAATATTTTCTACTGTGATCGAATTTGAGCAAGTTAGTGAAGTCATCTGGACGCATATAACAAGGCTACACGAAAGAAATTTCGCTGTGACAATTTTAGCATCATTCGAGGAAAGTCTATGGTCAGCGTCTCTGAAATATCCTGATGATACTGTAATAGATGGACATGCCTTTAAGTTAACGAATACAGACTGGAACGTCTATGGATTCACTGCATATGGTACGGATAGGCAGTCTTTTGAAGTACTTTTGAACACGTTTTCCGCAAACTGCTTTGAACAACTAATTAGACAACAAACACGCCTTGGATATGTCGTGTAACTTGTAGCTACAATCACGCCTGACCATATCGATAGTAGTGTAGAAACACGCATTGATGTTCATGTGTCACCACAGCGACTATGGTTATTAAGTTAATAAATCGGCCAAGAAAGCCAGGAGAGTGTGTAGAAATAGCAGATAAAATGCTGTTAGCATTCTACTTAGACAATCAATGAACATCATTTAGATCCAGTAGTGGGAATGTCAGCGATGTTTAAACTGACAAACTGCCTATTTGCTTCTGTCTCGGGTTCTTCGGCCGACGTTCCTCTGATAATTTTACTGACGTTTCGTCAGCACGAGTGGCTTGCAGTGTCAAAGCTTCACCCTCGATTGCCGATGGTGAACTGGAGCCGAGCTCGCGACCGCAGAGTATATGTACCTGGCGCGTCAGCGTCCATGGGTTTCTCCGCGGTCGTTTCCGGTGCGGTTCTCCTCTTGCTACCTGCTACGGTCGCTCGCTGCAATACAGGAACCAGGATCCGTTTACCTGAAGGCGTTCCTCTTTCTTGTTGAAGCTGTTCCCTTGTTTGTGCATTTCTACAGCTTCTCTAAACAAGCGGGTGTGATAGCACTTCTCTACAGCCGGTGAATTTTGTTACATGTTCGGTAAAATCATTAGACGAACGTCGGCCGAAGAACCCGAGACAGATGCAAATAGGCAGTTTGTCAACAAGTGGCCACGAAAGCCTTCACAAATTTGAAGTTTAAACTGATTGTAAATCTCGCTCTGGAGAAGTAGGTGACAAATAAGTGGATTAAAGATGGAAGCGGCCCTCCATGGTTCAATAATCAGATTTGGATGTCACAGAGATCGTTGCACTTCCGCTTCAAAAAAGAGCGTGCAAATATCGACAGGCAAAAATTCTTCGTGTGTCCGTATAAAGAGCAACGTGCGAAGTATATCACGTCCACCGTCATACCTTAGCGAAAGATCTTGCCAAAAACGAGAGAAAATTCTGGTCATACACAAAATAACCAAGTGGGTCAAGTGTATCTATTACATCGCACGTCCATCAGTCTCGGATCGCCATAGAAGACAGCAAAGTGAAAAAAAAAAAATCGGCATCCATGGCTTAGAGGAGCAACTAAACGAGTTCGAAACAAGTGAGCCGACAGGTCCAGAGGGAATCCCAATTTGGTTTGGCAGAGAGTACTCTGCGGAATTGGCTCCTCACTCAGGCCGCTATTATCGCGAATCTCTTGCCCAGCGAAAAGACCCAAGCGAAGGGAAAAAAATTCAAGCGACTTCTCTATATACTAAAGGTATAAGAACTTAACCACGCGACTACAGAACAAGGTCATCAACTTTGGTTTGCTGAATATTAAGTGAACACACTCTGACTTCGAATGTAATTTCCATGAGACAGAAAATTTTCTGTCCACATATCAGTGTCGATTCAGAAAGCATCTCTAGTGCGAAACATCATCCGTACTTTCCTCACATGATATCCTACAAACCATCGATGGAGGGCAACAGGGAGATTCTACTCTTTCTGATTTCCGGAGAGCGTTCACACGGTGCCCGACTGCAAGACTGTTGACGTAGGTATGAATATACGGTTTAGGTTCCCAGGCATGTGAGTGGTTCGAAGACTTTTGAAGTAGCAGAACCCGATATTACGTGGCCTTCGATAGCAAGTGTTCAGCGAAGACAAAAGCATCGTCAGGAGGGCCTGAGGTATGTGTGACAGGATCCCTTGAATTCTCTCTATAAATAAACGCTGGTTCAAAAATGGTTCAAATGGCTCTGAGCAATATGGGAATTAACATCTGTGGTCATCAGTCCCCTAGAACGTAGAACTAATTAAACCTAACTAACCTAAGGACATCAAACACATCCATGCCCGAGGCAGGATTCGAACCTGCGACCGTAGCCGTCGCGCGGTTCCTGACTGAAGCGCCTGAACCGCTAGACCACCGCGGCCGGCACATAAATGCTCTGATGGACAGGATGAGCAGTAATTTACGGTTGTTTGCTGATAACGTTGTGATGTATGGTATCGTGTTGTCGTTGATTGACTATAGGAGTATACAAAATGACTTAGAAAAAATTGTAGTTGGCGTGATGATTTGCAGCTTGCCCTAAATGGAGAAAAATTTTAATTAATGGGCATGAGTAGGAAGAAACTCCTGTGACGTTCGACTACTGCTGTAGTGTGTCACCTATGGCCTTGGGTTAGCGTCTTTGATGACTACTCAAAACCTTATTGGTACTTGGTTCGAACACCGCCACCGCTAAAATTTTGAATACAAATCATCAGCAGTGGCCGTCGAAGACTTTTGACATAAGAAGTCACATTCATTCAGCCAACGGCCTTGTCAAATAGAACCGAAGAACCGAAAGCCGTTCACGGCACTGTCGTTCGCTTAGGGTGGGAAACTGCCCTAAAGGCGAAAGAATCGGCAATGGTCAACCGTATGATTCAGAAATCAATGAAAACCACTGCATTAAAGAAACATCACGTGTACCCACAAGACATGTGACCTGCAGCTGAAAAAATTGTCATGATGATCTCTACATTGGCAAAAGAATTTGGAATAGTTTCCCATTCGGATCTCTGGGAGGAGATTGCCAATAAGGGGGAGGTGGGATGCAAAAAATATCAAACAACAACGAGACGATTACTTTCAACGACTCGGGTGTGGAATGCCAGAAGTTTGAACGTGGTAGAGAAGCGAGAAAATCTTAAAGGAGAATGCTAAGGATCAGTCCAGATATAGTGGGGATCAGTGAAGTGCTATGGGAAGAAGACGGGCATTGCTAGTCAGACGAGTACAATGTAAAGTCAACTTCGCAGAAAATTGCGTAACAGCAATAGGATTCGTTGTGAATAGGATGGTAGTGCAGAGAGAGAGAGAGTTTGCTGCGAACAGTTCTGTGACAGGGTTCTTCTTATCAGAATCAACGGCAAACCAACATCGACAACGGTAGTTCAGGTGTACAACCTGACGTCGCAAGATTAAGATGATGATATAGCGAAAGTATATGAGGATATTGAACGGTCAATTCAATATGTAAAGGGAGAAGAAAATTTAATATTCATTGGGACTGGAATGCGGTTCTAGCGCAAGGTGTAGAAGAAAGGATTACGGAAGAACATGACTTGGTAAGAGGTAAAAGAGAGGAGAAAGATTAATTGACTTCAGCTGCTAATAGGGAACACTCTGTTCAACGAGAAGGAGATACACTTGTAAAAGGTCGGGAGATACGGCAAGATATCAGTTAGATTACGTCCAGGTAGAAATTTCGAAAATAGATACTGGATTTAGGGCGTACCCAGGTGCAAATATAGACACATATCATAAATTAACAGTTATGAAGAGTAGGCTGAGGTTTAAGAGACCAATCAGGCTGGATCAAAAGGCAAAGAAGTGGGATACGGAAGTACTAAGGAATGAAGAGATACGCTTCTAAGTACATTAATGCTATAGACACTGCGATCAGGAAAAGCTGAGTGAGCAGATCAATTGAAGAGGAATGGATATCTCTAAAAAGAGCAATCACAGAAGTTGGAAAGAAAAACATAAGTAGAAAGAAGACAACTGCGGAGAAACCATGGGTAACAGAAGAAATACTTCAGCTTTTAGATGAAAGAATTAAGTACAAAAAGGTTCAGGGAAATCCAGGAAAACAGAAATACACGTAACCTCGGAATTAAATAAATAGGAAATGGAGGGAAGCAAAGGCAAAATGGTCGCATGATAAATGTGAAGCAATAGGAAGAGAAATGATTATTGGAAGGAATGACTGAGCATATAGATCAAAACAGCCTTCGATTAAATTAAAGCAAGGATAGTAGCACTGAGAGTGCAAGGGGGATTCCTATTTGAGGAGGAAGGCTTATCTGGTGACATGGTAGAAGAAGCAACAGTAGTCGATATCGAAGAGATAGCGGATCCAGTATTAGAGTCAGAATTTAAGAAACTTCCTGGCAGATTAAAAGTGTGTGCCCGACACAGACTCGAACTCGGGCACACAGTTTTAATCTGCCAGGAAGTTTCATATCAGCGCACACTCCGCTGCAGAGTGAAAATCTCATTCTGGAAACATCCCCCAGGCTGTGGCTAAGACATGTCTCCGCAATGTCCTTTCTTTCAGGAGTGCTAGTTCTGCAAGGTTCGCAGGAGAGCTTCTGTAAAGTTTGGAAGGTAGGAGACGGATACTGGCAGAAGTAAAGCTGTGACTACCGGGCGTGCGTCGTGCTTCGGTAGCTCAGATGGTAGAGCACTTGCCCGCGAAAGGCAAAGGTCCCGACTTCGATTCTCGGTCGTGCACACAGTTTTAATTTGCCAGGAAGTTTCATATCAGCGCACACTCCGCTGCAGAGTGAAAATCTCATTCTGGAAATATCCCCCAGGCTGTGGCTAAGCCATGTCTCCGCAATGTCCTTTCTTTCAGGAGTGCTAGTTCTGGCAGAATTTAAGAGTTTTGGAAGATTTGAGGCCGACTGCAAGACGATTCTTTTGCCGCTAACGTACATTTTTCAGGAGGACCCTGAAGATAAGACAAAAGAAACTAGTGCTCCTGCGGAGGATTTTAGAGAGTCAGGTTTCCCTCGCCCTGTTTGCGAGTTGAATAAGAGAGAAATGACTACTAGTGACACAAGGTACCCTCCGCCATTCACCGTACGGTGATTTGCGGAATATCTACCTAAGTGGAGATGTACTGTATATGAGCGTCCTTGTTGTAGTTGCTTCATTTGTTGACGGCTGAAGTAGTACTAGCAAAGCGATGAATGATTGATGAATGTCGCTTATCATTTACGGAACCAAGTCGGCGAACTTTCACAAAGACATACAGTATATTTAAAGATACTTTCCTCTTTCGCCAAATTACGAAAGAGAGGAATAAACGCTGAGATTTACACACACCTAAATATAAGAAGTGAAAATTTACAGTTTGATTAGTAACCTTTTTGACGTTCATGTAGTTATCATTTCAAGTAAGTGTGCGTAATGCATAATTTTGCATACATTTCTTAATCACTACGTTAGTGTTTGGTACATATGTTTGTGTAAGTACTTAACATTTCTCCTCTTTCTTGAAATACGCAGAAACTGAAGCCTAGTCATGTGCTATACGTCTTTTATGTGTTAGAACTGTTCACATCAACTGTAATAGGTCGAGTTTGGAAACTGAAACAGAAACCTGTTCTATAAAATCAAAAGCTGCCCACTCTTTATAAAATAGTGATATCTAAATTTTCGTAGCTCAGTTTAGTGTGAAAGGAACTTCCTCTATAAAACATGGACTTTTACGTATATAGGTGTTCCCTTGAACAAATAATGCTTATCCGTCCCTACTTCTCGATGAATATCATGTTGACTAAAGTCACACGAAGTCGTAATTGAATTTGGCCGTAAGCGTTATAGTAAAGTGCGCAAGGGCAATACTGCCTATCTCATAAAGACCGAATAGGAGACAAAATTTCAACATTTTCGTTAAACTACATTTGCGGTTAATGGGCTCAAGAATAATTAGTGGTGTTGCGGAGTGCGGAGTGTACATTAAGGAAAAGTTCAGCGTATTAATTTGATTATTAGTTACAGTTGTTCATAAAATTGAGCGAACTCCTGAACATCAGAGAAAATTTACTACACAAAAAATTCTATCGCTACAGTTTTGCACCAAATTCAGTGAAGAAAGCAACATGAACACACAGATGCTGCAAAAATTCAGACACTCAAAGAGGAGAGAAGGCAAAGTTCACCAACTCCAGCCCAGTTCGAGTTGTGTAAACTGGATTGCGACCTAAATTGGAAAGGCATCACGGAACGTAATCTTTATCACGATGAATAAAGTGAATTTTGACCGTATAAGGAACGAAGTTAGCCGTAACTGAATATAATCAAACGATAGGAAAATTATCACTTTCGTGATTCCCGTAAAAATGGTTTTTATAAATGGATCAATGATACAGAAACCTCCTAGTATATATATATACTCGTTGGTAAATTAAGGTGAACTTTTTTGGTTTCCCTTTCTAGCAGTCTCCGATGCTAGCTTGCGTTGCCAGTTTGACGTGCATCTGTCTGCTCGTTCTTCATTAACGTGCAGACTCACTGTTTATTCCTTCAGACCTGCAAAGAAAATAGTTGTTCAAATTTACGACATTAAATCATTAGGATGTTTCGAACAGAGGAACTAGGCGTTCTGTCTCCTTACTGAAGGAGACCCCTGGTTCCACTGCAAAGTGGTTTAGCCTATTGCTCAGTTCGGCACAGCGAAGAATTTTTTTCTGTCTCTGTCGATAGAGTTGGGTCAAGTTGAATTATGTTCGGAGTATACATTCACTGTTCGGAGAACTGGTGAGTATGATGTGCCACTTCTGAGTGCGCTTAATTGGGCGATAGTTTTTTTTTTATCTCTGTCAGTTTTGGTTGAAAACATGCGGAATTCTTTATGAGACATTGTGATATATTCCCGCGTCAGACCCTATAGTTTCATGACCTTCCGGCAGGCGGTGTTGCTATATATATATATATATATATATATATATATATATATATATATATATATATATATATATATATATGCCGTCAAAATGGCGTCTGTAAGGCAGATGCGTTCCACGCAGACAACTGTCACTGAGTTTCTTTTGGCGGAAAAGGAGAGCAGCCGAGGTACTCGTAGGCACTTGCAGAATGTCTACGGAGACCTGGCAGTGAACAACATCATGGTGAGTGGTTGGGCGCGGAGTCTGTCATCATGTCCCGCAAACTCATCTGATCTCCCTCTTGGCGGCCGGTCGCACACAGCTGTGACTGCTGGGGACCTTCATTCGAGGTGATCAGTAGATCATAATCAAACACCTCACCACACAACTGGTTGTTGGTGGTGCTGATACACGCGTCCACCAGAAGTTGTACTCAAAGGTATGTGGTTTCTAACCATCTAGCAGAAGACCACGAAGAGCAACGGTACTCCATCTGTGCTGCATTACCGAATGGTTCAAATGGCTCTGAGCACTATGGGACTTAACATCTATGGTCATCAGTCCCCTAGAACATAGAACTACTTAAATCTAACTAACCTAGGGACATCACACAACACCCAGCCATCACGAGGCAGAGAAAATCCTTGACCCCGCCGGGAATCGAACCCGGGAACCCGGGCGTGGGAAGCGAGAACGCTACCGCACGACCACGAGATGCGGGCGCTGCATTACCGATAGTAACAATTTTTTGTCTAATGTCATTAGAGGCCATGAGATACGGGATTATCATATCGAACCGGAAAAAAAACGTAATACACGAAGTGGCACCACACCACATCTCCTTCAAAGAAAAAGTTCAGTGCCTGATACTCAGCCGGTAAAGTCATGTAGACGGTTCTCTGGGAGCCTGAAGGGGTTATTCTGTGTTAAGTCGTCCCTCATGATGCGACGCTCAACTCTGAACTATACTGTGCTACCCTCAGGAAACTGAATAAACGACTTCAGTCGTACATCGCCACAAAATTGCAAATGAACTTATCCAGGAAAACGCGAAGCCTCGCGCATGTCTGTACACCCGAGAGGGGCTCACAATCTTCGTTGGACTGTTCTTCGTCACTCAGCCTACAGCCCTGACCTGCCACCTTCCGACTCCCGTTGTTTGCCCTAATGAAGGGTGAACTCCGTGGGAAATGATACGTGGATGAGGAGGGGCGTATCGATGCAGCAAAACGTCGACCATTAGTGTGGTACCATGCGGGCACACAGGCCATCACTGTAAGCGGGCGTAAGGCCGTCGAATGAAACGGAGATTATTTTGAAAAATAGGGTTTTGCAACCAAAGGAATAAGGAATAATGTGGAGTATTGGAATACCGAAAAAAACTTGCTTTGAGAATAAAAAATTGTTGCAGTACTTACTAAACGCCCCACGTACAGGGAATGATGAATATCAAGATAAATAAAAATTACAGTAGAAATCAGTTATGTCTACTCCCAGCGTGATCCTTCCCACTCACCAGACGAAAATCTTACAAAACACAGACAGTGAAAAGACACCCTGCAAATTACAAAATCACATGAAAGATATGATGGACTGCCTCCTTTCATCATATTGTGACACTATACTGTAGCGCCGGCGGAGTGGCCGAGCGGTTCTAGGCGCTACAGTCTGGAACCGCGCGACCGCTACGGTCGCAGGTTCGAATCCTGCCTCGGGCATGGATGTGTGTGATGTCCTTTAGTTAGTTAGGTTTAAGTAGTTCTAAGTTCTAGGGGACTCATTACCTTAGAGGTTAAGTCCCATAGTGCTTAGAGCCATTTGAACCATTTATACTGTGGCTACGTGGCTTTCTCTCTTTTAATCATTAACGCCAGACCCCAAAGAATGGGTAAGCGATTATTTTCCACGCGTTCTTCTCTGCACATTCCCAGTCTCGCGTATCTGGCCATCGAATGCTGCCTGCTTCTTACCGCCGACTCACAAGTGAATTTCACATCCAATGAACTAGTGATTTTGTCAAATTTCGCAGAATTGTGGTACACTCTAATAAGCGACGACTGCTGTTCTAGTACCGTGCGATTCTCAAGCGTTTCTTAGAAATCAACGTGCCTGTTGAATATTACAAGACAGCGCCAAACCATCGAACAACGCCATTAGCGGAAGTGACTAAAGGCGTTCAGTACAAGTCAACCCGCACAACGATTGTGTTTCACCTGTTCTCTAACCCTACATCAACACTTGTAGCTCTACGACCCATTTCTTTGGAGAAGAAATCAGGAAGTTCATCCAAACACAACGAGGTAGGGGCTGATAGTTACTGACTGTGGAAGGAGTCAAGATATAAGGCTATCGATAAACTTTTTTCTATCACTCAAGAGTTTTGGGGAAGCGAAAAACATCCAAGCCGCTAGATTTCTGCCATATATCTACTACACAATATAGGGTACGGAACAGACAGAACTAGCATGGCATCTCTCTACTGCTAACTACTGGCAAGATTCTTTCAGAAGTTCTACAGAATAATGCGGAGAACAAATTGATGCACAAATGGGGGAACTGTAAGGGGCTTTCAGGAAGAGACACTAATGTGGCGAGGAGATTACAAATATAAAGTCAATCTTCTTAATCTGAAGCTCAGTCACAGGGTATTCGTGGCTACGTTCCTCGATTTCAGGAAGACATAACACTCAACTAATTGAACGGCGATGTGTGAAACTCCTCAAGTGTTTTGTTTAGATGAAACGACCACAACAACCTCTCCAAAAATCTTAGTATATACGAATGGTTCAAATGGCTCTGAGCACTATGGCACTTAACATCGGAGATCATCAGTCCCGTAGAGCCTAGAACTACTTAAAATCCAGCTAACCTAAGGACGTCACACAAACCCATGCCCGAGGCAGGATTCGAACCCGCGACCGTAGCAGTCCCGCGGTTCCGGACTGAAGCGCCTAGAACCGCTCGCACATCAAAGTCGACTGAGCAGATACGTCTGACGCATTTTAAATCAGGACATGGTACGACAAGGAGATTGGCTATGTCCTCTGCTCTTGAAATGTACTGTAAAAAAGGTCATTCGAGAACGGAGGTAAGAAATTAAAAATTCAGGTTTAGAAAATATGGTAAGGCTAAGCTACAAGTAGATTAATCTTAAAATCGTCTGTGCACTGTTTGCCGGTGATTTAATGATAATGACTCCATAGGCACGACAGTTAAACAATCGAACTAACAGAAGACAAAAGCCAGGAAGGGCGGGCACGAAATCTGCAGTGAAAAGATGCAGTTTACGAAAACGTAAAATCAGCACCCCCTTCCCCATAAACCATGGACGTTGCCGTCTCGTGAGTGGCTTGCAAGCCTCAGCAATGCAGATAGCCGTACTGTTGGTGCAGCCACAACTGAGGGGTATCTGCTGACAGGTCAGACAAACATATGGTTCCTGAAGAGTGGCAGCAGCCTTTTCAGTAGTTGCAGGGGCAACAGTCTGGATGATTGACTGATCTGGCCTTGTAACACGAACCAAAACGTCCTTGCTCTGCTCGTTCTGAGAATGGCTGAAAACAAGGGGAAGTTCCAGCCATAATTTTTCCCGAGGGCATGCAGTTCTATTGTAAGGTTAAATGATAACGTCCTCTTGGGTAAGATATTCTGGGGTAAAATAGTCTCCCACTAGAACATCCAGATGGGGACTCTTTAGGAGGATGTGGGCATCAGGAGAAACAAAACTGGCATTGTAAGGATCGTAGCGTGGAATATTATCCATTAATCAGGCAGGTAGGTTAGATATTTTGAAAAGGGAAATGGATAGGTTTGAAGTTAGATATTGTGGGAATTAGTGAAATCCAGTAGGAGGAGCAACAGGACTTCTAGTCAGGTAAACACAGGATTATAAATTTAAAATCAAATAGGGTACTGTAGCAGTAGAATTAATAATGAATAAGAAAGTAAGAATGCATGTAAGCTACTATAAACAGCTTAGTGAACACATTATTGTAGCCAGGGTAGACACAAAGCTCACACCTACAACAGTAGTACAAGTTTATATGCCAACTAGCTTCACAGATGATAAAGAGACTGAGGAAATGTATGGCGAGATAAAAGAAATTATTCAGATAAATTGGACAAAAATTTAATAGTGATGGGGGAGTGGAGTTCGATAGTAGGAAAAGTAAGAGACGGAATGGTAGGTGAAACAAACCTGGAAACACCAGATTTCAAATTGGTTATGTGATGGTTAGACAGAGATTTAGAAACCAGATTTTAAATGTCAAGGCATTTCCAGGGGCAGATGTGGAATCTGACCACAATTTATTGGTTATGAAGTGTAGGTTAAAACTGAAGAAATAGCAAACGGGTAAAAAATTGAGGAGATGGGACCTGGCTAAGTTGAAAGAACCAAAGGTTGTTCAGAGTTTCGGAGAGAGCATTAGGCAATTGTTGGCTAAAATACGGGAAAGGAATTCTGTAAAAGACGAATGGATAGCTGTAAGAGATGAAATAGGAAAGGTAGCAGAGGGTCAAGTAGGTAAACAGGCAAAGTGTACTAGAAATCCTTGGCTAACATGAGAGACATTGAATTCAACTGATTAAAGAAGAAAACATAAAAAAGCAGCAAGTGAAGCAGGCGAAAGGGACTACAAACATTTAAAGAATAAAATTGACAGGAAGTACTAAACAGCTAACTAGAAATTGCTAAAGGACAAATCTTTGGATTTAGAACATATTTCACTAGGGGGAAAGGTAGATGTCAAATACATGAAGGAGTTCTTTGGAGAGAAGAGAAGTAGCTGTGTTAATACCAAGAGCTCGGATGGAAAACCTATCCTAAGCAAAGAAGGGCAGGCTGGAAGGTGAAAGGACTAGGTACAGGGTGTATACAGGGAATATGTTTCTGTAGCCCATATTATAGAAAGGTAAGTGGATGTAGATGGACATAAGAAGGGTGAGATGATATTTCGAAACGAGTTTAACAGAGCTCTTAAAGATCTAAGTCCAAACAAGGCCCCAGAATTAGACGAACTATGCTGGAACATGTGAGGCAGTACTGACCACACGAATTATCTTAGAAGACAGGTTAAGAAAAATCAAACCTACGTTAATGGCATTTGTACAGTTGGAAGAACCTTTTGACACTGTTGACTTTAATAACCTCTTCGAAATACTGAAAGCAGTAGCTGTAAAATAGAGGGAGTGAAAGGCTACTTACAACTTGTCCAGAAGCAAGAAAGCAGTTGTAATAGTCAATGGGTATGAAAGGGAAGCTATGGTTGGGAAGAGAATTAGACAGGGTTGTAGCCTATCCCCGATGTTATTCAATCTGTACAATGAACAAACAGTAAAGGAAACCAAAGAAAGGTTCGGAGTGGGAATTAAAGTTGATGGAAAAGAAATAGAAACCTTAAGGTTTTTGTAATCCTGTCAGAGACAGCAAAGGACTTTTAACAGCAATTGACAAACGAGTATAGTAGATGAACATCAACAAAAGGAAAACAAGAGTAATGGAACGTAGAACTGAATCAGATGATGCAGGGGGAATTAGATTAGAAATGAGGCTCTTAAAGTTGTATACGAGTTTTTCTATTTGGACAGCAAAATAACTGATGATGACCGATGTAGAGAGGATATAAAATATAGACTGGCAATGGCAAGAAAAGCATTTATGAAGAAGAGAAGTTTGGTAACATCGATTACAGATTTAAATCGTAGGAAGTCTTTCCTGAAAATGTGTGTCTGGTATGGAGTCATGTACGGAAGTGAAACATGGTCATAAACAGCTTAGATAAGAAGAGAATAGAAGCTTTTGAAATATAGTGCTATAGAAGAATGTTTAAGATTAGATGGGTAGATTACGTAACAAATAAGGAGGTACTGTATAGAAATGGGGAGACAAGAAATTTGTGGCACAACTTGTCCAAAAGAAGGGATTGGTTGATTGGACATATTCTGAGCCATCAAAGGATCACCAGTGTGGTATTGAAGGTAAGTTTTGGGGTTAAAAATCATAGGAGAGTTCAAGAGATGAGTGCAGTAAGCAGACTGAGAAGGATGAAGGTGGCAGTATTCATTCAGGGATGAAAAGGCTACACAGGATAGAGTAACGTGGAGAGCTGCATCAGACTATTTTTCGGACTGAGGACCACAACAACAACAAACAACAAAATCAACACTAAGGGAACTGGAACTCCGATTAAGAAACATTAAGCAGGCATCCTTAGGATGCCAAAATTAAATGCTACTGCACTGCTATGATGAAGGGTGTAATGAAGAAACTTGAGGGCAAAGAAAGAAAGATTTGAGTAACACATTGTGGATTATATATAAAATGGCGATACATAAAGCATGGCAACCATGAATACAAGCACTTACAGAAGGTATGTGACACGATTAGGAAAAGGGGGAGCCCAGGAAGAATATCTAAAAGGGTATTGACCTGCTTTCAAGGTAAGAAAATCATAGGGACATGATTCACAGAAGTTGAAAAATACAAGAACTGGAAACTTCGCCTATGCGTCTGCAGGAGTGTGATACATTTATAGAAGAAATACTACAACACAAAGTTTCCGGGGAAAGCCGAAGCTGACGACAGAGAAAGCGTAGACTCATCGGACCCGAATGCAGCAGTATTGGAATTAATCCTCGGAAGAAAGAGACACGTGAACTAAATTGGCCAGAGCAAAGCAAGATGAGTGTTTTCATTCTGGTGCATATGTGGCAACTGAAGTATGATGACATAATGGACATTTATGTCGCTACGTTCAAGCGTGTATCTAGCTGAAGCCATATCCGAAGAAATTCTGGTCGTATGTAAAGTACACAAGCGGCAAGCCGCAGCCAATACCTTCGGTGCGCAGTGCCGATGGTACTGTTACCGACGACTGTGCCGCTAAAGAGGCGTTATTGAACGCAGTTTTCGGAAATTTCTTCACCAGGGAAGACGAATGGAATATTCCAGAGTTTGAAACACGAACATCTGCTAGCACGAGTTTCTTAGAAGTAGATACCTTAGGGGTTGCGAAGCAACTCAAATCGCTTGATACGGGCAAGTCTTCAGGTCCAGATTGTATACCGATTAGGTTCCTCTCAGATTACGCTGATACAATAGCTCCCTACTTAGCACTCATATACAACCGCTCGCTCACCGATAGATCTGTACCTACAGATAGGAAAATTGCACAGGTCGCACCAGTGTTTAAGAAGGGTAGTAGGAGTAATCCATCTAACTACAGACCTATATCATTGACGCCCGTTTGCAGTAGGGTTTTGGAGCATATACTGTATTCAAACATTATGAATCACCTCGAAGGGAACGATGTATTGATACGTAATCAGCATTGCTTCAGAAAACATCGCTCTTATTCGCACGAAGCATTGGCCGCTATCGACAGGGGATCTCAAGTTGATTCCGCATTTCTAGATTTCCGTAAAGCTTTTGACACGGTTCCTCACAAGCGACTTGTAATCAAGCTGCGGGCCTATGGGGCATCGTCTCCATTGTGCGACTGTATTCGTGATTTCCTGTGAGGAAGATCGCAGTTCGTACTAATAGACGGCAAATCATCGAGTAAAACTTAAGTGGTATCAGGTGTTCCCCAGGGAAGCGTCCTGGGACCTCTGCTGTTCCTGATCTATATAAGTGACCTGGGTGACAATCTGAGCAGTTCCCTTACGTTGTTCGCAGATAATGCTGTAATTTACCGTCTAGTAAGGTCATCCGAAGACCAGTATCAGTTGCAAAGCTATGTAGAAAAGATTGCTGTATGGTGTGGCAGGTGGCAGTTGACGCTAAATAACGAAGAGTGTGAGGTGATCCACATGAGTTCCAAAAGATTACTCGATAAATAGTACAATTCTCAAGGCTGTCAATTCAACTAAGTACCAGGGGTGTTAAAATTACGAACAACTGCAGTTGCGTTTCATTGGCACGACACTTAGAAGATGCAACAAGTCTACTAAAGAGACAGCTTACACTACACTCGTTCGTCCTGTGTTAGACTATTGCTGCGCGGTGTGGGATCCTTACCAGGTGGGATTGACGGAGGACATCGAAAGGGTGCAAAAAAGGGCAGCTCGTTTTGTATTATCACGTAATAGGGAGAGAGTGTGGCAGATATGATACGCGAATTGGGATGGAAGTCATTATAGCAAAGACGTTTTTCGTCGCGGCGAGATCTTTTTACGAAATTTCAGTCACCAACTTTCTCTTCCGAATGCGAAAATATTTTGTTGAGCCCAACCTACATAGGTAGGAATGATCATCAAAATAAAATAAGAGAAATCAGAGCTCGAACAGAAAGGTTTAGGTGTTCGTTCTTCCCGCGCGTTGTTCGGGAGTGGAATAGTAGAGAGACAGTATGATAGTGGTTCGATTAACCCTCAGCCAAGCACTTAAATGTGAAATGCAGAGTAGTCATGTAGATGTAGATGTATCTCACTGTACCTGCTTGGCATAATGAATGCTGTGGCCGGCCGTTGTGGTCTCGCAGTTCTAGGCGCGCAGTCCGGAACCGTGCGACTGCTACGGTTGCAGGTTCGAATCCTGCCTCGGGCATGGATGTATGTGATGTCCTTAGGTTAGTTAGGTTTAAGTAGTTCTAAGTTCTAGGGGACTGATGACCACAGCAGTTGAGTCCCATAGTGCTCAGAGCCATTTTGAATGTTGTATCATTCTGCCGCATGTGAGGCAACTAAAGTATCGAACCATAATGGAAATTTTTGTCGATACGTTCAAGCACGGATCTCACTGAAGCCTTGTCAGACTGTAACTGCTAGGTATAATAAATGCTGTATTGCTTTCGAGAATCAAAATATAGCAGCTGTCCCCCCTCTGTATCCAGTACCCACCCCCTCCTGCCACCTTGTATGTGGATTAGCCAGGGTTTGCCTCATTTCATACCTGCTATGATGCAAACAACTTCATTTCGATACAATAAGTGAACGAGTAGTCAGTCGTTTATGACCAGTCACGACGCTCGTTACTGTACAGTAAAAATCTATTGTCCGTTGCGTTAACGCAGCTGACATATGGGTCTCTCGTTTGGTATTCAACATGCTCGTTAAATTTCAACATTGATTTCTCGGAAACGCTTTAGAAGGGTATCCCACTGTGGCCGCAGTCGTTACTGATATTAAAATCGTGTGAAAGAAGGGCGAAGCCGATAACATGTCGGAGGTATGCTTCCCTTGTCATTCGCTAATGGAATAGTGGTAATTTCCTGCGTTTTGCAGTCCCTGTTAATAAACAACCTTAAGTCTAACATCTCACTAGACTAAAACAGTCCGTTTCTATCGAATAGGCGTACACAGTTTCATTAAGAAATTATGTTGATACAGGGTTCGCAGCAATCAGGAGAAGTAGAGGATTTGTTTCGGCTAAAACAGTGTACAGACTACTAAAAACTTAATTATAAATATCTGAAGAACGACAGAGAAGATTAATCTGATACCTCTTAGGACAGAGATCCAGTGTAAATATCTACAGAACTACAAAACGCATTAAATATCATTGTTACCCACTAGGAGTTCCATTTCAAATTCTACGCTGCTGCTTTCCATGGCGAATGTGAATAAGATGCGATGAAACTAGAAGGAAGAATTAACGAAAACATCGACTTTTATCAAAGCAAATTCAATTTTACCATGCGAACGTAGAATAAACGTGTTACTTCTTCAGACACACAATTTTAATCAAAACTAAAACTATAAGGCGCTAGTTACTCCACTAATTCAGAAGCATCAGTAAGACTGCGGAAAAGTGAATCGAATTTCTTATAAAAAATTACTACATTATTTCCCGGTCTCGTTCCCTTTTACGTTCATTAAAAGATTATGTTTTAGCTTTACTCCATCCAAACGCGTAAAAAAATTGTCTGCAAAAACTTTTACATCGAGGACAGTTATTGTGCAGAACATTGCACTAATTAAAGAGATCTGGACTACCGCCAGAGCAGTGAAAAGACGATTTCGAGTCAACATCTGAAAGATACGGCCGGCAGAAGCTGCACCGTAATGGAAGCCAAAATACGCGCCATCTTGCGACCTTGTCTTCAGATACTTTGAGTTTCCTGGCATCCTTTGAGAAACCGTAATGAAGACCTAAATGAGTAACGGCTTAAAAAGGTACAACAGAAGGACTGGAACATCCTGTCTCCCATTTTTCAACTGCAAATGATAGACGGGAGAAAAGTTTGAAGTCCATGTAAGGTAGAAGTGTCCGTAAAAATTTAATGAGTCTCTGTTGCTCAAAGCTTTTATTCTGTCACAGGGATCAGTATCTAGATTACGGGGCGCTTGTTTGTAACGAGATTTTCGCATTGGCCAAAACTCGCCACTGAAGATGGGAATTTTCTAAAAATTAGAAAATATAAAATTTCAGAACTGCTACTTAGAAATGTCATAATAACAATATGCATCTTTATCCATCGTTGCCTGGTGACATCGCTTTCTACTGGACAAGAAGCAGCAAGCAGTGTGGAATGCGTTGCTGCATAGGAACAATACGAATACTCACACAAGAACTGACAGCATGTGCAAAGCCGCAAACATAAAACCAAATGAAACTTGTTTGTTCATCTATCGTGGATCGGGGACAGCGGCTTGTGAGATATTTACCGAAGAAAACCATTATACAGCCGTATGTTTTCGTAAATAGTTATTTTATTTACACGACAAGTGTCAACATCTTATTAACGCTATCAACTGAGCCCACATGCCTGTGCTCAGTTGTTGTCAAGCCTTTGAAGAATACAATCCACAAAAAATCACTGAATCGCCGTATTGGTGGCTCTTGTTATGCATGCATCGATGAATCTGAACCTTTATACATGGATTGCATACTTCAAGGGGCTGTTCGGTGACATTTCTTTGGTAAATATACAAAGCACTGTTACTCCGCTGGAAGCGAACGTCATTCAACACTCACCTGGAACAGTTTGTGTGACTGTTTTACGAAGTGGACTGAATACTGAGAGTCGAAAATATTAATGTGCGTTGAATGTTTTGGTCTGTACCAAATACGTTTCAAAGTATGTCGAAATTCTCATAGTTAGTACGAAAATGAGCAAGATACCTAAATGGGGAGTTTTTGGTACAGGTGGAGGGTTACAGAGAATGGCAGGATCCTCAGAGTAAACGTATGCTATACATGAGACGAAAAGGTGATTCACCAAATCTCGACGCCGGCCGGGGAGACCGAGCGGTTCTAGGCGCTGCAGTCTGGAACCTCGCGACCACTACGGTCGCAGGTTAGAATCCTGCCTCGGGCATGGATGTGTGTGATGTCCTTAGGTTAGTTAGGTTTAAGTAGTTCTAAGGGACTGATGGCCTCAGAAGTTAAGTCCCATAGTGCTCAGAGCCATTTGAATCATTTTCAACCAAATCTCGTAAATATTGGAAGAAAAACTAGCCTTTAACTACAGTATCACTTGTGTACGTGTTCAATAGGTTTTGCAGATATATCCTTCTCACTCTCCCCCCCCCCCCCTCCCCACTCTCTGTGTCAACCTCCATCATCCCACATCTCACTGTCCATCTCATTCTCCCACCTCTAGCTCTCCATCTCGTCCTCTCACACTCACCAACTTCCCCTCCCTCTCTTTTTCTATCTCCTCCTCTCTCTGACAACATCTTCCTTCTCCTTCCTGTGTCCGAAGTTTCTCACCCTTTCTCTGTCCATCTCCTCCTCCTCCTCTTCCTCCTGTTCCTTTTCCCGCTGCCCATTACACCTCTACATATACCACCAGCCTTCTGCAACTGACCCTATCCACCTGACTCTGCCCATCACGTCCTCTCCCCTTTCTGTGTCTATCTCTCTCGTTATCTTCTACTACAATGTATCTTTGTCCATCTCCTACACCACCTCTCTCTGTTCACCTCTTCCTTCAACCTCCTTCTGTATCTTCCTACGACCTCTCTGTTCATTTACTCCCAATCACTATTTTTTCCAGTTACCCATTGTCCCACTAGACCTTCCACATGCATCTCCCATCTCCTCCTCTTCCTCCTCCTGCCAAACGTCTGCCTCTTTCTGCCCATATCCTCTGCCCCCATCTCTATTTCCACTTCCTCTTTGTGCTCCTCTGTGCTTACTTCCTTTACTATGTACACCTCCTCATTGCCCCACTCTCAGTCCATCTCATCCACCTCTCTTTCCAAATCCAAAATCTCCTGCTTCACAGTCTGACTGTCCATTTCCCACCCCTTTCTCTAACCATTTCTCCTATACTTTTCTCTGTGCCTCCCATTGTACCCGTTTCCCATACTCTCTTGCCACTCCAGTGTCCATCCCCTTCATGTTCCCTCCCTCCCTCCCTCCCTCCCAGTCCATCTTATCCTACCCTCTATTTCCGTCCATCTTCTCTACCCACCACAGCTTTCCCACAGCCTTACCCATCTGCAAATTTAGTCACTGCAAAACAGGTCGATAAAGCTCAAATTCTAATGGTTCAAATGGCTCTAAGCACTTTGGGACTTAACATCTGAGGTCATCAGTCCCCTAGTCCCCTATACTTAGAACTACCTAAACCTATCTAACCTAAGGACATCACACATAGCCATTCCCTAGGCAGGATTCTAACCTGCCACAGAAGCAGGCATGTGGTTCCGGAATGGAGCGCCGAGAACCGCCTGTCCACAGCGACCGGCGTCGATCAAGCAGGCAGGTACCACTCCACAAAGGATAGCCTACATGTCAGTGACTTTAAAACCGTATTTTGCACCTGACAAATAGGCTGACCTGCATATTAGGTTGATTTGGCCCGCAGATACTGTCCCAGGCTACATGTGTGTCGTCCAGGTCAGCTTATATGCTGAAGAAAACACGTTTTTGTCTGTATCCCTGCACCAATAGGAGCTTCTGTTTCTGCACCAAATTTGGTAGAATCGATCCAGAGATTCAGAAGGAGACCCCACACATAGACATGCGTATAAGTCTACTTTATATAAATAAATCTAAAAAATTTGCAACTCCATACGCTGACATTAAATTAAGTATTTGTGACCAGTATCTGATCATCAACTAGCATAATAAAAATTGCTACTGTAGTCTGCATGGAATCATTACTGTTGTGGCATCGAAAGTATAAGGGGTTATCACGATTCAATAATTATCATTATGAACTAATTAAGCTGTTTGTACGGAAGTTGGTGATATTCACCTTTCAATAAGGTACTTTCCTAATGATGATGACAGACAAGAGACACCGGATGTAGAACTCAGCACCTTTGGTTTTATGAAACATTCTACATTGAAAATCTCCCCGACGTCATTTTAGAAATTCCCACTATGCAAAGGTTTCCCCATCGGAGGAAGGTGGAATAGGTAACTTTATGCCATGTCAGAAGAAATCGAGGGGTGCAGGAAAATATGAGACTCCAAAGAAGCAGCACGTATGGCTGTGAGACAGTGTTCTCGCGGAGAGAAGAATCCCTTGAAAAGCTTCCCGGAACCATTGAATTTGGCAGCCTGCCATTATCTCGTCACGAGATTATTGTAATCTCTTAGCACCACATCACGAAAAGAAACCGTTTCAGACATTCACTCTTTTCGGCGGTTGTGAATCTAAATCTACGTCTACAAGACTATCGTGAATTTCGCACTTAACTGAGTGGAAGTGCGTTCATCGAACCACCAGAGTATTTATCTACGATTCCACTCCAGATACCGCGCCGGAGAAACGAACACTTAAATCTTTCCGTTCAGCTCTGATTTCTCTTATTTTATTACGATGATAATATATCCTCCTGTAGGAGGGTGTTAAGAAATATTTTCGCTTTCGGAGGAGAAAGATTGCGGTGGGAATCATGTGTAAGACTTCGCCGCAACTAAAAACGCCTTTGTTCTAATGATGGCCGCACCAACTCTTGTATCATATCCTGACACTCTCTCCCCTATTTCATTATAACGCAGAACAAGCTGCCCTTCTTTAAACTTTTTCGATGTCCTCCGACAGTGCTATCTAGTAAGGATACCATACAGAGCAGTAATAATCCAGAAGAGGACGGAAAAGCGTAGTGTTGGCAATCTCTTTGGTAGATCGTTGCATTGTACAAGTGTTCTGCCAAGAGAAGGCAGTCTTTGGTTCGCCTACACAACGTAATCTGGTATGTGACTGTTCCACTACTTGTAATTGTATCGTTAGATATTTAGTTCAATTGTCAACGTTTAGATTTGTGTGTTTCATCGTGTAAGCAATATTTATACGGATTCCTCTTAGCTCGTATGGATGACCTCATATTTTTCATTGCTTAGTGTCAAATGGCACTTTTCGCACCCAGCAGATATCGTGTCTAATCTATTTTGGGATTAGTGTGAATTATCTGGCGTCTTTACTAGACCGTAAACGACGACATCTTATGTCAACAATCAAAGCTGCCTGAATAGATTGGCTCCAAAACCTTTTTTGTAGATTAGCAGTGGCAGAAGGCTTATAACACTTCCTTGAGGAATGTCAGATATCACTCGTACTTTACTGAATGACTTTCCGTCAATTAGTAGGAATCGTGGCTTTTCAGAACACACACACTATATGATCAAAAGTATCCGGACACCTGGCTGAAAAAGACTTACAAGTTCATGGCGCCCTCCCTCGGTAATGCTGGAATTCAATATGGTTTTGGTCCACCCTTAGCCTTGATCATAGCTCTCACTCTCAAATGGTTCAAATGGCTCTGAGCACTATGGGACTTAACTTATGAGGTCATAAGTCCCCTAGAATTTAGAAGTACTAAAACCTAACTAACCTAAGGACATCACACACATCCATGTCCGAGGCAGGATTCGAACCTGCGACCGTAACGGTCGCACGGTTCCAGACTGCAGCGCCTAGAACCGCTCGGCCACTCCGACCGGCCTTTTACTCTCACAAGCATATGTTCAGTCAGGTGCTGGAAGGTTTCTAGGGGAACGGAAGCCCATTCTTCACGGAGAGGAATAGATGCCGTTCGGTGAGGCCTGGCACGAAGTCGGCTTTCCAAAACATCCCAAAGATGTTCTATAGGATTCTGGTCAGGCTTGTCTGTTACAGGTATGAACCAGAAATAGAGAAAATATTTGCATTGATTTTGTACAGCTTGAGGAATGACCTCACCGTGCGTTTGCCTGAGTGACTATAGGTGCGTTCCGTAACTAAGTGTAGGACGACTGAAGGCCAATTGACATTGACTGTCACGTCACGTCACGTCACTTCACCTCACGTCACGGCAACGTCACGCGAGGGTGTATGTAAATTGTTCATCAGGTGAAATCAAGTCACGTGATTCAACTCGCATAGCGGACCTCAAGGGCTTTTTCGTGGAAATTGCTGTCTTGGAAAGATGATTACTAATTGTTTCTACGTGCGAAATGCACATACACAACACGATACCACAGCTAAAATTTGTGCAAAATCGAAATTTGTCTGACTCCAAAGGTTTGCTGCTGGCAGGGATAGCTTGTATATTATAGTAGGAGCACGAAAATGCGAAACAACTTAACAATGATTCTGGGTAGGAAAATGTCATTATTTGCTGCTTAAGAGGAATTTCACACGTTTTGCAAGGAGCTCCAGGAAGAGAAACTTCTTTTTTATAAAAAAAACTTGTAGAAAATTGAGGAATCAGTTTTTCATTAGTTACGTCATATTTCGTCCAGAATTACTAAAAGAACACGGTGTTACAGGTTGACATCATATTCCGTGAAAACAGATTTGTTTAAGATGAAGTTCAGTTCCAATGCAGCCCAAATTTTTGTGCAGTAGTCATACATATCCCTGCAAGAAGTAAAGTCCCTTATTTACACTAGGGTTAGCAAAACCGCATAAATATTCCCCGCTAGTGCTTACAAAACTGTTTCACACACAATCCAGAGGGATAATTAACAATAAGTAAACCTACCACAAACACTTAAACAAAAAACTCTAATACATTACTTGGTGTATTGGTTTACTCCACAAAAAAGGAATATTGCCACTGTTGCAGTTTCTCAACATTTCAGACCATTTCTTTATCTCATATTACAGATGACTGACAACATACAAATAAAGTCCCGTTAATAACTTGTGTACTTTTTTCACTTCAGGTTGCTTCTATATTGCATTGTATTTCATTGCAAAATATTAAATTCATTACCAGTATCTTTAAAAATCCCTTTATAATTGTAGTAGAGGCCAAGCGATTTAGTACTTTCATGTCTTACAGTTTAAACCGCTATCTCACTTCTTCAATTAATCGTTCCACATTTGTTATAGAATTATAAATTTTGACGAAAAATAACAAAAAGTATCAATTTAAAGAAAACAAAAAATTAACCGATAACGAAGGCTTAGAAACACAGCTGGTGCCAACCACGGTAATCACGACGAAACTAAATATGGAGACAAACTTCTGGGTCACGTAATCAACAATGGATGATCATGTCAGTCGTGACTTGATGTGACGCGGCGGCCAGTGCAGATGCCGCCATTTGAAATGAATTGCGGAACGTGCTGACGTGTCATGACGTGACGTCATGTGACGTGACAGCGAGGGTTAACTGACCTTCACGCAGCATTTACTGTTGCTGAATTTCTTCAAGATAATTCGCATTGTGAACACCTTATTGTGTTAGTTCAACAACATTCCGAGACAGTGACATCTTCTGAATGCCCGCAGGTAAAATCTCAAGTGACACTAAATGTACATATGAAACAAGTTGTAGGAACAGGAAATGGAAGAACAGGTTTTGCTAAAGGGATTCTACGGAAGCGCGTAACACCCACAATGGAAATTGCACAGAAGATGCTGCCGCAATCCATTCTAGAGTATATACAGTGTTGACAGTTGTTAAACGTTGTCCTTCCAAAAGGCGTTGAAATAGTGTTTAGATACGCGGATAGATTTGGAACAGATAGGTAAAGGTCATACGAATCTGTAACAGAAAATCTTCAATGCAAATCGAGAGGGATCTCATGCTGTTTCACGGATCCATTGTAAGCTACATTGCTCGGGACTCTTTGCTCTTTGCTTAATAACATACGACAAGTCACGCAGCTGCGTCTGCGCAGGCTTCTACACAATGGTTTTCATTATCAGAGTCTGAGCGTAGTGTATCCAACATAGGCAGTGCTTGAGTGTTTAAGTTGTTCCGGCGTTCGTAATTTGATCTGAGAAAAAATTGCAGTAACTTCTGTCACCAGGGCGACACGAGGCAGTCAGCGATACCATACTGTATGTAAGCTAAATTGCATTACGCAGAAAGTGGTATCATTTCTGCTTTTGCTGCGTAGTAACGTGGTTTGAATATCGCGAAGATACGAACGAAAGCATTTTTATAGAAATGTACTATACTCGCTAAATAAGGAGAGTGCTGTAGCCCACAGTATTCCAGTATTCATTTTCAGGAGAAAATGAATTATTATTATTATTATTATTATTGTTGAATTATTACGCGCACATACTGACATTTTCCACATCACGAATGGCGCCCATTTTGAACACATGTAATATGAATTATAAATACGGAGGGGTAATCTATCCAGTAGTATGTGTGTATTCTCCACATCTTTTAGTTCCAAACAATCATCTTCTAAAATCTATGGATATTTTGAATAATTCCTGGGCGTCCTCGCTGAATTCGCCTCGCCTTCATATCACTTCTGTTTCCTCATACGTTGTCACCCTTGTTGGTGATCCGCATAAAGTTGTTTTCATGGCTAGAACATGTGTTGACACATTCTGGCAGCAGTATAACATGTTGATTCTAGGTCATAGTGATACCCAACATTTCCTTCCTAACGGCCTCATAATAACTCGCGGGAGAGGTTGAAAAACACCGTGATATAAAGTGTTCCACCAAGCGCGGAGCTGCAGCCACGGGCTGCTGGGACGGGGGAGGGGCAGGAATTTATCCTCCCGGTTTGGACCACCGGTGCAGCGCCGCGAAGTTTGCGGCTAGCCGTACGTCACGCTAGCGACCGGGCGCGGACGCCGTCACCCGCAGAGCGGCCACAGACTGTCGCCCCTGCTGGCCGGCTGCCCAACCATGGGGCCGCTGTTGCGGGCGGCATACACACTACGCTGCAGGGGTCGCTCAGCGAAATTATCTGTCTGCGTTCACACGCCTGTTGCTTCCAATGCGGCTACGGAGACCGTTCGGCCTCTGGTATGTACAAATAGTAGTTTCGTGAATCCAAAGCTCACTTTAAAAAGGATACTGGGCTAGTTATTACATTTAAGAACAAAGAGGGAAATGTTTCTTATGAAAAGGGATTTAGAATTCTTCCTGGGCGTTTTAAATAATAACTGGAAATTTTGTAACGTCACGTGTTGTATTAGTCCGATCCATGCGATATTTTCCTTGTTGTGTTGATAAATATGTCCGAAAAGTACAGTAGACAAATGGTTCAAATGGCTCTGAGCACTATGGGACTTAACATCTGTGGTCTGGTTAGGTTAGTATTGTTTAACGTCCCGTCAACAAACATCTGTGGTCATCAGTCCCCTAGAACTTAGAACTACTTAAACCTAACTACCCTTAGGACATCACACACATCCATGCCCGAGGCAGGATTTGAACCTGCGACCATAGCGGTCACGTGGTTCCAGACTGAAGCGCCTAGAAACGCACGGCCCCACCGGCCGGCGCTGTGTTAGACACTTCGGATCTTTAGTCTGATGTGGTCTGGCTTGCTAGTTTTTATTTGTTATTTATTTTGTAGAAAAACGGTTGGAGAATGAAGCAGAGCAAAGTTTGAGAGATATGAAATATGGATTTTGGTGAGGATCACGTAACTAATGAAGAGGTACCTCTACATGGATACTCTGAAAGTCACTACAAGTGCCTGGCAGTGGTTTCATCGAACAACCTTCACAATTCTCTATTATTCCAATGTCGTATAACGAGCGGGAAGAACGAACACATGTATCTTTCAGTACGAGCTCTGATGTCCCTCATTTTATCTTGGTGATCACTTCTCGCTATGTAGGTCGATGTCAACAAAATATTTTTGCATTCGGGGGGGGGGGAAATGTAGATGAATGAAATTTCGTGAGAAGATTCCGTCTCAACGAAAAATGCCTATCTTTTAATGATATCCAGCCCAAATCTCGTAGCCTTTCTGTGACACTCTCTCCTGTATTTCGCGATAGTAAAAAACGAGCTGCCCATATTTGAACTTTTTCGATGTACTCCGTCAGTAATATATGGTAAGGATCCCACACCGCGCAGCATTATTCTAAACTAGGACGGAGAAGTGTAGTGTAGGCAGTCTCTTTAGTAGGTCTGTTACATTTCCTAAGTGTCCTGCCAATAAAACGCAGCCTTTGGTTAGCCTTCCACACAACATTTTCTAGGTGTTCCTAGGTATTTTACGCAGTACAATTTTTTTCACACTCTATTCTAGCTACTGTCACGAATGATAATGATGATGAAATGATGAGGACAACACAAACACCCAGTACCCGGGCAGAGAAAATCTCCAACCCTGGAGGGAATTGTGGGTGGTAAATACCGTAGAGGGAGACCAAGGGATGAATACAGTAAGCAGCATTAGAGAGATGTAGGTTTCAGTTGCTATACGGAGATGAAGAGCCTCGTACAAAATAGAGTAGCATTGAAAGCTACATCAAACCAGTCCTCGGACTGAAGACCACAGCAGCAACACTAGAAAAACAGGGCTTTAGGATTGGTATAAGCGTTTAGGAAAAGGTGCTGAATCCCATCATCAACCGACGAAATCACAGAAGACGTTAAAACATTATTATGAGTAATCTGAGAATGATAATCAGAGAAGTTGCCGATGAGGTTGACATATTGCAAATTACTTGCTTCCTCTCAAGTATGATCTATTAGGCTGTTCCTCTCTGCTTGCATTAATGGACCAGGAAGTCGGGAATTGAGCCTACGCTGCCAAGCAGATAAGCAGGCTACCATATATCAAGAACTCAATGAAGGGCGGGAACCAGTAGGTACATAATTTAGGTATTATCTAGGTGTATCAGGTGTCGTGGCGTCTCTCAGATAAACAAGAGTCTCCCTCAGTTCCCACACCGAACTTAATAAACTTCTTCGTTATCTTTAGGGGGTAACAATATTCTGGAACGCGTGAGATGAGGAGGAAGATTCATATCACATTCTCACTGACACGGCAAATTTATCACGGTGGTTAACATTCTAGGTTAAATACTTGAATGAAATTGAAACCAAAATGAAATTGCTGTTCCTTAATTATATGATAATAATGTTAGAAGACACTAAATTACAAAGAAAAGTCAGTATCAAGAGTTAAAAGACTGGGACAAGAGAACTTTGATACTACGCACAGGCAGGATAAGCCTCCATTAATTAATTATTTAACAAACTGACACGTAACTCAGGACGAAAAAGACGAAGTTCAATCACCCACCAATGATACTAGACAGGTGAACTACAGATCTCTCTGTCAGTGTCAGAGCCCTTCCACGAAAACAGATAAATTCCATAATGGTCAAACTAGTCGAAAAAGTTGCTCAAGTCTGGGTGCTTTTTGCCTAGAATAGGGTATTCTAGACAATGGGTTACTCTGAAACTGCAACGTAATTATTTCGTCTGCCCATACAGGAAGGCCGAACAAAGAGTCGTGTCTCAAAAATGGAAGATAAATTCCGGAATTCCTTGATTTGGACACGTCATTACACTGCAAGAACACGAACAATTACTGAGGGCAAGTCGTGCTACCAAGTGCCTAATAACTACTCCTTTCTACACGTGGTTCGCCATTTGAAAATGTCTCGCTTTGGATAAAATACAGGAAATGATCTCAATCAAATAATAACTGTTGCGAATTTAATAGCTGTCTACACATACGCAGAGCACTATAAATTAAAATACGGTTAATCAAGCAGAGTCCCCTGCTACTGGATCGTCGTCGCTCTCGGCACGGACGAAAGTATCAGTTCGATCATTACTTCTGAGAATTATACGAGAACCTCAACGAAATGAAACAAAATCACTACCGAATATTTGGCGAAGTAAATTAAAGTATTTCCTCATAATTAACAAATATCGATACGCACTAACTTGGTGATACCAAAGTCGCGGCGGGGTCCCATGTGCCACTTATAAACAGTCAGCAGTGGTTGTTGATTCTGCAGACCGTTTATTAAGGTGATGGGGTATGGATGTCTTTTAAAGATAGAGGGAAAAAGTTGGGTTGACAGATCTGTCTGGGGGAAGCTGTCATAAAGGTATAACACAGCCCAGAACACATAAAATGGTCTCTGCTCCCACGACTGACTGACATAGCCACACGTAGTACCACATTCACACTTTTTGGGCATTATCTGCGGAAGCAGAACACAGGAGGAAGATTCTGGTTGACACACAAAATAAATATATTTGCTCGCTGGGTATTCTCTTTCCAAGAGAACAGACACGAAACAAGCCATCTGTGAAGGTTACATACTCGTAGAAAAATTGAGTAATAGCACACCATAGAAATAAAAGTAATTGGCTTATACAGCCAGTTTTAGCTATCAACTGGCTCATCTCATAATTTTTTCTTATATTTTGGGAATGGATCGCGTGGGACCCACATTTTGTTCAAAGTTGTTGAACTTTGATCAAAGCAACTGGTGAATGCAGTTTGCTCAGGAATCGCTAGACGAAGTCAACAACGAAGCAAAATTGCTTAAACGTGTCCTAACAAGCGATTGCTTGGCTTTAGCCTCTGAATTAACTTTTATTAATTTACTGACTGCACTATTCTTAAGCAAAATGCCATAGGTAATTAATGAAATAGAGCGCGCTGCTGAAGGCATGTGGTCGCTCACGACGTTAGTAAAACAAAAGTACCTGTTTGAGCGTTACTCCTGAAAATTAACCGAAAAACTCAACGAAGCGAAACAAGAACCACTCCGAAATACACCCCGAAGTCACCTCAGTGGAAATTCTGAAAAATACGTCGACAGGTGCGATCAAATGTAAAAATTATGCTTATTGTTTTCTTACATTTTTAAGGCAAAGAACAGCATGAGTTCTTGCTGCAGTTTTTAACACTCAGTTAACAGTATTACTTTCAAATTCAACACCGTTTTTGTGAATCAGCTGCAAGAAAAAGCCGAGTGGATTAGTGGCCAAACATTTAATTGATTCTGCATCTCTATAATGCACCTGGGCACATGTATTGCTTCTTCGTCAATTTTGGACAAAAACGATCTTCTGAGCTTGCTCCAGCTGCAATATTCCCCAGATACGGCTATATGGGCACTTTTTCTTTTCCTAGAAGTAAACTTTAAATGACATTCGTATCAAAATCATAATTGAGATAAAAATAAGTTTCATAAAGCTAAGACATGTCCCCAAGATAAAGTTCTAGAGGCGTTTCGGGTATTGGAACGAGGGTTGGAAAAAGTGCATAACTTCAACTGGTGACCACGAGAGTGTACTACAAAGTAATGTGTTTGAATTTCCTATGTGAAAACTATTAAAGCTTTTTTTAAAAAAAACTTTATTAACATTCTTCATCTTTATTCTTCATGTTTACATGCTTGAAGCTCTCTGCACACTTATTGTCTGTTTAAGGCAATCTACGATGACCGCGACATCTAGCCAGTAAGCAACATCGGTCTCCCTGTATGTTAGTTTCCTGCGTCGAAACGATCAAGGTGTTTCTTAGGATTTTATTACTTGTACCCCGTTCCTGTTGCAGTGGTCTTTTTATTGTACGTTTAGTTCCACTCTTGCCACTACTGCCAATACGAGGTGTTTCGTATGCGGCGCACCAGCTATTTCCGGCACTGAGTGGTAGTCTCTAGCGCGGTGGTGGAGGCCCGCTCTGATGGCCGCTAACGCTCCAGACCATTTCTCGGAATTAGCAGGTGGAATACCTGTTTTGACCGAATCAGACGAGTTAGGAGCGATCTTGTAGAGTTGTGCCACCTTAAAAAGCAACGGTAGCGCACCGACCAACCAATTCAGATTTTGATTAATTTCACAGTCATATAGTATTTTATAAAACACATCATCCATTGACTGTGGGAATGGTTTATTTTGCGTAGTTTCAGTCTCATTATCAAGTCGTGTACTACAAACTACAGTGCTTTAGCATTAGACATATGTTAAAAATCATCCGACACATCATCCTAGCAGCTTAGCCCTATAAGAATGTTAACATCCTCAACAAAAATCCCAATTAATCACTGCTCTTATACACTCACTACTATTGATTTCCAATCATACAAAGCAATGGAATTTTGCTGTCCATTAACTATTTGAATAATTTCCTTTACTTTTCATGGATTGTTTCTGCCTCTTCTCCATATGTGAGCTAGACGGCGTATAGCCGCGTACCACTGACGTGGTTGCTGGCTCAATGTCCATCCTGGCTACGATAATGCCTACAACATGCTGCTATAGATGCTACTTTGTTAATATTTATGAGACCTAGTCCTGCATTACTCCTACTGAACACTTGATTTATAACTGTGTAACCGCACGGGGTAGCCGCGCGGTCTGAAGGCGCCTTGTCACGGTTCACGCGGCATCCCCCGTCGTAGGCTCGGGTCCTCCTTCGGGCATGGGTGTGTGTGTTGTCAGCGTAAGTTAGATTAAGTAGTGTGTAAGCCTAGGGACCGATGGCCCATAGGAACTCGTCACACATTTCTCAATTTCTACAACTGTGTTCTCCTCTGCTCTTGCTGCCATTCCACATCACTAATCCCACTATCTACACTCCTGGAAATGGAAAAAAGAACACATTGACACCGGTGTGTCAGACCCACCATACTTGCTCCGGACACTGCGAGAGGGCTGTACAAGCAATGATCACACGCACGGCACAGCGGATACACCAGGAACCGCGGTGTTGGCCGTCGAATGGCGCTAGCTGCGTACCATTTGTGCACCGCCGCCGTCAGTGTCAGCCAGTTTGCCGTGGCATACGGAGCTCCATCGCAGTCTTTAATACTGGTAGCATGCCGCGACAGCGTGGACATGAACCGTATGTGCAGCTGACGGACTTTGAGCGAGGGCGTATAGTAGGCATGCGGGAGGCCGGGTGGACGTTCCGCCGAATTGCTCAACACATGGGGCGTGAGGTCTCCACAGTACATCGGTGTTGTCGCCAGTGGTCGACGGAAGGTGCACGTGCCCGTCGACCTGGGACCGGAATGGAGCGACGCACGGATGCACGCCAAGACCGTAGGATCCTACGCAGTGCCGTAGGGGACCGCACCGCCACTTCCCAGCAAATTAGGGACACTGTTGCTCCTGGGGTATCGGCGAGGACCATTCGCAACCGTCTCCATGAAGCTGGGCTATGGTCCCGCACACCGTTAGGCCGTCTTCCGCTCACGCCCAAACATCGTGCAGCCCGCCTCCAGTGGTGCCGCGACAGGCGTGAATGGAGGGACGAATGGAGACGTGTCGTCTTCAGCGATGAGAGTCGCTTCTGCCTTGGTGCCAATGATGGTCGTATGCGTGTTTGGCGCCGTGCAGGTGAGCGCCACAATCAGGACTGCACACGACCGTGGCACACAGGGCCAACACCCGGCATCATGGTGCGGGGAGCGATCTCCTACACTGGCCGTACACCTCTGGTATACGTCGAGGGGACACTGAATAGTGCACGGTACATCCAAACCGTCATCGAACCCATCGTTCTACCATTCCTAGACCGGCAAGGGAACTTGCTGTTCCCACAGGACAATGCACGTCCGCATCTATCCCGTGCCACCCAACGTGCTCTAGAAGGTGTAAGTCAACTACCCTGACCAGCAAGATCTCCGGATCTGTCCCTCATTGAGCATGTTTGGGACTGGATGAAGCGTCGTCTCACGCGGTCTGCACGTCCAGCACGAACGCTGGTCCGACTGAGGCGCCAGGTGGAAATGGCATGGCAAGCCGTTCCACAGGACTACATGCAGCATCTCTACGATCGTCTCCATGGGAGAATAGCAGCCTGCATTGCTGCGAAAGGTTGATATACACTGTACTAGTGCCGACATTGTGCATGCTCTGTTGCCTGTGTCTATGTGCCTGTGGTTCTGTCAGTGTGATCATGTGATGTATCTGACCCCAGGAATGTGTCAATAAAGTTTCCCCTTCCTGGGACAATGAATTCACGGTGTTCTTATTTCAATTTCCAGGAGTGTATAACCTGAACCTATCAACGACTCTTTTTAAATTCTGTGGCTTCTCTCCCAAGTTAAGGGATCTTAAGCTCCATGATGCAACTCGTAGAATATCATATTTGTTTTTTCCCGATGATGACAATCTTCGTAATTAGTTCATGCCCGTATATCCGAATGGTGAACTATTTTACCTCCTGAATATTTTAACCAAAGGGATTACAGCATTGTTTAATCACAACGGAGTACCATACATTTGGGAAAAGTAACGGCTATAGTTCCCCCTAGCTCCCAGTCGATCGCAGTATCAACTGGCAAGTCCATTTTGCCCAACGTTACACGGCCAGATTAGTCAATCTTTCAGGCTCTTGTCCCTGCAACAACCGAAAAGACTACGGCCCCTTTTCAGATACAATGGGTTAGTCTAACCTCACCACACTTACCCTTCCGTTGTGTTTAAGCATACGATAAAACCTCGATAAGGTCCATGGGAGACTGTTGAAAAAAAACCATTTATGATATTCATAACGTGACTAAAAAGGATCAATATGAGATGCACAGTGAGACAGAGGTATGTTTAGCCACATGAAAGACTGAATTACTGTTGATTTTACAAGAACATATCAATGCTTATTTCTTTGGACATGTGATGTTAGCTTTATTGTTTAGAGGGTCGGAGAACAGTTAAGGCTGAAAATTCTTTTTAATGTTCTTTTCCAGTATCGTCATTGCACAGACTTGTATAGAGCGAATTTCGCACTTAACCCCAATCCAGACGGAATCTGTGTAACCCATTTGTCTGCAACTAGGTTACCCAAGTGGAAGTGTGAGAACGTTTTCAGATCGTGTAACTGAGGCGGGACATGAGTACGAGCCCTATAGTCGCCTAGTCGGATATGTTAAACTGCCTAAAAATGACACCCAGGCTGGACAGCACACGAGCACTCGTCATTAATCCTCCGGAAGAAATCGATCCGGGCCGACGCACCCGCACGAATCCCGGAAGTGGCGTGGTAACGCGAGCGGGTATCCGGGCGGATGCAGTAAACGCTGAATGGTGTACATCAGTTCGTGTGTCACACAAGCCATCAGAGAAAATTTCGTTCATGTTACGCGGTGTAATATTAACAACTGCAAGCGCAACGCAACACACACGTTGTTCAGCACACGAGCGTATTCAAATTTGACGTTTGAACTAATTTAGGTATGTGCGCTGTGCTTTTAGAAACAGGAAAGTACAATCATCATTCTAGGAGATTGCCAGCAATTCTGAAAACTAGAAAGTATTACGCAGGTAGTCCAGTCCAGTCTGCTGTTCTCATTTGCAGTTCTCACGTGGTCATGTGGGGAATTCGTGGCGGAGCGCATCAAAGCAGTCAGAAGAGTGATCACTCAAAAACAAAAGAAAAAAAGCTTATTATCGTACTGGATATTCTAATTAATATAATAGTTCCATCCTCGCTTCTGGACTGTATTTAGATATGTCATTTTCTCTGTTTTCGTTGAATTAAGTGACAATGGAAGGTTTGAAGTTATTATACAAAAGGCATATAGTAAGTAATGCAACACCTTTTTATCTACCTGTTTCGGTTGACGAAATGTGGAATTTGTTGTTGGACATCGTAGAATATTCCCGCTCAGCTTCTAGAGTTTCCTAAAGTTCCGATAGGTGCTGGCGCTTTACATACACTCCAAAATAGCGTATGGATGGAGGTGAATTCCAGGCAGAGAGCTGTTACTTTCTTTTGGTGCAAAAACAGAGCAACGCAGATATTCATACGTGGTTGCGCTTCTGTGGAGACCTGCAAGTGAACAAAAGCACGGTAAGTCGTTGGGCGCGGCGCCTATCACCATTGCTGCATGGACCCGCAAATACGTCCCATAGCCCGTGAGCCAGCAGCCTCACACAGCTCTGCTCTTGCAGTGTTACAACGTGTGACACACTTATTCGAGGTGACTGATAGATCACAACCGCTTAACTGGGCGTCTCTATTGGGAGTGCTGACACACTCGTCCGCCAGTTGAGGTAGTCCATAGTGTGTGCACACTGGTTCTTCGCAATCCAACAGAAGACCACGAAGAACAACGAAGGATCATCTGTCCAGAATTTTTTTCGTACATCGTCATAGCCGATGGAAGATGGGTTCATCACTTCGAACGGGAAGCAAAACTTCAATCCAATGAGAGGAGCCAAACCACCTTTCCGTCGAAGAAAAAGCACCCTCGGCCGTAAAGTCATAACGACGGCCTTCTGCAAGTCTCTAAGGCTCCCATGGTGCAAGGATCACATCTGACGTATACTGTGCTACCCTCAGGAAATTAAAGAAACGACTCCAGCGTGTTCGTCACCACAAAACTGGAAACAGACTTATCCTTCTGAATGACGACGCAGGCCTCGTGCAAATCTATGCACCTGAGAGGCGCTCATGAAAATCCATAGGTTGGATTGTTCTTCTTCATCCGCCCTACAGCCCGGATCTCGCACTTTTCGACTTTCGTCTGTTTGGCCCAATGAAAGTTGCACTCACGCGGGAAGTAGTACGCGCGTGATTGTGAGGTTACTGAAGCAGCAAGAGGTCGACGCTAATGTCGACCAGTAGGCTGGTACCATGCAAACATACAGACCCTCCCTGGTGCTTTCAACTGAGATATGTTGAAAAGTAGATTTTCTAACAGAAAGAGTTGGGAGTAACATGGTGTGTTGGAATCATGAATAAAACCAACCTGCTTTCAGAAGAAAGATTTGTTGCATCGTAGTTACCGAACCGCTCTTGTAAAAACAGGAAGAGATGAAAATAAGAAATTATAGATTAGTGCAGTGGGTGCTGTTACTATTTAAAATGTTGCGTTATCACGAGGGACTGACAGCCTACACAAGCATAGCTAGGTTGGAAACTGATATTCGGTTTTAGCAAGATATCCGTGTTCTTGCTTTACGCAGGAAGCATTTTAAAACAATTCGAAAACTTTCCCAGTCTTAACTAAATTGCAATCCTTTCGATTCCCTGTGTGCGCAGCGACCGTTGCGAATTTAAGTATTAAGAAAAGGACAGCGATCAGTCGAAAAATCCCTCGTTTATTGGAGCAGATTTAGGTTTTGACTATTACATAGTCATCATCGGTGTGGTTGCCAACAGGCCTTCTAACACACTGTCCACTCCGTTCAACTGCTCTACCCTTTGCTGTTTCTAATAGAATTACGTCATCAGCAAACCTCAAAGATTTTATTTATTCCCTCAGAACTTTAATTCCGGCTACATATCTTCCCTTTGTTTCCGTACTGTTTGCTCAATGTACAGATTTAATAAGGTCGGGGATGGGTTACATTCATCTCTCACTCCCTGCGGCAGTAATGGTATACGGTCTGTCAGATGAATTGTGGAGGAGCTCAAGCTGTCTCCGCAGTAAACTGGAAATGTGGAATTTCGGTCTTCAGGGAAGAAACATAGCCTGTCAAAGTGGTTAACAGCAATCAACAAATTCGATCAAAATTTTTCAAACTTTAGAAAGAATGAGAGAGGTGAGTTCCCCACGGCAGTGAAATTGCTGACTGTTGAGCGCGAGGCTGCTGGGTTTGAAGAAAGTGCAACGTGAAGCAAAAGAATATTGAAGAACATCGGATTTTAAAAAAGCAAAATCTCATGACGAACAGAATTTTTTACGGATTTAATTGATAAGTGCTGCCGCTATGACGACATTTCTAAGAATAATGCACGAAGTCAGAACAAAAGGAATACCAACTGTGTATGGCTGGGTCCAGACATGCGTAAATCAAAACCACACTAGAAATTTTATTTAGCATGCAACAGGCGGACAAGGCGGCTTGAAAGTTCCAGTGGGAAAGCAGGGCGTCTTATAATATGCCACGCCTGTTCCACTACTACCTGATTTGTGTATCAAAGTAAACTTCAGTGCCGATGAAAATCTAAAATCAACTCTGACTGCCATTCTTTAATGAATGGAGAAATATTTCGAGAACGGCTGCAGAATCAGCAGTTGCCTTATTTGCATCCAGGCTCCCTCATTGTTATGGACAATGCTGGCTGTCACTATCATCGACAGCCCTCCCCCTAACAATACAAAGAACAGTAATATCCTTTCATGACTGCGAAGTAATAATATATGCAGCCCCGCACCTACGATATTTTGGAACAAAAAACTTGATAGTGCCGAGCGTCTGCGATAGGACATCAAAAATAAAAAAAAAACTGCTTTTAAAAATCTGTCTATTTTGTAGCGCACATCATTCTAAAGAGGTTGATGTATAAAACATAGATTCTCCAGGAACAGTAAGACATGCTTATTAGTCTTAAGTGTGTCGAAGTGCAGTACCACGCTTCTTGACACGGCATTCTTCTATTGCACGGCACTGTACTTCGCTCTGTGGAATTCAAACGAGTATGATTTGTAACGGATGTCGTCAAAACAATATTCAGGACAGTGGCAATTAAAACGTCTTGTGGTGCTCTCCTGCTCCCAGTCATCCGGCTTTTCAGAAAATCTGGACTCTTTTTTTCCTATTAGCTAATAAATTTCTCTTTTGTGTGACATAAAATTATAGGACACATAAAACCAATAAAGACTAGAAACAAGGAAACCAGTGTAACTTGTTCAGTTCTTAGGCCCCTGCATTACTTTCTCTCTAATCCTGCTGCTGCGTGATTTCGTTTCTGCGAAAGAATCTATTACACCATCAAAGTTCGTCAAACGTTTTGCTACATGAAAGATCAAAATGTCGTTGTCTAATACCGAAAAAGCTGTTAATACAAATAATACCCAAGACTAGTGCAATTTCTCCATTTGATTAGGTCTATTTCGTCACTACTGATAGATAAAACGAAATAGGTCCTTCTAATATTAAAGCAATTGTAACACACGCCCAATAAGCGAGGCTGCTTTGGCACAATTGGTCATTCACTATGCTTGCATTCAAAAAAATCAGCTTCTGATTCGCTTTGTAAAACAAGATTTTTTCCTTCCACCATAAGAATTTGGCGCCCCCTGAAATCGTCGGTCGGAGAAGATACCCCGGTTTGCCTCTACCCCCCCCCCCCCCCCCCCCTTAGATCCGGGCCGCCCTACCCCCCCCCCCCCTTTACATCCGGGCCGATATATGCGACATATTAAAACACAAACAAGAGCAGATGTGTTGGAGTTTGTTAAGATGGAACAAGGCAGCGGTAAAAAAAAAAAAATAAATAAATAAAATAAAAAATTAACTGATTCCACAGCTCTGCAATATGGTCACAGAGTGGTACGAGTACCTCATTATCGTTACCTTTATAATCCAACAAAGCTAGTATGGACACAGACGAGGAGATATTTGGCAGATGAAAATATTACGTTTAATGTAGTCCGCACTGAATTACTGTACCCCGAAGCAATAGACAAAATCACCGATTCTGAATGGGGAGAATGCGTACGTCTCACTTAAAAGCTTCGTGAAGATTACTAGAAACAAGCTTTTAAAGCCGAAATAACGAATTCTTTAACTGTCAGTCTGGCGCGTGAATGGAAGTAAGTTTATTTTGTAAATGTCATGAAACATTTCCTTTCTTGTCAAGCTGTCTGTGGCGTAGAAAGTAGTTCAGAGCATAATCTGC
The DNA here is from genome assembly GCF_023897955.1 of Schistocerca gregaria. Lineage (NCBI taxonomy): Eukaryota > Metazoa > Arthropoda > Insecta > Orthoptera > Acrididae > Schistocerca > Schistocerca gregaria. The sequence continues at coordinate 255,605,070 of NC_064925.1, forward strand.
CCTTTGACAGATATTTTATTTTACTTATGTCGCTGTTCTGACTACGGCACAATGTAGTTGAAACTGCTGTTCATGCTGCAGTGGGTATTTTAAAATAGATTCTGTCGAGATTTTGTCAACAAAGTGCAACCGAAGTTGTAATTCGTTCTTTAAGGTGGAATTAACTATGCAATCGATTCTCAGTGAGACAATCCATTGAATTCTCAAATAGTTCAAATGGCTCTGAGCACTATGGGACTTAACATCTCAGGTTATCAGTCCCCTAGAACTACTTAAACCAAACTAACCTAAGGGTTTCACACACATCCATGCCCGAGGCAGGATTCGAACCTGATATGTCAAAACCGGTAATCGTCAAAAAGATTTACAAGCGATCTTGGAGTACCGGTTTATTTCAGAATAATGTGAAGGATATTCTTTCGTATGATTATATTAACTTCGTTGCCTATTGTGCAGAGAGAAATCCTTTGCTGATGTGCGAAAAAGAATTTCTGATAGACGCTGTATATAGTGGAGAGGGAAAGCGCTGTGATATACAACCGACGACTTTACGCCTTGCGTGAGGGAGCCTCAGTTTTATCGGCGCTCGCCAGGTGGGGCGCACATCGCTCACACGTCAGCCGCAGGCGGCGCTTGTGGCGGGAGTCTGCATACTGGAAGACGTGCGAGGCTTTGGGAGGCGCGGAATTGGGCTGTCGAGCCCCGTCATCCGGTCTGGAGCACCTGCAGCCGCTCCTGGGCCGCCGGCAACGCAATAACTAATCTCCAACTCCTCGCGCGTGCTGCTGTTAGCGGCGCTGTAGCGGCGGGGACGTATGCGCCTCGAGATGTACTCCAATTTCACGAGGAATACTGTACAAACATCGCTCAAAGCTTCTGCAGTCGTTGACAAAGCAAATTCACACAAGAAACACTTTAGGAAGTTTACCTGAAAAGCAGACACGAGTCGTACTTTTTGCTCTGGGGAAGCAGCAAATTTGTTACTATCGCATAGTACTTTTTAGTATGTAATGTACTGAAACAGTGGCGTATTTCTTGTGTGGGCCCAATTAGATAAGGACCTGATATAAAAATTTACATTCCAGCTACATTTGTTCCAACGAGCAGAACACGCCAACTGCCATAATCCGGTTTCCCAGAAACTTCGCTCAGTGGAAGAAGGGTCAATTAGGGTACACATGTCTCGGCTTATCCGTAGATACTGATCCGTTGATACTTTAGCGTTTCTGAAAAAAAAAAGATGGTAAGGTTTTTGAAGTATTTTCTAGGCACTTTATGTATCTTTTACTGGACAATATGCTAAGACGAAATGCTAGTTATTAGCTTCATGGCTTCTTAATTTTGCGTCCCATGCTGGAAACACGATTATTAGTTTTATTTCCTGTTTTTCATTTATATATCCATGTCCGTAATGATCATTATAGTAATGATTTCCAGTGTATATAGATATAATATTGTTCTTATCCGTCTACTCATTGAATGTCAGATAAATGAATTACAAAAAAAAAAGAATGAAAATTTATTTGAAATTGTTTTCGGTGAAGTTCCTGTAGTGTGTCTTGATTAAAAATAAACAGCAACCATCAGTTTTCAGAAAGTGGTCCGTCTCGAAATTATTTCCAGTGCTCGAAATCTTCACCATTGTTAACGATGTTTTTTTAGCGAGTGAGATTTATACGATGAAATATCATTGTGGTGAATCTACCTTCACCCAATGCTGGTGGTGTTCGGAATATCCGTGTTTCGAATGTTTCTACGATAGGTATCATCCAGAGGAATGAATCAAATCTCCCTGAAAAATAAACACATGAATAAACTATAAGGATTAATATAAGAACTGGTACGAGAATGAAATATCATAATATGGGAATTTAAAAGAATGGTAGCCCCTGAACACCACACACACGTATGTTACATAATACGTGTGCGACACTTATTGCGAAACCCAGTTGTAATTTTACGGCGTGTAATCCCTAATTTGATAAGAAACGTTCGTTTAGTAATCTTCTAAGGAAAATGAAAAAAATAAAAATAGAATTAAAAAATAAATACAATTAATAATCGGCTTTCTAGCACTAGACGCGAAATGAAAAGAACGATAACGAAGGGTGTAGGTTGCGGTAGGTACTGGGAGATGAAGAAGCTTGCACAGGATAGAGTAGCATGGAGAGCTGCATCAAACAGGTCTCAGGACTAAGACCACCACACAACCATGAGCCGTCAGTTTTTCTGAGAATATGCTGCGGAGCGAGGCACATCAAGTTCCTCGGAAATACCTGAGAAGCTTTGACTTTCGTTTGATTGAGAAACAGTAGAGTATCTACGGGTAGACCAAGACACGTATTCTCTGGTTGTGAATCGGCTTCCATGGACCGAAGTTTCTAGGAAATCGGGTGATGGCACCTGCCGTGTTCTCGTCGTAATTTGGAAAATTTCATACTGATACCAACGTCGAAGATTCTAAATTATTTGCCAAATAAGAGCAGCTCTCGAAATAATTAATGCAGTACAGCATGAACAGACAGGATAGCAACGGATTACATCTGGTCTGGCTGCCAGTGAAGCCTGTCCATCGGTCCCCGTATGTTCAGGAAGCAGAATCTTCGAAGAACCAGTGCCTGGATCTACAAGCGGCCACAAGAGAACTGCCTTGCCGCTTTATCGTCTCGCTGTAGGAAAGCACTGTCCAGAGGTACAAGCTGCCAAAGCGCTATTGTCTACCAGTCACCTGCTAAGAGTATCAGAGACAATAGCCTACTGTACAGACACCCTTCTGTAGCAATATTTGGCTCGAATTATCGAGTGGCACACCAGTAAGTCATGCCAGTACCCACCTAACAACCGAAATAAGACTGTCTATGGGTTAGGGCCATCATTCTAACGCAGGAGTTAGTCGCTCTGAAGCGGAACGCTGCAATTGAAATGTCGGCATTTTAGTTTCCGTAGTATTTCATAATATGCGGCCTAATACCCACACATATTTCATCTGTATGTGATTGGCGGTTGAACAACAAAACTAAGTGGCACATGACGCTTCGTATTAAATACCGCAAAGAAATACCGACAACTCTCCAACATTTTTACATACCGCTCCTTTTCAGCCTGTCCCAACACTTTAGGTCGTAGGGGTAAAATTTTATACAAACTACGAGTCATCTTCATGGCACCTTTATTTGTAACTGCTGCAGACGTTCCACAGATCCTCTTACGCCGTTCCACTACGCGCCCAGCCACAGCCGTAGTGGTGTTACGGGTGTCTCACTGTCACAATATATTTTCCCGGATAGCAACTGACACGTGGGTCGAGCTTGGCAGAAGATGTACCGAGCGAGGTGGCGCAGTGGTTAGCACACTGGACTCGCATTCGGGAGGACGACGGTTCAAAGCCGTGTCCGACCATCCTGATTTAGATTTTCCGTGATTTCCCTAAATCGTTCCAGGCAAATGCCGGGATGGTTCCTTTGAAAGGGTACGGCTGACTTGCTTCCCCGTCCTTTGCTAATCCGATGAGACCGATGACCTCGTTGTCTGGCTTCCTCCTTCAAAACAACCCCAACCTCAGATGTCACTTCACATTTTTGTCAATTTACAGATGATCAAATTTGTTTGTATTGAAATGAACTCATGAATTCGCCACTGAAGTCAATGGTCTTCTGGTGTAGCTGTTTTATTATAAAAGTACTCGAATTAAAGAAATTGTGTGGAAGAGACTTGCACTTCTGTGACGATCACGTCAAATGTGCGTGTTTTATAGCTGCCAATTCCTGCAAACTGTTCACGGGATAACAGATAGAAACATCCGGCGGATGGGGAGCCAAGTCGGTGTGAGGCGGACGGTAGCTGTGAAGGGAGCGACGATGGATGACGTGAGAGGTATTGATAAAACTAACATTTTGGTATAGTTTATCAAAGATTCAAATAAGTCAACAGTAATATAAGTAAAATAATGAAACAACTACAGATGTGGTATCACGGTTCGATAACTCTATTAAATCAAAACGAAGTTTCAATTCGCCAAGAACTTTCATGATTAATCATGGCTGTGCAGTTCATACTGGTTTTGTATGTTATGAGCTGATGCTCAAAAGTAAAGTAAACAACAATAAATTACAACACAAAACGACTAATAGTGATACTTTTTAAATATTTGATCATCTTACCACAAGGTGTCACCACGAAAGGCGCGACACATTCAGCACACTTTTTAACAAAAAGCCTATGGTTTCAGTCCACAAGAATAAATCTTACATGTGGCAGATTCTCTCACTAACACATTTACAGTTAGATTAGATGCTACAATAATAAAATCGTTGCAAAAATAAAATGTAAGGAAATTGATATCTGCAGGGTATATACGTCAATGAATAATTATTAGGCGAGAGAGGAAACATCCCCCAGTGATGGATTTAATTTACTATACATGAACTGTGGTAACGATTTCAAATCACAGAACTACAGTGATAGTGTAAAAATAATGGCACAAATTTCATACAAGTACAAACTTTGCCTGAATTTTCGCCAGAGTTTTGTGTTTACGATGGACTTTTTCACTATAATTTCTACGGGAGGTAGGTGGTTCATAATGCAACGATGCTTCAAACTGGATGGTAAGTGATGCGTGTAATAAGACTGTCAGACTATTCAGTGATTAGGATGAGATGTGGAACGCACATTTATCGGTGCTGTTATTTTCATAAATGCGAAGGCTATTTTCTGAAGATCCAACCGATCGCCAAGCTTAAGCCGAAGTGAAATTCCGATTGAGTTTTGTGTGGGTCTGTTGTACAGTGTATTTTGTTCCAATGGTTCAAATGGCCCTGAGCACTATGGGACTTAACATGTGAGTTCATCAGTCCCCGAGAACTTGGAACTACTTAAACCTAACTAACCTAAGGACATCACACTCATCCATGCCGGAGGCCGGATTCGAACCTGCGACCGTAGGGGTCGCGCAGTTCCAGACTGAAGCGCCTAGAACCGCTCGGCCACACCGATCGGCAGTGTATGCCATCATGATCCACATTTGTTTTGAGAGCACAGTGGGATGTCTAAAATGAAAAAGTCTGCAAACAAGTGATGGGAATACGCTGCCATTCGATTTCTTTACACTGAGGGATTTCGCCTGATTTTGTAAACCCACGTAACGTAGCAAAGTGCAGCTATGGTGTAGGAACTTTTAGGCAGAAGATACAAAGGTTCGTCATGCAGACAGCAGGGAAGGAAGCGAGTGTCAACCAATGATATTGTTCAACAGGTGGATCAGCGATTCAAGAAAACCATTTGTTGATGGCAATTCAGAACAATCGAAGCGGAACGTTGTCATAAGCATTGTCTTTCTTAACAACAACGATCAGTTGCACTCGGTAGCTGATACAAAGACGCTCCTGCAGCATTTAAGGTGAGAAGTGTTTGATCACCCATTATACAGCCCGGACTTCACTACCTGTTACTGTCATCATTTTCCTCACATGAACTATTGGCTATGAGGACAGCGCTTTGGCACAGAAAACCGTCTGCAGACCAGCGTGAAGAATTCGCGGGAAACACAGGTGGATGGCTTCTACAGTGAGGTTATTGTTATAGGCAGTGTGGTATTACACAACTGGCCATTAAAATTGCTACACCACAAAGACGACGTGCTACAGACGCGAAATTTAACCGGCAGGAAGAAGATGCTGTGATATGCAAATGAGTAGCTTATCAGAGCATTCACGCAAGGTTGGCGCCGGTGGCGACAACTAGAACGTTCTGACATGAGGAAAGTTTCCAACCGATCTCTCTTTCACAAACAGCAGTTGACCTGCGTTGTTGTGATGCCTCGTGTAAAGAGGAGAATTGCGTACCATCACGTTTCCGACTTTGATAAAGGTCGGATGGTAGCCTATCGCGATTGCGGTTTATCGTATCGCTACATTGCTGCTCGCGTTGGTCGAGATCCAATGCCCGTTAGCACAATATGGAATCAGTGGGTTCAGGAGGGTAATACGGAACGCCGTGCTGGATCCCAACGGCCTCGTATCACTAGCAGTCGAGATGACAGGCATCCTATCCGCAAGGCTGTAAGGAATCGTGCAGCCACGTCTCGATCCGTGAGTCAACAGACGGGGACGTTTGCAAGACAACAACCATCTGCACCAACGGTTCGGCGACGTCTGTAGCAGCATGGACTATCAGCTCGGAGACCATGGCTGCGGTTACCCTTGACGCTTCATCACAGACTGGAGCGCCTGCGATGGTGTACTCAAATACGAACCTGGGTGCCCGAATGGCAGAACGTCATTTTTTCTGATGAATCCAGGATCTGTTTACAGCAACATGATGGTCGCATCCGTGTTTAGTGACATCGCGTTGAACGCACATTGATTGCGTGTGTCATCGCCATACTGGCGTATCACTTGGTGTGATGGTATGGAGTGCCATTGGTTACGCGTATCGGTCACCTGTTGTTCGCATTGACGGCAATCTGAACAGTGGACGTTACATTTCAGATGTGTTACGACTCGTGGCTCTAACCTTCATTCGATCCCTGCGAAACCCTACATTTCAGCAGGATAATGCAAGACCGCATGTTGCAGGTCCTGTACGAGCCTTTCTGGATACCGAAAATGATCGACTGCTGCCCTGGCCACCACATTCTCCAGATCTCTCACAAACTGAAAACGTCTGGTCAACGGTGGCCGAGCAACTGCCTCGTCACAATACACCAGTCACTACTCTTGATGAACTGAGGCATCGTGTTGACGCTGGATGGGCAGCTGTACCTGTACACGCCATCCAAGCTCTGTTTAACCCAATGCCCACGCGTGTCAAGACTGTTATTACGGCCAGAGGTGGTTGTTCTGGTCACTGATTTCTCAAGGTCTATGCACCCAAACTGCGTGAAAATGTAATCTCATGTCAGTTGTAGTATAATATATTTTTCCAATGAATAATCGTTTATCATCTGCATTTCTTCTTAGTGTAGCAATTTTAATGGCCAGTAGTGTATTTCTTGCTTCTATTCGCTAGTGAGCTATAAGCAGTCGGCAAGCAGTGATCGGCAAGCAGTGGTTAACATTAGCGACGCCGCCTACTAACGCCGGCAGCAGTGCGAGTGTGCAGGCCGAACATTTTGGCTGTGCAAGCAATTGCGCTCTGCTGTTGGCGACGCGCCGTTAGCGTCGGATACGGGCCGTGAATGCCCGATGCGGCCCGCACGCCACGATTCGCCGTGAAGCGAGTGGGCGTGGGAGTATTGGCGGGCGCGTCTGGCAGCGGAGCGGCTGTGTTGGCCTGTTTCCAGCCGCACGGTGCCCTACCCCAGTTAATAACGGCGGCGCTTGTTTGTGCCGGGCATACGGCAGATAAAAAGAGCAATAAATCAGCTCGCAGCATTCAGTCTAGCAAAAACTTTGCGTGAACGGTAAGTTTCATAGTGACTTCGTATAGTTCTATGTGCTGAGGTGGCAAGTTTTTATCGCACACTTAGAAAAGGACTATCGTCATTACTTTGAATAAAACTGGTCTCTGCCTGCAAGACGTAATACTGAAGAGGTAGCTTCCACTGTGAACGTTAAGTTCAAATACCGTGCAACAGTTGCTTTCAAGGGAGAACTTTGTAACAAATTTCGATATAGCACGTAGTTAGTTTATCTCTTTGGGGAGCATGATTACAAGGGACGGTAGAAGCTGGATAGAAACGGCGAGCAAAGAGCAACAGACTAAAACTGCGTATAGTTTGAGACACAACTTTCATCAGTTTGGAGAGGAGGAAAGGGACCATAAAAGCGTTTCGAATGTGATCTTACTGGGGTGTAATACTTTGACAATAGGAAGACAAGGGAAAAGGCAGATAGAATTCCTGGAATTGGCTGTTACAGAGGCAGGTTTAAGACCAGCTGCAGAAATAGAGCGACCACGAAGAGGTGTTCTGAACAATATGGAAAACCAGATCTGTCTGGATGCTCATCCAAACGCGTAGGGCACAGTTGAAGAAACAAAAACATAATTTGAATAACAGCGCGAGGAAGTGCTGAGCGAAGATGTCGCTGGGGACGACCGATGATGTCACATATTGCGTGTGAGTGATGTAGGAATCAAGAGGAAGGTAGACAGAAGAGTGGAATGGTGTATTTCTGACAAACAACCTCAGGGTTAAGTGAGTAGACACAAAACTACAGCCATACTTTCAGGGAACACTCCTTACAGACAGAGGAATAAAAGTTGTTGTACGGACGTGGGTCCAGAAACACATTATTTCCATGTTACAACTAATTTCCTACTTCCTTTCATAATCGCTTTAATCACGAGAAGCTTTGGTTGGAATCATACTTAGAAACAAAGTGTAAAAAGATGTGCTGAATAAATCAAACAATATTGGATGGAAAAAAATACTTCTAATTGAGAAATAACGAAAGTTGTGCCAGAGGGTTCTGTGTTGCGTCTAGCCCTATTTCTTGTAAAGGGTTGTTGAGAATCCCCATGAAATCGTGCAATCACGTAATGAGCAAGGAATCGGTGTAGAAATCTGGGCTGAGACTGTTGGTGAATGTCGAAGCATCATAACTTGCTTCCTTAGAGAATACCTCTACTACGAGTACAAATTTCTTTTCATATGCTACTGAATATGTACTTCAAGGAGCTCCCCCTTAGTTCAGCGTTTGTCTTCCTAGATTTAAGTAACAGATTCCGTCACTCCGTGATAAGTGTAAGTAGGCTTCTCCGCTCTCGGGATACATCAATGCGTCATGGATTTAATTCGACTGAGGATTGGTGCATATACACTTGATAACAAAGGGCATTTTCAAAATTTCTTTGAAGAAAATGCTTCTTAATGTACTGATACATTCTTTCCCATTTCCAGTCAATGTTTAGAAGAGTAGTAGAAAACCGTGCTCAAACATGGAAATACAGCGTGTCGGCAACCGGGTCTGTACAGTAAATTTTCTTCCTGTACGTGCGAGGAATGTTTGCCGAAACTTGCCATACCATTTTGTTACTTCCATTCTAGGGACACCACGGGCCACACATGGGGAAATACACTGACATAAGCAACTTTGCAGCGATGATGATATTTGGTTTGTGGGCCACTCAACTGTACGGTTATCAGCATCCATACAAATTCCCAATCTTTTCATTGTCTAGTCTCGTCACGTTAACGAATAATGATCAAATGATGAGGACAGCACAAACACCCAGTTCTCAGGTAGAGCTTGGGTGCGAGAATCTAGGAAACGTCGAAGCCCATCGGCGGATTCCGTGGTACTGTCGGAAAAATCTTTGAAAAATTGCTGGACGACAATGAGACTATGAATTCATTACAGAACACGGAGGTCGGCAGCTAGTCCATTCTGTACAGCGGAATATTCGACGATCATTGCCAGAACTGACTGAAAGAGTACAGTGGCGATGCAGGCACAAGTGTGTCGGAGCACACCGCTCATTTGAACGTGGTGCTTCCCATACTGTCACAAAGATATCGTCAGTTATGACTGCAGTGGCAGCAGGAACAATACGGCTGGACTGTGGGTCAGTGGAGACTTGTCGATTAGTCGATGCAAGTTTCTTCTTAGAGTATATCGTTGGTCGTGTCTTGGTACCCTGCCAGCAAGACGACCGGATGCTCCAGATATGCATCTTGTCATGGATATTGTCACGAGAGGGGAGGGGGGAGATGTGGTTAGTATTTTGCTGTAGGGAACATTAACCTGACCTGCAATGGGAGTTGTCATGGTAATGTGCTCATGGATCTCGCCCACGCCTCAGCAGAGAGTAAAGCAACCGACTGGAGCACAGCGAGTAATAGTTGGGGGAAGGATAGGGGAAGAGGAATCGGATCAAGGCAGCTCGGCACGAGAAACTATTGTGAATGTATCTGTTCTACGACTGCTTCTGTTAGTTCTACGCTGTGGCTGTTTAACGCCTTTCGTGATAAACCCTAGCCTGCTTTATTGATGAGCAATGACAATGGATTGTAAACTTCATTTGTTTACATTGATGATGCGAAGGTCGGGGCACGGTCTGCAGTTTCCCTGCGCTGTGTAATGATGTAACATCGGCGCAGTTTACCGCAAGCTCTGACTACCCGTGCAGCGAGCGAGTGTGAGCACCATTGCTCGCCTAGACGCTATATGAACAGACCTCATCTAAGGAACAATGATAGTGGTGGGTTCCGTGAACATTACTGCAGCCGGCCGCTGTGGCCGAGTGGTTCTAGGCGATTCAGTCTGGAACTGCGCGACCGCCACGGTCGCAAATTCGAATCCTGCCTCGGGCATGGATGGGTGTGATGTACTGAGGTTAGTTAGGTTTAAGTAGTTCTAAGTCGAGGGGAGTGATGACCTCAGATGTTAAGTCCGATAGTGCTCAGAACCATCCGAAAGAGCACTCTTATATACCAGCATTAACCGTCGACAAGTCATCCGGAGACATTTAATTAAAGCAATGATAAACACTGAAAAAATGACGTGTTTGCAGCACCAACGAGAGGGGGACAACAAAAGATCCAGGGCCCAAACATAATGGGGAGCCAAAGTCTCTCAAGGGTTCGGGTCTCTCAGTTTTCCGACAATTATTAGGCTGCTATCGTAAAACAACCTAATAAAAAAATAAAAAAACCATTACCCCAGTCTCAGCATAACCAATCTAGCTGTTCCTTTCCACTCCGTTTCTTTAGTTTTATTAGTCGTACGGATCTACGGCATACAGTTCTATTTCGTGTTTAATCTTGAATGAACTGTATTTTCTTTAGACATTGCGCGGTGAAACCACTCGAATTGGACTCCAAAATAGGCTTTATGTAAATTTTGCAAAACCTAACAAAACATTTTCCAAATAAATGTACACGTTAACAGCTGTGAAACTTCGTTATAATTTTGTAGGTTTAGCAATAACATTCAAAAGTAGGGCACTTCTGATTCTGCCATAAGGTGATTCGGCACGAAAATCATGAATACAGAAAAAAAATCCATTCAAGAGAAAACGCAAAACATTTCTATTTGTAACAAGCTGTCCTGGAAGAATAGTACAAGTGAAGACATGAAATGACATGGAAGAGGTACGTTGGCCAAGCTGTAGCTCGGAAGTAAAGAGGTATGTTCTCCATCTGTTCATCCGGAGCATAGCCAACGTACATGAGAACTCATCTTACTTGGTGTGACATTATTTCTTGGTAAAAGAGACATAGTTTTCAGAGGTTTAGGTCAGAAAACTGGAAATACAAATAATGAAAATTCTTTTGAATGTTAGAGCCCTAGAACTGCTATGATTCAGTTCTTGTAAAACGCATTAGTAAGCTCAGAGACCCACAAGAAGCTGGAGAGAGTTTAGAAGTGTGAGGTATTACTCCATTAGCGTTGCTGCAGCTCCTGATTCAAACTATACTGAACCAATAATATTCATCTGCTTTATATTTACTTCAATAAAGAAAATTAATAGATACGTAAGAAATGAAGAGCTTTTGGAATTCGAAGAATGTAATCAGAAAATGAGAGTTGCACTTTTAATTTGATTAGCACTTGTGAAACATTCTACAAGTTTATGATAACGAGAGTAATATTAGAGGATCTTATGCAAGATCTCCGACACATTTTCTTCAGTGAAATCCTGATGTAAAATTTACACTGTGTACTTTTCATGCTCTAATGTGGTGCACATGTAGCTGAGAGTCGTGATGAAGAGGGAATTTTTTCGGAGCGATTCAATTTTTTTACAACCTGTTCAGTAGCACTCCACAACAGTGTGAATTTTTGGAACAGTGAATTGGATGTTCTTTATATTCCATGTCTGACACCTACTGGAGTGGTGGAGCTGATGCTGAAATACCAGTTGTAGCTCACTTCGGAAAAATTACCATTGCTGTAGAAGCCATCAGTAACTTAAATTTGTCACCTGAAACACCTTCTGTGGTACGTATGCTTTTATTATTATTATTATATGAGATAATTCAAGTGTTTAATCATTACATTAACTTATCTATAGTTGGTGGTACCAATTGATTACAGAAGCAAGCTACTGTTGTTGTTGTGGTCTTCAGTTCTGAGACTGGTTTGATGCAGCTCTCCATGCAGCTCTATCCTGTGCAAGCTTCTTCATCTCCCAGTGCCTACTGCAACCTACATCCTTCCGAATCTGCTTAGTGTATTCATCTCTTGGTCTCCCTCTACGATTTTTACCCTCCACGCTGCCCTCCAATACTAAATTGGTGATCCCTTGATGACTCAGAACACTTCCTACCAACCGATCCCTTCTTCTGGTCAAGTTGTGCCACAAACTTCTCTTCTCCCCAATCCTCTTCAATACTTCCTCATTAGTTATGTGATCTACCCATCTAATCGTCAGAATTCTTCTGTAGCACCACATTTCGAAAGCTTCTATTCTCTTCTTGTCTAAACTATTTATCGTCCATGTTTCACTTCCATTCACTTAAATCTATACTCGATGATTCTGTTCTTCAGAAACGCTTTCCTTGCCATTGCCAGTCTACATTTTCTATCCTCTCTACTTCGACCATCATCAGTTATTTTGCTCTCCAAATAGCAAAACTCCTTTACTACTTTAAGTGTCTCATTTCCTAATCTAATTCCCTCAGCATCACCCGATTTAATTTGACTACATTCCATTATCCTCGTTTTGCTTTTGTTGATGTTCATCTTATATCCTCCTTTCAAGACACTGTCCATTCCGTTCAACTGCTCTTCCAAGTCCTTTGCTGTCTCTGACAGAATTACAATGTCATCGACGAACCTCAAAGTTTTTATTTCTTCTCCATGGATTTTAATACCTACTCCGCATTTTTCTTTTGTTTCCTTTACTGCTTGCTCAATATACAGATTGAATAACATCGGGGAGAGGCTGCAACCCTCTCTTACTCCCTTCCCAACCACTGCTTCCCTTTCATGTCCCTCGACTCTTATAACTGCCATCTGGTTTCTGTACAAATTGTAAATAGCCTTTCGCTCCCTGTATTTTACCCTTGCTACATTTAGAATTTGAAAGAGAGTATTCGAGACAACATTGTCAAAAGCTTTCTCTAAGTCTACAAATGATAGAAACGTAGGTTTGCCTTTCCTTAAACTTTCTTCTAAGATAAGTCATAAGGTCAGTATTGCCTCACGTGTTCCAGTATTTCTACGGAATCCAAACTGATCTTCCTCGAGGTCGGCCTCTACTACACTCCTGGAAATGGAAAAAAGAACACATTGACACCGGTGTGTCAGACCCACCATAATTGCTCCGGACACTGCGAGAGGCCTGTACAAGCAATGATCACACGCACGGCACAGCGGACACCCCAGGAACCGCGGTGTTGGCCGTCGAATGGCGCTAGCTGCGCATCATTTGTGCACCGCCACCGTCAGTGTCAGCCAGTTTGACGTGGCATACTGAGCTCCATCGCAGTCTTTAACACTGGTAGCATGCCGCGATAGCGTGGACGTGAACCGTATGTGCAGTTGACGGACTTTGAGCGAGGGCGTATAGTGGGCATGCGGGAGGCCGGGTGGACGTACCGCCGAATTGCTCAACACGTGTGGCGTGAGGTCTCCACAGTACATCGATGTTGTCGCCAGTGGTTGGCGGAAGGTGCACGTCACCGTCGACCTGGGAACGGACGGCAGCGACGCACCGATGCACGCCAAGACCGTAGGATCCTACGCAGTGCCGTAGGGAACCGCACCGCCACTTCCCAGCAAATTAGGGACACTGTTGTTCCTGGGGTATCGGCGAGGACCATTCGCAACCGTCTCCATGAAGCTGGGCTACGGTCCCGCACACCGGTAGGCCGTCTTCCGCTCACGCCCCAACATCGTGCAGCCCGCCTCCAGTGGTTTCGTGACAGGCGTGAATGGAGGGACAAATGGAGACGTGTCGTCTTCAGCGATGAGAGTCGCTTCTGCCTTGGTGCCAATGATGGTCGTATGCGTGTTTGGTGCCGTGCAGGTGAGCGCCACAATCAGGACTGCATACGACCGAGGCACACAGGGCCAACACCCGGCATCATGGTGTGGGGAGCGATCTCCTACACTGGCCGTACACCTCTGGTGACCGTCGAGGGGACACTGAATAGTGCACGGTACATCCAAACCGTCATCGAACCCATAATTGTACCATTCCTAGACCGGCAAGGAACTTGCTGTTCCAACAGGACAATGCACGTCCGCATGTATCCCGTGCCACCCAACGTACACGGTATTACGCCGGTATTACGCCTGACGTCAAAAGGATGTCACGTTTGCAGGAAGTAGTCTAAAACGAGCGTTACCCTGATACATTTAATACAACAAAAGAACGTGCTGTTTGGTGGACGGGAATTTGATAAATAAAAGATATACGTAAGTAGGTTTTGCTACTGATCCTAACTTGATATCGGTGAGAAAAATGTACTAGTTTTAATATCCATTCCTATGATAATTTTGAAAGGTTTGTTTTAAATAGATAGTCAAGAATAAACTAATACTAGTCTGCGATATACAGTTAGCGCTGTTTGCAAAGGTTCGTAAAAGTATTGGTAACGGCATTTATGTAAAAGATAGATACGTTTGATCATTTCCGAATACTTTTTAAGAATTTATGAATTCATATAAACGATATACGAAGAACTAAGGAATCTTTGTGAGCAAGTCAGACGCGCTAAAACAAATTGATTGTGCGTGTACCAGATATTTTGTGCTGGGAAACCTATAATCAGATACGACTGCTAACAGGGACCACCGAAGCTGTAGGGCAAAGCTAACAGTTACGTCGTTGACTGTAGTGACAAACGTATAGTAGCTACTTCTTTACACAGCGCTACGTAAATTAAATTGTCACCCCGATACATGTCTATAAAGTGGCACAGTGCATGTTGGAGACTTGACTACATCAGTCAAATTCAGTAACTTCTAGCAGTAATGTAGTAAGAACAGAAGCAGTTTATCAGCGATACGTAGCGTGTAGTTAGTAATACACTTTTGTTCGTCATGTGGCGATTCTAGGCGACGTATGTGTATTGCTTCACGGAAGAACTTCAATTCTTAGCATACAAAATGAGAACTACCGTTACCTTCGAAATGGCCACAATGACAGCCAAATCTGTAATCCTACAGTTTTGTCTTTATCAGTTCATAGCCATTTTTAAAAGCGTTTTGTGAGGAAGATGCGATGCTCAATACATCTTGTGTGTCTACTGCCGTATAAAAGTGGCTTATGTGGCCACTAACTGCGAAACTCGGTTTTGGCGAAATCACGAGCTTGACATTGGTAAAAAAATAAAAAAAATTGTTCAAATCTGTGTGAAAACTTATGGGACTTAACTGCTAAGGTTATCAGTCCCTACGTTTACGCACTACTTAACCTAAATTATTCTAAGGACAAACGCACACACCCAAGCCCGAGGGAGGACTCGAACCTCCGCCGGGACCAGCCGCACAGTCCATGACTGCAGCGCCACAAGGCCGCTAGGCTAATCCCACGCGGCTCTGTACAAAAGAAAGGTGATGAAGGAAAGAAGTGAATTCATCTGCATAACTGAAGAAGTGTAAACCGAAAATCACAATTGAAAAGCACAGAAACGGGAGTCAGCAACACGAACAAATGTGTAAAATATCCTGTGAACTATCTTTACTAGAGGAAAATGTTAGCAATCTTCTCATATATCACATGTACTTCGTGGTTTCTTAACAGCGAAGATGGTTGATTTTCCTTTAGGGTAAATCTGGCCTCTCTGACAGTAAAATGTTCTTTAGCTTGTTTAATATCATTTTCTTACGATGTCAGTTTATCAGTGACTGACGCGATGTCAGCGGTCAACGACTTACGTGAAAGTATATGGTCCTAGACGATGAAGACATCATTCGTGTAGAAAACACTTCGCTTCAAATGTGTTTCTATCACAGTCTGTAACTGGTCGCTGTGAGTCGATTTTACAGAAGTCTCACCAACATTATCGGTGAAGTCCTTGTTGGTCTAGTAGAGTCTCACGCTGATGGGGATCGAAGGGTGGCTTACCTGAAACAATAGGAAACGATAGTTAGATACACGATAGGTCGTTAGATGTTACTGCTTCCATGTGCAATGTTCTGTTACTGTAATACTTAACTATTATCGAGATAGAGTATTTCAGTTCATTTTGACCAGCTATTGTAGAAAGAACAAGATGTCAAAGATAATGAAGAAATTATTAAACACAGTATAGAGGTCCGTATCACAGTGGTTTTAATAATAGAGAGTATACGGTTCAATGACCTGAAAGCGAATTTCGTTAATGCGACATCATTGCTACATTTTGTCAACTTTACTCACAGATTTGGGCAATGGCGATATTTTACTTGTTATCCTCATACAGTACTGTACGACTGTAGACATAAATGTGTTTCAGAATAATACATGTACTTACAGGAATAAGATCATTTATAGTTATGGATGAAATATTGGGGTATTTTACAACTGGCGTGCCTAGAAGTATTTCATTGATGGAGAATGGATTAAAAGAAAATTTTGTATAGAACAAATCTTCATTTAGTTATCAATAATTACACACTGCAAGAAGACAGAAAAAGACTATCACCAAGATAAACACCGTGAAAAGAATCTACTCTTCCGATGGACTATATTTAAGGCGTTGGAATGACACAGACTTGACATTTTAATGAAAAGACTTAAGCAAATTTCTGAGAAACCAATGGGACGTAAGCAAAATCGGCAAGAGGCAGGAAAAAGTGCCATAGAAAGAAAAAAAAGAAAGAAAATTCGTCCGAAAAAGGGCTGTAAAATAGCTGAAACGAAGGACGGTAGCAAATCAAACAGACAAACATAAAGGAGAAAACAAAATGAATCGTCTTCCAGTCGATTTCGAAACTGTTAAACGTGAGACGGCATAAATTTAACAACTATTCGAATAGGCATTTTAGATCAAGAAAGGAAGAAAATACCAGTAGTAAAATCATGCGCTCTCTAAATAGTGAGTGTACGGTCAACAAGAATCACTAAACACTGATATAATTGGTCTTGAAAAATCGTGCAACACAATTAGTAAGATATACCTCTATCTATGTATTCTGCTACAGTTTTTACCCTCTACAGTTCCCTCCATTACCATAGATGTCAATCTCTGATGTCTTAACACATGTACTATCATTATAGCCCTTCTTCTTAGCAAAGTTACCCCTACGTTTCTTTTGTCGTTGACTAGGCGGAGAACCTCGTAACTTACCTTATCAGTCCAGTTGATTTTCAACGTTCTTTTCTCTCAAATGCTTCAGTGCCGTTCTTCTCTGGTTTTGTCAGCCCATGATTCACTACCACACAATGATGTATTTCAAACGTACATTCACAGAAATTTCTTCTTCAAGTTAAGGCCGATGTTTGATATTAACATAGTTCTCCTGGCAAGGAATGCGCTCTCTGTCTGTGCTAGACTACTTTTCATACCTTCCTTGCTTTGTTTGTCAAGTGCAATTTTGCATCCAAGGCAGTACAATTGCTTAACGTCATCTACATCGCTTATCTCGATTTTGGTGCCATTTATTACTTTCGTCTTTCTTCAGTTTACACTCAACCCATTTTTACACTCATAACTTTAATCGGAGATATCAGTGTCATCAGCGAATCTTGGCAATGATATTCTTTCACGATGAATTTTAATCCCACCCCTCAACCTTTCCATTATCTCGAGCATAGCTTCTTCGGTGTATAAATTAAACAGTGGGGGTGAAAGACTGTGTTTCATGTCTTGGACCTCTTCTTAATCCGCGAATTTCATTTTTAGTCTTCCACTCTTGCTTTTTGTGCATAATCTTCTTTACATATAATTTACAACTGTTTTTTCAGTATTTCGAACATCCGATAACTTTTTACATTGTCGAACGGCCGTTATAAATCGACAAATCATAGGAACATGTCTTGATGTTTCTTGTCTTCTTTCCATTATTATCCGGGGCGCCAGAACAGCATTTCCCGTGCTTTTTACGGTTCCTGGTCGTCCTCTAACACAGCATCAATTTTCTTATCCGGCCTTCTGTAAATTATTCTTCTGAGCGACGTGTGTGCATTACCTGTTAAGCTGACTGTGTGGTATCTGTCTTACGATCTACCCTTACTATCTTCGGGGTTATGTGCATGATGTTTTTAAGAACGTCTGATGGTATGTCTCCTGTGTCATTGTATCTATACACCAACTTTAATAATCGCTGAGTTGTCATTTTCCCAAATGATATCAGAAATCCCGAAGAATGTCCCTGCTGCCTTCGCCTATTTGATGACAAGTTTTCTCTGCGTTTAAGAGGAGAATTCTCATTGCCTCATTAATGTTCTCTCCCTTGTTTCTTTAATTTGACATTATGATGAAGCAGTGAATCCGACGACAATTTCTCTTTCGTTTTCTTCACATTTTTTCCTCAGCCATTTCACCGTAACTTCCCAGAGCTTCCTGTTTATCTCATTACTTTGTGACATACTACTAAATACCTTACCTTTTGAGCATTTCTTTACCTTTTTTCTTTCGTCGATCAATTGTATTATATCTTCTATTACCAAAGATATCTTCACTGTAATCGAACCTACTTTGCACCTACATTTGTTTGTCCAACTTCTGTGTTTTACGTTCTTAGAGATGTAATCGTACAGTACATTACTCTTCAACTAAGATGCCTTCTCTAGTATTCATTGTCGCTGTAGGACTTCAAAGGCATACCATGAGATCTCAGTACTTAAGTATCCCACTTCTTTCCACATTGGTTCTCCTGTACTATTTTCTTAAACTTCAGTTTACTATTCATCATAAATAATTTCTGAGTCAATCTGCTCATGGATACGTATTGCAATCCCATATCTGAGTCCGGAATATTTTTCTGACCGTGAGTCATTACGCCTGGAATATCCTCGTGTATCTGGCTTTTTTTCCAGGTATACCTCATTTTCTGGTGATATCTGAACACAGTACTAGCTATTAGTAGCTAAAATGTGTTGCAATACTCAGTTACTCTTTTTCTCCTCATTCTTACTATCAAGCCTATGTTCTCCCATAGCCCTTTCTTCTACTCATTTCATTACTACAGCGTTAAAACGCTCCTTGACTACGTTGTCATCTCCGTGTACATACTTGATCACCCTTTTAGTACCGTCACATATTTCCTCTACCTCTTCAGTTCTGCTTTTGTCGTCGACATGTATAACGGAACTACTGTTGTTGGTGCTAATTTGCTATCGATTCTGATGAGTACAACGGTATCACTGACCTAATCATAGCAACCCAGTCGCTGGCGTATATTTCTGTTCATAACGAATCTTACTCCCGTTAAACCATTTCCTGCTGCTGTTGATATTACCCTGCATTCACTTACCCTGCATTTATTGTCTTCTTTTCATTTCACTTCAGTGACCCCACCTGTATCTAGACTGTACCTTTTCACTTTCGTTTTCAGATTTTCTGGCATCCCAACCACGCTCAAACTTCTGAGATTCAAAACTCCGACTGGGAAAACGGTATCATTTTGTTGGATATTCAGTCTCTTTCTCATGATCACCTTGGTCACCTGCCCTTGGAAGTCCCGCCCAGGGGCTCCAGGAGAATGATAATCCCGACTGTTTTGCTAGTGGAGCAATCTTTATGACACTTTTAATCACAGGCCACATGTCTAATGGATGCTCATTGTGTGTCTTTAAGGCAGAGGTTTCAAATACGTTCTGCTTCGTGGTTCCTTTAGTCACTGCCGATTTTTCCTTCTTTTAGGAGGCAGTGTTCCACCGAATGCGCAAGCTGTTTTTGTCATACTCTGGCCATTTCGCCGCCCTCTTTGAAAGGCCGACGGCAGAATGAGGGTGAGTTCATCGGCGCCGCTTCCCATGATATTAATTCAAAACTAGCTGCGCCCAGCAAGCTTTTCAGTGCCTATTTTTCTGAGTACGTAATCATGTACAAAGCAGACCCAATTACATTTACAGAAAGAAAGACAATAATTTTTTCGTGTATTGTATTAAATTTCGAGAAATTTATTCAAGTGGGCTCTGGGACATTCCATATTCGTGGTGTTTCCGCTTTTCGCAAAAACGAATATGGTTTTCAGTTGCCCCACCCACCCGCACGCAGCATATAAGTATCCACGTTAAAACCGAGGATTATCCAGTCCACACAATTGAAGATTTGCGCGCACGGCTACGAACGTGCAGGTATGTGTCGAACATATTTCACATTCGTGAAACATATTCCACACATATTAGCAAACTTATTTTATCACTACTTTTATTGAATTTCTCCCTGCAGTTTCATCTGAAATCTGAAGAAAATTGTAATTCTGATGCTATCTGATTGTCATTCGGAGGAAAAAAATTGTCACTGGCAAATATCTGATTCCAGGCCCTTTTGCTCCATACGACTCTACAGAAGAACTTAAGTGTATCTGTGGTATTAAGTCGTGTGGCTTTGGCTACGAAATAAGCTGGAAAAGTTATTGACTCGCTGCAGCACTCATTACCATGATGTCGTTCATCGACTTAACAACCCAAGTAAGGGAGAGACGGCGCTTCATGCTTCTAAAGTTTTGCGGTTAACTAACTGCAGGAAAAGAATACCAACAGGTCACTGTCGTACGTTTCTCCACATCACTCCCTCTCATACTCAGCCGTTCCCGTAGCTGTAGTAGCGGTATCTTGCTCATAAAGTATCTTTTTATAAGTAATGAGTCAAGTATATAGGAAGTTTGGTTGAAAATACTCCAGGAATTCCTGAGTTATGCTTTCATATCACACTCTTCACTCCAAATCCTCAACAACAGGGATGCTAGGAGTGTCTTACAGCAACAGTAAATTTCCCCTGATAGCAGGTGATACGTGATCCAATTTTGGTATAAATTCATTCGAGCTTTAGAAATATGTGCTGATATAGGATTGTCTTGGCACTTCTGCGCGTCCTGCCCTCAACTGTAGAGGTGAAACGAGATATTGACTGTTACCAGTAAGTCTACTCACTGAAAAGTATGGATTTGGTACTAACATCAATCGTTGTTCAATACTTAACATCTTTTCACGCCCATCTCTTGGAGCGGTAGGAGTATACTGAACCTACTATATCTTTATACAAATTATGATGTCTTATATAGAAAATGTTATTGAAATTACTACAGGAGTTCTTCAGTTAAGCTTCTATGCCACCACGTTTTGACCTCCACAGCTATGGGTGGCAATTGGGTCCTTGCCCCCACAAATAATCTTTCATGGGCATGCAAACAACAATTCAAGGATTAAGATTAAGCCGTGGCTAGAATTGAACCAGGGACTCAGAACGTTTTGATTACTTTCAAAGGCGCAACCCCTAGATAATGGGTGCTCTTTCCTCCTAGCACATTTAAACACTCGGTCTAAGCACGAAAAAAATACAAATTTTAGGATCGTAAATCACGTTATTAATAAAAGAGCTTACACGTGACACAGCAACTACTCTTAAGTATTGTTGCCTGATAGCATGTGCTGATAATTTCTGTAAACTAGTAAAAACGTAATAATACATTATAACGCAAACTGGTAATAAACGTATATAGGGTGACTCAAGAGGCAGGGTATATTTATCTAAGAGTTGATAGTATTAGTGGTTGTGAAAAAAACACAAAAAAACAGTCATATAAATAGATATCCTGCTCTCGGCAGTTTCCGAGGAAACTAATGAAAACAACAGAGTAGAGAACAAATGCAGCTAATAGTAAATCAAACATTATGACATAATATTTTGCTTAGTTGTGTACCTACGTTACCTCACAAAAGGTATTCAAAAAGCCTACCGTCAACTACAATGCATTTTAGAGCTGTTGTAGACCGCTGTTGTGTTTATGATCAGAAGTCATTTTTACGGTCCGTAACCTGAGCACACGTATGTAAAACGCGAGCGAGAAGTTCCTCATTTGTGCGCTCTCTGCGCTTATAGAATTCGCTCTTAAGCCATCCCCACAAACAGGAGTCTAATGGTTAAACCTAACTGGACGACCCGGCAGCCAAGAAATGAATCGGTGACCTATCCAGCCATCCCCACCATGCGAAGAAACGTGCGCATTGAAATGGCCAGTAAAGACAGCACTATATACCCTAATGTCACTTTGGTTGTGTTCGCATGTGAGTGCTGGTGAAGGACATGCGACTTAGGTCCATGAATTTCAAACGGCTGAATGTCGGATTCGGTTAGGAAAAGGATATATGTTCATCTAAAGTTTCTCGTTCAATATCACCAATTCTATCACTCAAAGCATGTACCTTTTCTTCTGACTCACCATGAGTGCTGGAAAACATTGTAGACTTCAGTAACGATAGATGTATGTTGTTACTACTGTCGTGTAACCTGTATTCGAATTATAGTTGAAGGAAATTGCATACATACTCGAAAAGGTAATCCACTGAGCTAATTTTTTCAATAATTGCGTATGGACGCTAGGTTTTATAATTATGTAAACCTCACGAATGCAGATGTAGGTATGGATATCGATGTGGTCGGGCTACATTTAGTTATTTACTACCCTTTTAAATAACGAAGACACCCTATTTAAACCGAACTTGCATTTGCTTCTCGGGTGCTGGCCAGTTAATGGGTTTAGGCTCATGAACCAACCGTCATCAGTCTTAACTCCTCTTGTAACGGCAGAGTGTCACCAAAAAATTTACGCAGTATATTTCATTTCCGGGTAACACGTTGCTTAGAGTGTACGACAATACGGCAACTCTTCCTGAAAAAGTGAGGAGCAGTAAGCACTCAAGAAAAACCAGCACTGGCCTGTCGCAATACATTTCTGTCCGCAGAAGGCCACTATGTTGTACTTGCTAATGACATAACGAAATGAAATAACCTATTGCATAGTAATTTAAGTCTGCCACCACCTCATGCCAGCTTACAACTAAGCATATTGTAATAGGGGCCTGCCTGGGAGGCCGACCGGTTCTAGGCGCTACAGTCTGCAACCACGCGACGCTACGGTCGTAGGTTCGAATCCTGCCTCGGGCATGGATTTGTGTGATGTCCTTAGGTTAGTTAGGTTTAAGTAGTTCTAAGGTATAGGGGACTGATGACCGTAGAAGTTGAGTCCCATAGTGCTCAGAGTCATTTGAACCCTTTTTTTTGTAATAAGGGGTATCTATCATAGTAATAAACAACTCCACAGAAAACCTATACTATACGATCTGTTGGTATATGCCTTCTAAATCTTATTATCTTTGAAATTTAGCAAGTAATAATTTATCTACACTGTGCAAAAGAATTAAAGGGCTACCTTTTCCAAACTCCGTCTTTCTCCCTCACTACAACGAATAAGTGTGAAATTTAGTTCTGAGCTGCGTACAAGTTTCCTCTGTCACCGTCCAAAAACGTGCGGCCCTGCGACTTCGAACTCCGACTCCGCGGCGATTCAAACAGCACAGTGTCGACACACGCGAAAAAAAATTGGTGGCCAGAGCACATAGTTCATCTAAGATGTAACGTGGGTTGATTATGTCATAGTGGCACCAAATTTTGCCACAAGTCTTCCCAGCGCCACCGTGAACTTGTCACACAGTGGGAAGGTAGTCATACCTGCACATACATTTAACCACTTCTCTTAACGCCTCTGCGATGAAGGTCAGAATTGCGATGTCCAGCGTTGAACTCAACCGGAGGCAAAGGTCCCGAGTTCGAGTCTCGGTCGGGCACAAAGTTTTAATCTGCCAGGAAGTTTCATATCAGCGCACACTCCGCTACAGAGTGAAAATCTCATTCTGGTCAACCGGTTTTCTTATTAGTGGACGAGGAAAACATATGAGATCCGCCGCAGTTCACAACTGACATAAAAAAGCCCCACAATGTGGCATAAAGGACGTCAACGAAACCACACCTTACTCTGAGGCGTTCGTTCCCACACGTTTCGCTGCTGAGAACATTCGACTCATACCGCCCAGGAGAATAAACATTTTCTAAGGACATCGTGTGGCTGCAGCACCACTGAGTATGATTTGAGCCCTTTGAAGTGAAGTGCAGCCTCAATGTTTTGCTCTCTTATGGGTGGTGGGCCAAGTATGGACCGTGCAGAACCATCCGACGAAATCTGGACGTTATCCAAAGCAGAAAATTATGTTTTGCTATGCATTTTGAGGTTTCCTGATCGCGCCCACCCTTGGTGTGATAAAACGAGGTCGGGCGAAATGGAAATGGAAGGCCACCCATTTAAAAATACATTCGAGTAATGCTGTACATGGCATCCATCACAGACGCGTGAAGAAAAGGGGTTAAATGTAGGTAAGCGGAGTTGTGACGATCATCCTATCACGTTACACATCCACGGAGATGTTGGAAAGACTTATGGTGAAAATTGATGCCAATGTGACGTCATTAACCCTACTTACACCACTTCGTGGAGCCGGACGGTGACGGCACAGTGAGCTAGGCTCTTTTCAATACTGCAGAGAGACAATTCCGGAGCCTTTGGGTCAAATTTTATACTTTGCTTTGCAGTGACGGAAAATGACTGGGTTTCCAAATAGTGACCCATTACTTCCTTCTCGCAGTGTACATACGCTGCCGGAAATGGAAAATGTTACACCACGAATATCGTGTCGTGATTTTTCCTGAAACTGTAGTATTTCCATGCCTATGGGAGGTTTTTATCAAAATTTCATTCTTATGCGAGGTTATATACACTACTGGATGTATGTAACGTCTGGGGTAAATATTACAATACAGGATGCCTACAGGACATTGCTACATTTGTATCAGACAGATCGAACCACTGGCATGAGGGTCTTCGGATCATCATGAACACAGATAGCGCCGACAGTTGGCTTTAAAGCAATGACAGTAGAATACTGTAGCACTGTAGAACGGATGTGATAAGATCGACCCAAGGGCAGTGGCTCTCCAGATGACTACACAACGAGAAAATTGTAGGATTTTTCGACTGTCTCTGATGTCTAGACGGATTACCACAGCTGAAATCTGGTCAGATGTTGCAGGCAGAGCATGATATGGAACCGTCAAGAACAGATTACTGAAAGCCACGTGGAGATCTAGAGCTGTAATACAGCGTATAGCTCTGACGTCGTGGACTTACGAGACTTGCATAAAATATATTTAATCTATGACATTGACCTCGCTTCTACTTGTGGCGGTCTGATTGATATCAAAGTGTCTGTAGCTGACCTAACGAAAGGTGACAAGAAGCAGTGATTCTTGGGACTCATACTTTTACTACTTGTAGAGATCTATTGGACTGGGATGATAATTGAATCCTCAAAGTAAGACTGTTAAATTATGTGGTCATGTCCTTCACGATTAGGGTGCCAAAGGCCATATTCTAAGAGCATAACGCAAGAACACCACTGCAGATCACACCACAAACTCCTTCGATCGTTGACATGCCTACCCAGTTTTCTGCCAAGGATGTGACAGGAAGACAAAAACGCTTCATGACAGCGTCCAGCCAGACATTTTCATAAAGTGACGCAGTATGTTTTTCAGGCAAGGCAAGAAACTCCACGAGATGGCATTTGGATCCTGTTTGCTTCCATGTTACAACGAATATAAGAATATACTCGTGCTTAACTAGGTCACAACACAACCCTGTACTGGCGATGGGCTTCAGATCCGAATGCAATAGAATATAGGTGTTCAGATTGTTGGAAAGAAGTGCTCATTTATCTTCCTGAAGAAAGGCGATGTTGACCTTCATGACAGTAAAACGAGAATCCGCCACAATATTAAATATCAGCTGTCAATAGTAGACTACTGCTCAAAATTACTTGGAGCTACAAATAGTTGAAACGCTAAATTCATTTACTGCGTGAAGGTTCATTCTCCACTGTAGTTACTCTGTCACATTCAGCACATCATACCTTAATTACTGGTCCGCATCAATAAAGACATTCATTGTATTATCAAGACTGCAACAATTTTGACGATCAATAATATAAATAATTCATTTATTCTTGCTGAGTTGCTCTAAAGCTGTTCTTTACCCGAAGTAACGCTGTCAAGGTAACACACTATCCAGCGTATTTTTATGTGCTACGTGATGGCCTTCAATCTACTGAATGAAATGTGAAGAAATTTCAGCGCTTTGTGGCAAATTTATACCTGTGTTGTTTCGACAGTATCATGTCACAACTGGTTTGATTCATCTGTTCACTGAAGTTATCAGCCTTCTGCATGCTGCTTTCTGCTAAATCTTCTCAAATCTCCTGTGTCTTGGGTCATCATCATAATTACATCCATTATTTATTGTTACATCATCATCTATGATGACCATTCAGTCCTATGCCATTCCACAGTTATGAATGTTGTTCCTGTTGTTTTCTTCTAAACTTATCAGATCGCTTCTGTCTTGGCTCGTCATAATAAAGATACCTCTGTAAGCTCATCACCTACAATGTCCGTTCAGTTCTACAACATTCCAGAGTTGTTCACCTGCGTGTCTCCTGACTCAGTCCAGCATGAGTCTAAATAAATGTGTGGAGATCTCATTTTTTTATTGACCCTGACAGCTTCTGATAACAAAGCACTGGTGCTGTCTATCGTTATGGTGTTCTTGTCACAGTCATTAGATTTTTGCTGAATCAGAATCTCCCGTCACACACAGTCACCATGAATGGTGCCACAGGTCATTTGAAAGTCAATTAACATGGCGTAATGCATACACGTTGAGCTGCATCAAGTAAATTGAGGTGATTGCAAGTATAATGATAGTCTACAACAAAGCCTAATTAGGTATTGAAATCACTTTGCAGTACCATGTGTTGCACGTAATAAATTACGTGTTACACAATACTGGATCATTGGTGAACTTTATTTTGTTAGAATAAGCTTAGCAAGTCTACTTTCCCGATTCGAAAATTTGGCCTTACTAGTGTAACCTTTTGAGAGATATTAGATTACGGATACAAAAAATGATAAGTAAATTAAAACGAGTGACACTGAGTTGCAATTTACACAAAATGTGATTTGAACATAGGCGTGTAGTCCGATTAAATTGCAGTGCACAAGTGTGATAGATTTGTAATTATGCACTCGTTGGTTAAAACTTTCTATGGTTTGATTACAAGGGATGCAAGAGCAAATAACCTTTGTACACAGTCTATTTTCTCTTATTTTCATTAAATGGGTAGGAAACTATGTATGTAGCTGAAATCTGAATTAACATGATATCCAAATTATACCTACGAGACATGATCTACTACACTACTGGCCATGAAAATTGCTACACCAAGAAGAAACGCAGATGATTAACGGGTATTCATTGGACAAATATATTATACTAGAACTGACATGTGATTACATTTTCCGACAATTTAGGTGCACCGATCCTCAGAAATCAGTACCCACAACAAAGACCTCTGGCCGTAATAACGGCCGTGATACGCTTGGGCATTGAGTCAAGCAGAGCTTGGATGGCGTGTACAGGTACAACTGCCCATGCAGCTTCAACACGATACCACATCTGATCAAGAGTAGTGACTGGCATATTGTGACGAGCCAGTTGCTCGGCCACCATCAACCAGACGTTTCCAATTGGTGAGAGATCTGGAGAATGTGCTGACCAGGGCGGCAGCCGAACATTTTCTGTATCCAGAAAGGCCCGTACAGGACCTGCAACAATCGGTCGTGCATTATCCTGCTGAAATGTAGGGTTTCGCAGGGAGCCACGGGTCGTAACAGATCTGAAATGTAACGTCCACTGTTCAAAGTGCAGTCAATGCGAACAAGAGGTGAACGAGAGGTGTGAACAATGGCACCCCATACCATCACCCCTGCTGATACGCCAGTATGGCGATGACAAATACACGCTTCCTATGTGCGTTCAACGCGACGCCGCCAAACACGGATGCGACCATCATGATACTCTAAACAGAACCTGGATACATCCGAAAAAATGACGTTTTGCTATTCGTGCACCCAGTTTCGTCGTTGAGTACACCATCGCAGGCGCTCCTGTCTGATGCAGCGTCAAGGGTAACCGCAGCCATGGTCTCCGAGCTGATAGTCCATGCTACTGCAAACGTCGTCGAAATGTTCGTGCGGATGGTTGTTGTCTTGCAAACGTCCCCATCTGTTTACTCAGGGATCGAGACGTGCTTGGACGAGCCGTTACAGCCATGCCAGATGCCTGTCATCTCGACTGCTAGTGATACGAGGACGTTGGGATCCAGCACGGCGTTTCGTATTACCCTCCTGAACACACCGACTCCATATTCTGCTAACAGTCGTTGGATGTCGATCAACGCGAGCAGCAATGTCGCGATACGATAAACCGCAGTCGCGACAGGCTATAATCTGACCTTTATCAAAGTCGCAAACGTGATGGCACGTATTTCTCCTCCTTACACGCGGCATCATAACAACGTTTTACCAGGCAACGCCGGTCAACTGCTGTTTGTGTATGAGAAATCGGTTAGAAACTTTCCTCATGCCAGCACACTGTATGTGCCGCCACTGGCTCCAACCTTGTGTGAATGCTCTGAAAAGCTAATCATTTGCATATCACAGCTGTTGGTTAAATTCCGCGTCTGTAGTAGGTTATCATCGTGGTGTAGCAATTTTAATGGCCAGTAGTGTATTTTCTCTAACAGTACAACACCAGTCACTAATCTTAGTGATGTGGATAACGAAGAATAATTTGGCGGAGTCCCGAGTTCGAGTCTCGGTCGGTCACACAGTTTGGGCGTGGTGGTCTCGCGGTTCTAGGCGCGCAGTCCGGAACCGTGCGACTGCTACGGTCGCAGATTCCAATCCTGCCTCGGGCATGGATGTGCGTGATGTCCATAGGTTAGTTAGGTTTAAGTAGGGGACTAATGACTACAGCAGTTGAGTCCCATAGTGCTCAGAGCCATTTGAACCATTTTGAATTTGGCGGAGCATATTATACGTTTCAAAAGCGCAATAATGATCGATGTCGATAGAATGAGACTAGAATTCAGAGAGTCACTGCTATTTCTTTTTTGTGTATTGGCGTGACCTCTGCAATTTTTCAGTCTTTAGTTGAGGATCATTCGTCCATTATGACGATGTACGTGATTATTAAAAATGGAGTTATTTCATCGGTGCATGTCCAGCGGGTACATCGTATTGCACCAGTTGCAAGGGATTTTTTCTGTTCCATTCACAGATGCAGCGAGGGAAGATTGTATCTCCGCGTGTTATAACTGACCTAACCTTCACCACACCTGTGTTTAGTAACGCTACTGTATTGATGTCGTCCCCAGTAACATTACTATTGCTAATATACAGCGAAGGTTTTGATTGTTTCTTGCTGTTAATATTCCAAAACGATCAAGACCTCTTTGGAATTGTTGTCAGATTTCGATACAGAGTTTCGCGCCTGGCAATCATCTACAAGACTACTGTGCAGTTAAAACTTAAGTGCCTTGTAGAGGGTTTATTGAACCATCTATAGACCGTAAAAATGTAACCAAAATTTCAGTTAGGAAATATTTACATAACAGATCTCTATCAGATCATCTTTACACAGGTGGTCACCGGACGTCGGCTGCTCATAATAAAATGTCGAATCAAAATACATCCAGCCGCCTAGGTTTCCAGTTGTTATTTTATATGAGCAACCAGTTTCGGCGCTACATAATGCCATATTCAGTCCTCGAGACCGACGTCTAGGAAGAATCCCACCTCCAGTCCAGTCAAAAGAGGGGCAGCATTCAGTGACTGATATTCGTAGAATTTTTATGCGGTAATCACTTCGACGATCGCTTTACATAATAGCTGTGGATGCTACATTAGCGGAAATGTATGTTACATTCAGGCTATTTGTCTACAGTACAGCACGTAGGATAAATAAATTCTTAAATCTCATTTGTCTTATTTCATGGTGATGATCATTTCTCCCTATGTAGTTTGGGCGTAAGTAAGATACAATCCTGGAAATTGAAATAAGAACACCGTGAATTCATTGTCCCAGGAAGGGGAAACTTTATTGACACATTCCTGGGGTCAGATACATCACATGATCACACTGACAGACCCACAGGCACATAGACACAGGCAACAGAGCATGCACAATGTCGGCACTAGTACAGTGTATATCCACCTTTCGCAGCAATGCAGGCTGCTATTCTCCCATGGAGACGATCGTAGAGATGCTGCATGTAGTCCTGTGGAACGGCTTGCCATGCCATTTCCACCTGGCGCCTCAGTTGGACCAGCGTTCGTGCTGGACGTGCAGACCGCCTGAGACGACGCTTCATCCAGTCCCAAACATGCTCAATGGGGGACAGATCTGGAGGTCTTGCTGGCCAGGGTAGTTGACTTACACCTTCTAGAGCACGTTGGGTGGCACGGGATACATGCGGACGTGCATTGTCCTGTTGGAACAGCAAGTTCCCTTGCCGGTCTAGGAATGGTAGAACTATGGGTTCGATGACGGTTTGGATGTACCGTGCACTATTCAGTGTCCCCTCGACGATCACCAGAGGTGTACGGCCAGTGTAGGAGATCGCTCCCCACACCATGATGCCGGGTGTTGGCCCTGTGTGCCTCGGTCGTATGCAGTCCTGATTGTGGCGCTCACCTGCACGGCGCCAAACACGCATACGACCATCATTGGCACCAAGGCAGAAGCGACTCTCATCGCTGAAGACGACACGTCTCCATTAGTCCCTCCATTCACGCCTGTCGCGACATCACTGGAGGCGGGCTGCACGATGTTGGGGCGTGAGCGGAAGACGGCCTAACGGTGTGCGGGACCGTAGCCCAGCTTCATGGAGACGGTTGCGAATGGTCCTCGCCGATACCCCAGGAGCAACAGGGTCCCTCATTTGCTAGGAAGTGGCGGTGCGGTCCCCTACGGCACTGCGTAGGATCCTACGGTCTTGGCGTGCATCCGTGCGTCGCTGCGGTCCGGTCACAGGTCGACGGGCACGTGCACCTTCCGCCGACCACTGGCGACAACATCGATGTACTGTGGAGACCTCACGCCCCACGTGTTGAGAAATTCGGCGGTACGTCCACCCGGCCTCCCGCATGCCCACTATACGCCCTCGCTCAAAGTCCGTCGACTGCACATACGGTTCACGTCCACGCTGTCGCGGCATGCTACCAGTGTTAAAGACTGCGATGGAGCTCCTTATGCCACGGCAAACTGGCTGACACTGACGGCGGCGGTGCGCAAATGCTGCGCAGCTAGCGCCATTCGACGGCCAACACCGCGGTTACTGGTGTGCCCGCTGTGCTGTGCGTGTGATCATTGCTTGTACAGCCCTCTCGCCGTGTCCGGAGGAAGTTCGGTGGGTCTGACACACCGGTGTCAATGTGTTCTTTTTTCCATTTCCAGGAGTGTATATTCGTATTCAGAGGACAAAATTGGTGCCTGAAATTTCGTGAAAAGACCTTGTCGTAATGATAAACATCTTTGATTATACGATTGGTATCCCAACTCACTTATCATCCGTGACGTTCTCACTGTGGTGTCATCGCCAGACACCGCACTTGCTAGGGGGTAGCCTTTAAATCGGCCGCGGTCCGGTAGTATACGTAGAACCCGCGTGTCGCCACTATCGGTGATTGCAGACAGAGCGCCGCCACAGGGCAGGTCTAGTGAGACTTCCTAGCACTCGCCCCAGTTGTACAGCCGACTTTGCTAGCGATGGTTCACTGACTTCTACGCTCTCATTTGCCGAGACGATAGTTAGCATAGCCTTCAGCTACGTTATTTGCTACGACCTATCAAGGCGCCAGTATCCGTACTATTGATATTGTGAATCATGTACCATAAAGAGCGACCTTCTCCATTAATAGATTAAAGTTAAGTATTCCACCAGCAACGTCCGTTTTTCTCAATTCTAATTCCCTTGTCATGTTCCAGACCTCACGCCAACCTGCGTGAGCTGAAACGCGTGCATTTCGGCCTCCTTTAGTTATACGGGTTGGCTCTCCGGCCAAACACAACTCTCACCCCTATCCCGCTATACTACAAAACGTGTTGCCCTTCTTCGGACTTCTCGTATGCCTTCCGTAATTTATATCTGGTATGTTTCCCATACCACACAGCAATACTTTAACAGGGGAGGGACAAGCTTGGTATAGACCTGTTGCATCTTCTAAGTGCTCTGCCAACAACACGCAGTCTGGTTCGCTCTCTCCACACTCCTGGGTATTTAGGTGAATTGATAGCTTTTAGGTTGGTGTGATTTACTTTGAAACCGAATTTTAATGGATCTCATTGTCTCCTAGAGAATGACACGGCAGTCGGATGGTCCCGATGGGCCACTTGCGGCCTTAAGACGGAGTGCTTTGCTTTCATTGTCTCCTAAATCCTTTATATAGTTCAGGAACTAAAGAGGGACTTCCTTGGGGAACGCCAGATATCACTTTCCGTCGATTACCACGAATTGTGACCTTTCGACAGTAAATAATGAATCGACTGCTAGAACTGAGACGGTTCTCCATACGGGGAACTCTTGTGAAGAAAGGTGTGAAAAACTTTCAGGAAATTTAGAAATATTGAATCAATTTGCGATCCCCTGTCGTCAGAACTCAGTATTTCGTGCCAATAGACATAGTTGTGTTAAACATGAAAGATAAATTCTGAATCTATCCTGACATGTGTCAATAAACCCTTCTTTGATGTAGTTTATATTATTCGAATACAGTATATGTTCCGAAAACGTACCACAAATCAACGTCAGTGACATGGATCTGTAATACATCCGACTACTCACGTTTTCTTTTTTTGGTGTTGCTGTGAATCGTGCAACCTTTGAGTTTTCAGCTACGCATATTTCGTTAAGTGAACAGTTGTATCCGACTGCCTTTGTTAGGTGATTTAAGCTCCTTTGCTGCACCATGGATATCTACATCTACTTGACACCCACGCTACATTTTGAACGTCTGTCTGCGATTGCCAACCTTGGAAGAGCATGTGTCCTTTTTCCCTTGCTTCTGCAACAATTTACTGACCTATTTTATGTACCACGGAGAAGTTTTTCCTTTGTTATTAACGTAACTGGTTTAAAACTCTCAACTGCCATTGTGGTGTGCGTACTGTAAGACCTTCGGTACACACACCATCAGATAATTTGACTTGTCGCTCTAACGAAGTAGGCGAGTGTCAGCTATATGTCTCGTGGTGTTATCGTGGCGTGTTTATCTTCTGCCTTTAGGTCAGACGATAGAAATGACACTTGCATGCTTAGAGTAGCAAATTGACGGTGACCAACTTTAAACAGAATTTCATTTATTTTCACACACTTTTATTAAAATAATAATAATCCTAAACCTTACTTAACTTGATTCTGGATGCTATTTACAATCGACAATCTGAACTTTCTTTGGTCTTGGTACGTTAATCTTACTCTCACATATCTGTGATACTTGACAAAGTGTCTATTCATTTCTCTTCTTGGCTATGTACAGGAATATGATAATCTTATTAGGCGCAGACTGAAACGGGACTATAGACTGGTACAGACAAACTCGCGCGTTCAGGTATCGCTGTGCGAGTGTGATCCGCGAGGAGAAAAGGTTCTACATTAGCATCAATCTCATTTGCTGCATTACATATTAATACGCGGATCGGCGGAAGCAGAATTTGGTCCGTCTCTATGACAGCGCCATCTCGTAATGCGGAGACGGCCGAGCGCTGCGCCTGCACTGTTGTGCTTAACGGGGCGCGCTCTAGTGGGAAAGCTGTGTACGCGCTGACTACGCGGAACTATGTACACAACAGACATCAATGGTATGAATTTGAGCCACATTTGATAGACGCTGATGTTGTATGGTGCTGCCGCAACACATGCATCAACTTAGTAGCGGCCTCCAGATGGCTTTCACAATCCTGGACCTCTTCGTGCTTCCGTACACTTCCTCTACTGTGTCACATGCGTCTGCTAAGAGAGTGGCAAGCCGGAAAAAGAGCGCTGTCATCCACATACTACATCCCTTCTGCCCTACACTCGTGATTGTGCAAATCCTTCTGCAAACATGAATAAAAACACGATACGCTGCAGGCACTTTGAAAGTTCTTTACCAACTGCTGGACAGTTTGGTTTAGTGCTGCAATAAGCGCAGTACAGCATTCAAAACACTTCCTACTTACCAGTCGCTAGTTGTGGAGAACTTGGACCACTAACAAATAGTTTGTGCATTACTAGCAATTATAGTAAAATCATCTTAGACTGCGAAGAGATAGGAAAGTTTTTTTGACATCTTTGTAATAGGTTTGAGGATTTGGGGCATCAAGTGCCATGCATCAAAGTGTACCGAACTTCAGTACCATTTTGGAACTCTCTCTCTCTCTCTCTCTCTCTCTCTCTCTCTCTCTCTATATATATATATATATATATATATATATATATGTTTTGAGCCATCATTTTTCTGACTGGTTTGATGTGGCGCTGCTCGAATTGCTCTCCTGTGCCAAACTCTTCAATCCAGAGAAGCACTTAAAACCTAAGTGTTGCGTACATAGTTCCGCGTAGTCAGCGTGTACACAACTTTCCCACTAGGGCGCCACGCTAAGCACAACAGCGCAGGCACAGCGCTCGTCCGTCTCCGCACTACTAGATGGCGCTGTCTTAGAAACGGACCAAATTCTGCTACCGCCGATCCGCGTATTAATATGTAACACAGCCAATGAGATTGCTGCTAACGTAGAACCTTTTCTCCTCGCGGATCAGACACGCGCGAGTGTACAGACCTCCGATTAGTCAGTCTGCATTTGTCTGTACCAGTCTATAGTCAAGTTTCAGTCTGCGCCTAATAAGATAACCATATTCGTGTACATAGCCATGAAGAGAAATGAATAGACACTTTGTCAAGTATCAGAGATATGTGAGAATAAGATTAACGTACCAAGACCAAAGGAACTTCAGATTGTCAATTGTAAACAGCATCCAGAATCAAGTTACGTAATATCTATGTTTTTATTATTTTAATAAATGTGTGTGAAAATTAATCAACTTCTGTTTAAGGTTGGTCACCGTCAATCTGCTACTCTAAGCGTGCAAGTGGCATTTCTATCGTCTGACCTAACGGCAGAAGATAAACACGCCACGATAAGACCACGAGACATATTGCTGACACTCGCCTACTTCGTTAGAGCGACAAGTCAAATTATCTGATGGTGTGTGTACCGAAGGTCTTACAGTATGCACACCGCACTAAGTCCTCAATTATTTGCTTCATGTATTCCAATCTCTGTCTTCATCTACAGTTTTTGTCGTCTACAGCTCCCTCTAGTAGCTTGGAAGTCTTTCCTTTATGTCTTAAGATGTCTTAAAAGATGTGTTGTCATCCTGTCGCTTCTCCTTATCAGTGTCTTCCACATATTGGTTTCCTCTCTGATTCTGCGTAGAACCTCCTCATTCCTTACCTCAACACTCTACCTAATTTTCAACATTAGCCTATACCACCACATCTCGAATGCTTCGATTCACTTCTGTTCTGGTTTTCCCACAGTCCATGTCTCATTACCATACAAAGCTGTGTTCCAGATGTACATTCACAGAAATTCCTTCGTCAGATTAAGGCCTATGTTTGATACTAGTAGACTTCTCCTGACCATAAACGCCCTTTTTGCCAGTGCTAGTCTGGTTTTGATGTCCTCCTTACTCCATGCGTTATTTAGTTGCCTAGGAAGCTGAACTCCTTAACTTTATCTGCTTTGTGACCTTCAATCCTGATGTTAAGTTTCTCGCTGTTCTCATTTCTGTTACTTCTCTTTAATTTCGTCTTTCCTCGATTCACTCTCAGTCCATATCCTGTACTCATTATATCGTTAATTACATTCAGCGTATCATGTAATTCTTCACTATTACCATCATTGCTTCTTCCCTGTACAGATTGAACAGTAGGGGCGAAAAACTACATCCCTGTCTTACATCCTTTTTAATCCAAGCACTTCGTTCTTAGTCATCCACTCATATATGGTATATTACTAGTCCCCCCCTATAGCTTACCCCAATTCTCTCAGAATTTCGAACACCTTACACCATATCAAACGCAATGTCCGATTTGTCTCTCTGGTGTCTTTACCGTTTTTAAAGTCAAACTGATCGTCATCTAGCAAATCTCCACTTTTCCTTTCTGTTCTTCTGTATATTATTCTTGTCAACAACTCCGATGCATGAGCTGTTAAACTGATCATGCTATAATTCTCTAGCTTGACATCTCTCGCAGTCTTCGGAATTGTGTGGATTATATTTTTCCAAATTTAGATGGTATATCATCGGACTTAGACATTCAACACGACAACGTTTTGTTGCCACTTCTCCCAATTATTTTAGAACTTCTGATGGAATGTTATCCATACTGTCTGTCTTATTTAATCGTAAGTCCTCCAGAACTCTCTTAAATTCTGATTCTATTATTGGATTCCCTCTCTCTTCTAATTCGACACCTGTTACTATTTCTATAACATCAGACAAATCTTGTCCCTCATGTAGTCTCTTTCCACAGATCCGCTCTCTCCTCTGCATTTCAAAGAAAAATTCCTGTTGCACTCTTAAATGTTACCACCGTAGCCTTTTATGTCGCCAAAGATTGTTTTCACTTTCCTGTATGATGAGAAATAATTCATTTTTCGATTTCTTGACATTTTTCATGCAGTCATTTCGTTTTAGTTTCACTGCACTCCCTGTATATTTCATTCCTCAACGACTTGAATTTCATGAATTTTCCCGAATAATTTTGTACTTACTTCTTTCATCGATCAACTGAAGTATTGATTCTGTAACCCATCGTTTCTAAGCAGCTACCTTCTTTGTATCTATCCTTTGCTTTCCAACTTACGTGATTACCCTTTTTAGAGATGTACATTCCTCTTCAACTGTACTGCCTACTGACGAATTTCTTATTGCTGTATGTATAGCCTTAGAGATCTTCAAGAATGCCTCGTTATCCCTTAATATTTCTGTATCCTACATCTTTGCTTGTTGATTTTCCTGCCCAATACTTTAAATTTCAGCGTACTCTTTGTGGTGTCACCGCCAGACACCACACTTGCTAGGTGGTAGCCTTTAAATCGGCGCGGTCCGGTAGTATACGTCGGACCCGCGTGTCGCCACTATCAGTGATTGCAGACCGAGCGCCGCCACACGGCAGGTCAAGAGAGAATTCCGAGCACTCGCCCCAGTTGTACAGCAGACTTTGCTAGCGATGGTTCACTGACAAATTACGCTCTCATTGGCCGAGAAGATAGTTAGCATAGCCTTCAGCTACGTTATTTGCTACGACCTAGCAAGGCGCCAGTATTCGTACTATTGATATTGTGAATCATGTACCATAAAGAGCGACGTTCCCTATGAATGGATTAAAGTTAAGTATTCCACCAGCAACGTCCGTTTTTCTCAATTCTAATTCCCTTGTCATGTTCCAGACCTCACGCCAGCCTGCGTGAGCTGAGACGCGTGCATTTCGGCCTCCTTTAGAAAAACACGGTAGGCTTTCCTGACAACCACAACACTCTTCATCAGTACTAGATTGTAATCTCACACTGAATCTGTTCCTGGGTACGCCTTCCAACCCTTTATCTGATTTCGCAATCTCTGTTCGATCATAACGTAATGTAACACCATTCCTTTTCCAAGTATACCTCCTCCTCTTGTGAGTCTTCAACAGAGTAATTGCTATTATTAGCTGAAAATAATACAGCACCCTATTAGTTTTTCCCCTCTTTCATTCCTTGTCCAAAGCCCATATTCTTCTCTAATCTTTTCTTCTACTGCTTTCCCTACAACTGAATTCCAGTAGCCAGTGAATATTAGATTCTCATCTTCGTTTACCCACTTTGTTAAACTCTTAATATGCTCATTTACTTTCTGTGCCTCATAATCTTCAGCTTGCAGCGTCAGCATGTATACCTGAACTATCGTTGTCGGTGTTGTTTTGCTGTCGATTCTGACAAGAACAACCCAATTACTGAACTGTTCACAGTAACACACTCTCTGCCTGCCTTGCTATTCATGACGAATGCTACTCCCGTTGTACCATTTCCGCTGCTGTTAATATTACCCTGTACTAATCTTCTTTCCATTTCACTTCACTAACCGCTACTACATCTAGATTGAGCCTAAGCACTTCAATTTCCAGGTTTTCTAGCTTTCCTGCCCCGATCAAGGTTCTGACATTCTAAGCCCCGACTCGTAGAACGTTATGCTTTCGTTGGTAATTCACGCTGTTTCTCATGACCACCTCCCCCTTGGCAGTCCCCACCTGGAGATTCGAAGGAGGTTTCAATCTGAATCTTTTGCCAATGGAGAGATCATCATTAGAGTTTATCGGTTATAGGTCACGTGCCTTGTTAATACATATTATGTGTCTTTAATGCAGTGATTTCGGTTGCATTCTACAGCCTCATGCCGTCGAGCACTGCTGATACTCCCGCCCTTAAGGGCAATTTACCACCCTAAGGACAAGAGAGTGCCCTTAAGCTTTCTGTGTCAGTTTCTCCGCTCTCGTTGACAAGGCCTTTGGGATAACAAGGGTGACTTCTAATGCCATACGTCTTCTGCCGCCAATACTGATTATTAATCAATATTTATGCTGTGGCGGGTTTCCTAGCCGGAACCGAGGACGTTATGACTATTTATAAAATTTACTGAATAGTATTTGTTTTTTCTTAATGTACTGCAAATTTATGTCATACTGTTCTCCTACCGGAAAAGTGTTTGGTAGTCATAGTGTGTAATGACTACCTTTAAAGAATTACAGCAGGGAAACATTTTTCTCCAACTGCGGGAGTTTGGGTTGAATTAATGGTAGTTATCGGCTCCTACATTCCGAAGAGGCAACAATGGCGACTGCCTCTTAAGGTGTGAATTTCAGATTTTTATGTGATTTAGCTGGACAAAGTGCAGCGCTGTAGTGGTTGCCTCCAGAATGTAATTGTCACTTTAGCTTCGGATCATGAACGTCAGTTGCCTTCTAATTTAAACTTCAGTTTCTCTTGGGATAGACTGTAACTTTAAATCGTCATAGGTGTAAGGCCCGATGGGAGTTGACATGATCATGGTACGGTACTGAAATTAGCTAAATGGTCTTCGTCACTCTTAACAAATGCGACAGGGAATTCATATGTTGGTTACAACAGAAAGTGACACGATCCCAGTCAGTTGCTTTTCGTTACAGGGAGGTATTACATCACCGTTTTTTTATTCAAACTGTTTCATTACTTACGTAAAACCCGAAACAGGAGTCACATCAAATCAGAGTTAATTAATATTTACCGAAAAATGAAAAATGGGTCGGTACCAGTGATTGGAAATATTTAAGTACTTAGATTACAATTTTGTGTTGTATTGCGTATACACCTAAATAAGACGCTACTGTTGAAGTAGGTTTTACTTGGCTACGGGCGAGGGGACATGCTATAGGGCAATACAACCGGGAGGGAAGAAGCCTGGAGCAGAGTTCACGGAAATCCTGCTCGCACACGTGTGAAGGAACATGCCAGGCGTTTGGCCCGGACAGAGGTTTGAAAGTAAGTCACCACGTACAAGGTTCCAAATATAGCTGAGCTTAATACCCTAAGTTTAATACATTTTACACCTACATCCTCAATTCAGAAAATCCATTTCCTTTAGAATTAAAGTTATCTGTTCTTCATTCACTGAGACAATATATGGCACTTGCACTCAAATAAATTTCATTCCTTGTTCCCATAGATATTTGAAATTATGTGTGGTGACTTCAAAGGGCAGTTTATATCTCCAGGATGGCAGGGACAACAGAGAGTGTTGTAGTGAGCTGTGTGTGGCCATGCGATACGACCCGTTTTTGGATGAATCTCGCCAGCACTGTTGTTGTGGGAAGAACTGCAGGCAGGTAAAATTTACCACCAAGCTTGGGGTGTCAAGATAAAATCTTAGAAAGTGAAATGGGGACAGAAAGTTGAGGGTTTCTTTGAAGACAGTGAGACACCAACATCGCGCTTGGTTTCCACAAAAATCCGAATCTTCAAGGGAATGTAAAAATGGCCTCCAAATATGAACGTAAATAATTTACAAGTGGTGGTAAGAAGTATGGTTGTGCTTAGAGAGGTTCACCCTTATTGGTCGGCTAACAAACGTCGAGGAAGGGAGGCTAACCAGCGCCTTGGAAGACTACTTCTTACAAGTCAACACTCACAATCTTTATGACATGGCCAATATAAAGTACTCGACGCCAGAAAAGGGCGGAGAACAGAGTCTTCCTTGTCGGGAGCACACTGCAGATAGTTAGATCTTACTGCAGCGTCTTATAGGACAGAGTTCACTTCTGTAACACTTCTACACCTCATCTGTGACGAGAGGCTCAAATTCAGTTTATTTGAACTTAGATGGAGAATATTTGTTGGTACAGAGCTAATGACTGATTTTTCAGCCATCAATAATTGTTGGTACAGAGGTAATGTCTGTCTTTATAGCTATTTCAGTTGCCACTAGCAGAATACGAGTTTGGTAAGAGCCAGACGCAACAGCAGAGCGAACTTTAGTGAATGTCGAACGACTTTTGAAGATGTTCAGTAATTTCAATCTTTTTAGTGAAGGCTTGTTTGCAGATAGTGTCAAAATGTTTTCAAATCTGACAATAGATGCAGATGTGTATCCTTCTGTAGTACATTCTGTCTGTATGAACAAACTTTTGGCTGTCGTGCTATGATATAGGTGAATATAAATGTAATATAAGATACACATTCATTTGAATCGCATTCCAGATCCATTGTTCACATCTGTCTAGGCATTACATTATTATTCTCAATATTCTCAATGATTGTTAAAAAAATCTTTTCATTAAATGCGTGCTAAGCTGTTAATTAAAAGTCCTCGCTAATTTCGCAGTCAGCTGAAATCGTTTATTATAGGTTTGGTGCGTAAAAATTTGTTTCTCTCTGATATCGAGGGCGTAATAAAATATACAGTTAAAGATTTAAGTAAAGCACCCCACCTCATTCTGTCACGAACAGCGTTAGCTTACAAAAGCTATACTTGTACACCTATATTAGAATTATCGGATTCACTTTAAGATTTCATTTATTTTTTTATTGGTTGCAGCACTTTAACTGAGGCCTAGAATATCGAAAATTGTACAAAGGAACTACAATTCTGCGCTCAATAAAAACGTGGACAGAGTGAAAGTCGAAATAAACAGAATCATGTTAGCTACATCTCACAAGAAGTCGCAGTCTTCAATAATGCCAGATAGCACAGGCTGTCTAGTAAGACAGAATGGCCAGATGTCCAGGTATATGTAGTTTGTGAATCTAGCGACCAGCGGACGACCAAGTCTGTAGGAGAAGACCAAAATCGAAGTATGCAGATATAATATTCATGAGGCAGCTTCTGCCTAACACATGAGATAGATTTAGACGTAGAACATAAAACTAAGCAGAACACTTACACCATTAAAAATAATGAGCAAGATATGAAAAGTGCAACAAAAGTCTTTAACTGAAATTTTAGCTATTGCGGTCCCGCATTTCTTTTGTGAAAGAGACAGGCTAAAAGAGTTTGGTATAATTTTTGCATTTGGCGTTATCATGTGAGTTATATAAGTTCGAGGAGCCTCTCGTTATGATTAATGCTGAATTTTCTGCCGAAATCTAAGATAGAGTACCCACATCATTAACAGAGAGCGTTTGCTCTCACAGATCGGAAATAGAAAAGATTAACGTTGGTAAACTCTAAGAGCATTCATGGGAAGTTTCCAGGGTTGGTATCACCTACTAAAGGTGATAATGGCCACACAATATTAGGAATGGAAGGTTGATTGAAATCGGAACTGAAAAGCGACTAAATCTTAACTTCAAACTGAAATAAATGCTGGAAAGATAGGTTAGGCGCCAATGGCGTCGGAGTATTTATTGCAGTGCAGAATGCGATAGTCTTTAGTAAGGTTATTACGGATTCCGAAAGTGAAATAGTCTAAGTAAAGGTAAACATCGAAAGTGGGTCAAAGATGACGCATAGATGATTTCGGTGACCACTTGTGTAAGGAGCTGTAGAGGCACAGAACTTCAGAAGGAACTTGGAGGATATCGCTGGTAAGTTTGCTAATCACTCTTTTGATATGTGGAGGTTATCCAACTTACCACCTACAGAGTGGAAGAGTCATGTGACTAAAATTGATGCCAGAGAAATCGATTAGACTGAACGTCTTCTCTGAAAATTTCTTAGACTGAATAGTTAAAGAACCAGTACCTGAGGGCAACGTCTTTGCCTCCCTAGTAAGTAGAAAATTTTCGGATCAATTAACGTCGAGGAGTGCATCGCTGATTATCAGTCTGTGATAGTGTCAGTGATGAAATGTTAAAAAGGGTAAGAAAATGTTTTTGGTTATCGAAAGTGACAAGATGCAAACTGCAGCGTATCTGAATAGTCAACATGAAGTATTCAGTTGGGAGGACGAAGATATGAAGAACAAATGGATAAAATGTAAAGCGTTGCTCAATGTCTCATAGACAAGTACTAGGTGCGTCTGAATAGTTGGGTGAACTGTCTCATAAAATAGACGAAACAAGTGTTAGAGGCAAGATATCCTTACCTTGAAAATAATCACACACAGTACACACTAATCATCTCGCTTGTAAAGCTGTTGTATTGTCAGCAAACACTTCTTCAGGAATCCC
Organism: Schistocerca gregaria; assembly: GCF_023897955.1. Lineage (NCBI taxonomy): Eukaryota > Metazoa > Arthropoda > Insecta > Orthoptera > Acrididae > Schistocerca > Schistocerca gregaria. The sequence goes on from NC_064925.1 coordinate 255,647,573, forward strand.
TCGAAGCTCCATGTTAAGGCGTTCTTGGATACACAGAACGTCTGTCATTGTTCGCGAGCAGTAGTCCTTTCACTGTGTGTCTTATCTCAAACTCTTTTGATTTCAAAGGCTTCCACTATTCATCATCAATATATCTATCACACACTTTCGATGTTGTCTGCGATTGTGCTGTTTCAACACAGCACACTTTCACTAACATCCCATGATTTAAAGTATCCGTTTTTAATAATTGGTTGCAAAACATCATGTTCACACTTTGCTCCATTTTACAACGACACGATTGCGATGGATGTTTGAAAATGCTTGGCGGCTATCGTTGACAATGAGGAAAGAGGAGTAGAAGGTAAGCAAAGACCGTGAAAGCACTGCTGTTCACTAACATTTGCAGACGTTGCGGATATCCAGCAGTGCGAGACCGCCGTGCTTCGAGCGAATCCACGAGAAGTGTTTGCTGACATTTTAAAGCACTTTACAAACGACTTCAGAAGTGTGTTGCAGCTAATGGTGATTACTTTGAAAGGTAGTAAAAGTGTTTCGTTTGTAACTATTGTTTCCTTTATTTTCTGAGTCCATTCACTGAGATTATAATACGCGCCTTGTATTTTCCGTGCAAGAATTTATGGAACAGGACAGACCAACAGAAGCTAAAATAAGCGCGAGGAGAGCTATGCGAGAAGCATTCAATGAGTGTTACAGAAATATTTTGACAAAATAATAGTCTTAAGAAATTATTATCTATTGTAAAGTAAGAGGACGGTTCGAAATTAGCTATTGAATCACTCAGTGACCACACGGGCACCGAAACACATAATAAAGAGCGAGAAATACTGAAATCGGTCTTTCGAAACTGTTTCACTCCGTGAGATCGTAAACGATTCTAGCTTCCAAAGATCTGACTAATTCCTCAATGACAGATGTTGAGATAAGCGTTAATGAACAGAAAATCAGCTGAAATCTGGAAAGGTTACTGGACTACATAAGATGCCTCTAAGTTTCTACAGAGATTATGCGAAAGAACTCGCTCTACTTCTAGCATCAGTTTTTCATGGATTACTAAAGAAATGACGAGTAGCGAGCTACTGGAAAAAAGCACTTCTCATTTCCGTTTATAAGAACGGCCGTCTGACATACGCGCATAATTATAGGCATTTGTCGCTGACGTCAGTGCACTGTATAACTAGAGAATATGTTTGATGGTCATTATGATATCCCTGGAGAACGGAAATCTTCTGCATAAGAATCACAATGGATTCTACAAACAGAGATCTTGCGAAAATCGTCTTCTTATGTTCTCTCGCGAGATACTGAGTGCCATAGGAAAAGATGGTTACGTGGAATCCATCTTGATTTCCTGAATGTATCCGCTTCAGTTCCGCCTTGTCGTTTAGTGAACAAAATACGAGATTATCAAATATCGATTCAGATTTGTGACTGGCTAGAGGGCTTACTTGCAGACAGAACCCAACACTTCTAACAACAAGCCTTGGCCACCAGGTGCAAATCTAGTGCTGTGAATGCAAGAAGGACTTGCAGACATGTTTCCACCTGTAAAGCATCAGGAACGGCAAGTGAGCAGAAAAGGTCAAATAAGTGATAAGGGTATAATATTGACTTCACTATTGATCTCCCTTAGATAATTATTGCGTCCCTCAGATAATTTGTTTAATAAGAGCACCGGGGACGTCAAGGGGATGCTGTACAGTGCCAGATTAGCACTTAGTGGCCAAAATATTATTACCTGCCAAAATCGTTTCCGCATTAACACATTACCATACCTGCCAAGTTACGCTGCCACACGATTATTGAAGCCCACAATGAAACTCCTTGACTAGCTGTACTTTAGTTACAACCACCAGTTTGTTTGAGGGTTTATGATATAGTGGATAACGTTGCGAACTACGTGAAACTTCTCGTGGACGATGCTGTTGTCTGTTGTCTGTTGTCTGTTGCAATGAGAAAATATTGTAGCAATATGCACGAAGACCGACAGAAGATGACGATTACTGCAGAGAAAGGCATATCGTAAACGTAAATAAATATTACGTACTGAGCTTAAAAAGACGAAGAGATATATTTATATTCGATTACACTATTGTCGTAAAGTCACTGGAAGAAGTATCTACAGGAAAAAAACTCGGAATAACCATTCGCTGCGAGCTATGGTGGAATGTCCATATGGAAGAAATAGCAGGTCAGGCAGATGTGAGGTTCAGTTTCTTTTGAAGAATCTCATAGAAGCATGAATCATTACCGTTAGAGGTGGCTTACAAAATACTCTTTCGATCGATTCTCCAGTACTGTTCATCAGTCTGGGACCATACACAGTACACAGCACCGGGGTCGTCAGGGAGATTCTGTACACCGCCAGATTTGGCCAAAACTGAACTAATTTTTTTCCAGCCCAAATCGGTTCCGCATTAGCACATTAGCATATCTACCAAGTTTCGCTGCCACACAATTGTTGAAGCCCACAAACACAAAGTGCTGCGCGTTTCGCGATGGGGTCTTTCCCTCGGCTGCAGAGTGTTAACAGAGATGCTCAACAAACTCCAATGGCAGAGGCTACAAGAGAAGCATTGTGCGTCACGACGGGGTTTGTCGTCGTAGTTTCGAGAGCCTACCGTGCAAGAAGCGTTGAGCAACATATTACTTTCTTCACTTTCTTTCACACATGTCTCACGAAATGATCACGGAGAAAAAAAAATAGATGTCATAAGTAGTTTTATCGGCAGTCATTCTTACCATTCGTGAGAGGAACAGGAATGACAGAAAAATGTTTTACTAGTAGTACTCTGCTCCAGACACCGTAAGACGGCTAGTGGGTATACATACAGATCAAGATGTAATGACATACCTCGGGGAGCACTATCTAATGCCACTCAGCCAGCAAATAGCAAGAAAATATCGTTCTCCTGAAACACAGCTGTCTCTTTATTCACAAGAATTATTCGCAATGAGTACTGTTGACAAGTATCTCAGGGTGGTTATATATTTATGGGTTTCCAAATCGCTTCTGACATTGCTCCTCTAAAGCGTGGAACCCTTGGAAAACAGTGGCAACAATGCGACCTGATTCTGTCAGAAAGGAACGGTAAGCAGTAATTGATGAGAAGTCATGTTGTGAAACCAATGTGACCTCTGGGGCTCCGAAAGAAAGTGTTACAGACCCTCAGCTGTTCTTAGTTTGTATGGACGATTTGGGAAACATTTTCAGCAGCATTTTTTGCAGATGATGCTGTCGTTTACACTCTAATGATCAAAAGATCAAAATAAATTTGAAAATATTTTAAATAAGACATCTGCAATGATGGAATAACAAGCTATTGATCGTAAACTATTGTTTATATGAGGTTCTCCACATGACCACTATAAAAAATTACATTTGACGATGAAAGGCCCCAGGCTGTTTTACACGATATGCGTGTGATGATTTCCAGTGGAGACAAATTTTAAGTTCCATTTGGCTATCTAACAATATAATGTAGACTCTACAATTTACATGGAAACACTCTGAGCAGAAGCGGCCACTGGATGCACTAAAACCTTTCGATACTTCATGATCACAATTTAATTGGCCCTATATGCTCTACGCGTATCGACAGTACATCAGTCTCAAAGGAAAACTGTCTGGTCTTCATTTCTCCACGTTAATATCTTTGACAATGTTTTAGTTTCGAATCGTGTAAGACATATTGGAAGAAGGAAATTCTCATCAATACATCTCAAACAGTTTAAGAAAGGAGAAGGTGAGTTAGTGAAAAATATCGTATGACGCAATCATAAAATGTAATAGAACCACTATTAGTAAAGATACAGATTCTCTTAATATAATCTTTTTAATCACAGACTGGCTTCTTCTTCTGGAAAAACTCCGAAAGTTGCGTAGCTCCCAGCAGCTTCTCCAGATGCGAAATTCCCAGGAAGATTTATCTCGAGAGAAAGGAATAAAATTAACTCAAGCTGAAGTATAAATTTTAAACGTGAATAACGATAGGAATATGTTAAGAGAGACACTAACAACGGAAGGTGAGATACAGAGGGTATATCTAGAATAGCTGGAAGCACATAATCAGGTGGCACAGATGTTTGGGCTGCAATTCATAGGTAATGAGCGCATCATCACAGTATACAAGAAGTGCATGAAAAAGGAAGGAATTAATTAGTATCTAACTTCTACGATATTTATGTTAGTGAACATAGGTACTTGTATGAATGAATAACATACTTATTAGTAAAATATTTTCTAAAATGCGGAGACAGTAATGGAAAAAAATCAGGGGGGCAGGGTGAGCATGGATTGGCCTATACTTCCACCACAGCCATCAGTCACCACCCCTTTGTGGTCAATAATTCAAAACAGAAAAACAATAAAACTTTAACTACCCAGAAATAAATACACTAACCTAATTATTAAGCCCCACAAAAGAAAAAATCCTAGTCAGGTACATAAATCAGTGTCATCCATCATCAGCATTAGAAATTCGATAGAACTTACTGAGATGGAGTGCCACTTACAAGGTTCCAAATATAGCTGAGCTTAATACCCTAAGTTTAATACATTTTACACCTACATCCTCAATTCAGAAGATCCATTTCGTTTAGAATTAAAGTTATCTGTTCTTCATTCACTGAGACAATATATGCCACTTGCACCCAAATAAATTTCATTCCTTGTTCCCATAGATATTTGAAATTATGTGTGGTACCTGAACCACAGCCTAACCATATCAGCTTGCAATTCGGGAAATATATGACTGACATTAGTTTTTCTCGGTTGTAGGCACATTAACAATCACAAATCAGCCTCGTATATATACCGACACTTAATGTATGTATTCCTCATTTCCACACTGTCATTGGCATCAACGTTGTTTCATAAATTGTGTTTCTGTAATCCTGGGCTAATCAAAGAGTCGTCAAAGTAATCCGAATTAGAGAAACCATTCAGAGGACTTCAGAAATCGTAATATAGTAGCAGATACATACATGTGAACAGAAAACTAATCAGTGGTCTGTCTTGAGAACTAATCGAGTAACATACATGTTAAACTTGAAAGCACAGATTTCTTTGCAGTTAAGACAATCGGTGGATTTTGCACAATCTGATTTTAACAAACTTTTTCGTATACAATTATAAGTCGCAACAGATTCGTCAACTGTTGCGGAAGAAACTCGGCACTACATGGTGCCATTTAGCGTACACTGATGGAACTTTAGCACCAAATAATATATATTAAACACCCAAGCGAGAGACAGAAGTGAACTGTAAAACTTTTGATGTAAGAGTGGCCAAAGTAGCCACAGCAGTCAAAGTATAGTCGCTTTACGGTATTTTAGTATGTTACGTAAATGCCACATTTTTTTCTTTCACAATGTATAAAATACTTCACCATTAACGAACGGAACAGAATGTTAACGCAAATGAATTCCATTATCGACTATGTAACAAGGTAAGGTGCTAACATAATCAAACGATGAAATACAACTAACATTATTGGAAAGAGGTAATAAAATGACCGAACGTGTTGAAGACAGTCTGACGAACAGAATTTGCGGTGTAACTAAGTGGATTACGGTAAAGTGACTGATGTAAAATAACTGTTGATCCTATGCTGTACTATGATATCATGTGAGGTGACATAAACTGAGAGAGGTACCACGTATCAGTGGCACATATTTCGACTTACTAGAATATGTTGCAGCGTCGGTAACTTAGCTTTTCGTTTAGGTTTTACGAAAACGTATGTGTCGTGAAAATTACAATCAATATTGACAAAAATTCTGTGCGTGTTGAAATATAGCCGGCCTTAGTGGCCGAGCGGTTCTAGGCGCTACAGTCTGGAACCACGCGACCGCTACGGTATCAGGTTCGAATCCTGCCTCGGGGCCGGCCGCGGTGGTCTCGCGGTTCTAGGCGCGCAGTCCGGAACCGTGCGACTGCTACGGTCGCAGGTTCGAATCCTGCCTCGGGCATGGATGTGTGTGATGTCCTTAGGTTAGTTAGGTTTAAGTAGTTCTAAGTTCTAGGGGACTAATGACCACAGCAGTTTAGTCCCATAGTGCTCAGAGCCATTTGAACCATTTGAACCTGCCTCGGGCATGGATGTGTGTGATGTCCTTAGGTTAGTTAGGTTTAAGTAGTTCTAAGTTTTAGGGGACTGATGACCTCAGTAGTTAGGACCCATAGTGCTCAGAGCCATTTGAACCATTTTTTGTTGAAATATAACTGATAGGTAACAGCCACAGAAAATTGCCAAGTAATACTGAAATTTAAAGAGCAGACTTGTGTGATGAACAACTGACAGAAAAAGGAGTGTTATCGGATCTTTAGAAGGTTAATGGAGTGGGAGGGCAAGTTTGTCTTTTCAGCGATTCCTGATGTACTGGTATTTGTGAATATTCATCTATGCAAAGTGGAGTTAAAAGGGCATATTTACTTGGAAGTTCTGGATGACTAAAGATGAATAATTTTGTTGTCCAACTTAATGTGAAGGACGTCAGAGACAGTGGTAGCAGGGGCGTAGGATTATGCTGATCACAGCAGACACTGAACATTGATAAGAGTGCTAGGTCAGAAGCAGACAGCTGTTGATAACGTATTCTGGACGTGTGAAATTCTAAGGTTAGCAAGGAATACGGTAATATACAATATGTACAAGAACGAAGAGGGAGCAATGGGAATGGCAGACGAAGAGAGCAGAGCTCGGATTAAAAATGTTACTGTACCGTTCAACCTGCACACCGAAGAAGCAGTGGCGGAATTAAACGAAAGGTGAAGAGTGAGATTAAAAGTCAAGGTAAAGGGATATGGATGCCAAAATTCGCAGATTACATCGCTGTCCTCAGTGAAAGTGAAAGGGGAATCGCAGAACCTATTCGATGAAATGAGAAGTGTACTGAGCACGGAACTTGGACCGTGTCTGAAATAAAGAAAGGTGAAACTAATATGGTGAGTCAGAAAAGAGGATAGCGTCAAAATTAACATCAAAGCTGTGGACCGTTAGAAGACGTCTCTACATTCGAAGTAAAATTAAGCTTGACGGAGGAAACAAGGAGTATGTAAAAACCAGAGTAATAAAGGTAAAGATGGCATTCCTTACTAAAAGAAACCTTCTAGTACAGGATGGAGGATGGGGCAATTGAAAGTGGCCCGGAAGAGAGAGTACGTCAGTCTGTGGCAGCATTAACGGTGGAGGAAAAGACCTTCAGCTGCCTCTAACAGGATGGCCGAATCTTGGAGCACATTTTCACCACATTCACTTCTCACTGAGTTGTTAGCAGAGATCAGTCTGGTCGTGCTCAGTTGGCCACCCAGGTCACCTGATCTGTCAGTGTGTGGGTGCTTTCTGTGGTGAGCCCTCAAGTCTGTAGTGTATCACAACAACCCTCATAGTCTTCCGGAGCAGCAGCTGAACTTTCCGGATGAGACTTCAGCAATTCCATCAGTCCAGCTCCGATCCACCTTCGGGAATTTTCTGACCAGCGTCCAAAAGTGCTAAGAAATGAATAGTGGTCACTTTCAACATCTGATACAGTCAGGTTAGTGCTGCAGTTTGTTTCCTCTGCTGTGTTCATTTGTACCCTCGATCTCTGTTCTAATGGTCACTTTTATTTGCTCCATCCTGCATAATAAGTCTTAATTTGAGGCTGAAAATTCAGAAAATGTATGTCTGGAGCACAGCATAATCATCAAGTGGAGCAATAGTTGCGAGAAATCCAGAAGAAGTAGACTCAATGGGTTTGAGATGGGATATTACAAAAGAATGCTGAAACGTAAATGCAGTGATATGAAAACGAGTTTGTTCTCTGCAGAGTGGATGAAGAAAGGAATATGTGAGAAACACTGGTTAGAAGAAGAAGCAGGTTGACAAGATTCAATATAGAAATAGCACTATTAGTACTAAACGAAGCTGCGGAGAGAAATAACTGTAGAAGTAGACATGATTTGAATACAGCAAACAAATAATGTAGCGGATGGTGTTTAAGGGGTACTCTACTCTGAGCTGGCACAGTCGGGGAAATCGTGGTGGTCGCATCATACCAGTCTGGAAAGTGGTTATCCCCCCCCCCCCTCCAACCCCAAAATAGTAGGAAAGTAACGCAATACACGGAAAAAAATCACCGTGCGATCGCCAGAGGGTAACAAATCTGCCAGTTAATAATAAACTGCTCGCTCGTAGTGGGAGTTAGTAGCACATTCAGCCCTACACATGCAGACAGAATCATATACACTCGCTTGCGTGACTCCTAATAGAACGTACACCATCGGAATGTGGGCTGCCAAATTGGAAACTATTACAGCACTTCGCTTTACGGTGGAAAAGGTCGACCGTCGGAAATCCGATGCAAACATTCGTCTACGGCCATTAAAAGTGAATCAACAGTGCTGTAGTCGAGCTTCATATCCACAGAGTAAATACGTACCATCGGTGCAACAGCAATACACGGAATAATATCGGGATTAGCCAGAGTTCCCTGATTCAGCAAACCAGCACGATGTGTTCGCTTCCGGTAGAGTGCAGCTCAGGTCTACGGTAATTTGAAGTTTTTGAGCGCTCGTGTAAAATATCCTCGTGTGCCACTAGACTGTATTACAATTCATAGTGTATTGGTGTATTACCGTGCAATAAATCAACTATTTGAGATAGGCATCTGATAAAAAATAAGAAATGTTACTGATCCCCCATGTCTCAAAAAACAGGTCAGAAGTATGCTGCAGAAGCAATGAAAAAAGGTAACCAAATATAAAAGAACGCAAAACACCGAAGACTCGAGAAGTTTAACAGAAACTCAAAATATGGCGCGATCTTCAATGCGAGATGCTTGTAATAGTTTCCACAACGAAACTTTGTCTCGAAATCTGGTAAGAAACGTAAAGAGAACCTGTTCGTATATCGTACACCAGTGGCGAGACGCAAGCAATGCGCGATAAAAATGTTGATGTTACTGATGACGCTGCCACTAAAGCAGAGTTACGAAACACAGTTTCTCGGAATCCCCTCAGCGAAAGACGTAGTAAATATTCCAGAATTAGCATCAAGAACAACTGAAAACACGAGTAGTTTATAAATAGATATTCTTGCTCCAGTGAAGCAGCTTAAACCTCTTAATAAAAGCAAGGCCTCCTTTACAAATTATATACTGTTCAGCTTCTTTCCAGAGTATGCAGATACGATAGCTCCATACCTAGCAACCAGGCACAACCGCTCTCTGTTCGAAAGATCCGTACCCGCAGACTGGAAAGTTGCAAAAGTCACATACGCAGAAGAAAGGAAACAGGAGTAATCCGCTGAATTACGGACCATTATCTCTTACGTCGATTTACAGTATGTTTTTGGAACAGATTCTGTGCTCAAATGTCATGAATCACCTCGAAGGCAACGATTTATTGACAAATAGGCAACACGGATTCAGAAAATATCGTTCTTGTGCAACACAACTAGCTCTTTATTCTCACGAAATAAAGAGTGATATAGACACGGGATGTCAAATTGATTCAATATTTAGAGGTTTCCAGAAGCCTTTTGATGTAGTTCCTCTCAAGCGACTTCTAACCAAACTGCACCTTAAAGCATCGTTTCAGTTGTGGGACTGGATTCGTGATTTCCTGTCGGAAAGTCACAGTTCGTACTAACTGAAGGAAGGTCATAGCCTAAAACAGAAGAAATAACTGGCGTTCCACAACGAAGTACTATGGACCCTGTGGTATTGCTGATGTACATGAATGATTTAGGACACAACTTGAGCAGACTACTTAGACTGTTTGCAGACGATTCTGTGATTTACCGTCTTGTACGACTGTCAGATGATCAAAATCAGTTTCAAAATGATTTAGACAATATATCTGTATGGTACGAAATGTGGTAGGTGACTCTCAATAATGTAAAGCGTGAGACACACATATACAGATAAAGAGAGCCAAGGACAGTGATTTATTAGCAGAACACTTAGAAAATGCAACAGGTCTACTAAACAGGCTCCTATATATATATATATATATATATGTGTGTGTGTGTGTGTGCGCGCCTCTTTAGCAGCGCCTTTCCTCGTATTAAAAGGAAAGAATGTGGAGAAAAGTAGTAAAATGTGACTATACACGTTAAAAGAAACAGGAAAGAATAAAATACGCTATCTTTAGCAGCGCCTTTCCTCGTATTAAAAGGAAAGAATGTGGAGAAAAGTAGTAAAATGTGACTATACACGTTAAAAGAAACAGGAAAGAATAAAATACGCTATACAGGAGACTAAAACACAAGTAAAAACACGAAGGAGCTACAAGGATGCACAGGAAAATGTCACTAGCCGGCCACTTACGTAAAATATGGGCGACCCAGTCACCCTGTGAACATTAAACCCCATCTCCCTAAAATATTCGTAAAAACGTTGAACAGATCACAAAACATTAGAACACCAGCCACATTCGTTTTATCATTATCTTAATTAGTGCAGATCCGTCGGAAAATCAACCACGGCCCGCTTGTTGGAAAATAAAATACTGCCTAATAAAATGCGGCACACAGTGATCTGTACGGCCCAAGTGCCATACATTGGAGGGTCCTCCGGATCAAGAAACCCTGCTTCATAGGGCTGTGCTCTATGCGAAGGTGAGTGAGGAGGAGCTCATCCCGTCGACGTGGCTGGAATAAGGAACACCACGGCCTAATTGTGGACTTCACAGAACGCAGCTTATTGTCGGTTGCTTTCAGCAAATCATCCTCCCCCGGCCCAAGATTCTGGAGCTCAACAGCGAGGTCATAGCGCGCAGGGGGATTGTTTCATGCCGCACAACTCCCAGGTTATCTAGCAGCCCGCAGAATGACGCCTCCTTCCTCAGCCGTTGTAGTTGGAGGAGTCTGTCCTGGACGGTCTGGACTGCTTTATCTGCCGGGTATAAGCTTATCATGGAGTGAAGGGTACTCAGAGAATCGGAAGAGACCAGAAACTTAGCACTTGAAGAAAGTCTAATCTGCTCCAGTGCCCGCAAGATCGCTCACAATTCTGTGTCAGAGATACTAGAGGCTTGAGCCAGTCGGTCCTTGAGGACACGATCCAGGAAGACAACAGAGCAACCAACAGAATGTCCCTATTTAAACCCATATAGTCGTGGTGCTTACATAAAACACCAGAAAATATTGCATTAAAAAAGGAAGCAGGAGTGCTATCTCTCCTGTACCGCACCAAATGTAGAATAGCTTTGGTGTCACACCACACCCCTCCGAACAGTTGGATCTGAATTCCAACTTGCCCCTCTCTACAGTTGCATGGTAGCGAATGGATGCCAGCTCCTGGGGTGCATCGGGTGCTGTTTGTGCAAAATGATCGGCCAGCGTCTGAGCGATGTCTCTAGGCATCGTTTGGAAACACCCCTGTTCCAGCACTGCTGCTATTTTTAAACGACAGCGTTTACCGAATACCCTCCGGATGGCTTACCATACTTTTGTAGATCAAGTGGAACGGTTTGTGGGATCGAGGATCGCTTGCCATGACAGTATTTTGCTCTCCTTAATGAGATGTACGGTACTTTCTTGGTTTCAGGAGAGGTATCAGAACCGCCTTATTCCAAGAGTTTGGGAAGTTGCCTGTCTGCCATAAAAGATGAAAACATTTGATGAGGATTTCCTTTTTGACGCAAATGTCGAAGCATGCAGTACCGGATTTGGTCAGGACCAGGTGCCGCATCACGAGTACCAGACAGTGTGGATTCGACCTCCAATATCAAAAAAGGGGAGTTCTGTGGGAGTGTGGGTTGATTTCTCATAGTAGTGCAAATAGCCTTATTCAGTCTATAACAGTCCGCAGCTGGTGGTCTATTGGCTAGCGTTGCTGCCTCGGGATCACGGGGTCTCGAGTACCATTCCCGGCCGGTTTGGGGATTTTCTCTGCCCGGGGACTGGGTGTTTGTGTTTTCCTTATCATTTCATCTTCACCATTCGTGACCGTGGCTCGATTGGACTGTGAATAAACTGGGACCTTGTACGGGTGCTGATGACCACGTAGCTGAGCGCCCCATAAACCAAACATCATCACGAGTCTCTAACAGACTGGGACCTTGTACGGGTGCTGATGACCACGTAGCTGAGCGCCCCATAAACCAAACATCATCACCAGTTTCTAACAGACTGGGACCTTGTACGGGTGCTGATGACCACGTAGCTGAGCGCCCCATAAACCAAACATCATCACCAGTCTCTAACAGACTGGGACCTTGTACGGGTGCTGATGACCACGTAGCTGAGCGCCCCATAAACCAAACATCATCACCAGTCTCTAACAGACTGGGACCTTGTACGCGTGCTGATGACCACGTAGCTGAGCGCCCCATAAACCAAACATCATCACCAGTCTCTAACAGACTGGGACCTTGTACGGGTGCTGATGACCACGTAGCTGAGCGCCCCATAAGCCAAACATCATCACCAGTCTCTAACAGACTGGGACCTTGTACGGGTGCTGATAACCACGTAGCTGAGCGCCCCATAAACCAAACATCATCACCAGTCTCTAACAGACTGGGACCTTGTACGGGTGCTGATGACCACGTAACTGAGCGCCCCATAAACCAAACATCATCACCAGTTTCTAACAGACTGGGACCTTGTACGGGTGCTGATGACCACGTAGCTGAGCGCCCCATAAACCAAACATCATCACCAGTCTCTAACAGACTGGGACCTTGTACGGGTGCTGATGACCACGTAGCTGAGCGCCCCATAAACCAAACATCATCACCAGTCTCTAACAGACTGGCCATATCGCATTCCCTAGCTTCTCAGCCTCCGGACTTCGTGTTCTTGCGTTTGCCTTCCCACCTCGACCAGCAGTGTTCGTGCTAATTTAATGAACCTGTGTTTCCTATGGCGTTTTTTTATTGTTGTTACTGCTTATTTTCTGATTTGTAGTTTCAGACTGTTTGAGTGTCTTACTGTGGGTTAAGTGCGTGCGTGGGTGTGCTACCGAAAAGTAGTAGCCTGAAATTCAGAGCTGGCCGCGGTGGCCGTGCGGTCCTGGCGCTGCAGTCCGGAACCGCGGGGCTGCTACGGTCGCAGGTTCGAATCCTGCCTCGGACATGGGTGTGTGTGATGTCCTTAGGTTAGTTAGGTTTAAGTAGTTCCAAGTTCTAGGGGACTTATGACCTAAGATATTGAGTCCAATAGTGCTCAGAGCCATTTGATTTGAACCTGAAATTCAGACGCGCATTTCGTGTCTTCCAGTGTCGTAAGTGTGGCGTTGACTGGCTTGTTTTGGTTTTATTGGAGGCAACAGCCGACTTTGCACATTTCGCATTGGACATCGATGCGGCGCTCCTCCTCAGAGTAGCGGTACCGCTCTGAAATGTATGTATTTTTGCAGTATAATCTGTGCCTACTTTTTACTTCTAGGTTGTTACTTGGCTGAAGAGCCGGGGTAACTTTTAAAACTCAGTCTCACCTTGAGCGAATTGCTAAAAACTTTACACAGTGTAACTTGAAAATTAGTGCTTTTGCTGTGATTACAGTTTAAAGGTCGCGTGTACTGAGGTTTTAGAAGTGTTCTCATCTTTCCTTAAGCGGTTCTTAGTAGAGCATGGCTTCGTAACTAAACTGCCACTGCACTGATTTGATCTAAATATTAAAACTGTTCTTCTGTTTGTAATTTAAGTGTGGCATGCTCAATGGTTTTACTTGTTTCTGCTCTGGTTTGATTTGGTTAGTCGACCACTGGATCTAATTTACTTTAAAACTGGTGCTGCCACTCTGTTTAAAATGTAAATGAGTTAATGTCCTCAGTGTGTGAAAGCATTACTTGTTGCAATTTGATCGTGTTGTAATTTGCTATTCAACATCGGAACGTGTGCGGATCGCAGCTTTAAAGCTTAGTCCCTGTTTTGAATTATAATTGGCCACTGTGTCATACTCTTTGAAATATTGTCTATTAAAGTCTACAGCCGACCTTTCGTCAGAAGTTTGGCATTTCCCTACCTGTTCCTTTGTAAAAACACTTGAAAATTTATTACGTTGAAATTACATTGAATTCGCTGTTAGGGCTAGTTTAGATTTAAGTCTAAATCCGTTGTTTGGGTAAATGTCTAGCGAGCCATGGTGAAGTACCTTTTTTTAAACGTTTGTACATTGCTGTTACCTTTTAAACGAGCTGAGATCTCATGCCATCATTTCGTGGTAGTTTATTGGGCCACTGTGCCGTACATTTCCAAGCATTATTACTTAAAGCCTCTAGCTGGCTTTCTACAGAGAGTTTCATTTCTCTAACTACTGTTTTATTAATTAAAAAATGAGTGCCCGTGCGGTCGGAAACGTCAGTAATTAAAACGATCCTGTTACTGATTGCTCTGAGTCCGGAATTACTGCCAATGTTCGTGTTCAACGTGCGATAACCACTCATAGATAGCTCGTGGTAGAAACAACAATGAAGGGTATATCAAGCCTATGAGGGGTGGGGGGGGGGGGGTTGGGGGGAGGGGGGGGGGGGATTCAGCAACGGTGCAGTCGTTGTCGTAATGGAGCTATTTATCTGACCTAAAAAGGACATAATCATTGGCTTTCAGTTCAAAGGTTGAGACATTTCCGATGCGACTATCTGTAAACTGTTTATATGCTGCTAAACTGTTGAGCAGCTGACCGTCCAGATGAACCACCGTTCAGCTAACGTTGTTGTGTATGGGACTCTGTTGCAGGCGCCTGATTCATGCACCCATACTGACTGCTGTTCATCGGCGATGAAGGATGGAATTTGCACGCCAGTACCGCAACTGCACGTCCACTTGGTAGCGAAGGATGACCTTTCCTGATGAATCAAGTTCTATACTCTGTCAGACAGATGGCCGTTGGCGTGCATGTCGTGAAACTTCTGAAAGCAGACGGTTCAGGCCGGGGGAAAGAGCCTTATGTTCTGGGGAATTCATTCCTGGCATTGCCTGGCTGGTATCACCATTAGGGAATGCGCAATGAATCAACGCAAAGATGAATCTATCCTTGAGGACCATGTCGCCCCTACATGCATTTTGATTTTCCTTGGCACGAGGGCTTGTACTAGCAGGACAATACAATGTGTCACACAGCCGTACTGTATGTGCGTGATTCGTAGAGCATCAGGATGAATTTACCGTACCCCATGGCCAATAACCTCCTTAGTTTGAAAAGCAATTGGGAATCTGTGAGACCACCTCGAATTAGCGCAACTGGCACTGGGGTCAATATGGCTCGACATCCCTTTCAGTGCCTTCCAGAACCTCACGGACTCTCGTCCTTCGTATCTCACAGTGATCAACGCTGGTAAAAGTGGTTTTGACTGGTGAACAGTGTATAAATAATCGAAAAGAATCTATGCTACTGTCGTTTATAAGCCAGTCTCAGTGGCCGCTCTGTTGTCTGCTGACGGTGTAGCTGGTTTTTAAATCGTACTTTTGTCGAACTATACGGAGTCTTCTGGAAGTACACACTAAGTAAAAAAGCCAACACAGTGCGAAGGAATTTTTCGATTGGCACGTAAATCGATAGGGATGATTACAATTTCAGAAGAACTGCGAGACAGATCTTCACAAACTGAGCAAGTCAATAACGCGTTGAGATTGATTAATTGAGTTATTGGCTGTCAACCTGAGGGATATAGTGCCAAATTATGTCCAACTGGCGGTTTGGACCCTGAAAATCCATAGCTGGTTGGTGGGGGGCCTGTCCATAATTCTCCAAATATTCCCGACTTGGGAAAAATCCTGCTACCTTACAGGCCAATGTACCGTTTGGCCAGGACAAAGACCAGCAGTAGAAATCAACGCGTGTGGGTGGGCATTACCCTGCTGAAATGTAAGCCCAGGATGGCTTGTCAAAAAGAGCAACGAAACGAAGTGCAGAATATGACAGACTTACAGCTGTGCTGTAAGAGTACTGTGGATGACCGGAAAACGGGTCCTGGTATGAAAAGATATGACACCTCAGACGACCAATCCTGGTTCTCGGGCCCTGTGACGGGCGAGAGTGAGGCTGGTATCCCACCATTGTTCAGGGCGTCTCCAGACACGTCTTCGGTCTGAAATCTCATTGACTGGATTACAGCTGTCTTCCGTCATGGTTCCCGCTTCGAACGGAGACCCCAATGACCGGCGATGTGTCTGAAGACTCCCGAGGAGCAGTGGGATTCTGTCCTGAGTGTCGACCGCCATACTGCCAGACAACGAGGTATAATGGCCTGGGATACTACTTCGTTTCATAGCAAGACCCCTTTAGCTATCATCCACGGCGCTCTTACAGTACAGAGGTATGTCACGGATTCTTCACCCCTTTTTGTTGCCCTTCATGGCAAGGCAACTTGTGCTTACTTTTCAGCAAGATAACGATCACCCGCACACGACTGGAGTATCCGCCGCTTGTCTTCGAGCTTCCGAAACACTATCTTGGTCTGCAAAGTCGTCATATCTCTTTTCTATTGAGAACTTTAGAGCTTATGGGTATCACCCTTCAATCGTATCGGTATTTTAATGATCTAACTTAACAATTGGAAGAATTTGACACGATATCCTTCAGGAGGACATCTAGCAGCTCTACAAACCACTGCTAAGCCTAGGAACTGCTTGCATAAGGGCCACAGGTGGACCAATGCTTTACTGACCTGCTTAGTTTGTGAAGCTCTTTCTCTTAAATAAAGCATTCAATTTTTATGAAATTGCAACAATTTCCTTGTCTTGATATGTACACCACATCCACTGATTTCCATTCCATCCGGATAATTACTGTGCGGTGGGTGTAATTTTTTTTCGTCTCAGAATGTATTTAAATAGAACAAGATCAATGCATTCTAGCCGTGTTCTCGACGTTCTGCCACGTTACTCTTTACAATTAATGCACAGCAGGTGGTGGGAGGTTTGGTGTAATTTGATTCGCTGCGAGACTGAAGAAAACGAATGGATCGTTCGTTGAAGTATTGTGTATAATTTGGACAGAGTAATGCAGCAGAAGAGCTGGAGGCAAACTATTAATTAACTTCACCGAGAAAACCTAAGAGATCGCATCAAGGAATCCCATTATTTTACGTGCTATAAATATTCCGGCAGCAACAGGATGATTATTAATTGTTTCCTACAAGGAATAGTGCTTTATATTTTTCTTGTTTTTTGTTTTTTTTTGTTTTGCCTCCCGACTTTTTACCAAAGATATGTATTTCACACTGTATCTTCCATCCGGATGTTCACCAGAGCGTGATTTTTCAGTGAAAACTGGGCGTCGTAGAACTCTTCATTTGTGCCGCGTGAGCTAATTCTCGGAGAAACTAAAACTTAATCTGGGTTAACCTCATATCTGTACGTGCTTTTAAACAAGAGTTAATTTCTGCAGCGGCAAATTCCACTTCGCAGATAACAATTTCCTGGTAAAAATGGAATTAGGGGATGAGGGCGAGGGCGGAGAAGCCAGAATCTTAATTTCTGCCACAGAATTCGGTGGAGAACGAAACAGATGTTCCTTCTAACTAACTGCAAAATTTCAAGTATAACAAATGCAGACTACTATACATAACTGAAACTCATATGCTATTAAAAGGTACTATTGAATCACAGGGTCGAAATGCACGTCTTAAAACGTTGCGAAAATTATACTTAAACTAAAAAACTTACAACACGCAAATTAAAAAAAATAAATGGCGAGTAAATTAGAAGCATTTAAATTTACAATATAACTGGATCTACCCACACAAATGAACTTCACAAACGGTTTGTTAGTTGTTCTTTACTGGCCTGCACTGTAACCAGTTGATGTTAATCTGATGCAAATGATGGATATTTCTGTGACCGTCGGAGTATAAATTAGTGGAACAATAACATTCTGTAACCAGTTTCAGTTTTTACTTCTTCGAACAACCTATTTTGAACACCCATCACTATAGGAAAAGATTTATAAATGGCCCATACTTACACTACAATAATACGAGTTACGGCTGTAGAAGACATTGATTTTAGGTAGACTAATAGTACGATTTATAAAAATTACGTGGCAATTTCAATCGTCAAATTTCTAACTACTAATGATCGATATCATTCTCAGCAGTGTAAGGACTAATGCTACACGTCCGACATAATAAAAAATTATACCAGTATTATTGTAGTAAACTCATTTCACATTAAGAAACGTGTAAAAACACATCTATGGAAATACAGGATATGTTTAAGGAACTGCAACAGGAAACAACGCGAACTTGTTATTGTCAAAAAATGGTTCAAATGGCTCTGAGCACTATGGGACTTAACATCTATGGTCATCAGTCCCATAGAACTTAGAACTACTTAAACCTAACTATTCTAAGGACAACACACAACACGCAGAGAGGTGACCATGAGAAATAGATTCAATAACTAAGGAAAGGTTAAAGTTCAACAAGTCGTGGCTTGGATGGGCAGAAGATTGAATGTGGTAAAGAAGCTAGAAAATCGAAAAAGGGAAATTCAAAGGCACAGTAGCGGACAGTGAAGTAAAATGGAAACATGACTAGGAATTCTGGTCGGATGATTACAGGGAAATATCAACAGCATCAGAAAATGATATAACGGAGTAGGATTGATTACGA
Organism: Schistocerca gregaria; assembly: GCF_023897955.1. Lineage (NCBI taxonomy): Eukaryota > Metazoa > Arthropoda > Insecta > Orthoptera > Acrididae > Schistocerca > Schistocerca gregaria. The sequence goes on from NC_064925.1 coordinate 255,666,122, forward strand.
ACAGGAAGATGGGACCGAGTACATGTTACTGTGAGCGATTCAGTGATAAGGTTGTTCGCTTCAGAATCGACAGCAAACCAACACCGAAAACGATAGTTCAGGTACACATGCCGACGTTGCAAGCAGAAAATAAAGAGTTGGGGAAAGTATGTAATTCAGTACGTAGAAGGAGATGAAAATCTAATAATCATGATGTATTGGAATGCTGTTTTAAGGGAAGGAGTAGAAGAAAGGCTTATGGGAGAATATGGGATTGATAACAGGAATGAGAGACCAGAAAGACTAATTGAGCTGTGCAGTAGAATTCAACTATTCATAGCGAATACTCTGTTTAAGAATAAGAAGAGGAGGAGGTACACTTGGAAAAGGCCGGGATGTACGGGATGATTTCAGTTAGATTACATCATGATCAGACAGAGATTGAGAAATCAGATACTGGATTGTAAGACGTGCCTAGGATCAGATACAGACTCAGATTCAATGTAGTAGTGATGACGAGTAAGCTGTAGTTTAATAGACCCGTCAGGGACAATCGATCCGCAAAGAAGTGGGACACAAAAGCATTAATGGTGGAAGAGAAATGCTTGAAAACTTCTGAGGCTATAGATACTGCGATAATGAATAGCTCAGTCCGAAGGTCAGTTGTAGGGGAATGGAAATCTTTAAAAAGGGCGATCACAGAAGTTGGAAAGAACAACATAGGTAAAAAGAAGATAACTGAGAAAAAGTATGCGTAAAACAATAAATAGTCCAGTTGATCGATGAAAGAAGGAAGTACAAACATCATCAGGGAAACTCAGGAATACAGAAATACATGTCACTGAGGAATGAAACAAATAGAAAGTGCAGAGAAGCTAAGACGAAATGGCTGCATGAAAAATGCGAAGAAATCGAGAAAAAAATTATTGATGGGAGAACTGTCTCAGCATATAGAAAAGTCAAAAGCATCTTCGGTGAAATTAAGGATGGTAACATTAACCACTGTTAAATCCAAAAGAGAGAGGTAATTTGTGGAAAGGGTATACTGAAGGCCTTTTTGATGGGGAAAACTTGTCTTTTGACGTGAAGAAAAAAGAAACAAGAGTCGATAAAACAGATTGGGGATCCAGTATTAGAACCAGAAATTAAAAGAGCTTTGAAAGACTTCAGCTTGAAAAATGCAGAAGTTATAGATAGCATTCCATTGGGGAAAGTGACAACAGACAGACTATTCTCGTTGGTGTATAGAGCGTATGAGTCTAGTGATGTACCACCAGACTTTTGGAAACACACCTTCCACAAATCCTAAGATTGTAATAGCTGAGAAGTGCGAGTATTATCGCAGGATGAGCTTAACAACTCATGCATCCAAGCTACTGGCAAGAATAAAAATCAGGAGAACCGAAAAGAAAATTGAGGATGTGTTAGACGAAGATCAGTCTGGCTTCAGGATAGGTAAAGGCACCAGAGATGCAATTCTGAGTTTGCGGTTGATAATAAAAGCAAGGCGAAGGGAAAACGAAGACAAGACAATAGGATTTGGCTAACTGGAAAAAGCTTTCTTCAATGTCAAATGTCGTAAGGCATTCGAAATCCTGAAAAAAATACGGGTAAACTATAGGGAAAAGGTATGTAATATACAATATGTGTAATAAAAAAGAATGAACTATAGGTGTGGGAGACGAAGAACGAAGTGTTACAATTGGACATTGGGTGAGGAGGAATCTAGTCTTTTGCCCGTACTGTTCAAACTATTCATCACAGAGGCAATGACGGAAATAAAAGAAGGGTTGAAGATCGTGATTAAAATTCAAGGTGAAAAGATGTCAGTAATATGATTCGCCGATGACATTGCTATCCTCAGTGATATGGAAGAAGAATCACAAGATCTCCTGAATATAATGAACAGAATAATGAGCACATAATAGTAATGAGAGTAAATTGAAGAAAGACGAAAGTAATGAGACGTAGCAGAAAAAGGACAGCGAAAAACATAACATCAGGGATGGTGATCACGAAGTAGATAAAGTTAAGAAATTCTGCTATTTAGGCAGCAAAATAACTCATGACAAACGGAGCAGCAAAGCAGACTAGCATTTGAAAAAAGGGCATTTCCAGGGAAGAGAGGTCTGCCAGTGTCAACCATTAGCCTTAATGTGAGGGAAAATTCCTGAGAAGGTACGTTTGGAGCACAGAATTGTGTGGTAGTGAGACAGAAAAGAAACGATTCGAAACATTTGAAATGTGGTGCTACAGAACAGAGTAGAAAATTGTGTAGATTGATAAGGAAATGAATGAGAAGATTCTCTGGGGAATCGGTGAGGAGAGGAATATATGAGAAACACTGACAATAAACAGGTGGAGGATGATAGGACATATGTTAAGACATCAGGGAACAACTTCCATGGTACCAGAGGGTAAAAAATATAGAGGAGGACAGATATTGGAATACATTCAGCAGATGATTGAGGATGCAGGTTGCAAGTGCTGCCGTGTGCAGACTGGCACAGGAGAGATATTCGAGGCGGTTTGCAAACCGGATGACTCACAAAAAAAAAAGGATACAGTTGTATAGGTTTCTTGGGAATGAATTGAGAGACAGTGCAAACTGGCTAAATGAAAATGGAGTGGGTAAACAACAAACATGCGATATATAGAAATATATGATTACAGCAAAAACCGACAAAGTGTACAGTAAGATAACAATTCACAGAAAGGAAAAAATATGTAGTGTTGGTCTAGATGTAATAACTGTTGAACAAAAAAGGAGATGGCGAGCAAATGGCAGGAATACTTCGGAGGCCTCTAGCATGGAAAGAGACAGTCTTGAAATGTGACAGAAATGTTAGAAGTTGAAGTGGGAGAAATAGATTATCTAAAATAAATTTAAATTATCTGAACTGAGACAAATCAGCAGGAGTCGAAGCTATGCCTCCGGAGTAAGTGAATTCCGTAGGAGGAGCAGAAGGTAGAAAGAAGTTGTAGTTGTGTGTAGAAAATCGGTGACTCACACATTATCATCACTCTTCCATAGAAGACAATAGCGGATGTGAAAATTATCGAATAAACTAACATTCATGTTTCTGTTAAACGGAATAATACATAGGAGAATGCAAAGAAAACTACGCGTAGTGGACGAGTGTCAAGTGTGTTACAGAAAACGAGCAGGTCTCACAGCAGCAGTTCTAACAATGCACTTAGTGAGCTGTGGCTGCTGTCTCACAAAGAACCGATATGACTATTCTTATGTCTTTGACTAACATTTTGCCACTGGAGTGCACCGCCTTCTCAAGTTGCTGCTCCGGGCGTGGTGACCGTTTTTGGTGGATGGTGTGAGCTGAGGAACGAAGCTCTAACGAAATTCTGTTGGGCCTCTTCACCGTGGTGTTAACTGTTGACGGGAGACGGACATTGGGATCATGTTATCTCGTGTAGGTTACCGAGTACCGATGTAGCTTGTGCTGTGTTGATCAGGAAGGCGCCGAGCTGTCATGGCAGTGTTCACCGTCATTTGGCTCTGTCTTCCTTCAGTTTGTAGGGTGCGGACCCTTGTGTCTGCATGGTATTCGAAGAGCAATGAGATTCCAAGATCTCGTAGACATTTCAAACTCATTCATAGGCTGATGTCTCATTATAATTTTCTTTATGTTTTAATCTTGTGCAACAGTGGCGCTTGTGAACCTTTAGTTAAGCGCCGTGTTGCAGAAGAAAGCTTCTTTTCAAGGTTGGCGGTGTGCATTAGTATATGCGTTACCTGTTCTTGTCCGCTTGATTTTCAAAGTAACTGATCGTCCTGTAGTTTTCAGTTGGAGGCGCAGTGAAATGTGTAGTATTACCAGCTACGACAGATGATAAATTTTTCATGACAGAAAAAGTGTCTGTTTTGTTATTTCTTTGGCCTACTTATAATTTGCTTTTGTTGTTCTGGTTTCTTTAAAACTAATGCTAAAAGTCTGTGTTGTATAGGAAATTATATAGTGCGTGTTTTACGAGGGTCGGTCAAAAAGTAATGCCTCCCATTTTTTTTCTACCTAAAAAAATTAAGTTAAGTGAAAAATTTGAATTTCGCGCCATTCCTCAAACCTTCTTCTGCAATCCACTGCAGTAGTAACTTTCTGTGTCAACAGGTGGCAGCACAGCAGAAGTTTGTAAGATGGCCGACATCGATGTTCGTTTGAGACAGCGTTGTGTGATTGAATTCTTGAATGCAGAAGGTGAAACGCCCATACGCATTCATGAAAGACTGAAGAAGGTGTATGGTGTTGTGACAGTGGATGTCAGCACTGTTAGACGATGGGTTCGTCGTTGTAAGGAAGCTGAAGGGCAAACACCGTTGACTGACGAAAAGCGGAGCGGCAGGCCGGTGAGTGCAGTGACTCCACACAACATTCAGCAAGTTGATGACATCATTCGTGGTGACCGTCGGGTGACTGCAGTTGAAGTGTGTCGCATTATTTCTCTTAGTAAAGGCAGTGTGATCACGATTATTAAACAATTGGGGTACTCAAAAGTTTGTGCACGGTGGGTTCCAAGAATGTTAACCGATCAGAATAAAGAGGCAAGGAAAACAATAGCCTCCCAACACTTGCAGCGCTTCCGTTTGGAGGGAGATGAGTTTCTGAAAAAAATTGTGACCGGGGACGAAACATGGGTGCATTTTTTTGAACCCGAATCAAAGAGGCAGTCAATGGAGTGGCGTCACACAAGCTCGCCGAGGAAGAAAAAATTCAAAACTGTGCGATCGGCAGGGAAAGTTATGGCAACAGTTTTCTGGGATACAGAGGGTGTGATTCTGGTTGATTTTTTGGAGCAGGGATGCACAATAAATTCTGTTCAATACGTCACAACCCTCTAAAAACTTAAAGCACGTCTTCAGCGAGTTCGCCCAACAAAATCAATGGCAGATGTTCTTCTTTTGCATGACAATGCAAGACCACACACCAGTCGTCACACCTCTGACGAGATTGTCAAAATTGGACGGGACGTTTTGCCTCATCCCCCATACAGCCCTGACCTGGCACCATCAGACTTCCATCTGTTCGGGCCACTAAAAGAAGCTCATCGTGGGATTCATTTTGAAGATGAGGAGGCCGTCAAAACATCCGTGCGTCAATGGCTTAGGAAGCAGAGCTGTGATTTTTACCGTGCTGGGATACATGCCCTTGTTCAAAGATGGACCAAAACTGTAGAGATGGGCGGAGATTACATTGAAAAATGACAAAATGATCCTCAATGTTGTGGTTTTCAACCTATGTAATTGCATTTAAATTTCCTGACAATTAAACGTAGAAAAAAAAGGAGTCATTACTTTTTGACTGACCCTCGTATTTAAGTGACTCAGATAAATTTTAGTCTGTTCTAGAACGCAATTTGTTCTCTATGAACCGCTGTGGGACTGATCCGTGTACGGATGAGTTTTGAGTATCCCTGTGGCTGCTTTAATGGTTTTCTAGAAGGGAAAATTTTTCTGATATTATTATTTTATTACTGAAATAATTTTTTAAATATTTGTAATTTGCCTCTTAGGTCTTTTGGTTAACTTATTAAAAAGGCAGTTAAATTGTCACGGTTTTTGATGACAGCTTATATTAATTAATTCTACACCAGGGGTTATGTATTTGATGCACAGCTGTGTGTTGGAGTTCTGACTAATTAAAATTATTTGTGCTGCATGAAACTGTCATTAATAATCTTTTGTACTCCATTCCTGGTACGTGTTACCCAGGACCGCTCCCCACTTACTCACGCCTCGTCCACTGATTAGCAGGCTATTTACGTCATTTGGAGAGCATACACTGGGCAGCTCTTCCCGCTGTCTGCCTTTCGCGCTGTTCCCTCCAGCCACAGTCGCACTGCTCACTGTTCCAGTTCAAGTACAGGTTATGCTTGGACTAATTCTAAATTTGTGCCTTCACCTTACCAAATTTTGAAGGGCGTGGGATCCCAACATTTACCTAAATCTGTTGTAACTTAATTATTCTTATGTTAATGTGTTAAATCTTCAATAGAGGAGTTTATCAGGCTTTACAATTATCTTGCTTAGATATTAATGATAAATTGTTTCTCGTTATTTTAAGAATCGTTTTAGGTTTTTTTTAAATTACTCAAGTTTGAATCATCTTCTCACCATTTTGTAATTTATTCCGTTCTAATTTTTCTATGGTATAGATTTACGTCGAGCTTTTTATGGCTTTAGCGTTATAACATTCTATGCCACGTATAGGATGCGTCTTGCTTAAGAAGTATTAAATCATCTTGAGTTAAAGTTAACTTTAAATTTGCTGTAAATTTTTTTATATTGGCATTGAATTTTAATTGACTTCACGTTACTTAGTCTGTTAATGGTTCAAATGGCTCTAAGGCACTATGGGAGTCAACTACTGTGGTCATTAGTCCCCTAGAACTTAGAATTACTTAAACCTAACTAACCTAAGGACATCACACACATGCATGCCCGAGGCAGGATTCGAACCTGCGACCGTAGCAGTCGCACGGTTCCGGACTGCGCGCCAAGAACCGCGAGACCACCGCGGCCGGCAGTCTGTTAATCAATTTAAAGTAAATAAATGAAAGCTTAATTGGATGCTATGCAATTGAAACTGTGTACAATAAATTTGTGTACTGCCACTGAATGAAGTGTGTAAAATCCCCATTGGTGTAGCACTTCGCGGTTTTCCTTCCAGGCTAAATTAAGAGAGAGTATTCATCTCCATTTCACTTAGTAACTGAATGATGACTGAAGAAGTATCAAGTTAACATTCCAGTAATTGTGTAACTAAAGGAATCTTCATGCAGTGTAGTGAGCAATAAGATGTTTGCGACCTGTAGAAGATTGGTGCTAAAGATCTGTCGTACCTTTGTTCAACTACGTCTACAAAACCTAAGTGGTAGTAGTCAACGTGAAAGCTCAAGAAAATGAAGTTCGTGGTAAGAAAAGTGTAGTGCCGAGCTGCAGCGTGTAACGCTCGGTTTTGTAACGAGAAGCAATAAAGCAACAGAAACAAAATATCGAAAGTCGAATAAAAGTGCAAGTCCTGTTGGATGGAGGTAAACAGAATACATTATTGCATTAGAGAAAGAAGCTTCTTTTCATTTTTATTCATCTAGTTTTTGAGGCGTCAGTCTTCTGACGGATTTGATGCGGCCCAGCGAAATACCGCTCATGTGACGAACTCTTTATATCACAATTGAATTCTGCGTCCCTACCTTCTTGTTTCGTATGTTCCAATATCTGTCTTCTCCACAGCTTTTACTCTCTATCTCTTTTACTCTTCACACAGGACCTGATGTCTTAAGAGATGTCCTATTGTTCAGTCCCTTTTCTTGCCAATATTTTCCCTGTCTCTCTTTTTTCGCAGAGTCTTTGGAGGACCTTTCCATTCCTGATTTTCCTAATTGTCTGTATCGTTCCCTAGCATCCCATGTGAAACTTTAAGATTCTCCTCGTTTCCGGTATTCTCATAACCTATGCGTCACTAACATACAATACTGTGCTTGAGAGATGTACTCACAGAAATTTATTCCTCAACCTCTGGACAATGTTTCGCACTAGAAGGCTTCTCTTCGCCTTTGTTAATCGTCTTTTTATGTCCTCCTTGATTCGTCCGTCATACGTTATTTTCTCCAAGATAACGGAATTGCTTAACACTGTATATTTCTTATTTCCCATTTATGAAATTAAGTCATCGCTAGTCACATTTCTTATAAGCCCCATTATTTTCGTCTTTCTTCACATTTTCTTTCAATCCATAGTTTTAGGCTGGTACATACAGTAAGTTCATATCGTTCTTGTTCTACATTTTGGTATTATGGTTGGTATGGCTTTATGTATGGATTGTCCTTTCTTGTTTGTAGTTGACTGATGCTATTTGAGTTAACATATTCTCGTTTTGACATCTGGGGATAGTGAGTGGGGATGTGAACGCCAGGAAATGGAGGGCCAAGTGGAGACATCGGAAAATTTCCTGCGTAGTCTTCCGAGTTCAGTAGATGAATGACAGCAGCAGGGGCAGCCATATGTGGGGATAATGTAATTGGACAGATCACGACAAGAAAATCGTTTTATAATTTTCAGAAGGATCTTTTTGACGTTAGTGACTCTCCGCGTTCCAGACGAACGTCGGGATTTAATGAAGATCGTTTGAACACATTATTCCTCAATGATCCACCTAACTGTATTCGAGAACCAGCAAATGTGACGAACTGTGATCGTTCCACCATCGTGCGACGTTTGCATGTAATGGGGAAGGTTTAAAAGTCGGCTGTTTGGGTACCACGTGCTGTAAGCCAAACTCACAAAGCTCAGCGCGGCCCATATGTGATTATTTGCCTGATCGTCATGAAATATCTCGTGAACAACACCGACGTTTCCTATCCCGTATCGCTGCTGCTGACGAGAAATAGTATTTTTACGTTAACATAAGCAAAAGAAAGAAATAGTTGAGCCCAAACAAAGCAGCAGCTCCATATACAATAAATCTGCCAACACCCACAAAACATAATTTCATGTATCTGGTGGAACTGTGACAGTGTGGTGTACTACGAATCGCTTCCCCTTGGTGTAGCCGTCACCACTGAAATCTATTGTCAATAAATGAGACTTCTTGCAGGCGCAATCCAAGAACAACGACCAGGGAGACTGCGTGAAGTGACTCTACTGCTCGATAATGCACATCCGCATTCTGCTATACAGGCAAAAAACACTATACAGAAGTTTGGTTGAGAAGCCGTGCCGGCCGCTGTGGCCGAGCGGTTCTAGGCGCTTCAGTTCGGAACCGCACGACTGCTACGGTCGCAGGTTCGAATCCTGCCTCGGGCATGGGTGTGTGCGTTGTCCTTAGGTGAGTTAGGTTTAAGTAGTTCTAAGTTCTAGGGGACTGATGACCTGAGATGTAAGTCCCATAGTGCTGAGAGCCATTTGAAGCAATTTTTTTAATTCTAGCGACAGTTGTTTTGAATATTCTATACGCCAGATCAGTCTTTCCGATGACCATTTGTATTTCGATTTCGTCACATTGTCCTGCATTTATTTCGCATCAACTTACTATACTTCCATTACATTTCCAGTCGTTGGTGACGTATTGCCGTACCACAGTCTTTCCCAGAACATCTTTGTATTACCTTCCGCCCTCGATCAGCTTAAGAAATGGTTCTAAGCACTACGAGACTTAACATCTGAGGTCGTCAGTCCACTAGACTTAGAATACTTAAACCTAACTAACCTAAGGACATCATACACATCCATGCTCGAGGCAGGATTCGAACCTGCGACCGCAGCAGCTTAGTGGTTCCAGACTGAAGCTCCTTCAACCGCTCGGCCACCGAGGCCGGCTGACGAGCTTAAGTATTTCTTTTGTTACCTAAGGTGTCTTCACAGGTACGTACCTTGACGTAATGTTTATCTGCCCGTCTTCTTTGACTACCTTCTTTAGAGATGCACTTTCTTCTTCAACTGAACAACAATCTGTAGTATTCATTATTACAGCCAAAACGTACGTCATCATTCCTCAGTACTTCAGTAGCCCGCTTCTTTCCCCACTGATTCGTCCAGACGATTCACTTAAATTTTTACCTACCCTTCATCATTGCTAAATTGTGCTTTGAGTCCCCAAATGATCGTTGGACAGATTCACTTGCTCCAATGCTTGAGTAGCTCACAAACTCTAACCGGTGTGGTAGTGCAAGTAACACTCCACAGGCCAGACCATCATCTTTCAGCCTTGTTCACCCCAACAGAGTGTTCACGCACCCTAAGTATACCTGGAACTCCAACTGTCCACATCACTACCATCTAGTCACTTATCTCTTGCTTACCGAGCATACCCCAATATCGTCGTCCACCGCTGCTCTTCTTGCGAGAAGGAGTCGTCCAATATACCAGCAACGGAGAAGAGATATAGACAAAACAGACAAAATCGATTACTGAGCGTCAACGATGTTGCGCACACATGGCGTACTAACGTAGCAGTTGGTCCCGCCGAGTACACACTCTGAAGAAATCAACGCAAACCAATGCGCAGACTCTTCAATATTCTGTGTCTGGGCCAGTACAGTTCGAACAGAATGTATGGTAATTTCTAAGAGGTGGTGAATGGTCATCAATGAAATGCCTTTCTTGGAGAGAAGCAAAGATCGCAAATCGGAGGAAACGTGTTGTTGTCCTGCCAGATGACAGTAATATCCACTGCCGTTCCACTGACTTGCCACGATAAGGCAGGCCTAGTTAGCCGTGAACAGGCTAACAGGCTTGGAAGAATGGTCACAGCCCAGCATCACTGTCACTGGTGAGGGTGTAACAACATTAAAGCAGATCAATTCACAGTCTCACGACATGGGAGTGAGGGTGTTTAGGTGCCTCTGGGGCCAACGGAGTGTCTTTGTCCTGAAACTTTCTTTTTTCTCTTTCTTTACTTTTGGCAGTCGAGAATCTTGTAAAGGTTCCTGCACTGTGAATATAGGATGCAAAGAGGAGCGGATGGCTACGGGACCCACTTTCCATATCTCCTTCAGCCACTGCCAGAAGTTGTGTCGCTGGTCTGTCTTCTTGTGAGGAGTGGCTCCCAGAGAGAAAGAGGATTATGTTTCTCAATCTTGGTTCAGGAAGTCGCTAGCGCATATGACACTTCAAAAACTACGACATAGAGGACCTACGGACGAAGTGACCTAATTTACTTTTGCAATTACTAGAAGGAGAAATTGAGTGAGTAAATAGTCAGATTATGTCCTATATGTGGTCAGTTGGCACAGGCAGGTGGTAGCACGCGTGGTGAACTTTCAGAGCAGTTTACAGCCGTCTCCACATTTATATAGAAACAGTTCCAGAGGTAAAATCAGAAGGAGGAAATGAATATAAGTTAAATGAAATAGGTGTGTAAAATAATGATACAAATTGAGAAAATCCTTAAGTGGCATCCTACGAGTGACCGAGGGAAACTGTCCTAGAACCCGTCAGAAAAAAAAAAAAAAAAAAATACAGTTAGAAGGTAAAATCTCAGCAGATGGAGTAAGTACTGCAGCGACTTGGGACTCGTGTGTCCGGCAGGCACGTACCGACAAGAGAGTTGTGAGGCTCTTTGTAGCCTGAAAGAGAAATGTCAGAGCTGGACCTGAATATCAACTAAGGTGACTTTCTGCATAGATCCACAGTGCCTGGATGCGATGCGTGAGTTCCCAGTCTCTTAAATAGCACATGTAATTTTGTTACGCATTCAGATCACGTGCGAGAAATCTCTCTAAACCGTAATAGAGAGGCTATCATCGCAATTTTCAGTGCAAAGCTCTTACACCATGCTCGGCGGCATCCCACTCCCAGGGAAATGCCGCTCTTTGTGAAGTATTAACTTATCCAAGTGGCAAAACTTCCTTCAGAACTGGAGAAAAGTCGCGAAAGTGTCGTCGTATAAGGGCGGTCTGTCATTTACATCTACAATTACTTCTGCAAAAAGAACGGCTACCTGTAGTCAAGGGACAGAAAGGAAGTTTCAGAAAAGTTAGTTGAAAGGAAGAGAAAATTTGCATCTGTTTTCGCGAAATCTCATCGACTTGTGGGGCTGGTGACCATTGGTTTTGATACACAGGAAAGTAAATCCGACACTTTTCTAGGACGCTATGTTCACAGGAATTTACCTTTTTTTCTCATTGACGAAAAATCTGTCCTACCTTACTGACTTTTGCTATCCGTAAGAAACAAAGAAAGAATCCTAATCTGGGTTAAACGAGCAAGTTTGATTATTTAAACGTCAAGAAATCATAGGCTAAAATTTGGTGACAACTATACTGGACAATAGCAAAATGAAATGTCACTGCTGCTGTGTAATAGCCGGAACACAATCTCCGCCTCTGTAACCGAGAAGAGAGAGGTCTGATTGGCTATCGCCAACTCACATACCAGTCGTTAAAATAAGGGGCGTGGGTAGTAGAATATTATTTATTGAACACGTCCGTCCGTAGACAAGATTCCAATAAAAATGGGAGTACGCCAAAGGGCTAGATGGGTGATATACAATATGCACAAGGACTAACAGGAAACAATAATAATGGAGGAGCACGAACGAAATGCTCGAATAAAAAAGGCTGTAAGACATGGGTGCAGTCTTCGCAGTTCTCGCAGTTGACTAATGACTATTGTGGCCGATGTAATTTCCGGAGCTCTGATTATGATTATAATAGCACACGTCATAAGCATTACGGTAACGAGGACAGGCGTAGTAGTAATTATCACAACAATCAAAATAATTACAGACAGTACTCTTAACTCACATGATAATCATATATATCCTCATGGGAGCAATTCAGCCATATCAAATCCAAAAAATACAGGCACAACAACATTTATGCATAGAACAGCCAACACAGTAACAGTAATCAACATCATAATTGACACTGGCGAAATTCTGCAAGGGACAAGCCCAGCGCAACAAATAAAAATAATTGAAGACCGATCACAAAATTAAAGAGATAATCGACGACGACGAAGCAGTACAGGAAAACGACTCGCGACTCCAGCTGAAAACAATACTGGGGATCACACAAAACACGCCGCTGCCAAAACTTTGAAATTTGTGTGATTTGATTCAATTTAGTACAATTGTACCCAGATGATACAACAATATGTGACCTGCTTCTAAAATGTTACACCGAACTCCCGTCAAGCGGTAGGCTACATTTTGACAAGAATCGAGAGGCATTTGTCGCGCACCAAGCTTCATTTGTCATACAACAAATGCAACGGTTTTGTTCCACGACTCGTACGCTAAGCAAACTGCAATGAACTTCTAAACTGCAGCCAGAATTAAAATAAAAACAAGTAATTTCTAATAAAATGAACACTGACAAAGTTTTTGACAATTATGAGAGGATACAGAGCAGGCATGTGTTGTTCACTCGAGAATTATTTCTGGCTATACACAATGATGCCAATACAGAGACACACAACCATTCCCTATCTCTTTTGATGATATATACAGGCTGTTAGGGTAGTAATTGTGTTGTCTGGAAAGAGGAATAACATGTATTTTGATGTAAGAAGTTTTTCAGAATCTATTGTGAGGCAGCGAAGTTGTGTTCACTGAAGTGAAATAGTTACAATTTTAACTATAAGGGGTTGTTTATGTGAAAATAAGTGGACTAGAGCAGAGCAGGGAATTAATGTTTGAACCACATATTGACAGGAGGACAGCCCATATGGCTAATGTTGTAATCAGATAATGAGATTTATATTCATTAAGTACACGAGATAATTGTGAGATTGATAACGTATATTGTAATAGAATGAGACAATGATAGTGAAGATTAAGGTAGAGAAAGAGTAAATGAGTAATGGTTATAGTCAATTTTCTGCCATGTGGACGCATTTCACTTTCATACAAGTGAAAGGTAAATTTTTTGAAAAGTGTGGCTAGGTGACAATTGTGAATGAACATAACTTGACTTAAGAAAACAAAGTTATTGCTTTGATGTGGCTTCAACAAATTATTTTCGTTCGGAGGAGAAAGTTGGTGATTCGGATCTCGTGAGAAAATCCCACCACAACAAAAAGTGCGTTTCTTTTAATTATGTCCACCCCAAATCCTATATCACGTCAGTGACACACTTTTCATTAGTTCTCGATAGTACCAAAGGTGCTGCTCTTCTTTGAATTTTCTCGATGGGCTCTGTAAGTCCTGTCTGGAAAGGATGCTATATCGCTCAGCAATGCTCCAGAAATGGACGGACAGCCGTGGTGTAATCAACCTCTGTAGTAGATCTGTTACATCATCTAACACTTCTGCCAATAAATGGCATTATGGTTTGCCTGCATATGTTAGATGAAGAAAGACTTGTTGTTGAGGACAGCAAGGATATATATGATGTATTCATTGAAAGGCGAAAAGAATATTAACTTTGAATGATGTTATTTTTTTGAAGAGAAGAAGTTTGAGGTAAGACTGCAGCAAGGCGCAGTTAGTTCGTCTGAGTAATTATTGTCAGCTAGTTAGCTTTGTTCACTTGCTCATAACTGAGAGAAAGATCATCCCACATCCCTGAACCATGTGTTAACATGTAAACAGATTAAACTATTTGGTTCTTATAGAAATCCTCTGTTAACTTTATAACCTTTCTGAATCATTGTTCTACTTGTTAAGCATAGTATTTTTCAGGCCAATGTTATGTATGAAGATCATACGAAGTTTTGCTCTGTCTTTTTAAAAGCATACTTCTTTCTAAAATTCTCGTCTTGGAATATCATTTCCTTGGAATAGTTTACTCTCCCCATCCCATTGGTTAAAGAAGGTTTTTCATTACGCCTCAACATATTGCACCATAGGGTAGGCAACAGTGTGAACATTGTTTGGAAATTTTATTCAAATATAGAAATTTAGCTTAGCAGCTGCTTTATTCCTCTTTGCCGCTGCGCCTCGGAGAAATCAGCATCACTGTTGTCAAGAAGTGTGGTAAGTGGAAATTCTGATTAGGGTGAGACAACTGTTTAATTCAGTTGCATATTTAATATAAAGACAAGTTGTATTCATATCAGCTGCAATTAAGTTCGAATTAGGTTCTGTTTAGGCAAAGGTTAGTGAACGAGTTTAAGTTGGACAACAGTTTGTGAGTACATAATTTTGGTAATACGTAGACTTTTCGTACAGTGAGAGGTAAATTTGGGCTAAACTTCATACAGAAACACATAGTGGGTGACTTACAGACTGCTGCTACCTCGGAAGGAAATTAATCCATGGCGGGAGAACAAAGGAGCACATAAAAACCAGACGAGCAAAGCAATAATTATCATTCTTGACCAAAAGATGTCTGTAGTTATCAAACTAGGGCCTAATTTCTGGAAGAAATTTCTGCGATTGTACGTCTGGAGCTCAGCAGCGTATGATAGTTAATCGTGGACACTAAGAACATAGCAACAGAAAAGAATCGAAGCGTCTGAAGACTGTTAAAAATTAAGTGATCTGATAAGGTAAGGTATGTTGAGGTTCTTCGCTAAATCGTCGAGGAAGTAAATATATGAAAAGCACTGACAAGGAAACAGAATATGTGTTACGGCATCAGGGAATAGCATCCATGGTACTGCAGAGAACTTTAGAGGGAATAAATATTAGTGAAGACAGAGATGTATCCAACGGATAACTGAGGCCGTTGTGTGCAACCGCTGGTCTGAAATGAAGAGCTTAGCTGGGGTGAGGAATTCGTGGTCGGCGACATCAAACCAGTCTGAAGACTGATGACTTACAAAAAAGAAAGATGTTCACTGTCAAGAGTACTTATGATACATATACTTCTTTCTGATAACATTTCCATAGGAAATTTCGACAAAGTGTATTTGTTTTTCTTTTTCCAAAGGAGAGGATAAGTTTTTCTTATTCGAGAGTTTCCTGTAGTATAGTACCTGTTCGGATATTCGTGAACGTTCGATGTTCGATGTACTCCGATGATCAAAAACTTTACGACTACTTACAATCCACTTGGTATGAGGAGATATTGCAGCTATGATGATACAATTCAAATGATGTAATCCGCAACAGCTGCATCAAAATGAACTGTTAATCAGGACTGGTTTCGTGATATTGTAGTCTCATCTTTAGGTGACAAGCCGTTGAACTTTGTCTAGTTCCACAAGCCTTTTTCCTCATAACGGTTGCGTATGAAGTGACGCTAATTTTATGATGGAAGATAGGGGACTACTATATTTTACTCTTACGAAGATTTTAAGAAAGTTAGGTATTGAAAGGTTGACGATATGTTCTTTGAAGATGTGTCTATAATGTCTTGATGCTAGTCGCGATTAATACTGTATATCATTTTGGCTTAGCTGATGCGGTTTGCATCATTTTCAATGACGATCATTTTCAATCGCAAAACTGAATGCTCGGTGGCAAGCTCGGCGTGTGCCTCGATGAGGAAAGGATGTAAGCGGAATAGAAACAAATGGGGAATAACTCGACAAACTGGTCGCCCGGTATTATCATAATCATCTAGACCGCAAAACCACAAGTTGGACACAATGTGTAGTACGTCCAAGCGTGGTGACGTAACACGGAGGTCTGGGGTTTGCCCCAATATAGGAAGCGATCTGTTGCAAATCTGACAACAGAGCATAGCAGTGATGCAGGGAGAATTGTCTCGAAGTACATCGTCCATCACACGTTTTTGAACCTCGGACTCAGCAGTAGGCGACTCAGCGACATCGTAAATTACGATTGTAGTTAGCATGGGATCAATAGAAACATCTCACCTAGTGGGGTGAATCACACCGTCAACAAGCCAGCTGCTGCTCGAAACATGCACCACACTATGGATGCAGTCCGATGGGGACATTTTCCTGGGTATCCATGAGACCCGTGGTAATAATCGTCGGTACCATCCCTGCAGTAGACTATGTGGACATTATCGAGGATCACCTGCGTCCCTTCATATCTGACGTCATCACTGACGCGGACACATGTTCCAGGAGCATAATTGTCCGTGTCAAAAGAAGCTCAGAATCGTGCTAATGTAGTTTCAAGAGCGCGAAAGTAAACTCATACTGATTTCGTGGTCACAAAATTGGCTTGCTCTGTATGCCATGGAGGACATTAGGAGTCGGCTTCGTACCCACTAGCCACGTGAACTGTGTGTAGACATCTGGTGTCACATAATTTCAGAAATATCAACGACTTGTCGATTTCAGTTCCAAGACGTGCACCAACCCATTCTTAGGAAAGTCACCGTAACGTCCTGGTTCACCAATGAATATCTTTTATTTTAGCCGAGAAGTAAAACTAATCTGATGAGCAAGATGTATGAGACAGGTGAAATAGCCATAGACTTCAAGAACACTATAGATAATTCCAATCCCAAATAAAGCAGCTGTTGACAGGTCTGAAAATGATGGAACTATCAGTTTAATAAGTCACGGCTGCAAAACATTAGCACGAATTCTTTACAGACGAATGGAAAAATGGTGGAAGCCGGCGAAGATCAGATTGGATTCCGTAGAAATTTCAGAAAACACGAAGCAATACTGACCCTACGACGTATCTTAGAAGATAGCTTAAGGAAAGGCAAACCTAGGTTTCTAGCATTTATAGACTTAGAGAAAGTTTTTGTCAATGTTGACTGGAATACTCTCTTTCACATTATGAGCTGGCAGGGGAAAAATACAGGGAGAGAAAGGCTGTTTACAATTTGTACAGTAACCAGTTATAAAAGTCGAGGGGCATGAAAAGAAAGCAGTGGTTGAGAAGCGATTGAGAAAGGGTTGTAGCCTATCCCCGATATTATTCAGTCTGAATTTTGAGCAAGCAGTAAATGCAACACAAGAAAATTTTGGAGCAGGAATTAAAATCCATGGAGAAGAAATAAAAACTTTGAGGTTTGCCGATAACATGGTAATTCTGTCAGAAGAGCAGTTGAACAAAATGGACAGTGTCTTGAAAGGATATGATATGAACATCAACAAAAGCAAAACGAGGATAATACAATGTAGTTGAGTTAAATCAGGTGATGCTGAGGGAATTAAATTAGGAAATGAGACACTTAAGTAGTAGATGAGTTTTGCTATTTGGAGGCAAAACAACTGATGACGGTCGAAGTAGAGAGGATAGAAAGTGGACTGTTTATGGCAAGGAAATCGTTTCTGAAGAAAAGAGAAATTAGTAAACATCTTGTATAGAATTGAGTTTCAGGAAGTGTTTTCTGAAAACATTTGTATGGCGTGTAGCCATATATGGAGGTGAAACATGGACGATAAATAGTTTAGCTAAGAAGCGAATAGAAGTTTTCGAAACGTGGTTCCACAGAATAATGCTGAACATTAAATGGGTAGGTCACGTAACTAATGAGGAGGTACAGAACAGAATTGAGGAGAAGAAGAATTTGTGTCACAACTTGACTAGAAGAAGGAATAGGTTGGGAGGATATGTTCTGAGCGAGGAAGGGAAGCGTAGAGAGTAAAAATCGTGAAGGGACACCGTAGCATGAATACACTAAAGAGATTCAGAAGGATGTAGGTTGAAGTAGTTACTCGGAGATGAAGAACCTTGCACAGGATAGAGTTGCATGGAGAGGTGCATCAAACCAGTCTATGGACTGAAGACCTCAACAACAACAACAACAACAACAACAACAACAACATACAAATACGAATTTTCTGTAATAGATATGTGTTAACAGGTGTTACATATCAGTAAATGTTTCTGTATTTACTTATATAACGTAAAATTCCAATGTTAAATCTATCAGGAGTGTTTTATTTACTGGGTGACTCGGTGATACGGTTACAAATTGACAGGGATGATGGTATGCCCTGCGCCAGCTTTGTCGATGGCTTTCGAATTCGGTATCCAGATAGCCGCAGACTGCAATATCTGCGGCGGATGGCTGACCGCGAGACGCCAGGACATTTGTCGGAGAAAGGAGATTTTAAGTTTGAAGGCGCGGGTCGTGTAAGGATTACTGGAGCTGGACCGGAGGTCAAACGTCTGATGTGGCTCTTGACCACGAGAGCAAAACGGTGGTATTGGATGTTTGTACGTTCGGCTAAGCACCGCAGAAGGGGGCATTCGAGACTGGAAGCTGCGCTGTCTGTTGTGGCTCTCAAGTTTGAAGTAAGGTCCGTTTAGCGGACGCTCCGTGTATTCGTTTACGACTGCACTCATGACAGACTTTTGTATTTAGACGGTGTCTAATGAATGGACTTGCTAATTGTCCGTTTTCGGCCGTTTTTCTGTTGCCGCTGCCGCTATCTCAAAGGTGAACGTTTTTGTAGCATTTACTGTTACTTACTCTTTTTTATTTTTTGGATAGTCCTTACTTGGATTTTAACGTAAATTCCTAGCTAATTTAAGTCACTAAACTCAGGGACTGTGTTTCCATGTGTATGTGCTGTACTTTTATTATTATTAAATGTGTTTGCCATTTCATGCTTCACTAAGGCTCGTTTTCCTCCACCTGACTTGTTCACACAATATTGTGTTCCTTTCTTTTCAAAGGTTGTTTAACAATGGGTCAAATGGCTCTGACCACTATGGGACTTAACAGCTATGGTCGTCACTCCCCTAGAACTTAGAACAACTTAAACCTAACTAACCTAAGGACACCACACAACACCCAGTCATCACGAGGCAGAGAAAATCCCTGACCCCCCGGGAACTCGGGCGTGGGAAGCGAGAATCAAAGGTTGTAAAGTGTAAACAACGCATCACAGGTCAATCAATCTACAGACAGAATTGTTACACCTTCAGCGATGTTTCTTGAGCGTGTGCATTAACGCTGCAATTAACATTTTCTCTAGTGAATTACAAGATAATTGCTTCCAAGATTTCAACACTGATACAGGCAACAGAGGAATTTTTTTTAAATTTTCTGTCTTAACTAATCCTGTGGTGTTTTCGATCAAGTATACTTAATTTAATGCTTTAATAAAAGGTGTTAAATTATGTTTACTGGGTGCAATGCACCCGGTACCTTACCACACAATTTACTTCCTTCTTACCAGGCGGAGAAGGGTTCTTGTTTCAATTTGAGTTAGGCAGCTCTAGTGTGGAAACGACCAAGTAAAAACGTATAAGCGAAAATCTATTCATGTTTCATCTTAGTCTAAGGCAGAGCTCAAACTTCGGACCTCAGTTTCCTAATACGGATAATAACGTAGAGAATTCCCACTGTACGCTATCTAATACCCTCATATAATTCCCTGTATTGATGGACTAATAACAGCGCGCGTAGCTTTATACCAGAGAGACCGAAAATCCATGGTCAACGTTACAGTTATTACGAATTACATTTACCTGCCAAGTTGCTGCTTTTACAACACTTGCTCAAAATGGCGTCCCCCAGCTTTATTCAAACACAGCATCGTCGCACGAAGTTCTGGCGTACCTCAATTAATATCTCCGGAATGTCATAGGCAGCGACAGTTCTTGTCAAGTGATCCTCTTCAGTATCGACGCACTTTTCGCACACAAGACTTTCCACATGCCCACACAAGAAGAAGTCAAGTGGGGAGAGATCAGATGAAAGTGCTGGCCATAAAGAGAATCTCCTTTGCCTACGTTCTTTCTAGGGAATGCCTTATTCAGGCGTTCGCTTACCCTCAGTCCAAAGTGAGGGGGAACTCCGTCATGTTGGAACAATATTCGTTGGCGAATAACAAATGGGATATACTCCAGAAACTGACGTTATATGTCTCTATAACACAGTGTACTGCGGTGTATTTAAGCGGGCAGAAAGAAAAAATGGGCCATGTATGTAATCACTGAATATACACGCCTACACGTTGACTGATATATCTATGTAGATGGCTCTTCATGAATGTAGCGGGAGGATTCTCATCAGTTGAAACATGACTTTCTTTTCTTTCCTTTCCTTTTCTTTTTTGGTCATCAGTCTTCTGACTGGTTTGATACGACCAGCAGCGAATTCCTCTCCTGTGCCAACCTCTTCATCTCAGAGTAGCGCATGCAACCTACGTACTCAATTATTTGCTGCATTTATTCCAATCTCTGTCTTCCTCTACACTTTTTGCCCTTACAGCTCCCTCTCGAACCATGGAAGTCATTCCCTGATGTCTGAACACATGTCCTATCATCATTTCCCTTCTCCTTGTCAGTGTTTTCCACATATTCCTTTTTTCTCCTCTTCTGTGCAGAACGTCCTTATTCCTTACCTTATCAGTGAACCTAATTTTCAACATTCGTCTTTAGCGCATCTCAAATGCTTCGATTCTCTTGTGTTCCGGTTTTACACTGTACATGTCTCACTACCATACAATGCTGTGCTCCAAAGGTACATTCTCAGAAGTTCCTTCCTCACATGAAAGCCTACGTTTCATACTATTACACTTGTCTTTGACAGGAATGCCCTATTTGCCAGTGATAATAAGCTTTTAATGTCCTCCTCGCTCCGTCCGTCACTGTTTATTTTGCTTGACTTCATCTACTTTGTGACCATCAATCCTGATGCTAGGTATCTCTCTGTTTTCATTTCTGCTACTTCTCGTTGCCTTCGCCTTTCTTCGATTTGCTCTCAATCTACATACTGTGCTCATTAGACTGCTCATTCCATTCAGCAGATCTTGCAGTACTTCTTCAGTTTCACTCTGGACAGCACTGTTATCAGCGAATCGTATCATTGGCATCCTTTCAACTTGAATTTTAATCTCACTCCTGAATCTTCCTTTTATTTTCATCAATACATCGTCGATGTATAGATTGAACAGTGGGGGCGAAAGACAACATCTCTGTCTTTGCTTTACTGACAATTTAACTTCTTGTCACTGGTGAAACACGATTCAACCATGAAAAGTACACACGCAGGAAAGTGAGGATCGACTGTAAGGCGATGAAAGAACCGTTGGCTGAGCACAAATTGATATATGAAGTCAGCAGCATCAAAGCACGCGTTTGCTCACTTTCTGGTAGGGGTGTAGCTGCATTTCTCATAACTCTCACCACACAATACTTTGCGACATATTCATTTCGAGTGTAACTCGTCGATTGCTAATTGCAGGCACCTCGTCCTGAGCAAAATGTGTATCATCTAAGTCGGGAGTCCTGCAGTTCATCATCATCCTCCGCTGTTCTACTGTGGTATCTATTTCCCTGTTTCACATAATGACTGTAATAGTTTTGGAAACTTGATGTGATCCGGGTGTCTTTTACGGGGGTACTTGGTCCTGTACAACCTACTCGCTGCTCTGCCTATTCCGTTTGCTTGCCTGTGCAAGAAAGTAATATCTGCGAGTCACCGGGTGCAATTCCACTTTGTTGGGGTGATCGACGTTACTACTTCAGCTTGTAATAAATTCAACTTGCAAACACAGGCTGCTGTCTGCCACAGTAAAGACATTGTACACAAAGATATCTCGTGTCAGAGCACAGTACTCCACCTGAATTGGATTAGCTCAGTTAGGTTATCATCCCAACTTCTATACCTAATCCTGACTGCCTACCCTGCTATCATAACAGCAACTGTACCAGTGCATGTATTACTCTGTCAGAAGTGTTAGAACGATTTTAGTTTATAATGTTCTACTTGGTCGTTTCCAGATCAGGGTCCATTACTTCAGGTTGATACATTTACCTTGCAGCATCATCCCTGGAAGTTTGTGACATCATCACGTAATCACCTTGTGAGAATAATGGATCTTCAGATATTGTCGCTGACTTTGAATACAGAAACGTACACCTGGAATGTTCGCTACCGCGAATTCTGGTTCAGACGTGCAGCTATTTGAGTTACAACCTGACATGATTTTATTGCATACGTTGTCTGACATACTAGTTTCAATAAATTTGACTATATCGATTTTAATATCGGTGTATGGATGTCCTATCATATATTTAGAGTGTGCAGCACTTCCGTTTTGATGCAGATGAATAGCCATTATCTATAGGAAAAACGCCATTTAGTTCAGAACTTTTTTCTTCCTTTTGGAAATGCTCCTTCGCGTTTACGGCAATGTTGACACTTGCTGATATGACAGAAGTCTTTGTCAATGTTTGTTATCCGGGCCGAGACATGCTGTTCTTTCTGTAAGTCTGTCTTTATACAGATTGTCGCAGGACCTCGGTTGTTCGGTATAAAATGGCAAACATTCAGTCGCCTAAATTTCCAGTTGTTATTTTATTTTAGCAACCAGTTTCAGCGCTACATTACGCCATCTTCGGGCCCTCTGGCCGACGTGTAGGACGGATCCTACCTCTTGCCTAGTCAAAACTGGGGCCAGAATTCAATGACGGGTGTCCGTAGATTTCATCTTAACCCAGCGATCCCTTCGATCATCACTTATTGGCAAAATGGCCATCTAGATTTAATCTTATACAAAACAATCTGACTTCTGAGAAAATAAACGTGAGAGTAGGAGTTGGACAAATCAATATTTTTTCAGTGTGGCTGGCACCCAATATACGATGGTCTCCAAAGAGTGGGGACCGTGAATTTTTCTGATTTTTCTACAAGAGGCTCTTGTTATGTCAGCGCCTCTGGCATAACACTTTTTTCTAATCGTATGTTTCGTTTCATCATATTCATTAGTCGCATTCCTTTCCCTCAAATTCCCGGAAGATCTGTTTGACCTGTCGCTGAAACATCACAGATATTCCTCTGGCAAAGTACTGTTAATTTTCTATTGAAATTCAGAGTATGTGATTTTTTCTTATGACTGAACGCGAATCCGAATAAACACTGTATACGAATATGTATTTGTGATTAGGTCGAAGACATAGTTCTTCGTGATTGGTTGTTGTTGTTGTACAGGAGATCTAGAAAATCTGCGGGGCGCGGTAGAGGTCAGCAAGCAGAGGTTGGGCAACAGTATCTGTTATTTTAAATAAGTGTACGTACATCTGTAGATAAATGTAAGCTGTTGATGAAAAGACGGCCACGGTTAGTCACAGTTCCCCTGCACTGCCTCAGTTCGAAGGGTGGACAGAAACTAAGTGCCTATTCGAAATGGTTTACGTTTCACAAAATAAGAGGGTTATTTTATTTAAGGTGCGTATTACATATGCTTCCAGCATCTTTCACCAATTTACCCAAAGGTTTGGGAAAGTTTTCAATTGAATTGAACAGGAGACGTTATGGCACAATTAAGAAAATACGCCATATTCGATCTTCCAAATCATCCATTGTACGTGTCTTTTGTGCGGTAAGCTTCTTCTTTCGCACATCACCAGAACAAGAATTCGCACTCTATAACAGCAAAGTTGCATGCTGACGACTCATGTGGACAGCAGCGACCCAACCGACGTCACGGAAAATGATCGTCAAACCATTTGCAAACAGATTACAAATCGAAAAAAGTAATAAATAAATAAATTAATTAAGACGCACAACGAAGTAATTATCCCAGTGGGACGGAAAATGGTTTATGTGTTGTACCCATATAGGCCAAAAAATGATTACAATTCCAGAAAAATAGGATGAATTCATTCAAGAGAAAGAGCTTCACAAGTTGAGTAGTAACGCCTTATTCAAGCATTTATCCGGCTTGGCAATGATCGATGGAGTTGTGGGACGTCTTCATGAGAGATGCGGTGTAAAATTCCGTCCGATAGGCGCATTAAATTTTCAAAAGATAATTGGAGGGCTCTGGTCATATTGCTGCAAACATTCTCAATTGGGAGTATATCACCTACCTATCTGGCCAAGGTAGGGTTTGGCAAGCATGAGGACTAGCACGAACACTAGCTGTAGAAACTCTCATCGTGTGTGGGCGGGTGTTATCCTGCTGAAATGTGAGCCCAGGATGGCTTGCCATGAAGTGCAGCTTAACTAAGAGTAGAATGTCGTCGACGTACCGCTGTGCTTTTAGATTTTTAGAGGTGGTATGTCGGCAGACTTATACATCATACACACTTACATGAATAGTCGTTTCGTTGCTATTTTGCCAAGCGATTTTCGAAATTCTTCGAAATTCTGATGGAATGTTATATACCCCTTCTCCCTAATTTGATCTCAAGTCCTACAAAGTTCTCTTTAATTCTGATTCTAATGCTGGATCCCCCATATCTTCTAAATCAACTCCTGTTCCTTATTCTATCACACCAGATAAAATTTCCCCCTAATAGAGGACTTTAGTCTTCTCTTTCCACCTCTCCGCTCTCTCCCCTGGATTTGACAGTCCTTCAAAGAAACCTTTCTTTTTCGAATTCCTCACATTTTTCATGCAGCCGTTTCATCTTTGCTTTTCTGCCCTTCCTTTTTAATTCATTCCTCAGTATCTTCTACCTCTGTATGTCTGAATTTCCGTGAATATTTTTGTGCTACCTTCTTTCATCCACCAATTGGAGTGTTTCTCTGTTACTCACGGTTTCTTCGCTGTTAACTTGTACGTTTCTATGTTTTTTTCCAACTGCTATAATTGCCCTTTTCAGAGATGTCCGTTCCTCTTCAACAGACTACTGAGCTATTCCTTATTGATGTATCTGTAGCTTTAGAGAACTTCTAGTGTACCTTGTCATTCCTTAGTACTTCTGTCTCCCTCTTCTTTGCTTATTGATTCTTCCTGACTAATCTCTTAATCTTCAGCGTACTCTCCATCATTACTACGTTGTGATACGGGTCCATATCTGCTCCTGCGTATGCCTTACAGTCCAGTATCTGACTTCAGAATATCTTGTGATCGTTGAACAGAATATTCGCTATTACTAGCTGAAATTCATTACATATATCACTTAGTTTTTTTTCTCCTCTCATTCCTTATCACAAGCCTGTATTCTCCTCTTACCTTTTCTTCTATTACTTCCCCTACAACTGGATTCCATTCCCCCATGATTATAGTATTTTCAACTCACTTTACGTACTGTATTAACCTTTCCATACCCTCATATACTTTCTTTAACTCATCATCTTCAACTTGCAACGTCATCCAATGTTTATGATGTTGTAATTATTGGTTATTGTGTACAAAAACATCACAGTTACCGATTTGCGTCCCATTCGAATGATTCCTTCGTGGTGTCTTTTTTTCGTCTTAGTGCATCGTGGCCATTGATACTGTCGTACGTTTATACAATTGTCCCAAACTTGATTTCCCGACACGGCTAGGTACCAGTCTGATTTCATCTTTTCCGGATAAGGAAAGATTTGTCGCCTTACCGGACCAACCGGTTACCTTCGGATAAAGATGATATGTGAAGACTCTTTTATTCAGTGATGAGAATTACCACCGTTTATAAATGCTCTCAAGGACACACATTTTCGAAATGAAAACAACTCGGTTAAGTCTTTTTAACCAGAGTAGCAGTTTTCCCCATACTCCATCCGACAGCCACAGTCGTCTGCAGACAGCTCCGGTGGTAGTAAGGCTTACATAAACCAAATCCCTATTCCTTTGTAATGACAATTTGCAGCGGTAAAATCACGTTTTTTCTTAGCCAATCGAATAAACAATATTTTAGGCAAATATTATCAGAAATTTACATAATTGTATTCGAACCCCTTCCATTCTACGTGAAACTGAATGAAAGATGTATCCAACGAATTTCTCGACGTCGACAAATACGGGTTATAGCTTCGGATAATGGCTGACATACCGAGAGAATCGTCGAATTACCATTTAATTTCTTATTAGTGTGGTTTTCCATCATTTGTTGTCACGGGGAAATCACGATATTAGTTTAAGCGAGAACTCTTCATTTTCCGGTACGCCCTAGATACGGTATTGATTCTACTCGTACGTAAGCGTGTCGAAATTTACATCACGAAATCGCTGAAATATGTCACGTAACTTTATTTGCTGAGACGCATTACCCTCCTGTTATTGTTGTTGCTTCCGACAACATCAACACAATTTCCATCATGTTTCACGCTTATGCGATTAGCATTCTGGTAATGGCTGAATCGGAAGTTTCGTGGATCATTTATTTACTGGAAACTAGCCAACAACGGCAGGGTGTCAGCTGAAGCTTTCTCTCGTTTGCAGGCTATGTTTACGGTAGATAAATAACTGCAACGTTCAGAGCTCAGCAGCAAGAAATCAACTTCAAACAGATCTTACGTTCCTTCAAACAAGACAGTCATGGTTATAAATTGTTTTTATCTTTCAGACCAAGATGGCCGCCGAGTGAGATCACAGGTATTTTCTTCGTCCGCTAAAATAACTTATTTAAGAGGAAATAGTGCCAAGTTTAAATATTCTTTGTTTTTATTACTTGCTGTAGTGTCCGTTCTTGTCACACAACTGAATATTAGCGTCCAAGCAGAGCTTGTTCTTGAAAAAACTTGTTCTTTAGCTGAGGTCCCGATAATCGCGACATAACCCGTAATTTTGCGTGACATAAACACAACAAATTCTATTCAAGTTTTCTTGATAGTGCAAAAATCGTTTAAAAAAGACAGCTACTAGTTTCATCAGTGTCTATTGTCGCAATAAAAGTGTAATTAAACATTTCTAAATCGTATTTAACTAACACATTTCGTATTGTTTACTAGTTAGATAGACGCGATCTAGGTCTAAATTTTCCGAGTTATAAACGTTTAAAAACCTGACCAAACACGCCTGATAACTTAAATTCTCTAAAAGCAAAGTAATTACAAATTCATTCTTCTGTTTTTGCATCTCTAAATCAGTAGAAAAACAACAACCACCGCACGTAAGATCTTTGTGTCGTTTTTTTTGCTTGCAGACATACAATCTCGCGACCTTGACAAATTTAAAACATTCTTTAAACTTAACTATTCTTTCGAAACTGACCATGAGTGAGAAATGTGGGAGCTGTTATAGGGTAGTGAGTAGAGGGATTTGTTGCCAATCTTGTAGGAAATATTTTCACTGGGGGGGATGCAGTGGGGAGAATGTTGGGAGAACAGAAGAGGCTCTCTCCTGGAACTGCAGAGTATGCAGTAGGAACATTTTGATTGGGGAGCAGGAAAGGAAAATCTGTGCCCTTCAGGCACAGTTGGAGGAAGCAAGGAAGGAACTGATAAGGATCAAGGGAAATAGGGGGGAGGAGGGTGGTTGGGAACTGGCAGCTGGTAGGAGGATAGGAAGAAAGAGAACGCGATCTGATAATTTTATCATCAACACCAAAAACAGGTATCTGCCACTGCCAGAGTTAAGTGGAGAAGAGCCTCAGGTAGAACGACGAGCAGGAAATGTGCAGCACACTTCAACCGAGGCCAAGAAGCCTAGGAATGTACAAAGTGTTAGGAAGAAGAAAGTGCTGCTGCTAGGTAGTAGCCATGGGCGAGGTGTAGGCCCTCAGTTACAGGAAAGTTTAGGGGCAGCGTACCAGGCCACCAGTATCTTCAAACCAAATGCAGGGCTAAGTCATGTGATAGAGGACCTAGGGTCTTTATGTAAGGATTTTACAAAAGAGGACCATGTAGTGATAGTGGGTGGGGCGAGAAACAGTTTGGACAGGGATGGGGCATATGAAATAGGTGGTGACCTGGACAAGATAGCTTCCCTGACTCATGGCACCAATGTACACTTTGTTGAGCTGTTCCGGCGTCATGATCAGCCACGCCTTGATGGAGCTGTGAGGCGAATCAATGTGGGGCTGGGGATGGCTCTGAGGACGGCCAACTTTGCTCATGTTTCTCTGGTGCCCGTCGGGACTATCAACAGATGGGGTTTCACTAGGCATGGCCTACACCTAAACAGGACTGGGAAGGGAAGATTGGTACAGCTGATTCATGAAAGTATAGGGGGTGGATCTCGGGCCACACATGGTCAAATACCTGTTGTCATAGGTAGGAAAAGTAGGTCTTTTTTAGGATAAATCCAGACAACAGGTTCCCCTGCCTAAAGAGTATCTCTAGCAGTTCAAAAAATAATGAAACAATCACTCACAAGACAGATTATAACACTTCAAAAATCACACATACCAGATGTCACAAAGAAAAACAAACCATCCGAAAGAGTAACATGGGGCATTTCACAGACTTAACAATCCTCCATCAAAACATGCAATCAATAAAAATAAAATACAAGCATTAGAAGTTGAGCTCCAATCTTTGAACTGCACAGTAGTTTGTATTACTGAGCACTGGTGTAGAGACACAGAAATCCAACATGTAGTATTATCATTGTATGAAAGGGCAAACTCTTACTGCAGAACTACTTCAAGGGGTGGAGGATCATGCATTTATATCAGAAAAGGAACACAGTTCAAATCTAGACATGACCTCAGTACAGTAAGTGAAGACAAACACATTGAAATATCAGCTATTGAATTATCAGGGCTCGATATCACCAAGAAATTAATCATTTTGTGTGTGTATAGATCTCCCAGTGGTAGTGTGGACACTTTTTTCAATAAATTAACAGAAGTTCTAGATAAAGTCTCAAGTACAAAGGTCAACATAATTCTGTGTGGGGACATAAACATCAACACTAATATCATAAATGAATCCAGCAGCACCTTCATAAATATCCTTCAAAGTTTTGGCATGTCCCTATTGGTCAATAGTGCAACAAGGGTTACTACAATGACTGCATCAGTAATTGACCATGTGGCCACAAATATAGACAGGGAAAAATGTGATGTAGCTGTAAAAGATCTCGGACTATCAGACCATCTCTGTCAAATAACAACAGTAAAATCTGGCATCGAATCATTCCCTAAACTACAAGCCTATAAACGACATCTATCAGAAATCAAAATAAAAGATTTTTCAAAAGAACTAGAAAAACAAAGCTGGGATGAAGTGTATAAGGAAACCAATGTGAATATGAAATTCTCCAAACTCTCCCCATTGTTTAAATTGAACTTTGAAACAGCATTTCCAAAAGTATGCATGACTGTATCAACATCTCACAAAAACAGATGGATAACAGGAGGTATTAAGAAGTCCTCCCAAACACTTAAACACCTCAGTTCCATGAAAAAGATTCACAATGATCCAGAATTCTTAAATTTCTATCATAGATACAAAAATATTTATAGGAAGGTGCTGATTGCTGCAAAAAAGTCATTTAATGACAAAATAATATATAATGCAGAGAATAAAAGCAAAGCAGTCTGGGATGTTATAAAAAAGGAAACGGGGAGAGGCAAACAAACGCAGAATAACATACTGCTAAGGGAGGGGGATAAGGTAATAAATGATCCACAACACTTAGCAAACTATGTAAATGAGCATTTTTCAAGTATTGCAGAGAAGTTACAGCAAAAATTCCCCAAAACAAATATAACACCTGCAAAAATTGTTGCACTAGATACAATGATGTTACTTCCAACCACAGAGAATGAAGTCAATAAAACTGTTCAAAAGCTAAAAAATAAAAAGTCAGAAGGCTTAGATCATGTACCAATGTGTGTACTGAAACAATGCATAGGGATTATACAAGGCCCATTAACAAATATAATAAATGAATTCTTCACATCAGGGACATTTCCAGAGCAGCTAAAACAGGCAAGAGTTGTACCTTTGCTTAAGAAAGGTAATGCAGAAGACATAGAAAATTACCGGCCCATTTCCCTGCTGTCAGCATTCTCAAAAATAATAGAAGCAATTATGAAAGACAGATTAATGAATTATCTGAATAAATACAATCTTTTAAGCAAATCACAGTTTGGTTTTCGAAGTGGCAAAAATACGGAGTCAGCCATAGTAGAATTCACAAAAGTTGTACTTAATGCTCTTGATAAAGATGAGTGTGTCACAGGCATATTTTTGGATCTTTCTAAGGCTTTTGATACAGTCGACCACAAGATTCTATTAAATAAATTAGAAGCATTAGGAATAAGAGGGGTAGCTAATGACAAATAATAATAATAATGATGATTATAAAACAATATTCCACATAACAGCTTCACTTTATTATTTTTCTTCTTTTTTCCTTTCTAGAGATACTCTCCCCTCAAGCTATGCATAGCACAATACTAACACCTCTTCCTCTTTCTGAGCTCAACATCTCACTCATTATGAAGGGATGCTAACTCAGTTTTTCAGGATAGCAAATGGGAACTTGCAGTACAGAAAATGGCCCAAGGATCACCTGTGTGTGTGTGTGTGTGTGTGTGTGTGTGTGTGTGTGTGTGTGTGTGTGTGTGTATGTAGTGAGTGAAGTGTTATGAAACAATGTGTGTATAGTGTGTGCAGTGACTGATAGTGAAATATGAGTGAATAGTGTGGCATTACATTATTTAATGAGTTATTTGTAAATAAATTATTGTATACCAGGAGTAAAATCTAATGATTGTCTCTAACTAGAAGTCTGTAAATATATTTGTGTACGAATTTGCTTATTGTAAATTGATCTAAGCTTGTAAATACTTTGACATGCCCTATATCCTTGTAAAAAGAGATCTACGGATGAATAAAACTACTACTACTACTTAGGCAGTGACGTGTTTCGCTCTTGTGGGACATCTGAAGATTAATGTAAGAAGTAATGTGGTGTGTCAACATTAATTTACAAGCAAATATCGTCGTATCGTCAGAAGGCAAATAAAAGCTTAAGGGACATAATACGGAGCCAATCGCGTTCTGGATTACCGAGCATGGAGCGTTGCATACAGTGGACGAAATGGAAATACAGTCTAAGTCGGTCGAGAACACAAGGTAAGTCCGACCTCGCAGCCGGCTACACAAACAATTTGCCATCATAACTGCCTTATTTCAAGAGAAGCATAGCCAGTAGCTAAACCAGGTGCCCAGTATGGAGGGCAACCAGATCCTACGTTTCTATATTTAGATGGGGTGCCCATAAGCCATCTTACAGTGTGTAGCGGAGCATATCCCTTGGACAATGCCTGTTCCATTCCCAACCTCCTTCTGTCAGAGTAGCATATATACGAGTACTCAACGTCTCCAAATATTGTTGGATGTACTATAATCTCTATAGTCTCGTACAAGTTTTGCGCTCTGCGAATTTCTCTGGTACCACGAATGCTATTTCCTCATTTCTTATGTCCTAGAAATTAGTTCCTGCTTCTAGACGTATCTTCCACCATTTCCTTTCCTTGACTGTTCCATAGAAATCCTCCACAATTTCTGTCTTGTAAATCCAGTGTTCCAGATGTTCATTATAGGAAGTTCCTTCTCGAAATTGAAACCTATTCTTATAGATCTTCAAGGCTGTCCTCGTTTTGCTTCACTTTGCCTACTAGGTGCTTCCCAGTGTTGACATGACTTTGAAAGCTAATCCCATATCTGCTACTTATTACTTTCGTCTTTTGTTATTTTAATGTCAAGCCTTACTCTGTGCATAACTGACGTATCATTCCATTGAAAGTGTTCAATAAATATGCTTCACTTTCACACAGTATAGCAATACTGTCAGAACTTCTTAATACTGACAAAAGTTCATCTTGATATTTGAACAAATTTCTTAGACTTTCTTTTATTTTCATCATTTCTTCTTGGCTGTACAGGTTGAACAGTTGGGGGAGAGACTGCTCCCTTGTCTTAAAGTCATTTTTTAATCCCAGCTCCTCCGTTTTCCACTTTTGTAGACTCTTCTTCATTGATACCGATATTGCGTTCTGTAAAGACCAGGCCTATTCTTCTAAAAAAAAATAAAAAAAAACTATAACATATTTGACAACTTTAAGCTGCTGTTTTCCTGGTCGACAAATCAAATGAATATGTCATAATTTTTCTATTACCAATCGCAACGCGAGGATTTCCACTCTGGTGCATATACCATTCTTTTAGCGAAACTGATCGTAATCTTACATGCTTTTAGATTGCTTTTCCATTGTTATTAGTATTATAATTACCTGTAACTTGGTTGCATAATCTGTTAAGTGAGTGTGCAATATTTCTGTCATTTTGATATCTCGATATATGTTATGTATGACGAAAATACAATAATATTCTCTTACCTGCAGCTGTCTGACTTACGGGTAACATGTATGACATAGATGTGAAAAGACTGATATAGGATTAATTAACACCTGTCCTCTTGTACCTTGGCTGTTAATGTGGCCTTGTGACGTCAGATTTAGGGGAAGAAGAGGGGAAATCCAGTGCAATAATTGGCAGTGACAGATCAGCTGCTTACATCGGCTAACAAATGTAACATGTTGCCTAATTAACATGTTGCCTCATTACCTTAACGAGACCGCGAAGGCTAAACAGACTGTATGTGACAAAAAACGTTTTACATGGTTAATGCACATTTTTACTCAAGGCGATTCAAAGCGTAGAAGCTAATTTTACGGAATGCTGGTACTGCAACGTTAACACGGATAGGTGAAAGACGTATATAGATGTATATATATTACATGGCAGCACCCAACTTTTGACACGGGTGAATTGATGTGTGGAGATTATATAAAGAAGATATTCAGTTTCACTTCAGAGCTGTAAGACATATTTTGATTACAGCACGCCAGGTGTTTGCTTTCGTTTTCTTGGTTCAGTGCCATTGACTTGGAATGGTCTCTTATTTGATTAAAATTGATTAGAAACAGACAGAGAACGGAGTTCTATCGGAGTGTACGACACTGCATACTATGACTACTTAAATGTGATCAGGTGTTACGCATCATCTGTGAGAGTAATATCGTAAATAATGCCCATGTTTTTTAGTCTCAATGTTTATCCTTTTAATATTCTCTTTCAACAATCCCTCAATATACTCTCCATGTATCTCAAAAACCGCTTCCCAAAGTGGGCAGCACTCTCATCTGAATGAGCGTTTACATGAGTGCGCCCATTCTCAAGTAGAGGCAAGTGTGTCCTCTCTTGGTATGGAGCGACTCATGCGCCAATTGGCACACTTCGGAGGTCTGCGTGACTTTAGATTGGTGCAAACGCCCCCTTGCCTCTGCTTGCACCGACCGCATGCGTCTAGTACGTACGGAAAGTCACAAAGGTCTAAACGTACATTAACACGTCATTTTTGTTTAGCAAACGAATGATCTCGCTAAAGGCGGCAGAAAGCTCTCCCAAAAGTGAATGACAACGTTCTCGCATAGTTTGCTTAAACTGTGGGAATAAGTCAGAGTGGAGTATTCATACATGAACTAATCAGATCCTAACCACAGCCGCGTAGCCTTTCCTTTACACATATTGGTGTTGTGCTGCCGAGCGTGGTTCTGGAGAATGAGCGACCCAGCCACTGTAGATGAGGTCAGGGTTTCTTCATTTTACTGTTCAGCTGTTGAATGATTTCACGGTGATACGCTCCTGTGGAAATTTTTCCAGAAGGAATTCTGCCTGTAATAATGGTCCCATGATAACAACAAGCAAAAATCACCATGCGCTCCACCGGCTGCGATCACTGGCTCGCTCCAGTTCTAGATTTATGTTAATGACGTATCATTTGATCGAGTCAGGATATATAATGAAGGAAGATTGTGTTTCACGTCCCGCCGACGTCGAGGTAATGAGAGACGGGACACAAGCTCGGACTGTGTCAAGGATGAAGAAAGAAATCGGCAAAGGAACCATCTTGGCACTTGGTTGGAGCGATTTAGAGAAATCACGGAAAGCCTAAATCTGGATGACTGGATAAGCGTTCGAACCGGCGTTCTCCCGAATGCGAATCCAGTGTGCCAACCACAGTGCCAGCTCCATCGGTCGTGATGTAGAGTCCTATTTGCACATCACAGAAATGTTACTTGGAATCAAAGGAAAGAAGCTTTATTTGATAACGTACTACGATAACCAAATAATGCCTCGCGTATATCTACCAAGCCTTACTTGATGATTTATGTTGAGAATAGTAGGCATTTCCCTTACTTCCATATGTTAATCACACTAATCCTGTAACTGATATGTCCTACGTACTCACTGAATGAATACCCAGACCATATAATTTTATTTATTGACTGTTAATATGCTGCTTAAAAGTTTTGTGTGGGAGACATATCATGTTATATGTAAAACCCTCTAGTGGTTAAATTCTTAAGATCGGTGCGCGCCTAAATAACATCCTGGCGACGCGACCCAACAGAGGGTCATTCATCTGTCCTTTTTTCAGCTGTCATATACACATTTTATCTTTCATTGGCAATTTATAGGTTGCTACAGGCAATGCATTACGTATATTAATTGTTGACCGTAAATTCACCATAAAAAGGGTCCGTCCTATTCTATTTAAATATTTCCTTTTAATAATTT
The DNA here is from genome assembly GCF_023897955.1 of Schistocerca gregaria. Classification (NCBI taxonomy): domain Eukaryota; kingdom Metazoa; phylum Arthropoda; class Insecta; order Orthoptera; family Acrididae; genus Schistocerca; species Schistocerca gregaria. The sequence continues at coordinate 255,700,595 of NC_064925.1, forward strand.
TATATGGATAACTGTATTCGTCATTTAATGTACACTCCTGGAAATGGAAAAAAGAACACATTGACACCGGTGTGTCAGACCCACCATACTTGCTCCGGACACTGCGAGAGGGCTGTACAAGCAATGATCACACGCACGGCACAGCGAACACACCAGGAACCGCGGGGTCGGCCGTCGAATGGCGCTAGCTGCGCAGCATTTGTGCACCGCCGCCGTCAGTGTCAGCCAGTTTGCAGTGGCATACGGAGCTCCATCGCAGTCTTTAACACTGGTAGCATGCCGCGACAGCGTGGACGTGAACCGTATGTGCAGCTGACGGACTTTGAGAGAGGGCGTATAGTGGGCATGCGGGAGGCCGGGTGGACGTACCGCCGAATTGCTCAACACGTGGGGCGTGAGGTCTCCACAGTACATCGATGTTGTCGCCAGTGGTCGGCGGAAGGTGCACGTGCCCGTCGATCTGGGACCGGACCGCAGCGACGCACGGATGCACGCCAAGACCGTAGGATCCTACGCAGTGCCGTAGGGGACCGCACCGCCACTTCCCAGCTAATTAGGGACACTGTTGCTCTTGGGGTATCGGCGAGGACCATTCACAACCGTCTCCATGAAGCTGGGCTACGGTCCCGCACACCGTTAGGCCGTCTTCCGCTCACGCCCCAACATCGTGCAGCCCGCCTCCAGTGGTGTCGCGACAGGCGTGAATGGAGGGACGAATGGAGACGTGTCGTCTTCAGCGATGAGAGTCGCTTCTGCATTGGTGCCAATGATGGTCGTATGCGTGTTTGGCGCCGTGCTGGTGAGCGCCACAATCAGGACTACATACGACCGAGGCACACAGGGCCAACACCCGGCATCATGGTGTGGGGAGCGATCTCCTACACTGGCCGTACACCTCTGGTGATCGTCGAGGGGACACTGAATAGTGCACGGTACATCCAAACCGTCATCGAACCCATCGTTCTACCATTCCTAGACCGGCAAGGGAACTTGCTGTCCCAATAGGACAATGCACGTCCGCATGTATCCCGTGCCACCCAACGTGCTCTAGAAGGTGTAAATCAACTACCCTGACCAGCAATATCTCCGGATCTGTCCCCCATTGAGCATGTTTGGGACTGGATGAAGCGTCGTCTCACGCGGTCTGCACGTGCAGCACGAACGCTGGTCCAACTGAGGCGCCAGGTGGAAATGGCATGGCAAGCCGTTCCACAGGACTACATCCAGCATCTCTACGATCGTCTCCATGGGAGAATAGCAGCCTGCATTGCTGCGAAAGGTGGATATACACTGTACTAGTGCCGACATTGTGCATGCTCTGTTGCCTGTGTCTATGTGCCTGTGGTTCTGTCAGTGTGATCATGTGATGTATCTGACCCCAGGAATGTGTCAATAAAGTTTCCCCTTCCTGGGACAATGAATTCACGGTGTTCTTATTTCAATTTCCAGGAGTGTATTACAATTTGTTTCTGTGATAGTTACGAATTGTAAAAGTCTGCTTTATGTATTTTACATAACGTGTTTTTATCAGATTATATTTTTTGCGTAAATGATTGCTACATTCAAGCCCACAGTAGTGACATCTAGGGAGGATGTAGGCAAACATTTCTGGTAGCTATTGTACTTCAGTAGCCAGTTGTAATAATGACTGCGTGGATAATGCTGCCTATTTTATACCTTATTTTAGATCTATATGACGATGCTGTGCTGATTATATTTATATGTTTTGACGATGCAATTACGGCACATTATCACATCAGGACATGGTGTAAAGAAGGTAAGTTTTACCGTATTTTATCTGTACATTTCCCTGGTTGTACGGTAGTATATTGTGATACGTATTGCTCTATTATGTTGGAAGACACACTGCTCACTAGATATTTGTATTTGTATATTATAAATCTGAGGATGGTCATTACGGACTGAATCCGGTCATCGTCTCAAGAATTGATATTGTGATCAAAGACTGGAATAAAACAAATTTGAAAGTATTGAATCACTGTTTGTATACGCGACCATGTCGCAGTTGGTGTAGCTTAAACATTGATGGGCGAGGGAGGTAGTCCTTCCAATTGTGTAGTGTCAAAACTTCCCAGATTCGATTAATCTATCAGTTACTACAGCCTGTACAAACAAGAAATAATAAACATAGTAGAGAGGTGTGCAAACTGATGAAAACTTATACTGAAAGAAAGCTTAAAAGGGATCTGCTTAAGCTTTTACGTTAGGATACTTTTGCTACAAGAATAACTGGGGACAGATCTCGCGACCTTGCTGGTGTGGGTACGGATTGACAAGCGCGAAAATAGGCGGTAGAGACTCTCGTCGTGTTCACGCGGGCTTTATTTTTCTGAAATGTAGGCCAGGATGGCTTGGCACGATGGGAAGCCTACTGTGCTGTAAGAGTGACGCACCACAAGGGTGCCGCTATGGGAACGAATGGCACCCCAGACCATCACTCCTGGTACAGGGGTGGTATGTTGGGCCACAGTCAGGTTGTATTCTATCGCTGCCTGGGTTCCCGGGGTGACTAGACTCGTCTTCACTGACCATCGGGGCTGAGTTCGAAGCGGGTCTCATCACAAGGCAGTTCACCTCCAGTCAACGAGATTCTAGCCCGAAGATGTGTCTGGAGACGCACCTGGCAAGGTGGGATGGCAACCTATGTCGGATGCCGTACTGCACGACTTCGGGAGTGACAGTCCGGGGGTACTATTTCATTTAATAACATGACCACTTTGGTTGGCATCCTTACGGCACAGTGGTATGTCGACGACACCCTACGCCCCGTTTTACTACCCTTAATGGCAAGATGGGCTTCCATTTCAGCAAGGTAGTGCCCGCCCACATACGGTGAGAGTTTTTAGAGCTTGTCTCCGTGTTTACCAAACCGTACCTTGGTCAGCAACGTATCTGGATCTCTCTCCAATTGAAAATGTATGGAGTAATATGGACAGGGGCCTCCAACCAACTCGAGATTTTGAATATCTAACGCACCTGTTGGACAGATTATGGTACGATTTCTTCTTGGACGACAATCAAGTACCTTATCATTCAATGGCCAGCGAAATAACTGCCTACATAGCCACCACAAGTGTACCGACACCATAATGACCTGCGGAATTTGTGGAGCTTCTCCTCTTCGATGAGTCATCCATTTTTCAGAAATTTTAATCTTGTATGTTTCTGTACGTGTACACCACATCTACAGATTATCTTCCTATTCGGATAATGCCTTCGTGTGCTTTTTTGCCTTAGGAGTGTAGTTGTATAGGATCCAACGTGTGGTGCCACTGCCACATTGTTTTTGTCGTTCTTCCACTACTTCATCCTCTTCTGATTTTCCTACCCGTTTTTCTATGGGGTCGGCATTGCCTGTAATGTTGACAGTTCAGGGCTGCAGGCCCTTCCTGGTGCCATAACGCCCCCCCCCCCCCCACCGTCTAAGAAACCAACTCTGGTTGGATAGTTTCTCAGACTTTTGTCGTTAATCAGCGAAGCGGATGCGACGAGGTAGCAGGCTTGCTTCCCACAAAATCCCGGTAGCGGGGCAATATCGCGCTCTTCTATTTGAAGGACTTTGCCACTGCTACATTGTTGATGTATGAAAATCATACAAAATTCCTCCTTAGCCGCGTTATTTTCATCATTCCACTATGAGTAACGTGTATTGGACGTTACGCCAAGTTTCTCTAAAATTACGGGAAAGGGAAATCGATTACATGTAATCGGTCATTATGGTTCAGTTTTCTTAATGAAGATTTGTACGTCAGTATATGCTCATAGATAGTAAAGAAATAGTCTTGCAAAATTGGGGTGCTGTTATATAATATATATAGTCTGTTTGATATTCAAAAGACTTTCAATTTCACTTCAGAGCTGTAAGAAATATTTTGATCACAGCGCTCCAGTATTTGCTTTCGTTTGCTGGGTTGAGAGTCATTGACTTGGAATGGTCTCTTATTTAATTGAAATTGATAAGAAACAACAGAGGACCGACTGCAGTGAAATACGTTTACCAGTAAACTGAAGGCACCGAAACATTTTTTCTTGACAAAAAGTGTACATGAAAAAAAAAGCTTCATTTCCAAATTTACGAACTCTTTTTGTTTTACTACTGAGCTTACATTTATTTTTTAAGTACATACTACATAAGAAAAGGATGTAATAATATATGGTTCAAATGGCTCCGAGCACTATGGGACTCAACTGCTGTGGTCATTAGTCCCCTAGAACTTAGAACTACTTAAATCTAACTAACCTAAGGACATCACACACATCCATGCCCGAGGCAGGATTCGAACCTGCGACCGTAGCAGTCGCACGATTCCGGACTGCGCGCCTAGAACCGCGAGACCACCGCGGCCGGCTAATAATATATATTAATAGTTTTAGGTGGGGGAAAATCCGTTAAAAAATATTCAAAATGCGAACAAAGCCTGGGAAAAAGTGGCTTCGACCTGGCATTTGTTGGTGGTAGTACATTCAGATGGTAAAATTATTACATTTTTTTAACAATTCGGTTTAAAATTTCTTCGGAAGTCATGTCTATTTTTCAGATACATGTGAATTGGATAGCAACAACTTTATAATTCCTAGAAATTTTGTCCCCTGAGCACGACTGCCGAACGATGAGGTTTCAGTAATAAATCACCACTATAATAAATCAGTTTCTTTGGGGTTGAAGACCTCTTTCTTGTCATATTGTTCAAGTACAGAACGCAGCGTAGTCCGTGACTGGTGTTTAATCGCAACTGGTGAAGGTGAGTTAGGTTCACTAGAAACATCTTTAATGCTAACTCATTATTTTTGTTGAAACGTTAAACCAGCGTTCTCTCTTCTCTGGCTCGTATTACGCTCCAGCAATTCCGCAATTTTATCTCAATTTCACTATCCATGTCCATTTTTAGCCAGCTACCATAAGAAGCTTTATCTCAAATTCATGCCGTACGCTCAAAGAAGCTGAACTTAATAGCATACATATACAAAAAAACACCAAAAGATGTAATCACAAAATGAAGTGATTATTTGACTTCGACATGTGTATTACCGAATTGATTTTGACAATGGTAGGAGCAGAAGCAAATCGTCAACATAGAACAGGAAAAAACATTGCTTATGTTGTTCGGTCAAACGAGAGAAAATTCGCCAGTAAATCGGGATCATGACAGAACTTCAAGAAGCAAGTCTATTTCTTCGTCACAGAAGGAAAATATTTTCTTTTTTATGTGTATTAAATCAAAGGAAAATACGGAAGAACGCAGTATTTTGTCGGGATCGCAATATTTCTTTATGCTAATAGATTTTTGATGTTAACCTCTTTTGTGTAATTGGCTTCCTGGAAAAATATTTCGAGAAAAGGGAGCTACCAGTTCAATAAAGTGAGTGTCAGGGTAGGTGATCAATGATAAAGAAATGGAACAGTTCTCCCTTATAATGTATATATTGAATCAACTAATAATACCTGAGACTTTATAAGTAACGAACTGTCACACAGAATCCTATAAGAATATTATTTCATTTCAGATTTCGTACTACTTTGATAGCAGTTACATCACTAAAACTGACTATGCATTATTGTATTTTCCTCTTTGCTAAGAACTATACGCGATTCTGTAATGAAGAAGGGCTGCAGTTGTGGAATGAACACCTCCGGCAACGAAATGAAACGCTGCTCGTTGCCTTCCATTTACGTCTGCTCATATCTGGCTGTCAGTTGAAGGAAATGAAACATTCAGCTTTGCTGCATGCCGGCTCGTATTACTTTCAGTTTCTGTCGCCGTACTGCTGTCTGTCTTCATTTTCCGTTTTATGTCACTTCGTTTACATTTTTCTCTGACCTCTTTCTGCAACTTAATTCAACTTCAAAAGAACTCGTTCCTCACGATACCATTCGTCTAAATACGTAATTCTCTTTTAGTATTCCGCAATTATCTCTGAAAACATCTATAGCTTGAACTGTTTTCTTATTGCACCCGTTTCACAATTATAGACTCTTACATTACGTAGACTCAATAGCATCTGAATTGCTGGTAGAAAGTAATTTTTTCAATAAAAATCTGTAACAACAATGACACGTTATTCGCTATCCTGCGTGTCGAAAAGGCTTTTATATCCACTTTCGCGTGCTACACTACATATATTGATTGGTCTGCAACAGACGAAACCCTACACCCATGCCCAGCAACCCGACCCTTCACTAATCGGCTCAGTACGGCAATACCAATATAGACTGAGGTAACAAAAACCATCATATGGCGAAATACACTTATTCAGATGCTATCAATATCGTGTAAACGTGGCGTAAAACGGCAGTGCATTGGAGGAGCTCTCATCTGCACTCAGGTGATTCAAGTGAAAAGGTTTTCGAAGTGGTTATGGCTGCACTTCGGAAATAGAATTTGAGCGCGGAATGGTACTTGCAGCTAGACGCACGGGACATTCCATTTCGGAATCGTTAGGGAATCGAGTGTCCCAAGACCCACAGTGTCAAGAGCGTGTGCCGAGAATACCACATTTCACTCCTTACCTCTCATCGCGGACAACGCAGTGGCCGACGGCCTTCACTTAACGACCGAGATCAGAGGCGTTTGCGTAGAGTTGTCAGTGCTAACTGACAAGCAACAATGCTTGATTTGACTGCAGAGATCAATGCGGGACGTACAATGACCGTATCGCGGCGGAATTTGGCGTTAATGTCTATAGCGGCAGACGACCGTTGCTTTTCTAATAGCGCCTCTCCTGAACTCAAGAACATATGGGTTGCACCCTAGACACTGCAAACCCACGGGCTGGCCAGATGAGTCCCGATTTCAGTTGGTAAGAGCTCATCGTAGTCTTAGAGTGTGGCGCAGACAGCACAAAGCCATACTACAGTCTGGAACCGGGCGACCGCTACGGTCGCAGGTTCGAATCCTGCCTCGGGCATGGACGTGCGTGATGTCCTTAGGTTAGTTACGTTTAAGTAGTTCTAAGTTCTAGGGGACTTATGACCACAGCAGTTAACTCCCATAGTGCTCAGAGCCATGTGAACCAACAAAGCCATAGACCGCAGTTCTCAACAAGGCACTGTGCAAGATGATAGTGTCTTCCTAATAGCGTCGGCTGTGTTTACATGGAATGGACTGAGTCCTCTTGTCCGACTGAAGCGATCATTGACTGAAATGGTTATATCTTCGGCTGCTTGAAGACTCTTTTCAGCCATTCATGTACTTCATGTTTCCAAGGAATGTTGAAAAATTTATGGATGGCAATGAACCCTGTCACGCGGTTACAACTGTTCGTGATTAGTCCGAAGAACATTCTAGACAGTTCGAGCTACTGATTTAGCCATCCATCGAACATTTATGGGACATAATCTATAGGTCAGTTATGCACAAAATCCCGTACCGGGAACATTTTCGCAATTTTGGACGGTTATAGTGGCAGTATGGCTCTATGTTTCTACAGGGGACTTCAAACGGCTTGTTGAGTCCACGCCACATCGAGTTACTGTACCACGCAGGGCAAAACGAATTCCGAATAAATATAAATTATATAAATATAGTAAAATAATTCACTAAATGGCGTATACCTGAAGAAGAGCCAAATACATGAAGTTGATATGTGATATTTCTTCCGACAGAAGTGAAATTTATCTGTTGCGTAATTTACAGATGAGGAGGAAATTTTTATATATATGACTTTTAGATAATCATCACTGGATAATACACTGTCTGACAAAATGTGAAGCATACAGAAGGGGAGGAGGAAACGAATCTTCACCGGTTGAGAGGTTATGTTACGTTAATTAAGTTGTTACATGATCAAATGAAATTTACAAAGACGCAGATGGTGTGAGCACTCCCTTTTAGCTCTATGCATGTTCTGATTCACTTGGGAAGGTTTAAATAGGGACGTTATATCCTGTCCTATGACAAACTAGCCTGCAACTCTTGTATCTGCTCCTTGATATCCTAGTGGTCCTGTTGTCCTACTACATCGTCTACCGGGGACAGACTCATGATTTTACTAATCACATGGGTGCCTCAACTTTACACTGACAGTTTAAAAAGGCAGGTGCCTTGTATGGACGAGCATTGTGCTGCTGAATAATGGCACCACGATACTGTCACATGAGAGGTAACATATAAGGACGTCGGATGTCTGCAACGTACCGTCGTGCCTCCGGAACTTTCTCTGTCACTACGTGATGACCTGAAGTCATGCTCGATGGGTCCCCACACAGTGACGCTTAGAGTACTTTTGCCTGTCCAAAACAGACAGAATGGACCTCTACCTAGGTCACCGCCATATTCGATGACTAAGCTCATCTGGGATAGTGCAGAACAATGATTCATCACTGAACACAGTGCGACAGCATTCATCGGGAATCTACACTACTGGCCAAAAAATTGCTACACCTAGAAGAAATGCAGATGATAAACGGGTATTCATTGGACAAATATATTATACTATAACTGACGTGTGATTAAATTTTCACGCAATTTGGGTGCATCCACCGTTCAAAGTGCCGTCAATGCAAACAAGAGGTGACCGAGACATGTAACCAATGGCACCCCATACCATCACGCCGGGTGATACGCCAGTATGGCGATGAAGAATGCACGCTTCCAATGTGCGTTCACCGCGACGCCGCCAAACAGGGATGCGACCATCATGATGCTGTAAACAGAACCTATATTCATCCGAAAAAAATGACGTCTTGCCATTCGTGCACCCAGGTTCGTTGTTGAGTACACCATCGCAGGCGCTCCTGTCTGTGATGCAGCGTCAAGGTTAACCGCAGCCATGGTCTCCGAGCTGATAGTCTATGTTGCAGAAAACGTCGTGGAACTGTTCATGCAGATGGTTGTTGTCTTTCAAACGTCCCCATCTGCTGACTCACGGATAGAGACGTGGCAGCACGATCCGTTACAGCCATGCGGATAAGATGCCTGTCATCTCGACTGCTAGTGATACGAGGCCGTTGGAATCTAGCATGGCGTTCCGTATTACCCTCTTGAACCCACAGATTCCATATTCTGCTAACAGTCACTGGATCTCGACGAACGCTAGCAGCAATGTCGCGATAAACTGCAATCGCGACAGGCTACAATCCTACCTCTATCAAAGTTGGAAACGACTTACACGAGGCATCACAACAACGTTTCAACAGGCAACGCCGGACAACTGCTGTTTGTGTATGAGAAATGGGTTGGAAATATTCGTCATATCCGCACGTTGTATGTGTCGCTACCAGCGCCAACGTTGTACGAATGCTCTCAAAAGCTAATCATTTGCATATCACAGCATCTGCTCCCTGTCGGTTAAATTTCGCGTCTTCAGCACGTCATTTTCGTGGTGTAGCAATTTTTATGGCCAGTAGTGTATGATTCCGGGTCATGTCACCTCTCGAAATGGAGCTTAAGCAGCCTATGAATGAGACGAAATTACGTAGTCTGGTTGCTGCCAGACTCTAACCACTCATACAGCACGACACAGATTGCTTCAAAGACTTAATTACTTGAAACTTCCTGGCAGATAAAAACTGTATGCCGGACCGAGACTAGACCTCGGGACCTTTGCCTTTCGCGGGCAAGGGCTTCTTCTACAAGGTTCCCAGGAGAGCTTCTGTGAAGTTTGGAAAGTGGGAAACGAGGTATAGGAAGAACTGAAGTTGTGAGGGCGGGGCGTGAGTCGTGCTTGGGTAGCTCAGTTGGTAGAGCACTTGACCATAAAAGGCAAAGTAGCGAGTTCGAGTCTCGGGGCTCACACAGTTATAATCTGCCAGGAAGTTTCATATCAGCACACATTCCGCTGCAGAGTGAAAATTTCATTCTGGACTCAATTGCTTGTTTGACACTGGGAGTCGTATATATGTAAGGTTGCAATGTGCTTGATTTACAGTCCGGTGCTGCTATCTTGTCGTGGTGAGAAGTGATCGACTGGAACCTTCACAACGATCGTGCTTGCCCTCAAGTTCCCATACAGTACAAAATCGGGCTACTGCCACACGAATTGAGTTTTAGCATTACATGTCCAGCTGGTCAAATGGAGACCTGTGTTGATTCCCCTCCCACATGTTACCAGGCGCTGAGAGCGCTTTCTCACACATATGCAATTTCTCTGTGTCCTTCAAATGAGCTCTCAACATCTGATGCTGTCCAGTCACCTTATATAAACTACCAGGCCCCACAGAGTAATGCACGCTGGTGGCTGTTCTACTCATCACAAAAGTAACTGCGATTCTTCATTTACATACCTGTCTTTGTTGTGTAAGTGCAAGAACTTAGATTGACTTCTGTCCGTGTCCATTAGTTGGTTGACATTTTTGTCAGGCAGTGTACGTCAAATAGTACTCAAGAAGCAATTTTCTTCTTCGAATTCACTGAAGTGATTTAGCGCTTACGATGCGCTTTTTTGGGGGAGGGAGTGGTGGCGAAAATAGAAATATGTTTGTTGCTTTGTAAATGGAAATATTAAAAAAGGTAGGAAGATTTTTCTATTTAGCAAAAGTGACAAAAAGCAGATTACAGAGTACCTGACGGCTCAACACAAAAATTTTGTCTCAAGTACAGATAGTGTTGAGGATCAGTGGAGAAAGTTCAAAACCATCGTACAATATGCGTTAGATGAGTATGCGCCAATCAAGATCGTAAGAGATGGAAAAGAGCCACCGTGGTATAACAACCGAGTTAGAAAACTGCTGCGGAAGCAAAGGGAACTTCACAGCAAACATAAACATAGCCAAAGCCTTGCAGACAAACAAAAATTACGCGAAGCGAAATGTAGTGTGAGGAGGGCTATGCGAGAGGCTTTCAATGAATTCGAAAGTAAAGTTCTATGTACTGACTTGGCAGAAAATCCTAAGAAATTTTGGTCCTATGTCAAAGCGGTAGGTGGATCAAAACAAAATGTCCAGACACTCTGTGACCAAAATGGTACTGAAACAGAGGATGACAGACTAAAAGCCGAAATACTAAATGTCTGCTTCCAAAGCTGTTTCACAGAGGAAGACTGCACTGTGCTTCCTTCTCTAGATTGTCGCACAGTTGACAAAATGGTAGATATCGAAATAGACGACAGAGGGATAGAGAAACAATTAAAATCGCTCAAAAGAGAAAAGGCCGCTAGTCCTGATGGGATACCAGTTCGATTTTACACAGAGTACGCGAAGGAATTTGCTCCCCTTCTTGCAGCGGTGTACCGTAGGTCTCTAGAAGAGCGAAGCGTTCCAAAGGATTGGAAAATGGCACAGGTCATCCCCGTTTTCAAGAAGGGACGTCGAACAGATGTGCAGAACTATAGACCTATATCTCTAACGTCGATCAGTTGTAGAATTTTGGAACACGTATTGTGTTCGAGTATAATGTCTTTTCTGGAGACTAGAAATCTACTCTGTAGGAATCAGCATGGGTTCCGAAAAAGACGGTCGTGTGAAACCCAGCTCGCGCTATTCGCCCACGAGTCTCAGAGGGCCTTAGACTCGGGTTCACAGGTAGATGCCGTGTTTCGTGATTTGCGCAAGGTGTTTGACACAGTTCCCCACAGTCGTTTAATGAACAGAGTAAGAGCATACGGACTATCAGATCAATTGTGTGATTGGATTGAGGAGTTCCTAGATAACAGAACGCAGCATGTCATTCTCAATGGAGAGAAGTCTTCCGAAGTAAGAGTGATTTCAGGTGTGCCGCAGGGGAGTGTCATAGGACCGTTGCTATTCACAATATACATGAATGACCTGGTGGATGACATCGGAAGTTCACTGAGGCTTTTTGCAGATGATGCTGTGGTGTATCGAGAGGTTGCAACAACGGAAAATTGTACTGAAATGCAGGAGTATCTGCAGCGAATTGACACATGGTGCACGGAATGGCAATTGAATCTCAATGTAGACAAGTGTAATGTAATGCGAATACATAGAAAGATAGGTTCCTCATCATTTAGCTACAAAATAGCAGGTCAGCAACTGGAAGCAGTTAATTCCATAAGTTATCTGGGAGTACGCATTAGGAGTGATTTAAAATGGAATGATCATATAAAGTTGATCCTCGGTAAAGCAGATTCCAGACTGAGAAATTCATTGGAAGAATCCTAAGGAAATGCAATCCGACAACAAAGGAAGTAGGTTACAGTACGCTTGTTCGCCCACTGATTGAATACTGCTCAGCAGTGTTGATAGAAGGGATAGAGAAGATCCAACGGAGATCAGCGCTCTTCGTTACAGGATGATTTAGTAATCGCGAAAGCGTTACGGAGATGATAGATAAACTCCAGTGGAAGACTCTGCAGGAGAGACGCTCAGTAGCTCGGAACGGGCTTTTGTTAAAGTTTCGAGAACATACCTTCACCGAAGAGTCAAGCAGTATATTGCTCTCTCCTACATATATCTCGTGAGGAGACTATGAGGATAAAATCAGAGACATTAGAGCCCACACAGAAGCATACCGACAATCCTTCTTTCCTCGAACAATACGAGACTGGAATAGAAGGGAAAACAGATAGAGGTACTCAGGGTACCCTCCGCCACACACCGTCAGGTGGCTTGCGGAGTATGGATGTAGATGTAGATGTAGAAGTTACAGGACTAAAGAATGAAGCCATCACTCAGTCAAGAAGTAGTTCATCTAGAGATGGTGACATCCTCCAGAAATTTGATCTAATTACGAAAGTATGTAGGAGTGTTATAATCGAGGTATACCACGCCCGCTTGCTCTGGAAAGCCATAAAAATTCACAAACATGACAGTAGCTACAACAAGGAACAAATAGACTTAAGGTAAATGAATACTATATTGCTGTGGTGCAGGTAACGTGCGTTGCAGGTGACAATGGAAGAACGAAAGTTGTAATGACAAGGCGAAAGTCCTCGGACGTTGGCGCGACGAGACCATGTAATCTGCAGAGGCGGTCACGGCTGGTGATCTTATGGCAATAGTACCCTCTCGTGAAACGTGAACAAAACTGCATAATACTAGATTAAATATCCCGAAGATGCCTTAATGCAAAAGATGAAATGCGCCTGGAATATGGGTAAATATAAACTGAAGCAAGAAACAGTCGTTTCTTATAATAATAGAAATATGTATATCGTTGCTGCGAAAATGACCACATCAACAAGCCTGTTAAGCTTAACTAGTTTTCCTCCTCATGGCAAAACTTTCGACGAAGAAACAGAGGGCCTCTTCAGCATGAAATTGTAGTACTGTGCTGGAACTTTGGATGACCAATTAGCTTTATACAGTGTAAAACTAACTGCCATCCTGTACGGACAGTATTATACCGCCTAACGCTATTGCGTTGATCATAAAGTGTAGTTAGTACCACTTCCTACTCTGCGCTCAAATTTCATCACTACGTATTACAGCCAAGTAGCTTCTGACATAATGAGCTAAGTTCAGCCCTTCTCGTGGTGGGAACGGCTTTAGGAAGATGGTGCCGTGAATTCAATTGGAACTGGCCTCCAAAGACACATATTTACGAGTTCGCGTGACCCTGCAGTGATTCAGCGCTACAATCATTTGCCTCTGTTTACAGTACTACTTACAAGGAATTTTCGTGCTATAATTTGCTAAAATGATTGCCTATGCTGTCCAGGAGCGTAAAATTTTCTTTTCTCTCATGTCGTTATTGTTTTGGTTTCCAGGTGTCAGTGTACTCCGAGGGGCAGGATTTGTAGATATCACGGGAACGAAACGCGGCTTCCATCGCATGCAAATAAAAATCGGTAAATAAAGAAGTGTGAGAGAGGTTACGGTATAGACATTGGAAAGAGTCCAGCTACTGTTTATCATAGAGGATTCTAATTTCTCGTAGGAGAAGCAAAAGCCGCTACTGAAAAGACAGTAGATCCATATTAGTACTAAGTTTTCCATTCGTTCCAGTATCTTCATTGTCTCTTTTTTGCCACGAATAGCTGCAATGGCTACCATGAGAATGGTTAGGTATTTTCTCCACTGAAGCATTAACTTAATGTTTAACGTACAACTGATGTTAAGGGCATAGTATATTATTATGTAGTAAATCGATCGCGAAAAAATAAGAAAGCTGCTGTGACTTTTTCAGTTAATCATTGCGGCGTTCACGTAAAGTTAATCACTAACGATATCCAAAAATTGAATTGTGGATTCCCAAATACAACTTCATTGCGCGTGGTTGTTGACTTTTTTAACGATATTTTTTGTCAATATTTACCTGTAATCAAAGCTCAGGCACCAAACTTGAAGTGGAAGAAACGGAAACAACTGAGAGAAAAGGGGAGAATCCTTTAAACTATTCTGTGACATAACTTACACGAAAATAGTAATTACAAATTAGGAAGCAACAAATAACTGTACCAAAAATCTCCATGTTCGATTCCACGTGAATGAGAGCGTCCCATGACGGTGATGTAATCTAGGATAGAAAGAAGATGGACATCGGTGGTAATATCATCTGCCTTCTTTGATTTGCTTTGCAGATCTGAATCTAGACCTACAATACAATAAAAAAAGCAGATGACATTATGACCTATGCCGATCTTTCCTTCGTAATAAACTCCAAACTTTCAGACTTAATCCAAACACACCAGTCAGTCTCTCTGGACAAGTCAAAAGTTCTAAAAACAATAGATTAACTACAAGAAACTTTCAGCATTTCATAATTTAATGAATCAAAGATACTCAAAAAGTCATAGAAGGGATAAATACAACTTAAGAAAACGTCCAAATGACAGAAAAAAGGACTACCAGATTAACAAAACTTCTAGGGTTCCCGATAAAAACAGCGGAAATGTGGGATAATCGTCACCCAGAAACGAAAGCAACTCTGAGAGCGGCAAAGAAATTGTACTGGGATAGACAGGAAGAAGAATCTGATGGGAAAGAGAAACTTCTTCAGGTATTTGTTTACGTAGCCTTCTCTTGGCCGCATTCAAAAATGGTTAAAATGGCTATGCGACTTAACTTATGAGGTCATCAGTCACCTAGAACTTAGAACTAATTAAACCTAACTAACCTGAGGACATCACACATATCCATGCCCGAGGCAGGATTCGAACCTGCGACCGTAGCGGTCCCTCGGCTCCAGACTGTAGCGCCCAGATCCGCACGGTCACTCCGGCCGGCTGGCCGCATTTAACCCAAGGAGAAGGTTCATCACGTTTACTCAATAGTATCGTGTATTCTTCACAGAAGAGGATACACGTAGGAAACATTTATCTCTCGGTGCATTATGGCAAAGTGGAAGGCTCAGAAACATTTTTGTCCTGAGTTCATAATTCAAACGCGCAGTGTCTTCAACAATGCTCCTAATACACACAAACCCTTCGAGACCAACTCATACTGTCTCACAAACCTCGTCGACAATCATAAAATTTTGATTCTTCTACGCTGATAAACGTCGCGAAGTGAGATATAGGCAACTCACAATTTTCTGTCAGGGGTATTATCCTTGCTAAAGATTTTCAAACAAGTCATGGTACCTGGACGTGTTTTATTGAAATAGATAAAATGAAATAGCAAGTTATCATGGAAGTTTATATTTAATGTTTATGATTTTTTGTTTAATACCTAGCCATTAATTCAATTTTATTTTCACGTTTTGGAGCAATACTTAGCCAAAACCGCTTTTCTTTGCTGACTGCATAATTTCACAATTTAACTCGTTTTCGTCTTATGTAATAGATTTTGAATATAATGTTGTTAAAAAAAGGGTAGCAATGATAATTAAATCGTGATTTATATTTTCGTACATTATCAAAAATATTGTAACGTCAGTATTGCAAGTGCACTGCAAGGCAACTAGGTAACGACGTATTAAAGTTAACTAGAAGGTAGTGCTGTGTTTAGTGCGTTTTCAAATGCTTAGGCAGAAGTGTCACACAGAGTTGACAATCTTTGAAATGGTACGTGTAGTTGAGAATGAAATTATAATATTTATTCACACGTTAGGAAAATTACATCTACCTCTCTACTGTGCGGGTCACTGTGAAAAATAACTGCTTGTATGGCTCTTTGCCACCTGATATTTCCCTAATTCTGACCGATCTCTCCTGGATAGGTACGATAGAGTCTGAGAAATATTCGCTCATTATGGTGTAAAAGTGTGTTTCCAACCAAGTTGTCTACGCGGGTTTTCCTAATATGTTCTGCTAGTTTCTGGAGTTCGAGCGAGATTACACTTTATACCATATGTGTCACACTCTCTCGCCAGTCAGACACGCCTGTCCCCTTTTGCACAGTCCTTCTTAAGTTGGATATCTGTTAGACAGACTTGATATTGATCCGACACATTTCAGCAGTATTCAAGCAACGGGGTGGCAGTGGATGCTTTATGTGACTCTCGTTTGCAGGTTCGCAGTGAAAAGTAACCTGTCATTTCCGTTATCTATAATTGAGGCCACGTAGTTGTTACACCACGCACATCTACGCTGTGTTACAGTAAGGACAGTGTTTTATGACAATGACTGTAGTAGTGATTCACTAATCATGGGCTTAATTCAATAAGTTTTTACTTGTCCGTGAAAAGCGCAACGTAACATTTCTGCACGTAAGTAACTAGTTATTAATACACTACTGGCCATTAAAATTGGTACACCACCAAGACACCACACCACTACAGACACGAAACTTATCCGACAGGAAGCAGATGCTGTGATATGCAAATGATTAGCTTTTCAGAGCATTCACACAAGGATGGCGCAGGTGGCGACCGTACAACGTGCTGACATCAGGAAAGTTTCAAACCGATTTCTCTTTCACAAAGAGCAGTTGACCGACGTTGCCTGGTGAAACGTTGTTGTGATGCCTCGTCTTAGGAGGGGAAATGCGTATCATCACGTTTCCGACTTTGATAAAGGTCGGATTATAGCTTATCGCGATTACGGTTTATCGCATCGCGACATAGCTGCCCGCGTTGGTCGAGATCTAATGACAGTTAGCAGAATATGGAATCGGTGGGTTCAGGAGGGTAATACGGAACACCGTGCTGGATCATAACCGCCTCGTAACACTAGCAGTCGAGATGACAAGCATCTAACCCGCATGGCTGTAACGGATCGCGCAGCCACGTTTCGATCCCTGAGTGGACAGATGGGGACGTTTGCAAGACAACAACCATCTGCACGAACAGTTCGACGACGTTTGCAGCAGCATGGACTATCAGCTCTGAGGCAATGGCTGCGGCTACCCTTGACGCTGCATCACAGTCAGTAGAGCCTGCGATGGTGTACTCCACGACGAACATGGGTGCACGAATGGCAAGACGTCCTTTTTTCGGATGAATCCAGGTTCTGTTTACAGCATCATGATTGTCGAATCAGTGTTTGGCGACATTGCGGTGAATGCATATTGGAAGCGTGTATTCGTCATCGCCATACTGGCGTATCACCCGGCGTGATGGTATGGGGTGCCATTGGTTACACGTCTCGGTCGCCTCTTGTTCGCATTGACGGCAGTTTGAACAGTGGACGTTACATTTCAGATGTGTTACGACCCATGGCTCTACCCTTCATTCAATCCTTGCTAAACCCAACATTTCAGCAGGATAATACACGACCCCTTGTTGCAGGTCCTGTAAGGACCTTTCTGGACACAGAAAATGTTTAACTGCTGCCCTAGCCAGCACATTCTCCAAATCTCTCACCAATTGAAAACGTCTGATCAATGGTGGTCGAGCAACTGGCTCGTGACAATACTCGAGTCGCTACTCTTGATGAACTGCGGTATCGTGTTGAAGCTGCATGACTAGCTCTACCTGTACACGCCATCCAAGTTCTGTTTGACTCAATGCCCAGGTGTATCGAGGCCGTTATGACGGCCAGAGGTGGTTGTTCTGGGTACTGATTTCGCAGGATATATGTACCCAAATTACGTGAAAATGTAATCACATGTCAGTTTTAGTATAATATATTTGTCCAATGGATACGCGTTTATTATCTGCATTTCTTCTTAGTGTAGTAATTTTAATAGCCCTGTAGTGTATTAGCGCAGGGATGATGTTTTGTCGGCAGGTAACAGGATATTGCTGCAATTTTTAACACACAAAATATGAAATGACAAGAGTACTCGTCACTACAAAACCAAATGTGCTCTAATGATGCTGTCTGACATATCTATACCTAAAGTTTCAAATCAACAAATGATATAAGTAATACAGATAAAAGAGGAACAGTACGTGCATGTTTAGTGACTTAATGGCACCTGGTTAGGTGCTGGGATAATGTTAGCAACGGCAGCCTTTTGCGACAGCGAAGGCGTGCCAACACGGCAAGCGGACGTAGATTAAGTTAGTCACACGTCTCTTGCAGATATCGTAGTCATCAAGAAAGCTAAAGTTGACGAGTTTTTCTGACTTTAGAGTCGATGAGAATCTGTATTATAGATACCAATTGCTTTGGCTACATTGGAGGAGACGAATATGAGAGACTCACTGACGCCATCCACCGACAATGACTTCCGCGGTGGTATAACAAAACTTCTGAGCAGGCAGTGTTAGCACATAAATCATACTACAGTATTCGCGAAAGATGAACCTCTCCTAAAAAAGGTGTTCCAAGTTAGCAGTAACAATATCTAATGGTGTTTCCAAGACGATTCGAGAAAGTTTCATACGCAGTTGCTAACATATCGTCGACAAACGAGCGCGCACAGCTCTTGGTTGAGGCACTGAAGTTTCCTGTCACCTTCGAAATCACTTTTCGCTTTGCAGTTAAAACTGATCCTACATAGCAAAACCCTGGTGCAGTTGCACTTTTTACATCGGAATTCTCTTCGTTTTTCTCATCACAGGTGTTTTTCTTAGTTGGCTTTCGGGACTTGCCCATTCAGCCACCACAGTTATGAAATGTTCGTTGTGATAATACGAACGGAAGGACCACACAACACCTAGTCCCAGAGCGTAGAAAATCCCCGACCTGGCCGAGAATCAAACCGAGACGCCTTCACTTAGCAATCCACAGCTCTGTCCGAGCAGCTATCATGGTGGACATAACTGGTTCATATTACACTGCTTCAGATTATATCCAGTTTTCCAGGCTTCCTGTGTACAAATATTCACTTCCATGTGTGGCCATCTTCACAGCTCTTGCGTTGCTACTCCTACTCATATTACAGCTCTGCAAGCAGTCAAAGATTACAATATTACCGATCAGACCTGCTAGTAAGATCTAAAGGTTTCCCGTAAACTAGATACTGTGTGTAGGTAATAACTTGAGTAAAGTGGTTACTTTTGCCGATGAATTCTCCATTTACATTAAACTGAAGAGCATCTATAAACAACTTACCTCGGTCAGCGAAATTATTTAATGAGTCGTGAGTTACTCATTAATCTCAGGCCTAATCTGACAAGCGGGTACAAAAAAAAAAAAAAAAAAAAAAAAAAAAAAAGGTCGTCGTTAGTGTCAGCGGCAAACAGCTTCAAACTACTGTTTACTGGTCATTGCTGTATGGTAGGGAAAGCTCTGGTCCTTTTACCGTCCATGGGATACACTAGACACAACTTCAATGTCTGTGGATGTTTCTCTATCAAGGACAAAGTGCTGCTGCATGTTGTCTGTCAGACCATTTCAGAAACATTCATAAATCCATTTACATATTCCAAAGGGAATGTCCCTATGTGGGCACGAATCTCTCCAATTTTATCTTCAAAGTCATTTAGGGAGAAGTACGTAGGGGCAATAATGTCTCGCAATTTATCAGTAGCGCCGACCGTGATGACACTCTTGTTCTCACTTTCTCACTCTTCCCAAAATCACTCCTCTCTCTCCCTCCCCCCCCCCCCCTCTCTCTCTCTCTCTCTCTCTCTCTCTCTCTTTCTCATTAGAGTTATGTATGCTGTACAGCGTAGCCACATGTACCACGCATAAATAAATCATTCCGGCGTGTGTTAAATCATCCTACATTTAAGTCCACCTCGGCCATGACGGACATTTAAGTCCACCAAGACCTTTGAACTTAACGCACGTAGCAATTCTTATGTATATCGATTCACCGACGCCATACTTACGTTAGTAAGAAAAGGAGTAGCGATAAAATCAGTAAGGAAAAAGTAACAAAATCTGCTCTAAAAGTGCACGAAATTTTTCCAGAGGAACGATGTAAACGGTAATGAACGAAGGTAACACAGCTGACAATAACTCATGGCTGAACGCTATTTTTCGCATGACCACAAACATAGCGACATATGACCACATTGTTAACAACAAAATATTATCTCTGGAAGTGTTCGACGAGTGTTTGGTGACATTGCCTTCCGGTAGCGTTAGATGTGAATAGCACTTCCAATTACAGAGCAAATTATTTGGCGTTGATGTTCCCTCATATGTGAACAGATCAGAACTCGCTAACCGAACGTGATTTGATAGGCAAACTAAATCACAATCGGTCTCTTCTATATGCCAAACGGTTTAATTATATCATTGAAATTTACTACATGGGAACTACTGGCGCTGACGCGTTCTAAGATTAACCTCAATTACAAATAATTGAGTAGGTTTTACGTGTCTTATCAGACAGCACTGTAGCCTAAAGCGAGACACCAATTGAGTACAATTCTTTTTGTAATTAATCACGTTCAGCGAGAGTTATCCTTTAGCAAGAAATATAAAACAGGTAATTTTCAAAAAGGTGTTCTCAGATTGTCAGTTACAATCGAGAAAGGAAAAAAAATATAGCACATTTCTCAATTTTTTCGCATTACCTAAAGAAATTGCCGCTACAGTGTAATTAATTATGTTCAGGAATAAGTGATATATTTCCCTCTTCAGTGCTATAGGAAATATATTCCCAGTTGGTTAACGATTATAAGGAGTTCTCTTTTCATTTAAATCAGTTAAAAACGAGCTACCTACGTTTCTAGAAACTTAACTACTTTTATAACAACTTCAAAAATGTGTACAAAACGATACTAGTTCATAAACTGTGTATGAATAAGTTGATATCATATCAAACAATGCAGTACCCTTACTATGAAAAGCACTAACCGAGTGATTAATGCATTATTGAAGCCACAGTTGTAGTATGACGGTAAAACAAAATATGAACATTAATCTAGGCGCTTCAATCGCAATTAAGATGAATTTTTCACTGTAGGAAAAACATGATTGCATGCCAGATTTTGTTTAAATCCTTGTATTAAGAGAAAAACTAGCAATGAGCAAGAAAAAAAGACAGTTTAGTGCATACTACATGTTGAGAAGATTATGCCAGCGTTTCCCTGGAAGAAAACATATTTCTTACTTTACAATGGAGAAATCATCTAATAGCGAGTATTCCGAAAGTTTTCTGAATGAACTGAACAAATAGATATGTGACACAATCTATGGTAAGCAGTGTGGATAAAAGTTTTTCGTCTGAACGATGTGCTAAATTTCTTTGGTAATGAGTAAACTGAAGGTTCAAATGGCTCTGAACACTATGAGACTTAACATCTATGGTCATTAGTCCCCTAGAACTTAGAACTACTTAAACCTAAGGACAACACACAACATCCAGCCATTACGAGGCAGAGAAAATCCCGTGACCCCGCCGGGAATCGAACCAGGGAACCCAGGCGCGGGAAGCGAGAACGCTACCGCACGAGCACGAGATGCGGGCAATAAACTGAGGGATACGATATAACTTTGTTCAAATATCCACTCTATTAAAAAGATGTGGCATCCATGAGTTCCTTGCCACGCATAAAGGAATTAGCGATTGGAAAACATTTTCACTATTATAACAAGATATCTGCAGTGTATATTAGTATTCCACTCACCTTCCAATCTCGCTCTCACTTTCTGCTGTGAAGAATGAAAAGAGAGTTAATTACTAAATAACACATCCACTTCACAATCACGATGACAACATTTTCATCTGGGGCTGGTTTTATACGTTTGTGGTTCGTCATTCTCACTTATCGACTTCACACTCTCAGCTCCTACACAATAGCGACGGCCTTATTTGGTGAGTTGGAAGTCACGCATTGGAATACGCGTATCCTCTGAACGTTGACATTGAATGTAAACCTTGAAGTACATTCAGGCTGAGCTATGAGTGTTGATCTAATACCTTAAAAAATAATGGTAACCAATTTCCGAAGTGCGCAAAACTTAATACCAGTCTCACATTAACATTAACAACTACATTTAAGATATTTTGTGAAGGTAGTGTCCTACAGCTCTAAAATAATTGAAAATGTCTTAGATGAGCCGCCTAGAGTTGCTAATAAAACCTTTTTTATTCGCAACCAGTTTCGGTACTCAGATCATCAGGTACTCTAGTGATTTGTGACAGTTTGATGGTAATGCCAAAACGATGGCGCCAAACAACATAAGATCCATTCTCCGTTACTACTACTACTAAAAAACTAAACTCCGCCTGATCAGGGCATGAATGGAACATGTACAGACAAAGAAATGGTTACAATTCCTGTAAAACTGGACAATGTATTCAAGAGAATGAGCTACACAAATTGAGCAAACCACTAACGGGTTAGCGTACTACGGGCCCTTATGCAAAAAGTTATTCGGTTTGGCTTTGATCTGCAGAGCTCCTCAGGGATTTCGTGCCGAATTCTGTCTAACTGCCGCGTTGTATCGTCTAAATCCCGAGCTGTTAGGAGGGCCACATCCATAATGTTCCAACCGTTCTCAAATGGGGAGAGATCTGGCTACCGTGCTGGCCAAGATACGGCTAGGCAAGCAATACAAAGTCTCGCCATGTGCGGGAGAGCACTATCTTACTGCTCTGTAAGCCCAGGATGGCTTGCCATGACGGGCAAGAAAATGGGGCATGGAATATCGTCGACGTACAGTTGTGCTGTAAGAGTGCGGCGGAAGATTACCAAAGAGGTCCTGCTATGAAATGAAATTGCATCTCGTGATTGTCTGTCCGCATGGTGGGCGCCACTCAAGGTGGAATCTTACAGCTGTGCGGGGCTCTTCCAGGTCCTTATTCGCTAGTCATCGGGGCTCAGTTCGAAGCAAGACTTATAAATGAAGATAATTCTACTCCAATCAATGAGTTTCCAGGCTGAAGATGAGTTTGGAGGTGCCCCAGATAGCGGTGGGATTCCAAAATGAGTTAGGTCATTAAAGAGATAAGTACACTGCATAATAGATGCTAAGGGACAGAGTCATAGTTCAGCAGGAATAATCACATGCATTGATTAACGGCGTGAAACACTTGCACATACTTAATAGAGGTGGATTGGTACATTTATAACGAAAACTGGTACAGATTCCATCACAGGGGAAAGCAGGATAACAGATGTTAGTAACGTTCGTGTTTGACATGGGTCATACTCCAAACTTGTTGGACTCTTAGTAAAGAATATGCCCTCCTCGACCGCCAATGCATATTTTTCACTTGTTATTCATGCAGGATACCGAATTGTTGGCGAGTTTTTTTGGGGTATTGTCCCATTCCAATCGAAAGGTGGTTGTCACCTCTTCGTGGTGGGGCGGCGTGTGTGTGTGTGTTTGTGTGTGTGTGTGTGTGTGTGTGTGTGTGTGTGTGTGTGTTGATTGAGAAATGCATCCACCAAGAGTGTCCCACGTATGCTCTATAGGGGTTACGTTACGTCCGGGGAACATGCAGGCCATTTCATATGTTCAATACCTTCACTTTCCAGTACGTCCGACGCCTCAGCGGTGCTGTGCGGACGGACACTGTAGTCCATAAAAGGAAGCCAGAACGTACCGCACACCTGAGCAATAGGACATTACCCAGGCTAACCTCCCTGCAATACCACTGTGCTGCAACGCTACCTCGCTCAATGAAATGCCCACACTGAAACGCCTATGCCGTACCAAAGACATTCGTGAACAATCTGTGGTGTGTGATGTGTCCCCCCTCATTGTATGCTAACTGGTGACCAGAATCATTGGCCACAGCAAGACTGAATTCGTTGGAGAACACCACCTTGGATCACTGTTGTTGACCGAAAACAAAAACAAGATCGCTACAGCAATGAAAACCTTCTCTACAGAGGCATGGTTGAAGTTTGAAGCATTTATTAGGCTACGAGGTATACAAACCGGCATTGTTTAATCGCCATGGTATGCTTCCAGCAGAGACAAATGTACGACCAGCTCTTGCAAGGTCTGCAGGGATTTTCTTAGGAGTGTGATGTCTACTAGGTCTACGTATCTCCTCTTGCTATGTGGTAGTCCTTCTACGACCACCAGCATGTTTTCTCAAGGCAATTCGACCTTCAGTGACCCTTTTAGTCAATGTATGATACTTATGGACACACCCATTACGCTGCACGGGATTAGCAGAGTGGTCTAGGGCGCTGCAGTCCTGGACTGTGAGGCTGGTCCCGGCGGAGGTTCGATTCCTCTCTCGGGCATGGGTGTGTTTGTTTGTCCTTAAGATAAGTTTGATTTCGTAGTGTGTAACCTTAGGGACTGATGACCTTAGCAGTTAAGCCCCATAATATTTCACACACACTTGAACACACCCATTACTGTGGCCAAAGTAGTGAATTTCGACTAGCTTCGAGCAATTCAACTGCTATTCAACGATCTTATGCACTCAAATCATCAGTCTTCCGACGGGTTTGATGCGGTCCGCCACGAAATCCTCTCCTGTGCCAACCTCTTCATATCAGGGTAGCACTTCCAACCTACGTCCTTAATTATTTGTCCTTGTCTTCCTCTACAGTTATTATCCTCCACAGTTCCCTCTAGTACTATGAAACTGATTCCCTGATGTCTTAAAAGATGTCCCATCATCCTTCCCTTCTCCTTGTCAGTGTTTCTCACATATTCCTTTCCCCTCCGATTCTACGAAGAACCTCCTCACTCCTTACCTTATAAATCCACCTAATTTTCCACATTCTTCTGTGGCACTTTGTCTCAAATCCTTCGAATCTCGTCCGTTCCCATTTTCCCACAGTCTATTTTCACCACTACACAATGCTGTACTCCAAACGTACGTTCTCAGAAATTTCGTCCTCAAATGAAGCCTATGTTTCATACTGGTAGACGTCTCATGTCTAGGAAAGCCCTTTTCTCTAGTGCTTCTCTGCTTTTGATGTCCTCCTTACTCTGTCCATCATTGGTTATTTTGCTGCCTGGGTAACAATTCCTTAACTTCACCTGCTTCATCATCATCAATCCTGATGTTGAGTTTCTCGCGGCTCGGATTTCTGCTAATTCTCATTAATTTCGATGTTCTTCTGTTTACTCTCAGTCCACATGCTGTACTCATTAAGCTGTTGATTCCATTCAGATGATCATGTAATTCTCGTTCACTTTCATTCAGCTTAGCAATGTGATCGGCGAATCGTATCCTTCCAACTTGAATTTTAATTCCACTCCCGAACTGTTCTTTGGTTACCATCATTGCATTTTTTATGTACAGATTGAACAGCACGAGCGAAAGTCTACATACCCGGCTGACACACTTTGTTCTTGGTCTCCACTGTTGCTCTTCCCTCTTTGCTCTTGTGCATTGTATATTACCCATTTATCCCTATAGCTTACTCCTATTTTTTTCACTATTACGAACATCATGCACAGTTTTACACTTTCGATTGCTTTTTCCAGGTCGACAAATACTAAGAATATGTCTTGACTTTTCTTTAGGCTTGCTTCAATTATTAACCGCAACGTCGGAATTGCCTTTCTTGTTTCTTTTCCTTCCTAAAGCCAAACTGATCGTCATCGAACACACCCTCAGCTATCTTTTCCATTCTTCTGAATATTATTCTTGTCAGTAACTTGGATGCAATAGATGTTAAGCTGATTGTGCGATAATTTTCACACTTGTTAGCCCTTGCAGTCTTCGGAACTGTGTCGATGATATTTTTTGGAAAGTCAGATGGTATGTCGCCAGATTCATACATTCTACACACCAACAGGAATAGTAGTTTTGTTGCTGCCTCCTCTAATGGTTTTAGAAATTCTGTTTGAATGTTAACTACCCCTTCTACCTTATTTGCTCTTCAATCCTCCAAACCTCTGTTGAACTCTGATTCTAATACTCGATTCCCCATGTCTTCTAAATGGAATCCTGTTTCACCTGCAATCATGTCAGACAAATATTCCCTCATAGATCCATTCACCCATTCGCTCTCTCCTCTGCACATAACAGTGGAATTCCCGCTGCGCTCTTAACGTTACCACTCTCGCTTTTAAGTTCACTGAAAGTTACCTCCTTTTTCATATTGCCGAGTTAGTTCTTCCGACAATCGTTCGCTTTCTGACTTTCTTCATATCTTTCATTCTGCCATCTCGTCATTGCTTCACTGCAGTTTCTATTTATTTAATTCCTCAGCGACTTGCATTTCTGCATTCCCGAATTTCTCTGGACATTTATGTACTACTTTCTTTCATCGATCACCTGAAGTTGCTCTGTTAGCTCAGATTTCCTCGCAGTTATCTTCTTTGTACCTGTGTTTTTCTTTCCAACTTCGGTGATTTCCCTTTTTAGAGTCTTCCATTCAATTTCAACAATACTGCCTAGAAAACCATTCCTTATTGCTGTGTCTGTAGCCTTATAGAACTTCAATCGTATCTCGTCATATTTCTGTATCCCATTTCTTGGCGAATTAATTCTTCCAAATTAATTTCTTAACCTTCAGCCTACTCTTCATCACTACTACATTGTAAGCCGAGTAGATATCTGCTCCAACGGATGGAGATATCCCATAACTTCCGTTACCGGCCAGGCTGGCCGAGAGCGCTAACGCGCTGCTTCCTGTACGCGGGTAGGCGCGCCGGCCTCGGATCGAATCCGCCCGGCGGATTAACGATGAGGGCCGTTGTGCCGGCCAGCCTGGATGTGGTATTTAGGCGTTTTTCCACATCCCGCTAGGTGAATACCAGGCTACTCCCCACTTCCTGCCTCAATTACATGATTCGCAGACATTTGCAACACGTTCGCACTGTTCCATGATTTACACTAGACGCAGGCAGCTCGAACGCACTGATTCCGTCCCAGTGGTGTACGGGGTGGCGGCAGGAAGAGCATCCGTCCTCCACTTCACACTAACCATGCCAAATCCGATCGTAGCCATGCCAACCCTGAGAAAACTGCGGGACAAAGGCATCAGCAAAAGAATATAGAAGAAGAACCAGTTACTTTCGTTACCTCAATGTCACATTCATCATTCTGCTTTCACAAATCTTACATTCCAAAAACAAACAAATAAACAAACAACTTAAGTCCGGGTGATACTGACACCAGTGGTGGTCAGTGCAAAAACAATGAATAAAAGTTAATGTGTTGTAAATATAAAATTGAACGAAATATGACTGGATACAATTGACTCAGAGGATGAAAGTCGTATATTTTGAAAATAGTAGTTTTCAGAACAAGGGAGACATTTTATTTCCACTGGGCATATTGGGTAATATTGATCCCAATGGTGGTAGGAGGGTTAAGAGGTTTTTGATACAACGTCTGGCTCATTCCTTTACGTTACGGTAAACATGATGTTCGATACTGTTTTTCTACATTCTCGATGACCAGCTTCCATTTCATGTGCATCGTCATGATGAGAATGTTGTGCACACATGTCTTCCAAGACAATGACCTTATTCACAGGGTCTGTACGCATACATTACTGGTTTTATAAAAGTTCCACACTGTATCACATCTTAAGGGGCCCAATAAATCACTTGTTCATAGTGTCATAGCAAATTTCGTTATACAGAGTGTTAAAATATTGCATATTTTGGGAGGTGGCAGTACGGACCAAAATAAGGCCAAAAAGCGTCCTGGAAACGTGAGATATACAAGCCATAACTTAATAGATATGAGCACTAGTTCATCTTCACTACTGTGGAACACTCACTTCTAGTGAATTCTCTTTGCTTTTACAACGTACAGAATGCAATAAACAAATGACATCAAATTGCTATGATACTATCCATGGATACATTACTCACAGTTACGGGTCAGTGCAGCTTGTGTATGGAAAAGTTTTTAGAATGGTGTTATCCTTGCACTTATTAGCATAATGGAAGCCTATTACTTAACATGAGAAATGGCAGACATGATATTCTGTTATGGTCTGCGAGAAAGGAAGAGACCGTTGAGCTCATGTCGTATACACTGAAAGATATACAAAATGTAGGGCACAAACTGAACAATTATTCAATCGTCTTTCACAAGGATTAGTGGACTATGGCTCCGTAGCTACAACAACGGATGGAGATGTGGTTAATGCATAACTGAGCACCAGCCCCGCGTAAGAGCATCTCACACGAATATTTGAGGGCAATGGGAAGTTCGGGGAGGTCCACTACGTTGATCAGCTTGTTCCCCTGTTCTCAATGCCATGGATTTTTGGATGCAGGTACACGTGATATTACAACGAATTGAACACCCTAAGCTGCCTACCTGCGTTGACATACGCCAACGGGGACTGATGTAAATGTGTGCCCCGTCCGGGACTCGAGCCCGAGATCTCCTGCTTACATGTCAGACGCTCTATCCATCTGAGCCACCGAGGGCACTGAGGACAGCGTGACTGCAGGGATTTATCTCTGGCACGCCTCCAGCGAAACCCACATTTTCAACTTATTGTCCCGAACTACACGGGTACTTATTTCTTTGTAATTTCATTCTAACGAGCTGCATGGTCACCGATGGCATCTGTTCTTTCGGACATGTACGAAAAAACAGATACCGTCTCAGTATATACACATGATATTTTTGGTGTGTAAGCAAGATCAATCAATAATCTACAGGAATAGTTAGTCAATGCCTTCCAGTGCATCCGTGACGCACCTGGAGTTTTTCGGGGAGTGTGGGATTCGGCAAGCTGTTGGACAGAAACGTGTCTTACAATGAATGAACATTAAGTTGAGCACCTCCTTAAGCAACGGCTGACAAGTGTATGTCGTATGTAACAGCAAGGAGGTTAAATTAGAAGCTGCGCTGTTTCAGAGTGCCGGAGTAATATATTCTCGTTGGTTTATTCATAATTTCCAGCATTATGTAGGTCGTTCGTAACAGAAAAGAAGTTGGTGTAGATGTGATTCACAGTAAGGAAGAACAACTGCACATCGCTCTTATGGTATTCATATTTGAGCCCAAATTTACTGGGAATTATTTTCTGGTTTTTATCCATATTATCACGTCACAAAATATATAATACTAATTTTTTAAGAACCAATAGATTTGGAATAGAATGCTCAGGATAGAAATCAGCATCCCTTATACGTGGTAGGTTTACAGGATCTACATGTTTATTCTGCAATTCACAATTAAGTGCGTGGCGGAGAGTTAATCAAACCACCCCCAAGCTACGTCTATACCATTCCACTCTCGGGAAAAACGAATAATCTTTCCGTGTGAGCTATAATTTCCTTGTTTTATTATGATGAACATTCCTACTTTTGTAGATGGGAGCTAAAAACATTTAAACATATTTTCCTGCTCTATGAAGGGCGCTGGTAATTCAAAGTCAATGGGCAGATCATGTCGAAACGAAAAACGTCTTTGCTTTAAGGGTTGACACTTAAATTTGTGCTTCATATATGTGGCACTGTCTCCTGTGCTTCTCGTTAATACTAAACTAACTGTCCCCTTTCGAACTTTTTCGATCTTTCCGTTAATGTTATCTGGCGTGGATGTCACATCGCACATTGATGCTCCAGAAGAGAGCGGGAAAGCGTAGTGTAAGCAATCTGTTTAGTGGACCCTTTGCATTTTCCAAGTGTTGTGCGGTAAATGACAGTCTTTGGTTGGCTTTGTGTGTGTGAATTCCTAAGGGACCAAACTGATTAGGTCATAGGTTCCTAGACTTACACACTAATTAAACTAACTTATGCTAAGAACAACACACACATGCCCAAGGGAGGACTCGAACCTCCGGCGGGAGGGGCCGCGCAATCCGTGACATAGCGCTTCTAACCGCGCGGCTGATCGCTTTCCTCACAACGTTATCATTAAACATACGTTATTCGCAATTGTAGTCCCTCAGTATTTATATTGGAACAAATAAGGCCTCGGTCACAAATATTAAGTCAAAATTGACCAGGTTTCGACGCTACTATGATCGTCGTCTTCAGAAGTAGACTAACTGTTCTCAAACATATTAGGTATATAGAACATTAATAAGATTAAATTTTCTACTGACTGGAAAAGATGCAGTACTTACAAGTTACAAATTAAAAAAGATCTGTGCCGGAAAGGCGACGTCATGAACAGTTGTGAGATGGCGAGCAGCCTTGTAAGTACTGCATCTTATCCAGTCAGTACAAACTTTAATTTTATTAATGTTCTATATATCTAATGTGTTTTAGAACAGTTAGTCTAATTCTGAAGACGACGCCCATAGCAGCGTCGAAACCAGGTCAAGTGTGACTTAATATTTGTGACCGAGGGCTTATTTGTTCCAATATAATTCTGACACGGTCACTGAACCTTAGCAGCTATGTTCAAAGTTTTACCTCAGTATTTAGTTGAATTTGCAGCCTTTTTTGTGTTATTTATCGTGTAATTAAATTTTAGCGGATTCGTTTTAGTACTCATGTCGATTATTTCATAATTTTCAATATTTAGCGTCAATAACACTTTGTTTACTCTACAGCTATCTTGTCTAAACCATTTTGCACTTAGTTTCGGTCATCTCATGTCCTTACAAGACGTAAAATAACAGTATCGCCTGAAAACATGCAAGAGGTCTGCTTAGGTTGTTTCCTGTATCGTTTATGTGGATCATGCACAGCAGAGGGCCTATAACATATCCTTCGGCAACCCCTCATTATTTGTTTTACTCGATGACTTCCCGTCAGTTCTTACGAACTGTGACGCTTCTGACAGGAATTGATGAATCCAGTTAAACATCTCAGACAATACTCCATAGGCACGCAATTTGATCAGATGTCGTTTGGGAGGAACGGTATTAAAAGTCTTCTGGAAATCTAAAAATGTGGAAATAATGTGACGACCCCTTTCTATAACACTCATTACTTTATGAGAATATAGAGCTAGCTGTGGTTTAGAATAATGATATTTTCTGACCCCATGTTCTGTTTGTCAATAAATCATTTTCTTTAAGGTGATTCATAATGTTCGAGTACAGTATATGATCCAAAATCCTACAGAAAATGGAAGTTAGTAATATGCATCTTTAATATATTGGATTACTCCATTTATCTTGCTTGGGTATTGGAGTGACTTGGGCAACTTTTTAGTCTTGGGCATGGATCTTTCTACAAGCGAATTGTTGTATTGGATTGACTTGTACACTATCTGGACCGGAGGCCTTGCCTTTGTGGTTTTCATCTGTTTCGCTACACCGACGATATCTACCTCTTACTCATGTTGGCAGTTGTTCTTGACTCTAATTCTGGAATATTTACTAATTCTTTGTGAGTTAATTTTGGAAAACCATGTTTCGAAACTCTGCTACAGTGGTACTGTCATCAATATCATCACAATTCTTATCGCACACTGGAAGTATGGATTGCGTCTTGCCACTGGTGTACTTTACACACGACCGAAGTCACTTTGAGGTTTCTGCCAGATCTGGAGACAGAGCTACGTCGCAGAAACTATTAAAAGCGTCTTGCATTGAAGTTCGGATTAAATTTCAAGCTTCTGTAAAACTTCGCCTATCTTTGGGTTTTTGCGTTCTTCAATGGGCAATGGAACTGTTGAAGAGGTACAGCACGTTGGCCAGCTTCCACGATCTCAATACCTCGGGCTTTTGGATGGGACGACGCTTGAAATCTTTCGCGTGTATTTAAGTCCCATTAATAATGTACATTACATGAGCGTGTCATCATTACCTGGCAGTCCATCCGTCGCCACACTGGAGTTTCTCAGAGTATTTCTTTACTACGGTCAGTAGGTAGTTCATAACAGAAAATAGCGTGCAGTGGGTATGTTTCACAGTAGCAAAGAACAACTGCTCATAACCTTTAAGAAATGAAATTTACATTCTAAATTTACTGGATATTCTGTTCTTGTTTTGGTCTCGAAATATGTCATACACCTTAAAGTTTGTAGCAGAAGGTTAAACATAAGAAACAACATCCCTTCTATTTAACAGTCCTACGGCACCTGATTATCACTAAGTCTTCCTTACCGAACAGAGTCTTTCATCAATGTTAGAGGCGGTGATAAGTTGTATACACGGGACCTAATTTCGATTCCCTGTCGTGACGGAGATCTTATCCACTCGGGGACTGATTGTTGTGTTGTCCTCAACATCAATTCATCATCATCGATACGCAAGTCGCCGAAGTCGCGTCAAATAAAAAGACTTGCACTGTACGGCCGTAAAATCCCTCATGGGACCTACCAGCTGCAATACGTCACACAATCATTTAATTTCAGTCTGTTGTCTTCCGGAGCTGACTAATTGTTTGTCCATTGTGCTTTTCCTGCAGCCTAGATTGTGGTTGTTACATAGCCAATGGAGCTGACGCTGTGTTGTTGCAGCAGTGGGAGGGCCGTCCACGACGATCCACCGCCTGCGGCTGCACTGGGAGGGGGCAGGGCTGTTGATTCTCCCACGGCGTGACGCAAGCAGTATTCACGCCTCATTATCACAGCTTCATGGCGTAGCAGCGACGATCAATTGCACACAGAGGCACACTGTTCGCTCCTCGGCTTCAAATTCCTTCCGTTAGACAGATTAGAAAACAGCGTAAAGCTGTCAGGAAACCGAGCTACGTTACGTGCTCTTTCATAGGAAGTCTTTACAATTACTGAACACTCTTCGTCGTTACATGAATAGAGTCCGTACTGTAACGTAGCGCACAACCTTTCCTCAATTGCGTATGACTCAGAGCATAATCATAATTATGATCAAGAAACTGTAATGCAATTGGTTGTTTCTGTTGGCTTTTAGCGTGCTGAATCCTAAAGGAATAAGAAAATAACCATAACACTGACTATTTTTTACTAAATATTTAAGACGCTAGATATTTAAATACGTATAAAGCATTTTTGGTGAATTTCATAACTGATGCACGTAGTATTTCAAGAAAGATAAGAGTTGAAGAACATGAAATGGAGGCGTTAATTGAACATTTTTTTTGAAAGGAAGATATAAGATGAACATCAACAAAGCAAAACGTTACTAAATATTTAAGACGCTAGATATTTAAATACGTATAAAGCATTTTTGGTGAATTTCATAACTGATGCACGTAGTATTTCAAGAAAGATAAAGAGTTGAAGAACATGAAAAGGAGGCGTTAATTGAACAGTGTCTTGAAAGGAAGATATAAGATGAACACCAACAAAAGCAAAACGAAGATAATGGAATGTAATCGAGTTAACTCGGGTGATGCTGAGGGAATTACATTAGGAAATGAGACACTTAAAGTAGTAAAGGAGTTTTGCTATTTAGGAAGTAAAATAACTGATGATGGTTGAAGTAGAGAGGATATCAAATGTAGACTGGCAATAGCAAGGGAAGCGTTTTTGAAGAAGAGAAATTTGTTAACATCGAATATAGATTTAAGTGTCAGGTAGTCGTTTCTGAAAGTATTTGTGTGGAGTGTTGCCATGTATGGAAGTGAAACATGGACGATAAGTAGTTTGGACAAGAAGAGAATAGAAGCTTTCGAAATGTGGTGCTACAGAAAAACGCTGAAGATTAGACGGGTAGATCACACAACTAATGAGGAGGTACTGAACAGAATTGGGAAGAAGAGGAGTTTGTGGCACAACGACTAGAAGAAGGGATCAGTTGGTAGGACATGTTCTGAGGCTTCAAGGGATCACCAATTTAGTATTGGAGGATAGCGTGGAGGGTAAAAATCGTAGAGGGAAACCAAGAGATGAATACACTAAGCAGATTCAGAAGGATGTAGGCTACAGTACGTACTGGGAGATGAAGAAGCTTGCACAGGATAGAGTAGCATGGAGAGCAGCATCAAACCAGTCTCAGGACTGAAGACCACACAACAACAATTGAACAATGAGTGGGAAAGGACTACAGACTATTCCGTATGTTATCAATCTATGCTTATAACGACCAGTAAAGAAAATGAGAGAGACGTTTAAAAAGAGAGTTAAAGCTCACGAAAAATTAAAAAAAATATTTTTGGTCGATGATATTTCAGTCCTGTCAGCACTCACTCCGTCTCCAGGCCGCAAGTGGCCCATCCGACCACCGTGTCATCCTCCGCTGAGGTTGCGTATAGGAGGGGCGTGTGGTCGGCACACCACTCTCCCGGTCGTTATGATGGTTTCCTGTGACCAGAGCCGCTACTATGAGGCCGAGTAGCTCCTGAATTGGCAACACTATGGTGAGTCCACCTCGAAAAACGGCAAAAGCGCATGGAGGCTCGGACGGTCACCATTCAAGTGACGGCTACGTCCAACAGCGCTTGACTTCAGTGATCTGACCGGAACCGGTTCAGTCTTGTCAGAAGCAGCCAAAATCTTGGAAGGCCACTTCAATAGAATGGTAACTGCCGACGCTCGAAGTAGGGATGATATGAACCACAGACTGACACTTGCAAGAACAAGAGGTCCAAAAAGGGTAATTTGTTAACTTCGAGTACTGATTGAAATGGTAGGAAGCCTTTTCTGAAACCATTTGTCTGGAATGTAGCTTTTTACAGAAGTGAAAGGTCTACGATAAACAGCACAATAAAGAGACTACTATTAGTGTCTGAAATTCGGTACCAGGAGAATGTTGGACACAAGATTGGTAGATCAGATAACTAATGAAGTGGCACTGAACCAAAACTGGGCGAAAATAAATATATGGTGCAACCTTCTCAAAAGAAGGAATTGGTTCATTGGATTGAAGGACGAAGAAATCTTAAGTTCAACAGTTTCATGTTGATCTGTTATACTTACATGATTTTTACTCCATGGTAAGCGCTTATGTATGTCACCCAACTCAAGTTTGATATCTCTACTCATCGTGCACCACATTTATAATCAAATGTCAATTTTGAATCATTGCATTCATTTCAGTTACCTCTTATTGTTAGCACACTCAAACATTCGTTTGAAGAGGATTGGAACTAATGAAAAAATGGAAACTTTCACAATCTAGACAAAAATACTAAAAGTATAACCAAATACTAAAATTATACGTATCTCATAGTTAATTTAGCAAAGTCCTTTTACACCTAGTAGTTGACTGTCGGAGCTGGAACATTACTACACTCCTGGAAATGGAAAAAAGAACACATTGACACCGGTGTGGCAGACCCACCATACTTGCTCCGGACACTGTGAGAGGGCTGTACAAGCAATGATCACACCCACGGCACAGCGGACACACCAGGAACCGCGGTGTTGGCCGTCGAATGGCGCTAGCTGCGCAGCATTTGTGCACCGCCGCCGTCAGTGTCAGCCAGTTTGCCGTGGCATACGGAGCTCCATAGCAGTCTTTAACACTGGTAGCATGCCGCGACAGCGTGGACGTGAACCGTATGTGCAGTTGACGGACTTCGAGCGAGGGCGTATAGTGGGCATGCGGGAGGCCGGGTGGACGTACCGCCGAATTGCTCAACACGTGGGGCGTGAGGTCTCCACAGTACATCGATGTTGTCGCCAGTGGTCGGCGGAAGGTGCACGTGCCCGTCGACCTGGGACCGGACCGCAGCGACGCACGGATGCACGCCAAGACCGTAGGATCCTACGCAGTGCCGTAGGGGACCGCACCGCCAATTCCCAGCAAATTAGAGACACTGTTGCTCTTGGGGTATCGGCGAGAACCATTCGCAACCGTCTCCATGAAGCTGGGCTACGGTCCCGCACACCGTTAGGCCGTCTTCCGCTCACGCCCCAACATCGTGCAGCCCGCCTCCAGTGGTGTCGCGACAGGCGTGAATGGAGGGACGAATGGAGACGTGTCGTCTTCAGCGATGAGAGTCGCTTCTGCCTTGGTGCCAATGATGGTCGTATGCGTGTTTGGCGCCGTGCAGGTGAGCGCCACAATCAGGACTGCATACGACCGAGGCACACAGGGCCAACACCCTGCATCATGGTGTGGGGAGCGATCTCCTACACTGGCCGTACACCTCTGGTGATCGTCGAGGGGACACTGAATAGTGCTCGGTACATCCAAACCGTCATCGAACCCATCGTTCTACCATTCCTAGACCGGCAAGGGAACTTGCTGTTCCAACAGGACAATGCACGTCCGCATGTATCTCGTGCCACCCAACGTGCTCTAGAAGGTGTAAGTCAACTACCCTGGCCAGCAAAATCTCCGGATCTGTCCCCCATTGAGCATGTTTGGAACTGGATGAAGCGTCGTCTCACGCGGTCTGCACATCCAGCACGAACGCTGGTCCAACTGAGGCGCCAGGTGGAAATGGCATGGCAAGCCGTTCCACAGGACTACATCCAGCATCTCTACGATCGTCTCCATGGGAGAATAGCAGCCTGCATTGCTGCGAAAGGTCGATATACACTGTACTAGTGCCGACATTGTGCATGCTCTGTTGCCTGTGGTTCTGTCAGTGTGATCATGTGATGTATCTGACCCCAGGAATGTGTCAATAAAGTTTCCCCTTCCTGGGACAATGAATTCACGGTGTTCTTATTTCAATTTCCAGGAGTGTATTACGTAGGACAGAGATTGTCACCATCGGTCTCTGTGTCGTTAACTGAGTAAGTCATTGTTCTTAGTATTGGGAGACTACATCTTCGTCTCATCCTTTAACTGCAGTGTGACTTTGTTTATTCTTTTTTTGCCTCGCCTTGCTATCATTACCATATAGAGTTTGTGATACAAACTGAACTCACAAGGAGACCACACAGCAATAAGTTTTCTGTTATATAATATGGCTACGCGAGGTTGAGACCTCAAATATCAGTCGCTCAAAGCAGTTCTAAGCGACTATGAAAAATTCCACCTTGAAGTTTTTCCAACGTCATTATTCCCCTGCCGTAAGGATCCTTTCTCCACCTTGCTGAGAGTCTCCGAGGCTGAGTGCTTGCCTGTGGGCGGCCTGGGCTTCATACCTTGCTGTTGGATTTTTCAAAAAATGGTGCATGTCCTTTGGCCATGTCAGTGAAGCGTAAAGTAATTAAAGGAAAAAATCTAATGTTTAGTTATTTAAATTTAAAAAAAACATTATTAACGGTTTTTTATAAGCGTTCAGTCATTGTGAAAGCGTAATTGCAATGAAAATTGGTATTAGGTATGGTATTAGAAATAAGAAGTCTTGCATTTTTCTTAAGAATAATAATTAGATGTCTGTTAATTGTCATATATTTGAAGAGTTTTCAATTTAAACCAGGTAGGTACGGAAAAAGCGAAAAAATCACGACTGTAATGGGACTCGAAGCAGCGATTACTAGTCTTGAGAGCTACACCTCTTTTGCGTCTTTACGTATTTTACTCTGTACGGAATATACAAATCTGCTTAAAATTTTGAGTTCAAACTCGAAACGAAACTGCCCACACAGCATGCAAGCGTTCTCTATAGAGCCACGGTGCAGTCGAAAATTAAACGTTACCTCAGGGCATTAAAGAACCTCGGAGAGCTTCAGTAGATTTTCTCGAGGATGATTGAGAGTTGGATGTGTGGCGATACCTGTAAGACACTGCTAGCCCACGCCTCTCGCGGTGTGCGTTTAACCCCATTTAAATGACGCGCCAAGCGCGCGCCCAGCGGCTGTACGATTAATTACATAATCGGCGTGCAAATCAGAAAGTTCGTGACACAGCAAGCTCTTAACAGCCCACATCTTCTAAATCTTCTATAGAAAAATTCCCTTTGGCGATGGACTACAGAATGTCAAGCCGATTTTGAAAAAATTAAACAATCATTAAACCACGCACCACTCCTCTGTCATCCAGACATGTCAAAAGACTTCTGCCTATCGACCGATGCGTCATCTTATGGACTTGGGGCCTTTTTGTTTCAACTGTCTGTTGAACATGATCGAACAATAGTAAAACCTATCAGTTTTGCCAGTCGCACCTTAACTGAATGCGAGAGATCGTATTCAGTTACGGAACGCGAGACCCTTGCAATTATTTGGTCTATGCGAAAATTTCAATATTTTCTCTGGGGAAAACATACACGTATCTATACAGACCACCAAGCTTTATCATTTTTACTGTCTTGCAAATTACTTCATTCCCGGCTCACTCGTTGGTGTTTGTCGTTACAAGAATACGATTTCGAAATTATTTACATCTCCGGCGAAACCAATATTGTTGCGGACGCTCTTTCTCGTCTTCCGCACGATGCGAAAAATCTTTCAGATTTGCATGAGCAAACTTCCGACTTTCAGGTCATGTTAATGTATGACGAATCCTACAACCGCTACTATCACCGAATCTGCAGGGATTTTGCACAGTTACAAGATGCCGATCCTAGGTGGTCTACAGTAAAAACAAAATTATGTCAGAATTCAAATTCTAATCTTCAAAATTACTACAAGATCAACAATGGTGTACTGTTTCATCGTTCCCATCTCGTGTCAGAGCGTTGGTTGGTATGTTTACCGGAAGCTTATGTTGACGACTTCATTTTGTTCACCCACAAAACCTGGGGACATTATGGCATTAATAAATGTGCCGCCAAGATCCTACGCTTCTGCTATTTTCCTAACATGCGACGTAGAGTCCTGCAGGTCATTCGCAAATGTATCATTTGCCAGAAGGCAAAATATTTGAACAAACATGCATCAAATAAATTGCATCCCATTCTTCCAAAGCAACCGCTTGATTTGATTTCCGTAGACATTGGCGGACCCTATCCACAATCCCGCGGTGGTGCTAAATACATTTTGGCTATATTGGACGTTTTTAATAAGTATGTGAAATTGTACGCCTTGCGCACAGCCACTGTTGCGGCTATCATTCGACGCTTTTCGGCCGACTACCTAGCCCGCGTCGGAAAACCTGTCGCTGTCCTAACGGACAATGCATCGTACTTTACGAGTGCAAAGTGGAAATCATTTCTGCAAGATTCCGATATTAAACATGTTCTTACTTCCCGATTTCACCCACAGGGTAACCCCGTTGAGCGAATTTTTAAAGAATTTAATCTATTTATGCGCATCCATTCTTCTACAAAACCTTCCAAATGGATAGAATACCTCGCTCCGTTCGAGTACATTGTGAACAATTTGCCACATAGTTCAACCGGATTCTCACCTGCCGAGTTATTATCAGACGAACCAGAAAAAAAAACTCATGGTCAAGTCCCCTGCCTAAGTTGTCTTCGAACGATATTTCTTTGCAGGAAAAGGTAAGGCAAGCTGCCATTACCCTGGCACACACTGCGGAGCTACGGAAGAAAAAATTTGATAAACGGGTCAGACCGACACGTATGTTCGAAATTGATGATTTGGTATTGCTCACAACCCATCCCAAATCTACGAGGCTAAAACGTTTGCTTAAGAAATGGCAATTAGTTTACTCAGGTCCATACCGGATCGTCGATATTCCTCACCCTGGATGTTATTTATTAGCATACCCTACAACACAGAAAGTTAAAGGACTTTACGCCCACCACCACTTAAAGCAGTATGTAAAGTAAGAGAAAGAGAAAGGATGTGCTAGTTACAGCTAAAATGTTAGTGTTAATTGTTAGTCAATGCAAAGAATCATAACGCATTAAACTATAGCAAATCTACGTTAAACATTACATGCAATCCAAGAACTATTTAATCTACGTTATATTTACTATGCTACGAATAATTTGACTACTAGCCAAGGACAACGAAGTTAGCGACCAAACTTACTCCTTAAACAGGCATTTTCTAGAACAGGAAACTATGTACAAGAAAAAAGATTTTATTATGTTAATAACTGTGATGAATTTGAGAGCCACCAGAATGCTATACTATACGCCAGCATGAGTGAATAATTGTGCTGAAATGAGTGAGAAAGAATGAATGTGAATTTTAATTTATAAGGTAGTTTTTATGATGACGATGAGGATTTCGTTGTGTGTGAGCCAATGATGCCACCACGTAGTATTATTTGATGATTTGCGATTTATATTGAAGCTGTACTATGAGAAGAAAGGTGAATATTAATTATATGAAGCTGTATGAATGAAAACGATACGTGTGTATGAATACTGATAGATGTTAATGAGAAATGATTCGCCGTGTAGGCAATAAAAAAAGGAGAAAGAAAAACTTATTTGGTATGTGCCCTATTTAAAAAACCATTATCTCACGCTTGGCATAAAGAGTTTGTGTGCTCTCCATCGTAACAAACGTAAATTTTGTACATAGGTCATTGTGGAGGAAAAATGTTTATCAGCCACAGCGAAATAAATAATCTGCTTACGTAGCGAATAAAAATTGCTGTCGTTATAGAATCTCATTCTTTACACAGGCTAATTGTGTAGTACCATGCATGCAGGCTGCCTTCGTAAGATTCGTATTCTACATTTACGAAGGTCGTGTTTAATGGTTACGAACTTATGAACTCACTAACATTAACACGATTTTAAAAAAATGTTTTTATCCTGTGAAGTAATTTAGGTGAAACCTAGCACTCATTACTTGATACTGTGAGGACATGGATATATGTATTTGTGTAAGTGGGATAGTATATAAGTTATGCAATTTTATGTCGTTCTGTCTGGACCAGAGTTAAGAAAATGCGACTCTCATAAAACAATTGCTAGGATACGAAGTCTCCCGCTCTCTGCTCATGTTCTCGACCAGGAAACAAAAACTACACGACTACCGGTACGACGTACAATTCACGATTACAAGAAAATATACTTTAGTGTATGAGATTTTTCTTTCTCTTTCAGCAAAGTGGATAAGTTTTTGAAGATTTGTGTGTGAAGCAGTACGACGCAGCTGTCTTCGTGGACACAGCGATTTTCTTGTCTTTATGGAAACTAAAGCGCATTCATTTTCCTTTACCTACAGGAAATTCATATATTTATTTTACTACGTGATACTCACTGAAGTACACCTCTTATGGAAGGATCCTATAGTCATTTATTAGTACGTTTACTGACCGAATTTTTTTTCAGGAATATAAACTACCGTGTCATTAAGCGCGTATTTACCTAAACATGACTGATTCAACGAGTGAATTAAACCATATACGGTACTCACATTGATTCTTGCAAAAATCTTTGACTGATTTACAGGAAGTGATTGACAATGATCATTGAATTTCTTTTTGCTTAAACAGCAATTCGGATCAACTTTAAAGGATGAAACTGAATACAACATGAATTGGCTTAAAGTCCGTGACACTTGCGCAATGGCAAAGTTTATGATGCATACGTTACGCAAACAGATACACTATTCGTCGCACACATGTGTGAAAACACTACTGTATTGATGAAGATTTTGTAAATATGAATATAACCCAATCCTTCTATCTTGATCCTACTCCCACCTCCTTGCCCACTGCTGGACGATGGATAGTGGGGTAGTGAGGTTTTTGCACTATTCTTTTGTATATTTTGTCCATTCATAATTTGCAGCACTTAAGGGCTCTCGTCGAGTTTTGCAGAATTCTTGATGGCAGATGCCATAGATTTCAATATTCTGAAAAGAAGGAGATAGTACTCCGTTAGTGCACATGCACAGCAAGAAATAGATGGCACAACCTGAATTTCGTGTACATAAATATGTCATGTCATGTCTAATTGTAAAATTTTGTAAATGTAAACAACTAGCAATCTCAATATAAATCTGAATTTTGTAAAGTTTCACAGGACACGACTAGCAAAACATGTCTAATTGTAAGTTTTTGAAGATGTAAACAACTAGTATTCTCTATATAAATATGAATTTTTGGAGAGTTTCAAAGGTCACGACTAGCAAAGTATTTCAATGGCTATGTAGCAACTTAGCTACGAAGAAGTTCATTTGTATTATGTATATTGAATTTCATGTCTATAGTAGGTAATCATTTTATGTATATGTACATGTCCATTTTTTCTATGTAATTTTGAACTTGCCTATTCAAAACTTAAATGTCCTCTTGAGAAGCCTACACACAAAACAGTCTTACTATGTGCACCTAATATAAAAGGAGAAAAGATGCAAAGTGTAATTTTGCTCAAAAGTGAAGTGTCTGTGAAAATGTGTTCTCAGAAGGAACAGGACGTCGAACCTCCCTTCTGAACAGTGTAAAAAAAAATCAAATAGTGTTGATAAAGAGAAATCAACCAGTCAAGAGTAAAAATATGATAGAAAAGTGTTTTCCGTACAAAGTGATAAGTTTAATCTCAAATTCTAC
Source organism: Schistocerca gregaria (assembly GCF_023897955.1). Lineage (NCBI taxonomy): Eukaryota > Metazoa > Arthropoda > Insecta > Orthoptera > Acrididae > Schistocerca > Schistocerca gregaria. The sequence goes on from NC_064925.1 coordinate 255,742,666, forward strand.
GATAAAGTGCAATGATGCGTATCACAGTGATCCCTACCTTGGAAAGTGCTTGGAAGTCTGCGTTGTACGGTCTTCGGACGCGGCTACCAGTACTGTCGCGTCCGTCGTAAGGGGTGGCGCCGCCAGACGTGTCACCGCCTATTATACCTCAACAGCGGACCCGAGCGCGAGGCTGTACGCAGTGCCGCGGTACGTGGTGGATGGACCACTTTATCAAAATTATTGCACTCGTGCACGCACAGCCACTCTTAAACACCAACAATACTGACATGAACTTTGTTGTCATCGACAACTTAAAACCAAATTGTATGACCTTTCGTGTTCTTTTGTCGTAAGCAGATTCATTACCTATTGTCCTGATGTGCAAACTGTAAAGTAAACAAAGTTGTGGTGCTGTGACTTTTACTGTGCTTCGCACGACGCACCACACTGAAATGAGGCAAAGCATAGTGCTCACTGGTCGACACAACAAGAACTGTGAATACAGGGTAGCAGCTATTGTTTTAATAACAGGACTGCCAACGGTGCAGGCATCTCTCTAAAAAAAATGAATCATCCATTGATCAATTTCAAAGTGGCTATTTTGTAATGTGCAACAATTTATGTATATTTACTTAAACTTTGTACTTTAGGCTATAATTCTTTATATATGTATGTACTTGTCATATGTTTGAAAATGTTGTATAATGCTGGTGCAAACACTGCACAACCTTGTTCGTCAACTCAAATCTGGTACTGCCGCGAAGTTTGAAAAACTTACGCACCAGTAGAGGGGGCCGAGTGGCGATACCTGTAAGACGCCGCTAGCCCACGCCTCTCGCGGTGTGCGTTTAACCCCATTTAAATGACGCGCCAAGCGGCTGTACGATTAATTAAATAATCGGCGTGCAAATCAGAGATGAAATCTCTGGTCCAGAGGGACGTGAAGAGGCTGTGGTCCAGAGAGAGAGTAGAGTCCTTCGAGTCTTGTTCAGTCTTAAGAGTCAGTCGAGCTAGAAAGTGTGTTGTGAAACGATCATTCTGTGGATAATATGTGTTCTTTATTATTCTTGTTCTATATTCTTTTATATGTGTCGTGTTGTCTTCTTCGATGAGTAAAAAAAAAATATAGGTAAAATAAATTTTTGTGATGTCCATCAATAAGTTCATTCCAGTAAAAATAGAACCACTTCCCTTCACCTTTATTCACCCTTTTTTCTTTCTTTCCTTTCAACCTTTTTTTTTTTAATTCCGGACATCACAGATGGAACGGCTTTGAATGATTGTTATTTGAGTTCTGAACTTCACGTACCACAAATATAAAAAATATAAAAATAGGATTTCTATGTGGTCTCATTGTATCATTCTTAAACTGATAATTTACTTCATCTTCCCTGCTTTGTGATGAATCTAATGTTTACTCGTTTCTGTCTTAGAATAGTAACATGTTTTTATAGTACCTAACTGTCATTGTCGCCAGTCCTTTTTTCCCTCACCTACGCGTAAAAACTGCCTCTCAACTGAATGCATTTACATTTGGTTATGTGCGTTGTAGAGTTAAAGTAGCAGGAACATGATGTAAACACGAGAGTAACTACATTAGTCTATTCCTCATTTGTATGCGCCATTTTCGAATTAGTCCCACTCAATTGGATTACATCCACATTTCCTATTTGCTGTGGACGTTCTGTTTAATTAAAAATTATTCCAATCTAACTGTCTAATGTAAAGTGGTTGTGTGTAGCACTCCCTAATGTTGTCGCCGTAATGGAATTTATGGGCGGGAAGCAGCCATTACCAATCTTGTTGCCGTGTTTAACAATGGAGACAAACGGCAGTGAATTAACTCAATTACTGGCTTTCCGAGCACCCGTGTTGGCGGTTAACACGTCACCGTCCATGTCAGATGATTACCACAGGCAAAGACAGAACGCTTAAACCACTGCAGGGGTACAATAGTAAACGTGTAACCATAGCAGTGAGTAACATGTTCTTAAGAAACAATCTTAATAGATGAGTTTGGGGTCCCAAAATTTAATGTCGCCCAGATTGTAGATCAGGATAGGGTAGTTTCATCTTTATCAGTAAGCGAACTTGTGCTAGCGAGACGAAAAGATTGACCGGGCAGGATTTGTCTATTTATACTGCCAGTAATCGAACAGATATAACTTTTAATTTCAACTGCAGGGAAAAAACACAGACCAATAGTGACCTTGCTGTATAACGAGGTTTCGCAGCAGTCTGTCACTACCCTTAAGGTCAAAAGTTGCTGAGCTGCGGGAAAATGAACAGTAATGTCTTAAGGGTTGAAGGTCATCACCTCACTGTCTTAATGATCGAAGCAAAACGCATATCGCGGTTTTCTTCATTTGTAGCTCAAAAATACCACTGACTTTATCTACAACTACTTTCAGTGACTGGCGTTGATCGGAATGTTTAATATCTGTCACATCTCTACAAAGTTCAAGCTTCTAAAGATCCACGCCCCGACTCGTAGAAAGTTATTCTTTCGTTCCTTAGTCAGTCTTTATCTCATGGCCATCTCCCACTTTACAGTCCCCTCCCGGTAATCCGAATGGGAGACTATCTGGGATTCTTTCGGCAATGGCGAGATGATCATAACACTCTTCCAATTAAAGGACACATGGCGTGTGGATACACGTTATGTATGTGTATTTAATGCAGTGGTTTCGATTACCTTCTGCATCCTGATGCCTTTGATCGTTGCTGATTCTTCCGCCTTTAGGGGCAGTTTCCTACCCCATTTACAGGAGAGTGCCCTAAACTGCTGTCCGCTCCTCCGCCCTCTTCGACAAGGTCGTTAGCAGAATGAGGGTGACTTCTTATGGTGGAGGTATTCGGCGGCCAATGCTGACCTTTAATTAATATTTAAGCAGTGGCGCGTTTCTAACCCGCGACCGAGGACGTTTTGATTATCAATCAACGAAGCTACTCCTGGACCACGGGTACTTCTCCTGTTTCAACCACGATTTGTTACTTTACATTTAATTTTTCAGTAATTTTCTTCATTGTTACATTTGAGGGCAGAAATTTGAATTAAATCGGCGAAGAACGTTGAAGTAGATAGGCAAAGTACTTTTCGAGGAGTTTGGTAACATAGATTTTCCTTTTCACACACATACACACACACACACACACACACACACACACACACACACACACACACATTCACATATATTATACCTTCCGCATGCCCGAATATCCACTAGGGATTGTGTAAAAATTTGACTTCAATCGGTCAAGAACTTTTGGAAATGTTTGATAACCATCTTCTAATTTAATATACTACATACATATGTATTACAAGTTAGGTTAAGAAATTTTGTGTAGACAGTGATCTTCCTCCTGTCCTGAAGGTAAAGTGTGGAAAAATTCGTCAAGGTCAGAGTAAGACTGAAGATTAGTGCGAATTACTAACAAGCAAATTGACCTTCTTCTTTATATACATAGACACTGTCACTACACATGTAGCACTACAACCTGCTGTTGTCTGCTGATGATGCTGTGGTGTATGGTACGGTGTATGAGTTGAGTTACTGTAGGCAGATAAAAGACGACTTAGACAAAATTTCCAGTTGATGCGATGAATGGCGCTTAACACTAAATATGGAAAATTGTAAGTTAATGCTGAAGTGTAGGAAAATCAAACCTGTAATGTTCTAATACAGTATTACTAGTGCCTTCTTCGATACAGGCAAATCATTTAAATATCTGGGAGTAACTTGCAAAGCGATATGAGATGTAACGAGAGTATGAGAACTGCGGTAGTGAAGACGAATGGTCTACTTTGGTTTATTGGGAGAATCTTACGAATGGGACCGCATATAGAGCGCTGGTGCGACCTGTTCTTGAGTACTGCTCGAGTGTTTGGGATCCACAACAGGTCGTATTGAATGAAGACGTCGAAGCAATTCATAGGCGGGCTGCTAGGTTTGTTACCAATATGCTGGAACAACACGTGAGTGTTCGGAAATGCTTGCGAAAGTCAAATGAGAATACCAGGAGGGACGGCGATGTTCTTTTCGAGAAACGCTGTTGAGAAAATTTAGAGAGCCGGCATTTGAAACTACCTGCCGAACGATTCCACTGCCACCAACATAGATTGCGCTTAAAGAACACAAAGATACGAAAAACCAGGACTCATAAGGAGGCGTATAGATAGTGGTTTTTGGCCTACGCTCTATTTATGAGTGGAACAGGAAAGGAAATGAGTAATAGTGGCACAGGATACAGGGTACAGGGAACCCTCCGCCACGCATCGGACAGTGGCTTATGGAGTATCTATGTACATGTAGATGTAGATGCACCCTCACAGCCTTAGATCGGCCAGTACCTAGTCTCTCACCTTCTGTACTCTCAGGATTTATTCTGTACGTTGCAGGATTGTCAGTCTGGGAAGAAAGGATATTGCAGCGATGTGGCTTAGATGCAATTCAGGGATAAGGCTAAAAAATTTATCTGCATTATGTTTTAATAGGGAGTTCCATTCCCGTAAGGTATGCACCAGAGCTTCTACAGAGTCTAAGAGGGGAGGAGTTGCTGGTGGGAGCACATCTGTAAGGGTACTTTGTGAGTCGTGTTTGGATAGCTCTGAAGTCAGGCTGGTCTGAAGCCTCGTAGCGAGTGGAAGTGTTGACGCTGAGCAGTGTTGGTCATTCTTAGGTTTTTGGTTACTGGACAGTTAGTTTGCTGGTTTAATGTTGTCGACTATGAATCGACTTTGTTGCTGTTAATCTTTTTTATGATATTCATTAATAGAAGATTTAGTTGTTTTCGAGAAGAGATACTTTGAAGTTTAGTTGTGATAGAGCTTGTTTTAAGTTTATTTGATTCGAGTTTCATAGTTCTGTTTTTGATAAGCTTAACAGAATTGGATGATATTCATGGTGAACAACTATAGCAATACGCTGTTCTGTTATGTACGTGAAAGTGAAAGATTCGCGTATTGCTATCAAGTAAATGAAGAGAGAGTAGGCACTACGAAATTTACACACGCTAACGAAAGAATAATTTAAACTCAGACAATATATCCAGTCTTAGGTCTGCGCAATGGAAGACCATTCGAGCTTCCCATTGAAATCTGACGTGAACATGTAAGTGAAGTCTAAAATGAATGCGGACGAGGAGACTCTGTTCACGAAGAGAGCTAGCGTAACGGATTTCTCGTGTTTGTTGTCAATGGATTTAGAAAGGTTCAGACAGATTTACTGAAACACTTTCCGTCGAGGGTAAATGTAAATGGCTGCCTTCCAATAGACATCTATTCAACGGTACAATTAACTGCGTCACTGACAGTCAAACGGAAGCCGATGATGAAGGAAAAGGAATCAACATCCAAAAACAACAACTTTCACATAATCAATCCTGAATCACGGGGGAAAACAGTGAGAAAATCAGTTCTACGTGACCTTACTTCACGAATTGGCAGAAAGCCTATTAATAAATATTGACTGGTGTTGTGGTCTTGCCGGCCGCGATGGTCTCGAGGTTCTGGGCGCTCAGTCCGGAACCGCACGACTGCTACGGTCGCAGGTTCGAATCCTGCCTCGGGCGTGGATGTATGTGATGTCCTTAGGTTAGTTCGGTTTACGTAGTTCTAAGTTCTAAGGCACTGATGACCTCAGATGTTAAGTCCCATAGTGCTCAGAGCTATTTGAACCATTTTTTGGTGTGGTCTTCAGGCCTGAGACGGGTTTGATGCAGCTCTCCATGCTACTCTATCCTGTGCAAGCTTCTTCATCTCCCAGTACCTACTGCAACCTACATCCTTCTGAATCTGCTTAGTGTATTCATCTCTTGGTCTCCCTCTACGCTTTTTACCCTCCACGCTGCCCTCCAGTACTAAATTGGTGATCCCTTGATGCCTCAGAACATGTCCTACCAACCGATCCCTTCTTCTGGTCAAGTTGTGCCACAAACGTCTCTTCTCCCCAATCCCATTCAATACTTCCTCATTAGTTATGTGATCTATCCATCTAATCTTCAGCATTCTTCTGTAGCACCACAATTCAAAAGCTTCTATTCTCTTCTTGTCCCAACTATTTATCGTCCATGTTTCATTTCCATACATGGCTACATTCCATAAAAATACTTTCAGAAACGACTTCCTGACACTTAAACCTATACTCGATTTTAACAAATTTCAGTTCCTCAGAAACGGTTCCCTTGCCATTGCCAGTCTACATTTTATATCCTCTCTACTTCTACCATCATCAGTTATTTTGCTCCCCAAATAGCAAAACTCCTTTATTACATTAAGTGTCTCATTTCCTAATATAATTCCCTCAGCATCACCCGATTTAACTTAACTACATTCCGTTATCCTCGTTTTGCTTTTGTTGATGTTCAACTTATATCCTCCTTTCAAGACACTATCCATTCCGTTCAACTGCTCTTCCAAGTCCTTTGCTGTCTCTGACAGAATTACGATGTCATCGACGAACCTCAAAGTTTTTATTTCTTCTCCACGGTTTTTAATACCTACTCCGAATTTTTCTTTTGTTTCCTTTACTGCCTGCTCAATATACAGATTGAATAACGTCGGGGAGAGGCTACAACCCTGTGTCACTCCCTTCCCAACCACTGCTTCCCTTTCATGCCCCTCGATTCTTATAACTGCCATCTGGTTTCTGTACAAATTGTAAACAGCCTTTCGCCCCATGTGTTTTACTCCTGCCACCTTCAGAATTTGAAAGAGACTATTCCAGTCAACATTGTCAAAAGCTTTCTCTAAGTCTACAAATGATAGAAACGTAGGTTTTCTCTTCCTTAGTCTAGCTTCTAAGATAAGTCGTAGGGTCAGTATTGCCTCACGTGTTCCAACATTTCTACGAAATACAAACTGATCTTCCCCGAGGTCGGCTTCTACTAGTTTTTCCATTCGTCTGTAAAGAATTCGCGTTAGGATTTTGCAGCTGTGACTTATTAAACTGGTAGTTCGGTAATTTTCACATCTCTCAGCACCTGTTTTCTTTGGGATTGGAATAATTATATTCTTCTTGAAGTCTGAGGGTATTTCGCCTGTCTCATACATCTTGCTCACCAGATGTTAGAGTTTTGTCAGGACTGGCTCTCCCAAGGCCGTCAGTAGTTCCAATGGAATGTGGTCTACTCTGGGGGCCTTGTTTCGACTCAGGTCTGTCAGTGCTCTGTCAAACTTTTCACGCAGTATCGTATCTCCCATTTCGTCTTCATCTACATCCTCTTCTATTTCCATAATATTGTCCTCAAGTACATCGCCCTTGTATAGACCATCTATATACTCCTTCCACCTTTCTGGTTTCCCTTCTTTGCTTAGACCTGGGTTTCCATCTGAGCTCTTGATGTTCATACAAGTGGTTCTCTTATCTCCAAAGGTCTCTTTAATTTTCCTGTAGGCACTATCTATCATACCCCTAGTGAGATAAGCCTCTACATACTTGCATTTGTCCTCTAGCCATGCCTGCTTAGCCATTTTGCACTTCCCGTCGATCTTATTTTTGAGACGTCTGTATTCCTTTTTGCCTGCTTCATTTACTGCATTTTTATATTTTCTCCTTTCATCAATTAATTCTGTTAGCCAAGGATTTCTACTAGCCCTCGTCTTTTTACCTAGTTGATACTATGCTGCCTTCACTACTTCATCCCTCAAAGCTACCCATTCTTCTTCTACTGTATTTCTTTCCCCCATTCCTGTCAATTGCTCCCTTATGCTCGCCTTGAAATTCTGTACAACCTCTGGTTCTTTTAGTTTATCCATGTCCCATCTCCTTAAATTCCCACCTTTTTGCAGTTTCTTCAGTTTTAATCTACAGGTCATAATCAGTAGATTGTGGTCAGAGTCCACATCTGCCCCTGGAAAAGTCTATGTGTATGTATAAAATAATATTCGCGAGCTGGAAATGACGCTAAATACCAACTGAATTCGATGTCAACATATAATAACTGCTTTAAAAGAATTCCTGTACAATTTTGACACCGATACTGCTGGGTCACAGAAGGTAACTATCATACGTCTGAAGATTCCAGGTTTTAACGACATTTGAAAATTGCCTGTTAGTGACTCTGTCATTTGTGTGATCAATAAAACAGAATCAAATTCAACTGAATAATTCAAATTCTATACCGAAATGAAATTCAGTAAATGTACTAACAGAAAAGATCTTAAGACAAATTTTGGCAATATGATGAAAATAATATTTCATAAGCTAAGACTAAATGTAACAAATTATAATGACAGGAAATCGGATCATACATTGCGCAACAAAAAATGTTAAACATAGGTGCAAAGCACTTCTACATACTTAATTCGTTGTTTGCCATCTGTGTAAGGATTGTTACCACAATCCGTGTGAACTGTGTGGTCTGGATGCCTTACTTTCGATTTACACCTGTTTTGAATACTTATTTCGGTGATCTGATATTCGATTATTTCACATGACTTCAACAGCACGTAAGAGGGACATCAAGAGATTATATCATTTATTTATTTTTCTCTGAAGAGCACGATTATTTAATGATTACCTAATACATTATGATTCTTTCCCATGTTTTTCTGAGTATAACAAGCGAAAAAAGTTCGTTTTCATGGAGATGAAATTATTTTAAGAGGACGAATTTATTTTAATTATTGGATGCAATTAACTGAGAGACGAAATGTTATTTCTTTTGAAGAACCAAATACGTTTGTAATAAGAAGCATGTATGTTAAGTGTAATTGTTTTACCTTACAATCAATTCGAAACGAATTCACTTTCCTGACTAAGAAAAAAGTCTTTCTAGTGTTATCTGTAGCCACGTAGAGAAGGTACAAAGGCTGAAGAGGTGGAAGCAGACCCTTTTGGAAAAAAGTTATCGGTTACATAGAACGTTGGGCTTTTAACATAAGGATTTGGGATTCAAGTCCATTTGCGTGCGATAATTTTAACACGATCGTAGCGGTAAAAAAGTTAAGTAGAAACTTGGACAAGGTCACTGGTTCGAGTCTTGGTCTGGCACACAGTTTTAATCTGCCAGTAAGTTCAAATCAGCGCACAATGTGCTACAGATTGAGATCTCATTCTGGAACGTTTGAAACATTATATTAACCGTGCTTTATGAATAAAATTTTTACGCGCATAAGAATTGCATTTTATTCGGTGAATTTACCTTCGTTGTTTTGGTGTGCATCACTTTGCTTGCTTTTTGCAAAGGAGTGGTACACACGTGATCTGTTTCCTAGGATTCATTTCGTTTTCCGGAGACACCTCAAAAATATGTGGAAAATTTATTTTATACGCTTTGATAAAAAATTACAAGCACTTAAATCCATTATTTCGTGTTCTTAGGAAAAAATGGTATTTAAATTTTGGGTCTGTTAGTAAATTCAGGACACATAGTTGAACAATTATAAGACAAGAGTCAAAATATAATGGGAAGCGTTCAAAACCAAGAAATCGTTGTAGTGACTCAGATAGCATTAACATTTTCTCTCCTTAAAATCTTCGTCATTAATCAGTTTAGGAGCTGAGCATCAACTTTTATCCTAGCTTTCAGCTCTGACTGAACAGATGTTTACAAAACTTTGTTACTACAGTCTATCAGAACGTGCACCTCATTTTGGTATTGAAATTTTTGCTCATTATTATGACTTTTAATCCTGAAATAACGGCAGCTCTAATTCAGCAACAGTAGTCACGGTGGTTTTCATGGATTTTTGTACGGATAACTCAAAGTTAACGCCAGTATGGATAGAAGGAAAGAATGATTAAGAGACATAAATGTATTTGTAATTGTTTTCTACAGATTCTTTTCGATAAATGTACACTTCACACGCATCGTAGAAGCCCGATACATATGACAATTGTTTCCTTTTCCTCTGAATCGCTGGGTTTGTACTGTTTTCGCTTAATACTGAGGAATGCAGGGAACAATACTGCTAGCGGCAGTGGTCTCTGTGCACTTCTTGCGTTCATCTTACATAAACACTGACTGGCTTCAATAAACATTCTATTATTACCGAATAATAATCAACAAGATAGAAAAAAATTACCATTTAGAAAATGCCTTTTTATTCTTAGCCTTTGTGAAAAGAAGAGTTACAGGAGTTATTAAAAAGGGGGTGGGGTGTAGTGAATTTTGGTACAAAAAATCGATTTTTCTAAAATATTTTCTTCATGTACGGAGTTTAATCGACGTTTTGTGTGAGGTTTGTCGTAATAGCGGAATTATAAAGGCATTTAAGGGCTTGGAAGCCTCTGCAGTTGTGAGGATTTCCTCAAAATCTAATGACGAGTATGGTGTTACATATACTAAATACCTTGGTGATGGAAATTCCTCGTCTTTCAAAGCTGTACAATAGAAAAGTTGGAATGTATTGACCACATCCCAAAGGAGACTTAGTCGTAGGCTCCGTCGCTTGCTGAAGGAGAAGAATGATGAAGTGCTTGAGAATGGAAAACTGCTAGGAGGAAGTGACAGGCCTACTCTGATAGAAACTGCCCGTTTTCAGTCATTCTATGTTAGAGCTATCAGAAAAACACAAGCAACTTAGATGCCATGCAGCGTGCTGTGTCGGCAATTTTGTTTTCCAATGCATAATCAGTGTCTGAAAAACCACTGGCGTAAGTGCAACAGAAGAAATGAGACGTATTTGCATAAATAATCACTATTAGAAACTGCTATTAATGTAATTGCGCTCACATTCATGTGTATTGGAACCCAATTTTCCTGAGGAAGTGTGTTAATGGGAAGACAGTGAACACAGATTAAAGCCTCAATAATTTTATTTGGATTAGGCTCTCAAAAAAGTCATTCTGTGCACCTGAAGTGCTCGAAATAGGTGCCTATGTTACGGTTTTATATTTTAATGACGAAAATAATGGCAGTATTGAAGTGCTGAAGAGAGCTGGTACAGATCTAGATAAGTTTACAAGAAAAGCATTTTACACCATCGACGAGAGCAGGGTACAGAAAGCTGACACATCGCTATCTTACCCACCAATACAGAACAAGTAGATTTCAAGAGGAGAGGAGAGGAATATGGAGGATGAGGCGTATCAGTATGGGTGATTTTAAAACTGAGTTAAGTACGAGAAGAAAAGCGTTGATCCCTATTTTCTCCATATTACATTTATTGCATTATTAGAAAGCTTTCCATAAGATTATATGCACAAATATACGAAATTTTCATTAGTTGTTCGAAACATGTTTCTGTCTCAATCGAACAAAAGAATACGAGGATCAGTGATTACCATATGTAGAAAAAACTTAATTTTGGGTGTGTAAAATTCAAAACTTAATTAATAATACAATTTGTGTAGTAAATTGATGATTATAGCTCAGTGATCTTATAACGGTCTTAGGTCACTATAACAAAATTTACTGACTTACTACTTGATTATATTTGAGTTGCCGCTACTTATAAAACAAAGACAATAAAGAACTAAGAAATTCACATTTCTGGCAAAATATTAAGCTGAGTTCTTTATCATTTTTTTCCATTGAATACACCTCTGTTCCTTTATACATCAAAAATTTTAGATCTGTACGTTAATAACTATGGCTGTAATGAGTTTTGGAATAAAAGTTCACATTTTCTTTTACGCCCCTCGCTCCTTTAACCCTAGAGTAACGTTGTGCGAATCCCAAGATATAAATAACAATGTGGGTTAAAAATTTACCTCATGTTTTTCTAAATTATCACCGTTAAAAAAGTTTCTCGAGTATTATAAAGTAAAAATCAAATAGTAATATTTTACAATGTGACAAAGAAAATATTTATTTTAATATCAATGTATTTCATTATTTTATAGTTGTCATACATGGAAATGTGAGATTGTAGTTGTCTATTGTATTCAATTACTCTTTTTGTTGTAACGCTTCAAAACACAATATAACATATCATAAAGCGTAAGAATCATTGAAGGAATTGTTTGGCATAATATGTCAAATAACAAGTAAATTGGTAAGAAAGATAAAGAAAACAACTAAGAAGAAATAGTTTCTCATGTAAAAGAAAATATAAATTTTACAAATTAATTTCAAAATCTGATAAAATTTTGAATATATAAAATATTTTTAAACTAATCTGTAATGGAAACTTTGCACACTGGTTTCGAACAGACTCAGCATTCAAAGGAATTTTTCTGGTCTTCTTTTCGACTGCAAAGAAATAATCATCCATTTTTTTTTTGTTGATCGTTTCCGGTTATGCTGCTGAAAACGAATACAGATGAAGAGTGTACGGTTTTTCAATATGATTGGACAACATACACCATAAATCACGGAATGCACTGAACTTGTCGCCGTTCTTCTTTGCAATCTAGTATGTTGGTTACCAAATTTCATATGGTTGATTAAAATTAGAATCGGTTTTTCGTCATAACTGCTCAGAAAAATGAAAAAAAAAGAACAGACCTCATTACATTTGACATGCGCATTTTTAAGTGCTTCGCTCACAAAAAGTGTACCAAATAATCCTTTCATTTCGTTTTCGTTGCTATCTCCAACATATCATTGCGGTTATGTAAGTTTTGTCTTTGAATGAGCAACGATTTGGCTTGTGTACCTAACTTTCAGTGAAACCATGTCATTAATAAACAACAGTTCAGACAAGTTCAGAGGAGACGTTTCGTTTGTTGCGTCACCCAGTGGAGCAGGTACTTGCAACAGCATACACTTTGCTGGCAGACTCGACCCTTTTTACGAAAGGGGTGTACGTTCCTACAATAGTCATTTCTGAGACACATAATTTTCCTTACTTGGCGATCACCTTCATCTGGTGAAGCAACCTCAAATGGCGTTACATCGAATTCGTCATCCTCCTTGTGGCCTATGATATGACTGTCTTCGTGTTCACACAGATCTTCGTCTGAGTCACTGTAATATACGTTTTCAACTTCTTGATGCTCAAATTCTCATATTATTTCCTCTTGAGTTTTTAATATTTTCTCAGATATTTTCTATATCTGCAAAAGAAAGTACCACCTATTTCGTGAACCAAAATATTTAACTTAAATAACAAGGCGGGCTGATCTACCAGTTAAAGTATGATAGAGCATCAAGCCGGAGATTATAGTATCCTCAACTTGAGTGACAACACTGAATGGAAAGATAAACAATGATTCCCGCTAGAGAAGCCAGTGGTACTGACGCAGGATTAAAAATTATATGGAGTGGGGTAATTTTTAATCACATGTTGCTGTACTAGGGTTAAATTAAATAATGGAAGTACAGGGCACAGAATACGGATTGAGAGGTACCAAAGAAATACGAAAATATTGTGTTCTCATCTTGGGAGAGATGTGCACTGAGTTGACGAAAGTCATGAGATAGCGATACGAATATATACAGATGATGATAGTATCGTGTAAGCAGGGTATAGGAGGATAACTTGTTTACGGAGCTGTGTTTGTCCTCGGGTAATTCATGTAAAAAATTTGCGGCGTGTTAATGGCCGCAGGAGGCGAATTAACAGACTTTGAACGTGGAATGGTAGTTGGAAGCAGATACATGAGGCATTTCATTTCGGGAAGCGTACAGAAATTCATTATTCCGATATTGACAGTGCCGACAATACAAAATTTCAGGTATTACTCACACCACGGACTACGCAGTAGCCGACCGCTTTCACGTAACGACCGAGAGCAGAGGCGTTTGCATAGATGTCGTTGCTTGTCTGTCAGAAAGCAACACTGCGTGAAATAACCGAAGAAATAACAACGAACCTTTCCGTTAGGATAGTGAGGTGGGTACTGTAAAAGCTGGCGGTGGCTGCAAAATACTACAGACTGCGTTACATGGAATGGATTGGGCCCTCTGGTGCAACTGAACCGATCATTCACCGGAAATGATTGCTTGGCTGCTTGAAGACCATTTACAGCCATTCATGGATTTCATGTTACCAAACAATGATGAAATTCTTATGGATGACAATGAGGCATGTCACCGGGCCGCAATTGTTCGCGATTAGTTGGAAGAACATTCTTGATAATCTGAGCATATGATTTGGCGACCCATTGAACATTTAAGGGACATAATCGAGAGATCAGTTCGTGCACAAAATCCTGCACTGTAAACACTTTTGCAAATCTAGACTCTATAGACGCAGCATCGTTCAGTATATGAGCAGAGAACTTCCGACGACTTGTTGAGTCCATGCCAAGTGGAGCTGCTGTACTGTGCCGCGCAAAACGACGTCCGACACGATATTACGACGTGTCCCATGACTTTTGTCACCTCAGTGCCGGCCGGCCGAAAACGTGTACCGATTACTTTCTGCGATTGAAGATAATAATCATAATCAGGATTTTCATACTGGGAAATTGTAGGGTCATCGTGAAATGCAAGGACTTATAGTCCTAGCAACATTTAATATGTTAAATATATCTTCAGGCACCACATGTAGGGACTGTGTAAGAGAGACATACTAATTTCCTGTGATTCTGATTGTTACTACAGTAATAACAAACTGACTGTTGCGGTAGCACTGCTGGTGCTGAAACAGATGTTTTGTTCTCATGTTCTTCATCGTCTACGTTATGTCTATTCTGTACCTGTTATCCAAATCTCGTAGTACTACTGCAGCTTCAGCTCGACAGCAATTTGCTTAAAAAAGAAATAAAAGCTATTAGTTTTGACGACGACATTGTAATTTTGTCGTAGGCGGCGAAGGACTAGCAAAAGAAGTTGACAAACCGCATTGATTGTGGATGTCCATCTTATTGAATGGACGAAGTACTTCAGCTGATAGTATATTTGCGAAAATGTACCACCACAACTATACCTTGAAAATGTCTGTATTCTATTACACGACTAATTTCGCCGTCACATTACCGCCATCCTCAGAGCCCACCTCGGCTAAAAGAGTATTCGCTTTCCTTGGAGCATTGACTGTGGGATCCTTGTTACTAGAACCCGTTGGCTAACTTTCAACGTATAGTCTCCAATCGGAGATAACACCGTGTCGCATATAGACTCCTCATGAAAGCTGTCCCACCTGTTCATGTAACAAGGATCCCACAGTAAATGCGCCAAGGAAAGCAATGCTCTTTTAGCAGAGGTGGGCCTTGAGGATGGCGGTAGTGTTCCGCTGAAACTAGGAGTGTGATAGAATAAAGACAGTCTCCAGTCACAGCTGTGGTGGTACTTTTCCTCACATAAACCGCAAATGGTTTTTGAAAGAAGGTACAAGACGGACATAATCACAGTAAATTAAGGATAATGGAGTGCAAACTAATGAAATCCGGTGCTTCGGAAGGGATTGAATTAGGAAAATGGACGCTAAAAGCCTTAGACTGATTTCATTATTTTACAACAAATAACGGACGATTGCCGGCGAAAACATGTGTTTCTGAAAAACAGAACTTAGATAATAGTCACTATAAGCTGAAGCGCTAGGTAGTCTTTCGTGAAATCATTTGTCTGGCCGACAGACAGAACAAAAATGGTTCAAATGGCTCTGAGCACTATGGGACTCAACGTCTGAGGTCATTAGTCCACCTTGAACCGCACAGCCACTTCGGCAGGCACAGACAGAACAGGCAAAAGGAGAAAAGAATCTTTTAAAATGTAAGGTGGATCGAGTAAATAATTAGGTATTGCTTCGAGCTGAAGTGAAATACGGGCGGTAGAGAAAAATACGGAAATAAAACAGGCAAAACACTTTAACTTGCCTAATATGGTATAAGGAAAACGTTGGCATTGATATAGCTTCCTGTTGTCTCGGAATGGACAAATACTGGCTTCTGCACCCGCACGTTTTCCTGTTACCCGGGCGTTTGCACTACTGATGCGTGGTTGTAGAATTCCAGATTGCCCTGTAGTTCCGTGGTTATGCAACTCTCTTCTTTTTTTTTTTTTTTTTGCGTTAACAGAGTTCGTGAGTGATACATTCAGTTCTCCAATGATTTTTCAGATGTCGTTCGTTATTTTTCGTCCCAGTCTTCAGTGACCGTCTGTCATGATCACTCAGCACATACTTACGTCCGTGTTGTGACTTAGCGGATGGCTTTTTACCGCTTTCCCTGTATGCGCAATATATTTTCAGTAAGGTGCCTCTTGAAGTAGCAAACAGTTGGGGTACCTTTGTTACGGAAGCCCCCACCGTACAAGCAATAACAATTTACCTACGTTAGAATTCACTTAGCTCCGACATAATGCGCTCAAAACTACACAGAACTCTGTTCTCACCACGACTGCCGCTTGCAACGTATTGAGGACATTCCTCGGGAGCCGTTTGCGGCCAAATACGGAAGTGTAACACACAGGCTTAGCCAGTATCTGCAATAATATTGAAGCACGATTTTATTCTGGCGTTTCCACATTTTTGCCTAATGCTAGTTTCGTTACACCACATCTTTCCCCAAAGTTGGGTGTCAGTTGATAGTTCACGTATTGATGCATCAAGGAATACTCTGTAACGGCGTAATGTGTGGGGCGTAAACTTTGTAGAGGTATGTGCAGGCTTCACTAGTAAAGGAAGTTTGTGAGGTATTTAACTTGCAGTAGCTAAGCACTAATGAATTCCTGCGGGCACACCAGCGCAGAAAGCTGCTTTAAACCCCTCTTTAGACCGAAGACCACGACAATCATAGCACTGGTCAAGTAGCAGAATAATCCCACAATAAGGAATAGCATGAAAATTAACTTACATATTTTTTCGTAACAGTGAAACACTACTTTTCGGGATACATTCTGATAGAAACTGGCACGGTTTTCGTACCAACTATAAAACATGGAATACGGAATGGTAATTTAGAAACGCAATGCACATGGAAATGTAATCGTTGCATCCAGTTTGTTCACTGCATGTAACAGTGCTCTAAATAAGGCATCTGCTGCACACTGATGCACAGAATTAACACGAGAGCGCTACCAGACCACATTATTTGCATTGCAGCTGTGCACAGCTATTGTGTTCATTGCAATGTTAAATGCGCTAAGCTACTCTGCTCATGGTATTATATTGACCCGAACGGGTGTCGGTCGAACATAGGAATCTCTGCTTTCCACGCTGCTGACTCAAATTTCATTCCGTCGTAAAACGGCCAAGTGGCAGAACAGAATTTCTCGCTTAATGAACGAAGCCAGCCCCTGACCCGGTAGGGCCAGCAGCGTTATTCAGGCTCCTCTCGGGTCGGTGCTTGACTAATGATACACGTGTAGCCGTCCGCTGACTTTCACGTGTAGTCCCGCAGGAAATAACAGCACACGTTGCGCCATCCAACCTCGTTGGCTGCGTGCTCCCGAGTTAACTGGGTTGCGCTGTCCGCCTCCAGGGATCACACGTGTAATATTCCTCCCTCCCCTCCCTCTCCAGAGTGGTTTTACTTTTATGAGGTATACTGGCCTTGGGGAAAAATATTTCGAAGGACAAGAGAATGTACTTGCCTGGGTCCAATTATCCAGAACTGAAAAGTCGTTTACTCCCTGTGTGTAGAAGGTAAATTTGCTTTATTTTGCGAAACCGTCGAACGCAAAGACAAATATGAGAACGGCCTTGAGGCTGATACGCAAGCTTTAAGAAATAATCAAAGTCCTGATCATAATATAACGTGTTGGAATAGTGTCAAGGTCCTTCTTTTTGAAACTAGTCAGTAAAGAAAAACGACGTTTGTAGACACACATGAGCCAAAACTTGATGACCATCTGCTTCAGAGCCTGTTGGTCTAATTTTGGACTGCACTACAGCAGCGATAACGAGTGGCATGGATTTTAAAAGTCATTGGTAGGTCATTTGTGCCACCAAATGTCTAAAAACAGGTGACGCTACTCTTGTGAACTAGCTTGTGAATGTGCAACTGGGGCTCAATGTCGTCCAGATGTCTTCCGTCGGATTCAGATTAGCAGAATTTTGTGACCAAGATATGAACTATCGTCCTTCTTGGTCTGCTGCAGCAAAATTCTGGTCTTGTGACACTGTCAGCTATCCTGCTGAACGTGCGAACACTGTTGGATAATGTATTATGCCTTAACAGAGGCAGGTGATACTCAACAATGTTCAGTTAGTGGGCTGTCATTCTGTTTTCATTTACTACCTTCAGTTCGGAGGTGAAAGCCCCGTGAACCACAATACTGCGCCCATCAGCCTGTGTTCGTGGGTGCATGTTTCGTGCAGCAGTTCGCCTAGATGGTGGTGCATCTGGACATGACCATCGACCTTTGGTAAAAGGTAACGGTACTCATCAGATCAGTCGACACTTTTTTATCAGTCTGTGGTCCAATATAGGTATACCGTGTCTGCTGCAATAGCAACTGACGAAGTAGTTGTGTTAACATGGAGGCTCTTTGATATAGTTGCTGAGCACGATGTTTAACAAAGTAGTGATATGCTTTCCGAGGGGCCTATCGGAGGGCTTCCCCGATTTGTCTGACGAACAGGTCCCTGAGCCGGATGAAGTCGGTCACCGTGTTCCACAGGCAACCTTTCGGCACGCAAGCTCTGGGCATTAACGGAGAGTGGGTTGCTGGTAACTGTGGAATCCGACGTTGGACGTTTAGCGCAGCAACCCATCAGGAGCACAGAGTGCACACAGCTGCAAGTGTGGCACTCACATATACACCAATGATTGTGTGCAGATCTCCGGTAGGCGCAGACGCAGACGCACGTGACTGAGGGCTGAACCCCTCTGCTGAGGACGACGTTCTAGCGCAACTAGGGCGCTTCGCCTTCTTATATGGTGTGTTGAGGATGTTGGTGCCATGGTGGTTATGGTCGTTTCTTGGTTTTTGTGCTGGTTAATTTTTTTTAACGGTTGAAAGAATAGTCAGAGCGATAGTGGAAGAAATGGGAAAACGAACGGCCCAATTGACTGGCCATTTTTTTTATATAAAGAAGACGGGACAGTAGAAGAGTGGGGTAAAACGAACGGCCCATTGACTAATCGGGGATTACGATTAAATTACAGAATAAAGGGGAGGAGGAGGAATAGTGAGAGTGAAAGCGAAAGGTCATTATCCTGGCCTCTTCTTCATAGCGGCGTCTTGATGGTGGTGTCAGACAATCTTGAAGTGGTGGGTTGGGAGGGGGGGGGGGGGGTAAGAGGAAGAAGACAGAGGGTGACAGATGAAGATGTGGAAAGAGGAAGGGCCTGTCGTGATTAGGCCAACATTAGGGGCAGTGTGGGTGGAAGGGGGTGGCGTGCTTGGGGAGGGGGGGATGACATGACATGCTGAGGGATGATCGGTGATGTGAGGGAGAGTAGCTGACATGAGATGAGGTGGCTTGTGCATACGAAGTCATGTGGGCGGAATAGAAGGTCAGGCCATCGAGTGGTGGCTAGACGGTGGACACGGGTACCCAGGGAAAGGATTAAGGGATTAGGAGAGTGATGGGTTTGTTGGTAAAAGGAATCGGCTGCGGAGAGGATGCGGGTGTGAAGGACCGGCACGTCGGCTAGGTTGTGAAGCTCTTGGGTTGGGAAGTCGAAGGGGAGGTGGAGGGTACGCCGGAGAGCAGGATTCTGGAAGGATTGGAGTCGGCGGAGGTGGGTGGGGGCAGCATTGCCCCACACCACCACCGCGTATTCAAGAATGGGACGAACAAGGGAGGTGTACAATCGAACAGCAAGGTGTGTGGTGAGTGAAGAGGTTGGATTGATGAGAGGGTAGAGCAGGCATAGCCGCCCCACTGCCCTACGACGAACGTCGTCAATGTGGGGGCGCCAGGTGAGGCGTTGGTCCAGGGTAATACCCAGGTACTTCACAGTACAAGTCAAGGGGACTGGTGTACCAAGGACCATCACCTGAGGGAGCCAAATGGGAATATGGCGTCGGCAGATGATGAGGGCTTGGGTTTTGGAGGGATTAAATGCTAGACGCTAGGTCCTAGCCCAATTGGTTAGGGAATCTGTAGACCCCTAGAGCCGCTGTTGTAGACCTGTTGCACTCTGAGAATGAGAGAAGAGTGCAGTATCATCTGCATAGAGAGCTAAATGTACCCTCGGCGCAGAGGGCAGATCGGCTGTGAAGAGAGAGTAGAGTAGCGGTCCAAGTACGCTGCCTTGTGGTACTCCTGCCCTAATGCGTCATCGTGTAGATTTCCCGTCAGGGATCCTAACGTGGAAGGTGCGACCTTCCAGGTATGTGGCTATTAGCCGTACATGGGACACTGGAAAGCCGAAGGAAAATAATTTGTAGAGCAGCCCTTCGTGCCAGACCGAGTCAAACGCTCTGGACACGTCGAGGAGTATGCCCCGGAGTACTCCCTACGTTCTATGGCGTTCAGTGCCTAATCTACAAGGCGCAGGAGTTGGTGAGTGGTTGCGTGTCCCTGCCTGAAGCCAAACTGCTCATCAGGGAGGACTCATTCTCGGGCAATGTGGATGAGCAGTCGATTAAGGTAGAGTCTCTCGAACACCTTGGAGATGGCGGGCAAGAGGCTGATGGGGCGGTAGCTGGCAGGGGAACGAAGATCCTTCCCAGCCTTGGGGATGGCGACCACTTCAGCATGTTTCCAAGCAGTGGGATATTGCCTGGTTTTGAGGATGTTGTTGAAGGTGGCAGTGAGGATGGGAATAGAAGCTGGGGGTAGCAGCTTGAGGAGGGCATTCGTCAGCTTATTGGGGCCACCAGCTTTCTTGGATTTGAGGTACCGCAATTGCAGTTCAACCTCCTCTTCATTGATGGGGCTGATTTCATCCTAAGGGTCCTGGACGGCAAGGAGTTGTGGGAGGCGTGCCGTTACCAGGCGTATCTGGTCGGGGTCAAAAGGGTCATTGACCGGGGTGAAGTTGTGTGCGAAAACATCAGCCAAGGCATTAGCCTTGGCGTCTGGTTCGGACACAAAATCATTGCCGACCTGGACGGGGCGAATCAGTTGCTCTCGTCTCAGAATGCTTTTTGTGAGCCGCCAAGCAGACGGATCACTCAGGTCAATGGGAGAGATTTTGTTCACCCAATGCCTGATTGCTGTGGTGTTGCACCACATTCTTGATTTGGCGGTGTACTCTATTGATGAGGCGCTTGGTTGCCGGATTCCGAGTGAGCTGCCATTCTCGGGTGGTCAGATTTTTCTCTGTGATGAGAACAAGGATGTGGGGGGGGGGGGAGGGGGAGTGGATGCAGATGGTCTTGAGGTCGGTGTGGACCGTGAGGGGTCGCTGCTGTTGCAGCATCTAGGGCTATGGTGGTCAGGTGAATGAGGGTGCGATCTGTGTCAGGCAGCAGGGATTGTGGGTCGGGCTGCTTCAACCTGTCGCTGGAAGAACTGCCAGTCAATACTGCGGATGTTCAGGCCATCACTCGGCATGATAATGGTTCCATCGAGATTGATGGAACAGATGACCGGCCGGTGGTCAGAGGATAGTGTGATGTGGGTGGATGCAGTGATGGGGTGGGGTAGACCTTCCACCACTGCGATGTCTAAGACATCTGGGGGATGTCCTCCAGTGGGGTATATGGTGGGGTCGTGTGGGCTGATGATGCGGGCATGGTGCCGCTCAGAAAACCAGCGAAATCTACGACCAGATGTGTTTGTTAGTCTACTGTTCCAGGCAGTGTGTTTGGCATTGAAGTCACCGCCAATGAAGACGTCATTGCTGAGCGACAGCAATGCCTCATAGTCCGGTGTTTCAAGAAGGCCTTGAGGTGGTCTATAAAGAGTCATGAACATGACGGGACCCCTCAAAGTTTGCACAACAACGCCAGTGGCTTCCACGGTGTTAAGTTGGGGGAGCGGAATGGGGTGGTGGCGGAGGGAGTTACTCACGTACACAGCTGTGCCACCATAGGCAATGAGCCTGTCTGTCCTGTAGCAGGAGTAGTTCGCTACACGGACAAACACACCAGGTCTGAGGTGTGTCTCAGCAACAAGGCAAATATCAATCCCCTCATCAAGGAGAAACTGTTGGAACTCGCCCTGTTGTGTGGGGAGACCATTGGCGTTCCAGATCATGGTTGTCAGTCCGTGATGTCTAGCAGCCATGATTGGTTGGAATGGGAGTGGTGGTGGTGGTGATGGGGGAAACGGATTGGGAGAAGGCAGTGGCAAGTTGGTGTGGGATAGTTTGGAGGAGGGAGTTGAAAATGGTGGAGATTTCCAAGGTCAGTGCCTCAACAATATTGGTGATGAGGTCACCAAGATGGGTGGGAACAGAGGATGGGGTGGGGATAGGGTGCTGCTGGGATTGTACTGGGGTGGGGAAGGAGGCAGCAGTGCTTAACGCCTGCTGGTGGGATGGGGAAGGAACAGCAGAGCGTGACACCCAGTGTGGTGAGGGGGATGCAGTGCTTGACTCCTGCTGGGTGGGGAGGTGAGGGAAGGCTGTTGTTGGGGATGGGATGGTGATGGAGAGGAGGGGAGGGGGGGATAGGAGCCCAGAAGGGCGGGATGGGAGCGAAATGCGTTTTGGGGATAAGCCCACAGCGCCCATCCTACCAGGGCACCAGAGTAACTGGCGCCCCCACGGGTTGCCGCCGACGGCCTCGCAAATCTGTTCTGACTTGCCCTAAACAACTTGTTTTTTGGGCAGCCCATGTAGCTCCCAATGTGATTCCCCCCACAGCGGGCACAGGTGGAGGGGGGGGGTGGGCGTCTCGAGGTTTTAAAGCACTCCGAGGAGGCGTGACCACCGGCACACTTCACGCAACGCACCTCACGGGTGCAGTCACCTGTGAAGTGCGCCAGTCCCTGGCAGCGATACCATACCAGAGTCATCCTCCTGGAGCGCGGTTTCTCCATCGTCACGAAAACGTGATTGAGGAGTGTGAGGGTTGGGAGGCGGCGGTTCTCCGGCGTGTCAGGGGCGGAGATGAAGAAAAGCGGTGTGGGGCGATGGGTTTGGGGGGAGATACTTCTGGATATGATGGTGGGGGTGATGTTCAGTGATGCTAGGGCCGTCTTCAGGTCGTCATCAGAGTATTGCATAGGAAGCCCCCTGACAACCAGCTGGAGGCGGAGGGACGTGATTGGGGGGGGGGGGTGAAGTATTCTATATTGAACTTTTTAAGGATGATGAGGGTCTTAGCTAGGTCAGCGGGTGACTGGACATATAGTTTGAAACTATTGTCGCCTGACGATTTAAATCTGTAAGGGAAATCAGTGTTGGAAACAAGAATGTCTTCGAGTTATTTGATGTGGCCGGAGAATGGGGGGTGGCAGGAAGTGTGGGGGAGTGTGGTGGGGGAGGGGGGTTTGGTTATGGGGTGGATGAGGCACCATCCATGGTCGCGAATGAGTTGTGGACGGGTAAGTCCGTCGCAGTCGCGGCCAATTGACGGCGGGGTGCCGTTCTACGCGGCACCTGTAAGCCTTCCGCGTCAACAATGGACTTTTTCTTTTTGGACTGGCCGCGTTCAGTAGGCCGAGACGCCTCAGAGTCTGAGGACGAGGCTAACTGCCGCTTCCGACGCTCAGCGACCTGGCGCCGATGGTCGTCATCAAACTCCATCACGCTCCCGTCATCGCTGGCCGCGTTCAGTAGGCCGAGACGCCTCAGAGTCTGAGGACGAGGCTAACTGCCGCTTCCGACGCTCAGCGACCTGGCGCCGATGGTCGTCATCAAACTCCATCACGCTCCCGTCATCGCTGTCGTCGGCCGCGGCAGTCATGTTGGGGTAGAGGAGGGTCTGAAGCCGAACACTGTCGACCTGCTGGCGCCCCTCCTCTGCGGCGTCACGGAGGGCAATCAGTTGCTCTTGTAGCCCCTCCTGTATGTCTGCGTCGGACATCAGCGACGACACGAGGTTTTCTTCAGGTGCCGCAAGCGGTTGTGGGACGCATGCGGCGTCCTGTAAGTCCGGCATGTCGAGTGGCGGTCCGGCGGTGTGTGTGGGGGGGGAGAGGGGGGGTGGGGAGCGGGATCTAGAGCGCAGCGCACGCGGGCTTGTCCCACGTGAAGGGGCCCTGATGCGCAAATGTCCCTATTCCTGGCCCTAGGTGCAGCTTCATTGATTGCTGCATCAATGAAGCTGCGACCGGGAGTAGCAGATGACTGTGGATGTGATGGTTGTGGTGGTGATGGTGGAGGTGCAGATGGTGGTCATCGGCATTGCAATAACATCGCCGGCTACGGCTGTCTTCGTGCTTTTAGTAGACCCAATCGAGTCCGTTGCCATGTGCGTGGTCGTTGTGGGTCGGGTGCCAGATGGGGCCGCCGACGGAGCAAGCTCCGCCGGACGGCGATCACCTGTCACATCTGAACGCAAGTCCTTCTCTCGCGGCATCCCTGCTCGGAAATCTCCGATAGGCGATGGGTGGCTAGTTGAAATTACGAAGACTGTCAGTCTTGCCTGCGAGAGAATGGCGGAGCTCAAGATCTGTAGTATCGCCGGCAGAACCGATTGTGGTCCTTTGGTACAGAGTGGAGTGGAGGGACAATGTGTCTCAGAGGAATGCATTCTACGAGACAGCGCTCACCCCGTCTACGCCATAAGAGCAAACGACCATCACTTGCATGTAGCTAGGCCTGCTTCCATCTCTGAAGACCACTGCGCGCCTCTCCATCTTCCAAATGATGCTCTGATGCCACCAGTCGAGCCGTGCACGTCAATTGCTGCTGTGGCGTGAGTGGAAGATGGGCTATATGTGTGCGTGTAGTCCCACTGCTAATTACCGGTTGGCAAAAATTCCTGTTGATACGCCTGGGCTCACAATCCCTTTTATCTGTGCTGTGGTAGCTGTAGGATCTGCTGCTGCTGCTATTAGAATACGATGATATTGGCGGGCGTCTGCGCTGCGTGCTGCGTATAAGAAAGGGTGTGAGAATGTTCACTTGACCATTGATAATAGCATCGTTGCACAACTGTCGCAGAAAGTCCAAACTGTGTGTCAGTTCCCTGAAAGGGCCCCTTTCAAATTCGCTTAGTTGACTGTAGGAAGTACGAGTGCGTCTCTGTGGTATGGTTGTGTGCCTGCTTCACACGTTTGCACCACATTTAGCCTTCTGCCTGTGAGCATTTCCTATTAAAGTGTAATCATAGACGGCTTTATAGTAGATACGGCACGGAAATAACTGTTGGCGGAAGACGCTGGAACGATTATCAGTACATTTACTGTTCCTTAGGAGGTATAAGCCGTCAATGGATCAAAATCGACCTCGTCTATGGAGGTGTACTATCTGGGAGTGTGCGTTAAACAGTAAGACAGAAAAGGATACTGTACTGGGTTTGCTTGTAACATAACTTTTGTGCTACAATGAACGATTTTCATTTTATGTATATTTTGCACGCACGTTGTTGGAATTTATTTCCTTTCTCAAGTGCGTTTTCCTTGTACTGTGCCAAGTATCCTTCATGTTCCCGATGTGCGAGGAGCTACATTGTTAACATGTCTTTACTGTGACACAGAAAAAGCGTTCGATTGGAATTTCCTAAAGGAACCTTGTACTTACGCTTATCTTGCGGTCTCTTTATGCAGAAACTCTCGCATATTAAATATTACACTCATTTTTTGTGCATTGAACAGTATGAAAATAGCAAAATGTACATAAACTAAGATGTAGAAAGATGTTTTTATATTTCGTCGACAGAGATAACACTATAAGAGATAACACTATAACTCGTTCAAACTCCGGAATTTACAAAATAATATACCAGGAATGTTCCGCTTTCTACCCAGGCTCAACAGGCCAAGACTTCAATACCATGCATACAGAGCACATTGGAGATCACATACAGCACAGACACATATTAACAAGAACCACAAACATACACAATACAAGAAACTCATCTGCAAAAGTAGAGAAAAATGTTAACATACTCGACCCACTACATAGAGATCGTAAAATATATGTTCAAATGGCTCTGAGCACTATGGGACTTAAGTTCTGGGGTCATCAGTCCCCTAGAACATAGAACTACTTAAACCTAACTAACCTCAGGACATCACACACATACATGCCCGAGGCAGGATTCGAACCTACGATCGTAGCGGTCGTGCGGTTCAGACTGTAGCGCCTAGAACCGCTCGGCCACTCCGGCCGGCAAAATAGATGTTTTGGGTGAACTGTACGTACATTTATATTACAAAAAATATAAAAATAAAATATCAAATGAAAAGCTGGAAGTTGAAGCAGTAAATTTCTTCAGATGTACACTTACCAAGCGTAATGGATCAAATGAAAATACCTATAGTTTCAATATAAACGTCGATCCTATTTAGAGTGGAGAAATGACTGCAGAGGAACTCGGAATTTTCTTTCGACATGTTTTACCAGGAAATTCAGTCAATTTTGTCAGCTCCTAGTGGATAACAGGAGTGGTAAACTGGAAAATTGGAAATTTGTGGTAAGGTCTTATGAGACCAATATGCTGAGGTCAGCGGTCCCTTAGCTTAAACACACTTTAATCTAACTTTAAACTAACTTACGCTAAAGACACACACACACATCCATACCCAAGGGAGGATTCGAACGCCGGCCGGTGTGGCCGAGTGGTTCTAGGCGCTTCAGTCTGGAACCGCGCGACCGCTGGGTCGCAGGTTCGAATCATGCCTCGGGCATGGATGTGTGTGATGTCCTTAGATTAGTTAGGTTAAGTAGTTCTAAGTTGTAGGGGACTGATGACCTCAGATGTTGAGTCCCATAGTGCTCAGAGCCATTTGAGGATTCGAACCTCCGACGGGGGAAGCCGCGCGAACCGTAATAACACGCCATAGACCATGCGGCTACCCCGGGCAGCTGGTAAACTGGGTAACAGGTGTTTTTTTCCCACTATCATTACCTTGTCGGAGCTACTGTTCCGCATGTAAACGTATAAACCGCAACGGGACTTCTCATCCTGTATTATTATAATAATATCGATCAGACCGGAAGAGAAACATATAATAATTTACTCACCACGTACACGACTAACACATAAATGTTATGTTTACAACATATGTAACCCGTAATAGAATGAAACTTTCTACTCCCTAAACGTATATCTTACATACGACCTATTGGCCATGTAACCAAAATCGACGTATCTAGTGACTGATCATTGAAATGATAGTGAGCATTTTCTTCGCCCTCTATGACGAATACGTGCAACTGAAATTGATTTCATTGGAAATTCTACACCTAGATCGACTACTGTTAAGTACTTGGGTTGATATTTGAGGCAGTCTTTCATTGCCAGAGTAGCACTTACACCCAACGTCCTGAAATAATTTTATCAATTCCACTCACGGTTGCCACACCAATTTTTTTGATCAGAGCTTTTTGTGAGTTATAATCCCAAGTCTGTACAGTGAAATAACCTGAAGGCGTTCTCAGTCGCAAATGGAGTTGTAGAAATACAGAAAATGCTCGTTCAACAGAACTTCACACTCCGCCAACACACGTCACATACGATGCAGAAAGAGTAGGGGACACATTGGTTCCCCTATCCGTGTCATATATGGCTCGACCTTTCAGGATAATGTCAGGGCGCCTTCGTGACATTAATCAACATGACATTAAAACTAATATCCCTGCTTAAATTTAAAAAATAAAAAATGTGTTATTAATTTCACGTGTTGCTACGAGTAACGTATCGGTTGTTAATTTACGGTACCCGCAGCGATATAAATGGTCATTCACAGTTCCGCTACATTAACAACAAAACCATTTATTTTCCTGCCGCATGCGTCAGCAGGAGTTGCGGAGGTACTGGGTGACAGTATCGCGTATCTGGTTTGGATTCTACACTTATCAGTGGGATGATACGATCATACAATCTCCCCCATTCAGAAACAAATGAATGAAAATTTCACGGTTTACACAAAATCTGCCGCCAAAAGTACACAGCTCGTTAAGGGTATTTGTCGAGTGGTATGACATATGATTAGTTTCCATCGACTTGAATTGCGTGATTTGGTACTGAAGTGCCAGAAATGTAACATTTATGGGACGACTATAGAATTTTTGTATTCAATACAGGCTGTAACAGCATGAGTTCTCAGAAATAGTAAGTTCACAAAGGTACATGTATCACATTGCAACAACCGAAATAAAATGTTCAAACTTTCGTACGTTATGTATTTTAATTTAAAAAAAATCTACCTGTTACCGGCTGTTCGTCTCAAATTGTGAGCCATATGTTTGTGACTTACAGCGCCACCTATCACAAAGCGAAAAAAGTGGTCCAATTAAAATATTCATATTTCTATACACTCTACATGAGTATGTAATAAAAATGGGGGTTCCTATTTTAAAATACGCAGTTGATATCCGTTTGACCTATGTCAGCGCCATCTAGCGGCCCAACCATAGCGCCATCTGGTTTCGCCCTTCAAGCTAGACGAGTTTCGTTCTTTGTAGTTTCTTGGTTTGATGCTTATTTCGGGAGATATTTGGGTCAGTCACAATCAATGGACGGACCATTCTGTATAAGACAGTTCTTTACGTGATATCACATGTACAGGGATATATTCTCAAAAGCTGCAAAATATACTTCATTTGTAAGGAGACTTTACTGCAATAAAGCATGCAAGCTTTTATTTATGGTGCTGTGCAAAATCTACACTCATGTTCAGAAGAAACAGAACGCCTTCAACGACTATAGATACGAAATTCATATTCACAGGACATGTACATTTACATGATCTGCAGAAATGATTAGCATTGAAGTTACCTCGGCTCAGCATGAGTCTTGTTTCCTAGGTAGGCAGAGGGTCTGTCATGGGCAATGATAACTCGTTGCATGTGTGATGGCATCGACGCGTGTAAGGCGAGAATGGCGTATTATGGTAGAGCCATCCATGCTGCATTCGCCTGATTCCAAAGTTCATCTGTGGAGGTTGGCATTAGGTCACTGCGCTGCACCCATCTTTTCACCATATATCACACATTTTCGGTTGGTTGGGAATCTGGTGATCTGGCCGGCTATGACAATAGGCTAACGTTCAAATGGTTTAGATGGCTCCAAGCACTATGGGACTTAACAGGAGGTCATCAGTCCCCTAGAACGTAGAATTACTTAAACCTAACTAACCTAAGGACATCACACACATCCATGCCCGTGGCAGGATTCGAACCTGTGACCGTAGCGGTCGCGCGGTTCCAGGCTGTAGCGCCTAGAACAGCTTGGGCAGCCGTGCATTGTCTAGCTGAAAAATAGCGTCTGGGGTATTACGCAGAAATGGTATGGCTATAGGTCGCAAGATGTCATTCACATAGGTCACAATAGTCACAGGGTCCG
Source organism: Schistocerca gregaria (assembly GCF_023897955.1). NCBI lineage: Eukaryota > Metazoa > Arthropoda > Insecta > Orthoptera > Acrididae > Schistocerca > Schistocerca gregaria. Next base: position 255,771,724 of record NC_064925.1, read on the forward strand.
GGACATGGGCCAACTGTGATATGTGGTTGTATCCAATAGCACTGATACCATAATGCCTTCAGTTGGCGCTGTATGTGTTGTGCGACTGCCAACTGTGATATGTAGTTGTATCCAATAGTACCGATACCATAATGCCTTCAGTTGGCGCCGTATGTGTTGTGCGACTGCAGTCATTGGAATGCCGCTCTCCCTGTCTGCAGCGAAACAAAATTGGGCTATCATTTTCAAACAGAGCCTGGATTCGTCCGAAATCGCTATCTGAGCCATTCCTGTCCCCCGTGACGTCGTTCCATACACCATTGTTGTCTAGCATGTTTCTGGTAGACTGACGAATGGACGACGCACATGTAACCCGTGTCGTAATAATCGGCGATGAAGTGTCACTCTTGATGGCGTACGATGTGTTACAATCTTCCACAGCTGCTCCGAGCAGAGGAGGACACAGACTGTCCTGGCTAGTCCGACCTGACCCATCTCTTCGTGCTCTGCGACCTTCCGTGTACCGTTCTGCTCACACCCGTTGGCCTGCCGAAACACTTCGTCCTACTCAAGCAGCATTTCCCCAGACCGGTGCATCACGTTCTGTCGTGCCAATAATGCGCCCTCCTTCAGACTCACTGACTTTACAGTATGGCTCGCGCATACATTTGCGAGGCATCCTGCACGTCTGCACAAGTCACACTGGTCCATTACCTTCGGTTTAAAGCTACAACGAGAGCTGCAGGCACATTTTACCGTTAGGTGAAGTTGCACCGCGATATAGGTGTTGACCTTGAACACGCAGGCTGACATGGTTCAAATTCTAATCATTTTCGCAAAACATTCTAATCTACATGTTCTATGAATATGAACGTCCTAGCTCTAGTTATTTATAGTGTTACGGTTTTTTTCTGAACGTAGTTGTATTTAGTTACAGTGAATCTTGTTTTGTACAGCAGCTCTTCAAACTACCGATCGCTGTCTTGATGATGCTCCACATTGACACTACTCTGTTTGAAGTGCCACGTTTGTCCGCGGACGACACGCGTTAGCCATACAGATTCGGAAGCTGTGTAGGAGACATGCAGTTGTAATGCGTAAAATCCGAAGTAAACAGTTCAGAAAATGATATCGTTGTATAACAACACCCATCTTTCGATTGACATACTTCACTTTTTCCTCCTCCTTCGCCTTTCCGCCTCCTAGCGGCGACCTGTTAAGACGCATATAGCAATGGAAGATTCGTTCAGTGACAATAATTGTCATTTTTGCTTAAACCTGGTATCATGTCATTTTAGTTAGTACCGCTAATACCATTGGCACGTTACAGACAGATTTCACAGCGGAAATGAGGGTGAGTCTGCTTTATGAAGGCGAATAATCGGCTTGCAGTGTGGCTGTTTAATCACCATTATAATTGTCTCGTTGAGATCGCTACGAACTGTAGTAACGATTCAGAACCTGTCTCCTTTTTAATTTACAATGTCAGATTTGTTAGTGCGTACAATATTGGTGCCCTTCAGGGATGCGAAGCAAACACGGTCGCGAACATAGGAAACCAAGCCAGTTATTCCTGTGACTTACAAAATTTCGTGCAAAATAGACATTTCTGTTCATCACCAGATTAAATCTATAGTTATAGAGTCGTGTGCATTCCTAAGAGCAGATACAAATGTCAAAGAAAAGCTATCCGCAAAGCTATCAATTGCGACATATTCAGTTCAAAAGCCAGTGTGCAGTGATTGGCACAGTGTACTTCATACCAATATTGGTGGTTTTCTGTAGCGAGCGAAAGGCTGGCTAACTGCAAATCACCAAGTAATTCTATTGATACTGTTTTCTGATGAAGCCACAATGTGAAAAACACTCTTTATTGATGTCGGTGCTCCAACGGAAACTATAAACCGTTTGTGGAGGGGCACTTTTAAGATGCTTCCGTACAATTAGTGAGTGGCGTCAGTCAGGTGATTGCTCCCGTTGTATTATCGCATCGTCTTATAGAATATCCTGATTTAGACTTTCTTGGAAACGAGGTTCCAGTATTATTGCAAGTAACCTTTTTGGCTACAAGGATGGATATGTTTCTTCCAGCACGATGGGGCCTCTGTACATTCTAGTCAGGTGACACACCATCTAAATTTAGCATTTCCTGGAAAATGCCCCATCTTACCTCCTGTGGGGTGGGTTGAAAGACGATGGCAGAAAACAAACATGTAGTTACAAGAGATGAACTGATAGGGTTTTGTTTAGAGCCGCCGTCAGAAAATAACGCCAAGACCACCTCAGAAAAGTTACCCGTGATTTGGCAAGAGAATTCGGAAGTGCATTGAAGTCAGTGGTGGAGGTTTGAATGTAATCATTAGTTTCTGCTTAACAGATTGTGCAGGTATTTGTCAGCATTTTGTTGTAACAGAACTGTTTCTCTGACCAGTAAAGACTCTTTGTATGTTATGTGGACTGCTTTTGTGCCGTGACAAAACGTCTCTGGCCGTCTGTGTCAGAGAACGCTGCCGCGACTACACTATGGTGATGGTTATCTGTACAGTAAATGGCACAACTCCAGTAATAAATATAGACTTTGAACAGAGGTCTGTAGCTAAGGTAGAATTTTCAAAATTTTTAGGTGTGTCCATTGAGGAGAGGTTAAACTGGAAGCAACACATTGATGGTCTGCTGAAACGTCTGAGTTCGGCTACGTATGGTATTAGGGTTATTGCAAATTTTGGTGATAAGAATCTCAGTAAATTAGCTTACTATGCCTACTTTCATTCACTGCTTTCGTATGGTATCATATTCTGGGGTAATTGATCGTTGAGTAGAAAAGTATTCATTGCTCAAAAGCGTGTAATCAGAATAATTGCTGGAGCCCACCCACGGCCATCTTGCAGACATCTATTTAAGGATCTAGGGATCCTCACAGTAACCTCACAGTATATATATTCACTTATGAAATTTGTTGTTAATAATCCAGCCCAGTTCAAAAGTAATAGCAGTGTGCATAGCTATAACACCAGGAGAAAGGATGATCTTCACTATGCAGGGTTAAATCTGACTTTGGCACAGAAGTGGGTAAATTATGCTGCCACAAAAGTCTTTGGTCACCTACCAAACAGCATCAAAAGCCTGACAGATAGTCAACCAATATTTAAAAATAAATTAAAAGAATTTGTAGGTGACAACTCCTTCTACTCATTGGCTGAATTTTTAGATATGAATTAAGGGAGGAAAAAAACTAACTTAAGCATTAGTGTCATGCAATATTTTGTGTGATGTAATATCTTGTACTGACATCTTTCATTAACCTGACACGTTCCACATCATTACGATGTGTCGTATTCATGATCTATGGAACAAGTATTAGTCTAATCTAATCTAATATAATCTAATCTGTGGCTGAAGTGGAAGTCAGGAGCATCGGTTGCCGCGCGGGCTCACTTACGCCTCTTCCTATGAACGACGAAGGGAACACTTGGCCCGCTGCAGTGCTTGGGTAACGCCCGGGAAGTGCATTGAAGTTGTAGATGCGAACGCAGAGCATGTGGGGCGTTCCTGAGCTGTGAGTACCGGGTGCAGACTGTCCATTTGCCACGTGCCAGTCTGATGGACGGTGGACCGGTACTGCATCGGCGATGTTGACAAACAGTTATCAGGAACAGGCTATCGGTCAGTCGTGCTGTCGTTACCTTGACGCCGTGTATCGAATAGTGTGCCCAGCTGGACGCTATGGACTCACCAAGTCTGGTACAAGTTGTCGACTTGTCATTTTCTCGCTGCTGTGTGTGTCCGCAGCACGGCACCCCTGGACATGAGCATGCCCCGCAGCTGAAACTGGTACAGGTCGATCACACGAGAGCGCGACGCTGTTATGTCGATCATTATGCTTCGGCCGGCATTGTTACTCTCCTGGGGTTTTAGCTCTCCTTTTGTCATGTTCGTGGTTTTCATGAAATTGTGTTGGTGTTGCATATTCCCCCTTAGTAGCGTCTTGTTAAGTTGTATATATTAGTATAATGTCATGTCTGCCGGCCGAGGTGGTCTAGCGGTTCTAGGCGCTCAGTCCGGAACCGCGCGACTGCTACGGTCGCAGGTTCGAATCCTGCCTCGGGCATGGATGTTTGTGATGTCCTTAGGTTCCATTCTCTTTGGCTCCTGTTCGTCGAAATTAGTGTTAAGTGCGGGTTCCGTACTTACGTCTGTAATAAGGTGTTTGAGTGCTGCAAAGGACTATCATGCTTTATTGAAATGTAAGGGTTTCAATGTATCGCATGGTAGCTGATGTACATGCCATGTATACGCTGCTGTAATTTTCTGAGAATATGAAAGATTTAGTGCACCAGTTACGCTAAAGTATGCAATCATTTAGATGTGCCTCCGTTTTGAGAGAGTATTAACTTTATAGAATTTGCTGAAACATTTGAGTCAATGTTTAGTTTTAATATCAACGAACTTCTCTCAGTTTTCGTCTTGCCTGTTTTGCTGTACTTTAATAATATGTGTATGTCTGAGTTTGTTCTTTTAATATCACATGCCTGAGAGATTACATTCATACGTTTCGATACGAGTTATACGATTAAATATTTGTTGTCTTTCATCCAAATGTAATAAATACATTCGTATTTAGAGACCTAAGAGTTGTGATCATCTAGCGTGAATTCGCTCTCGAAATGATGTGTGAAGTTCAGGTTTGATTTCTGATTCAAATGATGAAGTTAAGATTTTATTCCATTCAGTTCTGTCCAAGTAGCACAGCAAATGTTTTTAATTATTTTTGATTGAAAACCTATCTGGGGTGCAAAGTTATTTATTTCAATAGCGCGTTTCGCCCTTCAGGGGCCTCATTAGAAACAGAGGGAAGGGCACAGTCTTATCTTGTACAACTACTCGTATAAATTGACTATAATATATACCGGAACTAACATGGAAGTAATTGTACATAAAACTCATTTGTCATAGAGTAATACATAATACGAGGTGGACCTAATTAAAAGACTGGGAAAACAATAAGCTATCCTGTATACGGAGGAGACGCAAACACTTTTCGGAAAGAGCTTATGTTACATTAATCACACCAGCAAGCTTCGCCATTCCAGTACAGCATTGGAACGTGCTTACAGAAGGATAAAAGTTGTATCATCCGCTGGCGATACAAGTCCGCTAAATGCTAACACAGATATGACTACGACAGACTAGAACTAACACAAAGTGCTGTTGTGGAAAGAGATAACCAGGTGACGCGCAAAATCAGCTGTAAGCAGTGGTACATAAATATAAAATGATTTAAAACAAATTAAAATGCATATCTGAAAATTGTTAGAAACTAATAAAGTAACACAAGCATACATGCCCAGTAATCCACAAAAACTGACTATAGTTTAAAGTGCTTGTACTGCACATTCATTCAGGAAACAACAAATATAAACATCAGAGAGCTAGAAAATAGGGTCGTGAGAAAATTTGCAAATACAACACTGATCTATCATTAGACACTACAATGAAGTAATATAAACACAAAAAATAAGTCACCTACAATATCGTAAACAACATGAAGCCCTTAAGAAATCAATTGCAATCCTCCCCCCAGTATACCAAAGTGCAATAATAAAATAATCCTGGCATGTAAGATCATCTAAAACAGAAAACAATTCTAAAAACTGGTAACAGTGGGTCATAATAGACTTCATTTTTACCCATCACTTGATAGTGAAACAAATTATTCTTATGAACACGAAGGTGCTTAACAATGTACCACTTTACACAGAGGGGAAAGAGCTGAATCTGTTTGATATGCCTTTGTCAGAAAGATATTCGATTAAAATACCACTTGCTAAAATACGTCCTAACGTTAATACTATTTCTAAAATGTGCAATTTGAAGTTAAACAATGTAAATTAACTGTAGTTAGAACTATTACCTATTATTTCAGCAGCCTGTTTTATCATTGGATACCCAATTGATCTGATTTAGATATTTTTTGTAAACTTTCCAAAGTCGGTTTTTAAATAGTCAATATGAACAGTGGCAGTAAGCGATGAGATCTGAATGAGTAATTCCCATTAAAATTAATCTCTTTTATAATCTCGTCACGCCAGATTAATTAACTACACTTTACACAATAATAGTCTAAGCTTGAAAGTTTGGAACATTTATCTCTGAATTAGATAAAATCATTTTACATGACAGATACAAGATTGGCATTTTTATGTCGGTGACATTCACAGCCTGAACATTTGTTTTGAATGTAATTAGGCACGATGCGGAACTTGAAAAAAAATTAATGTCATAAAACACAAAGATATCTAATTTGTACCCAGAAAAGTATTCAGGAAAATTTCTTAACAAGAGTGATTTTTCTTGCACCAAAACGTAACTGTAACTGCAATTCCATTAGTTATTGGTTAACGTCTGCAGCTTCTGGCGGAGAGAGGAATCCATCTATGAGATACAATTTCTGTAATAATGCACAGTAGTCTCATACAGTCTTCGCAACTAACATTTCTAATCGTCTTAACTACTACTTATTTTGTGTGTCTATCCCATTCCCTACCACTTCATAATATTGATGTTAATACAAAGTGCCAGATTGCAAATACTTGCAACATATCTGGTAATAGATAATTTTATGTATGATATACAGTGTGATTCAAAAGTTATGCCCCAAAGGACAAACTGGGTGAACCGGAAATCTACCGACAAACTTTCAGAGGTCGTAATATGGACCAGAACAATGAAAAATTTCTATTAAAAATGGGCTCTAAAACACATCTCTTAAAAGATATGATGTCTTCTGCATTTTTGATATTGTGAAACAAATTTTTTATACTGCAAACTCCTTGCTTTCCGATATTGAGATATGAAGGTATGGATCAAAATTAAGAAAAATAGTTCAGTAATCAAGGGCTCTAAAAGGCATACTTTAAGAGCTATAAGCATTTACTGAGAGTAATAGATATGTTTCACAGCAGCGAAGATGAATAAGTGCTCATAGGTCGCAAAGTATACATTTTGGAACTACTGTGTAATTGACTTTTTTTAGTATTATAAAAACTCAGTTCTTAGTACATTAGAACGTATCTTCCTTAGGAAATATTTCAGATGGCGACTAGTGTAGGCCTGCGACACCCATAGAGAAATTCAAGAAGATTGTGAACAAGGGGTCACCCCATCCAAATTCATACAACAAGCCTGTTATTCGAGGTAGAAGAAAACACAGAATGCCACTGTAATCACTAGCAGCCCCTGTAAGCAAGAATTAGAGGAGCCGAACGGTCAAGTAAAGAAACAAAAAGCTACCAAGACACTTTATTTCTCAAAGAACAGAAGACAAACGGCATTGTTAGAAGTTCAAGCAGTTCTGTGTTTTGAGTAAGAAGATTAGCGAAGATGACATGATTTGATGTATGGTCTGTAAATAATGGATCCACACACGATGTGCCAATGTGAAGCCCAGTATAAAGAAATTTTTCTGTTCAGAGTGCAACTGGACTTCAATGTAGATTGCCATTCTAAATCCCAGTTAACATGAATGATTAATATATTTCAGTGCATCAATGTTTCCTTTGGAACAAGTTTCCTAGGTTTTTCTTCGTTTTGATTTGAGGCGATTATCTATGAGTACGTAAATTATTTCATTTATTTCTTAATATAAACCTCTTAATGATGATGCATATTTCAAAACTCTGTTTTGTATAATATAGTCTAAGAACCTATATAATGTTTGTTTAATAAATGTGATGAAATGAAGCTTTATTTAAAATATTACAGTACTTATTTAGTTTTTGCTCATTGTTTTACCGTCTGGTCCAACTTAAGCATCTGAAGGTCCAAATCAAGCAACTGCTTTCCTGATTCGGACCATTTACACATTTCTATATTTTAAATGACACGAATTTACGCTATGTGTTTGCTTGAAATATAATTCCACATGATGGAAGTTTGCAACATGTAGCTTTTTGTACAGTACGTTTTCTTTCAATTAGATCCATAAACAGACTTGTGGTAGCAAACTAAAACTATTGTCCAACATCGCCAACCTTCCTCTGTGCCTTGTCTGCCAACTGTGAAGTTCATGTACCTGTAAAACTATATCTGCATGTAATAGACGTCTGTAGGTCGATGAGTCTAAATGCTACAATGCCGTTAACAGACATGAAATAGGTGATCGAACGATTTACAGCAATCATAAGTGGGTTATCTGGGACAAAAAATGAAATCTGTATAAAAAATTGTCAGTTAGTCATGTTTCCCGGAAGAAAGTTGCCGTGTGTCGTACGTTTCTCCCCTATTCGCTATCTAAATGTAAATATGATAAAACATGATAACAGAGAATATAGAATCTCAAAGAGATGACACTACCAAAGACTTTGCCAGTCAGACAGTCACGCACAATTCTAGGTCTGAATATGGAAAGTGATGATGGGCCCCAGTGTCTACCTATAAATATATATACATACTGCGTATGACACCACTAATTTCCTGTTGCAGTCGGGAATGGAGCGAGAGAAAGACAATACTCTATATGCTTCAATGCGAGACCTCTTTTCTCTTATCGGGTCGTTCCTACACAATTACGTAAGCCTCCAGTGGGTCACCGGTTCCGGTTCAGATTCTCTAAACTCACTTAACAGCATCTCGCGAAATGAACACCTCCTTCTTAAGGGATTCCCATGAGTTTACGAAGCATTTCGTAACACTCGCGTGCTGATCGAAGCTACCGGTGAAAGATTTGCCATCACGACCTCTGAATTACTCCACTTTCTACATTGAATACGATGTCGCGCGGATCCCAAAGACTTGATCAGTACTCAAGGATGGGTCACGCAAATTTTCTGTACGCGGTCTGTTCTATAGAAGAATCCTCGCAATAAACCAAAGTAGAGCATTAGCCTTCTCTACAAACAATCTTTCGTGCTCGTTCCTTTTGATGTCGCTTTGCATAGTTAGCAGTAGATACTTTATCGGCATTCACCACCAGAGGCTCGATTATCCTACTGTAAATTACCTTAGGTTTTCGTGTTCAGAGCCAGCTGACAGTCATCACACTAAATATAAATTCTATCCAATCACCCTGTATCCTCCAACAGTTACACAACGACGACACACACACTGTAGAGGCATCGGCAAACAGTCGCATGTTAATGGTCAACCTATGGCCGTATTTGGCGGTGAATGTCCGTAATTATATATATACCAGTGGCCACATCTGCTGTTCGTAATCTATATAAATAATTTAGGAGACATTCTGGGCCGCACTCTTCGAGTATTGGCAGATGTTCCTGTCATTAACCGTCTGGCAAATGCATCAGAGGATCAAAGCCAATTGCAAAGTGTATTACATAGGATATCTAAAAGATATGAAAAATCCCAATTGACTCTAAATAATCAAAAGTGTGTGGTCAGCCACATAACATCTAAAAGGGACCTGTTGAAGTATGGCTGCACGATAAATCACACAGATCTTAAGACTGTAAATTCAAGTACCTATGTAGAAGCCGGCTGGTGTGGCCGAGCATTTCTAGGCGTTTCAATCTGAAACAGAGCGACCGCCACGGTCGCAGGTTCGAATCCTGCCTCAGGCATGGATGTGTCTGGTGTCCTTAGGATAGTAAGGTTAAAGTAGATCTAAGCTCTAGGGGACTAATAACCTCAGATGTTAAGTCCCATAGTGCTCAGAGCCATTTGAACCATTTGGACTTATGTATAACAACTACAAACAACATAATACGGAACGATAACGTAGATAATGTTGTGGGGAAGGGGGAACAAACAGTGTATTTTCTAGCTGAACACTAGAAGGTGCAACAAATCTACTAAAGAGACGCCAAAAGTACGCTTATCAGTCCTCTGCTAGAGCTTAGCTGTGCGGCATGGAATCGTCACCAAATAGTATTCACGGAGGATATGGAAAAAAATTCAAAGAAGGGCAGCTCATTTTGTGCTATTGCGGAATAGGCTATAGAATGTCACGGATATGATACATGAGTTAGAGGAGGCAATCATTAAAACAAATACATTATTCGATGGGGCGATATCCTCTCACGACATTTCAGTCTCCAACAGTCTCCTATGAATGCAAAAATGTTTTGTGAGCAACACTTGAGGAGGGAAAAATTATCATTGTTATAAAATAAGAAAAATCACAGCCCGCGCGGTGAGATTTAAGTGTTCATTCTCCTGGGGCTTTGTTAGAGATTGGAACGGTACGGAAAGAGGTGGTAGGTGGTTCGATGAACTCGCTGCCTGCCACTTAAGTGTGAATTGTAGCGTGGTCATGTAAATGTAGATATTTGAATATATATCTGTGGTGTAAAGGCCAGTGATATCTCTGATCAAAAGAAACTTTCCCTCTAAAGTTTCCAGAGCTCTGGTGCCGGGTGAACATCTAATACCACACACTAGGAACTTTACTGGGAGCTCATCGCTCTGCCACGTCAGACATTCCACCAATAAAAATGTAATGCTGCTAGCAGTCTTAAGGATCGTTCGTAAACTGTAGTTCTTTCTACAGGAGGTGATATGTCTTTCCGTTCAAGCAGTCCATGAATTTACTCATCCTCATCCTACAGATGAATGTGGACTTCAAATCACCAAATAGGTTTGTGTTCTTCGTGGTAAAAATTCGGTTACAGAGACAGAAGTTCAAAGTTATAGAAAAGGTTCCTAGGACCACCTGAGAATTGAACATCCGGCAATACGACTAGAGGTGTGATACATACTGATTTAGTTACTGTTAATTTATTTTGTTACACGTCCAAGAATCATCTAAAAATTATATGGGATTTGTCATTACAACGCAATTAAAGAAAAGTGCTCAAACCTTAACAAATATTCATTCAGTTGGTCCACATGTACAACGCTCTTCGATTTACAAATAGTTTCCTCTAGGTAACTTATTAACATGAAACGTACTTTTGCTCTTCATCGACATTCGCCGGTAGAGCCTGAACCCCTTTACATGCCCCTATACCCGAACTCCATTCTGCTTACAGGACACGTTTAACAATATGATGCTCCAAAATGTGAAAATAGTGATAGAAACCAACAGCTGCTGCATACGGATGTCATTTATTCGTGAACTCCCATTTTTCTCACAGTGCTTTATCATATAAGCATAAAAACTGTCGTTTGTCGTACATTAACGACGGTTCGGTGTCATCTTCCGAAATGCGATTGAGTAGCTATACAGATCAACGGAATGTGAGTATAATAACATTTCGGTCTTTAATAAGTTAGTCTCTACACGAACTTACACAGGCACACAGAATTAGGAGGGTGAAAATTCTCACGCCTCGCTGAAATGCCATGGGCATAACATGAACCTTAGCGCTACGCAAATAGACACAGAGATTCCTAAGTAATTATACTTCATATTATGATTCAGCTTTTGCTCTGAATTTGGAGAGCGCCACCTGTGAAATAAGTTGGAACAGACTGTGACCACATTTTTCATTAACTCCAGACAGCTTTGAGCAGACACGAAGCTCAGACGGAAGCGTAATTATTTCACAGCAAGCTGGAACGTTTGCTTGAATCGCCTTTTAATTATTATTTTCTCTGTTTTGGGAAATGTACGTTTCAGGTTAATATTCGTTTTTTAAACAAAACGCCTACAATTACCGTTGCAGATCGGATTCGCCTACTACTCGTATGTGGAAAGTACCTGATTTTATTTACTCGATAGGTTTGATTTTACACTGGAAGATGTTCTCAGCTAATAGAAAGATTGAAAGAAAACAAAAGATATATTTATCAATATTACCGGGATTCCAGTTTTGAATCAAACTTACTGCTGCTTATCTTGTCAGTATACACAAAAATTTACATCGATCAGATCGCTGCCACAATTTTCAAACCACTGACTAGTCAATTTTGTGGCCCTAGCTGATTTTGTCTTTCTTCTGCTACAATACCATCAACGTTTTAACGTTAGTAGCGTACATTATTTTCTATATTGTCCTTCGCTACTGTCATTCTCACAAGTTAACTGAAAACTTCTGGAATTATTCCCACATGTCGTGGCTTACATATATTGAACAGAGTATATTTCTCTTCAGGTGTATTTCACATAAGGTTTCTCCACTTCCCCCTCGTAGTATGCTTCCATATTTAACTCCCTTATGATTTGACTGTGTGCAGTACATGTTAAGAACTTAAAGGGCGTGACAGTTTGTGGAACATTTAGTAACAATAATGTTTCCTTAATGAAACCTCCAGTCTCCAGCGAAGTATGTACAAAGAAGAAACTTGGTTATTAGCTAAAAATATGTGTCAAAAACCGAGCAATGAACTTTCATGATCAATGTTCTTATCAAAAAAATGGTTCAAATGGCTCTGAGCACTATGGGATTCAACATCTATGGTCATCAGTCCCCTAAAAATTAGAACTACTTAAACCTAACTAACCGAAGGACAGCACACAGCACCCAGTCATCACGAGGCAGAGAAAATCCCTGACCCCGCCGGGAATCGAACCGAGGAACCCGGGCGTGGGAAGCGAGAACGCTACTGCACGACCACTAGATGCGGGCAATGTTCTTATCGGCTGAGCTATTAGAACGATAGGTAACTCTACCTTCAAGAGAATTGTTTCTGGTTCGAGGTTTCCTTCATCAGGAAGGTTTAAACTTTCAGGAATTTCAGAATATGTACCTAGTGCAGCAGTGAGTGTGCGTAATCTCACACCTAACACAAACGCACACTCTCTCCCTCCCTGATACGCTCACGCACGCGAGTGCCGTCTCCTTGTAGACTGTCTACATTTTCCGGGTGTCCTGTGTACCTACTGTTTTACTTACGATATGTTCATTCCTTTTCGTATATCCACAACCGTATCACTCAGATACATACATCAAAAAAAGTTTTGCATCACCTCGGTTCTGAAAGTTCTGGAACCTGTACAGAAAATTGGAATGGAGATCAACATAAACATCATTCCCGCCCTTTTCACTGATCATGAAACCACACATTTAAAAACAAATGGTTCAAATGGCTCTGAGCACTATGGTACTTAACATCTATGGTCATCAGTCACCTAGAACTACTTAAACATAACTAACCTAAGGACATCACACAACACCCAACCATCACGAGGCAGAGAAAATCCCTGACCCCGCCGGGAATCGAACCCGGGAACCCGGGCGTGGGAAGCGAGAACGCTACCGCACAACCACGGGATGCGGTCCCACACGTTGCATCTAGTACTGCCATACAGCGAGACATTTATGGGTGGTGGGCATGATTGCTGTACCAATCGGTACCTCTAATACCCAGCAGCACATCCTCTTGCATTGACGCAAGACTGGATTCGTCGTGGCATACTATCCACAAGTTCATCAAGGTACTGAAGGTACAGATTGTCCCATTCCTCAACGGCGATTCGGCGTAGATACCTCACAATGGTTGGTGGGTCACGTCGTCCATAAACAGCCCTTTTCAGTCTATCCAGGCATGTCTGGAGAACATTCTCGCCACTCTGCTCAAGCGATTATATCCTGAAGGAATTCATTCACAAGATGTGCATGATGGCGGAGCGAATTCTCGTCCATGAAGACGAATGCCTCGTCAATATGCTACCGATAAGTTTGCACTATCGGTCGGAGGATGGAATTCACATATCGTATAGCCGTTACGGCACCTCCCATGACCACCAGCGGAGTACGTCAGCCCCACATAACGCCACCCCAAAGCAGCAGGGAACCTCCATCTTGCTGCACTCGTTGGACAGTGTGTGTAAGGCGTTCAGTCTGACCGATTTGCCTCCAAACACGTCTCCAACGATTGTCTGGTTTCAGGCATATTCGTCACTCATCAGTGAAGAGAACGTGACGCCAAACCGTAGCGGTCCATTCGGCATATTGATGGGCCCATCTGTACCGAGCTGTATGGTGCCGTGGTTGCAAGGATGGACCTCGCCAAGGACGTCGGGACTGAAGTTGCGTATCATTCAGCCTGTTGTTTGACTCGTAACACGACGTCCTGTAGCAGCACGAAAAGCATTATTCAACTTGTTGCGTTGCTGCCAGGGTTCCTCCGAGCCATAATCCGTAGGTAGCGGTCATCCACTGCAGTAGTAAGCCTTGGGCTGCCTGAGAGTGTCAGGTCATTGACAGTTCCTGTCTCTCTCTATCTCCTCCATGTCCGTACAACATCGATTTCGTGCACTCTGAGACTCCTGGCCACTTCCCTTCTTGAGAGCGCTTCCTGGAACAAAGTAACAATGCGGACGTGATCGAACCACGGTATTGACGGTCCAGGCATGGTTGAACTACACACAACACGAGCCGTATACCTCCTCCTTAGTGGAATGATCGGAACTGATCGGCTATCGGACCCCCTCCGTATAATAGGCGCTGACATCGCTGAACAGACAAAGGGACTGTGTCTGTGATACAATATGCACAGCAACATTTATCTTCAGGAGTTCTGGGAACCAGGGCGATGAATAACTTTTTTTGATGTGTGTGTATGAATGTGTTGACTGGTTTCAATTATGTCTCAATGATAATGTATTCATAGGGTATTATGGTTCTGCATTTTATGAAGTATGTAGTTTTACGTTAAAAATAAGTTGTAAATGTTCGCACCACATCGAAATCATTATGAAGATCTGCCTGAAGTAAAAAACGACTGTTGTTGTACACAGCACCATTGTGAGACAAACATCATCATCTACAGCTATGAGCTTTTGAATGACTGATTGCTGAATCGATTTTATGCCTCCTCAGGAAGCAGCCAGTATTACCAATCGCTGAGACAGAGAATGGAAAAAAAACACAGGCTTCTTCGTTACTCTTCACGTACTCGGTAATCTTACATGTTTCTACTTGTTGTAGTCCTATGCCTTTAACACTATCCGTACGTGGCTCAGTAGGTGCCAGTACCTTTAAATGACCAAAACGGATTGCACTAGACGGACCAACGTCATCATAACAGTCCGTGTCTGTGTTGGGTATTGGAGCCGATAGTGCTGAAATATCTGTGCGTAAGTGTTTCTTTCCAGTTTAGCAGTGACTGAAACAGCCATCTGGTTTTCAGTGGAGAAGGATGTCAGGAAACTTAAAGGTCCATCCGTCTCTACTTCCAGCGTGAACCTTTAGTCAGTGATGTTAATGTCTCCCAGCTCTCATCTGCATGTAGTTCGGCAACGAATGTGTCGTCAACGTAGAGGTAAATCATCTAGGCTTTATAGGAGATGCGTCGAAGACTATATGCTCAAAGTACGCCTCAACAAGTTTGCTACAGTTGGGACAGTGGATTTCTCAAAATGACGTCGTCTGCCTGGTTGAAATATTGTCATCACGTAAAAAAAAAAAAAAAAAAAAAAAAACATAGTGACGCTCGATTATGCTTATATAAGTAAATAATTTTTTTGTCAAATAATTGGGAGAGATGTCCAATGGTTCAATGAGTTATTCAATTACTTATTACGTTGTAGCCTGTTACCCCTAATTTAAGAGCAGGCTCTGAGCCAGCCAGCCAGCCAGCCAGCTCTGAGTTCCTCATGGAATTTACTGCCTTAGCAGCCAGTCTGCCTCACCTGCTGTCATCAGTACTGAATCTACGTCCGGCATCACTTACTGCCACAGCAGCTGTCGAGATGTCGAGCTGTCGTCCTATTCATGCCACAGAGCAGCAAATCAAGTCTGTGCACAGTCGTTAGGCCGCCGCAGCAGTGCGTACGGAGCCGAGATGCCGGTCCAAGCGCCATCGCTGACAGGTGTGTAGCACGCCGCTGACGTCACGACCGTGCCTACAGAGGCCACAAGCGATCAACTGGCCTACCGCCGGAAACGCAGAGTGCCTGCACAGCATCCTCTCACTAGATCGGAAGCCACAGCCCGCGTATCGTCGCCGGCAAGCGTCGACAAAGTGAGGCGTGTGTTGCATCGCGGAGCCACGATGAACCATGTACAATGGTTTAATAAAGCCTTCTGCACTGTCCGTATCTTTTCCCTTCCATGCAGCACATCTATTCTTTTGCTATTCATCTTCCCCTTACTTGGGGAACATGTCTGGGATGTTTTTGGGAAAGTGTTCCGCATTTTCACTAGTCTGATATCAGGACAGTCTCTCCACTGTTTTTCGTTCCTGTTTTCCTTCTTCGTTCCCCTTCTCCTATCTTTCCTCCACTTTAGCATTTGAGGTTCTTCTTTATCTTCTCCATTTCTGTGTGCTCCTGAAGGCCAGCCCACATGTATGACGCATAACAGGTGACTGAGTAACGCATAATTCCCATATCCGTGTCTATAGGTGGTATTCACACTTACCTTTTAGTACCGGCCAGCTGTTTCCGCAAATTGCCAATTTTTCTATATGTCAGGTGTATTGGTCTCTCTGTCACATGTTCAGGAGGTGTGTCCTCTGGTGTGAACAATCACCTAAGGTAGGTGAGCCCCTCTGAGGGGGCCCCCAGTTGGAAGGAGCGCGCCATCAGAGATGCTGGCAATCATGACCGAACCTCTTACAATCAGCCAATCATCTTCTTCACAGTCTACGTCTATTAAATGGAAATGAAATGAGGCTAACGGTTCAAAGGCTCCTCGTAGTTTCAAGTACTGAAGACGGTCATTCCTTTGCTATGATAAATCCGTTTATTATTCAGAAACGTATTGATGCAGTTACTGACCCCGAAAGCCTGCTCTCGTTTACGCTATGACACTTTGCTCTGGAGAATACTTCCAACTCTCGACCACAACAACTGCTCAGAGCTCGCTCCTCCACGGTTATCCTATTCGTGTCGATGCACGTAGCATGTCAAATTCTTCACGTGGTGTTATGCTCGTGGTGCTCGACGGCCTGACCTAGGCAGATATCCAAACGTAGCTTTCTCATCAGGGCGTCATTGCAGTGAACTGGGCGAAGGAAAAGATAAATGCATCCTTAGTGGGCACACTCACTCTTTCTGACATTTTATAGAGTGGTGCTTCCATCCAAGATCAAGGCAGGCTATGAAGTTGTTACACTCTGACCATACATTCTGAATCCATTGCGCTGCAACCAGTGCCACAGTGTCATCGTTACATCCACACACGAATGTTCTGTCGACACCCCTTTAAATGTGTAACCTGGGGCAGGGATTCTGACGAGGGCGATTGTCCGCCACCTAGTCCCCAATGCATCAATTGAAATGGCGACCACGCAGCCTCCTCCTGAGATCGTTGCCAGCATCTCGATGAATGGGCCACCTAGGAGATCTGGGTGAACACCGCGATTGTAAAGTCGCGAAGTGTCACAGAAGTATCCGAGAAGTATCCCCGACTCCTCCTCCTCCAGTTGTGCAACAAGCCACCAAACTTTCCCCTTACCTGCTACACAACGGGCAGGCCAAAATGGACAGAAGTAATACTCCCGCCAAGAGGTTTTACGTTCCTCCAGCCAACAAACATCTGAATCGTCATCTGCCTTCCGGAAAAGGCCCCAAGAAATGAAAAGAGTCAAATAGTCTTCTCCTTCATCGATTTGGTGATGCCATTCAACGGTGTCGCCACTTGATATATTCACCTCTCCGACCTCCGTGTCGCTGGTGTGCACTGCCAATCGTTTCTCGGCCCAGGAGTTCACACACAGACAGAGGGAGAATGCCGACGCCTCTGTAGATCTCATGGAGCAGGACCCTCCAGCCCCTCCACCTTGTAGCAGTGAGTCTTTGAAGGCTGGCACTCGTCAGCCGTCATTTTTTTCCTCCTCCACTTTCATCGTCATGATTCTCCTCAAATGGAACGTTTGCGGCCTTAGATCCAACGAAGATGAATTTTGGCTGATCTAGAATCGCAGCAGCCACTTGTTCTCTGCCTCCAGGAAACAAAACTGCTTTTTCAGGTCTGCTTGGACCACTCACATTTCTTTCCGGCCCGCTTTGACCTTCCCACCGAGGTCGGCATTCTATTTGATGGGGGAATCATGCTGCTCATCTGGGATGACGTTTATAGTCAAACCAACTCCCTGTCTACCCGACTTCAAGCCGTTGCAGTTCACATTTTCCTTCCACACTTCTTCTTTTTCCTCTGGACCGTGTATATCCCTCTGTCATTCGGTGTCACCAGGCAGACCTCGTCCAGCTTATTGGGCAACTCCCTCAACCCTTTCTGCTGCTCGGTGACTAATGCGCGCATCATCCTCTTTGGAGTCCTCCCAGAACCTGCCCAAGAGGTGCCCTGTTGGCTGACCATTGTCATTGGCACAGACTATTTACGGTATCTGCTTCTGGAACACTGCTCAGTATTTCCAGACGAGCTCTTCGCTCTGTATCAGGCCATGCAGCACATTCGGTGACACATATATCTAGATTGTGTCATTTGCTTCTGCTGTCAGCAGTTGGTGTCACTTTGGCGTCACCACTGGTCTTCCCTTCATGGGAAAAAGCTCCTGGGAATTAAACCTCTTCCAGTGGCTTGGCTGACCACCTCTTGGCGCTCTAGCCACGACGAGGCTATTTTAACCACGTTGCGCCTTTATGTATGTGGTCTCCCCCCCCCCCCCCCCCACATTGTGCTCAACCTTTGACGGTTCACCACTTCCTAAGAGAATGGACTTTCTTTGCTTACTTACGTTCCCATTTATATTTGCCGTCTGAGTTACCGGCCAATTTTAGAGAACGACGCACCGGCTGTCGACGGCGTTTCTCTTTTTATCTCTCCTAGCAATATGGCGAAGGACATTTAATCTTTAGTTCAGGACCTCCATTGTCTCTATGGGGTATTTTATGGATCTTTCTCCAAGTCCATTTTTCTAGCTGTCTTCCCTTCCTTCGATTGGCCTAAACGTGTAGTCGTTTTCAACACCTTTTTCGTGTTCATGTTCTACGGTTCTGACATGAGCGCGTAACACCCTAGTTGATTTTTCTCCCTAATACTAAACAGAAAGACAAACTGAGCCCTCCAACCTGTCTTCACCTCCAATACCCCTACCCCACCGAGTGCAACTGCACTCTTACGGCAATGGTATACTGTGTAGTATCAAACAGATTATAAACTGTAATGACACACATTTTCTCCTGGTACATTCTGCGATGCACTCCATCGCTCTCCAGCCCAAAGGCGAACACGGTTTACATAAAAGGCGACCTTCGTAGCTCCTTCTAAAAGCTGCAGACATTTGTCTCGGCTGATGAACGGCGACGTATTTTGACATGATACACACAGTGAATAACATGTGGAGCACGGAGGCAGGAAGTACGTTAAACAAGTCTGTAAGTTGAGGATCCAATGGTGCTCAAGTACGGCCATAGGAGTATTTCGTTAAATTCTAATCGCCGTTATTACTTTTCGTTAAACCTACTGTAACTGCTGGCTACGTTCTTTTGCATAAACTATTTATTGAGTGAATATTTTCACTTTAAATCATACATTTGGGGGGAGGTGGGGAGCGTACATCAGTTCTGCCGCTAGTTTGCTGCAGTCTATCATGAGTAGAACGGAGAAGAAAGAGCTGGCGCTTGGTGCCCTCAACAATTAAGAAACTGACGTATTGCCAGACTGAAATATGCGACGTTCATATATCTTTTAATAATGTACACTCCTGGAAATTGAAATAAGAACACCGTGAATTCATTTTCCCAGGAAGGGGAAACATTATTGACACATTCCTGGGGTCAGATACATCACATGATCACACTGACGGAACCACAGGCACATACACACAGGCAACAGAGCATGCACAATGTCGGCACTAGTACAGTGTATATCCACCTTTCGCAGCAATGCAGGCTGCTATTCTCCCATGGAGACGATCGTAGAGATGCTGGATGTAGTCCTGTGGAACTGCTTGCCATGCTATTTCCACCTGGCGCCTCAGTTGGACCAGCGTTCGTGCTGGACGTGCAGACCGCGTGAGACGACGCTTCATGCAGTCCCAAACATGCTCAATGGGGGACAGATCCGGAGATCTTGCTGGCCAGGGTAGTTGACTTACACCTTCTAGAGCACGTTGGGTGGCACGTGATACATGCGGACGTGCATTGTCCTGTTGGAACAGCAAGTTCCCTTGCCGGTCTAGGAATGGTAGAACGATGGGTTCGATGATGGTTTGGATGTACCGTGCACTATTCAGTGTCCCCTCGACGATCACCAGAGGTGTACGGCCAGTGTAGGAGATCGCTCCCCACACCATGATGCCGGGTGTTGGCCCTGTGTGCCTCGGTCGTATGCAGTCCTGATTGTGGCGCTCACCTGCACGGCGCCAAACATGCATACGACCATCATTGGCACCAACGCAGAAGCGACTCTCATCGCTGAAGACGACACGTCTCCATTCGTCCCTCCATTCACGCCTGTCGCGGCACCACTGGAAGCGGGCTGCACGATGTTGGGGCGTGAGCGGAAGACGGCCTAATGGTGTGCCGGACCGTAGCCCAGCTTCATGGAGACGGTTGCGAATGGTCCTCGCCGATACCCCAGGAGCAACAGTGTCCCTAATTTGCTGGGAAGTGGCGGTGCGGTCCCCTACGGCACTGCGTAGGATCCTACGGTCTTGGCGTGCATCCGTGCGTCGCTGCGGTCCGGTCCCAGGTCGACGGGCACGTGCACCTTCCGCCGACCACTGGCGACAACATCGATGTACTGTGGAGACCTCACGCCCCACGTGTTGAGCAATTCGGCGGTACGTCCACCCGGCCTCCCGCATGCCCACTATACGCCCTCGCTCAAAGTCCGTCAACTGCACATACGGTTCACATTCACGCTGTCGCGGCATGCTTCCAGTGTTAAAGACTGCGATGGAGCTCCGTATGCCACGGCATACTGGCTGACACTGACGGCGGCGGTGCACAAATGCTGCGCAGCTAGCGCCATTCGACGACCAACACCACGGTTCCTGGTGTGTCCGCTGTGCCGTGCGTGTGATCATTGCTTGTACAGCCCTCTCGCAGTGTCCGGAGCAAGTATGGTGGGTCTGACACACCGGTGTCAATGTGTTCTTTTTTTCCATTTCCAGGAGTGTATTACGCCACATTCGATTGAAAATATATAATATTCAGATTATCGGTTTCGGCCCCAACTTCAGATGTGATTAGTCAACTAAAAACATCTTGGAGATACGTAACAATTATAGTTATACAGTCAGAAAATCGTGGCATCTAAGAGCGGTCAATCAATGTACACCATATTGTCACTTGGGAAAAACAGTTTCTTTTCCTATGTGACAATTTGACGAAATTTCATTGACATATTTTAGACATCACGATTTTCCAAGTGATTAACTTAAACTATTATATATTGTAACGATACTTTTTAGTGGGTTAATCACCTCTGAAAACGGTAAAACGGCGCTGAAACCGTTGATTTGAATATTATACTCAGCAGTTCATAAGGAAAAATACATGCTTTAAGCGTTGATAGTATTAGTGAGTCTTAACAAATTACATCATATGCAGATATGCCGTATTCGAAATAATTTCTGAAATACAAAACATTTAATATTACTTTTGTACCTTTTCCTTGAATAACTTGAGAACAGTAACCTCCAACGAAAACATGTCTAAGTACAAAATTACACTACTATAAACTTCCTAGCATGAGAGCGTGAAATGTCCGCAGCTCCTGGTCGTGCGGTAGCGTTCTCGCTTCCGGCGCCCGGGTTCCCGGGTTCGATACCCGGCGGGGTCAGGGGTATTCTCTGCCTCATGATGACTGGGCGTTGTGTGATGTCCTTAGGTTAGTTAGGTTTAAGTAGTTCTAAGTTCTAAGGGACTGATGAGCATAGATGTTAAGTCCCATAGTGCTCAGAGCCCTTTGAACCATTTTTGAGAGCGTGAAAGATCGAGAATCTATCGCGACGACCATTTTTTGTACCTTCTACAGTTTTCCTAGGCCAGTATGAGGCAGTTTCCCGACTTGATAGGTCGCAAGTGCCCTGTACCAAACTCTTCCTCCCAAATTCGACTATACTATTGTAGTGCGTACCAAACAATGTCGATGTTGGAATAATACAGAAAATGGGTAAGAATTTACATTAAATGTGTACTGCCTCCGAAACCATTTCGAATAGAGCTTATGTACACCTGAAATGTTTTGTTCAGAATCGCTATCACCCCTCGAAGAACGTACTTTTCCTCCTGACTCACCCAGTAAATTTTAAGCAGTCCCAAAGTAGTGAATTATTATCCTAAACTTTTTGGCGTTTCCGAATCTCTGTCTCCTTCTGCAGTTTTTACCTACAACTCCCCCTAGAACCTTGGAAACTGTTTTCTGATGTGTTAACATGTTTTATTATACTGCCCGTTCTTTCTGTCAGTGGTTTTCACATTTTTGTTTCCTCGTCGATTCTGCGAATACATTCCTCCTTTCCTAGCTAACTTTGATCGTTCTTCTACAACAGCACGACTTAAACGCCTCAGTTTCTTTCTATTCAAATCACTTCTAACACATGATTCACTACCTTAGTACGCTATGCTCCTGATGTACATGCTCCAAAATTTGTTGCGGAAACTGATACCAGTAGATTTATTTTCGCCAGGAGTGTCATCTTTGCCTGTGCTATCCAATTTTTTTCTGAACTCCTTGTTTCGTGCAAGGTAGCAAAATTTGTTTATCTACTTTGTAGGTCCCTAGTTTAATGTTAATTTTAACACTAATCTCACTTATGGTGCCTCCCATTACGTTCATCTGTGTTCGGTTTGTTTTGTTCATATTCTGTGCGGAATGCATAGTGAATTCCATTTAACAGGTCCTGAAAGTCTTCCTCACTTTCACCTATGGTAGCTGTGTTATCTTCTAACCGTAATATTAATGCCACACTTGCAATTTCTTATATTTCCGTCCTTGCTTGTTCGATGTATAGAGCGAACAGTAGGCCCCAAACACTGTATCACTATCTTACAACCGTTTTAATCAGAACTCTTCATTGTTGGTTTCCAGTCTTAGTGTTCCCTCTTGGTTATTGTGTATATTTTCTTTAACCAGCTTTCCCTACAGCTAACGCCTGGTTTTGTCACCATGTCTAACGTCTTGCATCATTTTGTATCCTCGAACGCTTTTCTAGGTCGACAATTTGTTTGAGTTTGTCTTTATTCATTTATTGCTTCCATCATCAAGCACAACGCCAGAATTTCCTCTCTGGTGCCTTCAACTTCCCTGCAATCAAATTGATCGTCATGTAACAGACTGACATTTAACGTTTCCATTCTTCTATATATTTTTCTTGTCAGTAACTTGGATGCGATAATTCTCGCACTTATCTGCCCTTGCTATACCCAAATTTGGGGATTATGTTTTTTTCAAAACTCTGATGGTACGTCATCAGCCTCACAGATTCTACAAACCAACATGAATAGTGGTTTGCTTGCCTCTTCTCCCAATGACTTCAGAAACACGGTTGGGACGTCATCCACCCCTTCCGCCTTATTTCATCTCAAGGCTACTCACTCCTCACCTTTTCTTTTAATTCTGTGTACAGACTGAACAGTGCGGATGATAGAATATATCTGTGTTTATACCCTTTCTAATCAGACCAGATCGTCCTTGGCGTCTCGCTTTTAATTTCGCCTCACATATCTTTCCACAGAGAATGCTTTCGCGCAGTTTCCCTTATCCCCGCTCCGCAGCTGAAACAATACAACGAGAGATATGAAACAGAAAGTACGGGCAACTTCCTGCATTCCGGCTGAGGCAATAACGAGCGGGGAGACGACCGGCCGTAATTCTGGGAGAGAACCAGAGGAGCGCGAGCACACACACACACACACACACACACACACACACACACACACACGTAGATGTCTGCGCTGTGAAGTATTGCGGAGGTTCGATAACGGCCGAGATACGGGGGCACTCGCGCACCCCCGCCACCCCCGCGGGACGACTAACGGCGCCATCAGTTCACGACTAAGCTGCGAAGAAAGCCCAGTCCGGTTCGAGCCGGGAGCAAACAGGTCGCGCGCTGGACCGTGGCGCAACAGCTATTCTGCCCCCTAGCGGGGTACCTACTCCGTCTGAAGGCAAATAGAAAACGGGATAGCGGGCTCTTCCAAGCGGGCCACGCAATACATCCGGCTTTGGGAGACACTATTAGGTGGGGCAGTCCGCCTGAAGACGACACCCGCAATATACCTTACACTGTGGAAGATACGATAATAAGATTTTTGCTGAGGGTAGGACGCTAAGCGACGAGCACTTACCTGAGTTTGCAGGCTACCTTATTTATCTCTAACACTTCAGATACGGCGATGGAATTACTTATCGCACCATCAATTACAATTTCATAATTTTATATTTGGCGACTATTTCGTTCAGTTATTACCAGGCCATTGCTGTTACATCTAGATGGATACTCTGCAAATCGTATGTAAGTGCCTGACAGAGGGTTCATCCAATTACCTTTACAATTCTGTATTATTCCAATCTCGTATAGTGCGCGTAAAGAATGAACACCTATATCTATCCGTACGAGCTCTGATTTCCCTTATTTTATCGTGGTGATCGTTCCGCCCTATGTAGGTCGGTGTCAACAAAATATTTTCGCATTCAGAGGAGAAAGCTGATGATTGGAATTTCGTGAGAAGATTCAGACGCAACGAAAAATGCCTATCTTTTAATGATTTCCAGCCCAAATCCTGCATCATTTCTGTGACTCTCTCTCCCGTATTTCGCGATAATACAAAACGTTCTGCCTTTCTTGGAACTTTTTCGATGTACTCTTACCTGGTAAGGATCCCACACCGCGCAGTAGTATTCTAAAAGAGGACGGACAAGCGTAGTGTAGGCAGTCTCCTTTGCAGGTCTCTTACATTTTCTAAGTGTCCTGCCAATAAAACGCAGCCTTTGGTTAGCGTTCCCCACAACGTTTCCTATGTGTTCTTTCCAATTTAAGTTGTTCGTTATGGTAATACCTAGGTATTTAGTGGAATTTACGGCTTTTAGATTAGACTGATTTATAGCGCAAACGAAGTTTAACGAGTTCCTTTTAGTACTCATGCGGATGGCCTCACACTTTTAGTTATTTAGAGTCAATTGCCACTTTTCGCATCATTCGGATATTTCATCTAAATCGTTTTGCAATTTTTTTTGATCTGCTGAAGACTTAATTAGTCGATAAACGACAGCGTTATCTGCAAAGAACGGAAGACGGCTGTTCAGATTGTCTCTCAAATCGTTTACATAGATAAGGAACAGCAAAGGGCGTATAACACTACCTTCGTGAACGCCTGAAATCACTTGTGTTTTACTCGATGACTTTCAGTCAATTACTACGATCTGTGTCTTCTATGACAGGAATCGCAAATCCAATCACAGAACTGAGACGATATTCCATAAGCACGTAATTTCACTACGAGCCGCTTGTGTGGTACAGTGTCAAAAGCCTTCCGGAAATCCAGGAATACGGAATCGATCTGAAATCCCCTGTCAATAGCACTCAGCACTTCATGTGAATAAAGAGCTAGTTGTGTTTCACAGGAACGATGTTTTCTAAACCCACGTTCACTTTGTGTCAATAGACCGTTTCCTTCGAGTTTAATTCGTAAAGTCCGAACACAATATATGGTTTAAAATCGTGCTGCCTATAGACGTTAACGATATGGGCCTGTAATTTAGTGGATTACTCCTACTACCTTTCTTGAATATTGCAGTGACCTGTGCAGCTTTCCAGTCGTTGGGTACTCATCTTTCTTCGAGCGAACGGTGGTTTATGGATGTTATGTATGGAGCTAATGCATTAGCATACTCCGAAAGGAACCTAATTGGTATACAGTCTGGACCAGAAGACTTGCTTTTATTAAGTGATTAGAGTTGCTTCACTACTCCTAGGATATTTACTTCTACATTACTCATGCTGGCAGCTATTCTCGATTCTAATTCTGGAATATTTATTTCATCTTCATCTGTTGAATCGTCAGTTATACACTGACGTGACAAAAGTCATGGGATAGCAATATGCATCCATGTAGATGGTGATGGTATCGCATACACAACGCATGCAGAGGCAGCGCAGTGGCGGAGCTGCCATTTGTACTCAGGTGATTCATGCGAAAATGTTTCCGACGTGATTATGGCCGCACGACGGGAATTAAAAAAAATATAAACACGGAATGGTAGTTGGAGCTAGGCTCGATGGACATCGTATTTCGGAAATCGTTAAGAAATTCGATATTCCAGGATCGACAGTGTCAAGAGTGTGCCAAGAATAACGAATTTTAGGTTTACCTCTTACCATGGACATCGCAGTGGCCGACGGCCTTCGCTTAACGACCGATAGCAGTGGCGTGTGCGTAGACTCGTAAATGGCAGCAGATAAGCAAAACTGCGTGAAATAACCACAGGAATCAAAATGCGACGTACGTCGAACGTATCCGTTAAGTCAGTGCAGTGAAATTTGGCGATAATTAGCTATGACAGCAGGCGATGAAAGCGAGTGCCTTGGCTAATATCATGTGGTTGCCTGTAGCGTCTCTTCCTGGCCCGTGAGAGTATCGATTGGACCCTAAACGACTGGACAACGGTGCCCTGCTCAAATGAGTTACAATTTCTGTTGGTGTGAGCTGATGGTAGTATTCTAATGAGGCGCAGATCCAACGAAACCATGGACCCAAGTTGTTAACAAGACATTGTGCAAGTTGGTGGTTGCTCCGTAATTGTGTAGGCTATGTTTACGAGCCACGGACTGGATACTCTGCTCCAACTGAAGCGATCACTGACTGGAAATGGTAATATTCGGCTGCTTGGAGACCATTTCAGCTATTCGTGGACTTCATGTTCCCAAACAACGTCGGAATTATTTATGGATGACGCTACACGTGTCACCGGGCCACAAGTGTTTTCAATTTGGTTTCAAGAACGTTCTGGACCCTTTGAGCCAATGATTTGGCCACCCAGATCGCTCGAATACTATCGAACTTTCATGGGACATAATCTAGAAATCAGTTCGTGGACGAAATCCTGCAACGGCGGGACTTTCCCAATTATGGACGGCCATAGAGGCAGCATCACTCAATATTTCTTCGGGCTTCCTCGAATGATTCGTTGACTCCAAGTCACATCGGGATACTGCACTACTCCGACCAAAAGGAGGTCCGGCAAGATATTAGAAGGTATCCTATGACTGTCGTCTCGTCAGTGTATATTCTTGCCATCATTGTTTCACTTCCTATCACATTTTTTCAACAACATCTAACTCCTTCCTGCTACTGATGTCACCACAACGAAGCAGTGTTGAGACAGTCATATTGTAGCGACACACTGCATTGGAAAGAGGGGCAGGTGAATCGAATTAACGCACAAGAAAAAGTTGCTATAGTTTATTATGCGTTAGTTGGTCTCAGTACAAGAGAGGTACCCTCTGAGGTAGGTTTTAATCAGTCTGCAGTTTCGAGGTTACTGAAAAAGTAAAGATAGGGTACGTTGACCACGATAAAGAAAGAGGTAGGAAAAAGGCGCCTAATCTTAAACAAGATACCCACACTGAAAAGGCTTTCACTCATGTACCGTCACCTATCATCAGCCTACCTAAAGTGAGAAATTTCTCTGTCGGAAACATACTGATGTAAGATGGACTCGTTACCGTCCTACCTAGAAAGAAGGCTTTATTGGAAAAAAACAATGTGGCAAAGTCGTCTAAAACGGGCAAAAGCACATGTAATTGACCACTAGAGGTATTGAACACCGCAATTATTTCGGATGAAGGTAAATTTTCTACATGGTTCCTTCGACAAAATCTTCGTGAGCCAAAGAGTAAGTGAAGAATTTGTGGCTTCTTGTTTAACACAGTCAAATGTCTAGCAGGACAGACCGTCTGGAGATGCATTCCTACCCTCTGAGAAAGTCTTTCGGACATCAAGAACAGCACAGTCAATGCCAGTACAGAAATATCGTCACCTCAATAAGAGATCAGTTTAGAGAATCTCAAGTTGCGTTTCCCAAAATGATTCTGCTCCTTGCTATCGAGTTTTGAAGGTAAGTCCTGTGATCAATGTATGTATCAGGTATGAGGAACATCATGTTGAAACTTAGCTGTTGCGCGTGTTTATGTTTCAGATACAAATTTTCCTCGGACAGGATGGAATTTAAAAGTTAGAATTGAATGGAAATAACCATGATGTCAATCCTATTGAGAACTGTGGTAAGATTATGGGATATACTGTCATAAAAAAGAGGCCATGGAGTAGAAAAGAAGTGTGCGGTTTCATGAAATGAATGAGGAATTCATTAACAAGTTAATTCTCTCAATGCCTAGCGAAGATTAAGTCAAGTGGACGACTGTCCAAGTATAAAACAGCAAAAGTGGACTCCGGCATAGCTATGTATGTACAAACACTAAAACCTGTCGGTATTATATCCTAAAATTAATATTCGGTGTTAGTTCGGAGATCAACAACAATAGTTCAGAAGAAAAAAAACAGATCAGCTGACATAAGCATTTCCTCTCTGTTCCTTAATAAAGCGTTGATACGTAAATAACAACCAGTTTTGTAGAAATAAATTTTTGAGGGTATAAAATAAAATTGATAGAGATTATTGCATGTGTATATGCCTCCTATTGAAAACAGAATGAGTTCAAGCCATTATACCTAACATATTCAACTATAATAACTAAAGTTTTGAGTTACAGATAGCAGTGTAATTAATAATCCCACCATTATACCTTTTTTTCTCCAGAAGATAAATAATGACATATAAAGCAAATGTTATTTGGGTACCAGGTGCAGCATACCTGCAACGCCCTATATTTAAACTTGCTGCCAGATTAAAACTGTATTCTCAACAGGAACTCGAACCTTGTACCATTCTCCCATTATAGCTACTCCCACAAGGTATGCAAGAGAACTTCTGGATAGGCGATTTGGTTGTGGCGGAAGTAAGACTGTGAGGGCAGGTCGTGTGTCGGGCCTGTCTATCTCAGTCGATAGAACACTGGCCCGCAAATGGGGAAGACCTCAGGTTA
Source organism: Schistocerca gregaria (assembly GCF_023897955.1). Taxonomy (NCBI): domain Eukaryota; kingdom Metazoa; phylum Arthropoda; class Insecta; order Orthoptera; family Acrididae; genus Schistocerca; species Schistocerca gregaria. The sequence continues at coordinate 255,800,566 of NC_064925.1, forward strand.
GAGTAACGGTTCGATGCACACTTTTAATTTTTCAGGAAGTTTTAAACCTGCGCACACTCCACTGAAGAGTGGGAGTTCACTCTAGAGCACCCTATAATACACTCCTGGAAATTGAAATAAGAACACCGTGAATTCCTTGTCCCAGGAAGGGGAAACTTTATTGACACATTCCTGGGGTCAGATACATCACATGATCACACTGACAGAACCACAGGCACATAGACACAGGCAACAGAGCATGCACAATGTCGGCACTAGTACAGTGTATATCCACCTTTCGCAGCAATGCAGGCTGCTATTCTCCCATGGAGACGATCATAGAGATGCTGGATGTAGTCCTGTGGAACGGCTTGCCATGCCATTTCCACCTGGCGCCTCAGTTGGACCAGCGTTCGTGCAGGACGTGCAGACCGCATGAGACGACGCTTCATCCAGTCCCAAACATGCTCAATGGGGGACAGATCCGGAGATCTTGCTGGCCAGGGTAGTTGACTTACACCTTCTAGAGCACGTTGGGTGGTACGTGATACATGCGGACGTGCATTGTCCTGTTGGAACAGCAAGTTCCCTTGCCGGTCTACGAATGGTAGAACAATGGGTTCGATGACGGTTTGGATGTACCGTGCACTATTCAGTGTCCCATCGACGATCACCAGAGGTGTACGGCCAGTGTAGGAGATCGCTCCCCACACCATGATGCCGGGTGTTGGCCCTGTGTGCCTCGCTCATATGCAGTCCTGACTGTGGCGCTCACCTGCACGGAGCCAAACACGCATACGACCATCATTGGCACCAAGGCAGAAGCGACTCTCATCGCTGAAGACGACACGTCTCCATTCGTCCCTCCATTCACGCCTGTCGCGACACCACTGGAGGCGGGCTGCACGATGTTGGGGCGCGAGCGGAAGACGGCCTAACGGTGTGCGGGACCGTAGCCCAGCTTCATGGAGACGGTTGTGAATGGTCCTCGCCGTTACCCCAGGAGCAACAGTGGCCCTAATTTGCTGGGAAGTGGCGGTGCGGTCCCCTACGGCAATGCGTAGGATCCTACGGTCTTGGCGTGCATCCGTACGTCGCTGCGGTCCGGTCCCAGGTCGACGGGCACGTGGACCTTCCGCCGACCACTGGCGACAACATCTAAGTACTGTGGAGACCTCACGACCCACGTGTTGAGCAATTCAGCGATACGTCCACCCAGCCTCGCGCATGCCCACTATACGCCCTCGCTCAAAGTCCGTCAGCTGCACATACGGTTCACGTCCACGCTGTCGCGGCATTCTACCAGTGTTAAAGACTGCGATGGAGCTCCGTATGCCACGGCAAACTGGCTGACACTGACGGCGGCGGTGCACAAATGCTGCGCAGCTAGCGCCATTCGACGGCCAACACCGTGGTTCCTGGTGTGTCCGCTGTGCCGTGCGTGTGATCATTGCTTGTACAGCCCTCTCGCAGTGTCCGGAGCAAGTATGGTGGGTCTGACGCACCGGTGTCAATGTGTTCTTTTTGCCATTTCCAGGAGTGTATTATTTCGTAAACCAGTTTTTCTCTCCAAGATATGTTCAAAAACGTGATACAATTTACTAGTCACCGAAAGATGACGTTATTAAAAACGTCTTACAAAAGTGACCCTCTTGTACTAGCATACAGCACTCAACGTTTTTTTGATGCTTATAATAATAGTGTCAATTATAATTAGTTTCGATTACATTTAATGATTATCTTCTGATCTAAAATCAAAATGAAATAAGCAATTCTTTCTGTATGTAACAACACTGAAAATTCTTAAAAGTTTAACTGAATATGCAGATAGTGCAGATTGATAATTTTCAACATTTACGATTCTCAGAATTGTTTCTGATAAACGACGAATCATGAGAAGTCGAAATTCCTTTCAAAAGAACACAGTCATAAACTGTAACATAACAGCACCCCACAACCTTGAGAATATTCCAGACAGTAACATAAAAGGAACGGCAGTACAGCGCAACCGTGAAAACATTTTACTAAACAAATTTTGCATCGTACAACGAACACGTCATGGATGACGGAGAGGAGTGGGACGAAAACAGGATGGGAAAGGAAAATCAGTGATTCTTCGCCATATTGAAATGTAATACATATAATGTCTAAAAGATACAAGCCGATTAATTTAAAACTGAGGAACGATTTAGATCATATATCTAACGTACATACGTAAGATACCTTGTTATAAATCATAACTGAATTGAAACACTGATATGAAACATTTAGTGCACACTATTTTCACGAGAGGATATTCATAAAAGGTCCTTTAGGTGCCATGTATTGAAAAAAAACATTTTAATGAAACGCTGATACTGCTCAATCAGTTTCTAGCCAAGGACTCACTTTACTGTGTACAATAATCGTTTGAAAACGGAACACTGTTGTAATACATTTACCTTTATTGTAAACGGGAAAATATAGTAGCTCTGTGCGGCTGGTCCCGGCGGAGGTTCGCGTCCTCCCTCGGGGCATGGATGTGTGTGTTTGTCGTTAGGATAATTTAGCTTAAGTAGTGTGTAAGCTTGGGGACTGATTACCTTAGCAATTAAGTCCCATAAGATTTCACACACATTTGAACTTTTTTTTTTTTTTTTTTGTAGTAGCTAACACCTGTTCACTTCGCTGGTATGCATAGTATGCAAACAGACGTTCCACAGAAGACAGTTCGTTGATTGGCCAGAACGCACTGCCCTTGTTTCCATTTGTTTGCTCTCATCTCTCTAGGATACGGACGAGCTACGGTACCGGTACTGTGTGTTAGTACAGGAGAAAAGACTAGGGTTTGTGTTTCGTTTGCAGTAAAGTGCTAATTACTTGATGGGTAAACTGTGATGCTCCTTTGAATAGATCTTCACGAGCCTAACTGGTTTACTGAATAAAAAATATAGGGTGTTATTTCAAATGACGGACTGCTGATCTTCATAACGAACGAAGTTATGAGACAATCAGTAGCCCGGATTAATGTCACTCTGGTAGCAAAACAGCTTTCACTCGATACGGCTTTCTTTTTTTTTAATTTTGCTTCTCGACAAGAAACAAAGAAAAGTGCGAGGTCATCCACATGGGTACTAAAAGGAACCGATGAATTTTGGGTATACGATAAATCGCACTAATCTAAGGGCTGTCAATTCGACTAAATACTTAGGAATTACAATTATGAGCAACTTAAATTGGAGAGCCCACATAGATAATGTTGTGGGGAAGGAGAAACAAAGACTTCGCTTTGTTGCCAAAGCACTTAGAAGATGCGACAAACCCACTGAAGACACGGCCTACATTACACTTGTCCGTCCCCTGCTGGAATATTGCTGCGCGGTGTGGGATCCTTACTAGGTAGGATTGACGGAGGACATCGAAAAAGTCTAAAGAAGGGCAGCTCGTTTCATGTTATCGAGCAACAGGGGTGAGAGTGTCACTGGTATATGCAAGATGGGGTGGCAGTCATTGAAACAAAGGTGGTTTACTTTGCGGCGAGACCTATTTACGAAATTTCAGTCAACAACTTTCTCTCCCGAATTCCAAAATATTTTGTTGACACCCACCTACGTAGGGAGAAATGATCATTATAATAAAATAAGAGAAATCAGAGCTCTAACGGAAAGATTTAGGTGATCCTTTTTCCCACACGCCATTAGAGAGTGGAATGATACAGAAATAGTATGAAAATGGTTCGATGAACCCTCTGCTAGGCATTTAGTAGATGTAGATGTTGTAAAGTTAGGGGAAGTTTACGAGGGACTTCTGCAACCGATGTTAATGTATAGCCTGGCATGGAAAGTGGAAGAAGGCTGTTAAATATGCCTCGTGGCGGGAGTGTGCAGGAGGTGGAGCAGTCAGGATTTGGTAGTGGGCATCCAGGGCTGCCGTTAAATGACAAAACAGGGAATTAAGTACAATGAACAGGATGTGTTTCGATATACGGAGCACAAAAGGAGCGCGTAGAGCCGGAAGTTAGCAGGTTTATGCCAGTGTAGGAGGCCGAACAATTAATTAAAATGGGCAACGGAAGAGTAAGCGGTTCATGTTAAGTTGGTGTCCGGTCGTGAAAGCAGAGCCAAAGGCTCTGCCTTCCAAGAAGACATCTGTTCTGCTGGAAATGTGGATTACAAGAGAGAGAGGCAACTGTGTTTGGCACCGCAGAAGACTCCAGCGTCTGCACACGTAATCGGTGTCCCGTGCACGCTATTGGCTAAAACCAATGACATGAATTAGCTATCAGTTTCAGCAAAGGGCTCAGGGCGTCTCCATTCAGCATCTTTAACTGGACAGCACTCCCTCGGTTTTGAAAGGCAAGCGACTTGTGTCACGTAGACACGGCGCGAATTACTGTGGGAGAGGACTTGTGAAGATTCCACTGGGCCTTTGAAATAACTTTTTTAAACCTAATTCTCTAAAATATTCCTTGACTGGCTGCCACGCTACACAGTGTAGATGAAGAACTTGTCTGGAGTTCTGGAGTGGTTAACATAAAAGAGTCAATCTGTACATTGAACTATTACTTAGCGGGTTTCCCAGTCAGAAATATCTACATAGATACTCCTCAAGCCACCGTACGTGCGTGGCGGAGGGTATCCTGTACCTCTACTACTCATTTCTTTCCCTGTTCCTCATGCAAACAGAGCAAGGGAAAAACGACTATCTATGTACGCCCGCGTGAGACGTAATTTCTCGTATCTTGTCTTCGTGGTCCTTACGCGCGATGTATATTGGCGGCAGTAGATTCATTCGGCCATCATTTTCAAATGTTGATTCTCTAAATTTTCACAACAGTGTTCTTCGGAAGGGGATACTCATTTGAAAGATACCCATTTGAGTTCCCAAAGAATCTTCGCACTTTGGTGTTATTGAAACCGACCGGTAACAAATCGCGCGGCCCGACTTTGAATGGCTTCGATAGAACTCTCCATTCCCACCTGACACTTATCACAAACACTCGAGCAGTGTTCAAGAACTGACCGTGATAGCATCTTCTATGCGGTCTCCCTTTCCTAAAATTTTCCAATAAAAAAACGGAAATCGAGAATTCACTTTCCCTACTACAGTCCTCACACTCCCGTTCCATTTCATATAGCTTTGCAACGTTATGTCCAGTGATTTAAATGACGTGACTGTCAGACAGTGCACTATTAATGCTGTATCCGAGCAATGCAGGTTTGTTTTCGTTACTCAACATCATTAACTTACATTTTCCTACGTTTACAGGTAGCTGCCATTCATCACACCAAGCATAAATTTTGTCTGCCACCTTTCATCTTCCTAAAGTCACTCAATTTCGACAAATTACCGCACGCCACAGCATCATCAGCAGACAACCGCAGGTTCCCCCCACCCCGTCTGCAAAATCATTTATGTGTATAGAGAACAACAGCTGTCACATCACACTTCCCTGTGGCGCCCGAGACGACACCCTTGTCTCTGATGAATATTCGCCATAATGGACAATATACTGGGTTGTATTACTTAAGAGGCCTTCGAACCACTCTGTAATTCCATACGATCGTATCTTCGTTAACAGCCTCCAATTGTGCACCGTGTCAAATGTCTTCCGAAAATCTAGAAATATGGAGTCTGCCTATTGTCCTTCATCAATTCTTCTCAATATGTCACATACCTAGGAAGATAAACCGTTTTCTAGGACCTTCATCAACAGTCCGCGAAGGAGCACCGTGTCAAATTCTTTCCGGAAATCTAGAAAATCGAATCTGCCTGTTTCCCTTCACACATAAATCGCACAATATGATGTGAGAAAAGGGCAAGCTGAGTTTCGCATGAACAATGCTTTCTAAAAGCATTCTGTTTCGTTGACACAAGCTGATCGCTCTCAATAAAGTTTAACATATTCGAACTGATAATATCTTCAAGGATTCTGCAGCAAACGGAAATTAGAGATGCTGGTCTTTGATATTGCGCATCTGTTCTTTTACCCTTCTTACATACTGAAGTCACCTGTCATTTTTAAAGTCGTTTGTGACATAGCACTGAGTGAGAAATTCGCAACAAATGCATGACCGGTAAGATGCCAATGCGATATAGTACTCTTCGTAAAACCGAACTGGGATTCCATACGGATATCGTGGTTTATTTGCTATCAATTCTTTCAGTTCTTTCACTACGCCAGGGATGCTTATCACTGTGTCCTCTATTCGCGAGACTGTCCAATGGTCAAATGACGTTGTGTTTGCACAATTCTCCTACATGAACGATTTCTTGAACTCGAAATTCAAAGGTTCAGTTTTCGTTCCGCTGACTACAAATGCGACACCAGAATGGTCAACAAGGTACTGAATGGAGGCCTTAGATATGTTTAGCTAGCAGAATTTTCTGTGCTTCTCTGCCAGATCTTCTGCTAAGGTATGACGGTGGTAGTTGTTGCATGCTTTAGGCATAGATCTTTTACAAACGCACGAATCTCTACTGAGCTTTGCTTGTCGTAATTTGTGCGTTCTCTTCTGAAACTAGAGTGACTGTTGGTACTTGGTGAGATGGTGTTATAACTCTTGCAAGAGCGCGGAACATCTACCAGCACATATCGGGATTTAACAGATGCAGGATGGTGGCTCGTAGGGCCTGGTGTATCGTAATACGATATTGCTGTTCGCATTGGTGGGGATCCCCTATCACGCGTGTGTGGAATCGATCAGTTAACGGGGACCATACACGACGCCCTGTACGATGTCGGTGGTTCCATTGGAATAGGCTAGAAAGGACAGGTGTACCCGTAATCTTCGGCAGCCGTGCTGGATCGTATGCACGTCACATACCTTTGATTAGGAATACCCTTTGTTTTCAGTAATAGAGATATCCACCGTTCATTTTTATATTTTCCAGTATTACTATTGGTAGTTCATCACCTTTGTACCTAACAAATCATTTTTTTACATTACGTTTTTGTAATTTGTGAGTTCCTCACTGCTAGTGCTAGTGTCACCCTTAACGCAAGGCCCTCGTCAGTTCGCGTCGAGCTGGTTACCGATAAGTTTTTCCGAACTGACGAGGAGTCGCTGCCTTACACCTGCTGTCACGCTATTCGATTCTAAATTACGTTGTAGCGTAATCTACGTCCTTGTATTGCTCTACGTGTGTGGCTCGCGAGTTCTTTTTGTACCTCGATACAGCTTAACATGCCTGTCATACGCAAGATTTGACCTTTGTATCGATGACCTTGTTAACAAACGCTTCAGATCTGAAATGAAAACACCTGTCGTCATCTCTTTCGCATTTTAATTATTTACTCAACCATTTTTGGTGTCCTATCTTCTTGAACTTCGCCAACATAAAAATGTGGAAGAATCTAATCTCGTTTGCTGTCATAACAGGAACCAATATCTAATCGTCAGTGTCCGTAGATCTCTGGTTTACACGACCCTATCCTTTCTTTCAACAACCGATGAATCGAAGAGATAGTGACACGAGAGGTCTACAGACACTGTTTATTTAATATTGGTACTGTTATGACTCCACGAAAGGTTGCATTTCTCCCAATTAACGTTGGAAAGGAGCCTGATGATGGAGTAATGGATCACCGAAACTTGTTGCGTGACTGAATTAAATGTAAAAGAGGCGGCTGCAGGTGTTATAATTTTCATTTCCTATTGAATGGTTGAAATCTTTGTACATCTGACGTTTCAGATGTATTGGTACTACTGTCACACTATAGCTACTGGGGGGGCGTATCTTTATAAGACACAGCCAGGTGCGGGAATAGCTAACTGTAGTCTACAGGGCGACGACAACTGGAGCACCACGTGCCTTCAGCACTATGATTAACGCTGTACTCGTGGGCGGAGGTGCCAAGGGCACACAGCTTGTGCTCAAATTACCGGTAATTTGTATCCACCTGTACCATTTTTGACGTGCTAAAGTCCTTGCGACATAATATATCAAAATGACGCAACTCTGAATATTGCCTGCGCCGCCCTGACCTGTCTCAAGACAGTGGGTGTTTGAATGTTGCTCTGGCTGTTGGTTCTTCAGATCTCTTACTCATTTAAAACATGTGGACATATCGGATGCGCGACATTTGGTTCGGGACAAAGTTTGGCACGCCTTGGACCTCCAAATCATCTATAAATATACGCTACTGGATATTAAAATCGTTACACCACGAAGATGGCGTGATCCATACGCGAAATTTAACCCGCAGGACGAAGATGCTGTGATATGCAAACGATTAGCTTTTCAGAGCATTCACACAAGGTTGGCGTCGGTGGCGACACCTACAACGTGGTGTCATGAGGAATGTTTCCAACCTTGACCGGCGTTGCCTGGTGAAACGTTGTTGTGATGCCTCGTGTAAGGAGGAGAAATGCGTACCATCACGTATCCGACTTTGATAAAGGTCGGATTGTAGCCTATCGCGATTGCGGTTTATCGTATCAGAACATTGCTGCTCCCGTTGATCGACATCCAATTACTGTTAGCGGAATATGCAATCGATGGGATCAGGCGGTAACACGGAACGCCGTGCTGGATCCCAACGGCCTCGTATCACTAGCAGTCGACATGACAGGCATCTTATCCGCATGGCTGTAACGGATCATGCAGCCACGTCTCGATCCCTGAGTCAACAGATGGGGACGTTTGCAACACAACCACCATCTGCACGAACATTTCGACGACGTTTACAGCAGCATGGACTATCAGCTCGGAGATCATGGCTGTGGTTACCCTTGACGTTGCATCAGAGACAGGAGCGCCTGCGATGGTGTACTCAACAACGAACCTGGATGCACAAATGGCAAAACGTCATTTTTTCGGATGAATTCAGTTTCTGTTTACAGCATCATGATGGTCACATCCGTGTTTGGCGACATCACGGTGAACATACAGTGGAAGCGTGTATTCGTCATCGCCATACTGGCATGTCACATGGCGTGATGGTATGGGGTGCCATTGGTTACACGTCTCGGTCACCTTTTGTTGACATTGACGACACTTTGAACACTGGACGTCACATTTCAGATAATTTACGACCCATGGCTCTACCCTTCATTCGATCCCTGCAAAACCCTACATTTCAGCAGGATAATGCACGACCGCATGTTGCAGGTCCCGTACGGGCCTCTCTGGATACAGAAAATGTTCGAATGCTGCCCTGGTCAGCACATTCTCCTAATCTCTCACCACCTGTGAACGTGTGGTCAATGGTGGCCGAGCAACTGGCTGGTCACAATACGCCAGTCACTACTCTTGATGAACTATGGTGTCGTGTTGAAGCTGCATGGGCAGCTGTACCTGTACACACCATTCAAGCTCTGTTTGACTCGCTGCTCAGGAGTACCAAGGGCGTTATTACAGCCAGAGGTGGTTGTTCTGGGTACTGATTTCTCAGGATCTATGCGCCCAAATTGCGTAAAAATGTAATCATATGTCACTTCTGGTATAATATATTTGTCCAATGAATACTCGTTTATCATCTGCATTTCTTCCTGGTGTAACAATTTTAATAACCAGTAGTTAATCATTAATCCTTCCTACAATAATTGTACACACAACCAGTAAAATTTCGTTGTTTTTTCTCCTTTATGTTGTTGCAATTTAAATGGTCAGCGAAATACTTAAGCCTTTTCTTTGTGTATAATCGGCAGTTGTGATCAATTTTGGCAATGGGGATCAACAATGGGACCCGGTGCTTGAAAGGGCACGTAAACAATGATGTTGTATTTAGACGCCCGAGAATGATTGATTATCTCCGTAAAAGTCTGTTTATTCACAGCATGCGTTAGCATTACAGTGCAAGACGTCGTTCCAAGACATAGTATGGCAGTCGAATCGACCATCCTCACGAAAGAGGTGCTACACGGCACTTCGAGCAGCTAATGGGACTCCTCTCAGCAGGAAAACAATTTGCCTAAGAGATACAGTGGAAATAATACCAGTCGATGAGACCATAAGCAAGGAATACGGATATTGTACAGGATATCATAGTACGTCTACAGCCTTTAGCTTTTCATTTATTCATATTTTGTCCATTGTCGGTGGAAGTAACAAATAAAATAAACAAATAGGGCCCAATAAACAATAGACTACTGTAAAGGGCCACAGCACCGACATTCATGGAGCAAATGTGTTTTCCACAATAACGTCCTCTCAGTGTTGGTGCATAATTTGAAAGAAACTTTCTCTAGTACGATGAATAGGTTCGGATCACCTCGCCTGCCCTCTTGTGGTGGAATGGATGGAATTTGTTCTTATCCTCAAACTTGTGATTCATCCAAACTGTCGATGGTGGTGGTTAGTGTTTAACGTCCCGAAGACAACGAGGTCATTAGAGACGGAGCGCAAGCTCGGGTTAGGGAAGGATTGGGAAGGAAATCGGCCGTGCCCTTTCAGAGGAACCATCACGGCATTTGCCTGAAACGATTTAGGGAAATCACGGAAAACCTAAATCAGGATGGCTGGAGACGGGATTGAACCGTCGTCCTCCCGAATGCGAGTCCAGTGTGCTAACCACTGCGCTAACCCCGCTCGGTCAAACTGTCGATCAGAATAACATAAATCGAATTAAAATTGAGGATGTGTTAGATGTCTATGAGTTTGCTTTAGGAAAGGTGAAGACACCAGAGAGGCAGTCTGAAATGGCGCTAGATAATGGAAGAAAAACTAAAGAAAAAGGATTTATGGCTCTAGGAAAAAGTGTTCCACAAAGGGAAATGGTGCAATATGTACTAATTAAGGAGAGCTTCAATAGTAAGATTAAAATTCAGGACCAAAGGATGTCAATGTTCACATTATTGGATGAACATTGTTCTCCTCAATGAGGATGAAGAAACATTACAAGATCTCTTGAACAGAATAAATAGTGTAATGAGTACAGAACATGGACTGAAGTAATGAGAAGTAGCACAAATGAGAGTAGCGAGAAACTCAACATCAAAACTGGAGATCAGGAAGTTAGGAATCCTGTTACCTCGAAAGCAAAATAAGTAAAACAGACGGAGGAAGGACGACACAAAAAGCAGACTAGCAACGGCAGGAAGGGCATTCCTGGGTAAGAGAAGTCTACTGGTGTCAAACGAAGGCCTTAATTTGTAGAGAAAATCTCTGAGAATGTACATTTGGAGCACAGAATCTTATTTCAGTGAATCACTGAATGTGGTTAAACCGGAACAGATTCGACGCATTTGAGATGTGGAGCTACAGAAGAATATGAGAAATTACTCGTACTGATAAGATAAGAAATGAGGTGGTTCTCCGGAGAATCGGCAAGGATATGGATATATGAAAAACAGTGACAAGAAGAAGGGGCAGTGTGGTAGGATATCTGTTAAGACATCACGGAATAAGTTGCATGGTACCAGAGGGGACTGTACTGGGCACAAACTGTAGGGAACGACATGCATTGGAACATATCCAAGAATAAATATAGGACACAGGTGCAAGAGCAGCTGTGTAATAAAAAGGTTGGCGCTAGGGAGAAATTAGTGGCGGGTCGCATCAAACCAGACAGAAGATTGATTAAAAAAAAAAAAAAAAAAAGCGATCTTATGACAGGTGGCACGCAAGGTTCTGTTAATACTGGAGGGCTAGTGGATTAAGAAAAAGCTTTCGATAATGTGGAATGTAACATAGTTATTGATATTCTGAGATTATTCGCATTAAATACAGTGAGTTCAAGGCTACCTACAATTTCTAGTCACCAATCTAGTTGTAAGAGTTGAAAAACGTGGAAGTTAAGCATCACCAGTGATGCAGTGTACTGGGTCGTATCGTATTCACCATGTTATTTAATTCGTACACTGAGGTACCAACAAAGTAAGAAACAAAGAGTGGTGGAAAGGTAATTAATGTTAATTTAAAAAAATTAAAACTGTTTCGATGACAGTGTAAATTTGTCGGAGACGTGAAGGTCAGTTGAATGGAACAAATATTATCTTGGAACAATGTTATAGGATATTGAACCACAGGTCTGCTCAGCAAAGCGGAGAAGACCCTTGACCGAACAGCTGACGTCTTGGCAAGGTGACACAAGAAGCATCACCAGTAGGTTTCGTTGCAGTAAAGCCGTAGTCTGGTCATGCTAACATTGAGATGGTCGTCATGATATGTTCAGGAAAAGTCAGTCTTTGATGCCGTCACAGCGCACCAGGACTGTATTACTGCCGAAATAGAGAAGGGATTGCGGCACTGATCTGGTGACCTAGAGATGACCCAATGACAACATCCTGTGCCCTGGTTCTGATTGAGGAAATCAGTTGCACTTGCAGAAATGTTGGTGGCCCGCTCACATAAATACTGCCGATTTTAGACAAGTGGTATCAGATACTCGGAGAAGCCAGTTGCAAAGTATGCTCTGATCAGCTCCGTGAAACAGACTATTAAGTTGTCGCTGCTTGCTGTGGTCTTGTGTTCGAACATTATGAATTACCTCGTAGAAAACTGTCTACTTACACATAGACAACATGGGTTTAGAATACATGGTTCCTGTGAAACACAGCTATCTCTTTATTCACATGAAGTGTTGAGTGCTACTGACCATGGATTTCAGATCGATTCCGTATTTCTGGATTTCCGGAAGGCTTTTGACACTGTACCACACAAGCTGTTCGTTGTGAAATTGTGTGCTTATGGAATATCGTCTCAGTTAAGTGACTGGATTTGTGATTTCCTGTCAGAGAGGTCACAGTTCGTAGTAATTGACGGAATGTCATTGAGTGAAACGGAAGTAATTTGTGGCGTTCCCCAAGGTACAATTATAGTCTCTTTGCTGTTCCTTTTCTATATAAACTATTTGTGAGAAAATCTGAGCAGCCGTCTTCGATTGCTTCCAGATTACGCTGTCGTTTATCGACTAATAAAGTCATCAGAAGACCAAAAGGAATTGCAAAACGATTTAGAAAAGATATCTGAATGGTGCGTAAAGTGGCAGTCGACCCTAAATAATGAAAAGTGTGTGGTCATCCACATTAGTGCTAAAAGGAACTCAAACTTTGGTTACACGATAAATCAGTCTAATCTAAAAGCCGTAATTTCAATTAAATACCTAGGTATTATAATTACGAACAACTTAAATTGGAAGGAACACACAGAAAATGTTGTCGGGAAGGCTAACCAAAGTCTGCGTTTTATTGGCAGGTGAGATAATGTAACAGACCTACTAAGGAGACTGCCTGCACTACGCTTGTCGGTCCTCTATTAGAATACTGCTGCGCGGTGTGGGATCCTTACCAGATAGGACTGACGGAGTACATCTAAAATGTTCTAAGAGAGGCAGCACGTTTTGTAATATCGCGAAATATTGGAGAGAGTGTCACATATATGATACAGGGTTTGGGCTGCACATCATTAAAAGAAAGGCGTTTTTCGCTGCGACGGAATCTTCACACGAAATTCTAATCACCAACTTTCTCCTCCGAATGCGAAAATATTTTGTTGACACCGACCTTCATAGAAAGGAACGATCACCAAGATAAAATAAGGAAATCAGAGCTCTTACGGAAAGATACAGGTGTTCATTCTTTCCGCGCGCTGTAGGAGATTGGAATAATAGAGAATTCTGAAGGTGGTTCGATGAACTCTCTGCCAGGCTCTTAAACGTGGTTTGCAAAGTATCGATGTAGATGTAGATGTAGACTTCGTTTACTGAAGAAAACTCTCATTTGTGTGGGGTGTTCTCCTTGAAGTATCCCTGATTCTTCAGTCATACCTTATTTTGCTTCCAAATCTCGCAGTTCCTTCACACTTTTGGAGCTCTTATCATTAGCGCTGCTCCTCAATATCTTCTTTTTTCCCTGATTTAATGTCAGTTCAAATTTTTGGTTCAATGGATCACACCAATCAACACGCCCAGTTATCATAAACTTCTTTCACCTTATACAAACGGACATATGGCTGCGTCTACAATTACGTAGTAAACATTAACGTGTTTGGCACAGGCGGTAACGGTGAGTGAAAATGAATTAAGAACCAGACGCATGAAGATTGGCATGCCATTATCGCCGTGAAATATCTTCGTCATTGGCTGAAGAAACGTTACACTACAGTGTCAAAATGTTAATAGATTTCGTTTCAACAAAAAATATGTTGGCTTTAAAAACGTTAAATCGTCTTCTTTCCACCACACTGTAAGTTACAAGATAGCAGCTGCAATATTTCCTGTGTCATAACTCTCGTCATCAATTCATGTTCTGTTTTTCATTTCATATCAGATGGGTTAATCACAAGGGAACCTGTGCAGCAGTTGTTAATACACGTTGTAGTCAGAACAGCTGTTCTTTTGCCTTTTGACAGCTTCCTATTTAGAGAGTTTTCTGTGAGTAACATTTGAAGTGACTCTCTAATCTACAGTATTTCACTACGAAAAACCAGGGACTGACGAATTTAAAAATATCACCCCTGAGTGACTTTTTTCATACCGAGAAAATCATACAAAAGCCCCTGAACTGACAATCGCTTCCGTGACATTACGTCTGTGTTGCAATATAGTAAGATATGACTCACAAAAATCGTGCACCGTTGACGTACCATTATTAGAGGCTGTAGCTGTTATTGCAGTACGCTTCCCGACGAGCCGTCGATCCAGGACAATTGATCCGGAATGGAGCAGCGCTCCCGCTTCCCTTATTGGCAGCCCGTTCCTTCCGTCCTTCCTGCCTCCCAGCCGTTATTTCCTCCTCCACCCTCCGGTCGGGAGTGCATCCCTGGAACGCCGTGCCAACGCGCAAATGGATGCATTAAAATTTTTATTGCCCGATGAAATATGAATGATTACAGCTGACGTTATAGCAGAAATACCGCCTCCTCTAAGAGTGTTTTATGCCGCTTGGCGATCAATTATTCATTGTCAGATTTGGAAAGACCACTACACGCATATGAACTTGGTGGCATAAAGCTAATGCATATTCAGTTTCGGACTCCAGCTGATGTAGCCACAGAATATAAAGATGAAATGAATAAAATACGGTCTCACCGTAGTACAGTGTACTTTTAGTTCCCAGTCGCAATATTGGATAAAGTCATATCTAGGGCATGAAATTTATGACTATAGGATTAGTGTGAACGTCCATGAACGTCTGTGGTGAGGCACGCTTCTGTTAACTGTATTCCACGCTGCTTGTATTTCGATATGACCTCGGTTTCCGAAAGTTATTTTAATTTGTAGTACAAAAAAAGTGTGTAGATGCTGCTCTGTCGTGTTCATACAGAGTGAGCCAGAAGTTTAGGATACAAATTGTACAGATGTTTCAGAATATCAAAATGAATATTTTGCGTAAAGGAAGTGTGGTTTCAAATGAACATTTAGGTACTTGCCAACAACACTTTACATCTTATAAAAGCAATATACACCTGTGGAGACTTCGGTGTATTGCTTTTGTGAGTATGACCTCGACTTCAAAGGCGTGTTTAAGGATCTAACGTTTCGTCTGTTGCGATAGTCACTCTCACCATTTTCGGTTCCCTGACACTAAAGTTCGATCATGATACAACCATTACTATGCTTGTATGTACCGAGAGGCCCAATAAATTCAAAAACAACTTTAATAGAAATTTCGAGGAAGGAAATTAGACAAGTAGTTGTAGTTAGTGCTAAAACAAGCAAGTATTGTCTATTCTCCTGCTATAGATACACAATAACACACGTAGACGGAACTATGCGATCCCTGGAAGCTGTCACATGAAATTAGAATTCGACCATTGTGCGGTTACTACCAGCAAATTCAACAATTTCGGTATCAGATAGTCTTGTATGGAACAAAGACATGTGCAGATAATAAGAAACATATTCAGAGGCCGAATATATTAAAGACTTTGGAGGACATCAACATGATTTTTAAGAAAAGAAATAAAATAAAAACAAAGAAGTGTGAAAGAGAATTGATAAGAAAAGAAGGAACATGTCGCTGAGTATATAAAAGGAAATTTTAGGATTTATCACATGTTAGAAGGACAGAGAAAGTGAGACTACCAAAATGTATACCGCAATGCGAAATTGCAGTAAGAAAGACAACGACCTGTGACTGGCTTCTCAATATACAGTTGGTAACGAGAAGACTTGCTGCTTAAGAGGAGGATACACAAGATCGAAATACGTGGGTAACATTTAGAACAGGCAGTACTGAATACTCGTGTGCTAATAGGGTGTCTGACAATGAAAGTGAAGCACCAACAAGACACTGTCCGATGTCAATGTAACTTCATACACGTACTCACCATCATAGATATGTAAACGATTACAATTACAATTTTCCGTGATAGATAAAACGGCCATGAGTATTCACTAGGGTTGTTCGTGATTCTTGTTGTTATCTGGCCTGGTCGGGTACATAAGGAATGTGAACAACGTTAGATGTTGTGAACACTGTCAACGGCACGCACATTCCACGTACTCTTGCAAGGCGACGTTATCAGCGCGCGATAGAGTTCCCGTGGGAACTAATTCCTGGTCTCCATTTGGCCGTATGGTCGAATACTGTGATATCCAGGTCTGTTAAGCGTCCATACCAGATAGTGGCCGATGTCGAACTGCATGGATGGAGAGCCCAGGTATACACGTCCTCAAGCTTTCGGTCTACCACATTTGTGATCAACACGAGGAAGGATCGCTGTATTGTGAATCGAGTACATCTTAACTATTTCACGTCTATGCCTGCCAACTGAGAATGAATAATGAATTCTCGACAGAATTCTGCGACACCCTAAACCAATATTTCAGAGACTAGCACCAAATGAACTAGGGACGGACGTCGCCTACCCTCCAGCGATTCTCATTTGAGCTCCTGAAGCATCTCCATAACACGTTTTGTTCGATCCTACCGATAACAAATGTAGCAGCCCACCTGCGAATTGCGAATGCCCTTCTTCAGTGTGACCAGGTACGGATCCCAAACACTCGAGCAGTATTGAAGAATAGGTCGCAACAGCGCCCTGTCTACGGTCTCCTGTACAAATGAACCACACTATCCTAAAATGCTCCCAATAAACCGAAATCGAGCATTCGCCTTCACTACCACACTCCTCACACGGTCGTCCCATTTCATGTTGCTTTGCAACGTTACGTTCATAAATGTAAACGACGTGACTGTGCTAAGCAATACACTAAATGCTGTATGCGGACATTACAGTTTTGTTTTTCCTGCTCGTCGAATCAATTTACATTTTCCTACATTTAGAGCTAGTTGCCATTCGTCATACGAACTAGAACTTTTGTCTAACTCATCTTGTATCTTCACAGAATCACTCAACTTCGATACCTTGCCGTACAGTTCAGCATCATCAGCAAGCAACCGCAGATTGCTGCCCACCCGATCCGCCAAATCGTTTATGTATGTAGAGAAAAACATCGGTCTTATCGTTCTGTCCTGAGGCACTCCTGACGATAATCTTGTCTCTGATGAACACTCGTCGTCGAGGACAACATAGTGGGTTCTATTACATAAGAAGTCTGCGAGTCACTTACCTATCTGTGAACTTATTTCACATGCTTGTACCTTTGTTAAGAGCCTGCAGTGGTGCACTGTGTCAAATGCTTTCCCTAAATCCAGAAATATGGAACCTGGCTGTTGTCCTTCATCTATTGTTCTCAGTATGTCGGGCAAGAAAAGCGCAAGCTGGGTTTCGCACGAGCTATGCTTTCTAAACTCACTGTGACTCTTGGACATAAGCTTCTCAGTCTCAAGAATATTTATTATAACCAATAAATTATTTTGGGTTTGGGACCGCATAGTCAATATGTAAGACTACCGACTTTTCGGTAACTCTTGCAAGTGATTATCTTCTGGGTGTTTTTGTTTACGGCTGAAAGAGAAATCTTTGTTTCTTATAAAACTGCACACGTGGCTGTTATCTAAATCTGATAGGCTGTTAAGGATGAAGAGGGGGGGGGGGGCGGTGTTAGAAGTCCTTTATTTGTGTTTTTATTATTTCTTTTCATCGGTGGAAACTCTACCTTCTGATTAGTGTTTGCATAACTGCTTGTGACTAATGGTATTCGGCGAATGGATAACCAGGCGGCAATTGTGACGTGGCGTTATTTTCCTGATTTCAAGCGCCGGCTGAGACGCGCCAATACTCTGTGTTCCTGCGGTCATTGCGGTCTCCTGTGTGCCTGTATGCGCTCATTCAAGTGAGCTCTCGTCTCGTAACGCTGTTATTATTGTCAGCCAAGAAGTCGGAAGTCGGGATCCGTATCCGCTGTTCATGTTGCCCGGTCGCCACTAATCTTCCTCCTGAGAGTAAGAGGCTGTTACGCAAGCTTCACGAAAGTCAATCTGTTTGCCGCTCTCTGCCTGATGTTCCACCACGACTGACTTGGTGTGTCGTCTTAGTCTGATATATCTTTCGCGTTCAGATATCTGTGTGCTGATGGGTCACCCCGTCTCGCCTGCATACACTAATCCACATTCATACCTCATTTCGTAAGCTCCAGCAGCATGTAGTTTGTCAACTGCGTCTTTCGTTGCGCGAAAAATATCTTTTATTGTGTTGCTGCTTCGGAAAATCAGCTTGATGCCTGGTCGGCGGAGCATTTTGACCACCCGTTCAGTGACACCTTGAAAATATGATAATAGAGCGATATTTATGCTTCTTTCTGCTCACCTCCATTGCCTTCATTATTTGGCGCCATATTCATTTACCTGTTAGTTTCATCCCATAACCGTTGACACCAAAAATGAACTTGACATTTTGTGCACTACTGGAAATTAAAAATGCTACACCAAGAAGAAATGCAGATGATAAACAGATATCCATTGGACAAATATATTATACTAGAACTGACACGTGATTACATTTTCACGCAATTTCAGTACATACATCTAGAGAAATCAGTACCCAGAACAACCACATCTGGCTGTAATAACGGCCTTGATACGCGTGGGCATTTCGTCAAACAGAGCGTGGATGGCATGAACAGGTATAGCTGCCAATGCAACTTCAACACGACACCACAGTTCATCAAGAGTAGTGACTGGCGTATACTGACGAGCCAGTTGCTCGGCCACCATTGACCAGACGTTTTCAATTGGTGAGAGATCTGGAGAATGTGCTGGCCAGTGCAGCAGTCGAACATTTTCTGTATCCAGAAAGGCCTGTACAGGACCTGCAACATGCGGTCGTGCATTATCGTGCTGAAATGTAGGGTTTCGCAAGGATCGAATGAAGGGTAGAGCCACGGGTCGCAACACATCTGAAATGTGACGTCCACTGTTCAAAGTGCTGTCATAGCGGACAAGAGGGGACCGATACGTGTAACCAATGGCACCCCATACCATCACACCGGGTGATACGCCAGTATGGTGATGACGAATACACGCTTCCTATGTGCGTTCACCGCGATGTCGCGAAACACGGATGCGATCATCATGATGCTGTAAACAGAACCTGGATTCATCCGAAAAAATGATGTTTTGCCATTCGTCCACCCAGGTTCGTCGTTGAGTACACCATCGCAGGCGCTCCTGTCTGAGAAGCAGTGTCAAGGGTAAGCACAGCCATGGTCTCCGAGCTGATAGTAAATGTTGCTGCAAACGTTGTCGAACTGTTCGTGCAGATGGTTGTTGTCTTGCTAACTTCCCCATCTGTTGACTCAGGGATCGAGACGTAGCTGCACGATCTGTTACAGCCATGCGGATAAGATGGCTGTCATCTCGACTGTTAGTGATACGAGGCCTTTGGGATCCAGCAAGGCGTTCCGTATTGCCCCCTTGAACACACCGATTCCATATTCTGCTAACAGTCATTGGATCTCGACCAACGCGAGCAGCAATGTCGCGATACGACAAAGCGCAATCGCGATAGGCTACAACCCGACCTTTATCAAAGCCGTAAACCTGATGGTACTCATTTCTCCTCCTTACACGAGGCATCACAACAACGTTTCACCAGGCAACACCGGTCAAGTGCTGTTTGTGTATGAGAAATCGGTTAGAAGCCTTCCTCATCCCAGCATGTTGTAGGTGTCGCTACTGGAGCCAGCCTTGTGTGAATGCTCTGAAAGCCAATCATTTGCATATCACAGCATCTTCTTCCTGTCGGTTAAATTTCGCGTCTGTAGGACATCATCTTCGTGGTGTAGCAATTTTAATGGCCAGTAGTGTAGTTCATCCTTCACGTGTTCCCTATCGTTGATCCTGTGAGCCCTCTTACTTAAAGCGTGCAGGGCGGATTTCTTCTCCGTAGGAAGATTTTGGGAGGAGGCATCCAGGTACTGACTGGTTACCCATGTACTCTATGGCCCAGTTTAACATCAGGCTTTCTGTAAACTTCCAGGTCGAGGAAAGGCAGCACTCCAGAAAAAAATTGTTGACTGTGACAATGGCCGCAGATGCCTACTTTTATAAATATTTATTATGGTCGAACGGAGAATATGTTCAAGGATTCTGCTGCAAATCGAAGTTAGGGATATTGGTCTGTAATTTTGCGTTTCTGATCTTTTACCCTTATTATATGCAGGGGTCACCTGATCTTCTTTTCCAGCTACTTGGGAGTGATGCACGGTAAATGCAAGCTAGCCAAGGGACAAATGATGTAGAATACTCTTTGCATAACCAAATTGGGGTTCCATCTGGACCTGGTCACTTATTTGGTTTCAAATCTTTGCTTCTTTCTCTACGTCAGGGATCCTTATTACTATGTTGTCAATACAGGAGTCCATGGTCAAAAGACGGTATGTTTTTACGCCGGCCGGGGTGGCCGAGCGGTTCTAGGCGCTACAGTCTGGAATCGCGCGACCGTTACGGTCGCAGGTTCGTATTCTGCCTCGGCCATGGGTGTGTGTGATGTCCTTAGTTTTGTTAGGTTTAAGTAATCCTAAGTTCTATGGGACGGATGACCTCTGAAATTAAGTCCCATAGTACTCAAAGCCATTTTTATTTTTTTACGGTTTCCTGCGTGAATGATTGCGTGAACGCGAAATTTAAAACTTCAGTTTTCGTTTTGTTATCTTCAACCGTCACGCCAGACTGGTCAACAAGGGACTGAATGGAATCTTTAGACTCACTAAGTGGTTTTACGTAGGACCAGTATTTTCTCGGGTTCTCTGCCGGACCTTTTGCTCAGGTATGACTGTGTTAGTTGTTGCATGCTTCGCGCTTCGATATTTTCACAAGCGCACGATTCTCTACTAATCTTTGATTGTCGTCTGTCATCAGTTGTGCGCTCTCTTATGAAATGAATCGAGAGTGCGCTTGCTTCCATTGACACCAAAAGACAAACGGTTACATTTAGAGAGGTGCCGTCACTGCAAGCATGGACTGCTGGTGAACAAAATTGCATTGTGTTCAGTGATGAATGGCGATGCTGTACTATGTTTGATGAGCATTATTGGCGAGTATGACGTCGACATAGGGAGACATTGCAGTTCTCCACTGTTCTGGATAGGCGCAGCGATGTTACTCCTGGTGTCATGCTTTTTGGAGCCATAGGGTATGGCTCCAGGTCACTTTTGGTAGTGATAGAGGGCACTCTGGCGGCACAATGTTACATCACGGACATCCTGGATCGTCATACGTTGCCTATCATATGGCAGTATCTTAGAGCTATTTTTCATCGGGAAATTGCTCGCCCACATATGGCACGTTTCTTGGAAACGTCCTTCTGGTGTGTGATCCCCAGATCAGTCCCTGATGCAACGGGTATAGCACCAGCTCTAACATCAACCAAGTCCCCATTTCAGCATCCGTGATATAATGGACCAGTTACAACAGTCTTAGACCAGCTAGTTTCAGTAGAGGCTGCAACTGCCTTATGACAACCTTTGCACTTTAATCAGTACGTACATAGAGGCCACAGTGGAAGCAACGTCGTACTGGTAGCGAAAACAAAATAAAATAAATTTTCATTTGCACGACCGTTTGGCGAGTTTCTTTGTTAAATATTCGACCAGTCGCTGTCCCATAACCGAAATCGATCAACAGAGGTGGTTCAACAGAGACTGTCTGTACTATTGTTTTGTTGGACAGAAAACACCCATAATGGGGACATCTCAATCAATAGTAATAAACAAGTTTTGGTTTGAATATTAGCATCTCTGTGGTCTCTGAGAATTTCCCCTGTACCTAGATCTGACACAAGCCTAATTCCCAGATAAACTATACAAGCCGAGTTGTGCCTCAATATTAAACTGTTCATAGCAAAACAATTACATCTATAAAGAGAATAGGCATTACAATTTTCTTACTGAGATGGATTAGCCCCAATAACATTGAAAATAGTTCCTTTATCCTGTTTCTGATGAAGATTTTTGGGAGTTCCCCCTTCGTTGTGAGGCAAATGCTGGAACTGGTATCCTCCTCTCAAAGGTTTCTAACAGT
The DNA here is from genome assembly GCF_023897955.1 of Schistocerca gregaria. Taxonomy (NCBI): domain Eukaryota; kingdom Metazoa; phylum Arthropoda; class Insecta; order Orthoptera; family Acrididae; genus Schistocerca; species Schistocerca gregaria. The sequence continues at coordinate 255,822,837 of NC_064925.1, forward strand.
GATTCCAGATATTGGTAAGCTTTAAAAACATTGGTCAATTACGCGTAGGACTCGCGCACTGAGAGTTCCATGAAAATTTAATTGTGTAAATATACAGGCTGGCCCATTGTTTGTGACCGGGCCAAATATCTCACGAAATAAGCGTCAAACGAATAAACTACAGATAACGCAACTTGTGTCGCTTGAAGGGGGAAACCAGATGGCGCTAAGGCTGGCCCGCTAGATGGCACTGCCATAGGTAAAATGGATATCAACTGCATTTATTAAAATAAGAACCCCCATTTTTATTACATATTCGTGTAGTACGCAAAGAAATATGAATGTTTTAATTGGACCACTTTATTCGCTTTGTGATAGATGGCGCTGTAATAGGCACATACGTAGACGTATGTCGTATCACGTAACAGTTCGCCAGTGCGGACGGTATCTGCTTCGTGATACACTCGAATGAAGACAGTCCGGAGGTCGTGCTACGCAGGGAAGTTGCTGCACCTCTTGCAGAGCACGTTGAGTTCCACGGACAGTGTGTGGGCGAGCATTAACCTGTTCGAGCAGCATATACCTTCCTGTTACAAGAACGGCAAAAGAACGGAACTACGACATCCTCCATGTTTAGCATCTTTAGCATCTCTCTGGGAATGCAGAAGTTGAACGAGAGGGCCGGCCGGCGTGGCCGAGCGGTTCTAGGCGCTTCAGTCTGGAACCGCGCGACCGCTACGGTCGCGGGTTCGAATCCTGCTTCGGGAATGGATGTGTGTGTGATGTTCTTAGGTTAGTTAGGTTAAAGTAGTTCTAAGTTCTAGGGGACTGATGACCTCAGAAGTTAAGTCTCATAGTGCTTAGAGCAATTTGAATTTTTGAACGAGAGTTGTAGCTTACAGTGCTCCAGATAATAAGGCCTGTGGCGGGGCAAGTGTGTCTTGGACAAGTGCAATCTACGAAACAGCACTAAGTAGGTCTATGTCGTACGTGCAGGAACAATCTGCTTTCGTGGCTGAAGATCATGGCACGCCATTCCCTCTTTCAAATGATCCTCTGACAATACCACTCAATTCGTGTTCTTCGTACTTTTTTCGTAAATATCGCATCTGAAAATTGGCGATATATAGTTAAATGTCATTTAATGGTATCTTCACGAGAAGCAAGTTCACTTTCGCTGTCACTAAGATCTGAACAAGTCTTAAGACACTAAGCTTTTCACTTTCCTATAGAAATAAAACTGGCATAATATTTTTTGTAATATTAAAAACTCGTAAACAACGAAAAGACATTAGATATTCAATAAAAGTTCATGCAAATATTCATGCAAATACATGTGTGTCTTTATCATATTAGCTTTAAAATATAATATGTACGAAGTAATGTGACTAGCGTTGAAAACAACATAAATTAAAATTGTGAGCAGGACTTGATCCAGCGATTTACCGATCACGGAGCCTGAACACTAATCACACGACCCCCACTGTCTAGTGCACTAGGTCGCAAGGCATCCATTTATTATTGACGTGTAAAACTTCTCTTGCTATTTTCTTGAAATCGCCTAAGTAGTACGCTTTGATACCTGCGTATTATGTTCCCCTATGGACTACCAGAAGTGTACAGTTTGAAGTAAATCCTTGATCTGAAAGTCGTGGCGTCCTTGTGAAATAACAGCACTACTACGTGAGGAGATGTTTGTTTCTTGACAAACTATACCGGTAAATTTACGACAAATTTAATTTATTTTAACTTCGTGGGTAGATGTTATTTCTCCAGCCCACCACCATCTCTCACACTGAAATGGTCGTCACTTGACACAATGAAGAAAAGTCGTATGCACTGTCTTTTTGTGACACGGATAAACTCTTTTCTGTATCATATTTTAACGGTTCATGTCTCGTATTTTCTGAGGCAGGTTCTACCTAAAAAGGAGTATGGAAAATAGCCTAATAACCACATTCAGGTTCCTCAGTATACCAAACCAACGATGGTTAATTCACTATATAGGTCTGACCCTGGTCCAGCTCGCCTCTGTCTCTCAGTCCAGCATGTTGCACGTTAAGCTATATAAGAAAGTCAACAGGCAAAAGCAGTAATACTGTTGACGATGATGTTTGGTTTTTGGGGCGCTCAATTGCGCCGTGGTAATACTGCACTGTACTGTTTTATTCTGTCTACTCAATAAACCTTTTAAAATAAAGTGAATCACTATGCTGCGCATAAAAAATAATGCTGTAGCTATTTCTTTGAGTTTCTATGGGCGTACCATGGCCCTCTGGTGGATTAGTTTTTTTTTATATATCTTAGAAAATACTTGTGGAAAACAGGTGCGATATTTGTTTGCCATAAAGCGATGTGACACGATGGTTGTCTGTCTAGCAGAAGTCGCACATATACGACAAATACGTCGTATGATGTAAGGAAACAATATCCACATGATGATAATGATAATGATGATGATGGTCACATGACCACACACACTCCTGGAGTATTTCTAAAAACAGCTGACAAGTGCAAATAGATGTTTTTATTTCTATTACCTAATCAGTTGCAGCTCTTGACAAACAATGTATTACGAAAGAAGCAATACTTTCATTTTACGTCAAGGCTGACTTTTCCGCCTCGAAAAATATAACTTCGTTTTACACATCTCAAACCTGCCAAAGTGGTATAGAGTCTTCATCTTATTGACGGGATCTATCTCTGACACTACGGACAATTCGGCACTGGTGAACGACACTTAAAACAAAAGACAGACGAGAAATTTGGGTAATGATGCGAAGCACACAGCGCTCTAAGCCGGAAATAATGAGCGCTTTGTGTAAGGAGCTTCAGAATGCGGCATATAGCAGCGAACCAAGTATGTGTCTCCACAGTTCAGACGCGATGTGGGCTGGCACGGAATCTGAATGTCGACACTGCCAGCTTAAGCCAAACTGCAGGAATATACTGATGGGCTATCTACTTCTACACAAGAACTTCATAGTAAAATTCCCTGTACTGGAATCCGTAACCAATACTGAGATAGTGAGAATCAATTTATTCAGATACGACACAAGGGAAGTTGAAGAACTACTGAGGCATAGCCTTGCCATAGTAAGATGTTTTATGTAAATCTTCACGCTTTTTTCACAAGACTGTATACAGAGTGTTCCGTAACTATTCGTTCAAATTAGTACAGGATGTAAAGAACATCAAAACAAATATATTTCGATGGAGAGTACGTGGTTTTTGAAATCAGCTTGTTATGTTAATGGGCATTTTGTTTGTGGTGCTGGCATGAGCTGTTGTGTTGATGACCGGGAATCCATACTGCCATTCAAAATTGCTCTGAGATTTGCTTGGAAAAACACCGATTCATTCGCAAACATAACCGCATTGTGAAAACAATTGTGATGTCTTCTGAACATACAAAATCAATCACAATCATTACCGCCTTGTTATAAGAACAGTGAGCATGGACTGTTCACTTTTCGTGCAAGTATCCTTGATATAGTTCGGAATCGAACAGTACAAACTCGCGAAATGGAAGAAGAGAATCTGCGACATGGTGAAGGAACTCCATCATGAAATGCACGACGTGCTATACCCATCAGTGCCCTCAGTCGTAGCCGCATGTAGAATGTTTTGGTCTTCAGCGTGTGGTAGCACTAGCAACTGACAGTTTTCCCTAATGCTTGCAGCTCGCACGATGGTTTCTACAACAGTCTGCCCTGCAAAGTTTACTTTTGACCGAGACGATGTACACCGACGAAGCTTTGTTCACTCGTGATGGCTGTTTCAATATCCACTGCTCGCATGTTTGCCTACACATGTGAATCCACGAGGTCGTGTGCATCAACAGCTATTCCGTGTTAATGTTCAAATGTGTGTAAAATCGTATGGGACTGCTAAGGTCATCAGTCCCTAAGCTTACACACTGCTTAACCTAAATTATCCTAAGGACAAACACACACACACACACCCACACACACACATACACACACACACACACGCCCCAGGGAGAACTCGCACCTCCGCCGGGACCAGCCGCACAGCCCATGACTGCAACGCCTTAGACAGCTCGCCTATACCCGCGCGGCGTTTTTCCACTGCAGAGACATCCGGGGGAGATAGTTAGCTACTGAAATTTCGCGAAAGAATGTCGCTGCAATAGAAAAACGCCACTGTTGTAAAGATTCCAACCCCAACTCGAGTATCATATCTGTGGCACTATCTCTCCCATACACCGATAATAAAAACGATGAGCCTTTCTGTGAGCATTCTCGATGTCCTCCGCCAGTCCTATCAGGTTCGGATCCTATACCGCGAACAGTACTCGTGTAACCGACACAAAAGTGTAATATACGCAGTCTCTCAGTAGGCCTGTTCTGCCAATGAAGCCCAGTCGTTGGTTCGCTTTCCCCTTTTTGTAGCAATGGCAATAGTTAGGTATTTAACTGCGTCCATGGACTTTACGTTTCTACAGTTTATCGTGTAACTGAAATGTAACGGATTTCCGTTGGTAGTCTTGTGGACGTCATCAGAAGTTTCATTATTTACATAAAATTGCAACTTTTCACACCACAGATATGTCTTATCTAAATCACTTTATAATTTGTTTCGACCTTCTGGAGACTTTACTTGACGATAACTGATAGCATCAGCTGCAAACAATATGAGAGTGCTGCTCAGATTGTCTCCTAAATCGTTTATATAAATTAGGAACAGGAGAGGATCAATAGCTTTTCTTTTGGGAACAGAAAATATCACCCCTGTCCTACATGATGAATCTCCACTGATTACTACCAATTGTATCCATTCTGAAAGGAAGTCTCGAATCCAGTTGCAGAGCCGAGACGACACACAGTAAGCACGCAGTTGTGCGGAACGGTGTTAAAATCCTTCGGGGATATCTATAAATATGGTATAAATTTGAGATTCTTTCTCGATAGCACTCATTACTCATCACTTTGTTGTGACTAAAGAGCTGCTTGTGTTTAACAAGAATGATATTTTCTGAAGCGGTGCAGTGTGTCAGTAATTAGTTTTCTTCGAGGAAATTCATAACGTTCAAACACAGCATATGTTCCAAAACCTACTACAGAATGACATCTGTAATGTGTGCCTGTAATTCAGCGGATTAATCGTACGTCTTTTCTTGAGTATTGCTCAGACGTGCGCAAATTTCCAGCCCGTAGGTGCGCATCATTCATCGAGAGAGCGGTTGTATGAATTTCTAACTATGGAGATATTATGTCAGCATACTATGCAAGGAACCTAACTGGTATAGTAGCTGGAGCAGAAGACTTGTATTCTTTAAGTGATTGAAACTAATTCGTTGCACATACGATATCTGCTCCAGTGTTACTCGTGCTGGCAGCCGTTCATCGTTTGAATACTGGAAAAATTACTTCAACTTTTTTGGTGAAGGTATTTTAGAACATCGTATTTAGTAAGTGCGCTTTAGTGGCACTGTCATAGGCAAAATTAGTATTGCTATCGGTCACAGACCGTATTGTGTGTTGTCTCTGATGTATTTTACATGTGACCAGAATTTCTTTCAATTTTCTGCCAATTTCGAGACATGCTTCCACCGTGGACACTATTAAAAGCATGCCACATTGAAGACCACACTAAGTTTCAATCTACAGCAAAACATCGCCATTTTGGGAGATTTTGTGTTTGGTGTGCTTTTTTCGTTGTCAGTGCAACAGTGTTTTCAACTATTTTGTGCACCATGGAAAACTCTTACTTTTTATTTCTTATGAATCTCTCACTTGCAATCGATATTAATTCTTTGCATTCAAAGCACAGCTGGTCTACTACTCGTGTTGCTGCGATTTAATATGTTCTATAGGTAACTCACACAGAGGCGCTGGTCACATAATTCACCTTATGTGAACTCGATATAACACATCTGGGATGTTACCAAAGACTTTTCGAAACCATTCCGCTAAGAATAGTTGCTTTTTTGCGTTGCAAATGTTGACTAACAAGTGTAAGTAGGCCGTTTAGGGTTTTTATGTTGGTACCGCCACGTAGCACTCTGTTTTGAACTCGCTGACTACGTTGTGTGCAGTCTGTGGCTGGTTGGACTCGTTGTTGGAAGTTATTCGCCCGTGTAGTGTTGGACAGTTGGCTGAGATCAGCCTGTAGCGTTGGGCAGTTGGAGTTGAACCGCCAACAGTAGTGGATTTAGGGAGAAAGATGCCAGTCTTCTGAGATGTTAATATGAGCGGACGTGTGTCCGTCAGAGAAAGGAAATTTGTTTAAGTGGATGTTACGAATTATATATATATATATATATATATATATATATATATATATATATATATATATATAGGTTGGTCAACTGATCGTAACTGGGCCAAATATCTCATGAAATAACCGTTAAACGAAAAAACTAAAAAGAACGAAACTCGTTGTGGTGTGCGTACTGTAAGACCTTCGGTGCACACAATATCGGATTATTTGATTTGTCGCTCTGACGAAGTAGGCGAGTGTCAGCAATCTGCCTTGTGGTCTTATTGTGGCGTGTTTATCTTCTGCCGTTAAGTCAGATGATAGAAGTGCCACTTGCACGCTTAGAGTAGCAGATTGACGGTGACCAATTTTAAACACAAGTTGATTAATTTTCACACACATTTATTGAAATAATAAAAATGATAGATATTATGTAACTTGATTGTGGATGCTGTTTACAATTGACAATCAGAAGTTCCTTTGGTCTTGGTACGTTAATCTTATTCTCACATATCTCTGATGCTTGACAAAGTGTCTATCCATTTCTCTTCATGGCTAAATGCAGGAATATGATAATCTTATTAGGCGCAGAATGAAACTTGACTACAGACTAAGGCACACTGACTAATCGGAGGTCTGTACACTTGTTACAATACCTCGAACGTTCAGGTATCACTGCGCGAGTCTGATCCGCGAGGAGAAAAGGTTCTATGTTAGCAGCTATCTCATTGGCTGCATTACATATTAATACGCGGAGCAGCTGAAACAGAATTTGGTCTGTCTCTAAGACAGCGCCATCTCGTTGTGTGGAGATGGACGAGCGCTGCGCCTGCGCTGTTGTGCTTAGTGGGGCGCGCTCTACTGGGAAAGTTGTGTACACGTTGACTACGCAGAACTATGTACACAACACTTGTCTACATTGAAGGGGGAAACCAGATGGCGCTATGGTTGGCACTCTAGACGGCGCTGCCACAGATCAAATGAATAACAACTGCGTTTATTTAAATAGAAATCGCCATTTTTATTACATACTCGTGTAGTACGTAAAGGAATATGAATGTTTTAGTTGAACCACTGTTTTCGCTTTGTGACAGTAACAAACACATGGTTCTCAATTTTAGACGAACAGATGGTAACAGGTAAGTTTTTTAAATTAAAATATAGAATGTAGGTACATTTGAACATTTTCACTTAGTTGTTCCAATGTGATATATGTACCTTTGTGAACTTATTTCTGAGAACGCATGATGTTACAGTGTTATTACCTGTAAATACCACATTAATGCAATAAATACTCAAAATAATGTCGGCCAACCTCATTGCATTTGGCAATACGTGTAACGACATTCCTCTCAACAGCGAGTAGTTTGCCTTCCATAATGTTCGCACATGCAGTGACATTGCGCTGACGCATGTTGTCAGGCGTTGTCAGTGGATCACGATAGCAAACATCCTTCAACTTTCCCACGGAAGGAAATCCAGGGTCGTGAGATCCGGTGAACGTGCGGGCCATGGTGTGGTGCTTCGATGGCCAATCCATCTGTCATATAATATGTTATTCAAAACCTCTTCAACTGCACACAAACTATGTGCCGGACATCCATCATGTTTGAAGTACATCGCCATTCTATCATGCAGTGAAACATCTTGTAGTAACACTGGTAGAACATTACGTAGGAAATCAGCACCATTCAGATAGCCATCGATTAAATGGGGGTTCATTATCCTCCCATAATGCCGCACCATACATTAACCCGCCAAGGTCGCTGATGTTCCACTTGTCGTAGCCAACGTGGATTTTCCGTTGCCCAACTGTGCATATTATGCCGGTTTACGATACCGCTGTTGGTGAATGACGCTACGCCGCTAAGTAGAACGCGTGCAAAAAAACTGTCGTTGTTGCTGCTTTTGTTGTTGTGGTCTACAGCCCAGAGACTGGTTTGATGCAGCTCTCCATGCTACTCTATCCCGTGCAAGCTTCTTCGTGTCCCAGTACCTACCGCAACCTACATGCTTCTGAATCTGCTTAGTGTATTCATCTCTTGACATCCCTCTACGAATTTTACCCTCCACGCTGCCCTCCAATACTAAATTGGTGATCCCTTGACGCCTCAGAACATGTCCTACCAACCGATCCTTTCCTCTGGTCAAGTTGTGCCACAAACTTCTCTTCTCCTCAATCCTATTCAATAGTTCCTCATTAGTTATGTGATCTACCCATCTAATCTTCAGCATTCTTCTGTAGCACCACATTTCAAAAGCTTCCATTCTCTTCTTGTCCAAACTATTTATTGTCCATGTTTCACTTCCATACATGGCTACACTCCATACAAATACTTTCAAAAATGACTAACTGACACTTAAATCTATACTCGATGTTAACAAATTTCTCTTCTTCAGAAATGCTTTCCTTGCCATTGCCAGTCTACATTTTATATCCTCTCTACTTCGACCATCATCATTTACTTTGCTCCCCAAATAGCAAAACTCCTTTACTTCCTTAAGTGTCTCATTTCCTAATCTAATTCTCTCAGCATCACCTGATTTACTTCGACTACATTCCATTATTCCTGTTTTGCTTCTGTTGATGTTCATCTAATATCCTCCTTTCAAGACACTATCCATTCCGTTCAACTGCTCTTCCAAGTCCTTTGCTGTCTCTGACAGAATTACAATGTCATCGGGGAACCTCAAAGTTTTTATTTCTTCTCCCTGGATTTTAATATCTACTCCAAATTTTTCTTTTGTTTCCTTTTCTGCCTGTTCAATATACAGATTGAATAACATCGGGGAGAGACTACAACCCTGTCCCACTCCCTTCCCAAACACTGCTTCCTTTTCATACCCCTCGACCCTTATAACTGCCATCTGGTTTCTGTACAAATTGTAAATAGCCTTTCGGTCCCCGTATTTTACCACTGCCACCTTCAGAATTTGAAAGAGAGTATTCCAGTCAACATTGTCAAAAGCTTTCTCTAGGTCTACAAATGCTAGAAACGTAGGTTTGCCCTTCCTTAATCTAGCTTCTAAGATAAGTCTGAGGGTCAGTATTGCCTCACGTGATCCAACATTTCTAGGAAATACAAACTGATCTCCCCCGATGTTTTTTTTGTTTGTTTGGGATTTAAGGGCGCTCTACTACTGAGGTCATTAGCGCCCAGTCACAATTGTAAGAGCACATAGAATCTAGTAAAACTCAAGGGGGAGGGTGGAACACCAGAAAGTTCTTACAAAAATGCAGATAAAATAAGTGAAAGAGTTAGATGTCTTTGGACAAGCCAGTCAAAGTAATAAAACGAAAAACACTAGCAGCTGCTCGAGCGTCATCAGCTAAAATATCCTGTAAAGTAGATGGCAGAGACAGGACAACAGGAGATTGACTAAAACAGGGACACCACAATAAAACATGGCGCACTGTCAATGCATGACCAAAAGGGCACTGCGGGGCTGGGTCACTGAAGAGCAGGTAGCGGTGGCTAAACCGGCAATGCCCAAACTGCAACCTTGTCAGAAGGACCTTTTCTCGCCGAGATGGTCGGGAGGAGGTTGTCCAAGCAGGTGGGAACGGTTTTATGGCCCGGAGCTTGTTTCCTTGAAGTGATGACCAAGTGGTGGTGGTGGTTAGTGTTTAACGTCCCGTCGACAACGAGGTCATTAGAGACGGAGCGCAAGCTTGGGTTAGGGACGGATTGGGAAGGAAATCGGCCGTGCCCTTTCAAAGGAATCATCCCGGCATTTGCCTGAAGCGATTTAGGGAAATCACGGAAAACCTAAATCAGGATGGCCGGAGACGGGATTGAACCGTCGTCCTCCCGAATGCGAGTCCAGTGTGCTAACGATGACCAAGTATCCCACCACAATGACACAAGCCTCTTACAGACAGCCCCACTAATGTCAGATGATGGGACACAATGGGAGGCTGGCCGAGGCAGGAGGACTGCAGTCTTGGCTGCAGCATCAGCAGCCTCATTCCCAGGCACTCCTACATGGCCGGGAACCCACAGAAAGCTGACAGGAGAGCCATCATCAGCAAAAGAATGGAGGGACGGCTGGATCCGTTGCAGCAAGTGATGGACTGGATATGGATCTCCAAGGCTCTGAAGAGCACTGAGTAAATCAGAGCAGAGTGCATACGATGAATGGCGGTGGGGGCGGGCATACTGAACGGCCTGATGGAGAGCAAAAAGCTCAGCCGTAAAGCTGGAACACTTGTTGAGGAGCCGGTATTTAAAGGTGACGGCCCCGACGACAAAGGCACAGCTGACACCATCGTCAGTTTTGGAGCCATCAGTGTAACTAAACGTGTTACTGGCAAGGCGCGCACGAAGTTCGACAAAACGTGAGCAATACACTGCGGCCAGATTACCCTCCTTCGGGAGCGAGTCGAGGTCGACATGAACATGAACCGGAGTCTGGAGCCAAGGTGGTGTCGGGAGCTCACCCTCTCTGAAAAGCAGTATGCCGCGCCGGTAGGTCAATTGTAATTCAGTAGCTTCAGCATAAAGACTCTCGATGGGACTAGTGTAGAATGCTCCGGTCGCAAGACGTAACCCCCGATGGTGGATGGAGTTGAGACAGCGTAAGAGGGATGGCCCAGCAGACGAGTAGACGAGGCTCCCATAATCCAGATAATCCAGTAGATCGCGAAGTCATCGACAAAAAGAGAGCCTGAAACATTAGGTGGAATGATCGCTATGGCAAAAAGGGCTACGCTCAAGATGGAGCCCTGAGGCACTCTGTTCTCCTGGAGGAAGACGTCGGACAATACAGATCCCACACGTACCCTAGACTTTCGATCTGTTAAAAAGGAATCAATAAAAAGGGGCAGGCGACAGCGTAGACCCCACCTGTGCATAGTGCCGAGGATACGTCCTCTCCAACAGATATCATAAGCCTTCTCCAAATCGAAGAACACGGCTACCGTTTGGCGCTTTCGCAAAAAGTTGGTCATGATGAATGTCGCCAAGGTCACTAGGTGGTCAACACCGGAGCGGCGGCGACGAAAGCCGCTTTGAACGTTGGTAAGTAGCCATCGAGATTCAAGAATCCAAACTAACCGAGCGTTAACCATGCGCTCCATCACCTTACAGAGACAGCTTGTAAGAGAAATGGGTGGTAACTAGAAGGAAGGTGTTTATCCTTTCCGGGTTTGGGTATAGGAACAAAGACGGCGTCACGCCAACGCATGGGGACTTGACCTTCGGTCCAGACGCGATTGTAGGTACGAAGAAGAAAGCTTTTGCCCTCTGGAGAAAGGTGTGTCAGCATCTGAACGTGAATGGCATCTGGCCCCAGAACAGAGGACCGGGACAGTGTAAGTGCACGTACGAGTTCCCGCATAGTAAAGGGGGCATCATAAATTTCCAGATTCAGCGAGTGGAAGGAACGTCGCCGAGCCTCTTCTGCCTCTTTCCTGGGAAGGAAGGCAGGGTGGTAATGGGCGGAGCTTGAAACCTCCGCGAAAAAGCGACTCAAGGAGTTGGAGACACCCACAGGGTCCACAAGTACCTCATTACCTGAAGTCAGGTCAGGTACTGAGGAGTGGGCCTTAATGCCCGACAGCCGGCGCAGGCCACCCCAGACGACAGAAGAGGGAGTAAAACTGTTAAAGGAGCTGGTGAAAGAGGCCCAACAAGCTTTTTTGCTTTCTTTGATGACTCTACAGCATTGAACTCGGAGTCGTTTGTACCCAATACAATTCGCCAACGTAGGATGGCGGCGAAAGGTGCGTAAAGCACGTCGTCGAGCACGGATAGCGTCTCTGCATGCCCCATTCCACCAGGATACGGAAACGCGACCTGAAGAAGAGGTAGTACAAGGAATGGAACTTTCGGCAGCATTGATGATAACAGCCATGAGGTATTCGACCTGACTGTCACAACTGAGAATATCGTGGTCTGGAAAGGTGCCAGGGAGGAGTAAAGTCCCCAGTCAGCTTTCGGTATGTTCCAGCTCGAAGGACGTGGGGATGGGATGTGGTGAAGGAGACAAACGATACAGGGGAAATAGTCGCTCGAATAGGTGTCAGAAAGGACATACCACTCGAAACGACGGGCATAGGTGGTAGAACAGATCGAGAGGTCCAAGTGGGAGTAGGTATGAGTAGAGTCTGAGAGGAAAGTCGGGGCGCCAGTATTGATGCAGACAAGATTGAGATGGTTGAAGACATCTGCAAAGAGGCAGCCTCTACGACAGGATGCAGGAGAGCCCCAAAGGGGATGATGGGCATTGAAGTTGCCAAACAATAAAAACGGCGGAGAAAGCTGAACAATAAGGTGCATCATGTAAGCCCGACTAACTGCGGATGACGATGGAGTGTAGACAGTACAAACAGAAAAAGTAAAGGTAGAAAGAGTAATACGGACAGCTATTGCTTGGAGTGGGGTGGTCGATAGGATGGTAATAGACATGGTCCTGAGCGAGCAACATGACCCCACCATGAGCTGGAATACCATCCACAGGGGTGAGGTCAGACCGCTCCGAGGTAGAGTGGGTAAAAGCAATACGGTAAGATCGGCGCAACTTGGTTTCCTGGAGACCAAGGACGAGCGGACAGTGCAGGCGGAGGAGCAGTTGTAATTCCTCCCAATTAGATCGAAAACCTCTTATGTTCCAATGTAACAAAGCCATCGCTAGTCAGAAAAAAGGGGGAGCGAAACGGGTGAAGAGCTGGTCACCTCGACGGCCGCGGAGGGCCAGGTTTCGATGGAAAAACGCTACAACCGGCGGGGGGCGGATCCTGTTCCATCGAGTTGTCGCCAGCTGCAGCCGCATTCCTGGGATGCGTAGGAGGGGCAGCATCATTCGCCGACGACAGGCCAGCTGAGTGCCTGGCAGCAGAGCGTCCCGGCGAAACTGAGGACGGCCAGGCGCTGCGACTCATGGATGGAATGTCAGACGAAACGCGCCGGGGTGGAGAGGGGGATAAAGACTTCTTCTTGGAAGTCCGATGAGGCACAGGGATGGTGGGCTGGACCTGAAGAAGGTCCTCACGCGCGTGGTCCGTTTGGGAATGCCGGACCTCGGAAGCCGGGGTCCAGAACGTTTCTCTGATGGCCGCATGAGAAGAGGATGGCTTCTCAGGCGGCGGAGGGGGAGGAGGAGGAAGGGTGTCCCCCGGGTCAGAGAGGGCAGGGGCTGCGGGGGAGGAGGATTTGGAAGGGAGGGATTTGGCAGGTGGAGGCATAGACTCCAGATGGGGTAAGGAGGTGGAGGGGGGAGAGGATAGGGGTGAGGATACTGTGGAAGGAGTGGACACGACTGAGGCAAACGAAGTTGTCAACGTCACGGGATGGAGGCGGTCATACTTCTTCCTGGCCTCAGAATATGAGAGACGGTCCTAAGTTCTTAATTCTTGAATCTTCTCCTTCTGATACGCAGGGCAGTCTAAAGATCTAGGCGAGAGGAGGCCAGGACAATTGACGCACTGAGGTGGTGGGGTGCATGTATGTTCCGCACGAAGAGGACGTCCACAATCGCCACAAAGGGGCTCAGCCTCACACCATGACGACATGTGCCCGAAGCGCAAACACCGAAAGCAGTGCATAGGAGGCGGGACGTAAGATCGCACGTCGCACCGGTAGCACATCACCTTTACCTTCTCCTGGAGAACGTCCCCCTCGAAGGCGAGGATAAAGGCCCCGGTGTCGATGCGACGGTCTTTGGGGCCGCGCTGGACTCGCCGGACGAAATGCATGCCTCGGTGCTGCAGGTTGGCCCTGAACTCCTCATCAGATAGCAGCAGGAGGTCTCGATGAAAAATAACTTCCTGCGTGCTATTCAGTGCCAGATGCGGGACAATGGACACTGGGATGTCCCCTAGTCGGTCACACACCTGGAGCGCCACCGACTGTGTGGTGGAGGTCGTCTTTATAGAAACGGACCCCGAAGGCATTTTACTGACAGCCTCGATCTCCCCGAAGATGTCCTCGATGTGCTGGACAAAGAACATGGCTTCAAGGTGGCGAACGTCCCCGCATCGGTCTGAGAACAAACTAAATAGCGGGGGAAGTACTTCACCCCAAGCTGGCGGGCCTGTCCTTCCTCTCAGCGAGTAGCCAAGGGGGAAAGGGCAGGAGAACCAGAACCAGAGACAGTACGTTTCTTTTTAAAAGACTCGGCCGCAGATCGACCTGATAAATGTTGACGTTACATCTGCGAAACGTCCTCCCTGGTACCACCCACTCCTACCAGGGGCTCTCCCCACGGGCTCCACCCAGCCTCAGCAAGGGCCACCTGGCATGATGACCGTTGCCGGGAGTCCTGATGCCCCAAGGAGATGGGCATCTACTCCTTGGCCGACGTGGGGAGGGTGCAGCTCAGGAATTGGCAGTAAGATCCCTGTGTTGTCTGGGGGCTACAACCTAGAGGGTACATACCACAACGGGCTGGCTACCGTGCTGGATTTCGGGTACCATGGAAAGTCCATCATGGTCGTAGGTGCAGATGGGGACGCACTATGGGCGTAACTTGTGCAACCCATCAGGCATCAGGCGTTGAGGCCCCATTTGAGGAATAGTGGGTGCGGTTACAACGCCGTTACAATGCTGAGTGCACTGAGGACCAGTGATACACCACGTAAGGCGTCCTTCTCCAAAAGGCTCGTACTTCTGTAGAATTTTGAAAAATGGTGGTCAGGCCCCAAGGGGGACCATCACATGGAAGGCCGAAATAGTTGAAACTCCTTTTAGTCGCCTCTTACGACAGGCAAGAATACCTCGGGCCTATTCTTATCCCGGACCCGCAGGGGCATCCCCGAGGTTGGCTTCTACTAGTTTTCCCATTCGTCTGTAAAGAATTCGCGATAGTATTTTGCAGGTGTGTCTTATTAAACTGATTGTTCAGTAATTTTCACATCTGTCAACACCTGCTTTCTTTGGGATTGGAATTATTATATTCTTTTTGAAGTCTAAGGGTATTTCTCCAATTCCATACATCTTTCTCACCAGATGGTAGAGTATTGTCAGGACTGGCTCTCCCAAAGCCGTCAGTAGTTCTAATGGAATGATGTCTACTCTGGGGGCCTTGTTTCGACTCAGATCTGTCAGTGCTCTGTCAAACTCTTCACGCAGTGTCGTATCTCCCATTTCATCTTCATCTACCTCCTCTTCCATTTCCATAATATTGTCCTCAAGTACATCGCCCTTTTATAGACCCTCTATATACTCCTTCCAACTTTCTGATGTCCCCTCTTTGCTTAGAACTGGGTTTCCATCTGAGCTCTTGATATTCATGCAAGTGGGTTCTCTCATCTCCAAAGATCTCTTTAATTTTCCTGTAGGCAGTATCTGTCTTACCCCTATTGATACTCGCTTCTACATCCTTACATTTGTCCTCTAGCCATCCCTGCTTAGCAGTTTAGCACTTCCTGTCGATCTCATTTTTGAGACGTTTGTATTCCTTTTTGGCTGCTTCAATTACTGCATTTTTATATTTTCTCCTTTCATCAGTTAAATTCAATATATCTTCTGTTATCAACGATTTCTACTAGTCCTCGTCTTTTTACTTAGTTGATCCTCTTTTGCCTTCACTACTTCATCCCTCAGAGGTACCCATTCTTCTTCTGCTGTATTTCTTTCCCCCATTCCTGTCAATTGTTCCCTTATGCTCTCCCTGAATCTCTGTACAACCTCTGGTTTAGTCAGTGAATCCAGGTACCATCTCCTTAAATTCCCAACTTTCTGCAGCTTCGTCAGTTTTAATCTACAGATCATAACCAACAATTGTGGTCACAGTCCGCATCTGCCCCTGGAAATGTCTTACAATTTAAAACCTGGTTCCTAAATCTCTGTCTTACCATTGTACAATATATCTGAACCTTCCAGTATCTCTAGGATTCTTCCATGTATACAACCTTCTTTTATAGTTCTTGAACCAAGTGTTAGCTATGATTAACTTATACTCTATGCGAAATTCTACCAGGCGGCTTCCTCTTTCATTTCTTAGCCCCAGTCCATATTCACCTAATACATTTCTCTCCGTTCTCCTACTACCGAATTCCAGTCACCCACGGCTATTAAATTTTCGTCACACTTCACTATCTGAATAATTTCTTTTATCTCATCATACATTTCATCAATTTCTTCATCATCTGCAGAGCTAGTAGGCATATAAACTTGTACTACTGTAGTAGGCATGGGCTTTGTGTCTATCTTGGCCACAATAATGCGTTCACTGTGCTGTTTGTAGTAGCTTACCCGCTTACCTATTTTCCTATTTATTATTAAACCTACTCCTGCATTACCCCTATTTGATTTTGTATTTATACCCCTGTATTCACCTGACAAAAGTCTTGTTCCTGCAGCCTCCGAACTTCACTAATTCCCACTATATCTAATTTTAACCTATCCATTTCCCTTATTAAAGTTTTTAACCTACCATCCCGATTAAGTGATCTGATGTTATACGTTCCGATCCGTAGAAAGCCAGTATTCTTTCTCCTGATAACGACATCCTCTTTAGTAGTCCCCGCCCGGAGATCCGAATGGGGGACTATTTTACCCCCGGAATATTTTACCCAAGTGGACGTCATCATCGTTTAACCATACAGTAAAGCTGCATGCCCTCGGGAAAAATTACGGCCGTAGTTTCCCCTTGCTTTCAGCCGTTCGCAGTACCAGCACAGCAAGGCCGTTTTGGTTATTGTTACAAGTCCAGGTCAGTCAATCATCCAGACTGTTGCCCTTGCAACTACTGAGAAGGCTGCTGCCCCTCTTCAGGAACCATACGTTTGTCTGGCCTCTCGACAGATACCCTTCCGTTGTGGTTGGACCTACGGTACAGCTATCTATGTCGTTGAGGCACGCAAGCCTCTCCACCAACGGCAAGGTCCATGGCTCATGGTGAGGGGGGGGGGGGGGGGGGGGCGGAGGAATCTGTGATCGTCTCGTAATTTCTCTTGTTCCCAGTGGCAGAACTGTACACTACGTTCAAAGTAGTCGCCATACAATTCCTGGTGAATAGAAATATGGTATGGGTGCAATCGATGTTGATGTAGCATGCGCAACACCGACGTTTATGAGATTCCCGATTCTCGCGCAATTTGTCTACTGCTGATGTGCGGATTAACGCGACAGCAGCTAAAACACCTACTTGGGCATCATCGTTTGTTGCAGGTCGTGTGTGACGTGTCACATGTGGCTGAACACTTCCTGTTTCCTCAAATAACGTAAATATCCGGCGAACGGTCCGACACTTGAATGATGTCGTCCAGGATACCGAGCAGCATACACAGCACACGCCCGTTGGGCATTTTGATCACTATATCCATACATCAACACGATATCGACCTTTTCCGCAATTTGTAAACGGTCCATTTTAACACGGTTAATGTATTACGAAGCAAATACCGTCCGCACTGGTGTAATATTACGTGATACCACGTATTTATACGTTTGTGACTATTACAGCGCCATCTATCACAAAGCGAAAAAATGGTCCAAGTAAAACATTCATTTTTCTTCAAGTACTTCACGATTATGTAATAAAAATGAGGTCCCTACTTTAAAAAAACGCAGTTGATACCCGTTTGACCTAGGGCAGCGCCATCTGGTTTCCCTCTTCAAGATAGACGAGTTTCGTTGTTTGTAGTTTTTTCGTTTGATGCTAATTTCGTGAGATATTTGGCCCGGTCACTATCAATTGACCACCATATATATGTATATATGACTTTTGATCTCTATTAAAGTAAATACATTGTTTGTCCTCTATACTATCTTTCATTTGCTATCTATATGCCTATCGGTAATTAGTGCCTTCAGCAGTTAGAAACTTTTATTTAGATGGCATTATTGGCCTGACTTGTACAAAATCAAGGAAACTTAAAGGACACAGTAGATACGATTTCGGCGCAAATGGACACACTGAAGCTTGGGCCAGAAAACACAAGGAGGAAATCAGTTCATTATCGGATAAAGTAGCCGAACTTTCGAATCAGACGACCCTGAAGCTTTCCAGGGACTGTTGGAAGAATTGGAAATTGATACGTAACAATTACACGTCATATCCGCCACAATTTCTTGTGTTTACATGCAAACTAATGTTTATGCGTATTTCTATATGCACATCCTATCCTTGTAAATCTATAAAAAAATTTAAAAAATCGCAGAGTTTGTGACTTGAGAATGTGCTAATGAAATTGTGTGCAGTAGACGGAAATAGAAACGGGAACCACTCGAATGATTTTTTTTTCCTCTTCTCGAGAGACGCTAAGGCAGAGAGCTCAGTATTGCAACGGCCCATTACTAAAGAGAATGGATTCATTCTTAACATTCTGTTCTCAACACGGAGAGAGAACAATTTTAAAAGAGAGATACTGTTTCCGTAATGTCGTACACTTCTCAGAAGTGAAATATGCAGTTTTGTTAAAGGGTAACAGTAATGCAGAGTAACGGTAATTTTGCAAGGTTAATGAGAGGATGTTGTTGTTGTGGTCTTCAGTCCTGAGACTGGTTTGATGCAGCCCTCCACGCTAATCTATCCTGTGCGAGCTCCATCTCCCAGTACCTACTGCAATCTACATCCTTCTGAATCTGCTTAGTGTATTCATCTCATGGTCTTCCTCTACGATTTTTACCCTCCACATTGCCCTCCAATGCTAAATTTGTGATCCCTTGATGCCTCAGGACATGTCCCACCAACCGATCCCTTCTTATAGACCGAGCGAGGTGGCGCAGTGGTTAGACATTGGACTCCCATTCGGGAGGACGACGGTTCAATCCCGCGTCCGGCCATACTGATTTAGGTTTTCCGTGATTTCCCTAAATCGCTACAGGCAAATGCCGGGATGGCTCCTTTCAAAGGGCACGGCCGACTTCCTTCCCCGTTTTTCCCTAATCCGATGAGACCGATGACCTCGCTGTCTGGTCTCCTTCCCCCAAAAAAACAACAACCACCTTCTTATAGTCAAGTTGTGCCACAAACGTCTCTTCTCCCCAATCCTGATCAATAGTTCCTCATTAGTTACGTGATCCACCCACTTATCTTCAACAATCTTCTGTAGCACCACATTTCAAAAGCTTCTATTCTCTTCTTGTCCAAACTATTCATTGAGCATGTTTCGCTTCCATATATGGCTACACTCCATACAAATACTTTCAGAAATGACTTCCTTACACTTAAATCTATACTCGATGTTAACAAATTTCACTTCTTCAGAAACGATTTCCTTGCCAGTGCCAGTGTACATTTTATATCCTCTCTACTTCTCTCTCTCTCTCTCTCTCTCTGTCTCTCACCTCCTCTTTCTCTCTCTCTCTCTCGCTCACCCCATCTTTCTCTCTCTCTCTCTCTCTCTCTCTCTCTCTCTCTCTCTCTCTCTCTCTCTCTCTCTCTCTCTCTTGAGCCTGCAGTTAGCTCGTAAGCAATCTATTACATGTTATTGAGAAGAAAAATGGATCGATCAGGCTTGTCTTAGATTTGAGACATATAGATACTATATCATTTTACATGTGGACGATATTCTAATAGCAAAAACCTCACGGGAACAACATAATCGCATTCTCAACAGTATGTTACGTTTTTTGCAGAATCTCAAATTACAGATAACTCCTAAAAGTCTCAGTTTGGTAAGACAAAGGTGAAGTTTTTGGGACACATTTTTTCTTCTCAAAACATTCAGCTGGATCCTGAAAAGTTAGAAGAAATCAGAGCCATTCCGGTTCCATCTACAAAGAAACAAGGCCGCTGTTTTCTAGGTCCCGTAAATTTTTACTGTCATTTTCTGAATATGCAAATTCTAGTGACATCAAAACTTTGTTCTCTCACTGGGAAAAATACTATTTGGAACTGGGACGAACAGGCACAGCTGGAATTCTATTCTATGAAACTTTACGGGCCAATCCTAGCTCACACAGACCAGTCGCAAGATTTCTGCCTCAGCACGGATTCTTCTAATGTCGGTCTTGGTGCCCATTTATTTCAAGATGCCATAGAAAATGACACTACTGTTCAGAAAACCAACTCCTTTGATAGCCGCTTGCTAAGAAAATCTGAAAAAAAATTATTCAGTCACTGAATTAGAAGCGTTAGCTATCGTTTGGGCATTTAACAAATTCCGTTTCCTTCCTTCTGGTAAGCACGTAAAAGTATACAGTGATCGTGGTGCATTACAGTTTCTTATGTGTTCAAAATTAAATCATGACAGGTTAAAACGTAGGGAATTGTTTCTACAGGAATACCACTTCACAATAGTCTACATCGCCGGCACTAACACGTGCACCTGCTGAGCTTGAGAAAAGTCACACACAAGCCAACCTCGAGCAAAGTTTCAGTATTCTTTACATTCAGAAAGTCGCCTTTGAAAACTTCATCACCACATCTTTAAGGGACGTTGCTCATGAACAAGATAAATATCCGATTTGGAAAGGCATCAAAATTAAATGACATGAATTTACACACATACAGATTCGGCATTGTTATCTGGTTACAAACAACATACTCTTCAAACGTTGCACTGTTGATGACAAGCTATGGGTACTTTGCATTCCTGACGATTTTGCTATTAAGCTCATTTGGTACGTTCATTTCACCTATTCACACTTTGGTCCACGAAAATGTTATCATATACGGACGACTTGTTATTTTAACAATATGGAAAAGAGAATTCGGAGAGTCTTGTCTATTTGTAAACTTTGTCAAAAAGCTAAACCATCTACCATCTCACATCATGCTCCGTTGTTTCCTATCATTCCTTATAAATTAAACGAATCTGCTGCTGTTGATCTCTTGGGACCCCTTGTCAGGACATGGAATGGATTTTCGTACGTTCTAGAGGAACGAGGCTATGTAAGTAGGCCGTTTACGTTTTTATATTTGGTAACGCCATGTAGCTTTCTCTGTTAAAATCGCTGACTGCGCTTTGTGCTATCTGTGGCTGGTTGGACTCGTTGGAAGTTACTCGCGTGTGTAGTGTTGGGCAGTTGGATGTGAACAGCCCATAACGTTGGGCAGTTGGAGATGAGCCGCCAGCAGTGGTGGTGGTGGGGGGAGAGATGCCAGAGTTCTGAGATGTTACTATGAGCAGACGACCTGGACGTGTGTCAGTCAGAAAAAGGAAATTGGTTAAAATGGATGTCACGAATACGTATATATATATATATATACAGGGTGTTACAAAAAGGTACGGCCGAACTTTCAGGAAACATTCCTCACACACAAATAAAGAAAAGATGTTATGTGGACTTGTGTCAGGAAACGCTTAATTTCCATGTTAGAGCTCATTTTAGATTAGGACCCATGTTGTGCCACCTACGGTCAATGGAGTACGTTATCATGATTTCATACGGGATACTCTACCTGTGCTGCTAGAACATGTGCCTTTACAAGTACGACACAACATGTGGATCATGCACGATGGAGCTCCTGCACATTTCAGTCGAAGTGTTCGTACGCTTCTCAACAACAGATTCGGTGACCGATGGATTGGTAGAGGCGGACCAATTCCATGGCCTCCACGCTCTCCTGACCTCAACCCTCTTGACTTTCATTTATGGGGGCATTTGAAAGGTCTTGTCTACGTAACCCCGCTACCAAATGTAGAGACTCTTCGTGCTCGTATTGTGGACGGCTCTGATACAATACGCCATTCTACAGGGCTACATCAGCGCATCAGGGATTCCATGCGACGGAGAGTTGATGCATGTATCCTCGCTAACGGAGGACATTTTGAACATTTCCTGTGACAAAGTGTTTGAAGTCACGCTGGTACGTTCTGTTGCTGTGTGTTTCCATTCCATGATTAATGTGATTTGAAGAGAAGTAATAAAATGAGCTCTAGCATGGAAAGTAAGAGTTTCCGGACACATGTCCACATAACATATTTTCTTTCTTTGTGTGTGATGAATGTTTCCTGAAAGTTTGGCTGTATTGCAGTAGTTTGAGTAACGAAGATTTTTGTAAGGCAAGTGATCCATGAGGGGTATAGTTTATTGCTAGGGAGGGCTATTCTATTGTACGGATTATTGAAAGTCAGGTTGCGTTGCGCTAAAATATTGTGTGTCAGTTTAGTAATGATCAGAATAAGAAAGAGCAAACTGTCTCAGTAAGTTCAGTTTCACCGTGGAGTTTGAAAATCAAGTAACGTAGAAGTTTTATCAACTCAACCATTCTTTAAATTAAAAAGGGGAAGTTTCACAAGGCCGCGTAGTTGGTCATAATGTTTTGGCTTATCAATGTACCTTCTACATGAATGTTGAAAATTTGATTAAATTTTAATTTACTCATGGAACTACAAAGCTTCTATCCACTTCATACGGGTACATGTTTTACAGGCACTCATATACAACTACAGGTTCTTTCCACAGTCAGACTTATGGTTTAAGTCTCGCACTTATGTGATTTGTTCTTGACTGCTCGTACGACACGTATACTGACGATAGTCAAACACGATTGATACTTTTCAAGCACGTCTGCAGTTGCTATATTCACTGTCGTTGCTCTCTGGCGTCACTGGTCATCCAGAGATGTTTGGAGGGGGGTAGGTATTCTTTCACACAACACCACCAAAAAATCACATTCCATGAGATAAGGCGATCTGGGAGGCCAATGATTCAATGACAGATCCCTACAGCCGATACTGCGCTCCAGTGTTGAGTCAATTCATTGTAAGAAAAAAAAAAAAAATACCGCACTGAACCGGAGAACGTAAACTTCTTTTGTTTCTGCGTTACCGCCAGCTCGAATCGACGCTTTCTGTGTAATGAACGAGCGAACGGGAGAGCTAGCCAGCAGCTGCACCAGAACGAACCTTGCTGGCTAACGCGTCAACCGGAAACTTGCAACTGACGCAAAAGTAGCTTTGAAGTTCCGTTGAGTAAGTCAAAAGTCAGCCCAAATTCCAATCTTCATTCATGTAGGAGACATAGCCTTGTGATTGAAACTAATATTTTTG
Source organism: Schistocerca gregaria (assembly GCF_023897955.1). Classification (NCBI taxonomy): domain Eukaryota; kingdom Metazoa; phylum Arthropoda; class Insecta; order Orthoptera; family Acrididae; genus Schistocerca; species Schistocerca gregaria. The sequence goes on from NC_064925.1 coordinate 255,845,929, forward strand.
AAATACGCCGTATTTTTCACAGGATAATAGAACACAGTACATAGGCAAACAGTGTCCCTAATTAAGAAAGGTGGTGGAGTGAATTGTGCCGTAGTACACTTTCGAGATTTTCGTCTCCAATAATAGAACTTTAATACATTTTGGTATTAACTTTTTATGTGTTTCAGTCGCTTTATGAAATTACATAATGTACAGTAATAAATTAAGGTTTTCCAAATGCGAAAATTTGTTCCCAGACACAACGTAGTCATGTGCCTAGGAGCAGTTATTCAGCTGAACTTCACAGGTGTTGCAATCGAGGACGTCTTGCCAATACTGTATTAAATAATCTATATGTTAAATTATCACTCTTCTACACATTAATAATCAATAGGTAAAGTCGAATTGCACAGAAATATTATCAGAAACCCTCTGCAAGTTAAGCATATTTCAAACTAGAGTACAGTGTGCGACCGTCGAATTATGAGTTACCTGTCCCCATGTTTGATACATTAATTCCAAGAATATATAGCGTTTTATTTACCATAAAGTTTTCTATTCTAAGACTTATCGCTATATTCCAAAGGGCTGAAATACACATTTTTATCCAGTATTGAAATGTGTAGAGCCCGGAATATTTAAAAATGTCGCCTTAAACACAACCTCATCTCCAACAGTAACAAAACAGTACAAGGTGGCCGAATTTGCTGGTGGAGGTTTTCATTTCGCACACTGTCATGCGATTCTCAAATCAGTCACTAAACTGAAGTGCTGGACAAAAGACATCGTGCACTCCTAGATAAATACAACGCTCTCTCTTACAAATTCCATATTACATCGGATTGTTAAAGGTAAAAATGTTAGGAGCATTACATGGCGACGAATGAAGGTCTGTGGGAAAATTGGAGTAGGGGAAAAGCGAAGCGTTGTAGTTGTAGTGCTACAAAAATAAGTTGAAAATTAAGTGGACTGACATGCTCAGGTTCTCCAAGGAATCGGCGAAAAGTGAAACATGTGGGAAACACTGACGGGAAGAAGGGACAGGATGACATGAAATGTGTTAAGATGTCAGGAGAAAGATACGAACTACTTGAGAGAGGTGTAAGGGGTAAAAACTGTGGGGACAGACCGAGATAGTAATAAATAGGCAATATATCTACATCTACATCATAGTCCGAAAGCCACCTAATGGTGTGTGGCGGAGGGTACTTTCGGTACCACCTTCTGATCCCTCCAACCCTGTTCCACTTGCGAATTCCTGAAAAGTACTGTCCCGAAATTTCAGTAGTAAATCTCTCCGTGAGGCACAATACGTCTCTTGTAACGTCAGCCAGTGGAGACTGTTCAGCTTCTCCGTAACGCTCTCTCGCCAGCTGAGCTATCCCGTGACGAATTGAGCCGCTTTCCAATGGATCTTCTCTATCTCCTCTATCAGTCATACCTGTTAGGGATCACAGGTAAATGAATGATACTCAATAATTGAGCGAACAAGCACCTTATAAGCCATTTCTATCGTGGATGAGTTACATTTCCTGAAGATTCTGCCGATGAATCTGAGTCTGATGTCTGCTTTTCCCACTGTTTTATATGGTAAAAAATGGAAATGTCGTGCGGCTAGGACCTCCCGTCGGGTAGACCGTTCGCTTGTTGCAGGTCTTTCGATTTGACGCCACTTCGGCGACCTGCGCGTCGATGGGGATGAAATGATGATGATTAGGAAAACACAACACCCAGTCCCTGAGCGGAGAAAATCTCCGACCCAGCCGGGAACCGAACCCGGGCCCTTAGGATTGACAGTCTGTCACGCTGACTACTCAGCTACCGGGGCGGACTGCTTTATATGGTCACTCCACATAAGGTCGTTCTGGATAGTTACTCTTAGATATATTACGGCAGATGCTCTCCAACTGTTTGTCATCATTACTGTAGCTGTACAGTAGGGGATATCTTTTCCTATGTATGCGCAATATGTTGCATTTATTTACGTTTAGGGTCAACTGCCAGAGTTTGTACCATTAGTACCTCTACGTCTATCCATTTAGTTCCGTTAAGAGCGACGTGTTGAGTTCTGTCTGCAAAAATGTCTTGCCAACCTCAGGTCTACTCTGATACTCAATAAGCTCGTATATTTTTCATTAAACGGCAATGCGGGACGGTGCCAAATGCCTTACTGAAATCAAGGAGCACGGCTTCAACCTGAGCCCCATTGTCCACTGTTCTGTGGATCTCATGGAGGAACACAGAGAGTGGAGTGTCGCAGGATCTCTGTTTGCTTAATACATGTTGATTTTTACACAGGAGATGTTCGTTTTCCCAAAACGTCATAATTCTTGTGAATAGGACAAGTTCCGTAATTCTACTACAAATTGTCGTCAACGATGTAGGTCTATAATTGTGTGGACCTATCTTACGACCTTTCTTAATAACGGAAATGATCTGCGCTTTTTTCCAGTCGTTAGATACCTTTCATTGCTCAAGCGATCTACGATAAATTACTGCTAGAATGAGTGCGAGTTCTTTCGCGTAATCTTTATAGAATTTTACAAGAATTTCATCTGGTCCTGAAGCCTTTCCACTACCAAACGATTGTACCTGCTTTTCAATTCTGCGGTCGGTGTGGCATTTTATTTGTGTTGGCTCGATGGTGATGGTTGTTCCAGTCTGGTTGAAATGGAACAACGTTCGTCGATCGCGACGACTGCTATCTGTAACTGTTAAAAACAAACTCCTCGCTTGTTTGATTATTTTCAGGCACTATCTCCCTTAGACTGCTACATCACAGTTTTGCAAGGATTTATATTTGTTAATTAATATAGTGTCGTCGAGGCGTTGCTACGGTTTTAATTCAACAACAAATACGACGTAGATACAGTGATAAAATACTCTTATGACAACGTACAGAAACCGTCGTATTTCGGTGTAAACTTGCTGTTCACTGTTAATAAAATGACTAAATCACCGTTAACTTCTGCGTTGTCTCAGGAAATAGTTAATTTCACAGTTACACAGTAAATTTTCATTAAATGACGTAGCCTAGAGGATGCATTAAGGTTACATTGGACTTTATTGAGCTTCGTAATTATTTAAACCTGCACTGAATACACACCGATCTGTCATTCAAGGTCTTGAATCTATTTGCATCAGCGATTCTGACACTGGCTACTGCTTCCGACAACACGGCGTAACTATAACTTCTTCGTGATCTGTTTCCTACTCAAGACTAATAATAGAGTTTACGTCGGCGGTTGGTATATTGTGTGCTTTGATGTTCGTGACAATCACAGATCACGAAAGCTAAGTCGCAGCGTTAATCAGGTATTACACGATTAAATTCTCTTTTACATGTAACTGCTCCGTTGTCTGGCTAAACCGCAAATGTTATTTTACTTCAGTTCTAAATACTGACTCGTACGTCAAATAGATGCTGGAAAACTTCTAAAACTTCAGATCGGTTTGAAACAATCTAGTAGCGTTCAATAGGCCTACTACTATTGCGACGTCTATAAGAGAGACTGAATTAACATTGAAGTATTACATTGTAGTCGCAGCGAACTTACAGCTCGATGAGGCTACAACTCTCTTCTTGGATAAATGTTATCTCTGATCTATTTATGGTATGGGCTTTGACCTTCGTAAAGAATATATTTTGAATTATTTATTTAAAGGTTCAGGCTTCGTATCATCTGATAAGCTTTCATTTAGTCCTTTCATTGTAATAAACGTTATTAGTTACATAGTATTCCTGTTAGTGTAACTTGCAATAGTGTTAATTTTGTTGTCAGTAGCTCCCGTCAATCGACGGATAACTAATTTTGCTATTTCTTTTACTACCAAAGGGCTTTCATTAGGGGTTCCATACTTGGGGTGCTACGTCGGTTATCTCAATATCTGCCATTTCGATGTTGGATGATTGAAAGGAAGGACTGTGCTACGATATTCCGCAATGAAACAACTTCGGAAGACCGAATTCAGTATTTGGCCTTCTCTCTATTATCTTCCGTTTCGGTGTCGGCGTGGTCGCTAAGAGAATGAATTGATGATTTTGGCCCACTTACTGATTTAACATACGAGCAAAATATCTCAGGGTTTTTACTCAGGTCGGTTGACAGCTCCTCACTTTCTAAATCATTCAATGCTTCTCTCACTGCTCTCCTTACGCACGTTTTCACTTCGTTCAGCTTACATAATGGACGAGCTTGTATGAAGGCGTTTCCTTGAGATGAAGATGTTGGCACAGGAGAGGAATTCGTGACGGGTGCCTCCAACCAGTAAGAAGACGGATGACAAAAAAGAAACCTCCTCGCGATACAGCCACATTCGCGTTCCCCGCGGCACACGACAATTCACTGCAGAGCCGAACGGTGGGAGCTTAAGCATGCCCCGAGCTTACAGCTACAGAAGATTCGTCTCTCACCAGTTGCAAGCGGAAGTATCCTGAGTCCGCCAAAACTACGACCAGCCAAGGGAGGCTTATCTCTCGGAAGTGCTCGTCATTTGTTACGAACCAGGACTTGTCGACTGACACACGCGGCACGAGCATTATATCCTCCCCATTCCTTCCCCCAACCCGGAGTCGAGTTTGTTCTGCTGGTCAACCTTTAAAACTCAGTGTGGGGGCTACTGTACCCGTCGCAGAGACCAGTTTCAACTACTGACAGTTCTTTTACAGTGCGATGCGGAACAAATCTTTAGTGCCACAGGAGCTGAACGGCATCATCTTCGGCGTTTTAACTGTTTCACCCTAGTAATCAAATAAATAACGGTCGTTCAGAATCAAAAACATTCAAGCTATTTGTAGATTTCATCAACTGACCATCTCGTATTATACGTTTTAGAAAAGCCACCGATGGGTTGGGGGGGGGGGGGGGGGGGAATTGGTCTAAAATAAGAGAGAAACAATTCCTGTTCTTTGCTTAGTGTGCTTTGTATATTAATCGATTAATTTATTCACCATAAGTTTCGGTATTATGTGTCTTTTATTTGACTGTTTCGCCGTCGATAGGACATAAAAATAAATTTAAAAAGCTGTTGGTGTATCTGTCTGGAAACGTTTCATGAAGTATCCACGCACGAAGCTTATAAATAGGTAATTACACATCGTCGAAATTCTGTGAAGGACGCGCGGTGTAGGGCGCCTTGTCACTGTACGCGTGGATCCCTCCGTCGGAGGTTCGAGTCCTCCCTCGGGCATGGGTGTGTGTGTCCGTTGTCCTTAGTGTAAGTTAGATTAAGTTACATTAAATAGTGTGTAACCTCAAGGACGTATGACCTCAGCAGTTTGGTCCCATAAAGCCTTACCATAAACTTCGAAATTTTCTGTAAAGGAACGACGCAGTTATATTTCGTCTGAAGGTGAAATTATTTTTTCACTTAAACTGCGCTCCTGGTTTCTATGTGAATCACTTCATTTATTTGGAATAACCAATAGTGCTGAAAGATTGCTCATTATTTATTATTTGCATGCTGTAACACAGGATAAGAACGGCTGAAGACTTCGCATGATTTGAGCTTATCTGCGGTGAAGGTCGTAAAATCAAATGCTATTTATCCATTCTTTACGTTGACAACCTGCGACCCTACGTAACTTTATGAGACAGAAAATTCAAATAAGAGCTGCGCGGCATACCATTTATTTAGTCAGGATCACAGTGTCAGAATGGCTCAACAAATGTGAGTCATAATTAGTTATCAATAGAAATATAAGTTTTGTATCATAAAGTTAATTCTCAGAGAATCTATTTACCAAAAGGATTTAAGAAAGACATTATCACGTTATAGGGCTTCCTGTGCACGGTCAGACTTGGAAATTCAGCTACGTAATACGTGGACTCACAGAAACCGGAATCAGAAATCAGCTGACGAAGAAAGGTTTCACTAACGGTTGACCACGTTTGAATAAGACGTGGCGTTATCCGTTTCGACACGAGGGTTTATAAGAAAACCATCTATGTTGGTCACTTATTAAGCTAAAACCAGTACTTTATAAGCATTCACATTTCCGTTCATACTACTGTTACAAACATTATGAAGAGAGATTTCTGGACTGCACTAAACATTATTAGATAGTATATACTCCCGGATACTCTAAAAGAGATATTTCCATCAGTACTCATTATCTTGTAGTGGATACTTGACACATTTTCTTTGCTTAATGCGCTTTACATGTTAATTGATTAATTTACTCACTGTGTGCTTCACTGCTTTACCTTCTTTTATCTGAGTGTTTCACTGTCGACAGTGCGTGAAAATAAATTCGAAAAAAAGCTGTATCGGACCTGTCTGGAAATCCATCACTGGAAACGATTGTGATAAATGCTGACTCGATTCCAATAATGTACCATTACGACAGACTCTTAAATGGATTTGAGCTGGATAACGGCAACGTCCTAAAATTGAACAGAGACCAATTTAAAAGGACGTTACGCCATTTTTTTCCCGCTGGTGATACAGGAAAGCGGTCGATTTTCAATTTCGGCATGATGATGTCAAGGCAGACCGCCGCCGGTCCGCTGTACAGAGCGAGGCAATAACCTTTAGAAAATAATTTTGTTTGCCAGAAAGTGGCGACAGTGTAAACCAGAGGAAGCCTGTGTCCGCACTGCTCTGGCGTGATCCTCCATACTCCCGTGTGTGGTGAACCAACACCCTCCAGCATTCATTAGTTTGCAACGTTAATCACCCAGTTATTTGTATTGGATTGTAACAAAGACACCTCACAACTTGTCATTGTAGTGAAAGCGGTTTTATCTTGTGTATCGTCCACAATGAACTGCAGTTACACCACAAAGAATGTTTTACGCTCGAGGGCTGAATGATTCTTCAAAAGAACTAATTAGTCAGTGCTCGTCACATGATTGCTGTAACTCGCCATAATTTTTAAACGAGAAATCGGACTCTAAGAGGAATACCAATAATTAGTAGATTTGTTATGGACACTTGGTTAAGTGACCCTGTTTTTGTACGTCATGCATTGAGGACGTTGAAGTAATGCAGTGGAATTTTCCCAATTACGGACGAAGATCAAATGACCTTTCTGTTTGTGTATATGTTTCCACTGTATACTTGTATTTATTCGTCATGCGTTATTTTGTCAGTTACCACTATACGCAAACAACAAGCATCTCCTATCATTAGTTCGTTTTAAGGCTTTTGACGGAAAATAAAGCTACTGCCCTGTGAACTTTGCGTGTGACGATTCAGCTTCGAAGACCTGCTACTTGCATACCCTTTTTATGCAAGTCAAATACTTTGATATAAGTTTTCCTATAAAACTAATAGATGACGTCATCGCTACAGTCTTACGATACAGCATGCCTTCGGTGTCAGGAAAGTGACTGTTCGTGGGAAAGGCACAATGTATGTGCCATAAACACCTGATATTATATTTTATGGTAGTAAGTTGGTCCTCGATAATTATTTCACTGTTGCACGATTCATGCCAATAATTGCACAAAGAACACATATTTTTATACAATTTGAGTTGAGTAACAAGTATTTATTATGTAAATGAGCACTTAAAACTGTTGTCATTCCTTGTAGCATACTTAAAAGAAAAGGGACTTAATTCAGTAACTTCTCTTTCCAAAACTGATTACAGTATCCGATCGTAGGGAACGTTTCATGATCGTAATTGCCTTCATGGAACTGCAGGAGTTCAAAAGGCTACAGAGGGCGAACATAGGCAAACGTAAATTATGACTAGTGTACAAAAGGCAACCGAGCATAGTGTTATGCTGTACAAGCTGCATTATGGTTGTAACCCTCGCAGTACTAAGAACCTCCTGAAAACATTGTAAGACAGTCAGCTACTTTATTTTCTAAAAATTTGGAAAAAAATGTGTTATTGTTTACAATAAATCCTTCTTGCAAGATCCATACATTTTTAAACTTTTTGTTTACACTTACAGCAAAAATTTAAGCCTAAGTAGCAGGTTTCATTTTCCTCAATGAATGTCGTACTCATTATTTCTAGGTTCAGAGCTTTAGACATCAATATCTATCTGAGAAGTACGTTGAAAATAAACATAAACAACAAAAAATGAAATTTGCATTTGTTTAATTTTTTTGGTCATGAATGCAATAGTACACGTTATTGAAAGGGCGTCGATATTGCTAAGAGTATGCTAAAAGGATTTTTTCTGGACCCTACCTACACAACAGTACATCTTCAAAAAGTATGTTGTCCAATTCAAGTAAAATTAACAAATTTTGTTCTTTAAGTTGTTTCGTGTGTTAGCAAGGAACCCCCACCCTTTGTAATGCACGTTATGAAAAACGCGTCGGTATTGGTAGGGTTAAGCTCTAGGTGCATAGTTACTTTGATTGGCTTTAAAGCATGCGGACAATCTTTCTTTACGCATGACCTTGGTAGTAGCTCCGTCCACCGTCTATAGTTTTCATATCAGCTGGTAGACTGCATTGCGTTTTCCGTGTCAAATATGACATAATTCAATTTACGGGAACGGCGTGTAATTACTCATTTTCATCATCTGCGAGGCTTTTAACCGATTGTTCTGTCAACTGAGTGTGCCATACACTGATGGAGCAGAGGATGTGGAAAAAGTCTGTCAAATTAGCGACAACAGACACAAGGCCAAAAGTCGTGTGCTAACGAATCATGTAGTCACGTCAAAGACTAAGCCAGATAGAATGATTGAGCAAATGGAAGGGAGCCTGTAATTAGGTGACTTTACCTACAAACCTGACATTACAATGTGGTATATTCTGCACAAAAAACATAAAATGCGGAATGTATCTTCACTGCGATTGCAGAACGACGAACTTTGGGATACGCTTTGGTAGTACCAACATTGTCTTTCTTTTGATTAGTACCACAATTAACAAGACACAGATGCATTTTTGAATTCTGGAACGAATCACATGTCGAGGCAGTGTAAATACAGCGAAATATTCTGTTTGGAAACGGTCTGAAGAAAATCACGGGGTCATTATTTTGGCGGACTGTCGGCATCATCCCACCCCACTGTGTTCGAAAGGATGTACACTGGCAACAGCTTGCTACTTGCTTTCTGGTCCATGCTTCTCATATGATTGCTAGTATAACGACTTGAACGGTTGCTCTTTCTTTCCTTACACATTATGCTGCTACTCATCAGGTATTCCAGATTTGTGAATATCACAGTAACAACTAGTGGTGTCTTGGACTCCTTGATGAGCTAGCCTCACCCCTAAGACGTTTTTGGCATTTTTCGACGATACTGGTAATTCTCCGTCACCAACAATTTTCTATTCGATTGCTTCTATAGCATCGATTTGGCAGCAGACGAAACAGGCTCCGAGAACAGCGTTACGTTAGTAACATACGATGGGTTTAAGTTGTCGGTATTGTCAAAACATTCTGGCACTGAGAGATAACTGAAAAGTGTTAGATACTGAAACATTATTTCTGCTTGTCTCTTACCCACCGGGATAGCGGAGAGCGCTAATGCGCTGCTTCCTGGACTCAGCTAGGCGCTCCGATTCCGGATCGAATCTGCCCGGCGGATTAACGACGTGAGCCGGTGTGCTAGACAGCCTATGAGCTTTTAAGGCGGTTTTCCACATCCCACTAGATGAATACCGAACTGGTCCCCCCCCCCCCCTCCCCCCCATCCCGCCTCAGTTACACGGCTCGCAGACATTTGAAACACGTTCGCACTATTTCATTGTTTACACTAGACGCAGGCAGCTATGGTACACTGGGATCTCCCAGTGGATATGGGGTGGCGGCAGGAAGGGCATCCGGCCGCCCCTTTAAAATTAACCATGCCAAATCCGATTATAACAATGCCGACCCTGCAAAAACTGCGGGAAAATGCACAAGCGAAAGAAGAAGAATGATTTGTGCTTGTCTCTTATTGTACTGAGTGATGAGCGATAAGAACTATCGCACGAAATATCCTCCCGCATTTAAAATTTACTCTCTTCTCTGGATGTCAATGAACTTTCTATTCGATCATGTGACAAACGATAGTATACGCGAGAGACCAGCAATCCCCATTTTCGTGAAAATGACGGAAGACTACATTCACGTCTTTGGCATCCTGAGTGGTGCGCTTTCTACCTTGATCAACGATATGCAATCCTGTAACTAACAGCATCAGATTCTATGGAGGATATACAGTTATGACTAGAATAAAGGTCTTTGAACAGCAGTAATCGGGGAAGAGGAACTTTCCTAAATTCTTCCTAGGTTGTTGGAGGTTGTAATACACTGTGAACAGGGAGGGGGGGGGGGGGGTTATGATATAGCTATGATATAGCATTCTACACTCCTGGGAATTGAAATAAGAACACCGTGAATTCATTGTCCCAGGAAGGGGAAACTTTATTGACACATTCCTGGCGTCAGATACATCACATGATCACACTGACAGAACCACAGGCACATAGACACAGGCAACAGAGCATGCACAATGTCGGCACTAGTACAGTGTATATCCACCTTTCGCAGCAATGCAGGCTGCTATTCTCCCATGGAGACGATGGTAGAGATGCTGGATGTAGTCTTGTGGAACGGCTTGCCATGCCATTTCCTCCTGGCGCCTCAGTTGGACCAGCGTTCGTGCTGGACGTGCAGACCGCGTGAGACGACGCTACATCCAGTTCCAAACATGCTCAATGGGGGACAGATCCGGAGATTTTGCTGGCCAGGGTAGTTGACTTACACCTTCTAGAGCACGTTGGGTGGCACGAGATACATGCGGACGTGCATTGTCCTGTTGGAACAGCAAGTTCCCTTGCCGGTCTAGGAATGGTAGAACGATGGGTTCGATGACGGTTTGGATGTACCGTGCACTATTCAGTGTCCCCTCGACGATCACCAGAGGTGTACGGCCAGTGTAGGAGATCGCTCCCCACACCATGATGCCGGGTGTTGGCCCTGTGTGCCTCGGTCGTATGCAGTCCTGATTGTGGCGCTCACCTGCACGGCGCCAAACACGCATACGACCATCATTGGCACCAAGGCAGAAGCGACTCTCATCGCTGAAGACGACACGTCTCCATTCGTCCCCCCATTCACGCCTGTCGCGACACCACTGGAGGCGGGCTGCACGTTGTTGGGGCGTGAGCGGAAGACGGCTTAACAGTGTGCGGGACCGTAGCTCAGCTTCATGGAGACGGTTACGAATGGTCCCCGCCGATACCCCAGGAGCAACAGTGTCCCTAATTTGCTGGGAAGTGGCGGTGCGGTCCCCTACGGCACTGCGTAGGATCCTACGGTCTTGGCGTGCATCCGTGCGTCGCTGCGGTCCGGTCCCAGGTCGACGGGCACGTGCACCTTCCGCCGACCACTGGCGACAACATCGATGTACTGTGGAGACCTCACGCCCCACGTGTTGAGCAATTCGGCGGTACGTCCACCCGGCCTCCCGCATGCCCACTATACGCCCTCGCTCAAAGTCCGTCAACTGCACATACGGTTCACGTCCACGCTGTCGCGGCATGCTACCAGTGTTGAAGACTGCGATGGAGCTCCGTATGCCAAGGCAAACTGCCTGACACTGACGGCGGCGGTGCACTAATGCTGCGCAGCTAGCGCCATTCGACGGCCAACACCGCGGTTCCTGGTGTGTCCGCTGTGCCGTGCGTGTGATCATTGCTTGTACAGCCCTCTCGCAGTGTCCGGAGCAAGTATGGTGGGTCTGACACACCGGTGTCAATGTGTTCTTTTTTCCATTTCCATGAGTGTATAACAGCAGGAGCATAATGCTAATGGTAAGAGATGGCCCATTGAGAAATGTACATATTTCGCATTTTCCAACATTTTAGATTCCAGATTTTACCGTCCTGTGTCTGACACCTGCAAAACAAAAAACTAGATTTTATACTATATCATTGCAATGTCTTAAGTAACTATGCTAGATAATCGATAAGGCAAGTCCTTAGGTCCAAATCTAGTAGTTTTACGAAATGGTATAATCATGAGGACTGTTCTTATGAAATGGAAATAGTGAATGATAACACAAGATTGGTGGTAAAACATTTTTCAAGGATTTTAAGAACTTCGATTTAATCGAAAAATTTGGAATCCGTTTCCCGACTTCTCACTGTAGCTAAGAGTACACAAACATTAGAATTTGAAACTCTCGAGTTCTGAAACTATAACTGTTGCGAATATTGTCGATGAAATAGAATTTATTACGAGATTTAATTTGAATCGAGAGTTCCTGTGTGTGTGTGCTGGCAAAAAATTGATGCACCTAAAAAAAATGGACGACGTTGACTTTGATCCAATAACAGCGTATGCCACTATACGGATAGTAGGTGTACTGACAATGGCTTCAACGTAGTCCGGCCAACAAAGAGCATGGTAGGAAAGCTACCAGAGCTCCATCTGTGACTAACCTTCAATAAGGAATGCTCACAGCCAGAATGGTGGGTATGGTGCATACATTTGAAGTAAGAATGGAACCATGCCATGGAGACGTGCTAGTCCTTCACATAGCCAACCTTTCGGAGAACATCAGAAGTTGGATGTACTGAGCCAGTAGTACAACTATGTAGGTATCAGTGGTCACTTGAAAATTCTCAACACGTATACGACGTTCTGGACGTCCACGCAGCACAGACGTCCACCAGGAAAGTCGTACTGTAAGAGCAGCAGTGGCAAATCGTACAGGTACCACAGCACAAAGAAGAGGGTTTGTAAGCTCATATGTGGCAACAAGAGCTGCAGCGAACCAATTATTGTTTGGCGATGTATACGCACGATTCCAGCCTGTCTTCCACTCACACCAGTCCATTGAGCTTCACAACTCGACTGGTGCCGTCAGTGGATCATTTGGAAGATGGGATTCCACGCCGTGGCCTTCAGCGATAGAAGCAGTGTCCGCCTGATTGCGAGTGGTGGTCGTTCGCTCGTACGAAAGAGACTATGTGAGCGCTATCTCATAGAGTGCACAAGTCCAAGACACACCTGGCGCAACCCCAGGCCTTATGGTCCGGAGTGCGATAAGCTACAATTCTGGTTCACCTCTGTACGTTCATAATGTTGTTGAACTCGTTATTTTACCGTTCTGGCAAAGGGAAGGTGGTGTACGATACCAACTGGATAATGCTCGCCCAGAAACTGACAGTGAAATTTAATGTTCTGTGTAAGACGACGAGCAAATTTTCTGTCCAGCACTTGTCTACAATGGAGCACGTGTTGCATATGGTGGGCCGAGAAGTGTCTCAAGCAACGCGTGAACCGACAGTTACAAAACTAATTGAAAAGGTCGAGCAGAAGTTGCATATCATATCATATCCCATATCCTACGTCTGTACTATCGATTGGGTGCCAGTGGAGGCTACCCCTCGTCCTTATGGGGGTGTTTCAGCATGCGACCATACCTCGTACCTCAGAACGTCTTGTGCTATTAATCATTAAATATAGTGACTAAATGTACTCCGTATGCACTGTTACAACAATAAACCTTGAGTGAACTGGAACCTCTTAAAGGATGTACTAATTTCCTTTCCACCAGTGTACACATAAAAGAACTGCTAGAATATAGTACAGAAGGTAACTGAAGGAAATAATGAGACGAACTGAAATGGCACCTTTATTCAAAGAAAAAAACTACTCTGTATTTATGATAGTCCTCTGAACATTACAAAAGGTGCGACAAGGGTCATAGTAGGATGTGTGATAACGGCTGAAGGCAGTGCATGTTCTGCAACGAATTGACGTACTGGCTTCAAGGTTGTCTAGGAGATCTTGCGTAAGGGCCTGCCATTCTTCCACCAACTGGTGGATGGTCGTTGCTTCAACACGTTTCCCCAACGCGCGCGCCGGCTGCTGTGGCTGAGCGGTTCTAGGCGCTTCAGTCCGGAACCACGCTGCTGCTACCGTCGCAGGTTCGCATTCTGCTTGGGGCATGGATCTGTGTGATGTCCTTAGGATAGTTAGGTTTAAGTAGTTCTAAGCCTAGGGGACTGATGACCTCAGATGTTAAGTCCCATTGTGCTCAGAGCCATGTGAACCAACCAAGGCGCGCTACACGTGCTCGATGGAATGGAAATCGGGGAAAGGTGACATTCTATACTTTCCCCATGTGATTTTCTCACCTCTATATAAGGCCACGACTTCATTTTCATGAATGACAACGCACGTCAGCATGGAACTGTGCAGGTGGAGGAGGTATTCGAAGGAGAGGAAATTCGGCGAACGGAGTGTCCCGCTGGCCTCCCGACTTAAATCCAATCGAGCATGTGTGACATACATTGGGGAGACGTACTGCTGCAGCCAGATTCACCAACAACCATACAACAGTTGTAAACCGTGTTCGTGGGGAATGGAACGTCCTCCCATAATAATTCCTTTCCAACCTTCTGACCAACAGGGAAGCACGTCACAGGGCATGTATTGTAGTCCGTCTTGATCACTCATCCTATTAAGAACCATGTCCCGCCTTTTGTAACCCTCAGTGCAAAATCATTAATAGCTGTGACATCAGTATAATTATTGTCTTCCACTAAAAGTATTATTTCTGTTCGTCTCGTTGCGTTTGCCTTTCAGTTACATGCTGCACCATACTATGGTAGTTCCTTATACGTATAGTTCAAGTTTCATTGAGTTACGTTACTTGGCAATGACACATCACGTGAAAGTTACTTTCGTCCTTAAGGTCTCCACTAAGGAAAAACCAATCTTAAGTTTTCTTATTGAAAATCACTATATTTCACTGGGGTTCAACCAGTTACCCTGGTGAAATCTCGCCATTCCGGGGAGGGTGAATTCAACAAAATGTCTCCTGAGATTTCTGGGCAGTTTCGGAACATTTTGTGCGGAACAAAATTGCTCCCCACCATTAGATCTTTCTCACAAAGACTTTGAAACACCCAGATGCAGCCTAAGTCCACCGTTACTTGCTGCGTTTGCAATCACTGCCTTTACAGTTACTACCCTCTACAGCTCCCTGTAGTAAAATGGAAGACATTCCCTGGCGCCTTATTGATGTCCCACCATCATGTCCCTTCTTCTTGTCAATATTTACATGTATTAGTTTCCTCAACGACTCTGCGGAGAACCTCACTCCTTAACTTATAAGCCCACCGAATTTTCAACATTCTTCTGTAGCACCACATTTCAAATGCTCGAGTCGGTTTTCCCACAGTCCATGTTTCATTACTATACGATACTGTGCTCCAGACGTATATTCTCGGAAATGTCTTCCTCAAATTGAGGTCTATGTTTGATACTAGTAGACTTCTCTTGACTATGTGTCCCCTTTTTGCCAGAGCTAGTCTCATTTTTATCCCTATCTTTTCCGAATGTATTTGGCTATTTTGCTGCCTCGGCAACAGAATTCCTTAACTTCATGTACTTCGTGATAACTTAAAATGATGTTTATTTTCTCACCGTTCTCATTTCTGCTGCCTCTCATTACATTCGTCTTCCTTGGATTTACACTCAATTCATATTAAGTTCTCATTAAATTGGTCATTGCATTCAGCAGATGCTGTAACTCTTCTTGACTCTCACTATCCTTTTATTTCCATCATTGCTTCTTGAATGTAGAGATTGAACGATAGGGGCAAAAGACTACACTTCTGTCGTACACACTTCGTTAACCGAGCACTTAGTACTTGGTCAGCCTCTCTCTTTATTCCATCTTGGTTCTTGTACTTATTGTATATTACCCCTCTTTCTTTGTAGCTTACACCTATTTCACTCAGAATTTCGAACATCTTTCACCATTTTACGTTGGCGAAAGCATTTCCAGTTCGACAAATCCTAAGTCCATATCTTGATTTCTCTTTAGTCTTAATTCCAATGCCAGCTGTAAAGTGAGAAGTGTCTCTTTAGCGCCTCTACCTTTCCTCAAGCCAAACTTATCGTCATATACCACATCCTCAATTTTCTTTTCCATTTTTCTGTATATAAATCTTCTCAGCAAATTGGATGCATCAGCTGTTAAACTGATTGTGCAATCATTCAACACTACTAAATTGGGATACGAGTCTACATCTGCTTCTACATACGCCTTACAATGCGGTATCTGATTTCAGAATATCTGAGTGACCATGATGTAATCTAACTGAAACCTTTTCGTATCACCTGGCCTTTTCTAAGTATACCTCCCCCTCTTGTGATTCTTTAACAGAATACAACAGAATATTCACCAATACTAGGAGAACTTTATTGCATAACTCAATCTTCCTCCTCTCTCATTCCAGTACCAAGCTTGTGACATATATCTGAATGTCTACTTTAACGACTCATTTATGAGTGAATCTATGTTGAGCATTCTTACCGGTGCACAGAACTTCCTCTGCTTCGCTAAATTATTATTCCCACAACACCACTTGTACCTCATCTATTCCGTTATATGTTTCTTGAAGTTATCAAAAAAATGGTTCAAATGGCTCTGAGAACTATGGGACTTAACATCTGTGGTCATCAGTCCCCTAGAACTTAGAACTACTTAAACCTAACTAACCTAAGGACATCACACACATCCATGCCCGAGGCAGGATTCGAACCTGCGACCGTAGCAGTCCCGCGGTTCCGGACTAAGCACCTAGAAACCGCTAGACCACCGCGGCCGCCACTTGAAGTTATCCCTGCCTGTATAATTTGCCATCATCCATCAGTCACCAACTCATCCTGAAGAAGGCTGTATGATTATCAATCGAAATAAGAGAAGAAGAAGTAATTTTGTCTTTGGTATGCACTCCGAAATTGTGGAATAATTCTCAAATATTTGTATTGTGAATTACAAGCTACAGTGTTTTAGGGGTGTAAGTGCAAATATTTCTGTTGATGAGTGAGGACAACGTACCGAACAACAATACGTCAGTACTTGCTTACTAATAATTACGGTTGTTACGAATAGTACTTTTTAGAGGTACTATTAATCATAGTTGTTACAAGTAGTACGTTTTCATTTCTCGTAGTACCTCTAAGTACTTATGGCAAAAATAAGTCTTCAGTGTTTTTCTTCTCTTGGGCAGCGGTCATGTATGGAATTGTGGAGGCATGGACAAAGAACGGCAAAGTGCTTACTGACAAGCATTATACACTTCTCAGTTCAGTTAAGACCAAGCAGAAAACATCAGGTAGTTAATTTTATGATATTATTATAGGGAGACTGTTAGATGCAGAGAAGAAGCAAGTAACACACGGAAATGTGTACATATTACGATACCAACGATATTTGTACCCATAACGCTAACAATCTCTCTGTCGTTCGCTAGAATTTTTACCCTCTACAGGTCCTTCTAGTACAGGGAACGTTATTCCCTCCTGTCTTAAAAGAGGTCATATTGTATCTCTTCTTCTGCTTAGTCTTTTCTCCGTATTTGTTTCTTCCTGATAATGCGCGAAACCCTGTCATTTCTTATGTTATCAGTTCACTTACTTTTTGTCATAATACTGTATCATCATATCACAAACCTGTCAATCCTCTTTTCACAGAGCCCACTACTCACTTCTGTACTAAGCTGTCCTTCATACATTCTCAGTACTTTCCTTCTCACATTATGACCTACATCGTGGACTTTTAGATTTCTTTTGCCGCGCAATGCTCTTCCTGATTGCGGTAGTTGCTTCACGTCTTACTCGACTCACCCGCAATGTTTCTAATGTTGTAGTATTTCTTCAACTACTACTCTATTATTCGGAAGAAACTACCAAAAGCGTTCACGAACAACGCTCACACACATCACGGACTGTGTTGCGCTTGCAGTAATCGGCACAAATGGACTGTGGGTGGGGATAAGTAAGTTTCTGGCAGAGGGGTGAAAAGGAACCAGGGTCGTGGAGCGCAACCTCTTAACCCTCTGTCTTAGAACCATTAACAATTCTTTCGCAGCCGCTGGCCTGGCTTCTCCCTGCTCTATCTGTTTTGAAACTCAGCGCTGGAAGACTGATGTACTTCGCGTTTCAAACATGTAGTACCGGTTAAATACCGTCTTTTGCGAGTGCAATAAAAGTCTTATTTAGACCTTACTAAAGTGGCAAACGGCGGTATGTAACCAGTATTACTTGTACAACTGCTGCTCGGAAAGCTGATAATAAACCGGAGACGTGGGAGCAAGACTCGCGCTCTGAGGCTGCTGTACAGCATATAGGTAGTTAAAATGGTTCAAATGGCTCTGAGCGCTATGGGACTTAACATCTTTGGTCATCAGTCCCCTAGAACTTAGAACTACTTAAACCTAACTAACCTAAGGACAGCACACAACACCCAGCATTCACGAGGCAGAGAAAATCCCTGACCCTGCCGGGAATCGAACCCTGGAACCCGGGTGATATAGGTAGTTAATCTATAGGTTCTGATGAGTGAGTTGGCGAGTATCAAAATATGTGGCATAAATGGCCTTATATTTTGACTGCATTGACTTAGGTTGTCTACAACGTCAAGCGAATATAGGCCTCAATATTTCCAATGAACTCAAACTTTATACCTCTACCCACTCCTGAGAAGCCTTGGTCTTAATAAATAGACAGAGAGACCGACGACAAATGGCAGAAAATTATGTCTAATTCCTGGGACCAAGCCCATATTCTCCCTTAAGGGGAAGTTTACTATCTTTGGCCCGAAAAATAGCACGTTCATTGAGAATTTTTTTCTCAGTATGTGTTATAGATGTCAGTGTCAAATTTGGTCAAAATATTTATTGATATTTCCTACACAAACAGGATTTTTTTTTCGACCATAAATGTCGAAGAGCAAAGGCGGAAGTGCCGTCGGAACGAAACTAAATTTTGACGTTGACCTCCACGCACGATATGTCACAGTTCAGCCAGCTCGTCTGAAATCAAAACTGAGTTGACGTTAGCGAAGTATATAAGATTCTTTAGGAGCTGTACCTCGCTCAAGTTATTTGGACAACTGGAAAAAAATGGCGGCCATTAGAAAAAATAGGGCTTTTTTCATCGGTTTTTCGAATTCCTCGGCCCAGTAAAATTATTTATGGTTATTGGATTTGAATAAAAGTGGTACAACGCCTACACAATTTAGTTAGCTTCGTCGGAAACAAAGAATCATGCCAATCGGTTCAGTAGATTTGAAGTTACTATACCGCGCAATAAAAAATAACGTTATTTCGAGAAAAACGCGTTTTGACTAAATATGAATGCAAAATTATACAACGTACGTTCTATCTTCTTTTACGGGTCCATTTAATAGTTCTTTCTCTTCCTCATAGAGGGCGTTCTGGCTCGATCTTGACCATTCTGCGCTCCTCCAGAGCTTCTCGTACGGCCGGTGACAAGCGGTTTTCTGCCACTTGAATCCGGTGGTCTTCCAAATGCTTGACGAACTGCGTCGAATAGAGTCCCAAGGTGACTTCCACCGTTGTCATGATCTTCAGAATTGCTGACCACCCTTTTTTGAATCTACTCACTGCCAGGAAAGTCGCAATCGCCACAGTCTTCGCACCAGATTGCAAAAGTTTGGGGGCTAGTTTCCAAACGCATGCGTTCAGCCCGCATCTCGTGGTCGTGCGGTAGCGTTCTCGCTTCCCGCGCCCGATTTCCCGGGTTCGATTCCCGGCGATGTCTGGGATTTTCTTTATCTCGTGATGGCTGGGTGTTGTGTGTTGTCCTTAGGTTAGTTAGGTTTAAGTTGTTCTGAGTTCTAGGGGACTGATGACCATAGATGTTAAGTCCCATAGTGCTCAGGGCCATTTGAACTTTTTTGAACATGCGTTCAAAGTTTCATTTGAATTTTGTGTGTTTCCTCCCAAGCACCGGTACAATAACTCGTCCTCCGAAAAGAAAAAAAAACTGTTGCCTGAAAAAGGGTGATTTAGGAAGATGCATTGTTTTTGTTCAACATCGAATAACAAACATTTCTGTTCCGTATTCGGAAAAATGGTTTCAGGGGTGGGTTCTAAACATTTTTATGGAACCAAAACGCAATTTAACAAAATCGATTTCTTGAATGAAAAGGCAGTAAACCTCCCTTTAAGTATTTCTTCTACTCTTTCTCCTACAACCGCATTCCAGTCCGCCATGATTATCGTTGTTTAGTTTTAATAGTCGTTTGCTTCATGCCTGACTTGGTGTCTAGAGCTTTCACAACTCAACGTGGATTTCATAATACACAATCCTGTTCGTATATTACGTATCTATGCTACACTTAGTAACATAATAAACATTCCAATTATAGTGTATCTTTGGAAATATAGGGTCATAAAAATTCCGTAAATATCTGCCCAAACAGGCGTGTGCGTTATCAGACTACTTCCAGAATTCGGATAAACGTGGTTTTCCGATTCCAAATAAGAGAATGCCAGGCTAGTATACTTAGTTCGCCTCAATTACACTATTTGCAAACTTTTAGGAACCGTTCACTCAATTTAACACGAGAGAGCCCAAACGCAGACAGCTAGCGTAGGCAAATACCGTCCCTGAGGAAAAAGCGAGTGGCAAAAGGAAGGGCATACGGGCACTCTCTTTTACTAACATTACCAAATCCATTAATTAACATGCTGACCCAGAGAAAATAGTGACGACTCACAGGAAAAAGAAGAAAGGAGACAATTACAGTCCCGTAAGGATTAAACACACTCATTTAATACACATTGGTACTGTACTTGCGTTAAAATGAATTACATTTAGGTGGTCTTCTGCTGTGAAGGTAGTTCATTTGACATACAGAACACTTCGCCGATCACACAGTGTTTCTCTGTCATCTGTTACAGTGGTATTAATGCATCTGTCCATTGCATTCTATAGTGAAATGGCCTTTGTAAACATGAAACGTTTTCAGACTTTATTCTTCGTGCAATTTAAGCTGTAAGTTAGGTCTGCAGTAGGGCTCATTGTGTGCGTATTTTCCACCGGTTTTAAAGTTTTAAGATGAATTTAATACATGGCACACAGATCGAACTATAGCTGTCAACTACGACACTATTTAAGTAGCGTCAGTGAGCAAACTCTATGTATTTCAGTAATTAATACAGACAATTAAGATCGTAAAATATATTATTTCAAAGTCCCTTGGCCTCAAAGTGTAATTGTGCTTGAAATCTTGCATTTAATGAGAAATAAATCTTTATTTTGGGGCAAAGTTCGAATTCCAAGATGTGTAATTACTTTTACATGAAACCTGCTTTTGTTTTAACAAATAATATTATCCCACAGTCAAATATTTGATTTCCAAGATATCGATTCAGTTATCAACATTGGAAATGTTTCACCTGTCACTGTCCTTAGTCATGCTATGCGAAAACCCAACAATGTTCTCATTTTGTTTCGCTGAGTGGTGTATGTGTGTTTAAAGTCTTTAGGCCACATGCTTTTATTAGATGCTCGTGTTATTTAATTGTTATTATGTTAAATAAAGTTAGTAGCTTTTTACACAGACTTCGGACCATATTTCGAATTGGCAAACGCTTTAGAGAGCCTTGGCACCATAATTCACTTTCATAAATATTGAATCCTACATCGAAAATTCGTTTTGTAATTAACCTCGGTGAGCCCCTGTCATTTGTATCAAAAATCAATAACTGGCAAGCAGTAAACTCTATTAAATTTATCTAGTGACAGATTGTCTTCTTTCCCATAAATTAATAATTAGTGAAGTGGAACATTATTGAAGACTTGTGAAAAGTTAGGAATGTGATTCTATGTTATATGAACAAATAATAAGGTTTATTCAGATATTTCACACATGGAGAACTTAGTAACACAGAATAATTTGGCATGGAAATACTCAATTTGAATGCTTACTGCGACTTACGCCAAAGGGGAGTTTTTAATAAGTGATTTGATTACATTATTTCATTAGCTGACATTTATACAGTGGCTACTTGTATGTGTGTTTGTCTGTTTACTGTTGTATTTTAGCTAACATGTATTTTCTGCAGTTTTAAGCCTGGTCAGGTTATTTTTACGACACCGAACGTTTAGGTATGTCTCCTATTTTCAGCTGTCTGTTCAGTGTGTTATTTGTAACTATTTAGGCATGGCAGTTATATTACGCGTTTTACTTGTGGGATGATTATCATATATCAGGAACCAGTTTCACGGATATGTGTGTATATGGAAAATAGCACTGTGATCCCTGATGTAAATAATGAACTTTTTCACAGAAATTTTACATTTGTAAAGGACAAGGTGACCCTTGACAAACATCACAGATACTGAAAATTATTAATGTCAGGCGTTGTGAGTTGTGTCTTAAGTGTGGTGAAATAACCGATCTTCGGACATCCATAAATGAGCCATCTGGTGGAAGCAACAAGCAATATGAGCACAGAGCAGTGATTCAGTTTATTTTTGATGCTTTTTGTAGTAATATTTGAAGTAAAACTCGTCTTCAGTAACTATGTATTGCTAATCTATTAATATCGTTGCATTAAAAAAACCTTGGTTTTTAAATATTTAATGGGAGTACGTTTCATAATTGTTATGTTCGAATGAAACTGACATAAACCAACAGCATATTTCATAAACTCCTCACGTAGTCGTTGACGAAACATAATTGGCAACATTTGTTGGCGCTGCTTTCCTCATTTCGGGTGGAGGTTACCTATTATTTAAGTGAGCGTGTTTTAATGTTGTATTGTATGTGCGGACTCACAGCAAACGTCATTTCTTGACAAATAATTTATTTAAAGCACAGTCAAGATGGTTACTACGGCGCTTCATCGTAATTTCATTTTAAAGAGTGAAACAAATAGTGCTCTGTTATCCGTTATTTCATTTCAATGGTAGCCAAAACACTAGGTTCTGACTGAAGGAGAGGGAGGAGGATACAAACTAGAGCTGGGAAACTTCTTCATCTTGCATTTGTTAAATTTATTTATGTTATACCGAAGAGCAAAATAAACTGGTACACCTGCCTAATATCGTGTAGGACCCCCACGAGCACGCAGAAGTGCCGCAACACGACGTGGCATGGACTCAACTAATGTCTGAAGTAGTACTCGAGGGAACTGACACCATGAATTTTGCAGGGCTGTCCATAAGTCCATAAGACTACGAGTAGGTGGATATCTCTTCTGAACAGCACGTATCAAGGTATCCCTCATATACTCAATAACGTTCATATCTGTGGAGTTTGGTGGCTAGCGGAAGTGTTTAAACTCAGACGAGAGTCCGTAGAACAACTCTGTAGCAATTCTTGACTTGTGGGGTGTAGCATTGTCCTACTGGATGGTTCAAATGGTTCTGAGCACTATGGGACTTAACATCTATGGTCATCAGTCCCCTACAACTTAGGACTACTTAAACCTAACTAACCTATGGAAGTCACACAACACCCAGTCATCACGAGGCAGAGAAAATCCCTGACCCCGCCGGGAATCGAAACCGGGAACCCAATGCAAGACACGAGAACGCTACCGCACGACCACGAGCTGCGGACTGTCCTACTGGAATTGCAGAAGTCCGTCGGAATGCACACTGGACATGAATAGATGCAGGTGATCAGACACGATGCTTACGTACGTGTCACCTGTCAGAGTAGTATCTAGACGTACCAGGGGTCTAGTATCACTCCAACTGAAGACGCCCCACACAATTACAGGGCCTTCACCAGCTCGAACAGTCCGCTGCGGACATGCAGGGTCCGTGGATTCATGTGGTTGTCTCCATACCCAAAAACGACCATCTACTCGATACAGTTTGGATCGAGAATCGTCCGACCAGGTAATATACACTCCTGGAAATGGAAAAAAGAACAAATTGACACCGGTGTGTCTGACCCACCATACTTGCTCCGGACACTGCGAGAGGGCTGTACAAGCAATGATCACACGCACGGCACAGCGGACACACCAGGAACCGCGGTGTTGGCCGTCGAATGGCGCTAGCTGCGCAGCATTAGTGCACCGCCGCCGTCAGTGTCAGGCAGTTTGCCTTGGCATACGGAGCTCCATCGCAGTCTTTAACACTGGTAGCATGCCGCGACAGCGAGGACGTGAACCGTATGTGCAGTTGACGGACTTTGAGCGAGGGCGTATAGTGGGCATGCGGGAGGCCGGGTGGACGTACCACCGAATTGCTCAACACGTGGGGCGTGAGGTCTCCACAGTACATCGATGTTGTCGCCAGTGGTCGGCGGAAGGTGCACGTGCCCGTCGACCTGGGACCGGACCGCAGCGACGCACGGATGCACGCCAAGACAGTAGGATCCTACGCAGTTCCGTAGGGGACCGCACCGCCACTTCCCAGCAAATTAGGGACACTATTGCTCCTGGAGTATCGGCGAGGACCATTCGCAACCGTCTCCATGAAGCTGGACTACGGTCCCGCACACCGTTAGGCCATCTTCCGCTCACGTCCCAACATCGTGCAGCCCGCCTCCAGTGGTGTCGCGACAGGCGTGAATGGAGGGACGAATGGAGACGTGTCGTCTTCAGCGATGAGAGTCACTTCTACCTTGGTGCCAATGTTGGTCGTATGCGTGTTTGGCACCGTGCAGGTGAGCGCCACAATCAGGACTGCACACGACCGAGGCACACAGGGCCAAAACCCGGCATCATGGTGCGGGGAGCTATCTCCTACACTGGCCGTACACCTCTGGTGATCGTCGAGGGGACACTGAATAGTGCATGGTACATCCAAACCGTCATCGAACCCATCGTTCTACCATTCCTAGACCGGCAAGGGAACTTGCTGTTCCAACAGGACAATGCACGTCCGCATGTATCCCGTGCCACCCAACGTGCTCTAGAAGGTGTAAGTCAACTGCCCTGGCCAGCAAGATCTCCGGATCTGTCCCCAATTGAGCATGTTTGGGACTGGATGAAGCGTCGTCTCACGAGGTCTGCACGTCCAGCACGAACGCTGGTCCAACTGAGGCGCCAGGTGGTAATGGCATGGCAAGCCGTTCCACAGGACTACATCCAGCATCTCTACGATCGTCTCCATGGGAGAACAGCAGCCTGCATTGCTGCGAAAGGTGGATATACACTGTACTAGTGCCGACATTGTGCATGCTCTGTTGCCTGTGTCTATGTGCCTGTGGCTCTGTCAGTGTGATCATGTAATGTATCTGACCACAGGAATGTGTCAATAAAGTTTCCCCTTCCTGCGACAATGAATTCACGGTGTTCTTATTTCAATTTCCAGGAGTGTATTTCCAGTCATCAACAATACAATTTCTGTGTTGACGATCCTAGGTGCATTCGGCACCGAAAGCCCAATTCGATGATGTTTCGTTGAATAGTCTGCAACAGTTTGCGGGAGTGTTGCACTTTGTCACGTCGAACAATTCTCTTCAATCGTCGTAGGTTCCGTTCTTGCCGGATCTTTTGCTGGCCGCTGTGATGTCGGAGATTTGATGTTTTCCCTGATTACTGATATTCATGGTACACTGGCGAAATAATCGTATGGGAAAATCCCCACTACATCGCTACCTCGGAGATGCTGTGTCCCATCACTCGTGCGCCGACTATAACATCACGTTCACACTCACTTAAATCTTGATAACTTTCCATTGTAGCAGCAGTAAACGATCTAACAACTGCGCCAGACACTTGTTGTTTTATGTAAGCGTTCCCGACCGCAGCGCCTTATTCTGCCATTTACATAGATCTGTATTTTAATACTCGTGCCTATGCCAGTTTCTTTCGTGCTTCAATGCACTTATTTATTGAACCAGCTCGTATACTCTGACTAGTGTT
The DNA here is from genome assembly GCF_023897955.1 of Schistocerca gregaria. NCBI lineage: Eukaryota > Metazoa > Arthropoda > Insecta > Orthoptera > Acrididae > Schistocerca > Schistocerca gregaria. The sequence goes on from NC_064925.1 coordinate 255,871,480, forward strand.
CTCCCTTTAATACTGCACTCTCATTGACTATAGATGAGGGTCAGGGGAAGGGGGAAGGAAGACGAGAGGATAAGAAGACGTGGTCTGATGATGGTGAGGTCATTGTAAAAAGGACTAGAGTTTTCCGCCTTCGAATGTTGTGACGTAATGGCTAGGGTACTGACCTCGGCTACGTGATACCATAAATGCAAACAAAGTGCTCTGGAGTCACCATTGCATTCCTATAACATCGAAGAAGCAATAACGGAAATAAACAAGAAGTTCAGCTTTGTGATTAAAATTCAGGGTTAAACGTCATCAACGATATGATTGGCTGATGACATTGCTGTTGGCAGTGAAATTAAGAACCATTTACAGCCCCTCTTCAGTGGAATGAATATTCGGTTAAGCACACACAGTGGGTTGTAAGTAAACCAAAGAAGGAGGAAAGTAACTAAAAGTAGCGGAAATGAGATAGTGATATACTTATCAAAATTGGAAACCACAATTTAGATGAAGTGAAAGAATTTTGTCACGTTGGAAACAGAATAACATATGACCGATGCAGCAAGGGGGAAATAAAAAGAAGTCTAGTACAGGCAAAGAGTGCTTTGCTGGCCAAAAAATAATGCCTGAATCTAAGAGAGAACTTTGTGAGAGTGTTCAATTGGAGCACAGGTTTGCATGGCAAATAATCATGGACTGTGGGCCAACAGAAAACGAGAGAACCGAGATGTGGTGCTAAAGAACGACAGTGGGAAATTAGTCGACTGATAAGAAATGAGGAAGTTTTTCGCAAAATCAGCGATAATAGGAAAACGTGAGAAGAAGAGACACGATGACAGGACATGTGTTACGACATAATAAGTTTCATGGTGCTATACAGACCCGTAGAGGATAAAAATTGCATGGGAAGACATAGCCTGATACATATCTAACATATTACTGAGCGTGCTGGATGTAAGTGGTACTATGAGCTGAAGATGTTGCCACAGCGAGAAATTCATGCTGATCGCATGAGACAAGTTCGAGGAGTGGTGGCCGACAAGGACAAATGTTATGGGCTCTGCCTGGCTGTACGATAACCAGAAGATTAACTCGAAAAATCTGGAATGTAATGTAATTTGTGTGTGTATGTATGTGTGTGTGTGTGTGTGTGTGTGTGTGTGTGTGTGTGTGTGTGTGTTTGAGAGAGAGAGAGAGAGTGAGAGAGAGACAGACCGAAGCTACACATTTTCCGGTTATTAACACATGCAACACCACTCAATATTTGATTCAAAATCGAGTATGGTACCCACTGGTATTACGTAATTACTCATTAGTCAGAATCATTTTATGAGTTTTCATTGACGCCAGAGAACGTCAAATAATATATCTCAGGTGGGAATTAAAAGTCAGTCTGGCGTTGATTAGATTCAATAATTTAATGTGGGTCCCCAAAACTGTACACAGTAATTACCTCCACATAAATCAATGTAAAGTTCAATACAGAGCTCATTCTCGAGTACCAATTTGTAAATTTATACAATAAACATTTTTTCATTTGATTAACGTTCAGAATCCATTACATAGTAACGTATTTACAAGTCATGGCATTGCTACTGCTTTAGTAGAAATTTAGATTCAAAGAAACTCATTATATTCAAATAATGTTTCAACATGTTCTCTTATTTCATTACGAATGCTGAACATTCCAGAAGTTATCGAGGTACACCAGAAAATAATAGAATCGATAAGTAGTTTCTTAATACTTGAACATTCTTTGGAAGGCTCTGGTAGGGAGAAATAAACTGTGTGCCGCATTTTATCCCACTGTGTCTTACTTTGCTACAGTGCCTTCTTTGGTGACTTCGCACTTTTCATGCTCCCAGCTTGTGACTTAGTGTGCGAAGATTTGAGTTTTCGAAGCAATACCACACAGAGGGAAGCCAGGCCGACGTCCTCGCCCCCTCTCAAGGAGGGACATGATGTGAAGAGCCCGTCTGACAACGAGAAGCGTGCCGAGAGTTGATGGACAACTACAGCCATTACGACGGAACGCCAAGAATGTAGGCGATTATAAAGAAGTGTTGTGTAGCTGTTCTCCCAACAGCCTCGGAATGCTCGAAAACATCTTAAGAAAGTGAAATCGTGAGAAAAATATCTATCTCAAGCCACACGCCAGCCCACGCCAGGTAGAAAATTTCGACCCTGCACGGAGAGGGAGAGGCGTGGCCATGAAATGACGATCTGTCATTGGGCTACATTGAAAATTTCGTCCGCCAGTGACAGCGCCGAAAAGAAGGATAATTCGAAGAGGATCTGAGCTGAACTGAGTGATGCCCGAAAGTGGATTTGAATCGACGTCACTCGTCTGCGATGTCAGTATCTTGTCTTTACGGCACCTGACTCGGTCCTTAAATGAATTCGTTTCGTACTCTTACCGTGCGTATTACTTATTTCGCAGTAGTGCTGTTTCCGACGGCATTTCATATTCTAGAAGATTAAAGCAACATAGACTCCTCCCTAGCCAAACTTGGTGTAGATTTAATGAAATTAACTGTCATTTGAACCTAGGAGCCACTTCGCTTTAGAAATTTACTTAATTGTGATTTAGTAGTTTCCAACCCGCCTTTCAATTAAAAACATTTAAAGTTACGTAGCCGAGTGCGAAATAAAGCGGCGCTTTCTAGTCTGCTGCTTTTAATGATAAGCTGACCACAAAGTTAGGACGCGAATACGGCTTCCGATTGCTTTCGCCGGCATACCTTGTGAAAAACTTCGCCGGTTAGTTATCAAAACTTATTAAGCACTGCGGTATCGTACAAGGAATTAACTCTTTCCCTTTACTCAGTATTCCTTTCTTTGAAACAGCTGATAAGCGATCTAGAATGCGCACACCTGATTTCGACGTTTCCTTCACTAGCGAGCAAGTCGAAAATGACTTTGAATTTCAGTGGTAAGTGACAATGTTAAAACGACGTCGCGTGATAAGAATGCAGCTGAAGGTGCTAGACTTAGGTTAAGATCTCAAGCAGTTGCAACCAGTGAGGTGGTACTCATTGCTCTTCCAGTGGATTAGTAGTCGGGTGGTGAGCTTTATTTCCCTGCACAGTTATCCTGATATGGATTTTTGCACGGTAATCCTGATTCTCTTGAAACTGTTCATATTTTAGCTCTCTGTTAGCTAACATCGACCGAATTGTAAGCTACGTTCTCTCCTTCTTTCAGGAGATACAGACAACAAGTCTACATTATTAAAGAAAAATTTCGCAGTAAGAGTAATTTCAGAATCGGGATCTGTATTTGGTTCCTTGTTGCTCTGTTTGAGCTAAAGCTTCTTGGCTGAGTGGCCGTGGTTAATGTGTCTCTGATAGCGGGAAACATCGTAGGCTCCCATTTTACATCCGACGTCAAGTAATCACCCGAACACTGCTCAGATTTACGGAAGACCGAGAAGCAATTCAAATACGTGCTGCTGGATTAATTACCGCTATGTTCGATCATGACGCATATTATCACGGAGATGCTTTGTGAACTCAAATGGGAATCACTTCAGGGAGGACGACATTCTTTTCACGAAGTGCTATTGAGAAATTTAATGAACAGGTATCTGAGTCCCACCATAGAACAACTCTACTGCTTCCAACGTACGAGGTCGAACTACAGAGAAATATCTTCCTATTTTTTATGTGAAAACTCTTAAGGATTTTGGGAAAAAAAACAAATCCTATTAACATTTTCATCTTTATTCTTCATGCGTGCATATCAACTTCTCGAGATAGCGACGATACATTCGTTCCAATGAGTCGCAGAACTCTCCTTACACCGTTAGGTCACTATCAAAGTGAAGTCTTCAAAAGTGTTCTCTAGGTTTTGGAAACCGATGAAAATCGGATGAGGCCAAGTCGGGTGTAGATCGAGGATGATCGATGACAGTGACGCCAAGAGATCGGACTGCTGCAGACGTCGAGGGGCTAGTGTGTGGTCTTTGATTTTCATGTTGAAAGAAAGGGACCTCCACGTGTGGACGAATTCTTCGAATTCGAAACTCCATTGCAGCATGTTGTTTCTCACGCGCCGACATACTTAATTACGCTACACACATCTATGTTACAGGTCACAATTCGGAACACACTAGTGGTAGACGAATGCAAATACGTAGAAAAGAAGAATAAAGATGTAGAATGTTAATAACGCTTGTTTCATTTAAAGAGCTTTAGGAGCTTTTATGTACAAAATTAAGAGGCATTACTTTTCAGCACGACCTCGTACATTTTACTTAAAGACCGCGAAGATAATGTGGAAGAGATTAGTGCTCATATGGCGGCCTGTAGGAGTCGTTTTTCCGTCGGTCTGTTTACAATTGGAACAGGAAAAGAAATGACTACTGGTGGAACATGATCCCCTCAGTCATGCACCGCAAAATATATCTAGATATAAATGTACATGTAGATGTGGATTTAAAAGTAAACAGTGGCCATGAGCACCTACATTGCATAATATTGTTCTGTTCTACATGATATTGCAGTGAAAAATCTAGTCGCCGGAAAATATCTCATTTACTTTCCATCGTGATCTCTTTAGAATGTTGGATACCTGTTAATGCGCTCTGTGAACTACAAGCGAATCCCATATTACTTTTTTCGGTAATGTCCTGATCGAGGTAATTTCGCAACGCCTTCTTCCATCCTGTCACCGGGTATCGGATGATTTTCTGCATTGTATGAGTGCCTTTGAAACACGGTGTTCTGTTGTCATGACGTAACGATGGAAGAAAGTGATATACGAAACACAAAGTGCTGTAGTCAAATAGCAATCAGTATGCCACCACGCACAACATACATAATCATCGATATAGTCGCACAAAAGTTTACGGTGCATCAAACATTGCAGGGGGTTACCGATGTTAACCCTGAAAACAGGCTCATAGCCTCGTGTTCAGGAATTGTGGCACAGCGCAACAGAATTTGGAAACCTATTAAACTGATCAATGTAATGTGAATGTGTGTAGAAAATACGTCTTTCAGAATTAAAATTGGCACGTCCAGTGTCAAACAGGGAGACATTATAATCCAGTTCCCTGCATCCTAGAAATATAAAATGATATCCGACATATCACAGTTCAGAACAAGGACACCAGTTTCATATATCAAATTCCAATATTGGCTTACACTGCTGCGTAGCGTACGATCCAATAAAAAATAAATTATAGCTTTCAAACAGCCGTTAATCGAAGTCTTAAGAGGATATGATATTCATGTAAAATTTCGAAACGTGATGAAACGACGATGAGGACAACCTCACAGACGTAGTACGTAAAATGTTTGACATAGTGAAGGACTCAGCCTTGGAGAATGTCTAATCGGAAAAAATATATCTTAACAACAGTTCTAAACAGTATGACATTATAGCAAAAAAAAAAAAAAAGAAAAAAAAAGAAAAAATCTGAAAGGAGTTAGTTAGTTGGTTTCATGGGCCAAGGTCCACTTTTTCACGTTAAAACGTAATGATTTGCAGGGAGTCACTTATATCCACATTGAAAATTAATTTATACATATAGATTCATGGCAAACTGATGACCTACTTGATTGAGAAGTAGCGGTTCCGGTCTCGTAAACTGACATACAGCCGGGAGAGCAGTGTTCTGATCACATGTCCCTCCATGTCCGCAAACCGTGACGCCTGTAGACTGAGGATGACGAGACGGCCGGTCGGTACCGTTGGGCCTTCCAAGGCCTGTTCGGACGGAGTTTAAGAGTGAATATGGATTTTAAAAAAATGGTTCAAATGGCTCTGAGCACTATGGGACTTAACATCTTAGGTCATCAGTCCCTTAGAACTACTTAAACCTAACTAACCTAAGGACATCACACACATCCATGCCCGAGGCAGGATTCGAACGTGCGACCGTAGCAGTCCCGTGGTTCCGGACTGCAGCGCTAGAACCGCACGACCACCGCGGCCGGCAATATGGATTCAATATGAACATTTATAAGTGCTTATTAATAACGTTAAGATGTCAGTTAGTAATGAGTACACGCCACCTTTTACACTTCATAATAACAGAAATGCTTCTATGGAATAAAGAGACCTGTCAGAGAGAAACATTTTCAGTGTGTCTTCAGATTTTTCTTTTCTGTATGTCAGCTATCATGTATCACTGGGTAAGGGATCAAAAGTTTAAGTCGCAGCATTGTGCTTCCATCTACGAGCTACAACCGACCACAATGCAGGATAATGAATATTACTTATCCTTCTCACATTATAGTTGTGTACACCAGGGTTCCTTTTGAACCGCAGTGGATTACGTACAACAAATTTTATAAGGGAATAACTATACTATGAAGCAGTAGTGAGAGCGCCCAACTCCTGAAACGGATGTCTACACGGTGATCGTGGGTGAGCCCAACATGTTATTCTTATAGCACGTTTCTCAGCTATGAAGAATTCCTTCCCTGAACATGAGTTATCCCAGAACCTTATTCCTTATGACAATATGCTTACTGCTTACTGATTTGTCTCTGTCCAAGGTTTCAAATGATTACAAGCGCAATTGTGGGCGAACTTATTTGTTTTTCGAGTTCCAAAATAGGATTTCCCCAGTTACAATTCTCAAGGAGGACATCTAAGCATTTTGAAGTGTCAAGCCTATTTATTATTTCCTCACGATGTGTTGACTTATCAGCCTGGCTCTGTGGCCGAGCGGTTCTGTGCGCTTCAGTCCTCAACCGCGCTGCTCCTACAGTCGCAGGCTCGAATGCTGCCTCGGTAATGGATGTGTGTAGGTAGTTAGGTTTAAGTAGTTCTAAGTTCTAGGGGACTGATGACCTCAGGTGTTATGTCCCATAGTGTTCAGAGCCATTTGAACCATCTTTTGTTGAATTATCGTTGGTGTAGTACCCTTATATGGCCATGCAGAACAAACCACAACAAGACAGATTCATCTGAATTGTATTAGAAAAATACCTAGAAGAAAGACAAATAGAATTTATTTAGAGGATGTCAGAATTTATTTAGAAGATATGCAAAAGAATCCAAAGTTTTTCAGAATTACGAATTGAAGAGAATATTTTAAGGACACACAATTATTTTCATCATAGCAGAGAAGAGCTTACACAGCTTTTAGGGCTGAGAGTACTGGAAGGCTTTCTTGGAAGCATCAGGTTCAGGATCTTGTGTAGAAACAAAATGCTGCTATCTTCACTATAGGAATAATCTCCGCTGATGAGCAATTTAAACTTATTGATCTAATACCATAAACCTAATTTAAGGAAAAGCTTATTACAAATCTGTCACAGTCCTAGAGCACTGATTTTGGACACTCCTTTCGAACCGACTGTTCCCTCTTGAAGTCTGACTTACTGAGGATAAATTGCAAGTGCCATAGGACAGCAAAATCCAGTTGGCAATGTATGTGCCACACAGTAACATTAGACGAATTTCACTATTCCCGTCAGAATATGACTTGTATGGTAATCAGAGGTTTATTATGACATTTTTCCATCGTCACTGTGTGATGCACGTAATGCCAATTTTAGATGATTGTCATTAAGATTAGGCACTTGCTGTGCAGCCTCAGTAGGTCAGCGGAGAATGAACCAGTCGATAAGAAATTTGCCATCAGAATACATGTATAGAAACTGAGATAGATCCTCTTCGAGGATAATCTACTGTCTCTCACACTGATACACGAATGCCTGTTTACATCCCTTTGTTTCACTCCATTCTCTCGTGTGGTGTTACGCTTTGGGGCAACTCTCTACATTTATGAAGAATATTTTGCGGCCAGAAACTTGCGCCTAGAGCTACGTACGGTGGCACTTCATAAATTTAGCGTGGGTCTGCATTCAGGACTCTCGGGATTCCATCACTATATGTATATAATTGGATTTATTGCTGAAAATATTGTCTCATTCAGAAGAAACAGCAATATACACTATGTGATCAAAAGTACCCGGACACCTGACTGCAAATGATTTACAAGTGCGTGGCGCCCGACATCGATAATGCTGGAATTCATCATGGTGTTGGCCCAAGCCATACGTTCAGTCAGGTGCTGGAAGCTTCCTTGGGAAATGGCAGCCCATTCTTCACTGAGTGCTGCACTGAGGGGAGGTATCGATGTCGGTCGGTGAGGCCTGGGATGAAGTTGGCTTTCGGAAACACCCTAAAGGTCTTCTATAGAATATGAGTCAGGACTCTGTGAAGGCCAGTTCATTACAGGGATATTACTGTCGTGTAACCACTACGCCACATGTTGTGCCCTATGAACAGGTGCTCGATGGTGTTCAAACATGCAATCGCCATCCCCGAATTCCTCTTCAACAGAGGGAAGCAGGAAGGTGCTTCAAATATCAATGTAGGTCTATGCTGTGATAGTGCCATGTAAAACAACAAGGGGTGCGAGCCCCTTCCATGGAAAACACGATCACACAATAACACCACGGCCTCCGAATTTTACTGTTGGTGCTACACACGTTGGCAGATGACGTTCACCGGGTATTCGCCATACCCATACCCTACCATCACATCGCCACATTCTGTACCGTATTCGTAACTCCATTCAACGTTTTTCCACAGTTCAATCGTCCAGTGTTTAGGCTCCTTACACGAAGCGAGGAGTCATTTGGCATTTACTGGCGTGATGTGTGGCTTATGAGTAGACGCTCGACCATGAAATCCAAGTTTTCTCACCTCCCATCGACCTGTCATAGTACTTGCAGTGGATCCTGATTCAGTTTGGTATTTCTGTGTGATGGTCTTTATAGATGTCTACCTACTACACATTAAGACACTCTTCAACTGGCGGCGGTCTCTGTCAGTCAGCAGACGAGGTCGGCCTGTACGTTTTTGTACTGTACATGTCCCTTCACGTTTCCACTTAATTATCACTTCGCAAACAGGGGACCTAGCGATGTATGACAAGTGATATCCAATGACCTGACCACGTTGGAACTCCGTGGGTTCCGCAGAGCGCCCCACTCTGCTCTCTCACGATGTCTAATGACTATTGAGGTCGCTGGCAGGAGTAGCTGGCAAGAGGTGGCAAAGATGAAAAAGGAATGTTTTTGATGGTGTCCGGATAGTTTTGATCACATAGTGTACAGTCAGTGAACACTAAGCGAGAGTACGATATAGGCTATCCTTTCATAACATTGTAAATTGTGGAAATAGGTGTGCACTAAGTTATTCAGCAGGTTTCGTTTTCAATAGAGACTGGATTTTGTCCAACAAATAATTAATTCTGTCGGGCGTAAGTGCTACAATGAGATGAGCTTAGCACGCGAGAGGAATTCTTGGTGAACCACATCAATGTAGTCAGAAGACTTATGGGCTAAACAAGATATCAACAGACCGTACAGCGCAGGATGTTACAAAATAAGTGTAAGTTAATGCACCGGACACATTATGTGGGCTGTTCTCGGTGACTAATTTCATTTTACGATTTATGAATTATTGACTTTCACAAATGACGTCCTCTTACTAGGTAGACAGCTGATTCGAAATTATGCAGGGTATAAAGTTCAATTGTTATGATTATGTAAATCTGATTTGGTTTTATTTAATTATCAGGTTCGGGGAGCATGTGAGACAAATTTACAAATTTACAAGTGCATAGTTCATGGTATGTTGATGAGAAAATTTATGAATTAAGATTTAAAGAAATAATAAAACAGTCGGAGTATGCGAATAAATAAGAAATTACTGTGAAAAATTCTTAACTTGCGCCTGGAGCTCCGTACGTTAATAGGGGTGTGCCAGGTAGAAACCTCTCAACTTAGGTTTGAATGTGGCGGTTGATCACCCATCTTCTTGAAGGTCTGTGGGAAGGCTAATGAAAACTAAACCTGCTGAATAACGTATTGCACACCTATCTGAACAATTTACAATGTTATCCAGGGGTATATCGCTTTGAATGTATATTGCTGTTTCTTGTGAATGAGGCAATATTGTCAGCAACAGATATACGTACAGGGATAGACTCACGATACACCTGAACGACGGATTAGTCGTAATTCAAGAACTGGCATCGTAGGTCACTCTCAGCAACCATTTCTGGCCGTAAAACATTCTTGGTGAGTGTAAAGTGTTGTCCCAAAGCATAGCACCACTCAAGATAACAGAGTGAGGGCAAGCAATGTAAACAGATATTCTCGTTTTGGTGTCAGAAACAGTGGAGTTCTCCGCATAGTATATTACACATTTTCTGTACATATGTTTTCGTGACAAGTTTCGAATCTTGTGATTCATTTTAAGCCTGATCTCTTGAGGTTGCATTTGGTAGTTCCTAATCTTAATCACAACCATCTAAAATGGCAACACATGCTGTAGCGTTGATTTTAGATAAATGTCAATAAACACGTACTCTCTATACAAGTCTGAAACAGAGTAACAAGTAACACTTCATGCGGCGCTTATTGTCGTTCTTGGATTGCCACTCATGTCATCCGATTTTCCGACCGCATCGCATACTTGTGGCGGAACTTAAGCAAAGTTAAGGATGGCAGTATTTAACTGGAATCTGATCGCTGTCTAGAGAGAATTAGTAAGTGTCGGCGAGCGATGAAAGTTCTCATCCTATTATGATACGAAAAATATCTGTAGTGAAACATCACAGTAGTGTAGTTCATGCATGTGAAGTATTCTAAGCCAATATCAGCTTCAGTTCGGAAGTTGAGGGCTAAAATGGAGTGCACAGAGTGCAGCCAGAAACTAGGAAGTGAAAATCGGCTGCTAAATTGCGTCGAAACTCTTACACTACTCTGATAGGAAAGGATTGTGAAGTACGGCGCAGTCGTCCAGAGATGTCACTAGCCCCATGGTGGTTCGAAATGGAAACAGCATAAGCATTCATTCCAAGTATACAGTGTGCATTTTCGTGGTACCATAGATTATTAGGTATCAATTGTTTTCAGACGAAGACTCCAAAACAGGAGAGCACTATGGAAAAATTTATATTACACTCATTTAAAGCCACATCCCCCGTCAGTCGTCCATAGCGAATAGAAACCGAAACTGTAGTCTGAAGTGACGTTTGGCCTATTCAGCACTGTCTTTAGTAACTGCACCAACACCGTGGGCATGAGGGATCATGGAAGGTGTTCAGAACTCTATATTTTATGCTGGAGATTATGCTATGGGATATGAAATAATTTACTTGTACGAATGTATTAATAATTACAAAACAGTCTCTTCATAAATACTGCAGATTTACACAGAATTAAGCCAGTATTACTTTAATGCGTAAACGAAAACATCGTAGATCATCGACAAACCTTGCAAACTTAAATTCCATGAAACTTATGATACGGAGAGGATTTTATGTATATCTAATATTCCTGAATAAACTTCGGGTCAATATTAAACAAATACTGCTTCATTCCCTCCCCCCATGAACCATGGACCTTGCCGTTGGTGGGGAGGCTTGCGTGCCTCAGCGATACAGATGGCCGTACCGTAGGTGCAACCACAAAGGAGGGGTATCTGTTGAGAGGCCAGACAAACGTGTGGTTCCTGAAGAGGGGCAGCAGCCTTTTCAGTAGTTGCAGGGGCAACAGTCTGGATGATTGACTGATCTGGCCTTGCAACATTAACCAAAACGGCCTTGCTGTGCTGGTACTGCGAACGGCTGAAAGCAAGGGGAAACTACAGCGGTAATTTTTCCCGAGGACATGCAGCTTTACTGTATGATTAAATGATGATGGCATCCTCTTGGGTAAAATATTCCGGAGGTAAAATAGTCCCCCATTCGGATCTCCGGGCGGGGACTACTCAGGAGGATGTCGTTATCAGGAGAAAGAAAACTGGCATTCTACGGATCGGAGCGTGGAATGTCAGATCCCTTAATCGGGCAGGTAGGTTAGAAAATTTAAAAAGGGAAATGGATAGGTTAAAGTTAGATATAGTGGGAATTAGTGAGGTTCGGTGGCAGGAGGAACAAGACTTCTGGTCAGGTGACTACAGGCTTATAAACACAAAATCAAATAGGGGTAATGCAGGAGTAGGTTTAATAATGAATAGGAAAATAGGAATGCGGGTAAGCTACTACAAACAGCATAGTGAACGCATTATTGTGGCCAAGATAGATACGAAGCCCACACCTACTACAGTAGTACAAGTTTATATGCCAACAAGCTCTGCAGATGATGAAGAAATTGAAGAAATGTACGATGAAATAAAAGAAATTATTCAGATAGTGAAGGGAGACGAAAATTTAATAGTAATGGGTGACTGGAATTCGAGTGTAGGAAAAGGGAGAGAAGGAAACATAGTAGGTGAATATGGATTGGGGCTAAGAAATGAAAGAGGAAGCCGCCTAGTAGAATTTTGCACAGAGCACAACTTAATCATAGCTAACACTTGGTTTAAGAATCATGAAACAAGGTTGTATACGTGGAAGAACCCTGGAGATACTAAAAGGTATCAGATAGATTATATAATGGTAAGACAGAGATTTAGGAACCAGGTTTTAAGTTGTAAGACTTTTCCAGGGGCAGATGTGGACTCTGACACAATCTATTGGTTATGACCTGTAGATTAAAACTGAAGAAACTGCAAAAATGTGAGAAATTAAGGAGGTGGGACCTGGATAAACTGAAAGAACCAGAGGTTGTACAGAGTTTCAGAGAGAGCATAAGGGAACAATTGACAGGAATAGGGGAAAGAAATACAGTAGAAGAAGAATGGGTAGCTCTGAGGGATGTAGTAGTGAAGGCAGCAGAGGATAAAGTAGGTACAAAGACGAGGGCTGCTAGAAATCCTTGGGTAACAGAAGAAATATTGAATTTAATTGATGATAGGAGAAAATATAAAAATGCAGTAAATGAAGCAGGCAAAAAGGAATACAAACGTCTCAAAAATGAGATCGACAGGAAGTGCAAAATGGCTAAACAGGGATGGCTAGAGGACAAATGTAAGGATGTAGAAGCTTATCTCACTAGGGGTAAGATAGATACTGCCTACAGGAAAATTAAAGAGACCTTTGGAGAGAAGAGAACCACGTGTATGAATATCAAGAGCTCATATGGCAGCCCAGTTCTAAGCAAAGAAGGGAAGGCAGAAAGGTGAAAGAAGTATATAGAAGGCTTATACAAGGGCGATGTACTTGAGGACAATATTATGGAAATAGAAGAGGATGTAGATGAAGACGAAATGGGAGATACGATACTGCGTGAAGAGTTTGACAGAGCACTGAAAGACCTGAGTCGAAACAAGGCCCCCGGAGTAGACAACATTCCATTAGAACTACTGACGGCCTTGGGAGAGCCAGTCATGACAAAACTCTACCAGCTGGTGAGCAAGATGTATGAGACAGGCGAAATACCCTCAGACTTCAAGAAGAATATAATAATTCCAATCCCAAAGAAAGCAGGTGCTGACAGATGTGAAAATTACCGAACTATCAGTTTAATAAGCCACGGCTGCAAAATACTAACGAGAATTCTTTATAGACGAATGGAAAAACTGGTAGATGCAGACCTCGGGGAGGATCAGTTTGGATTCCGTCGAAATGTTGGAACACGTGAGGCAATACTGACCTTACGACTTATCTTAGAAGAAAGATTAAGAAAAGGCAAACCTACGTTTCTAGCATTTGTAGACTTAGAGAAAGCTTTTGACAATGTTGACTGGAATACTCTTTTTCAAATTCTAAAGGTGGCAGGGGTAAAATACAGGGAGCGAAAGGCTATTTATAATTTGTACAGAAACCAGATGGCAGTAATAAGAGTCGAGGGGCATGAAAGGGAAGCAGTGGTTGGGAAAGGAGTGAGACAGGGTTGTAGCCTCTCCCCGATGTTATTCAATCTGTATATTGAGCAAGCAGTAAAGGAAACAAAAGAAAAATTTGGAGTAGGTATTACAATTCATGGAGACGAAGTAAAAACTTTGAGGTTCGCCGATGACATTGTAATTCTGTCAGAGACGGCAAAGGACTTGGAAGAGCAGTTGAACGGAATGTACAGTGTCTTGAAAGGAGGATATAAGATGAACATTAACAAAAGCAAAACGAGGATAATGGAATGTAGTCAAATTAAATCGGGTGATGCTGAGGGAATTAGATTAGGAAATGAGACACTTAAAGTAGTAAAGGAGTTTTGCTATTTAGGAAGTAAAATAACTGATGATGGTCGAAGTAGAGAGGATATAAAATGTAGACTGGCAATGGCAAGGAAAGCGTTTCTGAAGAAGAGAAATTTGTTAACATCGAATATAGATTTACGTATCAGGAAGTCGTTTCTGAAAGTATTTGTTTGGAGTGTAGCCATGTATGGAAGTGAAACATGGACGATAACTAGTTTGGACAAGAAGAGAATAGAAGCTTTCGAAATGTGGTGCTACAGAAGAATACTGAAGATAAGGTGGATAGATCACGTAACTAATGAGGAGGTATTGAATAGGATTGGGGAGAAGAGAAGTTTGTGGCACAACTTGACTAGAAGAAGGGATCGGTTGGTAGGACATGTTTTGAGGCATCAAGGGATCACAAATTTAGCATTGGAGGGCAGCGTGGAGGGTAAAAATCGTAGAGGGAGACCGAGAGATGAGTACACTAAGCAGATTCAGAAGGATGTAGGTTGCAGTAGGTACTGGGAGATGAAGCAGCTTGCACAGGATAGAGTAGCATGGAGAGCTGCATCAAACCAGTCTCAGGACTGAAGACAACAACAACAACAACAACAACACTGCTTCATTCGTCAATTATTTGACTAGTGGATGTTGACGTCAACTATTTCCTATAGTGTCAGAATTCATTGTTCCCTTAGATAGCTCTTATTTTACTGTCTGTGATCGGAAAGATAATTTTGTTCTCATTAAAGTTTTTCCTAATATTTTTTTCTAAGATATTACTAAATACAGAAACATATGTTCAGCTTCAAACAACCGAAGTAATTATTGTATAGCCCTTTCTCATCATCACCTGTTTAAGTAAACTGCTTTGTTATCGTCAGATCTTCTGCACAACATATCAACGATTCTTGCTCAAATGCTTCTTATATACAGGGTGGTCCATTGATCGTGACCGGGCCGAATATCTCACGAAATAAGCGTCAAACGAAAAAACTACAAAGAACGAAACTCGTCTAGCTTGAAGGGGGAAACCAGATGGCGGAATGGTTGGCCTACTAGATGGCGCTGCTATAGGTCAGAACAATATCAACTGCGTTTTTTCTGCTTTTTTTTTAATAGGAACCCCCATTTTTATTACATATTCGTGTAGTACGTAAAGAAATATGAATGTTTTAGTTGGACCACTTTTATCGCTTTGTGGTAGATGGCGCTGTAATAGACACAAACAGATGGCTCACAATTTTAGACGAACAGTTGGTAACAGGTAAGTTTTTTAAATAAAAAAACAGAACGTAGGTACATTTGAATATTTTCATTCGGTTGTTCCAATGTGATATATGTACCTTTGTGAAATTATCATTTCTTTGAATGCATGATGTTACAGCGTTATTACCTGTAAATACCACATTAATGCAATAAATGCTCAAAATATGGCCGTCGACCAAAATGGATTTGGCTATACGTGTAACGACATTCCTCTCAACAGCGAGCAGTTCGCCATCCGTAATGTTCGCACATGCATTGACACTGCGCTCACGCATGTTGTCAGGCGTTATCGGTGGATAACGATAGCAAATATCCTCCAACTTTCCCACGGAAGGAAATCTGGGGTCGTCAGATCCGGTGAACGTGAGGGGTCATGGTATGGTGCTTCGACGACCAATCTACCTGTCATGAAATATGCTGTTCAATACCACTTCAATCAAACGCGAGCTATGTGCTGGACAGCCATCACGTTGGAAGTACATCGCCATTCTGTCATGCAGTGAAACATCTGGTAGTAACATCGGTAGAGCATTACGTAGGAAATCAGCACACAGTCCACCATTTAGATTGCCATCGATACATTGGGGGACAGTTATTCTTCCTCCCATAATACCGCACCATACATTAACCCGCCAATATCTCTGATGTTCCACTTGTTGCAGCCATCGTGGATTTTCCGTTGCCCAATAGTGCATATTATGCCGGTTTACGTTACCGCTGTCGGTGAATGACGCTTCGTTACTAAATAGGACGCGTGCAAAAAATCTGTTATCGTCCCGTAATTTCTCTTGTGCCCAGTGGCAGAACTGTACACGACGTTCAAAGTCGTCACCACGAAAATCCTGGTGCATAGAAATATGGCACGGGTGCAATTGATGTTGATGTAGCATTCTCAACACCGGCGTTTTTGACATTCCCGATTCTCGAGCAATTTGTATGCTACAGATGTGCGGATTACCCGGAACAGCAGCTAAAACACCTACATGAGCATCATCATTTGTTGCATGTCGTGGATGACGTGTCACATGTGGCTGAACACTTCCTGTTTCCTTAAATAACCTAACAATCCGGCGAACTGTCCGGACACTTGGAAGATGTCGTCCAAGATACCAAGCACCACACATAGCACACGCCCGTTGGGCATTTAGATCACAATAGCCTTGCATCAACACGATATCGACTTTTCCGCAATTGGTAGACGGTCCATTTTAACACAGGTAATGTATCACGAAGCAAATACGGTCCGCAATGGCGGAATGTTACGTGATACCACGTACTTATACGTTTGTCACTATTACAGCGCCATCTATCACAAAGGGAAAAAAGTGGTCCTACTAAAACATTCGTATTTCTTTACGTACTACACCAATATGTAATAAAAATGGGGGTTCCTATTAAAAAAACGCAGTTGATATTCGTTTGACCTATGGTGGCGCCATCTAGCAGGCCAACCATAGCGCCATCTGGTTACCCCCTTCAAGCTAGAAGAGTTTCATTTCTTGCAGTTTTTTTTTGTTTGATGCTTATTTAGTGAGATATTTGTCCCGGCCACTATCAATGGACCACCCTGCAGTATTATGGCATTTCATTCTGCTTTTATAAGCAGTGCAGTATGTACGCTGTTTTAGGTAATAATGATTTTATGCTTGAGTTGCTGGTGTACTGTTATCTTCACGTTCATGGTTTATCGTTGTGTTATATGATACGATATAAGAAGCATTTGGTCTAGATTCAGTCAAATTTAAGGCAAAAGATATGATGTTGGCAATGTATTTTGTTGAAACCGGTTATTACAATAAAGGCTGTACAATAGCGATCTTGCCTGTGTGAAATTGTACTTCTTTTTCTGCATTAATCTAGATCACCCCCTAGGCTGGATAATGTCAAGCATATATGATGTCACTGAACATATCGTGCAACCTGATAGGCACCAATTAACTAAATATAGATTTTTTATGTTATTAGGAGAACTGCGAACAGACTTTCAACTAGATGAAAAGTCTCCCCACGACGTTATAATATCAGACTTCTGCGAACTGTTCCTTTGCTCAGTAATCATACTTAAAATTTCAAACTCTGAATTCATCACTTCTTGCTCTCTACATGTAAACAGTCGTTACGTCTTCCCTTCACTTCTATTCGTCTGAAAGCAGCTGGTACAGTCCTCAGCGGCGTTACATTTGCCATGAATTCATTTACGTCTGCGTTATTACCACTGCCCCTTTCCTCGGAAATGTCTGACGTAGATTCGTTCTGTCACCCCTCAACATTTTCTCCCCTACTCTCGTCTCTTCTTCCATTAGAAAATTAGCAAATGCTATATGGTCAAGTACATTTCTTGCCAACTCATTTATTCTGGAGTTCGGCGTATTTTAAGAGTTTGTTATCCAACTTGTTCTCATAAC
This sequence comes from Schistocerca gregaria, assembly GCF_023897955.1. Classification (NCBI taxonomy): domain Eukaryota; kingdom Metazoa; phylum Arthropoda; class Insecta; order Orthoptera; family Acrididae; genus Schistocerca; species Schistocerca gregaria. The sequence continues at coordinate 255,889,182 of NC_064925.1, forward strand.
ATCATGAATTTCATTTCCACCCTTAAAATAAACTCTAACGAGAGATATGATTTTAGCACGGCAAAAATCTGTTCGCATTTTGTAATATCTTCCTCGTTAAAGTCATTCCTGTGATTCGTTCATGCACTAGGTCTCCCATCACCTGCTATTTAATATGGATTAAAGTTTCCTTTTGTAACTGTTGCAGTCACTGTTTAAGAGTGCTCATAGCGGTTCCATTCTTGTTCTCGATCCTTTCTGTAAATAGTTCTTTCACAAACCACCCTCACTTTTGAGGCCACACTGTCATAGCCTGTCTTGCCTCTCCGTTCTCATTCTGAGATTCTACCTACATTATGTGATCAGAAGTATCCGGACATCCCAAAAAACATACTTTTTCTTATTAGGTGCATTGTACTGCCACCTACTGCCAGGTACTCCACATCAGCGACCTCAGTAGTCGTTAGACATCGTGAGATAGCAGAATTGGGCTCTCCGCGGAACTAACAGAGTTCAAATGTGCTCAGGTGATTGGGGGTCACTTGTGTCGTACGTCTGTATGCGAGATGTCCATACTCCTAAACATCCCTAGGTCCACTGTTTCCGATGTGATAGTGAAATGGAAGCGTGAAGGGACACGTACAGCACAAAAGCGTACAGGTCGACCTCGTCTGTTGACTGGCAAAGACCGCCGACAATTGAAGAGGGTTGTAATGTGTAACAGGCAGACATCTATCCAGACCATCACACAGGAATTTCAAACTGCACCAGGATCCACTGCAAGTACTGTGACAGTTACGCGGGAGGTGAGAAAACTTTCACTTCATCGTCGAGCGGCTGCTCATACGCTACACATCACGCCGGTAAAGGCCAAACGTCGCCAAGCTTGGTATAAGGAGCGTAAACACTTGCTGATTGAACAGTGGAAAAACTTTATGTGGAGTGACGAATCACGGTACACAATGTGGCGCTCCGATGTCAGAGTGTGGGTATGGCGGATTCCCCGGTGAACGTAATCTGCCAGCGTGTAAATTAAATTCGGAGCAGGTGGTGTTATGGCGTGGTCGTGTTTTTCATGGAGGGGGCAATCACTCCTTGTCGTTATACGTGGAACTATCACAGCACAGGCCTACACTGATGTTGTAAGCACCTTCTTGCTTCCGATTGTTGAAGAGCAATTCGGGGATGGCGGTTGCAACATTCAGCAAGATCGAATTCACGGCAGATGGCGGAGTGGTTACACGACAATAACATCACTGTAATGGATTGGTCTGCACAGAGTCCTGACCTAAATCCTCTAGAATACCTTTGGGAAGTTTTGGAAAGCCGGCTTCATTCCAGGCCTCACCGACTGACATCGATACCTCTTCTCAGTGCAGCACTCCGAGAAGAATGGGCTGCCATTCTCCAAGATACCTTCCAGAACCTGATTGAACGTATGCCTGCGAGACTGGAAGCTGTCGTCAAGGCTAACTGTGGGAGAACACCATACTGAATTCCAGCATTACCGGTGGAGAGCGCCGCGAGCTTGTAGGTCATTTTCAACCAGGAGTCCGGATACATTCGATCAGATAGTATATTTGGTTTTCGTCATTCCAGCAGTAATGCAGCTAGAGAAAAAGATACAAAATTCTGCTTAATGTCTCTCTAATATGTTCTATTTAATTTTTCCTGTTTGTTAATGTCATAAATAACTCGTCTGTATTCCTTAGTTTGAATTAGATTTTTGTCCATACACACTATCTGATCAAAAGTATCTCGAAATGACCACTATAAAAGGAAGTGAGGTGCAGTGTGTTGTTAGTAGAGACACAGTAGCAACAGAACGGAGAGCGCAGGAGAGACAAGTGACTTCTAGCACGCAACAAGTGTAACGAATCCATCAGACGCGTTTCACCCTTCTGAAGCTGTCGAGAGGCATTGACATGATGTGGTTGCGAGACGTAAACGAGAAAGGAACAAGAACAGCTAAACGAAGAGCGGACGGACCTCATGTATCGATGGACAGGGGCCGTGTGAACATTACGGATTGCGACTGTGAAAAATCGCGTGAAATGAGTGAAAGCGTTCGCTAGTCTGTTCCGTAAGGCTACCGACATTCCAGCTAGAACAATGTCTGAACATTGGAAGTTAAAATGAATACGAATAGGGTCAGATGGTCCGATCAGTTCCTAATACGTCACACATGTCTGTTTTTAATGCTCAGCGACACTTGAGATGATTTAAGGAGCGATGGCATTGAGCAGTGTATAACTGGTAACGAAAATATTTAATGATGAATCACGTAAAGCCTTGTGCAATTCGACACAAGGTTTGGTTTTCATGAACGTATGAAGAATGTTACCTGCCACCATGTGAAGTACAGAGGAGATGGCGTTACTGTACGGGAGGTTTTCATTGTTGGGGTGTGGTCCCCCTACCCCTCCCCCTTCTCCCTGCACGTAAAGATACGCTAAATGCGAAATGATACGAACGACGTTTACAGCATTGCTCACTATGTACGATAGTGGAACAGTTCGGAAACGATAACTATAACAGCATGACAATGCAGCCTGTCATACAGTAATGTCTGTGAGGAGATGGCTTGTGGACACTGACATTCGTGAATTGGACTGGCCTGCCCAGAGTCTCAAACTGAACCCAAGGAGACACGTTTGGGACGAGTTAAACGTCGTCTTCGCTCCACACCGAGGTAGCAGCTCGTAGTCTAGTGGCGCCGGCACGGTAACTCAGCGTGTTCGGTCAGAGGGTTACTGGACCTCTGTAATAAAAAACTGAGTAAAGGAAGGAATCGACGATCAGTTCAAATGAATGTCTTCTGACGTCTGCCCAGACCAAACACAACGAACAATACCGAACACAATTTTTTTTTAAAAAGTGGAAAAAGAATAAAACGCTGGCACGGTAGCTCAGCGTGTTCCGTCAGAGGTTTGCTCGTCCTCTGAATAAATAACTGAGTAATGGAAGGAATCAACAATCAATTCGAATGGATATCTTGTGTCATCTGCCCAGACCAAACACAACGAAAAGAAAAAATAAAGAAAAAGGAGAAAAAGAAAAAAGAAATAAACGCCGGCACGATAGCTCAGCCTGTTCGGTCAGAGGCTCTGGCCGTCTGTAATAATAAAAAAAATTAAAAAACTGAGTGAAGGAATCAACAATCAATTTGAACGGATGCCCTATGACGTCCACCTACACCAAACACCACGAACATTACCGAACAAAGTAACAAAAGAAAAAAAAATGGGGAGCTAGCGTTGCAGCTTCGAAATCATGGAGTCCTGGTTTCGATTCCCTGTCAGATTGGGGATTTTTTTTCTGCCTGGGGACAGGCTGTTTGTGTTGTCCTCACTATTTTATCAAGATCATTCGTAAAAGTGGCTCGATTGTACTGTGTAAAGAATTGAACTGTGGAATAATTGGGACTTTCTACGGGAATTGATTACTGCGCAGTTCAGTGCCCCACCAACTAAACATTATCATCATCTCTGCAGACCGTAGTATGGAATACCACTAACTTTTCTCGTTTCGGCTCATGAGGAAGAATGCGTTGCCATTCCTCCACAGACATTCCGAAAATTAACTGGAAGTGTCCCCAGCAGAGCTGAAGCAGTCAAAAGAGCTGAGCGTGGACGCACCACATATTTATGTCCACCAGTACATGTCGAGATACTTTTGATTAGATACTGTATGGTTAGAAACTCCCACCTTGTAAATGGCGTCCAGTTTGATAATTTCAAAAATGAAATCCAACAAACTTTTTGATAAGTTATTAAAATAATTGACCACATGATGACTAACACCTATGTCCACTGTGTGTTTAAAGGCGTACCCCGTAGATGCTTCTTACTATAAAACTACGGAACTATGGATGGGCTAGGAGGAGAACCCAGACTCCCATATATCACGGTTACACTGTTAATAACTTCGCTAATCTAATTCTCGACGCCCCTTCATCGTTCAGTTCTGCCTGTATCTCTATCTTTGTAAAGTGGTAGGTCGTGCTAAATAAGTAAGAGTTTTGTGAGGGCCCAAATTCGAATTTCACTGGGGAGAATGATGTCCGGGAGGATAGTACTTACTCTGCTGCAGAGTAGTGGACTCATTCTGGGAACTTGCACACGTATTATGTGTCTGTATTTTCGAAAACTTCAGCACCGGTATCAGCAATGGTGTTTTGTCTGAATCACTCTATTGCGCTTCTTATCAAAGGATGGCAGGATAGTAGCAGTAACACACAATGAACGAGGTGTGAAAGATATTTCATTGATTAAGCATAGCTATTTTTAATGTGTCATTATAACCTAATGACGGTTACCGTTCGGTTGTAATAAATTTTTATTTTTAGCTTAGTGTTTTCACTGTTATTAAAAACGGCAGTGTTCGTTAATTGATAGTTGGTATAATTGCGTAGGCTTCCGCGGCCAGAGTCAGTCGACATAAAAGTTTTCTGGGTTTGGTACCGCGTCATAATGTAAAAACTACTGCTGCTATAGAAAAACCAACGTTTCGGCCACGATTGCAGCGGCCTTCTTCTAGGTCTAATGGTGCGTTCTAGCTATGCAGTGTCCTTTATATTTTGTAGTTAATGTTCACTGCGCATGCCATTACGTCATATGGCCGCTGCAATCGTGGCCGAAACGTTGGTTTTTCTATAGCAGCAGTAGTTTTTACATTATGACGCGGTACCAAACCCAGAACACTTTTATGTTGATAGTTGGTTGTCTAATATTTAATGCTGCAGATAGCAATCGTACCAAGAGTCGGTGATTGATACGGTTTACATGTACACTGCCTCGAAAAGAAAGGTGAAGCATCGAGTAGACATGTGAATGCGTCTTCGCCTAAGTACTCACCATCGGCAGATAAGTAAACTATTAGAGTTGCAGTTCACTGCTTCAAGTAGAACGAACATCAGAGTGAATTAATGTATTTTTCTTATTTGGTGCTGTTATTGTGCCTCGTAGAGAAAATAAGGAACGTGAAATGCGTCAGATGTCGAGAGATCATTGTGAAGAACGCCGACATGCCACGTACTCGAGCGAGACACCGTTACCGTTACCTGACAGACTTTGAGAGGGCCCTCATGGTGAGACTACATTTTGTGGGCTGGTCGAATTGTGCAACATACAGGATTTTTTGAGGCATTCGAACGAGACTGTGGGACTACGCGGCGTTTGAACGTGAGGAATCGCACACTCATCGCCAAGTTTCCGATCGACCACGTCTGATCGCCACACACTAAGATCGATGTATTGTGTAGCAAACATATCGTAAATTACGACTCGTCGGAGGCTAGCAGCAACAGGACTGGGGCATTACCACGCCATGGGTATGCTTCCGTGAACACCATATCACAAAGAGCTTCATTTGGAGTGGTGTAGTGACCAGAAAGGATGGCGTCGTGTTGTGATCACCGATGAATAACTGATGTGCACTGTGCTGGATGACCATCATTGGCTAGCATGGTAGCCATCTAGAATTTTGGAGAAACACAGCGTGGATACTCCTGTCGTCATTGTGTTGGAAAGTCATTACGTATGACTTCAGGTCACTGCTGGTAGCGACTGAGGAATCTCTGAGGGCCCAACGGTACCTCATGGATATCCTGCGTTATATCTCATGCAACAGTATCGTGGTGGCTTGTTTTTTCAACAGGACTTTGCTCTTCTACACATGTCACGTGTCTCTACACGATGCTGAAGTACTCCCGTAGCCAGAAAGGTCGCCAGATCTGTTCCCAATAGAACGTGTGCGGGACCAACTCTGAATATACACTGAAGAGCCTTAGAAACTTGTATAAGCATGGCTATTCAAATACACAAATATGTTAACTGGCTGAACCTGCCGCCGCCGTCGGCACCGCTTATATAAGACAACAAGTGTCTGGTGTAATTTTTCGATTGGATACTGCAGCTACAGTAACAAGTTATCAAGATTTAGGCGCGTATGATCGTGGTATTTTTGTCGGCGCACGAGCGATGGGACACAGCATCTTCGAGGTCGAGATGAAGTGCGGACTTTCCTTTACGACCTTTTCACTAGTGTGCCATGAATATCAAATCTCCAATAACACTGTGGCCGGAAAAAGAACCTGCAAGAACAGAACCAAAGACGACTGAAGAGAATCGCTCATCGTGACAGAAGTGCAACCCTTCAGCAAATTGCTGCAGATTTCAGTGCTGGGACTTCAACAAGTGTCAGAGTGCGAACCATTCAAAGAAACACCATCAATATCGACTTTTCGAGGCGAAGGATCACTCGTGTATCCTTGATGACTGCATGGTACAAAGCTTTACGCCTCGCCTGTGCCCTTCACCAATTACATTGGATTGTTCATGACTGGAGACTTGTTTCTTGGTTGAACGTCTCATTTCAAATTGTATCGATCGGGGTATGCCGACAACCTTGTGAATCCATGGACCCTGCAAGACATCAGGAGACTCTTCAAGCTGGTCGACGCTCTGCAATGGTGTGGGACTTGTGCAGCTGGAGTGGTGTGCGATCCCTGATACGTTTAGATACGACTATGATAGGTTACACGTACGTAAGCATCCTACCTGGTCACCTGCATCCATTCATGTCCTTTGTTCATTCCGACGGACTTGGGCAATTCCAGTAGGACAGTGCTGCACCCTACAAGTCACGGATTACTACACACTGGCTCTAGGGACACTCGTCTGAGCAGCGTATATTAGACGGAGGCGGTTCGACAGCCGACCAGTTCCAGTCATTCCACCAACACGGCCCGTGTTGTCTGCAGTTCAATCATGCCTACACGGTCAATACCGCGGTACGATCGCGTCCGCATTGTTATTTTTTGTTAGAAAAGGCTCTCAGCAAGGGCAGTCTTCAGGCGTCTAGGAGTGAACCAAAGCTACGTTGTTCGGGCATGGAGGAGATGCAGAGAGACAGGAGCTCAGGCCCCCAAAAGATACTACTGCAGTGGATGACCGCTACCTACGGACTACGGATCGGAGGAACCCTGACAGTAACTCTACCACGTTGAATAATGCTTTTCGTGCAGCCAGAGGATGTCGTGTTGTGACTCAAACTGTGAACAATAGGATGCATGATGTGCAACTTCACTCCCAACGCCCATTGCGACATCTATCCTTGAAACCAGAACACCATGCAGCGCGGTACAGATGGGCCCAACAACATTCCGAATGGATCAATCAGGATTGGCATAACGTTCTCTTCACCGGTGAGTGTCGCATATGCCTTCAACCAGACAACCGTTGTAGACGTATCTGGAAGCAACCCGGTCAAAATGAACGCCTTTGACACACTGTCCAGCGAGCGCAGCAATGTGGAGGTTCCCTGCTGTTTTGGGGTGTCATCATGCGTGGCCGACGTACGCCGCTGGTAGTCATGAAAGGTGCCGTAACGATTGTACAGCACGTGAATGTCATCTTCCGACCGATAGTGCAACCATATCGATAGAATATTGGCGAGGCATTCGTCTTCATGGACGACAATTCAGGCCCTCGTCGTGCACATCTCGCTCGACTACAGTGGCCAGCATGTTCTCCAGATATGAATCCTGTCGAAAATGCCCTGGATAGATTGAAAAGGACTGTTTATGGACGACGTGACCCACCAACCACTCTGAGGGATCTACGCCGTATCGCCGATGAGGAATGGGACAATGTGGACCAACAATGTCTTGATGAACTTGTGGATAGTATGCCACGATGAATAAAGGCATGCATCAGTGCATGAGGAGTGATACCGGGTATTAGAGGTACCACCACCTCTGAAGGTCTCGCTGTATGGTGGAACAAAATGGCTAAAAATGGCTCTGAGGACTATGGGACTCAACTGCTGTGGTCATCAGTCCCCTAGAACTTAGAACTACTTAAACTTAACTAACCTAAGGACATCACACACATCCATGCCCGATGCAGGATTCGAACCTGCGACCTAGCAGTCTCACGCTTCCGGACTGCGCGCCTAGAACCACGAGACCACCTCGGCCGGCGGGACAACATGCAATGTGCGTTATGGTGTTTATGGTGTTTATGTTGATCTCTACTCCAATTTTCTGTATAGGTTCCTGAACTCTCGGAACGGAGGTGACGCAAAACTTTATCGAGCATCCTCTTATCAATACAAGTTCAGGGTATCTCAACCTCCATTGTACGTGTCACGTAATGGTCACGCACTAAGTTTGTATTAATTTCGGTGAATTCAAAGGAACACTGATATTTCTTCCTCATTACTCGCGAACGTTGCGGTTTATCAGGGTAAAACTGTTTAGGTATCGTGCAAGAGCTTGTGAAGCAAGGGTACAGATGGCAACAATCCGTATGTATATATGTCGAATTATTGAAAGAGATGCTCTGAACAATCACGGCATCAAACACACACACAGACACACACACACACACACACACACACAAATGCGCGCCCGATCGCGTTCGCGCACTCACGCTCGGCCACACACAACGCAAATGCACACCCCCGCTCAGTTCTTACAGTTATACTGAAAGGAATTCACGTTCTCCGAATTGTGGCCATTTCATTCTGTCGTACGGTCCTTGCACGCTATAGAATGACATTCGTGTAAACACATGAGATTGTAAATGATGGAGAGAGAGCCATCTGATTTGACGTGCCGGAAATTTTTTGCCGGCGAAAGCGTAGTCAAGAACGTGTGAGCGCGCATATTTTTGCACACTTTTGCATTAAAGCTCACGTAAAGGGTCACTCATAAAAACCGACCGCGGAATGCGGCAGCGCCGCCGCACCGCTTCGCTCGTTAACGGCCTCCTGCAATCCCCGAAAACCAGGTCGTTAACGAACGGACGCGAGAAAATACCACACCGTGCCCAATCGCAGGCGCTGGTGAAATCATCGTGTAGCGGAGACGCGCCTCGAGAATGTTACGGATTTTTCGTGTCACTCTGTAGCGAAGCAACATTCCGGCTTAACAGTGCGCTCGTACCATACGTTTCATATAAGAGAAAGAATAGTGTGTCCTCATTTCATTTGCACAACTGAGAGAATTGTTTTTGGGCATGATCGTGCTTCTCATGTTTCTGACTGCAGATCATTGTAGAACGGAGAGTGGAAGTTGTTTATTCCCGATGAAAAATAATGTTTTTCTCATGATGTATCAGTTCAACGAAATATTGCAGAACGTCCAGAATGAGATTTTCACTCTGCAGCGGAGTGTGTGCTGATATGAAACTTCCTGGCAGATTAAAACTTGCAGAACTAGCACTCCTGAAAGACAGGATACTGCGAAGACATGGCTTAGCCACAGCCTGGGGGATGTTTCCAGAATGAGATTTTCACTCTGCAGCGGAGTGTGCGCTGATATGAAACTTCCTGGCAGATTAAAACTGTGTGCCCGACCGAGACTCGAACTCGGTACTTTTGCCTTACGCGGGCAAGTGCTCTACCATCTGAGCTACCGAAGCACGAACCTTAGCAGAAGAGCTTCTGTAAAGTTTGGAAGGTAGGAGACGAGATACTGGCAGAAGTAAAGCTGTGAGTACCATGCGTGAGTCGTGCTTCGGTAGCTCAGATGGTAGAGCCCTTGCCCGCGTAAGGCAAAGGTACCGAGTTCGAGTCTCGGTCGGTCACACAGTTTTAATCTGCCAAGAAGTTTCATTGCAGAACGTATTCCGATCGCAAGCTGTCGCAGAGCTTTTGTCATTTGTGGTGACCGTCAATGACACACACAAAACAAGACAGATATATGTATTTCACATCAGACCAGATTCATTCTGTACTGCGTCGTTGTTGCTCAGCAGACGTGTAGCTACACGTACCCTTCGTATCGATTCTGATAAAGCGAACGAAATACGTATTAGTGGCACCAGTTGCAGATTTTTGTCGGGCGGAAATTCTAGGCTATCAGAGGAAAACGAAACACATTATGGATGTCCTAGTCGCAAACCAGGTTAAGGCAGTGTATTTTCTTTTCACGTGGTGGAAAGACTGGATATGTTTGCAATATGAGACAGCTATTAGTGACTGATTAGTATCAAAACACACGTAGTTGGAAAGACGTTCGTGTGATATATTTTGCTGCTACTTTAATGAATCTCTGTTATCTCTGTATTGTGTTGCCCGTCCTTACATCTACATCCACGTGATTACTCTGCTATTCACAATAAAGTGCGTGGCAGAGGGTTCAATGAACCACCTTCAAGCTGTCTCTCTACCGTTCCACTCTCGAATTGCACGCAGGAAAAAGGAGCACTTAAATTTTTCTGTGCGAACCCCGATTTCTCTTATTTTATCGTGATGATCATTACTCCTTATGTAGGTGGGTGCCAACTGAATGTTTTCGCAAACGGTGGAGAAAACTAGTGATTGAAATTTCATGAGAAGATCACGTCGCAACGAAAAACACCTTTTTTATTTAATGACTCCAATTCACGTATCATGTTTGTGACACTATCTCCCCTATTTCGCAATAATACAAAGCGGGCTGCCGTTCTTTGTAGTTTTTCGATGTCATAGGTGAGTCCCACCTGATGCGGATCCCACACCGCACCGCACACCTGTAGGGGAAGCTTTTGAGCGTTAAGAAGGAAATATTATTTCCAATTCTTGCATCAATATTTATGCTCCCCCCCCCCCCCGCTTGTATGTTTTCACTAATTCAATCCAGTATGCGGAACTGAGGTAAGAGAACAAGCTTCATAGAAAAGGTCGATAGCTGTGGTCTCCTAGAATAGTTTTCCCGACTTATAGCAGTAGTAGCTTAGGCGGTAAGGCAAGAACTTGGTCAAGTAAACACAGTTAGATTGGCAAGGAGTACGGTGGCCCTCTTTGATGGAAACACCTCTTCACTTGAAAACCGATGATAAGTGCGATATGCACAGTGTGGGACATTCTTACACAGAGTTGGCTTTTCGGATATTCTGTGGACTGAGGTATTTGTACTTAATAATACTTGGCTACTTTTGTCAATGTTAGGGGGAAATCTTGCTCATTATTGTCTAGGAAATTACGTGTGCATGAACATTACTATAACGTATTTTTTGTTGGAAGGACTTCTTGTGTTAGTTGGTTTGTTACCACATGGAGTATACTACAGAGAAATTATTGTCTTGTACAGATTGCAAAGTAGCATTGATTTCATTGGATTAAGTACATTCACGAATTATAAGGGCGAAAAATGCAGGGAGGAGTTTGATATTTTTCACGTTTTTGGAGAAGCTTAACTTTGGTGGCTCTGTTCAGTCACGACTCCATATAACTGAAGGTTATAAACTACACTCTTTCATTAAACTTCAGTACATACTTCATCTTCAGTATTGGGTAATATAAATGTATGTTCCCAGATTTACGTTGACATTTCTCGAGGAACAGGTGAGTTTTATTTGTGTGCGCAATGGATACGTACAGCCAAGTGTTCCTCAGAGTACTAATGACTCTAGAGACCTTATCTTATGGAGTAGGACGAATACCAACATGCGTGGATGATTTTTCTTGGTATTCGAGATGGATGATTTAACATATTTTTGTAATTTGGGGAACGCTCAGGGTTGAACCATGACTTAACTGCGTATTCATGGATTCCTCAACTACCATCTCCTGTTTCAAATATATATTTCCTATAAAATATCATTCAGTGTAGATATGTTGGGAAATTTATTTTATTTAAAGTAGGAACTATGTATGATGCTGAGTGTATTTGTGTTATGGAGGTTCAGTCAGATGAAACAGACTTGACAAATAATTCATTTGAATGGGATGCTTAAAACAAACCTACGGCTTATACATTACCATTCCATCAAATCCTGAAAGCATAACTAACTAACAAGATACATTTTTTTGGTTAAAAGTAGATGTTGTAATCGATTTTCTCCTCTGGATAATTTAAGCGACATAAAATTTTTCCTTGTACTGTACTAGAAATATTATCAGATTTGAATCAGGAATTGAATATAGGAAATCACTTATGATCTTGAAGAAAAGTAATAGTATTGAAGTAGTAATTATTTTATATGGGGAACCAAATAGTTGAAATAGCCCAGGCATCTGTAATTAATAGATAGATAGATAGAGAGAGAGAGAGAGAGAGAGAGAGAGAGAGAGAGAGAGAGAGAGAGAGAGAGAGAGAGCACCATTGCCACGCTTGACGTCATTTACGATGCCAGGATATCTATCAAAATGGCTCTGAGCACTATGCGACTTAACTTCTGAGGTCATCAGAACTTAGAGCTAATTAAACCAAACTAACCTAAGATCATCACACACATCCATGCCCGAGGCAGGATTCGAACCTGCGTCCGGAGCGGTCGCTCGGCTCCAGACTATAGCGCCTAGAACCGCACGGCCACTCCGGCGGGCAAATCTATCAAAGAGATAAGGCCGCACAGTAGGCAAGTTTTACATAGCTGATCCTGCGTTATATGTTCATCCCTATATTACAATAACATTTTACATAGCTGCCCTTGTCAGAAACTAGCTTTTCTTTTCCCCTCCATACCAGGAATAATATTTCTTTGGTAAAGACATGTTCCTATTATTTAGCATCTTAAAAATATTAATCTATTTGGAATGCTGTAAATGATACAGAAATAGTACCAGGCTCTCATATGTCCCTCCACCACTGTTACGTTTCATAGGAGTGAAGTGGTGCGTTTATGCTACTCATTTATATGGAATTAGCACAGTAATTGGTAACATGAGAATAGAATCTGACAACAGACGACAATGAGGTAGATTAATAGAAGGAACATGGAAAGATGTGGCGTGTTTCTCTCAAATTGCACTTTGACTGAGATACCCGCCTACTGTGAATAAAATTCGGCTAAGTTTGGTTTCCACCAGTAATATAGTGTGAGCCTAAGTAGAGATGAAGTGATTTCAGCCACACTTTTAATAGAATGTAGATAAATCGATATTCTTCCTGACAATTCGAGGAACAATCAAGACAGATCTTATTGAAGTAAGTTTTTCCTGCGTGTGAGGCAATGTTCGGATCGCCGATGTCCACACGCGACTCACGCACATCTTTTAGAAAGGCTGCCTATCGTGCCCTCTGGACAAGAGAGAGCTGACTTAATGTATGCAACAGAGCTTCTGCCCTGGACTTTCATTGGCAGCAAATACCTGAGGTAGATCTTTTTGGAGCTCATAAGACGAGACGAGTGATGTGGGAAATTTTCTGTCTTTCGATAGGTCAATAAATAAGCACGATCCTTGGTTGGCTGACGCGGAGTTTGTCGAAAACATTTTTGGTGAAACGCCAGACCTAGAGAATCTAAAAGTTTAGAGAACATTCTCTTTCAGAGAATGCTGGAGAGAATATTTAGTTTCAGAGTTAGGTACAGGGAGCAGTCGGTGTCAGAGATCGGTGCAGAGCAGCAGTTTCCTGGTTCTGAGATCGATGGAGAGCAGTTGGCATTCGTTCAAGATGCTAGGAGGCAGACAGAATGGTGGGTGGTCTTACTGCAGTGTTACGATGTGTTTGAAATCAGCATCGTGTAAAGGAACATTTCGAATAATTTAAAGCATTTCATAGCCATTGTGATAATTCTTAATTTTTTAATTTCAATACTTTCGGGATTCGGGGCTCGGTGTTTGTTACAGTGTATCTTGAAATACCATGACTCACTCTTTAAATCGCCGGTGCATGTATGAACTCTGGTACACGCCTGACATCTCCTTAATATCGTGACTAATGCAGTGATTTATGACATTCAGTTGAAGTCGATCCAGTCGCGATCCCTGGTTTCCCAGTCTTTCTTGTTGTTTTTAAGGTAGACGTTCCCGTATTTACTTTCTTCCAAGTGTGTAGATCTTTGTAAAATTAACGTGTAGTAAATGAATTCTTCTCGATATAATTCTGGTACTTAATTAATCCTATGTCATTTGAATACAGATTAACAGATACCATCAGCTGCACTTCTATAGGAGTGACATTATTCATCAAGACTGAACTCTTAGACAACAGACAGTTTCCGATCAGCCTGAAGGCCATGGGACATATTCCTTTATTTTATATTAATCAATGATGCGCAGGCATCTGGCGATCCTTGTATTGAACCATTAGCAGCTTAGTTCCTCCCCACATAATAATAAATAGGTTTCATTCAGCTCTCTCCGTCACTGTATTTTTCCTTGCTAATAACAGACAACTTTCATTTAATACACCCTCTACTTTCATTTCGTTCACTTGTCAAGACATTTCTTATCCTCATACTGATAAAGCATTTTCCAAGAAAGTACAAAAATTTTCCATAAAATATAGTAATACAGCAATGTAATTCCCTTGAGAATGAGATACATAGGAAGTGCAGTACATGCAAGGCGAAACGGCTGCTGGATAAATCTGAAGAAACGGAAGAACAGGTGATCGTCTGCAGGATTAATTCAGCATATTGAGACGTCAAAATAACCTTCGATGAAATGAAAAGCAAGAATGTTATAGAACTATGGCACAATCAGTTTAGCAGCTCAAGCATCCAAGGTGGTCACGAGAATAGCGAACTGTAAAATGGGAAAGGAAAATGAGGACCTGTTAGATGACAATTTGTTCGCCTTGCAAAGGCACCGGAGGGGCATTTCTGACATATTGCTTGATAATGGAAACAAGACTGAAGAGAAATGTGGACACGCTCACAGGGTTTGTTGACCTAGTAAACACTTTCGATAATATAAAATAATGCAACATGATAAAAATTCTGAGTAAAATTTGAGTGAGCCGTAGGAGAATGTCGGTAACACAGAATATATACGAGAACCAAGATGGGAAACTTGGATAGGATGACGAAGAGTGAAGTGCACGGTTTGTAAGACAGAGATTCAATCTTTAGCCCCTACTGTTCAATCCACGCGTCAAAGGATCAATGATTTAGATAAAAAAAATTTGAAGACTGGAATTAAAATTCAAGGTGAAATGATATGGGAGATAAGATTCCCCGATGACATTGCTATCCTTAGTGAAAGTGAATGGAATGAACCGCATAATGAGCTAGGCATACGGATTTATAAAAACTGGAAAGAGACAAAAGTAATGAGAAATAGCAGAAATGGGAACATCCAAACACTTACTTAAAATTTGGCGGTCACAAAGTAGGTAAAGTTATGGAATTCTATTACCTTGGAAGCAAAATAAGCCATGACAGAAGAATGTTCAAATGGCTCTGAGCACTATGGGACTTAACATCCGAGGTCATCAGTCCCCTAGAACTTAAAACTACTTAAATCTAACTAACCTAACGACATCACACACATATATGCCCGTGGCAGGATTCGAACCTGTGACTGTAGCAGCAGTGTGGTGCCGGACTGAAGCGCCTAGAACCACTCGGTCACAACGGCCGGCAATATTTCTAAGAATGTACGTTTGGAGTACAGCATTGTGTGGTAGTGAATCATGAACAGTATAGAAACCTGAACACAGGAGAATGTGGTGTACAGAAGAATGTTGAAAATTAGCTACGCCGGCCGGTGTGGCCGTGCGGTTCTAGGCGCGTCGTTCTGGAACCACGTGACCGCTACGGTCACAGGTTCGAATCCTGCCTCGGGCATGGATGTGTGTGATGTCCTTAGGTTAGTTAGGTTTTTGTAGTTCTAAGTCCTAGGGGACTGACGACCTCAGAAGTTAAGTCCCATAGTGCTCAGAACCATTTGAACCAAAATTAGCTACTGATAAGATAACGAATGAGGAGGACCTCCGCAGGATCGGCGAGTGGAAGGATGACAGGACATATGTTAGATCATAAAGGAATAACCTCCATGCTCAATGCTGCAGAATAATTAACGTCATCGGGTGCAAGTACTACAGATGACTGATGGACAAAGTCAACATGGAGCAACGTTGATGTCTATTGTGCACAAGAAAATAAGTCAGTAACAGTTAAAGCCTATTTGTCAAAGATTTAATGTGCAACTATACGAAAATAAAACGATTGAAATTACTGCAAATACTTACACTCGACGAGAAAAAGAAAGTTGGATATAGAGTGAAGTAGCGCGGGGAGGAAAAATAGGAAGCACATTTGTTGCGTGTAGCTTACGTAGGAGTAATATAGGGAGAGCAGCGCTACAGTAATAGGCTAATATTTCGCTCCAGCAGTGCGGAGTGTGGCGTCCTGAAAACATCAACATGGTCGCCAGAGTACCATTTGTCCAACTATAGGTGGCTGGGCGCTGCTGCCTGCGAACGTTCATATGCAGTTTGTTCGTGAAGTGAACATCGTTGCCTGTATCTGTCGATATTCCACTGTTGCTGTCGCGTTTGTTTCTGCGGCAAGCGATCGTTGGTGTTTACTGCACTAATACAGTGTGTACTGGGGTTCACCAACATAGAGAGGTGAAGAAGTTTGCCTCGTTCGACGGAGCACGTTATGGAACGTGTGATATTCGCTATTTTTAGCTTCATTAAAACAACAAATAGTTATTACTTTCAGCCAGAAGGATAATACTCGTTTATAAAGAATGTTTAATGTATAAAAAGGCGTCGCATAGCGACGGTGGAATTTTCTAAATAATGTAATTCTTCGTCTTTGGGCGGCAACGTAAACAGAAGAATACAGATAGATATGCGATCCTTCACTGGTTAACAAATGAAGGTTTGAGCGCTAAACACTTGCACTGTTTCCTTAAGTAAGACGGACGCAGATTTGTGGAGGTCTGATCTAATTTTTTACTAAATGTTAGAAAACGTGATCCGTCTAAATTTGAATGAAGTGTAAAAAGAAAAACTGTGGTGGCTTATCGTGACGACGCACGAGTGAGTCAAGAGAACAATGACTATGTAAAAGAGCGCTCAATGGACATGAAACGGACATAAAAATCTACCGTCATTGTAGTACTACGCATAAGGTAGGATATATGTTTTATTTATAATAAATATTTGTTCTGGAAATATTGTATCAGTTAGCAGTGCTCATTCCTATCATGTCTTCAGTATTATTTTAATTTTAATTAAGCATTTTGCAAAGATTAGACAACAAGATCAGCAGTCCAATGTGCGTGTTACATTGACAAAAAGAAAACTGTTTTATCGTCTTCTTGCATCAACCTTTTGTGTGATGTTCCAGTTGTTTTTGCTTCCTTAAGAACTTTGTGGCCCCTTAGGAAATTGTTTTGTCGTAACAATCCAGTCACGACCTTGTATGATTGTATCTACGATCATGAAGTAATTAGAAAGACAGTAATGCAATTTCTTAATCAATAGCACGATAGCTGTGACTGCTTCAATCAACGCGAAACTGCAAGTAAAGATATTCACATTTCATAATGAAATTTTTTATGACAATGGTCAATCCATGTTTCTTACGACAATTGAGACTGATATAACAGTAAGGGAAATATCAATTTCGAACTTTTCCATTCAATAACAACATCACTTTTATTTTGTTACACCACAAACGTGATGGTAAAAGGTTTATTTAAACGATACAAGGCCAGTTTCTTAGTGGTGCGTATACGTGCACCCTGTGTAATAGAGCACAGGACACAACTCTGTGCACAAATTTAGACAATTCCTGCGTATTGTATTGTATACATCCGCTGCGCCACGCTGACTGAGCCGTGTGTGTGAACAGTGAAATGTATATTAAGAAAGAGAATAAACTCAGCTGTGTGTTGTACGCTGACCGTGAATGTATCATTGCGATACTTAATAACGGATTAAGTAGTGCTCACGAGAAAACGATCGATAGATTTGTGTAGTTTGGCTGTAAAAGTGATTCCGATTTATGTACGAGAATAGTGTGTTAACAGTGCAGCCTTGTGTAAGAATAATTTTGGCAGAAGAATAGATATTACCAGAACAGTATTACTTTTATTGTTATAGTATCACCCATTCCCTTCCTGTCGAACTCTTATATTGGGTTGGAATATTTCAGCATTTGTATGAGAGACAGTGTTACGGGGAACAGGCAGCGCGCATGAAACACTTCAGGTAGGTACCTCAGGCAACGTTCGTTAAACAAACTTATCTATCGCCTATCTCATCAGCATCCAGAGTGAGTGGAAAGGGAATGGAGTGTAAAATAACAGCAGCAGAACAGACGTTCCCTATAATCGTACATATTACATGTTAGTGTTAGTCAATAGTTATGAAAAATGTCTCTGAGCACTATGGGACTCAACTGCTGTGGTCATTAGTCCCCTAGAACTTAGAACTACTTAAACCTAACTACCCTAAGGACATCACCCTCATCCATGCCCGAGGCAGGATTCGAACCTGCGACCGTAGCAGTCGCACGGTTCCGGACTGCGCGCCTAGAACCGCGAGAGCACCGCGGCCTGCCAATAGTTATCTTAGCACTTGCGACTACATTTGCCAAAAATAACATGATCAATTGTGTAACTGGTAATTCTTAGTCTAATGTTGCAATATCACAATTTACGCTTTAATCAATTTTCAACAACCGTTCATTGGCTGTCTGACCACTAAAAACTGTGACTGTACAAAATTCCATACTGTGTGTGATCTTAGGTTTTCCCGGCGTATCAACTATTTGTACTGTAGTCGGATGTCCATCCGGATGCATCCGTTCTCGTAACATGGTGTTTCGACCCCTATCCGGACTGTCATCCACACGCCGAGTTGGCTTGAGTTGCGAAGGGGGGGGGGGGGGGGGGGGACAGCGCCACTGGAAGTTGGCGTAAACTCTGATCCCTCAGTATATGATCCATTACGTAGTCTTAGACCTCCAAAATGTCGATGCTTCTGAAAGACCCTAAATTCTACAGCATATAACACTTGTCTCCTGCACAATCTTCCATCTCAATACATACGTCATCTATTCCCAAAATCGCGCACATTTTATTTTGATCGGTTCGAAAAATTCGTTTAATCTTAATCCTTAAATACTTTCCTGTCTGATCTAAAATGACGCAACAGACATAAAATATAGAGTAACAAAACATCCGTTCCCTCTGTTACTTACGCGCGCACGCAGATAACATGAAGCCCATGCCTTCCTCCTAAACGGACCCTTCCTCTTACTCCACACACTTGTCTTCTTACATTCTACATCAAGGTCATGATCCTATCACTCGTGCTGGAGTAGCCATCACCTATCTCGAAAGTAACCATTCTGTCCCTCAACCACTCCTAAATGATACATCTGAGCACCTTATCATCTCGCTACCAAAGCTCACTCTAACGCTTGTCTCTTTCTGCTTTCGTCGTAACCATTGTTACATAACAATTTTTTTTAAAACTGTCCCACGACGTGTTGAATCATTATTCAACAAACAGATTGACTATTAAATCAGGCCACCCGTGTGGCCGAGCAGTTGTAGGCGCTTCAGTCCGGAACCGCGCTGTTGCTACGGTCGCAGGTTCTAATCCTGCCTCGGGCATGGATGTGTGTGATGTCCTTAGGTTAGTTAGGTTTACGTAGTTCTAAGTTTAGGGGACTGATGACCTCAGATGTTAAGTCCCATAGTGCTTAGCGCCATTTGAACCAATTTTTATTAATTCAGATAAAAATACTAACAAAGCATCAAAATCGCTAGCAGTAACAACAAATACCAGTGATTGCAGTTCTAATAATAAGTATCTCTTTCCTTTTCGTAAGTAATGAATTCCTATAATGTGCTGGCTGGAAAAAGGCGGGAGTCACTGCTAGAACCACACTGATCATAAAAATGTTTCAGCGGAAAGCCTACGTCCAGGCCAGGCACACACTGGGGAGAGTTCTCTTCTGGCCGAATGCAACACGATGAGGTTGGTCAACCCATTCTCAAGTTACATTTTGCATAAAGTACAGAATATAGTTTCTAGCAAAACTAATGTCGGAAGGAAAAGAGAAAACACGATACTGATAGAATGAGATCGAGCTGTTAAACGTAAAGGTCAGTTGCAATTTTTGTTGAAAAGTTTGTGAAGTGCTCTCTGATTGACTATCAGCAATTATTGTGCCACTGGGTGTGACATCCCACAAGTGTGTACTTGTATGGTTTTACATTGGCCAACATAGAAACGTGTTATATGTGGGGCTGATTTTCTGCCATCTATCCCACTCCGAGGGAGAAATATACCTAGCAGGTTAACCACAGCAGAATCCTTAAGAGGAGAACTGTATTAGCATGTTTTAGTAATTATTATTCGTTAAAACTCATAAAGTATCTTGCAGCTGACTAGAAAGATTCCAGTGCTGGAAGAAACGGCTTTGTTTTGTACAGAAGAATAAGGGTGTTGGCGCGTGTGAGAACCTGTAGCACAGAGGTAGTGTGTCTAACTCGTAATTAAAAAATTCATGGGTCCTTGGCTACAATAAAATAAAGGACTTTCGACCTAAGAAGTCGCTCTCATTCTGCCAATGACCTTGGAAAACAGGGCAGAGGAGCAGACAGAGATACAGAGCACTCTTTTGCCCTTGGTGTGGAAAACTACCCCAAAAAGGCGGAAGAATCAGAAATGATCAGCGGCATGAGAATTCAGAAGGCAAGGAAAACTACTGCATTTGAGGTACATGGCTTACGTCCTGTAATTGAAAAGGTGTTTTTGTGGTCTCTTCATTGGCAAAAGATTTCGGACCTACTCACCTGCTCACCATTCTGATCTCTGGGGGAGGAAGGGGGGGGGGGGGGAACTGCCAAATGGAAGTGATCATCAGAAAAAGTTGGAATAAACAACGAAACGGCGAGGTTCCGTGAATCAGGATGTGGGATGTCATACTCGTAATTTTCAATGCAGTATGGAAGCTAGGAAATCTATAAATGGAAATACTAAGGCTCAGTCTAGATATAGGGGGCATCAGTGAAGTAAAATCGAAAGGAAACAACGATTCCCAGTCAGATGAGTACAGAGTAGTATCAATAGAAACAGACAATTGCATAACGGGAGCGGAAGACTTGGAAAGGGCCTAGAGATTCAGGAAGATTTCAGTAAGATTACATCGTGGTCAGGCAGAGGTTCCGAACTGAGAAATTGGTTTGTGAATCTTACCCATAAGCATATATAGACTTAGGTAACAATTTAGTATTGATGATTAATAGGCTGGAGCTCAAGTGACTAGTAGCGTATTTAATCGCATAAGCTCCCCCCTCGCGTACTCTGCTCTTCTACAGTTTTTCATCATTAAAAAACTGTGTTACTAATATAGCGCATAATTCCCTCTCTTGGTTCAATATTACAGGAGCAACCATCAAATAACTTGACAACGGGCAACAATGGACACAGAAGTGCTTGGCATGAAAATATCTCGTTGACACAACATACCGTAAATTTGAAAAGTGAAGCTACAGATGTATTTCTTGGTCAGTTTCTTATAAGTCGTCGTAATGTCGAAATGTTCAAACTACGCGGAAAAATTCTAATTGAATGTGTTATCTTACGTCGATACAAACGGAGCCAGAGTTGCAGCAAAACATTCGGAATGATTGTTGTGCTGTCTCTTACGAAATGATTCAGAACAATCCGTGCAACATTGACAGAAAGGATATTAAAGCAAGCATCGGTAGGGTGACTAGTTTTATGAGATGGCAAAAATCTCATACTACGAAGGAGAACATCATTGTGCCATCGTTTAGTACTAGACTATAGAGATAAGGTAAACGAGGTCCATCGTTAAGAACTATAAGAGTGACAGCAATACGACTATTTGCTTTCCCAGACTGGTAACACTGGCAAAACTCCAGCGTTTTTTGATATACCACATAAAACCACAGTTGATTCAACTGGCTCAGAAAGTGACCTGTGAAGATGTTTAGAAAATGGTTCAAATGGCTCTGAGCACTATGGGACTTAACGTCTATGGTCATCAGTCCCCTAGAACTTAGAACTACTTAAACCTAACTAAACTAAGGACATCACACAACACCCAGTCATCACGAGGCAGAGATAATCCCTGACCCCGCCGGGAGTCGAACCCGGGAACCCGGGCGCGGGAAGCGAGAACGCTACAGTCCGACCACGAGCTGCGGACTCCTGTGAAGATGACTGGAGCTGATAAATTAATTCGCGCAGTGATGTTCTGCATAACATTAGATGGCAATAAACTTCAGCAGTGCCGTCTTTAAAAGGAAAACATTACCAGAGGAGACCACCCCAAATGGAATTCATTTACGAGTTCAGGAAAAGGGATGGATGACAGCTGATTTGACGGTGCACTGGTTGTAGAAACTTTGGGAAAGACGATCAGGAGCATTATTATAAAAGAAGTCCCCTGATGTCTTACACAGTTTCCCGGGTCACCTTCAGGAAGCTGTAAAGGAGATAATGGAACGGATGAAGTCTGTCCTATCATTATCCCTGGAGGTTTAATGACCGTTTCTCAACTCTTAAATCACAGCACTAACGAATCTTTCAAACAACATCTTTTACGTCTGTATTGAGAATGGGTGGCGGCGGGGTCTCATAAGCTGGTTCCATGGGGAAAGTCATCAATATGGTCGATTTGCGAGCCGGTAGTCCGTGCATGGGGGAAAATTAGTGTCAATTTCGTTAAGAAGAGTTTTCAGTAAACTGGAATTATTTGTTCTATTGATAGTTCCGAGGACGGCATGATGTGGAATACTGAAAATGAAGACGACGATGTGTTATCTGCGTTTCAAATTAGTGATGATAGTGACAAAATCAAGGCTACAGAATAGTGAGAGAATAGAATCAATGAAAAGTACGCTGCTGCTCTTCACTGTGGGCATAATGAATCCGTGGTATGAACCCAGTTTTTAGTGTTATTTGAAAATAAATACGGTAGGTATCATTTTTTCACAAATTTCCATAAATATAACTTTGACCTAAGTAATAGTCGTTTAACTTCCTTCCTGAATTCCTAGAAACATCACTATACTACTCGCATAATTCCCTTCCCAGTGTTTTTAGAAAAAAATTTTGGAGAAAAAAGGGGGGATTACGCAATAAAATATCGCTAAGGGGTGAAGAGGTATGTTTGAAGTTCTCTGAGGCAAGAGATACAGTAAACAGCTCAGCAGGCAGTTCAGTTGAAGAGGAATCACTAAAAAGAGCAGTGACAGATGTTGGAAAGGAAACCTTCAGTACAAAGATGATAACAGCGAAGAAACCGTGGGTAATAGAAGAAACACTTTAGCTGATCGATGAAAGAATGAAGTACAAACATATTCAAGGAAATTCGGGTACACATACATACAAATCACTTAGGAATAAAACAAAAAGGAAGTGTGCGGAAGCCAAGGTGAAATGGCAGCATGAAAAATGTGAAGAAAAAGAAAAAGAAATGTTTGTCAGAAGACTTACCCAGCATATAAAAAGTCAATATAATATTCGGTGAAATTGTAAGCAAGGCCGGTAACATTAGGAGTGCAATGGCAATTCCACTGTTAAGGGCAGAGAACAGAGCGAATAGGTGGAAAAAGTACATTAAATGCCACTATGAGGGAAATGACTTGTCTGACGAGGTGACAGAAAAAGAAAGAGGAATGGACAGAGAAATGATAGGTGGATCCTGTATTAGAACCAGAACTTAAAAGAAATTTGATCGACTTACCATCAAATGAGGAGGAAATGATAGGTAACATTTTACCGCACTCTCTAAATTCATTGGGGAAATGGTAACAAAAGACTATTAACGTTGGATTGAAGTTTGTGTTATACTGGCGATATATCATAAGATTTTCGGGAAAAAAATGATTCACACAATGCCGAAGGTAGCAATAAAAAACCACAAGTGCGGGAATGATCGCACAATTAGTTTAACAGCTCATGCATCCAAGTTGCTGACAAGAACAATGTATAACACGATAGAATGGAAAAGAAGTCGAGGTGTTTTTCAGTCACTATCGGTTAGGCTTTATCAAAGGTAAAGGAACCAGAGAGATAGTTCATACATTGCGTGTGATAATGAAAGCAAAGCTGATGAAAAACCAAGGCACATTAATAGGATTCACCGATCTGGAAAAAGCGTTCGACAATATAAAATTGTGGGAAGTATTCGAAACGCCGATAAAAGTTGTTATAAGCTATAGGAGACGAGGGGTAATTAACAGCACTTCTTAGAATTAAGCAGAGACAAAAAATGGTTCAAATGAATCTGAGCACTATGGGACTTAACATCTGACGACATCAGTCCCCTAGAACATACAACTACTTAAACCTAACTAACCTAAGGACATCACACACATCAATGCCCGAGGCAGGATTCGAACCTGCGACCGTAGCAGTCGCGCGGTTTCGGAATGAAGTGCCCACAGCGGAGACAATAAAACTGGAAGACCAAAAACGAAGAGCTCCGATAAAACAAGGTACATGGGAGGAATGTAGTCTTTCACCCCTACTGTTCAATCTATGAACAGAGGAGGGAAAGTCGGAAATAAAAAAAAGGTCAAGAGTGGGATTAAAATTGAAAGTGAAAGTATATCAGTAATAAGATTCTTAACGACACTGCTATCCTCTGTGGAAGTCGAGTAGAATTTCAGGTTCTGTTGAATATAATTAAGAATCTAATGAGTACAGAATGTGGATTGAGAGTAAATCGAAGAAAAACGAATGTAGTAAAAATGGAGCATAAATGAGAACAACTGGAAACAAATGGGTATCTCGGAGTGGACGAATCAAGGGGTTCTGCTACGTATGCAACAAAATAACAAATTATTGACGGAGCAAGGAGGACATAAGAAGCAGACTAACACTGCCAAAGGGACTTTCCTCGCCAAGAGATGTCTGCTAGTATCTAATATTGCCCTTCATCTGAGGAATACATCTGTGAGAATGAACGTTTGAAACACAACATTGTATGGTAGTGTGACACAGATTGTGAGAAAACCGTAACAGATAACTATCGAAGCATTTGAGATGTGATGCTACAAACTAATGTTGAAAATATGTGATGTGGTAAGGTAAGGAAAGAAAAGAAGAGATTCTCTACAGAAGTGGTAAAGAAATGATCATCTTTTAACGGACCTCTTCCTAAGATTTCCACAGTCTATAAGTTGTCCTACTCCTTTGTCCACATGGTGACTTCAGGCACTACAGGAGATTCAAATTTATAGGCCGAGGTCGTTAACAAGTACGAACAGTTTGGTACTTAACTCATATCGATGGCTGCGTTGTTGTCTTTGTGAAGTCTAGAGGTGATTCCACTGCGATGTTCCCGCGATTTTCTTTGTGTTTGGATGAGACTAACTGGTTTGTAGAGCGACGTGGTATTTTTGTTTTTAGAGAGAAAACGTTACATTATTTTTGCACATCACTATTTAATTCATTTATTCACATTTAACACTTCTACAATACTATGAAATAAGACATTGTTTTACACCACATCTGTATCGCCACCTCCTCCAACCCCCGCTCCCGATCCAAAGACCATCAACCACCACCTTCAAAGCTCGACCTCCTTCCTTCATGGCCAAAGATAACCGTCTCTTAGTTGTTACACTCGCAGTCAAAGGCTATATTTACATAAAACATTACATGTAAAGAAATTACTGACATACATGATTTTACGTTCTGTTATAATCTGGAAAACATTGACGAGAATAAGGGACAGAATGTTAGGAAATCTGTTAAGACATGATGGTATTACTTCCATGCTACTACAGGGAGCTGTAGAATGTAAATACTTCAGAGGAAGGCAGAGATTGGAATGCATTCAGAAAATTATCTATGACATAAGCTGCAATGCTATTCTGAAAGGAAAAGGTTGACGCAGGAAAGGCATTCATCAAACTGGTCAGAATACCAATGAATCAAAGGGATACAAAAAAGCAAACACTTTCATCAGTACCTTGATAGTGAACCTTTTATCTAGGGGATTCATAGAGGACAGTACGCTTTATCTTAGAGCTGCAGAGCCAGATACCACAAACTTAGAACAGAAGTCAGGTGACGGGGCTGAACTTAGAATTTTCAGCCATTGTTGCAACCATCTTTTGCTCTCCTACATTTTCAGAGTGGTAAGTATTCCTTGAGACAAGGTGAACATGAAGATATGTATCTGCTATTCTGGATCGTTATACTGATCCAATTTTCACTGTCAGCTAGCTGCACATACTGTGCGCTTAGGGGATCGTACTGATGTTTTTCTCATGTTTTTCCGACCCTATTTCTTAGCTCATGTAACTTATTCTGCAGTCATTTCCCATATTCATATTGTATCATATATCCATCAATCCGTGCGAAAGCTGTCGAATATTTCTCGATCCCTTGTTCCCCTGATAAATAATTGTATTCTTGACTCACTACATAAGACATTTTTGAAGTCTTTTAGCAATAAAACAGTCTGTTGTAGTGAGCCTTAGTTTCTTTTTGTAGTTTGGTAATCCCATTATCAATACGCCTCTGTGAGGTGCAGTACCCATAATTACATCCTTAATTCGTCTATACATGGTAGCATAATTAGGTAAGTCATTTTGCATTGTGCGAGTATGTAGCATGTTTTGATTTAATCTACATGGTCTTTTTGTTAGTTATGTATCATTATAGGTTACCTAGGATAGATTCAGTGGCATATTGGTGGTATGCTCAATCCTCTACTGACATCTACCACATCTCTCCTTTTTCCTCACCTGAACTCAACTATTATTACTTTTATATAATTACTGCCGATCTTCATATATACACCCCGACCCCAGCCTCTCTAACATCAAGAAGCACACCATAGCAGATAAATTTGGTCCAACTGCGAGTGTTATCTACAAGTCCTTCTCTAAATATAATGCTATGCACCAAACCCGACCTAACCTACTCTTAATCATCATCCCCGATAAATCAAGGATTAATGTTCCACAGATTGGAAAGCATACAATGTCCCAATCAATACTCCAGTTGAAACTTTTAAAATCTTGAACACACTAGCGAGAGATATTTCTTACACCACGCAATCTCTAATGGAATTTCCCAACTAAATGGGACACTTTTTAGCTATACAAAACACTGTCAAGTGTTCCACAAGATCTTAGGAAAGAAACGCACACCCACGTATCCCATTCCAAGTAATACCATCTTCCTGAGAGCAACATCAAAGCTAACCACTTCGCATTGTACCTATAAGACACTTCCGATAACATACCTCATGATCCCAGGTGTGGTAAAGCGGTACAGTCTTATGTCTATGAGCGTGTGAACTCCCAATCACGTTGGAGTCACTACCATCACTTCACAGAGTTTTCCAGGGTCTCCCACTAAACCCCTTCCTCCCTCTACGATAGCACCATTTACACGATAGACAGCCAAAAGTCCTGCTCTTACTGAAGAGTGAAATACCCGTATCACATGTCTTATCCTATGGAACTGTCTGCCTAACAGCAGTTTTCAGTAACATCGTCGAAGCTATTCGTACCCAAAGAATCCATTAGCACGTTGTAACTCAACTTCCCATCCTCAACACTCAATTCGACTTCCTTCCGACTATTCTGCCGGCGACCAACTCATTCAGCTGCCGCTCCTTATCACCCATCAACTTGTGAACCCTCGTGGTGTTCGTAACATATAGCACGTGTTTGTGTGAATGCCTAATAATGACTCCACAAGGAATTTTCACACCTGCAAATGATTAAAACCACCAGCCAATGACAGCCTACACGAAGGGATCTCCATAATACAAAGTACCATGATGCAGTTTTATTCGTCTTAGGAAATCTAACCAATTATATCAATTGGGATGCTACTACAATGAACTACAACTTCACTACCGTAAATGATTTAGTCTCAAAAAACATATACAATGCAATCATTGCATAAGTAGGAAGTATGCAATGTGAGATTCTATCCTAAATGTAACTTGGAGATCGGAATAACATATATTTGACTTTATTTCGACCGCGCCTCTCCTTTATCAGACGGACGTACAGTTCACTGATACTGATTACCTGTGAGAAACAAGACACCTACACCCTCAGTGACATTTTTCTGAAAATACTCAGAAGAAATCAAATGGAATTCAACAAATTTACTTTGAAGTTTTATCTGTCCGTCAAACCGAAGTACACATACCACCCATTAAAGTACAGACAGCAGTTATACTGCACCAACGATTTGCTCGTTGAGGCAGTGGCTGCTGTGCAGATGACACAGATGGCGTACCTGTAAGTAATTCTTTGCCTAGGCAGTACGGCGTCCACAAAACACTATGGCTGAAATAACGTCAGTACAAGACAGAACACGAATCGAGATTACTGTGTGCCAACAATGCAGGAACAGAAACCAGACGCAACTACTTTTCCATAAAGAAGCACTTCAGACTCCGCTCGAGTAAGCAGAATAACAACTCTGGTCGCAGAGAAACGACTGAGCATGCTTCTTGTAGGAAGATCAACACTTATGAAAATCTAGCCGACAGATTCTCCACTGTGGCCCCCGCTGATGAAGTATCTAGGTTAATCCCCTGAGGGACGTGTCTTACATCCATCCCCACAAGGAAATGTCTCTTCACGCCATACGATTGCCTTTTCCTGGCCAAGAAGCGACTACGATTGCCCTCAGGCATCGACTCTCAGCGGCCATTACAAGAACGTTACCTCCCACCAGAGCGGTTTTGAATCTGCCGCCCAATTGCCTGAAGCACAAATTCCTTTTAGAAGATTTTCTGGAAGTTTACATTTCCGCTCCTGCGTCCTTAGTACACTGTCAATCGATTACGTGTCTCCGTTTTTCGGTGGGACGCATGCCACAACGCTTCCCACGAGAAGATTCAGCTCGCAACCATTGTTAGTGACTCCAGCATTTTTTCACACTAAAAAGGATGTCTATTTTCCTCGTTCTTTCCCCTACGCTCTTCCGCCAGGTACGCTATTCTGAAACGTTTTTTTGAGTCCACCAGACTGCAACCTCCTGACTACACCGTCCGCACTATGGGGATAGCGCAGTCTCCAGCGCTGTAAACTACCTGCTCCTCGCTGTGTGCCCTCTTCTCAGGACGGTAAATGTATGTCTGCCCTGCAGAAAACTAAGTCTCTTCCCCCCTTAGCCAAAATCGGCTTCTGAGGAGCGCATTACCCACGTCGCCCATCATGTTAGTGCATAGCTCTAATTGACTCCCATACATGCAGACTGCAGAAATTGCTTCTATATGATGCTAGCCAGTATTAGCCAATGAAAGGATCAATAATCTGATCGTATATTGGAAAGAGTGACCTAATAAAAATAAAAATCGAAAAGAGTGACAAAATCATGCTGCCTCACAAACCAAGTAAACAAAAATCCGCCATATCTGTGTGCTGTGAAATCTAATAGGCATTCGATTGGGTATGGAATTCTGGAATTCTTTTCAAATGGTTCAAATGGCTCTGAGCACTATGGGACTTAACATCTGAGGTCATCAGACCACAAGAAATAGAACTACTTAAAACTAACTAACCCAAGGACATCACACACATCCATGCCCGAGGTAGGATTCGAACCTGCGACCGCAGCGGTCGTGCGGTTCCAGACTGAAGCGCCTAGAACCTCTCAGCCAAACTGCCCGGCCTTCTTATAAAAATCATATATCCAAGCACTCCCAGCTAACTTAATCGATCCTTGTGGTGTGCGTACTGTAAGACCTTCGGTACACACACCATCACATTATTTGACTTGTCGCTCTAACGAAGAAGGCGAGTGTCAGCAATATGTCTCATGGTCTTACCGTGGCGTGTTTATCTTCTGCCGTTAGGTCAGACGATAGAAATGCCACTTGCACGCTTAGAGTAGCAGATTGACGGCGACCAACGTTAAACAGAACTTGATTAATTTTCACACAAATTTATTAAAATAACAAAAAGGATAGACATTACTTAACTTGATTCTGGATGCTGTTTACAATTGAAAATGTGAAGTTCCTTTGGTCTTGGTACGTTGATCTTATTCTCACATATCTCTGATACTTGCCATAGTGTCTATACATTTATCTTCATGGCTATGTACAGGAATATGGTAATCTTATTAGGCGCAGACTGAAACTTGACTATAGACTGGTACCGAATGGTGCAGGCTAATGCAGACTGGTGCCGACTGATGCCAACTGACTAATCGGAGGTCTGTACTCTCGTTATAATACCTCGCGCATTCAGGTATCACTACGCGAGTGTGGTCCGCGAGGAGAAAAGGTTCTACGTTAGCAGCAATCTCATTGGCTGCGTTACATATTAATAGACGGATCTGCGGAAGCACAATTTGGTCCGTCTCTAAGACAGCGCCATCTCGTAGTGCGGAGACGGACGAGCGCTGCGCCTGCGCTGTTGTGCTTAGCGGGCCGCGCTCTAGTGGAAAGTTGTGTACACGCTGACTACACGGAACTAAGTACGCAACAATCCTATATCATCCTTCTTTAACCGACTGCCTACGTATGTGGCAATCAGTCAAACATGCTCTCACATTCGTCCCCCTATTGCAAGTATTCCCACAAGCCCTGCCGTGTACAACCCCCTTTACATTCTATACATAATTACCCTCCCCACCTACCTCTAGCAATTTGCAGATGAGACAGTCTCTCTAGCTACTCAACATGTCGTACAAGAACTACAACTCATCCCATAAACTCCACTTGAATCTCTTGGTCGAATGTAGCAATACGCGGAAATCGTCACATATATCAGTGGTCCAGACTCCCTCTTCCCCATTTACAACCAACCCATCCATCTAACTACGACAGCAAAGTATTTAGCACTAAACATTGTCATAACATTCACATATAATGCTCTTATTAACGTCAAATACGAAACTTCAAACCAACAAAGTTACTAAAACCATCAACAGGCCACACGTGGGGGTCTACATCATTTAATGATAATCGTCATCTACAAATCTCTCATCTCACTTGTTCAAACCTATGCCGACATTTCCTGCAACTCTGCCTCCCACAAATTTGTACAAATCTCCATTGAAATCCTGTCAAATAATGCACTCCACCTTGCCTTCCGCATCCGCTTACCTTCTCGTACACCAACTCAACTCCTTCTTTGAATACAGCAGTTTCTCTTCGTAAAGCAGCTTCAGATTGAATACATCAGTGGCAAAAATCCAGTCCCAGCACCAAACGTCCCATACACTAATAACCAATCTTGGAACCCCACTGCGCCACTACATCCACATCCTACCTTTCATTCACCGTCATGCCGTAACCGACCACTTCCTCCGGAACTTGAAACATTTGCCACTGTCCAAAGATGAAATCCATCCCGAGATGTCGTCTTTGGTCCAGTTCTAGTTACAGTCCCCATCATACCATTCTATCATTTTCTCTCTTCCTCTTGTTCTTTGTCGGTATTTTAGTCGCTATTTCGAGCTCCAGGGGATTCCACAGTCATACATATTATTTCACGTCCATCATGAACATAGCGTTTTCATCCAGCCCCAGCATCCCCATTACACATAGCAGGTGAGTGACTGTTTTGTAATAGTAACATAATATCACCTAAAAACTTTTAAAAATCATAAAAATTGTCTCTCACAGTGATTTTTTGAAAACTATCATTTATTTTCATCTGTTTTTTACGTGCCATAAAACACCTATTAAATATAATCTTTGCCTGAAGAGCGAGTTATATCTGCTGCCCGATAGCCCCTTCCTGGTGAACTGAAACAAAAATTCAGACCAATATCTATGATAATGGTCTCATAGCGGTGGAAAACACACACCTCCGAACACGCATTTTAGGCCCAATGGTATCGACCGGCCGTCGTACAATCCTCAGCCCTTAGGCGACGCCGGAACCAGATGCGCAAGGTCATGTTGTCTACACACCGCTCTCCACGCTGTTGTCAGTTTTCGTGACCGGTGCAACTACTTCTGAATCAAATATCTATGCAGTGGGCCTCACAAGGGCTGAGTGCACCCTTATTGCCAACAGCACTCGGCAGGCATGGACGGTGACTCATCCAAGTGCTAGCCAAGCACGATGGCGCTTACTTCGATGGTCTGACGGTAATTGATCCTACCACTACAGCAAGGCTGTTGGTCAATAGTGCAAAACACTGGACGGAAATAGTTTGGAGCTATGTGTGAACCAGTTAATATGTAGAACTGCCGATAGATCACGTCAACATTTTTGCGCAGCTGAGAGAGAGAGAGAAAGAAAGAGAGAGAGAGAGAGAGAGAGAGAGAGAGCAGAGTATACTATGAAGATATTCTTGTTTGTTCCATATTCAGTTGGCCTTTCGAATGACATCTCGTGGCGATGATGCAAGCTATAAGCTGGTCAGTTAGTGAGGAGGCGATATCTGGCAGGAAAAGCACCACATCTAAGGAATGTCACAACTCCAAAGAGCAGTGAAGCTTGACCAGAACTTACACACATCTTGTACATAGTAACCTAAGCCAGCCATCAATCCTAAGACTGTTTTGAACAAAACAGATCTTCATTCGTCACCGTGGTGTTGGTATTGCGGAGTGGATGGAAGGGGGTACACATTCAGTTTAAAACCGAGCGAGGTGGCGCAGTGGTTAGCATACTCGACTCGCATTCGGGAGGACGACGGTTCAATCCCGTCTCCGGCCATCCTGATTTAGGTTTTCCGTGATTTCCCTAAATCGTTTCAGGCAAATGCCGGGATGGTTCCTTTGAAAGGGCACGGCCGATTTCGTTCCCAATCCTTCCCTCACCCGAGCTTGCGCTCCGTCTCTAATGACCTCGTTGTCGACGGGACGTTAAACACTAACCACCACCACCACCACATTCTGTTTAAAGTGGCTTCCGATTCACGGTGGAACTACACAAATTTCGGTTGAACAAACTCTTCCAGAAGTGAAAGACATCATTAGTAACAGATAAAACTCGTTGGATGGTCTGTGGATAAAAACGGAGGCCTGTGGATTTGTAGTTCGACACTTTATCACTGAGACACCACGTCACAGATCTCTTCTACATATATCGTAAATTAAAGTCCCCCCACAAGATTTTTCTATCTGTATATGGAGGCTCATGTCAGCAACTGTTATAACGTTATTTATACAGTTTTCATCAGTAGATAATTTCTGTATATAGGTTGCTCATAATCATAGTTCCAGAGGTATAATAGTATAAAAACGAACCACTCCTCAGAATAGCGTGAAATTTAAGTGAAATATTGCAAAAGTAATGAAGATTTTAATCAGTAGGTGACGATTTAAGCGACAGAACGTGCTAAATAAAAGACGCGAGTTGGACAGCTGTTCCGAAGTTTGCATGTGAGACACTCAGCATGACTGTCTTAATGCAGGATCGCGCGCTGTTCGTAAAGCTTTTTCAAAAGACTCTGTGCTAATAGTTGTGCAGAAGACAGAAAAAAGCGTTGCTTTGACGTTTTTCTTTTTAGTGAAATGTGGCAGAGGGAGGAAAACAGTTCATCTGACAGTAGATGATGCTCCGACACCGTTGGAGGAGGGGTCGGGTGGTGGTGTACAAACTCGAAGTGCACGGGGGATTGCCAGAGTTTTACAAATGTGCATGTGCATGGCGCACAAAATTCTATGAAACATCCTGCATTGCTAACCATGCAAAATTACCCATGTTCACGAGCTACTTCATGCTCACCTGATGGTAGCACAAACGTTTGCTCTAGAATTTCTTCCTCGCATGGATACTGGCAGAGAGTGGCCATGGAACATTATGTGGCCGGACGAACCTCATTTCCAGCTCCAAGCACAGAACTGCAGAATATGGATAACTGCTAATCAGCTCGCTATGCGAATATTCTGCTCACAAACGTCATTCTAACCCTTCAAACCGTAGATGTGTGGGTAGGACCATTTTTATGCAAGATGATGGTGCTCCTCTGCACGTTGCACAACTAGTGAACAGGCAGCTGCAGAGGCATTTTGGAAAGGCTGGAACTGTCAGCCGTCTTTTCCCTTGAGCCTGACCGTCCAGATCACCTGATCCTACTCCTTGTGATTTCCGGCTATGGACGTATTTGAAAGAAGCTGTGATCAGTACCCCGATTACAAACGTAGTTAAAAGGAAGGATCGTACTGTGCAATGTGTTTTGAACGTGACACATGAGAACGCTCCGATCTCTTGTGTTCTGGAATTCAAATTATGACAGATAACCTGTCACCAATTTCATGAGAGTTAACAACCGATTTCATGGTTGCTTTTATGCGGTTTTTTGCCGATTTTTCCCATCCGATGTGGTACAACAATGCCGTCGTAGATGGGTGTACATTACTGCAGCACATCTGTTGGCTGCGATACTTGTCGGTCATGCGAATTACTCGTACACAGCACGGTGAAACTCATACAATAGCTGTCGTATTGTGATTCATCTGTCATTTATGAGCGAAGCTATCTACGTTATGATGCCTACAGCTTCATCTAGAGGGGAAATTTTCATTCTTCATTAAAGTATTCCTTTTTTCTACAGCTGTTTGAAACTGTAAATTATACCTAGATGGACAAGTTGTCCAGTAGTAGAGACCTATGCGAAGCCAGAATAACACGTTAAATGTGTACGGATATTGTAAGTAGGCTGTTTAGGTTTTTTATATTGGTAGCGCCACGAAGCGCTCTGTATGAAAATCACTGGCTGTGCTGTGTGCAGTCAGTGGCTGGTTGGCATTGTTGTAATACTCTCCATTGTAATGTTGGGCAGCTGAATGTTAACAGCGCGAAGCGTTGCGCAGTTGGAGGTGAGCCGCCAGCAGTGGTGGATGTGGGGAGAGAAATGGGGGAGTTTTGAAATTTGTAAGACTGGATGTCATGAACTGATATATACATTATGACTTTTGAACACTATTGAGGTAAATACATTGCTTGTCCTCTATTAAAATCTTCCATTTGCTAACTGTGCCTATCAGTAGTTAGTGCCTTCAGTAGTTTGAATCTTTTATTCAGCTGGCAGTAGTGGCGCTCGCTGTATAGCACTAGTTCGAGTAACGAAGATTTTTGTGAGGTAAGTGATTTGTGAAAGGTATAGGGCCATTCTTTTGTAGGGATTATTGAAAGTCACATTGCGTTGCGCTAAAAAATATTGTGTGTCAGCTTAAGCACAGTCCTGCACAATTTTTCTAAGGGGACGTTACAATATTACTGCAAAAAGTATCATATTCCTAGAACTGGTTCAAATCAGAAGAAGAATTCCGTAATAATACTGTCCTGAAACCAATACCTACTGACATATAGGTCAATTTGTCCGCTCAATCCATGTGTCTGTTACGCAGAAGCAGGCAATGGTGCATGTGCTTACAACGCGTTCTGTTACATCCTTCAGCCATTCATCGCAGTGAATCGCGCATTCTTTCAGGTACCGTACATCTGTGTCAGTTCGGATTGCGTCACGTGGTTTGGACCCACACTTCGGAACCGCCATGTTTGAGGGGGAAGTATTGGTCGCGGATATTCGGTAGAATGGCATCCCCAATTCACCGGACCTGGATCTGTTGTATTTCTGGCTACAGGGCCATTTAAAGGCATTAGTATGCCCGCAAACCATCGACATGTGCAGACGTTAGAGCAGCTTGTGAGTATCTGTCGTGAGGAAATCTGAAAGGAGCCAGTCGTATTTGAACGAGTGCACTTATTCACTACGAAGAACGACCAAAGTATGGGTCAGGATGCATAGTAACCACTTGCAGCCCTACCTATAATGTGTATAACTACATGACAGACAG
Source organism: Schistocerca gregaria (assembly GCF_023897955.1). Classification (NCBI taxonomy): domain Eukaryota; kingdom Metazoa; phylum Arthropoda; class Insecta; order Orthoptera; family Acrididae; genus Schistocerca; species Schistocerca gregaria. Next base: position 255,924,584 of record NC_064925.1, read on the forward strand.
ATGGGAATAACAGGAGAGATTGGAGCATGTCTCAGCGGGCACAGCTTTCAGTAAATGTTATTACAATAACTCTTCTTCTTGTTTCGACCCACACTACCTCTATAGGAATTAGTGATACTTTTTTTTAACAACGTATTAATTTATTTCGCTGTTGTGTACTATGTAGTCACCGTACATATATCAGAATACGTAATTATTATTTGTGTGATAGGGTAACATTATAAAATGGGCTACGGAAAAGAAACGAATCTTCAGACACATAAGATGAAAAGCGTGTTTTCCATTGCAGTTAACTATAAAGTTGCAGCAAGAACTCGCATTCAAGTCTCTGAAAGTTTAATGTTATTGTAATGTGCCAGGATACACGCAGGATTGCCAATGTGAACGGATTGATACTATCCATATTTCGTGTTATTTTTTATAGATTCAGACTTGTGATTCGCCATACGTTTTTACTGTTGAACGGCAGTTTTTCAGACTGATACCGTGTCAATATTGCTTTAATCTGTCAGTGACTACCGTGACCATTTCTATCAGCCACGATTTTGCACAAAACGTAAACATAATATTTCGTAAGAATGGTTCGTCATTTCATCGTTCTTTTGGGACAATAAAAATGATTAAACATAGAAACAGAAAATAGTGTAGCAATTAATATTCGACTCTTCTTTCATGCACTAAATGAGGAGTACGCAGACATCGTGACTATAGAAACTTTGTTTTCAAGATCCGCAATCAAAATATAGTCATTCACGACTTAGGTAAGTGCTTCCTGAATCTAATCATGACATAAGTACTCTAAAACACACTTTGTTTTGAGAAATATATCACTCTTGAAAGTTCGGAAACAAATCTGTAAGTAAATTAAAGTGAAATTATTACTGTTCTGTAGCACTTAAATTGTAACGTTTTAAAATTCTTAAACCGTTCTCGAAAACTGTTCGTCTGCTCTGCGCTGGCATGTGATAAAAGGTTATACATAGAGAACATAAGAGCCTATTTCATCTCAGTTTAGTTCAGTTGTTACGTAGCATAAAATCCGTTCATCTGCAGTTCACTTGTCACTAGGTTGACATGCATGTGTATTGTTTTACCAGTTTGCGTGACTAACTGAATGTATGTCTTGCCAGCTGTACGTAATATGTGAATAATCTGTGCGACGTTAAATCAAAGTGTGTTTCAGCCTTACCAAAAAACGAATCTTGACATTTGTTATAATTATTCCTCAAATAAAACGTTATTTTCTAGAGATCTGGTGCCGTTCAAAGATAAGTATTTGTTTTAATTACATGTAACGCATTTACTTGTAAACCTTATTTATAATATGGAACATTAATGATACATGCTTCGAATCCGCGGTAAAATACCTTTGTAGCAATGAAAAGTTGGAGACTCACCTATTGGCCGGAACACTACAGACCGACGCAGAAAAGGAACCACGTCGAAACTCACCTGCAACATTAAATAAGAATCAGAGAGATGTAATATTTCAGAGAGACATAATATTTAGAAATGTTAACAAAAATCGCTAGATCTTATTTATGTCGTATTAGACCATCAAGACGTATCATCTTCAACCTAGAGGTATAAGAATTCTAGGAAAGTGAGAGGGTAAATACCGGTATGGGTCGCACCTCAATTGCGTCACTAACTTCACATGTAGGTGGTCCGAGCTCTGAATCATATCTGATCATTCGCTTTCTGTGCCTTACTAGAAACAGAACCTTTATTAATTTTTGTTACTTCTAGAGTCATCACTAAATATCAGCAGGATATCCTGCTAATGACAGCCATATAGCATATAATTCACTTCGTTAGTGTTCCCTCAGACCCCTTTAATTCCGGGTTGATTCGTTTGAATAGGACACACACAATTCTTCTCACATATTTCCCCAGTCGAAACTGGTAACTCAGATTCTACTGATCTGCTCAGCAACGAGATAATTAACGGTGTTATTCCTACCATCTGTCCTTAGAGGTACGAGTTACAACTTTTTTTTCTTTGAGTCATCAGTCTTCTAATTAGTTTGATGCGGGCCGTCACAAATTCCTCTCCTGTGCCAACCTCTTCATCTCAGAGCAGCACTTGCAACCTACGTTGCCAATAATTTGCTGGAGGTATTCCAGTCTCTGTCTTCCTGTACAGTTTTTGCCCTCTACAGCTCCCTCTAGTACCATAGAAGTCATTCCCTCATGTCTTAACAGATGCCCTATCATCCTGTTCCTTCTCCGTATCACTGTTTTCCACATATTCCTTTCCTGTCAGATTCTGCGCCGAACCTTCTCTTTCCTTACCTTGTCAGTCCACCTGATTTTAAACATTCGTCTATACCACCACATCTCAAATGCTTCGATTCTTCTCCGTTATTGAGGATAACTGTTGGTCTGACAGTGATTTTAGGAGCTTGATGTGAACTCAGAGTGGTTTCTTCAGCCACCAAGTTCGACTGATCTGAACACGATGGAAGAAATCTGCGACCCTATCTGGTGAAATCGCTAGGATCATAACCATCAGATCGTAATTCATGGGAATTGCGTGGCTTATTAATGGACTCTGGTGCCTTGTGTTCTAACCTAACCAGTCGGTACCACACAGGGGGCAATCGTTCGCGGCTCCGAGCTTCCCTGATTGTCAGACAGGGACCGGCGGTGCCCAACTGCTAGCTACACGAGTGCCACGCCCCCTGAGCTAAGGCGATGCCAGCGCCTTGGATCACATGGGTACAGTGACTGTACGAATGCAGCACAACACTCGTCCCAAGTCGCGTTCGTGCGTGTTCTTTTACCGTTCTTAAGGAGACCTAGTCGAGTTGTTGTGTGGCTTCAGTATAGTACAGTCTGCTATAGTCTTAGTAAAGACCTAACTTTGTCTACAGAAGTAGTACCTCAGAACTGGTCTCTAAACTTATCTTTATTGTGAGTAGTTAAAGTGTTTCAGTTGTATCAGCATCTTCCAATGACTTGTATGTACAAAAGTATGCTCCAACAATTAACAATAATTCTTCTGTCAGTGACGGTGTACTCTCAGATCTTTTGATTTATGTCTCAGAACCGACGGACGTCCCGACGGGATTTTCTTGGCCACTTTAACAAGTACCTCCGGAAAGCTACCAACGATTTGCCACACAGAATCTCTGCTGTATTGCGCTCATAATTTGACCAACATGCTATTCTTTTCACAACATTTTGTCTCATCAGCGTATATATATATCATAACAGGGTGTGTATTAATTGTAGAAAATGACTCTCACTCTCCTTCTTTCTTCCTGGTTTCATTTTTACCAACGTAATGCAGAATATTGGTTAAATTGTTCGGAATTGCGTAGTTAAAAACGCATTTGACTGAGAACTGGGAATATGCAAGACGTATATTAAATTTTCGGACGTTTTAGTATCAGTTTCCTTTAGTTGTACTTTAGTCGATATCACTGTAAATAAAGTAAACTCTATACAACAATTTCCTTAACTATGTTCTTACTATATCCTGTTTATAATCTTAATATTGTTTTCGTATATCTAGAAGGTGTACATCCATGGTCTGAGGGTAACGTCTTTAATTCGTAATCGGAATGCCTTCGGTCCAGGGTCTGAACCATGCCACTGCTTAAAATTTTAATAAAAATCTTCAGAAATGGCAGCCGAAGACTTACGACATGAAAGATCACCCCCATTCATCCAACGGCCTTCTCAAAGAGGACAGAAGAGCGGACAGTGTGCACTCTGTGGCCCTTGGAATGGAAATTCCTCCTATAAGGAGAAAAAATCAATAACGATCAACGACATGAGAATACAAAAGGTAATGGAGACGACTGCATTAAAGCCAGAGCAGGACATGTGACCCGTAATTCAATAAGTGTCATGACGATCTCTCCATTGGCAAAAGATATGAGACTAGTTTCCCATTCGGATATCTTGGTGGCGACTGCCGAGATATCGGCAGATAATCGAAAAAGACAGGGATGGAGTCTTTCACCCCTGCTGTTCCATATAAACATTTAACTAACAAAATAGTGAATTAAAAGATTAAAATTCAAGGTGAAAAATATCGCTGAGAAGATCTGCTGATGACACTGCCATCCTCAGTGGAAGTCAAGAAGAATTACAAGCTCTGTTGAATGGTATGATGCAATGAGTACAGAGTGTGAACTGAGAGTAAATCGAAGAAAGACGAAAGTAATGACATGAAAAAAACTAGTATAGCAAGAACCTTAACATGAGACCAGGTTAAGTAACGTATCCTGCTATCTAGGCAGATAAATAGGCTATGACGGACAAGGAAGAACGACATAAAAAGCAGACTAGTACTGCTAAAGAGTATTCCTGGCCAAGGGAAGTTTGCTAGTATCAGACGAAACTCTTGATTTGAGGATGAGATTTCTGGAAATTTAGAGTACAACATGGTATGATAGACATGGACTCTAGGAAAACTGTAACACAAGAGAATCGAAGAATTTAAGATGTGCTCCTACAGAAGAATGTTGAAAATTAGGTGGACTGATGACGTAAGGAATGGGGACGTTCTCCGCAGAATCGGAGAGGAAAGGTGTATATGGAAAAGAGTGAAAGGAATCAGGGGCAGCACGATCGGTTATCTATTAAGACATTAGTGTAAAAACTGTAGAGGAAGACAGAGGTTGGAATACATCCAGCAAATAACTGAGGACGTAGGTTTCAAGTGCTATTCTGAGATTAAAAGGTCAACACAAAAGACGAATTCACGGCGGGTAGCATCAAACCAGCAAGAAGACTACTGAAGTTATTGAATTGTAAACTCCTATTTTCTAGAAAAGCCAGAAGTTGTCAATGTCCAATTTTTCTAACAATTTACCAACGTTTTTGGGCAATCGTCAGAAAATGTCCCGTTGCCTGCCAAAGATCATTTGCATTAATTACCCGGCAGCGGTGGGCGAGCGGTTGTAGGCGCATCAGTCCGGAACTGAGCTGCTGCTACGGCCGCAGATTCGAATCCTGCCTCGGTAGTAGTTGCTCACTCAGTTGTTAAAGTCGGTACTTTATTTCGGATGTAACTGAGAAAAATTGTGAGTAACCACTTTACTTTCCATACAGAGACATGACAGGCCGTATTCCAAAAGACACGTATCTTCAATGTTTATATCAGAGCTCAGCAAGAAAAGGTGTGGGACATGAGTAATTTATAGGTTTCTGTCGTACCAAAGTTTCCTTTGATGAGTAGAAGTTGCTTATGTGACACGTTGCCATCGATGGGTGAAGGTGCTTAGTTTTCTCCCGGAGGTCTTGAGACAAGTTTCTGTGTTTTTTTTCCAGAAATAGTTTTATTGTGAAGGTTTTCGGTCAATTAATTACTTTCCAGCCTGTATAGAACTAGGCTGATGGATAGTCTCCAATCAGGCGAAAGAACATATAGTGAAGTCGTATAAATACGCCTGTCAGTGATGGGGAGACGAAATGCACCCTGTTGGCCGCTAAAAGCGCTCGTCTACACTTCTACACATCGTTTTGCAGCTTATAAGAGTACGTAATAACGAAGCTTCAGAAATACAAGGTAAACACCCGTCCATTCAAGGAATGCCTGACAACAAAAAGTAAATATATTTCTCTTCAGCTCTTTTGTTGGTAAGTGTAAGATCCGCGAGTTATACTTGTTATGTCGTGCAAGTATCTATGATTTCTTCTATAGAGTGTTGTAAGCTGCATACATTATTCTGTGAGCATTCTATGTTTGAAATTAAGTTTACGATAGTTGTGTTTCGAAATAATCTTGTTCAGTTTTACGAAATGAAACAGAACGCAAAACTAAAACGGATTCAAGATGTTACTTGGAGATTTAACGCCAGAGTAGGGAACCAGCCTATAAGTAACTTATAGGCACCCAAGGCGAAGTTGTTTTAAAGAAAAATAAACGAGAATTAAGACAATTAGCAGTTATTAATAGCATGAATATTTGTAGCACTTTTCTTTTTTTTTTTTTTTAAAAAAAAAAGGATATTTAGGAGCACACGGTCGCTGAGGGAGCATTCCTTTCCTATCTGCTTCATTTAATAGTCTACTTGGGGCGTTCGCAAGTGACTGGCAGCACTATTATTTGAATTCACAGGAATAATCTAGGGAAGAAACGAATACTGATTGCATTAAAGCTAGGCCTACTTTCCGCCACTGTCTACGCACTTTTTGCCATCATTTTGCAGCTTTCGTATTTGCGTACGACACAATTCTTTGGAGGTATCCCAGCACCACTGGTGGACGACGGCATAAAGTTTGTCTTTGTTAGTGAATTTCTTACCCCGCATGACCTCTTTAGTTGTGTCAAATAGAGTATGTCCGCTAGGAGCCAGCTCCGGCGAATATCGACTATATGACGGTACAAAAAATCGTAGTTCGCTCATGGCGGCTATGGTCTGGCCACTGAAATGTGGTCCCATATTGCCTTCTTGGAGAAGAATTGCATAGCCCCATTTTCGTGGCGGCGTTTTTGAATGCGTCGGTGGAGTTGGTGCAGTGACGTGCAGTACCGACCACTTCTGAGGGTCGTATTGGGAGATAGCCAGTCTACCTGTAGTATCTCTCCCTTGTTCCAGAACAGTCTCTATTTGCTTCTGCACAAATAGTCCCGACTGTCACTTCTTGGGATGAGGGTTCCCAGTGTTCTTTCACCCCATAGACTGGCATTTCTTTACTGGAGGCTTGTAGCAGAACCGTGACTATGACCACACGCCCAAAGAAATCCTCTGGATTAGAACTGTACTGTTGCACCAGCTATTGGGATCTCACCACACGCTTTCGTTTTTGCGCGGCATTGAGGGATGGAGCAAACATTGTGCACACACCTTCTTCATCTTCAAATCCTCATGTATGGTGCTGTGGAGAGTGTCTCGTGATAAACTTGTTACCTTCTGTAGTACACCGAACGAGTTCCGCCCGTGCGCCAGTATCAGGACATTGACACGCTGGGTATTGTTTCGTTTGCGTTCAATTGTTTTCACATGCTTCAGCATACTTCCTGCTGCCTCTGAACTCTCATACCCAGCGAAAAAAGGTTCTTCAACTTCGTGCTGTTTCCTGACACGTGGCTAATAACCTCTTGCTGATGTCTGAAGCAGTTATTCCTTCCGTTCAGAGAAACCACACTATCCATCGCTGCCCATGATTAGCTGTTCCATGTTTTCTTATCGATCTCCACCAGCGTACTCGTAGGCCGGAACAAGTGCTTCTGCTTTCCACCACCTATGGGAATCAACAATACTATTTGATGAAAGCAAACAGTACTACAGTCTAGCTTAGCTTCATTCATACATCGACACACATTTCAAACTGCTTCTTTGCAGGGGTTACATATTGAGTAACAATCAGTATTTAACGACCTAAATATTACTGTTGACTCTAAATTTGGGGTTCTGTATAATTAATCGATGCTTCTATAAGAGTATAATTCAACATTGCAAAACCATCCTCCTGAATATGCAAAGGTAGCTTCAACAGAGTGAAGTATGCGTACTCGCCCTCTTATGGTTAGGTGGCAACAAATTGATTTAAAGTAAAGATAGATCTCGCAACACTTATCGGTTACCTTAAACTCCCAGCGCAGTTGCAGATGTCTGGTCAAAACCGAGGTTGAACAGGTCTAGCTTGTTTCACTGCAAGATTAAGATCAAGAGCCGAAATAATTTTAATTGAAGAATACAGTGAGTTTGGATTTGCAGGGACAACAGTAGATAATATACACTCTCAGACAAGAAGAAAAGACGCATCATAAAAGTATTACACGAATGGAACAGAAACAGGTACATGTGAAACACATCTACAAATAAAAACGTTAAGTTAGAGAAAAAGTGAATAGTTTGTTATAGAGAAAGAGCCACAAAAATTGAGCAACTCAATAACGCGAAGGTCAGCCTCTGGCCCTTATGCAAATAGTTATTCCTCCTGGTATTAGTTGATAGAGTTGTTATATGTCCTGAAGGATATCGTAACAAATTCTATCCAATTGTTGCGTTCGTCAAAATCCTAAGCTTGTTGGGGCCCATCCCCGTAATGCTCTAAACGTTGTCAGTTAGTTAGAAGTCCAACGAACATGCTGACCAAGATAGGGTTTGGCAAGCGCGAAGATAACCAGAAGAATCTCTCATCATATGCGGGTGGGCATTGTCTTGGTGAAATGTAAGCCCAGTTTGGCTCCCCACGAAGGACAAGAGGCGGCGGTGCACAATATCGTCGACGTACCTCTGTGTTGTAAGGGTGACGCAGACGACAAAGAAAGAAGTCCTGCTATGAAATGAAACGGCACCTCGTTTCATCACTCCTGTTTCTCGGGCCATATGGCACGCAATAGTCACATTGGTATTCCACCAGTGCCTAGGGTGCCTCCAGACACGTCTTCCGTCTTCCGTCATTGTCTGGAGGAGAATTATCTTCAGTGATGAGTCCCGCTTCGGATTAAGCCCCAGTGACCAGCAAAGACACCTCCGTTGGCTATGGGATACCAACCTGACTGTCACTCACCATACAGACCAACAACCAGGAGTGATGGTTTGAGACACCCTTGCAGCACAGCTGTACGTCGACGTTAATCTAATCCCAGTTGTGTTGCCCTACATGTTAAGCCATCCTAGAGTGGCATATCTGCAAGACAATAACCTCCCGCACACGGCGGACACAAAGATTGCAGGACCTCTCCCCTAACTGAGAACGCTTGGAACTTTATCGGCAGGGTGCTCCCACTAGATCTGGATTCTGACGATCTAAAGCACCATTTGGACAGAATGTAGCATGACACCTCTCAGGAGGGCATTCAACTCTGTCAATCAATGCCAAACCGAAAGAATGTTCTATAAGGGACAGAGGTGGACCAATGTGTCATTGAATTTGCTCAATTTGTGAATCTCACTCTCTCGAATAAATAGTCCAATTTTTCTGAAATTGTAACCATTCGTTTGACTGCACATGTGCATCACAGCTACCTATTTCCATCACAATCGAATCATTCCTTCGCGACACTTCGTTCACTTCAGTTTCTTTCTTCTTGTCTTAGAGGGGATTTTCCTTTCTATTTGCAAATAAAAAAAAGAGAATTTAGTAATGAGGCATACATAGCTCCATAGCTTCAACCGTCTATGTCACGGTGTTTAACAGTTTCAAAAGGACGAAACTCCAATCAATTCAAGGAAATGGATTTTTGTGTCATTCCTATGCCCAATAAAAATCTTATACGATGAAACTAGTTTTGTAATAGAAAGAAAAAACAAAAAAATAAGAATCGTATTATCGCTTAAACCAGTTTCATTCAATTTCTGCATAAGTTACATGATTAAGAGGCAGAATGAGGAACAAACAAACGACAGAGGAATAGAAGTAGATAAGGTCAAGTATATCAAAATGTTAATGAGTGCTGATGAGTAGACAGTACTGTTGTTGTTGTTGTGGTGGTTTTCAGTCCTGAGACTGATTTGATGCAGCTCTCCATGCTACTCTATCCCGTGCAAGCTTATTCATCTCCCAGTACCTACTGCAACCTACATCCTTCTGAATCTGCTTAGTGTGGTCATCTCTTGGTCTCCCTCCACGATTTTTACCCTCTCCGCTGCCCTCAAATACTAAATTGGTGATCCCTTGATGCCTCAGAACATGTCCTACCAACCGATCCCTTCTTCTGGTCAAGTTGTGCCACAAACGTCTCTTCTCCCCAATCCGATTCAATACTTCCTCATTAGTTATGTGATATACCCATCTAATCTTCAGCATTGTTCTGTAGCACCACATTTCGAAAGCTTCTATTCTCTTCTTGTCCAAACTATTTATCGTCCATGTTTCACTTCCATACATGGCTACACTCCATAGAAATACATTCAGGAATGACTTCCTGACACTTAAATGTATACTCGATGTTAACAAATTTCTCTTCTTAAGAAACGCTTTCCTTGCCATTCCCAGTCTACATTTTATGTCCTCTCTACTTCGACCATCATCAGTTATTTTGCTCCCCAAATAGCAAACTCCTTTACTACTTTATGTGTCTCACTTCCTAACCTAATTCCCTCAGCATCACCCGACTTAATTCGGCTACATTATATTATGCTCGTTTTGCTTTTGTTGATGTTCATCTTATATCCTCCTTTCAAGACACTATCCATTCCGTTCAACAGATCTTCCAAGTCCTTTGCTGTCTCTGACAGAATTACGATGTCATTGGCGAACCTCAAACTTTTTATTTTTTCTCGGTGGATTTTAATACGTACTCCGAATTTTTCTTTTGTTTCCTTCACTGCTTGCTCAATATACAGATTGAATAACATCGAGGAGAGACTACAGACCTGTCTCACTCCCTTCCCTACCACTGCTTTCCTTTCATGTCCCTCGGCTCTTATAACTGCCATCTGGTTTCTGTACAAATTGTAAATAGCCTTTCGCTCCCTGTATTTTACCCCTGCCACCTTTAGAATTTGAAAGAGAGTATTCCAGTCAACATTGTCAAAAGCTTTCTCTGAGTCTACAAATGCTAGAAACGTAGGTTTGCCCTTCCTTAATCTAGCTTCTAAGATAAGTCGTAGGGTCAGTATTGTCTCACGTGTTCCAACATTTCTACGGAATCCAATCTGATCTTCCCCGAGGTCGGCTTCTACTAGTTTTTCCATTCGTCTGTAAAGAATTCGCGTTAGTATTTTGCAGCTGTGACCTATTAAACTGATAGTTCGGTAATTTTCACATCTGTCAACGCCTGCTTTCTTTGGGATTGGAATTATTATATTCTTCTTGAAGTCTGAGGGTATTTCGCCTGTCTCATACATATTGCTCACCAGATGGTAGAGGTTTGTCAGGACTGGCTCTCTCAAGGCCGTTAGTAGTTCCAATGGAATGTTATCTACTCCGGGGGCCTTGTTTCGACTTAGGTCTTTCAGTGCTCTGTCAAACTCTTCACGCAATATCGTATCCCAAATTTCATCTTCATCTACATCCTCTTCCATTTCCATAATATTGTCCTCAAGTACATCGCCCTTGTATAGACCCTCTATATACTCCTTCCACCTTTCTATTTTCCCCTCTTTGCTTAGAACTGGGTTTCCATCTGAGCTCTTAATATTCATACAAGTGGCCCTCCTTTCTCCAAAGATCTCTTTAATTTTCCTGTAGGCAGTATCTATCTTACCCCTAGTGACACAAGACTTTACATCCTTACATTTGTCCTCTAGCCATCCCTGTTTCGCCATTTTGTCCTTCCTGTCGATCTCATTTTTGAGACGTTTGTATTCCTTTTTGCCTGCTTCATTTACTGCATTTTTATATTTTCTCCTTTCATCAATTAAACTCAATACTTCTTTTGTTACCCAAGGATTTCTACTAGCCCTCGTCTTTTTACCTACTTGATCCTCTACTGCCTTCACTACTTCATCCCTCAAAGCTACCCATTCTTCTTCTATTGTATTTCTTTCCCCCATTCCTGTCAGTTGCTCCCATATGCTCTCCTTGAAATTCTGTACAACCTCTGGTTCTTTTAGTTTATCCAGGTCCCATCTCCTTAAATTCCCATCTTTTTGCAGTTTCTTCAGTTTTAATCTACAGGTCATAACCAACAATTGTGGTCAGAGTCCACATCTGCCCCTGGAAATATCTTACAATTTAAAACCAGGTTCCTAAATCTCTGTCGTGCCATTATATAATCTATCTGAAACCTGTCATTACCTCCAGGCTTCTTCCATGTATACAGCCTTCTTTATGATTCTTGAACCAATTGTTAGTTATGATTAAGTGGTGCTCTGTGCAAAATTCTACCATGCGGCTTCCTCTTTCATTTCTTTGCCCCAGTCCGTATTCACCTACTACGTTTCCTTCTCTCCCTTTTCCTACTACCGAATTCCAGTCACCCATGACTATTAAATTTTTTGCCCCCTTCACTATCTGAATAATTTCTTTTATTTGATCATACATTTCTTCAATTTCTTCGTCTTCTGTAGAGCTAGTTGGCATATAAACTTGTACTACTGTAGTAGGCGTGGGCTTCATATCTATCTTGGCCACAATAATGAATTCACTATGTTGTTTGTAGTAGCTTACCCGTATTCCTATTTTCCTATTCATTATTAGACCTACTCCTGCATTACCCCTATTTGATTTTGTGTTTATAACCCTGTAGTCACCTGACCAGAAGTCTTGTTCCTCCTGCCACCGAACTTAATTAATTCCCACTATATCTAACTTTAACCTTTCCATTTCCCTTTTTAAATTTTCTAACCTACCTGCCCGATTAAGGGATCTGACATACCACGCCAGTTTTCTTTATCCTGATAACGACATCCTCTTGAGTAGTCCCCGCCCGGAGATCCGAATGGGGGACTATTTTACCTCCGGAATATTTTACCCAAGAGGACGCCATCATCATTTAATCATACAGTAAAGCTGCATGCCCTCGGGAAAAATTACGGCTATAGTTTCCCCTTGCTTTCAGCCGTTCGCAGTACCAGCACAGCATGGCTGTGTTGGTTATTGTTACAAGGCCAGATCAGTCAATCATCGAGAGTGTTGCCCCTGCAACTACTGAAAAGGTTGCTGCCTCTCTTCAGGAACCACACGTTTTTCTGGCCTCTCAACAGATACCCCTCCGTTGTGGTTGCACCTACGGTACGGCTATCTGTATCGCTGAGGCACGCAAGCCTCCCCACCAACGGCAAGGTCCATGGTTCATGGGGTGGCAGGCAGTATTATCAACCCATATTGGTCAAAGCAGTAGTTTCAGGATTTCTATAGAAAAGACAAAAGTAATGACATTCTGAGGAAAACAGCAGGTGCTTTTAAAAATAGTGATAGAAAAGAAAATAATAGAGCAAATAAGTTGTTTGACCTACTTGGACTGAGAAATTTATGTTGATCACCATACATAAATAAAAAATACAACAAAGGGAGAAAACAACAGACGACAACTAAGGAAACGCAATTGCATTTGCTGAAACACTAGCTGCTCCATTGCTACTTTACGGATAAGAAGATTGGATAGAAAACATGGAAAACAAATCGAAAAGTGATGTCAGAAATGAAATTCATCGGTTCAGTTAAAGGATGTAAACTTGAAGATAGATTTAGAAAAGAAGATAATAGAAATGAGCGTAAAACATTTGCAATGGCATGAGTACCGTCGCATGTTAGTAGAAGTGGAAGGAACGTATAATCAGAATGCAACAAGGCAGATACCCTTAAAACGTTTTACAGTGTATACCGAAAAGATGAGGTCGGCTCACGATACGCTGGAGCTAAGTAGCTGTATGCGGAACAGGTTCCTAGAACCTAATGCACAAATGCAGATAATGATGATGATGACGATGATGGTGAGGTCATAGTGTTCTCACAGTCATGGAGAGGTCAACATGGCATCTGTTATCTCCCTAGATTTGCTCAAGTTTTCTGTTCCTGCGGTGAAAGTAGAGGCAAATCTACAGTTAGCCGGTGAGGGTGACTTTTCCCTTAGTCTGGACATAAAAGGAAGAGCGTTGGACGGGAACTTCGACAGGATTAGCCTGCGTCTCCGATCTTTGCTGCCAGTAGACGGACCACCTCGGCACTCATGATCAAATGACCTTCTCATGCACTCTAAAATCTCAAATAAATTCTGGTCGTAATTCTTGTGCCCAATCAAGGCTGGTAAGTCGCTCACCATTTTAACTAAGGTGGGCAGTAAAATACTGGTCGTTATACAGGCTTAGTTTTGCCTGAAAGTACAATACATGCTAATCCTACAACCGCAAGTCTCAGACTTACCGTACATGCTCAGTTTTCTAATAATAAAAATAATAAAACGACGTATTCGTATTTGTTCCTTCTTCGCGTGAATCAGAGGAAGGAGGGTCGCTGTATGTTGAGCAGCAGTATATATGTCAAATTCCATCCAGGATTTTGCATTGCTTAATTCTCTTAAGCTGCAGTGACAGAAAACTTTCTACATACTTCCTACTTAAAAGAATTCTACATTTATTTGAAGAGTTAAGGCTATTGCTTTATACATTAAATTTATTTGACTGAAGAAAATGCTGAGCCGTGTCAGCTCGTTTTCGGAGCTGGTATATCTTTGCTTAGTGGCGCAATCCGTTTTCCTGTTACGCCACCGGATGGTGTTTCGGTCTTATTGTAGTTGATTCTTTGGTTAAAGGCAGTTGGAAGCAGGTTGTTGACGAAAAGGGGCACTGAGAGGGAGCAGTGTGACGAACGGTGAGACTGTGCGGCTGGTAGCGGCGGAGGTTCGAGTCCTCCCTCGGGCATGAGTGCGTGTGTTTGTCTTTGGGATAATTTAGGTTAAGTGGTGTGTAAGCTTAGGGACTGATGACCTTAGCAGTTAAGTCTTATAAGATTCCACAGGCATTTCAACAACGAACGGTGAGCGTGCGATTAAATGACCTTACTGGCGATTGCTCGTCCAAGTGGGCGGCTCTACAGTTTTGCGCCCGATTGAGTATCTGAATTTAGGAATGACTGACTGTTGATGTGGGCGTCTCGATGCTGATTTTCTCTGTATACACCAGCCTTATTTCTGGGTAAGTACTCCTGCTTGTGGATTTTGGCACCTGTGCTCCAGTGCTGGACTTATTCCAATTAGGCTGGTTTGCCCGCTGTTCACCCTCACTGTGTACTCAAGCTACTAAATAGCCCCCTCTCCCTCTGTGTGAACTCCCTACATGGATGATACAGTTGAGTGTTTTTAGACTGCGTTTACATTTTTATTGCAATTTGGTCAGCGTTTAGGTGATCTTAGTCATTAGCGCTTGGGTGTGAAATTTGTTGTAATACACTACTGCACATTAAAATTGCTATACCAAGTAGGTGACGTGCCACAGACGAGAAAGGTAACGGGCAGAAAGAAGATGCTGTTATATGCAAATGATAAGCTTTTCAGAGCATTCACACAAGGTTGGCGCCGGTGGCGCACCTACAACGTGCTGACATGAGGTAAGTTTCCAATCGATTTCTCATACACAAACAGCAATTGACTGGCGTTGCCCGGTGAAACGATGTTGTGATGCCGCGTGTAAGGAGGAGAAATGTGTGCCTCGTGTAAGGAGGAGAAATGTGTACCATCACGTTTTCGATTTTGATAAACGTCGGATTGTGGCCTATCACGATTGCGGTTTATCGTATCGCGATATTGCTGCTCGCGTTGGTCGAGACCCAATGAATGTTAGCAGAATGTGGAATCGGTGGGTTCAGAAGGGTAATACGGAACGCCGTGCTCCGTCCCAACGGCCTCATATAACTAGCAGTCGAGACGACAGGCATCTTATCCGCATGGCTGAAACGGTTGGTGCTGCCACGTCTCGATCCCTGAGTCAACAGATGGGGACGTTTGCAAGACAACAACCATCTGCACGAACACTTCGACTACGTTTGCAGCAGCATGGACTATCAGCTAGGAGACCATGGCTGCGGATACCCTTGACACTGCATCATAGACAGGAGCGCCTGTGATGGTGTACTCAACGACGAACCTGGGCGCACGCTTGACAAAACGTAATTTTTTCGGATGAGCCCAGGTTCTGTTTACAGCATCATGATGGTCGCATCCGCGTTTGGCGCCATCGCGGTGAACACACATTGGAAGCGTGTATTCGTCATCGTCTTACTGGCGTATCACTTGGCGTGATGGTATGGAGTGCCACTGGTTACACGTCTCGGTCGCTTCTTGTTCGCATTAACGGCACTTTGAACAGTGGACGTTACATTTCAGATGTTTTACGACCCGTTGCGCTACCCTTCATTCGATCTCAGCGAAACCCTACATTGCAGCAGGATAATGCACAACCGCATGTTTCAGGTGAAGTACGGGCCTTTCTGGATACAGAAAGTGTGCGACTGCTGCCCTGCCCAGCATATTCTCTAGATCTCTCACCAATTGAAAACGTCTGGTCAATGGTGGCCGAGCAACTGGCTCGTCACAATACTCCAGTCACTACTCTTGATGAACTGTGGAGTCGTGTTGAAGCTGCATGGGCAGCTGTACCCGTACACGCCATCCAACCTCTGTTTGACCCAATGCCCAGGCGTATGAAGGCCGTTACTACGGCCAGACGTGGTTGCTCTAGGTAGGGTTGACTAGGTACGGTTGCGACAGTCGCCATATTAGCCAAACAAAAAACAATAACGTGGAGAGTGGGAGGGAGACAATAGCGGCATGCCTGTCTGGACTTGTGTCACAGTATTGAATCAGCCGTCGTGCGACAATAACGCCAGCAGCGTTCTACATTACTTTTCAACAGCCAAAAGTAAGTTTCTTGATTCCTTTTCTTTTAATGATTGTTGTTATATGTGTACTGATAAAGTAATGAGAGTTTCTTATCGTTTAAAGTTAAACATTAGTAGTTTAATATCAGTGATTACTTCGCACGTAGAAAACTTTGTATTGCCATTGCGATGTTTTTCTTGTGGAGGAGTGCGTTGGGTACGGTTGTGACATTTTTTCTGGGTACGGTTGTGACATGTTTTAAGCGTACGGTTGTGACATATTTTCTGGGTACCGTTGTGACACGAAGATAATTATTTTTTTCTATATGCCCAGAAAGATGTTGAGGATGACTGACAAAGGGCAGTGTGGCATTACAAAATATGAAGACGCTTATAAAGAAGTGAAAAACGGGAGTTCTATACACAGAGCCGCGGAAATGCACGAAGTTAATCGCATGTTTTTGCTACGATACATTCGTAAACGCGATGGAGTCACTGCAGGCCAGAATGAAGACAGCGTCAGCATGTGATATGTCGCACATAATAAAGTGTTCTATGAGGAGCAGGAACAGCAGCTGGCAATTTATATAACACGATGCGCAGAAATATATTTTGGCCTTTCTCCGAAAGAGGTGCGGAAGCTAGCTCTCGAACTTAGTACTAAATACAGTCTGAAGGGACCTGCTACTTGGCTCGAGAACGAGATGGCTGGTGAGGAATGGTTTCGTTCATTCATGAACAGAAATCCTTCACTCTCTGTTCGCGTATCTCAAGCAACTAGACTTTCAAGAGCAACGAGCTTTAATAAACCAAATGTAAAAGCTTTTGATGACAACTGGCAAACTGTTATGGACAGACAGAACTGTGAACAACAGGATATATACAATGTTGGCGAAACAGGCGTCACTACTGTCCAAAAACCTGACAAGGTGGTAGCAAGATGTGGGGTACGCCAAGTGGGAGCTCTTACTTTAGCTGAGCGAGGCACATTAGTCACAGTTGCTTTTTCAGTAAATGCCTTAGGGAATACTATGCCTCCTCTATTTATATTTCCACGGGTTAGATATCTTGATCATTTTGTTAGAGATGGGCCTGTAAGATCAATTGGGACTGCAAATCCTTCAGGAGGTTATACTTAACAGCCGAATTAAGTTAATAATTGGCTCCTTCTACCGACCCCCAGACTCCGATGATACAGTTGCGGAACAGTTCAGAGAAAGTCTGAGTCT
The DNA here is from genome assembly GCF_023897955.1 of Schistocerca gregaria. Taxonomy (NCBI): domain Eukaryota; kingdom Metazoa; phylum Arthropoda; class Insecta; order Orthoptera; family Acrididae; genus Schistocerca; species Schistocerca gregaria. The sequence goes on from NC_064925.1 coordinate 255,941,983, forward strand.
CGTAACAAATAAATACCCCACTCATACGGTTATAGTTGGTGGGGACTTCAACCTACCCTCGGTATGTTGGCAAAAATACTTGTTCAAAACCGGTGGTAGGCAGATAACGTCTTCCGAGATTGTCCTAAATGCTTTCTCCGAAAATTATTTCCAGCAGTTAGTCCACGAACCCACGCGAATTGTAAATGGTTGCGAAAACACACTTGACCTCTTAGCCACAAACAATCCAGAGCTGATAGAGAGCATCATGACTGATACAGGGATTAGTGATCACAAGGTCATTGTAGCTAGGCTCAATACCATTTCTTCCAAATCCATCAGAAACAAACGCAAAATAATTTTATTTAAAAAAGCGGATAAAGTGCCACTAGAAGCCTTCCTAAAAGACAATTTCCATTCCTTCCGAACTGACTATGCGAATGTAGACGAGATGTGACTCAAATTCAAAGATATAGTAGCAACAGCAATTGAGATATTCATACCTCATAAATTGGTAAGAGATGGAACGGATCCCCCGTGGTACACAAAAAAGGTCCGAACGCTGTTGCAGAGGCAACGGAAAAAGCATGAGAAGTTCAGAAGAACGCGAAATCCCGAAGATGGGCTAAAATTTACAGACGCGCGAAATTTGGCACGTACTTCGATGCGAGATGCCTTTAATAGGTTCCACAACGAAACATTGTCTCGAAATTTGGTAGAAAATCCGAAGAAATTCTGGTCGTATGTAAAGTACACAAGCGGCAAGACGCAGTCAATACCTTCGCTGCGCAGTGCCGATGGTACTGTTATCGACGACTGTGCCGCTAAAGCGGAGTTATTGAACGCAGTTTTCCGAAATTCCTTCACCATGGAAGACGAATGGAATATTCCAGAATTTGAAACACGAACATCTGCTGGCATGAGTTTCTTAGAAGTAGATACCTTAGGGGTTGCGAAGCAACTCAAATCGCTTGATACGGGCAAGTCTTCAGGTCCAGATTGTATACCGATTAGCTTCCTTTCAGATTACGCTGATACTATAGCTCCCTACTTAGCACTCATATACAACCGCTCGCTCACCGATAGATCTGTACCTACAGATTGGAAAATTGCGCAGGTCGCACCAGTGTTTAAGAAGGGTAGTAGGAGTAATCCATTTAACTACAGACCTATATCATTGACGCCGGTTTGCAGTAGGGTTTTGCAGCATATACTGTATTCAAACATTATGAATCACCTCGAAGGGAACGATATATTGACACGTAATCAGCATGGCTTCAGAAAACATCGCTCTTGTGCAACGCAGCTAGCTCTTTATTCGCACGAAGTATTGGCCGCTATCGACAGGGGATCTCAAGTTGATTCCGTATTTCTAGATTTCCGGAAAGCTTTTGACACCGTTCCTCACAAGCGACTTCTAATCAAGCTGCGGAGCTATGGGGTATCGTCTCAGTTGTGCGACTGGATTCGTGATTTCCTGTCAGGAAGGTCGCAGTTCGTAGTAATAGACGGCAAATCATCGAGTAAACCTGAAGTGATATCAGGTGTTCCCCAGGGAAGCGTCCTGGGACCTCTACTGTTCCTGATCTATATAAATGACCTGGGTGACAATCTGAGCAGTTCTCTTGGACTGTTCGCAGATGATGCTGTAATTTACCGTCTAGTAAGGTCATCCGAAGACAAGTATCAGTTGCAAAGCGATATAGAAAAGATTGCTGTATGGTGTATCAGGTGGCAGATGACGCTAAATAACGAAAAGAGTGAGATGATCCACATGAGTTCCAAAAGAAATCCTTTGGAATTCGATTACTCGATAAATAGTACAGTTCTCAAGGCTGTCAATTCAACTAAGTACCTGGGTGTTAAAATTACGAACACCTTCAGTTGGAAGGACCACATAGATAATATTGTCGGGAAGGCGAGCCAAAGGTTGCGTTTCATTGGCAGGACACTTAGAAGATGCAACAAGTCCACTAAAGAGACAGTTTACACTACACTCGTTCGTCCTCTGTTAGAATATTGCTGCCCGGTGTGGGATCCTTACCAGGTGGGAATGACGGAGGACATCGAAAGGGTGCAAAAAAGGGCAGCTCGTTTTGTATTATCACGTTATAGGGGAGAGAGTGTGGCAGAAATGATACACGAGTTGGGATGGAAGTCATTACAGCATAGACGTTTTTCGTCGCGGCGAGACCTTTTTACGAAATTTCAGTCACCAACTTTCTCTTCCGAATGCGAAAATATTTTGTTGAGCCCAACCTACATAGGTAGGAATGATCATCAAAATAAAATAAGAGAAATCAGAGCTCGAACAGAAAGGTTTAGGTGTTCGTTTTTCCCGCTCGCTGTTCGGGAGTGGAATAGTAGGGAGATAATATTGTGGTTCGATGAACCCTCTGCCAAGTACTTAAATGTGAATTGCAGAGTAGTCATGTAGATGTAGATGGATGCTAGATGAATCGTTCTTAGTATTTATCCAACATTTTAAGAAATTCTCTAATGCTTCTCAAACGCATAAATTGTTGCTATTGCTGGATAACCATTCCTCACACATCCACTTCAACACACTGGATTTTTGTAAAGAAAATGGAATAACATTGCTTTCATTTCCTCCTCACTGTTCGCACAAACTTCAACCCTTGGATAGATCTATGTTCGGACCCTTCGCGAAAGCTATAAATACTGATTGTGATAGCTGGATGCGGAGTCACCCTGGAAAAACAATGACAACCTACGATATACCAGGTATTATCAAAACTGCTATGCATCTGGCTTTCACACAATCGAACATTCAGGCTTGTTTTTTCAAAACTGGTATTCACCCCTATAATCGTAACGTATTCCAAGAAACTGACTTTGCATCTTCCTTTGTTACGGACAGAGCAAACCCTGACACAGAAAAGAACACTTGTGCAACACCATCTCTTCAAATACACACACCGAACCCTGAGACTAGGAAAAACAACGCTACAGTTAACAATGAAATACCACAGTTTTTAACACAAGAATTTGGCTTTTCACCATCGTCTGAAATAGAAAGACCTGACTCTGGGGAGAACAATCCTGAACGCAATGATGAATTGGAGCCACGTTCAGCTTCTTTATTATGCGAATCTTCAATCCCAAGTTCGAGTAGTAGTGAGCTAACTGCGTCATTTTCCGCCACTCCACCTGTTTTCTCGCCTGAAATTGCGCGGCCTTTTCCTAAGGCTCCGCAAAGAAAAACAAGAGGTTCCATAAATAAAAAGTCAACCATTTATACAGACTCGCCTGAAAAAGAGGCAGTTAGGCAAGAATATGACGAAAAAGAAAAACGATTGCAGCCTTAGCAGGTAAAGAAACATCTTACTGAATCAAGAGGAATAATTAAAGGAAAAGGAAAAACAAAGCAAAGAAAAGGAAGATACGACCATCGTCATCGGATGAAGAAGATTATTTCTGTCTGGTTTGTTTAGGCCCATATTCAAAAAGTAGGCCTGGCGAAAAATGGATAAAATGTCAAGGAAAATGTGAGCTCTGGTCCCAGTTGGAGTGCGCAGGTGGCAGTCCGTTTTACATTTGTCATAATTGTGATGAGTCAGACTAGATCTCAGTGTCGTACCTTTGCACTTTTAGAACTAAGAATCAACCTTATATTTCTACTGTTCTTTGTTTTTTTGTGATCATATTTACACAAATGATTAGATTTTCCTTGAATAAGACATTTTAAGATTTTTGTTTCACTGGTTTTTATAATGCCTATTTATTCATATCTTTTGTATTTCAACACACTTATTATATTGTATAGTTTGATATTTTAGTTAAATTCTTTTGCTGATTGTAATATGATGACTGTTATAATGACAGCTATAGATACTAGAGTTCCTTATTAATTACAAGCTACTAAAGTGTTTCATGATTATATTTCTTTTTTTGCATAAAAAAGTTAAATTTTTAAAGAAGAAGATTATGTTGCTATTATGTTACATATTAGTGACAATAAAATTGATTTTATATTATTTTGATGGAATATTTAACGTGCCATACCGATCCCAGGCACTGTCACAACCGCCCCTGGGGTGTGGTCGGTTGTGACATATTTCATTTTTTTTTTCTAATTTTCTCCTATGAGAGAACAATTGCTACTAGCGACAAAATTTTAATATTTTTATTTAGACAAATGAACACTGTACTATAAAAAACATTTTCACTCCATCTAACTCGCATAGTAACAACAATATAGGGAATCAAATGAAAATTGTCACAACCATACCCATTCTACCCTACTGATTTCTCAGGATCTATGCACCCAAACTGCGTGAAAATGTAATCACATGTCACTGCTAGTATAATATATCTGTCCAACGAATACTCGTTTATCATCTGCATTTCTTCTTGGTGTAGCAACTTTAATGGCCAGTAGTGTACGTTGTAGGGCATCATATATTTTAGTAACTACTCAGGTCGAATATAGAGCCTGACCTTTAAGGTGGCTAGTTCTCGTTTGTCCGACTTGTACGCGAATTGTAGCCGGCCGCTGTGGCCGAACGGTTCTAGTCCCTTCAGTCTGCAACCGTGCGACTGTTACGGCCGCAGGTTAGAATCTTGTTTCGGGGATGCATGTGCGTGATGTCAGATGGTTCAAATGGCTCTGAGCACTGTGGGACTTAACTTCTGAGTTCATCAGTGCCCTATAACTTAGAAGTACTTAAACCTAACCAACCTAAAGACAACACACACACCCTTGCCCGAGGCAGGATTCGAACCTGCGACTATAGCGGTCACGCGGTTCCAGACTGTAGCGCCTAGAACCGCTTGGCGAACCCGGCCGGCTGTGTGATGTATCTAGGTTACTTAATTTTAAGCAGTTCTAAGTTCTAGTGGACTGATGACCTCAGATGTTAAGTTCCATAGTACTCAGAGCCATTTGAAGCATTTTTGCACTTGTTGACACATCGGGCATGGGCGTGGTAAGCAAACGTCAGCGGCCCTAGAATGTTGGCTCTTTTCTGTACTCACGTTGGAAGAATGTCTTTGTGAAATCCAGAACTTCTCTTAAAAGAGTGAATCTATTGTTTACTGTCGTGTGTTTTTTTACTACTGTGATCTCGTGCTTGGATATTAGCGTTCAAGTATTTCTTGCCATTTCCTTAGTTTACTTAAGTAAATGGTTTTTTGGTGGTTTTGTCAACAGTTGGCTCGTTAATCAAGGTAATTGTTATGTTTGGTCATTGCTGTTAAACGATTAATTGGTTAATAAACTTTGTTTCAAGTATTCAGTCATTGTAAGATTTCGATTTTGGTCGACGCCAGGGGCGTGTGTGTGTGTGTGTGTGTGTGTGTGTGTGTGTGTGTGTGTGTGTGTATACTGTCTCGCGGTAGCCACTGAGGCAGCGTGGTCTCCTCGCTTGCTACGGCATCTCTCTATAAGTTAAGTTCACTACAGCATTCGGACTAAAGTTTAAATCAGTGTCCGCTAACCTAGGACATCCTTAGCCAAGCCTCACCTCTTCCAGCCCGGTCTTGTCTTGTTATTACTGTCTTAAAATTTGCTTTGATTGCAAGATCTTTCAGTATTTTAATTGCGGGTTGCTGAGCATGTAAATCTTAACATCATTGCTACGTTTCTGTTCCAAAATTGCTACTGCCCTATGGGCGCTCAAAATCTTATCGTAATCCAGACTCGGTAAATTTTAAAATATTGTTGTCTTTCCTGTTAAAAAAAAAAACTACTTATTGGAGAGACTCCCAAGACTGGCAAAATACTGAACATCTATGTCTTAAAAATTGTTGCCGTTCCTGTTTGAGAAAGTGCTAATGCCTAAGGAGATTCAGTTTGACAAATGCTGAAGTTGTAAATTTTTGAATATTGTTACCTTTCTGTTATCCTTATGTTTATAAATTGCGAGGGCCAGAATTGCAGTAAAGTTACTTTTAATCGTAATCCTGAACTGGTAATTTTTTTCTAATATGGGACACCTTCCTTGTTAGAAGTTAACTATCTAAAGAGCTGTTCTCAAATTATTGTGGCGATGATCTTTCTGTAACTGCAGAGAAGTCACATTTGGCTGGTTGAAATTTTACAAGTGCATAAAGGACTCTCAAGTTCTATTTCTAAGAATGTTGAACTACTTCTTTTAAAGAGCCATCACTTATCCTGGGAAAAAAACAATTGCAACTGGTAAAAGGAGTATTTCAATTGCCTTGTGTAGCTTGTGTTTACTTGGTTTAAGCTTCCTGTTCTGTGAGGGATACTTTATTGTAAGTTTGGCATTTCTGGTTTGTCACCTTGAAACCATCTAACAGTTACTATTGATTTGTACTTTATTGATGTTTCAAGTATACCTTCTTAAATAAAGGATTACGAACAATTGTGAAGCTCTCCGTAAATTGAGCCTACACCTTCCTCCTGCCCGTTAAGTTCTTGTCGTATATTGTGGGTCCACGGAGATCTCTGTCTTTTACTACGGCATGAGTGGATAATTTATCTTTGCCTCCCAGACGTTCTACGAGTAAATGTTTCCCCCAATACGGACTGGTAGAGGGGAACTGTCGACTGACAAATGGAGTGCCGGAGAATTGTCGTCTATTAATCTCCTTTCGGGGTCGCAACTGTGACAATGTGTCAACGGTGGCAATTAGAGAGATATGAAATGGCCGCAGAATTCTCGAATGTCCAAGGTCGCATCCAACTGCAAGGTGCTCCCACATGTATGAGGGCAGAACACGACTGAGCTTAGACTGAAAGCATTTTAAAAATGTGTTGCAATGAATTAGAAAACACCAACTGCGTTATCTGTACTAATTTCCAAGTGAATGGATTATTGATCATAGATTATAAATAACGATTTCTTAATTTGAAATGGCAAAGAAAAACATATTTTAAACAATTCTACAGCAGTGACTGTCGTTTCAGTTTCGGCTATGTAGCAATTTTAACGTGCTTGAAGCTCAATGCCTCATACAGTCAAACATTGGTTACAGCTTATACGTTTATCTGGTCAGTCTATAGTCCAGTATGCTCTTACTGTTTTACATTATATGTTGTGTCAATTGTGTTCAGAAAGACAGAGTGTCATATTTCAAATATTAACGTCCGATAAACCCAATATGTTTTAAAATTGTACCTCATCCAACCAATAAGCTTAGATGCCGCATAAATAAAAAAGAGAAACATTGAAATGTGACTGGTTCATGTATTCTACCTGTCTCTATTCACTTGTGTACAAAGCGCAAACCCCCTCCGGGTCCGGGGGTTAGAAGAGGCCCGAGGTATTCTTGCCTGTCGTAGGAGGCGACTAAAAGGAGTCTCACACGTTTCGGCCCTTATGTGATGGTCCCCCATGGGGTTTCACGTCCATTTTGTAAAACTTCCCGAAGAGCGAGCGAATGGGGGAAGGAAGCCTTACATGGTGCATCATATACATTGTGCATTCTGACCTTATGCATTCTTAGTCATCGTGGCGTTGCAGTTTCGCTTATTCTCCATCTCTTGGATGTGGAGATCTTCTTGGGTGAAATGATAATTAAATCAAGACCTTAAACTGTCGACAGGCGTACTCCAACCCGGGACCTCCTGCTTACAGGGCAGACGCTCTATCCATTTGAGCCACCGAGAGCACAGAGGATAGTGCGACTGCAGGGACTTATCCGTTGCACGCTCCCCGTCAGACCCACGTTCAAAACTCAATGTCCACACTCTACTGTCATAGAGCCCTTGCCCACTACACTCATTACTCGCGGCAGACAATCTTACAGAGTCCCATAAGAGTTTAGGCAGTACGTGTGCATCCGCACAGAAGGAGGTCAATGGCCGGTTAGCCTTAACTATATATGAAGGTGGTATCTGTTTTCTCGGACAGCTCTCTAGAATGAAATGATAATCAAATCAAGAACTTAAGCTGTCGACAGGCGTCCATATACATCAACAGGGACAGGGACAGCTGAAAATGTGCGCCCCGACCGGGACTAGAACCCCGGATCTCCTAGTTACTTGTCAGCCGCTCTATCCATCTCAGCCGCCAATTATTAATTAATTATTAATTATTCCCGGTCACAGCAGTAAAAACAGTCTGAACCTGAAGCCATGCCGAAAAATGCCAATATTGGCAGTCTAGTTGCTTAGATATTCACTGTGGCCTGTACGTTGAACTACGCAATGTGTGACGAACTGTCACAACTGTAAATCAATTTTTATAGGTTTTAAAGAGACCTACTTGCCCAAAAATAGCCTGGAATCTGCAGTTTTCTGCCTGCTCTTTCACGAGATCGAAATATTAAGCGCGCTTATAGAGAGACTAATGAGATTGTACTTCTGAGTTGTCCATTTCTACACTGCATACGTGTACTATACATTCCTTTTCTCTTCCGTTGCAATAAAGCACCGGATGCAGTAGACTGCGTACACGCGCCGGAAATATTTTCTTCAGACCAATAACATATCCAGTAAAGGAAAAAAAAGTACTGGCTAACTTCCAGATGAACTAGAGAGTGAGATTGTGTGGACTTGTTTTTATGTGAATGTAGCACAATGTCGTTACAACATCGGATTCATACCCTTGACAAGTAACTATACTTCAACGAAAAGTTAATTCTGTTCACAAAAAAAAACTAATGTCTTTTAAGTAGTGCCATGTAAAAATTACGTAAATCACAATTCGGAAATAACGCGAAATCTGGCGGCTTTTAACGACATACTGCTAGATTTGTCATTTTTCCTGTTCCTACAAAAAATGAAACCTGAGGGCAGCAATTTACTAGGGTTAGTAACTGATGAATGCTTGCTGCTAAAACGGGTACTCAACTTTTACCCTCTGGGATACTGTTCGCATATAAATCTACAACGACCGCTCATTCCCAATGTGAATAACTGACAAATTAGACGTTACGTCAGGAGAAAATAGCTCGCTTCCTATGTGCTCTTGTCCTATTAAAGTTTTATTCGCCAATGTCGCGTATTGCATCACTTGTACACAATACACAGTACCGAAAAACAATTGCTTCAGAGAGATGTTTGATGCGACACACTAAATGCATTGCACGTTTTCATTATACGCAATTATAAATACGAATGCCATCAAAAGCAGCATGTTATTCACTTTGCAAAACGAGCATCGGGTGAGGAGCCTTTGTCCGCATATAAGCTGGTACCGCCTCTGAAGTCTGTACATTGGGCCATGTACCACACTACTAAAACTTGTAATAATGAGACGGCTGAAGTTTGCCTTTACGACCTGGCTAATCGCACTGCGCTCGTATTGTGCTCCTCATCCTTCTTTCAGTGAACGCCTCTTGTCGCTACCATATTAGATTTATAACACTTAAACGAATGTGTCACCCACTGAAAGGCGTCCGCTTAGGGAGAGGGGTCAGGGTGAGATGTGCAAGAGGGACCTTCCTCCATCCCCCTGGCATTTGCAGTACGGAGTTTTCATTTATTTCAGAATTCTCATACACTTCTAAATGTGATTTAACCTGAGCGATATTAGACATCAGTTCTGTGGCATCTACTAGGTTTTTCGTGTCGTCTATAAAATACAGATGGATGGTCCCGGCAACGGTTCGAGTCCTCCCTTAGGGCATGGGTGTATGTGTTTGTCCTTATGATAATTTAGGTTCAGTAGTGTGTAAGCATAGGGACTGATGACCATAGCAGTTAAGTCCCATAAGATTTCATACACATTTTTCTAATAAAATCCAGATCTTGTGGCAAGATACTTCTCGAAACTGAGAAATTCATTTGTATATAAAATGAAAATTTCAGAGTTTTGCCCCTCCAACTCCCGGAATAAATTCTGTGGACGCCCGCGCACCTACTTGGTTTGCTATCACAGTACAGGATATATGATGTCATAAGGTCATCGGTGTCATGTCCGTTAGGGGAAAGAATTTGAATCATTCTGCATTAGTAGTGTTGGATAGCTTCTTAAGGAAAAACATTCATTGGTTTCTCCAACTCAGACATAACTGTCATCCTTTCAAATGTAACTACAGCACCTGTTAACCTATGGATGTAGCTGTTTCACATACTTATTTCACAAACAAGTAAAAACAATTACATACATAATGAAACACGTAAAACTCGTTTTCTCAGTGTTTTGTCGTGCATAGGCATAACGTCACTAGGTCACTCCTGTAATTTTCTGACAGAACCAATACAGAGAAAGCGCCATTTACTTGAGAAGTGCAGGTGTCATATTTGGTAGGTCTGGTACTTTTACTTGCATACAATAAAACTATTCATTTTAACTGATGCACCGAGTTGACCTCTTCAAAACGAAGCGGTTTTGGTACCATTCGTTTTGCAAAAGTCTCTGGAAATGTTACCTCTATGGATAAAACAGTTACCTCTATTTCACCTTTAACGCTTTCCAGTTTTGTTGATGTAACAAACAAATTATGAAAAAGATGAAGAAACAAATACTTTGGCAGGCGAGAGAGAAACATTGAAAGTCAATGTACCGCTACTGATCCATGCAAAATTGTAACACACAGCCGTAATTTGTTTCCATACCGGAACGACGACGATGATAAACTTCACTAATGCTAACATTTGAAAGTGTCTTATGTACTTACTGGAAAGACAGTGTAGAAATTCTGAAGTGCTGTGAATCCATTCCGAACTTACTGGAAAGCCGCAAATTGTGAAATTTCTGCTGTTGTACTGAAGGAAATGTGTGTCCCATGACAGGTGGCATAATGTCTCAGAAATAATCTTTAAATTTTTGTCAATATATTCTTCCGAAAAACTATAAGAAGCATATGGTTCATGAGTTTTTTTCTTAGTTGGTAGTATATTTTCATTCGCGACAGAACACAGAAAAAAAAAACAAAAAAATAAGTGCAGCATTTAAAGAAAACACTGACAGAAAATATCGCCTAATTTCCAAAACAACGGTGCCAAAATAGGCAAAAAGCCTATAACGTCGACTTTTTTTACATTTCTGCCTCCGAGAAATTTTCATTCCTCCTTTGTTAACTGCCGTATTGTCGTTGGTTCTACTTATCCAATGAGTCACAGTACTCATTAACTTTATCTTGAAATGCTTCAGTTTGCATATTAATGTTCTGTACTTTTACATAAGCAATCCATTTCGGAGTAAATTTGCTCAAACATTTCATTTCCGCATTTCATGTTGCATCACGTACAGCAATTCATTAAAGAGCTGTTTAATAGCATTACTGGCTGATACTCCATCGGAACAGATAATAATCAAACAGCGCAAGCACTGTATAAAGGCGATTTTTGTTCCCTGGTGTTCGAATATTTACAACACAACCCTTACTACTGTTTGACAACGCGCTATGTTGCGTGTATTGTAGTTATACTTTGAGAATAGTATCTGTTGACCTGCTGACTCCGGCATTAGCTGCCGACCTATATTAGGCGTGAACCTGTGAGCCACCAATCGTATTATACTCATATGCTCATTGCAGATCTAGCGCAGCCAATAAGCCCACTACGAGAGTAATCCTTATCGGCATAACATATCTAGAATGACTAGCCTCTGAACAGAGATGGCCTCAAAACACAGATACCGATTGTACCTGGTTCCACGGTAACGCTGAAAATAACAACAAATCCCGGTAAGATAAATGGAGGCATTATTTAGCTCCAGTTTGCATCGCATGATTTTGTTTCGTGCCACGCGTTGTTATATCAATTTGTAACTGTTCTTGACACATCGGAGAACAAATATCGTCATGCATCTGACAACAAAGATTTCTTAAAAATGAATGACTAATGTTCTATCGCAGTGCACTGTCAATGAAGAAAGAAGAGATATGAGCTAGTGAGGTGCCATCAGTTTCCAGCACAGGCCACAGATATCTGTAGATTTAGATAATTTTGAAAATTTCGACTAGAATTACTATAAAGGTTTGTGAAGGTAGTGTGGAAAAAATACAGGGAGCACAAGGCTGTCTACAATCTGACAGAAACCAAAGTAGATCTATGAGTCGGAGAGCATAAAGAGAAAGTAGTAGTTGAGGACAGGGTGAGACAAGGTTATAGTCTACCCCTGACGTTATTCAGTCTATACGCTGTCCAAGTATGAAATGAAAACAGGGAGAAATTTGGAAAGGGGAATTTAAGTGCAGAGAGAAAAATAAAGTTTAGAGTTTACTCGATTTCACTGTAATTCTGAGAGACGGCATAGAAGTTTAAAGGACAGTTGAATTGACTGACTAGTGTCTGGAAGAGAGCTTACGGGATGAATACCAACAACAATAAATCGAGGGTAATGGAATGTCGAAGTAAATTAGATAATGCTGAAGTACTCAGAATGGAAAATGGGTTACTGCAAGTAATAGACTGTACTGGTATTATGAAAACTGCCAGTGGCAAGAAAAAAGAATCTTTCTGAAAAAGAGAAATGGTTCAAATGGCTCTGAGCACTATGGGACTTAACATCTATGGTCATCAGTCCCCTAGAACTTAGAACTACTTAAACCTAACTAACCTAAAGACATAACAGAACACCCAGCCATCACGAGGCAGAGAATATCCCTGACCCCGCCGGGAATCGAACCCAGGAACCCGGGCGTGGGAAGCGAGAACGCTACCGCACGACCACGAGATGCGGGAAAGGAGAAATTTGGTGACACCTACACATACTATGTATTAAAGTGCTCTGACATGTTTTTTCTATCAGCACGTTACGGCTAACGTCGGGAACTACTCCAAGATTTTGATATGGTTTCCACTAATAGGTACGCTGATTTACGAGGAATGTTATTGTAAACAATTCCTACTGGTTACATGTTCCATATTTCGTTTGCGTTTGGAGTGACATGTCGTGGTGAATGATGGGTATTACGAGCTCATTAGCTGGATCGGTGGCAGTACTTGGGGTGAAAAGTAATGAACAAGCGCCGCAACTACAAAGTGCAGCGAAGTTTGAGAAGGGTCTGTTCATACGTATTGCTAAATTAAAATACGTCGCTGTGATTTCCTGTCTATGTGAAGCCTAGTAGAATGTGGGGACTGTGATACAGTTTTCAGTGGCAAACAGACTTATTTACAGAGTGTGTTTGTGTGTATCTGTCTCTACACATATTATAACCTACAGTCTACCGCTGCGTTCTCCTGTTTGTACACTCAGGCTAATCTCAGGAGCTATAGTAGGGTTATGATTCAGTTGTCATACTCTGATTTATGACGAAGGGACTTCATATTAAACACAAATCGTTCGGACGTAGACACTTTGTCCCACCTGTACGAAGCCGGGTCAGTCTCTAGTTGAATATAAAATCAGGTATTAAGATCTGACATTTTAGAGGTATTTGGACAGCTTATGTTAGCTGATGGATACATTCCAGACAGACAAGAAGAGACTAAACCATTTAAAATTTGATGGGTGGATTGGTTAATTATTGAACAGTTACTTAAACGAAATGGGAAGAATTGAACACCATTTTACACCTTCACGAAAAGAAGGATGTAATTAACAGTATGATCCTGGTATATCAAGAAATCATCAGCCTAGTAATGGAGACAAGTGTGGGAAAATTGTTGAGGTTTCCAAGGAGTCCATGGTTTGACTTCAGTTATCGGATTCAAATGGGTGTATACAGAAATTAACAAAGTTGCAGAAGATGTAGAAGAGCATGGAAAGCTGCATCAAGATGATCCTCAGACTCAAGAGTACAACAACAAATGGTAGAGCCTGGGAATATCGCGATGTCTCAATTTTATTAATATTACGACTATGGTCATAGCGATAGACTACTGTGAACGGGCAAGAAGGAATGCAAGATAGTGCCAGGGGCCACACGCACAAAGTAACTGTGTATTAAAAATAGTGTACTATGTGTAGTAGCGAATACTCTGTATTTTGGATGGTAGAAGACAAGTAAGTAAGTGACCCTGATGTAGGTGCCGATACAGTGTCCAGTTGGGAATTAATATTGTTAATTTCAAGAGTTCTACTTTATTGTTGGTATTTAATGAAAGGGATAGTTCTGATTTCATTCGATGTGTCTTACGTCTGTAATGTGGACATTTTTGTAACAGAAGTCTTCAATAATCGATACGTTACGCCACAGAAGTTCGGAGTACAGACAGCCTGATCATGTGTTATCAGTAGCGTTGTTGTTCCTCAAAGCTTTATGTGGGAAGTGAGTGGGGGAGTCGGGTGTTGTTCATGCTGCTGAGTGGTCTGGAAGCAACTAACAGAACGCAGGGATGCAGATGCATGTGCTGTCGAGTATTGGAAAGATGATTTGTTGAAGACTGATTTGAGAACTGTGAAGATTTTCAAAGTATGTCGCTGCACTGCTTGTTCGCGCGCAATTTGTGATGAGCTTGTGAAAGACAAATTTTCAGTAGCATTTCTTCACTCATTTAGGTGAATTAGATTTCTTGTTTAGAATGGTGTGTGTCTTTCACATAGCTTGCACTCAGAGTTGTAAATGCACCATAACTTTTCCATTCTATTAACGAATTTAATAGCAGAGTAATATCCTTTAATTTTTACAAAGATGGTTTCAATTATCAAGGAATGAGCTTCATTATTCACAATATAGTTTTTGAATGCTAGTCTCTCCATCATTCAGGAAACTCATTATCTTCCACCGACTCCGCACGAAAGTTTAATTTTGTAACTATGTGTTGCCGCATTGCACATTGAGAAACGCACTGCCTAAAGGTAAAGTTTAATGTGCTTAGATTGGCTGCGTGTCCTTGCACTGCACTTGTTCAAGTGTTTCTTTTCTCTAGCTGGTTTGCTACTGCACTGCATTTTAATGCTCGCCGCTTCCTAGCACTACCGAATTACCGCTGCCACAGACAAACCACGAAAATTTGTTAGGACCAATTTTAGATCTCTTGCGAAACAAGAATACCATTCAGTCATGTGTTACGTTCCATACTTATTAGGTTCATTTTATGTAAAGTTCAGTTCACGTATCATTTCTCGTACAGAATTCTCATTCTTCAGAACAGTGTTACATTCCCGTGTGTGTCATATAATGGTTAGACTTTTATTTAGTAAGTTTTCATACGTAAATTTACAGGACATTTTCACAGAATCCTTTTCTACATATATTCTTTCAAAATTCAATTCTTAACGTTATAACGATTTTTTATTGTAATAACTTTGTTGTTGTACGGCACTTAAAGTCAAGCACTGTGACGTTACGCATTTTAGTACTGTTCACTAATGTGTGAAATACAGAATTTTACCGAACAATTTGTTTCGTATATACTTTCAGGTTTTCTATTTAATTTGGTAGAAGTTAATTCAGATACAGTTATATAGTTTCAAACAGTTTGGGGGACTCATTTTTTCATATAGCGGTTTAGTAGTTACACCATTTCCAGTGTTCAAGGCGGAAACACAAACGAGCATATGTTAAGAAGAGGAAACCAAACATGTTTAGTTTAGATAACAAACACAAACTAAGCAAGTTACATAGTTTACTGTCTGTGTGAGGTGACATGTACAGTTTGGTTAAAGTGTTTCAATTTTATCAAAAGCTCTTTATTGAATCTGTACATTAGGCAAGTGAGTCAGTAGACAGGAGTTCACGTTACCACCAATGAAACGTTCCTTCCGTGTCGTCCTCAGAGCTCCAGTGGTGCCGGGCGACGCCTCACTCACGGCAGTCTCCAGAATGAACGCATCCTTACCATGTGTGGGTCAGAAGTCAAAACTGCGGGACGCATTACTATGGAGATCTACTCGAAAACGTTTATTAGTGTTCTCTGCCAAATCAGTAATAGTGCGACAATTATAAAATCAATCTAGCGTATCACAAGCTTCGTACTGACTGGAAAGACAGGGTTGAAATTCTCTGCTCATACACCACTCATAACTCCCCGTTGTAATCTAATTTGTTCCACAGAACTCTTAAGGGGAGCCGGAGGTGCCTATGCTGCCCATGTTAGAATCACTAAGTTTGAGGAACATTTATGAATAAACTACCAAATAGAAAAATTTGAATTTTTTTTACATATAGAGTGGTTTAATATTGCAGTTATGTCAGAGGGATTTTGGAGTATCTCTTCCAGCTTCCTTCCAATTACTTTTTTTTATTAATGACCCAATTTTTTTTACAAATAATTGCTTTATAATTAAACTGAAATGAAACTACTGAACATATTGCCAAATGGTTGTGGCACAAGTTGGACCACTAGGAGTGTTGTATAAAAATTTCATCTCTGTAGCTTGAGTGGATTTTCAGAAAATGTCCCTTATATTCGAAAAATTCTAATTTACGGGAAATGGCTATCAAAGTTTCTCAATACATTCCTGCACTATAGGATGGATTGTCAGGGCCTTCTTCTTCATCCTCCAAAAGCTTCCTCTTCTGTCTTCTTTTCTGGCCTGTTGTTCCATTATACTTTATATGTCTTTCTCTTCTTCCTGCTCCTCTTATCCTTTCTGTGTCAATATTTCTTAGTGCTCGTGCAGTGTTCACTCCAGTTTTAAATCCTAATGCCTTCAGAACTTCACACTTCACACTGTTCCCTTGGTTGTAGGTCGCTATTGCATCATAAATGCCCAAGTGCAGTGTTTTTATGCTTACAAACACCCTTTTGGGAATCACTTTCCAAATCAAATTGTTTACGCTCTCATTAGGATTCTCCTCTTTCCGTGTAGACATTTGTGTAACAGTTCTGGCTGTGCTAAGTCATGAAAAATTGGTTTTATTGCGTTTATGAAAGCTGCTGGCAAACCATGTTTGTGATCATAGTCCTTTTTTGCATTATATATGTACCAGGAACCTTTTGGACACAGGCTGTGTTGAGGGTATTGATTGGAAGAGGCAGTGTAAAGGAACAATGCCCACACTGCTTTTCGCATGTCATTAACATTACTAGTATTCTGCCTTATAGCGTACCCATAGTATCTCTGTAGACGTTCAATCACCTCATCAGTAAGCTTGCCTCTCCCTCCTATTGTCTTTCCACCACTGAGCTTACTTGAACCCAAAATTTATTTGAGCCTTCGAATCCGTGCACCCATACGCTTTTGCACATGCCCAATGCATTCCATCGTATCGTAAATGGGAAACATGTGACACAAAAAAGGACCTAGCTTCGAGTTTCCACACGAAAGAAAAAGTAATTTACTGCATTCGTTTATACATCTTCGAGTCCATCTCGTTCGCTTATCGTACGTCCAGTTTCTCGCACTTTGTCTCCATGTTCTGCTCCGCAGGCTTTTCCTAGCGAACACCTGCACTCTCGCTAAGTCTCACACTCGCATAGAAAGTCAACATGTCAGTCAAAATACCACGGTCTCGTACTGGGACGTACTAGCGAACCCTTTCTGAGTTTCCCATCCTGGTATCTACGTCTACATGTATACTCTGAAAGATACTCAAAGCTATGTGGGGCAGGGTATTTAGTGTACCATCATCACTTTCTCTGGGGAGAAAGTGGACGGAATAATGTGATTTTTTGGAAGGATTCTGGGATAGTGGAGTGCATCTGTAATGAAAATGACAGAATACATGCTTGCTATATCAACTGTGGGGAACATTTCTTCCGTGTGGAGCTCACCCCAATTTGCAATAACAGCTGACATCGACAAAAAAGAAAATTCTTCTTCCGAAAATGACAGACCTAAATCAATTATAAGATTTTTGAAATCACTGGACGTTATTCCAGAATTTTGCAAGTGCAGTATTTGTGGAAATTATGTGGTTTTGTCAATGGTTTGATTATCACTAACTTCCGACGAATACTTGTGGAGCTACAAAAAAAAAAAAAAATAATAAATGGAGGTCCATACGCAGGGGGACGTGATTCGAAAGATCGAGGCTAAATTTAAAAGTAATATTCATGCTAACCTACTATTTTTGGTATGAATATTCTTGCAAATCTGTCATGCACAAAGCAGGGGTTTAGTGTGGCACTGTAGTTAACTGGTTTTAATTTTGTAGGAATTTATAAATTATAGGTGATCATTGGAGGGGTAGGAGGAGGGGGGGGGCAGGGGTTACAGTTGAAGTAGATGAGTCACATTTTGGAAAGAGAAAGTACGAAAGGGCGCATCAGGTTGTTGGGCCTTATGTTTTTGGGGTAGTAGTTTTTGGAGAGGACTGTGCTTAAGTTGTATATAGTGTCGTACCAAATCACTCAAAGGAAGTGTTGACATCTTTAATAGGAGAATATGTGGAAGAGGAGTCCGTAGTCATGCTTCGTACAAGGGGTTGGGTGAAAGGCGTTATCATCATTTGGTTGTGAATCCCAATATTCAGTTTAAAGATTACAAGACGGGGGCATGCACCAAAACTATCGAACAGTATTGGGTGGCTGCAAAATCTGTTGTCGGGCGGAGACAGAGAAGGATTTCAGTGTTGAAAGACCATTTAGATGAATAATGTTGGAGAAATAAAGGTTCTTATTTATTTCTTGCATTTATGAAAGTTGTGAGCAAAATGTACAAGCATCTTGTTCGTGGGTCTGATATTTTTTTCCTTGTTTTACGTTGCCCTTTTTTTGTTACTGTACTGTTGGATTGCTACTTTTTTGGTTTCTCTGTGGGGAGGTTTTCCTGTCGTTTTAATATTTTCTGGTTACAATGGTGGGCCGAGGAGGACTGCTGTGTCTTTGCCGGAGCGTTCATGTGATTGAATCGTGGTATCATTTTTTAAATTATATTTTAAATTTTCGTGCCTGGCAGTTTGTGTTTCTTTTTAATTTATTCATTACTTATTCTGGATTTTGGGTATTTCGTTAGAGTTTGGCCTCCTAACATTATGGTTTCTTGTTATGTCCTTATTTCGTTCTTATTGTCGGCCTGAATCTTTCAATCCTTTATAAGTTCATATGTGGTAAGTTCCTTTTCATGTAGCCACTGTTATGTTTTCCTTTTTGATGTTTTTTCTAAACTTCTCTTAATTACACTTTGATTCATGATGTATCAATTTCACTGAGTGTTACTTTAGAGCTACTGTAGCTGGTGTCACTTTCGTGTAGTATAGTTACGGGTTTCATGGTTTGGTCATTTTTGCATTTCATTTTTTCGAGTGTGCAGTAAAGTGTGCAAGGATTTTTGTTTTTTTGAAAGTCTTGTCGTATTCCTATTAATAAGATCGTTTTTTAAGCTCGTTTCTTATATGTTATAAGATTTTTGCACTTGCAATTGCTCTTTGTACTACCGTGTAACAGTAATATTAGAATCGGTAGCTACAAATTATCTCCTATATAGGTTACTTCTAATTACCAATTCCATAAATTCAATGGTTCAGTACTTACATCGTTTTTGCAGTCCGTCTGGAAAATATAATACAATATCTGCATTCTTAATTCCTCTCTGAAATTTTGCGAAACACTTAGTAATTTTGAAATCGGTGACTAGAATGGACCTACATGTATGAGGTGATTTGTAGTTACCGATTCCATCTATTCGAAAGTTCATCACTTGCATCTTTATTTTTCCAGTAGTTATCTCACACGTAATAACATTTTCCCACTCGTAATTGCTCTCTGAATTACCACGAAACAGCTACAGTCAATGGAATCGGTAACTAGAACAGACGACCTTTCATATAGGTCAATTCTAGTTGCCGAGTCCACTATTTGTTAATTTGCAATGGATTTCCGTTGGCTGAGTTCCTGCTTTGCTTAGGATTTATGGTGTTTCTTCCTCCATATTTCACCCTAATAACTCTTATTTCTTATAATTCACTTTATTTTCTCATTGTTATGTTCTGTTTTAACTTCTCCCGGCCCAAAACTCCAACTACCCTCTGAATCTCCCATTTGAATCACTAATCAATAATAGAATTAAAGTAGTTTAGCAATATAACGATTTCATCATGCACGATACTGTAATACAGTTTAGGGTTCTCTGTTCCCCTCCACTCGCATAAATTACTATAATAATTCTAATTAGACACAAAATTTTTACACTCGTGTTCTTATATATTTCGGTTATTTTCAATTCGTTTACAAGTAATTCTTGCGTAAATAAAAAATGGTTCAAATGGCTCTGAGCACTATGGGACTCAACTTCTGAGGTCATTAGTTCTCTAGAACTTAGAACTAGTGAACCCTAACTAACCTAAGGACATCTCACACATTCATGCCCGAGGCAGGATTCGAACCTGCGACCGTAGGGGCTTCGCGGTGCCACACTGCAGCTCCTAGAACCGCACGGCCACTTCGGCCGGCGCAGGTATATATTAATCGCTTTAAATGTACTATTTTATGGCGTGCTATATTTGTTTGTTTACGACTGTGATCCATTCCCTTTATAGATTGTCGATTGCAGAATCTTAGGCTTACGTATGACGTCATTGGTTAACGCCGACTGGTGGAATCAGACACTAGAATTTATACAGAAATTCAAATATTCTCCACCATGCACTGTACTACAGCTTACAGAGCAGATGTAGACATTTCTCTTATTTGAAGACGGCCGTCAGCGATAGGATTATCTGCATACACAACATGTACACCAGGGACTGAAGTTCCATCAACCACAGGTGCTGGGAAAACTCATTCCACATTCCCTTTGCGACTACGAAAACCACTCACACGGTGTGCGGGAAGCTGAAATAACAGAGAGCACTACAACTCTACAAGTTAGAACTGATGTGCCAGGACTGTGAGGGTAAAGCAATGTTTAAGGATTTCTGGGATCAAAGGGCGTAGACACTGGACGCTAAATTGGCAGTGTCGGGCTCCGAAACTAGTTAGACGTGTTTCAGGGCCGTGAGTGCATCTGTGTACAGACTGTGCACCTGACTCGAGCGGGCAAAAACGTAGAAACAGACCGTTTTTGCAGGTTACGCTGTGGAGAAAGTAAGACGTACCCCGTCAGTCCAAAATAAAAAAATTAGAGACTGGATTAATAAAATGTAAAGAGAAGTTGAAATGGTAGCTTTAATGCTTCAAGTGGTTCACATTTTCGCTGCCCCGCCTGAGAACATCGCATAGAACGTTCCTACAGCCATGTGAAACTGTGAGGAAAGTCCTTCTGGATGTTGAACTCATACGTAACGTTGGCTCGAATGTCGGTTATGTCACCAAAGCGTTGACTTTTCATGTTAATTTCTGCAACCGGCTGTGGTAGGTTCGTGCTGGTAGCACCAAGTCTCGTCACCCGTGATGATATTTTTTTTTCAGAAAAAAATTGTCTGCATTTTGCATTTCAGTCACATTGAAACAGGCGTCCATGTGCTGTCATTTTTGTTCTGGAGTCAAGGTGTTAGGGACAAGCCTTAAAGGCACATTCATCCTCTTCGCAACATTCTGGAGAATATCTTGAACGCTTGACCAAGAAAAATTTCTCCATCGATTTGTGACCCAATGATTCTGACACGCTAGAACCGCACGAATATAAACTTGTTATTTATAATTGTTAGTTCAACCTGCCCCCGTACATACTGCGCTGAAGCCACTTTAATGCAAGGAATGAAATCAGTCTCGGTACGTTTTAGGCGGAAGTTGTAAACCAATCATCACGTGATTACTCAACAGGAATATGTGTAGAACTACACAATATCATCCTAGAACTGATAATACTTTTGTGCTGCTTCAGCGACTTGTTCTATATTGATCGCCTGTTTTATTTCATGCAGTAAAAGGTACAACTTTTAATTAATATTCTTTGTCATTTCGAAATCCTTTTTGCTACTTGTCAGAAGAAATTTTACACTACTAAGCTTCAGTTTACATCTGCATGAACAACGAAGGAAGACAGGTTCTCAATAGGAACGCATGCTACCCGTCGCCATTGTTTTTCAACTTTTAGGACACAGAAGCATTTGAAACGGAGTGAAAATTTCAGAATGGTGGCACTTAACCAAGAGAAAAGAAATACAACGATTAACATAAGACAATAAAGGAGTCTTACAAGACGAAATGGTAAGCTTCCTAACACAGAATTGCAATAACGATTCACAAACAATCAACAGTAGTGACGAATAGCTAAGGAAATGGGATGAACAAAAATCCAGCACTCCAACCGCCACAATGGTTCAACTTTATATGTATTTTAGCTCCTCAGATATTGAAGAAACAGAAATAATGTACGAAGAGGAAAAAATAATTAGTCCAGATTGTTAAGAGCAAAAATATAATTTATATCTCTGCGAAAAGGGCCTTGGAAGGCCCAACGGAACCGACCGGTCGCCGTGTCATCCAGAGCCCACAGGCATCACTGGATGCGGATATGGAAGGGCATGTGGTCAACAAACCGCTCTCCCGGCAGTCTGTCAGTTTTCGAGACCGGAGCCGCTGCTTCGGAATCAAGTAGGTCCCCGTTTACCTCAAAAAGGCTGAGTTTACCGCTCTTGCCAACAGCACTCGGCAGGACGTATGGTAACCATCCTAGTACTAGCCCAGCCCAATAACGCTTAACTTAGGTGATCTGACGGACACCGGTGTTACTGTGGTGTCACCGCCAGACACCACACTTGCTAGGTGGTAGCCTGTAAATCGGCCGCGGTCCGGTAGTATAAGTCGGACCCGCGTGTCGCCACTATCAGTGATTGCAGACCGAGCGCCGCCACACAGCAGGTCTAGTCTAGAAAGACTCCCTAGCACTCGCCCCAGTTGTACAGCCGACTTTGCTAGCGATGGTTCACTGACCTCTACGCTCTCATTTGCTGAGACGATAGTTAGCATAGCCTTCAGCTACGTTATTTGCTACGACCTAGCAAGGCGCCAGTATCCGTTATTGATATTGTGCATCAAGTACCGTCCAGAGCGACGTTCTTCATTAATGGATTAAAGTTAAGTATTCCACCAGCTACGTCAGTTTTTCTCAATTCTAATTTCCTTGTCATGTTCCAGACCTCACGCCAGCCTGCTTGAGCTAAAATGCGTGCCTTTCGGCCTCCTTTAGTAACCCTGTGTTTGCTCTCCTGCCAACCACAACAATTGCCACTGCGGCAGGACCGTTGTCATAATGTATGTGGGAGGCATAAATTCAGTGGTAACTAAAGGAAGAGAAGAAAAAGCAGCAGGAGTACAAAGGAAGGAAAGCGGAAACCGTCTGGCAGAACATTTTACAGAGCATAACATAATCACTGCTGAGACTAGATCATAAGAATCATGAAAGAACTCCTGTACGTGGGACAGTTCAGCTGATACCAGATTGTAAACTGCAGATCATTTCTAGGTATGCACTGTGAATATAATATTTCGTTATAAACTGACGATTAAAATCGAAGAACGTTCACGAAGGCTGGAAACTGAAGAGAGAAATTGAAATAATTTCTATGGGCCAATTTGGCAAAAATTTACTGACGCAGAGGAAAGGAACACATCTCTGAGAGATGAAATAATGAAGGTAGCAGGAGAGCAACTAGGTACAGCAGAAAACCTTGGATAATACATGAGAAACTGAGTTTAATTGACTAATGGTGAGAATATGTAAGTTCAACAAATGAAGGACACAAAGTGGAAAAAAAGGTCTAAGGTATGAGACTGATAAAGAGTACCACTTGCAAAATCAGGAACGGCGAAAGAAAATGCAAAGCTGTATAATCACGTACGACTGTGGAGAAGGTAGGTAACCATGTAGGAAAATTAATGAAACATTTGTAGAAAGGAATAGTAGCTCCGTTGACAAACAGGTACCTAACAAGCAAGATAAGATTGAAATATCGGGTTGGGTTGTTTGGGTGAGGTGACCAAACAGCGAGATCATGGATGTCATCGGATTAGGGAAGGATGGGGAAGGAAGTCGGCGGTGCCCTTTCAAAGGAACCAACCTGGAGATTGTCTGGAGAGATTTAGGGAAATCACGGAAAACCAAAATCAGGACGGCCGGACGTGCGACTGAACCGTCGTCCTCCCGAATGCGAGTACAGTGTGCTAACCAGTGGGCCACCTCACTCTGTTTGAAAGATGGCAGAAATGATATGAGAGTGTGAAGAAAACGCGCATACATATAAAATTATTGAAGTGGAAGTTGATGAAGATAACGAGGAAGACCTGATACTGCAAGAACGAAACAAAGCACTGAAGAACAACGTCTGTACCCATAGCTCAGTGTATCTGGCTGCCGTACAGAGGACTCTGGTTGGGTTCACAGTACTGCTATCAATTTTTTGTTGGTGGGAGGAAAGTATTGGATTGCACCCAGCCTTGTGAACACTATTCAGGAGCTACTTCAATTGGAGGCATTGTCTCTAAGGTCAAGAAACCGACAACAAACGGGAGAGCGCTGCATACCACATGTGATGACGCAATTATAAGAGATGACATAGCGATTAGGCGGCCCCGGTTGGTCAATCATGGCTAGAAGGCTGAGCTTTGTTTGCTCAAAAATCTAACTTGGAGCATGGCAGTTGGACTTGACGAAATTTTCATCGAAATATTGAGCTCCTTTGGAGAACATTTGATGGAAACCGTCCATACAAGATATACGAGACAGGGAAAATACGTCAAGGAGGTGGCGATAATTCCGGTTTCAAGGAAGATGGTTGTTGAGAGTTGTGAATATTAGAAACCGTTCAATAAGTCATGGTTGCAAACTACTGAGACTAATTGTTTATGGGACAACTGATAGACTACAGGTTTCCTTCCATGGGAATGCAGGTACACGCATGATGATACTGTCCCAAAGACGTGTTTTGCAACAACAACTGATGCAATCAAACGAACCTTATGGCACATGAAGATCTATAAAAAACTTTTGGTGAATTAACTGGAATATTATTTCTTTTCTACAGGTATCAGGAACAAAATAACCGGAAGGAAATGTAGGAATGCAGAGTTTCGCCACGAGAACCTTAAATGAAATGCTCTCGAGATTCCAGCAGCGTCAAGCGGTTATAATGACGCGAGGTTTCGACGAAGCAATCCCTATCTATCATCAAAACATATAACTGCCCATAGGCTGCTGGTGCGCCCTTATATAAACTAGCTACGGGCTGTGACGTCAGCGGGACTCCATGTAACGCCGTACTCAGTGGTGCTTCCAGAATCGCCGTATCTGAGAATACGTTGACTCGGATTTCGATGCACCTATTTCGACCTCGCCGGCCGGTGTGGCCGTGCGGTTCTAGGCGCTTCAGTCTGGATCCGCGTGACTGCTACGGCCGCAGGTTGGAATCCTGCCTCGAGCATGGATGTGTGTAATGTCCTTAGGTTAGTTAGGTTTAAGTAGTTTTAAAATCTAGGGGGCTGATGACCACAGATCTTAAGTCCCATAGTGCTCAGAGCCATTTGAACCATTTACTTCGACCTCGCGGTCGCTGGATCGCATGTCTCAATGAATTGCAGACCACCGTCCCCATTAAGGGTATCATTGACGACTTTTATTCCGATGGCTTCCTTAATTACACAGTGCCAGAAGCCATTCATGCGAGCAACAAAAGAGAATTCGTCAAATTTAATATGGTGACCGTTTTCTAGAGAGAACTTGGCCAAAGCAGATTTTTGCGACGGACATTTCAACAGCCTTAACAGTAACATCCAGTTCACCAAGGAAATATATAAAGATGATACATTGCTCTTTCTCGACTTCGTCGTCCACCGCAAACAAAAGGGATGTTTTGAGCGCAGCGTCTACAGAAAACGCACCTACGCTGATTTAACGTACGCACCTCGGCCACCTTCACCCGTGACAGAGGCTCATTGGGTTGCAAATATTGGTGCATTGTGGAAGGACGATATCGGACGCCAATAACTTGCCCGCCTGCCCCAGGAGCTGCGCCGGCTATGGAAGTTCTTCAGGAACAACAGCTAAAATTTTCGTCACCAAATAAACGAAGTCATCTTAACGAAGAATTACGGTAAGAGCATTGACGAGAAACAGAAAAAGAAACTTGCTTTTGGTAATTATGTGGCTGCTAAACGACACACAATGAAATCCACCTTAAAGTCGCCGACAAAAATACGGCAATCAGTGATACCAGTAACAGATGCAATAGGTCCCAGAACATCTGCAGACTTATAAGTTGGCATGTGTTACGTCGGACAAACAGGGCGCGCGGTAGCACAACGCAGGTAGGAAAATCCACTTCTGCTGAGCGAGTTCTACGAAACGCTCACCAGATCAAATTGGGTGAAACCTCTGTGAGGGCTCTAACGGCTTCAGAAACAGTATTATCAAAGAAGCCACCGAAATAAAAATCGACACACCGTTAATATAGACGTTAGCATGTAGCTTAGCGTGGCTTGTGATCAAGTGATCACGAAGTTGAAGCGATAGCATCGAATACGGAGTGAACCAATGCCCACGTATGGCGACGCCCTGAACACCAATGACGTCATAGCCGGCAGATAGCGCAAATAAGGGCTCACGAGCAACCCATCGGCCGTCATACCACTTGACAATGCCAAGGAGTCCTTGGTCGACAGCTCATGGCATTTTCGCCGCTTAAAGCGACTGGAAACCCGAGAACACTTCATTCAAATGGAGCGAAAAATTACCTAAGAACTTTACGGAATGAGACAGCTGTTCTAACAGTCATACACCTGGAAAGAGTGTCAGGGACCGATGGCCTTTGTAGTCTGGTCCCTTCAAACCCCACAAACCAACCAACCAATGAGTGTCAGTAGTTGAGAATGGAGTTAAACAGTATTGTTCAACTTAACTTGAGGAAGGAGTGAAGGAAACCATAGAGCTATTAAAAGTGGGAATCAGTATTCAGGGATAGGAAACAAAGCCTTTTAAGCGTAGCTTTGTCAGAGACCGAAAAGGATTTGGAAGATCAGTTGAGTGGAATGTACTGTGTCTTGAAAGGAAATGGAAAGATGAACATTAACAAAAAGTGCATCGGGGACGCTGGTAAGTCGATGGTGAGATTAGGAAACGGGATACTAAAAATCTTTGACGAATTTTGCCATTTGGATAGCAAAATAACTGACAATGCGAGAGATAGTCGATGAAAGCTAAGAGTGGCTCAGAATAATGTGGACTTAGGTGAACGATTAGAGTTTTTAGGTAGTCACATCGAACTGATAATGATATTCGAAAACACAGGTGAGCTTGGAGTGGCACCTGAAACAAGAAGCCATCCCATGGCGGTGAAAGTTATTGACGAGGTGGTTGTTGCTGTAACTGACCATGCGTTATGTGCCCTAGATAGAAATGGCGGTTATCGTCGAAAAAAAAACAAAACAGTTTAACCTGTGTGATAAAACCGCTCAAAGTAACCAGTTTCTAGAATAAGTTATGCTCGGTTTTTCATTTCTATTGCATCCTGTAGTAAAGGTAGAAATGAAAGAAAGACAGAAAATTTATAACTCCCTCAGTTTCAGGATACATAGAATCAAAATACAAAATTAAAAAGATAAATAAAGAAACAAAATAGAGCATCCGCCGTTCAGTGCTTTTCACGAAAAGTGCGAAATGGTGGGTTAGAACAGAAAATCGCCAGTATTTTACTGCTGATTCTAATTTTTGAAATTCTGCCCAAAATCATACCACTACTGGGGTATTAGGAGAGTCAGTGGAGAATGATAAAAACTGAGGTTTACATGTTAATTTGTCCTTTTTCCAGGGCCAACAGTAGACAAGGGTATATTATGTAAACAGAGATAACAGATGACATGCTTTAAATTTTTATTCTAAACTATGAATGAATTGTTAAGTTATAAATTTTTCCTTATATTCTGTGGCAAGTTTGTCGTGACTTCTGCCACTCTTAATTTTTCAAAGGAAATGGAGTGCTGTACTTGATCGGTCCAGTCTAAGGATGGCGCCAATCTGTAACGCAACAAGTGTTCAACGACGACTGCATGAAACAACAACACAGACCAATATAGACTGCATGTAAACAGACGTACTCGTACAGATGGTAACATGATCATTATTGTCTCATCAGTGCTGTGCCAATTCGTGTAACATGTATTTGATGCTCGTTTCTGTTGCCATTGTTGTTAAAATAGCACTGATTGCTTTTCCTATTTTCTATAATAACACAATATTTGTAAGCAATGTAAACTTGACGAATGAAAACGATTCTTTTTTTAAAAAACAAGATTTATTTAAAAACGAAAAAAAATGTTCTGCTGCTATTTCAGTTTTTTATCCGGTTATTAGTAAAAAATAGAAACGCACTTGGTATAATCGAGACAAAACAAATACCGAAAAATACCGGTTTTCAGTACTAAAACTAGTGATCGTGAAGTGTCACGAGAATTGTCCATCTCATGGAAACTTTACACGATACGGACGGTGCAACAACTGAAACCTCGTGATCTTGGGTATCTGGCAAGGATGCCATGTGGCCAGCAATGTTCTGTGGGGCGGTGAGGAACATTTTACACTACGGGGTGCAGTGAAAACATATAATTTTCGACGTGAGGTATGTTGAACCACGCTTTGTGCAGGAAGAGCCGTCGCACACGCCCTATGACGAAGTCGATTCAAAAGTTCCTTTAATCTCGGTTTTTCTTCTTTTTAAGGGCAACAATGAGCGCCTGTCACGTGTACCGTGAAGCCTGCGCGTCTTCGCGATCTCTTTGTAGAGCATGCGATTCCTAGTTTCCGAAATATATGTTATGTAAAACTCACAATTTTCAAGTAATACGGTGAATACTTCGTGTCGATTGGCCAGAGGAAAACCTGCGTAATCCTACCATCCAAGTACGTGTAATCTTCAGAAGTTTTCCATATGAATGGCCGCCAATTTCTGAATCCATATGACTTATGACCCTGGTGATATCTAGAAGAGCGCATTTACGAGGGACATGTTCGGTATCTATGTGGTCTAAAGGCCACTATCCAGAAATCCATTCAAATAACATATGGGGAGGAAGCCGGATGACTTCGCCGAAAACCGCCGATATCGACAGGAGCACAGCGGGCGGTTTCAAGGCAAAACTGCAGCAAGTAAACCCTGTGCAAGCGAATTAAATACCTCAATTTTCAGATAAACTCCGAAAAGGTAACACGCACACGCACACACACACACACAATCACACACACACACACACACACACACACACACACACACACACACAAAACACAAGCACCATCCCAAACCATAGATGACCGACTCCAAAACTTATAGTGAGAGAAATAATCAACGTGTGAGGTAACATAAATTCTGTCCCTTTGTTTTTGACAAGGGAGAGAGCAGGATTCCACGCAGAATTTGAACAAAAACTATCGTCTGTGTTTATAACGTTACGTGCTAACTTCATTTCGACAGATTCGCTAATAACACTGTCTCAATAGCAGGACGTGCGTTTCAGTCCTGCTGGTCTGGCCAGTATACGACATGACACAATTGCAAGGAATACGGTAGACACCCACCTTACGCAAGCCAAGATCATTCTTTCTGGAACCAAAAGTACCCAGATTTTAGATGGTTGCCGAAAAATACTCTTCACATCTTATTTCCGCAAAATACGACCAACCTTGTTAGAAATGCTCCATGCGTAAGACAAAAAGGCGAAGGAAAATGATGTCATCTCGGTATCATTAGCACTCACCCGGGGCACAGTTGGTCGATAGCGCGACACCCTTCTGAACTGCCATCCGCAACAACGCTTCCGACGAAAGGTGACTCGAGATGGTGATACTCAGTGACAAACTCTCAGGGTCCGAGATGATATAGGCCCTGCGCTGCGAACCAAGATACGAGGTACGCCTGCACAGATGGTGACAATGATCAGCTTGCAGATAGAAGTTATTGCGAGCAGGCTTCCGATTAACGGCATAGCTGAACCTACCATCCGCCGTCTTCCGACCAACCGACAAGGAAGGGAAGACAATCATCACCACCAACTCCACCACCACCATCGTACAATTATTCGGATGGATTGAATTCAGATGTCCGAATAAGCCGTTTCACTTCTCACTGCTGAGAGGTCAAACAACAAAAGTATCGACTAAATGTCTGAAAAAAGCACGTTCCAGAGCCGCCGACTCGAAGACACGTTCCTCGAAACCCTTCGTAGACAAGTTGGCAAAAGGTGGCAATGGTCTTCCCATCGCAAGTACAACTGTCTGCTCGCAGTACTGCTTTCCCAGTAAAAAGTAAGTGCAAGTAATCATACGTCGAAATGAGTTCGTTAAGTCAGCACCGTACTTAACCTCAGTCACCTGTAACGAATAAGACAAAGGTACACTAGTGAAGAGAGACACAGTGTCAAAACTTAGTAGACTATCAGTAATTCACATGCATTCCGTGTAATCGACGTCAGAAATTGTTCAAATGGCACTGAGGTCACCACTCCCCTAAAGGTAGAACTACATAAACCTAACTAAGCTAAGGACATCGCACTCATCCATGCCCAAAGTGGGATTCGAGACTGCGACTGTACCGGTCGCGCGTTTCCAGACTGAAGCGCCGAGAACCGCTCGGCCACTGCGACTGGCGTCGACGTCGGAAAGACGCCAAGTTATTAGTGTGGTGCTCTGATCGACTCCACAGAGTAGTGTGGTGTTTTGTTACAGGACATCTCGGAGCAACAATGTTGCAATCGGACGAATAGGAACTCGTTACTTGTGGACCTTTAGGGACACCATATAACCTGGTGGGAGCAGCACAATAAGAAATGAGGCTCCCGATAGTCTCCTGCGACAAGAAACTTTTCTTCAGGAGGCTGTTAGTCTCAACACATTTTGATGAGTCAACACCGATCTTGTGATACGCTGGATGAAACAGCAGACACTTCATCTGTTGAACGTAATACTGCTTTTCTGAAACAACGGTAGTATTGCCCTTGTCCGCAGTAAAACTACAATTATCGGATCAGCTGTAGGTGAACATAAACTAGCCCTCTCAGCTGCAGTGTTTCTGCTGTCGGAAGGACGTGTCCCAGTCAACACACGATATACCTCCGTCCCAGCCTCCTGTGCAACACCGGGAGACAGTTTATAAACGGCCTGTGGAACAGATCTAATAAAATCAACCCCCGACAAATGCTTGGGAGGTAGTGAAAAAGTAATATCACAAGTGCGAGGGCTTCCTTACGTTCAGAGTATATCCAGATTTTATTTTATCTGGGAACAAGAGCAATCGTACCGTTGTGGACAAGCAGAGACACTTTCAAAAGATGCTGTGTTTACTTTCGATTCAGCGTATCGTAGGATCAGCGTTGACGCCACACAAAGTGTTGAGAGAAAGACTAACAGCCTAGTGAAGAAAAGTTCCTTATTTCAGGAAACTATAAAGAGTCTCGATATTTAAAGTTCTGTCCCACATAGGTCATATAGCCTCGATAAAGGTCCACAAGAAAGGATTGCTCTCCGACCGATTGTCAGTAACATTGGTGCTCCAAAATGCCAAGTAGCAAAACACCTAGCTACTCTGCTGAGCACTATGGTCGGTCATAGTAGACATTAGATTAAGAACTCAGCGGATTTCTTTCGCCGCTTAAACGGAATGCCTTTGAATGACTCTGGTATTGTAGGAAGTTTTGATGTGGCTTTTCTCTTAACTACTTTTCTTCTGGTTCGATACGGTTGGTTGAGGATGAATATGGTGCTGAGCTAACGAACCTGTTTCGACATGTGTAGACTTCCACTTATATTGTATTCAGTGACCAGTACTACGAGCAGACAGATGAACGTGTGATGGGAAACCCGTTGTCACCTGCAGCTGCCAATTTGTTTACGAAAGATTTCGAGGAACGTGCCTTGGAGTCGGCGGCTCTGAAACCTACGTGTTTTTTGTTTCGTATAGGTTGTCGATACTTTTGTTATTTGACGTCACGGCAATGAGAATCTTAACGTCTTTTTAGAACACCTGAGATCACTCCTCCAGAATATTTGTTTCACGATAGAGGTGGAAAAGTATGACTGTCCTCATTCCTTGACGTGTTGATCGGTAGGAAATGGGATGGCAGGTTCGGCCATATCGTTTCTCGGAAGCCTGCTGATACTGATTTGTTTCTACTGGCTGTTTGCTGTACGCACGGTGGTTCAGAGGGCCGATATCGTCTCGGATCCCAAGAGTTTGTGACCTGGGGTATCTCATTTTGAAGTCGCCTTTCGTTAGAATGATTATAGTGGAAAAGAGATAAGATCTGCTGTGAACTATCGACCAAGTATGCACCTGGTTAGTGATGACAATACCTAGGTGCCAACAAAGTGTAAGGCTTTTTAACTTTCGCAGGATTGGATGTATTTTGTGGAAATATGATGTGAAGCGCGTTTCGTCGAGGACCGTCTAAGATCAGGCCTCTTTTAGGTTCCATAAAGTATAATCTTAGTTTGCTTAAGACGGGTGCCTACCGTATTGCTTGCAGTTGTGTCATGTCCTGTATTGGACTGACTATCAGGACTGTGGAGGGCAGGTGTACTGAGCATAAGCGTCACACACGTACAGCCGTGGAGCAAATCTGCCGCTGCAGAACATGGTCTGGCAGTGCTCATCGTATGGAAAGTAACAAGACGTACATTCTGGTATGCACTTCCAGCTGTTGGGACAGTGTTATTAAGGAATTTGTTGAAATTAAATTAGCAAGTAACCTGATAAACAGAGGTGGTGGTTTTTGTTTTAATTATTCAAGAAATCCTACTCTCTCCCTCGTTTGTGTGTGTGTTATATCGGTGGTCGTCGACGACGTCACACGGCTACATTCTCTTAACTTATTTGAACATTGTATACGCCGGCAGCTAAACTAAGGTAGTAACATGTTGCTCAGATTCCACCGGAACTGCTGCAAGCAACTGTTGACAATGTCTTTGTGCGGATACAGCATCTCGTTGACGTCTCCGGCGCTCATATTGAACAAATTGTATAATAGGTGGTTAATGGTAAATTCGACTTTCTGCTTTTCTCATTCGATTGACGTTTTCTGACCACGCCCTATTCCGTTATACGTATTGCTTGTATTCAAAGCGGCAGATTTACACCCGATGGCTACATTTTAATTTTTTCAGCGTAAATAGATTCAGCATTAACTCTCCATCTTATTTACGAAGATTAGCTGCGATTCACTAATTACAGCATACACTGGACCTCTGTGGGTAGATGCACTTTAATAGTAACTTCCCAGTATTGTGATATGCACTCGAGAAAAACAGGAAAGCTGTGTGAAGAAGTAACTGAAAGCTTCGCTAATAGCCAAATAATTAAAATGTACGCGCTGTTGTGGCAACTGCTTGCAAGCAGACGTTGAGCGGAACAGACGAGGAGCGACATTTCAATATGATCCCATCATACTCTACACTAAATCATCCGTTAAGTGGAGTCAGCACGTACATCGATGTCTCTGAAATGTGTTTGTTGAAGAAATCAAGTAACTGACTCCTCCTCTGTGAAATTCACATTCCTCCACATGCATCCGGAACAGGTTTACGTTTTAGTAGTTCACGAGTGCGAATGTTTTGAAGTGGAAATCTTTTTGGCAAGTTCTTACGTTTATTTACTGTGTGAGGGGGCCGAACAATTGTGGAGGGGTAGCTGAAGGGGTAGTCAGCTCTCTTGTCTATATTTAGGTCTTCCTCTGACTAATAAAATCACGATCAAATGGCTTTCTAATAAGACTTATTTCACTTTCTTATTTATTTAGTTTACTCTCATTTAATTACTCTTCGTAACATGTTACTTTTTCACTAAGGATGCTCGGACTTGTATTTTACAGGGAATACACTGCTTGCCGGAGTACTCTTTGCCTGACAATGGGACCTTGAACCATGCTGTCCGGAATGTTGCAGTTACAATTGAAGCTGATCACGCCATTAAGAATTGATAAGAATTGGGTTGCTGGTTCCTCTGTTAATATAATTTTTTTTCTCAGAGTGAGGAATGAAGAAACACAAACTGAAGGTGAACCTGATAGATTTTCCTGGCATCACAAAATGACACATTCATCTCGAGTGCTTTTTCCTCTATAAAAGAGGAATATATGCTGGTCTCTATTGCATGACAGACATAGCGGTTGACACACATCAGTGGTGAAGAGCATGTTATACGTTCAACTTTTGCTTCCCTTCCTCATTTGGTGCAACTGGCTTGGCCGCTGAAAAACAGCATTATCGCCACAGTGATTACACGTGAAGCGTCTCATATTGACAATGCTGCACTTGAAACGGATTTATGTGATGCAGCAGAGTAGTTGAATTGAACATCAAAATAAATTTTTGAGTTTTTGGTAGGTAATAATGAAATCTCGTTTTCAACAATGACACTCCAAGCAGAGATTCACAGCTTTCAGAAGTTTCGAAAGTGTCATTTTAAGATTATCTTTTTTTATAATAAAAACCAGTTCCCTGTGTACTTGTTATCATACAGTTGACCCATGTACAACCGAAAGACCATTTAAAAACTATTCACGTTTAAAAGCGAAAATATTTATATGTCCATTACACTTGCACTCGCATACTACACTCAGTTTTGGGAAAGACTATTGACGTTCTATATACTTCCTTAATTACTTCAGACACGATCACACTTATAATATTTGTTGTGGTTGGCAGGAGAGCCAACACTGTGTTACTACAGGAGGCCGAAAGGCTCGCGTTTCAGCTCACACAGGCTGGCGTGAGGTCTGTAACGGGACAAGGAAATTAGAATTTAGAAAAACGGGCGTAGCTGGTGGAATACTTAACTTTAATCCATTAATGGAGAACGTCGCTCTTTATGGTACATGATTCACAATATCAATAGTACGGATACTGGCGCCTTGCTAAGTCGTAGCAAATAACGTAGCTGAAGGCTATGCTATCGTCTCGGCAAATGAGAGCTTAGAAGTCAGTGAACCATGGCTAGCAAAGTCGGCTGTACCACTTGGCCGAGTGCTAGGAAGTCTCTCTAGACCTGCCGTGTGGCGGCGCTCGGTCTGCAATCACTGATAGTGGCGACACGCGAGTCCGACGTATACTACCGGACCGCGGCCGATTTAAAGGCTACCACCTAGCAATTGTGGTGTCTGAAGGTGACACCACAATATTGTTACTCGTTTCGAACATATATCAATTTTCCTGGAAGTCTAAAACGAAAAGAGAAATAACTGCATAAATTTAAATACTATATGGCTGTTCTCTCATTACACTGCCCTTTTATGGTGGCGAGTGAGGGGTGGGGGTGGGATGGGTGCCATTCTCATCACATCGAACCACTAGTCTTAAGATTGGGAAGGGTTGCAAGTCTTCTCTTCAACACAAAATTTGTGACACCGATCAAAATAAGAAATTGATAAGCGGCTGCTGTTGATGAACCAACGACTACCTAACGCTGCTGCTGCTCTCTTCTGCAGCTTTTGACGTGCTCTAAGATGCGTTCCGGGTAATATGACCGTTTTGGGTGGCGATCATATGATCCTGATTACTGAGCGTGTCCTAGTCAATGGTGTCATTAAGAAACGAATGGTGCCCAGGTGGAAAAACTGAGGAAGGTAGGTCAGGTATATAAATTAATGAACTGACCATACTGACGGCTACGGTTCCCGTTTTAACAGCTAATAAACGGAAAGTGGGTCCACATATCTTACAATGAGTTCCGTTCGCATTCATCCTTGACCTGCAAAACAATCATTTGTGTACCATTTAACTTGTCCTGCTTGTAACATGTACAAAAAAAAAAAAAAAAAAAAAATATAACAAGTGATAATCTACCCGCTGGAAGGACTCCACTCTTCTGACAATAAAGTGCTCCCTTTCCTCCGACAATACTTTCATAGGGCATACCGCTATCCCTTCCTTGCAATGAAATATCCCAAACTTGCAAGACATTGCACTTTATGCGCTAACTTTGAACGGAAGTTGGTGACCAGTCTGGTGCGACAGCGTAGCAGCTCTTGTATAGAAATTAACGTATGGCTGTGTTTGTCTGCACCTGCAGTAGGACGCACTTCGCAAAGACTCCATGCTACTTGGTATGCGTGTACTTCATAGCAGTCTCTACAAGTTAGTGGATTTTGAAGCTGAGTCCCTCTCTGCTGGATAGTTGCCGGCCGCGGTGGTCTAGCGGTTCTAGGCGCGCAGTCCGGAACCGCGTGACTGCTACTGTCGCAGGTTCGAATCCTGCCTCGGGCAAGGATGTGTGTATTGGCTTTAGGTTAGTTAGGTTTAAGTAGTTCTAAATTCTAGGCGACTGATGACCACAGATGTTAAGTCCCTTCGTGCTCAGAGCCATTTGAACCATTTTGCTGGACAGTTACGGTAGCCAAATGATAGTAAATAGTCACGTACGCCTCCCTTGCCGGTTTAGTAACTCCCAAAGGTGTTGGAACAACAGTCTGGATTTCTGTCAAACACGTCCAAAATCGCCCCGGTGGTAGTAGAAGTGGTGTAAGGTAACTGTGCGTGGCGAGCAACAGTGCTTTCTGCAGTTCCACAGTTTCACACCGTGTACCCGTATCCGTCAATCTGTCAGCAGGTCTGCGTGATAATGCGGCAATAATTAACAGTGCATCAGTATTGTACAAATGATCACCAGTAACATACAAGTCCCTAGTAGTGATTTCAGCAGACGACCTAATATTAGACATTAAAGTAGTGACCAACTCAAGGACCGGCCGATTGTTGTTCAGCACATCGCTTCCGAAACTGACGATCCGGGTTGCTTGCAAATTCACTGCCTCCTTGTTGCTTTCCACCTCCTTCCATACTTCCTGTATTGGCTTGTCAACGTTAGCTACATCATCCGCTTCGTCTATATCGAACACAGTCCTTAGGATCCTACGACCTGCGTTCAGCCATCTTCTTTGTCTTCTAACACGAGGGCCCAACCCGTAGTCTGTCGTATTTCTATCCGTTGCTTTGTGAACTCCAGTCGTAACAGACGATACTATCCTTCTGTATCGTTATACACAGACTGATTACTCATCTTGCAGTGCCATTCCCAAAACGTTTCCTCCATTCTCCGAATCTCGTAACTGAGTGCCCAAGTGTGGCAGTTTACCCTTAATGTTCACTGGTGATCCAACAAAATCGAGTCAGTCTACTTGGAAAACACGTGACCTCCCGACATGTAACGTATCTTAACTGCTTCAGCCCCTTACACGTAGTACAGTGGGCCTAATACGATATCACTCCATGCTCCATCCCCCCATTCATGGACGGAATGTGCTCCTGCGTGCCGCTTCCATCTTTCCCCGTCCCGAGGCATGAAATGCGTCTCGCGTGGAAAGAAAATCCTAATATCAGCCCCGCACCTCTGCTCCAGGCCTTAGCATATACCGATGATTCACCACATTGTCCTATTTCTTTTTCTTTGATTTTCCCTCTTCCACGTCATCGTCCGTCGTCTCTCCCCCCGTCATCCTTTCTACAGAAACTGCGGTTGCATGAGGCAAATTTTCCCTGTACCCTTAAAAGACCGAATTCGGTTTAAGTGGACTATCATAGGGCGATTGAGTAGCTTCAATTTAACGTTAACCGATGACGTCATCTATATTACGTGGTAAGAACCACTGTACTGCGACACAAACTACTTCGTTTTTCCCTCCTATACATAAGTATTCGCTAACATAACCAATTGACCCACATGGTACCTAAGTAACACTGCTTTTACATTGTGCACCATTTCCCGTTTCTCTAAACCCTTCGTGTTCTCTTTTTGTACTTGCTTTCAGATAAGTTTCACTCTTCTAGCGAAATCATTCACTGAAGAGATGTCTGCTTGCGGCGAGAATTTGCATGACTCAAACGGTGAACGCATCTTTCTTCGTGCGGGTGTCCCCTTTGCTTTGGTGACATTTCGAGTTGAATGCAGCGACGACGTAGTCCAATGGGACGTCCCAATTGTTATTCTGGCAATTCACATAAAAACTGAACATTTTCGAAATTGTCATGTGGACTCGTTCCGTGTGACCATTAGCTAGAGGATGCAGAGCGCTCGTCCGTAGTTTCTTAATACCCAACAACCAACGTAATTGCTGAATTAATTCCAACACTAAATTTGTGCCTTGGAACGTGATTATGGTTTCAGGTGTCTCAAAGCGACTGACTAGTGCCGCAGACACTGCAGCGGCTTGCTGATCCGGAAAGCTATCGTAGCAACGTAACGAGAGCAATTGTGAATAATTTTTAATGACTAACGATTCCCTGCTCGTGTTTATGCTAGGGGTC
Source organism: Schistocerca gregaria (assembly GCF_023897955.1). Taxonomy (NCBI): domain Eukaryota; kingdom Metazoa; phylum Arthropoda; class Insecta; order Orthoptera; family Acrididae; genus Schistocerca; species Schistocerca gregaria. Next base: position 255,979,833 of record NC_064925.1, read on the forward strand.
TTACAATGTCCTGCCCTACGATTTGGAAGAGTTTATCAGCTTCTCGTAACCTCTGTCGTTTAATTTTCTGGTGGTTAAGATCTGCTATTTGTGCACACGGAACGGGCTGCCCCATTCACTTACATCAGTGCCTGTGCATTCCACAGCGTATACCTTACGGTGAGTCCGTCTCTATTAGCGTGCGACTATCTGGTAATGGAACTAGATTAACCACGCGACCTATGTCGACAATGTACTCGTTGGATCTGTATGTCCTAAAAGCCATAGAAACGCTCTGTGATCGGTCACCAGTTTACATCTTCTAGCACACAGGTTACAACGAAAGTAATCAGTTCCACAAATCACTACGAATATTTCTGTTATAACTGACAATTCGCAATTTTTCACAAATACTGACTGAACAAAGGTTGGTGGTAACACACGCACAAACATACATACACACACACACACACACACACACACACACACACACACACACACACACACACACACACACACACACACACACTATTAACAGTCTAATTCAGAGACGAAGGCGTAATCTTCGACGGTGGCAGTACACGAGGTCGGCATCCGGCGTAAAGTGAACTTCAGGGCTGAATCTAGCCCTAAATAGCTGTCTCCAGCCAAACAGGTTTTGGCATACTGATATTCCTGCAGGCCGTAGCTCAAGCTTCCGCTGCATGAAGTAATGCTCGGAATGTCTATTTCCATTATGTGGTATGTAAATAGCCGGTGTTTACCATGTTGCTTTTGGTACGCACTGGGCTTAGGCAACCTCTTCCACCGTGGTGTAATATGGGTTGCCGGCTCTCAGGGGCTGCTTTGGCTCCCGTATAACAATTTCTTTCTCCTTTGTGGGACAATTTTGTTCAGCATTATTAAATTTGCATTAAGTATAGGCAGTAGGGTAACCGTGTCCATCTACTTCCTGACTCAAAATAACTCCTAGCACAGAATCGCTCGAATCACCAAAATGATTAAAAGGTTTTTCAAAATCCACATAGATCAAATGGGCTTGGTGCCAACAGATATTTTCATTTCTGGAGCGCCGCCTCACACAAATCTGTCCACTCCTTCCTGTAGCAACTGCGTGAGAGATCTAGCAAAATCTGCAAATTTTGGAAAACACCTAGGGTAAAAATATGTAATCCACATATAAGACCACAATTCCTTCACCACGGTATGTATTGGAAAATTTTGAACGGCCTGAACTAGGTTTGTATTGGTACGACTTCCATCATGCACTACAGTGTAACCCAAATAACGACCTTCTTGCAATACAAAACTCGACGTTAATCGTGCTGCGTGCAGACGAGCAAACAATTCGGGCAACCGGCCAACATGTTCTGGAATATCCTCTTAATGTATGATTATGTCGTCCAGGTTCACCATGCACTCTTTTGATTTTAATCCTCGAAACAAACAATCCAACAAACGCTAAGGGTTTCCGGTGCGTTTTTAAGTTAAAGACGCATGCGTTGCTACTGAAAGTGTTGTAAGTAGCCTGTTGGTATGTTTGTATGTTGGCAGCGCTATAGACTGTATTAATATCGCTGACAGCGCTCTGCGCCCTCGGCAAAAGGTTCTGTGGTTGGACGGATTAGCAGTTAGCGAGCAGACAGCGACGGGCTTGGTCATGATCTCTTAGTGGAGACTCAGTGATGGTAGGACATGCATTGTAAAATGAGGATGGATGTAGTTGGTAGTGGAATTACTGACAACTATAAAATCTTCGGAACTGGAGGTCACATGAATAACTTAATATCTTCTAAATGCATTGTTTGCTCTTCAACAAAATCTTTCTGTTGCTAACCATATGCCTAATAGTAGTTAGTCTACAGTCGTTACAATCTTTGTATTTAGCTCTCTGTAGTTGCTGCTTGCAGTAATTGCAGTAGTTCGTGTTATGAAGATTTTCTGTGAGTTAATGATTTACGAAAAAGTATGGGTTATTGTTAGGATTTCTTGCAATCCACGGCCATTCTTTTGCGTTAATTATTTGAAGCCATGTTGTCACTGGATAGCAGTCAGATTGCGTAGGGCTTTTATGTTGTGTCTGATAAATGAATAGGTCAAGTAGGAGTTGTTTTTGTCAGGGAAAATTCCTGAGGTCAGTATTGAAATGATAAAAATAAGAAAAGAGAGAGTAGTTTCTTTTAGCAGTTGCAGTTACGCTCAGTAGTTTGTGTCTAGTAGGCGTTGAGAACAAAGGTTTTCGTCGGTCACTTCCAGCTGGTTGTAACCACTGCACAAACCCTGTGTTGCGAAGAACCAACAATGACCAAAGAGTAAAGTCTCTGTTACATTAGGAGCAGGATAACCACCCGACGCCATTTCTGGTTGAGGAGCTGCTAGACACAATAGAAAAGATGTGCTTTACGACCATCTCATGATGTTATCCTCAGATTTCCTATGGGAGCACACAAGGGACTATAACTATGTTTCTAAGTAAACGTTTTGGGACTCGATACAGCCGTTAGTAGACGGGTGCTTCATTTCTAGTAGGAATCTTGTGCTGAACAAGCGGTGCTGCTGGTAATGGAAATGACAGATGAAATACTTCCACATAGTAATTCAACAGATTTTCCATTAAAATTCTGTCCTTTGCTGCAAGACGTGCTGCCTTACTCCTCAGCGCTGACAAGTCGCCAGACACTCCTAGGTTTGTGTAATTTGCTGTAAAATCACGGTCTAATTCCTCCTCATCTAACACTTCTAAATTCGCAACCAGCGTACCCAGCGACAACTTTACTTACTCGGAATCAAAACTATCAACACTGACAGGCACTACCCTCTTGTTATCTACCTCCCAAACGTAGGACACGCTACTATGAGACAACTAACTAGATTAGAGGAAGAAAAAGATAGAAATTCATCTAGCAAATAACTAGGGCATCGTTTGTAAAAGCTACTCTGCGATGAAAAGATTATCACAGGAGAGGGATTCGTCATGGGCCGCATCAAAGCAGTCAGAAGACTGATGACTCAAAATAGTAAAAATTAGCAAAATATTTAGTTCGGATGACACAATATTACTGGCTGCAACTTGGCATAGATATAAATATTCCTACACTTCCTACTCCAATTGAACCATTCTACTGTACAAGAAATGAAGCCGTGACATGAGTCTTTACCTATTCCACGACGCACGAGAGATAATGACTTGACTTTCCTATCACTAGATCCCAGCTGTCTTTTGCTCCATCCCAATAAATATATGTAACTTATCATCAACTCTCTCCATAATTTTTTCATCTCTCCCTCTTCCATTCCTACTGCTTCACCTTTCGTTAACTCTTTTGTTGTTTTCTCCAGATTCTCGCTCAATCTCGGACCAACAACAATCTTTTCAGGTCTAATTGTATAAGTACCCTTACCATGAATGTGTTCTCACCGTTACTCTCACTTGATAAAATTGACCTTGTACGAGAAATGTATTTGTCTCGATGTTAAACATCCTGCCATTATTTTGATATTATGTTCGTTCATGTATCACTATTCTAATTAGTCTTGTTGTTATTAATGACATTTTTATGAATAAATGATTTGCAAAGCGCATTAACATAAGAGTAAAGACAGACTCTAATAATGTCTACTTATACATAAGAGAAGTGCTAATGTACTCAGTCCTTCCAGTTAAAATATTTGAATAAATAAATAAATAGACACCCACCAACCCGATTTGTGTGTCCCATATCTGCCGTAGACATTGTTTTTACATAGCCATCCCGTTCCTCAGATCTCTACTGTGTTACTTCTGTCGTTGGAATTTCGTGAAAGAGGAACTTTACATTCATTTACCTCCAGAGACGCTGTCAAAGTAAGAACATTTTCGTGACAAGATTGGTTCGAAAGACACATTTTAAATCCTGTAGTTTTATACATGTGAGTGAGCTACACCTATTTTCAGTGTGCGAGATTTGATAAAACCATACGTATATTTTGAACGTTGGCTAAAATACAGCGATGTTTATCTCGGATAAGATCTTTTACATTGTTCTTAATTGCGTATTAATGACGACCTGCAGGATAAAACAGAAAAGCGGTAGCAGATTGATGAGAATTATACTTACACTCGCTATCAGAGAATGGAGCAGGAAGGAGGACAAATGTTACTGGTACATGGCATACGGAATCTAGAACATACTTTGGGGACTCCAAACGCAAATATTCAAATGTTGGTTGGTACTATATCTTACAGGTATAAAATTCCACTGTGCAACTGAGATCTTTCTTACATGCTTGTGGCCTCCAACTTGGAGATGTACCACAGTAGATATGGGATAGCTCAGACGGTAGAATTAAATACTGAAGATGGAAGTATATAAAGTGAACTGTCGGCGGAAACGTGAAATGAATATACAGTGTTGGCAGTGGAGATGGGGTTAGGATGAAAAGAGAATGGCTATAGGCCACTCAGCACCGAGCACCGAGATTATTAATGCGAGAGAGAGAGCGAGAGAGACAGAGAGAGAGAGAGAGAGAGAGACAGCTGCGAGTCTTAATACAAGTCAAACAAAAGGACACCTACGGACATCTGTTATTCCTTATTTCCATTTCCTTAGAACAATGTCGTCGTCTAAATTTCCCCTTACGTAGGAAAATAATTAAATGTCATCAGGTGAATTTTAATTTTTCATTTTCACTCTAATTTCTGTCTTGCTAATTAATATTTCACTTATCCACTTCAAATGAGTTTTTCTGAATTTCTGTTTAGTTTTCTACGGTTAAAATATATACCAATTTCCACTGCAAAAATAAAATATTAGTTTTCTGTGGTGTATCACAATTAATTGTATTAAGCTGTGAAATAACGTTTTCCTTGTCGTTTTGTTCAGAATGATAAGACATTCGTCTTTAGATTTTCTGAATCTGATGTAATTCCTTTGAAGGCGTCCTCACATGATTTAATCTGTAAGACTTATAGAGTGAACTGAAAATCTGTTCCAGATTAATTAGTTCGGTACTCCGAGAATGGTTCCAAAACTGATTCAAGCATTTAATGCCACTGCATTCTCTCTTCAATACATCCGAAAACAATAACAATAGGCTCTTTTCATATATAATTTATTTAGCTTCAGAGATAGCGAGCATTTGACGTGCTAAAATGTGTTTATAATTTTATACACTGACATGACAAATATCATGGAATACCACCTTATGCCCGCCGTAATGTAGCAGCTAGTCGCGGCATGGACTCAACAAGTCATTGAAAATCCCTTGCTAAAATATTGAACCGTACTGCATCTGTAGCCGCAATAACTGCGGAAGTATTGTGCACCAACTAGTGGTATAATGCAACAATGAATAAAAGTTAGTTGACTCGCGATAACTATGTGTAAATTGTTTTTTGAAGTTACCTCGTATTATGACAAATGAAAAGTTTCTTGGTAGGTTTCTTTGACCCTCTGTTTGCATGGGCGTTAGATTTTATCGCTAAAGGAGATCCCCATTATGTGATAAAGTAACTGACCCAGCGGGATCCAAACTTTTATTCACTGTGACACTGACCGAGTCATTTCGAATAGATTAACGATGCAGCGGACATCACCTTATTACGTGTCTATTAGACTGCTGTCCAGAAGGAAATGAGAACCGAAAACGTTCTCGTACGTTATTCCAAAGAAGCATTAAAATTTCTTTCGGTCTTACTTCGGAACCGTGCGACTGCTACGGTCAGGTTCGAATCCTGCCTCGGGCGTGGATGTGTGTGATGTCCTTAGGTTAGTTAGGTTTAAGTAGTTCTAAGTTCTAGGGGGCTGATAACCACAGCACTTGAGTTCCATAGTGCTCAGAGCCATTTGAACCATTTTTTTGACTGTGTGCTATGGAGTGCTAGTTCTTCCGGGTGGAAGCAGTATGACAGGCACACGTAACGGTGTGAATGTTGAACGTGTTTGCCCTGGAGTTTATCACTAGGAGGCTCCGCCGATCGGAATTGCTGTGTGCAACGTCCTTTCATGGATATGGATATGATCATTGTTTCGCTCCATACCGACACATGTTATAATGAAGCAGGGAAATTGACTCCGTATTTTAATCGTACGTTCTGCATGTTAAGCAGTGGTGGCATTTTATGGGTGTATGTAGAGCAGTTCAGTTGTGGATCGTTCACATGAGGATGCTGTCTTGTTAGACTTGAGTAATTACCAGTTACATGTAATTGTTCCGTGACAATCAGTCTGGATTTGCTTCTGCAATTGCGAGTAATTAGAGGGTTATGAGTCCTGACGGCTAAACTGTGTTGTGAGTGCATGCAAACCAATCATTTTAATTCACTGCAAAGGTACTTATGTTTCAGAGAAATGTGTTCGTATGGACAACTGTAAGTAGTAGATCCCGAACTGCATAGCTTCTGAAATGGATTCGGAGTAATGACTGTAAGAGGGAGCTAGTACGAAGTTCTTGATGACGTGGTTAGCCTTTTATGTATTGTATTGAGTTTACTGTGATTTTTATTCCTTTTGGAGGTTATGAGTTTTAGTTGAAATGTGATTTAAAGGCACCGAGTAACATTAATAGTACCTTATTTTACTGCTTGTACACTGTTGCTAACTTACGTTTCTTCCTTTAAAAAAAAATCTGGTAAACTGCAGATTACAAATATATAATTTGCTGTCGTAACAGGTTAAATTTCAAGAGGTTCCTTGTCTTTTTTAAAATAATTGTCATAAATTTTTGATAATAAGATAATGTTAATGCATAAATACTTGGGCAAGTTCCTGTGGTAAATTGTGCAGCTGTCATTGTGTTTTAAAAGTCTATCTTCTCTTAATAAATCGTCGGAATCTCACTTGTATGTCTACCCTTTACCACAATGAACCGCTGGCAGTTGGAACTAGTTTCATTAGTGCCACAAGAGCATCTAGCGACTTCCAAGAAACTTTACATGTAATTTCAAAACTTTCCGATGAATTTCTCACTGATAGACCAGCCCCCTATAAATTGAAGAAAGGAAATTTTTTTCTCTTATTATCATTCTTTCTATTCATGCCGTAAAACTTCATCTTCAGGCATGATGTATTAATTTATTACTTCTTTACGTTTTGCAAACTTTATAGACGTGTGACACTAAATGTACCTGCAAAATTATGTCGTTGTGGGACGCATAGCTTAATAGACAGTGAGGTGCTTATCTTAAAACGCAGTTACTGGTCTCCTAATAAGGTATTCTATCTTTTGCTTAGGAAATTCCAAAGACTTCCTGTCTCACCCGTTCATTCCACAATTTACTCATTTCGTACTTTATAAGTCCTAGTTTTTTAACGTTTATCAGAAGCATAAAATTTTAAGTACTAGCGGTTGCCGAATTCCAGACTGGTGCTTTCTGGTACTTTTTCCTCATTTTCATGTTAAATAATCTGCGCCATTTTAATGAGGATAGACCTTTTCTTTACAGAAGACATAATGTCTGATAGGATAGCCAAAATTAGTGATTTTGCAATGTTACTTATAGTCCGTCTTGATATCAGATCTGAAGATGGTTCTAGATCAACCGAAACCGGTCATATGAATATACATTTTGCAATCAAGACGGATTATAAGTAATACTGTAATGACCTTTTCATCTGTGCCAATCTACTTTTGACGTCATCCTTGAGCCGATCATCGCAGATAATCTTACTCTCTAGATGTTACAGCTATATCACTACTACCAATACTTTCATAACAAATTTTGATGTTAACCGTGTCGCTACTCACATTCGAAAATACCTACTTTACTTTTTTCGTCACTGAGGCGAATTTTTTGCTAACAATTCTTTCCATTCCATTCAGCATGTCTTCCATGACTTCCTTTCGTTCACCCACATAGGTTGTGACGTCTACGATCCGTAGTGTTTGTAGCGCTCCCCTTGAACTTTTAATCCACTTTCGAAATTTTCTTTCAGTTGCTTCATTGGTTGTTAGTTTTAAGCATTTGTAGATTATTTGTCTTCCGCTCTCTCTCTTGTGCCGTAAAGTCCGCAGCCCGTGGTCGTGCGGTAGCGTTCTCGCTTCCCGCACCCGGGTTCCCGGGTTCGATTCCCGGCGGGGTCAGGGATTTTCTCTGCCTCGTGATGGCTGGGTGTTGTGTGATGTCCTTAGGTTAGTTAGATTTAAGTAGTTATAAGTTCTAGGGGACTGATGACCATAGCTGTTAAGTCCCATAGTGCTCAGAGCCATTTGTGCCGTAAAGTTCCCGCCCACTTAACCGTTCGCGCCAGTGTGGCATGCCAGAGTGCGCGCGTATCGGCTTCGTGGTGAGGACAGTGCCGTACCGATGCGTAACACAGCGTGCTGGCAGAGGGCAAGTCAGTAGGAAGCAACCAACTGAAGCGGCCACGTAAAACTGGTGCACAGGTAGGCCCATCGTAATCAGCGGTGCGCAGAGGCTTGGATCGGTGCGGGGGCACGATGGCGTGCAGGCCGATGTAACCGTCGACGGAAGGACCAGCAGTGGGAACGTAATTTCAAGTGGGAAGACTGGAGCAGAATCAATCACATCAGCAGCTCCTGTGAGCCATCGCCTGGAGGCCGTAGTATGCAGCACACAAATTTCGTGTGGCATTGCGAGAAGTCAGGACCTCTTCAGTATTCGCATGGACGATCCAGGAGCCGCTCGTTTGAGCCTGATTCTGGGTAGTTGGAGGACGTGCGTGCGCCATCCCTATCAGACAGGAGGTGAGACACAGTGGATCGAGCTGGCAATTGGGATACGCCGGCAAAAGTGTATGGGCAGCCTGAAGGGTTGACACACGGCAGAGGCAGCCGAGGACTGCGAACGGTCAACATGGGACGTGGCCGGCTCTAATATAGGACATTTTCATGTGTTTACATTCGTACGTCTCGAAGATACGGCATCTGCGAACCAGAATGTGATCATGGAAGAGTTTCCAATATGACTACTGACAAGCGGAGCTCTTGAGTGATGTTCGTAATTCCATTCGTGCTGGCGTCTCTGTGTGACCAAGACTTTAGTTGTTAGCCGCGTGGGATTAGCCGTAACACAACGTGTTCGGTCAGAGGGTTAGCTGCCCTCTGCAATAAAAAAAAAAAAACAACTTTGTTAATGGATGAACGACGAAGTGAAACGGATATCTTGCGACGTGCGCTCTGAGCAGGTTCAACGAACAAAAAAGTACAAAATGAGACTAAAAAAGAAAGCGGTCTAAGGCACTGCAGTCATGGACTGTGCGGCTGGTCCCGGCGGAGGTTCGAGTCCTTTCTCAGGCATGGGTGTGTCTGTTTGTCCTTAGGATAATTTAGGTTACGTAGTGTGTACGCTTAGCGACTGATGACCTTAGCAGTTAAGTCCCATAAGATTTTACACACATTTGAACAATTTTTTTCTGTTGTTAAAACACAGTGGGGCCTGTGGTGCTAGAACACTGCCCCATATTAAAAAACTTAAATTGTAGGAAGAACAGAGGTTTTTTGATGAAATTCTCTGATAGAGCACAGAATGTCATCAAAAATCTTAGAACACGAGCTCCCAGACTTCATATGTTCTACTGATTACCTATAGTGTACAAGGAAGCTATTGCGTTGAGGCAAATTATTGTAGCTTTTGGTTCTCCTATTTACAGGCTGGCCAAATATCTAAAAAAAGGTGTTCAAATGTGTGAAAAACCTTATGGCACTCAGTCCCTAAGCTTACACACTACTTAACGTAAATTATCCTAAGGACAAACATACACGCCCATGCCCTAGTGAGGACTCGAATCTCCGCCGGGACCAGCCGCACAGCCCATGACTGCAGCGCCTAAGACCGCTCGGCTAATCCCGCGCGGCCAAAATATCTAACTACTCCAATAGTTGTCCGCTGTAAACGTCACTTCAAAATCTCTCACATGCCCATTCAGAGAATTAAACAGATGAAAGTTGGCCCAAACGATATTTTAGTCAACTTGTAAGTGGTCTCACTACTTTCAAAAGTTCCTGTGGTGGGCGCATTAAAAATGTTGGCAGAGAATTTTCCTCTGTAAACGATAAAACTGTAAATTTTACGAAATGACAGACGGATGGGCTATCGGTCCCCGTTGTCTCCAGCAACGACCAACTATTTATGGAACAAGCTAGGAGCTCGTGCATTAACAGTTTTTATGCCATTCTGCTTTATCCTTGAGAAGAGGCCAGACGTTAAACTGAGGTGATTACTCCGATAGTTGGCCACTGTGAACATCACCTAAGAATATTTCAGATGTCCACTACGAACATTAAACAGGTGGAAGTGGGCCCAAACGACCTTGTAGTCAGCTTTAATATGGTCTCAATCCTTACAAAACTTCGTATAGGGGCACATTAAAACTGTTGGCAGAGCATTTTCCTCCAATATCTAATGACGACTACCTACATTTGTGTCTTCGTTGTCTCCGGCAATGGCCACCACTTTTATGGATCATGATGAGGAACGTTCACTACATTTGCCTCCCGTCCACCCATCTTCATTTTGTCTTTATGTTGACGACCAACGACTTTTAGTTTGGCGGTAAATTTTATGAAATGACGCTCGGAATGACAATCGATTTCCGTTTTCTCCAGAAACGGCCACCTCTCTATAGAACATTATTAGGAACGGGCATTACGTTTGACTCCACTTCGCCTATCTTCATTTTATCGTTGTGTTGACTACACTTTTATGGTCTAGCTACACGACGTAGAAGCTCTTGACGACTTCCGTGAACATATGAGCAGTATGCACCCAACCATGCAGTTCACTGTCGCGACAGAGAAAGAGGGAAAGCTGCAATATTTAGACGTTTTGGTACAACGAAAGTAGGATGGAATTCCCGGCCACCCACTGTACCAAAAGCCGACGCGCACTGATTTATATATTAGCGCTTAGCGTTATCACTATCCAAGTCCAGGAGAGAGCAGCCTTAAATTAACTGGTAGACAGAGCAAAAGCTGTTTCGAATGAAGATTACTTCGATTCCGAAATTAATCATCTGAAGTATGTGTTCCGAAACAACGGCTATGGATTACGTTATATCGAGTTTGCGTTCTCCAAGAAAGGAAACTGTGAAAATGTTGAACATTCACGTGATAAGCCACCGACCGCATTCCTTCCTTTCTGCTGCACTACATCCAGCAAAACAAGAAGATGAACCAAATGATACGCCCTGTTAAGGGCAGTCTCCGTAGCAGGCTCCTTCAGATTTACAACATCCTTTGTGGGTGCGCAAACAATTCCATCGGTCAGCCCATCCGCACCGTTTCCGAACGTCGTTCAGAACAAAAAGGCATATTAAAAATAGAGAACCGAAGAAATCTGCAATTGTTGGGCACATCCTCACAAACAAACATAAAAGATATATATGACGAAACAACATTTTTGTCCCAGGCTTCTTCAGACTGTAATTATCTAATCAGAGATGCTGTAGAAATAAGAATTTATAAGAAGATCTTCAATCGTGACACGAGGTACACTGAAGAGCCAAAGAAATTGGAACACCTGATTATATCGTTCAGGGCTTCAGCGAGAACACGGAAGTGGCGCAACACGACGTTGCATGGACTCGTGTAATATCTTAAGTATTGCTGGAGGGAACTGACGCAGTGAATCGTGCAGGGCTGTCCGTAAATCCGTAAGAGTGCGAGGGGTTCGAGGTCTTTTGAACAGCACGCTGCAAGGCATCCCGGATATACGCAATAATGTTCATGTCTGGGGAGTTCGGTGGCCAGCGGAAGTGCTTAAACTCAGAAGGGTATTCCTGAAGTTAATCTCTAGCAATTCCGGATGTTTGGTATGTCGTATTGTCGTGCTGGAATTGCCCACGTCCATAGGAATGCACAATGGGCATAAATGGGTGCAGGTGATCAGACGGGATGCTTACGTACATGTCATCCATCAGAGTCGTATCTAGACGTACCAGGGGTCCCATATATCACTCCAACTGCACAAGTCCCACTCCATTACAGACTCTTCACCAGCCTGAACAGTCCCCTGCTGACACAGGGTTCATGGATTCATGAGCTTGTCTCTATAATCGTACACGTCCATCCACTCAATACAATTTGAAACGAGATTCGTTCGACCAGGCAGCAAGTTTGCAATAAAGAATAGTCCAATGTCAGTCTTGACGGGCCCCGGCCAGGCGTAAAGCTTTGTGTCGCCCAAATATCAAGGATACACGAGTGGGCCATCTGCTCCGAAAGCCCATATCGATGATGTTTCGTTGAATAGTTACCACGCTGACGGTTATTGATGGCCTAGCATTGAAAGCAGCAGTAATTTACGGAATGGTTGCACTTCTGTCACGTTCAACGATTCTCTTCAGTCGTCGTTGGTAGCGTTCATGCAGGATCTTTTTACGGCCGCATCGATGTCGGAGATTTAATGTTTTACCGGATTCCTGATATTCACGGTACACACGTGAAATTTTCATACGGGAAAAATCCCACTTCATAGCTACCTCTGAGATGTTGTGTCCCATCGCTCGTGCGACGGCTATAGCATGTAACTTTCAAACTCACTCATATCTTGATAATCTGCCATTGTAGCAGCAGTAACCGGTCTAACAACTGCTTCAGACACTTATGTTATACAGGGTGAGTCACTAACCATTGCGACCAAGTGTAACTCCGGAAGTATACTAAGAACTGAAAAATTTGTGGGACAAAAGTTGCATGGGACAACGGGGGCCATAATATGACGTTGGGATTTTGTTGATAGGTGGGGTCGCTTCAGCGATATGAAGGTCAACTTTTTTTTAAAAATGGGATGCTATAGTTTGGAACTTATTTTTTGATAGCGGCTATCGAGACGAATCCAATGATGTGTAACAGTAAGATCTTCGAAAGTCAACGAAGTTCAGAAAGGTGACATGAACGTAGATTTTCAGAAGTTGTTCAAAGTGATGACCATTGATATCAATGCAGTGCTGCCATCATATCATGGATTGAGTGATATTCTTCATCACATCGGCACTTATTGAAGCACATGCACTGACTATTCTCCATCGCATAAGTTCAGGTGTAGTTGAAACGTCTTTATAAACAATGTATTTACGGATTCCCACAAAAAAATCCAGGGGCGTCAAGTCTGGCAAACGAGTCGGCCACGAAACATTTCCTCCGCGTCCAATCCAACCACTTGGGAGTTGTCTCTGCAACTCATTTCTAGGCATAAACGAAAAATGTGCCGGACGCCAATGATGTTGATACCACATTCTGTGTTCCAATAGCAGACTACATGTTTCTTGCAGGGATATGGTGTACGTCCTACCATTAAGACTTCATTCGATTAAATAGGGGCCTATAATTCTGTCCTCCAGAATCCCACACCATACATTCACAGAACACGGTTTTTTGTGTGCAACTTGCCGCAGCCAACATGGATTTTCAGTTCCCCAATAATGCATGTTATGCAAATTAACATTTCCATGGTTCGTATAGGTAGCCTCGTCAGTAAATAAAATCAGAGTAATAAATATGTCATCCCTCTGAATCTGAAGTTGAGCCCATCGGCATACAATCCGTACCAGTTAATTCTTGGTGGAGACTGATATGGTAAGGATGATATTTATGGCTATGTAGAAAACGAACAACACTGCTCTGGCTCCAGATTCCCTTGCGATGTGAAGCAAACTAACCCAACGATCTTGAACCACGGATGCAAGATTACCAATATCCGTTTCCTCGTAAGTAAATTTCCTTTGACGGAAATGTTTCTGATGCGTTAAGGATTCAGTTGTTCTCACTTTATCAAACACATGTTTAAATGTACGACGTGTAGGACGAGTACGGTGAGGATATCTTTCAGTGCATAAGTTCCTAGGTTTCACTGAATTTCGTTGGTATTCTCCGTAAATGAGAAGCATCTCGACTTGTTCGTCGAACGAATACGTCATTCACATTCGCTTGATTGGACGATGCAATTCTTACCGTTCCTATTACTGTTGAATTGCATAACCGTCGAATTGTGTTTACATGTCAATGGCACGCTAGATGGGTACGCCGTATTCGGCGAATATTTACTATTTGAGCGATTTGCGAGAGAGAATTGTCAGAGCTTGTGCTTCGATAAGCGACGAAGTGATAAGTAATAATACCACTCAGTCCATTATAAGAAGATTGAAGCACTGCACTGATACCAGTGGTCATAACTTGCAACACCTTCTGTAAATAAACTTTTATGCCAGCTTTTTGACCTTGGTTCACTATCAAACATCTTACTGTTACACATCATTGGATTCGACTCGATAGTCGCTATCAGAAAATAAGTACCAAACTACAGCATCTCATTAAAAAAAAAAGCTGACCTTCATATCACTGACGCGACCCCACATAGCAACAAATAACCAACGTCATATTATGGGCTCCTTTGTCCCATGCAACATTTGCCCAGCAAACGTTTGAGCTACTGTCATATGTTCAGTGTTATTCTAGTTACCAATAGCTAGTGACTGACCGCAGGGCCGTGTTCTGCCTGTTTACGTGCAGTATGTGATCAAAAGTACCCGCACAACCCAAAAACATATGTTATTCATATCAGGTGCATTGTGCCTCCACCTACCGCTAGGTACTCATCAGCGACCTCGTACTCATCAGACAACGTGGGAGAACAGAATGGGGCGCTCCGCAGAACTCACTAACTTCGAACGTGGTCAAGTGATTGGGTGAAACTTGTGTCATACTGCAGAACGCGAGATTTCCACACCCCTAAACATCCCTAGGTCCACTGTTTCAGATGTGATCGGGGAGTGGAAACGTGAAGGGTCACGAACAGCACAAAAGCGTGCAGGCCGACCTCGTCTGTCGACTGACAGAGACCGCCGACAGTCGAAGAGGATCGTAATGTGTAAAAGGCAGACATCTATCCAGACCATCACACAGGAATTCCAAACTGCATCAGGAACCACTGCAAGTACTGTGACAGTTAGGCGGGAGGTGAGAAAACTGGGATTTCATGGTTGAGCGTATGCTCATAAGCCACACATCACGCCGGTAAATACCAAACTCCGCCTCGCTTGGTGTAAGGAGCATAGACATGGGACGATTGAACAGTGGAAAAACGTTGTGTGGTGTGACGAATCACAGTACACAATGTGGCGATTCGATGGTAGGGTGTAGATATGGTGAATGCTCGGTGAACGTATCTGCCAGCGTGTATAGTGCCAACAGTAAAATTCGGAGCCCTTGGTGTTATGGTGCGGTCGAGTATTTCATGGAAGAGACTTGCACCTCTTGTTGTTTAGTGCGGCACTATCACAGCACAGGCCTACACTGATGTTTTAAGCACCTTCTTACTTCCTACTGTTGAAGAGCAATTCGGGGGGTATCTACTGCATCTTTCAACGAAATCGAGCACCTTTTCATTACGCACGGCCTGTGGCGGAGTGGTTACACGGCAATAACATCCCTGTAACAGACTGGCCTGCACAGAGTCCTGACCTGAATCCCACAGAACTCCTCTGGGATAGTTTGGAACTCAATGTTTACGTTACGGCCGGAGGGATGGCGTCGCCAGTGCCGAAGCTGACACCGGCATTACGTAATTACTGACCAATCGAAGAGTCGGAAGGCCGTTTTCTCTCATGTTTTAGCTGACGTTCGCAATTCTATTTTAGCAATGTGTAGCAGCAGTTAGAAAAGGCAAATACTGCTCATCGTGTCTTTTATTCGACTCCCAGTGTTGACGGAAAGTGTCGGTATACTTCCCGTTGCAAAATAATTATTTTTAAATTGGAATTTTACGTCTCCATTCGACAGAGCGGACCTCAGTTATTCAAGTGCGACTGTCGTTTATCCATTATTCTATAGTTAATAAGAAAACAGGAAGAATAACCAGCACTTCAGTATCGGTGGAGAACTGTCATGGCTACACTAATTTCTACCGCCATACAGCGGTGCTCCTAAGTCGCTGTCACAAGAAATTCTGATTTAAAAGTCGTTTTGTTTGTGAGGATGCGAAACGAACCAACACTTTCCGTTGGCACTGGGGACCGCATGTAAGAAATGGAGGGCAGTAAAACTGCGAATAATTGCAACAAACTAAGAGATTATACGCCTGGCGACTCTTAGGATAGGAACTCTATTCAGCGTGGTCCAAATATCTCACTAAATAAACATCAAACGAAAAAACTACAAAGAACGAAGGGGAAACCAGATGGCGATATGGTCAGCCCTCTAGATGGCGCTGCCTTAGGTAAAACGGATATCAACTGCCTTTATTTAAATAGGAACACCCATTGTTTCTTATTTATTCTTGTAGTACGTAATGAAATATGAAAGTTTTAGTTGGACCACTTTTTTCGTTTTGTATTAGATGGCGCTGTAATAGTCACAAACGTATAAGTACGTGGTATCACGTAACATTCCGCCAGTGCGGACGGTATTTGCTTCATCATACATTACGCTATTTAAGGAAACAGGAAGTGTTCGGCCACGTGTGAAATATCGACCACGACCTGCAACAAATGATGGTGCCCAAGTCGCGGCTAATCCGCACGTCAGTAGCAGACAAACAGAATCGGGAATCTCAAAAACGTCGGTGTTAAGAATGCTACACCAACATCGATTGCACCCGTACCATATTTCTATGAACCAGGAATTGCATGGCGACGACTTCGAACGTCGTATACAGTTCTACAACTGGTCACAAGAGAAGTTACGAGACTATGCCAGATTTTTTGCACGCGTTCTATTTAGCAACGAAGCGTCATTCACCGACAGCGGTAACGTAAACCGCCATAATATGTACTATTGGGCAACGGAAAATCCACAATGGCTGCGACAAGTGGAACATTAGCGACCTTGCTCGGTTAATGTATGGTGCGGCATTATGGGAGGAAGGGTAATTGCCCCCCATTTTATCGATGGCAATCTAAATGGTGCAATGTATGCTGATTTCCTACGTAATACTCTACCGATGTTACTACAAGATGTTTCACTGCATGACAGAATGGCGATGTACTTCCAACATGATGGATGTCTGGCACATAGCGCGCGTGCGGTTGAAGCGGTATTGAATAGCATATTTCATGACAGGTGGATTGGTCGTCGAAGCACCATACCATGGCCCGCATATTCACCAGATCTGACGTCCCCGGATTTCTTTCTGTGGGGAAACTAGAAAGATATATGCTATCGTGATCCACCGACAACGCCTGACAACATGCGTGACCGCATTTTCAATGCATGTGCGAACATTACGGAAGGCGAACTGCTGCTGTTGAGAGGAATGTAGTAAACACATTTTGCCAAATGCACTGAGGTTGACGGACATTATTTTGAGCATTTCTTTCATTAATGTGGTATTTATAGGTAATCACACCGTACCAGCATGCGTTCTCCAAAATGTTAAGTTCACAAAGGTACATGTATCGCATTGCAACAACCGAAATAAAATGTTGAAATGTACCTACGGTCTGTATTTTAATTAAAAAAACCTACTTGTTACCAACTGTTCGTCTACAATTGTGAGCCATATGTTTGAGACTGTTACAGCGCCATCTATCACAAAGCGAAAAAAGTGGTCCAACCAAAATATTCATATTTCTTTACGTACTGCACGAATATGTAATAAAAATGAGGTTTCATATTTAAAAAATCGCTGTTGATATCCGTTTGACCTGTGACAGCGCCATCTAGCGGGCCAACCATAGCGCCATCTGGTTTCCCCCTTTCAGCTAGACAAGTTTCGTTGTTTGTGGTTTTTTAGTTTGACGCTTATTTCGTGAGATATTTGGCCCGGTCACGATCAATGGACCACCATATATATATATATATATATATATATATATATATATATATATATATATATATATATATATATATATTAGGTTAACTTTTCTACCAATCATTTTCTGGCCCTTCCCTGTTTATTTTATTTTATTTTTTGTCGTTATGTGAGAAATCATTACCTCATATGCATATTGTTATATCAGGAGATAAATAATTTGAAATATCAAGAGAAATTATAGGTTTGTCTGATCACGCATGTGCATTGGCATTATACGTTTTATATTGATAATTCAAAGAAACTGGTTTATGTTCCATGCTTTGCATAAGATTTTGCGAAATCCCTCTCCTACCAAACTCCGTCACACTCTGTATTAGTCATGTCTTCTAAGCAATGTAACAATTTCATTCATACTGTGGCGAATGCTTCCTCTCTACATAAAAAAAGAAGTTTGATTAAAATTACTTGACACCTGACGTCTGTCAGTTGTCACTACAATGTTTTCACATACACTGCTGCTTACCACTCGCAAATCACTTCACAAATTCCGTAATTTGCAGCGCGGAGCAGTGGTGGAAGTGGCTGCCGCGAAGTATGACGGAAACGCGAGTTGCCCTCTCGCCAGTTGATTTTAAGTGACCAATGAGTAAACTGCAGCACATGACACATTTTTTAGGCCTCAATTTCAACTCTCGTCCGAACTTACCCACATCGTCGTGATGTGCTACGTACCCGAGAAATCCGCTGTCGACGTTCTGCGGCAGAACTTAAATCACGATCGATTTGTCCGCGACTGTTAAAGCTAACCACTATGAGCAAACTCAAGCCAGAAAAAATTGTTTCAGCTCTAAAAGCAGACTGAAAGTTCTCGCCATCATTGGTTACCCTAAACTATATTCTCGTTAACACTTGGTTCTATATAACAGGTGACACAGGCAAATTCGCAACGATAAAAGAATATCAGGAAGAAAAGTAAATACGCGGCAAAGTGCTAGAAATAAAACAATTACATTAATTCAATAAAACAAGTAATCACAGTTTTTAGAATACTTTTAGAAATTAAAAAAAAATTCACTGCATTTGAGGAGATTCGGACCTACGGTTTGCTGCGCTTCACGTCCATACACTAACGACCGCGCTTCTCTATTATGTGCACAGCTTTGCTTCCGCTGTTTCGCAATAGACGTTAGTAGCGGCAAGTATAATGAAATGCAAATAAGACGTCAGTTGATTTATAAGCCCTTTAACAGCACTGAACCAATATGAAAAACCTATCGTGACTCTGGTAATTTTCGTATTAACTGCTGTTTTCTCTTAAATATCTAGGTGTAACTAGTCTTCCAAATTAAAAGTATTAAAAGTGCCATTGGCACACATTATTGTACTTGTATGTTGTTTGTTAATATTGTTAGCCAGTGAAGAATGACTGTAGAGTAAAAACCGGTACAGCGGCTAAATAGTCTTGTAGCATAAACTGGGATCAACTTTACAGTCGACATGCACAAGCCTCGCTGACCCATACACTGTGCACTCTATCGCGAGCACAAAAACGCTATATATATATGTGGATCTGACCTGATCTGTAGACGATGTACTTGATAATGGCAAGGAGGATAGAATTAAAATATTTAGTAGAGAGGCACTATGCTCGCAACAGGTAATTCGTCTCTAACTCAATCTCTAAATTGGGCTTAGTGTTATGAACGACAGAATAATGCAGGAAAAACGCAATGGATGTCGTGTACGTACCAAAATAGTGCTTCCCAAGTTCATACACCATTAATATGATGAAGAATATTATTGAAAAACACAGTCAGTCCGAGCGAAGTCCTTAAGACGATTACACTGAGTGCGCAACACAATTAAAGGATCACTTTTTCGAAACACTTTGTCTCCTATTGCGACGCATAAGTTTGAAATTTGTCTCAAAGCGGCCTACAATCTTCCTCTGTGATAGTACAAGAGCGTGGCAAACTGTGACATCACCCTCGGCTAGGCGTAGATTCGAGTTCGAAAAGTGTCGACACAAGAAAAAAGAAAAAAAAAAGTAGGGCGACCAGAGCTCATAAATTACTGTGACGTGTAAGGCGGGGTAATGATGTCAACACGTTGGCACCAAATTTCACCAAAAGTATACTGAATGTCACCGTGGACATGTCACGCGAAGCGAAGACCGTTACGCCTCTCCATTTGACACCTCTGCAGTGGAGCTCAGAACCGCGAAGCCCAGCGTAGACATCACGGGGCTTTTCATGGGTGGCCCAGGAAAACCCACCGCCACTCAGAATAGATATGAAATAACCTTATGAGGTGGCCTAAAAGCGGTCAGTGGAACCACTTCTTCCATTGGGGCATCTTTCAGTCAGAAATGACAGTTTTCAGTGAGATATGACGTTCTTGACATCCTTTAACACTGCCGACAACCCTTGGACGATGCTTCCCTTTGATAAGGACATCATGGGCCATGAAACACAATGTGCTGCATGAATGCTATTTCTGCTCTGGTATACAGAGCGGAACCACTAGGGACCATTCAAAACCATTCGACGAAATTAGAACCCGTTCCGCAGCAGTTAAGTTAGTGCTCATGCTTTTGGAGCTCAGCTGTTATACTCACTCCTCTGTCGTCATCCCAGGAAAACGGCGCACTTGGCTCCAATATATAAGAAGGGTAAAAAAATTGACCTACCAATTTACACAACAATATCCCTAGCTTCTCATTGCTGCAGAATCCTCTAACATACTCTAAGTTCGAATGTAAAAAATGTTCTTGAGACTGAGGAGCTTACACTATGTGATCAGAAGAATCCAGACACCCGGCAGAAACCTACTTTCAAGTTGGTGTCGCCATCCATCGGTATTGCTGGAATTCAATAT
This sequence comes from Schistocerca gregaria, assembly GCF_023897955.1. Taxonomy (NCBI): domain Eukaryota; kingdom Metazoa; phylum Arthropoda; class Insecta; order Orthoptera; family Acrididae; genus Schistocerca; species Schistocerca gregaria. The sequence goes on from NC_064925.1 coordinate 256,000,378, forward strand.
GATGTTGGCCTACCCATAGTCTTGATGAAAGATTCCACTCTCGCAGGAACGCGTTCAGTCACGTGCTGGAAGGTTTCTTGGGGAATGGCTGCCCATTCTTCACGGAGCGCCGCACTGAGGAGACGTATGGATGTCACTCGGTGAGGCCTGGTACGAAGTCGGCGTTCCAAAACATCCCAGATAAGTTCTGTAGGATTCAGGTCAGGACTCTGTGCAGGCCAGTCTATTACAGGGATATTATTGTCGTGTGACCACTCCGCCACAGGCCATGCATTATGATAAACTGCTCGATGGCGTTGAAAGGTGCAATCACCAGCCCCCGAAGAGCTCTTCAACATTGGGAAGCAAGAAGATGCTGAAAACATCAATGTAGGCCTGTGCTGTGATAGGGCCACGCAAAACAAGCGGTGTAAGCCCCTTCCATGAAAAACCGACCACACCAAAACACAAACGCATCCAATTTTTACTGTTGGTACTGCACACGCTGGCAGATGACGTTCACCGGGCATTCGCCATACCCACACTCTGTCATCGGATCGCCACGTTGTGTACCGTGATTCGCCACTCCACACAACGTTTTTCCACTGTTCAATCGTCCAGTGTTTACGTTCGTTACACGAAGCGAGGCGTCGAACGGCATTTACCGGAGTGTTGTGTGGCTTATGAGCAGCCGCTAGACCACGATATCCAAGTTTTCCCACCTCCCGCCTAACTGTCATAGTACTTGCAGTGGATCCTAATGCAGTTTGGAATTCCTGTGTGATGGTGTTGATAGATGTCTGCCAAATACACATTACGACTGTCTTCAACAGTCGGAGGTCTTTGTTAGTCAACAGAAGAGGTCGGCCTGTACGCTTTTGTGCTGTACGTGTTCCGTCACGTTTCCACTTCACTATAACATCGAAAACAGTGGATTGGTTCAAATGGCTCTGAGCAGTAGGTCATCAGTCCCCTCGAACATAGAACTACTTAAACGTAACTAACCTAAGGACGTCACACGCATCCATGACCGATGCAGGAGTCGAACGTGCGGCCGTAGCGGTCACGCGGTTCCAGACTGAAGCGCCTAGAACCGCACGGCCACACCGGCCGGCAAACAGTGGACCCAGGGATGTTTAGGAGTGTGGAAATCTCGCGTACAGACGTATGACCCAAGTGACCCCCTTTCACCACATCTTGTTCGAGGTCCGTAAGTTCCGCGGAGCGATCCATTATGCTGTCTCACGATGTCCAATGACCATTGAGGTCACTAATACGTAGTACCTAACAGTAAGTGGCAGCACAAGGTACCTAATATGAAAAACGTATGTTTTTGGGGGTGTCCGGATACTTTTTATCACATAGTGCATGTCAGCATGGTTTAAGAAAGCATCGGTCCTGCGAAACTCAGCTTGTGCTTTTCTAATATGATATACTGCGACAATGGGTGAAGGTCAAGTGACAGAAACTATGTTTCTAGATTACCGGAAAGCATTTGACATAGCACCCCACTACAGGCTGTCGACGAAGGTACAAGCAGATGGAATAAATTTACAGAAATGTGAGTGCCTCGAAAGCTTCTTAAACAACAGATCCCAGTATGTTGTCCACGACGGCGAGTGTTGATAGGAGACAAGGGTATAACCAGGAGTGCCCCAAGGAAGTGTGGCAGGACCACTGTTGTTCTCTATATTCATAAATAATTTGGCGGACCGGATGGGCAGCAATCTACGATTGTTTGCTGAAGATGCCATGGTGTACAGTAAGGTGTCGTAATTGGGTGACTGTAGGAAGATACAAGAAGACTTCAAGAAAATTTGCAGTAGGTTTGATGAATGGTAGCTACCCCTAAATTTGGAAAAATTTAAATTAATGCGTATGCGTAGGAAGATCAAACCTGTAATGTTCGGATACAGTATTACTAGTGTCCTGCAGTGAAGCCATTTAAGTATGTGGGCATATGGCTTTGAGCACTATGGGACTTAACATTGGAGGTCATCAATCCCCTAGAGTTTAGAACTACTTAAACCTAACTAACCTAAGGACATCACACACATCCATGCCCGAGGCAGGATTCGAAACTTCGACTGTAGCAGTCGCGCTGTTCCGGACTGAAGCCTATGTTCTGAAGCGCCTAGAATCGCTCGGCCACTGCGGCCGGCAGCCATATGTAGTGGAACAATCATGTAAGAACTATGGTAGAGAAGGCGAATGGTCAGCTACGGTTTATTGGGAGAATTTTTGTAAGGAGTGGTTTACCTGTAAAGGAGACCACATATAGGACGCAGGTGCTATCTACTCCTGAGTACTGCTCGAGTGTTTGGGATCCGTACAAAATCGGATTGAAGGAAGTCATCGAAGCAATTCCGAGGCGGGCTGATAGGTTTATTACCAGTAGGTTCAAACACCGTGTGTCACGGAGATGCATCAGGAACTCAAATGGAAATCCCTGAATGACAGGTGACGTTTTTTGCGAGAAATAGTATTAAGAAAAGTTAGAGAACCGGCTTTTTAAGCTAACAGCCGAACGATTCTACTGCCACCAACATACAAAATATGAAGTTAGGGCTTATACGGAGGCATACAAACGGTCGTTTTTCCCTCGGTCTATTTGTGAATGACAAGTAGTGGTACAGGGAACCGTCGGCCAAGCACTGTACAATGGCTTGCAGAGTATCGATGTAGATGTAGGAGTCCCATACTGACATATGTGACAATAAAGTGGAAAGGGGTCCTTTCTAGACCCCCCCCTTACCCTCCCCGTCCAGTCCGGCAGCTCCTTAGCTCCTGCAGTGCTGCCTAACCACCTTCAGAATGTAAAAGAATACATACAAACTCTGATGAAGTTCTAGGTGCTTGCAGACAGGCAACCCCTTCGACACTGAGTCCAGACGGCCTTCTACCAAGTCCAAGGGAAGCAGCGTATCCTGTCTCTAGGCATCTAGAAATCTTATCATGGGTTATGTCAGTACGATACATTTGTAAGGTGCTCAAGAGAGGTGGACAGTTGGCACCGACGGTGTTGCCACACTGCATGTTCTTAGAGGCATCCTTTGACGCTGTATTCACACTGTGTCAGTCCCGCACTCATATTTCGTCCCACCACAGGAGAGCGCGAAACAAGATAGCTCAGAAGCACAAATACCCATTGCTATTCCTGATCACATTTAAATATTGTCAAATGGTTTTGAGGACGCCGGTTCAATCCCGCGTCCGGCCATCCTGATTTAGGTTTTCCGTGATTTCCCTAAATCGCTCCAGGCAAATGCCGGGATGGTTCCTTTCAAAGGGCACGGCCGACTTCCTTTCCCGTCCTTCCATAATCCCATGAGACCGATGACCTCGCTGTCTGGTCTCCTTCCCCAAACAGCTTACCAACCATCTAATGGTTTTGAAAGGTGAGTAATGTTTCCAACGTGTTCACCAGAGCAAAAATTGTTGTCGTTCTGCATTCCGCATGTGTGTGATCGCTGTCAGTGAAGTTGATGTTCAACGATGCCCTTAGAGAGGGGGTGTCAGCAGTGTCAAAGTATTTCAAGAATGTCGCCTTGTAGCCCATCGCCCTACGAATTTTCGACAGCTAAAAGCCCCATGGGTAGGAGTGGTTCCATAAACGTTCTTCTTATCATCCCCCAATTCACTTTCGTGCTGATTTTGAGCGTCGGTGTGTGTGCAATGTTTTTCTCGGGTACCCGTTAGGAAAAACGCACGATTTAAGCTTTTGGCTTTCCGGCTCGGAGCTCCATCGCAAAGCCGTCAAAGAAGGGATGAGGTAAGGGTGAGAGGTGGTGTGACGTCTTTCCCATCATGAGACTGGTCCACGTGGCATTGATTAGAGTTGTGTTTAAAATTGGTGCCAATGCGACATCACTAACTAACGTTACACCACTGAGCTCTCAACATGTGTTTTTCCCTCTGTGTTGAAGCCTCTCCAAACCCGAATGTGCCGTCTTGAGGCGCCAGACTTTTGCACCATCACAGAGACCCTTGAGACAACTATCAAACTTTCATGTTGGGTACGAGTAAGGTGTTCCGCAAAACTGATCCTTTGTGTTGCGAAGTGCATACACTGATAGAAAAAGACACAGCACCAAGAAGGAGCTGTGCGTCATAAGCGAAAGTTGCTATGCGTGTTTCTACATCTGAAAGATAATGCCTACTCAGATTTCGCCCCAGTCTCATAATAGCGGCACCAGTAGCGTCCCAATCACGATACAAACCAGTTTTCCTTTAAATACACGCAGTAACTCTCGTGATAAACTTCAGTTACCTTTGAGAATGAACGTGGGAAGTTGATGTTAGTCAAGAATACCTTTAAGGCGAGGAAGGCGCTTTTATTAGCGTTCCACACAGTTGAACGAGGTCGTGTAATAGGTATACGAGAAGTTGGATTTTCCTTTTGCAGTACTATAGAAAGCCTTGGCTGGAATGCTGCCACTGTACATGATTGCTGGCATGGTGGTCACGTGAATATATGCTCGCTGTAAGACCGGGGTCTGGACGTCCAAGTGGCACTACCGATAGGGAAGACCTCCGTGTTCAGCGTGTGGCTCTGGCGCATGCAACTGCATGTGCAACAGCTGTCTGAGAACCAGTCGGCATCACAGTGGTACAACGATCTGTTACCGGTTGAACCAAGCACAGCTCCGAGCCGGACGACCTGTAGCGTGCATTCTAATAACCCCAAACCACCATCTGCGGCTTCAGTGTTGTCAAAGGAGGGATAATTGGAGTGCAGTGTGGAAGTCTGTTGTGTTTTCTGATGAAAGCTGGTTCTGCCTCTGAGCCGGTGATGACCGTGTGTTCCTTAGAAGGAGGCCGGTCGCTTTCCTGCCTATATGTGTGCTGGCACACTGAACCTATAGCTGGAATTATGGCCTCAGATGCGATTTCGTATCACAGCAAAAGCACCATCGCAGTTATCCCACGCTCCTTGACTGCAAAATTGTATGTCAGTCTGGTGATTCGGCCTGTTGTTCCGAGATTCATGAACAGCATTGCAGGGGGTATTTTCCAACAGGATAACGCTCGCCCATTACCGCTGTGCTAACCCAATTTGCTCTACAGAATGTCGCGATGTTGCCTTAGCCCGTTTCATCACCACACCTGTCAGCAGTCGAGTATATATGGGACATAATCGGTTGACAACTTGAGCGACATCAACCACCAACATTAACCGTTCTTGTATTGCATACCAAGGGCTCTAGTATAGAACTCTATCCCACAAACTGACATGCGGCACCAGTACAATACACATCATGGACGTTTCCATGCTTGCATTTTGTATTATGGTGGTTACAACGGTTATTAATGTACCAGCATTTCACATTAAGGTCGTGTCGTGAAGATTAACTATCACCATCAACGCAGAGTTGGAGCAGAGTAGGACAATATACGGGTACAGAACGTCACCAAATTTTACTGTACAGTTTGCAACTTATTTATCAGCCTTGGGAAACTGCTATAATTTGACATGTACTTCGTTATTTAACGTGTCGCATATTTTATGTAATCTAAATTTTCTGCATAGCATTTTCACTGAAATAATCCATTCAGTTTTAGTCCTAATTAACCACTTAGAACTGTTATCGTTTGATACCAACTGACATACTCGGTAGTTGTACGATTTTAAAATATTTCCTTTCACAAAAATTTCACAATCACACATATTTGTCTTTGTATCTGACGAAGACGTAACAGCTGAAAACCATTTGTAAGATGATAAATATTTTAGAACATTACACCTTTGTTGTGCGATTTTTTCATTCGTAACGATCATCGTTAAAGTACCAATTGCTATAGACTATGGACGGTGCAGTCCACGTTTTAGGTGTGTTTTCCTGATGTCAGTAGACGAGCAATTTTACCAGAAGCTGTGTGAATTCGAAGTGTGTTTTCCTCCAACCCCATAAACGTTAATTAATTACACAAACGCGAATTGTTTGTGGAACAGGACTACATGGCTGACCACGTCCCGGTTGATCAAGTACGTGATTACAGCGACCCAACAACAGCAGTTTCTAGCAGCCAAGGCGTATAATTTCCCGTGAAAATGTATACGTACCTTGGAATTCCTGTTCCTGTAGAGAATGAACGACTGCCAAGTTAACTGAGGAGAGCAGCAGATAAGCTTCACTGTCAAACATGTGACATGTAAGTGCTAATGAGATGGCTTTCAGGTACTGTCTACATATGTGGACCAACACGTAATCGGTTCCTATGAAAGTTAACTGCAGCTATGCTACATTGACTTCATTCCACTTCGTTAAAAGGTTTCCTTTATTATGAGATAGGTTATATTATTCATTATTCATTCCCATATTTCATTTTTTGCGAAAATGTACTGATGCGATTCACTGGTAAGAGTGCGTGAGTGGGTATTTCATTTACACATTGATGTCTTATAGCAAGCCGTGTCAAGCTGTGGGCGTCATTCCGTGCATTGTATTGAACAGTGTTGCTAAAATCAGTTTTTGTTTCTACAGTGTGGGATCAACTTTCGATATGGGGATAAAATTTTTCTAAATACGTCCATGTATTGGGATCTAATTCATGGTGGCAGATAAACTGTTTTATTTAATGAAACTAGATTAGGGCTTGCTGCTTTGCACGCTTAAACAGTGCGGTCTGCACAGATGTGAATTTCTTTTATCGAATTTCTGTGTTGTTACGAACATTCTTCATGCAGGAATCTACACAATACAAAAAGAGTTAGTGACGGCTTACATGTCCGCCAGTATTTGCATAATTAAGGTGTTCCAGCGGGCTCAATTTGATTTCATGTAGAGAGTTAAGAGAAGAAAGAAACAAATCGGGTAAGTACTTCTGTTATTATTAGTGCCAATGTTACACCCGTTACAGAATTCCGACATCTCCAACGGATATTCCTGTACATGTTATCCCATTTAAACGTGGTGTCTGTTTTGTCGTCAGTAAAAACTAATTTGCGTGGTAAGTACAACAAAAATAATTGTATAATCATATATTATATCCGACTGAAAAATTAATATATAGAAGATACATATCTCTTTCTATGAAATTCTGACAAAGCCGATTTGTCGTGGTAACTGCTAAATATCGATCCTTGATTTAGTTCACAAGTGTCAACGTCTTCTACACTTTTCGCATTAATTAAGATCATAGAAACATGACATTTTGCGAATGTATTTCTGACCAAAAAGCGATTCTGCCTTCATAATGAAATTTTCTCATGAAACATTTAATCACTTGTTTCACGCCTTTAGGGGTTGAAATTCGAAACAGTATGAAACAAGTATTTTTTATGGCTGGCTGAGAAGTGAATGACCAATTTTCATAAATGTTCTTTAACAATTTATGTTCTTTAACAATTTATTTAGAAAAAAAAAGTCACCTAGCATTTCCCCCTTTAAGAATGGAATTGAAGAAAATGATCAACCACGTACTTCTCTATTTCCGACCGATGAATCAAATGATAATTTTCGTAGTTCTAACTTTAAAACTGCTTCAATAGCGACGTATTTTCAAAGAAAAAAACCTGTTGCCTTCTATTTGATCACTTACGGGTGGAATTTCTAAAATTCCTCTTAAACGATGCCTAAAGTATAAAATTAATACCCTCTCCAAATACATCAATGTACCTAGCCCAAAAAACTATCTTTCTGCAATAACAGTTGTAAGTAGGCTGTTTAGGTTTTCTTATTGGAAACGCCACGTAGCGCTCTGTATGAAAATCACTGGCTGTGCTGTGTGCAGTCAGTGCCTGGTTTGCATTGTTGTCTGCCATTGTAGTGTTGAGCAGCTGGATGTTAACAGTGCGTAGCGTTGCGCAGTTGGAGGTGAGCCGCCAGCAGTGGTGGATGTGGGGGGAGAGAGGGCGGGGTTTTTAAATTTGTAAGACTGGATGTCATGAACAGATATATACATTATGACTTTTGAACACTATTGTGGTAAATACATTGTTTGTCCTCTATTAAAATCTTTCATTTGCTAACTGTGCCTATTAGTAGTTATTGCCTTCAATAGTTTGAATCTTTTATTTTGCTGGCAGTAGTGGCGCTCGCTGTATTGCAGTAGTTCGAGTAACGAAGATTTTTGTGAGGTAAGTGATTTGCGAAACGTATAGGTTAATGATAGTCAGGGACATTATTTTGTAGGGATTTTTGAAAGTCAGATTGCGTAGCGCTAAAAATATTGTGTGTCAGTTTAAACACAGTCATGTACAATTGTTCAAAGGGGACGTTTCACAATATAAGTTACCAATCACATTGTGTTGAAAATCTGAGCATAAATGTTTTTGATATACAATATGAAAGCGGCGAGCCCATTGCAAAGCCACGTCTTTTTACGTATATGTTATTACCAAATTTAAAGTAATAACTTCAGTAAGATAGGTTTTTGGTCCGGGTCCATAGGTGACATTATCTTATATAACGGTTACTTTGAGAATACTAATGACTTTTTGTGGGAAATGAGAAAATGCGCCATAATAGCCAATTCATCATGGAAGAGAGGACTGACGTGATTGTTCCCGTTTTGGATTTGTAGCTCAGGATTAGTAGTAATACAATTACCTGTTCTATTAACAGGAAACCGACTACTTTCTACTTAGTAATTCATAGCTCTGACCTAAACAAGAGTACAAGTAGACAATGTGAAGCTCATGACCGGGAATATAGGAATTCTAATGGATAGGATGCCGACTTTTGAGAGGAAAGCGTTGACAAACATGAATGTACGGTACAATAATGTGGGCAACTCTGCTTTGTGTAGTACATCAGTTACGCTGATCCAAAAAAAAACAGGTACTACCGTCACAATGCTTATTATATGATACGTTATTATGGTAATATTTCTAGGAAGATTATAAGCGTCTAATCTCTTAGACGTTTCCTAGGACTCCGCCTCAAACAATTATGGCCTAAATTAAGGCATAGGGAAGACACATAGCGGGAAAACATGACGTCGCCTGGTGTGTACTGCATCACGTGTGGCGATTGTGCTATGGGCCAGATGGGAAGATGCTTTGCGGTTCGTTATGGAGAACATCGAAACAACTCTGACTCAGGTTCAGTTTTAAACAGGCATTTGCATAAAACAAGCCATTAAATTGTTAACATCCATTCAAATTTACAGGATTTGCACTCTAAAAACAACGTTATTATACTCAATATTCTACACGAGTTCGTTAAACAACTTCCCCGTAATTATACTTAAATCGCAGACCGAGATGCGCCACAAAGTTCTGCTATCCTGATTTGATTGTCTAGTCAGATAATATTTAGCCTCCGCATAAACACACTGCCGAATCAGTAGAGGGCATTGTTATTCTTACGACACCATGTTGCAGTGCCTGTGTTATTCTGAACTACGATGTGTAGTTCCTTTGGACGTGCATGATAGAAAAAGGAACTTTGCATAGTAATTTCGAACAACACAGGACACTGCAGTAACGTGTTTATCGGTCGATACCGGTCGAGCGGGTTTCAACTAAAATGTCTCACCTGTACGGCAATACAGGGTGGTCCATTGGTCGTGACATGGCCAAATGTATCACGAAAAAAGCATCAAACCAAAAAATTACAAAGAACGAAACTCGTCTAGCTTGAAGGGGGAAACCAGATGGCGCTATGGTTGGCACGCTAGATGCCGCTGCCATAGGACAGACGGATATCACCTGCGTTTTTTAAAATTAGGAACCCCACTATTTTTCTTACATATTCGTGTAGTACTTAAAGAAATATGAATGTTTTAGTTGGACCACTTTTTTTTTTTTTGCTTTGTGATAGATGGCGCTGTAATAGTCACAAACGAATAAGTACGTTGTGTCACGTAACATTCCCCCATTGGGGACTGTATTTACTTTGTGATACATTATCCGTGTTAAAATGGACCGTTGAGCAATTGCCGGAAAGGTCGACATCTTGTTGATGTATGGCTATTGTGATCAAAATGCCCAACGGGCGTGTGCTATGTATGCTGCTCGGTATCCTGGACGATATCATCCAAGTGTCAGGACCGTTCGCCGGATAGTTACGTTATTTAAGGAAACAGGGAGCGTTCGGCCACATGTGAAACGTCAACGACCCCCTGCAACAAATGATGATGCTCAAGTAGGTGTTTTAGGTGCTGTCGCGGCTAATCCGCACATCAGTAGCAGAGAAATTGCTCGAGAATCGGGAATCTCAAAACGTCGGTGTTGAGAATGCTACGTCAACATCGATTGCACCCGTACCATATTTCTATGCACGAGGAATTGCATGGCGACGACTTTGAACGTCGTGTACAGTTCTGCCACAGGGCACAAGAGAAATTACGGGACGATGACAGATTTTTTGCATGCGTTCTATTTAGCGACGAAGCGTCATTCACCAATAGCGATAACGCAAACCGGCATAATATGCACTATTGGGCAACGGAAAATCCACGTTGGCTACGACAAGTGGAACATGAGCGGCCTTCGCGGGTTAATGTATTGTGCGGCATTATGGGAGGATGGATACTTGGCCCCATTTTATCGATGGCAAAAGAAATGGTGCAATGTATGCTGATTTCTTACGTAGTGTTCAACCGATGTTACTACAAGATGTTTCACTGCATGATAGAATAGCGATGTATTTCCAACATCATGGATGTCCGGCACATGGCTTGTGTGCGGTTGATGCGGTACTGAATAGCAAATTTCATGACAGGTGGACTGGTCGTCGAAGCATCATACCATGGCCCGCACGTTCACTGGATCTGACGTTCCCGGATTTCATTGTGTGGGGAAAGTTGAAGGATATTTTTTCTATAGTGATCCACCGACCAGATTTCATTCTGTGGGGAAAGTTCAAGGATATTTTTTCTATCGTGATCCACCGACAACGCCTGACAACATGCTTCAGCGTATTGTCAATGTGCCCGCATCTCGTGGTCGTGCGGTAGCGTTCTCGCTTCCCACGCCCGGGTTCCCGGGTTCGATTCCCGACGGGGTCAGGGTTTTCTCTGCCTCGTGATAGCTGGGTGTTGTGTGATGTCCTTACGTTATTTTTGTTTAAGTTGTTCTAAGTTCTAGGGGACTGATGACCATAGATGTTAAGTCTCATAGTGCTCAGAGTCACTTGAACCATTTTTTTTAAATTGTCAATGCATGTGCGAACATTACGGAAGGCGAACTACTCGCTGTTGATAGGAATGTCGTTACACGTATTGTCAAATGCATTGAGGTTGACGGACATCATTTTGGGTATTTATTGCATTAATGTTGTATTTACAGGTAGTCGCGCTGTAACAGCATGCGTTCTCAGATACGTAAGTTCACAAAGGTACACGTGTCACATTGAACAATCGAAATAAAACGTTCAAACGTACGTTCTGTATTTTAATTTAAAAATACCTACCTGTTACCAACTGTTGGTCTAAAATTGTGAGCCATATGCTTGTTACTACTACAGCGCCAGCTATCACAAAGGAAAAAAAGTGGTCCAACTAAAACATTTGTATTTCTTTACGTAGTACACTAATATGTAACAAAAAGTGGGAGTTCCTATTTTTAAAAAACGCAGTTGATATCCGTTTGACATATGGCAGCGCCATCTAGCGGGTCATTCCTAACGCCAACTGGTTCCTACCATGAAGCTAGCAGAGAAAATGAACTGAGACTGATCGAGAGAAAGTAATGGGGTACTTGAAACATTACTATTCAAGAATGTTTCAGATTTAAGACGGTCATAGTTTACATTACAGTATTTGAACGGGGTACCTGAAGGGTGGTATTAGTAGAGTCAGAAAAAAATTAAAATTAATAAGGAGAAATGGCGTTAGCGATAAGCTTAACATCAAAACTGGTCGTCTTGTACACGAAGTGAAGAATTCTGCAAACTAACGAATGAGAGAAGACTAAGAAGTAAGATATACGTAGCAGACCAGCTCAGGAAAAAGAGAGTTTTCCTCGCTAAAATGTCGCCAGTAGTAAACGTAGTCCACAGTTCTAAATTCAGCGTCTGTAACACACAATTGAAAGAAAATGAATCACAGCTTGAAGGGGAAACCGGACAAGAAGTTACTCGAAGCATGTAAGGTGTGGCATTGTTAGAAGCAGTCAAATAAGAACAAGTAAGACGGAAAAATGTAAGCAAACTTTATTATTTCGATAGTAGTGGCCGTAACTGTTAATATATTTATCCCTATGTGAGATAAGAGAGCCAGTGCCTTCATGGAAAAATGTTTGCGGTTGCCTACGGAATCACGATTGTACCCAGGCGTGAACCTCTTCGTCCGAAAGAAATCGACTGTTACGAAATTTTTCTCCACCGATCCAAAAATGCGGAAATAGTATGAAGAGATATTGGGACTGAATGGAGAATGTGTAAGGGCCTCCCATACTATAGGTCTGCAGTGCAGTCGGGACAACAGGAACGCCAGCTTCCGAAATGCCATGATGACCTTTTTCTTTGTCTTCATGGGATCACTACTACTTGACTTTCTGGAAAACGGCTACACAATTAACGCACACCAGTACGTGCATACTTGGGAAGTATTGAAGTGCGTCATCAAGCCGAAACGCCCTGGAACTTCAACGGACGGCATCATTCTGTTCCAGGACAATGTCCGCCCACATATTGCCTAGATTGTGTCGACTAAGCTAAAGACGATTCGCTTGGAAGCATCCACCGTGCATTCCCGATCACCCCTCGTACGTATTTTTGGAGCCTTGCAGAAAGACATCCGTGGGCGTGGATTCCCTTCGGATGACGAATCGCATGTGAGAGTACAACTGTGGCTACGTAGGTAACCGCAAACATTTTTTCGATGAAGCCACTGACCACCTTGTCTCACAATAGGACAAATGTCTAGGACGTGTGTTAGGACATCATAGAACAAATTCCATGGTACGAGAAGGAGCCAAAGTAAACAAAAACTAATAGCTATGTTACTATTAGTTATTCTGACAAGGGAATGGTCAAATCCGAGATGCTGAAATCCACTCTAAAATTTTGAACACAGGAAGAATACACCAAAAGAAATGCACTTCCAAAATTTTCGCTTCTAAGGCGCACTGAAAGTAATTGAAAAGAAAAGAAATGTTCAGGCTACTCCTTTTTGTCTCACGGAGAACCACTCACGACGATTAAGCAGCCGTGACAAGAGGATGTAGAGCCGCGTAGTGCGAAGTCCAAAGTGCAGAAACGTGATTTTCAATAACTGAAACCAAAGCAAAAGTCATTAATTATTTTGATAACTTGCAATTCATATTGACAGCAACCTATTGCACAGGTTTGATTGTTACACAAGTGACTAGGAGAGGAAAGAAAATCATTGCGGACGACTTCCATCATTTTGTAGCTCAATTTGTTGATAATAAATAATTCATAAAAATTCCTTTAGCACTGTGCTTACGATAATTTTTAATAATGTGTATCTTATTAACAACGAAACTTTTCCTTGTTTATTCCCTGTAGTTGCCACAAAATAAGAAGTAAAATGTGATGCAAACTGATAACGCAGAAATGACTGACGTTTAACAACACTATTCCGTTGATAAATCTCCAATTACAAAGAGCTGTCGGAAATTATAGTGTCTAACAATTTTCCGAAAGTTCCTTTACACTGTTGAGATTTTTTATCGAGAGACCCGTGGTGGAATCTTAATTTTATTTCATCATCCTCCTAAAGACAGACGTGTCACTAAATCCAGACCAACAGTCCACCAAAAGCAATCAAGTACTCTCTCCAATTGGTAAGAAGACGTTTTGGATGCAACATTGAAAATTATCCTCGTAAAGGAAAGAACAACCATCATCAGTGACAATGGTGATTTCATTTCAATGCACAATGTATTTCGAGCCCAGAGGATTTATCTTCAGGTGCTTTGACATTCTACTGCCATTATTTTTTGCAGATTTGGTTTTTCCTGTCATGGTAAGAATGAAACTAAATCTGGAAGAAGTAATCGATGTAGACTGTCAAAGCACTGGAGATGTGCACCGCCACCCCCTCAGTCCCTCCCCCAACTGCTCTAAATGCATCGAGCATTGAAATAAAATCACGACTTTGACTGAAGGTGATTGTTCTTTATTCTACGAAAGTAGTATATACACGGAATTAACTCCGTCAACAATGTATAAAATTAAGAAAATTATTCTGTCCCATTTTTTCCAGACTTTGCTACATCAATTAAAAGACTTCGGCAAGTAAACACTCTTTCTTTTTTTGTCATTGTTGTTCCCGAAGACAGAGATAAAAGAACAAAAACTGTAACGCACCGATACATATCATTGGCATTAGTGTACACGTATCTGACATAGCACTCGTCGACTGCACCAGCGACACAGTCTGTTTTTCGCTCGAAATGATAAAGTACAGTTTGCACGAAATCTGATTGACTGCATTTTACTCAGTTTTTAAGGGATAACAAGAAGATTCGTCTTCAACCAGCTATGAATTTCTCTCTAGTACTACCTATTAATGACATATCCACACGTTTACCTGATGCAAACTTCGTTATTTTGCGGATACGTATTCCGTACAATTTCCTGAATCTGTTTAACCATGTCGAAGAAGCTTGGAAATCAGTAATGTTCATCTCACTTGCAATTCAGAGCGCCCAGTCTCCTAGATCTCCCTTGATAATGGCGCATTGACTCTCACGAGCGGATCCAGTCTTTCGAATAGTTTTCCTTTTTCACTTATTCGAGTATCATGTCGGCGCATATTTCGTACTGCGTATAAATCCTTGTTCCACTTGTACAGTTAATGTCCAGATTTTACGAAACTAAAGCGGCTTTGCACGTTGCTTAGCTTAAGCGTTTTCATCGTCATTCATTTAACCAAAAAATTCACAGCCGTTTCTTTATCACCGTAGGTTATTACTTTGTATATTTTCTGGTTTGTTCTGGACCAAAAGTAGCACATCAATCATCGTTTGGACTACAGTTCATAGATCGACTGAGTTATTTCTTGGTTCTTCAGAGCTACAATTCTTAATATAAAGTCGTTATCACTGGAATGAATGTCCAATGATAGTAAATAACTCTTATGTCGGTCTTTAGGACAATTTGCTTATTTAGAAAGCAAACTAGTACGACGTGGTTCATATTTCATGTTTGCAACGTTGAAAACACATATTGGATTCGGCATTACTGTGATACTCTGGAAGCTGTACATAGAGAGATGCTGACAGCAAGCTTATATCGATCAGCCATAAAGAAAATTAGTTCACCTTTATCTCCATCGTTAACAGCAATACTATAAAGTCAACAGCTAATTATTATGGGTTTTAAATAAGCTGCAGATTTGAGTGAACCGTTGTGTCAGAGAAACTGTCAACAAAAACTGAAATTCACCTTACAAATTTTGATCGCATTGTGCCATTTCATATGTTTACCGATGCGCGGGCGACCAAGGAAATGTATCCACTGTCTTGCTGAAGTCCCGTAAGCTATGGCAGGGGTGTACATGTCTCCAGCCCACTGCCGAGCTACTAATTCGGCTAATTTCAACTTTTTCTTGAAAATACTTGCAGTGAACCTTAGCAGCTAAAATTCAGACACGGTGTTTCTTTCAATATATTCTTTCTGTATAAAAAACTTAAGTACTGGTTCCGATATATCAGACTGGACACTTCCCTTGTGAGATGAAGGGACTGGCACGGAAGAAGCATTCGTGTCGGGCGCGAAATATCAGTCACAAGGCTCTTGAGATATGAAGAATCTAACTAACATAATAGAGTATTGAAATTTGTTTCTCAATTCCGACTTAATTGTAAAATTTGCAGATGTGCTACCTACAACGATATATGAAAATATGGTGCTAGACTGGGACTCGAACCCAGATTTCTCAGTTATCGCGAGCGGTCACATTATTATGCTGTCCATGTAGACTCCCCAAACATCGTTATGTGACTCACTTATCTATTTGCTCTCATAGACTATCAATTCATGTGTCACTTTAAGTAGTAAATGTATACCTATCACAGTTAAGTTCTATCTCAGGAACAAATTTCAGTTATTTGGAACTGTAGGTAGTCAACAATTGTAACATTGTAATAGGTAACGTTGATTTCAGGAAAGCCTATCTCTCAGTTCATAGGAAGTAACTAAAGTATTCAGTTAGCTGAGCTTAGATGGTAACACTGCAACTCTCATTCAGCCATTTCTAACATGAAATTTAGACGTGAAATTTCTTGACGTTACAAGCTGAAAACCGGAGTAAGGCGGGAATGTTATCTCTTCCTGCTGCTGTTCACTTGTATTCAAGAAAAAAATCATAAGGGAATGGACACAATCATTACGAGAAAATCAAATCAGTGAGGAAGTTAGATTAGGTTACAATAGCGTCAACCTACAAAAACATTTCTTTGCATTTGCGGATGATTCAGTTGTTTTTTTCAGTCAGTAGAAACAGACACTATAAAATTAATACTACTTAAAGAACAAGCTGAAAAAGTGGGCTTACAAATCTACTTTGAGATAACTAAATTTACGAGAGTCATTACAGCAGCCCGAAATGGCACAAAATCTAAATAAGGAAAAATTGAGAGAACTGACAATTTCAGATGTCTAAGGGAAGTAACTGGAAAAGACACTTCGGAAGAAAATATCATTGATGCAAGAGTGAAGATAAAAACAGCGTACTAGCTCACTAAAGACATATATAGTAGAAAATCAATATCCATCAAGGCTAAACTGAAACAATACTCTACAGTAATTCGACCACAAGTACTTTATACAGCAGAATGTTTTATTATAAAAAAAGACAGTGATGGAAACACAGGAAATCACAGAAAGAAAAATACTAAAGAAAATTCTGTAACCAGTTTCAAATGAAACACAGTATAGAAGACATGATAACAGTGCAGTTTATACACATATTGAAAAGAATTTGAGGCATGGTCAGGGAAAGGAGAACAATTTTTCATGACCATGCCAAAAGGATGAATCGTAACAGTTTGATAAAAATAGTGTTCACCTACTTAGGCAAATTGCAAATGGGTAACACAAGGTTGCAAAAGATTTGGAAGGTTCGTGGACGAACTCCAAATTACACCACTAGATACTGTAAAAAAACTGCCACTCAGAAATAAATTGCACCAAAGGATTCCATGAAAAACAAAAGGAGGCTGGAGCCACTTGGACAGAAGGAAGAAGAGAGAAACGTCGAAAAGTGATAAGAGGAATGTGGGAGAAATGAAAGGAGGAGCAGGTGAAATATCCGTAGTCCATAGCGGCTCATACTTTAAAAAAGAATAGGGGCTTGTGATAAAATATATAATAATGTGAGGTTCTGCCTTGTTACATGCCCATTATTTTTAGCTCTACTTCTGTCTAATCTTAGTGCGACAAACCACTAAATGTTATCAATGTATGCCTGAATAAAAGCGAGTGTGCCTGACTGATTATATTACGTACGTTCCTTTTTTAGTTTTTTCATCCTTTCGACCAAAAAATAATGGCTGTTTTACAATTTTATTTTACCTGTGATACACCCGTCATGTATTTCAGATCCACGTGAAGCTAGTTACTCAACAGATTCTATAATAGAAATGTTCAAATTACAAACGAAAATTTTAATTCAGTCAATGGCCACCACTTTGGAAAATTGTCACCGTTCCCCAAAATTTAACTCCTTTTTAATCATTGTAAACCATTAAGATTCTCTTTTACACTATGTAGGTCATAGCGAAATGTTCGTAGCCTTTCCGATCAAAATTAAAACCAAACGGTATAGCGTTCAATTGCATTAGATGGGTGAGTGTGTCCGTGCAGTTCCCAAATTTCTGCAGTGTGGTGAGAATGCTTCTTTGTCGCTATGGTTTTTTGTCGACGTTGTGGGGTCTTTTCTTTGAAACAACTACGTATGCATATACATATTCCACGGATGAATGTCTTGGAATTCGTTGTTAGTGTGATCTTCCGTAAGCAAGGAAGAGGACTTATAGCAAGGAAGCTACTGCGGATGGTCAAGAGACACGAATTTATACACAGAATAGATATGTACTCTGAAAGAGGAAGGTATGAGGCGGTCCTCTTGGTACCAGCCGGTAAAGGAATCGATGGATCGGCAGAAACATTGACTGTCTTCACAGTTTCAGTAGAAGAAATGACAAACGAGAAAGGGACTGCATATTGCGCTGAATGCTGTAAAAAGTCGAACAAGCTATCGTGCAGTGTGACAAGTCGACAAATATACTGTTATGCTATGTACTTCTACGAATTTCAGCAGGAAGCGTACCTCCACACTCGTGAAACTGATTGTTTTGCTGTCTGAAAACGATTTATTTGCGAGGAGGAGGTTATCCACTTTCTTGAGATATATTTGATTCTGCTGGAAAAGTTTCTCAAGGAGAAATGTATTTTTGTTCAGCGAAAATATTATGACCTGTGGATGCTATCTCTTCGGTGCGACAGCAATACATTTGTGAATATAATACGGCTCCATAAAACAGGAGTTGGCGTGCTTAATGCACGACCCATGCCTCGGCAGACGACAGCTTCTCGAAATAATAAGTGCACCTATTAGGTAGATGGGGAAATTTATTTAGGTTGACTCGGTTAACGGTTTTGATCTTGATGAGCTATGTCGATGATTTTCCAATAGAAACAGTTAAATTACCGAGAAAAGAGTCGAATATTTTAGACGACTTATTTATCACTCGGCTGCTAAAGTAATATTTTAGCGCTGTTTTTGTAATTGATAACTCGAAGTGCGGTAAAAGCCAACAAGTGTTTCTTTTCATGTGTGAAGAGTGGAGCTTTTTTAGTCAAGGCCGGCCGGAGTGGCCGTGCGGTTCTAGGAGCTACAGTCTGGAACCGAGCGACCGCTACGATCGCAGGTTAGAATCCTGCCTCGGACATGGATGTGTGTGATGTCCTTAGGTTAGTTAGGTTTAATTAGTTCTAAGTTTTAGGCGACTGATGACCCCAGAAGTTAAGTCGCATAGTACTCGGCGTACTGGCGATTGCAGCGAATTGAAATCATTGACCGTTGGATCGTGTGGGCCCGTGTTTTCCGGCAGCGTTGACCATTGCAGGGGGGCGAGGAGGCGCTCTGTTTGCGTGAAGCCTGGTTTCGAAATGCATGTTAGTAGTGGTGGGCTAAATACCCAGATATGTGCTGATCAACTTGTTAGCAGCTACGACCAGGAGAGCAGTGTTATACGGTGATTACCTTAAGTCCTGAAGCTACTGACCTACTTGCCATTTATTTCAAATTATGTATGAAGACTCTTCATTTGGTACTGTACCTTTCATTTTTTTTAAAGTCATCATCAGTCTCCTGACTGGTTTGTTGCGGCCCACTACGATTTCCACTGCTGTACCAACCTCATCTCAGAGTAGAACCTGCAGCCAACATGCCCAATTATTTGCTGCATACTTTCCAGTCTCTGCCTTACTTTACAATTTCTACTCTACAGCTCCCTTTAAAGACAAGGAAGTCATTGCCGTAGTCTTAACAAATGTCCTATCATCCGGTCCCTTCTCGTTGACAGTGTTTTCCACATATTCCTTCCCTCTCCGATTCTGCCTATTACCTCCTCATTTCTTATCTTATCACTCCATTTAATTTTTACCTCAAATGCTTCGATTTTCTTCTGTTCCCGTTTTCCCCAGTTCATGTTTCACTACAATATGACGCTGTGCTCCAAATGTGCATTCTCAGAAATTCTCTCTTCAAATGAAGGCCCGTGTTTGATACTAGTAGACCTCTCTTGGACAGGAATGTAGACAATTGCCTCACCAATATGCTGTCGATATGGCTGCATTGCGGAGGGTGGCATTCACATGTCGTACAGCCGTTACGGCGCCTTCCATCGGCGTGCGTCAGATCACATAATGCCACCCAAAAAAAGCAGAGATCCTTCATTTTGCTACACTCACTGGACAGTGTGTCTAAGGCGTTCAAAAAAAAAATGGCTGTGAGCACTATGGGACTAAACTTCTGAGGTCATAAGTCCCCTAGAACTTAGAACAACTTAAACCTAACTAACCTAAGGACAACACACACATCCATGCCCGAGGCAGGAACCTGCGACCGTGGCGGTCGCGAGGTTCCAGACGGTAGCACCATAACAGCTCGTCCACCAGCGGCCGACCCTAAGACGTTCAGCCTGACCGGGTTGCCTCCAGACAAATCTCCGACGATTGTCTGGTCGAAGGCATATGCGTCACTCATCCGTGAAGAGAAAGTGATGCCAATCCTGAGCGGCATGTTTCTGGGCCCATCTGTACCACGCTGCATGGTGTCGTGGTTGCAAAGATGGAACTCGCCATGGACATCGTGAGTGTAGTAGGGCATCATGAAGCCTATTGCGCACAGTCTGGGTCGTAACACGACGTCCTGTGGCTACACGAAATACATTATTTAACACGGTGGCATTGCTGTCAGAGTTCCACCGAGCCATAATTCGTAGGTAGCGGTCATCCACTGCAATAGTAGCCCTTGGTTGGCCTCAGATAGGCATGTCATCGACAGATCCTGTCTCTCTGTACCTCCTCCATGTGAAAACAACATCGCTTTGGTTCACTCCGAAATAAATGGTTCAAATGGCTCTGAGCACTATGGGACTCAACTTCTGTGGTCATCAGTCCCCTAGAACTTAGAACTACTTAAACCTAACTAACCTAAGGACATCACACACATCCATGGCCGAGGCAGGATTCGAACCTGCGACCGTAGCAGTCGCACGGTTCCGGACTGCGCGCCTAGAACCGCGAGACCACCGCGGCCAGCGTTCACTCCGAGACGCCTGAACACTTCCCTTATTGAGAGCCCTTCCTGGCACAAAGTAAAAATGCGGACGCGATCGAACCGCGGTATTGACCTCCAATTCACATGTAAGGAGTCGGCCGAAGTGGCCGTGCGGTTCTAGGCGCTGCAGTCTGGAACCGCGCGACCGCTACGGTTGCAGGTTCGAATCCTGCCTCGGGCATGGATGTGTGTGATGCCCTTAGGTTAGTTAGGTTTAATTAGTTCTAAGTTCTAGGGGACTGATGACCTCAGATGTTAAGTCCCATAGTGCTCAGACCCATTAAATCACATGTAAGGGGAAAGTATCGTTACTCGAAAAAGTACCAATTTGGAAATAAAAAAAAGTCTGATTCATTTTTTTCTCAAATTTTTCATATATGTTGTCTTATTACTTTTCTAAAACACTTCGTGTACGTTGCTAAATAAGATTGTTAACTTTAAACTGTGTAATGTGCCTAATCTTAAGCTTTCATTATTTACGGAGCAGTGTGAAGGTCTTGATAAGTCACTAGAATCGCATTTGGGAAGTGCAAAATTCATCTCTCCGTTCAGTAATCAAGTCGTTTATTTAATGCGACTTTCCGAAGACTCTTCAGCAGGAGGATTCCGTAATAGTTTCTTTTGAAAGGGCACGATTATTTCCAGCCTCATCTTCATTGGAAGGTTGTGCTCTGACTCTGGGCGCTGAGCACTATGGAACTTAACTTCTGAGGTCATCAATCTCCTAGAACTTAGAACTACCTAAATCTAACTAGCCTAAAGAGGCATCACACACGTCCATGCCCGAGGCAGGATTCGAACCAGCGACCGTAGCGGTCGCGCGGTTCCAGACTGTAGCGCCTGGAGCCGCTCGGCCACCCTGGACGGCTGCTCTGACTCTAACGACCGTTTAGTACTCATGTTGAAATATAAGCTGCTAAGAGACATTTTATAAATTTCTCTCGTTAGTGTTTCCCCACATAATTTCTTTTTTTGTTGATAAGTAATTTCTGGATTACCTGAGTTTTCTGTTTTTATATTTTTCGTTACTGTCTGCCTTCAAGTCCTACATTCCCTCTAAATGATAATGAAAAGAATAGATACATTTCGTCCCTACTTGCGCCAGTGTATCTGCCCTAAATTGTATATTATTTCCGAGTGAATTACTCTCTTCTCTAAATTTGTTAAGTATATTTTTACCTTTAATTGCTGCATTACTCATAATTTGATTTATCACGAGTTTGGCCCATTGGCAGTGTCTTCTACTTCACTTCGTTTTCACGTCTGTGAGTGAATGCGCTGATGACTCACAGAACAGGGCGGACAAGCATTGTTGTAAGGACTGCAGTTCGTACCAAGCCACAAGTTTTGTTGTAAGTGAACCTAAAAATGAGCGCCTACTAAATAGTTTTCGTAAAGATAGACTGTTAGGTAAAACGAGTCTGCTCTTTGTCACGAATAATTGGTCTACTGGCCCAGCATCCTGGACGTATTTTTTCTCCGAGAAGGTAAAATACCCCAAGGTTTATAGGCAGTTGTTCCTGCACTTCGCTACTATAACGGTAGGAAAATAAAAGCAACTGGATCCAGTTAGAAAAAAGACTTGAGCATTGTGTTTCTCGCGGTTCCATAAGCATTCACTTCTTGGTCAGAGCGGCTTTAAATTGACAGTATTTCATTACACAGAATGGAGCTTCTCTGGAGAGGCTCACTTAAAACTTTCATGAGCTGAATGACCTTTACGAGCTTTTGATACGCCAGCTTTAATTTTAAACGATTTTCTGCGTGCCTGAAGCAATTAGTTTCACCGGAAGTTAAGCGGCTCTGAGTCTTCCCGGTTCCTAAGTTTCCGCAGTCTTTGTGTTTCAGCTGTTAACGTGGAGGTGCAGCAACTTCTCCGCGCTGTAGGTTGATTCCCATGCCACGTGTAAGAACTGGCTACAGGAAAGTTCCACTTTGCAAATTAATTTTAAATTAATAGCAGGCTGCCAAGTTAAGTTTTATGTCGTAGATTGTCTAGAGGCTTTTGCGTTCCGCTTCAGTTTTGAATGTTACAAATGCGTTGACTCCTAACAAGATGGCTCATGTTTAATTGTCCGTGAGCTGACCTCATTTCATAAACTGCTAATCTACCTGCACCTGAAATTATGGTTTTCTATAAACCATCAGTATTTCGAGTAGTTTTACTCTCTTACTCATGTTTTCGTAGCTTGTGTTATTGATTGATATCTACATAATTATCTGCCAAACATCTCCTATAATGTGTTTTGGATATCACACTATTCCCCTGCCTATAGTATTGTTCCTCTTTATAGTACCTTTCAGCGCCAACTTATCTGTTCTTAGGAGCAACAGCAGATGTTGTACTCATTAGAACGTTCTTCATGACAGATCCTCCATACAATTCTTTACAATCTATTCTTTTAGAGCTTCTTCAATAAGTACTTCAACTGTCTACTCAATTCATAAAACTCTCTGGCAACACTGCATTTCAAATGATGCAGTTTCCCTCTTCACCGGATTTTTGGTGGATCTTTTACATTTCCACTTTTGTGATGTGTACGAAATTTTTCAATATCTTATTTATCATTGCCATATCAATACCGAGTACCATTCCTGTACTGAAGAAAGCTTTACTCGCCTGTTTCAGTAGACTTCTGACAAAGTGGGTAATCTTGCTCCATAGGAGAATTTTTTCGACTCTCACCTTCCCACTTACGATGTTCAGAAGCCCTTAGTCTCCATTTTGCTATAGTTCATCACATTCGTCCTTTCTTCGTCTATTCTTAAATCTTTTACTGTACTAATCATTCAGTTAATTCCTTTCAGAATGTCTTTGTCTTACGTTGTATTACACAGCGGCGCGTCGTTTGCCAACCTTAGCATTGTTCAAACTTCCTGGCAGATTAAAACTGTGTGCCAGACCGAGACTCGAACTTGGCTCCCTTGCCTTTCGCGGGCAGGTGCCCTACCAACTGGGCTACCCAAGCACGACTCACGACCCGTCCTCACACCTTCAATTCTACCAGTAATTCGTCTCCTACTTTCTCATTCTTAGCATTGTTGTCTAGTAACCGTACACTTTCTGTAACTTCCTTTATTGCGTCTTCGACGTACAAAATTAAAAATTACGGTGACGAGATACAAACCCTGCCTTACCACTTTGTACCATGATCGTGTCTTTGCTCGACTTCCACTATGATTGCTTCAGCTTCCCTTTGTACGTGTTGTAGATTACTCACTCACGTCAATATTTAATCCTTAACCACTTAAATACGTTCACGTCTTACTTCACTTCTCATTGTCAAAGGCTTTTTTCTAGATACGCAAATACTAGAAGGGTACTATCATTTCTTTTCAATCTGTTTTCCTTTATTCAGCTAATACAACTGCTTCTCTGGCACCTCTTCGTTAACTGCACCAAACAGCTCTTGGCACGATGTGCTTTTTTTCTTTCTGTTCCTTAATGCATTCGTCTAGCCGGGAATTTACAAGTGTGACTTGTTAGACCAGTAAGTCGATCGTTCTTACATGTAGCCGTATACTCGCGTAATTTGGTAATGTGGTGAATATTGATACTCATCAGTCTGGTAGCAACTTACACATCTCATAGAATGCTGATACCAGCTAAAATAATCCTTTAGTTCTACAACTCTCACAAGCTTTAGTAACTCCGAAGTTGTACCTTCAACCTTCTTACCTTGTTTACAGATCAGTTAGTGCTACATGTGATACGCCGTGTCATGTTAACTCCACAGCTCGCTTCTTATGATCCAGTGTAGAATAACAGAAACAAAACAAGTGCCTAAGATAAGGGAATTCTCGTATCGCACATAATACTCAGAACACTGGCGGTCGCAAGTGCGCAGCAATGTAACATTTACTTTCATACGACACTCTGCGTAACCATGTCTGATCTGAATTCTGAAGTTCCAAAACTCGATTTTAAGTTGCATCTGCCTGTGATGATGATCGTGGCTCTATATACTGCTTACTTGCACGTTATTGGTGGAAGCCACGTTATGCACATTCTGCGTGCAGCAAACGACTGTAGAATACAGTGGTACTGTGACCGAACAAGGAAAAGGTGAAAAAACTTCTGCATCACGTTACAGGATACGAGAAGAGAAACCGTATGCATGATCTCAATAACATTGGCCGGTAGAAGTTCATGTTTCAATTACATTACGTAGCATATGCCTGAGGCGCAGGGTCAACACAATTATCTTTACCAGTCGCGTGTATTTTACATTTATTCACATACAGGTTGAACCGAGATTCAGAAACTCGGAGGCCACAGCACGACTGCTTACACACTAACGGTAAAACAGTGCCTTTCACAAAATTTTGTGCCGTGCATATTTTCTGTAGAAAATGTTCGTCAAAGGCAGGAAATTTGCCATAATTAAAATCAATTTGCGACTAGCATCTTTAGTCAATACCGTGTAGCTCTCTTGCCGACCTGATTCAGTCTTACGTTACAGGAGTTCAACTACGATTGCGTGACTAAGTGTATTATTCCAAATTTTGATCTGACAAATCATGGTTTAGTACACGTTGCTACTTAAACAATTCACTTTCTACAACTACATTTTTTAAACATAGATTTCACAATTGTGGATCAGACACGTCAGAGATATTCAGGATGATTAACAATAACTTAAATAGATTAAGCGTTTAAAAGCAAAATACTCCTCGAAAATGGAATAATAACAACGTTTGTACTCGCATTTCAGCGTCAGTGTAAACAATTCACAGCTGCTCTAACCGCCATACAACGATTAATCCAAAAACCGAAATAAAAAATAATACCGTAATACGAAGTGAATAGAAACAATGGGGTAAAGAGAAACGAAATGTCTATCAGAATTCTGCGCTATCGTGTCGGAAGACAAAAGGGAATATCAATCGCAGATTTGTTTGTCTAGCTTAGTATTGTACCTATCTATCAGGAAAATTATGTATTTTAAATTAGGTCAGTAGAGATATTGTTTCTCTGCGGCGAACATGAGACGTGACGCTGTATTTTCTTACTTCGAACTTTACTTGTCAGTACCAGTCTAAAATGTGGTTTTTTAAATTTCAAGTACTGTACCTGGACAGAAATAAGCTGTCCCGTTTCACTAACCAAAAGTCCAGTTTTACAGTGTACCTTAATATTAATTGGGTTTTTGCAAACTCAAACTGTAGTGCTGTAGTTTTAGAATTTTTGAGGTGAATAGTAAACTTCAGAGATTCTTCAGAAGACGATTTTGGTGGAAATGAAAAAGCAGCTGGCACTTCTCTTGACCCAGGAGGTTATGTTGAGAATAAAGTATACAGAAAAATTAAGTAAGCATGAAGACTATGCGCATGTAATATTTGTGATTTAGAAAGAAAAGGTTATATTGTGAAACTTCCTGGCAGATTAAAACTGTGCGCCCGACCGAGACTCGAACTCGGGACCTTTGCCTTTCGCGGGCAAGTGCTCTACAATCTGAGCCACCGAAGATAGACTCACGTCCGGTACTCACAGCTTCACTTCTGCCAGTACCTCGACTCCTACCTTCCAAACTTTACAGAAGCTCTCCTGCGAAACTTGCAGAACTAGCACTCAAGAAAGAAAGGATATTGCGGAGACATTGCTTAGCCACAGCCTGGGGCTGTCCTCGCGAGTCACCCGGATACGTAAAAATCAGACTTCAAATACCTTTTAACTTCTGTCTTCTGGCGCCGAGGCTGCTGCTTGCTATTCCATTACAGCGGCAGACTTGGTGCGTCTGTGCATGATGTAGTCTCTTCTAGCATGACGGTCTTCAGCACCGAAACTGACTGAAACTACTGCTACTCTTCTTTTCTTCCTTCGTCTCTCGTTTATCGGGCCCACTGCGTCTCGCGTATTTATTCACTTCAGTTTACTGGAGGGTAACGCCTTCACGGTCATTGCCTCTTCTGTCACGTTGAAAAGCTTCTCGAAGAATCTTCTTAACGTCGGTCTTGGCTCTTGGAATGCAGGCGAAGGCCTTTGATCACATGTGACTACTGAGGAACACGTGAGCCGGTCATTGCCTCTTTGTCACGTTGAAAAGCTTCTCGAAGAATCTTCTTAACGTCGGTCATTGGCTATTTGAATGTAGGCGAGGGCCTTTTCTCACATGCGACAACTGAGAAACACGTGAGCCGGTCGGGCGATGCCCTGACGGCTGAATCGACAGCGTCCGCTTATGTGGAACTTGCTGACTTCACGGTCATTGTCTATGCTGCTCTGCTGTTCTGCCCATTGTTTGCCAGTATGTAACTCTCTAAACTAAAGCAAGTTCTTCATTTATATTCTAATTTTTACTTTACTTTCATTTCACTAATTTATTTACTTAAAAACCACTCAACACTACGTCAGATCACATTTCCTCGGACGTTTCGGCTGAATTAGGTATAAAACCCAATTTTTTTTCCTTTTTTTGCGAACAAGACACGCAGTTCGATACATTCTGTATTTGAGAGCGTATTATCTGTATAAATTGTGCCTTCAGATCTGCTTTCTTCAGTGTATCTGTTGACTAATCCGTTTACAATCACGCCTCAATGCCCTTTTCTTGCAGTAGGAATCAAACTAAGTGTATATTGTATATGTAAACATGGGTGGTCGCATTACGATGTTTCTGTTCCCTGTAGTGCAGTTTTAGGGTCTGTTAAAATTAACATCTTTTGGATTTCGTTCCTTAAGGTTTATCGAAATGATAATATTTCAGAAGTGTAATTGAACGCCGCTGTAAGTATTTTAACAGACAGTAGAATGAATATATTTTTCCTTCATGTGGATTGGTGCCGTCCGTGTACATCTGAACGTAATTGTTCGCTGTTCGCTGTGAAAGACATTGTTTACTTGTTGTCTTCTGTACAGTTTGCACGTGTGGATGAGTAAGAGACGGTCGTAGTGGCCAAGCGGTTCTAGGCACTACAGTCTGGAACCGAGCGACCGCTACGGTCGCAGGTTCGAATACTGTCTCGGTCATGGATGCGTGTTATGTCCTTAGGTTAGTTAGGTTTAAGTAGTTCTACGTTCTAGGGGACTGATGACCTCAGAATTTAAGTCCCATAGTGCTCAGAGCCATTTGAACCATAAGTGACCATTTCACGGAAATCACAGACGATTTAATACATAAACTGCAACACCTATCGTGTATAGTTTTAATAATAAATTGTGTGATGACCCGGAAAGCAAATCGAATAATGCAAGCTATAACGGTATGTGAGGATATGATTCCTTAACATGGTGTCACGACAGTGAAGAAGACACTGATCTAAATCACTTAATATTATAATGCATTAAACACGGAACACAGCAGACCAATGCGATTTGGAGATGCATGTTATCGTAGTGACCTATGCAATATACCGTCGTATATCGATCAAGTTTTTTTTCAGATATGGAGGAAAAGCAATAGCACACTGAGGCTATGAGTTGATCAGTGTTATGGTTTGTTCGGATAGTTCAAACGATAATCTACTAGGACTGGTATTCAACTTCATTTCCTTTTTGTATTACCGCAGGTCTACAAAACATGTGATAAATTTTGAGTCAAGTCGAGACAAATGATAGAGATATCTAAGAAAATTAGTATTGTTAGAGAATTGTCTATGTTTCTTTGTGCTCGAATTGTTAATCTTTGGTCGATCCTATCTCTTTGCTAGGGATCGCATTAATGTTCGTCTACGTCACATTAGTGGCCCGCAGGATCGTCATGTTATTTAAGATCATGCTTCTTATTATGTCCTATGTATAGCTAGAACGAGTTTTATTTATTCTTCGACTGACGTATGGCGGTGGCAGAAGGCGGTGCACGGACGATACGCTATGTTTAAGTTAATTAAACCGATTCCTAAATTTGACTCTCTATCTGTTCTGAGTACACACGTGGACGTCATGGATATCAATCGTTTGAAGCATTCATGTAGAACCGATTGAAAAATCATAATAGGCAATGTGGTGCGTGTCTGAGCAGAAACAAGATTCATTAATAACTAGAATAATATATTATGTAAGAACGAGGAGGATCGAAAAGGGACATCTCCATACATCGTCACACACTTCTAGAGATGAGGAGGATACGCTGTCAGACAGACAGTGAATTCCACTGCAAAATGTCCCATAAGCCGTCCCTTAACGTGCGGTCAGTTAAGGATTACCAACAAACATACGAAGAAATGTAAACGAAAGTAGACCAGCTTCAGGAACTGGGAGGAAAGTCGGCAACGGGAGTGGAGAACACTCAATTCATTTGCATGCACATGCTTATGGAAACACAGCAACATTTACATCTACGATTTGCTGTTACAGAGGTGATCAGTCCTATAATGTGATTTCGACCATGTTACCTTAGTAACCACATTCATGACGCGTTGTGAGCTGAAGGCCAAAAATTATATTACTAGTAAATAAACTGTAAAATTGGCGAAATTCGGGAAATACTGTACTCGTTGATATATTCACTGGATTCTGTACTTTGATATTTACAATTTAAGCAACACCATTTAACCATAGCAGCAGCTCATAGGACATGGTGTGCCACCTGAGGCCAGAGTTCACGATATCGTCAAGAATTTTATTTTAGGACCTACAACGTGAATTGTATCAGTGGATTCGGCAGTATTTACCAACCCGACATAATCCAGCGCCGCAGAACATTACGAATTGATTTAAAATTTTACTATGACGCCGCGGAGCAACTGCGGAAGTTTTATCCGAATTATGAGAATAATTTTCTACTTGGGAAGTTAGTACTAGCCATCATGCTGTCATCTATCGATCGTCAAAATACAGCCACCTCTTCTGGATGGTGGCTACGAGTTTATTTCACTGTGGTACAACAGAAGGGAAGAAGGGAGTCATATCCAAGCCATATCAGCCTTTCAGAAATTCTCAGCCAGCCGCCATCTTTGTCTTGCACTGTGTGACTAACAGAATCTTGAACCAACTAGTACATAGTCATGGACAAAGCGAGATGAACTGTGTCAGCCATGGGCGATGGTAAAGGGGGAGGGTCTATAGCCCCTCCCCCCATGGAGCATCATTACACTGGATAAAATGACTTCAGAAATCAGCGAATATATTACTCCAACAGATTGATTCATTTTTTTTATAATTATGTAGCAATATGTGTTGTAATGTATTTCTAATAAATTTTAACAAAAGAATAAGAGCAGCAAATAGCTTACTATCTAAACCAATAAATATCATTTAACTTAAAAAGGCCGTATTATGAATTATTGAAATACATTTTTTTACCCTGAACTCCAAAACAGTTAACAGAAACTACTTTAAGCAATACCCAATTTTACCGGTTTGTCGGTGGAGGACTCCAACTCTCCCTTTGTTAAGAGATATTCCATTCCCCCAAACCCCCTCCGCTCCCTTCTAATCCCCCTCACACTTGACCGACTTCTCGAATCTCCCCTAGTGTCAGCGTGCCATACGAACAATATGCAACAGAATTTCATAGTAATGCACTACATTACATTGATTTCATAAGCAGCACAGAACTCGTTCTTGCTGATAGAATTTGATATTGTATGCTATAATATAAATTTCTGCATTTTATAAAACACTTGTATAAGGTTATCTACTATACTCTAACGTGAATTTGTCAGATGTGGAGGGTTACATTGAATTCGTTTTGGTTAGTAATCTATCGCTGGCAGGGCCGAGCATAATGTGGTGGTAGTGGTCATGGGTGCGTTGGTGTGCTTGCTTGTGCGAATGTGTGTGTCTTTTGTTTGCTGAAGAAGGCTTCAGCCATAAACCTGTAGTGTGCAACAGTTTTTTTCGTTTGGCCTGTCTGCAACTCAAAGGGGTATGCTTACTAATACTGTCGATATTCCAACCTGGAGTTTCCATCGTTTAATTTTACACATTATTATAGCAGGCCAAAAGAACTTTCAATGAATGTTGCAGTATGCTTTAAAGTGACACAGATAAATGACTTTGTTTCTTAACATAGTCACGAAATAATTGTAAACAATGGTTGGAAAGATTCTACCAATTTTTCATTTCAAGGTCGATGGAAATCCGGTTGTTGGTCACGGAGACATTCGAGAATCGCTGTGTGAACGTACAGATCGTTGGTAGATCTGCCATTCCGATGAATCAGTTCCTCCACTGCCTGTCATCTATAGTCGTTGTCGATGGCTTTCCTTCCCTATCAGGATCATCCATGTCTATGCAATGTTGGTCAAATTGTGCGCATCATTTAATTGCCACAGGATGCAAAATTGCGTCCACACAGCGTTAGAATTGCAAGGTGAACCTGTGTACTTCTGAGATATTTCATTCACAAGAATCGTACTGTGCCGGTACTTCAGCCGTGGATTATGTTTCCAGTTACTAAACCATTTCACTTGCACCCTGTGATGCACCTATTAGCTGTAACGTAGCAGCATTGCAACAGTAGCAAATTCAGAACACGTATTCTACACTAACGACGCACCATTTGTGTTGAGCAATGGTGTTAGTTTAGAGTCTTGTACCGCAAGGAAGCAAGGGAGAGGATATTGTTATGGGTGGCCGGTATCCTCTTTTTACAACTCAAATTAACACGTGGATTAATGCAGTTCTTTATTTACATGAACTGGAAAATTAACTTAACTGTGGTCCATGTGATGTGGTACAAGCTCATCAGTAATTGTCCTCTTGCTGTCTGATGTAAAGTACTAGTTCCTTTACAGCCACTATTTGGTCGATATGTCCTGTTGTAGCCTGTCTCGAGCCTTTGACAAATGGCACGCTGGATGCATGACAGAGTGAGGCCCTCCAATCAGTGGCGGTGGCCTAAATACATATAGTCGATAGGGCGTTGGCTGCGTGTTGCTTGCCGGTCTGTCTCTAGCCTGTCTCGTGATAGACGCTCTTGACCCTGCACATACTTGTCGACCTTCGTTTCATCTTCGCCGACCGGTGTTCTGGTGACAGCTTACACCAGCACCCTTAGCGTGGAACGACATGCATAACTTAGTTTCCCAAGAACCCACATACATATTGAAAATTTAATGTGCACTATGTCTGTCCTAGATAATTAATACTACAGATCATTACTGAATATGGCCATTACCAAATTCATCTGCTTCATATTCAGAGACTATGAAGCAGAGAAGTAGTATCATGAAGTCAGTTAATCATATAAGGACATATTTAATGAGAACCTCACAGATTTTCCTTCTACAGGATCCATATTACACATGCTATGATTGAAAGGCGCACCACTGGCAGCTTATGTTGCCATGACCCCTTCCACTAAACTTAGTAATCACACGGTGACAAAGTACTTGTTGTGGCCCTCTAGGAGTGTTCATGTTATTTTGTTCGTGAACTCACAAGAACTGCAGGCAAAATTGTAGTGAAGATGAGACATTCTCAGGCTGAAAGTGCTGTTGTGCAAGATCAAAGCTGTGGGGTAAGCGATGGTGATGGCATGCAGACACGATTCACCTGTTAGTGTAGGGCTGTGGTGGTACAAATACTGGCAGCTGATATCTGATGGTTATGTCGGTGGCGAGAGGGGTGGTGCCGCCGGCAGCAACAATTCTTGCAGTCATGTGGGACGTCCAGCATTACTCAGCTAACTGGACTATATTTAATTCTTAGGCAGCATTAATTTGCATAGTTTCACATGGTAGACCCAGAGAGGAATCACAACAGACTAAAGCTACTAATCGAATGCCAATAGTCATTAAATTCCTCCTCCATTCCATACACATAGGCGGCTTTGACCTGACATATCGTCCCCTACGGGAGTATTGCCAGTATATCCACCTTCTAATTTCTATTCGTCCTTACATATCCGCGAACACCATGAGGTCTGCCTTCATTGCTGCATCCACTATCTGAATAATTTGCAATTCGTGAAATTCTGATTTCTTCTCATCCACAGACTGTATTTCAGACTATCCTATAAAAAGCATTCCGTCGTCAGGCCACGAGTGGCCTACCGGGACCATCCGACAGCCGTGTCATCCTCTGTGGAGAATGGGGATAGGAGGGGCGTGGGGTCAGCACACTGTTCACCTGGTCGTTATGATGGTATTCTTGAACGAAAACCCTACTAATCGGTCGAGGAGCTCCTCATTTGGTATCACGAGGCTGAGTGCACCCCGAAAAATGGTAACAGCGCATGGCGGCTCGGATCGTCACCCATCCAAGTGCCGACCACACCCGACAACGCTTAACTTCGGTGATCTCACGGCATCCGGTGTAGCCTCAGACTATCCTATACTTCCAGCAAATGTGAATCAACGACACAGTTGTTTCCTCCAAGTTAGCAAATTTTGATATACTACCTACACAGAACTTACTTTCAACCCTCTACCTACACACTATCTGTCTCCCATCTCCGAGTAACGAATTCCATCCTGATGTAAGTCCTTATCAGATCTAATATCCTGGCAGACGTCAATGTTCCATTTGCTAACATATCGAGAGCTTTACGTTCATCCTGCCTACTTCCTATGTCCTAACCTTTGTGTTAGTCATATTCTCACACTACACATACCCAAATAAGTATTTACTGACCTCTTAAGCACTCACCTCGTCTCAGCAAATATAATCCAGTTCCCACCTTTACTTCTCAAATGGGTACGTTGTACAGAAAACCGCCTCAGTGAAGTTGCTCGGATCTGTGTTTCGTATATATCTTGTAAGCAATAGTGACAATCGAAAGATTATGCCGGACCATTACTTGAACCCTAATTTTCCTGATCATCACATTTGCATTCCATGCATGCTCCCCAGATTGACCATTGGGTAGTAATTCGCATTAACCGAATTAATTTCGAAGTACTTCGTAGAGCTGTAGAATGCCAACAGTGTCCGTTGTTTCCGTCACACATATAGACCAAGTAAAAATAAGTCGGATTGTAAACGTGAGACTTTACTGCGAAATATGACCCACACACAAACAAAGAGGTTTCAGCACCTGTGTCGTCTAGTCCCTTATAAATCATGGGTACTTATTTGACAATGTATCCCATCACTGAGTCATACAGGAGGCAATATTACAAATCGAATGACAATAATCATGATCTGACTGCGTGAGTATTTAAGAAGTCGGGAAAATATATAGGCAAATTTCAGTTACAATTTTTCTCATTCTTCTCAATCCATCTAGAGGCAGGTCAATCGGATTCAGATTTAACAACACAATCATGCACCTTCATCTGAGTGATTCTACCTGAACTCTGCTCCGATGGGGCTCAGAGAGCACGTCTCTATGGCTTTATAATCTTTTATGATCAGATTTAATATCAGCCAGACAGTTCGAGAAAGTCACAAGATTGCGTAAATCAGTAAAGATGGGAGACGCTGCAATCGAATTGGCGATACAGACACGCCCTTATGGAAGGAGTTGGCTTTTCGTCGGTAGTTGATCTCATTACAGAACTACTGGATGATCAGCCTAAGTGACATGGATGCATCCCCAGCCTCTCCGTCCAAAAGCCATTGGAATGGTCAGCACTGCTGCACTGACTTCCCTTCCCCCTCACCCACAGTAAGCCTGGCTACAGGAACTACTTTTTCCTGAGTAGCCAGTCCAGTGTGTTTCCTAAAAGATCATAAAGCCATAGAGACGTGCTCTCTGAGCCCCTTCGGAGCAGAGTTCAGGTAGAATCACTCAGATGAAGGTGCATGGTTGTGTTGTTAAATTGTTAGTGTGGTAGTCACCACCATCTTTAGTTATCATAAAGTCCAGTGTACAATCATATCTTTAAGAAGTCGTTAGGTCCACAAGAGAATGCGTGGCGTAACCTCGATCGTTGTAACTATACACACTCTCAACTTACCTTCAGAGCTACTTGCACAGTATTCGCCGAATCTGTTGGTGTTAAAGTTGCTGCCCTTGTATCTCATGTTCAACAGCAGCATCCTCAGCAGCTTCTTAACATGGGTTCCCACGTTCCAGCAGCGATAGACAAGCATTTATATCATGTTAGACCGTTTTTACCTGTAACTAGTAATTCCTGTAGAGGACTGGCTATCCGATTAGAAATTAGATTTTTTTTTAATTTACGTCGTTCCATGCTGTAACGTGGCTACATCGGATCAAAAGGTTTTTTTTAGTGATCAATTTATAATTATTCCGTTGATTTAGTGCTTGTCTGTTAGTGGTTGTCCACCTCTCCCTTACCATACGAAGGTGCGCTGAAAAGTAGTAACTCCGAAGCTTTCGTATGGAAACTCGTAAAGCTTTTTAAATGAAGTAAATTTTGTTAGAATTCTACATCCTTATTCTTCATGTGAAATTATTGATTATCAGCATAGTCAGCCTTACTCAGCAAACATTTCTGTCAACGGCAGACCGGTTTATCGATGCAACAAGCTCCACTTAGTAATTAATATAAAACGTGTAAGCATATTAAACCCTTACTTTTAAAACCATAAATTTTCAATCCTCTGGAAAGGCAACTGTACCGTTTACAACTCGGTATGTCCATTAGTGAGAATAAAGAAATAAAGTAAAAGAAAAACGAGACACACCATCACACGTACTCTAATATGGTGGCACAGTGCACCTGGAGGACAAACAAAAGGGAAAGTTTCTGATGTGGCGTGACATGTTGTATAGCTAGTGGCTCCCCGCTGTGAAAGCGGGTGTCGTCATGATGGGTGCTTCCATTAATGTCAGAGTAGACACGTCCAGCATGTCACACACTACACAGAAGCGCACAGCTCAGCGACAAGGCTTCGCATCCCCCCACCCCTAACCCACACATTGTATCGAGTGTAGGCCAATGCCGATGATGTCGGCGAACCCACGATCCTTTTCATATGGACCATAGTCTATAGGTTCACAGCGGGTAACAATTGCTCATGTACATCCTATCAGACTATTTATTGCATCTAAAACAGTAGAACGATTCTTACGAGAAACACGAGTATGTCTGTAAGTAGTTAGCCACCGTGAATAAAACATTAATCTAAACTGAAATAGCCACGCGGGATTAGACGAGCGGTCTTGGGCGCTGCAGTCATAGACTGTGCGGCTGGTCCCGGCAGAGGTTTGACTCCTCCCGCGGGCATGGGTGTGTGTGTTTGTCCTTAGAACAATTTACGTAAATTAGTGTGTAAGCTTAGGGACTGATGACCTTAGCAGTTAAGTCCCATAAGATTTCACACACACAACTAAACTGAAATATTGCTCAGGCCGGAATGTCAAAGTAGTCCACTTGTGTGAAATATATTTTTCTGAATGTTGTGTACAACGCTTGCTCACAGTTAAATTGGTAAATGTGTAACAAATTTTTCCACGAAGTGTTAGATGTAAACATCTTTTACGATTATTTTCGGCGCCATACATGATTTAAAATGCGATTAAATGGATGAAGCGCACATATAATAGACGGGGTCAACGGCTACCACTTTTGGTAAAATAATATGACTCAACGTACAATACCGTCTGAGGAAGACAGTTTGGAACTAGCGAAATTATGGACAAGTTTGATGAAGCTGTATTTTGCTATTGGTTAGCTGTTACTTAAGATTCATTGGCGCTCTTGCATCCACAGTTCTGGAAGTGAAACCACTTTCAAAATCTTAATACCAGTTTTATTGTAGCTACATCTGTAACGTGAAAATTCCTATCTAATAACTGCAGTCGAAAATACTCGTACATATTCAATACCATACCAGCAACGATTATAAAGATCAGTAGGAATATGACATATCGCAGCTGAAACTGGTCGTAAAAATCATTTCGTTTGATATGCTACAAAGAATGGCAGCTTTGTTTTTCAGCAATCAGTAGACGTATTATGAGTAGGCGAAGCTGTAAAATTATCTACTTCTTTTTGTACTCTCGACGCAGTAACTATCAGAGACTTCACGTCAAAAATAAAATCGAAAAGCACTTCTTCCAGAAAACAATGATAAAAAGGCAATTCATTACTGTGAAACTACCATAAACAATTAATGCTGTGTGGTCACTTCTTGAGCAAGTTAACAGGACCATTTTCAGTGTTAACAAAATATGAAGTTAAGAACGACGGACTTCCGCTATTGGCTAAACTTAAAGTACAACTTTATCTTCAAAGAATCTAAATTACAGTGATGAGCAAAAACATCGAGGCCACCTGGTCAGTAACTTTTTGGTACACCACCTAAATACAATACAACAGTGAATCTACGTACCACAGAGTCGTTAATTGGTTGGTAAGTTTCTGAATGTACATGGCACCAGATGTCTGCGCAATTCCCGTACGTTCCAAGCCTATGTTTTGTTGGCGCGGAGCCGTTACCCAATACCTTCCCGGATGTGTTCCATTCAGTTAAGATCAAGCCAGTTCAGTGGCGAAGGCAACGTTAGTTCACCACCATCCTCCACAAGCAACTGTAGCACCATTTTGGCCTCATGCCACTGGCCGCTATTTTTCTGGAAGACGTCATCTTCGCCGGGGAACACATCAAGCATGAAGGGGTGCACTTAGTCTGCAATAATGGTTAGCAACATTCGTCGCATAATAATGCCGGCGCCATTACCCAGAAACGAGATTCACCCGACCAAGTGACGTGTTTTCATTCATCCGCGGTCCAATGTCGATGATCCTGTACGCACTGCTGTCGTAATTGACGATATGATTGAGTCAACACGCGAATACGTAGGGGTCCTCTGCTGCTGAGTCTCACATTCAGCAGTGTGCGATGAACTGTGTGCACTTGTGCTTGCACCAACACTGTGCTCTGTCGTCAGATCGGCAGCATATACCAGTGTATCTATAAGTTTTAAAGAGTAGTTTTGAGGATCTCCCGACTTCTACGTTCAGTAATGAGGTGAGGACGTCTAACGCTTTATCACTGACTCATGGTTTCTTCGGGGGTCAACCCCTTTCCATTGATGTTCACAACAGTAGCATGCGAACAGACAGCCAGCCTCGCGACAACAATCTGTTTTACAACTCTTTCCCGGGGTACGGATTTAAAAGCATAAATTCGCCAACAGTGTGGGGGGTGGTGGTAGGACCCAACACTTCACATCTGGGCCGTTCCAATTTATCGACAGTGAGAAGTATAACAATGACAACTGTACAGAGACCAGAAACACCAAAAATACACTAATATAGCCACAGAGGATACCTAGAGATACCCCGAACGAATATATGAAGACAGTACTGTTCTAGAAAGTACAGATACCATTGATGACCGTGAAGCTTCTCTAGAATACATGATCGTTAATTGACACCCTCAGCTGCCGACAGGTGTTGTTGATATATCCCAATGTGGACAGCTGAAAATGTGTGCCCCCACCGGGTCTCGTACCCAGGATCTCCTTTGATATGTCTGCGTAAGCAGAAGAAACTAATGATCAATGTCCAAAAAATTTATTGGACTGTTCAATGAACCAAAACAAATTCTCCAAGTATAGCACCAACAAAAAACAGTGATAGGTCTTCGAATCACAACTACATAAAAGAATAAGAATACAATTGAAATGATTTCCTACTAGTCTCCGCCAGAGACTTCTCCGATATACCAAGCCTAATCCAGAGATCAGCGAGAAGACCCAAGCCGGGCTGCCGGGGCGGCAGCTATCCAAGTGTGTTGGCGGTCGATGAAATGCCGATGTGCGGGCGAGCGCCGGCCTTTATAGCACTTCGGCGGATGAGTACCTCGGAACTACTTTCCATCACGTGTTTGACGTCTGAAAATAATTCCGGAATCTGCACCGACCTCTTCCGTATGTTTATGTGGGCCGGTAGTGGCCCCTGTTGGCAGCTGGTGTCTTTGCTGTGGTGTTGTTGTTGTGGTTGTTGCTGTGGCCGTTCATAAATATTGCCTGTCGGTTGTGGTAGTGCTTCGGAGTGCCTGCGAGGTGGGCAACCCGTGGCTGCAGGCTGTCAGTTTGATTGCTGATACTATAAGCGCCGTGATGTCTGATGGAGAAGGCCACAGTATCCTGCTTACATGGCAGACGCTCTATCCATCTGAACCATCGAGGACACAGAGAAATAGCACGACTGCAGGGATCGACCCCTTGCACGCTTCCCGCTAGAAAGTGGGTCTCACGGGAAGCGTGCAAAGGGTAAGTCGCTCTATTCATCTGTGTCCTCGGTGGCTGCGATGGATACAGCGTCTGCCATGTAAGCAGGAGATCCGGGGTTCGAGTCCCGGTCGGGGCACACATTTCTAGCTGTTCCCATCGAGGTCTATCAACAACACCTGTCGGCAGCTGAGGGTTTCAATTAATTACCATTTACCCCTAAAGGAGCCACCACCTATATGTGGTAGAATATCAGTGGTTCTGGCTTCTAAACTAGCGTACACACAAGTGTATTTAGTCGCCTCGCGCCTTTCCTTGTCGCCTCAGACACCAGAGACTCTTTCCAAAATATACGCCATGGCTGCGTCCCGTCTGCGACCGCCGTAAGCAGTTTGGGTGGCTGCCAGCACCGTCGGTTCAGCATCCTTTGTTGCCATGGCATTATCGGCAGGCGCTTACCGAAATCTTCTCTTTGTCAAAGTCGCTCATGTCAGTGGATCTCTCCATTTGCTGCCTGTATCACTACTAGACTGATTCCCCATACTTCTCTGCTCCGCTTATATATTCTCCTTGCCGCGGCATTCTGCAGAGGAGTGAGGTATTTTTTTCAATGTTGGTGTTCAGCTGTTCGTATGTGCACCAAGCTCCACATCAAACTAGGAAGAATACGACGAGTCAGCTAGATGCCTGTCTGGCGCATAGTGTGTGAAATACTAGAGAATGTTTTCAATGATTGTTTCTATACCAGGGGATACCAGGTGAATGAACAAGGGAATGTTCATGGCCATTGCATTCCTCTTATTTCACCGCTTGACTCTTCTCCTCTGGGAAAAGCTGAACGCCATAAGATATGAAACAACGTATTACATTTACATGCGCTGAAATTTCAGATGAACTACTCGAACGCCTATATTAGTTTTGAAATGGTAGCCGATAAGCTTGTGTTGAAACTAGTGGTCGACATTTTGAAAACCATCTACAAAATTCCATTTCTCTTTCCTCCACAGAATCTAAAACATTTCTATGTTCACTTTACTCCTTTTTCCCCTACGCAAGTGGAGACATAAGGAGTAGACAATTTTCGGTATTTATAATTTTCAAACTAGGATTGCTCGTGTACTACATGTATTAGGATCTCAAAAAAAAAAAATTACCTCCTAATTTTATATTGTTAATGGCAAAGGACATTGTTCCACATTGAAAAATATATTTTATAAAACAAATAAAAATGATTATGATTACTAAAATCTGCGTTGGGCACCAAATGTACAGTCGTGCTCAAAAGTATCCGAACGACCTGAATTGTCTTTCGCCTGAAGCGAATGCAACCCACATAACGCAGCTGTCTAGTAGGTCCTCTAATCACTCCTCGGTACAGTTGTTTGACTATTGAAAATCGTTCCAACAAGTCACCACTAGAAAACTCTGCTCTGTATCGCAATAAATCAAGATGTAAAGTAATACCAAGGTACTGCAAATATCAGGGACACCTTATCACAGTTAAGACTGTCCTTAAGGCTTGTAAGCTCACATTTATTGCAATAAATGACATACCTGAAATCTTACCACTCTAATTACTACGTC
This sequence comes from Schistocerca gregaria, assembly GCF_023897955.1. Lineage (NCBI taxonomy): Eukaryota > Metazoa > Arthropoda > Insecta > Orthoptera > Acrididae > Schistocerca > Schistocerca gregaria. The sequence continues at coordinate 256,040,628 of NC_064925.1, forward strand.
AGATAAGTAATTCACATAGTAAGTTCGTCGTATTCATGATTTACTTTTCATAGTAACATACCATACTTGTTATTTAACATAAAAGACATTAAAAATTTACGTTATTCACTAGCTGCTAGTTGAGAATATATAAGAACTTCAAATGACACGACGTACAGCCTCGTTCTGCATATGGATTCAAACCCAGGTCATGCAGACTAAGATTTCGTGTCGGACGGTAACTAACAATCAATCCTGACTAGACATAGAGAGAGTGATGTACCTCGATTTTAGACAGTATCAGTTAGGAAATATCAACTTTAAATTACATAACGTAAATATTTTTAACGGACGCGATTTCCTACCAAGCATCTATTGTCCCTGATAACGAACTAAGAGAGATGTTAAATATTGCTTCTTCACAGGTAACTTACTTGAAATGCCGTGAGGTAAAGCTTTGTGTTGGACAGGGATTCGAACCCAGAACCTAATCCGATTGATATCGAAGCACAATCAACTGTGACATATCGGATTTTCTCTGCAGCAGGTAGATGTTTTAACTGAAATGACAAGACTAAACATTAATTTTTTCCTTTCCAGGACTCCAACCTGGCACATATTGCTGTTATATTCTGCAGAAAACGAACGTAAAATATCGGTTTCTTACACCAGCAGTGACATCTGAGCATGTTCGAACTAGATATAATATGCCGAAGAGTTCAGTGCTGACTGAGAATCAAACCCCAAACATATCGTTGTTGACTGCACACTAAGAGATGTCAGCTACCGAATTAATCTCCACCAGCAGCTCGGAATAACATCCTTCAACTTAGAGTGAACTCCCAAATAGTTCTGCGTCTCACTGGGAGTCAAAAACGTCAGATAGTGTTGACAACGAATGAAAATACATTTTACCCCAAAATTATTATCCACCAGCAGATAGGTGTTCTGATGTTAGAACTTTATATTACATAATGAACACTTTAGTGCCAGGCCAGGATTAGAACCCATTCATGCGCAATATGTGGAGATGTTGAGGAATCTGCAGTTTTGAACAAACAACAAATTGTAGTGGAGCTGTATTGTCACGAAGGGATCAAATTCCGCGTTAATGGCGGTCTGAGTTGCATTCCCAATTCTGAACCAATTTTATCGACATACAGAAGCTCAAATAAAAGATGGAATAAGTGTCCTGTGACCCTACATAGCGTTTGTCTCGTCACTAGAAATAAATAACTAGTATAACAAAAATTACTACTGATGTTTCTACGTGTCGTGACTCCTGACTTTGTTGTGGTTCAATCTAACGTCCACTCGGTAGAGAAGGAATATCATGTTTAACGTTAATTTCACACCACAATGCCATTATACCTTCTTCACCTGGCGTAGCCAGGAGAGAACAGAATATGTCTGTCCATATCAAAAAGCATCAGCAGAAGTTGGAATCGAGCCCAGGCCATAAGTATATCAACCTATCATCAATCCAACAGACCACCAAATCATCTCCGCTGTGACTCATTTTTCTGTCATAACAACGTTGGGCAACACTGGATAAGAATTCTGATACACAGGCACCCTGTAGTGGTTTGCAGAATGTTCAGTAGATTCATTTATTTGGTTGACCGAATCACTATGAACTTGCTGCCTCGGCTACCCGGTGCATACATTCGACTCTATTTTGTTATCACCAAAATACAATCACATAATTGCCACCTACACAGAACTTCCAACAGTGTAGGACGCAGAAATTTAAATAGGAAGTGTTCCTTTCGACATGAGCTACTCCATTGCTCTATCTGTTGAAAATGTCGTACAGTACAAAAGAAAAGCAGTACCGGACTGTCTCTTAGATTTCTAGATCCGGCCATATGCATTACCTCACAGCACAGTGGAATGCGGTAGTTCTGGAGGAATTGTTGTTGACTTCTGGAGCTGTTGTAGCTATTTGTCAGTTAGTAGCGTAACGGTAAGCGTCGCACACTGTTGATAAGATGTTGCGAGTTCGGGTACATTCGATACTACATTTTTTTTAAAAACGCAATTCTGCTGTCTGCTTAAGTTATCAATTTAATCTAACTTTCAACATAATTCCCTTCACTTCTCAACCCAAAGTAGTCGCCTGTGGAGAAAGGGCTAGCTTCTGTGACATTTGGTTCTTTTCAGGTTGAATGGCCAGGCAGCAGATGCATCTCGAAACTTTTGTATTATGTATGGGGAGAGCGCATCGTGCCAAAATAGTCAGAAAACTATATTCTACATCGGCTGTCGTGTGGCAGTGGCATATAATTCTTCATCAAACCTTGTTTGACAGCTTTAACTCGGAACAAGTTTCCCATATGCATGTAATCAATAAACAGCATGTGCATTGTAAGACTGTTATAGATAACATTAGAGAATTCGTATATATCGTCGACGATTAATTTCTCTCCCATGTTAAGTATTGTTTTAACAACACTAAAAGAAACCTTACGAAAATTGTGCACTGTATTATAAGAAATGGAATAAAACTACCCACGATAACCTTACGACGAAAGTTTGTTTCAATAAAACTGAGTATCTGTACACAGGCGTGTCTCTATCTGCACGAATTAATAAAATACTACTCACTTAGATTTCAACTGGGTCTGTGTTCGATTGGTATGCTGTGTCATACTCAAGTGGTATGCAAGTGTGGCATGTCATAAATAAAGTTATGTATTCCTAGAAACCCAAAATTTGCTTGTTAGCAGAGGAAAAAAGGCGTTACTTTTTGTGCAGCATTTAAGATTTTCACTATTGCAGTATGAGCCAAAAGTATTTTCTTGCGATTTCCTTATCGATATTAAATCTGACTGCTTGTAGCTCTTTCACAGAAGGGATAAAAACGTTATACTCAGCGAGACTGGAACCACGAACCATAACAGACGCTTTTTCACAGGTTGGCACGTCACCACAACTCTAGCGAGGAGGTACTCGTGTACCTTCCTCTTACGAGGCTAATAGTGGCTAGAACACGTAAACCGCTATTTAAAGGATGGGATTAGTTGCGAGTTCCACGTGTCTTGACTCTTTTGTTACAGCTCAAGTGATAATAGCTCAGATTATTAAATGAAAGTGACAGAAAAAATCAAGTGAACTTTGAGGCTTAATTCCGTGCACACCAGGAAGTAATTCTCCGATTACAGAGTTGCCAAATATACCTTGCCTTGTTGCCAGATGAACCGACGTGTTCCTACAGAGGGCTGAGAACTGACCATAGCTGGCATCTCAAAGACGCGGCTGTTACGGCCTGGAATACGTAATGCGTCAGATTCACATTTCTGTAACTGGGTTTAGGGAGTGGAGCGTAGTTACTAATAATACCGAGAACTGACTGCAAACTAAGCTTCATAAATCAATAACTCTCATAGTTGTTTTTATATTTCTTTCGTAAGTGTACTCAAAACTAAGAAGTACGTTTTCGTGCCTCGACGACAGTCGAGCACAACAAAACAAATAAAAAGAAAGGAATATGTGTGTGTGTCTGTGTTTGTGTGTGTGTGTGTGTGTGTGTGTGTGTGTGTGTGTGTGTGTGTGTGTGTGTGTGTGTGTGTGTGTGTGTGTGGGAGAGAGCGGGAGATAAAAATAAGAGAGAATGAGAGAGAGAGAGTAAAAATTGTTGTAAAGAAATTGAGTCATGGTATGTGAAGGAATCTTTCATTAAAATGATATGTTCCACATCATAACGAAATGTTGTATTCATGATCTACTGAACAAGTAGTAATCTAATATAATCTAATAATGATATTGCTTACTAGTCATGAAGAGGCATGCATTACCGAAACTTTCGCCAATATCAGTAACCAAATCTAAACTTGAAAATAAAAGACGACAGTTTTTGTAATAAACCAGGACTCTCATAAAGACCCTCTCGTCACTGTTACCTAACCACGGAAGATGTATGATATACCTCAATTCATAAGTATCAAAGTGTGCATGCATTTAAAGATGAAGCGGAGGAAGTGAATTTCTGTGACGGAGATACGGACCAAACACGCAATCCGATTGTTAAGTAAGTAAAATCAAATGTTACGCATCGGTTTTTCTTACCAGCAGCTAGGTGTTTGAATCTAAAATAAGGGTGCAAGTTTTTGTGCCTGAGCGACAATCGAACCGCACACCTACCGTCCTTCTTTATCATCAACGAACATAGCTTAAGCAACACTTGCTTACTCACCAACAGTAAGATGTGTGCTTGTTTGACCAGAAATGACGACACCTACTGCGATTGTTGGCAACACATGAACAGACATTAAAAATGCACGATAATTTTCACTAGCAGACTGGTATGCACGTGATAGGGCTTGAAATGAAATTATGAATATTTTTGTAGTGCATCAGGATTTGGACCCACATACGTACCTTTGGAGGAACCTAGAGGAGATTGCAGTCTTGGAAAAAGGAACTAAATGATTGAACTATACTGTTCCGAGAGATTCTGATCCTCGAAAGAGGAGATACGAATTCGAATCACAGTCCAGCACCAAATTTTTCAACGTTTCTAGTTCAATCAAGTACAGGTAAAATAAGAGCCCTGTTCCTTTAAATGGCTATCGGTTCATCAAATAAAATAAAATTTTCTAATGTAAGTAAGTTTACTGCAGACAGTATTTCTGTTTACCATGACTTCCGCCTATCTCATTTCCCAACGTAAACCAGTTCTGCCCTGTTGGTAATGAAGGAACGTGATGTTTAATGCGGATTCTGGATTATAACGTCTTTCTCTTGAGGTCACCAGAGGTAAAGTAAATCTGTTTGTGCCTATTAAAAGTAAATGCCTGAACCCACGCATTGCACCTGTGATATTTCGTTCCACCAGATCAATATGGCCACTTTTATCAGCCTCAGGAGTGTGCTGTAACTGATGATGTACTTAGCTTACAAAATTAGGCACAGTGGTAAAAATGCCACTCTATTAAATGGTTAAGTAGATGCAAGCTTCTGACGCCGAGATTATGCTATGCTCAAGTCAGTAGGATGTGAAGACTCTTCTAGGCATCATAGACTCGATGCGAAGCCATTTTGAAATTTTCACTATTGCAGCAAATTTCTTAGTTCCAGAAAATCCACTGTGAAGTGTGAAGTTACCGGATAATTCGATTATTACCATCTTTATTACTATCATTTTCTTCATACCGCTTCTGCAACACATGTGCTTGAAGATCATTTAATGTCTTTTGGTCATTTTAGAAGTAGTTGCCCAAGAAGAGGTTTTTTTCCTTGTCTACGGAGTCCTTTTCATGTTAATATCAAACATCAGCAATAATTCGCAGATTACATTAAAACTCAAGTAATTGATGAAGACACTTGATAACAAAAACGCGCTGCCTTTCTTTATTTACTTCCGCCTAGAAATGGCTGTCGAATACTGCACAAACCAAAAGCCAAGGGATCTTCCTGCCTTCCGACATACGTCGCTGCCGAAGTGACCTGTTTCAAGTTGTGTATGGCAGAGAATGCTTTAGAAAATTAATTGTTTTCCTTTGGAATAAACAAAGATTTTTATTCTAAGCTATCCAAGTTCAAAATTTTGGCAGTATTAGTTCAAATTTAATATTAGCTTCTATAATTTACGAAAGTATTTCACAGTTTCAGAACCCGAATCCGACTCATTTACCTTACACTTAGTCGCTGACCATAAATTCTAGCTCAGAGTGACACCAGTATAAGTAACCTAATGTAGCGAAGACTGTTTGCCAGTGCTCTTTCTCACCGGAAAATATGCAGTTCACTCATTGGGCTCCAAAAGTACACTGCAACAGTAATGCAATGCATATGGATTGTAGAATTTAGTGGTGCTCTCTCTTGCACTTCTGTACACAATATGCCTGACCTAAACGGGCCCTTTATCAATACAGGCCCAGGGCAGTACAACATCATACTGACAACAGTAATGTGGTTATACTGACAGCCTCACTGTTCGTTTTAGCTGATTTTGTAATCATTGAAATAAAACAACATGACCTTCCAGTGAGAGACATTTCGTCCCCTTTTCCTTCTGTGAAATTTGTCAGTAATGTTTCTGCCTTCGAATCAGTGAAATACGACAGAGTACGGCTGGTAAACGATTCACAAACCAATATTTAGTGCCGTTATGACGATTTCTTTAAACATTGTTGTAGCTGAGGAATTTAGTTTCTTCTTAAACTGTCTTATGAAGCAACGTTCACAGATATCTCAAATAGGAAAAACTCTTTATCCAATTACGAAGGTTGTAAAACAAACTTCCCACAGTTTGTGTCAGGTCGATCTTTTCGTCTGATAGCACTGCGTATATATTTTGTCTTAATATTCAAAATGATTATCAAGCTAAGTCTGAGTTCATCCACAAACTGAGGCTTATTTATGATACTGAAGCTAGACTGTGTATTCTTGTCTTCCTTGAGTGTGCATTGGAAGGCATTTACACACATGTATACAATACTATGACTACTTCGAAAACTGCAGCTAACGTTGCTCTCATAAAATAATTTTGTTTTGTTAATTCTTCTGAGTCCTCAGCATGCGATATGTGTTGTAAATACAGTCTTTAACAAACAAAATTGACCACTGTGTCATTCACGTAATGTGGACAATCCCCTCAGAATTCTCTGTCCGGCAATATGCGCGATCTGGCAACATTATAGACTGTGGCACTTCCTGGAATAAGTCTTGACTGCAGTCTGAGTGCATCACTTTCGGCTCCGACTGATGTCTTAAGGTAAAATACGAGACTAGATAATACGACATCTGGTAACTGAGAGCATACGCCGTCAAAAATTTTAGCGCCCCTTTCCTCTCGGTGCTGATACTATGAATGTATATCAAGCGAATCTACAAAATGCTTTCTGTCACATTGGTAATAAGAGTTTGGTTCAACAATATTTTAGCGATAGATTTCTTGGCCGACCATCCACCTCTGAACACCGCATGTGAGTTCTCTGGGACCCATTTGCTGCCTACCGAAGGGGGCTGACGCACTGCACTGCTACGCCTCCTGCTGACAACGTCTGCTCCACTCCTCATTCTCGATGGTGTAAAATGCTTTAATGTTTTTGAATGGTGACCCATAAAATATGTCTACGATTTGTGTTTCACACTCGATTGCAACAAAGGCACAAAACCGTTTTTATTTGGTGAGTAATCTACTACACTAGTGTGCAATAAGTCCATGCGGCACAGAATTAATTTCATTGTTTGTGATCCTGTGCCCTATAATTAGTGTCATATCCTGTCCTTTTTCCTTTCACAGGAAATTCTTCAAATAATTTATTTTTGTGGTGGATTCGTATGTGGTAGTAAAGACACAGAGAGTAAATGCAATGTAATGTGTTTTTTCTTTGTTTTCCTATGGTAAATGGATGTGAAACATTGAGTAAATACCTTTCAGAACCTGCTCTATAGCTACTTTGGCAAACTGCTTGTTTTGAGGTCCATACATTAATTAATGGAAAAGTGAATGCTGTTCAAAAAGAATATTTAAAATATTCAACTGGATTTATGGCGTCAAAGTTGCCCATATTTGAAGCTACCCAGAGAAAAAGTAAGTTCCTAGAGCCACTGTTTGTAAATGTCTGTAGAGAGTACCTAATTACTACTGTGTAAAATTAGCATCCAGGCCCTCTAGCAATCAAGAGGTTCATTTTCTTCATACTTATCACTCTGGCATGTGAATCCTAAGAAACGAAAAATATTGAAATTCGTATCATTGACGGTCGATTTGAATTTCTTCAGAGACACTTGTATTGTGAGGCAGCTTGGCAGTCAGAAAGTCGAGATCTATGACCATTAACACAGCTTACTGAGTCAAGCTACCAAGAGGACTAGATGTGTAAAGGTTTTGTTCCGATTTCGTTACAGCTCCATAAAATAAATCAGAAAAAAAGCTCACACTCGCTGGCCCCTACCACAGTTAGAACTGACGATACATTGAGCCGTTGCAACACATGGGCTGTCATCGTGAAAGATACTAAAAACTGTCACTGATGTGAAGAATAGAGTTTCTTTAGCCAAAAAAATTAATTTTCAGTCTCAGTGTCTTAGTTTACATGAGGATTGTACAGCACGAGTCACTAAAATAGAAAGGGAATATCAAGTGAATTTAGCGAATCAATTCAGCACCATCATGGAAGTGATTGTACTGTCACAGTATTGCAAAAATTTTGCGGCGGTGTTGCCAATTCTCAGCTGTGTAGGAACAGCTCTGTAGCGTCACCTCACAACAGAATTCGTATCATTCACTGCTGCTGATGCACGTAACGAATGGATCAGGATGAATGGAATGTGAGATGTTCCATCACGGAGAATATACACATTTTTCTCGACGTCTTATGTTCAGGGTAATATGAAAACCTCAGTAAGAGAAGACGTAAATAGAATGCCGGTGATGCAGGCAATAATACGCAACTATTTCTGCCGACTTAAAACCATGATGACAGAGAAATTGGCATCTCGGTGTATTTTGTTTATCATTCGTTAGCATTCTTGCGACCTCGTTCTATTACCTCGTGGGAGCTGGCATAAAATTTTTCTTTTTGAACAGCAAGCAATAACACACAAAGATAGTAGATGGAAGGATACAAAGAAACAATCAGATTCATGGGTGAGGATCCAGTTCATCGTTAGAAGACTAAACAAGAGGGAAACATTATGAAATCAATGCATACGATGGTTAGTATACATTATTATTTGTATAGATCTGATGACGAGAAAGCGCAGATCTGCACAATACCAGCATCTGCACTTTAAGTTCTGTCTTAATGGGCATGATTTTTAGTTTCTTCTCTTCTGAATTTTCAAATGAATTGATTATTACGTACCTGGATAAAGAGCTTTTCCTATATGGGATATATGTAGTCGTTGGCGCATAAGATTTAAGAAGAAACTAAATTCCTTCAGCTATGACAATGTTTAAAGAAATCATCTTAACGGCACTAAATCTTGGTTTGAAAATCGGTTACTGGCAGTACTCAGCTGGTAAGAAAAACCGATACGTAGCATTTGATTTTACTTGGTTAACAATACTATAACGTGTTTAGTCCGTATCTCCATCATAGAAATTCACATCCTGCGCTTTATCTTCAAATGCATACACACTTTGATACTTATGAATGGAGGTATATCAGACAACTTCCGTGGTTATTTAACACGGAAGAGAGGGTCTTTATGAGAATCCTGGTTTATTACAAAAACTGTCGTCTTTTATTTTCAAGTTTAGATTTGGTTACTGATATTGGCGAAAGTTTCGGTAATGCATGCCTCTTCATGACTAGTCAGCAATATCATTATTAGATTATATTAGATTACTACTTGTTCCATAGATCATGAATACAACATTTCGTTATGATGTGGAACATGTCATTTTAATGAAAGATTCCTTTACATACCATGACTCAATTTTTTTACAACAATTTTTACTCTCTCTCTCTCATTCTCTCTTATTTTTATCTCCCGCTCTCTCCCAAACACACACATACACATACACATACACACACACACACACACACACACACACACACACACACACACACACACACACACACACACACACACATATTCCTTTCTTTTTATTTGTTTTGTTGTCCTCGACTGTCGTCGAGGCACGAAAACGTCCGTCTTAGTTTTGAGTACACTTACGAAAGAGATATAAAAACAACTATGAGAGTTATTGATCTCTCGGAACAGTATAGTTCAATCATTTCGTTTCTTTTTCCAAGACTGCAATCTCCTCTAGGTTCCTCCAAAGGTACGTATGTGGGTCCAAATCCTGATGCACTACAAAAGTATTCATAATTTCATTTCAAGCCCTATCACGTGCATACCAGTCTGCTAGTGAAAATTAACGTGCATTTTTAATGTCTGTTCATGTGTTGCCAACAATCGCAGTAGGTGTCGTCATTTCTGGTCAAACAAGCACACATCTTACTGTTGGTGAGTAAGCAAGTGTTGCTTAAGCTATGTTCGTTGATGATAAAGAAGGACGGTAAGTGTGCGGTTCGATTGTCGCTCAGGCACAAAAACTTGCACCCTTATTTTAGATTCAAACACCTAGCTGCTGGTAAGAAAAACCGATGCGTAACATTTGATTTTACTTACTTAACAATCGGATTGCGTGTTTGGTCCGTATCTCCGTCACAGAAATTCACTTCCTGCGCTTCATCTTTAAATGCATGCACACTTTGATACTTATGAATGGAGGTATATCATACATCTTCCGTGGTTAGTTAACAGTGACGAGAAGGTCTTTATGAGGGTCCTGGTTTATTACAAAAACTGTCGTCTTTTATTTTCAAGTTTAGATTTGGTTACTGATATTGGCGAAAGTTTCGGTAATGCATGCCTCTTCATGACTAGTCAGCAATATCGTTATTAGATTATGAATATAACATTTCTTAATGATGTGGAACATGTCATTTTAATGAAAGATTCCTTTACATACCATGACTCAATTTCTTTACAACAATTTTTACTCTGTCTCTCTCTCTCTCTCTCTCTCTCTCTCTCTCTCTCTCTCTCTCTCTCTCTCCCGCACCCCTCCTCCCCCCCCCCCCCACACATTCCCTGTTTTTTTATTCGTTTGTTGTGCTTGACTATCGTCAAGGCACGAAAACGTCCGTCGATGAGTTTCTTAGTTATGAGTACACTTACGAAAGACATGTAAAAACAACTATGAGAGTTATTGATTTAAGAAGCTTAGTTTGCAGTCAGTTTTGAATATTATTAGTAAATACGCTCCACTCCCTAAACCCAGTTACAGAAACGTGAATCAGACGGATTACGTATTCCAGTCCATAGTCGACGTGTCTTTGAGACACCAGCTATGGTTACTTCCCATCCCACTGTAGGATAACATCGGTTCATCTACTTCCTGCTGGTAATGTAACTTAGATTTGGCAACAAGGCAAGGTATGTTTGGCAACTCTGTGATCGACGAGTTAGTTCCTGGTGTGCACGGAATTAAGCCTCAAAGTTCACTTGATTTTTTCTGTCATTTTTATTTAATAATCTGAGTTATTATCGCTTCAGCTGTAACAAAAGATTGTAAATTTATAATTTTCATCCCAGGAAAGTCGCTGCACGTGGAAATCGCAACTAATCCCATCCTTTAAATAGCGGTTTACGTGTTCTAGCCACTCTTAGCCTCGTAAGAGGAAGGTACACGAGTACCTCCTCGCTAGCTTTGTGGTGACGTGCCAACCTGTGAAAAAGCGTCTGTTATGGTTCGCGGTTCCAGTCTCGCTGAGTGTAACTTTTTTATCCCTTCTGTGAAACAGCTACAAGCAGTCAGATCAAACATCGGTAAGTAAATCGCAAGGAAATACTTTCGGCTCATAGCGTAATGGTGAAAAACAAATCTGCACAACAAGTAACGCCCCGTTCCGCAGCTAACAAGCAAATTTTTGGTTCCTAGGAATACATAACTTTATTTACTGTATGAAATATCACATTTCCATACCACTTGAGTATGACACAGCATACCAATTAAACACATACCCAATCGAAATCGAAGTGAGTAGTATATTACTAATTCTTGCCGATATAGGTACGCTTGTGTACAGACACTCAGTTATATTAAAACAGACCTTCGTCGTAAGGTTATCATGGGTAGTTTTATTTCATTTCTTATAATACAGTGCACAATTTTCGTAAGGTTTCTTGAGTACTGTTAAAATAATACAAAACACGAGAGAGAAATTTATTATCAAGAATACATACGAATTATGTAATGTTATCTGTAACAGTCTGACAATGCACATGTTGTTTATTGATTACATACATGTAGAAAACGTGTTCTGACTTAAAGCTGTCAAGCAAGTTTTAAAGAAGAATAAAATGCCACTACCAGACGACAGCTAAGGTAGAAAATACTTTTCTGACTATTTTAGGTCGACGCGCTCTTAACATACATAATACGAAAGCTTCGAGATGCATCTACCGCCTGGCAGTATATTAAACCTGAAAAGAACATCGCAGATGTTAGCCCATTTTCCACATGCTCCTGTTTTGGGTTGAGGAGTGAAGGCAATTATGTTCAAAGTTCCATTAAATTGATAACTTCAGCAGTTAGCAGAATTGCGTTTTAAAGAATGTAGCAGGGCATGTAATAGATCTGACGACGTCTAATCTATGACGCGCGACGTTTGCCGTTGCTCTATTAGCTGTAACGTAGCAACAGCACCTCAAGAAGTCGACAACAGTTCCTCCAGAATTTCCACAGTGCCGTGATAGAATGCATATGGCCTGATTTAGACTTCTGAGAGACAGACAGATACTGCTTTTCTTTTGCACTGCACGACGTTTTCAACAAACAGTTAGCGCAATAGAGTAGCTCAATTGGAAAGGAACACTTCCTATTTAGATTTCTGCATCCTACACTGTTCTGTGTGGATGGCAGTTACGTCATTTTATTTCGGTGATCAGAAAATAGACTCAAATTTATGCACTGGGTAGCCGACGCAGCTAGTTCATGGCGATTCGGTCAACCAAGTAAATGAATGTTCAAAACTGGTTCAAATGGCTCTGAGCACTGTGGGACTTAATATCTATGGTCATCAGACCCCTAGAACTTAGAACTACTTAAACCTAACTAACCTAAGGACAGCACACAACACCCAGCCATCACGAGGCAGAGAAAATCCTTGACCCCGCCGGGAATCGAACCTGGGAACCCGGGCGTGGGAAGCGAGAACGCGAACGCACGACCACGAGATGCGAGCAAAAGAATGTACTGAACGTGCTGCAAACCACTACAGGGGGCCTGTGTGTCAGAATTCTCATCCACTTTGGCGCAACGTTTTTTGTGATAGAAAAATTAGTCACAGGGGAGAGGATTTGGTGGTCTGTTTGATTGATGATAGGTTGATATACATATGGTCTGGGATCGATTCCAACTTCTGCTGATACTTTTTGATATGGACAGACATATTCTGTTCTCTTCTGGCTACGCCAGGTGAAGAAGGTATAATGGCATTGTGGTCTGAAATTCACGTTAAACATGATATTCCTTCTCTACCGAGTGGACGTTAGATTGAACCACAACAAAGTCAGGAGTCACGACACGTAGAAACATCAGTAGTAATTTTTGTTATACTAGTTATTTATTTCTAGTGACGAGGCAAACGCTATGTAGGGTCACAGGACACTTATTCCATCTTTTATTTGAGCTTCTGTATGTCGATAAAATTGGTTCAGAATTGGGAATGCAACTCAGACCGCCATTAACGCGGAATTTGATCCCTTCGTGACAATATAGCTCCACTACAATTTGTTGTTTGTTCAAAACTGCAGATGCCTCAACATCTCAACATGTTGCACGTGAATGGGTTCGAATCCTGGCCCAGCACTAACGTTTTCGTTAAATATTATCAAGCTCTAGCTTGAGATCACCTATCTGCTGGCGGATAATAATTTTCATGTTTAATGCATTTTGATTCGTTGTCAACACTAACGATATCTAACGTTTTTGGTTCAAATGGTTCAAATGGCTCTGAGCAATATGGGACTCAACTGCTGTGGTTATTAGTCCCCTAGAACTAACCTAAGGACATCACACACATCTATGCCCGAGGCAGGATTCGAACCTGTGACCGTAGCAGTCGCACGGTTCCGGACTGCGCGCCTAGAACCGCAAGACCACCGCGGCCGGCTGACGTTTTTGACTCCCAGTGAGACGCAGAACTATTTGGGAGTTCACTGTAAGTTCAAGGATGTTATTCCGAGCTGTTGGTGGAGATAAATTCGGTAGCTGACGTCTCTTAGTGTGCAGTCAACAACGATATGTTTGGGGTTTGATTCTCAGTCAGCACTGAACTCTTCGTCATATTATTTCTAGTTCGAACATGCTCTGATGTCACTGCTGGTGTAAGAAACCGATATTTTACGTTCGTTTTCTGCAGAATATAACAGCAATATGCGCCAGGTTGGAGTCCTGGAAAGGAAAAAATTAATGTTTAGTCTGGTCATTTCAGTTAAAACAACTAGCTACTGCCGAAAAAAATCCAATATGTAACAGTTGATTGTGCTTCGATAACATTCCGATTAGGTTCTCGGTTCGAATCCTTCTCCAACACACAGCTTTACCTCACGGCATTTCAAGTAAGTTACCTGTGAAGAAGCAATATTTAACATCTCTCTTAGTTCGTTATCAGGGACAATAGATGCTTGGTAGGAAATCGCGTCCGTTAAAAATATTTACGTTATGTAATTTAAAGTTGATATTTCCTAACTGATACTGTCTAAAATCGAGGTACATCACTCTCTCTATGTCTAGTCAGGATTGATTGTTAGTTACCGTCCGTCACGAAATCTTAGTCTGCATGACCTGGGTTTGAATCCATATGCAGAACGAGGCTGTACGTCGTGTCATTTGAAGTTCTTATATATTCTCAACTAGCAGCTAGTGAATAACGTATTTTTTTAATGTCTTTTATGTTAAGTAACAAGTATGGTATGTTACTATGAAAAGTAAATCATGAATACGACGAACTTACTATGTGAATTACTTATCTGACGTAATAACTAGAGTGGTAAGATTTCAGCTATGTCATTTATTGCAATAAATTTGAGCTTAAAAGCTTCAAGGACAGTCTTATCTGTGATAAGGTGTTCCCTGATTTTTGTAGTATCGTGGTGTTTCTTAACATCTTGAGTTATTGCGATACAGAGCAGAGTTTTCTAGTGGTGACTTGTTGGAACCATTTTCAATAGTCAAACGACTGTACCAAGGGGCGATTAGAGGACCTGCTAGACAGCTGCGTTATGCGGGTTGCATGCGAATCAGGCGAAATGCAATTCAGTTCATTCGGATACTTTTGAGCATGACTGTACATGCGTGGCTACTCTAGATTTCTATGGAAACAAGACATCAACAGCACCTTACAATTAACTTTCAGACTTGTCATGATGTATAATGTCCTGCCCCAAATGTTGATGAAAGGTGTAATGGTTATTTACTTTCTGTAAACGTAGAGGTTTCGTCTAATGGTTGATGGAGAATGGCAAGGAAATCTTTCTCGGCTTTTACATGAGATTTATTGGACGTGTGAACTGCAGTAGTTACTAGCGACAGACCAACTTCAGATCTCTTCCCGCACTGGTTACAGCCGTAACGCATGAACTGGTACGTAGTAACTACCATCGTCACATCTTCGTACAGCACTGCTCAGCTTATTGGGTAACGAGAATGTAATTAACGTGTGAATGTGGTCATAAAATGTCTTTATTGACGTCAACCACAGTACATGTATTTATATCAAAGTTAGAAATAGAAGACGAAATTGCGAAATTTATCATAATCCCTCATATAGGCCTTTTTACTCAAATTTATTTTTTCCTTCAATATTTGAGTAACTTAAAAAAGCATTTCTAGATACCTTTTCGCATATACTAAGTTATAGTGATACATATTGAGTTTAATTCTTAATTACTGAAGAAATTAAAAAGTGCACATCATGTGATAACAACAATTAAACACGAAAGCTGAGCCTGCCCCAAGCAAACTGGAAGCGTGTAATTGTGTTACGAAAGAATTAAGACACGTAGTGTCTGGTTGGACCATGATTAACTCCATGTTAGAGTTTTATTTCAACTTTCATATTTTACTCCAAAGAAACAGTCTACTGCTTCACATTTTAACGTACACAATACTTAAAAACATTCATTGAAAAAGAAAAACCAGAATTGCATTCCAAATAAATCACCATTGACGAATGGTGCCATGTTACGACAGCCTTTAATAGGCGCCTTACCCACGCATAATTTGATTCTTTCCAGTTTAAATACATGTATTCGAAATGTAGTTAATCTGCTTGCTCTTTACTGCTGACCTGGTTACGAATCTTTGGAAACTGTGGCCGTAGGTCATCCCCCAGCAGTTTGAAATAGTATATTCAGAGCAGACCACGTGAACAGAAAATAGGAAAATGAAATCTTGGTGTTTCCATTACTTGATGATGCGTTAGTCAAAAATGGTTCAAATGGCTCTGAGCACTATGGGACTAAACTGCTGTGGTCATCAGTCCCCTAGAACTTAGAACTACTTAAACCTAACTAACCTAAGGACATCACACACATCCATGCCCGAGGCAGGATTCGAACCTGCGACCGTAGCAGTCCCACGGTTCCGGACTGCGCGCTTAGAACCGCGAGACCACCGCGGCCGGCGATGCGTTAGTCGAAGAAATATTTCACATCATACCTCTCTCTAATTGTACGTTCTTCCCGTCTCTCCACAAGTCTCACTATAAGATTTACACTTCTAAATCTTGCTAATCTGATGTGACGTTGGCTGATTTCTATTACCAAGTACAAAAATGAGTGGGCGAAGTTCACCTAAATCTTTCAATTGCCTTTAGTTTAGCTTAACATCCTTTTGTACTAGTGCCCTGCTATATCTGATGTAGTGAAATGCGTATGAGACAACGCGTTCCATATCAAGAAGAGAAATTTTGTTAATAAATAAGCAGGACACTGACAAAACAAAAACTTCTTGCCTAAAAAATTAATACAAAACTCTGTCTGCCGTCAGGCGCGCACCTGTAAAATAAAAAAGCGAATTAAGACGACGGGACACAGAGAATAATCCAACAAAGGTACCCAAGGTAAGGAAGCAGAGTGTACTCGGCGGAAGGCAGTTAAATATACCTGTCGTGGACGACGTTGAATAGGACGGGTCCAGTCAGCCGTCACGTGAGTAGGCCCAGAGCGTCGGCAGAGAACTGGCGATGAGGGAACTGCGCTGATATAAATAGCTGCTGCTCGGAGGTGCACTTATGAATCCATTTCCACGCACATAACTTACCGGAGAGAAACAGAGCCTAGCGTGGAGAATCGGCGTCGGTATGTCTATAACGAAGACCCGGGAGGCGACGCCTTGGTGGTATGTATGTGTGCGATGCCTGTCTGTCCGAAGGGTTGCCAATCATTCAGGCGAATTGCTAGTATGTGACAGGTTCATTCTGCTCTCTCCTTAACGGGCACAGCCCAAACGTTATTTAGCAGCCATTCGATTTACCTAGATAGCTGATCTGCGACCATTCCGTCATTGATAATTCATCCTTTACGGTCCTTGTACTGTTCCTACCAATCTTTACCATCTTTCTCGGGTAGATATTGTTTCTGCTGGTCTTTTACAACGTGAAACACACAATTATGGAATTTTGTTTTTGCTATCACATGTACCTCCTTTGGTTCATGCTCGTACGCAAAGTTTCTGTTCTTCAGTCTCTGTTGCACATTTTTAGTTATATTCCATGTTTCATTCTCTTTAGGCCTTCTTCATATTCAAGTAATTGCTTCAGTAACCTTTCCTGTCTGTTCATAACCTCATATCAGAGTATTGCCTTTTTTCCTTGTGGAACCTTATTGACACTTCGGAATTAAAACTTCCTGGCAAGTTAAAACCATGTGCCCGACCGAGACTCGAACTCTGGACCTTTGCCTTTTGCGGGCAAGTGCTCTACCATCTGAGGTACCGAAGCACGACTCACGCCCTGTACACACAGCTTTACTTCTGCCAGTATCTCGTCTCCTACCTTCCAAACTTTACAGAAGCTCTCCTGCGAACCTTGCAAAACTAGCACTCCTGAAAGAAAGGATACTGCGGAGACATGGCTTAGCCACAGCCTGGGGGATGTCTCCGCAGTATCCTTTCTTTCAAGAGTGCTAGTTCTGCAAGGTTCGCAGGAGATCTTCTGCAAAGTTTGGAAGGTAGGAGACGAGATACTGGCAGAAGTAAAGCTGTGAGTAGCGGGCGTGAGTTGTGCTTCGGTGGCTCAGATGGTAGAGCACTTGCCCGCGAAAGGCAAAGGTCCCGAGTTCGAGTCTCGGTGGGGCACACTGTTTTAATCTGCCAGGAAGTTTCATATCAGCGCAGAGTGAAAATCTCATTCTGGAAACTTCGGAATTAATTTTCACAGTTTAAGTTAAATGTATTGCTACTGAGTATCGAGAGAGGAAAGGCATCTTAAGCGGTTGATTTTCTTTCCTTCTGGCATATTTATCTGCAAGGAAATTTTGAAGTGATTAGTTCAAGGCGACTGGACAGACGTTCATTATGTCTGATATAGCCAGAACTTAAGTTAATCGCGGGCTTGTGCTAAAAGTTAAGCACAGAGCTTATAAACACGAAAGCGATTGAAAATATAAGCAGTTCTAGAAGGCAGCACATCTGTGACGGTGGCTATTCGTACTGTTCGACGAGGCAG
The DNA here is from genome assembly GCF_023897955.1 of Schistocerca gregaria. Classification (NCBI taxonomy): domain Eukaryota; kingdom Metazoa; phylum Arthropoda; class Insecta; order Orthoptera; family Acrididae; genus Schistocerca; species Schistocerca gregaria. The sequence goes on from NC_064925.1 coordinate 256,058,807, forward strand.
GTGAGTGCAATGGTATAACGCTTTGTACCGACCGTCCGAACGACAGATGAGTGACAGTAAAAGCACGACTGGCGGGGCCAGCAGCCAGTGTGTGTATTTATGGCTAATTGACCCTTGCTGAGACCTGACAAATCTGAAGCATGGAGTAAATTTGCTGTGCGACAGTTATTCTAGTCAAATAACGCAGTAAATGGTATTCTAGTGTTGTGCTATATGAAATAAAGTCAGCTGGGCTACAGGTATAGCCTACTCTATCGTAACAACGAACTGGGTGCGTTATCGAACAGGTGAGACGTCTGGAAAATAATTTTTCCTCTCATTGACTATCCCGAGTATTCCCTTTTATGGAAGCATTGCTTTTCCTGGCTTGTGACTGGATAGCGTTCGATGACCGAGAATCCAGAACAGCCAGACGCGAATGGGAGGCTAACAGTCTGGGGGTGAACGTGCACGCAGAAAGACTTAAATACTGAGGGCGCCTGTTGTAAACAGTACAAATGTTAATAAGGTTATCTTTAAATTAAATGTTGGTATTGTTCAAATTAATTGTGAATACAAATCGTACAAGGTGCACCAGGATAATTATATTGATAAATAAAGAAAATGTTTGAGTACTCACAGCCAATAGCTAAGCAGCCTATTAATTATTTGTAGCGAACCCCGTTGCAGGCAGTGTGAGTCCTGCCAACAGACCTAAGCCATTGTGATATCTTCTGTGTAAAGGACGCATCTATAAAAGATGCAGTGTGAGTGGAAAGGGCATTAGAGACGTGTGTCTGATGCAACGCCTCCGTGAAATGTCTGACTGTTGGAACTAGAACACATAACTTTTTTTGACAAGAATATCTAGACGGAACGTTACCAGTTGAAAACCGAACTCAACAAGTAATGTATCGTCTTACCACCCAAAAACTAGTCCTCGTTAGAGATTACAGAGGCCAACTGTTACACATTGTCTAAGAATAAAGAGATTATCCTTGGTGCAGGAACACTGTCATTCGACACTCGATACGTGGAAAAAGATTACCCTAATTCACGTGTTGCAGAATACGTAGATAGTTCTCTCCCATGAGACAGGAATATATTAAACAAGATAAAACATACGTAATAGATAGAAGCTGGAACTCCTTAGAACAACCTGAGCGAACATGGAAAGCCACAGACGGAGGAAATATGAACGTCCTGTCCAGCAGTATCACATATAAAAATATGGAAATGCTGTGAATTAAGAGAATAGATTGCTCACGCTAGAAAGACTTCTGTAGTTTAAAAATTGGCAATCAAAAAGTTTCAGTTCCATAACGTTATGTTACCGAGTGCGGGTAGGATTGTGGACTGTAAGTAAAAGGAGCAGTTGTAATACGAGACGACCGCAGTCACAAGGCTGGTTACCTCTGGTCGCAAGGACAACGGAGCGAGATGGCTAAAACTGTAGGAGGCGGTCGCAAGGACAACGGAGCGAGATGGCTAAAACTGTAGGAGGCACTGGCGACAGTAGAGCACTTATGGGAGCTGTGGTAGTGTAATAGTTTTGCTTACCTTATTACTGACAAACGAAACAGAAATTTACTAATCCAGCATGTCACGTCCCTCTGTTTATATATAGTCGACCTGTACCTTCATCGAGACAATCCACTAATATATCGCTACAAAACTGTAGGAAACAATCTGCAGACGAAGGAAGATGGAACACTAAGAATGGGAGTTAAATGTCTTCCTAATGAATAGGTCGTCAGGTGAAGATGCAGACTGTCTCCCCTAGTGTTCAACCTGTACATCGAAGGACCAATGATGGAAGTAATAGAGATGTTCATTAATAGGCTGGCCGTGGTGGCCGAGCGGTTGTAGCCGCTTCAGACAGCAACCACAGGTTGCAGGTTCGAATCCTGCCTCGGGCATGGATGTGTGTGATGTCCTTAGGTTAGTGAGGTTTAAGTAGTTCTAAGTCTAGTGCACTGATGACCTTAGAAGTTAAGTTCCATAGTGCTCAGAGCCATTTGAACCAGTACTATTACTTTAGAAGCAAAATAATGTATAACGGACGGAGCAAGCAGAAAATCAGAAGAAGACGAGCACATCCAAGACATTTCTCGATTAATCAAGTCACCTTTATGTCAAAAAATTAAATTATTTAACGAAAAAATTTTTGAGAACTTATCTTTCGTACTCCGAATTGTATGGATGTTAATTACGGGCGGCGTTAAAATTGAAGAATCTACCTGTACATCTAGATACATACTGCGTAAGCCACTTTACGGTGCGTGGCGGAAGGTACCCTGCACCACAACAAGCTGTTTTCTTTCCTGTTTCCGGGAAAACGACTGCTATATGCCTCCGGATGAGCTCTAATTTCTCGTATCATTTATAGTCAGCCGCAAATGCTGGCTCTCTAAATTTCCTCAACAGTGTTCCTTGAATTGAACGTCGTCTTCCTTCCAGATGATGATGATGATAATGATGACGTTTGGTTTGTGGGACGTTCAACTACGCGGTTATTAGCGCCCGTACAAATTCCCAACATTTGCTCAGTCCAATCTCGCCACATTCATGAATGATGATGAAATGATAAGGACAACACAAACACCCAGTCATCTCGAGGCATGTGAAAATCACTGACCCCGGAATCGAACCCAGGACCCCTTGCCCGGGAAGTGAGAACGCGACTGCGAGACCACGAGCTGCAGACCTACCTTCTAGGATTCCCATTTGTGTTTCTGAAGCATTTCTGTAGTACCTGTGGATTGTTGTGTCCCACCGGTAATAAATATAGCAGCCCGTCTCTGAATTTCTTCCATTTCTATCTTTAATGTGACCTATTGCGGATCTCAAACACTTGATCAGTACTCAAAAACAAGTCACAGTACAGATTAACCAAACTTCCCTATAATTCTCGCAATAAACCTACCACAGTCATCAAATGCTCGTTCCATATTCTACCGTATTGCAGCGTTACGCCCAGATATTTAAACGATGTGGCTGTGTCAAGCAGGACACTGCTAATGCTGTATCCGAACATTAGCTTTCTTTTGGCTACCCATCGACATTAACTTACATTTTTCTACATCTACAACCAATTGTCATTCAGTGAGAGATTCGCAGTATTTGAAGGTGGTGTTCGAGCGGAAAGCTGGAATTTAAGTACACAGAAGTACACTGATAAGAAATTAGATTCAATGTGTAATCAGCGAGAAAAATAATATGCACAAAAGTCTGATCTGAAGAATGGACGAAATGATAGACTAGTCTGAAGCAGGTAGTAAATTCCATCGTACCAGGGGTTTCGTAGAAGGGGGAAAAGCCCTGGTAAACACGAATATTAGAATACGTCCGACAAATAATGGAGAAAGCTGCGTGTTGAATTGCTACTTTGAGATGAAGAGATTGACACAGAAGAATACGTCGTACGGGCTACACCAAGAGAAAAGACTGATGAAACAGTAGATAGTGTACTAAACCGCCATAACAGTATTTATTATCATGTACACTCACCCTCAGGCCGTGTGACTTTGGCCGCACTAAGCACAACTGGGATTCCACTGAACGAAATGTGATCTAGTTGGAGTTGGCTGCGATAAATTCCAATTTATCTTCATGTATTAGGATGGTCGTGCTAAGACAGATCGCCTCCTTAATGCAAAAGAAGGTGTTATTCTCTTCTAGGATGGTGTCACTAATTCAATTACTCATCATAATCGTCATAATCATAATCATCATTGTCAGTTTAAATACGCAGATGGATAGATACTTCCTCTGTCCCTTTTCATGCTTTAGGGACTTCATATCTGCTGTTTCTTCCAATTTTCTAATGTCACCTATTAAACATATATTAATCCGTCTTCTAGGGCTTTTCCTATCATTATATACTAGTCATATGCCTGCTTACATGTCCAATCGATCTCAGTTTCACTTTTATTGTAATCACCGTTAAGTCGGGGGACACTGCAGGAGCCTCCACGAAGATTACGTTCACCACTCGAACAACAAGCAATCGGGCGTCCCCTGGAAACGACCTAGTCGGCCAATCCTGCAAACATCGGAACACCAAAAGCAAAGCTGACAAAACAACTCTCCGAAGAGACTCAAAAAAGGCCTTTATCAAGACCATCACTAGTGACAACTTCCTGCAATATCGAAGGCTTATCTGTAAATAAAGAAATTTTATTATCTGACATATGCAAACGAAACAACTGTGATATTTTAGTGTTACAAGAAACAAACAGGGCACCAACTAGACATAGACCAAAAATACAGGGCATGAAATTAGTTCTTGAGAGACCACACGAAAGGTACGGAAGTGTTATATTTGTGAAACCGAACTTAGACATATGCTCCTGTGCTCTGACCTGCGAAGAAAATATAGAAATTTTAACTATTGAGCTACATTCATGTACTGTAACATCCGTGTACAAACCACCCAGTGCGAGGTTCAAACTTACGGAGCGTGGAAATTTCCATTCAAAAAACATTAAATTTGTAGTAGGAGATTTTAACTGTCACTGTCTCGCATGGGGTTATAAAGAGACAAATGACGGTGGCGAAATGCTGGAGATCTAGGCAGACCAGGCTAAACTGAAATTGATACATGACCCAAAGTTGCCTGCATCATTTAACAGCGGAAGATGGAAACAAGGATATAATCCAGATAACATCTTTGTCTCCGAAAATGTATCTCTGCAAACTGTAAAGCAAATCGAGGATCCAATTCCAAGATCGCAACACAGAGCAATAACTTGCGGCATTACTGCAGTAATCAAATCAGATGTAATGCCATTCAAGAGACGCTTCAATTTCAAAAAATCTCATTGGGAACTTTTCACAGAGGACCTTGATAAGGAGATCTTGGAAAATAAACCAGGGATACAATCATATGAAACTTTTACAGACCTTGTCAGGAAAATCTCTCGACGGCGCATACCTAGAAGGGCCGCACACAGTATATCGCTGGACTCAATGTTAGCAGCAAGGAAGCTCTGAAAAAGTATGAAGAACTGTACAATAAGAACCCCTTCTCAGAGGAAACGTTCCAGGCAGGTGAGGAACTGATGTCTGGTGTCTCCGAAGCGAGAAAGGAAAAGTGGTGTAACCTTCTACAAGAGACGGACATGAAGCACAGCAGTAGGAAGGCATGGAAACTGGTCAAAAGTCTCAACAACGACCCAAGAGAACCACAACCAAATTACAGTGAAGTTACACCTGATCAGATAGCTCACCAACTACCCATGAACGAAAAAACTAAAAGGAAGATCAGGAATAGCAAAATTAAAAAGAAAACTGAACGAGGAGATTAGCTTCCTAGCTCGCCCGTTCTTCATTCAGGAGCTACAAGATGCCATCAACGATTTGAAAAACAATAAGGCCGCTGGCCTCGATGATCTGAGACCTGAGCAAATTAAACATTTTGGACCGGGAGTACATGCATGGATCCTAGAGCTAATGAATCACTGTATTACAACAATGCAAATTCCTAAACTGTGCAGGAAAGCTCGGGTTATTGCGTTACTAAAACCAGGGAAAGACCCAGCTGAAGCTAAACATTTTCGGCCTGTCTCACTGCTTTGTCATTTTTTTAAAGTGCTGGAGCGAATGATCCTCAAACGCATAGCTGATTATGTGGACAAAGCTCTGATTAACGAACAAGCTGGATTTCGACCAGGAAAATCATGGTGTGGCGAAATCCTTAATCTCACACAGTACATCGAAGACGGCTATCAGAGAGGAGAAGTAACTGGGATCGCATTCCTGGATCTCAGTGCTGCATACGACACAGTTAACCATAAGTTGCTTACCCAGAAAGTGTATAATGTCACTAAGGACTACACCCTTTCTATGTCTGTGTAATGCATGCTACAGAACAGACGCTACTATGTAACCTTACAATCTAAAAACAGCCGATCGAGGACACAGAAAAATGGACTTGCACAGGGTAGTGTCTTGGCTCCAATATTATTTAACATCTATACCAATGATCTTCCCATCAGCCACCAGACACGAATGCTCATATATGCTGACGATGCAGCAGTGGCCACACAGGATAAAACCTTTGAACAAGTGGAGAAGAATCTCACAGGAGCCTTAACAGAACTTGCTACCTATTACGACGGCAATAATCTCAAACCAAACCCTAGTAAATCTCAAGTATTCGCCTTCCATCTTAGGAACAAACAAGCCAAAAGGAAACTCCAATTCATGTTGCAAGGGGAAGAGCTGAAACATACAAACAGCCCGAAATACCTGGGAGTAACATTGGACAGAGCACTAACTTTTAAGCAGAACTGTCACAACAGTAAAAAAAAGGTCTGTGCCAGGAACAACATACTGCGGAAGCTAACAGGTTCATGGTGGGGAGCTCAACCACATGTTTTGCGCACCACGGGTCTGGTGCTGAGTATCTCAGCAGCGGAATTTGCGGCGCCAGTTTGGAGGAACTCTGCTCACACTAAGCATGTTGACGTCGCCATAAACGAAACTGTACATATTGCCACGTGATGCCTCAAACCAATTCCCACAGACATCATTTATCCCATCATAGGCATAGCACCACCCACTATCCGCAGACAAGTAGCCGCCGAGATCGAAAGATCAAAACAAATGAATGATCCTCGATACCCGATGCATATGCACCGAAAACAACGTGTCCGGCTGAAATCCCGCAGGAGTTTCATTGAAACTACTGAAGATCTCGCCACCAAGCCCGTCGCAAGGCGGCTATCTCTTTGGGAAGAAATGGTGCCACACTCCACAATGGAACTAGTTGAGGAGGGATCTGCAGGATATCAACTACCTTTTACAACTTGGAGGTCATCAAACCGGCTACGTACTGGAGTAACAGGGTGCAAATCAAACCTATATAAATGGGGTTACAGTGATAGCGATAGGTGTGAATGCGGAGCAGTACAGGACTTGGACCACCTACTGATTTGCCCAGATATGTCTATAACATGCACTAAAGATGACATTTTGAAAGTCAATGACAAAGCAAACTACGTTGCTAATTACTGTGAAGGGAAGATATAATTGGTGCATCCGGATACGGAAGAAGAAGAAAACCGTTAAGTCGCAAAGGTCTTTAATTTTGTGTGTCTCAAATATTCTCCGTCATTGCGTTGAAACGGAGAACTGGAAATAAAAATGCGATATGGAAAGAGAAGAACGTACAAGACACGGTCGAATGTGAAAGCAACACGTTCATACCATCGACTGGTATGTAAATGATGAGAACTGCAATTCTGTGCGACACGTAGAACGGCCAACGCAGTGAACTAGTGTTGCTCCACTTTAATGTTGTTAATATGTATGGCAAAGTATGTAAGTTGCATGAACAGCGTTAGATGTTAAGCGAGGGACACGGAAATGCCGTGTTCTGGTGAGATACAGGTTTATCGGTGCAAAGGTTGAAAGCGGCCTCATTGTGAGTCCCCTTTTGGCCAGCTACTCGAATCGTGCGATATCCAGACTTCTGGGGCATTTTCGGTCCACCGTATAATGCGCCAAGCCTGTTGTAACACAGTCACGTCTGCGTCACCGTCTCTAAACAAGTAATGAACTGCGAAATTTACTCCTTGAAACATTTTGTATCATCCCGACTCATTGGTAGAAGACTAGCAGCAGACATTAACAGCATAACACAAGTGACACCGTTTGAAGAGGTGCAGTGTCCGGGAAGATGGACTGTTAAATGGCGTTGCACTGTCTTCAGCGACGAATCATGTTTCTGTCGTACCACAGATGATTATCATCGGCGAGTATGGCGTTGACGTAGAGAGTGATTTCATTTTTCAATTGCTTTGGAGATGTACGGCGGTGTGATGGTGTGCTGAGCTACCAGGTTTGTTTTCAGCGAACTCTGACCGTCACTACAGTGTGGCACGGACGTTCTGCGTCTTCGTATGTTATCTGTGAGACGACAGTGTTGTAATGCGATTTTTCCATAGGACAAATCCCGTACACACATGGCACTTATCTTCATGAGATGTCTTGGTGATGTAGAGATATTCCCCTGGTCAGTATGACCCCAGATCTGTCCTCAATACAAGATGTATGGGCTCACCTGGGAAGTTAATTGGGACTCCGTATCAGTATACGGGACATGAAGGATCATTTACTACAGTTGTGGGCCAGAACACCCAAGGAGAGGATACAACGCCCTTATGGTTCCTATCGCAAATGCATAAGTACACGTATCCAGAACTGGCGTATCGTCATAACTCAACCTGATGCACAGGAGTGGAAGAATTATTTACAGTTACACGAGACCTTCTATTCCCGATAGCCAAACTCTATGCTAGTGTGCTATATGATTAAAGCAATGGACTTCTCAAAGAATGGGGTCACAATTGACTTTCAGACGTCTTGATTTAGATTGAGTTTAGATTCTCCTAAATTTCTAAAAGCTAATGCAAAGTAGATATTTCATTTTTCTGTGATACTTTTTTTTTCTCAGGTGAACCTCGTGGGCGTTCAGCTATATTTATTAACAAAATGTTCCAAATGTTCCAATCGTTTGTCTTTCTTTGTGATGTTCAGTTATAGATTATAATATAGGTTTTGAAGTTAACGCTAACTCCATGCACAAACGTCCATATGGTTGTAAAAATCAGTCGATGATGTAGTGCATCTTTTTCTTTTGCTTTGTCCCGGTGCGGCACAGGATTGAAATGTTTCGCATGATTATTATAATGAGTGGCTGGATGCCCTTCTTTCCTTCACCGCCCAAGCCTACAGGAAAAAATGTGTGTACCCCCTTACAGCAAACAGCCTTATTAATGTGAAAGTAAGTGAAAGGTTTCTAAGTGTCTGTGACTCGTGTAACTGAGGTGAGAATTGAGACCCAGTACGGTATTCGGCTAATGGGAAGTGATAAACCGTCTAAAATGCACATCCAGACTGGCTGGCACACCGGTCCTCGTAGTTTACCCGCCGGACAGATTCGATTCTGAAGCGGTGCTTTAACACGCACGATTGTCCGGCCGGGTAATCGACTACACAGTACGTCATGCATCTGACGTAGACCTCTCAAAGAAGATAGAATTTGATACCCAACATTAGATCCAGCTAATTCAAGAAAGAGCCAACAACCCCTATACTGGCATGGACACCCATACACCTGTCTGTTTCTGTTATGTTCAAACAACACCGACAACTACTGTTTTACGTTTGGTCAACATTCAACATACCCAGCATCCATTTGCACAAAGCCTTCTCACAGCTTCCATGTATAATGCACCTCTCTTATATCTCTATGGCATTAGCCATTTAATGAACCTTTTAGCACTGATCGCTCCGCTCCATGACATGCATTTTTTCGAGGTTTCGCACTTTTTGTTGCAGGATTGGAATGTCCTACCAGTGGGTAATTTTCAAGACCAGTACGGTCTCCTTCGAGTTCCTAAATTTAGCTAATTTTCAGTAGATTTGCAATAGCAATAAGCTGCCCAAAACGACGGACTCATGTTATAAAGAAGGAATAAATAATATTTTACAAGGAAGCCATAGAGGATTCTTATTTTCGACATTTTATTTTTACATTTATAGTACGTGAAGTTCAGAACTCAAATATCGGTCCCCAAATTCTACATCTACATTCATACTCCGCCAGCCACCCAACGGTGTGTGGTGGAGGGCACTTTACGTGCCACTGTCATAACCTCCCTTTTCTGTTCCAGTAGCGTATGGTTCGCGGGAAGAACGACTGTCTGAAAGCCTCCATGCGTGCTCGAATCTCTCTAATTTTACATTCGTGATATCCACGGGAGGTTTAAGTAGGGGGAAGCAGTATATTCGATACCTCATCCAGAAAGGCACCCTCTCGAAACCTGGCGAGCAAGCTACACCGCGAGTCAGAGCTCCTCTCTTGCAGAGTTTGCCACTTGAGTTTGTTAAACATCTCCGTAACGCTATCACGGTTACCAAATAACCCTGTGATGAAACGCGCCGCTCTTCTTTGGATCTTCTTTATCTCCTCCGTCAACCCGATCTCGTACGGATCCCACACTGATGAGCAATACTCAAGTATAGGTCGAACGAGTGTTTTGTAAGCCTTTTGTTGATGGACTACATTTTCTAAGGACTTTCCCAATGAATCTCATCCTGGTACCCGCCTTACCAACAATTAATTTTATATGATCATTCCATTTCAAATCGTTCCGCACGCATACTCCCAGATATTTAACAGAAGTAACTGCTACCAGTCTTTGTTCCGCTATCATATAATCATACAATAAAGGATCCTTCTTTCTATGTATTCGCAATACATTACATTTGTCTATGTTAAGGGTCAGTTGCCACTCCCTACACCAAGTGCCTATCCGCTGCAGATCTTCCTGCATTTCGCTACAATTTTCTAAAGCTGCAACTTCTCTGTGTACTACAGCATCATCCGCGAAAAGCCGCATGGAACTTCCGACACTATCTACTAGGTCATTTATATATATTGTGAAAAGAAATGGTCCCATAACACTCCCCTGTGGTACGCCAGAGGTTACTTTAACGTCTGTAGATGTCTCTCCATTGATAACAACATGGTGTGTTCTGTTTGTTAAAAAATCTTCAATCCAGCCACACAGCTGATCTGATATTCCGTAGGCTCTTACTTTGTTTATCAGGCGACAGTGCGGAACTGTATCGAACGCCTTCCGGAAGTCTAGGAAAATAGCATCTACCTGGGAGCCTGTGTCTAATAATTTCTGGCTCTCATGAACAAATAAAGCGAGTTCCATATTCAGGAATGCTGCAACGGCCTTATGTTCACTGATTCCCTGTTCTGCACTTACAGAGTCGAAAATTTCGGGTCTGTTTGTTATCAGTAGGTCCAAGATGTTATCTCCACGAGTCGGTTCTGTGTTTAATTGCTCGAGGTATTTTTCGGATAGTGCACTCAGTATAATGTCACTCGATGCTCTGTCCCTACCACCCGTCCTAAACATCTGAGTGTCCCAGTCTATATCTGGTAAATTGAAATCTTCACCTAAGACTATAATATGCTGAGAAAATTTATGTGAAATGTATTGCAAATTTTCTCGCAGCTGTTCTGCCACTAATGCTGCTGAGTCGGGAGGTCGGTAAAAGGAGCCAATTATTAACCTAGCTCGGTTGTTGAGTGTAACCTCCACCCATAATATTTCACAGGAACTATCCACTTCTACTTCACTACAGGATAATCTACTAGTAACAGCGACAAACACGCCACCACCGGTTACATGCAATCTATCCTTTCTAAACACCACCTGTGCCTTTGTAAAAATTTCGGCTGAATTTATCTCTGGCTTCAGCCAGCTTTCTGTACCTATAACGATTTCAGCTTCGGTGCTTTCTATCAGCGCTTGAAGTTCGGGTACTTTACCAATGCAGCTTCGACAGTTTACAATTACAATACCGATGGCTGCTTGGTTCCCGCATGTCCTGACTTTGCCCGCACCCTTTGAGGCTGTTGCCCTTTCTGTACTTGCCCGAGGCCATCTAACCTAAAAAACCGCCCAGTCCACGCCACACAGCCCCTGCTACCCGTGTAGCCGCTTGCTGCGTGTAGTGGTCTCCTGACCTATCCAACGGAACGCGAAACCCCACCACCCTATGGCGCAAGTCGAGGAATCTGCAGCCCACACGGTCAAGTAGAGGCAGCTTTCAAAAACTGTAGGGCAAAACTTTTTTTTTTTTCACGTGGGTGGCCTTTGTTTGATTGCAGGCTAGAGTAACTTGTATCAAACATACAAGTCTTACGAGCATTTCCGCAAAGCCTGAAACACAGGGATAAAAACATTTGTTGGTAATTTCTTAAATTTAAACAATCTTCATTAACAATCTTTTATAAAAGATCAGTAATTAAGAACTAACATTTGCAATGCAAGAAAGATGTTTTGAATGATATGTGAATAGAACTAAGAAGATGGGCAGTTTTCATATACACAGAAATTACATACCCTATTTGACGAATTTTGTATTTAATGGATGTAGGCATTATAACTGAATGGAAAAAGAAATTAAAAAAATATAACCGAAACGAGACCCGAACCAGTGATACAGCGATTAGCAGAGGTGAGCGCTACTGGAAATGACTGAACTGCGTGGGAGACGGTACTTCCCATTGTACGAGCTATAAAGTATTCTTTCCCATTCCACTCACGCATGGAGAGCGGATGGAATGAGTGCTGAAAGGTCCTTGTGTGCAATGTAGTAACGAGACCGTTACTTACGCAGCGCTACACAGCATATTCTTAGATTATCCAGTTAATACTACCAACTGTAACTTTGTAGTAGACTTTCAGAGGGCGGTTAACTATCCTGAAGCGTCCGTCAGCTCTACTTTTTCACCATTTCTTGTGAGTCAAACGTGTAGGTACAGAGTGGGCTTGGCTAGGACAGGCGGCAACGCGGCCACATACACAAACTTTTTTAAAATACTCATAATTTTCTTCAGGGCTTAGGCGCTTTGGTCTTTTCTACATTAAAATTGTTCACACCATCTCTTTAAGGGATGATCAACATTGCTCTGTCCTATTTGGTTATGTAGTACCAGTAAATCCACCTCTTCTTTAAATAAACGAATTCCCATGTATAAAAAGCTTAAGGAGTCGGATTACTTTACATATTAGTTATGTGTTAAGTATTTGACTTTAAACATATGAACGACAAGTTTAGGAATCATTCGAGATTATGCTGAAAGTTTGTTGAAAGTCGTTAAGCAGTCTCACTATAAAACACTCGATGAATGTAGTTCAGGTAATTTTCGGTGCATTTTAAACAACAGCTAATTTCTGTCGCATCTCACTGCTTATGACATCACATCTCCTCAACTGTGTCGTAGAATGATACAATTCTGCAGCTACAGTTGGCAAAGAAACGTGTAGAAACACGAAAAAACAATAAATTACCATGACTAATACAGTGCAGGAAACCCTTTTGTATTCAAAACAGCTTCGTCTTCTCGGAATTGAGAAACATAGGTCATGCGTGGTTTTGGAGGGAGTCATATACTACTCTTTCTGCAAGATGGTGTCAAGTTCAAAAAACGACGATGGAGGTAGATATCCTCGTATTGAAAGTAGATCACAGCGCTCCTGTAATACTGGGACCTGGTGGTTGCGATGGCCAGAGCACATGCGACAATGCCTTCTCGTGCTCAGGAAAGTAGTTCTGGACTTCGCGAGAAGTGTGAATAGGCGTCCTGGAAGACAGCATCACCAGTGAGCAACAATCGTTGAACCGTGGGATGGATATGATCTGAAAAATGATCTCATAATCCTGGGCAATAATGCGATTTTACAGAGTACACATGTAGCTCATGGAATATCATGATATGGCTGTCCAAATTATCACCAAACCCCCTTCTTTATGTTTTACTCTTGGCACGTTAACTTGGCCAGAAGTAGGAAAGAGTGTGCAATAAGAACCATCCGACCTAATGAATTTCTTCCATTGCTCCTTAGTCTAGGTTTTATACCTTCGGCAGCATGTTTTCCTGTTACGGGCATTTTCATCAGTGACAGGTGGTTCTGAAATTCCATTTCGACCCACAGTTCCTTGCTGATGGAGCTACCTTCATGTTTTCTAGGGGGTAACGGGGTACACGAGCTTGAAATTCAGCTCTGCAGTCTTTTTTCACCTGTCGTCCTCTTGCTTTTAGTCACAATCATCTTCAATGACCGTCTGTCACGATCACTTAACACCGCTTTCGTCCCCGTACCGACTTGGTGGATACTGCAAAGCCGGTCGTGGACAGGCGTAACGGCGAAACATGCAATCTTGACTAGCATCTGTGTTTATGTTCAAGCATCAATTTCTCACGGTGTCGCCATATTCTTTTTCTGTAATGCGTGTACACGCTGTGGTATATGTGGAAGCTGTCTAGGAAATGGATTCCGAATTAAGACAGTAGAAAAAAGTAAGAAATTTAAGTGCCATATCTGATGCTTAAGTCTAATATTGCAGGAGCAGTGAAAACGTAGTAAGCGATTAAATTCTTTTCGAGGGGGGGGGGGGGGGAGGGGAGGTTCTTAGCAATAAAAAGTTTCACGAACTTTTGCAATTACGTGTAAAGTGCGTTGGAAGTCGGTAAGTGCTCTCACACTTTCTGACAGTAATACTTGTCATTCTTGTCTTAAAATTATAACATAAGATTATCCTCTTTATGAGTAGATTGTGACAGCACATTAAGTATTTAATTTTAGTCAACAATTACGCGAAATATTGAAAATCAAATTTTTGTTTCCCGTCCTAACCGGCAGGTACGCCAAATTCAAGTATAAGCGATTGTGGGCTAGCTGCTGAAAAAACCTCTAGCTGTTTAATAAAACCCCTATCCTATTACTGAACAGAAAATGGACATGTTCTTTCCAGCTCAGACTCTATTTTTCAGTTCCATGTAGTTCATTCAGTTCTTGTCTCATACCAGCGATTTTCTTATGGCCCAGGGGTGAATATGCCGCACTTTTGTAACATAGGTATCTATATAAATTTAACAGATTATGTTCTTTACACGGAATACAAGTATTGGAGGGCCCACGTTGGCTTGTGAGACCGTCAGTCGTTCGGTATGCTCATGAAAAGATACGTCCGCCCCGATAGCTGAGTGGTCAGCGTGACGGATTAGCGTCCTACTTGCCCTGGTTCAAAAAAATGGTTCAAATGGCACTTTGCACTATGGGACTTAATATCTGTGCTCATCAGTCCACTAGAACTTAGAACTACTTAAACCTAACTAACCTAAGGACATCACACACATCCATGCACGAGGTAGGATTCGAACCTGAGACCGTAGCGGTCACGCGGTTCCAGACTGTAGCGCCCAGAACCGCACGGACACACTGGCCGGCGGGTCTGGGTTCGATTCCCGGCTGGATCGGAGATCTTCTCCATTCGAGGATTGGGTGTTGTGCTGTCTTCTTCATCATTTCATCCCCATCCGGTTCGCAAGTGGCCCAATTGGGCGTCGAATGTAATGACACCTGCGGCAAGGCTGCCGGACCTGCCCCGTAAGGGGTCTCACGGGCAATCACGCCAAACGCTCATTTCCATTTCCATGAAAATATACCGCTTTTAAGTGTCGGAACAAAATCCAAGAAATTACAGAACTCTGTCACCGCCGGCTGAAAGCCGCTGCTAGATAGAGCGTCCAGCCTTGATTCTACGCTCCGGGCGACGTTCAGTTGCCAAGACGAGATTTCTCTTCCACGCTCCTAAATGGCTACCCGCAGCTGTACGCAGTTGCTAGTTTGGTGGCACGTTTCACTGGAGCGCCTATACTATTCAGCTCGTAGGCCACGACTAATTGTACTTGAATATTACATGTGAATGTGAATGTGAAATATTTGAAACAAAAGGTAAATTTTAAGTAGAAATTACACTGTTCAGGAAACCTGCACACAAACGCCATTCGTATTGTGACCATTCGTGCTGCTCTTCCCTAAATATGTCCTATATACCTCGTTAATCATATTTATTATACATCCTTCACACAGTATTCCTGGATAGGTCGCACGACATTTCTACACTCCTGGAAATGGAAAAAAGAACACATTGACACCGGTGTGTCGAACCCACCATACTTGCTCCGGACACTGCGAGAGGGCTGTAAAAGCAATGATCACACGCACGGCACAGCGGACACACCAGGAAGCGCGGTGTTGGCCGTCGAATGGCGCTAGCTGCGCAGCATTTGTGCACCGCCGCCGTCAGAGTCAGCCAGTTTGCCGTGGCATACGGAGCTCCATCGCAGTCTTTAACACTGGTAGCATGCCGCGACAGCGTGGACGTGAACCGTATGTGCAGTTCACGGACTTTGAGCGAGGGCGTATAGTGGGCATGCGGGAGGCCGGGTGGACGTACCGCCGAATTGCTCAACACGTGGGGCGTGAGGTCTCCACAGTACATCGATGTTGTCGCCAATGGTCGGCGGAAGGTGCACGTGCCCGTCGACCTGGGACCGGACCGCAGCAACACACGGATGCACGCCAAGACCGTAGGATCCTACGGAGTGCGGTAGGGGACCGCACCGCCACTTCCCAGCAAATTAGGGACACTGTTGCTCCTGGGGTATCGGCGAGGACCATTCGCAACCGTCTCCATGAAGCTGGGTTACGGTCCCGCACACCGTTAGGCCGTCTTTCGCTCACGCCCCAACATCGTGCAGCCCTCCTCCAGTGGTGTCGCGACAGGCGTGAATGGAGGGACGAATGGAGACGTGTCGTCTTCAGCGATGAGAGTCGCTTCTGCATTGGTGCCAATGATGGTCGTATGCGTGTTTGGCGCCGTGCAGGTGAGCGCCACAATCAGGACTGCATACGACCGAGGCACACAGGGCCAACACCCGGCATCATGGTGTGGGGAGCGATCTCCTACACTGGCCGTACACCTCTGGTGATCGTCGAGGGGACACTGAATAGTGCACGGTACATCCAAACCGTCATCGAACCCATCGTTCTACCATTCCTAGACCGGCAAGGGAACTTGCTGTTCCAACAGAACAATGCACGTCCGCACGTATCCCGTGCCACCCAAAGTGCTCTAGAAGGTGTAAGTCAACTACCCTGGCCAGCAAGATCTCCGGACCTGTCCCCCATTGAGCATGTTTGGGACAGGATGAAGCGTCGTCTCACGCGGTCTGCACGTCCAGCACAAACGCTGATCCAACTGAGGCGCCAGGTGGAAATGGCATGGCAAGCCGTTCCACAGAACTACATCCAGCATCTCTACGATCGTCTCCATGGGAGAATAGCAGCCTGCATTGCTGCGAAAGGTGGATATACACTGTACTAGTGCCGACATTGTGCATGCTCTGTTGCCTGTGTCTATGTGCCTGTGGTTCTGTCAGTGTGATCATGTGATGTATCTGACCCCAGGAATGTGTCAATAAAGTTTCCCCTTCCTGGGACAATGAATTCACGGTGTTCTTATTTCAATTTCCAGGAGTGTATAAGCAGTCTCCTTTGTAGACTGACTGCATTTCCACTTTGTACCGGAGTAAACTGAACTCTGCTACTCAGTTTATGTACGGCGTCATATCCACAATAGTTTATCCACTTGACTACACAACAGTTTCCGTAGCCAGTGTACACAAATTTATAAAGAAGACAGACCCATTTCTCACGATGGATATATTTCGATCATTACAGTCGCTGATTTCTGACAGTCGTCTAATTTTGGTGATGTGCCGGATCCAAGTGCTTGCACGTAAACTCGTAATTTTAAACAGGCACTCTAAGAGACTGTATGGAGTGTACGTCGGCTATTAAAATACATAGTGTGTGTAAATGTGTCATATGGTTAAATGACGAAGTAGATAAAGCAGTTTCTATAAGACTTTCCGTGAATGATGCTCTTGTTTACACAGAATTCACAACACTAGAAAATGGTAGCGAAATGCTAGAAGAGGTGCAGAAAATCAACGCTTGGATCAGGGAGCGGCAGTTGACCCTCAATATTAACTAATGTAACGTTGTGCGTGGACGTACACAGAAAGATTGTTTTATGATTACATGTTTGCGGAACATCACTGAAAGCAGTTACTTCTGCATAATATCTGTAAGCATGCGGAAGGGGCAATTTATAGTGAAACGGCCACATAAAATGAATAGCAGCTAAGGCAAACGCCACCCTGAAAATTCTCGGGAAGTCTAGTCCTTCAAAAAGGGAAGTAGCTTACAGAATGATCTCTCACATAATGTTTGAACACTGCTCATCAGTTAGAGATCGAAACCAGACAAGACTGATAGGGGAAGCAGAGGTGAACAACAAGAAGAGAAGCACATTCCGTTACAGGTTCATCTGGTAAGTCGCAAAGCGTTATGTAGATGCTGAGACAACTCCACCGCCTGCAAGCAATGCGTTCTTCCATCACAGTGTGGTTCAGCAGTGACTTTCAAGAGCATACATTTCTGGAAGAGTCGAACACCATATTGATTTGTCCTACGTGTATTCGGTCAAAAGACCGTAAAGATAAAATTAGAGTGATTAGACCCACACCGAGTCTTACCATCAATCGTTCTTATCGCGAACCATTCGTGACTGCAACTGGAAAAGCTGAGAGCGAACTTTGCACAAAGTAGCCTCCACCACACACCTTACGGTAGCTTGCAGAGCATGGGTGGTAGTGTAGCTACTGCGATATTAGAGAAAAAACTAAAAGGCCCATACTCGTTTAAAGTCGTCTGCTAGCAACGTCTTTCGTAAACTGAAGCGCCAAAGAAACTGGTATAGGCTAGCGTATTCAAATACAGAGATATGTAAACAGGCAGAATACGGCGCTGCGGTCGGAGCGCCTATACAAGATAACAAGTGTCTGGCATAGGTGTTAGATACGTTACTGCTGCTACAATGGCAAGTTATGAAGATCTAAGTGAGTGTGAACGCACTCCGCGCATGAGCGATGAGACACAGCATCTCCTAGGTAGCGATGAAGTGGGGATTTTCTCGTACTACCGTCTCAAAACTGTACCGTGAATATCACGAATCCTGTAAAACATCAAATATCCGACATCGCTGCGGCAGGAAAAAGATCATGCGAGGACGGGACCAACGATGACTGAAGAGGATCGTTCGATGTGACAGAAGTACAGCACATCCCCAAACTGCTGCAGATTTCAGTGCTTTGCGAACAACAAGTGTCAACGTGCGAACCATTCAACGAAACATCGAAGGCCCACTCGAGTACCCTTGACGACTGCACGACACAACGGTTTGCGCCTCGCCTGGGCCCATCAACACCGACATTGGACTGTTGATGACAGGAAAGATGTTGCTTGGTCGGACGAGTCTCATTTCAACTTGTATCGAGCGGATGGAGGTATCAGTTACCCTCAGCACTACTTCAGACAGGAAAGACTTTTATGTTCAAAATGGTTCAAATGACTCTGAGCACTATGGGACTTAACATCTCAGGTCATCAGTCCCCTAGAACTTAGAACTACTTAAACCTCACTAACCTAAGGACATCACACACATCCATGCACGAGGCAGGATTCGAACCTGTGACCGTAGCAGCAGCGCGGTTCCGGACTGAACCGCCTAGGACCGCTCCGCCACCAGCGGCCGGCCATTTATGTTCAATACGCATGTCCTGGTTAGGCTGTACTTAAGTTAATAGCGGGTGCGAGCACAACTTACTGCAAATGATTTGCAGTCTTGAAATCATCGAAATTTGTTTTTTTTTTTTTTTCCTGTAATTCATACTTCACATCTATGTTTGACGTGTCGTTGCTACAAGAAGAGACTCAGCTACACTTGAAGGTGGTGTTATAATGGCACATTATTTTGTTTGTAATTTTTTTGAGTTCAGTACATATTGCAGGCACCTTTATATATTTCTTTGCGTTATGCAATTGTATTTACCACCTAATATGTCTTTAACAGATGTCCGATCAGTTTCACGTCCATTGATGGGTCAAATTTTTATACAAAAAGGAGTATATGAACGAGGCGTTACCACCGGAGCCATAAATGCTATCCATTCAGAATAAATTGTAACGGGTAATAAATGAATTTCATAAAATAACACCATTACCGTAATGCTCAAACATAAAAGCTTATGATACATCACACATAACGCTGATTTTCGCCCAGTGTCACGTATCATGAGTATATTTACGTAGATATACTGCTACGTCAGTACTGTCATTTAAATCGTTGACGACATTGAAAATCTGTCCACGTTCGAATCTATTACAACAGAATTTGGTATATTAAATCACATAACCACGTTGTATACATATTGGGTTACTTTGTGAAAATGCAAATGTAAACAACTGAAAATGACATATCGCCTAAAGCAGTTGATCGTATGGAACAATTGGCAGTGATCCGAATAGGGCCAAGTTTGAATATGTAATTCTCTTTTAATAATTTCGTGGCAGTTATGAAGAAAACTTATGAAACAAATCCACCCTGCAGTTTAACTTGACAGAAATATTCACTATGGCTACACACTTGTGCGGAAGGAGAGTCCAGTAGTAACGTTCCGATAAACGTTTCCTAAATTGAAAGTCAAAAACGTGAAAATATGTGTGCGAAGTACTCGTATATGTCCGGCACCCGTTGCTGAACAGCGTCGGAAACACCGTCTCCTAAGGATTGAAAGGTAAACTGTGAATGGAAAATTATCTCTAATGGAACCTCTCCAGTGTGGAAATGAACTTCAGACGTCAAGAAATGTGCCTTTCAGCTACCGCGTTCACGCGGAATGCTGATAAATTAGACATCTTTTAAGGGAATGCGAGTGCACTGCTGCGATTGTCATGGTTCAACGAACAGCGCACCCATCTCAGAATATCTTATTTAATTGCAGCAGCTGTTTAATACGCAGGAATATGTCTAAGCGACTGAGATATTGATGAATCTGAGGACTATTAATGCTCGGTAAATATCTACTTCGTATCAGATGTGTACTTTGTGCGCAAAATATTCGTACCTAGTAGGAAAGCGTACCAGGGAATTGGAAACAGATACATGGCTCTCGAAAATAGCGACGTCCGAAAATGTCTACTAAGTACAAAGAAAGTGTTATGATAGTACAGAATTGAAATAGACCTATATAATGGGCAAGATTTAGCTGACACAGTCATATAATCGGATAGAAGTTACAGACTACCTGCTGCATTACAGAGTTCAGTCCCTAACTAAAATGATCGACTGTGGATGAATATTATAAATAACGATAGTGAAAGCAGACATTTCTGACATCAGATAACATGAGGTGTGAGAAGCCACAACATTGGTCGGAGGATTTAGTGTCGCCCTTAACACACTAAATGATTTCGGTGTGAAATCCTGCAGCTGGGAGGGAGGAAGACATTACCTGACATAAAGCGGAGATGGTACGTCCCGCTGGATAGTCGGTTCCGTACTACAATTGCAGACATAGAAGAAAAATTGGAAACACTTTCCACGTTATATCTTCATTGCTAGTGGTACTTGATATCACTACTCACGCTAGATCTTACCAGGCAGGAGTTAAATGGAGCATCTCTTTTCCATGTTCACAGACTATACCCATCATTTGTATACGGACGAAAATGACTGGCACTAGTTGGGATATACTTCGGAGGAGTTACATAGCTGCTGCTCCACTTTCTAAAGAAATACTTCCCTCCTTAAGCAACAAGTTAAGTAGTCGTTTTCAAGATACATCCCTTGATTTTAGGTTTATTGTGTTATACATCATTTATTATCGTGTATCAAAAATATACAAGTCTTTGAGTGACATGGAACTACAGTAGGAATTCGTACATTTAGTACAAATCGCATAAAACATAATGTACCGTAGATGACTTCTTCTCCAATAACCGTTTCGGGAGTTTCTTTTGGAACAGGACTATAGTAAAGGAAATGAGCTACAATGAAAATTAAAAAAAAAAATTGAAATACTTAACGAACGAGCTTTACGGATTTAGAGAAGTTTATTTTATAACATCATCTTCCTTTTGCAACTCTTAAGCACTCTTCGGCCGCCATGCTTTCCGGGAATTTTACATATTACGTTCTAGTTCTGTGTTAAGTTACTCCGATTTCGGGTAGGAAATACAGAAGCTTGAGCGTTTCAACTCATTCACGTTTAATAATACTGAGAAAGTTATATGACATAACGTCGTAGCTATTTTTGAACTAAAGTCGCCATTATGTAGCTGCTATTTACTTTCACTTCTTCACATAAGTAGGTATTACAAAATATTCGTTCTCCAAACACCAAACACATGAATAAACAACGCGATAGAATAGAACGCGAAATCATGACAATTCTAATCAAAAACTGTGTCTCTGATCCAAAACTACACCTGAAGATGAGCCAGTAGTTAGACAAGTTGCGATATCTAAAATAAAATACGAATACAGAAATTGTTTGATGACAATTTTAAATTGTACAAGCACATGTTTTCTCATGTCGTTTCGACATAAGAGAAGAATTAGAATGTCTTAAGGCTTAGTCATAAAAAAGAGGACTGTTTCGTCTTGGGTATGATCAACTCAGTCATATGAACCGAAAATGATATCATTGATGAAGGATCTACGTAAGCCTATCCTAAAAAAGTGCCAGACAGCACAAATAATTGAATAATAAATGAGATCTTCACGTACTTGGAGAAGAAACGGTAAAACGTGTGTAAAACTGTCAGCAACAAGATATTTTTAGGATACGAGGTACTGGCGGAATTATAGCTGTGAGGATGGGCCGTGATGCGTGCTTGTGTAGCTCAGTTGGTAGAACACTTGCCCGCGAAAGGCAAAGGTCCGGAGTTCGAGTCTCGGTCCGCCACACAGCTTTAATCCGCCAGGATGTTTCAACAAGATATTTATTAAATATGTAGTCTTGTGACAATGATTTCAGCGTAGTCGCTACTCTTTATATATTACTGTTATCAGTACTACTTCGGAGCTTCAGTGCTTAAATCACATGCTAATTAGTGTAGCTACTGATTTGCGCATTAGTCGGGCAATAAATGCTTCGCTCATCGCGTTGTCGCTTAGGGCACATGATACTTGACAAAGGCTGATGCGAACGCACATAGATAGCAACTTTTCTGTCGCTAAATATACGGTTGGAATAGGACAAAAATTAGCCGATATTGGTAAGGAATACCCTCTGCAACGCGCAGTATAGAGATGTATGTCTAAATAAATCTCTGTGACAGCTACAACAGCCACGCGAGTGCATAATTTTTTCGTATATAGTGTTTTTAGCAGAACCTGTAGGACATGTAAGTGACGTGAACAGCGTCAGATTTTGGGTAATCATTGTGGAGGGCGCGGAGATGCTGCGTACTGGTGTGAGACAATGTTATCAACTCAGTGTGTCTCCATTTGGCCGGCTCGCCCAAAGTTCCGGGTATATCTCTGAAACGTTTCCTCATTTATCAAAAGTGAAACTAAAAGCAGACCTCATATTCTTAAAACGGTGACCATCTAAATGAAGACTGCGAGGGATAAGGCAATCGCTTCTATCAGAGTATCAAAACATCTAAGGAAAGGTGTAGGAAATCGACAACAGGGTCACTGACATGATAATACAATGGGAGACACCTGACGGCCAATTTACTGACATGCACAACAAACATGCCATAAAGAATGAGGAGATTCTTTGAAGAATCAGAGAAGAGAGGAACATATGGAAAACACTGACAAGAAAAGGGACAGAATCATCAGGATGATAGGGCGTCCCTTAAGGCATCAGGATATAACCTCCATGGTACTAGAGGGAAATTGTGGGGTGTAAACAGTAGGGGCGTATGGGCAGACAGAGATCTGAATACAACCGACAAATAAATGAAGACATGGGGTGCAAGTGCTACCCTGAAATGAAGAGATTGTCGGAGAAGAGGGATTCCTAGTGGTCGGCAACAAACCAGCCAGAACTGTGAGGAGTAAAGGAACCAAAAGAAGGCCCTTATTGGAGAAAGAAGTCATAGTACATGAATCAAGGAGTACAAAAGCAAATATATCCAAGGACACCTGATTTCTACGTAATTGAAGAAAGTGTTTGCACAATTCAATAATACATTCATAACACTGAAAAAATAATTTGTTCATTCGAATTACATTTATTTGGCTAAGTTTCTTCTCAAGGTGAACATCAACTGTGAAAATCTATCGTGAGAATCTATTGTAAATACTCATGATCCATCGTGATCAGAACACGAGGATATAATCAGACAAAATTCCAAATAACTGCAATGAGGTGACATTATCATCATATCACTTATTGTTTTATTGCTCTATTTAAGTTTCCTGGACTTGACATGAGCGAATAGAGAACCAAGAGGTACAAGCAGTCTCTGCACATAAAAGAAACAAAATACTTTTATTTTTTGTCTTTCTTTTTACTTTCACAAATGTGGTGTCGTGAAGTGTCATAAGGCCTTCAGCCACCGGAAAAACACCTATGACCTCTCATAACTGTAACATATAGTAGGAACTAAATTATATGGTTCAAGAGATCTTTTAAAGTCTAAAACGCCTATTAGGTACATAAGAAGACTGAGGCAACGAATGAAAATTTCTTACGAATGCCGGGATTCGAATCCGAGCTATCTACCCTCTCAGCAGACGCGCTCTCAACCACGGTCTAGTGACCCTGTGGCTTGCACAACTCCAGAGACTACCCTTGAAGGCTGGCAAATTCTCATTCGCAAGTCAGTCCACTTGGTACCTCCTAAACTGGAACAGCATTGCAGAGCATCTCCAACTTTACTGAAATATCACCTCAGCCTCAAACGAAATGGGGGCTACTGCCTGAAACATCTGTGATGTACTGATGAAGGAGGCCTTAAAGTGCAGCCCGAGGTGTTGTGTAAACCATCGGTGCCAGTGTAGCAGAGTGGCTAGTGTATCTACT
Source organism: Schistocerca gregaria (assembly GCF_023897955.1). Classification (NCBI taxonomy): domain Eukaryota; kingdom Metazoa; phylum Arthropoda; class Insecta; order Orthoptera; family Acrididae; genus Schistocerca; species Schistocerca gregaria. The sequence continues at coordinate 256,083,120 of NC_064925.1, forward strand.
TAGTAAGCAGGGGACTAGGATTCGAATCCCAATCATATAAAAATTTTATGTCGTTGTTCCAGTCTCAATATATACGTACAGTACGAGGCTACTTCCTTATTAGAGCTACACTAATTCATGAGTTCTCGTAACAGCAATAGTAGGGCTACGTGTAAAGTGCTCAGGCAAGTTAAAGGAGACACGAAACCTTTGACTTCACGTTGCTGTTACACGTTGCGCAGTGACTGAAAACAAAATGTGGTTCAAATGGCTCTGAGCACAATGGGACTTAACATCTGAGGTCATCAGTCCCATAGAACTTAGAACTAATAAAACCAAACTAACGAAAGGACATCACACACATCCATGGCCGAGGCAGGATTCGAATCTGCGACAGTAGCGGTCACACGGTTCCAAACTGAAGCGCCTAGAACCGCACGGCCACACCGGCCACTGAAAACAAACTTTATGATAGATAATATCACACACAATTTTTGGAGTTCTCGTTTATATGCAACAATTAAGAAAGGTGCAACTTAGTTCAAACGTTTTTATTGAAGATGAAAAGCTTTAAACGAGTCCCAGAGGAAGCCGCCCAGATTAAAAATCGAAAAGTAGAGCAGTACCATATTCCAAATAGACGATTAAAAGTGTTCGAAATGACGTGAAGAGTTAACAATAAGAAAGGTATGCACGGATTAGCGTCGCAGTTCTTAAATTTTGAGCAACGTCTTGTCGTGAAACTAACTTCTCAGTAATAATTAGATCGATTTAATGAGGGTTAGCAGATTCTGTCTACTGTTTGTTATTGCGTTATAAAGTTGCATCCATAGTTTCACTCTCTAAACGAAACTATTGCTTAGAAGCTAGTATCAGACACACAAATCTATCGATATCATCCGCTGACAAGATGATGTTCTGTCTTCTCCGGTACGCAAAAAGAGTTTATTTATGCACATTATCTACAAAAGCGTAAAATAATGATGAACACAGCACGAGTATTCTGGATGGAAGAGATTAAATGAAATACGAGCAGAGTTCTGGAGTGTAAAAGGAGAATATTCTACAGAATCATTTCCTTGCATGCAGAGGTGCTTTCACAATAGAAAAAGTAGAAAATTTGAAATACGAAACGATGGAATGACCACCTTATTAACCGTAATGTGTACCTTCTAACTTACAAGTCGTTACATTTCTGAAGGAAGTTGTGGCCGGGAAAAGGTTTGCAAGTCTTTGTGAAATTTAGTCATAGACTTACGAAACAAAGTCAAGAAGTAAATTAGTAATTTAACAGCAAACGGCTTCCTTCGTGGGTGAACAGAAGTGTCTTAGTTAGATAAACTTCAATTGTTGATCTGCCTTTCCCGTGGGTTAGTCATGTAGTCAGTCCATCTTATGGTCTGATTATGTATTAAGAAACTGTTGACAGTAGTCACTGTTTCCAGTAACTGATAAACAGTTCAGTCCAATGGTACCCTTTCTTTTCGTTTGTAAACCAGCGTCCATCACAACTATTTGGGGTTTGGGTCAACTACCAATCTGAGCACTAATTGGTGTAAGTCGTCTTCGTGCATCCCGAAACATTGTTATGACTACGTAATCATCACCTATACAACTGCGTTGCTTGCTTAAAGAGGAACACTTTCGATTTTCGCTATTTCGAGCTTGAACACTGACTCACGTGATTTCTATTTCATCTATTCTCTTAATTTCTCTTAACATCTTTTGGGGACAGAGCGAGTCAAAAGTCCAACATGGTGTGCAAATACTGGACAAAGCGTTGTCTGGTGAATGATAAAGTCGAAATGGATAAATTATTGAGACAGTGGTGACGCTAAGTATGTTAATTTTTTAATATATTATTAGCTCTACTGGATCTTTCATAAGCAACTTTCAAATTACTGGAATTTCCTTACTGGTTTAGTGCCTACTTCAAAATATGTTCGTTACGTACACGACATAACTCATAGCTTCGTATGTATTTTCTACAGTTGCAGGTAAATTATAAAACGTTAATAAGGCGTGAAGAGCTATTCAAACTAGTGATGCGATGTAAAGTTTGAGGAGCTGTGATAGGAGTGCGAAGGTAAAAATGCAGATAATGTAAAAATGTTAGATTATTTTTTACTTACATAACAAGTTAAATTGTTATAGTAAGCTAATAACAACTGTCGTTGTTGCTTAATAGAGAGTCGGGAAGATAGTCAACCACAAAGAGAAGGAAGAAATATTGCAGTTTAACATTCTATCAGAGATGCCCCCATTAACGACGGAGCACCACTTCCGATGAGACAAGGTTGACGTATAAATCAACTGTGCCCTCCTCAAGCAAATCGTATGTAAATATGCTGGAGTTGATTTGAGGAAACTGTGCAAAAAGTAAATCAGGATGACCATACAGGGAGTTTAACTTTGATTGTCTCGAATTCGATTCAGTTACGGCAACCCCTTTGAAACGTCATTTGTTATCAACTGTCAACATTGCTACATTAAATAATATATCCACACCGTTTATTGCGTCAAAGACATTGTGAGAGCGCTGTTAAGTGGATCTTTCCTAATGAAACAGAAGTAACATTTCGTCTAACAGGTGTTCCCGAAGAGTGTGAGCGCTGAATTGAGATCGCTGGTATCTTTTTGTGACAGAATAATGAATTTCTGCTGCTGTTTAGGAAGTATTGCGTTGAAATGACTGCTGAATACACGATGGCGGGTTTGCCAACAATCTTAACTTACATAACGTTTGACTGTAATGAAAGTTTTTGATACTGTCTGCTTAGACATTCACTTTATAAACTCACACATCAAATGTTTCCTTCGTGTACTGTACAATGGTTCCACTCGTACCTTACTTTCCTCCAAGACTGTGGAGGGTCACAGTGGGGGATGCAGTATCAGTGGTTGACGAGGGTTAGTATTGTGTAAATTGCTTTTCTGAGTATGTGGTAATTAGGAATCGAGTGTTCTCTCCCAGTTCGAATATAACTTATGCGCAGAAGGTATATCTGAGTGCCTGTTCAACATACCTGTGTACAACCATCCAGCATATAAATGCTGACCAAAATCTCTTTTTACATTGATTGCTAAATCTATGTTGAAACTTACCACATCGTATCCAGATGCAGTGTCAGTCGCTCACGGAAGATCTGTTACCCTCAGTTCACTGAATCTCTTCCACTGTTTTTCCTATAAGAGTCAGATAAAACTTTCCATTTCTTTCCAAAGTACTTGGGGATAATTTTGGAGCATCACTCAGCCTGGACTGAATACACAACTGTAGTCAGTAAGAACTTATGAACGTCGCTTCTTTCTCTACAAACATATGAGAAAGTAATTCCTCTCAAGTTTGAAAGAAAGTCAAAGACTCATTTATGTTCCCCATATTCCTCAAGGGCTTTGATGTGAGAGCTCACGCCAGCTAGAAATGGCGATGACTGGTTGTGTGCAACACGTTTGTGAGATTCGTTATTTTCAACATGTCACTCTCGCCCAGAAGTAATTACCATGGCTATGTGCTAAGAAGCCTACAGAATAAAGTAACCTAAGCTTTCGCCATGTCCTCACAATCACTGCATCACTTCCAATTGATCTTGAACCCTTAAACTATTATCTGAACAGAACAGCAGGAACACTTATTCTCATAAACTAAAATCTTCTGTATCAGCTATATAAGGCAGGAATCTTCTGAAATTAATTTTCTGAGCTAGAACCCAAGTTCTGAGAGATCTTCCTCAAAATATCAGTGAAACTGAATTCATTTCAAACTTCAAATGACAGCTAATAGCCCACCTTCTATACCAATAGCTATCCTTTCCATATACTTCTCTGCTGTTCACGCTTGTCAGTTCCGGCCTTCCGCACCACACATTCCCACAATCTCGTCTAAAGAGTATCTGTTTAAAAATTTTCTTTCGTTAACACCGATTGTCTGTCACTTCGGTTTTCTCCTCTTTCATTGCCCCTAAAGTTTCTGTTGATACTAAACACGGCTTCAAAGGTATCAAATTAACCAATATCATTGTTCTTACTGCCTTCTATTATTATTATTATCACTATCATTAATATCAATTATTATTATTAATCATTGTTATTATGTGTGATAGCAATTAATTATAATTGTCCTCATAATAAGTTCTCACACATGTATAAAAGAACGACAAAGACGCACAGAAATTGAGTATTTTGTGTAATATAATTTAGTATTGGTTGTGCTTGACCCAAGTTAGAGAGGACGCTAGGGCTCTAATTAGACCAGGCAAAATATTTTACATTGCCTTCCCCATTTGACATCTTCCTGTTTTCTTCCACGATAGACGGCGTTTCAGTTCATACAAGATCATTTCCGGCCAGTAACTACCCAGTGGACAACACCAGGACTGCACGTTTCCACATTTCGGACATGACACTTGCAAGTGGTTGCATGATCTTTTTCTTGGGAGACGGATTCTACGTCATGGCTCATACGAATGCTTGGTCCGCATTCGAGACATGAAGCCCTCATCAATTTTTCTTGCTGTTGGACTGTGTACAAATATATACTGAAGAAAACGAAAAGCTGTATGTAAGTGGGAAGCAACAATCTAGCAACTGCGAACAAATTTTTTGAGAGAAATTAAATATTTGTGATGCAGTGGTGCTAGAAACAGTTACCCGTGCCGCTTCGCGTTCGAGCTTGTTACGGCACATAAACACAATTAGACGTAGGAATGTTAATAGCAGCGTAAGCTACGCATGGGCTGAAATATGTTTCGTTTCTGATATCTGTGTTGTCGAATGTTTCACTGTACATATTAAAACCATTAGTAGCAAGCGCATCAGATTAGTTACAAATGCATCTTGCCAATGTAGTTGATCATGTAACAATTGAGATATTTTCAAGTGAATCTCAAATTGTAGAGTGGTTAGTTTTTAAGTTTCATTATGTGCATTACGCGAATAATATCAACACAACAAACTGAAAAGAGGGTGTATCCTAGCAAACATTCAGTACCTATTTTCATTTAATGAAACGTTAATACTATAATCACATAGTATGACATAGACCTGAGACTAAAACACTTGAAGCCGTCTTTCATTTACGTGTTCCTTTGTCCATGGTGTGGTGTCAGCGTTGGTATCATACCTTACGCTGGATACCAGTCAACTATGTGAAGTCCAACCTTATGTACTTTCATTTCTCGCTGTTTTATAATTTTACATGTGTTGTTATGAAGGAGTTGATTATGTATAATAGTTGGTCTTAAGATCAATAGATAGCTGGAATGAATCCCATTTTCTTTAAAGCGGGTGACTTAAGATAAGTATTTGATAATCAGTCGTCTTAGTTACGCATAGTTTGAAATTATGGTATGATAAACACAGCCTCAAGTGACTGAACCAAAAGCAAAAGAAAACTAGAAACAATTGGAGAGTCGTTAATTACTTTTTACAAATTACATACGCACAGCTTCTAGGAGAAGTGAGAATTCACGGAGAAAACAATTTTTTTAGAGCTCACGAAGTATGTTCATACTAATTTCAACTCATCTTTGTTTGTCGTTATCTTTGCAATTGACTGTCAAGTATTTTTTATCTTCTTCTTCAGGCATATGCATGTCAATGCAAGTACGGTCCCCAACAAAGTCCATAGGATGTTAAGTACAGTAATAGCATAAGTCTAAAATTATCTACATATGTCACCTCTATTTCAGAGAATTAGTAAAATGAACGTATCTGACACTGTCAGAATACGAGAAAGCGATCGTAAGCAGGAAATCAAACATAAGATTATAAAAAAATTATAAACATTCGGTGAAACTTCTTAAAATTTTCTAAGTTCTTCTGCATACTGTCTCAATAGTATTTCAGATAAAAATTTATTTTACAAGTTGATGTCCAGTTTCGGTAGCATAACTACCATCTTCACATCGCATGTAGTAATATAAATGTACAGTAATATAAATGTATTGTAATATAAATGCATAGTAATATAACTGTATTGTAATATAAATATATAGTAATGTAAAGGTATAGTAATAAAAATGTACTCGCAATATACAACACTGTCACCACGTCCATAACATACTTATGATAAATCTTCAGGTAAAATCTGCTGAGGCACACTACCTGTAATAGTATATGAAATAAAAAGCAACTACTGCGTCGTAAAAATTTTATACATTAAAATGTCCATATAATTATTTTTGTTACACTTAGTAACTGCTAGCAGAGATTGGCAAGTAAGTTGCCCCTGCATCAGGAGTACAACAGGAAATGTTCGACACGTGATCTGACGATGGTAGTTAGCTAACGAAACTGTTTATGTTAAATGAGATTAAGACAGTATAGAGAAAAAAATATGAGGATTTTGAAAATTATTCTAGAAAGTTTTTAAAATATCTGTAATTTTACATACATTATTCCTTCTTTTGCCCTACAACTGTAGGAATATTTTATTTAGTGTTTCCCTGTTTTCAGATTGGTAATTTAGAATATATGTTGTGGTTGTACGAATTATGTGTTGAGTATATCGCTGTATCTCAAGTTACTGGCTGCGCTGATCACTATATTTTACTTTGTATTGATGTGCAAGTGTCTGATGATGAAGACATTAAAAGCTTCGAAACATATTGAAAATAGACTGTGCACTCAAAAATAAAATAATTAATGGCTGAATTCGTCATTTTTCAAAGTCATGACAGCAGCAAGATCAACCTCTAATACCTCTTAGAGTTTCAATATGCGGCGGCAGTGCATTTCCTCATTGGGCAGAGCTACATGTCTGTCATCATCAGAGGCAGGCAGCAGCGGTGCTTGCCTACCTGACTGGGCTGCGGCTGCTGCTTCTACTGCTGCTGCTGCTGCTGCTGCTGCTGTCGGCGTCCGGCGCAGAACTGGCGCGAGGGGCAGCCGACGCTGGGCGTCTGGCGTCGCGGCGCAGCGCAGGGGGGGGGGGGGGGGGATGGGAGTAGGCGGCAGGGGATGTAGTGGGGGCGGGTGGGGGCGTGGATGAGAGAGGCTCCTCTCGGCTCAGCACCTGCCGGCGCCAGCAGCGACCACGGCCGTTACCATCAGCTGAAACGGCGGCGCAAACCTCTGCAGGGTCTAACTACGTCGCCTGTGGGACAGCTCCCTGCCCTCAAGGAGGGCCGGGTCCTTCAATTAAGGTAACCGCAGCCGCCTGCGAAACAAAGTAACGTAATAAAGAAAATACCGCTTCATAAGCGGCTGCTATAAGCAGCTGTACTTTTGCAGGAGAAAATATCCACGGGGAGATAAGACATTCCGTGGCTAGCACCTTCGTTCGAGCGTATTACGTGGCTACGTACGTTGAGAGCGAGCGATGGCTGTGGCGACATACATTAACGTCTGCAAAAATCACAGCCCTCATTACAAAACTGAATAAGAGTCCTTATTTTGCTGACGCATTATTACTGCAATCAGAGCATCAAACACTGATAGACACAGAGCTTCGTTGTGTCCCTTATTAAATTTCACCAATTAATTTTTATGTTAGTCTACGAAACTACAATGGTGACATGATAGTTGTGGCGAATAAGCTGCCGAACAACCAGATTACGTGCATAAGACGGATTACTTGTCAACTGAACTTAAATCGGCTTTCATCGTCTGCCTTTGATGAAGGCTTACACATTTTTCGTAACATTTTCCGCAGAAATAATATGTGTTACGTGGCTCAAAATCGAGGCAACAGCTTGAAGTATATTATTATTACTGTTTCCATAATTATTGTTACTGCTTGTATTATAATGATTGTTATTATTATCATGTAAGCCTGCATGCTTTCGCGGCTGTGCCCATTGACTGTAAGATCTTCTAAGATGTTAGGATGCACCATATTTATCTTCGAACTTCCTCGCTGAGGAAGTTCGAAGAAGAATGTGATGTGGCATAACGATCCAATAGATTTTATGATCATCATCATTATTAATATTATTATTGCTTTTTTATTATTATTCTTGCTCTTAAGAACTGTCACCTAGTATATACACTACTGGCCATTAAAATTGCTACACCAAGAAGAAATGCAGATGATAAACGGGTATTCATTGGACAAATATGTTATACTACAACTGACATGTGATTACATTTTCACGCAATTTGGGTGCATAGATCCTGAGAAATCAGTACCCAGAACAACCAACTCTGGCCGTAATAACGGCCTTCATACGACTGGGCATTGAGTCAAACAGAGTTTGGATGGCATGTACAGGTACAGCTGCCCATGCAGCTTCAACACGATACCACAGTTCATCAAGAGTAGTAACCGGCGTATTGTGACGTGCCAGTTGCTTGGCCACCATTGACCAAACGTTTTCAATTGTTGAGCGATCTGGAGAATTTGCTGGACAGGGCAGCAGTCGATCATTTTCTGTATCCGGAAAGGCCCGTACAGGACCTGCAACATGCGGTCGTGCATTATCTTGTTGAAATACAGGGTTTCGCAGCGATCAAATTGTTCAAATGGCTCTGAGCACTGTGGGGCTTAACATCTCAGGTCATCAGTCCCCTAGAAAGTAGAACTACTTAAACGTAACTAATCTAAGGACATCACACATCCATGCCCGAGGCAGGATTCGAACCAGCGACCGTAGCGGACGCGCGGTTTCAGACTGAAGCGCCTAGAATCGCTCGGCCACTCCAGCCTGCTCGCAGTGATCGAATAAAACGTAGAGCCACGAGTCGTAACACATCTGAAATGCAACATCCACTGTTCTAAGAGCCGTGAATGCGAGCAAGAGGTGACCGAGACGTGTAACCAGTGGCAGTCCTTACCATCACGCCGGGTGATACACCAGTATGGCGATGACGAATACACGCTTCCAATGTGCGTTCAGCGCGATGTCGCTAAACACGGATGCGACCATCATGACGCTGTATAAAGAACGTGGATTCATCCGAAAAATTAACGTTTTGCCATTCGTGCACCCAGGTTCGTCGTTGAGTACACCATCGCAGGCGCTCCTGTCTGTGATGCAGTGTCAAGGGTAACCGCAGCCATGGTCTCCGAGCTGATAGTCCATGCTGCTGCAAACGTCGTCGAACTGTTCGTGCAAATGGTTGTTGTCTTGCAAACGTCCCCATCTGTTGACTCAGGAATCGAGACGTGGCTGCACTATGCTTTACAGCCATGCGGATAAGATGCCTGTCATCTCGACTGCTAGTGCTACGAGGCTGTTGGGATCCAGCACGGCGTTCCGTATTACCCTCCTGAACCTATCAATTCCATATTCTGCTAACAGTCATTGGATCTCGACCAACGCGAGAAACAATGTCTCGATAGCATAAACCGTAATTGCGATAGGCTACAACCAGACCTTTATCAAAGTCGGAAACGTGATGGTACGCATTATTCCTCCTTACACGAGGCATGATAACAACGTTTCACCAGGCAACGCCGGTCAACTGCAGTTTCTGCATGAGAATCGGTCCTCACGTTAGTACGTTGAAGGTGTCGCCACAGGCGCCAACCTTGTGTGAATGCTCTGAAAACTTAATCATTTGCATATCATAGCATCTTCTTCCTGTCGGTTAAATTTCGCGTCTGTAGGACGTCATCTTCGCGGTGTAACAATTTTAATGGCCAGTAGTGTATTTACTACGTTAGAGAAATTAATTTGTCTCTGATAAGTTTTCAACATATCAGCTACGTAAAACTTACGTAGCGGAAACTTATTCAGATATAATAACCTAGTTAGAAAAGGTAATAGGAATTGAAATACTATTCAGTTTTCACCTTTTAGAGAAATAAAACGAAACAGACATAGGCAAGAACCTCTCCATTTCTCCAGTGTAGTAGTGGGACACTGAGAGTAAGCGTCGTGTCTTACCTTTCACAACTTGTTACTTGTCATTCAAGCTACAAATACAGCTTCTTATACCTCGAATTGCTTCAACCGACTGAGTGCTTACATGAGCTATAGGACGTTTAAAATAAAGCGTCACATATTCCTACCGTCAATAGTATTGATCAAAAGTAGAAGAAAAGTTCGTATAACTAAGGGCCCGGAAATCAATATCTGTTGGCATACGGACCTGTCTGCCATCTCGTTCCCAGTAGCCATTTTCGCAGAAGTGAAGGCTGTTGACAGTGGTGCATGTGGTTACCACGCATGTTGACACGACGTTTAGCTTTCCTTCGTGGTGAGTCACACACTCATTCAAACACACTTGTCTCCTTACAGACTGCGTCACAATCATTAGGAATACTCTCCTATAACGTGTATGCACACTGTTGGGCGTATACCAACGCTTTTAAATGTCCCAATAGGCCTACATTCAACAGATTCACGTCCAGTGAACTGGGAGGCAAGGATATAGGACTTCCTTTACCAATCCCCCAGTCATGAAACGGTGAAGTACTGTCACACCATCCGTGGAAAATTATCACATGAGAAGTCGTGGCCGCGCGGGATTTGCCGAGCGGTCTCCGGTGCTACAGTCATGGACTGTCCGGCTGGTCCCGGCGGAGGTTCCCTCGGGCATGGGTGTTCAAAATGTTCAAATGTGTGGGAAATCTTATGGGACTTATCTGCGAAGATCATCAGACCCTAAGCTTACCCACTACTTAACTTAAATTATCCTAAAGACATTCGTGCACAAACAACAGTCGTCTTTTTGTGAGCGAACTGTTCTCCAATGTCGGTGGTAATTCATACCGTGAAAATGGACGATACACAGCACCCGTTAATCTGTTTGGTAAAGTGTATCCCTACGAGACTGCCACTCAAGTTTCCTGCCCATACATCGATATGAGGCGATCTTGCTAACTCACTTGTAACACTGATCGAAGAGTTGCGTCTCCAGCCAGTGCATATCATAGTTACTAGGCCAGCTCTTCTGAATGCTACACCTTGCTACCTACACCACCGAATACTACACACTTATTTGTCACAAACAAAACACCCAATATCTCGGAAGATTTGGTCTCTGGACATATTATTATTGGAAAATTTCGTCTGCTTTTGACAATTGGTGTGTTAACATGTGACAATAATTTTTTAAGCCCTGTGTACCTGTTCCTTCTGCTAACAAGTGGGCAGTCCAGTCCGACATTTCGAAACATGCCCTGAGTTATTTTACAGAGAAAGAATACACCGACATAATGACCCTATCATATTTTAGCTGCTAGGACGCACTGCAAGTGTTAAAAATGTTTAAAATGCCAAATTCGTAGCTCAAAGGCGACTGGAGAAATGTACACCACTACTGCACCTGTAGCGGACTGCGCATGTGCAAAATAGCTGTTACGTATCCTTGGTTGACGCCGAGGCGGTAAACGGATACCACGACTCGATGGATAGTAATTTGTATTGCGGATTTTAGTTTTCATTGATACTTTCCCTGAAACAATAGTCCACTATTACTATTCACTCAGATCTGCAACTCATTTAATATCCAAAATAATTAGCTATAGCTTTTGTAGTGTTAACATTGGAGATGAAACTGAATTAATAATCACTGTATTTTCTGCGCTGAGTAGAAGCGTGCTTTAAGGCGCCACGTCACAGATTTTTCGGCCCCTCCATCGGAGGTTCCAGTCCTCCCTCGGGCATGGGTGCGTGTGTTGTTCTTACCATAAGTTAGTTTAAGTTAAAGTAGTGTGTAAGTCTAGGGACCGATGACTGCAGTTTGGTCCTTTAGGAATTAACACACATTTGAATATTTTATTGTGTTTACTGCTTAATATTAAGCAGTGTTCAAATCCGATTTTGCTTGGTAATATATGACCATGAACGGTACAGATGGAAGAAAAACTTACACGAAGTAATAAATACGCGCCAAAACGAAACTCTCAAAACTACGGAAGGAAATCTATGCTAAAGCTTCACTATACAAAGCGGCCACAAAAACCCATTAGTACGTGCAACATTGATCAAAAGGTTCTATAAAATAATGATCTAAGCTCAGGGGAGTTTACTCCAGGAATGAAACATGTAGAGCTGTTCGTGAGAGACAGACCACTGATACCGACGGAGGTGTACGAGGCTGGTCCCATCGAATCACAGTTGAAATGAACATTGTTGATTTCAAGTGTTCTTAGAACTGGATAAGCAGATTTTAAAAAAATTTGTGTAGTAAGTCGCAAAAGAACAACTTTTGCTTCCAATAAGAGTGGAGAGGGTGGGCCATTAATTTTTACATGTGAGGACAGAGCCTGTTAATTTCCACCGATCTGCTGTGTCCAGCGTCGATCAGTGATATTTCATGAAAGAATAGCGAACAAATCGCAAGGTATCATTTCAAGCAGAGAAAAGGAAAGAGTCTATTCTGCAGTCGATTAATACGAAGACACAGTCGTCAACTACAATCAGATTAATAAGTACGAGTAGATCACAATTGCCGCTGCTATGGCATATGAGGGCCGAAAATAGGAAAGAAGAGTTTAGTGGGAAAAATCTTATGATCAACCTATCAGAATCAGTAAGAATGAAAAGAATAATATTTAACATGTGATTCAAAACGATTTTCTAATCAGATGCAGAAGTTAATTCATTGCTGTTCTTGAGGTCTTGGCCTGGAAATAACGATACCTCTGCCAGTTAGGAGGACGACAAAAAGACTATTGACATAATTTAGATTCCACGCTAAGCAAGCAACAGGACGCACGATAAAGAATGTTTCCCCCTGTGGAAAGTATTTTTAAGGAAACTGTCGGGACAATACAATTTGCTACAGCTCCATGTCATTTCTGTTTTATCTGAACAGTATTCTTAAATTTCGGTCATTTGTGACACATCAGTTTGCACTGGCACATTTCGCGAGTTGTTTTGAGTATGCGCAGGTATGCACCAGAATAAGCAGAACAACGGCCAAGGTCATTTCTTGCGCCAACGTATTTCTGTGTAAATAAAACTAGCAATAACTGTGAAGTACCTGAAAGCACTAATCTATTTTTCATCAGCGGGCGCTTGTAGTAAGGAAACTGTTTTCGTCATTCAAATGACACTTCGAGTGATTTTGAGGACTATGGAAAATAAACAATGAACTGTTTCATTGTATCCATTACTCAAGAATCATCATAAGAAATATGCTACAGATGTTATAAAATGATGTATGTGTAATGCGGCGGGGAGGGTCTGCGTCGTCTGTGTTTGTTCACTGTCTCTTGTCGTACTGTTCACTACAAAAGTTCCACCTTCCTCAGTACGGTGTCAGATCACCAGCCCGTTTCTCTGCTTACGGAGATACTGTTCAGCGTTGAAGAAAAACACCGTCAATACTTACGTTTGCAAAATCCGCGTAAACTGTGGCAGCAAGCTATCCTGTAATATACCACACTTTTCGGGTGGAGAGTGATTGCTTCATTTCTTTATAGAAATGACAAAATTCTGCAGCGAGTTATTTTATTTCTTTCTGTTCAAAATTAAACACTTGCCATCAGTCCGAAGTTAATTAACGATAAACATCACTGTCCTTAGTTCACAGTTCATGCAACCCAGCACACGCTAGGCAGTCGGAAATATACTTAAGTCCAACCCGAATTGTTACCCGATCTACAGTCAATACTCTGCCACGATATATGAGTTTCACTGTCAGTCTTTTTCAGTTGATTTTTATTAACAGAAATTGCAAGACACTACTATATAAACGTGTATGAAACATGCCACGATGAATTCTACGAAGGCCGAAAATTCACACGAGTTTGTCTCTCCAACAGATCACTTCACAACGCTCAGATTTTCAGAATCTGTCCGTAAATGCAACTGCTTTCACGGCAATACAATCCGGAATCGAGAAACCAGTAAGTTCTTCATTTTACTCATAATGTAGACGGACACGTCCAGCATGACCTTTCACGTCCGTTGGGTAGCTAGCGACTGCCTCACTGCCGTTCCTTCCAGGGCCTATAACTACATGCAATGCGCGGGAAATGCTTAACGCTGATTGGTTCCTCAAAATGACCAGCCAATCGAAACAATCCTCCGTGTTTATTCTCGCTCTAAAACTGTCTTACGCCATTCAACATTACAGATGCATTTACGTCACTTCATCATGAAAATATTAGTAAAATGTTTAACAGAACCAAACGTAACCAAAAGTAATCTTTAAATAACTCTAGAAAACTATTGGTCTGTAAATGGCTATTCTGGCTGCCTTCTTACAAAAGCTAGTACCATTAGACATAACTTAGATATATGCGTTATTAGCAGGGTGGGGAAATTACAGTTTTCATTGTAACTTGCTTGCTTAACAATTTCGCATGATACAGTTAAGTAATGTTTACCCTGAGATAATATTGAATTTTTCCGTATGTCCCACATATACACTCTCACTCATTCTCATTTACTCACACAACAACACATTAAATAAATACTGATATTTTCTGAATTTTATATTACGAAAATGAAAAATTGTTAACATTTTTAATTATGAAAATTCAAACGAATTGACCTAACATATGTTAACTACAGTAATGATTCCAAATGATACTGAAAGACAAACTGTTATGAATCCTAACTGACTTTAATCTTACAAGTTTTGGTTTGGGGAGTTTTAGGTAATTTTCTCTAGCTCTGAAAGTATGCCTGCTAGAAAACTAAGATTTTTACACAGTCTTCTTTTTAATAACAAATGGCAGTATATAGACATTTAACTAAATTGAATAATATTTAATATAGTTTATTTAGATTCTTATGGGCTTAAACATTCTGTTGCTCGAATTGACACAGGTACTGCTTCTAATGGCTAGGCTAGTGACAGGTGCGAATGAGTCATGCTAAGATACAAGTGTCTTGTTTCTATTAGCGCCAACGGCTCCAAAGTATGGGGCGTACTGCAAAGTAGTGCAATAAATGCTATTGCCTTCTGACTCGCGACATTACAGCAAGATACAACAAATTTCAAAATGTTGAAATGGCTCTAAGCACCATGGGGCTTAACATCTGAGGTCATCAGTCCCCTAGAACTTACAACTACTTAAACCTAACTAACCTAAGGACATCACACACATCCATTCCCGAGGCAGGATTTGAACCTGCGACCGTAGCAGCAGTGCCGTTCCGGACTGAAACGCCTAGAACAGATCGGCTACAGCGGCCAGCCAACTAATTTCGATAAATTAAAGCTACAATTCATGGAAATACCATTAATGTAACATCAATTACTGTCTTAAATTATTTTCACCTGCTAGTAACGTTTGTTTATTTTATTTACTCGATCGGCATTTTTTTTACAAGGCGAAATATTAAATTTGAACATTACAGCATTAAAAATGAGACATTCAGCTTTACCTAATTACATAATACAAAATACAAAATTTTGTACTATATGACTTATTTTTTTTAGCCATTCAATGGCATTGTCCGTGAGATTATGTATATCCTCCAGTTCACCATTAAAACCATGCACAGTACACTCGATCAAGTGGGCCATTGATTGATTGAGTCCACATTCGCACTGAGGGTCGTTTGCGAGGCCCCATGTTGTCATCATCTCCCTGCATCTTCCGACACCCGTCCTCACACGGTTCAGCGTAGTCCACACTCTTCTGGGAAGCTTAAAGCCCTCTATTTGTATGCTTGAGTCAGTAACTAGTTTTTTGTTCTTTACTGCGCTTCTACTCCATAAACTTTTCCATTCATTTTCTGGGTCGAAGGGAAACACCTCTTCACCTATTTGCCATAGAGGTGACCTCGATCTCAGGCGGTTTTTTGGTGTCAGGTCCTGATGTATGGGTAGGTTTGGATTTGCCAGTATTTTGTTATATTCTCTTGACAGCAGCTGATTTCTTCTGATTTCAGGTGGTGCTATGTTGGACAGTACGGGTAGCCAATCTATAGGGGTAGGTTTAAGTGCTCCCGATATTATTTTCATTGTTTCTCTAAGCTGGATATCGATTTTTTATACATGCACACTTCTGGCCCATACAGGTGCACAATACTCGGCCACGCTGTATACCAGTGCCAAGGCAGAAGTTCTCAAGGTATTTGCATCACATCCCCAACTGGTTCCGGTGAGTTTAGCTAGAATGGCATTTCTAGTTTTCAGTTTTTGTTTTGTGTCCTCTAGATGGGCTCTGTACGTTAGGGATCGGTCGATCTTCACTCCAAGGTACCGAGGATTGTCTTCATGTCTAACGGTCTTGTTATTCATGCAGATGTTCAGCTTTCTCTTGGCTGCTCTGTTATTGAGATGCACGTTTACACTTACTGTCTTGTCTGGATTTGGTTGGAGATGCCATTTGGTGTAGTATAGGTGCAGCAGGTTTAGGTCTTCGTTCAATTTCCGCTATATTGTTTCAAAATATTTGCTTTGATAAGCTATTGCCATATCGTCCGCATATATAAACTTACGGGACGCTGTTTCTGGGATATCCGCAGTGTACAAGTTAAACAATAAGGGGGGCCAGTACCGAGCCCTGTGGGAGTCCGTTGTTGAGCGCTACGCATCTGCTGGTTCTGCCATTAAGAGTAACTCTAATTTTTCTTCCAGTTAGAATGTTCTTCATAAGATTATATGTCTGGCTGCTCTGAGTTTTTTCCATCAGTTTATAAAGTAGGCCATCCCTCCACACTGTATCGTATGCTGAGGTTAGATCCAAAAGGACAACGCCAGTTTTCTTCTTATCCTGATAACCCTTTTCGATAAAGGTTGTGAGGGCAAGGACTTGATCACAACAATTTCTCTTAGACCTAAAACCTGCTTGCTCCTTTGGCAGGGAGGGTTCTATATATGGGGAGAGTCTGGTCATCAGAATTCTCTCAAATAATTTATATACAGTGCATAAAAGAGAAATTGGTCTAAAATGTTTGGGGTTTTCTCCAGTCTTCCCTGGTTTCAGGACAGCGACTACCTTGGCTTCTTTCCATATAGAAGGTAGTTTGTTCTGCTTGATGCACTGAGAGAAGAGTTTTGCTAGCCAGTTTCTTCCTACTGGTCCTAGATTTTTAAGGAATTCTGGTAGGATTCCATCTACTCCTGCTGCTTTGTCAGCTTTCACTCCTTTCAGTGCGTTATTGATCTCTTGAAACTCTACATCTTTTATCAGATCTGTGTTCTCTTGTTTGTTCTTCATTACCTCTTTTATCATATGATCGAAGTCCTTCTTTTCAGATGTTCTTAGATGGATTTTCGAGGTTTGTTTTATGTGCAGCGCTATCTGGGTGGGTGTCATTCTCGTCTGTGGTCTGTGTAGGGTTGTAGCTCCTCCTAATCTTCTTAGCAGACTCCAGCTCTTGCGGCTAGAATGGGTGAAATCCATGCTCTCCATCGTTTCCATCCATCTACACCTGCGTTCTTCGTTCATTGTTTGAACTAGTTGTTCCGCGACCTCATAGTTTTCTGTCTCCTGGTATTCTTCCAATAATGATTCACACTCTCGCGTCCAGCACGGAGTGTATTCTTTCCTCGCACCGCGTGGGATGCTTTTCAGTGCAGATTTATATATCAGAGTAGTGAGCCGCTCATAGTTCTCTGGTATAGGTGGAATACGGTTCACTGTTCTCTCTGTAAGCGTCCGAAATGTCTCCCAGTCAGCATGTTTTAGATTCCATCTTGGGATTGGAGGGCTTTGTATGACAGGAATTGACAGTCCCACTTCGACGATCACAGGTCGGTGTTGGCTTCTAGGGAACTTTGGTAATACCCTTCTTTGCGCTTGGAGCACGTCTCCTGTTGCTCCCGTTGTAACGAATGTCAGGTCAGGTGTTGTTTGTAATCCCCATGCTGCTGATGAAAAGGTCGCTCGGTCTTTTGGATCGTACAGGAGGTGGAGATCTCTTCCTTCAGCCCAGTTACTCAGTCTTTCGCCTTCTATATTGCATTCTGAATAACCCCATTTAGTGTGATGCGAAATGAAATCGCCAGCATACACAGCTGGGTGTTCGGCTTTTGGCAGTATATCCAGTGGCCAGAGTTCAGATGGAGGTTTGTACACATTGAAGAGAGTTAGGTCTTTCACTTTGATTCCTATGGCATGTTCCGGTTGTTCTAGGTCTGTATTCACATTTCCTGTAAGATTTTGTTGGACCAGGGTTGCTAGGCCATGTTTGTCATGTCCCTTATATTCAACCAAAGAAAAACCAAGGATTTTAAGTGTCGAAATCGTTTCCTTCGTCAGATGTGTTTCTTGTAAAAACACTACATTTACTCCTTCCCTTACTAAGATTTTTTCCAGGATTTCTCCTTTCGTCTTCGTGTATCCTTCTATATTGAGATGGCATATACATAATCTCTTAATGTCCCACTTGTTCCCGCCGTGGCGGGCTCTCCTACTTCTCGTTCGCCTTTGCTTGGACCGGGAGGCACTCGTGCGTTCGGTCGCCGTTCTTGTGTAGATTCTTCGCCGCTGAGTCATGACGCAGCGTTGCCGAGGGTGCACCATCGGGGAGGTGATCTACACTTCGCACCCCAGTAACGTTTGTAAATATTACATATGCAACATTTTAGCTGTCGATACGAACTACGACTTAATCGAAACAATGATATGTGAATTTTTTTATGGTTAGGTGCTTCAAAGTCGTTTGTGTCACTTTGGATATTAACATTATGCGACGCCATTCTCTCTTGTCATGGCCGATCACACAACCGACAGAAATGTCTGCGCAAGCCAGTCAGAAGCTGTTCGTCGTGGAAAAAAACGAGTAACTTCAACAATTTTTTAATTGATGAAATTGCATTCTTTCCGTTGTGTTCTTCCTGTATAATAAGCTTCAGGATGGGTTTTGACAAGTAGGACAGAACCATTCCCTTGTAAGATGTGATGGAACTACACTTAAATCTCAGCAATCCTAGTACCTGAGTTATTAACAACGTACTTGCATCAAATGCCGCGTCGTGTCTCCGAGCACTTATGACTTTATCGATCCGGTGGTACCCCGTTGCTAAGGTTACAAACTCTCTCTCAGTAACATCGTTGCCATCAATAGTTGCATGTCCTGGTGCAAATGTTACTCGATACTCTTTGGGCAGGTGCCTCTTATAGTACAAGGAGTATTATCTTCACACTAAAAATACTCACGTGCCACTATAACATACTCGAACAGGATGAGGAGTGACATGGTTACACTGAAGATTGTTTGAGAATATGTGCAAACAAAGACAGTCTTTCATTGAAAATATGTTACATTCCATTCAATAACAAATTTCGGTCTCGTTAAACTCAGTAAAAGAAGCAAATAAAATGTATGACAAATTTAGTAACTTTAAGTAGATAGATCAATCTAATAGTCATAGCTATCGAAACCAGTTATTGAACTGAATAAAACATATTTGAGATCAAAGACTATTTCAGTTTACATGTATATTCGGGGGCACTGGACTTCAGCATAACGCGCTAATAAATATTCCTATGAGTTTTACTAGAATTCTGTTTACTGTTACACTAATGAGTCAAAGGAACTGGTACACCTGCCTAATGTCGTGTAGAGCCCCGCGAGCACGCGATAATGCCCCACACGACATGGCATGGACTCAACTAATATCTGAAGTAGTGCTGGAGGGAACTCATACCATTAATCCTGCAGGGCTGTCCATAAATCTCTAAGAGTACGAGGTGCTGGAGACCTCTTCTGAAGAGCACATTGCAAGGCAAACCAGATATTCCCAATAAGGTTCATGTCTGAGGAGTTTGGTGGCCATCGGAAGTGTTTAAACTCGGAAAAGTGTTCCTCCAGAAACTCTGTAGCAATTATAGACGTCTGGGGTGTTCCTTTGTCCTGCTGGAATTTCCCAAGTCCGTGATCAGACAGGTTACCTACGTACGTGTCACCTGTCAGAGCCGTATCTAGACGTATGAGGGGTCCCATATCACTCCAACTGCACACGCCCCAGACCATTACAGAGTCTCAACCAGCTTGTTAAGTCCACTGCTGACACGCAGGGTCATCGATCGATGAGGTTGTCTCTATACCCGTAACTGTCCATCCGTTCGCTACAATTTGAAACGAGACTCGTCCGATCAAGTATCATGTTTTCAGTCATCAACAGTCCAATGTCGGTGTTGAAGGGTTGAAGCTAGGCGTAAAGCTTTCTGGCATGCAGTCATCAAGGATACACGAGTGGCCTCTTGACTCCGAAAGCCCATATCGATGATGTTTCGTTGAAAAGTCAGTACGCTTGACGGTCCAGCACTGAAATCTGCTGAAATTTGAGGATGAGCTGCACTTCTTTCATGTTGAACGATTCCCTTCAGTCCTTTATAGGTCCCGTTCTTGCAGAATCTTTTTCCGGCCGCAGCGATGTCGGAGATTTTATGTTTTACCGGATTCCTCATATTCACAGCACACTTTTGAAATGGTCGTACGGAAAAAATTCCCACTTCATCGATACCTCGGAAATGCTATGTCCTATCACTTGTGCGACGACTTTAGCACCACGTGAAATCTTGATAACCTGCCGCTGCAGCAGCAGTAACCAACCTAACACCTACGTCAGACACTAGTTGTCTTACATGGTCATCAGACTACAGTACTATATTCTGCCCGTTTACTCGGCTCAGTATTTGAATACGCAAGTCTATACCAGTTTATTTATTGCTTCAGTGTAAATTCGGTAGTTCACAATGATAGGTCTTTCCCATCACATGGTACAACGACATATACAGGAAAGTAGCAACTTGTCTATGCCCGTAACATTGCAGAAATCGTAGTACTACGTGTTATAGAGTAGATCTGTAGTGGAGTCCTTCTTAAATAGCATAACAGGCAGCAGGCAAGATAGTGACACTGGGATGTAAGGCAGACCTGAACTCGATCCACGCAATGGATGAACGCTGCATTAAGCAAGTTTCGCCTCAGAAAATACAAAACACTAACATACGCCTCTAAAGCTTCTCCTGGTGTATTTCATGATGAAATACGACACACACAAAAAGTCCACCCTTTTAGACGTTCCAATTCACTCAAGATGTATTGTCGCAACATTGCATTTCGAATCCATGAAATGGTTGTATCTACAGATCAACAGAACAAGCCATTATGATGTACCAGTTGTCGACCCTTGTCGAAAGACCCGTAGTAATACGTGGTGTAGCCTCCGTGGGCGGCAATGGAGGCGCTGACTCTGGCAGCCAGTGGATCGTACAAATAGCGAATACTGCCCTGGGTATCTCATGCCTGTTCCACTTTCTAACGTATCTCTTTAACGGTTATTAGTTGACGAGCCACACGAGTCACTTCTCGTCCAAGCACATCCCACAAGTACTCGATTGGAGACAAGTCTGAAGATCGTTCTTTCCCAGTAAAGTTGCTGCAAGTTTTCCAGAGCACGCTGAGTTCCACGGGCAGCGTGTGGGTGAGCATTGCCCTGTCAGAACACCGCCACCTTCCTACTGCTATGATAGCAAAAGAATGGATCTAACAACATTCTGCATTTACCGAGCGCTGGATAGAGTCCCCTTCAGAAACTCCAAAGGCTAGTGAGTGATGTAGCTTATCCCATCTCAGACCATAAGGTCTAGGTTGGGACCAGTGTGTCATGGATGAATGAGCTCTGAGAGACATGGTTCACAAAGTCCCCTCACATGCGGAAAAGGCTGTCACTTGCATGGAGGCTGAATCTGCTTTCATCTCGCAAGATCACGACGCGACATTCCGTCTTGCAACTGATCCTCTGACGTGTCTTTTGGCGGTGTCACGTGAGTGAAAGACGGTGTGTGCCCCTAGTCCCACCGCTAATAACCGGTTCGCAACTTTCCGTAACATAATATCCCCCCCTCCCCGGGTCAAAATCAACGTCGTCTTTCCAGGTGAACTAATTCTCTTTTCCGACAGTGTATCATTCCCATGAATTTTACTGGAACAGCATTCACAGTTATCTACAGTGGTATACAACTACCGGTTTCTCCCGTTATATCGTATTAAGACATACGCAGGGTAGTTGCAAGGTATCGGTACCCATAATATTGATGGAATTGCAGTACTGCCTTGGACTCAAACAGCTAACGAACAGTGCAATATACAGCGAGACAAGGAGTGAGCCTAGCTTGAACTGGATCCACATAATGGATGAACGCTCGTTTAGGCAAATTTCGCCTCAGAGAATGCATGTATGCATGTGATACTTCGGCTTCTCCCGATGAACTTCATGTTGTAATAGTTCAAAGGAGAATGGCCAGACGTCAGTGTTCAACGAGCATAATATTTCGACAAAGACCACGTTGTCATCATCAGGTGCGCGTATGAAGTGACTGCTTGGGTTCGCAGCGTTCTTATCTCTCTGTCCCCCATCCCTCTCCCTGCAATCTCCCGTTCTATCCACCGTCTGCATCGAACATCCCGCGTCTCCCTCCCAGAATCTGCTGTTCTATTTACCACCCACATCCGATCTCTCTCCCTTCTCCTTGCAATCTGCAGTTGGATCTACCATCCACAAGCAACATCTCCCCCCCACTCCCTAAAATAGGCCATTCTATCCACTATTAGCACCCGACGTCTGTCCAATCCCTTCGGTCTGCCGATGTATCCAACGTCTGCATCCGATGACCCCCCCTCTCACTACAATAGGCCTTTCTATCCACCATCTTCACCTAATATACCCACCCCTCCGCCATTTTCTACTATCTGCCACTGTACCCACCATCTACAATCGACATCTCCAACTCCTGTCTACTAACTGCCGTTAACAGGGGGAACACTACCTATCGAAATTACACGGAGTGAATTACGAAAACATTAAGGTTCTGATAGTATGTCTTACTTCTGGTACTTTGTAAATAAAGACTTTATCAAGAGTCGAGTAAGGTAACCGCTGATCAGTCGTGATAGTGGCTACGTCTTTAGTTAGGTCTGCAAACTCAGCAATTAGTGTGATTAAGAGGAGGAACGAAATAATCCACATTGAACCGACTATAGGGGCACGCACAGGATCTGCAGACGTGCCGCCAGCACGTGTCCCTGGGCACGATCCTAGGACGGAGCTATTTGTCGATGGGAGGAGTTCGGGAGGATTTGTCGAAGTGCCGAACTGCAAATCGGAGGGATAGGCGGAAGAGATAGGGACAGGCCCCGGCGCCCAAGCCATCAGTTCATCACCGCATCTGCTGCTGGCAGTGTGGTCGCTTTCCGAAATATCGGGTGATCAAAAAGTCAGTATAAATTTGAAAACTGAATAAATCACGGAATAATTTAGATAGAGAGGTACAAATGGACACACATGCTTGGAATGACATGGGGTTTTATCAGAACCTAAATAATACAAACGTTCAAAAAATTTCCGACAGATGGCGCCTCATCCGATCAGAATATCAATAATTAGCATAACAAAGTAAGACAATGCAAAGATGATGTTCTTTACAGGAAATGTTCAATATGTCCACCATCATTCCTCAACAATAGCTGCAGTCGAGGAATAATGTTGTGAACAGCACTGTAAAGCATGTCCGGAGTTATGGTGAGGCATTGGCGTCGGATGTTGTCTTTCAACATCCCTAGAGATGTCGGTCGATCACGATACACTTGCGACTTAGGTAACGGCAAAGCCAATAATCGCACTTACGGAGACCTGGGGACCTGGGAGGCCAAGCATGACGGATGTGGCGGCTGAGAACACTATCATCACCGAACGACACTCGCAAGAGGTCTTCCACTCGTCTAGCAATATGGGGTGGAGCGCCATCCTGCATATACATCGTACGTTCCAGCAGGTGTTTATCAGCCAGGCTCGGGATGATGCGACTCTGTAACATATCGGTGTACCTCTCACCCGTCACGGTAGCAGTTACAAAACCAGAACCATGCATTTCCTCGAAGAAAAAATGCCCGATAACGGTAGATGTGGTAAATCAAACCCATACCGTGACTTTCTCGTCGTGCAGTGGAGTTTCCACGACAGTTCTAGGATTTTCGGTAGCCCAAATGTTGTGCGCGTTGACAGACCCTCGGAGCGTGAAATGAGCTTCGTCGGTCCACAACACGTTACTCAACCAATCGTCATCTTCCGCCATCTTTGAAACGCCCACACCGCAAATACCCTCCGCTTCACTAAATCGCCAGGTAACAGTTCATGATGCCGATGGATTTTCTACGGATAGCATCGGAGGATACGCCTCAGTGCCAACCAAACAGTAGTGTATGGAATGCCGATGCGACGTGCGACTGCACGAACGCTGACATCCCCGGGATAGACGAACCGGTACAGTCTCCATGTCTTCCTGAACTGTTCCAGCAGCATTACGCCTTGTGCTCGCTCTGCCACTACGGGGTCTATTGTCTAAACTACCCGTGGCTTCGAACTTCGAAATCATTCTCGCCACAGAGGCATTAGTCGACGGACCTTTACCCGTTCGAAGCCCCTTCCTATGGCCATTGGATCGCAACTCTGAACTAGCATATTCCCCATTCTGATAATACAGCTTCACTAAAAGCGCCTTTTCAGGTAACGTCAACATGCTGCGACTGCTGGCGCACCTGATTCTCTCTCTCATTACAGCTCCTTTTACAGACGATTGTCATGCGCAGTCACTGACGTTTTGCTGTCCAGCGCCATCTGCCGGACATTCTGTGAAGTTTTTTTTTTTGTTCTAATAAAACTCCATGTAATTCCAAGAATGTGTGTCGATTTTTACCTTATTATTCCGTGATTTATTAAGTTATCAAATTTATACTAATTTTTTAATCACCCGGTATTTTGCCTGTCGGCTACTGACATCCAACCGTTTACCCGTAATGTATTTTTCCAGTACACAAACAGTTAAAATATGATAACGCTTAACAGAGTTTACATGATTCATAGACAGATGCTGCACGTTATTCATCAACCTTAGCCCTAGTTCGCGCCTGGCTCGGGTGCGTCAGTAGTTTTCGACGTTCTACATTTTCTTAATCTCGGTGGAACACGACGCAGGCATTACTGACACGGAGTACCGAATAGTTGTCACTTTCCATGATTTCTTGCCGCGTATCGATAGGGAGGGGTGGGCACAATTTGTAATCCTCTCCTCACTCGCGGGACCGAACGGCGAACGGCTGACATTTCGCTAGAACACAGTATTACACAAGGATTTTTATCGGGCTTGCGGCAGATGGCAGCTACATGGCAACGTCGTCTGGCGATGGTAGGTGCCTTGCCACTGCAGTGGCCGGCTGCTGCAAGTCTGTCCTAGTGGCCCAAGTGAGCAACGGGCGATTCAGTTTCATACTCTCAATTTAATATGAGGGCGAGTACAGCTCTTGGAACTTTGGCTGTTTTCCAGTTGTATTTGTTGTGGAGTCACAGTCTCGCAGAATTTTTTAAATGACTTCATATTCACCTTTAACTGTACTGTTCATTACAATATCCACTACTGCTGTTTCGAGCTTAGGTCATTTCCATGTGTTTATCGATTGATATATACACTGCTTGCAGTGATATAGTATTGAAGGTTAGACGTAAATATTTCATAGTGTGAAACTGAAACAAATGAACCCTCGGTCACAATTTTCAGTCTTATTGGTTCAAATGATTCCTATGGCTCTGAGCACTAAAGGACTTAAAATCGGAGGTCATCAGTCCCCCAGAACTTAGAACTACTTAAACCTAACTAACCTAAGGACATCACATAGATCCATGCCCGAGGCAGAATTCGAACCTGCGACCATAGCGGGCGCGCAGTTCCAGACGGAAACGCCTAGCACCGCTCGGACACCTCGGCCGGCGTTTAGTCCTATTAACCAGGTTTCAACACTTCTGAGAGTGCCGTCATCAGAATTTAGATATTCAAAGTGGTTTATGACTTAACTACAAACTTATGGAACAAATTTTGTATATAAAAAAGTGTTAGTACTGACTAACAATACCAGACAGACAGTACTTACTTGTCAAGTATAAAATAATTGCTGGCCGCGGTGGTCTCGCGGTTAAGGCGCTCAGTCCGAAACCGCGTGACTGCTACGGTCGCAGGTTCGAATCCTGCCTCGGGCATGGATGTGTGTGATGTCTTTAGGTTAGTTAGGTTTAAGTATTTCTAAGTTCTATGGGACTGATGACCTCAGATGTTTAGTCCCTTAGTGCTCAGAGCCATTTGAACCATTTTTGAATTAAGTAATCAACAGGCCAGAAGGGCTTTAGTTACAAAAAATTCAAAGGGAATGTCTGAAAACGAGCCTCTAAGGGATGCTCATACCTGTTGCAACGGACTGAGCGGACCGCGTTAACAAGTGCGGCAGCAGAACACGGCATTGTAGCGAGAGCGCCACCATCGCACTTGCAGTACTTGTTAACGCGGGCGCCTCAATGCGTTGCAACCTGTGGCTGTACAGGTATGAGCATCCCTTAGGGGCTCGTTTTCAGACATTCCCTTTGAATTTTTTGTGACAAAAGCCCTTCTGGCCTGTTAATTATTTTATTATTGACAAGTATGTACTGTCTCCGTCTGGTATTGTTAATCAGTACTTACACTTTTTTATATATATAAATTTTTTTCCATAAATTTGTAATTGTGATATAAACCACTTCGAAAGTCTAAATTCTGATCTTAGAAGTGTTGGAACCTGGTAAATAAGATTAAAAATTATGACCGAGGGCTCATTTGTTTCGACTTGAATTTATAAACGGTCACTGAACCCAGCAGCCATCTTTAAAAAAAAATTCGTTGTGCGTTCATGACATGTCTGGGATAAACATAAACTAAAAATTACTGACAAGAACTATTATGTGAACCTGTAAGTGTGATGTCATTCTTCACATACACCATACACATACAGTATTATGTATTTCATCTAGTTGAGGGAACCCATCGAAGAATATTCAGATAATGCAGAATCTGTTTAAGAAAATTCAGCTGTTACTATTAGTCCTAATCTAGCCAAGCTATTGATCAGAATGTAGTAGCGAAAAATACGTTCCGGAAAGAGAACCCACTGCAAATGGAGCATTTACGAGCGTGCTGAACCTAAAACTTGGTAGGATGGAAAAAAATGAGATCTAATGGTTACATCATCAGTCACGATCAGTAACGGAAGTAGCGGGTACCGAATTCCTTGTAAACGGATTGCGTCTCGAAAATACTGCTTTCATAGACTACAAAATTCAATCTTTACATTCACAGCTCTGGTCTATATTGTCATTGACCTCATTAGCGGATACCTCTCTGTTTTCGCAAGATTCCAGGTAAATGCATTGGATAAGGACCCCTCCGCTAGAAAAGAAATATCTATCCACTCGCCCTCACCTCCTCTCCACCCTTTAATGGAGTTGATATGGTTTATTTTCAAAGGCTCCCATACAGTATTGAAAATTTCATTACCTTTTCAGTACTTATCACGGGCATCCCATTCCCATTGCTAGAGGTCATCTCAGACTGCACAACTGCATATTATTTGTCTTATTACTCCTCCTATTTTTTTCATTCTTCTCTGTTTTATAGAGTTTAAAACAGTAAATAACAATCTTGCACTGAACCGAGATTTCTTTGGAATGTTTTTGCCAGTGTTTGTTGTATATTCCAGTTTATCCTCATTATGTAAAATTCGAGATTCCGTAAGATGTAATGGTGGATTTAATCATCACGCTTGGCGTTTTTTGGCTGTTGCGCAAAAAGAGGCTGTAAAATGCGTTCAAAGCGGATGCGCCAAACTCATACACCAAATTGGCTGCTGCTTTTAAAGTTTAGCCAGTGGGTACATAACACTTTATGACTCAGGTTTATTGGCGTAAAATATTCGTCTTTATATAAAGTATGGCCCATTACTGAACAAAAGGACGATGTGACAAAATTCTGTTAACATAATGGAAACATTCACGTGACATATATAAATTCATAATGAAAGACCCATTTGGTCTGAATATTTAATTAACACCAAGGAAACCGATAAACCAAAATAGCAATAGTTGTTCTTGGCAACGAGTAGCGTAACCTTACTCTTCATTTACTTCTTCATTCGCATTTGCCTTCCCTATAGACACTGATGAGCCAAAATAATTGGACCACCTCCTTAATAATTTGTCTGTCCGTCTTTGGAACGAATTACATCACTGATTCTGCGTATCAGGTATCCGACAGTTTGTTGGTAGTTTTGCGGAGGTAGGCGCTGTAGACGTCTACGCACAGGTCATGTAATTCGCGAAAATAACAGGCCTCTGATTTGCTTAAGGGGTAATGGCGCCCTTTAACGACGCAGATGGGTTTTATATGATTTACAGCAGGCGAATTTGGTCGCCGAGACCTCAGCATGAGTTCACTATAACACTCATCAAAGACATCAGCGTGAGTTCATATACCCCAAACCACTGTAACACAGTTTTGACTCCATGACACGGACATTTATGCTGCTGAAAGATGACATCGCATTCGGCGAAGACATCACGACGATGCAGGTGGTACGTAGCTGTCAGTGTATCTTAAGTTTCTACCACATGACCCACGAAAGGTTAGCACAATGTTTCCCACTCCAACCAGCCTGCGTCCATGCCGCGCTGCGCGCTTCGAGACCACGTTCACCTTGTTGCCTGCGTTTGTGGAGCCGACCATCAACACGGTGTAGCAAAAATGTGATTCACCCGAGGAGCCGACAAGTTTACATTGATCTACTGCTGAATCCGGTTGTTTCCGTGGCCACTGCAATCGTAATTGACGATGTAGTGGGGTCGTCATATGCACACGTTGTGATGGTCTGCTGAGGAGTTCCATGTTCAAGAGTGTTCGATGAACGGTGCTCTTCGAAATACTCGTGCATAAATCTGCAATGTGCTCTTTCTGCAGAGATGCCGCAGGTGACCTTTTATCCTACGCTAGAGATCAGACAAGCCTCCGAAGTCCACATTCTGTGACGAGTCGTGGACGTCCAATCGTTTAGGGCCTAGTGGCAGCTTCACTGCCCTACTACCTTTTTTCGTGGATCTTGACGACAGTAGCGCAACATTCGACAAGCTTCGTTGTTTCAGAGATATTAGTTCACAGGTTTTGTGTAATGATTATCTGCCGTTCGTCAGACTTGCTTATCTCAATGGAATTCCTTATTTGTGGCCCATATCTTTACTGGAATTATCTCCCTTCCGTGTCTGCTCTGCTTATACAGGGTGTTACAGAAAGGTACGGCCAGACCTTGAGGAAACACTCCTCACACACAAATAAAGAAAAGATGTTATGTGGACATGTGTCCAAAACGCTTAATTTTCGTGTTAGAGCTCATTTTAGTTTCGTCAGTATGTACTCCAACGTGATAAAATTGTAAATTTTCACAATGAACATGTGTGGGCTGACGATAATCCGCACGCATTTGTGCAGTCACGTCATCAACACAGATTTTCTAAGAACTTTTGGGAAGGCATTGTTGGTGATGTCTCGATTGGGCCCCATGTTCTTCCACCTACGCTCAATGGAGCACGTTGTCATGATTTCGTACTGGATACTCTACCTGTGCTGCTAGAAAATGTGCCTTTACAAGTACGACCGACAAAACATGTGGTTCATGCACGACGGAGCTCCTGCACACCTCAGTCGAAGTGTTCGTACGCTTTTCAACAACAGATTCTGTGAACGATGGATTGGTAGAGGCGGAACAATTCCATGGCCTCCACGCTCTGCTGACTTCAACCCTCTTGACTTTCATTTATGGGGGCATTTGAAAGCTCTTGTCTACGCAACCCCGGTGCCAAATGTAGAGACTCTTCGTGCTCGTATTGTGGACGGCTGTGATACAATTCGCCATTCTCCAGGACTGCGTCAGCACATCATTGATTCCATGCGACGGAGGGTGGATGCATGTATCCTCGCTAACGGAGGACATTTTGAACATTTCCTGTAACAAAGTGTTTGAAGTCACGCTGGTACGTTATGTTGCTGTGTGTTTCTATTCCACGATTAACGTGATTTGAAGAGAAGTAATAAAATGAGCTCAAACATGGAAAGTAAGCGTTTCCGGACACATGTCCACATAACATGGTTTCTTTCTTTGCGTGTGAGAAATGTTTCCTGAAAGTTTGGCCGTACCTTTCTGTAACACCCTGTACACTTTCGTTACTCCGTCACGTGCCCGCAACGCCACGAAGCGGCATCCAGCCTTGCGGTGGGCAGTGGTCACAATGTTTTGGGTTATCAGTGTAAATGAGAGCGCGTTGGAAGCATTCTGGCCACTACAGAAGCACAGCGTCTGCAAAGGGAGTAACAGTAGCGACCACGCAGAGGTCCATCACGCAGCAGGACGCCCAAGGGAGACGCAGGTCGGTATCCATTGACCGTAAAGCTCATTGTATTGGAGCGCTAGGGCACCGAAGGCATCGTGAATGAACACAGGCAGGATTTTTTCAGGCGAAAGCACCCTGCCACGAAACATTATATTTAGGAGAGCTGGAGGAAGAGGGACATTCTTTCCACAAGGAACAGTTATGCACAAAAGAAGAAAGCTTAGATTTTCTGTGCAGAACATCTGATGCTACTGATAAATATCCCGAAAATCGAATGTCAACCTGCTGTTTTATGTCTCAGATGGCGTGAGATGCAACTGGACGTGTTCGCTTTACAAAAACCAAACGTTTATTTTGAGCCTGGTATCTACGCCAAAGTCAGCGCCAACAAATGCTGTTAAGTGACAGGACCGGAACTTCGGTAATTCAAAACATCATTCGCCATCAAAAGATACACCACCTTTATTTCACACTCAGAATTTAATGGGATTGACCACAACAATTTAGGATTTGAACAAGGACAAAAGTTATTTTTACTTTACTGTCCCAGAAAACAGTGAGTAGACGCTAATTTTAGAAGCTTGAAATACATGATGAAACCTTTCAAGTTTCCAAGTGAAGGATACATTTATAACAACTCGAAATTACATAAAATAATAACTATGCCCAAGTTAAAGCCACAGGGAAATCAATTAACAGTATTAAACAATAAAAGTATTAGTCCATGGAAAAAACAGCCATTAAAGTACAAACAAATGAAAGAGCCACATAAATAGTAGTAAAATTATAAGAGTATTAAAATTGGAAAGACACTTAACCCTTCTTTGATTGTGACAGCATAGTGACCAAAAAATATTAATTTTGCAGGATACACGAAGAGAAAGCTGCCTGAAATGATGAATGGCCCTTCCAATGCATCTGCTACCTGTGCCAAAACATCAAGGTGTTAGTCTAAAGTGGCTGGTAGCTGTGAACGCTGGCTGTCATTGCGAAACAAAATCCAGTGCAGGAACAGGTCAAAACAAAGCAACGGCCTAACATTTACAAAACCTGTTCATAAAAGATGTGTGCCCAGACGCACCTGTAGAACAGACACAAGCCCTTATTTGATAAAAAGTAATCACTCAGAACCAGCTTCGATACGAAATAGAGAGTTTATTGAGCGAGCTACAGTTAACAGAAATAACGCATATGTAAAATTTACTCCCGAGCTTTGATCATGAATGTGACAAGTGTCCATTAAAAACCTGTGTGGCCGAATTAAAGAGAAAATGTTGTCCTAATTACAAGCTGCCACTTCCATCAGCATTTAATGACACTTGCCAGTAAACAGTATACATGAGTAGGGTACATTAAAAATGTGTTTTCTTTGTGGTCCAATAAACGGCTCCTGTGGACATAAGAATCACTCCGACCGGCGAAAATTAATAAGCAAAGGTTAGACGTAGAGTTGTTTAAAGTAAATCACATGCACACCTATTTTACAACTGCAGATTAGGCTTTGAGTCTTTTCAAGTGACACTGCTAAAGCTGTATGCAATCATGCTCTAGGCTTCGGATCTCTGACTGGTAATCAACACGTACTTGGTCCCTGGATCGAAATCCACCGCTGCAAAAATTTTGATTAATAATCAGCAATGGCGACTGAAGACTTCTGCATAAGAAGTCGCTCTCATTCTGCCCGACTTTTTGTCAAAGAGGGCGGAGGAGCGGACACGGTTCAGGGCACTCTCATGTTCTTGTTGTGGGAAACTGTACTTGTAAGCGGAAGAATCAGCAGGGACCATCGGCATGAGAATGCAGAAGGCAATGGAAACCACTGCATTACTCAAGACCTGTATCCACAGGACATGTAAAATTTAACCGAAAAAGTGTCACGATGATCTCTCCACTTGCAAAAAATTTCAGAGTAGTCTCCCATTTGGATCTCCGGGAGGGGACTGCAAAAGGGCAGATGACCATTGTAAAAAGACTGAATAATCACCCTAAGGATAACGTTCTACGAGTTGGGGCGTGGAAGGTCAGAAGCGTGAATGTGGTACGCTAGATAGAAAATCTTAAAAGTGAAATGCCGATGCCCAATCTAAATACAGTTGACATTATGGGGGTCAATCAGGTGAAAGATAAGATTTCTGGTCAGATCAGTATAAAATAATATCAACAGCAGCAGATAATGTTATAACGGGAGTAGGATTCGTTATGAATAGAGAAGTAGGACAAAGAGTATGTTACAGTGAACAGTTCAGTGCTGGAGTTGTTCAAGGCAGAATCGTCAGCGAACCATCACCAGTGACAATAGTTGAGGTAAATATGCCGACGATGCAAGCTTAAGATGAAGAGATAGCATATAGGAAGATATTGAAAGGAAAATACAGTACGTAATGGGAGGTGAAAATCTAATAGTTCTGTGGAACTGGAATACAATTGTGGAGGAAGGAGTAAAAGAAGATTAGAGGAGAGTATAGTCTTGGGACATGAAATGAGGGAGGAGAAAGACTAATTGAGTTCTGTAATGAATTTGAGCTGGTAATAGCGAATACTCTGTTCAACAGTCACAAGAGGAAAAGGTTTACTTGAAAAATATCGGGTGATATGGGAAGATTTCATTTAGATTAGATCATGGTCAGTCAGAGATTCCGAAATCAGATACTGGATTGTCAGGCGTACACAGGAGCACATATAGACTGACATCACAATGTAGTAGTGAAGAAGAGTAGGCTGAAGTTCTAGAGAATAGTCATGAATAAACAATATGCAAAGAAGTGGAATACAGAAATATTAAGGGATGACTAGATACACTTGAAGGTATCTAAGGCTATAGATATAGCAATAAGAAAAAGCTCAGTAGGAAGTATAGTTGAAAAGAGACGAATGTCTCTAAAGAAGGTAATCACAGAAGTTGGAAAGAAGAACATAGGTACAAAGAAGGTAACTACGAAGAAACCATGGGTAACAGAAAAAGTACTACAGTTGATCGACGGAAGAAATAAGCACAAAAATGTTCAGAGATATTCAGAAATACAGAAACACAAGTCGCTGAGGAATGAAATTAATAGTTGAAGTGCAGGGAAGCTAAGCGGAAATGACGGCAAGAAAAATGTGAAGAAATGTAAAAGAAATTATTGTCAGAAGGACTGACTCATCATACAGGGAAGTCAAAACTGCCCTCAGTGACATAAATGCAAGGGTGGTAACATTAAGAGCGCAACGGGAATTCCACTGTTAAATACAGAGGAGAGAGCTGGCATGTGGAAAGAGTACATTGATGTCCTCTAAGCTGAGGAAGATTTGTCTGATGTAATAGAAGAGAAATAGGAGTTCCATTATTGGAATCAGAATTTAAAAGTGCTTTGGAGGACTTAATATCGAATAAGGAAGAAGGGTTAGATAACATTCCAACAAAATTTTTTAAATAATTGGGAGAAGTGGCAACAAAACAACTATTCACGCTGGTGTGCAGAATGTATGAGTCTGGCGAAATAGCATCCGACTTTCGGAAAAATGTCATCCACACAATTCCGAAGACTGCAAGTTCAGACAATTGCGAGAATTGTCTCCCAATCAGCTTAACAGCTCATGCATCCAATTACTGACAAGAATAATATAGAGAAGAATGGGAGAGAAAATTGAGGATTTGGTAGATGACGATCAGTTTGGCTTTAGAAATAGTAAAGGCATCAGAGAGGCAATTTTGACCTTGCGGTTGATAATGGAAGGAAGAGTAAAGAAAAATCAAAACATGTTCGTAGGATTGGTCGACATGGGAAAAGCGTTGGATACCTTAAAACGGTGCGAGATGTTCGAAATACTGACAAAAATAGAGGTACGCCATATGGAGAGACAGGTACTATACAATAAATAGAAGAGCCAAGGAGGAAATACAAGAGTAGACGACCAAAAACGAAGCGCTGGGTTTAACAACAGTATAAGTCAGGAATGTGGTCTTTCCCCCCTT
Organism: Schistocerca gregaria; assembly: GCF_023897955.1. Lineage (NCBI taxonomy): Eukaryota > Metazoa > Arthropoda > Insecta > Orthoptera > Acrididae > Schistocerca > Schistocerca gregaria. The sequence continues at coordinate 256,117,096 of NC_064925.1, forward strand.
CTGTTCAGTCTGTACATCGAAGAAGCAATGATGGAAATAAAATAAATGTTCAGGAGTGGAGTTAAAATTCAAAATGGAAGGTTATCAATATGATATGATTCGTTAATGACATTGCTATCCTAAGTCAAAGTGGAGAGTTTCATGATATGCTGAATGGAATGAACAATCTAATGAGTACAGTATATGGTCGAGAGGAAATCGAAGATAGACGAAAGTAATGAGAAGTTGCAGAAATGAGAACAGAAGAGAACTTAACATCGGGATTCATGGTGACAAGTACATTAAGTTAAGGAATTCTGTTACATAGGTATCAAAATAACAAATGACGAACAGACCAAGGAGGGTATCAAAAGCAGCCTAGCCCTGGCACATGGGGCTATTTTGGCCAAGGGAAGTCTACTAGTATCAAACATAGGCCTTAGTTTTGAGGAAGAAATTTCTTAGAATGTATGTGTGGAGTACAGCATTGTATGGTAGTGAATCAAGGACTTGGGAAAACCGGAGCAAAAGAGAATCGAAACATTTGACATATGGTGTTACAGGCGAATGTTGAAACGTAGGTGGACTGGTAAGGTAAGGAATGAAGAGGTTCTGCACAGAATCGGAGAGGAAATGAATATGTGGAAAACTCCGGCAAGGAGGAGGGATATGATGATAGGACACCTGTTAAGATATCAGGCAATGATTTAATGGTACTAGAGAAAACTGTACAGTACGCAAACTTTGAGGAAGACAGTGATTGGAAGACATCTAGCAAATAATTGAGGACGTAGGTTGCAAGTGCTACTCTGAGATGAAGAGGTTGGTAAGAAACAGGAATTCGTGGCTGGCCGCATCAAACCAGTTAGAAGACTGTTAAAAAAACTGCTCAAGCTAAGAGGATGCCAAAATCAAGTACAACAAGTGAAAATAATATATCACTTACAATTTGCTTCAGCACATTAGAGACTCTAAAATCTTTCAACATGTATGAACATTATCTTTCTTTTCTTTATTGTTGTTTCACCCAGTCGCCACATATGGGCAGGGCCAGGGGGTGCGCTCTCAGTGGTAAAATACTCCGCTCTGCAGGCAAGAGCATTCTTAAAACTATAATAAAGACGAAAGGAAATACCAGGACTGTTTTTCGTTTTGAGATTAAAAAGAGCGAATATGGGTAGTTAAGTAGACGAAAAATATATACAGTTTATAAACACAGTTGCAATGTGGTGAGTGTCTTCTGTGAGAAGATGCTGAAACACTGCACTTTCCCTTAAAATGTGAAAGATCTATTATGGGTGAGAAGTATTGTAGGATGAGACGATATGCTCCATAGGATTGAGAGATTTGGAAAAAGAGAGGGATCTGTTAGACAGGTAAATTATCGAGACGGTAGGTGGGAGCACAGATTGATAGTGGAAATACGGACATTTTGAAAGATAGAGTGTGACGAGTAGTGTGCTGTGTGGATACGTTAGTGGTTGCAGGAGGAGAGATGTAAAGATGGATGGGGGGGGGGGGGAAGGAGAGAGGAGCCCAGGTGTGGAGTGGGGAAAGTGAGGAAAAGTTACAGTTGAAGGGAGCAACAAACGAAAGATCGATTAAATTTTTTTGGAGAGGGAGTTGGTTGAAACTACATTTGGATAGGATATGATGTAGGTGTAGACGTTTGTGAAGGCACTCTTAAATACCATGGTCGGTGATCAGAGGGGAGATAATACGAAGGGTGTGTAGGTGTTTGTAGAGGCACGACAAAATGCCAAGGTTGGTGATCAGGTGCAAGATAGTGGGGTTATTGGAACTTAGTGCGCTGATGGTAATGTTCTATGTGGGTGAGAAGGGGTTCGAAGATTATGAGCTGGTAGACAATCCATGTTGGAGAAGGTAAATGAATGTGGAAAGGGTGATAGAGTACATGGCGTTCCGTGAATTTCAATGGACTTGTAGGACTTTGAGGGGTGGATGTAAATACAACATTTGTTACGAGACGATGGGCTTTCCAAGGGCCGTATAGGTGTTGAGAATAGGGGAGATGGAGGGTGTACAATTCCCAAGTTAAGGCTGTTAGTAATTTTATTCTACTGTGAGCTTTCAGTTGGATGGTTAGTAGGTGAGGTTTCAACGTTAGTTGCAAGTCAAGGGCTAGTCCCAGGCATTTTATTGCATTATCTATCATCATCAAAAATTAGCATTTTCCATGTAGAAATGCAGGAACATCAAATGAGTGCAAAACTCTCTTCATCATGAAATGATACTAATTACGTGAACAAATACCAATGTTTACGTAATTCACACAAATCACTACAAATCAATGTTCTGAAACACTGTTAAATATGAACTGAGGTCACTGATTCAGAAGTATATACACAAGTTGCAGTGTCTGTGCACTTATCAGGGATAGAGTATTCCAGTGATATCAATTGTAATCTGCATATCGCAATATCTGTTGACAGCATGCAGCTTTCTTTGTGGTGGTAGAGTCGTAATATATAAAGGGATGTGATAGTAAAATTTAGTTCTCATATAATAGTGCAAAAATATGCATATTATCTGTTTAGAACGTCTCTCACTGTCTTGGTTATTCATGAAGACCATGGGAACAGAAATCTCACATGGTTGTGTACACATTTCATTCCGCAAAATTCCAGCGGTTGCTTCAGTTTGCAAGCTCATTGCAAGGTGTCACTGTTCACATCTCGCAACACATCCAACCCGGATGCAGCAACGCCACAGATATCATCCTAAAATCTCCCAGCCTACTTATAGCCTCACTGAAGAAGTCCTTGATCTGACTGGAAGTGATCCTTACCATCTACTGCACACAAGCTCATCCTGTAAACTCTATCAACATCTAAGCATTGTCGAAGACCACTCCTGAACTTCCCAAAGCAGAATTCTGATGAGGCCCAGTACGAATGTCTCTCTGTGCCAACCTCTTTGTGTCAGAGTAGCACTCACAGCCTATATCACTAAGTATTTACTTGATGTATTCCAATCTCTGTTTTCCTCCTGTGTTGACCATGCAACCCTTACATCACTATTGTCTCAACAGGTTATCTTGAACTATTCAAAACCTCCTGAATCCAACATTTCCTCAAACTGTGCACGTTTCTTACTGATACCCACTGTTGTTGTCTTCAGTCCTGAGACTGGTTTGATGCATCTCTCCATGCTACTCTATCCTATGCAAGCTTCTTCATCTCCCAGTACCTACTGTAACCTACATCCTTCTGAATCTCCTTAGTGTATTCATCTCTTGGTCTCCCTCTACGATTTTTACCCTCCACGCTGCCCTCCAATGCTAAATTTGTGATCCCTTGATGCCTCAAAACATGTCCTACCAACCGATCCCTTCTGCTAGTCAAGTTGTGCCACAAATTTCTCTTCTCCCCAATCCTATTCAATACCTCCTCATTAGTTACGTGATCTATCCACCTTACCTTCAGCATTCTTCTGTAGCACCACATTTCGAAAGCTTCTATTCTCTTCTTGTCCAAACTAGTTGTCGTCCATGTTTCACTTCCATACATGGCTACACTCCAAACAAATACTTTCAGAAACCACTTACTGATGCATAAATCTATATTCGATGTTAACAATATTGTCACCTAAATACTTCATTTAGTGTTCAGCAAAGTCCTCAAATCCATTCCCTCTCGAATCATCCATCAGCACCAGAACCAATACCACGTACTTCCCAGTTCCCAGGGTTACTTCCGTTCCAATTTCTCCTCTGATGACCAGCTCCTGAACCAGAAGCAGTTCTGATCTCATTAACTCATTTCCCTTAAATACACTATTTTTGTCCCACTCAACCTAGAGAAAATCTGTGACCATGTATGGCATTACAGTCTCCTTTTCAAACTTCGGACATACACACATCTAATTAACTATACCTACCTTATTGCATCCTTCCTGTCAAACCGCCCAACAATAACAATACTTGCACCTTCTATTCCACTGCAGGAGTTCCCCAAGGTTCTGTCCTCCGTTCTTTACATTGATGATATGTTCACACCACCTTTGCCAGTCCAACTCCTTCAGTATGCTGTTTTACTCGCCTTATGAACTATATTCCAAAAATTCCAACGATACATTCAAATCCACCTCAATCAGTTTATGTGTTGGTGTAACAAATGACTCTTCAAGATCAACCCCTCAAATACCAAGGCAATAATTATAGAACGAACTTCCCACACCTTCTCTTTGCATGACTCCTACCTTTCCGTTGAGGTTCATGGTATCCAGTTAACTAACACTAAAATATTTTTGACTAACCCTCCACAGCTGCTAATGTGGAAACCTCACTTACAATAACTACTAAAACTGCTAATAGGCCAAAGTTGGGAATTACACGCCACACTATTTTTCACACATTCAGAATCCTGATCTGACCCATCTTCTGCATGTATCTTCACCTCATCACAATACCATAAGTCCTTCCAAAACCTTGAACGACATGCACTCTCGCTTTCCATATTAATTCATTTTCCCCAATATGGATCCTCTACCACCTAATCACATTCACACCCATTATTACCCACATCGAGTAACTCTGCATAACCTGTTCTATCAACAAATTAGATTCTAATAACCGTACTATCTTCTCTCTCATCACCCACGCTGGTATGCTTCAGTGCCTTTAGAAACGTGTCCTGTCGACCCATCACCTACACACACTCCAGATCCTATCATAATGCAACTTTAACTGGTTCCCTCCCGCAGACAATGAAAACAACTCAGAAATTCATCCTTCCCGCAAATTTCATCTTTCCTCACCTATTTACACTCCACATCAGGGTTCTCTCTCTCTCTCCTCCCTCTCCATTTACTTCCTCCTTTCCGCTCCTGATACCATACGCCTAAAAAATCACCAGACTCTTCCTTCTTTTCCATCTTCCCCAATACTCGCCTTAGTACACCCCCTCTTTCTACAGATAGCAGCCAATGGCTTGCAAATCTATACCCACCATCATTGAGCGGTATAATCTCCCCAGAGCTTCTTCGCCTATGGCAGGTACTTCAGTTCTTTAGTGAAAGTCTAGTGCTTCATTTTCAACGATTGTTGCTATTTCATTTAGAATTTAAAGTTCCTAACTTTTTCTGTCATAATTTTTATTTTCCTTTATAAATTTAAACAGAGAAAACAACTGTGTTTATTTGTAATCACCCCTTCATTGCTCTTAATTTCCGTTTTTTAAAGTTTAGTATCCATGTATAATTTAATAATTTCTTAATTCATTTTTGCAAATTTCTATGCTGAAGAAATTGATACTTTACCGCCCTTGTGGGGAGATGCGATGAAATAGCGTAAAGGGAAAGAGACATATGTTGCAATGGATGCAAAATCATTGAAAGTGCAAAATACTAACTAGTGATTCATCCAAATGTGCAGCACAAAAGAACTGGACAATATATCAAAAGAAGCCACCTTGTAAATACAGGATATGTCGTTTTGCTGAGACCTAATATGGGGAATGTAGTTATGTAAAAACGTTTGTGTATGCAGTAATAAATTACATAGTGCTTGAATAGCAAACGAGAAAAGTATAAGAAATAATTTTACTGTATAATGCACTGCTGAAATGGATTAAATAGTCCAAAAAACACTCTAAATATAAAGTGAAATGTAGTGGATGAAATTAATTTTCTAAAATCATATGTACATGAGTGCACTAGATTCTCCCCCTGTATCACGTTTACAATTTGAAATACAACAAAAATACCAAGACCACTTACTAAACTTATTTCATAGTATTTATGAGGGGCTTGTAAAATACATAAGACAAGAGATTCTAAGAATAGATAAAATGAATATAAAAGTAAAAAGTAGTGGTGCCTCTGATTTATCAATGTTACCAAATAAAAACGTCATAATCACGATACATGTAGCGAAATCAAGGTACATAGGTTGCTGTATCAGATGGGAAAGATTGCTTTCTGCCATTTGTACATAAGATACACTGAAAGTTGTCTAAATATTTTCTATTTCTTAAATCAGTATGACCATTAAGTAAGTCGTAATGAAGATTTTTAATGCAGTTGTAATGTCCTATTTTTTAAAGTGTGTTCATAATTCTACTTTTACTGGCTGTATGCAGTATTGTTGGGGTTGAAGCTTTGTTGCTCACAATGTTTTGATGCTCACTTACATGTTTAATGCTGGTAATTTATTTCCATCTTTAGTTTTCTTTGTATTTTTTTAACAGTGTCTTACGAGATGCATTTTACCAGTTCTGCATAAAGGACATGCAACAATTTTTATGATATTATATACTTCTTTTTGCACTTTTATCGATTGAATTTTAGGTACTTTGGAATTAAAAGAATATATTCTGTTTCTACGAGGTAGCGTCTTCTTTTGTCCAAATGTGTTGTGCTGTGCTGTACTATTGGCTGTGTCATTGGCAGGTATTTTGTACCTTTTGCGTTTTATCATCAGCTGTAATGCATACGCAACAGGTTAATATGCAACATTTCTGTTACCATGTCCTGTATGGGTACTCAAGTCAGTGCGAGAGCTTTTAAAGAGATAACCTGTTTATTTTCACGCTAGCTGGTGATAAATAAATTTTCCTGTTGGTGTCCCCTTGTACATTACGACGCCATCATCGCATATAAAGCTGTATAGTGTCAACAGATGTAAAAATATGTTATGCTATGCAGCTTGTATTTGTTACAGCTAGAATGCACTGTCTTTGGTAAGTGGACAGACCGCCTAACTTGTGAATGTATTTTCGCGCCAGTGGCGTTATTTTAAATCTAAACAATGTGTTAGAACACTGATTTGCAGCTGTTTGTGTTACGGTTGTTAACAGCTGACGTAGTTTATATTATTTTATGATGAACAGCTTTTTGCACTCGTGTGATGGTAGCGTATTTCGACAGTAAAAATGATTACATGTATGAAAGTCGGGGAATTTTCAAGTCTAGTCCATCATATGCTGAGGCAAAATATAATTGATGCATTAATTTCACCATTTTTTGTAGTTAACTACTGTCTAAATGACATGTCTGTGCTCCAGCCGGGGTGGCCGAGCGGTTCTAGGGGCTACAGTCTGTAACCGCGCGACCGCTACGGCGGCAGGTTTGAATCCTGCCTCGGGCATGGATATGTGTGATGTCCTTACATTAGTTAGGTTTAAGTAATTCTATGTTCTAGGGGACATATGACCTCTCAGTTAAGTCCCATAGTACTCAGAGCCATTTGAACATGTTTGTGCAATATCACATTATTTTTGTACCGTTATTCCTTTAGTTTTTGCATTTCACCTGAAAATGTCTCAAAGGCCGAATCTGCTGCAGTGAAATATATAATTTCTACAGTCAACAGCGAAAATGTTGTCCATTAAAAAATTCTGACAGCGAGAAGTTAACCAGAAAGATATGTTCGGCTGTGCTAACGAGAACCCCGTCATTGGCCACAGATATGGAGTGTGAGACGATATTTTCTTTGTGTAAAGTGCAGAACGCACGTTATTGGTTGAATTAATATATGATAGCTAAGGGAAAGGAATCAGCGTGTGGTATGGATCAATTTTACCGGTCAGTGCTCAGAAGTTGTTAAGGTCAGCTAATCTGAACACAACAACAGACGCAAAACGTCGCAACATGAGTAAGATCGAGCTGCACCCACAAGACAATGTGAAGAGGATTACAGCCTTGTCATAACACTTCAAGTGTCACTCTGAAGACTTGCATTTTGCATTTAATGATCAGTCTTCTTCCAACTCCATTCGCAGGTTCTACGTATTCACATCTGCAGTACTATTTGCCTTTTCGTTAACATTACGACAATCACTGAGCACTTCACTATTACAATTAATGGACTTATACAGTTATAAGAATATCTCTCCCGAACCCTTTTGTCATGTAAGCGAAGGTCTTGTTACATTAATATGCCATTGTTTGTCATTTGCAATAGGAGTAACTGTATTAGAATAAACAAAATAATTCTTATTCTTGTCTCATTTAGTAGTAGAACAACTCCTAAATCATTATTTTGGGTGTCATTAATTAATATATGTCAGACACAAGGTCCAATTTCGTATTTTTACACAAAATAACCCTTGTGGCGAGTCCAGTAGCTTGAAGAACCCAACTTTCTCACGAGCAATGCGGTAGCTAAAGCGGAATTTAACATAAGATAATCCAGGATAACGTAAATCAGGATTAATTCATTCCGTAAGTTTTATAACTGATCTACGTACTCTATCAGTTTTTGTGAGTAACTCCGTGTAGAAGTGATTCGTGCAATACATCTAGAACTGCTCTGCAACACCAACAAATTGAGAATGCCTTAATGGCGAAATTCTCGACGTTTTTGTCGGTACAAAATACAAGTCTTAATGACTCGCTGCGACCCATTCTTACTTGGTAGCCGGAAATTTCGTTTAATATAAGAAACACGGTCCCTGCCGAAGGCAACAGACACTCTTTTATGTTTGAGTATGAATGGTCACCATAAATGATTCATTCGTTTTTAAAGCTCTACATTTTCCAAGGTACTACATTTACAAATACGACTGATGTGAGAGTAGAACCATAATCTGTGCATGTTTCCATTTTGCGCCGTACAGATGTTCTATGAGTGCGCCTCTGGTCCCACGACACACATCCAGGCAGCAGTGTAGTCCGTTCCGTACCTTACGTAGCATCGTCCTGTCAGCGGCCATCACAGCAGCACCGATACATAGTAATAGCTCTTCCAGTGTTGTTAAAAGTGATGGTATGTAAACACGGTCCGTAATGCACACCCAAATCAGAAACTATCTTCCTCCGCAGTCATCATAGATGACTGCCCTGCGAAGGAACAACATTACCGGTACTGCCAAGGATTTTTCCTTGATGGGAGCACTGGTATGGGTTGTATTTAGCCTCTTGATGCCAATTGAGATGTTACTTGACCGAGTAGCCACAGCTGCACGGTGTAGAAAGTGTGCAGAATGACCGGGTGAGCGATGTGTTGACCACTTGAACCTCTATACAACATCCGCACGACGCCGCTTGGTAGGAGAGGACAGCGGCCGGTAGACTTAACCTGGGCTTTCACGGCCTGGACAAGGAGGGTTAGGCCATGCGGTCTGGGGAGACAAGGGAACAGAGTTATTTGATCTTCATTCTAAGTTCAATCAAGCGACGGAGAAGTTCGTCGTTTAGGTAACGGTGAACATCGATGTTCCAATGACAGGTGACCCATGTTGTTGGAAGATGAATTTCTCGGAACCGGCAGTCAATTGTGGAAGCAACTACAACTGCGACATATCAAGGTAGGATGTAACCGTCTGAGAATAAAAAAGGCGCATACAGCTTCATCTGTGACGCAGCTCAGGAAATATTGATATTCAGCGAAACACGTTCATGCGCCAAAATTCATGAGAAGTTTCAGTACGTACACTCTCACATGGTGGCTATTGAACTTTCTAGATAAATGGAAGGTCGTTTCGTTGCTGAATATCAGCTTGCTGGTGAAATGCTGATCGTTAGTGGTTCCTGTATTGTGATGTAATATTGGTGGCGTTGGCCGTTGTCTAGTAGTAGGGTTTTAATTGTTGAACGATCTGTCGATGGTACTGTGTGAAATGTAGCCGCCTTCGTAAAATCTTCCACACAGTTTGATACGATATTTTAAACTCTTGGCTCACGGGGACTGTTGATTTTATTGGACTGCTTACGAAATTTTTTCTCACCCTCTTCGCGGTTGCATCTGGCACTCTTCATTAATTTGTGCTTTTCTGTTTATAGAGATAAATGTAGATTCCTACACACAGTGCCCAGTTTACATAGCGGCTCTTTTCCTTAACCCCTTCTGAGCGCACGCTGCACTGTTGTACCACATAAACACCTAGCCTATTTCAGCGAACAAAATCTAGTTTCTTTCTTTCTTCTTTCTTCACCATCATGTCAAGACGCTGCACTCGGAACGTCAATAATTGGACAAAATCCCATCTCAGTGAGTTTACGGTTGTAGCACTGCATCAATGATATCTGTACATGTAGCACTAGTATATTCAAAATATAGATCTTTCCAAAAAAAAAGAAAGAATGATTTAGAGTAGCCATCAATTGCACTCGAACATGGTTATTTAACGAAAAAGGTTTAAGTGAGCACAAGTGAAGATACACTCCTGGAAATTGAAATAAGAACACCGTGAATTCATTGTCCCAGGAAGGGGAAGCTTTATTGACACATTCCTGGGGTCAGATACATCACATGATCACACTGACAGAACCACAGGCACATAGACACAGGCAACAGAGCATGCACAATGTCGGCACTAGTACAGTGTATATCCACCTTTCGCAGCAATGCAGGCTGCTATTCTCCCATGGAGACGATCGTAGAGATGCTGAATGTAGTCCTGTGGAACGGCTTGCCATGCCATTTCCACCTGGCCCCTCAATTGGACCAGCGTTCGTGCTGGACGTGCAGACCGCGTGAGACGACGCTTCATCCAGTCCCAAACATGCTCAATGGGGGACAGATCCGGAGATCTTGCTGGCCAGGGTAGTTGACTTACACCTTCTAGAGCACGTTGGGTGGCACGGGATACATGCGGACTTGCATTGACCTGTTGGAACAGCAAGTTCCCTTGCCGGTCTAAGAATGGTAGAACGGTGGGTTCGATGACGGTTTGGATGTACCGTGCACTATTCAGTGTCCCCTCGACGATCACCAGAGGTGTACGGCCAGTGTAGGAGATCGCTCCCCACACCATGATGCCGGGTGTTGGCCCTGTGTGCCTCGGTCGTATGCAGTCCTGATTGTGGCGCTCACCTGCAAGGCGCCAAACACGAATACGACCATCATTGGTACCAAGGCAGAAGCGACTCTCATCGCTGAAGACGACACGTCTCCATTCGTCCCTCCATTCACGCCTGTCGCGACACCACTGGAAGCGGGCTGCACGATGTTGGGGCGTGAGCGGAAGACGGCCTAACGGTGTGCGGGACCGTAGCCCAGCTTCATGGAGACGGTTGCGAATAGTCCTTCCCGATACCCCTGGAGCAACAGTGTCCCTAATTTGCTGTGAAGTGGCGGTGCGGTCCCCTACGGCACTGCGTAGGATCCTACGGTCTTGGCATGCATCCGTGTGTCGCTGCGTTCCGGTCCCAGGTCGACGGGCACGTGCACCTTCCGCCGACCACTGGCGACAACATCGATATACTGTGGAGACCTCACGCCCCACGAGTTGAGCAATTCAGCGGTACGTCCACCCAGCCTCTCGCATGCCCACTATACGCCCTCGCTCAAAGTCCATCAACTGCACATATGGTTCACGTCCACGCTGTTGCGGCATGCTACCAGTGTTAAAGACTGCGATGGAGCTCCGTATGCCACGGCAAACTGGCTGATACTGACGGCGGCGGTGCACAAATGCTGCGCAGCTATCGCCATTCGACGGCCAACACCGCGGTTCCTGGTGTGTCCGCTGTGCCGTGCGTGTGATCATTGCTTGTACAGCCCTCTCGCAGTGTCCGGAGCAAGTATGGTGGGTCTGACACAGCGGTGTCAATGTGTTCTTTTTTCCATTTCCAAGAGTGTATTTGAACAATAAACATAGGAATTAAAAATATTCTGTAAGAAACCCAAATTACATGAAAATTTAGTATAAATGGTAATACTGTTCAGAAGATGGATACCAAGTGTCATGAGTAAAACAAAAAACGTTCTTTAACAGACCACTTGTCTTTGCACAACCATACATTTAGTAAACACAGAAGTAGAAACCCATAGTCACACCTTTAAGATTATGTAGTGAGTTGGAAGATAATAATGAGATAAGCCACTACCATGGTTGTACACCATGTACATAAGTCTGAAAAATCGCGTCACAATCAATTATTGAAATCCTACACAAGCAAGGAACCATGTCACGATGTAGCTTTAATCTGTCCATCTGGACTTCACAAGATAAGACGTCTATGTTTCACAAGTCGGTACGTTCACAACTAAAAAGAAAGAAGATTTGTTCTCTGGTGGAGGCGGAAAATAAATTTGCAGACGGAAACATTGCCTACAGGTTTTTTGAGACGTACAAGTACTTATCAACTCGCTTATCAATACATGACAGGAAATGTGTGGCAATCAGTATAGATAAAGAGGTAGCATATTTCACCACTGAACACCACGCCGAAGGGCCACGTGCCCTTAGTAGTCTCTGGCGTGTCTGCCTTCCGGGCAAAGACAATCTAATACCAGCCCACTGCGTAGATGAATGCCTCAAACACCCGATGCATGTAAGTCATCCCCCTGCGCTACGATGCACTAGAGTCCAGTCGCTATGTATTGTAATTGTACAGGCCATTACGATTCTATGAACAAGACAATGTTAATCCCGTACTTTGACGAGATAACGTAGTCCATTACACGTCCGTCACCCCATTTAGGTGATGGAATCTTGGACATTTTTAGTAGACATGTCACCATATGACAAACTTGCTTCTAGTAAAGTCCTCCTCTGACCAATTAGTATCCACTCATATAATGATATTGTCCTCTGTGGAGTCGATGAGGCATAGTGCCATTTATTTTCATAATTTCACCTTGTTATATATGCAGCCTCACTTTCTACTTAAATTATAAGCTTAAGTCTAATTTTATACATAAATTCCTCACATATACGTTTCACTTGAATAGCTGCCACTTTACACACTGTCAGCATATCAGAACATACGACATCTATGTTCACATATAAACAGGGTAAAGAAAAAATGTCACACTTGGTGGTTGGCATGTGATTCCTCATCCCAGTTTAAGAAAAAATTGGATGTAGCTAATGTATTCCTCCCAAAGGTTTAATAGAAATGCGTTTGATAAAATTAGTCTCTGAAAACGCTGTAATTGCGTGCAGTGTGGTCAAGTACGGGTAGCATAAAATCTGCACTGACCCGGAACTGGTCCATTTGCTGAGTGAGATGAGGCAATCTCATGGCGAACGAATGTGCAAATTCACAGATCTACGATTCGCTTTCGCGCCAATTTTTATTTTTTTTTATTTTAGTGAAACCATTAAATGTATCCATTTTATAAACCCACAATGCGGTATCTTGTGTATTTATTTATTTAACCTGATTTAAATGTTTTAATTGTTAAGACATAACATTAACTTCTTACATACGTAAACGACCGCTTTTTCCCACGACACAAATGAAGCCAGTAGAAAATAATAGTGTTTATGGTAACAGTGTTTTTGTCCAGTGATGTACAAAAACCACAATAGGTAGGCTACACTAAATCGCGCATTATGCTAGGCAAAATAATTCGATTCTGTGTATTTGACGACCAGGCTTATCATCACAAAGCCAGTATGCCTACCTACTTGTACAAATAACATTCACTTTAGAGAATATGTTAGAAACGACCATCTAGCATTTGCAAACACTTCGCCACTCACGGGAGCATACTTTGATAAATCCTACGCTACTCATCTGCACGCACCAATGCCGAAGCTGCTATTACATCGTATACATCCATGTGAGGAGTACTATAAATTTGTTAATTTAAGTGTCTCCACAACTAAAAAATCTAGTCGATTAAGGGGGTACTAGTAGATATAAAAAAAAGGAATATGACAAGGATTCGAACCATATCTTCATGGAGTAAAAAGTTTTCATATCACCGCAGTCTACTAAGTGGGCAAAGTTGGATCGTTCCTGTGTACATTCCGATGCGCTACACGAATGGCAGCTTCTTCATTTCATAGATGTGTTTTCAAAATGCAGCCGATCTGATTTTTCCAGATAAACGTCCGTGGTGAATATGGTTGAGGAATCCCATGCCGACGTCCAAGTGCTGCATTTTTTCCTCAATCTGTATACGCTGTAAACCACTGAAAATACGGGACAGAAGGTACTTATCATGGTACCGACTGTTAGCTTTTCATAATGTTCCAGTAACACAGCAAGTACGGCAAGAATGACTGCTTAAATGCCTCCGTAATAGCTATAATTAGCCTAATCTTGTCTTCACGACCCACACAGGAGGAATACTGTTCGTTGAACTTTGTGTGTGTTTATGCTAACGCGTCTGACAATTAAAGTCTTTCACATTAATGTGACACTCTCCCGTGAGTGACACAGACTTGGGCTATTCCTGCAGCCAAGATTTGTCTTCCTCTTTCTTCGTTTTCCTAACCTTTATCCGGTATTTACACGGTGTCAGCGTGTTAAATTTTGGATCTATCAATGCAAACGGTTTAGGGTGACCAGCTGCCTTCCTGTCACCATCGCTTCTACTGCACCCACTCCCCCATACCCCCCCCCCCCCCTCCCCGCATTCCACCACTCTATAATCTGCCCTGAATTGATGTTTAACATATTGGCTTATTCCAATTTCAAATTATGTGATTGAATTTTTATGTTCTGCACTCAGTTTCTGAATTTATAACAATAAGGTTTTTTCCAAATGAGAAAATGTGTTCCATGGAACCACTTCGTTGTGTGCCCAAATATTCTGTTGAGTAAATCTCTTCAGTACTGTATTTAGTGGTGTATCAGTTACTTTATAACTCTACCGCACATCATAAATCCCTAAGTAGAATCAGATTAAGTAGAAGTATTATCAAAAAACAGTTACTACTTATACACATCTTGCTTTTGAAGAAAATGGAAAATTAACACAAATTTCCATTTTCAAGATAGATAAAATTGTTCAGAAATGATCGAAACTTAGTTCATTTGCAAGTGTCACATATTCTGTGACAAAGGACTTTCTTGCGTTTCAGGGCTCACTACGGTACATGACCGACGAAGTATAGAGTAATCGTTCATAGGTTATCTAAGTAATACTTAAAAAATACATAAAATTTTACTTCACTGAAAATTCTGCAGCTGAAGAACTATCAACACATTCCAAACTTGAATGATTAGAACTGTAAAATATATAAATGCAGTAAAAGACACAACTTCATATCTAGCATCATCAAAAACTGTCGAAACTGCAGCTGTTTTTTGTGATGTTGTCTCCTGTAATCTGTTGAAATACTGATGTAATCGTCAGTTGCATATTCTTCCCACAATTTTTTTTCCATTGCTACGTAGTTCTGTGGCTACCAACGAAATACTACGAACATAGGTACCTATTAACGCTGCTCCTCTAAGACCATTGTTAGTGTTCATCGGTGTTTCCTTATGCTTTCTACAGCTGCATGCTATTTTATCTGAAACCCAGTCAATATCCTTGAATACACCGCGTGACAAAAACTGAAGGGCCTAGTAGTGGTGGAGGAATCGTAATGAAACTTCACAAGCTGAGTGTGTATTTATCTTCTGTCATATGTTACAAAATCAAGTATAATTTTCACACAACTTCGCAGTTCGTGCCATCTTGTCAGTATTCGGTTCCACCTAATCTGGTTTGAATGTATGCGGTGATTAAGTTGGGGAGGGTGACATTCATCAGCTACATCTTCATCTGAGGAAAGCTGTACCAGAGCTTTACCAACTGGACCTTTGTGTACTGGATACTGACACTGTGACAGAGTTACCACAACCACACTCATGGCCACTTTGATGAAATTAATTAATTTTTAAGCTTCATTAGAGTACGAGCCAATCTTACAATATCCAATAATGCACAATATAAAATGTGCTATTTAATTAGAGATAGAAACATTTCTTTGTTTGTTCTTGTTTTGTGTCATAATTTTGTGAAAAGGTCTGTGTTGAAGAAGTTCAGTTTCGGAGAGTTTTTTTTTTTTTGAGCAACGCGTAATCGGTTTGTCATATTGTACACGTTGAAATAAACCATCAAATGAAAATCACTTGGAAGGTAAGGTTAAATATTACAGATTCATTTCTTACACGTTAATTACGACACTCCACAAAAATACACTAATAAACTTCTGTGGCTACAGAAAGATCCATATTAGTCTTGCTTCTCTATTAAGATCATTCTTGTGGCCTTAAGTAGAGACATATATTTGAGCGTGTCATCCGCATAACATAATGAAATACGCAGTACGAATTATGAAAATGTAACATTTTTAAACTTCAGGTTTTTGAGTCGATCAGAGAATAGAAGATTTCAGTATTCTCCCAAAAAAGTGAGAAACGCGCAGGAGGCTATTGCTGAAGGAATCAAGATTGCTACTGCAGGCAAGTTTTATTGTGCTCTAAGAATATTAAGAATTAAAATTTCTGGGCTATCTCCACTAGAATCTATGGCACACAGTCGTCTTCATTCTGTCTTAGGGAGAAAAAGTTTTGATTGACTTAGTTTTGGACTGTTCCAACATGGGATTTCCAGTTTCTAGGAAAATCTCTACATATCTACGCAAAACTTATAAAAAGTAATGGTAGTATTGCAGTCAATCAACTTAAGAAATGCAATGCAATGCAATGGCTATGTTAGGAGACACAATCTTCTGTCCCATAAAGAGGCTGAATATGGGGGCAGAGTTTGTATTACATGGAAGAAAAAGAAGGAATTGTCCCAGTCATTACCAAAAACTTAATAAAGCTATATCAAATGACCCAAATAAAGTTTCTAATTTAGATGAAACCTCTTTCTCTCTGACTCCTAAGGCGGAAATAATCGTAGATATTTCTCGGCCAAACTTCACCATACTTTTTGTTAATAGTATTCATATTCCACTCAACTGCTGTAGCACCTATCTACCTGTGCATGTTTGTTTTATGTACTTCTATAAAGAACAAATTACTTTCGAGAAAATTGATACTACAATTATTTAAAACACTGAGTTCATTATAATAAGCAGTGGCAAAAGGAGAGGTAATTACTGGCCACAGCTGGAGTTAATATGATCAAAGCTTGGGAAATACGTCATTTAACATTAAAGTTTTTTTTACTTTTGTTATAAAAGTTAGAATGTTTGTACCTTCATAGTGGTAATGTGAAAACTTTAAAACAACAAGTAATGTTCTTTGAAGTAACTTGTAAACTTTTTACTTATAGTGAACATGTGGTCTATTTTGGATTCTCCTTAACATGGCCTTAAGTGGCGCCTCGCTCCTAATACCTTATAAGGTACTTTTTAACGTCACTAATAGATGTCGATAATGTCAGATAACTTAAAACATGACTACTCTTAATCATAAGTACTCTCTAGAAAGGGGAGACAATATAATTATAGCGTAACTAATTAATTGTGTTATTATGTGGAGGAATGAAAACTCAGATATATAAAAGGATGTGTTTGAGGGAGGGGGGGGGGGAATAGCATCCTATCTACACTGCTTAGATAAATATTTTATGAAGTCAGATATTGACTGGCAAAGGATAATGAATTCCCACCGATGCGCCAACATTACCACTCCTTACTTATGATCACGAAAAAACAGTAATCATGGACCCAAAGTGTAGCTTAGATAACAAATTATAATTTGCGTTGAAAATTTTGAGTGGTATTCGTAAAATATTGGTCGTAGACTGCCTTGAACCTCCATATGCTACTTCTGAAACATAAATGAGGATCCCTAATTAAACAGAGGGTACACACACTTTATACAAATGAAATGGGGAATTTGTGGTAGACAGGGGAGGCAGTGAGAATTTGAATCGAGGATGGAGGCGTGCCAGGGCAGCTGGGCAGTTGTGTGAACTGTTGTGCTAAGGTGGCTCAGTAGGTAGCTCGCCTGTGTAGTGAGCAGCAAACCCCGTTTCCATTTCCGGCCTTGGTACAAATTTTCATTCGCGCTTCAGTCTATATACAAACAATACATCATCATCAGTGTTCTGCCAAAAGGCAGGTTTTCACATGGTAGTTCTTCAGGCTGTCTGGTCTTCTGCCATCCTCTTCAGGTCTGCATAATTTCTTCATCCCTTTATGGCGTCTATCATTTTGTATCTCCTTCTTTCTCTCAATCTTCTCCACAAACCAATCCTTCCCAAGCGTCTGCTAGCATGCACTCCATTCACAATGAAAGTCCCAACCATTTCTTTTCCCTTTCACTTACAACCTTCAACTGACATCATCTCTCACCAACCATTTCCAATACTCTTTCGCTACTCACTCTTTCCATCCAGCTTAGTCTCTCCATTCTTCTCCCCATCCACATCTCAAATGATTCTAATATTTTTTCATCCTCTCGTCTCAGAGTCCATGTTTCTGCCCGATATAGTGCCAGTCTCCAGACAAAACATTTGCCAAGTATTTTCCTTAGAATTTTATCTAATTTGCCACATAAAAGTCTCCTCTTTCTGTTGAATGCCTCCTTCGCCATTGCAATGCGAGTTTTCGCCTCCTGGTGACATCTCAAGTCTTCAGTTATTGTGCTTCCAAGATATTTAAATGCTCTTACTTGGCTAATGGTAGCTTGTCCTATTTTAATACTGGACAGTCTGCGTCTTGTACTGATGACCATACTCTTTGTTTTTACTGTGTTTATTTGCAACCCACATTCCACACAAGCTTCATTCAGATCTTTCAGGAAGTTATTCTCTGTCCTCTCAGTTTCTGCCACTAATATCTTATAATTAGAAATTCTTATACATTCTATTCTCTTTCCACAAATACATATCCTTCTTTTGTCATCCAAGCCTTTCGCAATAATCTCTTCAAGGTATGCGTTAAACAACAGTGGGGAAAGGCAACAACCTTGCCTAATACCTCGTCCAATGCTGCTTCATTCTGACATTTGCTTCCAATCCTTATCCTTACTTTCTGGTAAAAATATAGATACACAATGTAATAAATGAAACTCGTATAGAAAACGATCAGTTTTGCCTTTGTACAAAGGGTATACTCTTCCCTACACATGTATGATTTTTAAGAGTACCATACGCATTTGATGATAGGCACTTGGTAGTGATAAGTAGACAAAAGGACAGCAGTCATACATGTGTGCATTCGACAGCCGACACATGAAAGATTTCTGTTTTACGGTTCGTGACCATGGAAACGAGATAATGTACTAGGCAGATAGGAAGAATTGTGTACCTTAGAGAGGTGCCAAGATTCCACAGAGAGTGGATTAATTCAGTAGACATGGCACTAAGGAGAATTTACTATTTGTGTAGGTAGCAGACAGACAAGGAAAATTTAGTTCAACTCATTTAACGTTAGACTGCCGTTTGCACTGTCTGATGAGCATGTGGCTCTACCTGAGTCAACCAGAAAAATTAAATTAAATTCCAGACGTCGTAGTTAAATAAAAATTGGCCGTAAGAATAGGTATTAGGTAGATGCAAGAAGTTCAGGGTATATTCATTACACGGAACCGCACCTTGTCTCAGGGACACCTGACTGAAAATGAGTGAACCTAACTACAGGAAAAGACTAAATATTTCAACTTCAAAGTTACACAAATATTAACAAATTGGATAACTTATTTATGATTTAAGCTCGTTTGACATGATACGTAATGCTTTTCATGTGAATACGAGATTGACAGAAAGAACTGCTCTCTAAGTTTCCTAATGCACGAAAATATTACGAATTTCGATCACGTATTTAGACGTACATTCCTAAAAATTTCTCTAGGCGACGAAAATGAATCTACTTCGAGAAGCATTAAATGCAAGCACGAATTCTGTGTGTGAGCAACGCTCATGGCTGTTTGGCCTGAACGCAAGGCGTTCCATGAAAATTACGTAAACGCAATCTCATACTCATTTCAACACCTAGAACGTCTATCATATCCTAGTGGAAAAAACTTCATTTTAATCACAAAATTAACACACGTAAGTAACGTTCTAATACATTTATTATACTCATCACAGAGTATATTACAAACGCATCTGCCTTTCCTAATATCTGCGGCAATAGTGGTGCAAGGAGGAGGGGGGAGGGGAGGGGGGAGGGGAGGGGGGGGGGGGGGGAAGGGCGGCGGTGTCCAGGCAGTACAAGTAGACCTGGATTATCAGACAAGGAATTCCATCATCCACAAGAATATACAGGCTGATTCAAAAAGAATACCACAACATTAAGAATGTGTATTTAATGAAAGAAACATAATATAACCTTCTGTTATACATCATTACAAAGAGTATTTAAAAAGGTTTTTTTTCACTAAAAAACAAGTTCAGAGATGTTCAATATGGCCCCCTCCAGACACTCGAGCAATATCAACCCGATACTCCAACTTGTTCCACACTCTCTGTAGCATATCAGGCGTAACAGTTTGGATAGCTGCTGTTATTTCTCGTTTCAAATCATCAATGGTGGCTGGGAGAGGTGGCCGAAACACCATATCTTTAACATACCCCCATAAGGAAAAAATCGCAGGGGGTAAGATCAGGGCTTCTTGGAGGCCAGTGATGAAGTACTCTGTCACGGGCTGCCTGGCCGCCGATCCATCGCCTCGGCTAGTTGACGTTCAGGTAGTTATGGAGAGATAAGTGCCAATGTGGTGGAGCTCCATCCTGCTGAAATATGAATTGTTGTGCTTCTTGTTCGAGCTGAGGGAACAGCCAATTCTCTAACATCTCCAGATACTGAAGTCCAGTTACAGTAGCACCTTCGAAGAAAAAGGGACCAAAAACTTTATTGGCTGAAATGGCGAGTCACGTTCATACTAAGTTGTTTCCCGCGGATTCTCAGTGCCCCATATACAGACATTATGACGGTTGACTTTCCCGTTAGTGTGGAAAGTTGCTTCATCACTAAACACAATCTTTGAAACGAAAGATTCATCTGTTTCCATTTGAGCAAGGATGCAATCACAGAAATCGATTCTTTTAATCTTATCAGCTGCAGACAGTGCTTGAACCAATTTCAGGCGATAAGGTTTCATAGCTAACCTTTTTCGTAGGACTCTCCATACAGTTGATTGTGGAATTTGCTGCTCTCTGCTAGCTCTGCAAGTCGATTTTCCTGGGCTGCGAACAAATGCTTGCTGGATGCGTGCTACATTTTCATCACTCGTTCTCGGCCGTCCAGAACTTTTCCCTTTGCACAAACACCCATTCTCTGTAAACTGTTTATACCAACGTTTAATACACCACCTATCAGGAGGTTTAACACCATACTTCGTTCGAAATGCACGCTAAACAACTGTCGTCAATTCACTTCTGCCGTACTCAATAACACGAAAAGCTTTCTGTTGAGCGATCACCATCTTAGCATCAACTGACGCTGACGCCTAGTCCACAGCGCCTCAAGCAAACAAATGTACAACTAAATGAAACTTTATAGCTCCCTTAATTCTCCGACAGATAGTGCTTAGCTCTGCCTTTTGTCATTGCAGAGTTTTAAATTCCTGAAGTTGTGGTATTCTTTTTGAATCACTCTGTATATTCAGCTCAATTTATCATGCAATCAGATTCACACAAAGAATTAGCATAGGGACAATAATGTTGATATCCCCATAGAAAGGTAAAAAATAAAACACTCTTCTTTCCTGAAGGTCAGCTAGTATCACGAAAAGGTAGTGAGAGGCAGAGACAACACCAAAACTGGATTTAAAAACTTAAATAAGAAATTAAAGAAAGAAATCCGTCACAAAGGATCTCTAAATATTAATTTAAAATGTGCTATCCCTTCAGGCTCATAATGAGTAATATTTTGATACAACAGACGTCAACTTGGGGGGAGGGGGGCGCTAATTAAATAAAAAGAATAGGAAGTTAACAGCTGCTAGCCTTTGTAGAACTACATACTCTCATTATTACTGGGTACAATCTTCTTCTGTTTGAAATCATCTCATCCAGTCCTGTACATTCCTCATCGACGCCTCAAAATATCTAGTGAAACTATGTTCACTTAATACGAAAATATGAAAACTAATATGTCTTTAATTAGCCTAACATTGTTCGAAGTGGGTCAAATGGCTCTTAGCACTATGGGACTTAACATCTGAGGTCATCAGTCCCCTAAAACTTAGAACTACTTAAACCTAACTAACCTAAGGACATCACACACATCCATGCCCAAGGCAGGATTCGAACCTGCGACCGTAGCGGTCACGCGGTTCCAGACTGACGCGCCTAGAACCACACGGCCACACAGGCCGACGCATAACATTGTTAAAGTATAGAGTTACCTTATTATTATGTATCATATTTTTACATAATTATGTACAAACTTAGTTTCGTGCATTAATGTATCACACGAGGTCTATGTCCTGCAGTGGTTTGACGATAGCGTACTAATGGTAGTGCAGGACTGCGATTCATCAATGAACAGAAAGCAACGCCATTCAACAACAGACCATTCTTCCCAATCATGTTACCACTGCAAATGTCGGTGTTTATATTGTGCTGTTCGCTATGTCTATATTCCATTTTTTCATATACCTTTTCCGGTTCCATACTTTACTCATCAACTATTTTCAACAATGCTGATTTAAATCGTTCACATACTTATTATATATTAGCTGCTGTTTCAACCGGTTGCAGTTTGTGTATGATTCTTTGTTGATATAAATTCCTTAGGTTTTTTTTCCTGTACAAGATGAATTTTAAATTTCAGTTTTGCTAGTTTCCCCATATTATCCCTGTTCCTGTTATTGAAGTAACTAGGAGGTGATCGGGCCTGTATTATTACCTCTAAGTACGAGAGTAGGTATAATTTGAGAGCTTATGTTTTTATTAGCTACTACATAATCGCTTATTACAAGTAAGCATCTTGAGTTCCAGGGCGTATTTGTTTATGTTTGTCTTTCTGAAGAAGTTTTTTGTAATTTTCAGTTAATTGAAGGTAAGAAAATCTCTTAATGCCTTGCCACTTTCATTTTGTGGTATCGATAGCTACAATGCCACGGCTAGGTACAAGTTGGAAGGTTTGCACTACACCACCGACACTGACGACAGCGCCCTCCAGCCGGCGCGGTACAGATCCACGAGCTCCGCTCCAGATTCTGCCCATTTGATCAAGAGCAGCCGGCCGGCACACTTCGCTTCAGCTTCGCTTCATATACATTCATATACAGGGTGTTACAAAAAGGTACGGCCAGACTTACAGGAAACATTCCTCACACACAAAGGAAGAAAAGATTATATGTGGACCTGTGTCCGCAAACGCTTACTTTACATGTTACAGCTCATTTTAGTTTCGTCAGCATGTACTGTACTTCCTTGATTCACCGCCATGATTTCATACGGGATACTCTACCTGTGCTGCTAGAACATGTGCCTTTACAAGTACGACACAACATGTGGTTCATGCACGATAGAGCGCCTGCACATTTCAGTCGAAACATTCGTACGCTTCTCAACAACAGATTCGGTGACCGATGGATTGGTAGAGGCGGACCAATTCCACGCTCTCCTGACGTCAACCCTCTTGACTTTCATTTATGGCGGCATTTGAAAGCTCTTGTCTACGCAACCCCGGTACCAAATATAGAGGCTCTTCCTGCTCGTATTGTGGACGGTTGTGATACAATACGCCATTCTCCTGGGCTGCATCAGCGCATCAGGGATTCCATGCGGCGGAGGGTGGATGCAAGTATCCTCGCTAACGGAGGACATTTTGAACATTTCCGGCAACAAAGTGTTTGAAGTCACGCTGGTACGTTCTGTTACTGTGTTTTTCCATTCCATGATTAATGTGATTTGAAGAGAAGTAATAAAATCAGCTCTAACATGGAAAGTAAGCGTTTCCGGACACTTGTCCACATAACATACTTTCTTTCTTTGTGTGTGAGGAATGTTTCCTGAAAGTTTGGCCATACATTTTTGTAACATCCTGTATTCTTCTCTACTTACGACGGGTTTAAAGGCCGCACCTCAGTGCGAAGTTATGTATGCCCTGTATGTATTCATGCACCAGTAAACCACTTTTTCTTTAGTTCTGTGACCTGTTCTGCCAATCGCCGTTCTACATTATCCTCTTCTCTGAAACTTGGTTGAAACCAAACATTTCTTCCGACGCTATCCGAATCGCTGGTTACTCTCTCCTAAGGGCAGATCGTGAAACACGACGCGGGGGTGGTGTGAGTGCCAATGTTTGCTGCGATCTGACACCTACTGTACTATGCACATCGGATGCAAAGGGCGAAGGAGAAGCAGAGTTCTTGTTTTTCGAAATAAATACATCAAATCGGAAAGTGCTAATTCGAGTAATCTATGAACCTCCAAACGTCGGTGCCATGTCCTCCTTTCAGTCTGCCCTGTCCTCACTCGTGACACAGTATGAACACACAATCATTACGGGCGACACAAACATCGACTTACAGTTAAAATCTCCCTCTGCCGAAAAACTAAGGCGACTGTTCCACTCCAATGATATGAGTTTAACACCGCTGGACCCAACTCATCACACGCCACACAGCCACATACTCATAGATATAATAGCAACAAAGCGACCAGATAAAATAATCCGCGCCAATCAGACATCCGCTCCGGGACTCTCTGCTCATGACGTGATATTCTTAAATTTCTCAATGCATACTACGAAAGAAAATTCTCACCTGGTAACCTACAGAAAAAATTTTAACCATGACGCTCTTCAAAAGGATTGCTCAGACATCCCTTGGCACGATATAAGCAATGAACCGACTTTAGACGGAAAAATTCGGCAATTATGTCGCAAAATTATTGCAGTGTATGATAAACATGCTCCTCAACGCACTGTCAAGGTAAAGAGAGCTCCCGCTCCGTGGCTCACCACTGCATTACGCCAGTTAATGAATAAACGTGATGCTGCACATAGGGCATTCAAGCGTAACCCAACTCCCGAGGCGTACGAAGCTTATAGGAAACTCCGAAACAGAACCAAGCAAAGCGTGAGGAATGCCAAAATCACACATGCCCGCTCTGTCGTATGCGGCATATCAAAACCTGCCGCACTGTGGAAAAAGCTGCGCAGTTTCGGTATAGGGAAGCGAAGATCTGACGCTGTTTATCAAGCGTCTGCAGAAGAATTAAACGATTTCTTCTCAACATTTGTAAACTGCCACGCAGCGACAAATTACCAGCCCCAAGATATCAGTCTCTTGAGAGACAGGTTTTTCCTAAAACATGTCACTACCGGCACAGTACACAAGGCAATTATGAGAATCTCTTCCGATGCAGTAGGAAATGATGGAGTGAGCATTGGCATGATTAAGAACGTCGTAGACACTATTATTCCAGTTATCACAGACATCGTCAACCTGTCTCTTGTCAGTAGTACATATCCTACTGAGTGGAAGCAAAGTTTAATTCAGCCTATAGCCATGACTGACAACCCTAAGTCGCCAGGTGACTACAGGCCGATCAGCATACTACCTGCAACATCTAAAGCCCTAGAATACATCGTCCATGAACAGCTGACGGATTACCTCAAAACTCATAGCATCCATGACGAATATCTATCAGGCTTTCGAAAGCAGCATAGTAAAGCAACTGCATTAATCCAAGTAACTGATGACATTAAACATGCTATGGACAGACGTGAAGCTACTATCCTAACACTGCTTTACTTTAGCAAGGCTTTTGACACAGTTGACTTCGATATATTACTAATTAAAATGAAACAGCTGAAATTCTTAAACAGCGCAATACACTGGTTCGACAGCTACCTAAAAAACAGAAGTCAACAAGCCATTTGTGGGTCGGAAAAGTCATCATGGAAAAGCGTGCACTTTGGAGTTCCCCAAGACTCCGTCCTTGGTCCACTACTCTTCTCACTGTACATTAATGATATTTCTTCAGTGATTCACTCCTGCAACTACCATCTATATGCCGACGACATCCAACTGTACATAAGAGCAAGTCCCAAAAACATTGCTGGCGCAGTAGCGAGTATGAACGCAGATCTTTGTCTGTTTCTCGATGGGCACAGAACCTAGGTCTGAAACTAAACCCCAAGAAATCCCAGGTCATACTTATATCTCATCCAAAGTTAATCAGCCGGTACTTTCGCGAAACGGTCCCTAAAATACTCCTCAATGGTACCCAACTACCATACCAAAAACAGTAAAAGACCTTGGAATAATCTTGGATGAACACCTAAACTGAGAAGAACAAACAGTCACAGCTTGCCAGAAATTGCTCTCCTCCCTACATGCAATTCAAAAGTTTAGAAAAATATTTCCAACCCATGTTAAACAAAAATTAGTCCAAACACTAGTCTTGCCTAATCTTTACTACTGCGATGTAGTTCAACACGGCACAAATAGTGAAAATTCTAGATCCCTCGAGCTAGTGGTGAATGCTTGCGTTAGATACGTGTGCAATATTCGGTTGTGTGATCATATCAGTCCTTCATACTCCCAGCTAGGTTGGATACGCCCAGATAAGGCACGCGATCTCCACACGATGTGCTTACTTCATCGATTTCTTAGCCACTGGTGCCCCCAATACTTATCTTCTCACATTAAACACCTATCATCATTCCACAATCGTAATACCAGATCTGATACGTCTAGCATCTAGGCTGTACCTTTATATAACACAAAATCTTTCTCCGTGTCATTCTCAATCTCAGCCGTACGACTATGGAACGCGCTTCCCTGTGATCTGCATCTTATCCAGAACTACTCAACATTCAAGAGGGAACTCAAAACTTACATATTAGGGACGGTATAGCCACCATTGTTGTGCCCGTCCCATCTCTTTCTTTCTCCTCTCCATCACAGCTTCGAATTTTACCATTCTATTTCTCTTCCTCTAACCTATCTACCTCTTATATATCTCTTTCACCCCATTCTATCGTCTTATGTCTCTGCTCGATGAGAATAACTCACAACCTGTAAGAACATAACGAGAAAATTCCCAACTAACAATGGGACTGACATTCACAAAAGAAAAGTATGTTTAATTTCATATACATAGTCACTATTATTATTATTATTATTATTATTATCATTATTATTCTTGATTGACATAATAATTTTTTATTGTTATAGTTATCATTATACTACTGTTATAATCTCTATTTTTTTCTTTAACATCGATACTGCATAATACGTTATATGTCCTTAATGTTATGTAGAAACTGTAACTCGTTCAATCTGAGTATGCCTGATTAGGTGTAAGAGAGGGCCTGAAGGCCCTAATCTTGCCAGGTAAAATAAATGCATAAATAAATAAATAAATAAATATTACCTTTTCCTGCTCCTACTCACTTCCTTCATTTGGCCAACCATTCACTTTTCAGTAGCAGACCCACGCGCCGCCTTCCAGGCGGTATACAAAACATTTAAAGTTAGTTCACCAAGTTTAGCAACTATTTCTACTACTGGTATTTTTTCGAAATCTTGTGTGTAACTTTGCTAATGTTAACAAACAAGCAGCCTACACACAAGAAAGTAATTCCCAGCCCAGCTCCTGATGCGGGCTGACACAGCGAGTCTATGAGTTCTTGGTGGACGGTAGACATAGATGTGGATGGGTATGTGTGCTTCGCGTCTATTACGGCGATCCTACTTCTTGGCGGTCAGACGTGATCGACCGACACCTTGACGACGAGTACTCCCGGTCTCGCTTTCCAACGCAGTCCAACATCAGGCCACTGTAACACGAAGGTCTTCCACAAAGCAAGACATTGCTCGAGTTGACCAACGTACAAATGGAGACCCACAATGAAATCCCTCTCAAACTTCGCCGCTTGGTGCTAAGGCTGCCTCACACGAGAACATACCACGTCCGAGTTCTTCACTGTGATCATTCAATATCTGACGCTCTTCACGCCCCTTACGAGGTGCATTCAAGTTCTAAGGCCTCCGATTTTTTTTCTAATTAACTACTCACCCGAAATCGGTGAAACTGGCTTCACTTCTCGACGTCATCGCCCTGCAGACACTTTTCGCATTTTCAGGTCGTCATGCAGGATTGTGTGCACAGAACCCACAGAAATGCCAACTATGGAGGCGATCTTTTCAACAGTCATTCGGCGATCCCCCAAAACAATTCTCTCCACTTTCTCGATCATGTCGTCAGACCGGCTTGTGTGAGCCCGAGGTTGCTTCGGTTTGTTGTCACACGATGTTCTGCCTCCATTAAACTGTCGCACCCACGAACGCACTTTCGACACGTCCATAACTCCATCACCACATGTCTCCTTCAACTGTCGATTCAGAAAATGAATGATTGCACACTGTTCACGTAAGGAAAACGTCGCCATTTTAAGTATTTAAAACAGTTCTCGTTCTCGGCGCTGGCGGTAAACTTCCATCTGCCATACGGTGCTGCCATCTCTGGGACGTATTGACAATGGACGCGGCCTCATTTTAAAACAATGCGCATGTTTCTATCTATTTCCAGTCTGGAGAAAAAAAAATTGGAGGCCTTAGAACTTGAATGCAACTCGTATATAACCTACAATGCCTGGTAACAGTACTAAAGGCGAACAGTACTGAATATAAACAAAGCTAATGCATTCTGCTGCTTGTTCTACCGGTCACAGAGGATTGCAATTCTAAAAACCGGCAAAACCGCCTTATTGTAAGATGTTATATAAAAATCCGACCACTTCTTCACGCATCACTTTTCATGCCAGACAGTGTAATAAAGACATTCAACAATACAACAATAAATAATATTACATGTATATATGAAGATACCACAAAACAAATTGCAGGGAAAGGAAACATAAGGCTGAGATTAACTGGGAGAATTCCTTCACAAAAGAAGTATTTTGAAAAATACTTGTAAGCCCTCTATACCCCCAATTTATCATCTGTATGGGACCCTTAGATGTGTTGGTTTAATAGAAATGGTACATGAAACGTAATTAAGAGAGGAACGATTCGTTAAGAACACGTTTAGTGTACTCGAGAACATTTTGGGAAATCTCAACTAGCTCCATTTCCAAGCGCTACAGCAGAGTTATTGCACATCATGGAAGTGTTTGCTGTTGAAATTCTGAGAGCGTTCGTTCGATGATGAATCGGGGAACATACTGCCTCCTCCAACACACTTCCTGCGAAATAATTACGACGACATAATCAGAGAAATTAGAGCTCTTTTGGTGGTTTATCGTCATTCTGCCCAGGTAACACTCGCGACAACTTTAAAGCGAAAGGAACGAAATTTTAGTGTTACTAGAAGTACCTTCCGTCACCCACAGTGAGATAAAGTATAAATATACATGAAGAGGTAGATTATATGTGAGGTTACGAAGCGCTTACACACAGAGCTCAGTTAGTGTACGCACCCCGAAACAGTTACTTCAAAAAGTAATTTTTTCTCAACGCAACGCAACCGAACTCATGCAGATTATTTGGATCTTCTAAAGTTCCAAATTGTACAGCAAGAGCCGATTTCTAACTAGGTACTTGAAGAAATCGATGATCGGAAAATAAATAGTTCAGGAGGAAGGAATTCTTAATGTGCAATGTTTGAAATTACGTCTATGCAAAATGCCTATGATTTATAACAGACACTGCCTGTTGCATCTACAGCATTTGATCCGTATGTAATGCGGAATTGGCCACTGGATGTAACGAATGGCGGACCCGCTAGTGTAAAACGAGAGCGTAGGGAGTGAAAGAGAATGGGATCCAGTGGTTTAGCAGTCCACCATCAGACTCTCTTGTCTTCAGCCCATGCCGAGCTACACTTGAGATGATGTAACGAGCGACGCCACTGGACATTGGATAACAGGAAACGAGCGATTTTGAGCGACGACACACGCTGTACCCTATGGCAGTCCGATGGAAGGGTTTGTCTTTGGCAGGTGTCTGGAAAACGTGTCACCTTGGATAGTTGGTTGGTTGGTTGATTCGGGGGAGGGGACTAAACAGCGAGGTCATCGATCTCATCGGGTTAGCGAAGAGTGGGAATGCTCTTTCAAAGGAACCATCCCGGCATTTGCCTCAAGCGAATTAGGAAAACCACGGGAAACCTAAATCAGGATGGCCGGACGCGTATCTGAACCGACGTCCTCTCGAACGCAAGTCCAGTGAGCTAACCACTGCGCCACCTCGCTCAGTCATCATGTACAGTCCAACACTGAAGTACATGAGGTGATGTTAAGGTATTGGTCTCTTTTTCGTGATGACGGTGTTGTCCCCTTAGTCCGATTAAGAAATCTCTAAATCCAGAAGGCCATATACACGTTTTTCAGCATTATGTTCAGCGTACACTACACGTATAATTCGGAGAGGATGACTGACTGAGCAACGCGTTGCACCCTCTCATAAAGTAGGATCTCTGAGACACTCGTTTCTGAACTACAAAAATCCTGAAGAGGACTGGTTGCTCAGAGTACCGATCTAAACACAGTGGGACACCTTCAGGAAGAATTACAACTTCCGCTTCGTTCCAGATCTCACCGTTCAACGTCACTACCTTCTCTTGTTGTGCCTCTTCAGAGATAATCGTCTGTTATTCTCCACAGGCATTCAGACATCTTATTGAAGAGTCCCCAACAGATTTCCTGCTGTCATACGGAGAAAGGGAAGCTACACACCATATTAATGACGAGTAACAGGCGTTCGGAGACATCTGATCAAATAGTGTACGTCGGTGACGCTAGCTTGCGAAAAAATACCTAGGCGTCAGTACAGTTTCCACGATGGAAATGAAAAACAGTTTCAGTTCATTACTGGCTTTGATGGAGATTTATTCGTTACTGCGATGTACATAGCACTAACGTATGATGCAGCTGAATGCAGTACCCAGAGAGCAGAATGTGCAGAGGAAAGTTTCGCAATGGCCGTCAGTCTAATTAAAAGGAATTTACCGCCACAGCTATAAACCTGCGGGAAGCACACAGCCACAGCACATTGTATAATGTTCTCGAGAAAACAGTAGAATCTGAGGAGATGGTGCTGGGCCGTCTTGGAGAAGATTCATGAATAATCACACTTGTGAAACGCACTGTTCGTATAATATAGTATGGGAACATGTGATGGGTCTATTAAACTCACTTTATAAACAACGTGAGCAAGCAATGAAACCACAGTACCGTTCAGTCAGTGGATCATCATATTGCAACTACTGATATTAAACAGACATAGCAATTTAGACCCAAGATATCGAAATTTAAATATTCCACACGACTGGGAGACAACAAGCATTTTTTCGTAGTTCATGGTAATCGCTGAATTGCCGGAGCTAATGGTTATCGATATTATTTGCCTACTTTGTGCAAAGTATCCTTCATACAGCTGCTGATTGCCCGAAATTTTGTACAGAGGACCAGTTGATTGGTTCTTGAGTCCTTCTGGATTATTGAGGACTCCGAAGAACTGTCGTCCTCGCAATCTCACATTTTTCAGGAATCCAAAAGTACGGAGAGACCTAGTTTATTTTGTTTTTTGTAACAGATACAGTTATGTGAAACTAAAATAAAATGAGATGCTTTGTTCTGGTGTGTGTGTGTGTGTGTGTGTGTGTGTGTGTGTGTGTGTGTGTGTGTGTGTGTGTGTGTGTCCGCCCCATACTGCGACACAACATCGTACAGTCGACGAAGAAGACATGGGATACTAAAATGCTAAAAGTGAAATTCCGCTACTAATACTTGAATATTACTTGTCACTATGGGTTCCGTAAGACTTATGATTGACAGAGGTAATTACAGAAAATTCAACGAAGAGCAGCACATTTCATTACAGGTTCATTTAGTAAAGCGTGGAAGCGACATAGAAATGCTATCACAGCTCCAGTGGCATAACCTTCGCAACACTATCTGGTTTACTGTTGAAATTCCGAGAGCATACGTCTGTAGAAGGGACAATCAAAATATTATTTCTTCCCACGTGTATCTATGAATGCAAAATCAGAGAGCTTCAGGCGCTTTCGGTGGCTTACCAACAATCGTTGTACGAGGATAATTCGTGGATCGGAACACGGACGGAGAAAGTTTCAGTGGTAAACATAGAACCCTCCACAATTTGCCATCAGATGGTTCAAATGGCTCTTAGCAATATGGGACTCAACTGCTGTGGTCATCAGTCCCCTAGAACTTAGAACTACTTAAACCTAACTAACCTAAGGACATCACACACATCCATCCCCGAGGCAGGATTCGAAACTGCGACCGTAGCAGTCGCACGGTTTCGGACTGCGCGCCTAAAACCGCGAGACCACCGCGGCCGACACCATCAGATGGCTTCCGGACTATACACAGACGGAAAAATCGCAGTATCCAAAAATAATTAATATAGAGTAATAAAATTTCGGGAATACATTTGGACAGGAGTCATATTTAAGTGATCCACATTGCAAGAACTAGGTTAATGTGAGATAAGCCATTGCAAATGTGAGATGCTGGTGTATTAATAACCGGTTAAGAACCAGAATGGTCAATGCAGGCTTGCAAAATACATGCATTGCGCCGGTGCCGGATGTCACTTTGTGGAACAGACTTCCATGCCTGTTGCAATTGGTGGGTCAATAGAGGTACGGTTAATGCTGCTTTGAATGATGGTAGGTTTGTCGTCCGATCATGTCACATATGTGCTCGACAGAAGACAGAGCAGCTGATCGAGCAGGCCAAGCCAACAGGCCGACACTCTGCAGAGTATGCTGGGCCACAATAGCGGTATGTGGGCTAGGGTTATCATGTTGGGTAACTGCCTCTCAAATGCTGTTCTTGAATGGCAGCAGAACAGGTCGAATTTTCAGGCTGGCGTACAAATTTGCGGTTATGGTGCGTAGGATTAGACAGAGAGAGCTCCTGCTGCCACACGAAATCGCACCCCAGACGTTGACTCCAGGTGTTAGTCCAATGTGTGTAGCACGCAGACAGGTTGGTTGCATTACTGGTACCGGGGCAGGACCAGCTTTCATCAGAATACGCAACAGACCTCCACCCTACCCTCCAAGAAGCCCGCGCGTGACACCACTGAAGTCGAATACGGTGGTATGTTAGGGTCAGTGGGATGCACGTTACAGGGCGTGTCGATCGCAGCTGCCCTCGAAGCAGTAACCTATTTGTAACAGTTGAGTGTGTCACTGTGGTGTCAACTGCTTCTCAAATTACTGCTTCAGATGTAGTACATTGTTGCACATGTGCTATAGCCACACGTCGAACACGATTCTCTTGGTAGTGCCATGTGGCCGCCCGGAGTCTGTCTTCTTGCAACTGTAAATTCCCGCTATTACCGGTGCCGTAAATCATATACAGCGGATACATTCCTGTCAGGTCTTTCTGCAAAACGTAGAAACAACATCCAGCTATTCGTAGCTCTATGACACGACCTCTTTCAATGTCAGTTAGGTGCTGGTAATGGCGTCTGTGTAGCCTTAAATGCCTTCTTGACTATAAACTACTCACCACGTCCAATGTTTAAGGTAACTAACGCTCTCGACCTTAACAGCGTGTCTTTAAGGCAAACCTGATTTGTATCCTCATAGTGGCGCTAGTAGCAATGTCTTATGCGACTGGTGCGAAATGTGATTAGATTTCAGCTTTCAGATGTGAGCAATGCCTGGGAACTTTCATTTAAGTCGCACAACTTTTTCTTGGTGCTTCGAATTTTGTTTTCCTGTCACTGCAGTTGTGGCGGTAAGCAAATGGTCGCTGCCAAATCACGATGATCTATGACCCCGAGAGCTACGTAAATGCGTTAGTCAGGTAGATTTGAGTTGTAGTACACACTTTACATGCTACTTACTAAAGAAGTTGAAAACTAAATTTTCTGCGTGTATTATTCTGACATAAGTAGCTCAACATATAGCCGAATGTGCAATAGTCGCAGAATGGGTGTGTTTGTGCTTCAATAACTAGCGCTTGAGGCATTTTCTAAATATAACGGCAACAAAAGTTAAATTTTGAGCTCCCATTCAACTCACGGCTAAGTGCCAACTTCTGTATTTCATTACTAGCAAATTATGAATTAAAATCGCCACAATCCGTTCCAAAGTTCACTTCCGCTACGTAAATAATAATAAGTCACAATCGTGTATCCACACCACGCTGTTTATTTTGTAAACACTGGGCTCAATAGAAATTTCATAGTAACAGCAGCAATTGGTCATGTTTTCCCCTCGCTGTTGCCAAACTCGAGTTTAAAATAATTCATAGAAATTCAAGTTGTACCTCAACATCAGCTCACTCTAAACTCTATGGGTCAGCCTCTCTACACCAGTTTAAGGGATGTCTCAATAGCGAAGTATAATTGTGTACTTCACAGTAAGACTTCATCTGGCTAATGCTTTGCTTTATTTCAGTATATTTTCCTTCTAAGAAGAGAGTTCTCTTTGTATATTAAATTAGTCTAACTACATATTAATGAGGTAGCAACCAGTTCTGAGTCACCTATTCTTCTCACAATTAGTTCTTCCTTCTTAACAAAATAACATAAATGTACCGGCTATCGGGTCCACTTGCTATGCCAACAATTGTTTCTTATGTAACCCTAGTCATGTTCCAACATTTCTTTGCGATCGTCGATGGATATCTTTTATGGAAATGTGAAACGTAAGCTTCATTCAAACAATATTTTTTTATTAAATTAGCCTTAAAAGCAGTTTTGTTATTACCTCAATTTTACTGCATGATAGAGTTACGTAGGACCCTCTGTACATTATTAAATATTGGTTGCTTGTCATTCGCATTAAAATTGTGTTAGTGTGAGTTTTGTTGGTGTGTTCATAAATAACTTTCTCTATAAACGCAATTTTGATGTATGAAAATATTGCACGACAGTATTATTTACGATTAGTTACAGAAACATAGTTTTTCTCTGCATTCATGTTAGTTGCTGAGTGAATTTCACTAGAAAGCAACATATTGCTTACCGAAACACGACGTTAATGTCGTTGCTGTGTGTCCACTTTTCTCAAGTAAGTTTGCTGCCAAATTTTGTATTTATTTACTTTCTATCTCCCTTCCTCCCTCCCCCCCTTTCTCTCTCTCTCTCTCTCTCTCTCTCTCTCTCTCTCTCTCTCTCTCTCTCTCTCTCTTATATATATATAGTGTATCATCTTCGGTACTTTGGAAAACAACTCATCTAATTATCAACTGCTCATAACTTTAAGGTATGCATTTCAGGGCACACGTCTACTGGATATTTTTTCTTGTTTTGTTCCATACTACCACTTCCCAAAATATGGAAAGCAAAGAGCTTGCAGTAGAAGAAATTTGTTTCACACCACTGAAAATCAAGAATATGTCATATATTCTCTCTGTGGAACATTTCTCCTATTATGAGTTTATGGTATACACTGTGGCTGGATTTTAGTATTTTTAAAGCTGCTTCTGTTTCAGTTGGGTGATGGTTATGGCTTTTTAAGCGAACAGTAATCGTGTTACAGGGACTGTTACGTTTTAGAGCTCTGAGGTGTTCTCAGTATGCATGCTTGCCTAGCTGCAGAATTTAGTCGTGAGTGTTTCCTTTGCTCTGAATCTTTTCCGTGTTGTGTGGGAAATACTTGAACACTAACTGAGACTTTACAAACAGCAACGCAATTAACAATGCATTTTGGAAATGGAGTGTGATATTTGTGATAAGGGGGTATATCGACGCCCCATAAAATGTCCATAAAGGACTAAGAGAGACGGCTGGACGTGGGAGAGCGAGAACGTCTCCACCTTTTATTCCACACAAAGTTTTACTCGTGTAAACAATTAACTGAAATACCGATTACAAATGAAAAATTTTGGCAAATGAGTCGTTACCAGATATCTAAATAGTGAAAAGTTGGCCCTTGATACAATAGTTCTGACAGATACAATCAGCAAACGCAACAATGTAAGTTTAAATAACAGTTCGCGGAACAGCTTGTCGTTATAGTGATTACGAGCTACACATCGGACGGCAGCAGCCGATTTACGCTAATGGAACATTCATGGGATTATTTTACCAGATTAACAGGAGAATGATAGGGATAAATCGTTACACGATTAAGAGTTTAATGACAGGAATTAATCGTTACGGATCAAAAGGCTGACGCCAATTTACGTTAGGGCAAATTACATTGGATTGCAGTAATGCGATTACAATAAAAGGCTTTTAGTGTTATGTATCTCGTGGACTAAATTGAAGAAAAGCTGAACAGGGACAAACTTGACTTAGAAACAGTAAATGGCACGCTTGATAAACGCATCTGTTACTCAATAAACATAATAAGCAACATTAAACGTGCAAGTATTTCATATGAAACAACTTATTTAACGCCTGAAAAGGACAGGCAATAATTACATATGCACAAATTCCTCTTAAGGTCGTGGATTTTGGACCAGTGAATGACGCGTATCTTATGAACATATCTGAGTTCCAGGTTCCAGCCAGGTACAGACATAAAACACACTGTTCACTAAAGGCAGCGTGGACGACGGCCAGGTGTCCCGCTCGATCACGAATTAACTGTCGGAACGACCAGCAGTGCGACATCTACAAGTCTCAGACCGACCTTGTTTCACATATGCCCCCTCAAGCAGTTTTAACTTCAAAACAGGAAACTGTTATTGGGTGAAAATGGAGCATAAGCGGAAGTTTAGAACCTACCAATTATGAAAGACAGGCGATCGGCCGAAGGGGTAGGTCAAAACTAATGCTCAGAGATACAACAAATCGTAAGAAATTACGATCCAATATTTGCGCGTCCCAATACAACAATTTGAACTCATTAAATAAATAGTACTATCCTAATAAACGCAAAACAGTGCACTTAGAACAATATTATATTAAGAGAGAGATTAAATTACTGCAACAACTCGTTAAATTGTCATTGGCTACAAGCAGTAACCAAATTGCAATCCAACCCCATTTACTTTAAACAAGCCATTCGAATGACACTAACATAAGATTATCTCAAGAAAAGGCATCAGACGATAAATTAACCTTGCAATAATTATATGCCCTTGATTAAGCCAAACATTCAAGACCCGGCAGAAGGATGTGGCGGAATGCTGGATCGGTCTGTTCGGTACTGCAGAATGCTTTCTGTAACAGAGTGAACGCTGAGACTAAGAAATAACAGGCAGTAAGCCCCAAGCCTTAAATGGTAAACCAGAATATCGACGCAATCAGACAAAAGGAATTACTACAGTCAGAACGGCACAACAACTTTCGTAGATAAATTATACATAGAGTTTCGTGACGTCGATGCGGTAGTGATGGTTAGTGTTTAACGTCCCGTCGACAACGAGGTCATTAGAGACGGAGCGCAAGCTCGGGTTAGGGAAGGATTGGGAAGGAAATCGGCCGTGCCCTTTTCAAAGGAACCATCCTGGCATTTGCCTGAAACGATTTAGGGAAATCACGGAAAACCTAAATCAGGATGGCCGGAGACGGGATTGAACCGTCGTCCTCCCGAATGCGAGTCCAGTGTGCTAACCACTGCGCCACCTCGCTCGGTTCGTGACGTCGAATCAACCAGTAATGTACCTCATGTTCACCACCCTTGCAATACAGAGGGCAGAGAATATATCTCCAAAAAATAACACTGATACAATGACATCACCTTGTTAGATGTCCAATGGCATCGGAAAGGTAGGTCAGGAATGAAGACCTCCAACACATACAAACGACTAACAACCATCCCACTTCTTCTCTACGAAGTACATCCTAACACGCGCAAAATATAGCCAGCGCCGACCCGTTTCGACGTTTCCATAGCGAGAGTCTTCACCGCCAGTGCTGTCCCTCGTGCCCACAACCAACCATACGCTGTTACTCACTGCCACTCACTCCCGAAGTTCGCTCTGTCCATCGCCTCTCCCCGGGCGTGCCACCTCGCGACCACATCACCAGCACCGGAAGAGTACGATTTCCTGGTTAATGGATATAACGAAAGCCGGTAGGCCTCAAATTTGAGTGAAATTCCCCTAAATAAACTTGATATTTGTGTTTCTTTATAATTGAAAACGAGCATGCAAAGAGAAAATCGCAATCAATAAAGTATGAATCACCTACAACCTGTCCCGCAGATGTTGCGGAATTGGAAAGTGCTATTGATTTGCAGATTTCACCGAACGGACAGTAGTCATGAGCTTCTACATTAGTCAAGAAATAAATGGCGTGGTTCAAATGGCTCTAAGCACTATGCGACTTACCTTCTGAGGTCATCAGTCGCCTAGAACATAGAACTAATTAAACCTAACTTATCTAAGGACATCACACACATCCATGAGCGAGGCAGGATTCGAACCAGTGGCCGTAGTGGTCGCTCGCTTCCAGAATGTAGCGCCTAGAACCGCACGGCCACTCCGGCCGGCTGTCAAAAAACAGACAGTAATAATACTTAGTATATTTTTGTGTAGACATGCACTTTTTAAACTGTACAATGCCTATTGACATTAACAGACCAAAACTGGGCTAAATTCGGATGTCAGTGGTGTTTGCTGCATGATTGTAGTACGAGATCGTATTTTGAAATGTTCCGGTACCAACACTTGCATAATATCTGCAGTAGCACACACTAAAGAATAACACAAGCGCATACATTAGTTATGTGGATTCTGAACAGTAACAAGACAACAGACCATCACAGGTTGTGTTCCAAATTAGCACCAGGAGCGCCAATACAGGCTTCCACGTGCTAACATTTCATTGGAGTCGTCCGAGCGGGCTGTAGTAATACGTCACTGCGTATCATCGGGTGTAGTTTGTATGTCCTTATAGAAGGCGTCTTTCAACCTTCCCCACAGAAATAAGTCTACAAGCCTCAAATCCGGGGAACGCACTGGCCAAGTTACAGCTCCTCTGCGTCCGTTCCTACGATTTGTAAACAATTCGTTAAGACATACTGTACTAGATTGTACAGTATGTGCTGGACAACCGCCATGTTGCTACCACATGTTCTTCCTAGTCTGCAGAGGAAAATGCCCTAGCATCCGTGGAAGATAGTCTGTTAGAAGACTGCGATACTTGTGCGCTTTCAGTGTTCCGTCTATGAAGTATAGGCCTATGACCTGGTGGTTCACTATCCAACACCACACGTTTACAATCCATCTGCCCTAACGTTCCACCTGACGAAGCCATCTGGGATTGTCAACAGACCAATAGCGCATGTTTCGGGGTTTACCTGTCGATGGCTGATAAATGTGGCTTCATGTTAAACAAGATACGTGATACAACTGGAGTATACTTTCCCACTGACCACTCGCCCAAGTTAACATGATTCCAGTAACTGGTTCCACGCAACTCTTGACGGAGAGGATGTGACTGGAACGGAACCCATGTCGATACACAACGTGTAAGATTGTTACGTGATTCTCGACACTCCCTCGTGCAACTGCTAGTAAGCTAACGTACGGATTGACTGCAACAGCGGCAAGAACATTAATCTCCACCCCTCCCCCTCCCCGTTTTCTGTCGTCACTTTTTCTTCTATTGCGGTCTATGTGTTACTGTACTACTTTCAGTACCTGTTTGAAGAAGTTGATAAATGAAACTTCCTGGCAGATTAAAACTGTGTGCCCGACCGAGACTCGAACTCGGGACCTTTGCCTTTCGCGGGCAAGTGCTCTACTGGCTGAGCTACCGAAGCACGACTCACGTCCGGTACTCACAGCTTTACTTCTGCCAGTATCCGTCTCCTACCTTCCAAACTTTACAGAAGCTCTTCTGCGAAACATGCAGAACTAGCACTCCTGAAAGAAAGGATACTGTGGAGACATGGCTTAGCCACAGCACTTGCCCGTGAAAGGCAAAGGTCCCGAGTTCGAGTCTCGGTCGGGCACACAGTTTTAATCTGCCAGGAAGTTTCATATCAGCGCACACTCCGCTGCAGAGTGAAAATCTCATTCTGGAAAGTTGATAAATACTTGCCGAGAAGATTGACATCCACTGGGACATATCGCTGAACACACCGTACAACGCAAGCCGATTACTTTTTGCTCTCTCCACACACCTTGAACATTTAGACTTTTTCTGCATTGGTAAATCCCATCATCAATTAACGACCTAATGCTAGGACTGCCACAAAACACAAGACCAGCAACTCGCAATGCACGCAAGGAACACACAACGTCAATGTAAAGCTGTCGGGACACGGGACCAGTTAGCTAACGTTAACGTGGGGCTCCACGAGTTTTGTGACGTCACTTCCTGCTTTTTCTCGTTGAGTAGCCACATAGTCACGTGAAACACAAAATAATTTCTGTGATATTTCGGCAACGTGCCACGTAAAGTAGAATCAATAGGAAATAAGAACGCTCTCTACGTCACTAGCAGAAAGCAAGACGCCATACTGTACTTGTCTTGTTCAACGAAGTCCATATTCGATGGATTTTATGTTGTACGTTACATTCCACTAATGTATGTTGTTTCTGGGCACCAGCACGTCGAATTTCTCTAGAGCGAATAGTTATTGGTACGATCTTTTGTAATAAAATCACTGGAAACGTCACATTGGCGGTTAAATAATTTTTGTACTTATTTATTTCCACGTTATAATTCACGTGCAATAAGAGTACACAGTTTTGTGGCAACGAGTTATTTAAGATTGCTGAAAACGTGTCGTCCTCACTTGGATTTGTAGTAGAATCAAATGTGACTAACATTTCGCAGATGAAAGTGTACAAAATAAAACTGCCAACAGCCGAATTGCAGTATGGTGTAGTTAGACGGGAACCCATGACAGCGGACTGAAGATCGATCGCACGAGGCACGTGTCCCACGACAAAAGATTTAATTTTCACCTTTACGTTTTGTAAAACATTGTCGGAGTTTACTACGAAATTAATAGAAACACATAATTTCTATAATCTTTGATGTTATTCAAATATAAGGGTGCTTCTGTCAGGAGTGCGTTTGATTTGACGAATTTGCGTATCTTTTATTTGCGTCTCATTACACGCTCACGGATGTTTAAGTTTTCATTCATGCATACCTCACACAGAACAATGAGACCAGCGTATGGTTAGGGAACGATATGTTCGTTTTAATAGAGCAAACGTAGGAATTCTACGCTCTTCCACTTATGTGAACAAACTGTACGGTTTGCAAGCCAAATATATCTGACAACCGCCACTGGAGAACGCTGAGCGCTGAGGGCGCGAAATCACAACTAGCTCGTTCCGCGTGCCGACGGTGCAGTCTGTCGTGGCACTGGATATCCCGTCTGCGAGCACGTCAACGTTAGATGTCTCGTCCCGTGTGCCGACGGCATAAGCGAACATAACATCGCACTAAGCAAGTACGCAGATAGAATGGTACAAACAAGTGTCGGTGTCCGAACTTTTCAAAATACGGTATCTCGTAAACAACTCGCTCTAGATTCTTGAAATAAACACTACTGACTTTCTAATTTAACCTACTTTTAATCTGTTAGTGTCAAGGGGCATTTTTCCAGTATGTTTGCTCAGAAAGTACAGTTTTTAATTATTATTGCGATCTGTTTATCCGCTGACAATACCGGTCCCTGACTGCCAACTCATTCTATGAAAACCACACGTCGATAACTGGTTCTCACGGTATAGTAGAATTTATGTTCAGGGAGGAGTTGATTTGTGAATTCGTCCAACAAACCCTTAGTAACATCATTTAATTGCAGATGACAAGCAGTCAATATTCAGTAACGTACAAAGAGTCCTACATGACCTAATAATGTAGAAAAATGAACTAAAAGTAATGACAGAAATAGATTAAAACTGTTTTATGTCTAATTTAGTCAAAATAGTTACTACTTACATCATCCTTATGTTTCACAGAAATGAGTAAAGAATACGCACTGACGATAACAGAGAGGGACTGATACCTATTTGGATTTACATAAAAAAGAATTGTTTATTATTGCGTAATAATGGAACTGTTTGCATAACAACCGGACCGGAAATCCTAGAATTGTGTCTCGAAACATGTGTAAGAATCTTTTGTGTCCATCCCAAAACATTTTTTAGACTTTCGAGTAAGTATTACTTCTGAAATAATGGAAAATTTAGCAATATGATTAAAGTTTTATTAGCATTAATTCACCCCCTGCGTTTGGATTACAGTTTTTATGTGGTAAGCATTACCTGAATGAACGTTTCTTTTGAAAACAGTCAGTCAACTGAATTTCAGTATTCCACCACGACTTCGGTCGTTAATACGTGAGACACTTTTGAAATTTGCGTAATGAGTAGGTCCCCCATGAAACCTGTAGTCCCTATTTGCTCTTTAGTTGTTACTGGCCTTCACTTCACGGTTGCAAAATATGAGGTGAAAGACTTAATTTCAGCGCTCAAAAAATCGACTTCTTACAGGAATGCTAAAATACAGTTTCATTATGGTAGCCGCAGGATCAGCAAGCAATTATCAATATTTTGATATGGTTAGAAATAAGTCTCATGTACAAAAAACAGTTTTCAATTTCAGTTTAGGCTACAGACAAAGAGCCCACTGACAGGCGTCGTGATCGACTTTGGTTAAATAATCGATAGTCGATTACGAAATTATATCTTACACTTCGATAATACTAGTCAAGTTGTCGTATTTCCTGGTTAATATGTGTTTCCGTTTCAATGGCAGCCTAATAGGTGTGGTAGGAAGTTTTATCAGAAAGAGGCAGTTTCTGAGCAATGCAGTATAAAAATCATCAATATCTGCGATAACTGTGGGTTCACAGGTCGTTTTCAGCTGCAGAATATACCTAGATTTTAAAGGGAAAGGTTGACTCTGACATCTCGAAACCTACCATAGAATTTTCATGCTGAAAGAATACATCGAAAGAAATGCACGTCAGTATTCTTTAAAAAATGTCAGTTTCACATCTCTGCCGCACTAAGAGCCGCTTGGGCAGTGGGTTGTGGAGTCCTTCCTGCCTAGAGGGGCCATCGGTGAATAAGGAGAAACAGTCATGACAATAGAACCTCCGCCGCGTGGCACTAAGTCTGAAGTGCACACACGCGAATTTTAAGCACTTAAATCATCCTAAAATGCCTCAAACATTAACTTTTCGGTTAACGGGCGGTTCACATCGACAGATAAACTGTAGCCGATGTAATTGTCACATAAATGAATATCAGAGGAAAGAAAGTGAAGGCAGTTTAAGATGTACGTTCCAACAGTCAAGACGGTTTGGACATGAAATATGTTATAAGAACTGCTTTTAGCACAGTTCTTACGATAATTTTTCAATTATATGTAATTTACTAATAATGAAATGCTCCCTACTTTATTCCGAGGTGCGCCTTTCCTCTCACGTCCCATGTTAGATTGGTTTCTCGGCTGCGAGCACTTTCTCGCCAGGTGATCCTTAACATGGCAACTATAACATCTGAAATCAGATAAGTGTAATCTATTAATTGACACTCCTCTGTCATACTGCTGCTGCTTCCTTTTCCCGCTCCCTACACGGGTGTCATCAGCGTAGTGCACAGATTCCACCTCCGAAATAAATCTTTTCAGCTGTTTCAAGTTCCGGGGCCGCGCTACAAAAGCAGCTCTGAGCCTGTCACGGGAACCCATTCCCTCCAAAGTACTGTAAATAGTCTCATGTTCCTGTAAATATAAACAAGTACTTGTAACAGTGTCGCAGACGTTTTTACGTACTTTTCCAATAACTCATTGTGACGCTGCACACCAAAATTGGTCGTAATTGTTTTCTGTCAACTGCTGGCGAGCTCGTACCAACAAATAGCTCATAGATGCACCGGCATCCATAATTAACGCAACAAACCCTTTTCTCCCCGTGTTGTGTCTAAATTTACTGTATAATCATATAACATGTCAACAGACTTCTATACAAGCGTGTTGTACACGGAAGGCGGCATTCCGATCAATAGACAACCACGTCAACGATGATGTCAGCGCAAGTATCAGACGGGTTAGTGTTCGTCGGGTAGCCCCACATCCACAATCGCTGGTACACAGTCATAGACGGTGCAGCATGGCACAAACAAGACGCCTGCCAGACTCTCTGCGGTGGGCGGCCATAGAAGAATGGAAGCAGGACATTCACATATGGATGTGGCCCAAAGGCTTAATGTGAATCGTTCTGATGTTTCTCGGATGTGACAGCAATTTATAGAGACAGAAACAGTATTCTGAACGCCAGGGCATGGCTGACAACGTGTAGTATCAAAAGGGTACGACGGTACAGCCTTACTACTAACGGCAACTGGCATCTGACGTCTCAGCATCCACTGGACGTGTTGTAACGAGACAAACGGTGTACAGGAGGCTTCGGTAAAGTAGACTTTATTGTCGGACACCTTCTGTGTGTGTACCTCTGATGCGTCTTTACAGAGGGGAACGTCTAGAATGGAGTCGTCAACGCGCCACCAGAGCTGTCGAACTGTAAGTCAATGTTCTTTTCGCAGTGAGTCCCGATTTGCTCTGGAGAGTGATCCTTCACGTATTCGCATCTCGAGGAACGTGGAACACGATTTCGGAAACCAAACACTGTGGAAAGAGACCAGTTTCGAGTACGATCCTTATTGGTTTCGGCAGGAATTTTGTTGACCACTCGAATACCTCTTCATGAAATTGTACAAGTGAATCGGTGTTGCAACGTGGTATGGGCCAAGACTTCGAACTGATGGACTATAATGCTCGGCCTCATAGAGCACGGGCAGTTGATGTTTTCTCGGAAATAGAAGTACTGAAATTTCCGTTTGTTGCTTTAAATTTGAACGCCAGTGAATTAACAGCCTAAATTCCGAAAAGGACAATTTATCGCGTATCACCTCCT
Organism: Schistocerca gregaria; assembly: GCF_023897955.1. NCBI lineage: Eukaryota > Metazoa > Arthropoda > Insecta > Orthoptera > Acrididae > Schistocerca > Schistocerca gregaria. The sequence continues at coordinate 256,161,416 of NC_064925.1, forward strand.
TCGAAGATTGTTCCAAAAGCAAGGTGGCAGTTGGACACAATATTCGGTGAAACTACTCATCAGTCAGACCATATATTTCATCACGATCCCGCAATTCAATATATATAGTTGGTTCGTCATCCTCAATGCAGGTCGCTGACAGTAGTCTCCTCTCCCTTAGCAGTCGCACTAAAGGTTGAAGCTATTAAGTAAGCTTCCCAGAGAATCGTGCACGCAATTCTTGATTAATTCGTCGACTACACACTGATTCCGCGGATAAGGCTAACTGCCTCCGTAGCAGAGTCACCGGTATAAGTGATTACCCTCTGAATTATTGCGACTGACTCATCAGCTAGCTTCTGTAATTATTTACAGCGTGTATTCCCCATGTTGACCCTACGCTGATCCCGAACCCTGTTAGCGTAATGCACCACGAATGCTCTAACTCTGGTGATATGCGAGCGTGAAAGTTCTGCCGTTTCGATAAAAGTCACTAACGTAATAAAATCCCCTAGCACACACTAAATGCTGGGGACGGCGTGACTTGTAACAGCGGGTTTCAAGTTCGGCGGGTCACCTCACGGAGGTGTACTTTCGTCAGCCGATGCCCAACCTCGGACTCACTCTCGACAATGTCGTAAAATCTAACGGACAGTTCGTAAATAGTCTCATCCCGCGCATTTCAGCATTACCGAGCATCGCCATCGCAGACATTATCAAAAAGTAGGGTCCGAAAGAGAACGTCAATAACACAGAAAATAACTATTACATTCTAGAAAAATTACAACTTTTAGAGAGGTGTGCGCAACAGCACTAAAAAAGCTTTTTTTGTAATTATCAGCAAAAACCTGTTCATTTAAAACACAAGCTAATCAACAGATCAAGCCACTGTTACTCTTACAATTTTATTGCCACAGTGTATAATTACTTCAATGCACAATCAATTAAAAAAGATGGAACATAGCCCCATTCGTATGAAAGATTAAAGGAATTTACAGAAAAAGGAAGAGTGCCAATAATAAGAAGCAGGATTAAAAAACAGCGTTCAGAGTTTAGGCTTATAGCAGCTACATTTCTTTTTTAAAACAACATCAAAATCCAAAGCTCTCACATTCGATATCAGACTCGGTCTGCAGTTACACAAACCAACTCCAATTCTTAACCACGAGAAATGCTAAGGAACACTTTAATCTAAACGGAGGTCGACCAAATGTCGAATAAACTATACAACAGCCATGAATGACCTAAGCAAGAACTAAAAATATTCTCGAAAGAAGCCAGAGCAATGGAAATTCAATAGGTCAAGCAAATTAACACAAGTGTCTCATTACAAATTAGTAATGAATACGAAGTGCTTGTACCAAAAACTGTCATCTGTTTAACTTGGTGAAAACAAAGTTAATTAAATGTCAAAATATCAGTACATCTTGGCTTGCAACACGTTCCTAGCGAGACAAATGTCCAGTACACTTGAAAACGAGAAGATCAAAGCACAGCTTGAAATCATATGCTGACAATAAAATTCACTTGTCGTCGGCCGAAACCAGTAACGAACTTCGCCTGTAAGGTACAGATTTCCCGTCAGATGTTTCTTGTTGGCAGCTCGACAGGAATTAAAACCGCCCCGGAAAGCAGCAAGGGTGAAGCGGCCACGGTGTTCCCTCCGAACAATATTTAGGTAAGGTCAACACTGAAACTTCCTGACAGATTAAAACTGTGTGCCGGACCGAGACTCGAACTCGGGACCTTTGCCTAAAGTCCGGCACGCAGTTTTAATCTGTCAGGAAGTTATATCAGCGCACACTCCTCTGTAGAGTGAAAATCTCCTCCTGGAAACATCCCCTAGGCTGTGGCTAAAAATCGCAGGTGAGCTTCTGCAAAGTTTGGAAGGTAGGAGACGAGGTACTGGCAGAAGTGAAGCTGTGAGGACGGGGAGTGAGTCGTGCTTAGTTAGCTTAGTTAGCTCAGATGGTAAAGCACTTGACCGCGAAAGGCAAAGATCCCAGGTTCAAGTCTCGGCCCGGCACACAGGAAGTTTCATATCAGCACACACTCCGCTGCAAGGTGAAAATCTCATTCAAGGTCAACACTACTCAGGAAATACATGCAGAAGCCGCTGGGCTCGTACTGAAAGTCGATTGGGAACTGAAAATTCACAATACACTTCATCAAATAGACAAAAGTTGCCTAAAATTCTTCAGTGTAGTGTATCGTCAGACCCATTAGAGAATTACACGTCATGTGTATCATTTATACATCACTCTTAGCGACAGCAGAAGAATGAATCAAGAAGAGTTCCAAGATTAGATTCCCCACACAACTCAAGCAGACGCACTCCAACTAGGTTTACATTTCGAAGGAGCGTCAATATCCTTACTATATGAAGGAAAGCTAAGAAAATCGCATATAACAGATATGTACTCGTAATTGAGGATGCTATGATCATAGACAGCTTCTCGCACAATTGCCCCAGCATACGTGAATTCAAAAACAATATATTTTATCACATCAACTGCCAATGAAGCAATCCTCTAACACGGTGGTTGTGACTGATGGAATTTTCCACCAGAGGAGATACAACATATGATACTCATTTTAAATGGAATTTGGTTTGCTGTACCTCATTATCGTTCTTGGTAACACAATTCATTGTAGAAGTACTGAAAAATAAAAGAATATGCTCGCTTCAGGTCTAATCACAGTAAAATTCTGTATCAAAAACACGGGGACTCAGTTTTAAAATACCATCGGAGCAATGAATGAATAACAACTATTTACTGCTTACTTTGCAACATTTCCTTAGAAAAGGGAGATGAAAACAACTGGCATCTCGGCCGTGTCTTAGCATCGCAGTCTCCTGTACGCAGCCTGGGAAGCATTTGTAATTTCTGTATTCATGTGGAATCTTTGATACCTTATAATTCGAGATAACTAACCTAAGGACATCACACACATCCATGCCCGAGGCAAGATTCGAACCTGCGACAGTAGCGGACGCGCGGTTCCAGACTGTAGCTCCTAGAACTGATCGGCTACCCAGGCAGGAGCTTAGTTGATCATTCCTCATTCCCTGTAATTTATGACTGCAATTATCTGTCACCTTATTAAGTCATTTCATTCTAAACTAGCCATTTTTGTTACTGTTTTATGTAATAAAAAAGTGGTTATCTGCTTGCTTCCCATGAAGCGGACCTGGGTCAGATTCCCTGCCATATTGGAGATTTCCTCGGCTCGTGGACTGGGTGTTGTGTTGTCCTCATCCTTTCTTCCCCATCACCGGCACGCGAGTCGCCCTATGTGGAGTCCACTGTGATAAGAACCGCAGTTAGCAGCCGAACTCCCTCGGATGGGCCTCCTGGCTGGCGATGCCATAACATCATTTCATTTTTTCTAGTTCATAAAAGCCCTTTTGCTTTGTACTATGTATTATACTTCTGATAGAGCGTAATCCCTCCTTCTCATTAAGACCTCAGTTTTCTTTTTGTTTATGTACATATAATGTGTAATGACATGACATCAGTTAGCACACATTTCATCACTTTAAAAATACTAAGCAATGCTTGTTACTTTCCTATGCAATTCCCACCCTGAGATTTCCTTTTAATTTCCCCATTGTCTCTTCTATATATGCTGCTGATGTCGTAACATATTATCAGCAGTTCAACTACCACAATGGTCTAGAGATATAAGTCTCAAAGCTGCGGACACGTCTCTGTAGGATACGTGTACTGGGACTGCAGTCTTCTGTCATTTCGTTACAGCGGCTGTTACGGTGGCAGGAGGCCTCCATCCTTTGCGTCATTCAGATTTCATTTTCTGTGAGTATGCTCTGGTTTTTGTAGACGTCTCTTCTCTTTACAAATTAAAGATAATGAGTGATAGCGCCGGACACCTTTTCGTATCAGCACGTCTTTGTTTCTCCTTCCATCAATAAAAGCTGCTCCTTTTCGTGAAGGCTACATATTGTTATTCGATCTGTATCTACTTTGTCTGCTCCTAAATTTTTTCCTTTCATCTTGATGGATGCTGTAAGACGTAAAACACTAACCTTCCACATCTCCATACAATGTTCTTTCAGAATCTTGTTTTCCCACCAATTTTGTAAGATACTCTTTTTCTTTTGATACATGATCTTACTAATTTACATGAACACTCTTCTTTCTGCATCTTATGTCTGTAATGTTTCGACATCCTCCTGCAAGCTTATCTTTCTTCTCACGAAATTTCTAGCGTTTACGGAGCCATATTGTTTTTCTTTCACCTAATAATGATAACGTTAATAACAGCTCTCATTAAACCTCTGTTCCTATTGTGAACTTATAATTTAATACGGAAATATGTGTTAAAGTAAAACAACATACACATACATAACAAAACAATGGACGTACCACCTGGGAGCGGGATATCGATGATGACACAAAGAGCTCGGTATTAGATCAAAGGGACCTGTCTGGTAAAGTAAAGAGCTTCTCGAAAGCAGAACACATCAGAAATACGGATATCAGGAAAATAACTAAACGTCTGACCTATAGAGACTTAAATTTTCGAATGTGAAAATCATCCGTAGCAACACGTTTTGAGACTTGACTTAAATCTCTCACCAAGTTTACCTCAACGTTGTCAATTTTTAATGAAGTAATACACTGATTTTATCGTAAGTGCCCGCTGGATACACACTCGAGAAGTTGCAAATGTTCATACAATGGGTATAAAAATTCTTGAGAGTTTCAGTCTTGACATTAACGGCCGATGCAAAATTACATCTACGTTGTAAGAGATTGGATAGGAGATACCAAAGGGTTGCAACGTGGCGTCAATTTCAGAAGAAAATTAGAGGTTATGGATAACTAATCGCAAAATTATCGTGCATCCACTACATTGGTGCTATTTTGAGGACTCCATAAATATTTCGCTGTAGTTCTCGTAAGTACAGAAGGAAATATTGAGGATACTCGAGCATGTAGGATACTCGAGCATCTAGGATACTCGAGCATGTAGGATACTCGAGCCACTCATGTTTATCGCCTGAAGTTCAATTTATTTTTCAATATGTAGTATCACTGTTTAGCTCTCATTAGTATTTTACAAGAGAAAACCATCAGCTGTCTTCGAGCAAGACTACAACTTTGCTACCTGTTTACTCTTTTTGACACCTCTGCAGTAAATAATTATGTAAATTGTTGGTGCAATTATTATCTTTAACCCAAAGTAATGGAGTGACAAATGATTGCAGTTGGAACCTTATTGTCGTTCTACAACAGGTTGAATAGTAAATGAGAAATAACCGTTTGAACAAAAAAGGTGAAGACAGGGATGTTGTGACTTGTGACAATCAGTTGGGATAGAGCTGAGCCACGGCCAAATTATCATTACGCAAAAATAACACGCACAGTTACGTTCTGCAGGCAAGAAATTTTTTACACATATAGTGATATTTTTTTTTTACAAAAAGGTGTTTGTGAAAGCCCCTAGGCTATTATAGCTTATTTAACAGCATAATTTGTTAGTACGTAAGGCGTATCTACTAGCTTTCGTGAGTGTTAATACGCTCAAATCAAACAAAAATACTGACTACGCACAACATAGGAATTATCCGAATGGGACGGTACATGTAACTTACCTGTCCAGACAAACAAAAGATTATCATTTCAAAAAAATTGGATAGTTTATTCAAGAGAAAGACCTACACAAATTGAGCATATCACTAACGTGTTTGTCCACTTCTCGCCTTAATGTGAGCTGTGAATCGGCTTTGATTAATAAAGCTGGTGCATCCTACTGAGGGATACAATGCCAAATTCCGTCCAATCGCCGCGTTATGTCCACAAAATCCCGAGTTTGTCGGAGGGTCCTGCCCATAATGCTCCAATCACTCTAAATTGGGAGAGTTCTGAAGACATTGTTGGCGGAGGTAGGGTTTTCCAAGTGCGGAAACAAGCAGTACAAACTGCTGTGTGTGCGGGTGGGAATTATCCTTCTGAAATGTTAAGCCCAGGATGTTTTTTCAGGAAGGGCGACAAAACGGTTCGTAGAATATCGTCGACGTACCTCTGTACCACACGAATATCACGGATGACAACCAAATGGCTGGTGCTATGAAATAAAAAGGTACCCCAGACCAGCACTTTTGGTTGTCGGCTGGTATCCCACCGGTTATCGGGTCGTCTCCAGACAGGACTCAATTCGAAGTGGGACTAAACACTGAAAATTCTACTCCCCTATGAAGAGAGAAGACGTGTCTGGAGATTCCCCGGAGAGTGTTGGGATGCCAACCTGTCATTCATCTACCACAGGGCCCAACAACCAAGAGTGATGGTCAAGGGTGCCAGTTCATTTCATAGCAGCAGCTTTTTGGTTGTCATCCAGGGTACCCTTAAAGCACAGCGGTACGTTGAAGATATTCTACGCCCCGTTTTCTGTCCTTCATGGCAAGCTATCCTGGGCTTCCATTTCAGCAAGATAATGCCACGTGCACAGGACGAGAGTTTCTACTGTTTGTCTTCGTGTTTCTCACAACCGATCTTCGCCATAAAATTGGAAGGTCTCTCCTCAATTCAGAAGGTTTGGAACTTTGTGGACAGGGCCTTCAACCACTTCAGGATTTTGACGATATTACGACCCAGTCGGACAGAATTTGGCACCATACTCTTCAGAAGGACATTCACCATTTCTATAAATCATGGTGAAGAAACCATTCAGTTTTTTTCTGAAACTGTAGTCTTTTGGTCGACTGAATATGTGCGTCACGTTTACCGATACCTGTCTCACTCCCTTAAGTCCTCGTGGAATGTTGGTTTTCTTGCTTAGAGTACATTTCAGAGAATTCCAAAATACCCTTATTTTTTCCATGAATGAAAATATTTCCAGTGATGACTTCACATGTAACTGATAGGGCAGTGACAGCGTTGTAAGTCCTTGAGGGAAGCTCGTGGTAGTGCGGTAGCGTTCCCGGGTTCGATTTCCGGCGGGGTCAGGGATTTTCTCTGCCTCGTGATGACTGGGTGTTGTGTGATGTCCTCAGGTTAATTAGGTTTAAGTAGTTCTAAGTTCTAGGGGACTGATGACCATAGCTGTTAAGTGCTATAGTGCTCAGAGCCAGCCTTGAGGGAAGTAATATGGCGCCTTCAAATAATCAAACAGTTAGTGAACAAACTACTAGTGATATGGATGGGCTTAGTACTATTATCACCTTAAGTTTTACACTGATAATCTGTCCAGAACCCTCAACATGTAAGGCCATTGTTACGCCAGAAAAGGTGAGACCCTACCGTAAAGCCCTGCCATCTTTCATGAAAGGCGTAAAAAATAGAGCTAAATCGTCAGTTTTCACTTATACCCCAGAAAAGCCAGAAATTAAAAGTTTAAGTCTCTTCTGGATAAAGCAGAAAAAATTCATTGAAACGACATTGATCAATACGAAAACAGAAAAACAGCATATCCCCTGACACAGAATCTGGCAACTATTCAATAAAAAGCATAAGTTCACTCATGGCACACAGTAATGTGAGGGACGGTGAAGACGTAGTTGTGGACTGGAAATGAATCGTAAATGATTGGTTTGTTGGTAAGGTGAGAGGGGAGCAAGTGTTAAGCAATTGTTTGGAAAAGTTTTGAATGTAGTAGAGAAGGCAATGAAACTTAAGTTTCTAGGAGAACTGCAGGCCTAAAATTGAAGATGCAGCTATTGTTGATGGAGATCAAGTAGAAACGATTTTTCAACCTTCCATCTTCAACACCAACAAAAAATGTATGATTAATTTTACTTTCATAGCTGGTTTTGAAAGACTTTTTGTTTCTTAGAGTTAAGGTTCTCACATTACAATGTTATTAACATTAGAACTTAAGTATCAAATTAAATGTTTTGAGAACCAAATGATGGTTTACTCGTACTATGGCATCGTCCTGTCATGGTGTAAAGCATTTTTGGAAACATTTTCTTCATGGTTACATGTTTTCCAATTAATGTTTGTAAGTAAATAATTCATACGAGAACAGCATGGTTTATTACGACAGTTTCAATTTACTTAAGCAAGTAGTAAAAAAGTCAAAGTAATAAAAACGAAAATGAGGCTCAGCTGTTCCCACTTTCCTCAAACATTCTGCAGACATAAATTTCCATGTCTAGCATAAACCATGTGTATGTACGAAGAAAATGGACTTTCACAAACATTACACGTCACAATCTTTGTTGGGTAAATTTTTCTCAGACTTAAATTGAAATAGTTTCCATCGCTTGATCCTTTCCAAGGTTTTAGGGATGTTTCTCTTGGTTCCAATGACATTGTCTAAACAGGATAGGTATCCTCAGTTAGCTCCAACAAAGCAGAAGTTGCGTGAGGATGGTTTCCAAATACTCTGCCATGTAGTGGATGTTTTGCTTTCCAACTCCTTATGATAGCGAACACAATTATGTAATCAAACGGTATTGGTTAATTTCGCGTTCAAGTGATTTCATAAGTCTTTACATGGGGTTCATTTAGGGATGTGTAAGGCTATCTTGAAGATAAAGCAACAGCTAACGTGGCCTAACCTAGATGGAGATGTTCGGAACTATGTAGGACAGTGTCGCGAATGTTGTAAAGCTAAATACATAAATACATAAATGACCTGGTGGATGACATCGGAAGTTCACTGAGGCTTTTTGCGGATGATGCTGTGGTGTATCGAGATGTTGCAACAATGGAAAATTGTACTGAAATGCAGGAGGATCTGCAGCGAATTGACGCATGGTGCACGGAATGGCAATTGAATCTCAATGTAGACAAGTGTAATGTGATGCGAATACATAGAAAGATAGGTCCCTTATCATTTAGCTACAAAATAGCAGGTCAGCAACTGGAAGCAGTTAATTCCATAAATTATCTGGGAGTACGGATTAGGAGTGATTTCAAATGGAATGATCATATAAAGTTGATCGTCGGTGAAGCAGATGCCAGACTGAGATTCATTGGAAGAATTCTAAGGAAATGCAATCCGACAACAAAGGAAGTAGGTTACAGTACTCTTGTTCGCCCAATGCTTGAATACTGCTCAGCAGTGTGAGATACGCACCAGGTAGGGCTGATAGAAGAGATAGAGAAGATCCAACGGAGAGCAGCGCGCTTCGTTACAGGATCATTTAGTAATTGCGAAAGCGTTACGGAGATGATAGATAAACTCCAGTGGAAGACCCTGCAGGAGAGACGCTCAGTAGCTCGGTACGGTTCGAGAACATACCTTCACCGAAGAGTCAAGCAGTATATTGCTCCCCCCTACGTATATCTCGCGAAGAGACCATGAGGATAAAATCAGAGAGATTAGAGCTCACACAGAAGCATACCGAGAATCCTTCTTTCCACGTACAATACGAGACTGGAATAGAAGGGAGAACCGATAGAGGTACTCAGGGTACCCTCCGCCACACACCGTCAGGTGGCTTGAAGAGTATAGATGTAGATGTAGATGTAGATGTAGATGTAGATGTAGATGTAAACCCAGGCAGAACAAACGTAAAGGGAAACTTGCTTCAACTAGGGAGGGGAGGGGCGGGGGGTTGACTCTATGCATATCGATCATCAATGTCGCTTATCACGCACCAGGCGTGGGGATAGGACTCTTTTCGTGGTGGTTGATACCTTTTCTAGGTTTTTCTGGATAATTCCGAGCACATCAGGAACCTCGGAAATTACGATTGAACCTCGGACTAGGTTATTTGCAATGTTTGGTCCACCAAGGATATTATTAAGTGGGAATACGCTAGCGTTTGTTTCTAAAGAAGTCAACGGATTCTGTCTCAGTAATGGGACATTTCTTGCCACCACAATCCCCTACTACATTCAGCTATCCTTTACAGAGTGGGTGAACCGAAGTTTTAAGTTGTCTCTTACCATCTTTCACTCGCAGTCACAAACAAAGACTGATAAATCAATCAGTTAGTTACATTTTGTACTGAACATTGGTGTTCATGAGGTCTACAAGACGACTTCAGCCAGGATGAGTAAATTCTCCTCTCTCTAACTTATGTAGGATCAGTGATTTGCTCACAGAGGACAGTAATCCTGAGGTAATAGTGAAAAATTGGGCGTCCGCTGAAAAGAACATACGTTTTGGGGATAGGAGGGAGGCCGTTCGTTATAATCAAGGGAAGGCATCCAGTCCCGTTGCTGGTGGGAAGCACGATATATCTGAAGAATTTCTGGGTGCATAGTAAAGGCGCTCAGAAGGTCACTGGGAAAACGCTCCCTCCATCTGAAGGGCCTTATAAGGTTGTTTGAGCCATCTCCCTAAAAAAAATCCTGATTTACGATCAGTTTTCGGGAAAAGCTATTAGGGCCCTTGTGGGATAACTTGAGATGGCCATAGGCAACCAGGATGCTGGGGCACAGTCTAGCCTTTCACTTAACGCAGGCCCGTCTGTTCAAGTTTAACGTTAAGGGCAAGGGAGGAGGGTGGGTGGAGGGAATGTGGCTTGCGGATACATAGTGGCACGATTCAATATCGACAGATTCCTCTGGTGGGGAGCATCACTGGCGACAATAGAGTCAGAGCGATATTTTACGTCGACAGGGAAATGTAGTGACTTTTAAGTTGATTTCAGCGCGACCACGGGTACGTTAGTTCTGTCAGTGATCGGGTATCAAGCAGTTTGTGTGGCGATGTCTGGTAATAAGTGCCGTGACGCCGTTGTCGACAAGATCCTTTGCTCGCTGCTAAGTTGGACATCTTACTCAGAGCGGGTTACGTGATGTCTCGTGTCGGACGGATCAGTAAAGACAGGCCGATATAAAAGTTATTTTCGTGTGTTGCTTGTGTACGTACTTCTACTTGAATTTGGATTATTCGGAACTATTCTGTGTCTGCTGTGTCGCATGGTCGGTTACCTGTCGGTCAGTTACAAATGGTTGAGCATGAGGGCGACTGGTGGAAATGCTCAACCGACTGCAGCCGCTGATCGTGTGGTTGCTGAATTACGGTCCTACTTACTTGAAACTATGGTGAACATCCAATTACAGTCACAAGCGTATGAAAAGGCTGTTCTCTTACATACCCTCCTGCTCATTCATCATCGTCTGTAAAGCAGCTTTTTGGAACGTTTGAAGCAATATCATGTAATTTTATTGTGCAGTTTTGACTGCTAAACTGGCGGTCTGGAAGTCTCTTGTCTGGATTTGGCAGCGCTAACTGGTGTTATCCAAATTAATCAGTACGTAGCGTGATTCCAGGGCACGGCTTGCTTTTTCCATTTTTTCTCCTGCGCATTTTGGTGTTGCAATTTTTTTAAGTTGTTAAACAGTAATTTAAATGTTACAGGGTAGCACCAGTACACATGTAGTTTATGTTGTAAGTTACGCTACAAGGTCTTGAGAAAAAAGAAATGGTTAATACTAAAGCGGTTGCTCTGAATGTTAACTGTGCTAAAGCGAGAGCCTGAAACTTCAATTGGCCAACCAGATTGAATGTTGCTCAAAAACAAATGGAAGAATTCATTTTGGTCCTTTTACGGGCACCTTGTCTGCACGACCGACTGACTGTATTATTTATATATAAACTTATTATCAGAATATTTATTTGGACTGATTGTTTTTCTTAATGACATACGATCTGTTTTACTTGAAGGTGGATGTCAGATGTTAATAGACTGTTTATCATTTCTGTAGGTTCCTAAAGCTGGTGTTTGTAATGTATTACTAAACGCCACAATGTTGGTCTTTTGTAACATCTTTCTTAAGGCTTGAATTCAATGTCAGGATTTAAGAAAGTTTTTCTTAAGGTTTTTCTCTTAAAATTTTTTCTCAAGTGTTCTTTTACCATTTTGTAGCAAATTCTGGTGACAGTTGCTGAGAGTTATAGATCTTTCTGATGTGGCAATTGGGCGACTTCTTTCATATTAAAGTTTATAGTAAAATTATGGCCCACTATCCTACCACTCAACACCATCCCCCTAATGTATATCTGTGATTCAACAGGTACGTGCTTTAACCCCTTTCTCAAAGAAATGTGTCGTGTCATATTATCCAGTCAGGTGGGATGGTGCGGGGGTGGCAAGTGATGGCTTGTAATGCTCCTGCGCATTATGTAAATTGAAGGTTGAGGAGGGAGAAAGGAAAGGAAGGAGAAGGAACTGATGATATCGGCTGCACCGGGACTCTGTGTAGAACCGGCATCGACGAGTGAAGCCGTATGCCAGACTGGAACTCGAACCCTGGATCTCTTGCTTGCTAGGCAGTTCCATTAACCACTGCGCCATCTGGACACAATGTTTATCGCAAATGCACGAAATACCTCCGCCTTCTTCCCGACCGTCCCACACTTCCACCTCGCGTCAGCTATCCGAAGTCCCCACCCATGTACTCCACGCTAGCTAATTTTAGTTTCCCGCTGGAGGTTGAACTATATTGTACATCCGCATTGAAGGTTGTGGATTAATTGCCCAACGAGGCGAACCAGTTATATGAAAGTGTGGTGCCTGTTTATTCGGACTCCGATAGAGCTGACACCACATGTATATACCCATTTACATTTAAAAATTTACCTGGTGTTCCCTGAAAATAAGTTTGACAATCTTCGCAGTCTGTGGCTTAACACATATGAATAGCATCCTGCACAACTCATTACTGCATCCAGCGTGTTGTAGTATACTCAAATGCAAATACTCAAAACATAACTGCAATTTATTACCGACTGGAGATTAACTCCAGTTTCTTGAAAGATTCATTGTTCTTCTGAACATGCAGTTGCCAACAACATATTCATGTCCAATTATGATTCCCAAAACTGACGAATCTTTCATCATTTATCTTGAGAGCTGTGTTATTTTCAGCACAAATTTATTAGACACTGAAATAAATAGTCTTAATGTAGTTTCTAAACATCAATAGCTAAAGGAACAGTTTTTTGGAGTTTTTAGAAACACTTATCGAATTTCTTTATAAAACATGTCAAAGTAAATTCCAGAAAATCATGTAAAACTTTGGTCAAAGTCGCCGATAGCTTAAAGTATTACATTACATTTCCATCTATTACAATATCAGGAATGAAGACCATAAAAGATCTGATACTTTGGGTTTTCATGCAAGTGAGAGAAACGACATTCAACTAGTGAATAAGGAAGACATTGCATTTACGAAAGAACAACTGAATTTTAAATCTCTTTCAAAATCTGTCAGTCTGCGAGGAAATATAAATACATGAAAAATGTATACAAGGCTAAAATGTAAATTATAAATATTATGGACTGTAACTTGAGACCCCGCAATCTATGTACCTGAAATGAACCCTCAAACTCGCTGCATAACATACTGAGAAAATGATGGAATATGATCTTCGTAAATAGTTTAACCATCAATGTTGCAGGCAACACGTGTTTCGTTCTGTAGTACGAAGGTCTGTGTCATATCTAATTTAATCACAGGAACACTTTGTTTCTACTGTTAAACAACACCATCTGAGTTTAGCTGAACGGGACGGTAAACATTTGAATCTTCAGAAGAAGGTAAATATATTGACTTGGGACTATTATTACATGAAGAATGATGATTTATTTTCTTCTAAATACCTGAAAATCTAAATACCTGAAAAATACATACATGTTAAAAATGTAAACTGTAAATGATATTATGGACTGTAACGTTACGCCATGCCACCTATGTAACTGATATAAACTCTCATACTCGTTTCTGATTCACTACAATTAAACTCTTGGAGAAACTTGTTCTCCTTACCTTCAGTTCGTCTGATATTTACCTTGGATGGAACATTAGTTTATGATCGAGATGTATCCATTATAATTCCTCAGACAGAGGATGTGTAAAAATATTGTACAGTTTAAATATGGAATATCTTTTGTTGTAGCTAGAACTTATGTAACAGGCTATGCTTTTATATAAAAACACTAAATATAAGAAAATTGAATGAAAATGTAAAATCATTGAGTATATAAGCATTGTATGTAAAAAGAATTGTATGAAAATATATAAAACATGTGTATAATCTATGTAAGTGTAAATTATTATATGACTATGTAAAGAAATGAAATTTGTGAAAACATATTTAGAAAATTTTATTAAAATTTTGTACCTGGACTTTCTTCTCCGATTGCCCCTGTAATACTTTCTCTGTCTATATGCAGCCATGATAAACTTAGTATTGGGGAGATAACACATGTCATGTTTCTTTGGAGGTGCACTGCAGTTATATTATCAAACAACTATGCTGCTTGATAAGTGAGACTATTTCTTTCTTCTGCACTACCGCCACAAGGTCGTTCTCTCAGGAAATGGCAGCGCTAACATCTATAATATGTTTATCAGAGATATATATATATATATATATATATATATATATATATATATATAGTGTGTTTTTTTAGCTATTAATGAAGCTTGAGTATTTACACTTTTAGAACATGGCACAATAATGACAATTGCCCCCACAATTAGACAGTTTCAGCAAGGGGGGGCAGGGGGGCGGAAGGTTGGCTACTGCAATGTGTCAGCTACTGAGATGTATCAGATACTGGGGGTAGTAAGCTACCTTGGTGATGTAAATTAATGTTTGGTGTCAGTTACTGGGGGTGTCTGCGACTGGGTGGTGCAGCTACTGGAGTATAAGCTACTGAGGGTGGCGGCTACTGGTGAGACACAGTTACTGGTGGGTGGTAGCTACTGGAGGGGGATCAGCAACTGAGGGTAGTAGCAGACCTGATCGTAGTGGCTGTGCTTGCCCATTATGCTGAAGGAAGCCTCTGGTCATGGGCTCAATGTTCTGCCTGGTAATATCGCTCTCTAATATCGCTCTCTGGTGTGGCTGAGTGGGAGGCTTATACTTGGGACCTTCAATTCTGGATAGTTTTCTTCGGTCCAGGCCGGTATGTTAGCTTCGTGGCATGACTTAAGAAATACTTGAGCTCAAGGGCATTAACTTTCACACCAACACCGACGGCTATAAAATCGCTATCCTAGAATCGTCACAGAAAAAAGTTATTCCGGTGAGAACATTATTTTATTGTCCTGTCGGATCTCACCAGAAACTGACATTGTATTTTAACTTATTGCTCTTAGCCAAAGTCTACATTTTGTGTTTATATTCACCAGGGTCATTTATTCTGAATGGTAACAAATGCTGGTTGTCTTCAGAGTAGCTCGAAAACTGTTGAACATTGTGTTCCTTTTGTGTTATTATCTTTGCTGTGTAGTCCTATTTTAATGTAACTGTTGTTTCTTATTTTTTTAAGCTTCTTTAAATTCTAGAATGACAAAGCAGAATACAGTTTACAGCATCTAATCACATCTATCTTTGTTTACATTTTTCTTCAGTTTTAAGCGCTCTGAAGTTTTGGTCTAGGTGGTTTGTGTATCTCTTGTACTTCCGGTGGCTAGATCTGACCTGTGTTTAAATTGCTTTTTACCAGTGGTCTAAATGCTATTTTGAATATTGTTGCTTACTGTCTTCATAATCTGTTATATTTTATCCTGTCCATTTGTTTTTCTAAGCCGACAGTCGGCTGGTTACGCCAACATCAGTGAACCAGAAGTGCGTGGGGCCAATAACGTCTTTGTGATAGTACATTTTTGAAGCAAGAGTGGTTAATTAAGAAAGCTGGTTAAAGTTTTAATTGTTTGATTATCTCACTGACATTTGAAGTAAACGTTGTTATCAACTCAGCTACCTAAAGATTTTACTTTTCTTAAATTCATGGATACATATGTATTTCTAGTGGTAGCAGCAATAAAATAAGTAGCCATACTAGGAAAGGCACAAACTTGATCTCAAGTGTTTAATAACTATAGGAATCTTGCGCACTGTTTTTGTCTTTTGGTTCGCAGACAGAATCTTGCAACCATAGAAGATAGCCCAGGTACAGAAGGAAACGTTGCAAAATGAGCAGGCGCTTCAGCGTTCCACTCATCCATCCAGGTGTAGTTTCGCTCCACTACCCTCTGCGAAGCAAATGGCGATCTCCGTAATTGCCGTGAGTTTCTCGCCGACATTCAGAATGTTTCAGAGTATTTACAGAACAGTTCTCTATCATGTTCTCAGTAGCTTAAAGTAAACGCATTTCTTTCTGTTGGAAAGAGATCGCAACACCCAAAAATAACCAATGTAGAGTATCGAAATTTCGGGAATACATTTGTCTAGAAGATTCCGTATCGAGATAAGTTACTGTAAATGTATAATGCTGATACATCAATAATCAGTGTAACAGCGAGAATGTATCACACAAGCATACCAACCGTCCTTCACATGCCGGATGTCAGTTTTCTTTATGGAGTTCCATGCCTGTAGCTCTTCTACTGTCAGTATAGGGAAGGTTAAAGCTGTTTGCGGATGACGCTGGAGATGCCGTACGATTATCTTGTTGGAAAACCTCACCTGAAATGCTGCTAATGAATGACAGCATAACAGGTCGGATCTCCAGACTGACGTACAAATTTGCAGTCACGTTGTGTGGGATAAGTGCTCCGGCTGTCAAAGGATATTGCACCACGGACCATAGATCAATGGGTCCAGTGTGTCCAAAACACAGGCAGGCTGGTTGAAGGTTATCAACTGGCCTTCTCCTGATCAACACCTGGCCATCAAAGGCACCGAAGCAGAACCAGCTTTTGAAACGTCCCCTTTGGAAAATTATAAATTACTGTGCTGAAAAACCCCTTCGTCACTTGATTTTGAAACAGCTGAGCAAAACTGAACGTGCTCAGACATTTCTCTCTTTCCTTATTGTGATCATCAATAAACTGACATATAATATTTGTAGCGCAACGCAATCTGACTTTCAATAATCCCCACAAAAGAATGGCCCTGACTAACAATAACCTATACCTTTCATGAATCACATACCTCACAAAAGTCTTTGTTACTCGAACTACTGCAATACAGCAAGCACCATATCCTGCCAGCTAAATAAAAGATTCTAACTACAGAAGGCACTAAGTACTGATAGGCATAGTCAGCAAATGAAAGATTTTGATAGAGAACAAACAATGTATTTACCTTAATAATGTTCAAGTGTCATCATATATATAGCAGTTCATGATATCCAGTCTTACAAATTTACTCTTTCTGACGGACACACGTCCAGATCGTCCGCTCTCAAAACTCCTCCATCTCTCTTCCCACATCCACCACTGCTGGCGGCTCACCTCCAACTGCGCAACGCTACGCGCTGTTCACATCCAACTGCCCATCACTAGAATATTCGAATAATTGAAACCTGCCACAAACGGCACACAGTACAGCCAGTGATTTTCATACAGAACGGTACGTCACGTTACCATCATAACCTATACAGCCCATTTACACTTTCATCAGAAAACACAAGAGACCTCCACCATTTCCTCCAAAGAGCTCTCCCGTGACACCACTAACTTCACAAAGGGTGACGGTTCAGGGTCAGCGCAATGCCCGTTGCACGGCGTCTGGCTCGGAGCTGTCCTTCAAGTATTCGTTGCGTCACTGGGTGCAGGCTTCTGGTCAGATTTGTACTGCAGATGTAGAATTCTGCGTCAGAGCCACATACGGAAAACGACGGTCTTTCTTATTGCAAGTGCAACGTGGATGTCCGGAACTGTACATTCTCGTGAACACTGTTTCCAGCAATCATGTTCAGTGGCTACATTCGTGCCAACGCTTTCAGGTGTCAATAATGACATCTTGGTCGCTATAAATGCATTCTTGACTAACTCTAACTAACCACCTAGACTCTTGAATGTAACTAACGCTCAAGACGGTTACAGCGTGTATTTAAACAAACCTGATTTACATTCTCAGAGCGACGTGAAAATTGAATGGACATCATCTTTCAGACGTAGAAACACGCCTACCGACTGCCGTTTACGTCGTAAAACTCTTTCTTGGAGTTGTGGTAGTTTTTGCCTACAGTGTATAAGAAACAGAATACGTAACATACACCAGCTTAATTCAGTTTCACGAAACGGCAATAAGTTAGAGAATTAAAACAGCCCGTTAATTTGCCTTGGTGCGGACCAAACTCTGATTTTCATGCAGGCCAGCATGACGGTGGAGCATCGGGTGATGTGATGTGGGAATGTGACAAACCTTTAACCACTTACCGAATTTAATCGCGGCTGTGCGCAGCTCGTGGTCGTGCGGTAGCGTTCTCGCATCCCGCGCCCGGGTTCCCGGGTTCGATTCCCGGCGGGGTCAGGGACTTTCTCTGCCTCGTGATGACTGGGTGCTGTGTGATGTCCTTAGGTTAGTTAGGTTTCAGTAGTTCTAAGTTCTAGGGGACTGATGACCATAGATGTTAAGTCCCATAGTGCTCAGAGCCATTTGAACTACTAAATTACGGCTGTTTTGCAAGACATTAGTAATTTCTCCACTGAAAACAGCGCCCAATTCATTTATTTGTCATTTTAACTGCAACTACTTCATACCGTGTTCCTGGTTTCTGACGTTTTCATCGTTGAAATAATGTTTCCCTGTGCCAAGATCCGCTGACGAGGCATTATTGAACGGGTTGGCGGGAAAGGAGACAAAGTGAAGAATTTAAGAATGAGAATTTTTCAGCGTTGTTTGTCTGAAAGGTGGAAAATGCACAAGATTAATGAGGATTATTTTAGTCTGTAATGATGACAACAATCTTTCTGTGGCTCTGTTGTAAGTATCAAGAGTCTCCAACTCGCCTTTTGTGTTGTAGCTATTGAAAGGGTGGACTTTGAAAACAATTCATTGTATGCGACCAGAGAACCTCTAGACGGTAATATTCAGCAGTGAACCTGCTAGTTTTCTCGATCTTAAAGAGATTAATCGGGACATTGAAACTATTATCTTTTCCGATCAACAAAATAGTAAATTTGAACTTTTGGTACACAATATGGAGGGCGCTGTTCAAAAATCGGGAGAATCGAGAAGTGAATTGTGAAGAGGAAATTGCTTTAGGTATAAACAGGCCTGGTCATTTGGTATCTGACTGCAAAACGAGAATACAGAAGTATGGGAACAGCTGGCTGTTGAGTTGTAGCTGTTTACGTGTGCTATAGTCGTGCACACATAAGCTGGTGTCAAGACTTGTTATTTTTCATATATGTCATACGTACAATTTGTCTCTGAAAACTTCAGCTACTATGTAGAATAGAGGGTCTTATGATGGCGTATTATATCGCTAAAACCGGTTTCCTACCAAATTAACTGGAGATGAACTTAACATCTGACGATATTTTTGATATTTGTAACATACAGATCGACTGCTGTCCCTCCGTCCAGCATTACAAGGATGGATGCACCTAAATTAGTTAGCATCTTCGTCAGAGACAATCGCTGGTACATCTTTCCAAAAATTAATAGAGCTCAGTTTACAAAATTTTAGGTTAAAACTTTCGTCTAGGGATATTTAAACATGAAATAAATAGTTTTAGTTGACACAGTTTTTATGTAACTTCTCTTTTCTATGCAAAGAGATCGATATCCAATGGTATTGTGTACAAGTATGTCTTGATTACATTACAGAGACCATAACTACAGATTATTTAGATGCATTCCAAAGTTAGACAAGCTATTACAGTATTTGTGTATATATATATATATGTTTGTAAGTGACAAAAGCATGCCACTGGGTACTGCAGATTTTGTGCATTCGATTACAATTCAGCCTTTTTTTCAATTACCTGAAATCAGCTATTATCATCATCTTAACTAATGGGCATTACGGAATAAATTATAGTGCTAGTCTTCGAAAAGGCATGGCCAATTTCGTACCCATTCATTCCCTAATCCGAGCTTGTCCTCCATCTCTAATGATTTCGCTGTCGACGGCACGTCAAACATCAATCTTCTGCTCCCTACAGCGCTAGCAACGAGATAACCACACCAAGAGACCTTTACTGTTTGTTACCATTAATGTCTCTGTTTGAGGCCACAATAAAACAAACGATAATTTATGGCCAGTTCTGTTCTTCATCTCCTGCAATTTATGTTAATGACATAAACTCAATCACTAGAAAATGGCATACAAATCCGAAACTTGGGTCCTAATTATGTAAACAATAAGACAGTCAAACGGTGGTGTGTTCATTTAAAAATTATTGTATGACTGTCGCTCAGCTACATCAGACAACTTAACTGTTGATATCATTTTAATTTCTCAACTAGGGGAGGTCAGATCTTTTGCTGCAGTATTGGGGAAGCTATCTCATAATGAAAAGAAATTTTGCAAACCATGAGAGTGGTGCAAAAAGCTGTCTGCGCAGTTTATTCGGATTTATTATCTGTTGTTCTGTCCAGTTACTCTCAAGAACACTACGGGCCTCACAAAATGATTGGAAAATATTTTACATCTTGAGCAGTACACTAGATTAGCGAAATTTCAAGCAGTATCAAAATGCCTACCACATACATCGTTCTCGGTGGACAAACACTGTTGAGCCCAGTCAACGAGGATGTGTTGTCCAGCACAAACAATAGCAGTGGTTGGTGCAACTCCAAAAAGTATTTCAGCTAAATGTTGGTTTTATCGGTTTAAAGACTGTGCAAACAATGATATTACAGTAACAAGATTGTGAGGCCTTCTGTTTATATTGTTCTATGCATAAGTAGAAAAAAATGTTAATTTTTTTAGTTCGTTTTGAGTTGAGACTTGAGCCAGAGATAAAATTTCATTTTCAAAGAACAAAAATAAAGAGATTACATCCATAAAGTAGAAGTATTAATCAGCGAAAGTCATTGTGTACTCTAGCCATTCTGGTATGATTCTATTAAAAATTACTTACCAAGTAATACTGAAAGTTTTCATAATCAGTTAAACAAGGAACCAAGGCACATAAAAATAATATACGATTCACAATAATGTGTAGTTTCGGTAGGAAAATCATATTATATGGTGTCGTAATCCCATGATGTAACTATCTCTTGCGTGCGTCAGCATTACAGATACCCGTACCATAGGTGCAGCCACAACGAAGGGGTATCTGTTGAGACGCCAGATTAAAGTGTCGCTCCTGAAGAAGCAGACTTTTCAATAGTTTGCAGAGGCCACAGTCTGGATGATTGACTGATATGACCATGTAAATATCAATCAAAACTTCTTTACTGTGTGTGTAAATGATGACTACGTCTTCTTGCGTACAATATTTCGGAGGTAAAATAATTCCCCATTCGGATCTCCGGGCGGGGACTACTCAGGAGGATGTCGTCATCAGGAGAAACAAAACTGGCTCACTAGGGATCGGAGAGTGAAATGTTAGATACCTTAATCTGACACGTAGGTTATAAAAATATGAAAAGGGAAATGGAGAGGTAGAAGTTAGATGTAGTGAGAATTAGTGCATTTCAGTGGCAGGAGGAAGAAGACATCCGGTCAGGTAAACACAGGGTTATAAATACAAAATCAAACAGGGGTAAAGACGGAGTTGGCTTAATAACGAATAAGAAAACAGGAATGAGAGTAAGCCGGTGTGAACAACATAGTGAACGTATTATCGCAGCCAAGATAGGCACAAAACCTACGCCTACAACAACAGTACAAGTTTGTAAGCCAACTAGCTCAGTAAATGATCACGAGATTCAATAAATGTATGATGAGATTAAATTAATTATTCAGATAGTTAAAAGACACGGAAATGTAATTGTGATGACGGACTCGAATTCCATAAAAGGAAAAGGAAGAGAAGGAAAAGTAGTAGGTGAATATGGATTGGAAGTAATAAATGAAAGAGGAAGCCGCCTGGTAGAGTTTTGCACAGAGCATAATTTAATCATAGCTAACACTTGGGTTAAGAATAATAAAGGAAGGTTGTTTAGATGAAAGATACCTTCAGATTGATTATATAATGATAAAACAAATTCAGAAGCCAAGTTTTAATTCATGAGATATTTCTACGCGCAAATGTGGATTCTGACCACAATTGATTGGTTATGAACTATAGATTAAAATGGAAGACATCTGAGAGAGGTATGAAATTAAGGAGATGGGACTTGAATAAGTTGGAAGAGAGTTTCAGATGGAGCGTTAGGCTACTGTTGACTAGACCAGGGGAAAGGAATATAGCGGAACATGAGTGGGTAGCTCTAAGATGACAAATAGTAAAGCAGTAGAAGATCAAATGGTACTAGGAATGCTTGGATAACACGAGAGATATTAAATTTAATTGCTGACAGGAAAAAATATTTAAAACTCCGGTAAACTAAGCAGGGGAAAGGGAACAAAATTGTCTAAAAATGATATCGACAGAAAAACAGGACTGGCTTGACGCTAACGTAGGGATTTACATGCATATTTCATTAGGGGAGAGATAGAAACGGCCTACAGAAAAATTAAAGAGATCTTTGGAGAAAAGGGGAGCTGCCATATGAATATCAACAGCTGAGATGGAAAACCAGTCCCAAACAGGAAAGCTGAAAGGCAAAATGAATATGTAGAGGGTCTATACAATGGAGATAAACTTGAAGGCAATACTGCAGAATGGGAATTTGACATAACTGAAGATGAGACAGTAGGCATGTTACTGTCAGAGGAATTTGACAGTTCTCTGAAATAAGGACCGAGGAGTAGACGATACTCCGTTAGCCTTGGCTATCTTTCTGCAAGATACAAACGAAATACCATCAGACTTAAAGAAGAAAGTAATAATTCAAATTAAAAAGAAAAAGGTGCTGACAGATGTGAATATGTAAGAACTATCAGTTTAGTATGTCACGGTCGCAAAATAGTAATATGAAAGTTTTTCAGAAGAATGGAGAAAGTGGCAGAAGTTGACGTCTGAGAAGATCAGTTTGCATTTAACAGCAATGTAGAGAGACGCGAGACAATACTGATCACACGACTTACCTTAGAATGTAGACCAAAAAAAGGCAAACCTACGTTTATATCATTTGATATGTTGACTAGAAAACTGTCTTTGAAATTTTGAAAGTAGTGGCGGTAAAATACAGGGAGCGACAGGCTATTTACGACTCGCGCAGAAATCAAAGGGCAGTTATAATAATTGAGGTGCGTCAAACGGAGTAAGTGGTTGAGGAGGGAGTGACACAGGGTTGTAGCCTACCTCCGACGTAATTAAATCTGTAGACTGAACAAGCAGGAAACGAACCCAAAGAAAAACCTGGAGTAGTAATTAAGGTTCAGGAAGAAGAAATAAAAACTTTGAATTTAGTGAGTGACATTGTCATTACGCCAGTGGCAGGAAAGAACTTCGAAGGGCAGTTGAACGGAATTGACAGTGTCATGAAAGGAGGATATAAGCTGAACATCAACAAAAGCAAAACAAGGTAGTGGAATGTAATCGAATTAGATCTCGAGATTCTAAGGGAGTTGCATTAGGCAAAAGAGACATTTGAAGAAGTAAATGAGTTTTACTATTTGGCCACAAAAATAACTGATGATGGCCGAAGTAGAAAAGATATAAAATGTAGATTGACAATGGAAAGAAAAACATTTCTGAAGAATGGAAATTTGTTAACACCGACTAGAGATTTAAGTGATAGGAAGTCTTTTGCTTGGTTATCTGTTAATCTGGGCAGGGGAACAAACAGCGAGGTCATTGGTTCCAGCGGAGTGCGGATGGATTGGGAAGGTAGACGGCTGTGCCTTTTCAGAGGAACCATCTCAGCATTTGCCTCAAGCAATTTAGGGAAATCACAGAAAACGTAATCCAGGATGGCCGGAAGCAGGTTTGAACCGTCGACCTTTCTAATACCAGTCCAGTGTGCTAACCACTGCACTCGGTGAAGTCTTTTCTGCAAATATTTGTCTGGAGTGAAAGTGAAACATGGATGTGATACATGGACGATAAAAAGCTTAGACAAAAAGAAAGAGAATAGGAGTTTTCGAAATGTGGTGGTACACAAGAATTTTGAAGACTAGATGGACAGATCTCTTAACTTTTGCCAGTGGAGATATGATCATGATACTTTTTTTCCAATTACAGGCCATATTTCCTGTTCATACACGTTGTGTATCTTTAACGATGTGGTTTCCATTGCCTCCTGCATCCTTATGCAGTTGATCACTGTTGATTCTTCCGCCTTTAGGAGCAGTTCTCCATCCCAAGGACTAGAGAATGCTCCTCCGTCGTCTTTGACAAAGCCGTTGGCAGAGTGAGGGCGCCTTCTTATGCCAGAAATCATCTGCCGCCAATGCTGATGTAAGATGCGGCAGGTTTCGAATCTGGGACCGACGCCGTTTTGATTATTAATCAAATACCCTACTGCTAGTCCAACGGTGCACAGTCATACCAGAGTAATTAGTGGCGGAGCGCAATGAGTGTGGAGTTACTGCATAGAACTAGGAGACGAGAAATTTGCTGCAGAATTTGACCAAATGAAGGGATAGGTTGGTAGGACACATTCTGAGAATTCAAGGGATGATCACTAATTTAGTATTTGAGGGATATATATATATATATATATATATATATATATATATATATATATATATATAAGTGTGTGTGTGTGTGTGTGTGTGTGTGTGTGTGTGTGTGTGTGTGTGTGTGTGTGGAGGGGAGGGGAGTGAGAGTAAAAATCGAGAGGGAAAGCAAGAGATGAATACGGTAGGCAGATTCGGAAGGATGTAGGCTGACAGACGCAATGCATGTAATATCTCCGGTTGCCAAGAGAACATCCACTACCTGTGCTCTATGAGGTCGAGCATTGTCGTCCATCAATACGGAGTCTGGACCCACAGCACCTAGCAACAACTGCACATGAGGTCTCATGATCTCGTCATGATACCTGACAGCAGTTAAACCTTACCGATACATGCTTATGATTTCATAAAGAGGTGTCTGAGTGTTCAACAAAATCCTTTCCCACGACATTAGCGATCGTCCTCGACATCAGTCCCTTTCCACAATGTTTGGGTCCAGAAATCGTGGTCCACATTACCTCCAGATGTGAATCCGCTGATAATCACTCTCCAGACAAAATCTGGGCTGATCTATGAAAATAATTTGACCCGCTATTCGACCTTCGAAGTGGCATGTTGACGTCTCGACTCCAGACGTAGGCAGATTCAGAAGGATGTAGGCTGCAGTAGTTATGCGGAGATATAGAGATTCGCACAGGATACAGTAGCATGGAAAGCCGTAAGAAACCAGTCTTCGGTCTGAAGACCACAACAACAACAACAAGTTCTCAGGATGCTATTAAATTCCATGTGAATGAAAAATTTTCTTTTCACAGAAGTGACGGTATAGACAAAGATTTGAAATAGAAACATTTTGATTTAATAAGTTGTTCGTATGGCTTTTTGGTTACTGGCTGCATAGTGAATAGTCTATCGTATGGCGTTTTGGACTGTGGCTTTAGTAAACATATAAGAAAGAGTCTGATTAAGAGTGTGTTGTCACTATTTGAGAAAAACTACTGTAATTCACTGTCAGGATTCCATTTATATTGCACAACATGCCGGAGTAAACGATGTCGCAAATTAACCTCCATCAGGCTCCGATAGAAAGCGTCTCGTCTCCCGTATACATCAGGTATTGATAATATGGTGCCTACGGTTTTGTAACCCACCTGGAAGGCGGCACTTGGTCCTGCTCCTGTGTACTGAAGGGTGGCCCAATGTAGGAAGCTAGAAGGAGCACGTGAGGTAGAACACTTGGTACTGCAATTAACCTAACAGAACATTTAATAGAGAATATTAGTCACTGACATACGTAAATTTGCACTGAAGAGCACGTGCGTGCGAAGCTGTACATCAAACATCGGCTAGAAGGTACAAAGGCAAAATCTATAGTAGCTCGCCCACTATGGAATAGAAACAATGTTGCGTGGTCGTCTACTCGGAATGAAATGGGCTGAATCTGGAGCGGCGCTCGTAGAGCTGCACAGAGCCGACGTTGTGGCATCGTACCTATTGATACCACACACGGAAGAGCAGTTTTTCGCTGGGAAAATTATACAATGCAGCTGCGATATCCTCTGTATATTGTTATGAAGTTTTATACCGCATTTCTACCAATGTCAGTAGCACTGCTGCTGTGTAGGAAAGGTTTGTGGCTGAGAACCTACAGCCACTTGCGAAAGGTCGAACGGCACATGACTTTACCTGCAGCAAATAAGACTGAACTTTACTAGCTGAAAGCGGTTGTACAGAATGCTGCTAGTGTAATTCATTCCAACGTTACTGGATTGTGGCCAGCAGCGTGAGGAATTTCGCTGCCAGAGCTCCTCCACGTGTTCCGACTAAAACATTCATTAACAACACTCTTCACATTTGCGCAGCCCAGTCAGAATAAAGAAGTAGATGTGGAACTGAACTGCAGACCTCTGTTCAAATAAAGCCGTATGTTCTGTGTAACGGCTTTTTAAGGACTGGAAATTCCGCTTGCTATTTAAAAACGAACTGTTCTCTCTGTTTTGATAGCATTTTAGAAAGTTCTACGGTCTCAGTAGCCTCAAGCAGCAAGTCTCATTATAAATGCGTTGGTAGCTGTGTACCAGAAAACCTCTTCATATCAACGAGAGATCACTCGTAGTAATGAGAAACGACAATTCGCAGTTGTGCGAAGGAAAGGATATTTTTAACAGGAACTAACTCTGACCTGTAAATGAGTTCTTGAAATAGGACAATTATGGTAGTCACACACTAACCATTATGCACCAAGAAATTCCGTGAATATTTCATCTAATACGAATGTTAATAATTAAAGTTAACTCCTGTACTTGAAGGAAGTCTTAGTAACAGTGTGGCAAGAAAGGATTCTCAGGCTTGGGTGAAATGCACGATTGTTTAGCACAATGGTTTGGAATAGCGACTCACAAGAGCGGAGTGAAGTTGACTCTACATTCTTAATTCAAAGTTAGTGAAGTTAGTGTGTCCCACTAACTAGGGTTTCTACTATATTTCAAGCCACTATATCTATAGATCAAAGACAGTGAAGTTAATGGTAGTTACGAAGATACGTATCACAGTTTGACTACTCTTGAACTACGCGTTTAGTGTCATTCTCACACCACTCTTGTGATTCGCCATTCGAAAGTCTACTACTATGGATTCACATATTTCAGGCCATATTGAGAAGCTTTTCTATCCGAAATGTTACAATAGCTTCCTTTAATTACTGAGCTTTCCGATTAATCTTTACATTATATGAAATGTACACGTATTTCTTCGATACCAGATGAGGAGTACACAACTACCGTAATTAATTAGTTTCTGGAATTCATTTACGTACACGAAACGGTTCCTTCACCCACCTACCATTTGTGTATCTATGGTTGCTCACCTAAGACACATGAGGTGAATTTTCTCTAATGTTTCTGCAGATATTTGCAATTTAGTTTAGCAGTGCCTAGCTGGTGTCATATGAAATAAATACTGCCAATTAGTCTCTTATGCAATGCCCAGAGAAATACGGTCGATAATGGGTATTGCATGAAAGACTGATGAACAGTATTTATTTGGGCTGATTCCTGCTACGCACTACAAATACGACATTGCAAATATCTGCCGAAATACCAGAAAAAATGGATAAGCCGACTTTTAGGAGAAACACCTTGTATGTGTAGGACGTGTGTGTGTGTGTGTGTGTGTGTGTGTGTGTGTGTGTGTGTTTGTGTGTGTGTGTGTGTGTGTGTTTTATTCGATAACGCTTTCATTGGAAAGACCAAGTTAGATGACAAGCTGAGCGTTAATGAAAGCCTACTTCACAGCCCAAAGACTTTGATTTCTTTATCTAGTAGCTTGCCTTCTTTGTCTGCCCATCCCCTGTTCAGATTCTATTCGTGGCTGAAACACTAAAACCTGTCGATCACTGACCTACACTTTATAGGTTCTCTGATGTCACCACGATTGAATGGAGTTTGCTGAAGATCTATTCTCATCTCTTTCAAAAATTAGTAGAGAAGTTTATGTGCGCCATAAAGTACGTAACCACCACCCACCCCACCCCCTCCACGAACCATAGATATTGCCGTTGGTGGTGGGGCATGCGTGCCTCAGATAAGCGTACTGTTGGTGCTACTGCAGTGGAGGGATATCTCTCGAGAGGCCAGACAAACGTGTGGTTCCTGAGGAGGGGCAGCAGCCTTCTCAGTAGCTGCAGGGACAACAGTCTGGATGATTGATTGAGCTGACCATGTAACATCAGCCAAAACAGCACTGCCGTGTTGGTACTGCGAATTGCTGGAAGCAAATGGAGTACTACAGCCGTAATTTTTTTCCCATGGGCATGAAGCTTGACTATATGACTAAATGCTGATGGGATCCTCTTCGGTAAAATATTTCGGAGGTAGATTAGTCCTCCATTCGGATCTCCGGGCGGGACTGATCAGAAGGACGTCGTTATCAGGAGACACAAAACTGGTGTTCTGCAGATCGGAGCGTGGAATGTTAGATCCCTAAATCGAGGAGGTGGGCTAGAAAATTTGATAAGGAATTGGATATATTGGAAATCAGTTAAGTTTGGTGGCAGAACAAACAGGAGTACTGGTCAGGTGAAAACAGGTTTATAATACAAAATCAAATAGGAGTAGTGCAGGAATAGGTTTAATAATGAAAAACGTAGGAACGCGGATAAGTTTCTATGAACGGCATAGTGAACGCAGTTTTTTAGGGAAGACAGACACGAAGTCCATGCCTCAAAAGTAGCACAATTTTATATGTCAACTAGTTCTCCACATGATGAAAAGATTGATGAAATATGATGAGATAAAAAACGTTATTCAGATATTTAAGGAAGATGATAAATTATTAGTCATGGGGGACTAGAACTTGATAGTTGGAAAAGGAATAGAAGGAAAAACAGTAAATGAATTTGGACTGAGAGTAAGAAATGAAAATAGAATCCGCTTGGTAGAATTTTGCACAGAGCATAACTTAATCATAGCTAACCCTATCTAACACTTGGTTTCAGAATCATGGAAGAAGGTTTTATGCGTGTAAGAGACCTAGAGACACCAGAAGGCTTCAGATTGATTACACAATGGTAAGGCAGAGATTTAGGAACAAGTTTTTAAACTGTAAGACATTTTCAAGGGAAAATGTGGACTCTTACCATAGTTTATTGGTTGTATTCTGTAGACTGAAACTGAAGAAACTGCAAAAGGTAGGAATTTAAGGAAGTGGGAACTGGATGAACTGAAAGAACCAGAGATTGTTGTCTGTATTAGAGGCAACATTAGGGAACGATTGACAATAACAGGTGAAAGGAATACAGTGCAAGAAGAATGGGTAGCACTGAAAGTTGAAATAGTGAAGGCAGCAGAGGATCAAGTAGGTAAAAAGACAACAACTTTCTCCTTGGGTAGCACAAGAAATATTGAATTTAACTAATGAAAGGGGAATATATAAAAATGCAATGAATAAAGCAGCTGAAAATGAATACAAATGTCTCAAAAATAAGATCGAAAGAAAGTGCAAAAAGGCTAAGTAGGAATGGCTAGAGAATAAAAATATGGAGGCAGAAGCATACTTCACTAAGTGTAAGATAGATACCGTCTGCAGGAAAATTAAAGACACCATGGAGAGAACAGAACCACCTGTATGAATATGAAGGGCTCAGATGGAAAACCAGTCCTAAGTTAAGAAGGGAAAGCAAAAAGATGGAAGGAGTATATAGAGGGTGTAAAACAGGTAGATGAAATTGAAAGCAATAATAGAGAAAGGGAAGTGGAGGCAGATGAAGATGAAATTGGATATTTGATACCGCTTGAAGAATTTGACAGAGTACTGAAAGATCTATGTCGAAACACGGCCCAAGGTGTAGACAACATTCCGTTAGAGCTATTGATTACGTTGGGAAAACCAGCCATGACAAAACTCTTCCTTTTTATAAGCAAGAAGTATGAGACAGGCGAATAACCCTCAGAGTTCAAGAAGAATTTAATAGTTCCAGCTGCAAAGAAAGGAGCCGCTAATAGGTGTGAAAATTACTGAACTATCAGTTCAATGAGTCACCGTTACAAAATACTAACATTAACGTTTGAGGTTGCATACGGAACCATGATTGTACCAACGCGTGCACTTCATCATCCGAAGCAAATCGACAGTCACAAATGTCTTTCTTCAGGGCTCCAAAGGTATGCTGAGATATCGGGCCTGTATGGAGGATTCGTAAGGGCTTCTCAGCGAAACATCTGCAACGCAGTCGGAACAACAGGCACGCCAGTTCCGGGAAAGTAATGATGATCATTTTCATTGACTGCAGGCGTCCACTGCTCATTGACTTTCTGGAAGGTAGTGCCACAATTCACTCACAGAGGCACTTAGGCAGTTAGCAGAATCTGAAGCGTACCATTAAGTCCAAACGCCCAAGAATGTTGACGAACGTCGTCACTCTGTTGCAAGATAATGGCCTCCAACATGTTGCCAACGCAGTTTCCAAAATGCTGCAGAGGTTTCGCTGGGAGGCCCTCTCACATTCTCCATAGAGTCAACATCCGTACCCGCTGGATGTTCCCACTTTCGGAGCCCTGAAAACGACGTTAGTCGCCATCTATTTGCTTGAGATCAAGAGCTGCACGCCTGGATACTAGAGACGGCAATTATCGCTGAAACAACTGGTTTTAGTATATATCGGCAATCTACGCGTCCAATTTAACCTGACTGTTCAAACTGCTCAAAATAACTAGTTTCTGAAATAACCGATTTTCAGTTTTTAATGGTATTATTTCCAGCAATAAACACACACAACGAACAAATATTTTAAAATTACCATTTTTCCTCAGACTCTTTAATCATATATTTCAAAAATATTTAGATAAGATCGGTAATCGTCTCCTCTTATCAGACACAATACCATTCAAAGATGATACCAGACCTTCGGTAGCCATAGAACTTCCTGCCACAGAAAAACTTTTTTAGCTGAAGATGACAAGCCTAATATAACTTCCCTCTCTGCTCGCAATAAACGGACCGCAGCTGCTGGTTAGTAAAAGGCAACAAGTGCTTCTCGTCTCAGAAATCCTGCACTTATCATTACGTATGATATTACAGTGCCTGTGCTCTTCAGAAGTACGAGACAGCGTTCCTTCTGATATGCATGCATGTCCAAAGGAACAGGCATCATACTTTTTTTACAACACATGCAACGTAATATCGTACATTTCCGTGGATACCGGGCTAGCCACTTTCAATTGACGTGCCTGTCCTGTAAGGTAATATACGCAATGGATGTATGAGTGCAAGTTGTAGACAAATGGTTGACGACATATGGAAGTTTGGGTCTGGCCATGATACACAAATGGCAAGGCGACCGCTTGCAATAAGTGGGAAATCCGGGTTCGAGTACCGGTCCAACACATCGCTTCAGTGTCATCATTCCGTGGTTGTCCATATTCACAAAATGCAAAAACATTTCATGACATTTTAAAGTTCCTGTTGCTTGTTTACAACTGATCGGTTTCCCACTTTCTATAATAATACAATATTTCAAAGTAATGGAAATTTTCCTAGTCACGATTACTCGTTTACAAAAATTTATTTAAAAACTAAAAATCTTGTCACCAGATTTATATACAAGTTTTCTACTCACATGTTACTAAAATAATTCAAGAAAATACTATAACCATGGACAAATATCGAAAAACAGCGGTTATTAAGAACCGGTCTCGGTTTTAAAAGGTCGGACTTTCCTGTTACAGCTGGGTACAATCATATTTCCGTAAGCCACCAGAAACTTTTTTATTAATGCATTCAGTATCATATCTGAAACTGAGATAACTGTACTGAAAATTATGAAGATTACTTGCGAAATAATAAACTATTCATATACTTTTTTCCATCTGTCTCGTTTTTATTTGCCTGCCTATTATAGATATGCAATGAGCGAGCTGTTTCATACACACAGATATGAAAATACATAAAAGTATTTCGTTACACATATTCATTTCCTGGCTACTGCCGGCATTATGTAGGAATTATTAATAAGAACCTCTTTCACAGTGGGTAGCTATGAATTCAGTTTAGTAAAAATTTTCGTGTGCTGCTTTGAAATACGATTTGGACAGACGAAGCCTGTAACTTAGGTAACTGGCAGACCACGAACAATGGAGCTCTGCCATGGTCGTTGTAAGCTACTTCCATCCATCCGAAGAAGTAATCGGCAATGGAATTAGCCAGAACCTCGGAAACTTTAAAGCAAGTAGCTCTCCCGTCTTTATTGCTCGGAGCTTATTCCTTTACTGGTCTTAAAGGGGACTGCATTAAAGCGTTAGTGAGATAAGTTCATGTCAGACACAGCAGAGAGATACACCGACGATGAGGTTAATGAAACCGTTCTCACAGACGTTTCACTGAATTAGTTGCGGTTTAGATCACAGAGTGCAGTTGCTTAAAATTGAAGTTTTTCATCCGGAAGAGTGAACACGGGAGAAACCTAGACTGGAAGGCCTAAAGATGGCAGTCTTACTATCAGACTACTACTAAGCAGAGAAGAAGTGCGGTACCTACTCACTGTGAATTACGCAAAAAAAAGGACACAGTAGAAGGACAGTGACACTTATTTTCAAGAACAACACTATATATCATGTATTTTGTTAATGTATTCAAATGTGTCAAATTTAATTTCTGAAGCTAGAAAGAGGAAAATAGATATAAAATGTAACTGATTCAATAGGATAGTGGATCACATATTCTAGTTGTCACGAATGGTAAGAGTGCGATCTTTCTAAGGAGAAGAATACCACTAAGAACGAAGTGAAGTGTGGGCAAACCAGTTATATGCCTAGGACATTGAACTCCGTGGGCTGGACTCAACAACAGTATTAACTCATTGATAACAAAGAATACATCAATATTGGATCAAATATGATTGTGTAACTGTGTAGGTGGTGATCTGAATCCAGCGATGGGTAACAAAATGATACCAGTGAAAATGAACCAATGCGATGAAATCACTATTATCTCAAATGAAGAATCCTTAGTTGATTTTTGTTCTTATTGCAACTCCGGCAGCTTGAAATATTCAAAAATTCGCGTGAAATGCCTAAAAGTGCCATAGCACATCTTTCCAAGATAGATGGGCATCTAACTAGCTCTTTAAGGAAACTAAAGGAAACTACTACTACTCACAATTGTTCACAAATGTAGCCAATTACAGAAAGAAATTACTAATATACCATCACACCGAAACATTAGTGCCTAATTTTGTTACGAAGCATATTACAAGATTTTTTGTTTCATTTTACTGTATTGTTAACTGTTTGTTCCTTTACATAATTTACAAATCCAGTAGACTTGTTCAACGAAATTATTACTACAACATGTTGCACCCCCATACCAACAAACAAACAAACAAACAAACACACATACACACACACACGACAAGTCGCCGTCAGCGGGATTCCTCAAATCTATAAACTATGAGCCGCCTATGTTTTATACTTTGTTCCACCGATCCAAAGCAAGAAACACTATAATCGATCTCTGCCTGGACGTAACACCAGTTTTCATTTTATGTGGTAATTCAGAAAGCATTGTGTGGAGGAAGAAAACGATTGAAAAAGAGAGATATCGGTTTCCATCAACAATTTACACAATGCACGAATTATTGACAGTCTCTATAATTTTATTTTTATTCTTCCAGATATTAATAGGAACTGTAACTCCCTTATTTTATATCTACAGTCTTCCTTGGAAATTAATGTACGTAACGTTTTCTTGTAGACTCCACTAATTATATATCTCCTACGTACCTCTCTCTACCGTTAAGTGGTGGTTCTCAACTAAGCATGTGTGCTGTATAATCAGCGGCGTTTTTCAAATACACTGTGAATACTCCTTTTTCTTAAAAAAAAAAAGAGAAGAGCCGTCGTAGAGCTATACTTGAAGTTCCGGTATTAGGTCTTAATTAATGTAGCACTGTCGTAAGCGTAAGATTCGTAGTTCGGCGTCATTGCTTTATGTCCTATTTGCCACCGTCTACGGCCGACGTCCTAAAATGCACCCTGTGTCGTTGTGTTTGTCCAGAATAAAACAAACTTATAATCTGTTAACTACATGACTTTGTTTTTCCAAGGAAGTGAAGTCTCCTGTGTTAAATTTTACATTACATTTCTTCGTAACTTTCTATATAATGAGTGAATAAGAAGCCATTGGCTACATATACATCTACATCTTCATATAGTACGTAAGTTGCATGGCGGGAGGTACCACTTACTGCTAGTATTAATTTCCTTTCCTGTCACATTAGCAAGTAAAGCTAGGGATATACGACTCCCTGAAACTTCCGTATGAGTCCTATTTTCTCGTGTCTTATCTTCGGGCTCCTTACGCGGAATGTAAATTGCCGGTAGTTGAACCGTTCTGCAGTCGGCCTCAAATACCGGTTCTCTACATCTCCGGAATAGTGACTTGAAGAAAGAGCGTCATCTTCCCTCCCAGAATTTTCATTTCAGTTCCCGAAGCATCTTTGTACCAAATGTGTGCCAATCGAGACTACCGGCAAAAGTCTAGCAGCATTCCTCTGAATTTCTTGGACGTCTTCCTTCAGGAGAGGGGTCCCAAACAATCGAACAGAACTCAAGAATGTGTGGTACCAGCGTTCGACACGGCGTCTCATTCATGGATGAGCCACACTTTCCCGAAGTTCTTTCAATAAAAGGAAGTCGAGTATTCGGCTTCCCTGCCACCTACCTGAAGTGTTCATTCAAATTCATATCGGTTTGTAACGTTACGCTAAGGTGACTGTTTCAAGCAGCACCCTGCTGATGTTCTATTCGAACGTTACAGGATTGTCTTCCATACCGGTCCGCATAAACTTACATGTTTGTATATTTAGAGCAATCTGCCATTCATCACACCGATAGAAAATCTGTCTACGTCATGTTGTATACTCCTACAGTCATCATCATCATCATCATCATCAGCCAACTGCAGTAATTTGCTGCTAACCCTGTCCGTCAGATCACCTACGTATACAGGGAATAAGAGCTGACCTATGAAACTCTCTCCTGGTGCACTCCTGACGATACCCTACGATACCCTAGTCTCTGATGAGCACTCGGTGTCGAGGACAACTTACCGAATTCTATTACTTAAAAAAACTCTTCGAG
This sequence comes from Schistocerca gregaria, assembly GCF_023897955.1. Classification (NCBI taxonomy): domain Eukaryota; kingdom Metazoa; phylum Arthropoda; class Insecta; order Orthoptera; family Acrididae; genus Schistocerca; species Schistocerca gregaria. The sequence goes on from NC_064925.1 coordinate 256,196,327, forward strand.
CCAGTCACATACAATATCTGGGAACCTAGACCGTATTCTCGGACCTTCACGAACAGTCTGCGTTGGGGCACCATGTCAAACGCTAGCTGGATATTTACGGATATAGAAGCTGTCTGTCTTCCACTCATGTTCGCAATTTGTCATGTTTCATTAACAGAAGCTTTTCTGTATCAAGGGAATTTAAGACTAGCACTCAGAATATGTTCAAGAATGCTGCAGCAAACCGATGTTAACGATATAGGTCAGTAATTATGCAGGCCCGTTCTTTTACTTTTTTATGTGTAGGAGTCACCGACTCATTTTCCAATTGCTTGGGACATTGCGCCGTGAGAGAGATTCTCTATACATTCAAGATAAGTAAGGGCCAGTGTCGCGAGTACTCTCTGTAAAAGTTATTTGGGATTCCATTTCGATCTGTCGACTTATTTGTTTTCAAAATTCTGTTTGAGTTGCATCTCTACGCCAGAGATGCCTATAACTATGTTCTTCATGGGGGAATCTATACGGCAGTTAAGCGTTGGTATGTTTGTACGATCATCCTGCGTGAAAGATTTCTTAACTTGAAATTTTAAACTTCATCTCAGGTTCTCTTGTTTTCTATTGCCACCCCAGACTGGTCGAAGAGTGACTACACAGAAGCCTTCGATCAACTTAGTAATTTTACTGGTGACCAGAATTTTCTCGGGTTCGCTGCAAATCTTCCGCTAAAGTATGACGGTAGTAGCTGTGCTCATCGTAAATTGTTCGTCTTCAAGACTCACGAATTTCTTCCTTACTTTTTTGTGTCAACATCTGCTCTTTCTTTTTTTGAACCGAGAGTGCAACGGTTACTGTTTCCTCAGCATATTCCCGAACAGATTATTAAACCTCTCTTACCAGAAAATCTGTGTAGCGTTGACTAAGAATCGGGCCTACTTATGGTATGAACAACTTTTGAGATATACTTTTAACACAATGTTATTTGTTTGAAGCTTGCATTTAAAAGAAATCGCAGTAATTAGCTAAATCGAGATAGGTAAAAAAAGTTATCAGTGATGATATTACGTCCAGACTTTCCGAGTTCAGTCATTAAGTTTTTCACAATTTTTCTCTTCAAATCGGACGGCCCACACTGGTTTCTTTTTCCTTCGTCAGACACACTTTCATTTTCCAGCAGTAACTTGTTGCACATCAAAAATTGTGCAGAACTTTATTCCGTATCTTCCAGGTTATGAAGGGATGTGTCGTCGAAATGCACAGCGATCTCTAAACGTGGCCAACTATTCGTCCATGTTCATGCACCATCCCGTAATGAAGGCATCCCTACGGGTAATGCCCCATATCTCAAAAACTTCTCGCATTAGTTCCAGTTTGTTCACCTGACCTACGTTCAGTTCAGGCAGCTCCACTGTCAAAGCGCAATACCCTCAGAATTACGTGGAAGTAGTTGCGAGACATGATGTCAATGAACACTGGGTTGCCACTCTCAACACTTCAACGCTGACTGTTATCTTCATTTATTGATTTCGAAACTCCAGTCAGGATCAGAAGACCAAGAAACTTTTTCATTGCTTATATATCTATATCTAGCCAGTCCTCGTAAACGATTCGACCTTCTTCATAGGTCTACATACACAATTTGTCATGAGAGGTACATGAAAGAACATAACATAAGATTCTCCATTATCACAGTTTCTTGTAGGTCCATGGCCTTCTTTGAAGACATCGTTTATGCTCAACCTACCAGAAATTCCAGCTTGAGGAGCCGTAACCCACATTTCATTCCCATTACGGGAAAACAAGTCACACTCAATAAAATTTTGCACCAAAATTCTCTATCTTCGTAAGGGAACTACTCATGATGATGATCTTCGTGTAAATCTGAGTTTTCAGCGACATCTACCTCATTATCATCTTCACTGGAAGATTCACATTTAGCACGTGGTTTTCTGAATTAGAAGACAGCTGCAGAAATTCCCTGATCTTCTCAATTGATAGCCCTCTACTTCGCAACATTTTCAGTTTGTGGAACTGACAACTGTTATGAAATAAGACATCGAAATAAACAAGTAGCACTGTTGAACACAAAGTATAACAGCGGGAGTAAAGTATGCCAAATGACGTAACAGACGCTGTGCAGCCAGACATCTGGTTGTTGACAAATTGGCTCTAACCGAACCGGTCTGCGAGACCCATAGGGGAGGAAACGTGAACCAACTCTGATGCAAAGCCATGGCAAATTTCTTGTAATTATTTCCAAAATTATGACTAACTAGACAGACTAGGATGTCATGAAATTTCAATAGAATAAAATGTGTAGATATTGAAGGAGGAAATAGTAAATACCACGGCCAGGCCTCTGAGTCCCGATGATAGATAAAGAGGTAAACAACGGAGGATCCTTTCCATCTTTAATCCACTTACTTGGCACATACGTCTCGAGAGAGCGATTTACAATCAGTTCCAACGTTTCCCAAAATTTCTCTGCATCATAAGGGGGTTAAATCATTCTCATCATTGACTAAGTGGGATACTAACAACAACCTTATCTAGCACAAGTACTCTCCTAGCCTTCTTGGCGGATTTATGAACTTTGATAACCATCGTTGCTATGATGACATCACGATCACTAATTCCTGTCTCTATACTGACACCGTCGATAATAGCAGGTATGTTTCTAGCTACTAACTGCTACAGGCAACTTTCGGAAAATTGTTCAAGACTACTCTCTGTCTGTGCCACCTGCAGTAATTCCGTAGAGGCTTCAGTGTACGATCGGTAGATTAAAGGCTCCTGCTACGAATACTGCAAGATCTGGGTAGGCTTTACTCGTATGATGCTACATTTGTTACAGCCGACAAAAGGATCCGATAATTAACTTGAGTCCACCTTGGCATGCTACTCGTGTGGAGACTCAATTTCGACTTCGATAGACGTAATATTTTTGTCGATATCAATGAGAATTTTATTCAACTGCTGGATCCTGGTTGGTTTGCAGCACTAGAGTTGCATGGAAAACACAATCGAACGCCAACAGTCACTAATATTTGATTCGTTGGATTGTGGATTTCTGAGGCTATCCCGCCTCATAAAACTGGCAAAACAATGTCAATATAATTAGCTAACATATAATACTCCATGCAGACGACAAACTGGGATAAGTAAGGGAACGAACAACATAATATCACTTTTACTTTGAGTTGTGGTTCTGCCCTACGTTTTGTGATTAACAGCACTGATGCTGTGTGGACTGGAAAGTAGAACACATCTCTACCGTAGCCGGAAAAGCATTGAGGGAAACTTTATATACTGTAGAACGTGAATTCTGTCCGACTCTTACACCACTATGGATTTTCCATGCATCATGCATGAAAGTTAGTTTTTATCGAGAGATGTGTAACAGGTTATAACCGAGTTTCCAGTTGTTAATGATCTGCATGTTGTAGTATACTTTACACCTGAGGTCACCCTGCAATACTATGTGCAGAACGTCGGGGGTAGCTTTATACTATTTATCAAGGCGAATTACACAGGAAGTCTATATTACTCTTTCTCCGAGAGGCAAATAATATGTTAGTCTGCATGATGTGGTGCCATATAGCACTTCAGTCGAAATGCTGTCGGAAATTTTTTGCTTTCTTCAAATGTTTCGTCTATATTACATATACATTAAGGCTCATAAACTAAGGATAGCGCTGATACACGCTGAAACAACGCACTGGTGTGCGGTTTGCGGGTTTCAATCACCTCGGGATATGACCATGCCGTGCATTTGACCTTAGGTCGTAGCACAGCGGCGCTGGCAACAGAGTACATACGCATAAAGGTGTTGCGAAATGTCAGAGTACGGTGCAGCGAGTAAGTGTGCAGACGTTTTCAGCCGTGCTAATGGTGACTGTGAGTGGAAAATGGGTCAAAGAACGTATATTAATGACTTTATGAGGAGTGGAATAGTAAAGCGACTTGGGGCTGGTGAAACACCGCAGGTCGTAGCACGGATCTTCATGTGCCACAATGTGTGCTCTCAAGATTAGGGCAACGATTCCAGCAGACACGAAACGTGTCCAGGCGCTACAGTACGTCTACAGTGTACAACTCCACAAGAAGTGCCCGAAGACGGCCACGGAGTACTGCAGGTAGCCTTGCTCGGGACCTTACCGCAGTCACTGGAACAGTCGTCTCCAGACACACAGTATACAGACGACTGAACCGGCACGGTTTATTCGCCCGGAGACCTTCAAGGTGCATTCCACTGACCCCTGGTCACAGGAGAGCCCGTAAAGCCCGGTGTCAAGGACACAGTGCGTGGTTATTGGAACAGTGGTCCTAGGTTATGTTCACGGACGAGTCCAGGTTTTGTGTGAACAGTGATTCTCGCCGACTTTTCATTTCGCGTGAACCAGGAACCAAATACCAACCTCTTAATGTATTTGAAAGGGACCTGTATGGAGGTTGTGGCTTGATGGTATGGGATGGGATTATGATTGGTGCACGTACACCCCTGTATGTCTTTGACAGAGGAACTGTAACTGGTCAGGTGTATCGGGACGTCATTTTGCACCAATATGTCCGCCTTTTCAGGGGTGTAGTATCACCCATCTTCCCCCTGATGCATGACAACGCACGGCTCCACCGAGCTGCCATCGTGGAGGAGTACCTTGAAACAGAAGATATCAGGCGAATGGAGTGTCCTACCTGTTCTCCAGACCTAAACTCTATCGAGCACGTCTGCGATGCTCTCGGTAGACGTATTGCTGCACGTCTTCAAACCCCTAGGACACTTCAGGAGCTCCAACAGGCACTGGTGCTAGAATGGGAGGTTATACCCCAGCAGTTGCTCGACCACCTGATCCAGAGTATGACAACCCGTTTTGCGGCCTCTGTACGTGTGCATGGTGATTATACCCCACATTGATGTCGGGGTACATGCGCAGTTAACTGTGGCGTTTTGTAGCACATGTGTTTCGGGACGGTTTTCTCTACTTATAACCAATACCTTGGACTCACATATTTGTGTCGTGTGTGTTCCCTATGTGCCTATGCTATTAGCGCCAGTTTCGTGTAGTGCCACCTTGTGTGGCACCACATTCTGCAATTATTCTTGAATTATGAGCATGACTGTAGATACTCCACTTTTTGTTTGCTCTTTACAAGTTCTCTCTTCCGTCACTAAACTTCCGAAGCTCTAAAAATATTTCACCTTTGTTACAACAGTTTTTCTTTGAATAATATATCTATAGAATTACCAGGTTTCCTAATTTTCATCGCTCTCGTTTTATCCCACGTTACTTTTATTCCATACTTCCTTCCATATTTCAACCCATTAAATAATGAATTGTAGTGCACTCTCTTTCTATCAACATTACTTGATCATTTGTCTTCTTAAAAGTATTTATCGCTTCTTCTTTCACTATTACGTGTTGCAATTTTGTATGTATTTATTTCTCATCCCCAAAGTATTGGTGACTAATAATTCCTTTTCTAACACATCTTCCAATAGTAGTCTCATCATTTTCCATCTCCTCAAAACCTTAGTGGAATTTTGGGAAATTTGTACAGAACATGTTTCAGTCGTTTTTCCTACCAGTCTACACTAATGTCTTTGAAGGTCCACAGGAGGAAAACTCAGTTAACACTCTCAACCGCCTTATTCCTTGTCCCAGTAATTTTACAGATACCATTAGTCAGCCAATACACCGTCGACTACCCTCAGGCTTCTAGAGCATCAGCTCATATTTCGTCGCAACTCAATAATTTCCCTTTCCTAAAAACCACCTGCGCTTTTCAACATGTCTCATCCACGATCCATACCGTAAAATTCACATTCTACCCCCATTCTGGCATGTACAATCCAATTGGCTCAATTTTTTTTCCACATCTCTTACCTCTTCTGCACATGATGAATATATTCATCTATTTCGTATACCACTTACCTATGCATACCTTTCAATTTAACATGCCTTCTCCGTTCTTTATTCTCTTCGGATTTACTTTATTCATTCAGTCCTCTCAAGGCCGATAATTTAATATTCTTAATTCATTATTAACTTTCTGAGCAATGGTCTTTCTTCCACTTCTAACGTTTATGTATTTTATCCAGTGTGCTTAACGTTACCCATTCAATCCAGTTTTTTTTCATCAACATTCAATCCTCTCAGATAATTTGTTATTTTGGTTCCGTTATTATAATAAAATGGCATTCTGCTATGAATTTTCTAGTATTGCTTCGATATGCAGTTATTAAAGTTGGTAACTGTGAATATGTTCTAGTGTTTTTATGTAAAGCGCCACTGCAATCACCTCTTCCTTCAACCTGCAAAATGTCGATGGCCATAGAGAATATGACTAAGATGTGTGTGAAATGGAACATGAAAGATAAGAGCATAACTTTCTGTGGCGGTCACAGAAAATTTAACTACAGCTGATTTAGCGGCGGATGTGTAGGGAATATTCATGTTCTCGTTAACAGAATGAATCTGTAATTGCGAGAAGTAGGACTACTGAGAAACTACTGAGAAAGCTCGTAGTTTAACAGTTTAACGTCCTGTGTACGACTGTGTTCATAGAGACGTAGAAAGGATATTTTTGCCAATGATGAGGCAGGATATCTGGAACGTCTATTTTATACCTCATTCGCCGATAATTATTCAAGAAAATTTCCAAAAATATAGACATAATTAGAAAAATATTTTTTGTAAGCATTAATTTTGTTTTCCTTACATATCAATACCGTCCACATCAAAGTAGTTCCTTTTGGAAGCAACACACTGACTCAGACGCTAATTGCAGTCTTCATAGCAGTTCTGGAGAGGTTCCGCTAGAATACTCTCCGTTCTTATGGTTATTGGATATTATCTGAAGTACAGAAATGGTTTTTAAGTCAGCCGTAGGAATAAAGAGAAGCCACACCGTCATAGGAATATTGCCGTATTTCTCGCCGTAAATCCATTGGTGGAGATTGCCGCGTGATAGGGTGCGTTGTTGTTCTATTGTATCGGATTGTTTCGGAGTGCATGTAGTGCACGGCCTCAGAGGCGATTCTTTCTTTTTTGTTTTTGAGTGTTTCAAGAACTTTCCAATAAAACGTTTGACTGACTGTTCGTCCTGGAGGAAAAAATTAATTGTTTCCTAACTCTAGATTGTCATAAAAAACCAATAAGATTCGATATATTTTTGGATTTTCTCATTCTCGCTTTCCTGGGACGGCTAGTTTGCAGTGCGCTAGTCCCGACTTCCGTGTTTTTTCTCAGGATTGAGCTGGAGAACCACTGTGCCTCACGTTCAACAGTGCGACTGAAAAATTCCGGCTCTCTTTCAAGTAAAAGACATACATGCGTCCTGTTATTCTCCAGCAAAGTCTTTTTGAATCGTCTTTGTGCACATTTTTCGCACGTCTAAATCCAGCACTAAATGGTGACCGACTCTAAATAGGTTCATGCTTTAGTCACTAGCAACTATTCTCATCGCTAACTGACACCTTGATGCCTCAAGACACTTCACTCTTTCCACGTGGTCTTCCGGTCTAGAAGACGAAGAAGAAATAAGTCTGAGCCGACGTGCTTTGACATCCACTGTTCTCCATAAGGACTTGGTAGCTACCCCATATTATAAGAACGGCCAAGTTTCGTACAAAGTTTATGAGACAGCTTTGTTGCTGCTCTTGTCATTTCATTTTCGTCACACAATAAACGAACACATCCTAGACCTTCAAGACTCGCGCAGAACCTGTAGTAAGTACTGAGTGATACTGAGTCAATCTAAATGCCGTGCGAAAGGGAAGGTGCGATAGGTTAACAGTGTTCGTCAATCCGACGCGATTTAAATGAGCTGGCAGGTGAGAAGTCATTTAATAGCAGGCATTCTAAGAAAGGATGGGAGCTTTCGAATGATATTACCGGTGTAGTTTCCGGTTATAAATTCCTCTCATCATGTGTGAGATGTGTGAGAGACGATCTCAAAGCTTGTTGCATCCAGGCTAAATAATGCCTGTGAGGGGCATGTTTTTTTGTAGATTAATTTATTATTTGAACTCATTGTGTTCTACTTCATGATATTGTTTTAGTGGCTGACATAATCAGTGAGTTCTAACTTATACTGATTTGGTCACTTATTTATATCTTGTCCATTGCAAGGGCTCTTTGTCTTTTTTTTACTGCACTTCATGCTCCACAAACTTCTTAAATGGAAGTGATTAATTGAAATTAATGGAGTACTATACACTACTATTTACATTAAACAATTCATTCCAGTTTGATTCTAATGTTTCAGAGGTAAGTTACTTATACGCACTGAAATGTACCGATTTTCCCAAATGATTCCCCTTGTATAGCTACTGGTTTGCGATAGTGTTTTTTTTATCATTGACTATTATTAAAATTTGTAATAGCAGATAAATTGTTGTGAAGTTTTTTTATTATTACTATTATTATTATTATTGTTGCTTTTAGTAACATAATTATTATTGTTGTTATTATTTCATGTCTGCATGTTCTTTACTCAATATTCTATTACTTAGACTTTCCTTTTAACCAGTTTTGCTTATGTAATGGCCTTTATTACGATCTAGTGCCATTAGATAGTTATTCACTTGTTTCATAGATCATTTGAAGGACTCTTTTATCAAAATGACGTGGAATGAGTTAAATTACACGATACGTATACGTAATTTTTAATCCTCCTTGTGGAAGTACACTTTAAAAAATATTTTGGATACCAGTTATTTAATGGGAGTTCGCCTGTGGAATACAGGCAGTTGTGCAGAAGAAACGATTTCAGGTTAGATTTAAGACTTTTCTCTACCTGTCAGCCTTTCATGTCATTGGGCAAATGATAAATTTTTGCTACTGTATATTGTACACTTTTGAGTCACTGACAACTTTAACATTGGATAATAAACGTCTATTTTCCTCTAGTGTTGAACGGATGGACGTTCAATTGAATTAAACAACATAAATGAATAAATATATAAATCTGTTGTTTTAACAAAGGTTATTTGTTAGCTCATTCGCTGGGTATATCGTTGTGTATTTGAGATGATTAGTAGTAAAAAACCGTGAATGCAACTACAGTCGGAAACTGAGGCAACTATGCAGGTTAGCAAAGAACTTTATCAGCAAAAAGTCCAGCAACAGCTTTGTAAGCAAACAGTTAAAGATATTGTCTCTCGTGCTGTCAGAAGTAATTTCCTGGGCCTTTTGCTTCGATATTGACTTACAAAACTGTTTAAATAGAACACTGAGCACTCACAACATTTTAACGGAATTGAGTTCTTTTCCCTTGTCCTTGTGTGACTACATTTGCAGCTCTTTCACCTCAACAAACAAAATCTACATTATTCGTAGCGACTTTTCTGCTGTGTTTACCGATGTTCCTGAAGTTACATGTTGGCAATGTCTCCCCGGTTGTGGGCAGACAGTATCCCTTTCAGCAGAGTGCATGCGATCCCGCTGAGAGATAAACCTTGCTATATGCAAATACAGGGCTCCGTAGGAATCGGAGTTTGCTGTTTTTCTTTTACGTCTCAATTGGTCGGTTGCTCGCAGGAATAATAACGTATAACAGTTCTTCAAATGGCATACTCATGCGATGGTGTCCTACAGAATAATAATGTCGTTCCATTAAAGTCTGTTGATGAAAAGTTATTTTTTTCCTAAACATAGCCTCATTCAGCCGTCAATGTTATTTCAATCGTTGATATAATGCAGGAGTATAATTTGTCTTGTCTTTGAAATTTGTTTTAACATATGGTTTTAAGAAGTAATGTAGCTGCTGCCTGATATGGCTCAAGTGATCGCAAAATGCTTTCGCAGTTCATATTAAGCATTGCGAATACCGAAGTTCTGTCACGACAAGCTAAATAATAACGGTTGGATTTCGAGTGATTGATAACCTTCAAATGAGTAAGTGCGTCAGTCTGGAAACAGTAACTTTATTGTGGTTCATCGTATTGTACACAAATTGTTTCATTGAATGCTTACGTTCAGTATTGGTAAAAAGACGAATAAATTCCCATCACCCCTGTGTATCATGTTTTTCTTATTAATCCATGTGTATTCCGGGGAGAAAGCTCTATCCGCAGGGTAAATAGAAACTGTTCGCTATTGCGTAGTGAAGCAGACGAACTTCTGAAAGGTAGTAATGAAGTGACCTGAAGAGACACTGGAGGCGTAGTGAAAAGGAAATAAAACGCTAGTGAACATCTGAATGTTGCGAAAATTCTACTTACGGAGAGTTTTTAGTGAAATTCATGTGTGCCCTTTGAGGTTTAGAGCCGCAGAATGATGAGCGAAAACATTATAACGAATGAGCAGTACGAGGGTGAATGGCACCTGTTGGCGTCAGGGAAAGTACAGGGTAATTATGTTAAACGGGGAATTTTGAAATTCGTGTTGGTAGCAGCGGGCGATCGTTAACGACGAAAAACGAACAACTCACTTAGTCTTGCGATTTAGTTAAAATAGATACTTGGAAAGGCGCGCAACATGCTGTTGCTACGAAAACATTTTACAGAAACAGTGAAACTGTGGAGGCTGAACATAAAGATATTCGTCAATTTAAGACGAGACGATCACCTACCATCAGCAAGTACAATCAACCCATGGAAATTTAATTTCGACGAAACACGTTCAGCAGTGAAAAAGAAACTTCCGGACCATGCGCGAATCGTTCCTACGACAGACAGTATCGGTGCTGTTCCGGCTGCAGCCTTATGAAGCCCACGCCGTTCAGCATGTATTCATACATCGTCTTCACACTTGCATAGCTCAAGCGTGTGAAGAATATCGGTACAAGAGTTAATTACCACCTACATTTGTTGCAGTTTGCCTTGGAACAGAAACACAATGATCACGTAGTGCGATTTCAGTACCGTGAGCGATTGTTGGAAAACACAAACGACAACAATGCTGTCATAAGAAGCCCACTTCCCTATTACGAACAGAACCCGAGGTGTGACCCCCGGTAAAATCTCAGTCTTATATTTGGTGCTTTGGAACATATAATGTAGCTCATCCTGTCAGATGCCTACCGATATTTTTAATAAGATCGAATAATGTGAACGGCTTATGTCCAAGCCTGTGTGTAGTGATATGGCCGTATTCAATTTCTGTGCTTTTTTTTTTTTTTTTTTTTTTTGCGAAGCAGACTGTGACGTCAAACAGCTATCTTGACAAGATGCAACAGCATACAGAGGCACAACTCCCACCAGGTTTCATCTTCCAACAAGACAGTGCTGCTTCACACTCCGCCAATAATATTCGCAAATTTCTAGATAAAAATTTTCCCTGGGGTGAATAGAAAAGGTTTCAGTAATCGTCACCGATATGCGCGGACATGATGCCTTTACACCTCTACTTCTGAGGTTTTGTGAAGCATTTTGTGCACAGTTAACATATGAGGGGCTATGATCAAATGAAATAGATAATCTAAAATGCTACTCTCTCTGTTACACGAGATGTCCTTAGACGTGTATGGGAAGAACTAGAATATCATTTAGATGTGTGCAGGCCACCAAATGGAAGCCACCTCGAACTGCGCTAGACAGATATTCACAGTCTGAGAGCTTCTCTTTCATTTCCATTTTGTTTCACATTTCAGTTTTGTTTCATTGCTTCTCTGTGACTGATTAAATCTGTACCATGACTTAACGGAAGTGCTATATTCATTGCATGATGATTATTTATTTATTACATTGTTGCGTATTACATACATCTACGTACAGCTCGTAATCATTCTGAATTATATCATTACGGTTAATATTCGTTTGTTTCCAAATGCGTCGGCATTTTTTAAATTGTTTTTTCGCTGTCATCAGCTTTCTGAGTGGTTCGATGCCGTCCATCATCTCAGCCATCAATTATTTATTGGTCGTTTGTCTCTCCCTACCCTCTGTGGCTCTGCCTAGTACCGTACTAGTTATTCTTTGATACCTTAACTCATGTACTACCGTCCTGTATCTTCTTCTTATCAGTACTTCATTTCCCTTGGATTCAAATGGTTCAAATGGCTCTGAGCACTATGGGACTTAACATATGAGGTCATCAGTCCCCTATAACTTCTTAAACCTAACTAACCTAAGGACATCAACACACATCCATGATCGAGGCAGGATTCGAACCAGCGACCGTAGCGGTCACGCGGTTCGAGACTGAAGCGCCTAGAACAGCTCGGCCACACCGGAAGGCGTTTCCTTGTCCTCTTTCCTTCGTAGATTCTACGACGAAACTCCTTGTACCTTATCATTAAGCTTAACTTTCAACGTTCTTCAGCAGGACTACGTCTGAAATTCTTTGATTCTGTTCTTCTCTTTTTTTTCCGCAGTCCATGGTTCACTAGCACACAATTCAGTGCTCCAAACTGTTCTCAAAATGTTTTCCTCTAATTAACGCCAATGTCTGACCCTTGTGCACTTATTTTGGCCAGGAATACCCTCTACGCTTGTGATAATATGTTTTTAATATTTTCCTTTCTTCATTCGAAATATTTTATTTTCCTTCCACGGCGGAAGAACTTAACGTCGTCTATTTCGAGATCCCATTCACCAGAACCTCGCTTCCGTTGATATTAACAAAGTCATTCAATATTAACATTGATATCATTCATCTTGATATTTAATATCATTGTTGGACTTTATTTTATTTCCGTTATTGCTCCTTCGGTGTATACTTAAACTGAACAGTGGAGGCCTAAGCCTACATGTGTCTTACACCCTTTCTCACCTGAGCAATTCTTCTCGATTTTCTATTCTTATGTTGTTCCCTTAATTCTTGTATATAGTGCATACTCTTGTGTTCCTCAGACGTTTGAATATCTTGGACTGCTTTACGTTGCCGAACGCTTTGTCCAGGTCTGTATATAAGACGAAATTTTTCCTGACTTTTCTTATGTCTTGCTACCTTCCTGAATCGTGACGTCTGGACCGCCTATTTGATGCCCTCACCTTATTTATGTAAAGCGAAACTGATTACCGTTTAAGACATCCTCAGTTTCGTTTTTGATTCGGTGTGTTGTGGTTGACAGGAGAGCCAACACCGTGTTACTAAAGGAGGCCGAAATGCACGCGTTTTAGCTAACGCAGTCTGGCGTGAGGTCTGGAACATGACAAGGGAATTAGAATTGAGGAAAACGGACGTAGCTCGTGGAATACTTAACTTTAATCCATTAATGACGAACGTCGCTCTTGACGGTACATGATTTACTATATCAAAAGAAACTGATCATGGCGCCTTGCTAGGTCGTAGCAAATAACGTAGCTGAAAACTCCTTGTATCAACTTTTCAATGTCCTCGACATAGAAAGCAGCCGCCTGTGCTTTCGGACAGTTATCTGCACTGGTCTGCAGCTCTTTGTCTGCGGAAAAATTTTGTCTCCATAGCCAGCGGTTCTTGTGAGCAGAGATGAGACTCAGAGGGAGTGAATTACGGACTGTATTGTGGGCGATCAAACACTACTCATCGGAAACTCTGCAGGACCGTCTTCATTGCCGGTGCAGTGTGCGGCCGAGAATTGGCATGAAGAAGGAACTACTCGACAGTTGTGTTATGTGGGCTGCATGACACAGGCGAAATCTATAACCAGGCCCCCACACTTGGTGGGAGACGCTGTTGCCTACGCATCTTTACGTGCTCACTGTTCACTCAAAACTGAAAAGAGCGACGCGACACCATCGACAGGCATACTAGACACACTGCCCCAACATATCTGTGAAAAGCTTTACCGGATTTTCCCAGTGTTTTCCATTTAGCGACTGATCGGATCTTACTTTCTGGACAACCCTCGTATTTCGTTCATACGTTCCTATGTGAGGCATAATTCTGTATTTCTGAATCCCCTGAATACCTTTTTGCGTCGACCTATTGAAATAGTTATCCCGTTACCGAAGGCTTCTTCGTAGGAATCTTTGTTGTACCTGTAGTTGTAAATCCAACTTTTGGGCCGGCCACGGTGGTCTCGCGGTTCTAGGCGCGCAGTCCGGAACCGTGCGACTGCTACGGTCGCAGGTTCGAATCCTGCCTCGGGCATGGATGTGTGTGATGTCCTTAGGTTAGTTAGGTTTAAGTAGTTCTAAGTTCTAGGGGACTAATGACCACAGCAGTTGAGTCCCATAGTGCTCAGAGCCATTTGAGCCAACCAACTTTTGGAGGTCGTTTTTGGAGGTGTCCATTGCTCTCCAGATCAACTGCCTGTTGTTGTATTCATTGTCACAGTACCTGTAACCGCAAGAATTTTAAACATATTACATCTCTCCTGAGTAATTCAGTATCCCAATTCCCTGCATACACATAGAGGCTCTTGAACGTTACCCCACTTTTCTTCATTACTAAACTGTGATCCGACACTGTGTCTGCTTCTAGGTAGGCCTTAAAGTTCAATACCTGATTTCCGAGTTTTCTGACATGATGTAATCCAGCCGGAATATTCCCTTATCGCCAGGTGTTTTACAAATATACTTCTTCATCTTGTCGAAATTTGAACAGGGTATTCGCTATTACTAGCCAAAGTACATTGCAGCACTTAATTAACCCTTTCTCTCTGTAATTACTACCAGCAGGTCCACGTTCTCAGGAAATTTTTCTTCTATTGTTTCCCCTTCTACCGCGTTCCGAACATCCATGATTATACGATTACAATCTCTCTTTACATACTGAAATACCTGATCGATATCGTCAATCATTTTTCTATCTCTTGATTTTATGCTTGTAATCTTGATTTTATGCTTGTAATGTCGGCTTGTATACTTGCACTATAGTTGTTAGCGTTGGTGTGCTGTCGAGTCTTATCTAAGAACACGGTCACTGAAGTGTTCGCACTAACTCACCCTCTGTCTTACCTCATAATCATAATGACTATTACCCCATATTTTGCTGCTGTTGATATTACCTGTTATTGATGTGAACAAAAATCTATCGATTTCTTCATTTCCGTCATTGGTCCCCACTGTGTTTAAATTGAGCCTTTCATCATAGTTTTCACATTTCAGAGCTTGCTGACCACGAATCAAACCTATAACAGTCCATGCTGAGCCTCGTAGAATGTTTTCCCTTTGTCGGTTATTCCATCTCTTTTAAAGTTAATCTCTCCGTCAACAGTCTCCTTGTAGGAATTCGAATGGGAAACTAATCCGAAACTTTTTATCATTGGAGAATACATTTTTACACTTGTTCAACTACAAGTCACATGCCCTGCATATACTCGTTATATGTCTCTAATGCTGTGGTTTGCACTATCTTCTGCATGTCAACGTCGTTGATCATTACAGATTACTCCTCGCTTGAAGGGCAGTTCCCCTCTCCTTGTACAAGGGGTTTCCCTGAAACTTCGTCCGCCTCTCCGCCCTGTTTGATAATGCCATTGTCAGATTGACGGTGACTCCTTATACCAGTAATCGTCGGCTGCCATTACTTTTGATTTATACTAAGAATTTAAGTGGTCTCAGGGTTCGAACTAATGACCACTGGACCACAGCCCTGTGTTTCTATGAAGCAAAAACAGTAGATTTTTTCGTGTGTTTACGACGATGCACTTTGTGCTTTCTAAAATGCAGAAGACTCAGCTTTATATAAATATCACATGCCGGTGATCAGTGTACGAAATACCATACATACAACGGACGGATTGGAAGCACAGCCCCAAACAACTGAATTTAGACAATTGCGTAAATTCATGACGATTTGCCTCGACATTTTTCAACGCTTAAAGTTGCTCTTGCTTTTATGATAACTACTGTATGTGATGAAACGTTTAGAGGCACCTGTCAGTGGAAATTACTGTATACATGAGGTGTATTCATATTTGGCCCTTATGACGGCGTGAACTCTGTTGTGTAGACTTTTAATCTGAACCTGTATAGGAACGGAGGCTCATTCTTCCTCGTGAGCTGAAACCAGAGAAGTTTAGACGCTTGGATCTGGAGCGAAGTCGACCTTCTCACTAATCGCAGAAGTGTTCCATTGAATTCATGTTGGGATTCTCAGCATGCCAGCCCATTCCAGAAATTCTTTTGTCTACAGATCATTGCCTCCAAGAAGCTCCTTCATTAATGAATGGGTGCACTGTCATTCCGAGACAAACAATCAGTGCCTTAACTGTTCCTCTGCTATACGCAGTACACAATGATGTGAAAAGTGATACTATCCGCAACTTTGAAAGCGAAATATGTATACCACACACTAACCACGAGAAACTTATCCATACTGTGATAAAATATCCTCCGTATTTGACTGTTGGCGTGACCCATGACGGTATAGTAGCGTAAATAACGAGTTCGTAGACTCAGCAGTGCCGTAGGTGCGGGGTAGAGGGGGAGGGGAGGGGGAAGGGATATACACTAAGGTGAATCACATCGTATTTCAGAGGTTCCCAAACTGATTTTAGTGATTTACGTACAAATGTATTCTGATATTCAATTTAGCCGTGGAAACTCGTCAAGAAGAAGCAAAAAGGAATGTGCCAGCGAGCACCTCACACCCGTTCTTGTTTAATGTTAACACAAATGCTGCAGCGTGCAATAGTGAAGTATTCCATATCATTATTTCAAGTTTTTTGCTCTACATTGTACTCTCATAATGGATGGGGTACTGGTACGTAATAATAAAAGGATGACGTACATATCAAAATTTGTGGTAATCTTGTTTGCTAAATGTTCAAACATTGCATTATGTTGTGAATACAAAGCCAATTATAATAAATTAAGGAGCGCTGCTCTTTTATCTTCTTTCCGTAAAATCATCCCTCTCTTGCTCGGAATCTTTTGAGTTGTGCAGATACAAGGTGTGTAATCAGTTACTGTTTGACAGACATAAATTCCAGTAATATCTGTACATTTCTGTCGATTCCGCCGTTAATGTAAGTCACTATCCAGTATTCTTACCGCTGATGCAATTTATGTTGCAATTAACAGATGATACAGCAAAAAGCACATACATTCGTCCTGTGGATTACTCGGACACGAAAGACTGCTCCCAGCTGGTGTCTTTTCGTTAATTAGTATCCAATTAAGCGCATGAACCTCCTTGATATTCCTTAGCCGATCATTTTTCGGGTGTACTCAATATTTTCAAACCAAAATTACGCGAGACTGATTGGTTTCCATTTCGGAATAATGACGGTGCCAGCCTACTCATTGGCCTAATACCATGCAGATCTATGCATAGAAACAAGAGGGAGGACTCGTATACGCTAAATTGCTGTATGAAACCATGGAGATTTCCTGTGGCGCAGCACAATGTTCGCATCTTAGTAAAATTATCCAGACTCAACGTGGGTTTCGTCCATGGCGCGGCTGTGCAGTTTTAGTTAGTTACACCGCCTGCAAATTGTTACACCGTAACCACACCTTTGACAAACCTTTAACATGTTAGAACTCTTAATGGGAGACAGAAGGTTGACCCTCACTATCGCTGCGCAGAGCGCACGGTACCCACCTGTGCTGATTCTCGGGACAGGCAGTGGCCGGCCAGATAGCGCTCTGGAACGCGCGGCCTTCTTCGTTCTGTATTTTCTTTAGTAGGTTTTGGCAAAAGGCTAACACACCCCTACGTTTTTATGTATATTCGTTAAGGATTCAGGGTAACATAGCAGTAAACTGCTAATAGAAAGTAGCTCCAGCATTATTATTCTTCACATCAGTTATTTTGTATCCATCTTAGTTGTGCTTCCAGTAATACACAAATTATTACTGTTTTTTATATATTGGCTGCTCTTAAGCTTTTGCTTCAAGTTAAAACCACAATGTCCAGTAATAGGTCAAAGTTAAGTGTGCTAAAACTAGAAAATATAAAGTCTGTCTACATGGGGATATTAAAAGGGTAATGAAATTGTTACAATTTTCCAACGATCGGCTACACCCCCGCAACAAGTATTTACTGAGAATCATATGCTCCAAACTAAAGAACACAGCAATCAGCTGTCCTTTCCTTTCAGGTTCTTTTTTAAAGAAAATCTAGATTTCGTCTATTGCCTAGCCATTATAAATGCACTATTTCATAGTTTCAATACATGTATTAGTACTTCAGTCCCCTCTTGTTCGGGCTTCTGTCACAGTTCAAAGAATCATTTAAAAAATCATATTACAGTCGTTAAGTGCATCCACATTCCAAATAGAAGATAACTTGACGAAAATCCATAACGAAAGTAAAATTATAGAAATGCCTGTCTATTGATAAGTTGAAAGTGGAAGTCAAGTGGCAAAACTGAAACGGGGAAAGATTTTGAGAGCTTCCAAATTCACAAGGGACCGATACCATCTGTATCAGATGAATCCGGTGTGAATTCTGGCGATGCTCATCTAGAAGACAGGCCACAAGCCAAAGCCGCCAGTTCGGCACAAACAGATTGTTCTTCTCAACTTCAAGATAATCAGCGAAATGCACCTTTTAGCACTGAGACAGGATTATTCCTACGTAAACTGAACGAAGAGACCGAAGTAAAAACTGTAAACAGCAGGCAATGCAAGATTTAGCGCCCATTCTCTAAAGACACGAAGACAGACTAATCGTTAGCTGCGATTATTATTATATTTATATTAAAACAGGTCATAAACGGAACGATTCGCTGTGCTATTGGCTTTGAGCACTATGGGACTTAACGTCTGAAGTCATCAGTCCCCTAGAACTTAGATCTACTTAAACCTAACTAACCTAAGTACATCACACACATCCTTGCCCGAGGCAGGATTCGAACCTGCGACCGTAGCGGTGGCGCGGTTCCAGACTGTAGCGCCTAGAAACGCTCGGCCATTGCGGCCGGCGCTGTGCTATTCCCCTCCCACATGTGCAATGTACTCTGTAGCGTGCTGTTTAATTTCTCAGCTTCGAGATGGAGAAAATGCATGGCACGATGGATGAATTAATAACTACATGAATACACGAGTTTATTTCACTTTTAATTATGGTTCGTGGGTGTCTAATGTTGTCATATTTGTTCTTTTAGGCTTTATTTAGTAAACAAGTGCACCGAAATTTAATTTTGGTTATGTCCTCAATATCTCAGTTATTCCACTGAATCGCAGCAACAAAGTGTTCGTAACAGATTCAGATTAAATATAATTTAAATGAATTTACATCATAACTGAAACGTCAACGGCGTAATAAATGATCGTGTGCAAGGCAGCTTCAGACACATATTGAGTCTCAAAGATAAATTGTGTCTTTCAGACTCATATATCTGAAGTTGTCTTGTTATGGCCCAACGTCTTATGCTGTTGTTGTGTAAAGGATGAAGTAAATTCGTTTACATTTTATTTAATATGATTGGTTCCTTAATACATTTCAACTGATGAAAACTGTAACATCTGCATCAAAGTGATTAATTAACCACAACCAGTTTCATGATATTTTAGTCATATCTTCAGGAGATAACTGTAGAGCTAAGGAAATGTAAAACTCGTAATTAAATCTTATATTAGCATGTACCAAACTGGTACACTCTTCATTAGCCAGTGAAGAATATGGAAGTTTCAGTACATAATGTACAAAAAACTCTATAAGTGTACACAGTGGAAATCCCCTCTCTTTTTGCACAAAAGTGACATCACAGAGTACTCAACCATCATTAACGAAATGACCAGACGAGCTAGGGAAGGACATAATCCTGAACACAAAAATTTTTAAATAATAATGTACATAAATTGTGCTATTCTTAATACTTTAATTTGCAAGAATTCCACTTATGTATCTATTGGTTTAAGTCAGTTGTTCTGATGTGGTATTATTCATGAAGTCAAATTCATTTACATTTTAATTAATCTGAGTCTTTATTAATAAATTATTATTGTATAAATACTCGATCTTGGAAATATTCTATTTGTGAATCTGGTGGTTGTAGCCAGTTGGTCCAATCTAGTCAAATCTATATCTTTATGATTCCATTTAGTCATGTTATCTGGGAAAGGATAAGAGATCTGGTAATCAAAACTCAATCAAATGATCCTTTCAGGGTTTTGGCACAATTTGTTCCTCCTCTGAAGTAATTTTAGAAATTATGGAATACGAGGACAGTAGTATACTCAATCAGGTACAACCACTACAGCGGTAGAATGAGTAACCTACAGGGCGTGGATAAGAATCAGGAACAATGTACAGAAACATATAGTAACACTATTAATGAATGGTTCCAGACCTGCAGTAGGAAAATTAATGATTTTGGTAGTGATGTTAATCAGAAAGATTATCACAGAGAGGCTTAGAAACGACCCTTTGCACTCAGTCTTCACATTTATCGTTGAATTTGGACAACCAATATTTGTATATTACTATGGAGTTACAAAACAGAGCATGCGCCATGGAAATAATGATTCTGAAGTTATAATAGTAATTTCTGTTATGGTGAAGGATAATTTATATAAAGAGGTATTGCAGGCCATTTGGGAAAACAACACTTGAAAAGAATTTCAGGCTAGTGTTTGCTGAATAATTTCTCTCATAGCTCTGCAGGAATTAACCTATCATCTAGATTGCCATGAACAGTCATTAATACGTTATACAGGGCAAGTTAAAAAGAACACGGTAGCCCCCCACTAATACACATATCATCCCTTCTTTTGACGCCCTTGCGATGAATATAAGAACCGCGTTTCCCAGCGTTGAGATCATACGGTTTTCCGATGGGTGGCCGAGGTCAAATTTTCAGACAAATTTTCGCAGTCCAGAGACGACGTGAAAAAACCTCAGAAGGTGGATAAGGGAATCCAATGAAAGCATCCCTTTACATAGGGCGTTCATTGAAGCACAGTTCGCATTCCAGTGCGACAGTTTTCATTACGATTTGCAAACGGACGGCATTCTTGACAACCTTTAAAACCACTGACAGCCCCGCACGATTTACTCCTTCTGTAACGATACAGTGAGCGCAACAGCACTGAACATGCTCTGACTCGCTTCGAGTGAAACGCGACAGCAGTATTCATTCTGCTATACAGGAGGATACCACTACGTACCATATAACACCATTCGATGAGATATGAACACGATCATAAATTGCAACTGATGTCAAGCTTTTCAGGTCCCCTGCTTTGAGCCCAGCTGTAGCGTAATCACTAAGGGGGCAACACTGACACTGCTTGAATAGAACGTCTAAGGGTCCCTCAAAAACGCCTCTGTTCGGGAAAACCATTGGTGCCAGGCGCGCACCTTTATTGGGTACTTTAAAAATGTACCTGTACAGTCACTACAATAATCGTTCAGATGAGTGATTCTCTGCTGCTACGCTAGCTCCTCAGGGCCTGCAACCACTTCGACACACCTAAACTGCCCAAGCTGACAAGTTATCTCGGTCCATTTTCAGTTAATGGATACCGTTTTTCCGACATAATATTTAGATATATTTACCAACATCTCGATGATTTTGTAGTGTATTTGGGTGCAAACACAGCACCTGCATGAGGCATTTAAGAATGGCGGATCTGACGATTAATTCAAAGATAGTTGTTGTTGCATTTTCTTCCATCTATTTTCAAGGCACATAGCTTCAGGGGAAGGGATCCATAATGACCCAGAGAGAGAGTGGAAGCCCTTAATCAGTTACCAACAGCACAGCAAGTCAAATAAGTTCGCAGGTACGTAGGCATGGTCAATATTTTTCTTAAGTTCATTAGCAGTTTTCCAGACTCCAAGGTGAAATTTCTGCTTCAGGTGGAAGCATTGGTTCTATGGATAGGGGCAGTTTTGTTTTCAGGAGCATTAAAATGATAAGACGGCTGCTGTCGGTACCTTGAGAGGATTAAATGAACTAGAAAAAAGGTACTCCGTTTACGAAATGTATATCTTGGCAGTATTGTTTGCATGAAGAAGTTTAGGTAGCGTTTGGGACAGCGCAAGTTCATCCAAGAGTCCAAGACCCAAGCGTTCAGCTAATTGTTAGCTACATAGCGGGGAACCTTTCGTACTGCCAGGTGACAACGGAAATTCTAACCTTTAAATTCGAGGTTTACAACATCAGAGGAACAGACAATGTGGTCACAGTCTGCAGTGGCAGTATCTAACGAGACCATCAGCTTGTAGACGACTATGGTTCGTGTCCAATGGTCACTCCGATTCTAACTAAAATTCCTGATTTATTTTGTGATGTTACAGAATTCGAAGATAAGTACGAACGCACACGTGAAACGAAGGAGAGGTTTTAGAAAGATGAAACAATGTGTTGAGAGGGAAAGTAGTAGTTTGCAATTCGCGTTGGTATAATGAATGTAACACATTCATTCCGAATAAAGTGGTTCCGTTTGATGTTACAGTATTTCCATGAATCGCCTGTAACAGGGCATCTACGAGTGTACAAGATGAGCCAGATAATTCGGAAGCAACTTTACACAGTCAAGGATGGATAAGGAAACTCGTAAAAGAGTAACCATTTGTAATGTGTGCATTGCCAATAATCTGCCCCAGATTAGTGAGATAGCATATTCGAATGCCAAGGCAGTACAGAGAATCTTTCAGAGAATATATGCGGGTCCGTTCCGTAAGTCCTCGAAGACTGAAACAAGTAAACTTTGGTTAGTATTGATGCATTCACATATTTCGCCTGGTTGTTACCCACCAGGGTTAAGGATTCTCTTATCCAAAAATTTGCAGACTTTTTGTATCTTTGAATCTAGTCATATTTTATTGACTGAAGATGCGATGTCATATATAGGCCATAGTTTGAAGCAATTCTTCCTTATAATGAGAAATCGCCAAATGCCACCTTATTATCCTAATTCATGTTACGAGGAGCGCATTAATAAAACATTATGCCTCTCGTAATAGCCTATCACAGCAACGATCAGGGTCGAAGGGATCGATCGGTCCCCTGGTTAAATATGGCGTTTAATGCTACGCGTCATGAAAGCCACCAGTTCACGCCAGCTAGTTGGCTCCATATAGCAACTCCGCTGCGTAATTAGTGCTCTCTTGTCTCAAAAGACAAGTGCTCAACAGGAGGTTACTCAATGGACGTTGGTCAAAACGAATATTAATGACACCCATAAGAGGGCAGCGGATAAATGCTTACTGCGTTGGCTTGCAGCTTTTTGTTAGGAAATTTCAGGGTGGTATTAAGGATGACCAAGAAGTTGTTACCACAATTTAAGGATCCATTTCGGATTAAAACGTTTGTCTCTCCTGTTACTATTTTGTCAATTCATCTGCGAAAAGGCAAGAAAGTCAGGACTCACCTTTCTCAGATTAAGTTGCGTTCTGGAGTCATGAACCACAAATATTGTCAGTAGTGTTTCATCAGCATAATAAACAAGAACTTTTATTGTTTTCTTTTTTAATCTTGTATATGTGGTCTCGGGTTTTCTCAGATACAGACATTAAGGCCAGCGAAAAACGTCTTTGCGATAAAATTGAAGCCATAGCCAGGCAAAGCGCAAACAGCACAAAACCTTTGAGAGACGAATTAGAGCTTTAAGACATCAATGTAATGAAACATTTAAAAAGCTTACAGATGAAGTACAATAAATTAATGAACGAATAGATCATCAAAACACATCTTAAAGTGCACACATCTTAAAGCTCACACTGAGACCTCAGAAAAGCGATACTAAGACTGCGTCCGTAAACACAGATAGGAAAACAATCATTTTTTAAAGTATTTTGCAGTATAAAGACAGGAAATTGAAAGGCAGTTTATTAATAGTCTTACAAGCCATGCTGTGGCATGTATAGAGTCCGTTACACACCTTGCAATGTCGAACACCTCTCATTTTACTGAAAATTCCATAGAGAATACAAGGCCCCGGCAGTAGACAAGATTCAATTAGAACCACTGACGGCCTTGAGAGAGCCAGTCCTGACAAAACTCTACCATCTGGTGAGCAAGATGTACGAAACAGGCGAAATACCCTCAGACTTCAAGAAGAATATAATAATTCCAATCCCAAAGAAAGCAGGTGTTCACAGATGTGGAAATCACCGAACTATCAGTTTAATAAGTCACCTATCAGTTTAATAAGTCACAGCTGCAAAATACTAACGCGAATTCTTTACAGACGAATGGAAAAACTGGTAGAAGCCGACGTCGGGGAAGATCAGTTTGGATTCCGTAGAAATATTGGAACACTTGAGGCAATACTGACCTTACGACTTATCTTAGAAGAAAGATTAAGGAAAGGCAACCCTACGTTTCTAGCATTTGTAGACTTAGAGAAAGCTTTTGACAATGTTGACTGGAATACTCTCTTTCAAATTCTAAAGGTGGCAGGAGTAAAATACAGGGAGCGGAAGGCTATTTACAATTTGTACAAAACCAGATGGCAGTTATAAGAGTCGAGGGGCATGAAAGGGAAGCAGTGGTTTGGAAAGGTGTAAGACAGGGTTGTAGCCTCCTCCCGATGTTATTCAATGTGTATATTGAGCAAGCAGTAAAGGAAACAAAAGAAAAATTCGGTGTAGTTATTAAAATCCAGGGAGAAGAAATAAAAACTTTGAGGTTCGCCGATGACATTGTAATTCTGTCACATAAACAAAGGACTTGGAAGAGCAGTTGAACGGAATGGACAGTGTTTTGAAAGGTGGATATAAGATGAACATCAACAAAAGCAATATGAGGATAATGGAATGTAGTAGAATTAAGTCGGGTGATGCTGAGGGAATTAGATTATGAAATGAGACACTTAAAGTAGTAAATGAGTTTTCATTTTTGGGGAGCAAAATAACTGATGATGGTCGAAGTAGAGAGGATATAAAATGTAGACTGGCAATGGCAAGGAAAGCATTTCTGAAGAAGAGAAATTTGTTAACATCGAGTATAGATTTAAGTGTGAGGAAGTCGTTTCTGGAAGTATTTGTATGGAGTGTAGCCATGTATGGAAGTGAAACATAGACGATAAATAGTTTAGACAAGAAGAGAATAGAAGCCTTCGAAATGTGGTGCTACAGAAGAATGTTGAAGATTAGGTGGATAGATCACATAACTAATGAGGAGGTATTGAATAGGATTGTGGAGAAGAGAAGTTTGTGGCAAAACTTGACTAGAAGAAGTGATCGGTTAGGAGGATCACAAATTGGGCTGGGAGGGCAGTGTGGAGGGTAAAATTCGTAGAGGTAAACATAGAGATGAAAACACTAAGCAGATGCAGGAGGATATAGGTTGCAATATGTACTGGGCGATGAAGGATCTTGCACAGGATAGAGTAGCATGGAGAGCTGCATCAAACCAGTTTCAGGACTGAAGACCACAACAACAACAAATACAGAGCAATATTTTACTGAGGAATTATCCATGACCTCTGTTAATCTACATGGAATTGTCAGTTTTTCTTCCGACGTTAGTGTCAGCAGTTTGATAATCTCGGAAAACATTCTCACTTACTGTCGTAATTAAAAACACTTGGATGGTTACTTGAGAAAAAGTCTGACATCGTTTGACATGAAAGCTTCAGCCATGCACCAACCTTTCCTTAATCATTTTCCCATTATTTTCTTGACAACTAATGATATACTTTACTCTTGGTTACACTAATGTTATGCATCTTCTAGTAACATGAATTTAGACCATTTTTTTTATATGACATGACCAGACTTAACATTTACTACATGTGCACCAGACCACTAATTTGCGCAAGAGCTCAACGATTTGTACTGTCTTTGGGATTATATTGTAAAGATTATGTAATACCAATTATTCATACTATAAACACTGATGTGAAAATCTGCCATACGTTTGGTGTCCAGTGTACATCCAAACGCTGTAGCAAATTTAACGAACCCCTTTAGAGTGTTATGAGAGGGGTCCACTTGTACATGAAGCCCGATTTTGTAATGTAATTCATGAAAAATGACCTGCAACGGTTGTCATATGTATAAGAGAATGTATTATTGGCACCACTGACTCAAACATGCTGCCTGAGTGGCAGAACCGATTGTAAGCAGGGGTGCGCGGAACACAGCAGCAGTCGCCGTTGCATTGTTATAAGCAGGATGTAAGACTGAAAGCTAGTGGGTGGCTGTGAGAATTTAGTTGTCTGTCTATGGCCGCCGCATAACACAGTTCTTACAAAATGAAGTGATGAATGATACTGTAACTCAAAGGTAAAGCAACTGGAACAAATTAGTAATGTAATGATAATTTGGTTTTCTTAGTTTTCAGAATCCTAAGTTTAGACTGGAATGTTTATCGTAAGAATAGGTAAGTCGCCTATAGTGGCGGCGTGTTTCTTGTGCAAAAAATTCCATAAAATCTACGTAGGTTCTCACGGATTCCGAATGTAAATTAATCTGGGTGAAACTGAGTATCAAAGACGGGCCAAAAATGGTGATCGGTTGGTTTTATAAACTAACTGGGTCAGGGCCTGTAGTTGTAGAGCGCTTCAGACAGCTTGCAAAATATCATTACTAATTTTCCTGATCATGCCGTTATAATACGGGGCGATTTCAAATTGCCTGGTATAGATTGGGAATGTTATGCCATCAAAACTGGTGCCAGAGGCAGGGTATCGTGTGGTATTGCTCTGGATATCTTGACCGAAAGCTACCCAGGGCAGATAATTACAGAACCAACTCGTGAAGGTAAACAAGTCTTAGACCTCCTAGCAACAAACAGACCTAAACTTGTCGAATCGTAGAGGATCGTATCAGTATTCATGAGGCTGTGACAGCATCCATGACGACGGGTCCTACAAGGAATCTTACGAAAGGTAGGAAGATATATTTGCTCAGCAAGGCTGACAGCGTACAAATTTCAGAATGTCTCAGCTGTCAGCATCAAATATTCGGTGATGAGGACGAAGATGTGGAGAACAAACAGAAAAAAATTCTAAGGCATCGTTCAATATGCCCTAGACAAATATGTTCCGAGTTAGTTTTTAAGGGATGGGAAAGATCCACCATGGTTTAATAGTCGTTTTATAAAAGCGCTGAGTGAACAAAGTGCACTTCATTTCAGGTTCAAGAGAAGTAAAACATAGCTGCCGGCCGTAATGGCCGTGCGGTTCTAGGTGCTACAGTCTGGAGCCGAGCGACCGCTACGGCCACAGGTTCGTATCCTTCCTCGGGCATGGATGTGTGTGATGCCCGTAGGTTGGTTACGTTTAATTAGTTCTAAGTTCTAGGCGACTGATGATCTCGTAAGTTAAGTCGCGTAGTGCTCAGGGCCATTTGAACCATAAAACATAGCTGACAACCAAAAGCTGAACGAAGCGAAAATGTGACAGAAGCGTTTATTTAATCAGAAAGTAAGACGTTGTCAACTGACCTGAGTAAAAACCCTAAGAGATTTTTGTCGCACGTAAAATCAGTAAGCGGGTCAGAATCATCAATTCATTCTCTCAGAGACCGCACCGGTACCGAAACGGAAGATAACAGAGAGAGGGCCGAAACACTGAATTCGGTCTTCCGAAGCTGTTTCACCGCGGAAGATCATAACACAGTCATTCTTTTCAATCGTCGTGGAAACGTCAAAATGGCAGATACTGAGATAACCGATCGCGGAATTTAAAAGCAACTACAATTGCTTAGTAGTAGAAAGGCCTCAGGACCAGATGAGATACCTAACCTAACGAATGGAAAACAGCGCCGGTCATTTCCGTTTTTAAGAAAGGCTGTAAGACAGGTCCACACAATGATAAACCTATATCGTTTACGTCAATCTGTTGTAGAATTATAGATCATGTTTTATGCTAAAGGATTATGAGGTTTTTGGAAAATGAACAGCTCCTCACAAGAATCAACTTGGATTCCGCAAACAGAGATCCTGCGGAACTCAGTTCGCTCTGTTCCTCCATGAGATCCACAGAGCAGTGGACAACGGAGCTCAGGCTGATGTCGTGTTCCTTGACTTCCGTACGGCATTTGCAGCGTCCCGCATTGCCGTTTAATGAAAAAAATGTGAGCTTACGGAGTATCGGAGGAGATCTGCGATTGGATTGTTCAAAATGTGTTTGAAATCTTATGGGCCTAAGGTTACACACTAATTAACCTAAATTATCCTAAGGACAAACACACACACCCATGACCGAGGGAGGACTCGAACCTCCACCGGGGTCAGCCCCAAAGTCCATGACTGCAGCGCCTAAGACCGCTCGGCTAATCCCGCGTGGACGCGATTGGATTCCAGACTTTCTATCAGACAGAGCAAAACATGTCGCTCTTAACGAAACTAAATCGACAGAGGTACAGGTAATTCCAGAGTACCACAGGGAAGTGTGGTAAGACCGTTGCTGTTCACAATACGTATAAGTGAATGATGTAGCAGAAAGCGTCCGATGCTCTTTAAGGCTATTCGCAGATGATGCATTTGTTCATACCAAAGTAGCAACGCCAGAAGATAGTAAGAATTTGCATAACGACCTGCAGAGAATTGATGAATGGTGCAGACACGGGTAGTTGACCCTGAACGTAAATAAATGTAACATATCGCGCATACATTGGAATAGTCCACTACTGTACAGCGACACTATTCATGACAAACAGCTGGAGACTGAGTCTGCCGTGAAATATCTAGGCCTAACTATTCAGAGCGACCTTAAGTGAAATGACCATATAAAACAGATAGTGGGGAAAAGCAGGCAAATTACTTAGATTCATCGGAAGAATCTTAAGGAAATGTAATTTATCCACGAAAGAAGTGGCTTATAAGGCGCTTTTTCGCTCGTTTCTTGAGTATTGTTCATCTATCTGAGATCCCTGTCAGGTAAGACTGAAAGAGGAAAAAGATAAAATCCAACCAAGAGCGGTGTGTTTCGCCACGCGATCGTTTAGCTGACGAGAGAGCGTTATTTTGATGCTAAACAATCACCACTGGCATATGTTACATGAGAGACATTGTACATCACGGAGAGGTTTACTATTGAAAATTTGACAGCACTTTTCAAGAGTCAGACGACATACTACTTCCCCCCACATACATCTCGCGTATTGACAAGCGAGGAGGAAATTCGAGAAGTTAGAGCTAATGTAGAGGTTTACCGACAGTCATTCTTCCCACGCACTATTCGCGAGTGGAACAGGTTTGGAGGGATCAGATAGTGGTACCGAAAACACCCTGCGCCACACACCATTAGGTGGCTTGTGGAGTATGATGTAGATATAGATGAAGTATGCAGCAACGCTACGTGGATTTCTCTCTGTTTTACAATAGTGACCCTTGAGTGTAGGAACCAGGTATTATCCATCTCGTTTAATGTATACGTTGATTAGGTATACCCGAATTATAATATTTTGTGTGTTTTGTAATCCTGACACAGAGTTCAATTTTGGAATCTATTTTGTGGAATGACGTCAGACTTTTTCTCATGTAACAGTCCAAGTATTCTTAATTGTGACAGAAAGTGAAATTTTTAGAACATTTGAGAAGTCCACTCATTTTGAAGTTAGTTGTAAAATGTTTCACATGACATTCTGTGAAGGATGCACTGTATTTTGAATACAATTTTCATACTGAAGCATTCGGTCTTAGCATATCCCCTTCACAGTACCTCATCCTCTTCCATGTCGTGTTTATTTGAACATATGTTTATCTACTGATGTTATTTGTTTGAAGTTATTTTACAGTCGGCACTGCGCTTCGCTGTGCCAAGATTAAATATCTTCTGTGCCTACTATGGAGAGAACAAAATACCAAGATTACATCCGTTGCGACTCTAAAGCTAAGGAAATTTTATTTGATTGTTTAATTGCACAGAGAATTTTGTCAGTTTTTTTTTTAATTTTTTTTTTTCTACTGGGCAATAGAACTCAGTGTTCACGAGACTGGGCAAATTTCAGAGGGATTGATTTCATTATAAGCGTTGGATACTGGTTTTCCAGGTTAAGATGTTTAATTTTTTTTTGATGACAGTACATCTGACTAAGTACACCATCTTCTCAACAACACATCACACAGAGAATTTGAATAACTCAAACATTACACATTGTATGTTCATTGGCAAACAAAATCACGAAAAAATTTTTGTAAGCAACGTTACACAGAGTGTCTTCCTTTCGCACCAACTTCTGTCGTGGTGTCTCATTCTATATAATACCCACAACAGCGTATGGAATAATACCACACATAAATACGATACTTCACGTACTAAATCAGTTCACTTCTACTTTATGCTCCACATACACACATTTCCGTTCCCTGATTTCAGAACTGCATTGAAGTCTAAAACAAAAGCTCGAAATGTTACATGCAATCTAAGGAGCCACTATACAGAGGGAGCTGTTCAGTTTGTTTTTTGTTCAGAGGTTGTTTTCACACTGCATAACAAACAAAATCACGAAAAAATTTTTGTAAGCAACGTTACACAGAGTGTCTTCCTTTCGCACCAACTTCTGTCGTGGTGTCTCATTCTATATAATACCCACAACAGCGTATGGAATAATACCACACATAAATACAATACTTCACGTACTAAATCAGTTCACTTCTACTTTATGCTCCACATACACACATTTCCGTTCCCTGATTTTAGAACTGCATTGAAGCCTAAAACAAAAGCTCGAAATGTTACATGCAATCTAAGGAGCCACTATACAGAGGGAGCTGTTCAGTTTGTTTTTTGTTCAGAGTTTGTTTTCACACTGCATAACAGATCAGTTAGACTTAGTTGCTTCCATAGTACTGTTATAATTCAAATATTTAATTATTGAGAATAAGAAATATTGTTTGCTTACTCCGTTATCCTTATATTATTGCGTATTTCCTATCATTTTCGAAGCATTACCGCCTTATCTTGGGACGCTGTAGCTGTAACCTATGATTTAATTCTTTCTTACTTCCCGTCTATGATAAAATATTAGCAGAGAAGTTCTGCCTTTTGCAGGATTCCATTCCATTAATTTTATTTCCCCAAACATGTTTTAGCATCCTGTGTGCTATTTTCAGTGAATTTTATTTATGATTCTATCTGAAAACTATTTTCAAAAGTTAACATCTTGGTGGAGATGAAATCAATTTCCCACTAAGGCTATTTCCACGTGTAAAGGAGTGATAATGAGGAATAAAATTTGGCTTTACCTTACATGTACACCCACGTGCTTAAAAGTAGCCGGACACCTGGCTGAAAATGACTTATAAGTTCGAGGGGCTCTCCATCGGTTATGCTCGAATTCTTTATGGTGTTGGCCCATCCTTAGCCTTGATGACAGCTTCCACTTTCGCAGACGTCTGCTCAGTCAGTTGCTGGAAGGTATCTTTTGGAATGGCAGCCCATTCTTTACAGAGTGCTGCACTGAGGAGAGGTATCGATGTCTGTCGATAAGGCCTGGCACGAAGTCGGCGTTTCAAAGCATTCCAAAGGTGTTCTACAGCATTTAGGTGAGGACCCCATGCAGGCCAGTCCCTTACAGGTTTGCTATTGTCACGGAACAGCTCCTCCACAGACCGTGCATTAGGAGCAGGTGCTCGATCGTATTGAAAGAAACAATCCCAGAATTCCCCTTCAACAGTGTGAAGCAAGAAGGTGCTTAAAACATCATTGTAGACCAGTGCTATGATAGTGCCACGCAAAACAACAAGGGGTGCAAGCCCCCTCTATGAACAAGACGACCACACCACAACACCACCGCCTCCGAATTTTACTGTTAGCACTTCACACACTGGTAGATGTCGTTCACCAGGCATTCGCCATACCCACAGTCTTCCATCGGATCGCCACTTTGTGTACAGTGTTTCATCACTGAACACAGCGTTTTTACACTATTCAATCGTCCAATTTTGTCGCTCTTTACACCTAGCGAGGCGGCGTATGCCATTTATCGGCGTGATGTGTGGCGTATGAGCAGCCGCTCGACCATGAAATCCAAGTTCTCTCGCCTCCCGCGTAGCTGTCATAGTACTTGCAGTGGATCCTGATGCAGTCTGGAATTCCTGTATGATGCTCTGGATAGATATCTGCCTATTACACATTACAACCCTATTCAACTGTTGGCGGTCTCTGCCAATCAACGGACGAAGACGGCCTGTACGATTTTGTGGTGCACGTGTCCCTTCATGTTTGCACTTCCAGTATCATATCGGATATTTAGGAGCGTGGAAATCTCGCGTACAGCAAGGGACACCCAATCACCTGGACACGTTCGAAGTCCGTGAGTTCCGTGGTACCCACCATTCTACTCCCTCACGATGTCTAATGACTACTGACGTTGCTGATATGGAGTACCTGGCAGCAGGTGGCAGCACAATGCACCTAATACGAAAAACGTATGGATTGTGGCGTGTCCGGATACTTTTGATCAAGTAATGTACATCTATAGGGTGTTACAAAAAGGTACGGCCAAACTTTCAGGAAACATTCCTCACACACAAATAAAGAAAAGATGTTATGTGGACATGTGCCCGGAAATGCTTAATTTCCATGTTAGAGCTCATTTTAGTTTCGTCAGTATGTGCTGTACTTCCTCGATTCACCGCCAGTTGGCCCAGTTGAAGGAAGGTAATGTTGACTTCGGTGCTTGTGCTGACATGCGACTCATTGCTCTACAGTACTAGCATCAAGCACATCAGTACGTAGCATCAACAGGTTAGTGTTCATCACGAACGTGGTTTTTCAGACAGTGCAATGTTTACAAATGCAGAGTTGGCAGATGCCCATTTGATGTATGGATTAACACGGGGCAACAGCCGTGGCGCGGTACGTTTGTATCGAGACAAATCTCCAGACGGAAGGTGTCCCAACAGGAAGACGTTCGAAGCAATTGATCGGCGTCTTAGGGAGCACAGAAAATTCCAGCCTATGACTCGTGACTGGGGAAGACCTAGAACGACGAGGACACCTGTAAAGGACGAGGCAATTCGTGCAGTTGACGATAACCCTAATGTCAGCGTCAGAGAAGTTGCTGTTGTACAAGGTAACATTGACCACGTCACTGTATGGAGGGTGTTTCCGTATCATGTACAGCGTGTGCAGGCACTATCAGCAGCTGATTGACCTCCACGTGTACACTTCTGGTAATGGTTCATCCAACAATGTGTCAATCCTCATTTCAGAGCAAATGTTCTCTTTACGGATGAGGTTTCATTCCAAAGTGACCAAATTGTAAATTTTCACAATCAACATGTGTGGACTGACAAGAATCCGCAAGCAATTGTGCAATCAAGTCATCAGCAGAGACTTTCTGTCAACGTTTAGGCAGGCATTGTTGGTGATGTCTTGATTGGGCCCCATGTTCTTTCACCTACGCTCATCGGAGCACGTTATCATGATTTCATACGGGATATTCTACCTGTGCTGCTAGAACATGTGCCTTTACAAGTTCGACACAACGTGTGGTTCATGCAAGATGGAGCTCCTGCACATTTCAGTTGAAGTGTTCGTGCGCTTCTCAACAACAGATTCGGAGACCGATGGATTGGTACAGGCGGACCAATTCCGTGGCCTCCACGGTCTCCTGACCTCAACCCTCTTGACTTTCATTTATGGGGGCATTTGAAAGCTCTTGTCTACGAACGAGACTCTTCCTGCTCGTATTGTGGACGGCTGTGATACAATACGCCATTCTCCAGGGCTGCATCAGTGCATCAGGGATTCCATGCAGCGGAGGGTGGATGCATGTGTCCTCGCTAACGGAGGACATTTTGAACATTTACTGTAACAAAGTGTTTGAAGTTATGCTGGTATGTTCTGTTGCTGTGTGTTTCCATTCCATGATTAATGTTATTTGAAGAGAAGTTATAAAATTAGCTCTAACATGGAAGATAAGCGTTTCTGGACCCACGTCCACATAACATATTTTCTTTCTTTCTGTGTAAGGAATGTTTCCTGAAAGTTTGGCCGTACTTTTTTGTAACACCCTATATAGAAACATGTCACAGAGTTGAGGTATTAAATGATGTATGTTTGTACCGTGTTGAAATGAGGCCTACCTTAATAACGTGAAAATGAGAGAGCTGCACAGTGGTTCACGTACTTTACATGATGCTACTGATAATTAGGAACCTTCACATCTACCATGCTTTCCACAACCTGTCATCTGAAAACAAAAAATTCTTTCTGCATTTGCGGTTTCCATACATTTCAGGCTTAATATCGCTGTGTTACCTTATGTTATGTAGCGTCTTGCTTAATATTTCGGACGTGCTTTAGGCTCGTTAAGCACTTATTATTTTCACTAATGTTACAGTCAAATTTCACGCTAACTATTTATCAGAAGATCACAAGGCTACTTCCATCGTTTCGCGTGTTACTATAGCTGTATTATTTTCTTGTGTTTCGTTATGTGTTTGTTTGAAAAGCCGTGCGGATTTCCAGGTGCAATTGACATTTGAGACTAAGGTTTGTGTGTGTGTGTAGGTCAGAGAGAGAGAGAGAGAGAGAGAGAGAGAGAGAGAGAGAGAGAGAGATCTTTGTACTTGTGTGTTTGATAAAGAGGCAGATAGACTCAATAATCGTTAGGTACATGGAACAGGGGCAGATTTTAATATAGAGAGAAATCATACATCGTTTGGGGTGTCGTTATTTATATAGTTCTTCTATTCCGTAAACAGCTTTTTATTGCGGAGTGGTGTGCATTCGTATGCAACAGCTCTTGCTGCTGCAATTGATTTTTATATATGATGGTTCTCTTCAGGTGTTAATTTTTTGTGAATGCTGTTGCTAGTATTAAAGCTTTAGAATCAGTTTCTGTATATGTTCTAACAAATAGAACGCAGTAGTACTATCATAAAAAGTCCTGCAATATCTTTGGGTGAAGTAGAAGTAACTGAACGGTATATATCATGTTGTGGAAACTCTTTCCAATTTCACTGATCATCTTTTGTCATGATCTCAACTTCAATCACTTCCACTGCATGTTTTTATTACACCTGGGAATGCGAACATGCCGTAACTCTCTATAGTCAGAACATGAAGACAGCGTTGTGTAGCCCACACCAGTCCCGTCCACCACTGTATCAAAAACGAACAAATAAAAGTACTTATCAGATAATCGAGTAATTGGCGTACATAAATATGCAAGTCATTTAAATGCGACGCACTTATAATTACTTATTAATGATCAGTTAATATAAAGTGATAAACACATGACGGCCGGGGTGGCCGAGCGTTTCTAGGCGCTATAGTCTGGAACCTCGCGACCGCTATGGTCGCCGGTTCGAATACTTCCTCGGGCATGGACGTGTGTGATGTCTTTAGGTTAGTTAGGTTTAAGTAGTTCTAAGTTCTATGGGCCTGATGACCTCAGAAGTTAAGTCCCATAGTTCTCAGAGCCATTAGGTTATTGGTGCGTCATTCCATACTTACGAATTCTCATTGTTGGTTGGTTTGGGGAAGGAGACCAGACAGCGTGGTCATCGGTCTCATCGATTAGGGAAGGATGGGGAAGGAAGTCGGCCGTGCCCTGTGAGAGGAACCATCCCGGCATTTGCCGGGAGTGATTTAGGGAAATCACGGAAAACCTAAATCAGGATGGCCGGACGCGGGATTGAACCGTCGTCCTCCCGAATGCGAGTCCAGTGTCTAACCTACGAATTCTCAATCCTGTCACTATACGATCGTTGTAGATGACAACTTAGACTATTTTGAACTTCATCTGCTGTCAGAAAGTAGAGTGATTTATCGAGTTTTAGATATATGACCGAGACGATGGCATTTCTGCAATACCGTTGC
This sequence comes from Schistocerca gregaria, assembly GCF_023897955.1. NCBI lineage: Eukaryota > Metazoa > Arthropoda > Insecta > Orthoptera > Acrididae > Schistocerca > Schistocerca gregaria. Next base: position 256,231,806 of record NC_064925.1, read on the forward strand.
TGTTTTCGATCGCATATTCTACTGAAACTAAATTCCTACTTGTAACCTGCAATGTGAACCAACAACGGTGGTAACATAACATTCAAACATCGGTCGTGTTAGTACTGTCAATGACTGCATTTTTAACAGGATGACCACTCTCACCGTCATAACAGTAGGAGGAAAATTTGACAAAATGGTTCAAATGGCTCTGAGCACTATGGGACTCAACTTGTTAGGTCATTAGTCCCCTAGAACTTATAACTAGTTAAACCTAACAAACCTAAGAACATCACACACATGCATGCCCAAGGCAGGATTCGAACCTTCGACCGTAGCGGTCTCGCGGTTCCAGACTGCAGCGCCTATAACCGCACGGCCACTTCGGCCGGCTAAAATTTAACATGTTAGATGAAAGTTCTTATCGAGGTTCAAAGCACAACGCAATCATATAATTTCTCTGCGTGCACTAGAGTCGTACTGCTCGACAACGACTATCTGCCGGGATGATAACTATGTTTGTCACATGATATGACACACCTAGATCGCAAAGAGACCCTTGAGAACTCTAGAAGGAACTCTACAAAGGATAGCGAAGACTAAAATTGTAAGACAGACTATCGAAGGCGTTTTCTGCAGTTCGTCACGAACTGAAATGGCTAATGACGTCATGCAAACATAAATAGATTTAAGACTCTTTATAATTGATAGCTGTATTTTCCAGAGCACTGATTATGCTCAGATCTAGTATTTCGGCCTCGGGAACCTGTCATGCTGAATGTGATAGTGACTTGGAAAGAGGCGACCTAAGTTTAAATGGTTACTTATTCACAATACCTATACAATATTGGGATTGTGACGCACCTGGAAATGTGTCGTAAAAGGCTAAATAATTTGTTTCTTGCACTCACGTAAGAGTGACAAATATAGAGGAACGAGATTAAATGTTTAATGAGCTAAGTTATGTTCTGTGTTATACGATATGTTAAAGGATATGTTGGTTAGGGGTCCGATGTAAGACAACTGATGGGGAACATACTTTATCCTGCGTCATAGCGTATATACAATGCATTGAATCTGAGTTATTGAATCCAAAGTTTGGAAAAGAAGATCATGCAGTGTTATATTATACTACATATTGAACAATAATCAAATATACTTACCCCCATGAACCATGGTCCTTGCCGTTGGTGGGGAGGCTTGCGTGCCTCAGTGATACTGATGGCCGTAACGTAGGTGTAACCACAACGGAGAGGTATCTGTTCAGAGGACAGAGGAACGTGTTGTTCCTGGAGAGGGGCAGCAGCCTTTTCAGTAGTTGCAAGGGCAACAGACTGGATGATTGACTGACCTTGTAAGACTAACCAAAACGGACTTGCTGTGCTGGTACTGTGAACGGCTGAAAGCAAGGGGAAACTAGGGCCGTAATTTTCCCGAGGGCATGCAGATTCACTGTATGGTGAAATGATGATGGCGTCCTCTTGAGTAAAATATTCCGGAGGTAAAATAGTCCCCCATTCGGATCTCCGGTAGGGGATTATTCAAGAGGATGTCATTATCAGGAGAAAGAAAACTGGCGTTCTACGACTCGGAGCGTGGAATGTCAGATCCTTTATTCGGGCAGTTAGGTTAGAAAATTTAAAAATCGAAATGAATAGATTATAGTTAGATGTAGTGGGAATTAGTGAAGTTCTTTGGCAGGAGGAACAAGACTTCCGGTCAGGTGACTACAGGTCATCAGTCCCCTAGAACTTAGAACCACTGAAAACTAACTAACCTAAGGACATCGCACACATCCATGCCCGAGGCAGGATTCTAACCTGCGACCGCAGCAGTCCCGCGGTTCCGGACTGCAGCGGCTAGAGCCGCACGACCACCGCGGCCGGCTGCGAGAGAAGGAAACGTAGTAGGATAATATGGATTGGGGCTAAGAAATGAAAGAGGAAGCCTCCTGGTAGACTTTTGCACAGAGCACATTTTAGTCATAGCTAACACTTGGTTCAAGAATCATAAAAGATGGCTGTATACATGGAAGAGGCCTGGAGATACTGACAGGTTTCAGATACATTATAAAATGGTAAGACAGAGATTTAGGAACCAGGTTTTAAATTGTAAGACATTTCCAGGGGCAGATGTGGACTCTGACCACAATGTATTTGTTATGATCTGTAGATTAAAACTGAAGGAACTGCAAAAACGTGGGAATTTAAGGACATGGACCTGGATAAACTGACTAAACCAAAGGTTGCACAGAGTTTCAGGGGGAGCATAAGGGAACAATTGACAGGAATTGGGGAAAGAAATACAGTAGAAGAAGAATGGGTAGCTCTGAGGGATCAAGTAGTGAAGGCAATAGAGGATCAAGTAGGTAAAAACACGAGGGCTAGTAGAAATCCTTGGGTAACAGAAGATATATTGAATTTAATTGATGAAAGGAGAAAATATAAAAATGCAGTAAATGAAGAAGGCAAAAAGGAATAGAAACGTCTCAAAAATGAGATCGACGGTAAGTGCAAAATGGCTAAGCAAGGACGGCTAGAGGACAAATGTAAGGATGTAGAGGCTTATCTCACTAAGTGCTAGATACATACTGCCTACAGGAAAAGTAAAGAGACCTTTGCATGAACATCAAGAGCTCAGATGGAAACCCAGTTCTAAGCAAAGAAGGGAAAGCAGAAAGGTGGAAGGAGTATATAGAGGGTCTATACAAGCGCGATGTATTTGAGGACAATATTCTCGAAATGGAAGAGGATGTAGACGAAGATGAAATGGGAGATACGATACTGCGTGAAGAGTTTGACAGAGCAATGAAAGACCTGAGTAAGATGTATCAAACAGGCGAAATACCCTCAGACGTTAAGAAGAATATAATAATCCCATTCCCAAAAAAGTAGGTGTTGACAGATGTGAAAATTGCCGAAGTATCAGTTTAATAAGTCACAGCTGCAAAATACTAACACGAATTCTTTACAGACGAATGGAAAAACTGGTAGAATCCGCGTTCGGGGAATTCCGTAGAAATGTTGGAACACGTGAGGCAATACGACTTATCTTAGAAGAAAGATTAAGGAAAGGCAAACCTACCTTTCTAGCAATTGTAGACTTAGAGAAAGCTTTTGACAATGTTGACTGGAATACTCTCTTTTAAATTATGAAGGTGGCAGAGGTAAAATACAGGGAGCGAAAGGCTACTTACGGTTTGTATAGAAACCATATGGCAGTTATAAGAGTCGAGGGACATGAAAGGGAAGCAGTGGTTGAGAAGAGAGTGATATAGTGTTGTAGTCTCTCCCCGAGGTTATTCAATCTGTATATTAGGCAAGCAGTAAAGGAAACAAAAGAAAAATTCGGAGTAGGTATTAAAATCCATGGAGAAGAAATAAAAACTTTGAGGTTCGCCGATGACATGGTAATTCTGTCAGAGACAGCAAAGGATTTGGAATAGCTGTTGAGCGGAATGGATAGTTTCTTGAAAGGAGGATATAAGATGAACATCAACAAAAGCAAAACGAGGATAGTGGAATGTAGCCGAATTAAGTCGGGTGATGCTGAGTGAATTAGATTAGGAAATGAGACACTTCAAGTAGCAGAGGAGTTTTGCTATTTGGGGAGCAAAATAACTGATGAAGGTCGAAGTAGAGAGGATATAAAATGTAGACTGGCAATGGCACGGATAGCGTTTCTGAAGAAGAGAAATTTGTTAACATCGGGTATAGATTTAAATGTCAGGAAGTCGTTTCTGGAAGTATTTGTATGGAGTGTAGCCGTGTATGGAAGTGAAACATGGACGATTAATAGTTTGGACAAGAAGAGAATAGAAGCTTTCGAAATGTGGTGCTACAGGGGAATGCTGGAGATTAGATGGGTAGATCTCATAAGTAATGAGGAAGTATTGAATAGAACTGGGGAGAACAGAAGTTCGTTGCACAATTTGACTAGAAAAGGGATCGGCTGATAGGCATGTCCTGAGACATCAAGGGATCACCAATTTTGTATTGGATGGCAGCGTGGAGGATAAAAATCGTAGAGGGAGACCAAGAGATGAATACACTAAGCAGATTCAGAAGGATGTAGGTTGCGGTAGGTACTGGGAGATGAAGAAGCTTGCACAGGATAGAGTAGCATGGAGAGCTGCATCAAACCAGTCTGAGGACTGAAGACCACAACAACAACAACATTTTACTAGACTTTTACTTATATTTCTACTATCTTATTAGTACTTATTAAAATAAATTTATCATCATTTCTTTATTATCTGTACCGTGTACACTTCTGATACGATGTACGAAAGTAAGTTGGGTAAATAAAATGAAATAAATGAATACAACGGGGTTAATACGGCCTAATTTGTTTCAAAATCAAAAGATAATACTAGAAAATTACACTGGTAAATATGGGATCACATTACCAGATGCTAGCAACATGAAGAACACTGCATCTGATATGTATACGGCCAACGTTACACAATGTTGCACGACTACCGGAAATGAGGGAGAGTAATACCACTGACCAGGATGTGAGTGACCGAGCTAAATCTCGAACTGGGGAAGTATAGCTAAGGAAGGCATCTGTGTCCTGAAATGGACGATCCAGTCATTAGGCTTCATCGATTTAAAGAGAGAAGGAAAAATCTTAATCATGTCGGATTTGGTTTCGATTCCTGCTACTCGCGAATCACCGGATGCGTTGTGCCTCCTGATAAAGCGTGACTTTCCGTCTAACGGCAAGTAACACGACGTTTGCACCAGAATGCGAAGCTTTAAATTGGTGGCGTCTTGATGTAGAAATCAGGCTAATCACATTCACTTTGCAGCAAATTCAGAATTATAATCCAAGAGATGGCCTTGATGGGAGACATATTCTTAACTGTCTTAAATTTTAGTATACTGTACTCTTGACATGTGCACGATGATGTATACGTGTTTGTATCATGTTTTGAATCTTGTAAACGCTACCATTTATTCAGCTCAAACATACACGGTAGCAGAAAAGTGTTTCCTGCTATAGTTCCTTGAAAGTAGCTAGTTGCAGGCTTGCAAATTACAGTTTTTTTTTCTTTGAAAGGTTTATATATCATGAGGGTTGGTGGTGTTGTTTGGAATCTCTGCCGTTTGACCAACCTGGAACACATGAACTCTCGCGTCTTACGTTACCCTTCGGCTACCGGAAACTATAATGGGATCGGTACAAAGTGAGAGAATGTGTTGAGACGTCGGTGAGTGAACTTTGAACGAGAGCGAGATGAACAGAGAGTTAATTATATTTGAGATGCTCCCTGGTGTGACTAAAGATAGATAACGAATTTGAGATGATTTCATCAAGATACATATGAATACAGATCTTAACTGGTAGTAACTGCGAAATATTGTAGTATAAAGAATAAATTTGGTTCAACAATGGTAGACAGGGCGAATCACCGGTCATTTGTTCAGGATCTGAATTATTATTCGTCACTCTCCATTTACAGTTAAAAGTGTTTTCCAAAAGAAGCAAAAACTAAACTATCATCATTATCATCATCATCATCATTTAAGACTGATTACGCCTTTCAGCGTTCAGTCTGGAGCATAGCCCCCTTATACAATTCTTCCACGATCCCCTATTCAGTGCTAACATTGGTGCCTCTTCTGATGTTAAACCTTTTTTTTTTTTTTTTTTGTCATCAGTCTACTGACTGGTTTGATGCGGCCCACCACGAATTCCTTTCCTGTGCTAACCTCTTCATCTCACAGTAGCACTTGCAACCTACGTCCTCAATTATTTGCTTGACGTATTCCAATCTCTGTCTTCCTCTACAGTTTTTGCCCTCTGCAGCTCCCTCTAGTACCATGGAAGTCATTCCCTCATGTCTTAGCAGATGTCCTATCATCCTGTCCCTTCTCCTTATCAGTGTTTTCCACATATTCCTGTCCTCTCCGATTCTGGGTAGAACCTCCTCATTCCTTACCTTATCAGTCCACATAATGTTCAACATTCGTCTGTAGCACCACATCTCAAATGCTTCGATTCTCTTCTGTTCCGGTTTTCCCACAGTCCATGTTTCACTACCATACAATGCTGTACTCCAGACGTACATCCTCAGAAATTTCTTCCTCAAATTAAGGCCGGTATTTGATATTAGTAGACTTCTCTTGGCCAGAAATGCCTTTTTTGCCATAGCGAGTCTGCTTTTGATGTCCTCCTCGCTCCGTCCGTCATTGGTTATTTTACTGCCTAGGTAGCAGAATTCCTTAACTTCATTGACTTCGTGACCATCAATCCTGATGTTAAGTTTCTCGCTGTTCTCATTTCAACTTCTTCTCAGTACCCTCGTCTTTCTCCGATTTACTCTCAGACCATACTGTGTACTCATTAGACTGTTCATTCCGTTCAGCAGATCATTTAATTCTTCTTCACTTTCACTCAGGATAGCAATGTCATCAGCGAAGCGTATCACTGATATCCTTTCACCTTGTATTTTAATTCCACTCCTGAACCTTTCTTTTATTTCCATCATTGCTTCCTCGAGGTACAGATTGAAGAGTAGGGGCGAAAGGCTACAGCCTTGTCTTACACCCTTCTTAATACGAGCAATCCGTTCTTTATCGTCCACTCTTATTATTCCCTCTTGGTTGTTGTACATATTGTATATGACCCGTCTCTCCCTATAGCTTACCCCTACTTTTTCAGAATGTTGAACAGCTTGCACCATTTTATATTGTCGAACGCTTTTTCCAAGGTCGACAAATCCTATGAACGTGTCTTGATTTTTCTTTAGCCATGCTTCCATTATTAGCAGTAACGTCAGAATTGCCTCTCGTACCTTTACTTTTCCTAAAGCCAAACTGATCGTCACCTATCGCATTCTCAATTTTCTTTTCCATTCTTCTGCATATTATTCTTGTAAGCAGCTTCGATGCATGAGCTGTTAAGCTGATTGTGCGATAATTTTCGCACCTGTCAGCTCTTGCCGTCTTCGGAATTGTGTGGATGATGCTTTTCCGAAGAAGGTCAGATGGTATGTCGCCAGACTCATAGATTCTACACACCAACGTCGTTTTGTTGCCACTTCCCCTAATGATTTTAGAAATTCTGATGGAATGTTATCTATTCTTTCTGCCTTATTATTTAAACCTATTACTTCAAAATCATTCTTAACCGAATCCAGGTACCTTCTCCTTGGTCTGCCCCAACTCCTCCTACCCTCTACTGCTGAACCCATGAGTCTCTTGGGTAACCTTGCTTCTCCCATGCGTGTAACATGACCCCACCATCTAAGCCCGTTCGCCCTGACTGCTACATCTATAGAGTTCATTCCCTGTTTTTCTTCGATTTCCTCGTTGTGGACACCCTCCTGCCATTGTTCCCATCTACTAGTACACTCCTGGAAATGGAAAAAAGAACACATTGACACCGGTGTGTCAGACCCACCATACTTGCTCCGGACACTGCGAGAGGGCTGCACAAGCAATGATCACACGCACGACACAGCGGACACACCAGGAACCGCGGTGTTGGCCGTCGAATGGCGCTAGCTACGCAGCATTTGTGCACCGCCGCCGTCAGTGTCAGCCAGTTTGCCGTGGCATACGGAGCTCCATGGCCGTCTTTAACACTGGTAGCATGCCGCGACAGCGTGGACGTGAACCGTATGTGCAGTTGACGGACTTTGAGCGTGAGGTCTCCACAGTACATCGATGTTGTCGCCAGTGGTCGGCGGAAGGTGCACGTGCCCGTCGACCTGGGACCGGACCGCAGCGACGCACGGATGCACGCCAAGACCGTAGGATCCTACGCAGTGCCGTAGGGGACCGCACCGCCACTTCCCAGCAAATTAGGGACACTGTTGCTCCTGGGGTATCGGCGAGGACCATTCGCAACCGTCTCCATGAAGCTGGGCTACAGTCCCGTACACCGTTAGGCCGTCTTCCGCTCACGCCCCAACATCGTGCAGCCCGCCTCCAGTGGTGTCGCGACAGGCGTGAATGGAGGGACGAATGGAGACGTGTCGTCTTCAGCGATGAGAGTCGCTTCTGCCTTGGTGCCAATGATGGTCGTATGCGTGTTTGGAGCCGTGCAGGTGAGCGCCACAATCAGGACTGCATACGACCGAGGCACACAGGGCCAACACCCGGCATCATGGTGTGGGGAGCGATCTCCTACACTGGCCGTACACCTCTGGTGATCGTCGAGGGGACACTGAATAGCGCACGGTACCTCCAAACCGTCATCGAACCCATCGTTCTACCATTCCTACACCGACAAGGGCGCCAGGTGGAAATGGCATGGCAAGCCGTTCCACAGGACTACATCCAGCATCTCTACGATCGTCTCCATTGGAGAATAGCAGCCTGCATTTCTGCGAAAGGTGGATATACACTGTACTAGTGACGACATTGTGCATGCTCTGTTGCCTGTGTCTATGTGCCTGTGGTTCTGTCAGTGTGATCATGTGATGTATCTGACCCCAGGAATGTGTGAATGAAGTTTCCCCTTCCTGGGACAATGAATTCACGATGTTCTTATTTCAATTTCCAGGAGTGTATCTGCAATTATCCTAGCTACTTTCACTTCCGTAACCTCAACCTTGTTGATAAGATAACCTGAATCCACCCAGCTTTCGCTCCCATACAACAAAGTTGGTCGAAAAATTGAACGGTGCACAGATAACTTAGTCTTGGTACTAACTTCCTTCTTGCAGAAGAGAGTAGATCGTAGCTGAGCGCTCACTGCATTAGCTTTGCTACACCTCGCTACCAGTTCTTTCACTATATTGCCATCCTGTGAGAATATGCATCCTAAGTACTTGTAACCGTCCACCTGTTCTAACTTTGTTCCTCCTATTTGGCACTCAATCCGTTTATATTTCCTTCCCACGGACATTACTTCCGTTTTGGAGATGCAAATCTTCATACCATAGTCCTTACATTTCTGATCTTGCTCTGAAATATTACTTTGGAAACTTTCAATCGAATCCTCCCCTCCATCACAACTAAGCCATCCGCATATGAAAAACTGCTTATTTTGTGTTCACATATCTTAATCTCAACCAGCCAGTCTTTTTTTTTCAACATATGATCCATAAATAATATGAACAACACTCGAGGCAGGTTGGAGCCTTGTCTTACCCCTGAAACTACTCTGAACCATGAACTCAATTTACCGTCAACAACTGCTGCCTGACTATCCATGAAAAGACCTTTAATTGCTTGCAAAAGTTTGCCCCCTATTCCATAATCTTGTAGAACAGACAATAACTTCCTGCTAGGAACCCGGTCATATGCCTTTTGTAGATCTATAAAGCATAGATACAATTCCCTGTTCCGCCATATCACTTCATTGTTTGCCGTAAGCTACAGATCTGGCCCCGACAACCTCTAAGAGGCCTAAACCCACACTGATTTTTTTCCAATTGGTCCTCCACTAATACTCGCACTTTTCTTTCAACAATACCTGAGAAGATTTTACCCACAACGCTGATTAAAGAGATACCTGTGTAGTTGTTACAATCTTTCCTGTTTCCATGTTTAAAGATTGGTGTGATTACTGCTTTTGTCCAGTCTGATGGAACCTGTCCCGACTCCCAGGCCATTTCAGTTATACTGTGTAACCATTTAAGACCTGACATTCCACTGTATTTGATGAGTTCCGACTTAATTTCATCCACCCCAGCTGCTTTATTTCACTGCAATCTATTCACCATTTTCTCCACTTCCTCAAATTTGATCCTATTTCCATCATCATTCCTATCCCATTCTACCTCGAAATCCTTTTTTGGCTTTTGTCCAAAAACTAAACTTGTAACTTAAATACTCTGTGTGTGTATCAGGATTCATTGCGTGTGCCGATCCTAGAGAAGTTCATAGTTTTATATTTATGTGTTCAATTCTTTGTTATTAATGAGTACCGATTACTACTTCCATTTAAAATAACCTTATTATTAATTTGAATTTTAGACTACAGTTTGAATGCAATTGTAGCGTTACTGCAGCGTAACGCGATGAACTTTCACGGGGCAGCCAGCTCCGTCTTTGAAAGTATAGCAAAATTCTCATATTCGAAGCAGCCAGAAGAAAATGATAAGACAATTAGCCATGCAGTGATTTACTTCAGAATTATTCAGTTCACCACTTCATATTCTTATTAGTAAGCAGGACACAGAAGATCTACGATGTCCGTTGCACTTAAGGAACAGTTTTAGGGCCTAAATGAACGTTCTGATGTGTAATTACGAAAGTTTGTTCGTTTATAAAATTTTGATGTAATTTTGCAAGTCATTTTCTAACAGGACACAATTTCTGTAAGTGAGAATTATTGTTTGACGAGGACGACACTCTGTGTACTGTTGATAGACATTCTTTATGTTCATTTCCACTTTCAGATCGCCAGATTTACTTTAAATTTCATTCACATACTGACAATAATTAGAACAGTTAATATTCGTAAACAAAAGTACGGTAACAAACGCAGTTCTAGATCAGAACACATAGCCGACATTTTACTTTTAACTGAAAAATCGCGAGATAATGAATTACAAGCTTTCTATGTACACTACGAACCATGGACCTCGCCGTCGTGGTGTGGGGGAAGGGCTTACGTGCCTCAGCGATACAGATAGCCATACCCTAGTTGCAACGATAATGGTGAGGTATCTGTTGAGAGGCCAGACAAATGTGTAGTTCCTGAAGGGAGACCACAGCCTTTTCACTAATTTCAAGAGAAAAAATCTGGATGAGTGGCTGATCTGGCCTTGTAACATAACCAAAAAGGTCTTGCGATGCTGGAACTGTTCAAATGGCTCTGAGCACTATGGGACTTAACATCTATGGTCATCAGTCCCCTAGAACTTAGAACTACTTAAACCTAACTAACCTAAGGACAACACACAACACACAGCCATCACGAGGCAGAGAAAATCCCTGCCCCCGCCGGGAATCGAACACGGGAACCCGGGCGCGCTGGAACTGTGCAAGGCTGAAAGCGAGGGGAAACTACAGCCGTAATTTTCCCCGAGGATATGCAGCTCTACTTTACTGTTAAATGTCGATGCCGTTCTCGTGGTTGAAATATTTCGAAGGTAGAATAGTCACCCACCAGGATCTCTGGACGGAAACAACTTAGGAGCATGTTGTCCTTAGGAATAACAAAAGTGGCATTCTTCGGATAAAAGTGTGGTAAGTTACATCCCTTCATCGGGCGGATAGGTTAGAAAATTTAAAAGCGGAGACGGTGGGTTGAAGGTAGATATAGCGGGATTTTGTGAAGTTCCGTTTCGGGGGGAAAAGGACTTCTTGTCAGCTGAATATAAGGTTATAAATAGGTAAGTCAGTTAAGGCTAATGCAGGAGTGGGTTTAATAATGCATAAGGAAACTGGAATATGGGTGAGCTTCAATGAACTATATAGTGAACGTGTTGTCGTAGCCAAGACACTCACGAAGTGCAGTAGTACAGGTTAACATGCCAAGTAGCTTCACAGTTTATGAAATCGTTCAACAAATGTATGAGGATTTAAAAGAAATTATTGAGATGAAGGAGACAAAAATTTAATTGTGATGGGGGATCGAATATCTTCAGCAGTAAAAGGACGACAAGGAGAAAGCAGTAGGTGAATATGGCCATGGGGAAAGGAATGAAAGAGGATGCCGCCTGGTAGAATTTTGCACAGAGCATATTTTAACCATCGCTAACACTTGGTTTAAGAATCAGAAAAGAAGGTTTTATGCGCGAAAGAAACCTGGAGACACCGGAGGGTTTCAGATTGATTATAGAATTGCAATACAGAGATTTGGTAGGAATATTTTACATTGTGAGGCGTTTCCAGCGCAAATGTAGATTCTGACTACAATTTAATGGCTATGGACTGTAGATTAAAACTGAAGAAACTGCAAAAGGTTAGGAATTTAAGGAGGTGAGATGTGGATATTCTGAAACTACCTGAGGTTGTTGAGAGCTTCAGAGGAAAGGCAACTGGTGATTAGAACAGGCGAAAAGAACACAGACGACCAGGTGAAATAGTGAAGGCAGCAGAGAATCAAATAGGCTAAAAGATAACGACTACTATAAATTCGTGGCTAACAGAAGAGATATTGCATTTAATTGATGGAAAGCGAAAATTTAAAAATAAGGCAAATGAAGCAGGCGAAAAGGAGTACATAAAAAATTTTAAAAAATGAGATTGATAGGAGTTACAGAATGGCTAAGCAGGAATGACCAGAAGACAAATGTAAGTCGGCCGAAGTGGCCGAGCGGTTCTAGGCGCTTCAGTCTGGAACCGCACGACTGCTACGGTCGCAGGTTCGAATCCTGTTTCTGGCATGGATGTGTGTGATGTCCTTAGGTTAGTTAGGTTTAAGTTGTTCTAAGTTCTAGGGGACTGATGACCTAAGATGTTAAGTACCATAGTGCTCAGTGCCAATTGAACCAAGACAAATGTAAGGATTTACAAGCATATTTTACAAGGTAAACATAGATAATTCCTACAGGAATATCAAACAGGCCTTTCGGGAAAAGATAAACAGTTGTATGTATATCAAGAGTTCAGATGAAGAACCAGTCTTAAGCACAAAAGGGAAAGCTGACAGGTGCATGGAGTACATAGAGGGTATATCCAGGGAGATGAACTCGAAAGCAATAATACAGAAAGTGGACACAGATGAATATGAAGTAGGAGACATGATACTGAGAGTAGAATTTGTCAGAGCTCTGAGTGACCTAAGTCGAAACAAGTCCCCGGGAGTAGACGACATTCCGTCGAAACTACTGATGCTCTTGGGAGAGACAGTCCTGACAAAACCGTTCTATCTGGTGTACAAGATGTATGATACAGGCGAAATACCGTCAGACTTCAAGAAGACTGCACTAATTCCAGTCCCAAAGAAAACGGTTGAAGGCAGATGTGTAAATTACCGCACTATCTACATCTACATCTACATGACTACTCTGCAATTCACATTTAAGTGCTTGGCAGAGGGTTCATCGAACCACAATCATACTATCACTCTACTATTCCACTCCCAAACAGCGAGCGGGAAAAACGAACACCTAAACCTTTCTGTTCGAGCTCTGATTTCTCTTATTTTATTTTGATGATCATTCCTACCTATGTAGGTTGGGCTCAACAAAATATTTTCGCATTCGGAAGAGAAAGTTGGTGACTGAAATTTCGTAAAAAGCTCTCGCCGCGACGAAAAACGTCTATGCTGTAATGACTTCCATCCCAACTCGTGTATCATATCTGCCACACTCTCTCCTCTATAACGCGATAATACAAAACGAGCTGCCCTTCTTTGCACCCTCTCGATGTCCTCCGTCAATCCCACCTGGTAAGGATCCCACACCGCGCAGGAATATTCTAACAGAGGACGAACGAGTGTAGTGTAAGCTGTCTCTTTAGTGGACTTGCTGCATCTTCTAAGTGTCCTGCCAATGAAACGCAACCTTTGGCTCGCCTTCCCGACAATATTATCTATGTGGTCTTTCCAACTGAAGTTGTTCGTAATTTTAACACCCAGGTACTTAGTTGAATTGACAGCCTTGAGAATTGTACTATTTATCGAGTAATCGAATTCCAACGGAGTTCTTTTGGAACTCATGTGGATCATCTCACACTTTTCGTTATTTAGCGTCAACTGCCACCTGACACACCATACAGCAATCTTTTCTAAATCGCTTTGCAGCTGATACTGGTCTTCGGATGACCTTACTAGACGGTAAATTACAGCATCATCTGCGAACAGTCTAAGAGAACTGCTCAGATTGTCACCCAGGTCATTTATATAGATCAGGAACAGTAGAGGTCCCAGGACGCTTCCCTGGGGAACACCTGATATCACTTCAGTTTTACTCGATGATTTGCCGTCTATTACTACGAACTGCGACCTTCCTGACAGGAAATCACGAATCCAGTCGCACAACTGAGACGATACCCCATAGCTCCGCAGCTTGATTAGAAGTCGCTTGTGAGGAACGGTGTCAAAAGCTTTCCGGAAATCTAGAAATACGGAATCAACTTGAGATCCCCTGTCGATAGCGGCCATTACTTCGTGCGAATAAAGAGCTAGCTGCGTTGCACAAGAGCGATGTTTTCTGAAGCCATGCTGATTACGTGTCAATAGATCGTTCCCTTCGAGGTGATTCATAATGTTTGAATACAGTATATGCTCCAAAACCCTACTGCAAACCGACGTCAATGATATAGGTCTGTAGTTAAGTGGATTACTCCTACTACCCTTCTTGAACACTGGTGCGACCTGCGCAATTTTCCAATCTGTAGGTACAGATCTATCGGTGAGCGAGCGGTTGTATATGAGTGCTAAGTAGGGAGCTATAGTATCAGCGTAATCTGAAAGGAACTTAATCGGTATACAATCTGGACCTGAAGACTTGCCCGTATCAAGCGATTTGAGTTGCTTCGCAACCCCTAAGGTATCTACTTCTAAGAAACTCATGCTAGCAGATGTTCGTGTTTCAGATTCTGGAATATTCCATTCGTCTTCCCTGGTGAAGGAATTTCGGAAAACTGCGTTCAATAACTCCGCTTTAGCGGCACAGTCGTCGATAACAGTACCATCGGCACTGCGCAGCGAAGGTATTGACTGCGTCTTGCCGCTTGTGTACTTTACATACGACCAGAATTTCTTCGGATTTTCTACCAAATTTCGAGACAATGTTTCGTTGTGGAACCTATTAAAGGCATCTCGCATCGAAGTACGTGCCAAATTTCGCGCGTCTGTAAATTTTAGCCCATCTTCAGGATTTCGCGTTCTTCTGAACTTCGCATGCTTTTTCCGTTGCCTCTGCAACAGCGTTCGGACCTTTTTTGTGTACCACGGGGGATCCGTTCCATCTCTTACCAATTTATGAGGTATGAATATCTCAATTGCTGTTGCTACTATATCTTTGAATTTGAGCCACATCTCGTCTACATTCGCATAGTCAGTTCGGAAGGAATGGAAATTGTCTTTTGGGAAGGCTTCTAGTGGCACTTTATCCGCTTTTTTAAATAAAATTATTTTGCGTTTGTTTCTGATGGATTTGGAAGAAATGGTATTGAGCCTAGCTACAATGACCTTGTGATCACTAATCCCTGTATCAGTCATGATGCTCTCTATCAGCTCTGGATTGTTTGTGGCCAAGAGGTCAAGTGTGTTTTCGCAACCATTTACAATTCGCGTGGGTTCGTGGACTAACTGCACTAAATAATTTTCGGAGAATGCATTTAGGACAATCTCGGAAGACGTTTTCTGCCTACCACCGGTTTTGAACAAGTATTTTTGCCAACATACCGATGGTAGGTTGAAGTCCCCACCAACTATAACCGTATGAGTGGGGTATTTATTGGTTACGAGACTCAAACTTTCTCTGAACTGTTCCGCAACTGTATCATCGGAGTCTGGGGGTCGGTAGAAGGAGCCAATTATTAACTTAATTCGGCTGTTAAGTATAACCTCCACCCACACCAATTCGCACGGAGTATCTACTCCGACTTCACTACAAGATAAACCACTACTGACAGACACCAACACTCCACCACCAATTCTGCCTAATCTATCTTTCCTGAACACCGTCTGAGACTTCGTAAAAATTTCTGCAGAACTTATTTCAGGCTTTAGCCAGCTTTCTGTACCTATAACGATATCAGCTTCTGTGCTTTCTATTAGCGCTTGAAGCTCAGGGACTTTTCCAGCGCAACTACAACAGTTTACAACTATAATTCCGACTGTTCCTTGATCCAAGCACGTCCTGTAATTGCCAAGCACCCCTTGACATTGCAGCCCATCCCGCACTTTCCCGAGGCCTTCTAACCTAAAAAACCGCCCAGTCCATGCCACACAGCCTCCGCTACCCGTGTAGCCGCCAGCTGAGTGTAGTGAACTCCTGACCTATTCAGCGGAACCCGAAACCCCACCACCCTATGGCGCAAGTCAAGGAATCTGCAGCCAATACGGTCGCAAAACCGTCTGAGCCTCTGATTCAGACCCTCCACCCGGCTCTGCACCAAAGGTCCGCAGTCGGTTCTGTCAACGATGCTGCAGATGGTGAGCTCTGCCTTCATCTCGTAAGCAAGACCGGCAGCCTTCACCAAATCAGATAGCCGCTGGAATCCAGAGAGAATTTCCTCAGATCCAAAGCGACACACGTCATTAGTGCCGACATGTGCCACCACCTGCAGCTGGCTGCACCCTGTGCTCTTCATGGCATCCGAAAGGACCCTTTCCACATCAGGAATGACTCCTCCCGGAATGCACACGGAGTGCACACTGGATTTCTTCCCCTCCTTAGCCGCCATATCCCTAAGGGGCCCCATTACGCGCCTAACATTGGAGCTCACAACTACCAGTAAGCCCACCCTCTGCGATTGCCCGGACCTTGAAGGCTGAGAATGATCCTCTGAAACAGGGCAGGCGGCTGCATCTGGCTCAGCCAGAGACAGTGCCTGAAACCGGTTTGTCAGACGCACCGGGGAGGCTTCCTGATCAGCCTCCGGGGACGCCTTTCGCTGCCTGCCACGCCTTGGAACGACCTCCCAATCAACCACAGGCGAGGGCTAAGATATTATGGTTTTCAGTCGCTAACACAAATTCGTTACTGAAAAACGGAAAAACAGGTAGAAGGTGACCGCGGGAAGCCCAATTTGGATTACGGAGAAATGCAGGAAGACGTGAGACAGTACTCACCCTGCGAATTATCACAGAACTAAGATTGAGGATAAGCTAACAGATATTTTTAACATTTGCAGACTTAGAGGCTTTCGACAAATGTTGACTGGAGTACATTGTTTGAAATTCTGAAGATAGGAGCGCTAAAGTAAAGGGAGCGAAACGCTGTTCGCAACCTGTACAGAAACCAGTCGGCAGTTATAAAAGTCGAGGGGTACGAAAGGGATGCAGTTGTTGAGACGGGCGTGGGACAGAACTGTAGTGGGCAAGAAGTAAAGGGAAAACCAAAGACAACTTCGGAGTAGAAATTAAAGTTCTGAGAGACGGAATGAAATCTTGGAGGTTTGCGGATGACATTTTAATTCTATCACAGACAGTAAAGGACCTGCACGAGCAGTTGAACGGAATCGACAGTGTCTTGAAACAAGCATGTAAGATGAACAACAACAAAAGCACAACAAAAATAATGGATGAACCCGAATAAAATCAGGTGATGCTAAGGGAATCAGATTAGGAAACTAGACGCTCAGAGAGGAAGATGTATTTTGCTTTTTGACCAGCAAAATAATTGATGATAGCTGAAGTAATGAGAATACAAAATATAGACTGGCAATGGCAAGAAAAGCATTTCTGAAAATGGAAATTTTTTAACATCGAATATAGACTTAAGTTCTAGGAAGTCTTTTATCAAGCAATTTGTCTAGAGTGTAGCCATGTACTGAAGTGAAACATGGACAATAAACAGTTTGGACAAAAGGAGAACAGAAGCTTTCGAAATGTGGTGCTACAGAATAATGTTGAAGATTAGATGGGTCGATCACGTAACTAATGAGGAGGTACTGGAGAGAATTAGAGAGACAGGTAATTTTGGAACAACTTGAACAAAAGAAGGGATCGGTTGATAGGACATATCATGGAATTGGCAAATTAGTAATGAATGGAAGTGTGAGAAGTAGTAGCCGTAGAGGGAAACCAAGAGATGAATACAGTAAGCAGAACCAGGAAGATGTAGTTTTCAGTAGTTATTAAGAGATAAAGAGATTTGCACAGGGCTGAGTACCATGGAGAGCTATATCAAACCAATCTTCGGACTGAAGACCATAACAATAACAGATATTTTTCAAACAGAATATATTCATCCAACATTGACTAGTTCCAGTTTAATTAACGGGGCGGCGATATAACAAATGTAGCTACACAACAGGACATAAGAAAAACATTTGTTAAGAATAATCCCAGGCCCTCAGGAAACTCAATGCGAACAACTGTTCCCCACATCCTGTAGCAAACAATATCCAATCTCACGTACTGTTCCTTTATTCCGGAACACAGTTGCCCTAAATGGCTACAAAGCAAAGTTCTTCGTATCACATATACGGAACTAAATAGAATATTTGGGAATTACCAAAGAGCTACGAAATGTTTTTGAATTATGAGTGTTAGTAGTATAGCATAAGCGTTGTAATTTTCTATCAATTATAGCATATTATCTCCATTTGTATTTTCTGAAACTGAAACATGACATCAAACAATCATGTCTGAAACAACAGTGGCAGCGTCAGTGGTAATAGCACGCATCACACTGGACTTTCTTCACTGTAGTGTGTTCTTTATAGTGTATGTGCTGTAGGTTCGGTTCCATCACATCAGCTAGGTGTGATGAAGAGGATAATAGCGCAAGGCCATTATCAGCGAGAGACGTATGGGCTGTAGGTACTGTGGGTAGCAAAAATAGACCGTCAGAAGTAATCACACATCCCCACTTCCTCATATTACTGCTTGTTTTCCGTCCGAGGAGCCTCCTTCATAGATTCTGTGAGATTCGAAATTTAATATTATCTTTCGATGTTGCTTCACCCTGCAAGATCAGAACATGACTGTTATTACTTAGTCCCACACAAATGTAAATACTGTTTGTGGATATAAGCGCATGAATGGTGAACTTTCTAGTGGATCGGAAGTGTTACTAACTAAAAGGAACGACGTGAATTTGCTTATGTCTCATTTTAAGCAGGTACAAAGTCAGTTCAGGCGTAGTGTCATGCAGATATAAAGTTTGTTTTTTAATTGTATGTTCGAACGTGTCTTGATCCAACCCTACAAGAATTTTTAGGTCAATAAATGTGTTGAAAAAGTCAATTCAGAATTAAATTCTGCAGTCATGGACTGTGCGACTCGTCCCGGCGGACGTTCGAGTGCTCCCTCGAGCATGGGTGTGTGTGTTTGTCCTTATGATAATTTAGGTTAAGTAGTGTGCAAGCTTAGGGACTGATGACCTTAGCAGTTAAGTCCCATAAGATTTCACACACATTTTTGTTATATTGTAAGACAATCACATTATCCGATCTACAGCTTTGAAATAAAGTTTTTTGTTGTGTTTACCGTATTAAAATTCATTCAATTAATTCAGAAAAATATTCCTTTTTACTAATTGTTGCAGGAGATTACTTCCACTTTTTCCTATTCACTGCCAGCAAAATGCGTTTCCGACTTCCGTCAGGCCCATTAGTTACCTGTCTTTCTTCCGTTTAAGTTCTCCTACGTGTTTCTGTTTCCGGCAGTCAGCAAAATTAGCGAAATCGAACTTTCATATGATCCTTCTTTGTAGGATACCTACAAGACACTACTTCCTGCATTAATCGGCGAAGAAAGAGTAACCCTCATTGTGGTTTAAGTCCAGCACAATTTTTCCGCCCATTAAAGTTGAAATATTTTATTCGGGTATGCCGACAAATTAAAATGGTATGAACTGATAATTTTCTCATGACCTGAAAAACGCAAAAACTTCGAAAGATAGAAGAAGTGGTTTTTCTTCTAAAATGTAAGATCTTGGTTACGTTTTTCCATTTCCATGAAAGACATGCTAAATTTTCCACAAACATATATCCGGTGATTCCGAGCGTGCACGTATTCTCAGTAAAAATGAAGAAGCAAAGGATCGTC
This sequence comes from Schistocerca gregaria, assembly GCF_023897955.1. Lineage (NCBI taxonomy): Eukaryota > Metazoa > Arthropoda > Insecta > Orthoptera > Acrididae > Schistocerca > Schistocerca gregaria. Next base: position 256,251,366 of record NC_064925.1, read on the forward strand.
CTCAAAGTTTCATCTTGATTAGTAATAAATGCTATACCCTCTTTTTTTTAATAACTACTGCTTATACTGTAGGCCAGAGCGTAGTACCTTGGTCACCATCGGAACGCTGACAGTAGTACAAAAACCCATTCCTTATGTTATTTATAACTAAACTGAAGCTGGATGTTCGAGTCCTCCCTCGGGCATCGGTGTGTGTGTTGTTCTTAGCGTAAGTTAGTTTAAGTAGTGTGTAGCTCTAGGGACCGATGACCTTAGCAGTTTGGTCCCTTAACAATTCACACACATTTGAACATTTAAGTTAGATTTCATAGGAGCTACCAGGTGAATATTGCCAGTGGCTGCCTTCAGTTTAAAATGTTATATTTATATATTTATGAATAACTTACGAGGGTCGGTCAAAAAGTAATGCCTCCCATTTTTTTTCTACTTAAAAAAATTAAGTTAAGTGAAAAATTTGAAATTGGCGCCATTCCTCAAACCTTCTTCTGCAATCCACTGCAGTAGTAACTTTCTGTGTCAACAGGTGGCAGCACAGCAGAAGTTTGTAAGATGGCCGACATCGATGTTCGTTTGAGACAGCGTTGTGTGATTGAATTCTTGAATGCAGAAGGTGAAACGCCCATACGCATTCATGTAAGACTGAAGAAGGTGTATGGTGTTGTGACAGTGGATGTCAGCACTGTTAGACGATGGGTTCGTCGTTGTAAGGAAGCTGAAGGGCAAACACCGTTGACTGACGAAAAGCGGAGCGGCAGGCCGGTGAGTGCAGTGACTCCACACCACATTCAGCAAGTTGATGACATCATTCGTGGTGACCGTCGGGTGACTGCAGATGAAGTGTGTCGCATTATTTCTCTTAGTAAAGGCAGTGTGATCACGATTATTAAACAATTGGGGTACTCAAAAGTTTGTGCACGGTGGGTTCCAAGAATGTTAACCGATCAGAATAAAGAGGCAAGGAAGACAATAGCCTCCCAACACTTGCAGCGCTTCCGTTTGGAGGGAGATGAGTTTCTGAAAAAAATTGTGACCGGGGACGAAACATGGGTGCATTTTTTTGAACCCGAATCAAAGAGGCAGTCAATGGAGTGGCGTCACACAAGCTCGCCGAGGAAGAAAAAAATTCAAAACTGTGCGATCGGCAGGGAAAGTTATGGCAACAGTTTTCTGGGATACAGAGGGTGTGATTCTGGTTGATTTTTTGGAGCAGGGATGCACAATAAATTCTGTTCAATACGTCACAACCCTCAAAAAACTTAAAGCACGTCTTCAGCGAGTTCGCCCAACAAAATCAATGGCAGATGTTCTTCTTTTGCATGACAATGCAAGACCACACACCAGTCGTCACACCTCTGACGAGATTGTCAAAATTGGATGGGAAGTTTTGCCTCATCCCCCATACAGCCCTGACCTGGCACCATCAGACTTCCATCTGTTCGGGCCACTAAAAGAAGCTCATCGTGGGATTCATTTTGAAGATGAGGAGGCCGTCAAAACATCCGTGCGTCAATGGCTTAGGAAGCAGAGCTGTGATTTTTACCGTGCTGGGATACATGCCCTTGTTCAAAGATGGACCAAAACTGTAGAGATGGGCGGAGATTACATTGAAAAATGACAAAATGATCCTCAATGTTGTGGTTTTCAACCTATGTAATTGCATTTAAATTTCCTGACAATTAAACGTAGAAAAAAAATAGGAGGCATTACTTTTTGACTGACCCTCGTATATAAATGCATCTATTCACTCTGATGAGAACAGTATGAAAGAACATGCTAGGAAAAGTAAAATATATCAGCAGGATAAACATGTATGCAAATGACAAAATACATCCGCGAACATTTGTATCTTTATATTCATACCACATCCTGATCTGTCCATGGCTTCCAGATACGATCTGTGGTCAATAAATGTGCAAGCTACAGGACGTGGTGGTGGTCCGAGTAAATGAGCCAAATTCGGGGAAAATCAAACAAAAATCCTAGTCGTAACATAAAAATCACAAAGAGACCTTTTATATACGTAATACAGTTGTTTATGACTCTTTGGCGAGCCACCTAATCGAATTTTTCAACTTGAAATCTCCTTTTTCACGAATGAGACTTAAGCGCAATGTTACCGGGTAGTTATAATTAAAGTGGAGCCATTCATGGAGTGCAAAGTGGGTTGTAATTATAGCGGAGCTGGGAAACTTGGTAGACATGCTAATGCGTTAATGCGGAACCGATAAACGGTGGAAAAATATCAGTTCCAACTTTGGTCAGCAGGGGCAGCTCTGACACTGAACACTGTTTGTATGAAGTATGCCACCTACTCTGTCTTTTGACAAGCCGTAACGTGAATGGACAGTATGGCTACCCAGAAGAGAGACTGTGTGCTGTCAGTGAAAACGTTCTATGTGATCGGTAGCAATTACAGTGCTGTATTGAGAACAACCGACAGAAAGGTCTGATATCAGTAAACAGTTCAAAGAAGATGGTAATGGATTTAGATAACACGGGTGAGCTTGGTGCGGCACCTGGAAAAATAAAGCATTACATCCCAGTGGAAGTTAAAAATGAGGTTCTTGTTGCTGTTAGTGACCATGCAACACGTGCCCTGGTCATGCTAGTGTCCGTGCAGTGCCACAAGGTTTCTCCATATCACGGTCTACAAGTTCCAGACGGTGCAGCAACTGAGACATCATTCTCTGGTACTTTTTGAATTTGTTCCATTTTGTGGCACGGATCAAATTTGATGACGTGTTGCCGGGAAATATTCTAAGGAACAATGCGGCATATTTTGATCTAGAGTGTGCAGTGAATACGCAAAGCAGGTGAATTTGTGCTACTGTTAAACCAGCTGTTGTGCACTAAGAGCCACTGCACTCGCCGTACGTGAAAGTGGGGCTTGGATTCAATAGAATCTTTAAGCTTTGTTTGATAGAATACACCCAGAAGGCCTGTCAGACGTACAGCGATGTCTGCGCGTTATCGAGACCTCCTTGTACATCATGCGATTCCTCGTATGGAAGAGTACAGCTTTGAGGAAACCATTGTTTTCATGGGAAACACCTCATGTCTCTCGCGTAGTTAACGATGTGCTTAATGCAACTTACAACATATGTCTTATCTTCAGCTCCATGACATGTAAGATTCCCTGATCTGGAGCCATGTAACTTTTGCTTCTGGAGATATCAAAAGGAACACGTTTGACATGGATACCTTCAGTCTGTACCTGATGTGAATGCAATGTAAAATATGCAGTCACACGTTACTCAGCTTCCACCGGAAGCGTTGTGACTAACTGTTGCAGACCTCCTTTTACGGTTGCAGAGGCTTGTTCACTCCGTTACTCATACTTCAAAAATTGTGTAAGCAGCCTTTAGTAATAAAATAAACAGTATACGTTTCTCACTTGATTGACCATTTCTGACACATGGTAAGTTGTAAATATCATACTTCCATTCAAAGGACAATATTTGCACTAAATTATCCAAAACTGGAACCATTTTTCTTCAGAGTAAACTGGTTTCACGTTAACGCTTTAGAACATACACTAAGCATCGCTGCCCTACGATAATTACAGTCCACAGTGGACTCCTGTCAGTAGGTGCACATTAATTATAAGTACTCGGTTTAAAGGATGAAGTGTAACTGATACCGAGATGAAGCAAAATTTGCAAATTTTTGGTAAGTTACTATGGGACAAAACTGCTGAGTTCGTCGGTTCCTAGACTTACACACTACTTAATTTAACTTAAATTAACTTACATTAAGGACAACACATACTCCCATGCCCGAGGGAGGACTCGAACCTCCGACGGAGGAAGCCAGCGAACAGTGGCAAGACGCCGCAGACCGTGCGGTTACGAGGTGTGTAAACTCACGCCTCTCTGACGAGGGGTTAGCGCTATCTCGACAGACAGTTGTCACAATTCCCTTCTCTAGACATATACATCCTACACCGATTTTGACTGAAAATACACAAGATGACAGCTCTGAATCAAAATGCTGCGCGTATGACATAGGGTGTGTCGTGCGTCCTAGGAAAAATATGTTGCTTACCGCGCCAGAAGCTACTACATTACATATTATTTTCCCCTTCACAGAGTAAATTTTCGATATCTGTATTAAAGCGGTCTCTTTGTAACTTACCTACGTCATTAGTATTACCGAGGTGATAAATCAAACTATTTGTTAATAGATTAATGTTGTTTGTCTCTCCTCGGCGTAAAGAGCGTCAGAAATGAGCGACCGGACAAACAGACAATGAAATTTAAAGCAGTGAGAACCTACCTCGCAAGCACGGAACCAGTCTTCACCGTATGAAAGAAGGAGCTGTCGTACTAGGCACTCAAACTCACTCAGTATTTGCCTCAGACTGTTACTGAGCAACGGTTCACGAGCATCTGAGTTTCGCCCATTCTTGCAGGTTCCGATGGAGGCATAGACGAACTCAAATGGGGAAGGGGGGGAGGGGGGGGGGCGTGCACCTGCCCATTTCAAGAGATGGTTTCCTACTGTCAGAAAGCTGTCCAAGATTCGACGTTGCTGTATGAGGCAGCAATATAGATAAGAGCAAGGTACTAACTGAGAATCTCAAGATTCGGTCGCTTTTGTGTCTTCAGTAAAATCCAGGATATAAACCACGCGGGAGATAAAATCTGGTCACCACTCTAGAACGTCACTCCAACACTGTGTAACACTGCATCTGGCCTCAATAAGGCCTTCTGTTAGGCGAGAAAGACAATCTAAGAGTATCCTCCATATATTGTATACAGCATAAGTAACGCATTGATGATTGGGTCCTATATAGCCGCCAAAATAAGGCAATATTGACTGCTGCGTATCATTCGCAGTTCAAAATACTACAAGATATTTTCTGCTGACCTAAGCTCGAGAGTTTTATCTGGTCAGTCGTGGCGCGAATGACAGCGTCACTGTTCAAAAAAGCAACTACGTATGCGTTCAGTGTCCACAGCAGTCTCAGAATGAAAATAAAGAACAACGGTTAACACTTGGACAACGAGAGTACTAGAACAACCAATACGGTTTAAATTCATTACGAACTCAATAAGGGCACAAGCCTTCGTTGGAGTGCGCCTAGCTTCATCTGAAAATAAGCAAACCTGCGACACGTCATACCGCACTACATGCCTACAGTCAGCTACTGCTCGTGACTGTGTTTCTTGTCCGACTGGAGACGTGCAGCCTTTTGTGCCACTGTAAGAAATCTCCTTTTGCAAGTATGGATCTACGTATGTTCAGTGCATGCTGTTTTGGTAGCAGTTTTTACTTGTGAACTCGTTAATATGGACCTCAACTGATGGCTGCAATTTCAATCTGTTTGATGATCGGGCAACTTTATTCCGTTGCTGTCCTCAACACATCGAAAGGCGGTCAGTATTTCTGCAGTAATGGCTTTAACAAAAATTATATATATGTGGAGAGAAGTCAATTCCCCCGCACCAAGTCGAGTCTCCTCTGAAGGCTGAGCCCTTCGATTTCCCATTCATTAACGGCAGTTCAAAAAATGGTTCAAATGGATCTGAGCACTATGGGACTTAACATCTGTGGTCATCAGTCCCCTAGGACTTAGAACTACTTAACCTAACCAACCTAAGGACATCACACACATCCGCGCCCCAGGCAGGATTCGAACCTGCGACCGTAGCGGTCACGCGGTTCCAAACTGAAGCGCCTAGAACCGCACGGTCACATCGGCCGGCTAACGACAGTTCATTTGTAAAATATGCACACTTCCTGTTACTTGTTACTTGTACGGTGAAAACGTACTTTGAATCCATCACAACGATCTGATATACTTTTATGAAGCTTTAATTCGTTCCTCAATTTAAAACCATACGATTATCGTGCATTGAAAGAAACTAACCGCTACTCATGTTAATTCTGAGTGCATCATCCTTTTCTGTTGCTTTAGTAAGTGTAAAATTTGGCAAACACTTCTGGAATTTCCAGTAGATTTCATGCTGCCTCCTTCCGTTCTTAGAGAGTCTTATTTTATCGTCACTGTTTCACACTTTTGACCTGGGGCTTCCAGTATTTCTTTAGGAGTTCAGGGTATATGCTAATGTGTGCTATCTTTGGTCGGTCGGGATTAGTCTTAACATTTTATTCTCATGAGTTGTGTGCTTTTACGAGATAAGCAGATGCGGTATATTTGAAGGGTATCAAACTAAGGAAATGGTTGCGGTATATTTGAAGGGTATCAAACTAAGGAAATGGTCGAAAGCGGAGTCAAACAAGATTATAGCCTACCCCAAATGTTATTCAATCTGTAGATTGAGCTAGCTGTGAGGGAAACCAAGGAGAAAAGCAGAAATGGAATTTTAATTCAAAGAGAGGCAAAAAAATTGTGGCTTGCAGTTGAAAAGAATCGGTATCGCTTAGAAAAGTATGTAAAGTCCTATAAATATGTAAGGGTATACTTGTGGCATTAGACTAAGTATAGCATGGCAATTGTTGCTTGAGGTTCAAAATAAGATACTGTAGCTGTCAGAGAGATGATATAAATTGCAGACTAGTAATACCAAGTAAATAATTTCGGAAAAACAGGTAGTTGCTTACATCCAATACCAGTTTGAATATTAGAATATCTATTGTGATGTTATTTATCCAGAGTTCCATCACGCAGGTAAACAGATGGTAAAAAGGTCAGCCAGATTGAAAAAAATACTGTTTCTCAATATCGTATTACAGCAGAATTCTGATGATTCGAATATCTAACGAAAAGTTAATAATTAGAAATGGGGAGAGGAGAAGCCTGTTATCGTTTGATAGGACACATGATGAGACATCAAGGAATAGTCAGCTTAGCGATGGAGCTAATTATGTGGAAGGGGGAGTGGATTGCTAGAAGGTGACCAACGCTGGACAATGATCAGCAGGATATCGTTGAGAGCAATATTAAATAAATGATGGGAGCTTAACACTAGGATTAGTATGGGTTCTCTTTAGGTTATTTCACCGACTGTTGTACGTTATGCGCAATTGTAGCTATTCCAAGAGTCACAAAACTTAACTACTGCACAAAATTAATTTTTTTGCTTTAGTGACGTATTCGCTTAAATCACGTTTAAGAGGTTGTATTGCAAAACGCCGTTGAACTGCTGGTGAAATTCCATGTTATTTCTAGAAGATACAACGTACAGAGACGTGAAAAAGATTTTTACTACAAAAGTACCAAGGAGCAATGTGTGAGGTGAATAAAAATATGGATTATCAGAACGCCGTACCAAAGGGCATTGGTGTCGAAGACGTTCTCTCGTCTCCCAAATAGTGATGCTACCGCCAATTTCTGGCGATGAAGATTAAATGTAGGCACTCTGTTGTTTTTCTGTACATTCCTTACAGAAATCTGTTTTCAACCTTCCTTGTAATATATCTACACCATCCTACTTTTTTCATTAATCGGCGAGAAAAAAACTGCGCTTATAGTCGGTTTAGTCCAACATATTTTCGGCCATGAACGGCTGACTGGTCTACTCCTACCTTGACGGAAACAAGCAAAAGGAAAATTTTGCAGTCACTTCGAAAGAAAAAAAAGTGTTCCTCCTCCTAAAATTGTGAAAGAAACACTTACGTTATTATGAACAGCACAGTATTAAATTACTTTTACTTACACCTCCATTAACAACAGATACTTTCTATCCTTTACGCAAACATGACGTAGGTTGGTAAAGCTGACACTTATTTGTAAAGAAATTGGAGAATCAAACCAACGTACGAAAAACCCAGCAGACAGAGCTGGTTCAGTTTAGAAATGTTTTTTGAGTGGCACTAATGAATTATTACTTCACCATGTGACGTAGGTTCCAGCTGTTTACAGTAAATGAAGCACTGTTCACGACTCATTTCGTTTTCAAATTTTCATCCTGATTATTAAACACGTTATACACTATTTTCCCAAAGTTCTGTTTATACTGCAGGTCAGGTACAAAATATCTTGCTCACCGACGAAACGCTATTAAAAGCACAAAATCTCATTTCTTATGCTATTTTTAATTAAATGGCAGTCGGGTTTGAACAAAAAGAAACTACGAAAAGAACAATGACAATGGCTACGATAAATTTAACGCAGCAGAGTTCAGTATGTAGGAATAATTCGAGTAATTCTGATGCAAATTGCATAAAAGAAAATTAGAAAAGAAACCTAAAATGTTTGAGAAGAAGGAACATGTATGGAAAGGACAAAATAAACCCGCGGAAACCTGTAATCTCATATACGCATTCCGTATCCTCACCTGTGCACAACTTCTCGATCGCTACGTTTCAATAAACGTGCAAGTCAAAAGGCGTGGTAGTTACTGACTAAATGAGCACAGGTTGGTGCAAATCAAAGAAGAAAACATGGAATCCAAAATCTGGAAACCCTTGGGAACTAGAAATACACACAAAATAGTTCATTTAAAATGGATGGCTAGCTGCCGATTTGAATGTCTCAGATTTAAAACTAAAATAACACAAATCCGATTTAAACGCAGTTTTGTACAGCATGAACCGCAGCTCTTACAGACATATGTGTGAATTCACACGTTTTCAACACTGGCACTAGCAGCGTCTCGACAGGTAGTTGTTACGATTCATTTCACTTGACTAGTCTATCCTAAACCGATCCTGGCTGGAAATACACTAGGCGATAGCTTTTAGTTATAAATTTGAGGGATGTGAGACTTGGAGTATATTTCTGGGAAACTGTCACAAAACTACGATTAAAATATTAATAATGGCCAGCGGCAGCCACGTCGGTGCTTACCTGCTGTTCTTAGGACTGCACCGCGTTAGTTCTAGTAGCCAGCTGGACGAGGGGCGACAGCTGAGGCAATGTATTTCTAGCGCCGAAAATGAAATCTTTGTGTAATTTGCTGTTTTGAGGTGTATTTGAGTTTCGAGAGAAATGTTTTGTGATTGTGACTGGAAGTGCTTTTAAGTGGACTGGTGTAAGTGGTTTAGCTCTGCATGGCTACGTCGTCCGTGCAGAGCATGCGCATTAATTGCAAAGATTCCAAAATCTATCAAATGTGTAGGGTAAATGTCTCGTAAATAAGTCCAAAGTTTATAACCCTACCACTACTATTGTAATTTAGTATGGTTTTAATTAAGTAACAGAAATGCTTTTCTTTTTGTTGCCACTTATAACCCTCTTACAATATTTAATTTAGTTTCTAAACAAAATACACATTGGGAGGATAATCATGTTAATAGGAAAAGCTAATCAATAAAGTTACCCATTTTACAAGATTTGACTGTGTATTGTGTCTAATGGATAAGTAAATCAGACTACTCAAAGTATTTCCTAATATCTTATCCAACGGTTAGAAAGAAACGCAATATGATTAGTATTATATTGAAGCTAGGACAACCCAGTTCAAACTTAATTTCTTGCTTTAAAATATGAACTAACGGCCACCAGCCTATCCAGGCAATGAAACAGTGAAGTGTTGGAAAATCAGAACGCTGAATTTTTCCTATTGTTTTAAGTTGCTTCTTCAAATAAATATTACTCTATGTAAACAATGTTTGTGCAGACACTGGAATTATTTGACTACTACACTCTTATACATTACGTTTTCAAAAGAGAAAAAGCTCAGTTGATAACTTCAAGGAAGCTAAAAAAATTTGGCCATGGGTGCCTTTTAGAAAAGCACTTTTCATAACCAACAAATTTAAATACTAAAATACTTGATACTAAAGCATACACATTTACAATGAACATTTCACTTTAATAACACTTCTTTCTTACTGCTATTTACTTTCTAAAGCTATTACTGTTTGAAATAACTCTGTATAGTCATTTAACATATTCTAGTACTTTGGCTTCACTCTAACAGAATTATCCGTAAGAAAACTTTCACAACAACACTTTGCAATAGTTGAGAAACCTTTCAAAACAGAAACTGTTATGGACGTGTTATTACTCTTCCTCTAACTAAAATTTTCATTACGCCAGTGAAACAACTAAGACAACTTTTCTATAAGTATTGCTCAAGATAAAAATATTTATGAACTCCTTAACTTTATGATAAAAATTCACTCTATTCAATTTACATTGTGTCACTACTGAGACAGAATTTCATTGCTACATGATTTAGTACCCCAAACACGTGTCTCATTATTTTTACAAAAACAATTTAAATGGTGCCTCTTTATATTAACTTGGCCCTTCATATGTCTGTAAAACAGCAGAATCGGAGTAATCAACCACCAGGAAGGAACACTATACAGGGTGGTCCACTGATAGTGACCGGGCCAGATATCTCACGAAATAAGCATCAAACGAAAACACTACAAAGAACGAAACTCGTCTAGCTTGAAAGGGGAAACCAGATGGCGCTATGGTTGGCCCGCTAGATGGCGCTGCCATACTTCAAACGGATATCAACTGCGTTTTTTTTTCAAATAGGAACCCCCATTTTATTACATATTCGTGTAGTACGTAAAGAAGTATGAATGTCTTAGTTGGACCACATATTTCGCTTTTGATAATAATCACAAACAGATAAGTACGTGGTATCACGTAACATTCCGTCAGTATGGAAGATATTTGCTTAGTGATACATTTCCCGTGTTAAAATGGATCCTTTACCAATTGCGGAAAAGGTCGATTTCGTGTTGATGTTTGGCTATTGTGATCAAAATGCCAAACGGGCGTGTGCTATGTAAGCTGCTCGGTATCCTGGACGACATCATCCAAGTGTCCGGACCGTTCGCCGGATAGTTATGTTCTTTAAGGAAACAGGAAGTGTTCAGCCACATGTGAAACGTCAACCACGACCTGCAACAAAATGCCCAAGTAGGTGTTTTAGCTGCTGTCGCGGCTAATCCACACATCAATTGCTGACAAATTGAGCGAGAATCGGGAATCTCAAAAACGTCGGTGTTGAGAATGCTACACCAACATCGATTACACCCGTACCATATTTCCATACACCAGAAATTGCATGGCGATGACTTTAAACGTCGTGTACAATTCTGCCACTGGGCACAAGAGAAATTACGGGACGATGACAGATTTCTTGCACGCGTTCTATTTAACGACGAAGCGTCATTCACCAACAGCGGTAACGTAAACCGGCATAATAGGCTCTATTGGGCAACGGAAAATCCAAGATGGCTGCGACAAGTGGAACATCAGCGACCATTGCGGCATTATGGGAGGAAGGATAATTGGCCTTCATTTTATCGACGGCAATCTAAATGGTGCAATGAATAATGCTGATTTCCTACGTAAATATCTACCGATGTTACTATACGATGTTTCACTGCATGGCAGAATGGTGATATACTTCCAGTATGATGTCAGGCACATAGCTCGCGTGCGGTTAAAGCGGTATTGAATAGCATATTTTATGACATGTGGATTGGTCGTCGTAGCACCATACCATGGCCCTCACGTTCACCGGACCTGACGTAGCGGATTTCTTTCTGTGGGGAAAGTTAAAGGATATTTGCCATCGTGATCCACCGACAAAGCCTGACAACATGCGTCAGCGCATCGTCAATGCGTGTGTGAACATTACGGAAGGCGAACTACTCGCTGTTGAGAGGAATGTCGTTACACGGTCTGCCAAATGCATTGTGGTTGACGGACATAATTTTGAGAATTTACTGCATTAATGTGGTATTTACAGGTAATCACACTGTAACAGCATGTGTTCTCAGAAATGATAAGTTCACAAAGGTACATGTATCACATTGGAACAGCCGAAATAAAATGTTCAAACGTACCTACAATCTCAGAATGAGATTTTCATTCTTCACCGGAGTGTGCGCTGATATGAAACTTCCTGTAAAACTGTGTGCCGGACCGAGACTCTAATTCGCAGTGTTGGTAGAGCACTTGCCCGTAAAAGGCAAAAGTCCCGAGTTAGAGTCTCGGTCCGACATACAATTTTAATCTGCCAGGAACTTTCGTACTTATGTTCTGAATTTTAATTTAAGAAACCAACCTGTTACCAAATGCTCGTCTAAAATTGTGAGCCATATGTTTGTGACTATTACAGTGCCATTTATCACAAAGCGAAGAAGTGGTCCAACTAAAACAGTCATATTTCTGTACGTACTACACGAATGTGTCAAAAAAATGAAGGTTCCTATTTTAAAAAAAAACGCAGTTGATGTCCGTTTGACTTACAGCAGCGCTATCAAGTGGGCCAACAATAGTGCCATCTGGTTTCTCCCTTCAAGGTAGACGAGTTTCGTTCTTTGTAGTTTTTTCGTTTGACAGTTATTCCGTGAGATATTTGGCCCGGTCACGATCAATGGGGACCACCCTGTATAGGTGTATAATTAGGATGAAATAATTATGCGAACCAGTTTCTTTAAAGATCATGAATAATTATTCACTAGCGAAACACAGTTTAAATTAATGTTTCACGCTGTACAAAAGTAATATACTAAAAAAAATCTTATCTGGTAGCTGTAGGCTTAGGTGTGGCGAACATTTACGACGGCTACACTACCCACAGTACGATCTGCTAGTATCTTGCTGTAAGGACTCAATTTCTCTTCCTTCCGTCGTTCAGTTTTACATACGGTAGCCCAAGAACTTGCAGCTATGCCGTAGGCCGTTTACAGTCTTCTTCCGCGGCATTTTTGTTCAAATTTGCAGGCAAAACTTCTCCTAATCTACAAGAGTGTTGCCTCAATCACTGCCGCCTACAGACTGTGTGACTTGCTTCCCGCGCTTTCTGTAGGTAGCACGCCAGTTCGCCCTTGCCACCTTTCCCACTTCCCAGAGCCACTTTAGTTTCAAACAAAAGCACATTGGCTTTTACATAACACCTATTTCCTACATTGGTCGTTAGCGTGAGCATTGCTCACAATTGTCAAATTTACATCAACGTGAACTGTTTATACACATAAATATTTTAAATATAAAATGTCATCAGAAAATTATTTAACAGATTAAACAATGTACATAGTATTTTACATGCAATACTCACATACGATACAAAGAACTTCAACCTCAAGTACAGCACACTTTACGTTCACAGAAATTATAGAAACAATATGTCAAAACTTGAAAGCAAAAATAATAAAAAAATTTGATTAACCATAAAGAAATTGTGTTAGAAGTTGGGTACTTCGATTAACAGCAACTGATTTGTAAGAGATGCCGCATTGTTATATTTGTTACGTGCATTTTGAAAACGTACGACATCATTCACAGTTATGATTTGAGAGTTGCTAGTACGAACAGCAACAAGCTGACAGTTGTTTTAAATTACACCTTCGCATTTATCTGCGCGCGACTCATGTGCCTTGAAATAATTTGAACCACTATGCATATCCATTCACAGTGGTTCATCCTCTTGCATTACTTCAACAATTGCGGAATTTGGAAAACACTCCAGCAGTTTCCAGAATGCTTCATGAATGCGTCCTATCGGTGTTCAGCATTTTCATTAGTACTTCATTGTTCCAAATTTTGTGACGTGGGCGTACAGCCTGGGACTTGCGCGACTTTCTGTACGTTTCTTTTGCGAAAACGTTAAGTTAAGCAATGTAACGGCTGATATAATGCCGACGTCGTACGTTACTTTCTCACAAACCAGAAGCCAATGTGAATTCTCCAACTGGTATACGTTATCCTGATGTGGAAAAGCGTATGTATTTCCATGTGGGATTTAGAGTTCAGAATATGTGCTGATACATGTTTAATTTTGTGAGTGTGGATTTTTCCTAACATTATAATCGCATGTGCTGCGTGCTTTTACGAGTTATGCGTCTAAATTTCGTGGTATGGACTGAGTTGACAGATATGAAATCAAAGAAATGTTTGAGGATGGAGTAAAACAGGGCTGCTGTGTATCCCCGATGTTATTCAATCTGTAAATAGAGCAAGTTGTGAAGGAAACCAAGGAGAAATTTAAAAGGGGTGTTAGTTCACCGAGAGGAAATGAAAATATTTTGTTTTCCCGATGACAATGGATTTATGTCGGAGACATCAAAGGTATTGGAAGAGTAGTTGAAAAGAATGTATGTAGTTATGAAAAGAGGTTATAAGACAATCAGTAACACACATAATGTCAGTATCATTTGATTATAAGTATCACACTAAGTTTGTTACTTCTGGTGCAAAAACGTATAGGTGACAGAGAGATGACATAAAATGCAAAGTGGTAACAAAAACACAATAATTTCTGAGAAAGAGGAGTTGCTAGCATCCAATATAATATGAGTGTTAGGAAATTTTTCTGGATTTATTTGTCTAGAGAGTACTCATATAGGTAGGCAGCTATAAACAGTGCAACCAGAAAGAAAAACACTTCCTTTCTAAATCTAGTACTTCAGGAGAAGGCTTTAGATGGGGATAACTAACAAATACTAACTGATTAGTATAGCGGAGGAAAGAAACTTGGGAACGGGTGATGGGACATGAGACATCAAGGAATCTTCACCTACGTATTGGAGTTAAAAATCGTGAAGGGGGAATGGGCTTGAAGGGGGAGAAAAAATTTTGAGTGTATTAAGCTAGATATCGTAGAGAGTTATATTAAAACAATATTCGGAGTTTAACGCCACGAATTGCGTGTGTGTCCATTCACTTTAGAATAGGTCATTGACTATTGTAAGTTGTGCCTCATCGTACCAGTACCTCCAGCCGCCAAACCTGCTTATTGTGAAAAGTTAATTTGCTTACTTTACTACCATCATCGTTTGCCTGACGTTCGGAGGCTAGTGGTGGAATTTCAAGTGTTTACAGAAGATACGACATATACAGAAGTGAGCAAGAATCTTACACCGATAATACCAAGGAACACAATCTCTCTGCTCAACAGCTCGAACCTAAAAAAGCGGATTATCATGGTGCCTAGCCAAGGGCATCCATGTCGCAGAAGTTCGGTTGTCTTCCAAAGAGTGACTCGGCCACCAGTTTCTGGCTATGCGGCCTAAACGTTTGGTATGATGTGAACGTCCCTTCTTCCAGCCCTTACCTTCCCAATATACAAGCGCCATTCCATCTTCCTGAACGGAAAGAATGAAGAGGTGTTGGTGGAGAACAACATACACTCAGAAACTAATGGGGAGGTATTCTGGTACCGTCCCAGTGAAACTGTTACTGCATGCGCTTGCCAACATGTATTTCCAACTTGGACGCAGTCTCCGAGAACAAATTTAACGTACAGCAATAGGATTCTTGCATGACTCTAGTAAATGTTAACCTCAGTACTGATCAGTTTGAAGAAACGGCACTGGACTCGTCTGGCTACTTGAGGCAGGACTATTTCGTATAATACCTACATCAACAAAAAGGCATTCGTAAAAACACCCATTTTCCAGGACAGTAGAAAGCTCATCAGTCCTCTTACGTATTTTCATGACACTACATTTCCATCCACTCGATGAGTGTACTTTTTCCACAATCCTTTCGGTCTTTTCGCGTCTCTCACCAACTCCCTGTTACTAATCAGGCCAAGATTTCTGACTGTTTCCTTTACACCTTTTATCAACTTTTCTTTGGGCCTTCGACTCAGTCTCTTGTCCTTCATCTTAATCTTAAGTATCTACCTTAGAATCCTAGTCTCCCTCACTCTCTCCTCAGGTCCATATTATTTCGCCGGTCGGCGTGGCCGAGTGGTTCTAGGGCCTTCAGTCTGGAACGGTTTGTTCGTAAGTTGACAAAGACCAGAAAATTGAAGTTCTGTAGCCATTTTGAAAACGACACTAACATTTTATTTGTTAAAACTTAAAAATTTCTTTATATTATTATGAGCAGCATAACATTAAAATGTAGTTATAGCTCATCCATTTTTATGTATGATTTGTTTTCCTTCTCGCAAGTATCAATTAGATCGTCATAGCAGGCATGTATTTGCAGTGAAACAGGGGAAACAAAATAACGTAACCAAGATCTTTCAGATAAAACTGGTTCAGTTTTGGAATGTCTTCTGAACAATACAAATGCCACATTACTTCATCTTGTGTCTTAGGTTCAAGTTGTTTACAGTAAACTATATGTAAAGGACGTTTCACCATGTACCTCGTCCACAAAGTTTCCGCCTGTTTAGAAACACATTTTATGTACTATTTTCTATATGTATCGCTTGTACTGCAGGTCAGGCAGACACTATCCTCATCACTGTGGAAACGCTGTTAGTAGCGCGAAAAACCAATCTTTAAGTTACTCTTGATTTAACGGATGTCAATTTCAAAACAGACTATGAGTTGAATATTGACAGTGATTACTTTATATTTCCATTACTAAGTAAAATATGTAGCAATAAGCCAAATAAATGAATATACCCCCGCCGGACAGAAGAAACTTAAAATATGTAGTAGCGCGATTATACATGAAAAGTATATGTGGTGTCCGTTCTTTCGGTTATGACCGAAAGAACAGACACCATTTTTATCGAGCAGGCACTATAAATCAAAACACAAATTAAACAAAGACATGAGTTGAAAGTGGACACTGAGTTGTGTAAATGAGGTAAGTTGAAAACCTGTACCGGACGGAGGTTCGAACCCGGGTGTCCTATTTACTTCCCACATTTATAACTTTACATTCGCATACAACATCGTGACCTGTCTACAAATCAATATGCCCTACGTATTCCATAAATGAGCAAGTTAAAACGCGTGGCAGTCACCGACTAGAGACGAGCTTGGTGTAAATAAAAATTTAGATCCTAAATTTTTTAAGTTCCGTAAGCGTCACAAAGTATATGTAACGTAGTTTGTTCAAAATGGTTGTCAAGCTAACTAATCGAAGGCCTTATATTTAAACCTACTTTTTAACAAATTAAATTTAAGCGCAGGGCTATAAAGCACGCAGAACAACTGCTACCTACATCTACATCTACATGACTACTCTGCAATTCACATTTAAGTGCTTGGCAGAGGGTTCATCGAACCACAATCATGCTATCTCTCTACTATTCCACTCCCGAACAGCGAGCGGGAAAAACGAACACCTAAACCTTTCTGCTCGAGCTCTGATTTCTCTTATTTTATTTTGATGATCATTTCTACCTATGTAGGTTGGGCTCAACAAAATATTTTCGCATTCGGAAGAGAAAGTTGGTGACTGAAATTTCGTAAAAAGCTCTCGCCGCGACGAAAAACGTCTATGCTGTAATGACTTCCATCCCAACTCGTGTATCATATCTGCCACACTCTCTCCCCTATAACGCGATAATACAAAACGAGCTGCCCTTCTTTGCACCCTCTCGATGTCCTCCGTCAATCCCACCTGGTAAGGATCCCACACCGCGCAGCAATATTCTAACAGAGGACGAACGAGTGTAGTGTAAGCTGTCTCTTTAGTGGACTTGTTGCATCTTCTAAGTGTCCTGCCAATGAAACGCAACCTTTGGCTCGCCTTCCCGACAATATTATCTATGTGGTCCTTCCAACTGAAGTTGTTCGTAATTTTAACACCCAGGTACTTAGTTGAATTGACAGCCTTGAGAATTGTACTACTTATCGAGTAATCAAATTCCAACGGATTTCTTTTCGAACTCATGTGGATCATCTCACACTTTTCGTTATTTAGCGTCAACTGCCACCTGACACACCATACAGCAATCTTTTCTAAATCGCTTTGCAGCTGATACTGGTCTTCGGATGACCTTACTAGACGGTAAATTACAGCATCATCTGCGAACAACCTAAGAGAACTACTCAGATTGTCACCCAGGTCATTTATATAGATCAGGAACAGTAGAGGTCCCAGGACGCTTCCCTGGGGAACACCTGATATCACTTCAGTTTTACTCGATGATTTTCCGTCTATTACAACGAACTGCGACCTTCCTGACAGGAAATCACGAATCCAGTCGCACAACTGAGACGATACCCCATAGCTCCGCAGCTTGATTAGAAGTCGCTTGTGAGGAACGGTGTCAAAAGCTTTCCGGAAATCTAGAAATACGGAATCAGCTTGAGATCCCCTGTCGATAGCGGCCATTACTTACCTACCAGCGTAAATGCATGCATTTCTTACAGAGCCGCTAGCGATATCGCCACAGAGATATTTCACGATTCCCTTCACTTGACTAATTCATCCTAAACCGACATTGAGCGAAAATACACTAGTCGACGGCTTTGATGCCACATTTCAAGAATGTGAGATTCAGGGTACATCATGTGACCTTGGGAAAATGTTCAATCAGCACTTCAGAAACTAGTAACGTTACGCATTTCCTTAAATTTTTTGAATAAATTTTCAATCTCAACATTAAAACTGTGTCATCATAACTTACATGCGCCCTTAGAATTACCGAGTCGTGAAATGAAACTATATGTCACGAAATTACTACTGTGCGTCACCTGAGCCTACAGAGCGTCGAAAATGAGCGATCGGACAAGCAGAAAGTGAAATAAAGACAATTAGTTCGTACCTTGCATACACGTAACCAGTCTTCGCTGGCGAACAGATAGAGCTCTCGTAATAGTGACTCAAACTCATTAAATATTTACCTCAGACTGTTGCTACGTAACGGCTCATGTCCCATCTGAGCTTCGCCTATTGTTGTAGGTTTTGATGCAGGCAGAGATTAACACAATGGAGAGTGAATTTTCTCATCGGAGGAAACAGTACCCCTCTGTAAAAAGTAACAGCGCGCGATCAGGCTATATTGACCGAGACAGCAATCTAGTTAAGCGAAGGGAGCTCACTGAGAGTCTCAAGATTTAGTCACTGTCGTATTTTCAGTAGCCTACAATACTGGATAAAACCACACTGGATATAAAAATTAGCCACTTTCTGGGGAATAACATATAACTCCGTATCTAGCCTGAGTAGTGGGTTCAGTGTGGCAAGAAACACGATAGACAACTGTATTCCGTGTGCCATGCCACGCTTAAGCCAGTCAGTAATGGTTACTTCCTGTATACATGCAAAAATACGGGAATTTTGATTGCTCCGTTTCACCCCCAGTTCAAAATACTACCAAATATTTTCCATAAGCTAAGTTTGATAGTTTCAGCTCGCCAGTAGGAGTGTGACAGAATGCTTTACTGTTATTAAAACTAACTACGTACGAGTTTTGACCTATGAACGTGGCAGTAACCATCTGAGAATACAGGAGTGTCCACAGAAATCACAACATGAGAATAAACAAGAGAGGGCAACACTAGGACACCGAGAGTGCTGAAAGACTCATTCCAGTTCGTATTCGCTATAATCTGCATGAAGGCACAATTTTAGGTCGAAGTATTTCCCGAAAACATCACAGAACCAACTCCGGCTTGAACTGAAACCTTCACACACTGCGTGTTACCGACTGCTTGGTTCGTCGGTACACTTGTTGTTTTCATCATTTGGAGATGACTTGTGACTCGTTAGTCGGCAATAAACACTTTCAGTCAGTTGGAGTCGTTTGGCTGAATGAAGTCATGCAGCGTTATGCGCCACTGTGAGATATGGTCTTTCAAGAAGTATGGATCTACAAGTGCCACTGCATGCTACGAGGGCTGCCCAGAATGTAATGCACTGTATTTTTTTTCCTTCAGCAGTTCTTCATTGAACATAATGAGAATCACACACAACCAAGAGTGGTGTGTTATCTAGACACCCCATCTTTACCCGTAATCTCCACCACGTTCTATGGCTTTCCTCCAGTGCGAAACAAACCTTGTCATGGTGGCAGAGCCGATGCTTAACTGTGTGAACTTCCTTTGGTGACTGACAGATGCAGAGCCAACTGCCGAGTCGTAATCCGTCTGTCCTCGCGAATGACAACATCAGTTCGCTGCAACGTGTCACATGTGACAGGCGTGGATGGTCTCCCCGACCCCTGCAAATCGTTGAGCCACGCTGAACCGCCTTCTGATGGGCTCACTCTCCGTGCCCAGCGACTAACTGCACTTCTGTCGACAGCTGATGTCCCATAGACTTTGCGCAAGCTTTAGTAAATATTACCCACAGTTTCTTTCGCTTCAGTGAGAAATTCAATGACAGCACGTTTCTTGTGCAGTACATGATCTACAGACGCCATTTTGAAACTGTCCTGCAGCTACGCTATCTGTCGCAAGAAACGGAAACGTGGCGCGCTCACTCAGGAGACTTCAAATAATACATATGCAACGTTTCACATTGTTATCGGATGAGGAAGAAAATGCGGTGCGTTACTTTCTGCGAAACGCTCGTACCTTTTTTTTTTTTTTTTTTAGCAATTTTCACTTACGGACTTGGTAAGATTGTCGTGACTTAACCTATGGCGACAGTTTCCACCTGTTTCATATCGAATGTCATAGAAATTTCGTGATATTTGTCTCCTGCTCCTACTGGTTACCTTCTCTTTAAGGTTTTTCTTCTTACGCTGTGCTACATGGCCGCTAGTGATGCATCATTCGTACAGCAACAAACTGGGCTCTTTTATTCTTGGAGCTGCTGTTTATTTGGATTACACAGTTATTGACAACAATCGATTTGGGAAAAACGCACAGGTTGTGTTACTTGCTACGCTCACTGCGAAAAGGAGCGTTTTAGAAAAAGGCGCAAGCTCTGAAGGAAACGAAGAATAAATTTAGATAGGGCATTAACGTTGAGTGAGAGGTAACTAAAATTTTGTGGTTTCCCGATACATTAGATTTCTGCTATAGAGTGGTGCAAAGACATTGTAAGACCAGTTAAAACGAAATTAAGTTATAAGATAAACAGCAGCATGAGTAAAGTAACTGAAAAAATTTGGAGATACCAATGAATTAGATATGAAGTATTAAATGGAGATTATTATTTGGACTGTGAAATAAGTAACTGTGACCAACAGCAACATGATATACAATGGAGACTGGTATTAACATAAAAATAATTTTTGAAAAAACAGATACTTGTTAATATCGATTATACACCGAGGTGACAAAAGTCATGACACACCTTCCAATATCGTTTTGACCCCCTTTTTCCCGGGATAGTGAAGCAATTCGACGTAGCATGAACTCAACATGTACTTGGAAATCTCCTGCAGAAATATTGATCCATACTGCCTCTACAGCCATCCTTGGATCGGAAAGTGTTCCTGGTGCACGTTTGCTTACACGAACTCAGCTCTCGATCCTGTCCAATAAATATGCGATGGGATTCATGTTGGATGCTTTGCGTGGCCAGTTTATTAGCTTGAATGGCCCACGCTGTTATTGAAACTGATGGCGAAACGTCATGGCCCAGTGACATGGCACTTTGTCAGCCATAGTAATCACATCGTTGTCTGGGAAGATGAAAACAGTCTCCAAGTAGCCGAACATAACGATTTACAGTCAATGATCGGTTCAGTTAGACCCGCCCATTCCATGTAAACACAGCCCACATGAAACAATCATGTAGCACTAGTGGCCCCATCCGTGGAAATTCGACTGCCGGGTTACACTTGTTATATCGGGGAACGCTGCATTGGACGCATGAGATGGTGATGAGGACAACGCAACACCCAGTCCACGAGCGGAGGAAATTTTCTACTCGGACGGAAATAGAAACCGGGCCCTCTGCATGGCAGGCAAACACGTAACCACTCAGCTAATCATTTGGATTGAGTTTGCAAAGTTTCTTGTTAACAACTTGATTCCATGGTCTAGTGCAGTCTGCACCACACTCGAAACATACCATGAGCTCTTACCAACTGAAATTATAACTCATCTGGCCAATTTCGGTTTTCCAGCCGTCTTGGTCCAACCGATATGGTAACGAGGCCAAGAGAGCCGATGTGCTTTCTGCAAAAGCACTCTCGTACATCGTTTGCTGCCGTAGCACGCTAACGACAAATTTCGCTGCACTGTCTTAACACATACGTTCGTCCTACGTTCGACATCGGCTTCTGCGGTAGTTCCAAACAGTGTTGCTTGTCTACAAGCAGTGACAACTCTACGCAAACGCCTCTGCTCTCTGACGTTATGTAAAGGCAATGGTATACTCCGTTGACCGTGGTGACAGGTAATATCGGAAATGTGGTAATCTCGGCACACTCCCGGCCCTGTGGATCTCGCACTATAGAATTCCCGAAAGATTACCGTAATGGAACATCTCATGCTTCTAGCTACAACTACCACTCCGCGTTCAATGTCTGTTAATTCCCGTCTTGCGACTATAACCACTTTGGAAATGTTTCCACATGAATCACCTGGTTATAAATGATAGATCCGCCAGCGCATTGGCCTTTTATACTTAGTGTACGCGATACTGCCGCCATCAGTATATGTGCATATCGCTATCTCATGACTTTCGCCACCTCAGTGCATGTTACATCTTAGGAAGTATTCCTGAAAGTTACTTTCCAGACTGTATCCATGTATGGGAGACGATAATAAACATTTAACTACGGAGAATATACACTCTTTTTTCATGTGTTAATTAGAGTGACTGCCAAAGATACGTGTAACTAATGAAGAGAGACAACTCAGAACTTGGGAGAAGATAAATTTAAAGCACAGTGTGGTTTGGGATCGTGTGGCACGACGCATCCTGCGGCATCAGGTAACCGTCAATTTGCTAATGGAGCTAATTATGGGGTAGTGGGTGAGAATAGATTCCAAGAAGGTGGTAACCTCCCCTCCCTAATCGGACTATTGCCTGGCAACGTAACTGGTGGCGATCGCGTATGCCTAAGGAAATTGTACAGTTAGTAAGGCTATCGTTATCGAATGAAAGTAATACCGATAAGTAGGAGGAAAGTATATAACAGACCATTATGGAGGGAGAAACTATTTTAAATCTTACTGAAATACTAATAATAACTTTGAAATGGGTGCAATCGCCCACGAACCACAAGGGGGGGGGTGGGGGGTGGGGGGTGGGGGGGAAGGACACCACGAAATATTTACTACTAGAAAACACTGATTAGCGAAGAAAGAATAATTAAGCTGTCGCCCGCCCACTAGGGCACAATATCGAGAATGCTACGAAAGGCAACGGAAAAGAAAATTTAGAAACTAATCACTGGATCGGCAACAGAAGGTTGTCACCACTTTTTCGTAACTCAACAGTTCACGGGGAAATCAATGGATTACAAAGCAATGCGTTTGCAGTTACTTAATCTGAAATAATAAATTTTCAAAGCTAAATTAAATGAAGCTGCTGGTTAACTAAATGACCTATTGTAACTGAAAGTTTTTTAAGTAAAACATGTCATTAACCTCAGCATAAAGCTATGCAAAATATGGAAAAAGGCAAGCAATTTACCTTTAATCATTGAAAGATTGAATTGAAATTACCTTAAGAAAATAAGCTACTGGTTTACTTTCATCATAAGAACAATAAAATACATACAAAGCCAGAAGATGTCACTCGGTAAGCTAATTACAATATAAATGAAGTTGTTCACTTTTAATTCGTGCTGTATCTTTAGTTAATCGATTGGCTAGTGCAATTTTACATACCTTTAAGAGAAGGAAGTTAATACTCAGAATTGCAATTTCGTTTAGCCTTTGTTACGCAATACAAGAATGAACAGCTACTGAGGCAGAAAAAATTTGACTGAATCTGGTCATTAGCAAACAAAAAAACTGGCACTAAGTAAGTAATCAATATCCATATTTTTATGAAACTCCGTGATTGCATGGAAACGGATAGGTACACTGCTTAGTAACAATGTCTGAGGACAATGAGAAGAGAGGTACTCTACAATTTTCAACTATTGTAGGTTATTATTCAAGAAAGTTAGCGAAAGTTTGTGAAACAAATGCCACTGGGTAATCCCTGTATCACATTAGCTATACTCGGTCATTTAACACTTTTATGATGTTTCAGCTGATCGAATGACGAAGAACGTAGTCGAAGACAATGCTGTGCTGCTGCTGGTTCATAACCACGAGTAGTTCGTCACCAGAACCGCAGATTATTCTGGGAGAGGGAACAGTAAGAATTGGAGCTTCCTTCACCTGTACGCTACTACCATGTTCTGAATAGTCGTGAGTTAACGAAGTAGGTGCGCCTACAATAGCGCGATCATAGCTGCACACCGCATCTGCAGGAGTGCCCCACAAACTCTTCCTCACTCTTTGACGACTGCAGCTGCTCTGTTCTATGTTCGCAGAGCGACAGAGTCTCGCCATACGCAAATGTGAACAACAGCTACTGCCATTCCGTCGTTGCTATAGATACTTTTAAATAAAGTTGTCTTGTTAATACTGAACAATTTACTACATTTACAATATAATTACAATCCATTACATACAGCCACAAATAAATACACTATTACATCCATTACATGTTAATTATAGTTTCCGTAATAAAGCTTAAATATTCGGAATTAGCTGTATATTAGAATTTACCAACGGATATTAAACGGCATAATATTTTGCATTGTGCAGAATGTATGCCACAATAGATGATTACGGGTTTATAGTACGAGATTAAAGAACCCATACGTCCTCTAAGACGACAGCAAGAGAGTTATCTTGCAAATAGCCTACATTGAGCATCCAGGGAAAAAGAAACAATTTTACCGGTTTCCGCTCGTAACTAAACGTGGCAGCTACGACGCAATGATCAGAAAAAATGGCTGGTACCACATCAACATCCAGAAGTTGCGCACACAAGGAATCGGAAAGGTAAAAGCGATCAAGGCGACTGCTAGAAGTAGGAATAAAGTATGTGTGTCACACATGTGTAGGATAGCGAGAAACCCACACGTCACGCAGGCACAAGGAGCGCGCCAGGTCGTCGAGTTCTTAACTGAAATTAAAATTAGGAGACTGATCCGCCAGCCGTAGAACACAATTGAAGTCCTCACTTCAGATCATCTTTGTCGGGAATTTACGAAGCAGGTAAATGATTTCTTCTTCATAGAAACTCGGAGGTGCGGCAGTACGACCTGTGCCAGAAGGGGCATAAAGAAGGAGTAAACTGAGATCACAAAACTTGCACCCGATCCCCCTTCCACTTTCGAGTACTTCGAAATCCATCACCGGAGTGCCTTCCCTATAAAACAAGGCAGTGCCGGTAGAATGTTCGGAAGCTTCATTAAAAAAGGTTGAAAACCCAGGAATGGAAAACTGGTCAAACAAGACTTCCTGTAAAAAAGCAACATCTTCCCCAGATTGATATATAAACTGTCGCATAGCGGCGAGCCGAGGCTCGGAACATATTCTGTTAATATTCAGAGTAATAAATGTGTATGCTTGAATGTAACTTCAACAAAAAAAAAGGAACAAAGAACGGTAGAGATCCGTCAGTCGACAGAGCAACACACAAGTAACCATACCAGAATCAATCGCCGCACCAGAGAGAGAAGAACTACGAAACAGGACACTAATAGTCCCACTGCTTTTTCTTCGGCCGTGACGAGGCTGTCTGTGGCTGTTTTCCGAATCTACCGGGGTTCCGTGGCGACGACGCTGCCTCGTTCGGTCACGTGGGAGCATCATGTAGTTATTCCGTTTCAGATTACGAAGGAGAGGCCTCTACATCCTACTCGCCCGCAGACATGTGTTCGCGGAGGGACGATTGGTGAATAGCAACGGGATCTACTGGCTCTTGAGAATCAGTCAGTTGTTTCATTGGAGAAGACTGACCCAGAGGGGGCGACAGAAGTCGAAAGAAGGGGGACGGGAAACAAATTCGGCAGGAGGAGTGTCCGAGAGAACCGGAGAAAACATGTGGGAACCGGAAGCAGGTTCCTTCACGGGCGTCTCCGAAGGTGCGGCCTCGACAACAGGAACAACGTCAGATAAGGTGTCACAGATCTTCTGCACAGACATAAATGCACCTGTGGCGTCCTCATCCACGATTTCAGACTGAGAAAGGGGGTCCTTTACCGGAGGCCCATCGGAAGGGCGAGCCAATAGGGAACGTTCATCTGCCGCATCATCCTGTGTTCGGCGACGCTTGTTGTGAGAAATCATGGCCGGCACATGGGAATTAACGTCATCAGCATCCCGGCGCAAGGACAGAAGGGGAAAATCACTAGCGTTGACGATCAACGGATCACTGCGCCCCTCAGTAACAATGAGCGATTCAGTCTGAGATCCCTGCGGGAGAAGATCAGCTTAAGTCAATTTTTTACGCTGTTAGTATATAGGTTTTAATTCCACCACACGCAGGGGACAGTTAGTACGGAAATAACCGGTTTGATTACGACAATAATATGTTCCTTCTTGGCCACTCTACGTAATGTGGACCCTATAACCACATACCTGTAGATTAGAACGAATGTTTTTTGACCACTATTTCCACCGACTGAACACCAGTGTAGACCTGTAAGCTGTGCTAAGCAAACCAGCGTTCCTTTCGAATACGACGTATTTCCCCATAAGGAAACAAAACGGGCCTCAGAAAACTGTTGTATACCTCGGGTGGAAAGTTATACACCTGGACATTCTTGTATATCACCTCTGCGTTTTCCAATAGAACAATACTCGTGGAACCATCAGGTTGCGTAAAGGGTACCTGAGAAACGTGACAACATAGTATCCTATCAGCATGGAGCGGATCAAGAAACTTAACAAAACATATAATTCGCTGTCAAAATATTCATAATACACGTGATCAGTGGTGACTTTTATTGTATCAAGTAATCAGTCATGTATCTCCTCAGAAAGGGCTGGACCTGAAGCGTGGATTAGTCAAAGGAGAAGCTGACAGTACCTGCAGTCGGCATTTTCGTGGGAACCATGGTGGACATCACGACGTGAGACAGCGCCGCGACACGAAGGGCCGCACAAACACCAAACACTTGCCGACAACCAGCGATGCGACGCGCACGGAGACCAACACCACACTAAACGGACACGAGGAAAACACAACACGCAGCGCTACGATAGAAGCGGAACTAACAGCACAATCTAGTCGTCGACCGCGCGAAGCGAGAATGAAGGAATTTTTTTTGACAACCATTTCCATCGACCGAACACCACTGTAGACCTGTAGGCCGTGCTGATCAAACCAGCGTTCCTTTCGAATATGACTTATTTCCCCATAAGGAAGCAAATCGGGACTCAGAAAACAGTTGTCAACCTCGGTCGGAAAGTTAAACACCCGGACATTATTTCCGCGTACGAACCAGGGCCTTCCTTATATACACGTTCATGTGACACCTCCTGCACTCATACGTTACATACACTACTGGCCATTAAAATTGCTACACCAAGAGGAAATGCAGGTGATAAACGGGTATTCACTGGACAAACATATTATACTAGAACTGACAAGCAATTTGGGTGCATAGATCCTGAGAATTCAGTACCCAGAACAACCACCTCTGGCCGTAATAACGGCCTTGATACGTCTGGACATTGAGTCAAACAGAGATTGTATGGCGTGTACGGGTACAGCTGCCCACGCAGCTTCAACACGATACCACAGTTCATCAAGAGTAGTGTCTGGCGTTTTGTGACGAGCCAATTACTCGGCCACTATTGACCAGACGTTTTCTCTTGGTAAGAGATCTGGAGAATGTGCTGGCCAGGGCTACAGTCGAACATTTTCTGTATCCAGAAAGGCCCTTATTGGACTAGCAACATCCGGTCGTGCATTATCCTGCTGCAATGTAGGGTTTCGCAGGGATCGAATGAAGGGTAGAGTCACGGGTCGTAACACATTTGAAATGTAACGTCCACTGTTCAAAGTGCCGTCAATGCGAACAAGAGGTGACCGAGACGTGTATCCAGTGGCAGCCTATACCATCACGATGGGTAATATGCCAGTATGACGATGACGGATACACGCTTCCAATGTGCGTTCACCGCGATGTCGCCAGACACGGATGCGACCATCATGGTGCTGTAAACACAACTTGGATTCATCCGAAAAAATTAAGTTCTGCCATTCGTGCACCCTGGCTCGTCGCTGAACACACCATCGCATGTGCTCCTGTCTGTGTGATGCAGCGTCAAGGGTAGCCGCAGCCACGGCCTCCGAGCTGATAGTCCATGTTGCTGCAAACGTCGTCGAACTGTTCGTGCAGATGGTTGTTGTCTTGCAAACGTCCCCATCTGTTGACTCACGGATTAAGACGTGGCTGCACTATCCGTTACATCTATGCGGATAAGATACCTGTCATCTCAGCTGCTAGTGATAGAAGGCCGTTGGGATCCAGCACGGCTTTCCGTTCAGGTAACAGTCAATGGATCTCGACCAACGCGAGCAGCAATGTCGCGATACGATAAACCGCAATCACGATAGGCTATAATTCAATCGTTATCAAAGTCGCAAACGTGATGGTGCGCATTTCTCTTCCTTAGACGAGGCATCACAACAACATTTCACCTGGCAATGCTGGTCAACTGCTGTTTGTATATGAGAAATCGGTTGGAAACTTTCCTCATGTCAGCACATTTTAAGTGTCGCCACCGGCGCCAACCATGTTTGAATGCTGTGAAAAGCTACTCATTTGCATATCGCAGCATCTTCTTCCCGTCAGTTAAATTTCGAGTCTGTAGCACGTTATTTTCGTGGTGTAGCAGTTATAATGGCCAGTAGTGTATATTCCTGTTCGGGAAGTACATATTTATTGATAGTCGAGTGCCTGGTTTTGGAGAATAAATGCGGAATGCCAGAGTGTATGTTATTAAAAAGTACGATACAATGTTCCTTCAGACATGGATGCATATCCAAAGGTACATGGCATAATAGTTCTTAATAACGCGGGCTCCGCTGTATTCACAATTTAAAGCTGTCTAGGTGGGCTGTTTTTGATGAGATTAATTGGATACCAGAAGGAACAATTACAGCCACGGCAAAACCACGCGGACATCATGAATTGCCGGACAGGGATCATCGGACATCGCTGAGGGTGGTTGTAAAGACTTGCATGAAATCAGTGTACGGCACTCCAGAGTGATAACAGAAATCAAGCTACACTAATATATAAGATTTGGGAATTGATGATCACGGTGTACAGTACCCGAGCAGCTCCTCAAAGGCCACAAAGGCCACACACTTCAGTAGACAACGCTGCTCGATGCTTGAGGTGGTGTAAAGAGCGATGACATGGCAAGGGATGACCAAAATATGTGATTTGGAGACATAATGCATGGTTCAAATGGCTGTGAGCACTATGGGACTTAACATCTGAGGTCATCAGTCCCCTAGAACTTAGTACTACTTAAACCTAACTAGCCTAAGGACATCACACACATCGATGCCTGCGGCAGGATTCGAGCCTGCAGACCGTAGCGGCCCTCGTGGTTTCAGACGAAACATGCTAGAGCCTTTGGCAGCTCGGAGGAAGAGTATGGATTTTCCGAATATGTGGAGCACGTTTCCTGCTATCTTGTGTATTACAGAGGTGGAGGTGTTTCTATGTAGTCATGTTTTTCATTGTCAGGATATGGTATCCTAATTGAGCTTAAGAATCTGCTACATGCGGAGGAATAGGAATTTATTTTACATCATTGTGTACTGCTTACAATAGAGGAACTATACTCAGATCTGCAGTTGAGATGGCTGGGTCGCATAAAAAGTCATACAGCAAGTGAAGAATGACTTTATTGATCACATACTATCCATGATGAGTTTCGAATTCATTTCCATCTTCAGAAATCCAAGTGCAACAGTGGCACAAGGACAAGAGCATTACCAGTTGTGTCCGCATTATGAGATGACAGACTATTCATGTTCACTACACCCTTGGTAACTGCTTGTCCTTGCGCTAACTTTACATTTGGACTGAAGATGAAAATAATTCCGAAACAGGTCATGCATACTTTGTTGTTAATAACGCTGTTTTTCCTTTGCTGTATGACTTTCTCTGTGACCTACCTCGCTTCACTGCAGATCTACAGATATTTACTAGAATGGTCGCTATCCTCTTACATTACTTTATGAATCATCTTTATTAGTAGAGGCACTGTTTGTGGACGATGACTTTTTGTATCAGCATGACAATAATATAGCATCTGTGAGGCTGTAGTGTTCGAACAAGAACATTCATCACATGGACTGGCTCACCCAGAGTCCTGGCGTCAACCAAATGGAATACTTTTGAGATGTGTTAGTACGTCTCATTCGCTACAGAGTCCAGCGTCCGACACCATCGCATTCTGTTGTTTCGACTCTTGTCGAAGACTGCTCAGCTAACCGTGCGCAGACATTCAGACGCCTCGCTGAAAATACGGGCAGCGCTCAAGCCATCACAGAAGCGACTGGTGAACATACCAATATTTAAGTGAACTTGTAGATTAACGAATAAATTTCACCAGAAAGTGTATAAGGAAAATCCGAGGGGGGCAGCCAGTCAAATCCCTTGTTATGACCTCGCTAACTGCCATTCTGGGCACATACCTGTCTCCTAACTTTAAAACCAGGAACATCGTCATCAAATCTCTCCCATACTATAATCGTGTGCCCGCATCTCGTGGTCGTGCGGTAACGTTCTCGCTTCCCACGCCCGGGTTCCCGGATTCGATTCCAGGCGGGGTCAGGGATTTTCTCTGCCTCGTGATGGCTGGTTGTTGTGTGATGTCCTTAGGTTAGTTAGATTTAAGTAGTTCTAAGTTCTAGGGAACTGATGACCATAGATGTTAAGTCCCATAGTGCTCAGAGCAATTTGAATAATTTTTTATAGTCCTGTTCCTACAAGTGCCTCACAGTAAATATGAGATCTGCTGTGGACTTTCCGTGCCTGACGCCATAATCCTCAACTGTCAGTGTCTTCCAGTGGAATAATACGATTGCTTACCTTTTCTGCACATTCTGATTGCCAACACATTATATAAGACAGTTAGACGCTCGGTATGCAGGAAGAAGACAGACACGGGTCTCGGACTGAACGCAGAAAGGGACCGCCAACCAGGCCTGCGCCACCCAGAAATCCCACATTGCTCAGTGTACCGCAAACCGGGTGAATATAAAGTTTTCAATTTCAAAAGAAGAAAATCTATAAATTTAAAAATAAATATAAAAATAACAATCGGTATTTTATTTCTTGTGTCCAGCTTTAAACTTACAATGAGATATGAGACCTAGCTCAAGTTTTATAACATAGAAAAATAAAAAATTGGCGTGAATCTGTTTTGGATGTAGGTGAAGCAACTAACAAAATTCATATCGTCCAAAGAAATGTCGTTCAATACAAAAACTGAAAATTCTGCGTCAACAATGGCTGTTTTATACTGTTTTTCAAATAAAAATTGTTGGATCTCTCACTGCTTCATTTTAGATTAAATTGATGAACTTGGTTTGTTTGTTAATACATTAAGTCATTGACATTTTGCTTAATGAAAATATATTTGAATCTGCAAGTTGTATTCCCCATTAGTAACGGAGAGCTTCCGAATAACACGTCCTTCATTAAGAAATCACTAATCATCTGTTAAAGTAAATTTTTGTAATCGGCCTTGATTTTCGAAAGAAAAGTCCACGTACCATTTCCCTTATGAGCAACATGTTTTACATGATTGCTTACCTCTTCCATATACCTTAGCCACAGCATGACCTCCTGGATCGAGTACAATGGCAGGTGGTTAATTTCCGTTAAAGCCTGTGTCTTTTATCTGAAGAAATATTGGCGATTACTGTCTTTCACCCGATAAATTCCGAAGACGCAAACCTACATTTTCGTTTCGCCGAAGCGTAAATCACATTCTACTTTAAAACTGAACTGTTTATTAATGAAACGGGAGTGGAAATTTTCCTACCTTGTGCTTAAATTAACACTGTGAAGGAAGGTATATAGAAAGTTCGAAGTAAGGAAGTTCAGCAGCATATCTGATGTTTGCCATAGAGTGAACAAATCATCAACTAAGGGGGTCGTCAGTTCCGAAAATCGTAACTTTACTGTTAGATTTGTTCACCACCAACCTAGAAAATATACCTTTGAATGATTTCCCATTTCTCTTCTGATACTACAGCACAGAACATTTTTGAAAGTTCCTTCTTTATTCAGCCCAGTGTTTCATTCCAACAATTTTACGGTACGAAATATAATCAACACAGACAGCCTGCCTTTCTACCTGCCGCGTGTACGTGAAGCACTCCACAGGAACGGATACACAGAAGAACATATAAAACTCGTGTTCAGGACCAAGGAGACAAAGAGAAAGGCAGACGACTTAGAGCAGCATTTCGACATTCGTACCGAACGCGGGACCAGCCAGAGCTAAGATTTGCTAGGGTATGCTGCAAGCACGATGTGAAAAGGACCTTTCATCAATTCTGCAAACTTAGTTAATTTCTGAACTCTGTAAAACATCGAATGCGAGTTATTTAGGCCAAAAAATACGCATTGGGAGAATATTGTGCTAACGAGTCATTCTTACAACTAATTTCAAAATGAATTATGGTAAGAGAAACCAAGACGGGAAACTGAGAGGCATTTCAGAGCAATCTGATGCTGGATACTTAAGTCACAGATAAATGGCTTAAAATCAAGGTTCAAATGGCTCTGAGCACTATGGGACTTCACTTCTGAGGTCATCAGTCCCCTGGAACTTAGAACTACCTAAACCTAACTAACCTAAGGACATCACCCACATCCATGCCCGAGGCAGGATTCGAACCTGCGACCGTAGCGGTCGCGCGGTTCCAGACTGTAGCGCCTAGAACCGCTCGGCCACCAAGGCCGGGTAAAATCAACGCATCAATGTTCTTCGGCGTAAGAAGCATGGAGGAACCAATTTCAAAATCATTATCGAATTTTTCACAGACGCATTTCTGGAGAAAACAGTGTGTGTCTCTCTAACGTCGTTTCACCTTTGAGTCATCCGGGTCAACACATTTGCTGTGACTGGTATTCACAAAGGTAATAAACCCGACTGCCTTAACAGGGACAGCAATGACAGGACGAGAAGCGGACGCTATTTATTACTGATTGTAGACAAATTTATAAGAATCGTTCAAACAATGACTTTTGGAAGTATACATTAGAAGACTTCAGTACACAGACAACTACAGCGTGTCAGAATTTAGGAAAAGAAGCCAGGGCTGCCACCCTCTACAATCCCACAGCGCTCACGTCACTCACTGCGAAAACTACAGAAAACATAGTGAAGCGTCACATTTTCAGATGCCCTAACGTGTTCCATCATGCTTCATCCACCTTACCTGTGATAGTACTAAGCTCACTTCGTCCTTAGGAAAACATAGTGAAGCGTCACATTTTCAGATGCCCTAACGTGTTCCATCATGCTTCATCCACCTTACCTGTGATAGTACTAAGCTCACTTCGTCCTGAGGAAAAGGTAGAATATTCTCTACAAATGTAAGACGGTCCTAAAATTACAGTGCACTTCTCAGGCTTATGATAACCATATCTCGAGTTCATAACGGAGAATGACTGTAACATTTATTGGTAATTGTAGCGTTCCATTATGTCAATGTGCGGAAGGAGGGGCGTAGCCTTCATTGCCGTGCGGGCTACCTGCGACGTGCTGAAAATATGTTCAGCATTCGTGTCGACAGACAAGAGGTACCAGCAACAGATAAAGGAGAAAAACTGTCTGCCTAAATTACCATCTACTGGTTGGAGAAAAAGTGCCAGATTTGGCAGTCGGCTTGTGATTCCTCATCCGAGTTCAAGACAAAAGTGTATGTAGCAAAATCTAGGCTCTCCAACAGGTTTAATGAAAATGCTATTTAAAAAACAAGGCTGCAACAACGCTGTCACCGCTTGCAGCAGGGTCAAGAACAGGTAGCGTGAAATCTGCGCCGTGACAGAGCTGTCCCATTAGCTCAGTGAAACGAGATGATGCTGCGCAGAATGGATACGTCTGTGACATAAATCAAGAAAAAAAAATTTGCAGATGCAGGTAGAGTAACATCGCCCCGAAGAGGTAGCGCCGCATCAGAATTCTTCACGTCCTCATCGATGCACCCTAAAAAACAAGAGAAGGAAAAGTAATTTGATGTTGTGTTGCGGAAATGTAAGGTTAAGAGAAACAGTAGGAAAATTCAGCCGGCCGAAGTGGCCGAGTCGTTCTAGGCACTTCAGTCATAGATTCGAAACCTGCCTTGGGGCATGGATGTGTGTGATGTTCTTAGGTTAGTTAGGTTTAAGTGGTTCTGAGTTCTAGGGGACTGATGACCTCAGATGTAACTCCAATAGTGATCAGAGCCATTTGAACCATTGTTTTGTAAATTTAAATGAAATGTAAAATAAAATTACCTACACCTTATGAGGGGCAAAGGACTTGGTGCCCAATACCTTTCTCAAGAGGAAAGAAACAGAAATAAAGACAAAATAAAGCCTTCACACTTTACACCTAGTAGGTCCTGCCATACCGTTGTAGTATTTGTGCGAAACCACAAAAAGGCACTCATTGCTTTGGTTTGCATTATAGACATCGATCTCTCCTGAAATTAAGTTCTGCAATCATTAAGTTCTGGAATCTCACCTATTATAAACTCTAAGGTGGACACAAAAATTTTCAGCGGCAGCCTTAATGAGATGCAGGAATTGGTGGAATATATATGCGAAATACTAAAAATATGAGACATATGGATTAAAACAACGTATCTATTTCCGGCGGGATGAGTCCTGTTTTATTCAATTCAGATGATATCACGGCTGAACTGCTCGTTTCTCGCGCATTGTCTTTAAAACTCTACGCAAGATCTTCTGTTAATCATACTGAAATATGTATACGAAGATGCTGGGATATGCTACACAGTACTTTCAGCAGCTGCTTTTGGCACCTGTCTTACAGAAAGAGACAAGTGCAATGACCCTAAGTCACTGATTAAAACAGTCTACCGGATCACAGCATAATGTCATTGATAGACAATATCCTCTTGACAGCACCACTCACTCAGACCCATAACCTACTTCAAAACCGTCTACTTCTCGAAAGCTCTCTTGAAAACCCTGTTGTACTAACACTCATTCAAGAGAATGACTTTTCCGCTATATCAGGTTTTGTGTCCAGATTGAAATACCGATATAGTGGAGGAGTGTACACGGCTGCGACATATTCTGAACTTCGAGACCATGTGGTGGGCCGAAACTCGGGACCACATAATTGCCTTTGGCAGATATGACTCTGACATTGTGAGCTATTAAGTTTGCTTGTCGCTTTGAGTTGTAATATCGGTTAGAAACATCCCTTTCAAAAAGCATTTTAACCGGTTTTAATTACAATCTGAAACATTCTATAAGCAAGTCAGTTCATCAATAACTTGCTAACCAATACACAGTAAATGACTCACTCTGAGACCTCTACGTGGTGTATTTCCTGTGACGAATACTGTAAACAGCTTGAAGCTGAGTCTGGATGGAAACAGGAGGCCTTAGGGCATTCAGTACAAACTCGTAAGAATTAGTGCACAAAAATCTCATTCGGCTGATACCTGCGTGCTGTTCATAATTCAAGCAATCATTCCGGGTCGTACGAGGAAAAAGGAACTCTTAAAGAGACTAACACAAGACTCAATTTGTGACTGTTACGAATTCAAAATTCATCATATGGAGGACGCCTCCTCGGATGTGTCATATACGAGGGTCAGTCAAAAAGTAATGCCTCCTATTTTTTTTCTACGTTTAATTGTCAGGAAATTTAAATGCAATTACATAGGTTGAAAACCACAACATTGAGGATCATTTTGTCATTTTTCAATGTAATCTCCGCCCATCTCTACAGTTTTGGTCCATCTTTGAACAAGGGCATGTATCCCAGCACGGTAAAAATCACAGCTCTGCTTCCTAAGCCATTGACGCACGGATGTTTTGACGGCCTCCTCATCTTCAAAATGAATCCCACGATGAGCTTCTTTTAGTGGCCCGAACAGATGGAAGTCTGATGGTGCCAGGTCAGGGCTGTATGGGGGATGAGGCAAAACTTCCCATCCAATTTTGACAATCTCGTCAGAGGTGTGACGACTGGTGTGTGGTCTTGCATTGTCATGCAAAAGAAGAACATCTGCCATTGATTTTGTTGGGCGAACTCGCTGAAGACGTGCTTTAAGTTTTTTGAGGGTTGTGACGTATTGAACAGAATTTATTGTGCATCCCTGCTCCAAAAAATCAACCAGAATTACACCCTCTGTATCCCAGAAAACTGTTGCCATAACTTTCCCTGCCGATCGCACAGTTTTGAATTTTTTCTTCCTCGGCGAGCTTGTGTGACGCCACTCCATTGACTGCCTCTTTGATTCGGGTTCAAAAAAATGCACCCATGTTTCGTCCCCGGTCACAATTTTTTTCAGAAACTCATCTCCCTCCAAACGGAAGCGCTGCAAGTGTTAGGAGGCTATTGTTTTCCTTGCCTCTTTATTCTGATCGGTTAACATTCTTGGAACCCACCGTGCACAAACTTTTGAGTACCCCAATTGTTTAATAATCGTGATCACACTGCCTTTACTAAGAGAAATAATGCGACACACTTCATCTGCAGTCACCCGACGGTCACCACGAATGATGTCATCAACTTGCTGAATGTTGTGTGGAGTCACTGCACTCACCGGCCTGCCGCTCCGCTTTTCGTCAGTCAATGGTGTTTGCCCTCCAGCTTCCTTACAACGACGAACCCATCGTCTAACACTGCTGACATCCACTGTCACAACACCATACACCTTCTTCAGTCTTTCATGAATGCGTATGGGCGTTTCACCTTCTGCATTCAAGAATTCAATCACACAACGCTGTCTCAAACGAACATCGATGTCGGCCATCTTACAAACTTCTGCTGTGCTGCCACCTGTTGACACAGAAAGTTACTACTGCATAGGATTGCAGAAGAAGGTTTGAGGAATGGCGCCAAATTCAAATTTTTCACTTAACTTAATTTTTTTAAGTAGAAAAAAAATGGGAGGCATTACTTTTTGACCGACCCTCGTAATTGTTTGTGGAGTAGAAGCAGTCGGGAGAATGTTTAAAGGCCCGTTAGAAGTTTCGATTGACGGCTGTCTCACTGTTTCTGTTAGAAATCTCATTATTCCATTCGTTTTAAAGTTAGTTGATGGGAAAATATTTTGGGAACAATGGTTCTCAATACATTGACTGTAAGATGAAATCATACGTGTAATTACAGAAATAAATTTCAATTTGCGACGAATTTCACTGTAGAATGTTTATACTACCAATTTTTAGAATGAGTTAATCGAATATTTTGCAATAAGAAGTCTTCTTTTATTGGTTAATTGTGATTTTTACTTCCCCACCAATATATAAAGCAGATTAACATACTGACATGTTTATTTTCAAAGAAAACTACAAAATTTATTGACAATGAACACATTAATGACACAATTCCAGAGATAAAACAAAAAGTGAGGAAATAATATCTGAAGAAATAATTTACTCTGGCGATGTTCACAGTTTACAGGAGCCTACCAAAAGAGACATCGTTTCATTTTATACTTCATGTTATAGGGTTGTATATTTTCATTATCTAAAAATGTATGTAATTGCCAGTTGCTTCTGGTGAATTTATTGAGAGTAGTTCCAACTTTGGTGTATTCATTTTAACTACCGCATTTAATGGTGCAATGCAGATCGTAAAACAGGAAATTAATTCTCTAAACTAACATGACACGTTATTCAGATGACGTTCATCAGGTTATATTTATGTTATTGGGCAGCGGATAAAACGTTTATTCAGTACACGTCAGTAAAACACCAACAGTTGTTAAAGTAAATGAGTGAAAGGGAATAATTTCAGACAGTGAAAGCAGAATGAAAATCAAGCGATTTTCATTTTCCGTGCAATTGAAAAGTGTTTGAATAACATGACAGCACGTCACACCTAAAGTTTCAAAAAATGAGCCATGGTAACAGACTGAACCCTAAGAAGATGAGATTTGCTGATGTTAGTGCTTACTGATCGCCACTGTTCAACTGCAATCTACTTTGTCATTAGCAGCTAAGTCTTGGTTTTAAATTTTGTACATTTGGTGTTATAAAAACACATCGGACGTTACAGACTTCATGAAACTGGGAAAATAATAGAAATACAAAATGTGTGTGTCACTAGAAAACCTCCCTTCATCCGTAAACGAAAAAAATACTTGTGTTTGCAGAAATCTTGAAAATAACTTTTAATACTGTGACCCGTTCATCCTGAATTTCTGGCGTGGCTCAGGAAAATA
Source organism: Schistocerca gregaria (assembly GCF_023897955.1). Classification (NCBI taxonomy): domain Eukaryota; kingdom Metazoa; phylum Arthropoda; class Insecta; order Orthoptera; family Acrididae; genus Schistocerca; species Schistocerca gregaria. Next base: position 256,289,266 of record NC_064925.1, read on the forward strand.
CTACCCTGATAACAAAGAGTACCAGACATCGTCCTTACTTGTAGGGATAATTAGAACCTGTTGTTAGACTATTCTGGGATGGAGGTGAGGGAGGTCATTACAGCAAACGATATAATGACACCTAGCCCCGATTGGACTCAGGGAGCAAAGCAGTATTTCCGATAGTACCATGCACAGTTAGTCGACAATTCTACAAGTTTAACTGGAATGAAAACAGACATCAGAAGTGGTTAAGAATTGGAAGTTTTAAAGAGAAAGCCAAGTGCGAGTAATGGCTTCCTTCACCATATTCCACTTTGTCAGAAGATACAACAAAATTTAGGCGATGATTAAAAGAGACACATCAATAGCACTGTCCGACCCCAGTAGCTTTGTGGTCAGCGCGACGGAATGTCATACCTAACGGCCCGGGTTCGATTACCGGCTGGGTCTGAGATTTTCTCCACTCAAGGACCGGGCGTCGTGTTGTCGTTATCATCATCATTTCATCCCCAGCGACATGCAAGTCGCAGAAGTGGCGTCAACTCGAAAGATTTGCACAGGGCGAACGGTCTACCAGACGAGACGCCCTAGCCACACGGCATTTCCATTTCCAATAGCACTGGTTAAAACACAGAATCATAACGAAGCAAAAATGAACAATAAATGGAGCTCATTTCAACTGTTGATGTCGAAAGTTAGAAAACTCAGCTGGATACGTGCTGAATCTTAACGGCAGTGCAGTTGATGCATTTGACGCGTCCACGTTCGAAGCCACTGAGCTCTCGTGACGGACACATTGTGCTTTTACTACTTCTCTACTGACAACACAGTACGCTGCGTCCTTGCACACAAACACCGTCTTTTCTTATGACATCTGGCGGTCAATTCCAAATTACACACGGGTCTCCCGCATCGTCCCCTACGCTCCTCGGAGTATGGGACCTCATCATCGTCCACAAACTTTCGATCAGATAGAAAGTGTTTATAGGTGTTTTCTTTAGCTGTTAGCAGTGCCAAAGTTATTTAACTTTCAGTCTATGTTGTAACACATATGATCACGTTTAGTGCCCAGGTAACTTCACAGATGTAGGATAGATGGCACTTTAATAGTGGCAGTACTATTTTTACAAGCGATGCAGAACTGATAAATGTTCCTAAGTTGTATTGCACTGCATGTTTGTAAACTGCATGTTTTTGGTTGTTAGAGATCAGCTATAAGGTGATATGTAAGAATATTTCGTAATAATTCAGAGTAGAAACCCTATTCAATAGTTAAGAAACGGTAGCTATACTAAGTTGATTGCTTGTAAATATGTTAGTCATGACTAGGGTAAGGTACATGTCTGTCTCTCTTCACTTCGTTCCCAGAAACTTTTTCTTCTACTATCTTGCATTACGAAACAGAGGAATAGTTTTGTGTTTAGAGCTAGGTAAGGTAGTGTATCTTGGAGATGTGAATCAGTTACGGAACGTATCTTAAGAACAGAGGAGTGTAGTAGATTTATCCCAGAATGCAAGGAAGCGTCGAGCGAAATATAAATTTTACCGTGTAAAGCTTGGTACGTTTGGAAATGGCCAATATTTTAAAATAATGTGGACTGTCAGATTATCGAAAGAAGTTTAAGAGAAGATTAAGATGAACTGTCGTCAACGTGAGATGTTCACGTAGCATGATGCTATAAGAGAATACTATAAACAAAAATGAATTGTTTTTGATGTTATTTACATTATTCAATGGAAAAGAGATGTGAAAAGGGACAGTCAGTGTTGCCACGATTATATCATCTATCGGACAAACAAAAGTCGGTGTGTCACAGTACTTTTCGATGCGTGAAGGACACGTATGAATCCGTAGAATTGCATACGAGGACTAACTGGAAATGGAATCGGTGAAAACAGGAAGATAAAGAAGTGGTCTGAGACTGGAACAAGCAAATGGGGAATTTGCCAGCGGAAGGTAGTGAAAGACGTCGAAATTCACCGTTTCGGCGAATTTGGCGTTATCCATCCTGTGTACAGAGAATCTGAATGATTTTTGACTGCTATCGATATTGATATTTTCAAGATATTGGTCCCAGGAATTCCAAAACCGTACCAAAATCTGTGAAGCAGTTTCTCAGACTAGAAAATACATATACAACGTTTATGTATATCTAGAAAAGGAAGATTTATTTTTTAAAAGAAATTACTTACCTACTCAGCATGACTATAGCCTATATTTACGTTTGCATTCAGTAACACGCCGTCTGTCATTCTTTTGACGGAAGATAAATGGAATGTATGCTCAATACTTTCAAATACTTCGCTTGTGTTAAAGTGTTAATTACGTTTGCGAAATAGGTGTATACTGCAAATACAAAGGTTTTAGTGTATCGTGGTGCAAAAGCCTTATTACAGTCCCTATGAAGTGTGTCTGTAGTATCATTTCCACTTGAAATCTTATAGCACTCTAAACAATAACCGAAATTGTTAAGCGTAAATAAATTGTACCTTGGATTTGTCTTATTATTATTATTTTTTTAAATGGCTCTGAGCACTACGGGACTAAATATCTATGGTCATCAGTCCCCTAGAACTTAGAACTACTTAAACCTAACTAACCTAAGGACAACACACAACACCGAGCCATCACGAGGCAGAGAAAATCACTGACCCCGCCGGGAATCGAACCTAGGAACCCGGGCGCGGGAAGCGAGAACGCTAACGCACGACCACGAGATGCGGGCTGTCTTATTATTATTATTAGTATTATTATTACTATTATTATCATTGTTACTATATCAGGACTGTCGATGAAGGAAAACTGATGCACGTCTCACGGTTAACACATTGACTTAGTGATCAGAGCGACTGCTGCCTAACAACGGTTGATAATTGGCGTCAACAATAAAACGAATTCAGATCTCGTAGGAGACAAAGACACTATTGATTCTGTACGAAATTAAAGTGATTAAGCAGTCGAAGATGACAATGAATAAGAAGAAGGAGAAGAAGATTGCTGAGATGATATTTTCAGTAAATGTGAAATACTGGATAAATTGGGTAATATAAACAACGTATATTGGTGTGATTATATAGTCAAAGACACAAAGTGAACCACACCATATTCAGTTGTCGCACCTTATGAACGTGAAACTATGTGTGAAACGACCCACCAAAAATACTGATTGATATCTTTAAAACAAAGGAAAACTAGACCTGCTGCAACTCTTAAACTGTATTGTAAATAACTGTGTATTTTTTAGTGTATTTTAAATTCCCTAGTCTGATGCAGTATATTATGTCAAATTGCTCTCGTGTCAATGTTTGAGCAGCGCATTAGTGAAATATATCTGATTGCTGGATGTGGTAGGATTTTTAAGTGTGTTACTTCAAATGCTCATTGAATTTTAATGTTATACAATACATGGTATAGCATAATATTACATTATCTTCTTTTCCAAATTTTCCATGCGTAGATCGTCATTTCACACCTCAATTTCTATATACCTAGCCTATAACGCTAGGGTAAAGGATATCTTCAGTCAACTGCCTTAAATGGGGTTGTAGTGTTTTATAGACATGTACGTAACGAAATATTCCGGAAAGAGCTACCTCACTGTGAAGCGCTGTATATTTGTTAAACTCACCCTTTCAGATCGGTTCCGTTAAAGAGATTACTATAATCGTGAAACATTTATTCTGCTTTCTTCATTTCATTTCGTCCACGGTTTTCGCTAATGGTGTATTTATTTTTGTATGCTGCATATTCTATCTGTCTCTTATAAGTGCTTTGAATAATTCATTTTTTATCCTTTTGCTACACCTTTCATCTATGTCACAGCCCAGTGGTATTTAGGTGTTAGGACTAAGGAACCATTTAAACATACATCGTATCTTCTTTACAGTCGCAATTACATTTAACATAAGATGTCGACGAGGCCTAAATCTTCTTAGTATTTACTGCCAGAATAACGTCTGAAAAATGCTTTGAAAGACCTACATACTAAAGTAACGATACTGATATGAAAAAAATCTACTCGTAACGTGGCTGAGGAAGATCTGTAGAGCTTGACACGGTGTTTTCGTGTCATCATTTGCCATTTAAGTTTCAGGTGAATTGCAACAAACGCGGCTGATAGTCTGTATCACAAATTTAGTCTCCGCTGTCTTTTGTAAATTTCCTCCTTCAATTCTCAATGGTCCGTTTATGATCAAGGCATGTTTTATTATGAAACAGATGAAGTTCAAGACAGATTGACTTTGGCGAGCAGTGCAGATTCAGTGCAGGCACGGAAACATGGATGAAACGTGCTGAAAATCTTGACCAAAACATTGCCTTAACATGTGACTCTTCCCTTTTACTGTTTAACCGGTAGAGTGGTCATCCTATTAGATACGCAGTCGTTGATATTTTTAAAAAGAACAATGATAGAATTTCCAGACATCACCATTGCTACTTCTCGTTGTAGATTAACAGTAGGAAATTTATATCGGTACAATGCAGGATCGAAAAATACAATTGTGTTACAGGAACTCCATCAATCCACTCAAATATCTACAGTTCAGTAAATCACTCTACTTAGTTACAACAGAGGATTTTCAAAATTTTCTTCATTGCCGTGTACAATGATTGTATAATGATTTTGCACAGAGACACATAAGTAAGAAATAGCTCATCAGACTAATTAAACATATGTTTCGTACATTTGTGGTCAATACTTTATACACTCCTGGAAATTGTAATGACAACACCGTGAATTCACTGTCCCAGGAAGGGGAAACTTTATTGACACTTTCCTGGGGTCAGGTACATCACATGATCACACTGACAGGACCACAGGCACATAGACACAGGCAACAGAGCATGCACAATGTCGGCACTAGTACAGTGTATATCCACCTTTTGCAGCAATGCAGGCTGCTATTCTCCCATGGAGACGATCGTAGAGATGCTGGATGTAGTCCTGTGGAACGGCTTGCCATGCAATTTCCACCTGGCGCCTTAGTAGGACCAGCGTTCGTGCTGGACGTACAGACCGCGTGAGACGTCGCTTCATCCAGTCCCAAACATGCTCAATGGGGGACAGATCCGGAGATCTTGCTGGCCACGGTAGTTGACTTACACCTTCTACAGCACGTTGGGTGGCACGGGATACATGCGGACGTGCATTGTCCTGTTGGAACAGCAAGTTCCCTTGCCGGTCTAGGAATGGTAGAACGATGGGTTCGATGACGGTTTGGATGTACCGTACACTATTCAGTGTCCCCTCGACGATCACCAGAGGTGTACGGCCAGTGTAGGAGATCGCTCCCCACACCATGATGCCGGGTGTTGGCCCTGTGTGCCTCGGTCGTATGCAGTCCTGATTGTGGCGCTCACCTGCACGGCGCCAAACAAGCATACGACCATCATTGGCACCAAGGCAGAAGCGACTCTCATCGCTGAAGATGACACGTCACCATTCGTCCCTCCATTCACGCCTGTCGCGACACCACTGGAGGCGGGCTGCACGATGTTGGGGCGTGAGCGGAAGACGGCCTAACGGTGTGCGGGACCGTAGCCCAGCTTCATGGAGACGGTTGCGAATGGTCCTCGCCGATACCCCAGGAGCAACAGTGTCCCTAATTTGCTGGGAAGTGGCGGTGCGGTCCCCTACGGCACTGCGTAGGATCCTACGGTCTTGGCGTGCATCCGTGAGTCGCTGCGGTCCGGTCCCAGGTCGACGGGCACGTGCACCTTCCGTCGACCACTGGCGACAACATCGATGTACTGTGGAGACCTCAGGCCCCACGTGTTGAGCAATTCGGAGGTACGTCCACCCGGCCTCCCGCATGCCCACTATACGCCCTCGCTCAAAGTCCGTCAACTGCACATACGGTTGACGTCCACGCTGTCGCGGCATGCTACCAGTGTTAAAGACTGCGATGGAGCTCAATATGCCACGGCAAACTGGCTGACACTGACGGCGGCGGTGCACAAATGCTGCGCAGCTAGCGCCATTCGACGGCCAACACCGCGGTTCCTGGTGTGTCCGCTGTGCCGTGCGTGTGATCATTGCTTGTACAGCCCTCTCACAGTGTCCGGAGCAAGTATGGTGGGTCTGACACACCGGTGTCAATGTGTTCTTTTTTCCATTTCCAGGAGTGTATGAATGGATCATAAGTAGGGATGGCTAGCGGACAGATGTAAGGATATAGAGCCTTATCTCACTAGGGGCAAGATAGATTCAGCCTACAGGAAAATTAAAGAAACCTTTGGAGAAAAAAGAGCCATTTCTATGAATATCAAGAGATCAGGCGGAAACCCAGTTCTAAGCAACGAAGAGTTGAGGAACACGAAAGGGAAGCAGTAGTTGGAAAGGAAGTGAGACACGGTTGTAGCCTATCCCCGATCTTATTCAATCTATATATTGAGCAAGCAGTAAAGGAAACAAAAGAAAAATTTGGAATAGGTATTAAAATCCATGGAGAAGAAATACAAACTCTGAGGTTCGGCGATGACATTGCAATTCTGTCAGAGACAGCAAAGGACTTGGAAGAGCAATTCAACGGAATGGACAGTGTCTTGAAAATAAGATGACCTTCAACAAAAGCAAAACGAGGATAATGGAATGCAGTCGAATTAAGTCGGGTCATGCTGAGGGAATTAGATTAGGAAATGAGACTTTTAAAGTAGTAAAGGAATTTTGCTATTTGGGGAGCAAAATAACTGATGATGGTCGAAGTAGAGAGGATATAAAATGTAGACTGGCAATGGCAAGGAAAGCGTTTCTGCAGAAGAAAAATTTGTTAACATCGAGTATAGATTTAAATGTCAGGAAGTCGTTTCTGAAAGTATTTGTATGGAGTGTAGCCACGTATGGAAATGAAACGTGGACGATAAATAGTTTAAATAAGAAGAGTATAGAAGTTTTCGAAATGTGATGCTACAGAAAAATGCTGAAGATTAGATGGGTAGATCACATTACTAATGAGGAGGTATTGAATAGAATTGGGGAGAAGATGATTTTGTGACACAACTTGAGAAGAAGAAGGGACCGCTTTGTAGGACATGTTCTGAGGCATCAAGAGATCACAAATTTAGCGTTATAGGGCAGCGTGGAGGGCAAAAATCGTAGAGGGAGGCCAAGAGATGAATACACTAAGCAGATTCAGAAGGATGTAGGTTGCATTAGGTACTGGGAGATGAAGAAGCTAGCACAGGATGGAGTAGCACAGAAACCTGCATCAAACCAGTCTCTGGACTGAAGACCACAACAACAACATGTAAGTGTTAATAATTGCTCCATATTTAACTGGCGTCAGCGTGGACGGAAATCCGTCGAGACTTAATTCGCCGATTGTACAGATACCATACAGTTTCTTCTGGCCGTGAAGCGTGCACGGGTAGCGATATGGTAGGGCGGCCATTCGCGATAAGCAGAAAACAAGGGTTCGAGTCCAGGTATGGCACAAATCATTCCATTACACATCCGTATTGTCAAAAGCGAATTCATTGCATATATTTCCGAACGGCTGGAATAGCCGCAGTGCCTGTTCATCCTGATATCTACATCTACATCTACATCTACATCCATACTCCGCAAGCCACCTGACGGTGTGTGGCGGAGGGTACCCTGAGCACCTCTATCGGTTCTCCCTTCTATTCCAGTCTCGTATTGTACGTGGAAAGAAGGATTGTCGGTATGCTTCTGTGTGAGCTCTAATCTCTCTGATTTTATCCTCATGGTCTCTTCGCGAGATATACGTAGGAGGGAGCAATATACTGCTTGACTCTTCGGTGAAGGTATGTTCACGAAACTTTAAGAAAAGCCCGTACCGAGCTACTGAGCGTATGTATGCAGGTCCGAAGGAACTTTGCATTATACTTCTGAAGATCTTAAGCACTACAGCATTTCATTTATCCGCCGACACCGGGCTAGTGACTTTAATTAAAATGCGTATGTATGCAGGTCCGAAGGAACTTTGCATTATACTTCTGAAGATCTTAGGCACTACAGCATTGCATTTATCCGCCGACACCGGGCAAGTGACTTTAATTAAAATGCCCCCTGCCCCTCCTGTACAGGAATATATGTAATGAATGTACGAGAGCGGGTTGTAGAACAGGGTAGACGATATTTGCCTGTGTGGATTTGCAGTTCGGAGCCCCGTGTTGTAGCTGATAGGTTACTCAAACAAGTGTTTCAGTACGTGTCTATTGAGTTCTATGTGCAGCCACCGGACTTCTAAGCGGTAACACCTCTTGTTCGTCTTTGTGTGTTGTTGATGAAGTGGAAGTTCCGCTCCTACCTGTAAATAATGTCCATGGATTCTATCAGGAAAATTACTTTGGTGTTCGCCTTTGACAAGAATATAAGATATGAGTCAACTACAGATTCGGAGATTCATGACTGGCTGCATGAAAATTTTGGTATAATGTTCACTTCATTCAAATTGATAATGAGAAGTACTGAGTTTCTGCTAAAAAGCATGGTTCTGTTACGTTAAACAAAATGTTACTCAGATTCTGCCAGTGCTGTTCGTATGCGTAACGGTAATAGCGAACTGCAAACTGTCAGGGTACTACATTTTCCTCCAGAGCTCGGCACCAAGGACTTGGTTCTGGTTCAAATGGATCTAAGCACTATGGGACTTAACATCTGAGGTCATCAGTCCCCCTTTGGTATAATGACCTTTTAATTATCGACGGCTAAAAGGCATCGAATTCGAAAAATTGTCTAATAGATAAAAGAACTTCAGTGCTACGACGGGATTAGATCTGTAGGAACGCTCGTTTTATCTGATATCCCATCCCCCATTGTCGTAGGTGGTTGTAAGGCACACGTAATATATGTTGAGCTAACTCCCACGTGTCATGTGTGCAGTGAACCAAGACATTTTGGAGAAAACTGCCCTCGGTGCATGATATTCGAGGAAATAACCTGTGACAGTGGCGAAGATTTGAGGCACAACAAATGATTCCTGGAAAACACTGCAACGGGCAACGCTGAGAATACCCACACGGATATCACTGAATAATTCCCTAGTTTAGTTGAAGATGAATTCCCTCCCTTGAACAAGAGACCAGCAACGAAAAAAGTACATAAGAAATGAGACAACGATCAAAAGGGTAAACCGTTTAGATGTTAACTATCGTTCAGGAAAATAGCTACAGAATCCATGAAATTACAATCCAACAACAAGAAAGGGAAACATGCATGGCAAATGTATCTTTCCTTGGAAACTTGTAGTAAGTTCCTATAGGACCAAACTGCTGAGGTCATCGGTCCCTAGGCTTGTTGTTGTTGTTGTTGTGGTCTTCAGTCCTGAGACTGGTTTGATGAAGCCCTCCTTGCTACTCTATCCTGTGCAAGCTTCTTCATCTCCCAGTACCTAATGCAGCCTACATCCTTCTGAATCTGCTTAGTGTAATCATCTCTTAGTCTCCCTCTACAATTTTTACCCTCCGCGCTGCCCTCCAATACTAAATTTGTGGTCCCTCGATGTCTCAGAACATGTCCTACCACCCGATCCCTTCTTCTAGTCAAGTTGTGCCACAAACTCCTCTTCTCCGCAATTCTATTCAATACCTCCTCATTAGTTATGTGGTCTACCCATCTAATCTTCAGCATTCTTCTGTGGCACCACATTTCGAAAACTTCTATTCTCTTCATATTTGAAATATTTATCGTCCACGTTTCATTTCCATACATGGTTACACTCATACAAATACTTTCAGAAACGACTTTCTGACATTTAAATCTATACTCGATGTTAACAAATTTCTCTTCTGCAGAAACGCTTTCCTTGCCATAGACAGTCTACATTTTATATCCTCTCTACTTCGACCATCATCAATTATTTTGCTCCCGAAATAGCAAAATTCCTTTACTACTTTAAATGTCTCAAATGTCAAATTCCCTCAGCATGACCCAACGTAATTCTACTACATTCCATTATCCCCGTTTTGCTTTTGTTGATGTTCATCTTATACCCTCCTTTCAAGACACAGTCCATTCCGCTCAACTGCTGTTCCAAGTCCTTTGCCGCCTCTGACAGAATTACAATGTCATCGGCGAACCTCAAAGTTTTTATTCTTGCTCGGTGGATTTTAATACCTACTCCAAATTTTTCTTTTTTTTTTCCTTCACTGCTTGCTCAATATACAGATTGAATAACATCGGGGAGAGGCTACAACCGTGTCTCACTCCCTTCCCAACCACTGCTTCCCTTTCATACCCCTCTACTCTTATAACTGTCATCTGGTTTCTGTACAAATTGTAAATAGCCTTTCGCTCCCTGTATTTTACCCCTGCCGCCTTCAGAATTTGAAAGAGAGTATTCCAATCAACATTGTCAAAAGCTTTCTCTAAGTCTACAAATGCTACACAATACTTAATCTACCACCCAGGCCCGAGGGAGAGACTGCGGCGGTGGGCGGGGGGGATTGGGGGGGGGGAGGGGAGCCGCGTTGAACGTGGAGGACCGTGAAACCGCGCATCTACTCCGAGGAGCAAACCCTCCCTGTTCTCACAGTATAAGACCTCTAAGAAAATCGACACGTATGCCAATGAAAGTCCGATAATGTTGCAGCAATACAAGATTATAAGATGTATCCGAGTCTGGGTTGGAAACTTACACGGACGCAGTCGTTCTTCGGTCATGACTACCATAACTAGAGAGTCACCTGAGCTGCCCACAGCAGGAAAGTGAAGACCAAAGAACGCAGGAAACAACACGCTAGTCAAAAACACAGGAACAGGTCAGTGAAGCCACAACGGCTGTGACTGGAGCATGTAAACGTGGAATTAAAGTACAAGATTGTACGGAAACAATTTTCAGTATCACCACACGATCTGCGAAGCACACAGCTGGGACTCTAATCACACTGAATAGCTGGGAATAACAAGTTAAGAAAGGAGAAGGTGAGAATTCTGGGGAATTTGGCAATTGGTTTTTAGCAGTAACGTAGACAGTGCTATGCCTCAATAAGTAGCTTGCGAAGAGATGAATCTGCAACACTAATACGATGTGTACAATATTCGCTTTAGCAGTAGGGGTTGTTGCGGTAAAACCAGAATTGGGCCGGAATTAGAGAACTTAGGAACACAACCAAATGGACGTTTTATCAAAGCCACACTTAAGATAAAACAATACTGAACCTTTATGCTCCATCAGGAATAAATGACAGAGCTAGAAGAGGAAAGTTTTTAGTGAAATATCCCGTGCTTTATGAGACCCGTAAAGGGTGACGTAATAATGTGGGAGATATTGTGTCGTAAAGTTGGCAGATACAACTGGATGAACACCGAATTCTGGCCCCTTACTTGACATCATTGGACGACGTTCAAATGCTCAGAGCACTAGGGGCTTAACATCTGAGGTCATCAGTCACCTAGACTTAGAACTACTTAAACCTAACTAACGTAAGGACATCACACACACATCCATGATCGAGGCAGGATTCGAACCTCGACCGTAGTAGCAGCGCGGTTCCGCACTGAAGCGCCTGGAACCGCTCGGCCATAGCGGCCGGCGTGGCAGACCTCATGGATTGATTAGTTATCACGCGATCCGTCTATACGTACGTTTCTCCACTGTTAGCCGCGACACTGGACAGATTTGATGCCACATCAGGAATATATACAGGGTGTTACAAAAAGGTACGGCCCAACAGTCAGGAAACATTCCTCACACACAAAGAAAGAAAATATGTTACGTGGACATGTGTCCAGAAACGCTTACTTTCCATGTTAGAGCTGATTTTATTACTTCTCTTAAAATCACATTAATCAGGGAATGGAAACACACACCAACAGAACGTACCAGCGTCAGTTCAAACACTTTGTAAACGGAAATGTTCAAAATGTCCTCCGTTAGCGAGGATGCATGCATCCACCCTTCGTCGCATGGAATCCCTGATGCTCTGATGCAGCCCTGGAGAATGACGTATTGTATCACATCGTCCACAATACGAGCACGAAGAGTCTCTACATTTGGTACCGGGGTTGCTTAGACAAGACCTTTCAAATGCCACCATAAATGAAAGTCAAGAGAGTTGAGGTCAGGAGAGCGTGGAGGTCATGGAATTGATCCGTCTCTACCAATCCATCGGTTACCGAATCTGTTGTTGAGAAGCGTACGAACACTTCGACTGAAATGTGCAGGAGCTCCATCGTCCATGAACCACATGTTGTGTCGTACTTGTAAAGGTACATGTTCTAACAGCAGAGGTAGAGTATCCCGTATGAAATCATGATAAGGTGCTCCATTGACCGTATGTGGACGAAACTAAAATGAGCTCTAACATGGAAATTAAGCGTTTCCGGACGCATGCCCACATAAAATCTTTTTTTATTTGTGTGTGAGGAATGTTTCCTGAATGTTTGGCCGTACCTTTTTGTAACACCCTGTATACAGGGCTAGTAGTGCCGCCACCTTTTCGGACCATTATGCAGTTGTCATTAAATTAAAAGATTTGCGCAAGCCGAGCGAAATGGAAAAATGGTACTGGAAGTTAAACTGCCATCTGCTCAACACTTAGTGGGCAGAAGGAGAATTCCGCAAATGTTACCCAAGATGAGTTTTCCGGAAGCTGTTCTTTCTTAGCGCTCTTGAATGGTGCGATAAACTGGTGAAAACCGGAATTCGTAAACTGTTCACAAACGTTGCGTGTAGTAACAGTGACACTAACAGGTAAACCATCGAATTCAGTTGTATGATTGTTCGAAAACTCCAAGAAATGTTGGATTACGCAGGAAATCAATGTAACGAATTCAAATAACTGAAAAAGAACATCATAGAACTCCAGCAAAAAGAACTTGAATGAGAATTAATCAGCGGTGTGATCATTTAAAAAAGGACAATTAATGAATTCCACAGATAAGGGGCACGATCCAGTTTGCTGAACAACAGTCACCCAATAATTTTTAAACTAACTTCCCGTATTTGACTATATTGTTATTTATTTAATTGCGACCCGGGTTTCGGCCTTCTATGCTATTCTCGAGTGAATGTTATGTCAATTACAAATATTGCATAACATCAAGCACAAAATTGACCATAAATTAAGTAAAATATTCGCTCCGCACAAAATGCAAGATGTAAAATCATCTTGTGGCATTTTGTGGGAGCGGATATATTTCTTAATTTATTGCTGATGAAACAAACGTCACTTGAAAAGGGCATAAAAGGCCGAAACTTGGGTAGTAATTAAATAAAGAACAATATAGTCGAAGGGGGGTGTGTTCACTTAAAAAAGGACAATCAATGGCTTGCTAAGATAAGGGGCACGTTCCAGACGCATAATGGAGCACCTACCATCTCAGCAGAGAAAGAAAACACAGCAAAGGTTGGTAGGAATTCTAATGTTCTCCGACGGGAACGATACCGCTAATATTGAAGATATTAATGATCCTTTCCGGAGAATGTTCAGAAAAAAACAATCGGATCGTAGCAAGTCAGAACGTTTACTGAAAAAGTGCACGATTTGTCTCGCCAATGAAAATGTCACTACGTTCATAGAGTCCATATCCGAAGAAGAAATTGAAGACATCATAAAGCGCTTACCACGAAACATGCATACCGCATGAATTGTACGAAGTCTTCCGCTCAGTTATCGAAGTGGAATTCACGGAGCTCATGTAAGAGAAACAAAGATGGGTCAAACATATTCCGCAAATGAATCAGGTATTACAATCCATTTCCCCAAAACTTCGAAACCAAGAATAATTGATTATAGGCCAACGACTCTGTTACGTAGTGACGGAAAGCTATGGTGAGCATACTATCCGCAAGACTAAAAGAGAATGCTCCAGAAGCAATGGGGAGTGGCCAGATGTGTAGTGCTCCCAATAGGATGGTCAATGAGAGACACGATCCTCTTCTCGTGGACGTACCAAATCGGGAACACAGGACCGCAGAACATTGGCCTAAAAAATACCTCTGACAGAGTCAGTCGACAATATGTAATGTATGTGATGCAATAATATAACTTCTCGCAGGTCACACTACACCTACTACCAGGCCGGAACGCAATAGTCTCTAAAATTCAAATAAACGACCACTTCATGTCGGAGTTTCCAGCTCAGCGCTTACTCCTGCGGGGGTACTCGTTACCCATGATATAATTTGTAATTTACTTGGATCCAATGATTCACTCAGTCACCAACAAAATCTCTCGGATAAATGTTGTCGCACGAAGGATCGTCATTAAAGCTTGTGCCCGCGGTATAACAATTATAATCATGCAGCGTTAGGACTTTGGTAAGACATAAGAAATAATGCATTCTTCTGAGCAAGCAGCAGGAGCAACAGTAAACAACAACAAAACCATTCTCCTATCGTTGAGCAAAACTTCACAACTCACTACACAACCCTTCACAAAACGCGATGAAACGGAAGCGCGCGGCATTAAACTGAAGAGCATGAACGAACTGGTTGAGCGTAATTCCAAATCAATGATTGAGAAAGTAAGAGGCACCTTAACAGCGAACATCACTATTAACTTAAATAATATTCTTCCATAAATGTGGTAGATATATAAAATAATACCAATAGAGCAAAAAAGTATTGCTCAAAATAAGAAGGATATACGAAGGTTCACCTGCAAGGGGATGCTGATCTTTGTATTCAGAGACCAGTTAACAAGGCGTTCAAGGAAAATGGATTAGGCTTGATAGAGTGCGAGAAAAAATACGCATCTCGCATACTTAAAAATCTTATTAAATCCTTGAAACAACCAGAAAGTCAATCGGATTTATTGAAGGCGGCGTGGGTCATTGCCACAACAAGCAAAACCCAACGACGGACATCAGAGTATAATACTCGCCCTCTTAAAACTGTAACGGCAATTGTAGGGAAACTCTCCAACGAAAAGTATTTCGTTACGAGAAAGATGATGGAATAACTACAGAAGGAAACAGTCCACACAGCAGTGAGAGAAATAGAGCACTGATATCTAAATTGGAAGGTAGTGCGGTCTAACTTTTCGGATACGACTACAGGTTCAAAGCCGCCCTCTGCATGCCGCTTACATGTTCTCAAACGTCCCGTTGCCCACATTATCACGGCAACACCACCTGACACTCACGGGAAACCATTACCGCCAACATTTTCGCTTGACTGACAACACTGCACCGAACACTAGGCTGTTCACGAATCCTGGACGTATGAAAGTGGGTTAAACATGAAAGTGGAGTACCATTCACGACAACAACTGCTGAAATTAAAGTCAAGAATATAATGTACAGGAATTTCAAAACTAAAGATGAGGACAATCTCGTTGCTTATATATTCCTATATAGACCACGTCTTCGGTGCTGGAGGTGACTCTGTAACTGAATTCATACTGTACTTGGGCCAGAAAGGGGATAAAAAGTCAGAACCAACTGCACAAAAGAAAAATTTGGCCCATTAAAACAATTTTAATACGAACATGGTGCTTAAAAAGGAAAATACCAAACAATCGCTTTTGATAGCAAGTTTCGAATCTATGTAGAAGTAGAGCTTAGTTGCCTTACTTCAGATAAAGTCATAATATGAATTTAAATCTTCTAAAATGCTATCGAGACGTAAATATTAGCATACCAATAAGAAGAAGAATATTTCCGTTTTAAGAGGAAATGGAAGTATTTAATTAAATTTGAAGAAAAAGAATTTATTACTTAAGGAAACTTGAAAACAACTGAAGGAAGCTAACCGATGAAGGCATAATGTGGCGAACGCAAGGACGGGCTGTAGGCAATGGATGGAGACACCTTAAAACGGCCATCGATGCTAACGTTATACCTCTACGAGAAATTTTTGAAAGTTGTGGTGTGTAACCTAATACGTAGGAACAGAAAAATTAAACTGGGATTCGTTTCCGAAAAACACTGCACAGAATACAGACAACAGTAAACAGGTGGGTCAGGAACAGACGTTCTTCCAGCATGAAAGCAAGTTGTGACACTACATATTGAAACCGGTCGTCAGCCTCATTAGGTATTCTTGTGTGAAGCAAAATGATAAAGTAGAAGGCAGTGCTATGGCTCTCCAAACCTTTCTTGACACACACACATTAAACTCTTTCCTTATATCTGTTCATACTACAACACAGTAACCTAACCTTGCAGATAAATGTGCTACTACCAAGCTAATGGCCATCGTCTCTAACCTACGTCTCTGAAGAACATACCTTAAATGAACTAGGTATAACCGTTTATAAAACCAGTTACCGACACACGTTAAAGTAGTAGCACTTCTGAAAAGGGAAAAGCTTCAAATGATTCTGAATTTAAATCAGTGGGTGTGCTAATGATGATAATCTATAACTTCACTGCATAGTACATGGTCTCTATGCTTGTGCATTAACCAGCTTGCATTAGAGTAGATAACACAGTAAATAGTTCTTTCTTCAGCTCGGCTCGGATTGAAGCAACTAAATAGAATGCAGATCTAACTACACTGGCTATAAAGGAGCCTGTGCATTGCTTCGTTAACTAGCTGGCCTATTACATGAGGACATTTTAATTTTCATTCTTTCATAAACCAAACTCATTAACAAAACTACACCAGTATGTATGAGAAATGGTATGTATTCTTACCATTAATTATACATTAATAAAGGAACAATAAACTTTAACTCCTTAAATAACAAATGTGCTTTCATAAGCAGTATTTTAACCTACCGAAAAGTATAATTGGCTGTGCAAATTACAACACAACATTAAATTCAAGTCCAACCTCTTTCTAATAATAAATTACTACACTCGTAATTACACCCACTAGCATAGGATTCTTGTCCAGTCCTGTGATTTGGGATAATCACTGGTGTAAGATAGAGCTTTTACCAACACCACAATTATTATTATGAAATCAAACAAATTTCACAAATACCTGGATCATTTACATAGTGCATAATATAAACAATTTAATGGAAGGCTGGTGGTACTGGTGGAGCAATTCTAGGGGCTGTTAACCTGGAAGCGCTGCAATAACAGTGATACTCTTGGCCTCGCCCTGTTTCATATCTTCTTGGCGTCGTAATTATATTTATAGGGCCAAAAACCATGCCGTGATAATAGCTTCAGAAAATTCAGCATCCGAGGCAGTATTTCCTCCAATTGTGATACATGAACTATTTGTTTGGTATTACTAACTGAAATTTGTTTCAGACCTCAATTAGTTCTCCCTCGCCTCCATTCCTACAACGAAGCCAGGATCCTCCGGTAACCATTTTTGCTACTCCTTCCCCTACACTCGCGTTCCACTACACCACGACGTTTACATTTTCATCTCCTTTTACATTCTGAATCATCCGTTCAATATTCTCATATAATTTCTCTGTCTCTTCATATTATGATTGCAACGTCAGCACGTAAACCCGAATTATTGTTGTCGGCGTCGGTTCGCTGTCGAATCTGGTGGAAGCTACCCTAACACTGAACTCTTCACAGTAACTTACTCTCTTCCCCTTCTTCCGATTCATAATGAATCCTGCTCCAGTTATACTACTTCTGCTACCGTTGATATTTGTTCTGTATTCTACCCTTTCGTTTGGTATTCCACCTTCCTGTCCTTCTTCTCCTTCTTTTAGGTTTGGTGCCTCGGGACCTCCTTAATTTCTGTTAGCTGCTTTCCTTGTATTTCGTTTCAGTCTTAAGCATTGTAGTAGTGTCCGGCCACCTGCCCGGTTTCAATTCCCTGTGTGTATTTCTCTCCTGAAAACTTAAGACATCTCTGGTTTTCAGTTTATAAATTACCCTGTCGTATATCTCTGTTCCCTGTATTTCACCGAAGTCTTTTTTAGCTCTTAGAACTTTTATACACGCGTATCCGCAGGAACAGGCACAGCGGTTACTATAGCCGATAGGAAACACATTAAATGAACTCCTATTTGCCAGTATGGACATCCATCGTCTGTATAATGGAATTACGAGACTACAAATTGGTGCTATACCGGGACACGAACCCAGATTTCCCGGTTATTGTTGCCAGCACGAACCTCATCATTTGGTTGTTTGTGTGTACAGGTTGTAACACCTATTTTTGACCTATTTTGTATCTGTATCGATATTTCTATGACAATTTGTACTATTGCTTATATACAATGTTGTTTCAGTCATGGAAATTCGTTGACTATGTATACATGTTTCAGCTATGTGAAACTTTTGAACGTTACCCATTTTCGTTTACTACTAGCATTTGGCAGCTAGCAAAAGGTGCAATACCAAACGAAAGGGTAGAATACAGAACAAGTATCAACGGTAGCAGAAGTAGTATAACGGGAGCAGGATTCATTATGAATCGGAAGGAGGAGCAAAGAGTAAGTTACTGTGAAGAATTCAGTGTTAGGGTTGCTTTCGTCAGATTCGACAGCGAACCGACGCCGACAACAATAATTCCGATTTTCGTGCTGACGTCGCAACCATAATATGAAGAGACAAATGAAGTATATGAGAATATTGAACGGATGATTCGGTATCTAAGACGAGATGAAAATGTAAAAGTCGTGGTGTAGTGGAACGAGAGTGTAGGGGAGGGAGTAGCAGAAATGGTTACCAGAGGATCCTAACTTCGTTGTAGGAATGGAGGTGGGGGAGAACTAATTGAAGTCTGAAACAAATTTTAGTTCGTAATACCAAACAAATAGTTCATATTTCACAAGAGGAGGAAATACACGAGGAAAAGGGCTAGATATTCCACCTGGATTGAATTATAAGCAGAGAGGTTCCGAAATCAGAAACTGGGTTGTAAAACTCACTCAGGAGCAGATGTACATTCAGACTACAATTTAGTAAAGATGAAGAATAGACTGAAGTTCAAGAAAATTCGGCGGAAGGGTCAGTGTGGAAGAAAGTTTTATATTAAGGTTTTGGGGAATGATGTGACACGTTTGAAGTTCACTGAAGATGTGGGACCGAGCAAGGTGTCTCAGTGGTTATCACACTGGACACTCATTGGGAAGGACGGCGGTTCAAACCCGCGTCCGGCATTCCTAATTGAGGTTTTCGTGATTTCCCTAAATTGTTTCAGGCAAATACCGTAACGGTTCCTAGGAAAGGGCATGGCCAACTTCCTTCCCCATCCGATTTGAGCCACGACCTCCCTGTTTGGTCTCCTCCCTCAAATCAAACAATCAGCCAACCAAGCAACCAACCTAAAGAAGTGGATACTGCAATAATAAATTACAGGATCGACAGTTCAGTTGAAAGAAGTGGACATTCTAAGAAGTTCAGTCACAGTAGATCGATAGACAGACGCAGGCAGTAGGAAGATATCTGCGGAGAAACCATACATAGCTTATGAAATACTTAAATTTGTCGTTGAAAGAATTAAGTACGAAAGTGTTCATTGAAAGACTGGAATACAGCAACATCAATCACTCAGGTAAGAAATGATCACCAGTTGCAGGGTAACCAAAGCGAGATGGCTCAACAAAAATGTGGGGAAATAGTAAAAAAAAATTTTAGACGGAGGGACTGACATCATATGTAGAAAAGCCAAAACTACGTTTGGTGAAATTAAAAACAAGGACGGCGACATAGAAAGTGCAGTGAGAATTCCATAGTTAACCGCATTGGAGAGACTGGATAGCTGGAATGAACAAAATGATAGTTTGTATGAGAAGGAGGAAATGTCTGATGACGTATACAAGAAGAAATTTCAGTCGGTATGGAATAGATGAAGGATCAAGTATTAAAGCCATGATTTTATATCAAAGAACGTAGAAGGGATAGATTCCCTTCCATCCGAATTTCAAAATAAATTGTGTAGAATCAAACAGATTGTTGACACACGATGGAACTTTTAGAAAAATGTCGTCCATTTAATCCCGAAGAGAGCAAGGGCAGATAATTGGGAGAGATATTGCACAAGCAGCTTAACAAAATGATTCAGTTGGTCCTGAGCACTATGGGACTTAACATCTGCGGTCATCAGTCCCCTAGAACTTAGAACTTCTTAAACGTAACTAACTTAAGGACATTACACACATCCACGACCGAGCCAGGATTCGAACCTGCGACCGTAGCGGTCACGCGGTTCCAGACTGAAGCGTCTAGAACCGCACGGCCACACCCGCCTGCTAAAATTCTCTGTCAGCCAACAGACGATGTCGGCCTGCACGCTTTTGTGCTGTACATTTCACATTCACGTATTTACTTCAGTATCACGTCGGGAACAGTGGACCTAGGGATGTTTAGGGGTGTGAAAATCTCGCGTACAGACGTATGACACAAACGACACCCAATCGCCTGAGCATGTTCGAAGACCGTGAGTACCGTGGAGCGCTCCTATCTACTCTCTCTCATTGTCTGACGACTAATGAAATCACTGATATGGAGTACGTGTCAGTACGTGGTAACAAATTGTACCTAACGTGAATAGCGTATGTTTTTGAGGGTGTCCGGATACTTTTAATCACATAGGGTATGTGCTTATTTTAATAAATAATGCGAGGATTAAAAAGAAATGTAGTTCGCCCACCTTCATTAATTGGGTTTGGATGGAAATATTTTAATAAATCAAACGCAGCGTGTGATCTTTAATTAACAACATTCACTTTTCCACTTAATCACCAGCCAATTCCATACAATTCTGCCAACGAGAAACAAGTTTTCTGAAGTCGTCACGGAAGAAGTCGACACTCTGTTTCCGCAACCACAGCCTCACAGTTCTCTCAACGTCTTCATCAGAAGCATAACGATGCCCCGCCGATCGTCTCTGAAGTCCTGCTCTAGTGACATGTGAAATGTGTGGTTTGGCATTGTCATGCTGCAGGAAAACATTTAACTTTCTCTTTCGGATCCTTGCTAGCTGTCGTTTAAGAGTTCGCAGCGTTGTAATGAAACGCTGGACTTATTGTTGTTCCATGATCAAGGAAATCAACATGGATAACACCATCTGCGTCCCAGAACACAGTGGCCATGATTTTTCCATGTGAGGGCGGAGTCTTGAATTGATTTTTTTTTTTTTTTTTTTTTTTGGGACGAGTCTTTGTGTCGATATTCCATAGACTGAAGTCTGGTATCCGGGTCGTAATGCTGTACCTACGTTTCGTCTTTTGTCACAATTGAGTGGAGAAAGGCATCACCTTCATTCTAGAAACGTGAAAGGAATTCCTGGCACATTTCAAGTCTGCGTACTTTCATTTCAGGAGTGAACATCCGCTGTACCCATCGTGCACAGATCTTCCGATAGCCAAGCAAAGCAGTAATATGACCCACACGTTCTTGTGAGATGCCGATTGTGCTTGCAGTTTCTCTCTGAGTCATACGACGACCATCCTGAATCAATCTGTCGACATCTTGCTTGTGAAACTCGGTGGTTGCTGTCACAGGGCGTCCAACTCTTTGTCTGGTACGTAGGTCAGATGTTCCCACCTCAACATCTTTAAACTTACTCACCTAACGACGCACAGTACTCACATCAACACAATCACCATAAGCTGCTTTCATTCTTCGATGAATCTCCTTTGGGGTGACACCATCTGCTGTCAAGACTTCAATGACTGCACGTCGCTTGGATCGCATTGACCGACCGTCTGCGCAGGGTTCCATACTTTACACTGTAACAACACAACTGTTCAATGGTAAGGTTTCTCGCCAACAGGAGCTGTAGAGAAGAGGCTACGGTACAAGCCAGTACTTGGCACATACCAATGCTGCCAACCGTTGAAGACTTACGAAGGTGAAGGCATCACTTTTCAGTCAACCGTCGTATATGTGTATAATTTCGTCCTAAATTTTAAAAGATGCAGAGTTTCAATATTTAAAATACATAATTTGTTGCAGTATAATGGTGTCGCTCAGATTTGTAAACGAATGGAGACTTACGTTCCTTCGAAAGTATTCTGTGTAATTTTTTCTGGGAATATTAGGTAATTACGTGTTTCAGAAATTGTCAATATTTCCTGACTGCCAGCGGATAGAAATGATTATTGTCGTCCGCTGGTTACTGAACTCCGCTAAGTGCTTTCGTTTCCTGTGCTCAGATCTCGTTGTTAACGAATAAAATGAACAACACCGCAATAAGCGCCATAACTGTCTACCATTCTGATTCATCACTCTGGCGGAATTAACCTCGTCATCCTTGTTTGTAAACGCAGGTGCTTTTATGGAAAAACAGGGTGTGACCTCTATGAATACTGTGTTGGAATTAAATCTTCCTAACGAACTAGGTGTATGTACAACGCTCTTATCGGTCTAATGAATCGTCGAGTAATCGGCTTAATGCAGTCTATAATGAAACACAAATTCAGCTCAAGTAACGATCCTTCAGTGTCAAGTTCATTATTAACACAGTAAAGAATGTATTGTCCCAACGAAATGCAATCAAAAATCAATTTCAGTTTTAATCCTATTACGGGTGTTCAATTTAGCTGTTAAAACAAATATAAAAGTAAAAGTGCTTCATTTGCTCGGATTGTCAGGGCGTCTGCCGTAACATTGTCAACGAACGTTATCATCTTTCTCTCCATCGAAAATCGTGTTATTGAAAAACATAACATCAAAATAGTTCCAGAACATTTGATTTTATGTTGTAAAGTTTGAACAAAGTCATGGCGTTTTAACAGCGCTAAAAGTTAAGCATAAAATTAGGACGTAAATCGTTGCTGTTTTATGACCCGATCTTATGCATTCTCGCACGTAAGTCCTAATTATAAGGTGAACAGATTTAAATGAAAGCGATTTAGGTATTCTCGGAGTTAGGAAAGAAAACATTTTTCTGTTCTAATTATAATTTTGTAACCACGCTTTTTTGTCATCTTAGTCATGCACAACTACTACTAAAAACAAAAGCATCAGGAATTATGGAGAGCAGAGGCACGGAGAAGCCAAAGAAAAACCAAAGGACGGAGGACAATACACGATCTCTTCTAGAGAGAGCGGCCACTCCGGCCGGCTAACGGCTCTTGTCCTTCGGTCTGCCCTGCCAGTATATGGTTGCACAGGTAGAGCAATCGTCCGTATTATAGTAACCACACTCACAAGATATCTTACTGTGGGTTTCAAATATCCCGCTCACGTTCTCAAATTACGGAGCAAAAATTAGTTGTGAATCGCTAAGCTACAATTTTTATTAACGGCCAAAATGCAGTTACCTGTAACAAAGGACAGTTGAGTACATGACAAGCGACACACATTGCTTATGAACGTCGCAGAATGCCTGCACCCTGAAATTTCTCAGGGGCATAATCAGTCTTACATAATACCAAGCGTCTTTAGGAAGCCTCAGAAAGCATTTTGTCTCTAAAGAACGCTGTTTACCGTTATGCGATCTGTAACATCTAGAAGTTTGTAGCAGAGACTTTGCAACCCCTACGTCTGGTGATTCAGTCTTGATGAAACAAATTTTCAGGGCTGATGGAGAAGGGTCAATTTGTCAATTTTAGGTACTGGACCTAGGACCATAAGCGACAGATTGACAGTTTATAAGCGAACATTATTGTGATACCTCTGATGGTGGAGTATATGTACCAGTACAGTTGCTGCTAAAATTGTGGGGTAAACACTTTTCATACCATAACGACAAAA
This sequence comes from Schistocerca gregaria, assembly GCF_023897955.1. Taxonomy (NCBI): domain Eukaryota; kingdom Metazoa; phylum Arthropoda; class Insecta; order Orthoptera; family Acrididae; genus Schistocerca; species Schistocerca gregaria. Next base: position 256,312,731 of record NC_064925.1, read on the forward strand.
ATTCTCAGCAAACAAGGGCTCTGAAATGCACACTCTAATTATCTAATAGCTATGAGCACTACTTCTTCGCTACTTTAACTACATTTCTAATGAACATTTGCCCACAGCTCTTAAGACATTCATTGTGGAGCCCATACTTAAACAAATCATTTTCTCGTTTTGCTCTGTACCATCTCCCACGAAAGAAGGAAAGCGAGGAGCTTAGAGCAGTCGAGATATGTTTCACAGTATCGAATATCAACAAGTGCTCGTTGCTGTTAAGACCTGAATTTTTAATCCAATGTTTATGAGATATTATGTTCTTGCTTTGATTCATATTACTACCTTGGGTTAAGAGTCATGGAAGAAGACTGTATACGTGGAAGAGGCCTGGAAACGCTGGAAGGTTCCAGATAGATTATACAGGGTGGTCCATTGATAGTGACCGGCCCACATAAGATAGATTATACAGGGTGGTCCATTGATAGTGACCGGCCCACATATCTCACGAAATAAGCATCAAACTAAAAAACTACAAAGAACGAAACTTGTCCAGCTTGAAGGGAGAAACCAGATGGCGCTATGGTTGTCCCCTAGATGGCGCTGCCATGGGTCAAACGAATATTAACTTTTTTTAAAAATGGGAACCCGCATTTCCATTACATATTCGTGTAGTACGTAAATAAATATGAATATTTTAGTTGGACCACTTTTTTCGCTTTGGGGTAGATGGCGCTGTAATAGTCACAAACATATGGTTCACAATTCTAGACGAACAGTTGGTAACAGGTAGGTTATTTAAATTAAAATACAGAAAGTACGTACGTTTGAACATTTCATCTCCTAAAGCTACCCATTTGTTTTCTGCTGTATTCCTTCCCCTGCTTTTGTCAACCGTTGTCTAATGTGAGAAAAATTACCACCACAATCGTATCTTGAGAATGTCTTTATTCTGTCGTATGACTAGTTTCGGCGGCACAATAACACCATCCTCAGGCCCCACCAGTGCCAATAGAGCATTCGATTTCCTTGGAACATTTACTGTGGGGTCCTTTTACTAGCACACGTGGGATAGCTTTCGTCAGGAGCCTATACAAAAACAACATGTCTTCAACGCCAAGGATCACAAAGTAAATGCGCCAAGGAAATAAAAGACTCTCGGCGCTGGTGGGGCCTGTGGATGACAGTAATGTGCCGTCGAAACTAGTAGTGTGATAGAATAAAGACATCCTCAAGATACATCTGTGGTGGTACACTTTCTCGTATATATCATTAGGTGCAGTCTCTCATCCATGCAATAAGATGGACTTCCATTAATCGTTGCCTAATGCTTCCTCTGAAACTATTAACAACCTCGTGTTCCTTCAGCTTATCCAGGTCTCATGTCATTAATTTCCTTTTTCCATTTTTTTCAGTATTAATTTACATTTTGTGCCCAACAAATTGTGGTCAGAGTCCATAACTGACCCTGATAATTTTTAACAATTTCAAACCTGCTGTCTAAATCTCTGCTTTACGATGATATAGTCAATTTGATACCTTTCGATACCTGCAATTCTCTCCCACTATAAAACCATCTTTTATGATTCTTAAACAAAGGGTTGATTAAATTATGCTATGTGCAAAACTCTACCAGGCGGTTTCCTCATTAATTTCTTTACTCATTTCATGTTGTTGTTGTGGTCGTCAGTCCTGAGACTGGTTTGATGCAGCTCTCCATGCTACTCTATCCTGTGCAAGTTCCTTCATCTCCCAGTATCTACTGAAACCTACATCCTTCTGAATCTCTTAATGTATTCATCTCTTGGTCTCTCTACGATTCGTACCCTCCACGCTGCCCTCCAATGCTAAATTTGTGATCCCTTGATGCCTCAGGACATGTCCTAAAAACCGATCCCTTCTTCTAGTCAAGTTGTGCCACAAACTTTGCTTCTCCGCAATCCTGTTCAATACCTCCTCATTAGTTACGTGATCTACCCACCTAATCTTCAACATTCTTCTATAGCACCACTTTACGAGAGCTTCTATTCTCTTCTTGTCAAACTATTTATTGTCCATGTTTCAGTTCAATACATGGCTACACTCCATACAAATACTTTCAGAAACGACTTCCTGACACTCAAATCTATACTCGATGTTAACAAATTTCTCTTCTTCAGAAACGTTTTCCTTGCCATTGTCAGTCTACATTTTATATCCTCTCTACTTCTACCATCATCAGTTATTTTGCTACCCAAATAGCAAAACTTCTTTACTACTTTGTCTCATTTCCTAATCCAATTCCCTCAGCATCACCCGACTTAATTCTACTACAGTCCATTATCCTCGTTTTGCTTTTGTTGATGTTCATCTTATATCCTCCTTTCAAGACACTGCCCATTCCGTTCAACTGCTCTTCCCAGTCGTTTGCTGTCTCTGATAGATTTACAATGTCATCGGCGAACCTCAAAGTTTATATTTCTTCCCCCTGGATTTTAATACCTACTCCAAATTTTTCTTTTTTTTCCTTCACTGCTTGCTCAATATACAGATTGAATAACATCGGGGAGAGGCTACAACCCTATCTCACTCCCTTCCCAACCACTGCTTCCCTTTTGTGCCCCTCGACTCTTATATCTGCCATCTGTTTTTGTACAAATTGTAAATAGCCTTTCGCTCCCTGTATTTTACCCTGCCACCATTAAAATTTGAAAGACAGTATTCCAGTCAACATTGTCAAAAGCTTTCTTCATGTCTACAAATGCTAGAAATGTAGGTTTGCCTTTCCTTAATCTTTATTCTAAGATAAGTCGTAATGTCAGTATTGCCTCACATGTTCCAACATATACACGGAATCCAAACTAATCTTCCCCGAGGTCGGCTTCTACCAGTTTTTCCATTTGTCGTTAAGTAATTCGCGATAATATTTTGCAGCTGTGACTTATTAAACTGATAGTAATTTTCAAGTCTGTCAACACCTGCTTTCTTTGGGATTGGAATTATTATATTCTTCTTGACGTCTGAGCGTATTTCACCTGTGTCGTACATCTTGCTCACCAGATGGTAGCGTTTTGTCAGGACTGGCTCTCCGAAGTTCTAATGCAATGTTGTCTACTCCCAGGGCCTTGTTTCGACTGAGGTCTTTCAGTGCTCTGTCAAACTCTTCACGCAGTATCGTATCTCCCACTTCTTCTTCATCTACATCCTCTTCCATTTCGAGAATATTGTCCTCAAGTATATCGCCCTTGTATAGACCCTCTGTATACTCCTTCCACCTTTCTGCTTTCCCTTCTTTGCTTAGAACTGGGTTTCCATCTGAGCTCTTGATATTCATACAAGTGGATATCTTGTCCCCAAAGGTATCTTTAATTTCCCTGCAGGCAGTATCTATCTTACCACTTGTGAGATAAGCCTTTACATCGTTATATTTGTCCTCTAGCCATTCCTGCTTAGCCATTTTGCACTTCCTAGCGATCTGAGACGTGTGTATTCCTTTTTGCCTGCTTCATGTACTGCATTTTTATGTTACCTTCTTTCATCAACTAAATTCAATATTTCTTCTGTTAGCCAAGGATTTCTACTAGCCCTCGTCTTTTTACCTACTTGATCCACTGTTGCCTTCACTACTTCATCCCTCAAAGCTACCCATTCTTCTTCTACTGTATTTCTTTCCCCCATTCCTGTCAATTGCTCCCTTATGCTCTCCCTGAAACTCTGTACAACCTCTAGTTTAGTCAGTTTATCTAGATCCCATCTCCTTAAATTCCCACCCATTTCATATTGACCTACTATTTTCCTTCTCTTCCTTTTTCTGCCGACGAATTCCAATCCGTATAACTATTAAATTTTGGTCTCCCTTAAATATTTCTATAACTTCTATGATTTTCTCATACCTTCTTTCAATCTGTTCATCATCGTCGGAGCTAGTTGGCATACAAAGTTGTACCACTGTGATGGATGCGAGGATTGTGTCTGTCTTGGCTACAATAATGAGTTCTTAGTAGCTTACCCACATTCCTATTTTCTTATTTATTATTAAACGTGCTCCTGCATTACCCCTATGTTATTTTGCATTCATAGCTCATTATTCACATGGCCGGAATTCGTGTTCCTCCTCTCAATGGAATTCACTAATTCCCACTGTGCGTACCTTGAATACATCTATTTCCTTTTTCAAATTTTCTAGCCTACCTTACCAGTCAATGAACTAACATTCCACTCTTGCAAGCATATAATCCTAGTTTTATTTGTCTTCATGACGACATCCTACTGAGTAGTCCCCGACCGGAGATCAAAATGTGGGACTATTTTACCTCCGGAATATTTTAACCAAGAGCATTCCATGATCATTTAACCATACTGAAGCCGCCTTCGTCCTCGGGAAAAATTGCATTGTTTCCCCTTTCAGTTGTACGCAGTACCAGCATAGCAAGTCCGTTCTGGCGGTGTTACAAGGCCAGATCAGTCAGTCACCCAGATTGCAGCCCCTGCAACGAGTGAAAAGGCTGCTGGCCTTCTTCAGGATGTACACGTTTGTCTGGCCTCTCAACAGATACCACTTCGTTGTGGCTGCTTCTACGGTACGGCTATCTGTATTGCTGAGGCACGCACGTAACCCCACTGAAAGCAAGATCAGTGATTCATTGTTGGAGTAGGTGGCAATTAATAACTAATTAAATAGCAGAATTAATTTTAAATCGTCTCGCGAACAACAGATGCAATACAACATTATTAAATAACACTGGACTTTGTAATATGAATTTTATAGAAAGTAACAGGTCAAACGGCAGGTCCCTAAAAGCAGGACTTACTCAGAAAGATCGTTGCAGGAGATTACTACTCTCACTCCTCATCTACTGACCATGTGCATAGGAAAACTTACTCTTAGGAAGCTCATATAGTCGGGAAAGGAACTGAACCTGTTGTGAGCTCTTGCAATTATGAAGCACTTGCAACATATACTCACCTGATTTTATGTGGTCAGTTACGTTATTCATTACATCCATATTCTTAAGTTTTATTATACCGAATTACTCTGATACATAACTTATCCTCGTATGTAGCCAAGTTGTACTATTATTTAGTGGTCAAGAATACCTATGGAAAACAATAGCCCTTTCTCTTAAAAGAAACAAGCTCACAATAGCTCCAAACAAACCTATAAATTTACTGGTGAAAAGAAACTTACAACGGAACCCAAAGACTAAGCTTCAGCAACCGCATAAGGCTAGTTACAGGTAATGCCGTAACCGAACTGCATAAGCTAGCAAGAATTCCCACTGTGCGTACCTGTTCACACTTCCCGAACATCAAAGAACACCTAATAACAAAAAACGCAGACGCAGGAAGGGGGATGATTCACTTTCTCACAGACCACGACCCATACCCCAGATACTTCAACCGTATCAACCCAGGACGAGGAGAAAATGGTATATACTGGCATATTCATTCACAAGAGAGCGTCGTTGTAACAAGCGACATGCACGAACCATGAAGACCACTTCAGCCGGCTTAAAAGAATTACTGAGTAATCTAGAGAAGTGGCAAGAACTATACATCACAACTGACCCGATCTCGAAGGCCCTATATGAAGAGAGCGGAAGGGATAGGCAACAAAGAGCCCCGCGACGAGGCCACAGCATCACGACACCACGGATGACAGCAGCAGCAGGGCAGCTGAACGAGATGTAAGCAGCGATGGCAGCAACACAGAAGAAATAGCATAAACTTTAACACCAGACACACACTCGTAAAAGTCAGCCTACAGCAGTATCTACTGCACCTCATACATAGCTCACTTGATTTCAGATATTACAATTTCGGTTTTAATGGTATACAAACACTTTAGCTCAAATGCAATACACAAACGCTCTAAATGACATTAAGCTTCACTGTATAATGTTTTAATCAGCAGCATTATAATTTCACTTTATCAGAGATTTGTGGACTTCAGTATACGGTTTATAAAAAGCGGTCAGTATTTGTGTTTTAATCTTTCATTAAGACATGACTTTCAATGGTTACAGATTTTACTTAAAGGCCAAGATTTCTTTCTATACCCATTAGAATGCTAATAATTTAATTCAAAGTTATGTTTCAATACTTTTATTCACCATTGTAAAGTCACGAGTGCCTCAGAGAAACCGTTTGTGAAATGCTTAAATTTTGGGGATCAAAACCACCCAAGAATTGTGGTTATTTAAATGTTCTTTTAAATAATCAAAAATAATAAATCTACTATATCTAATTCGTAATTTTAAATCTATTTACTTTTAGTTTTCATGTAAGTCAATAAAGGTGCAAATAGTATAATACTGAGAATAAAGGACGCACATGGTGGTACATCGACAAGGGCACCCAGGAAAAATCGCACTAGATGGCGGCTAGGAGACCCCCCTCTATCTATTATTAAGGCATGTTCTGTATATAAAGTGGGCAGGTCATAATATGAGTAGCAACAGAGAAAAAACTGACCTTACTCTCATCCAAGTGTGTCTCTTGTAACTATTCCCCATACTAGTGTGCCCATGCCTTCCGTGTAGGTCTATTTTAATTTGATATTTGTATTCTGATTCATACACATTTTGTAACATAATACAGTACTGGGCATTATAATTGCTACACCACGAAGATGACGTGCTACAGACGCTAAATTTAACCGACAGGAAGAAGATGCTGTGGTATGCAAATGATTAGCTTTTCAAAGCATTTACTGAAGGATGGCGCCTGTGGTGACACCTACAACGTGCTGACATGAGGAAAGTTTCCAACCGATTTCTCATACACAAACAGCAGCAGACCGGTGTTTCCTGCTGAAACGTTGTTGTGATGCCTCGTGTAAGGAGGAGAAATACGTACCATAACGTTTCCGACTTTGATAAAGGTCGGATTGTAGATTCAATGACTGTTACCAGAAGAAGGGATCGGTGGGTTCAGGTGCGTAATACAGGTTTCTTATGCGCATGGCTGTAACGGATCATGCAGCCACGTCGCGATCGCTGAGAGAACAGATGGGGACGTTTGCAAGACAACAACCATCTGCACGAACAGTTCGACGACGTTTGCAGCAGCATGGACTATCAGCTAGGAGACCTTGGCTGCAGTTACCCTTGATGCTGCATCACAGACAGGTGTGCCTGTGATGGTGTACTCAGCGACGAACCTGGGTGCACGAATGGCAAAACAACATGTTTACGGATTAACCCAGGTTCTGTTTACAGCATCATGATGATCGCATCCGTGTTTGGCGACATCGCAGTGAACGCACTTTGGAAGCATGTAATCGTCATCGCATACTGGCGTATCACCCGATGTGATTGTATGGGGTGCCATTGGTTACACGTCTCGGTAAAAAAAAATGGTTCTGAGCACTATGGGACTTAACATCTGTGGTCATCAGTCCCCTAGAACTTAGAACTACTTAAACCTAACTAACCTAAGGACATCACACACATCCATGCCCGAAGCAGGATTCGAACCTGCGACCGTAGCAGTCCCGCGGTTCCGGACTGAGCGCCTATACACGTCTCGGTCACCTCTTGTTTGCTGTGACGGTACTTCTAACAGTGGATATGTTACGACCTGTGGCTCTATCCTTCATTCGATCCCTGCGAAACCCTACATTTCAGCAGGATAATGCACGGCCGCAAGTTGCAGGTCTTGTACGGGCCTTTATGGACACAGAAAATTTTCGACTGCTGTCCTGGCCAGCACATTATCCAGATTTCTCACCAAGAGAAAACGTCTGATCAATGGTGGCCGAGCAACTGGCTCGTCACAATACGCCAGTCACTACTCTTGATTAACTGTGATATCGGGTTGAAGCTGCATGGGCAGCTGTACCTGTACACTCCCTCCAAGATCTGTTTGACTGAATGCCCAGGCGTATCAATGCCGTTACTACGGCCAGAGGTGGTTGTTCTGGATACTGATTTCTCAGGCTCTATGCGTCTAAATAGCCTGAAAATGTAATCACATGTCAGTTCTAGTTTAATATATTTGTCCAATGAATACCCGTTTATCATCTGCATTTCTTCTTGGTGTAGCAAATTCAATGGCCAGTAGTGTACGTGCCTATGTTACTCTACACCGCACTTAATATGTCTAGGCTTTATATTATCCTTACAATGCACTGAGGCGACGCAGCAAATACACACTCAAGGACTGTTATTCAAGCGGAGATCTGACTTAGGTTTCTCAACTTTCCCCAAATCAATTAAGGCAAATGCCATCGTGGTTTTTTCGAGAGGGCACGGCCACTTTCGCATCCTGTCCTTCTCCAATCTAAGCTTCTTTTCCTCGTCTAATGAGCGCCCCCTCCTACCCCCATCCTCTCTGTCGTCGAACTGACATTATACCACAGTCTTCTTATTCACGATCTCCCTGTACAGTACAGAATACACTTATGCATTAGCTCCTATTTTGGCGACTGGATGTAAATTTGCCACTATACTTTTTTTATGACGGTATGACATCCATGTTATCTATAATTTGACAGGCCATGACGTGATTGAACATTGTGGCTATCGGGAAGAAAGACCGTGCGGTGATAATGAAACTGTTTTATGTGAATAGCGGCAATTACAGTGATGCACTGAAAGAGCTGTGCCGACAGAAATGTATGAGGGGAGGGGGGGGCTATGTCATTGAATGGTTTAAATAAGACGAAAACGATATTGGAAAGCAGGGTGAACTTGGTGTGGTATCTGGAAGGGGAGGCGTCCTATCTTGGTGGAAATGATTGACGATATTTCTGTTTCCGTAACTGACCATTCAACTCATGCCCCGTGTAGCACTAGTGGTCGTGAGGTGTCTCAAGAACTTTCCACTCCATGGTCAACAGTTTGGAATACTCTGCGGTCCATTTTACACTGTTACTAACAAGAGATCCATACGGTGCAGCAACTGAATTTGCTCTTCTGTTTCTGGTACGAATTGAAGTTGATAATCTGCTGCCAAACAACATTTAATACAGTGAAACGGACACCTTACACTAGAGTCTGCATTGAATACACAGAACTGACGAATTTGGGATACTGTAAAACAGCATCTTGTGTAATAAGGCCCAGAGCTCTCCCCATAAGTCATTACGTGCTGTGGATTAATAAGCACCTTTAGTCCTTTATCCTTTGAAGACAGTTCGCCCAGAAGTCCTTAGCATACGAACCACGACGGCCCGCGGGTTTAGTTTCAACAACGACGTAGCGGCGCAATACCACCTACCCGTAAAATGTGTCGACAGCTCGCGTTGTGACTATGAACCGGGGTTAATGGATCAGTGTGACATGAGCTGACGTGCAGGGTGCCTCTCAGACGTATGCGCGAAACGAACCGCCAAGTCAATGGTAATGAAAGAGGATGTGTTATTGGCATGGGAGTACGTAATGCATCCCTCCGGAAAATTGATGCTCGTGTGGAATGAAGTGTTTCGACAGTGCAACGGGTGTGTGCAGAATGGTTCACGGAAGACCGCAGAACAAGACGAGATGTGTCACATGGCAGCACCCATACCGAAACAGCACCCGCCCCCCCCCCCTCCCGCCAGCGCCACCTCCCCCAAAAGAGGGTCGACACCTCATCCATCATATGGCATTGTTGGAATGGCGCAACAGTGAAACAGCATAACACATCGTACACTGAGAGGGGTGAAAGTTCTTGACAGTTTATTACAACTTCGGTCACAACCGCGCCGACCATTTCTCGAGCTACTTTTGATCAATGTGCAGAAACGTGCTGGATGCCAATGGTGTACGGAACGACGTCACTGAGAACAGAAATAGTGTTAGACAGTGTCTTCGAATGAATCCACGCTCTATGTTTTTTTTTTAATGATAGCCGCAGCCAGCGGGTGCGGCATCATAGTGACTCCAATCGCACAAGACACACAGCGCCTACTCAAGGCCTTATGGTGTAGGTTGCTACTGGATACATCAACAGCTACATCTACATACATGCGCCGCAAACCACCTTACGGTGCGTGGTGGCGGGTAACCTGAGCCACAACTAGTTCTTTCCCTTTCTGTTGCACTCCTTGACAGAGCGAGGGGAAATCGACTTTTTAGGAGACCTAATTTCTCGTATCTTATCTTTGTGGTCCCTGCACGCAATGTATGTTTGCAGCTGTAGGATCGTTGTGCAGTCAGCTTCAAATGCCGGTTCCTTAAACTTTCTCAATAGTATACTTCGAAATGAATGTCTTCTTCCCTCAAGGGATTCTCACTTGACTATGTCAAACAGGACACTACTAGTGCTGTATCCGAACTTTACGGATTTGTTTTTCGTATTCATCCGCATTAACTTACATTTTTCTACATTAAGAGCCAGCTGCCATACACCACACTAACTACAAATTTTGTAAAGGTCATCTTGTATCTTCCTACAGTCACTGAACTTCATCACCTCACCAAACACTGCAGCATTATCTGCAAACAACTGCATGTTGTTGCCCATCCCGTCTGTCAAATCATTTATGCACATAGAGAACAATAGCGGTCCTATCACACTTTCCTGGGGCACACTTGGTATTACTCCTGTCTCTGATGAACACTCGCCATCGAGAAAAACACATTGGGTTCTATTACTTAAGAAGTCTTCGAGCCAGTCACGAATCTGGGAGCCAATCCACGTACCTTCGCCAAAGGCTGGTGCGTGTCCAGGCAATGTGATCAGCATGAGCTACGGGAATGACTTTCTGTGATCCATAGCGATACCCTTTCTGCACAACACCGCAGACGCCATTTTCCAACTACACAATGTATGACCGCTTTTCGCTGCACTAACACGTGTTTCTTGGTTTCACAGGATGTTAGACTTTTGCCCTGCTCCGCCATATCACCAGACTTGGAACCAGTCCAAAATGGGTAGGTTTCTTTGGATCTAAGCGAATGCAGCATGGATGGCTATTCCACAGGACGCCATTTGTGTGTTATAAGCGTCGATGTCAACACGCATGGAACAAGTTATCAGGGCCCTTGACAGACCCCTTGCCAACTTGGCAACATGACACATACTGTACCAAAGTGACTGAAATGCTAATCATTTCTGCAGAACATACTAATGTACTTGTCCTGTGAATCGGAAGGCCTATCTCGTTCAAGGTGATCAGATTTTTGAAGATGAGAATCCAGGGTGAGTCACTACTGTTGCCACCAGCAATAACTCCGAAAGTATGATAGAAGCTGAAAAGTTTGTATGACAAAAGTTCGATCGGACAATGGGGGCCACAATATGACGTTGTTTTTTTGTTGCTATGTCGGATCGCTTCAGATATGAAGGTCAACTTTGTTTTTTGAAATAGGATGCTATAGTTTTGTGCTTATTTTCTGGTAGCAACTATCGAGATGAAACAAACGATGTGTAAGGTCAACGAATGTCAAAAAGGTGGCATGAACGTCAGTTTGGTGTTCAAAGTGATGACCATTGGTGTCGGTACACTGCTGCAATCTTCTTATCATGGATTGAGTAGTATTCCTAATCACTTCGGGACTTGTCGAAGCACATGCTGTGACAATTCTCTCTTGTATATCTTCAGGTGTACTTGGAACGTCTTTATAAACAATGTCTGTTACGAATCCCCAAATGAAAACATCCAGAGGCGTCAAGTCTGGCGAACGAGCCAGCCACGACACATCTCCTCCGTGTTCAATAGAACGATTTACCCCATTGCGTTGACAGCACATTGTGTTCCTTGTTCGTAAAGGTATTTCTTCCAATAACAGACTTAATGTTACTTGCAGGAATGTGATGCATTAAGATTTCTTTCTTTGAGATAAGGGACTATAATTCTGCCCTCTATAGTCACACGCCATATATTCACCGACCACGGTTTTTAGTGTGGAACTTGTCACAGCCAACATGGATTTTCAGTTGGCCAATAATGCATGTTATGCAAATTGACATGTCCGTGGTTCGTGAATATAGCCTCGACAGTAAATAAAATCAAATTAATAAATGTGTCATGCCTCTGAATCTGAAGTTGAGCCCATCGGAAGAATTCAATGGGATGCGAACAATCCGTATTAGTTAATTCTTGGTGGAGACTGATATTTATGGCGATGCAGAACACGAACAACAATACTCTGGGTTATGTCGTATATCCTTGCAATTTGACGCAAACCAACCCAAGGATTTCGAACTATAGTGGCAAGAGAACCAATTTCTGTTTCCTCGTTAGTAACTTTCCTTTGCCGGATATATTTCCAATGCTTTAAACATCCAGTTGTTTTCAGTTTATCATACACATATTTAAATGTACCACGGGTAGGGTGAGTACGTTGAGGATATCTTTCAGTGTGTAAGTCTCTAGCTCTGAATGAATGTCGTTGGAACCATCCGTAGATGAGAAGCTTATCGACTTATTCCTTTAAGGAATACATCATTCACATTTGCTTGGCTCGGCGATACTAGTCTCATTGTTCCTCTCAGTGTTGTATTGCGAAACCGTCGAATGGTGTTTACATGTCAATGGTACGTTAGATGGGTACGCTGAATTCGGCGATACTTACTATTTGCACGATACGAGAGAGAATTGTCACAGCATGTGCTTCGATAAGTGCCGATGTGATAAGGAATGTCACTGAATCCATGCTAAGAAGATTGCAGCAATGCATTCATACCAATAGTCAATGGTTCGAACACCTTCTGTAAATGAACGTTCATGTCACCTTTTCGACCTTCATTGACCTTCAAAGTGTGTTCGTCTACACAGCCGCTATCATAAAATAAGTACCAACCTATAGAATTCCATTTAAGAAAACAAAGCTGACCTTCATATCTCTGACGCGACCCTACCTAGCAACAAAAAATCAACCTCATATTATGACCCCCGTTGTCCCATGCAACATTTGTACCACAAACTTTTCAGCTACTATCATACTTTTGGAGTTCTACTAGGAGGCAATAGTTAGTGATCCACCCTATATGTATGAAAATTAAAGTTGGTAATCATACAGAGGAGATGCTGAGTCGCAGACAGGCACAACAGAAAGACTGTCACAAACAAAGCTTTCGGCCAGTAAGGCAGTCTCAGGCAACTGAAACCACATTGCCAACCATAGGCAGTGTGGTTTCAGCTGCCTGAGACGGCAGCCGTGTGTGTGAGCTGTGTTTGCGAGTGGTTACATTTCATCGTGAACTTTCCATTGTTTGATATATTTATATACGTAGGTTAGAACTTAAATAGTGGCAACACTGCTATGGAGACACTATGCAATGGAATATACTATTGTCGCTGATAGCACATGTTGTTGAAATACCTACGTTACCTCCAAGCAAAGGAACTCGCCCGACCCACATCACCAGCGTGCACACAATCGACGGGAAGACAGTCACCTGTGAGCCAGCGGTCTAACGTATCGGCGTCACTATGTTTTCGAAACAGGAACAACGGAGTTGGATCCAGATTGAATGTGCCAGGGGTCTTCACGAGGCGTGCGAGGAATCGGCATTGCCGTACATAACAGTGGCACGATGGGTAAAAGCCTTCAACGAAGGTTGGTAAAGTATGGCTGACATGCATTGGGCAGGTCGTCCTTGCGTCTCTGAAGTAAATGTGCATGCTGATTCCGCATTAGTGGACAGTGATCAACGCCATACGAGTCTTGAGCTCGCTCACGAAACCGGATTAGCATGCGAAAAGTTGCATCACGATGTGTTCCGCATGACTTGACGGAAAAGCAGAAATGGATGCCTTACGACGCTGCTCAGATGCACTTGGAGCGCTATGAACGCGAGGGAGAGGCTTTCTTAAACAGTATCGTAACACTGGATGAGACATGGGTCACATCGTACGACCCAAAACTGAAACTCCGATCCAACGAATAGCGTCATTATGGGTCGCCGCGAAAGTCGAAAGTGCGTCAGAGCCCCAGTATGGTGAGAGTTATGGTGATCTCGTGTACGACTGTGATGGTGTTATCCTAAAGCATTACGTTCGTCCACGGCAAAGAGTCAATTTATAGTATTACTATTCGTTTTTGGAGCATCACCTGCGACCAGCTTTGCGAAAGAAGCGGCGCCACTTTCTGCCCAACCCATCCATCATTTTGCACGACAATGCACGCGTGCATACAGCGCAAGGTGTGGTTGCTCAGTTCCGTCGATGGGACTGGAAAGTACTGTACCATCCATCTTACTCCCCGGACTTAAGTCCTTGTGACTTTCATTTGATTCCGAAGATGAAGGAACAACTTCGTGTCATTCGCTTCAGAATTGTATCAAGGGATACTAGAAAGAGTAAACCGATATCTCGAAGGCACAGAATTAATGCATATGGAGAACACATTTAGGTTGTACGACGCAGACACTCACAGGAGCTAAAGAGAGGTAGAAGAGGTTCTCAGAAACTGGAATATGATACAAAAGAATGGATTATGTTCTTTGAAAGGTTAAGACGAGAAATAAGTCAGTAACATGCCATACGATAAATTAAGAGTCCTTTAATATAAAACGTATTCACAAAAGCATACTATATTTTAAATTGCAGATTTACTACTAGTTTCTGCACAATACTATATGAATACTTCGTTATATCCCTGATACTGCTGACAGCTCGAATTCCTAATGCGGTACTCAGTGGAATCGAAGAAATTTTCGAAGAATTTTTCTTTCATTATAATTTTTACTGACTTTTGCAGCCCTGGTACACTGGTTTTCATAGAAGTGAGAAGAAACAACCCACGTACTACCAATTAAAGGTGCGATAAGGACGATAAATTCAATGGTTCACAGTAACATACGTTACCTTCCGAATGAAGAGAGTTACTTGTGCCAGTACCTTTTAAGGAAACTGACTCCCAATGAAGGTGAGCACCACGTTTTTTTAAGCGAAAGCAACTACGCTGACGTGCAAAAACAATTTTGTGATGGATCCATAATGAAGCAATTTTGGCTCTCACACCTCCGAATCCATTTCATATCCTATTTGCTCTTTTTCCATTTATTCATTGGCTACTGGAATTCGAAACAGCTTTTTCAGCTATTTGAGCGTCGAAAATATTCCATGTGCATAAAACAAACCATATCTGTTCTCGTGAAAAGCTACTACGTGAAGACTTATGAATTAATGGTAACAACACTATCCGAGTACCATTCCGTAAAGCATGACTGGTGTTACAGTTCCCTGACTCGAGTAGTTAAATAACAAATTCTGATAGTCTGGCGTCGAACTGGGAAGATGAACACAGCTACTGTTTTCTGTGAAATGAGCATCATGCATTCTGTTATTCAGTAAGATTTGATCTCCTGATGTCAATATTAGAGAGACGGTAAACGGGACTGTAATTGGATTGCTTTCATCCGATAAAAACTGAGTTTGTTTGTCATAATTGAGCGTTTTTCGCTGAACTGGAGATAGCCAATCTATGTATGTAAATAAGAGCTTTGTTAACACGGCAGTATATAAAGCCATAGTTTCCCTCTGTCCCTTTCACGCTGAATTTGCAGCATAAAAGTTTTGTTGGCATCTTTGATTAATGCAATAGCAAACGTCGACTATTGCTTATTTTGTTAGTAATGACTACAAAACAATATTATTACGAACTGCCGGTTTGCTTCCCCCTCGGGTTCTTGGGCGACGTTCGTTTGTCGTTTTTTTTAGCGTTTCGTCGGCAACGAGTGGCTGGCATTGTCAAAGCTTCACCCCCCTTTGCTGGTGATGGATTGGAATTGAGTTCACAGCCGGAGATACCTGGCGCTCCAATGTCCTAGGGCTTTTCCATGGTCATTTCCGCTGCGGTTCCTCCCTTTCTACCTCCAACGGTCCTTCGCTGCAGCACGGGAATCCACCAGCCTTTCACTTTCAGGCTTCCTTCTTTCTTTTTGGAGCAGTTGCCATGTTTGCGACTTTCTATAGTTTCTCTGAACAAGCAGGTGTGATATGTCATCTCTGCAGCAATAACTTCCATGTCGGCCAATTTTACCATGTGGACGGTCTAACAAAGCGCGTATGCTCTGCCACTATTGGTTTCACCGCCTGCCCAAGTCTGCAATGACGCTTAGGTGCGCTGGTCCTGGTGTCGATTGATAGATCATCCAACGTTTCTAACACAGACTTTGCCGCATATATATGGTATCTGATATTTTCCCGCCATTGCAAGTCTCCATCATCAATTATTTTTCAGCCCAAGTAACGAAACTCATCTACTACATTAAGTGTCTCGTTTCCCAGTCTAATTCCTTTCTCTTAGACTACATTCCATTATTCTTGTTTTGCTCTTGTGGTTGTTACCCTTACATCTTCCTTTCAAGCCCGCATCTCGTGGTCATGCGGTAGCGTTCTCGCTTCCCACGCCCGGGTTCGCGGGTTCGATTCCCGGCGGGGTCAGGGATTTTCACTGCCTCCTGATGGCTGGGTGTTGTGTAATGTCTTTAGGTTAGTTAGGTTTAAGTAGCTCTAAGTTCTAGGGGACTGATGACCATAGATGTTAAGTCCATAGTGCTTAGAGCCATCTTCCTTTCAAGATAGTGTGCACTCGATACACCTGCGCTTCAAAGTCGTTTGTGTCCGCAGCTCTTGGTGTAGTGGCTAGCGTTGCTGCCTCTGGATCGTGGAGTCCCGGGTACGTTTTCCGCCCGGGTTGGGGATTTTCTCTGCCTGGGGACTGGGTGTTTGTGCTGTTCTTACCAATTCTCTATTATCATTATTCGTGACAGTGGCTAGATTAGACGGTGTAAAAAAAATGTGTCTGTGTAAAAATTTGGTCTTCGCACTTGTGCTGATGAAATCGAGCTGTCAGTAGTACCAAGAATATGACGAAGTATTCATGTAGTGTTGTGCAGAAATTCGCAGTAAATCTTCAGTTAAAAATATAGTACCCTTTTGTGAACATGTTATATATTAAAAGACTCTTAATACATCTTATGGCATATATATATACGAGCGTTGGAACTTAAATGGCACTCCGTCTTCAGGCCATGAGTGGCCTACCGGGACCATCCGACCGCCGTGGTATCCTGAGAGGAGGATGCAGATAGGAGGGGCGTGAGGTTCGCACACCGCTCTACCGGTCGTTATGATGGTGTACTTGACCGAAGCCGCTACTAATCGGTCGAGTAGCACCTCAATTGGCTTCACGAGGCTGAGTGCACCCCGGAAAATGGCAACAGCGCATGGCGGCGTAGATGGTCACCCATCCAAGTGCCGACCACGTCCGACAGCGGTTAACTTCGGTGACGTCACCGGAACCGGTGTAACCACTGCGGCAAGGCCATTGCCGAACTTAAATAGTGGCAACTATTTATTCACAACCGTTAATAAAGAGTTACATGTTTGTACCTGTTACTGTAGCTCAAAGTAGTCACCAGCTTTGTGTAGAACCCGTTGCCAACGATGTGGAAGACGTAGTATACCTTTCAAACAACGTAAAGCTTCTTTTGTATCATGTACCAGTCTCTGACAACCTCTTCTACCTGTTCTACCTCGCTTTAGTTCCTTTGAGTGTCTGTGTTGTACAACCTAAAAGTATTCTCCATATGCATTAGTTCTGTGCCTTCCAGATATCCGCTTATTCTTTCTAGTGAGCCTTTATATCACACTTCATTCATTAAATTAGCAGAAAAAAGTGTTAAAATTTTGTACAAGGCTGGAACCGCAAAGGTAGCATCAAATCTTCTTGTAGAAATACTAACCAGCGCATTGGAGCGCTTCACAAACCAAACATCATCGTCATAAAATTCATCTGGTGTTTCTGAAAGAATTACAATGTCATCGGCAAACCTTGAAGGTTTTATATGCTCTCCCTGAGCTTTAATTACTATTGCAACATTTCTCTGGTTTTGTCAACTTCTTGTTCAAGGTAAAGACTAAATAACATCCGGGATAGGCTACAGTCCTGTGTCACTCCCCTATTAACCACACAGCTTCACTTTCATGCCACCTAGACTCTTATGACTGCCGTACTGCAAGTCCTCCAAGTCGGAAATGGCCTTTTGCTCCGTGTATTTTATTCCTGCTGTTTTCAGAATTTCGATAAGAGTACTCCAAACAGCAGAGCAGTATGCCCTCGGGAAAAATTACTCCTTTAGTTTCGCCACAGTTTCAGACGTGCGGAGTACCAGCACAGTAAGCCCGTTTTGGTTTTTGTGACGAGGCCAGAACAGTCAGTGATCCAGACTGACAACTACTGAAAGAATGCTGACTCTCTTCAGGAACCCTGCGCTCTTCTGGCCACTCAACAGGTACCCATCTATCGTGGTTGAACTTACAGTACGGTTACCTGTGTCACTGGAACATGCAAACCACCTCACCAACTGCAAGATCAATTGTTCACGGGGACGGTGGGGGAAGCAGGGGTTTGGGGGTAACAACCTAAATTAATCGTAACTACATCATTACTCTGTAAGGAGCCAGTAGAGATTACGAGTCCATGATACAAAACTGCTCAGAAAACTCCAGATTTTTGTCGCTGGTATTCTGGGTCACAACAGAAACGAGCGTTGTGTTGCTACATTAAACGCGGGCGAGGTAGATAAGGCTCAGTATTACCACTGAAATCCTCATAGGAAGGGAGCCATATCATTTAAGACGTTTTCAAAACAAACAGTACTTATAAATTTTCTTTACGACAGAGAAGTAATCATTGATACGATCATTAATGCGACCATTAATGCGACGGTTACTCATCTCAAGGTTGGTGTTTTTTTTTTTTTTTTTTTTTTTTTTGCCCGCACTGATGTGGACCACTTGCCAGAATTAGATAATGTAACGGATCACGTGAAGGGCGTGGAGTAGCCTGCACGCCGGTGTTTGCTATGTGAACACAGAACAGCGTGTAACGCCTTCAAAACGCAGTACCCGTGCTTGCTGTGTCCTACAGTGTCAGGTTGATGCAATAAAATATTCTTACACTCACTTCTCACTTAGCCAAAGTACTGAAATATTTGCATCAAGTCCACTTGTAACCTAACCACATCTCGAATACATTCATAACACAAGTATATAATGTTGTGATGGTTTCTAAAGAGTTTTTGTGCCAGCAGATTGAAGCTAAGTATACTACTGGAAGTTATGAAGTCAATTAAACACATTGTACTAATAACGATTGAAACCAGATATTGTTTAACTGTATTAATTGAATTTGAATAGTTAACGATAGTGTTATTAGCTATGAAGTATGGATTATTTGATTATTTTATGAATTAATGCGGTCGATATTCGGATGAAGGACAAAATGTGTGAAACCAACTGCGTCATGTTGAGGTAGAATTTACGTAATAATTACTGAAATTTACGTATGTGACAACAATTAATGCATGTGCGAAAACTGCATTGAAACTGCAAATGTTATAATTATTTTATAAGTTAATTATTATGACTCTGAACGCTTTGTAATAATCAAGAAGCCGATATTCGTTTAATAATTGTGACACGCAACGCGATAACGATTAAGAGACGTTGCTTCCCTTTGACTTTCACTATTCTGAGATTAGCCTGACCCATTTGCATCAATAAACATAACTACCAGAAACACAACAAGTGAAACAATGAACTCGTTACAGCGAACAGCAATGGAAACAGCCAAGACCAAAAATTTCAAAGCCAAGAATCACACAACACATAAACAAATACATACAGTAATTTGAACTTTACTTTGTGAGAGGAATTTATTTTAATATCTGATCAGAGAAATTCTCAGAAAGATCATGAATGTAATCAAATATAAAAGCTTTGAATTAAGTTTAAAAATTTCCCTTTTCATTGAAACAGCACAGTTTAATATGTATTTTCTGGCTCTTGCACGAATTTAATATGCAAGTCTCTTACATTAATGTGATACTCGGTTATTACAATGAGAGGAACAGGATTCAACAATTGGAAACGACGACTTAGGAAAATGATTAGCACTGTGTCAGATTTAAATCTGACCAAATATTGTAATGTTTCCTGAAATGAATCAACTACTACCTGAAGTCATTTATATTTCTACACTTCTGAAATGGCACGAACACTGGTGTCCAAAATTAAAGCAACAAACAGAAATTTTGCATAGTTGCGTTTATTTTGCCACAGAACAGTACGAACTGGTAACGGTAAAGTAGAAACAATGTAAAGGATACAGAACGTTAACAACTGCAACATTCATTAGGTAGAGAAATATGTTCTTCGTTTTTTCTAACTTCATAGATTTAGACACACTTTCTGGTTAATGTGCTCAGTAAGGGGTGTGACCATCTCTGGCATCAGTACAGACCTGACAACGATGGCGCATGCTGCAAATGATGTCTTCAATCTCATGATGAGGCAATAATGCCCATTCTTCCTGCAGAGCTGCTGGCATGTCTTCGAGAGTGGTTGGTGGATGCTAACGTTACACAACCCGTGTCCGTATTGCATCCCAGACTTGCTCTATGGGATTCACACTGGGAGAGCGAGCAGGCCATGCCATGCTGCAAATTTCCCTCTCCAAGAAAATATCAATCACCCGTATTCTATGAGGTCGAGCCTTATTGTCCATCACCTACGAAGTTCGAGCCAACAGCATCTTGCAACACGCCCACATGACGCCCCAAGATCTCGTCACGATATCTAACAGCAGTTAAACTTTGCTGGTTCAACCGTATAAGTCCATGAAGAGTTGTTCCAGTGGTCAACGTAACTCCTGTTCACATCATTAGGGTCCCGAAATCGTGTTCGTTGTTCCCTCCAGAGGCGAATCCGTCGAGAATCACTCTCCAAATAAAATCGGGACTCATCCTTGGAAAGAAAGTTGCCTTATTATTCCACCGTCCAGGCGGTATGTTGAGGACTCCACACTAGACGCATCCTTGTATGAAGACGCGTCAGAGGTCCACATACAGGAGGTCTCTAGCAGTAAAGGCCAGTCAGCGGAAGCCTTGTGTACACCGACACAACACGTCCAGTCGGTGCTGCGAGGTCAGTTGACAGCTGCCGTGCAGTCTAAGGATGTACCTTTGTTCCCTTACAACGAAATAACGCTCCTCTCTTTCTGATGCCAGACTTGGTTGGTCCTGTCCTCGTCTTGGGGACAAAGATCCGACCTCTATAAACTTTCGCCACTGTACTGCTTCTATTATTTCTACGTCCCTCCACCGCAGAGAGTCTGGAAGGCGTCTTCACTGTGTCATAAGGCATCGTCTATGACTGTGTACACAGCGGTTATGGATTTAGACTACCCGGCAAATACTACCCCGTTTGACAAGTGCCCTGCATCGTTGGTGTGGTTGTTCGTTGACCGGAATGCTATATTCCGTGAAGAACACGAGCACCCGGATATCTGTTGACACTTTGTGTGATTACATCGCGAGTTAGACACAAGACAGAGAAATAGTGGTTTGTTGCTTTAATTTTGCACACAAGCGTTTTTTGAGGAGATGCTGCTGTAGAAGACAAGTTATAAACTGGTGGCGGCAACTGTCAGGCAAACAAGTTCTACTCCATGTACCTCTATATTCACAACAACACTCAGCAAATCACCTTACGGTGTGTGACGGAGGGTACTTTGTCCACCAGTACTGCTTCCCCTTTTCTGTTCCAGCTGCGATTGCTGTGATCTTGTGTGTGAGCTCACACTCTTTAGTTTTATCTTGATTTTTCCTTTAGGTGACGATTTCGCTCTCACTGAAGGAATCTGTATTAAACCCTGCATATTTTCTATTTCCTCTGTCAAAATTATATGGTACGGATCGTAGAATGGTGAGCAATATTTAAGTCGTGGTTAAACGAGTTCTTTGAAAGCAACTTCCTTTGGTACTGCACTACATTTGTTGAAGTTCTTTCTAGGCTCATTCGGAAATCGACCTTACCAGTTAGTTTTATTTGGATATAACAGACGGGATGGCAGGTCCGCAACCATTCACAACTCTGGAAATTGGATAATATTTATTTCGTCCGTCTCAGTTGCACTGATGTAAAATTTTTGCTGCAGTGATTATCGGTTTCGGGCAGAAACGCCCATTCTCGAACCGCAGATTGTGATATTGAGAGACATACAACGTTGCGTGAAGAGGTAAGCATAGCTTTTGTACAGAAAATTATTATGTGGACAAGTACCCTCGTTGAAATTAGCCTACTTATATGTTGCACCTGATTGACACAATTAATTTTGTGTGGTCATTGCACTTAAAACCGCTCCATACACATTCTGCTTGATATATTATGAAAGTAACTGCGTTCACAGATCGCTCTACAGTGGTGTAATCATACATTCGCAATACATTAAATTTGTTTGCGTTAAGTGTAAATTGCCAGTAGCTGTGCCAATGGCCGATCCTCTGCAGGTCTCTTTGCATTTCACTACAATTGTGTAGCGTTCTGATTTCCCTGTATTCAACAGCATCATTCGCGAAAACCACATGGAACGTCCAAGGTCATCCACTATATAAGTTATACACATTGTGAAAAGTAATGGTCATATACCCCTGCTTTGTAACACCCCCGAAGAAGTTACATTTACGCGTGGAGACTTCTCTCTGTTGAGTGTGTTGAGTATGACATGCTGTCTTCTGTTTGCTAAAAACCTTTCAAAATAATCACACAGCTGCTTGATATTTCGTACGCTAAAGTTTTGTTCATTAGGTGGTAGCGCGGAGCTGTATCGAACGCCTTCCGGAAATCAAGGAACTCGGCAACCTGCTTCTGTGATGTATCGACTGCTTCCTAAATCTCTTGGACGAACAAAGCGAGATGGACTTGACACGTCTCTATTTTTGTGATACTCTTTTGATTTTCTCAGAGGAAATTTTCGGTGTCCAGAAATATCACTATATGCGAGCATAAAACATGTACCGGAATACTAATGAAGGCTGGCGTCAGAGATCTAGGCTTATAGTTTTGTGCGTCTATTCGACGACCTTTCTTTGGAAAAGGAAATGGCCTGTGTTTCTTTCTAATCATTAGGAACACTCCTCCGGAAACCTAAGTTACAGCGCTGCTAGGGTGAGGGCAAGTTCTTACACAAGCACGGATTGGTGACAAGTCTGGTGATCCAGCTGGTGAGAGAAAAAGGCTGTTATCCTGTGACAACAAGAAGGCAAATGTGGTCATGCATTGCCTTGCTAAAAAATAGCGTCTGCGGTGTTTTGTAGGAAGAGTATGGCTACAGGTCGCAGGATGTCATTCACGTAGGTCACACCCCTTACAGTGCCCTAGGAATGGGCCAGCTGTGTGGCTGTATCCAATAGCACCCCACACCATAAGGCAACGAGTTAGTGCAGAATATATTGTGCGAATGCAGTCCCTGCTATTCCACTCACCCTGTCTACGGCGAACCACAATGCGACGATCATTTTCAAACAAACAGAACTAGTATTCGTCCGAAAATATTAAATGATGCGATTCCTGCCCCAGTGATGTCGTTCTACACACCACTGCCGTCTGGTGTGTTTCTGCACGTTAGTCATAGGTAGGCGGAGAAGTGTACGACGCGCACGTAAGCCACGCCGTAACAAACGAGGAGGGATTGCCACCGCTGATAGTGTACGATGTGTCACTCTGTTCTACCGTTGCGCCAGAGCCGAGGAGGGCGCAGATGTGCACAACGACGCGGCTCCAATTACGCGTCGATCTTCTCCATATGTGGTATGGGTGATACGACCTGACCCATTACGTCGTGTTCTACGACCTTCCGTGAACCATTCCGCACACACCAGTTGCACTGCCAAAACACTTTGCCTATACAAACAGCAGTTCCCGAGATAGATACATGAATCTTATGCCAATAGCAAACCCTCTCACAAACTCATTGATTGGACGGTGCGGTAACATATACGTCTGCGAGACAGCCGGAACGTCTGTTCTACCCACACTGATCTATTACCTTCATTTTATAGCAACAACGAAAGCAGTATTCACATTTAAATTTGTAGGTGGTGTTCCACCGCGATATCAATGTTGTCGTCGAACCCACGGGCCAACATAGTTTAACCGGTAATCATTTCTGCAGAACATATTAATGTACATGTCCTGTGGATATTAATGTTCTATCTCATGTTCAAGTAGCTCCGTTGTCTTCCGAAAATGACTATATATATGTTTCACATCTCTTCTTAAACCACAGGCCCGTTTTCAACTGACATGGTACACACATCACTTACTGTCTGGAAATAATTGCTTTGGGGTTCAGAATCTCTTATCTATCTGAGGAAAAGGGGATGGGTGTGAAGAAGTAGTGTATCCCACGGAACGTGAGTACCCACACTTCAGTCATCCAGTGTTTTAAGATAAGAACATTTGCAGACATGCAACAAACTATACACATAATTTCAAACTTTTAGGAAACTTTTCGCGCTGATGACCCACGACAAAATAATGAAAGGAGAAAAGCTTTTACATTTTCGCTGTTCGTGCAGTAACATCGCCGGTGAAGCATGAATTTTCCATTTATTACTTCTTTACTACTAACTATACATGTGACAATTTTCCAGACAGTGTTCAAATTGACTATTGAATGTATCAGAAAAATTACATCATTGTGAGACACTTAGTTCAGAAGATTTGATGCCATAAGCCGTAAGAGACATGAAAAACTTCAGCTTCATCCTAGACGTTTAAATTTGTTACTTCGTGGCTACTAATTCTATTAGCTAACATTTCACAGACAGTATCCAGATATGTTACTTAATGTACCTAGAAAAATTTTTCATTGTACGACACAAAGTTCAGCAGATATGACGTCAAATGTTGAGGTGCATGGAATAATGCCACATCATGGATAACATTTTAATTCTTCTTTAGAACTAACTCTATTCGCAACAGTTTTCGCAGAAACTCACATATAACACTCAATGTACGTACGAAATTGTATCGTTGCACGGCATATAGTTCAGGAGATACGATGTCATAAACATAGAGGTGCGTGAAAAAGAAATTGCAGGGCGATATGCGATAGGCATACAGGTGAAATAAACATACAAATAAGTGTGAAAGATGTTAAACATATGTGAAATACATTCGAGATATGGTTATGTCGACAATGCCATGGAAAAAACTTATCACATAACCATGGAACTATTTCAATCCTGTTTCGTCCACATACTAGTTGCAATCTGGAGAAAAATGCTACGAGGGTAAGAACTATCAGCCTCCTATTTGGGTGACTACGATAGCATGGGGAGCGAAGGGAAGGAGGAAAAGGACAGACACCGAGAGAGAATGAGGAGATAGGCGCATATAGGACGGATAAGAGGTGAAGAGAGAGAGGGGAGGGGAAACGGACGGAGAGAGGAGAGAGGAGGAGATGGACGGAAAAAGGAAAAAGGAAGAGACGGACAGAGAGAGAAAGAGAGAGGAAAGGGGAGGAGATGAACAGGGAAAAGTGGGAAGATAAAATGGACAGAGAAGGAGGGCGAGAAGGAGGTGGACTAATAGAAGGCTGGAATAAATATGTTTCCGAATAACGCAGGGCACTCAGCTAGTTAGAAATTGAAATTCTGTCTGCCGACTCGACAGCAAATCCGGTGAGGTTTACGTCTTACGTTAAATTAGTAAACGGATGGAATCCATCTGTCAGGCATACTGTGAGAATAATGGGTTGTTCCAAAGCCATTTTGCAGAGGAATGTCGCACTGTAGTTCCTCCTTTAAATCGTTCCACGAACGACAAAATGACAGTTGTCGAAGTAAGTGACCATGGGATACAAAAGCAATTGAAATTGCTCAACAGAGGAAACGCCACAGGAACTGACGGTATTCCAGCTCAACTCATTACACATGTGCATTCATATGTGGGTTATGTGAAATGACAGGTGCAGCGCTGTGACCCAATGCCAAACGAACATAGGAACTTTGTAGCATGGATGCCTATACCACAGGACACAATTTGCACGTTATATGCCACGAAACCATCTCACATGGAACAAGTTATCATGACCCATAGAGGATCCTGTGCCTACTAAGCAACAGGGACACATGCTGAAGCAAGGTGACTGAAACGTTAATCATTTCTGCAGGACATACAATTGTACATGTACTGTTAATATGAACGTCTTACTTCCAGTCGTTCAAGGTGATTTGTTTTTCCTGAACTCTTAGATACATATATTAATAAATTAATCAAGTTTTATAATTTTATGTATTTCTTTAATGTTTTCTGTATGACCCTCATGACGCTAATTTCATGTTCGTTTGGTTTCTGTTTCTCTTTGATGGTTTGGCTACGTTAAATTCTCCAGTTCAACTCTCTTTGATTTAGTAGCAACTTTCAAACACAGTTTTAGTGCCACAGTAACTCTCGACTTCCCTTCACAACTTCGCTAGACACACACATCTAAAGAGTTGGAACATTGGTACAGTTGGAGAGAGTCCACAGGATACTACTTACAACAGGACGGCAGTGATGGTTTAGAAAGGGCTGGAATTCTCTGCTGTGGAAGAACGTCGTGCAGGTGATAAAGGAGAGATGATTTACAGTTTTTTCTTTGTTGAGCCTTGAGTACGTTCATTAGTGTGCGGCACAGTGAATACGATGGCACCTCGCCAACGCGGTGGCATCTCGTTGCTGACTCCAGCTGTCTCCGGCTGACTGCTGAGAAAGGTGTGTCGGCATCAGTGGCTCTTCGTGTAGAAGCTCAGACTAGATTCCACGTAACAGCCTAGCTGTTCGATGATAAGGAGCCGGTTTGCGCGTCTTTAGATTCAATTTCTGATGTCAGGGTAGCGTCGGCGTTAATATGTTGGCCAAAAAGTTTCGGGCTTGGCTGCAATACGTCCATGAAATGTCACTCTACATCGGAACGTGAAGTCTGCCGACACAGAGGCGACTCTGAAGCCACTGACAACGCATGCCCACTGGCCAGCACCCTTCTCTGTGGTAGCTCGACTCCGTCATGGAACTGTACAGTTGATTCCAAATCTAGGTTACAACTTCACACCTTTATCGCCTATTGCACGAGGTCATTCGATAAGCAATGCAACTCATTTCTTCTCGCCCAATTTTGGTTAAAAAATGCTGAATTAGTGGTCTGAAATCATGGATTATTTTCCCTTTAGCCACTACAGTTTCATAAAGTTCCGTTAGGTGGCAGCACTGTATGTGGCCTTCAAAGTAGGGTCTGCCAACAGACGTGCGTTCCAGGCAAAGAGCTGTTACTGAGTTTATTTTACCGGATAATCAGAACATCTCAGTTGTTCGTAGGGGTCTGTAGAATGACAACGGGAACCTGTCAGTATGGCGAGACGTTGAGCGACGTATCTGTCAATATCATAGCGGTCCACAGCTCGTGGTCTAGTGGCTAGGGTTGCTGCCTCTGGATTACGGGGTCGGAGGTTCGATTCCCGGTCGGGTCGGGCTTTTCTCTGCCCGGGTACTGGGTGTTTGTGTTGTCATAAACATTTCATAATTATTACCATCATTCGAGACAGTGGCCAGATTGGACTATGCAAACGAACTGGACTGTGTAAAAATGGGAATTTGTATGGGCGAAGTTGACAGCGGACTTTAGCGCCCAACAAACCAATCATCATCAAACTATCACAACGAGGTCGCAGAAACCTGTCCGACCTCCCTCGTGCCGGCCGGCCGCACACAGCTGTAACTCCTGCAGTGTTGGAACGTGCGCTCACTCTTATTCGAAGTGAAGACGGATCAAGCACCTCGCTGCGCAACTAGACGTATCTGATGGCAGTGCTGAGACGCTCGTCCATCAGCTGGGATACTCAGTGTATGCCAACTGGTTTCCTTGCCGCTTAACCAAAGACTATAAAGAGCAACGAAGGACCATCCTTACGCAGCCTTACGAGGCTGATCGTAGCCATTATATGTCGAAGATCTATGCAGGCAATGAAACATGGGTTCACTACATCGAAACGGAAACAAAACGGCCATCCACGGAGTGGCACCCCACCACCTCTGCTCCGAATAAAAGTCCAAAACGGCACTCTCTGCAGGTAAGGATATGTCGACGATTTGCTGGGACTCTGAAGGGGTTTTTCTGTTTAATGTCTTCCATTATGGTAAAACAATGAACTGTATAGTGTATTGGGTTTTCCTCAGGATAGTAAAGAAATGACTTCAGCGTATTCGTCACCACAAAAATGCGAAATAACTTATCCCCCATCATGTAAACGTAACGCCTGACACAAGTCTATGCACCAGAGAGAAGCTTACAAAATTTCCTTCGACTCTTCTTTCTCACCCATCATTCAGCCCGAATCTCTCACCTTTCGACTTCCAACTGTTCATACCAATGGAAGATGCACTCTGCATGAAGCAGCACGAAGGTGATGAGAGGTTAATGACGCAACAAGACTTTGGCTCTGATGTACCCTGAAGGTACACAAGCCCTCCCAGTAAAGAGGCAAAGTCCGTCATATTGAATGGTGATTATATTGATAAACAGAGTTTGGTAGCCAAATAATGGAGAATAGTGTGGTACATTAGAATAATGAATAAAATCGACCTGCATTCACAAAAAAAGTGTTGCATTACTTACTGAACGCCCCTCGTATAATGCTCGAAATGTGTTCATTCACACACAACATTTTCAGTGTTGGAGATTTTAATGTTGAAATCTGTTTCATGTAGTTCTTGCTAAACAGAAAAATCCTTATACCTTTCCTCGTCTTCTTATGACCATTGACTTCCTGGTCTGTACCTACCGAGTCGAAAGGCTTCGGTCAGTCTATAAGCAGAAATTCTAACACGTTACTTTGACGAGTCGGCTCTCTGATAAACTGCACAATGTGATTTTTAGATAATGCACCAAGCACATTTTCGCATGATTCTCTGTCCCTACAATCCGTCCTAGTCTGTCGAGTCGCATAAGTAGAGATCCCCACCTAAGATTATAAAGTGACCATGAAATTTTCTCGAAATGTTTAAGTGTTTCCCTTCAACTGTTCTCCGCTATTTGTGCTGAGGCAGTTTTTTTTTAGAGATTCTAATGATCAGGTTTCATCTACATGTAATATTTATCAACATCAAAATTGGAAGCTGAATCCATGCCATTATCACTAAATATTACCTTTTTCTTTATTTGCTATAAACACACCACCCCTATCAGCGCTCAGCCTATCTTTGTGGTATATCCTCCTGTCGTAGCGGCCCCTTATTGTTAGAGGGCCTGCACAACCGACACACAAGATGGGTTGCCAACCTCTTTCCAGGAGCGCGAAGAGAAACATCGCCAATGGACAGAAACAATAACAAACTTTCCAAATAAACACGGAACTGCTTCGCCAGACAACATGTGACAGTGTTCCACCAATCGGACTTCATATGACTCTTGTAGCACTCGGCCGAACTGGCTTTATAAGCACTATAGGACTTAACATCTGAGGTCGTCAGTCACCTAGACTTACAACTACTTAAACCTAAGGACATCACACACATCCATTCCCGAGGTAGAAATCGAACCTGCGACCGTAACAATAGCGCGGATCCGGACTGAAGCGCCTAGAACCGCTCGGCCACAGCGTCCGGCGATGGTATATTCTCACGGGTATTTAGCTTCTTGGGAGTTCGATTTTTGTTGGGAAATAGATGCTTCAAACATTTCATTCCTTACATATTTAAGGTACCAGCTGCGCCTCCCCTTCCCTTTTGAGTCTAGGTTAATTAAATATTTCTATAGCCAGCTTCTTTTCTGTTAATGATTAAAACTACATGCTAGCAGCCAGCATTTCGGAGTCAAAAATAGCTAAGGAGTTTACGTCCATCCAGACATTGCTACGCTTGATGGGTTAGCTTAATACCACTGTTGCTGCAGAGGTTGCCCGTTAATCACTATTTTCCCACAATAACATCCACTCCGTCGCCGTGAGGAACACCTTCAGGTCGGTTTCTCTTTGGTAATGGTTTGTAACGTCGTCGCGATCCAGTCGTTTAAGTTGAAATCTGTTCTATTTGTGTCACATTAGGTACCATCCAAGCATAGCACACTGGTCGTAGAAGCATGACCAAAGATTACGGGTGTAAAGACCAGCGTCTCTCACATGGTGCAAGTCATGAATCCATATAACAATGACTGACTTCATCGAAGTTAACACCATTTGACCCGAGCGCGGAGGCACCTGTGGCTTCTTAAGGGTGATTCAGTTGCCCTACCTCTGGATTTCAGGCAACCTGCAACGTCTTCAAATTCCATTTGCTAGATTTTCATGTTCTCTCACATTCCGCAAACTGTTAGTCCTACAGAAAAACGATCAGGACCTACATGCAGGAAATTTAATGTAGTTAATGTTTTTGCTAGAGGCCGAAATATTCGAATTATTCAAGAAAAACCTAAAATAGAGACACCCAAACACGTTTAATTTATTAACAAGGAAACCGTGAGCTCCAGCGAAAATGTACAGGAATATAAAAATCTTACAAGTGGTACCTTGAGGTGTTGCAGGTTGTACAAAAGCCAGAGAAAGGAGCAGCAGAATTACCCTGTGTAAAGCCACAGAGATGGCTAGCATTACATTTTCCTCTCCTTTGATGAAAGTGTAAATATACAGTGCATCATCATATCTAATAGTGGTTAGGTGGTGCAAACACTTAAGGGTCGACAACGAATGACAGGGAAGTTGAATTCTCAAGAGAAGCACAGGCTCTGTTGCTCGAAGTCCAGCGTATCAAATTCAAGCCAATCTTGGGGAAAGTGAAAGCCAGTCATGGGTCAGTTGTCAACACCTTGCACTATCTTCTGAACCTGACAACATTCGCCGTCCACAGGGTCCACTACTGCTCGGCTATCTGACTGAGCTCTCCGAACCGAGGCAGCAGAATTGTTTCGTTCATGTTTAGCCAAACCAAATGACTTTTTAGCCACTTAATAAGCACGGTCGAATTTTAAGTACAGAACTATGACTACAAAGCAAATGAA
The DNA here is from genome assembly GCF_023897955.1 of Schistocerca gregaria. Classification (NCBI taxonomy): domain Eukaryota; kingdom Metazoa; phylum Arthropoda; class Insecta; order Orthoptera; family Acrididae; genus Schistocerca; species Schistocerca gregaria. The sequence goes on from NC_064925.1 coordinate 256,343,447, forward strand.
GAAATGTAACTGTATACATATTTGGAATTGAGATTTTAGTGCGTTCTTTTAACAGGTGACACTAAGGTTCAGCAAATTCGGCTGTGGAGTGGGTTGCCTGCCGCAAGGGGAAACCAATAAAAACATCATTCATTGTTCAGTAATAACAATCTTAGCCGTGTGTGTATTCACTAAAACTATACAATGAAGTATGAAAAGGAATTTTTTGAATGAAGAGAAATACTGTACAATTATCCTACTCGGGCTTTCAAAACAACATAAGGAATTATTGCCAAAACACCTCCTTTTGATTTCCTATTTCTTTAAAAAACTAAAAAACCTTCTCTTCTCCTGAACAGGCCATGAAGACTCAATGGTACCAACCGGCTGCCTTGTCATCGTTAGCCCATAGGCGTCACTGGATGCTGATATGGAGGGGCATGTGGTCAGCACACCTCTCTCCCGGCCGTCTGTCAGTTTCCGAGACTGCAGCCGCTACTGCTGAGTCAGATAGCTCTTCAGTTTGCCTCACAAGGGCTGAGTGCACTCCGCTTGCTAACAGCTCTCGACGGATCGGACGGTCACCCATCCAAGTGCTATCCCAGCCTGACAGCGCTTAACTTCGGTGATCAGACGGGAACCGCTATTACCGTGCACCAAGGCCGTTGGCCTCCTGGTCCTTTACTATACACTAGTTCAGCCAGATATGTGCATTTTTATTTCAAGAACAGCATTTGATTTCGAAACAGTGTAGTTAACAGATTTGACAAACTAAAAAAAATCCAACACAAACGCTTGGAGTTAAAAACCTAGGTTAAAATATCAAAGAATTAAAATTTACGTCTTAAAACTTTGGAAATAAATGATCTGGTACAAGAATTGTTCAAAAATTAATCAATAAATCTGAGGATTATGCAATCATCCGTAGTTTAAGTTACTTTGGCAAATTATATCAAGCTCAGTACGGAGCAGCAACAACTCTGACGCCAGGACGCACGACGACGACTCAGGGTCGGCGTCGTCCGTCAAAGTAAGCTAGCAACAGCTCTTGTCAGACATGGCATGACAGAAATCTATAATAAACTAAAACTAAAATTATATTCCACAAATGATGCTCAACCCAAAATATAACCAGAAAGACACGCCAAGCGAGAACTGCGTGGTAGTAACAGAAACCAGGCTCGACCGACGAAAGGCCAATTCTAAAATTGGATCTGCTTGGTAGTTCTGAATACCAGATGCGTAAAGTTTCCTTAAGTATTACTAAAATTAAAGAGAAACAAACTTTGGCTTTTATTTAATTACGTATTACATATTATATGCTACGGTCGCAGGTTCGAATCCTGCCTCGGGCATGGATGTGTGTGATGTCCTTAGGTTAGTTAGGTTTAAGTAGTTCTAAGTTCTAGGGGACTAATGACCACAGCAGTTGAGTCCCATAGTGCTCAGAGCCATTTGAACCATTTTTTGAACATATTATATAATAATAATAACAGCAGAGAGCAGGAAGACCAACTTCCGATCAAGCTTACATTTAATGTGGCAATCCACTGGCATCCGTGAGCTCACAATGTAAATCGCATGCAAAGAACTTAATCACTCTGATTACTTAAGGAAACTTACATAGTTAGCCATTTAGGAAGCTCCAAATAGAATTTCACTAAATTCGAAGATATTAACGATAGCTCATTGTAATCCTACAACCAATGCCCCATCTATCTGCCAATCCAAATAGGAAGGAATAGTAATTTAAGGTCGGCCGCTGTGGCTGAGCGTTTCTAGGCGCTTCATACCGAAACCGCGCTGCTACTACAGTCACAGATTCGAATCCTGCGTCGGGAATGGATGTGTGTGATGTCCTTAGGTTAGTTAGGCTTAAGTAGTTCTAAGTCTAGGGGACTGATGACCTCAGATGTTAGGTCCAATACTGCTTAGAGCCAATCGAACCCTTTAGTAATTTAAGCTCACGAGCTGACTCGGAAATTTCACTCCTCGTTGGATTTAGCCTTAAGCTTAATCTAAGATAACACTATCTGTTCCTATTTATTTTTTTTGGGAGTGTCTGAAAACAAATCCATCTTCCTGGTACAGGCTAAGTACAAATATTACTTCACAAAGATTTATGACAAATTTTGGCACAATGCTTTGTGCCAAGAAACACAATAATTGAGCACCAATTAACGGCCGCAAGGAGTCATGTGAAACACAAAAGTCATACTGTATTAAACTCGCTGCAGTCAAGTTCAGGCAAACAACGTAAAACGTAGTGTAGAACTGCTCACCAAAATAATAACATGAACCGGTCGCTCGTCTCTGGCGAGGATTAGTAATAAATTCAAGATCCAGCTAGTCTATGATTTGCTTGCTTTGTGGGACGTAGGATGCCAGAAACACATAGCGGAAGTCTGTCAGTACCCGACGTGAAGTTTGCAATCAACTTACACCATCCACCCACAAAACGATCTTGCCACCCCTCCCCCCCCCCTCCCCCCTCTCCCCCCCCCCTCCCACAGAGCACAGTTTTCCAGGATCATGGCCACACCACTGCCTCGTTGGCACCACTTCTGTCTCACAGAGCAGCCCTTGCTGCTCGCAGCTCTTTTCAGGGGCAGCCATGCAGAGGGTCGAGATGTCGAAGACAGCTGCATGGTTCAGGAACCACCGCCATCAAAAATGGCAAATATGCAACTGTCGTAGGACAAGGTGAAGCTGAGGGCTTTTACAGACTGCCGTGACATTGTGTGAACATACTACGATCTTAATGGGAGATCCCGTCATAAGAACGTATGACATTTCTGAAGATTATCGAGGCGGGTTGTCACAGATAGCAGTTCAAGGGGATACATAACTGGCCATTACAATTGCTACACCACGAATATGACGTGCTACAGACGCGAAATTTAACCGATAGGAAGACGATGCCGTGAAAAGCAAATGATTAGCTTTTCATAGCATTCACACAAGGCTGGCGCTGGTGGTGACACATACAACGTGCTGATATGAGGAAAGTTTCCAACCGATTTCTTGTACACAAACAGCAGTTGACCTGCGTTGCCTGGTGAAACGTTGTTGTGATGCCTCATGTAAGGAGAAGAAATGCGTACCATAACGTTTCCGACTTTGATAATGGTCGGATTGTAGCCTATCACGATTGCGGTTTAACGTATCGCGACATTGCTGCTCGCGTTGGTCCAAATCCCTTGACTGCTAGCAGAATATGGAATCGATGGATGCAGCAGGGTAATACGGAACGCCGTGCTGGATCGAGATGACAGGCAGTCGAGATGACAGGCATCTTATCCTCATGGCTGTAACGGATCGTGCAGCCACGTCTCGATTCCTAAGTCAACATATGGGGACGTTTGCAAGCCAAGAACTATGTGCACGAACAGTTCGACGACGTTTGCAGCAGCTTGGACTATCAGCTCGGAGACCATGGCTGGGGTTCCCCTTGACGCTGCATCACAGACAGGAGTGCCAGCGATGGTGTGCTCAACGATAAACTTGCGTGCACGAATGGTAAAACGTCGTTGTTTCGGATTAATCCAGGTTCTGTTTACAGCATCATGATGGTCGCATCCGTGTCTGGCGACATCGCGGTGAACGTACATTGGCGTGATGGTATGGGGCGCCATTGGTTACACGTCTCAGTCACCTCTTCTTCGCATTGACAGCACTTTGAACAGTGGACGTTACATTTCAGATGTGATACGACCCGTGGCTCTACCCTTCATTGGATCCCTGCGAAACTCTACATTCCAGCAGGATAATGCACGATCGCACGTTGCAGGTCCTATATGGGCCTTCCTGGATACAGAAAATGTTCGACTGCTGCCCTGGCCAGCACATTCTCCAGATCTCTCACCAACTGAAAACGTCCGGTCAATGGTGGCCGAGCACCTTTGTCCTCACAATACGCCAGTCACTACTCTTGATGAACTGTGGTATCGTGTTCAAGCTGCATGGGCAGCTGTACCTGTACACACCATCCAAGCTCTGTTTGACTCAATGCCCAGGCGTATAAAGGCCGTTATTACCGCCAGGGGTTGTTCTGGGTACTGATTTCTCAGGATCTATGCCGCCAAATTGCGTGAAAATGTCAGTTCTAATGTAATATATTTGTCCAATGAATACCCGTTTATCATCTGCATTACTTCTTGGTGTAGTAGTTTTAATGGCCAGTAGCGTATTTTTCATTTATGACAAAGCTCCAGCTTATTCTGTGCTGTGTGCACTGGAATTAAATTTTGTCGTCAATGCCCTTCCCGTTAACTGGGAGCGTCTGCGTGATGGAGGCGCTGTTCTCACATGTGGTGTGCGGTCAGCAGCAGCAGCGGCAGCGCTCCGAGGCTTCCTGTGCGGCGGAACAGAGTGGATACAAGGCTTCTACCCAAAAAGAACCGACAACATCAACAGGAGGGCAGCTTCGATGTCTGCTCCTGAAACTTAAAGCAGCTCAGAATCCTGTGTTGTGAAGCTAAAGACGAGGCAGGCGCGCGTTGATTGAGGTTGCCACCACTGGTAGGTAGTCCAGGATGTGCCTGTCAAGAGTTTGGCATCGGAGCAGGGCCAGTGCAGTTCGTTGAAGGATAGCAAGCGAGCGACTAAAACGATTAGAGACTGGAACTTTAACGTCAAAACGTGTCTGCATAGTAGCAACAGTCATTGCAGGTGTGGTCAAGCTGTCTGTGGACAATAGCCACTGGAAGAGTGGATGGTGTCTTTTGTCATTATCTAGAAAAGAAGGAAGCAGAACCCTGGAGAGTATAGTTACTGAAGAATAGTGCACAGAGCGAATTGTTGTGCTTTAGTGACGCACTTCTGTTCGGCTGTGGCTTGAGTGGAGTATGGCGCGCAGCGTAGGACCCTCTTTCCTTTGCACCGTGCAACACAAATCTATCTGACCATACGGAAGTTTCCTTCGGCAAGCGTTTTGCGACGCGACTGCATTTTGCAGTAACGGCGTCCAGGGGAACGAGCGCGTGCAACACACACCACGTTGTGTTTATCAGCGTACAGCAGGCAGCCTGCTGTGTCCCTTCAAGAAATTATCACGGCGGTCCTAAGCGTGCCAGAAATTTGGCAATGTATCCATTCTGCGTTAAAAACTATTTGAATTGGAGGGAAGATAGAAACGGTGCTTAATTCTGAGGATAAGTAAATACTTTTGTACTGTCGTTCTGTCTCACAAAAACAGTTCACAAACAACTCCCACACATTTTTGATGCTAGTGATATTAAATCCAATGGTATAAACTGTGTGCTCTTGTTTTTCGTTTCTGATCATTTGTTTTTAAAAAGAAAATTTTTTCATTAACTTATACTGGCGCGAAGGTTAACTATAAGTTTCTTCTTTGATGACATTGTTGAATATAGATTGGTGCCTCTCAAGCATTGATCAACCTTTTCCAAAATCTAGTCAAATGTAAACACAGACATTCTCGTGCATCCATGGAATTTATCAGGAACGTATCGTAAATTTCCGTGCAGTGTATTAAACTCTCCAAACAATTCTCTACGTTTCATTAGAATCCTTGGACGTTTCCTTGCACTGCATAGAACGACTTTCGGAGATATTCACAAATGTACAGAAAAATCGATATCATTTAACGACTAGAGATAGGACGTTCATATTCACCAGGACATGTGCATTAGTAAGTGGGCCCATGGGTTCAAGTCAACATCGATATCATGGTGCAGCACCATCTGCCGGTAAAATGCGCCTGAGGCTTTCGTCGCTATAAACGCTATAAAGGTAATGGATCAGCGAAACTTGAGCACACTTTCACCTTTTCCTTGAACACATCTGCACACTCTATATTGTCCGCCGCCTTGATCCCCCTCACCCCCTGGTTTTTCCCATCCTCTCAACCCCAACCAGTTGCCGCGCCTGTACCATTGTGTCCCACCCTCTCTCCATCTCCACACACTCCATCTCCTTTCCCAACACAACTTTCACCGTCTACCCCTCCCAGATGATGAGCTTCGCCCTGACATCTACCCTTCCCACCAACTCTAACCCCATATTCCTGCCTCCTCCTCTGGCCTCCCTTTCCTCCCCCTCCCTCCTCCTGAGCGGCTTCCCCCTCCTGCTCCCTCTCCATCTTTTGGGCCTCCTTTCAGTGTCTCTGTGCTCCCTCCTGCCCTGTCTTCCCTCTTCCTCTGCCGACCCAGGTGTCTCCTGCCTCTTCGTGAACCCACTGATGCCCCTCCTCTCTTCATCCCGCCGCTTCCGCAGCTGCCCCTCGCTCTCCCCTCCTTTTCCATACTCTCTGACCTTTTCCCTCGGCAGGTCCCACCAGGCAGTTTTATTGTTCATTGTGTGCTCCAAGTGGGTTTTAAGTGTGTTGTTCCGGAGTGTTTTTACTACTGTTGCCGACATTTAACTTGTACCTGCGCATTCAGTGTCTTCTCTGTGTTTTCAGAATCGCCAATTGTGCTTTTTAACTTTCTGGTGACTTGTTTTAACTTTCCCCCATGAACGTCTCCATGTCAGTGTCTATTTTACTTCCATTTTCTCCCCTTACTCTGTCTTATGTTCCCCTTTTTTATCTCCTTATGTATGTATCATTTTATTCTTGTTTTAGTTGTAGTGTCACTAGGCTGAAGAGCGAATTGTGCAGCTGACAGCCCTCCCCTGCCGATATGGGGCAGGGGAATGAAATCACAATAAAGGAAAAAAAAGAAACTTGAGCAGACGTGTACGATGCCTCGCAGACATATGCGCGATTCGTCGCGTCAAATCAGTGACTTTCAAAGAGAGCACATTGTTGTCATGAGAGATTGTGGTGTATCCTTGAGGGACTTTGCTGTTCGTATGGGATGAAGTGTTCGGCAGTGCAATGGGTGTGAGCAGAATGGTTCACTGAACGCCGTAGAACGGAAAGAGATGGATCACGTACCCCCCTCCCCCTCCGCCCCACCCCCCCCCCCCCCCAGCGCCTGTTTTGCACGAGACATCTGATGGGGCCTTCTCAGCTCTGGCGCAATTGTAGAGCAGTGTAGCACATCGTACACTCTGAGGGGTGACATTTCGTCACAGTTTTCTTGCAATATCAGTTACGAGCGCCTTGTCCACTTCTTGGGCTACCTTTGACGAACGTGCAGACGTCATTGTGTATGTAATGACTTTACTAGGGACGGGAATTGGATCAGATAGTGTTTCCGAACGAATCCAGGTTCTCTCTGTTTGAAAATCATGGCCACATTTTGGTTCGCTGTACGGAGTGGCATCACAGTGACGCGATTCACAGAAGACATACAGCGCTAGCTCAAGGCCTTACGGTGTATCGTGCTACTGGGTACAACTACAAATCACGTTTGCTGCATATCCAGATCATTGTGGCCAGTGTGACCTACGTGAATAACATCCTGCGATCCAGAGCCATATCCTCTCTGCACGACAACACAGATGTCATTTCTCAGCGATACAAGGCACGACCCCATGTTGCTACTCGAACGTCAGAGGATATCAGCCTTTCGCCCTGGCGCACCAGATCACCAGACCTGCTGCAACTGAAAATGTGTGGGGCACGGTGAAACGACTGGTGTAGCACCGTGACCAATCGCCAACAGTACAGATGAACTTTGTGAACGGGTGAATGCAGCATGGTTGACAATACCACAGGGCGTCATTCGTATCTGATATGCATCGATGTTACCAGGGCCCAAGGCAGACCCTGTGCCTACTGGGCAACATGACACATGTTGAACCAAGGTAACTGAAATGCTAATCATACCTGCTAAGTAATGTACATGTCCTTTGCATAGGAATATCCTCTCTCTGGTCGTTCAAGCAGATCTGTTTTCTCTGAAAATTAGTGTATTTCCTTCCAGTATGAAATTGGTTGTCAATGCACCCAACTCCACTGAGTATCCTATCTTTGTAGCCGTTACTACACACCGCTGAAGAAAGGGTACTAGTCGGGATACCACTGCGGTGGTTCACGATCCGACGTCATCGATCGGATCTGCTCGCTCCCCGCTTCGCGGGGAAGTGGTGATGAAACTTGACGAGGTCAGCTAGTGCCTGGAGCGGTTTGTTCAGACACACTGGAAGCGTTACAAGCTGTAAAGCACCATTTCTGTACCGCACTACGGAGCCTTTTTGCATCATAGAGTTGCTTTTATTGTGTTATGATTATTGTGCACATGTAAAGTTCGTGATTACATGACTATATTTAGCCACAAGTTTCCTGTGTTGTGCTGTTTGCCTTGTCATTGTAATAGGCAGATCGTTTTCGTCGTCTATAGCATCCGTTGTATTTTAGGTGAAGATCGATGCTGCAGTGTATCCCATGAACGTGGATATTCCTGACTTTGGTTACACACAAATTTTCTGTCTGTCTGCTTTTAAAACTACTACTGCCTACTATAATAATTGGTTTGTCTCCTGGGCTGAGTGAAATTGCTGTGTACTAATATTTGAATCTGCTTAGAATAAGTTATTTCTATTATCATTATTTCCCTCTGCTCATTTTTGAGAGAGTTGTTGGTGGGCTGAATATTCTGTGTTCTAATATTAAATAGTGACGACCTTTTGTTGATGTCATTTGAGGACTTATGTTATAACATAATATTGTTGATAAAAGTAATTTAAAAATAACCGCTAGCTGGATGAACCACACTCAAACCCCCCCCCCCCCAAACCCTAACCACCCTAAACCAGCGCTGCAACAGGACATAGTCACGCTTGCTGCTTATTTGGGGTATCAAAATTTGCTTTACCCACCGTACTTCCCTGGCATTGCACCCAGAGACTAACACCAAGGTTTGATAAACCACTGAGTGGGGAACAATTCCCGAGTGACAGTGAAGGGATTTTCGCGGTGGAATTTTTCTTGAACAGAATAAATGTTGACTCCTACAGCCACGGTCTCTGTCAGGCCATCCATCGTTGGGAAAAATGTTCTTCACTGAGGGTTGCATGTACAGCAAAGGACTTACACGTAGTTCTGTGGTCCCAACTTCATTTTATCGATTTCTACGTTTCAGCCCTATTGGTATTGTTACAGTTTTGATCCTGAGTTCTTATAGCTGCGTGTGAAGATTTTGGTATCACTGTCGTCGTTAGAGCAATAGGTCAAGCAAAACATTCGATTCCAATTGTGATTTCGCTTAATTTTCTTGTTCCTTTTATTCTAGAGGAATTCAAATGTCCAATTTTTCCATTACGTGGTTCTTTTGTGGTGGCGTGATGGCTTTGGTTTCTTCGTTTCAGCTACGTAATTCCCACATATGCTGTGATTCCACTTGAGTGGCTTTTGTATATTATAGTTTGTTTCTGTCCGGAGCACTTTGTTTTTGTTATTTTTCGATTATGTTGTTCTTCTTTGTACCTGTATTTGGCACCGCTCTCTTCCTTTTAGCTACATAGGTCTAACGTAACCTGCGATCCGACTTGTTGACTTTGAGTAGTGACGTTAATGATTTTGTATTCCATTCTCGGTATATTTAAGTTGTGTCTTGAAGTAAGAAGTGTTCAGTTACTTTCATTTGAAGGGCAACACATCTGGGATCGACGCATTCATTTCATGCCCAATGAAAATTAAGACAGTGCTTCTTTTGGTTCTGGTCGCGGTTGAGCTTCAGGTATGTACGTCAAGCGATAAAAATTACTGCGATTTTTTAACTTTTATGTTCGGTTTATTCCATACAAATACATGTGTGTCATTTCTCGTTTACCTTGTTGTCCTGCTGGTAATTGTGTGGGTGCTTCGTACCACTGTCTTCGTTCGAGATAATGACATCAAACGAATTACTCGATTCCGATCTTAAATTTTCTATACGTTGTCTTTCCCTGTGATTCTAGATCAATTCGTGTGTCTCATATTTTCATGTTAGGATGCTGCAGAATAATTATAATTTTATTAAGCATGTGTTACGTTTGTCCTTGCCCTTAACCCCCTCATTTACGCCATTGTTCCGTGAACTACATTTTATTAGCTGATCGAAATAATTTGCGTGTTTTGCACGTTTCTTCATTAACATAATGGTCTGTCTGGTAATCGCCATCTTCAAAAACGTAATTGGCCTTTTCTTCTATTTTTTCAGTGATTTTATTTTTAACTAAGGTAAACGTTAATCCTTGCGCGTAATAGGATGCCATTGTTCAAAGCAGGCGGATGGTAACGGACCTTCTTCTAATCCCCAAAATTGTTGTACGGGGCAACATACCTATAATCGTATGATACTCGAATTATGCGGAACACATTTATAAAACGCCATGTATGTGGAACAGTTTCTGTATTGCGTTCGTTATTCTAGTTCATGTAGGAAACATTCTGCAGAAATTGGAATCCAAGTACAGTTTCTGTCGTCAACCAACTGAAATCAGTAATCCTCTGTTTTTCACTCTGGAGCATGTGTGTGTGTGTGTGTGTGTGTGTGTGTGTGTGTGTGTGTGTGTGTGTGTTTTCTTTTTCTGGCTTAAAGAGGACTATATTATTCATTACGATCCGCAAAAACGTAAGCTGAAGTAGAGGTCAAATCACTGCGACTGCTACACTTAACATTATCATTACCTAAAAGTCGCTTTTAAAAACACGTTCCTCGAGGCGAACATAGCTCTCATAAATACTTAAACGTAATACTTTTAGAGCGTAGGAAGCACACGTTAACATTAAACAAGCAATTTAAATAACTATATTACTGTCAGTTTAGCTGCCATGTATAAAACATCTGTTAAGAAGGTGGAACATCAACTACAGATGTGAGATATCCCTTGAAGAGCATTACTATTAATGTTTTTGCTCGAGAGGTCATGAAAATTCTTAGGCCACATTATCTGTCTAAAGGTGATACCTACAGGCGAAATCAGAAAAGTTATGTACGATTATTGCCACTTTTCATAACACCATCTACTTCATAAGGACCAACACTACGGCAGATATAGAATTATTCACATTCTTCGCACTGTAAACAAACGCAGTTTCTCTGGCCTCGATCGGACGTCCTAGAGAAAAAATATTTCCTTGTCTTCTGTAAATAAGCCTTTCGTCCAGCTCCATCATTTCTGTTACAAGATCGCTTCATAATTGCATCAATACTAAATGTAGATGGCCGGACGGAATTCTGGTTCTGAAAACCTCTAGGCATGAATGCATTAACCAACACTCTGCTTTGCTCAGTAAACTTTAATGAGAAGGACAAGTTGGGAACACCTCTTTCCTTAATTAAACATAAATATCTCTGTAGTTACTTATCTTCTATCGTAAATAAACCAGCACTCTCCTAAATTTGTTGCAGCACGAAACTTACTTCTCAGTTCTAGTTGCATCATTTTACGGTGGTCTTTTCTTTTCTAGGTGCTGTGCTGATACTGCTTGTTCGCTACTTCATTTTGTAGGTCCACATCGTCTCCTCTTATACTTCACACTGTTTCGCTCCTGCTTGTTATTTCTTCAGATAAGGTTGCAAGACTGTTGATACTGACAGTATCCGACCACAGCGAGAACAGAAATGAGTACGGACAGTACATCAGTTGTATGATGCGCATAATATGAATGTAGACCGAGCGACGCAGAATGAAGTACAAAAGTTTACGGAGTGGAAGAAAGATTACAAATCCACTGGATAAGGAGACATAGTTTTTGAGTTAGAGAAATATGGTCACAATATGTTATTAGAAATACTGACATGCTTCTTTAACAAATTGATGAGGACTGACGACGAACTTTAATATTTCTGTAGTAAGTTCCATTTATAAAAACAAGGGTAAAAGGAAGGATTGTAATACTTATAGATGCATCAGTATAATCAGCTCGATAAGGAGATTGCATGGAATGATTTTGAGAAACAGAATAGATTCAGAACAGAGTGAGTTTAGAGCAGGTATATCTCTTACTGATAATATAATCTCCCCACGCCAGTTGACAGGAAACAGGTCTGAAAGAAATATGCAAACACATTCAGCGTTCATAATTCTCGGAAAGCATGTTACAAGTCGCATTAAAAAAGCTGTTCAAAGCAATGCAACTAGCTACAGAGGATTATATGACGCATTTTATGATGTGCGAAAGTAATTTTTAATATTTATAACGGCCCAATTACGACTTTGTTGACGTACTTTTCCCTTTTGTTTTCAATTGGGGCTATACTATTTTTACTGTGGTTATAGGAAAAGTCTCCTTATAATACACTCCTGGAAATGGAAAAAAGAAGACATTGACACCGGTGTGTCAGACCCACCATACTTGCTCCGGACACTGCGAGAGGGCTGTACAAGCAAAGATCACACGCACGGCACAGCGGACACACCAGGAACCGCGGTGTTGGCCGTCGAATGGCGCTAGCTGCGCAGCATTTTTGCACCGCCGCCGTCAGTGTCAGCCAGTTTGCCGTGGCATACGGAGCTGCATCGCAGTCTTTAACACTGGTAGCATGCCACGACAGCGTGGACGTGAACCGTATGTGCAGTTGACGGACTTTGAGCGAGGGCGTATAGTGGGCATGCGGGAGGCCAGGTGGACGTACCGCCGAATTTCTCAACACGTGGGGCGTGAGATCTCCACAGTACATCGATGTTGTCGCCAGTGGTCGGCGGAAGGTGCACGTGCCCGTCGACCTGGGACCGGACCGCAGCGACGCACGGATGCACGCCAAGACCGTAGGATCCTACGCAGTGCCGTAGGGGACCGCACCGCCACTTCCCAGCAAATTAGGGACACTGTTGCTCCTGGGGTATCGGCGAGGACCATTCGCAACCGTCTCCATGAAGCTGGGCTACGGTCCCGCACACCGTTACGCCGTCTTCCGCTCACGCCCCAACATCGTGCAGCCCGCCTCCAGTGGTGTTGCGACAGGCGTGAATGGAGGGACGAATGGAGACGTGTCGTCTTCAGCGATGAGAGTCGCTTCTGCCTTGGTGCCAATGATGGTCGTATGCGTGTTTGGCGCCGTGCAGGTGAGCGCCACAATCAGGACTGCATACGACCGAAGCACACAGGGCCAACACCCGGCATCATGGTGTGGGGAGCGATCTCCTACACTGGCCGTACACCTCTGGTGATCGTCGAGGGGACACTGAATAGTGCACGGTACATCCAAACCGTCATCGAACCCATCGTTCTACCATTCCTAGACCGGCAAGGGAACTTGCTGTTCCAACAGGACAATGCACGTCCGCATGTATCCCGTGCCACCCAACGTGCTCTAGAAGGTGTAAGTCGACTACCCTGGCCAGCAACCTCTCCGGATCTGTCCCCCATTGAGCATGTTTGGGACTGGATGAAGCGTCGTCTCACGCGGTCTGCACGTCCAGCACGAACGCTGGTCCAACTGAGGCGCCAGGTGGAAATTGCATGGCAAGCCGTTCCACAGGACTACATCCAGCATCTCTACGATCGTCTCCATGGGAGAATAGCAGCCTGCATTGCTGCGAAAGGTGGATATACACTGTACTAGTGCCGACATTGTGCATGCTCTGTTGCCTGTGTCTACGTGCCTGTGGTTCTGTCAGTGTGATCATGTGATGTATCTGACCCCAGGAATGTGTCAATAAAGTTTCCCCTTCCTGGGACAATGAATTCACGGTGTTCTTATTTCAATTTCCAGGAGTGTAGTTCACTATATGAAACGCTTGAAACCTCTTCAGTATGTAAGAAGAGATCTGACTTGCCAAGTCAGTTGCGAAAGGTTAGATAGCGTCTGCCCTACTGTACCAAATGCAAGCACGTGGGTACTTCAGGTCATCTGTGATCTACTATTATAGCAATCTGAAGAGTTTCTCGTGGATTTAGTTAGATTTCCACGCTGTATATGGCAGAAGAAAATGTTGGTGGTTTCTTAGGTCACGGCATAAGTCGCCCGGCTTTCAGAACATCCATGCACACGTAGGGTCAACTGTAAAACTCGAGTCCCTTTCTCGGCTTTGTGTCACGGCGTTAGTTATGACATCAGTTCTTCACGATGCGAAGTATGTACGCGGCCAGTTATTAAATTTGATTAAATAGCTGTCTTAGTAATTGTAGCAGACGCTGCTGTTTATTCCGAAAATGTCTCAATTTCCATGAGTATGGTTAGGCAGGAAACTAAGAGCATAGATTAAATTGCTGATTGTGAAACTAGCAGATATCATACACATAATTTTCAAATTACGACTGTATGACTGTTATTCACGGAAGTGGCACGAGTGATTTTAGGGTTTATTTGTGGTATCACTCTGTCTGCTTGTGCTATAATGCTGAATTCTAGATGCCTGTTCCATGTTTCGTAGTTTTTAGTTATTTTTAGTAATACCTCGTTTCTGTCTCTGCTGCCTTTTCTATATTTCAGCATTACTGAGAAACCAAGGTTCTTAAGTTGCATGTTAGTTTCTCCCCATTGAAAACCACATTTCCCGTGATTGTCCCGTTACTTTATATATTTGTTTTTAAATATTTCCTTGATTCTGTAATTCTTGGTCACATTTCGGTGTCATGGAAACGTTTACGAATATTTCTTGCTATTTTAAAATCTTGTCTGTGCTGCATATTTGAAGCAATTGACTAAGTAGTGCAACAAGATTTAGCCATAACATGCTGTATTACCTGGTAGTATCACGAATCAAGCCACATGTGAAGAAAACGGTTCTCTGAGATCTACTTTACGTAATTTTGATCGTGAACTTGGATTATTTAAAGTCAAAAGTGTTGTATCGTGCCCAGTCGTCAAAGATGGGGTGTCTAGGAAACCTGCTTCTCGGATCGCTAGACTACAATTCAAGCAAATCGTATTAATGAGCTTTTATTACAGTAAGATAAATGACAATACTTAACTCTGAGAAATACATAGATGTGTCGCCAGCAAAGGGCGACATGAAATGTAATCAATGTCCTTCGGTATAAGGATTCCAATAAAAATGAAGTAATATAGTGGACGCTTCTATCCAGGTCGCTGGTCATGACGCTTCTGTAGGACTCAGCGAACTCGGCAGCAACCACTCGGAGCTGTGCTTACGTCATTTTCGCCTAGAAGGCACTGTTGTCCCCTTGTCGTCCTAGAGAGGGGTCGGTCAGCGTGTACTGGCTGACGTAATCTTCACAGCCCAACAAAAAGAATCCATTTTACTTCCAAACTTAACAAAAGTGACCTTGGCAGAGTTTGGCTAGAACCACCACAAGAACATAATACACGAAAACCCCTTTAAATAAATTGCTAATACCAGGGGAAGCCAAAAAGTAACGGGACTTTTGAGAAAAAGTAAATTTGTTCTACTGATAGAAATCTGAAACGAAAATTATTATTCTACATTATCTCCCTGCACTTCACTGCACTTTGTCCAGTGTTTCATAAGTATTTATTTCCGTCTGGAAAAAAAGGGCTTTGGTTGTATCAGTAACCAATTTTGCATCGCATCAATGACTTCTGGATCCGTTGCAAATCTTCCCCTCAGCTCTTCCTTCAATGGTCGAAACATACGGAAATCGCTTGGAGCCAGGTCTCGACAGTATGGCTGATGTTCCTGCAATTCGAATCCCAATTCGTTTATTGTTTCGTCCGTCCGTTTGGCAGAATGTGGCCGACAAATATCTTGGTGCAGAATGACGCATTTTTGCTGTTTTCCGTGACGTTTGGTTCTGATTGCTGGTTTAAGTTCAGTTCGCAACGCATCACGATAGTTCTCACGATTTACAGTTTCGTCTCTTGGGATGAAATGAATGGATACTACACCTTCCATATACCAGAACAGATTTAGCATAATCTTACCAGCTGATGACTGACGATTAAATTTCTGATCTTCTGGTGACGACGGGTGTTTCCAAACCATACTCGCAGTCTTGCTTTCCAGTTCGTGATGACGCACCCACATTTCGTCTGCACTAACGATCTGCAGTAAAAATCTATTTTCCTGGCTATTATAACGGACCAAATATTTACGAGAGATGTCAATCTTCAGCGTTTTATGCTGCGCTGACAGTTCTTTCTGTACCCACTTCACACATACTTTCCGAAAATTTAACCTGATTTTTAAGATGGAATACGCTTAACCATGACTGATATGTAAATTATTGGTGATTTCTTCCACTGTTATTCCTCTATTTCCACCACCATACCCTCAAGGACTCCCAGATTGTCATTTAAAAGGAAAAGGTAAGATCTTTACATGATAGTGAGTTTATTTTACAATATAAAATACAAATGGGTGTTATAATTAAAAAAAGAAAACACAAAAATATCGTGGATAAGAAAGTTTTACATGATCTCTCTTTGAGTAATGCCATTATTATTGTATTTAAATTTAAAACAAAATATCACTTGACTGTCTAACTGCCTGTACCTGTAAACTAGAGTATTTTAATAGTTCAGATGTAGTTAGCCATCGTGTGAAAATCCTGGAAACACTGTGGGACGAAAAGGCCAACGCCGCAGTTCTTGCACCACCATCTTCTTCCTTCCTGATGCACTTACCCGTCTCTTTCTTCCCCCTCTCTGAACATACTTTGCAGTACCTAGTAGTATTGACCTTGTTTGCAGTGACTGGGACCATCTCTGGAAAGTGCCTTGCAAATGTCTTCTCAATTTGTGAGGATGAAGCGGCTTGTTGCTGAAAAATATATCCGCCCTTCTCAGCCAATTTCTTCCCCACTCTGTGAATAAAGTCTACGAGGAACAAACTCTACCTAGTGTTCTCTTTATATAAAATAAAACTGTTGACAGTTGACACTATAAACAAGTGGAAAAACAGCTTTTACCACCACTCAAAGTTTTTCGGGCAAACGGGCTCTTCACTTTATGAACAATTGAGATATACACATACCTGAGTCGTCACTTGTACTTTCGTCTGGAGTACGAATCCTCTTTGTCAGAATCATCAACTTCAGATCCTTCATCTCCATAAATAATATCTAAGATCTCTGCCTCCGTCAACTCGCTGCGCGATATTTTCACGATCGTAAACACCTGTGAATGAACTGCAGGTAACTTCGACTTTGCAGTGCTCACAGCCGCTCCTATAAGTGCTTGCCTCTTGCGGAAGAAGAATTAAATACGTCCACATTAGTTGACGAAACTGCTTCGGAGACGTGCTAAACGCGCTTACGGAGCCAAATAAAGGCTCGCCCGTATGGTATACGGGCGCCGTCGCCAACGTCAGGGCGGCCGCGCCCGTATGGCGTACGGTCACCGTCCTGTAAGTGTAAACACCTTCCGCAAACAAAAAGCGAATGACTGCCCTCATGTACTCCTTGGTGCAGATCTGAAATGGAACTGCAATGTTTCACCGACTGCTGCAATACATCGACTAACGTGGGAATAGGAGTGACACGTATTGAATTTTTGCAGACGACAATGCTTCAGCCCTACGACCATAAATTGCTAATGCCCGTTTACTTTTTGATTTCCCCTCATATTTAATGAAATATTTATAATTTTGTTCAGTTATATCTGTAAGAGCTAAATTAACTCGCACCTGGGCAGGAGTCCGTCGTAATGTGACATCTCATTGAACGTAAACGCAGTTTACATAGTTAACTGATGTCATGTACTAACTTTCCACCTATAGCACGCCTTGCTCAAGTAGCAGAAGATAGACCTGGAGTGACTGGTTGACACTCAGTATTTAATGGAGGACACGACAACCTAAGCGGGTGGGTATACACCACCACAAAAGACGCACGTGAATGTGGCTGCTAAAAACGCTTTTCACATTTATAAAAATACAGCCCACCAAAAGAATACAAAAACAACTACAGCAAAATAAACGAATAAGAGGGAGAAAATATTAATAACAGCTACTATTAAGGATGGACACAACAATGTCAACACAGACTTGAAACAAAATGTACACAAATTGTATATGTTTGCACAGAAAGGAAATATCGAGAAAAATTTCTTACAAAGGAAAAAGAAATTGGAATTTCTTCATCTCAGAGTAGCACTTGCAACCTACGTCCTCAATTATTTGCTTGACGTATTCCAATCTCTGTCTTCCTCTACAGTTTTTGCCCTCTACACCTCCCTCTAGTACCATGGAAATCATTCCCTCATGTCTTAGCAGATGTCCTATCATCCTGTCCCTTCTCCTTATCAGTGTTTTCCACATATTCCTTTCATCTCCGATTCTGCGTAGAACCTCCTCATTCCTTACCTTATCAGTCCACCTAATTTTCAACATTCGTCTATAGCACCACATCTCAATTGCTTCGATTCTCTTCGGTTCCGGTATTCCCACAGTCCATGTTTCACTACCATACAATGCTGTACTCCAGACGTACATCCTCAGAAATTTCTTCCTCAAATTAAGGCCGGTATTTGATATTAGTAGACTTCTCTTGGCCAGAAATGCCTTTTTTGCCATAGCGAGTCCGCTTTTGATGTCCTCCTTGCTCCGTCCGTCATTGGTTATTTTACTACCTAGGTAGCAGAATTCCTTAACTTCATTGACTTCGTGACCATCAATCATGATGTTAAGTTTCTCGCTTTTCTCATTTCTACTACTTCTCATTACCTTCGTCTTTCTCCGATTTACTCTCAAACCATACTGTGAACTCATTTGACTGTTCATTCCGTTCAGCAGATCATTTAATTCTTCTTCACTTTCACTTAGGATAGCAATGTCATCAGCGAATCGTATCATTGATATCCTTTCACCTCGTATTTTAATTCCACTCCTGAACCTTTCCTTTATTCCCATCATTGCTTCCTCGATGTACAGATTGAAGAGTAGGGGCGAAAGCCTAAAGCCTTGTCTTATCCCTTCTTAATACGAGCACTTCGTTCTTGATATGCCACTCTTATTATTCCCTCTTGGTTGTTGTACATATTGTATGTGACCGGCTCTCCCTATAGCTTACCCCTACATTTTTCAGAATCTTGAACAGCTTGCAGCATTTTATATTGTCGAACGCTTTTTCCAGGTCGACAAATCCTATGAAGGTGGTCTTGATTTTTCTTTAGCCTTGCTTCCATTATTAGCCGTAACGTCAGAATTGACTCTCTCGTGCCCTTACTTTTCCTAAAGCTAATCTGATCGTCACCTAGCGCATTCTCCATTTTCTTTTCCATTCTACTGTATATTATTCTTGTAAGCAGCTTCGATGCATGAGCTGTTGAGCTGATTGTGCGATAATTCTCGCACTTGTCAGTTCGTGCCGTCTTCGGAATTATGTGGATGATGCTTTTCCGGAAGTCAGATAGTATGTCGCCAGACTCATATATTCTACACACCAACGTGAATAGTCGTTTTGTTGCCATTTCCCCTAATGATTTTAGAAATTCTGATGGAATGTTATCTATCCCTTCTGCCTTATTTGACCGTAAGTCCTCCAAAGCTCTTTTAAATTCCGATTCTAATACTGAATCCCCTATCTCTTCTAAATCGACTCCTGTTTCTTCTTCTATCACATCAGACAAATCTTCACCCTCATAGAGGCTTTCAATGTATTCTTTCCACCTATCTGCTCTCTCCTCTGCATTTACCAGTGGAATTCGCGTTGCACTCTTAATGTTACCACCGTTGCTTTTAATGTCACCAAAGGTTGTTTTGACTTTCCTGTATGCTGAGTCTGTCCTTCCGACAATCATATCTTTTTCGATGTCTTCACATCTTTCCTGCAGCCATTTCGTCTTAGCTTCCCAGCACTTCCTCTTTATTTCATTCCTCAGCACTTGTATTTCTGTATTCTTGATTTTCCTGGAACATGTTTGTACTTCCTCCTTTCATCAATCAACTTACGTATTTCTTCTGTTACCCATTGTTTCTTCGCAGCTACCTTCTTTGTACCTATGTTTTCCTTCCCAACTTCTGTGATGGCCCTTTTTAGAGACGTCCATTCCTCTTCAACTGTGTTGCCTACTGCGCTATTCCTTATTGCTGTATCTATAGCGTTAGAGAACTTCAAACGTATCTCGTCATTCCTTAGAACTTCCGTATCCCACTTCTTTGCGTATTGATTCTTCCTGACTAATGTCTTGAGCTTCAGCCTACTCTTCATCACTACTATATTGTGATCTGAGTTTATATCTGCTCCTGGGTACGCCTTACAATCCAGTATCTGATTTCGGAATCTCTGTCTGACCATGATGTTATCTAATTGAAATCTTCCCATATCTCCCGGCCTTTTCCAAGTATACCTCCTCCTCTTGTGACTCTTGAACAGGGTATTCGCTATTACTAGCTGAAACTTGTTACAGAACTCAATCAGTCTTTCTCCTCTTTCATTCCTTGTCCCAAACCCATATTCTCCTGTCACTTTTTCTTCTACTCCTTCCCCTACAACTGCATTCCAGTCGTCCATGACTATTAGATTTTCGTCCCCCTTTACATACTGCATTACTCTTTCAATATCCTCATACACTTTCTCTATCTGCTCATCTTCACCTTGCGACGTCGGCATGTATACCTGAACTATCGTTGTCGGTGTCGGTCTGCTGTCGATTCTGATTAGAACAACCTAGTCACTGAACTGTTCACAGTAACACACCCTCTGCCCTAGCTTCCTATTCATAACGAATCCTACACCTGTTATACCATTTTCTGCTGCTGTTGATATTACCCGATACTCATCTGACTAGAAATCCTTGTCTTCCTTCCACTTCACTTCACTGACCCCTACTACATCTAGACTGAGCCTTTGCATTTCCCTTTTCAGATTTTCTAGTTTCCCTACCACGTTAAAGCTTCTGACATTCCACGCCCCGACTCGTAGAACATTATCCTTTCGTTGATTATTCAATCTTTTTCTCGTGGTAACCTCCCCCTTGGCAGTCCCCTCCCGGAGATCCGAATGGGGGACTACTTCGGAATCTTTTACCAATGCAGAGAACATCATGACACATCTTCATCTACAGGCCACATGTCCTGTGGATACACGTTACGTGTATTTAATGCAGTGGTTTCCATTGTCTTCTGCATCCTCATGTCGTTGATCATTACTGATTCTTCCGCCTTTAGGGGCAATTTCCCACCCCTAGGACAAGAGAGTGCTCTGAACCTCTATCCGCTCCTCCGCCCTCTTTGACAAGGCCGTTGGCAGAATGAGGCTGACTTCTTAAGTCTGAAGTCTTCGGCCGCCAATGCTGATTATTTATCAAAATTTTTGGGCAGTGGCGGGGATCGAACCAGGGACCGAAGACGTTTTGATTCTGAATCAAAGACGCTACCCTTTTTTTATCTCATTTTGTTCGCTTTTGTTCGTTGAATCCGTTCGGGGCGGACGTCGTAAGACATCCGTTTAAGTTCGTTGTTGATCGATTAACTCAGTTTTTAGTTACAGAGGGCTCCTCACCCTCTGACCGAACACGCTGAGCTACCGTGCCGGTCAGCCCTAGACCACGCGTTGCTTAGTAAATGATTATCCTGGATGTGATATTATCTTGCGTTGCATTCCTTTCGTCAGAAGCTGGTCGATTGTAATCGCTGTTGCGTGGATACAGTTTCATAAGTGCGCGTTCACAACGTTCCATACTCTCACTTTGCTTCTAACTTCCCGTACAAAGTTATAAAATAGTGTACAGCGCACGTTTACTCGCCATTCGCCAAGATACAGTCCACCCACTTATTTGGTAATAACGATCACGAAATCAGAGTTCCAGTAAAAAACTGTATCAAATGCAAGAAACAGTGTAAACTTCACCACGGAGACAGTAACGGCTTAACGAGCGCTGCAGCTCATTCAGTAACACACAAGATAACGAGTTCCATGTATATTAGTTCGTGTAACTCAGTTACGTGCAAAACAGATTGCTTGTAACCATGACAGTCCCAATCCATTAGTGTGAGCATTGCCACTGTTGTTTATAGTACTCAATGAAGCTTACGCTATTCCCAGTTTGACATTTTGTTCCGTAACGTCCGTGTAGAAATTTAGTTTACACGGTAACCGAAAAATAAGAACGTGGCCATAAATTTTCATGTGATTCTGTCTAGTACGATTA
Source organism: Schistocerca gregaria (assembly GCF_023897955.1). Classification (NCBI taxonomy): domain Eukaryota; kingdom Metazoa; phylum Arthropoda; class Insecta; order Orthoptera; family Acrididae; genus Schistocerca; species Schistocerca gregaria. Next base: position 256,365,280 of record NC_064925.1, read on the forward strand.
CACAACACACGAGCGTACGCCACGACGCTGCACATCCACTCCACGTCAACGTTCGACTGCCAAGTGTCGATATCGCTCTGGCCTTAGACTTCATACAACACGCTTGGATATTACATTTGGTTCGACACAGCGCCTTTCGAAAAAGTATTACAAAGAAAATAAAACATACATTGACACTTTTGCATATTTAATTAAAAAGATGTATGTATCAGTATCAATAAAGCAAAAAATTTACATTTCATACTGTCGAACCAAATAACAAATAATCTAAACCATCAAAGATATGTGAGCTGAGTAAGTGAAGCAGAAGCAAACAAAGAGGAAAAAGAAAGAGCGAATTGTCTCTCATAATTAGTAATATCTTCGCACATGTTGGGGTGCAGTACGACAATCACTTGCGGAGTTTTATTCTAGAATTTATCCCATATGTATGCCGAAATCTATACTGTTCGTGGCAAGCCATCGTAATCTGTCTTTCCTGTTGCGTCACTTGCTTGAGCGGGACGCAAGTAGTTCCCCAGTTACGAAAAACCAATTGGAGCTGTTGGAGTACTGCTCCCTCTGCGCCCCACGCTTTGCAGGCTGGCTTACGACATGCCGGGCTGGGCAACGTACACCCCCTGCAATAGCGCTTTTCTGGTAGACGTGACATCAGGCGGGGTTTTACTGACACAATAGCGTCGCCCAGAAGAGTATAACTGGGCTTCCAGCCCAGCCGAAGATCACGTGCTCTGAAGCTTTTACCGTGGACGTGTCTCTTGACATCCGACGTTTCGCTTGTCCAGTCATGACGTGTCAGGTCCTCTGACGTGATCATCGACGGGGCCGTGCTCCGTTTCCACATGGCTTCTGACTTCGACTCCAGCTAGCGATGCATTCTCAGCACCAGTCGACTGCCTCCTCCGACTGCAGCGGTCACTACACGCAATCATGGGCCTGCTAACTCTAGGTGTCCTGATTCGCTGAGGCATCCAACAGGATCCACTCGAGGATGTTGTCGTATGTCACACCAGGACTGGTTTGTCATTGCTGGCTGGCCTACACACCCACGGCTTGCTGCCTCTCCGTGGCGGGCTGCCCACACATCGCCGACCCTGCAAGTTCACTCCAGTCGTCGTCGGATTCTTCCGCCATCATAGCCGCCGTCGCATTCCACGGACACTAAGTTCCCCACTATTTGCGCAAGCTGACTTTCCTGCACAGACTGAGCTATTCATCGTCCGAGAGAATTCTTTGCGATCGTCGTCACCACACACGCGACATTACCCATTCTCTCAGGTTCTCTCTTTGCACACCTAAGTACTGAATCCCATAAATGATAACTGAAGCCCATAAATTCAGTTTATAAGTTTGACACAGTAAAATTCCCAACACATTCAGGCACCCTAACGGCCTGGTAGATATCCTGCTATCCTTGAGTGAATATATAGCGTTTTGCAGTCCACACCGCTACATTCTAAGCCATGTAAAAACCTTGAAGTGCAGATGTGAGAATTAAAATACCCCAAAGAGATCTGAAGTGGAAGGAGGCATGTATATGGCAGTGGAAATGTGCTGACCTTACATAAGACGGAAATTTTGCACTTTTATTTCTCTAGGCGACTTTTTCTAACAAAAAGTTCGTGATAAAGATAATATTTCAGTAAGTACAGATTTATTTGACTTCAAATTATTCGTTTTCAAACTTTAATTTGTTTTATCGACATCTAAATTTTGAATCAATTAAATGATAAAGGAAGCCCATAAACTTAATGTACAGTTTCAGACATTAAAACTCACAACACACAGGACTTAAATTACAATTGAGTGAACTGAAAGTCAGTAGATCATTCGACATTAGCTGTTAGCGTAAGCTTAGCCCAGACATCATACGATGTGTTGAGTCATTCAGACTCTTGAAAACACACAGGGTCCAAATTGAAACCGCAATGTAGAAACAAGTTACGGATTGCATAGTGAAAGATGTGAGAGAAATTTTTGATTTTCAATCACTGATGTAAAAAACGACACACAGTTAACATGAACAAACATCTGGAAGCAGTAGCTTTTGATAATAGTTTTAAAACGTACGCTTGAAAAGGAAATACACTTCTTAAAAGTGTGATTTTTTAATACCGATTGTTGATCGCATTAAATAATGATAGCAATTCAGTTGGGCAAAATACCGCTTTTCCAATTTCTTTAATATTTATTCGCACATATTCTGCTACCTCTATGAACTGATCCACATAGAGGCCTAAATGCCACTGGTCCGCGTGAGGCTGCTTTATACGCGAAAACACACTGAATTTCGCTCTACGCACAAGGGATCTCCCCAGTGATAACAGCACTTCACTTACACATATCAAAAGGTTATCACAATTTTATAACTAAGCCTGTCTTTGATGAAACTAAATACTGACAAGCACAGCATCAACCACGGAGGCGGCAGAAAGGGAAACACGCCAGCTCAAAGACACAAGCCCACGACCTCGAAGGCAGAGGCTTATTCAAATATGGAAGCTACAGTTTCAATAGCCATGCATGACACGAGCATCCGAACCTCTGTCCTCGGTAAGGGACCCCAGTTACTACAGAAAACAACGGGAAAACTTTGACGTCAAGATGACGACCGCAAATAGTTAAAATAACCCTGCCTACGACAAAGTTACCTCTGAGAGTCGCCAACCAACTCTTCGTAAGGATATGGCGAGCACAGAGGTTTTCTCAATGGCAGACGTTGTATGTAATCCGAAAACAATATAAAATTTGCAGTGTAAAAGTATAAATTAAAATACACCAACGAAACCGAACAGCACTGACTGGGCAAAAGCCAATAAAATTTTATTAGTGATAACGAACCATCCATAGCTGGCTACAAGGCAGACTAAACGTCTGAGTGAGAGCAACCAAAGGAGTGTTAAGTGTATACAGCATTCCAGTACATTTTATCTTTTTTACATTTTGTTCCATCAACAATTTCATGTCAATGATTTTCGGTATCAGTTATACTTATAGAATTTTGTATATAAGAATTTCAAAGCGACCTAACTATTCAGTGCAAGTCTTTTCACGGATGAAGCATCCTTTGCAAAGCATAGCCCAAAAGATTCACAATACGCATTCCTCATTAGTTTCAAATCCACATTGGTTGAGAAACGTGGATGAAAAACATCGTTATCTCGACGTTTTAATGCGTGCTCTTCCAGAACCACATCATTGAGGGGACTATAAATAACAACAGTATATACAGTTCCTAACAGATAAAATGCCGCAGTATTCCTGAGACATCGCACAGTAACTGCTCTGGGGGATATGGGATCTCAGTTGGCAGTCGGTGTACGAAGGAGGAAGCGAATATACGGTGCGCTGGAGCGATTTGTCTGCCTCTTCTCACTGTTGTGCATGCAGTATGGGTCCTGTATGAATGTTGTGCGTATGTAGAACTGAATGCAGGCTATGTGCATGTCATTCCTTTGGTGCCGTGTACCACATGCGATGCAGGATGGACACTGCGAACTCGCCAGCCACTGATACAAGCTGTTGGCATGTCATTTCCCCACTATGTGTGTGTGTGTGTGTGTGTGTGTGTGTGTGTGTGTGTGTTTGCTTGTGTGCGGTGAGCCAGAGGGTGGGCGGGGGTGGGAGGGCAGGGATACGGCATCCGGGTACATGCTAAGTCTGTCACGTCCGGTCGATGTGGAGGGTAAAAGGATGGCATTAGATTGGCATGGTGCTCAACTGCGGCTAGAAAAGATCGATCGTGAGTGTGGCGACATTATTTTGTTGTCCATTGCGTTCCGTACAGTGTTTTAGATCTTTCTCTGATGTCTTTGATATCATGTTTGTCTACTTCAATATGTTACCAGCTGCTCCTTAGCTAGTGTTCTTGATGAACTTTGTATATCAGTTCATGGAGCTTTAACACGCGGGAGATGCCTGTTTTCGAATGTAAAACTTCTTTCTTTGTACGCCCCTGTTGGCTGAATTAAGTATCTAGCTTGGGTTTGCGTTCGTGTAACAGTATCTGTGGCAATGTCGTTTACATGCTTCAAAAGCCTTATGTTTTATAGAGCTGTCAAATAGTCGAGCTTCCAGCCATTCCACTGACGTTATGACGTTAAATATTTATTGTGATTTAGCGCTGAGGCAGTCTATCAGATGGTTCCATATATAAGAAGCAATTGATCACAGGTTGCTACTGTTCGATTCAGTAATGTTTAGTGTGCCAGTGATGTGTGAACACTCGCTTGTTAAGCTAATTGATGTACATATCATGATATTCATTTCGCAGTTTGTTGTTGGATATGTATTTTGAAATTTTTTTTGTGTGCTTGTGAATGTGCCACCACCTTATCCTGTAGAGTACAGTTCGCCGGTTGTGCTAAGATTAACATGAGTTATGCACATTTGTATTTTGTAAAGTTTTCACGTGAACGTTTGTTTCAATGAACTAATGATAGATTGTAAATGCCTTTCACGATTCACTGTTTGCGAAGTTGCAGTACCCATCAATTTAAATATTATTGATGACAATATTTTTATATTGATCCTTTGCACTCAGTTTTGGTATAGCCTTTGATTAATCGTTGTGCCTTATAGTATGCAGGTCTGAGTTTCGTTACATTTTTTATATAATGTGCGTGAGACATTACAGTCATACGTATTTTACTACAGTTTTGTAACCAGGTATTAATTTCCTAATTGTTTACTGTCATTAAGTATATTTCGACTTGAAGCTGTGTTTTTAAGAAAGTCTTTTCTTATGATCAAATGTGATAAAATGTGTTTAGTGATCAAACTCTTGTCATCAGCCATGGTAAAGTCACTCTTACGTTTATTGTTTAGATTTGCTCCCATATTTATAAATGATGAATTGAAATTGTCCAGCAAAACCACCAGACTCATCCGATCCTCCACTGCCACGCTCCATGACGGTTCAATTTCGACAGTCGTCGGCAAATACAAAATATTCTGTACGTTCACGAGATGTAAGAGATCTCGACTTATATGCGAAGAACCTGAAAACAAGACGTCCACCAGGAAACAACGAGTACCCTGGAAGATATGAACCGACACAGAGCACAAGCCTGTGTAGCAATAAGTCCGGAGTAGGTTCAGCACACAGTGTTTTCAGTCTGGTATCGCTTCACGGCAGGTGTCACAGTTCAGCATATACGATAGTAACAATACATACAGACATCGGGGTCAGGTGTCTTCTTACATTTGGTACAATAGGGTAGGCTACGGTTGTGTGATCTGTCTTGCTGCTAAGGTAACGCTAGTTTGCGTCGTTTTTCTTTGTTACTATTAATAAGTTACCTTAGAAGGCGATTTAAAAAACCAACAGAATAAAGTATGTACACTGACGGGGAGAAAAGGCAGCACCATAAACTAACTGATGTAGAGTAATGAAACTTCGGACATGTTCGAAAAAACAGTTGCTATCTTCATATCTCTTAAAGCTAACCGGCTGATGACCTTCTTCAGTGTGGATGCACACGATTTGCCTGAACTCTTACGGGACTCGGTGGTTTGTCGACCCGAGTAATGGGTATAATGGCAGGGGCACTGCGAATGTAGTGTGTGGACTACAAGTTGAGAATGTCGGTCACACGGGAAGCGTGCCGCCGATAAATCCTTGCAGTCGCACTATCTTATGTGTCCTCGGTGGCTCAGATGGATAGAGCGTCTGCTATGTAAGCAGGAGATCCCGGGTTCGAATCAGCAGTCCGCCTTTAGCCGCTGAGCAGCTCGGACTTGTTTACGTCCCGGCTGCGAACGTGTGTTACTGTTTGAGTCGAACGCCGTGGCACACAATTTCCGAAAAACCACGATACAGATCACGTTCTGTAACGAAGTGCTACTTAATTACACAGAGATTACTGGAATTCATTTATCAATCGTGAGCAGCACTCTCTACGTAAAGATGATTGACGACGCAGCATGCGATAGGATCATTGAAGCCTCCAAACGAGGATTCCAGTTCACAGTCCGATGGTCATATTGGCGAAGTTTTAGTCGTTCATTCGGGCCTGGGCGTGCGTACGATTCGAGTCTTCCTTTCGAGGTACCAGAATCATTGGTCACTGAATCGCTCCAGCCATATGGCAGTGTTATCAGTCATACGGCCGAACGTTGGGCAAGTTTTAGCACGTATCCAGTGCTCAATGGTGTCCGACAGGTGCGAATTGCCCTCACGAAACATGTGCCATTGTACATCAACATCGGCGTCTGTCGAGCTATTGTCATCTATGATGGACAGCCCCGGACATGCTCCGGGTGTGGTGGTGGACATCGGCGAACTGCGTGTATGCAGAGGAGACTCGTACAACTCCCCAGCGGAGACCTCCAGAATCCGACTACACCAACGTCACTACCGATGACTTACGTGGCGGCGCTTCGAGGGAAGGTGACGCCGAGGGCGGAACGCACTATCGAACCGACGCCGCAGTTGATTGAGGCGCCTTCGGACCCCACTGAAGAAGGAATGGCTCCGACCACCCTCTAAGCCCAGACATTACAGGGGGTGCAGAAAGAGGTTGACAGCACCACAACAGGCATGGAAGCTGAAGTGGAACGGCCCCAGGGCCCTGTGGCGGCGGCGAGACAGCAGGAGAATCAAGATTCACCGACACGAGAGGCCGAGGTTAGGGCCCGCAAACAATGCTTGCCAAAGCGCCGACTAAACTCTGCGGAGACACTCCCTTCTCTTCTTGGGAGCCCAGATGAGACTAACACTATGGACCTGTCTGACTTGGAACCACAAGCTTCGGATGTCGCAGAACATATGAATTCGGACAGTGAAGAGATGTCATGTCGGTCAGACGAAGCATCCGCTCAGGGGCCTGCTACCCCTTCTGTGGTGGAGTCTAAAGCTGCGAAAGATCAAAAGATGTCACTCATCAATGCTGCACAGGAAAATTTGGAGCACCCCAATGATGTTAGCTGGTATGAGCAGGACGACGAAATCACCGATGCGGACCATTCTACTGGTGGGGACTCGCATCCGTCTGCATCTCAAGAAACCTAATACCACAGGGACACGTCCGTTGAGCGGCCCTTTGCGGATGTGCAAAGGGACTGTCGATACGGTGAAACTTTATCATTTTAACATCATGTGGAGATGACAGGTACTCGACCCCAGGCATACAGAATAGTGACAGTGAATGTAAATACCATTAGATCGCCCGTGAAACAGTAGTTGTTTAGGGATATGATATACGCGTCGGATGTGGATATACTGATGGTGCAGGAAATCTACATTTATGAGTTCCAGGAAGTCCAGGGCTACATCTCCTACACCTCGCCGCAGTTGAACAACGACAGTGGAACGGCGATATTGGTCCGGGACGGGAATCCGGTTCACGGCATGGCTTATCTACCTTCGGCACGAGGACTGGCGATAACTGTTAATGGAATTCGCATTCTCAATGTTTATGCCTCTTCCGACACCTACAACAGACGGGTGCGTGCGAGATATTATTCGGAAGAGATTGTGCCCTTATTTACCGGCAGATTCGATCATTTCATTATAGGTGGTGACTTCAATTGTGTTTTAGCCCAAAAAGACCACACTCCAAATTACAATACCTGTCGTGAATTGCATGTGCTATGCCGGAATCTGGAGTTAAACGACACCTGGGACATGATTCATAGGAACCGTGAGGGATATTCTTTTTATACCAGTCACTCGGCGAGCAGACTCTATCGAATATATGTTTCGGTAGGCCTACAGCATAAAGTGGTCGACGCGGAACGATGGCCTGCGGCATTTACTGATCATCTGGCTTACATTTGTACCATATCACTCACTAGGCAAAGTGTGTGGAGAAGCTGCGAGACATGGAAGCTCAATTCACCACTTTTGGCGGACCCCGAATGTCGTCAGAGAGTAAAGGAGGTATGGACCACATGTCAACGCCGTCTACCAATATATACCTCCGTGCCTCAATGGTGGCTCGAGTGTAATAAGCCGGCAATAAGAAGAGCTCTCATACAGTATGGTCGGAATAAGACGAGATGGCAAAGAGACACTCTTGATTATTATTACACCATGCTTCGTGAGCTGTCCTCCCAGGTGAGGTCTCCAGAACATCACACTGGACTCGCATTCGGGAGGACGACGGTTCAATCCCGTCTCCGGCCATCTTGATTTAGGTTTTCCGTTATTTCCCTAAATCGTTTCAGGCAAATGCCGGGATGGTTCCTTTGAAAGGGCGCGGCCGATTTCCTTCCCAATCCTTCCCTAACCCGAGCTTGCGCTCCGTCTCTAATGACCTCGTTGTCGACGGGACGTTAAACACTAACCACCACCACCACCACCACCACCACCAGAACATCATGCGGAAGTTCATCGTGTCAAGGCACAAATCCTATCGATCACGAGACGACGACTGGGTGGCATCCCAATACGGCCAAGATGTCTCGACACCACCACTGGGGAACGTACCTCGATGCACCATGTGTCTTGGGAACATAAACGTTACCGCCGGGCATTGTGTAACAGTGCTCCACGGTTTAGAGGGCTGTCAACTGACAACACAACAGGGCATTCCAAATGAATTTTTAGAGCATTTCCGCCACCTCTATGCCGGTACACCGACGGACCGTCTCGTGGGGGAAGAGATACTACAACATCTGTAAACGACACTGACAGAGACGGATAAGGCAGCGCTTATGGAGCCAGTCACAGAAGACGATATAAAGATGGCACTCGCAAAAGGAGTGGCCCATAAATCACCAGGGCCAGATGGGATTAAGCTAGAGTTTTATCGAGAATTCCTGGACATGATGATGCCACAGTTGGTGTCGGTGTACAATGAGGCGATGCGTCCGGACATGCACTTCCCGTCGGATTTTGTGACGGGCTTTCTTCTTCCCATTCCGAAGATGACGGGGAGTCGCAGTGTTAATCAATATCGGCCTCTCACTATGCTAAACACCGATTATAAAATCTTTGCACGACAACTAGCGTCTCGTCTCAAGCTGGCGATATCCAGGAAAATATCCCCTGATCAGGCTTGCGTAGGGGTCGAAGCCACATCTCCTCGGCGTTAAGTGAATTCCGTGACGTTATCGCCCTTGCGGAAACGTGTAAAATGCGAGCAGCGATGATATCTGTGGACTTCGATCGTGCGTTCGATAGGATAAACCATGACTTCTTGTCGTCAGTAATGAGCCGAATGGCGATTCCGCCTGTTTTCATCTCCATCGTTATGAGGCTAATACGAGGGGCTACATCGAAGGTGATTGTAAACGGCCGGGAAGCGGGCTCGATTCCTACTAACAGCTCAGTCCGCAAGGGTGCCCACTGTCCATGATGCTGTTTGCGATAGCGCTTGAGCCGCTGATTTGTGTTATGACGCGCTCACTTACTGGGGTAGCGCTTAATGACAACTCTTTCGTTTGTCGCGCATATGTGGACGACCTGATCCTTCTTGTCAGATCAGGACATGAAGTGCGTTAGGCTGTTGAACATCTAGACTCTTACGGGACGGCGGCAGGCAGTGTCGTTAACATGACGAAATCGAAAATGCACATTGGTCGGGGTCTGGAAGACGTACCGGGACCGTTTCAGACGGTGGAATCGCTGAGATGTCTGGGGATTACATTTACCCGTTCACTACGGCGGTCAGCGGCGGCGACTTCTCGGCGGCTTCTGCAGAATATTCGTCTGACGATACGCAACAACGCATTGAGAGCCTTTGACATAATGCAACGTGTGGCATACACCAACCACATAGCGTCACGACTGCCCCATTTAGCGCAGATCCTACCAATACCGAAGGGTATTGCAGACCGCCTCATGGTTGCCTTTGGTTAATATGTTAGTACTGGGATGTTATTTAAGATCAAGTATGATACGTTAACGCTACAGTTCCGGAACGGTGGCCTCAACATCACAGACGTGAGAAACAAAGCGCTGGCGCTTTGCATGCGAGCGATGATACGAAATTGGCAACAACGTAAGCATACCATAACGTCAGCTCTGATAGAAGTACTTGTCCGCCTTCGTTGGAACCCCCTATTACGGTGGGCAGTATTTCGTCTTCTCTTGCACTCAGTGCCTCATTTCTTGTTGGTTACAGTTACGTTCGTCTGAAAGTACCTTCGACGAGAATACCCACGACTCGGGGGATCTGGATCACCATGGCCGCAATATAATGGAATTCAAATACCCGTCGAGAACGTGGAACCACATTTGGTGTGCAGTGCATACTTCATTACTGTCAACAGTAGTGAGATCGATGTGGTATATTCTTATAAACCGTAAACTTGTGACCAGGAGTCGATTACATACAATTCATATGGTCGATTCTCCTTTTTGTACAAACTGTGGACTGTTAGCAACGGAAGAACATGGTTTAGTGTGTGGCGCAGCGAGGGACGTCTGGATGCTGACGCGTCGAATCCTGGCCTTCCTTCGGCGCACTAACTACACAGAAATCACATCGGATGTACTTTTTCTACCGGACAAGACCTTTCTTCCCAAACAAAAGACGTATGCGGTCAGTTGGATCGCTGGACATGTGACGAAATATTTGTATTCGTACGATATTAAGTCCGTGATGGATTATTGGATGTATTTACAAGAACAACACGAGCTCATACGGAGTCATACGAAATACAGGACTTACTTTTCCAATTATTTAGGAAGTGTTTTTCACAATCTGCCCGATAGCTGGTGTGTCCGCCCGTGACTAGGATTGTCATTTACTTTATTCCTGTTACAAAAAAAACAGAGGGCAGCCTTTGTGTTGATTTTATGGTTTCCAAATTGTTTTTGCTGTCTCGATACTGTCCTTATCCCTAGGACAGCACAATTGTACGAATAAAGATTGTTTGTTTGCCCTGCCTTCCTGTTCCCAAGGAAAAAACAAAAACAAAAAAGTGGTGGCGTTGTTGGACCATAAAGCGGAAGAACCGCGTATTTATTTTTATCTTATTTTTTTCCTACAACAACAAAAAAAAGATGGCTAGAGCGTATGCCATAAAACCAGGAGTTCCCGGATTCAAGTCCTAAATTACATCATTATGGGAAAAAAAAGTTGGTAGAGCACTTGCCTGCGAAAAAAAAAGTCCGGAACCGCTCGACTACGATGTAAAAAAAAAAAAAAAGATGGATAGAGCGTCTGCCATGTAAGCAGGCGATCCCGGGTTCGAATCCCAGTTGGGGCACACATTTTCAACTGTCCCTGTTGATGTATAACAACGGCCGTCAGCTGCTAATGTTATTGATTTAATTATAATTTTATGACAATTCAGGACTGACTACAGTGTTCAATGGCATATGCAGTTTCCGACGACCACAATGGCTTTGTCTTCCTCTGAGGGCAACCTGAGGAACAATGGGTTGCCAATTCAGCTGCAGCAACAATGGTAGTAGTAATAGTCTGTGTCACTTCTTCGATGTCACCATGCAACTGGGATCCAACAGTGGTAGTAGGGTGAAATCATCACAGTCAGCCTTGGTAAGAGCGCATCTGAGAATCGCCCATGTGAGTTACGCAGAAGAAGTGATGGGAAGAGTGGAAAGTGGTTACTACAACACAGCTCTCCAGTGGATAGAAGGTACAAGGCCAGGACTGCAAGCTGATAGATCAATGGCTAAGTATGTTCCACGTGCCACACTGAAATGAGTGGGGGCACCTGTATTTAGGAAGCAAAGGTCGAGTTGAGTCAGGAGGTCATCGACACCTTGACCATGACCAATGATCTTGGTTCCAGGCCACAGAGGGTTATGGGCGTTAAAATCACCGAGAAGTAGATAAGGTGGTGTGGGGTGGCAGGACCGGCCGCGGTGGTCTCGCGGTTCTAGGCGCGCAGTCCGGAACCGTGAGCCTGCTACGGTCGCAGGTTCGAATCCTGCCTCAGGCATGGATGTGTGTGATGTCCTTAGATTAGTTAGGTTTAAGTAGTTCTAAGTTCTAGGGGACTGATGACCACAGCAGTTGAGTCCCATAGTGCTCAGAGCCATTTGAACCATTTCTTTTGGGGGTGGCAGGGAAATAAGTGCACATAATACATGGTGCTGCTGTGCTCACCCTGACAGCCACAGTTCCTAACGGTAGTTCTGCACAGGTTCGCTACATGCAGAGGTAAGAACATAGGTACACACTCCTCCTGACAACCTGTTAAAGTCATCGCAGTTTTGCCACAAAGGGTGGGGGTCTACATTGCGGTAAACAATGTTCCCTGAAGGGCAATGCAAAAGGCACTTGTAATGCCTTAGTCTTGTTATAACTCAACCAGATGGGAGAATAAACAGTCCCATTTCCACTGGAGGATGAGGCTCCCTGTCGTCTTGGATAGTACGAAGGGATCCAAGAGGCAGTTCATGCCTCAGAGTCACCTGCCGCTGCCAGTTACGTCCTGGCATCCATTACCACTGGGTCTGAGTCGCTGGCGAGATCTAGGACCTTGGGAATGCAAGAATATCCACCTCATCCTAAGATGGGGAACCATTAGGGAGTGGTAGTATGGGGGCCACCAGAGTCTCCAATTTCTTAAGAGACGCCCTCTTTGTTTGCCCTCTCGCCATTCTGTAGGGGCACGCTGGGAGGGCTTCTCTGAGGTAACCAGGCCCAGAGGAAAACCGTGAAGCCTCTTGACCAACAGATAGCGGCTCCGTCAGTCACTGGATTGTATCCACTTCATCATTGGTGGAGACTGTGTAAGAGAGATTCCTAATGTTCACTTCTGTGTGAGAGGAGCCCGAGGAGGCGGTTGCTTCTGCCGGCGGGAGGCAGCGGAACAATATCCCTGGAGTTTGGTAGCGATTCTGCCAAAGTAGATGCTTTTGGAGCAATAGAAGATGATGTGACCCCAAATATGAGCAGGGTCGATGTAGATTGGTGGCTGTGAGCCGCCACTGGAGAAATAGATGAGGAGCATAATGTCGTCAATGAGGGCGACGTCGATGTACTGAAAGCATAAGAAAATAGCAGTCAAACGGGGTTCAACCTTTGGTATTTCAATTTAGCCTTTCCGTAACAGCCTGTCCAAGATATTGAACTAAGTAATTTTCCCCTTCTTTTGGAGTACCGCACAGTCCAGCGAGCAGAAGGGAGAGGTGCTATCTACATTTCATACATGTGGGAGGAGGGGCATATCGAGTAATCAGATTCAGTTGACGTCCACAGTCTCTACACATGGCACTGTAATGGCACCAAGAAGACGTGAACCCAAATTTTCAACAATTAAAGTACTGAATAGCGGGAGGACGGTATGATTATAAGTTAATACAGTATACCATCTCCTTGTCCTTTTCAGGTAATCAATCATCCTCGAAGGACAAGATGAATACTCAGTCGTTTAAAATTGGTGTATAGCTCGATTTCAGACTACATTAGGAAGTCGTGATGAAAAATAATTACCTGGCCTGTGTCGAGGATCTTCTGGGGAGGTACCCAGCTTGTCACAGTAGAGTACTTCACATGACTGGGCTACGGATTCTGTCTAAATCAGTACTGACCCATGTGCATTTTGGACAATACTGTCACGTCCCCAAATTTATCGTCCAGATGTTCAACAAAAATTAGAGCCCTTATAGCCAGAAGGAGTTCCATCGATTCTGTTGCACAATAAAGGTGAAAATGGCTGTCTTCTTTTTGTAGCCCTACGTCCCCCTCCCCCACCCCATCCCCCGCCAATGGTGTAGCTATTGATGGAATGATTTGCGGTCATACTTCTCAGTACTAACTCAACCTTCCCTATCTGAGACTACTGGGGCCATTTGGTCAACACCAAAAATGACTTGGCCCACTTCATTGTGGTCATCCACTCTGATGTCACGCACTCATATCAGGGGCTGTCCCATGGGTGCCTCCCAGCCATAGCAGAGGTCACCTGGGGCGATGGTCTTGGCTGGGAGACCTGTTGCTCCAAGATGATGGGTATCTCCTCCTTGGGATACGTGTGATGTTGCAGCTCAGGTATCAGCAATGCGATCCCTGTTTAGTCTGGGGCTACAACCAAGAGAGTACATGACAGTCCCTCCACGAAGGACTGGCTATTATGCATGATACTGAATGCATACAAATCCATTATTGTCATGTGGAAAAAGAGCACTGCGGGCAATGGATGGAGATGATGTATCCCTTAAGGTGTCCTTGTCCTAATAGCGGAATATGGGTGGAGTTGCAGACCCATGAAATAATATTTACAGATGATATAATGCACGAAGTATATTTGACGCACCATGTAATGAATACTTTACCACATGGCCCATATTTCAAAAAAATTTGGAAACTTGGAAATGAAACCCTAAAAAGGGACAATGACTAACTTGGCCGAAAAGTGAGAGACTCCTTCTTGTCGCCTCTTATTACAGACAGGTGTAGACACACAGTTTCGAGCCTGAATAGTATTTTAGTCTTAAAGTGCCTTTACTTCCGTCGTCGTTTAACGTTCGAAGATTGCGTATAAGCATGGTAAGTTATCAATACTTTAGTTTTGATCCTACAAAGACGTCCCATGATTTCACTGTGTCATTTCTTTCCACCACCTGCCAGTCTTACGGTACTCATCTTTTAAAATTTATCATTGAATGATTGTTCAGCTGCCACTGTTCTAGACGACAGTTGAGTATTAAGGGTTAGACCTCTTTTGATCCTAACTCGAGTTCCCATCTCGTACATTGTAGTTTCCCGATTATCTTTCATTCATTCCTTTAATTTCTATATCACATACAGTGACTCACGATAAACTTGAATTCTGACATACATAAAAGTTGTAGAACAAATTTTAACTATGCATTCCGTACTACATTTTCTTTTACTAAAGCTAAATGAATGCTGTTGCTGGATGCTCTTTTGATCTTGGTACTTTTTACAATTGAAGTATGTACCTGTATTCCTTGAGATTTACTACACACCAGAAGTATTGGAGCTTTTTTTGCTATATTCGGTACTTAAAGTGATGCGACTGGAAAAAGTTTGGTTTTACTTTTAGTTTTGCGAGAGTTGTGACTATGAATTAGAGCGAGTAACTTGTAAAACGTAGAGATAGTTGCTACGTGTATACCTTGAATTTTTATGATGCCATGGCTGATACTTTCGAGACTACCCCAAATAACATTTGGGAGCAATATACAAAGTGGTTATACCCAGGTTGTCATGTAACCCACAGGGACTTCAAAAATATTACAAGTAAGACTTTCATATTTTCTCGCTAGCTAAGCAAAAACTATTAGTCCTACAAAAGAAATGAACATTACCTCATTGTAGGAAATGTAATGCAGCTACATTTTGTAATGGTTTACACTTTCGCAAGAGGCTGTAGTTTTCAAATCATTAAAGACAAGGGTACAGAAGGACCTTCAAATTCGTTTTCATAAATTTAAAAGTGTGGCGTCCAACGAGAATGCATCCCAGGACAAAATGATCACGAAAACTATCTAGAGCCAGGAGAACACTACGCTGACTACATGCCCCTCTGTATCCGCATCCGGTGAAGCCTACGGGCTGAGTTTAACATGGCGGCTGCTCAGTACTGTTGGCATTCACAGTCTGTTCGGCCGCTGTTTGTCTCTTTGCTTTTTTGTTTTCATTTTTTCTGTGGGTGTTACGATGTAAAGTCAAGCGCCAGCACGCCAGTCCGAAACGAGAGAGCAGAGAAGGCTGTGAAGAAGACATCAACCAAATGCGCGCTGACTGACCGCTCTCCAGGACGACAACGCGACGGCAGTGACCTCTATGCGAGGAGCATATAAGTGCCGCGCCAACTAGTCACTGCACACTTCTACAGCAGCGTCGAGATCAGGCACTTCAAGGTAAGCGACTTGGAAATTGTATATACTGAAGCGATTTTTTATTTGCATGTCGCCTTTGCTTGCGAAACTTCTGTGTTAGTGTAAAGTTAAGTATTATCACTGAAAAAATTTCGTAATAAACATCATTAATACGATTTGCTCCAGTTCTGGCCTAGCAATCCGAGAAGCAGATTTCTTAGATAACCCATCCTTGACAACTAGGCAGGATTCAATACTGGCGATGAGTATTCACATAACCCAGTGCCTGACGGCCATGGATTTTCTTTTCTTCTTTGTTGTTGCCTTAATACTATTTTTTGTACTTGCTTTAATAGTGTCTATTATCATGTTTCTGCTAATCGGTGTTTTCAAGTGGGCATTGCTGTAGTTTTCTTTGCTTGTGTGCTTGTTTTTATTGCTAGATTTCCCTGTTTAATGCATTTGTCTCTTCCAGTATGAGCAACCCATCTCTCCCACCCCCTGCTTAGGCGCCTCAGCTACAGACGATAGATGCAACGTGGCTAACACAGATGTTTCAGTTTTGGGCGCAACAAATGGCCTCACTGCTCAACACGATACAGCAGCTCCGGGCGAACTAAATTACTAATGCAGCTGAAACTACACCTACTGTAGCGCCGAGTGCAATACCACCTTTTCGCCAGTTTAGAGAACAACAAGAGTAATGGCTCGATTCGTTGAAACAGTTTGAAAGATTTCCCTGAACTCTCTTCTGAAGGTTTGTACAAGGCTAAAATTTTTGTTGCACATATCACTATGAAAGACAACGCTCAGCCGAAAACTTTCCTGGCCAGACCTGATCCCATTGCTTTATGGGACAAACTCACTGCTAAAGTTAAAGAATAACAAGACAGTACAGCTATAACGCCTATTAAAGCTAATAAATTGGCAAGTACACCAGTTTTTCTCCTCAAACCTTCAGGTAACATTCACATTTGTGTTGACTTTAAGTCTACAGTAAACCTACAAACTATGATTAATACTTATCCTTTGACAAGGCCAGAGATATCATGGACATACTAGGCGCTGGTCGTTACTTTTCAGAAACTGATTTGCACGAGGCATACCTTCGAATACCGCTAGACGAAGAATCTCAAAAAATGGTTCAAATGCCTCTGAGCACTATGCAACTTAACTTCTGAGGTCATCAGTCGCCTAGAACGTAGATCTATTAAACCCAACTAACCTAAGGACATCACACACATCCATGCCCGAGGCAGGATTCGAACATGCGACCGTAGCGGTCGCTCGGTTCCAGACTGTAGCGCTCAGAACCGCACGGCCACTCTGGCCGGCGAAGAATCTCAAAAAGTGTGTTTTGTGAACAATCATTTGGGCTTGTTTAAATATTTGCATTTGCCTTTTGGCAGTGCTTCCTCACTCACCATTTGGAACAGGTGACTGCTCAAGTACCAAACTGTCGTACACGTTGTACAAGTGAAGAACGTATTATAGACTTGTGTGATTTGTTTCTGATGCAGGACTAAAGCGTAGACAGACAAGTTTGATATTTCCAAATCTGAGTTGCAGTATCTTTGTTATGTCATAAACAGTTAAGTTATGCGTACTCTTTAGTGACATTTCTTAGTCATACGGGGCCCGTCAGTTCCTCGCAACGTCACAAAATTGCAGTCATATTTAAGGAAAGTAAACTATTATATTCGGTTGATACGGAATTATGCACAAAACATAGATCCGTTGCATCGTAGCGTCGCAAGAACGTCCACTTTGTTTGGACAGATGACTGCCAAGAAGCTTTGCCAAATCTTTAATATCCACTTCTTAGTAATCGACGTTTGGTGCACTTTGATCCTGACAAACCAGTTGTGTTGCCAGTTGACGCTTCCTTTTACGGAATCGGTGCAGTGATTTCGCACAGAATTCGTGATAAAGACAGGCCTAATGGTTTCCCATCAAAAGTGTTGTCCAAAGCTCAGTGTAACTACTCACAAATAGAGAAAGAGGCTTTGGCTATAGTATACGTTATCACCAAATTCCATCACTATTTGTAAGGCAGAAAACTCTACTTAGTAACGGACCATCACTATTTGTAAGGCAGAAAACTCTACTTAGTAACGGATCACAAGCCATAGCAGTCCTTGTTTCATCCGATTAAGTAGGTTCCTGTACGAACTGCCCAAAAATTGCAAAGATGGGCTTTTTTCTTGTCTTAATAGCAGTACGAGATTGTGTATTGTCCAACAGCTCAATATAGTAATGCGGACGCACTTTTACGTCTTCCGATTGCCCCTGATACAGACTTCGACACTTCTGCTCCAACTTGTCACATGGATGCCCAGGATTCTGAATTGCGTCATTCCTTTCCTTTGAACTATCGGAAAATTGCGGAGGGCACAGAAGCTGATTCAGATTTCAATATTTTGCTAAAATACATTTGTACATCTTGGCCTCGCTCATTGCATACCAATCAGAGCTCAGCAGTACGCTGTTACTCTGCACATGGGCATAGCCTCGCTGTACAGAAGGGTGTGTTTCTTGTTTAAAATGACAATGACAGTCACGTACGTTATTCCCAAAAACTTTGCAAAAAACGAGCGTTTCAGGTACTTCACCAAGGTCACTGGGGGACTGTTCGTACGAAACAGTTGGCGCGTGAACGCTGTACTTGGTAGGGTATAGACATCCAAATTGCCGGCCGTTGTGGCTGTGCGGTTCTAGGCGCTTCATTCGGGAACCTCGGGACCGTTACGGTCGCAAGTTCGAATCCTGCCTCGGGCATGGATGTGTGTGCTGTCCTTAGGTCAGTTAGTTTTAAGTAGTTCTACGTTCTAGGTACTGATGTCGACAGATGTTAAGTCCCATAGTGCTCAGAGCCATTTGAGCCATTTTTTTGACACCGAAATAGAACAGGTAACGTCACATTGTCACGTATTTGTGAAAAATCAGTTCGATCCGCCACAATATTCTCTGCTTAGCCTAAATCGCAATCTCCGTACAACGTGTGCACATAGACTTTGCGGGACCCTTTTGGAGCTGTCGTTGGTTGATTGTGGGAGACTCCTACAGCAAGTCTCGTTTTGCTGTGCCAAAGAACTCGACAAAGTCACGTAGCCCAATTCAGGAGTTATCCTCTACTTTTTGCCTCAAAGGAGTGTCTGAAGTAATAGTGTCGGATAACGGGCCTCAGTTCACATCAAATGAATCTGAAACATTCTGCAGTAGCTTCTTAACTAGTGCGCCGTTCCTTCCACAGTCGAACGGCGAAGTGGAGCGTTTTGTCAGAGCCTTCAAGGAGTAGATGGCCGAACTTCGCACCGCACACACCTGGGATGAAGCCTTTCAACTGTTTCTCGAGTCCTGTCGATCGCACCCACAAGATGAACTATCGCCGGCGGAACTACTCCACGGTGCCGCTATCGGACATTGCTCCGCCTGCTCAGCATCCGGCGCCATAGGAAGGCCGGAAGCATCTCTTTGGGCAGCATGACATTGTGTTTTGCAAGGTTTTTAGCGGCAGCAGACGATGGGCGCCAGGGGAGATCCTGCGTCGACTTGGCGCATGCATGTATCTCATTTCAGGCCCAGAAGGATTGCATCGCCTACATCACGATGAAATTCGCCACTCTCATGAGGACGGTGATCCTTCTATGTCTCTTCCCCTAGATTTACGGATCCCGAGGACAGCGTGACCACAACAGCCGCCACAGGGTGTCATCACGACACCGAGAGACGACCCCATGGAGACGGAGCCTTCGCCTCCTCCGCCTCCTCATGCCCTACCGATGGAGCTGGAGCCGACCAAGTTGCTGGAGCCGACGCCTTCTACTTCTTGCTCTGAGACTTAGGAAGTGGACGTGTATCCTTCTAGTTGTTGTCTTCCGGGGGACGTTTTCGCTAGAGCGATTGCCAGATGAAGGGTACGACTGAAATCCTGACGTCCCCTGCATTACAGTCCCACAAAGCATCCAGAGTGCTGCCGTCCCCCCCCCCCCCCCCTCCCGTTGTCCAGCTTCCTATAAGGACGACGGTCCGTTGCTATGTGGGGGAGGAACGTTACGGCGTTAAGTCAAGCGCCGGTCGTAAACGAGAGAGCAGAGAGGGCTTTGAAGAATAGGTCAGCCAATCGCACGCTGACCGATCCTTCTCCAGGACGAAAACGCGACAGCAGCGACATCCATGCGAGGAGGAGGACATAAGCACCTTACAGACTTGTCACGGCCCACTTCTACAGCAACATCCAAGATTAAGCACTTCAAGGCCGGCGACTTACGAAGTGTATATACTGTACGGAATTTCTTATTTGCATGTCGCTTTTTGACTGCGACACTTCGTGTTATCGTCAAAGTTAAGCATTATCATTGACTCATTTCGTAATAAACCTCATCAATACGTTTTTAAATAACTTCCGGGAAATCAGCCAGGTAACACATTCAGCGATCGCCGATACTTCGGCGGGAGAACACCCCTCTATTCTCAAGGCAAACTGCAACGGACAGGCGGCGTACATGCAAATTTAAAACCTCGTTTCTCGGACTGAAACAGGAAAGATAGCACACACACTGAACACTAGTGCCACCAAAGATCACCAAAGTCAGAGCTATCGATAGTGAGACTATGAATTCGAAGGTGAGGTAACATTGACTCTGTCCCTCTGGTTTTTGACAAGGGAGAGAACCGGTTCCAGAGTTTAAACAGGAACGTCCATCCCTGTTAACGAGGTTGCTCGCTAATTTAATCTCAACTTCCTCCGTAATGACACTGTCCCAATAGCTGGACGTGCATGCCTATATCTCGGTGTTATTATATAACATGGGGTGAATAGTATCCAAGCAATGTTCGGAAATAGCAGATCTGCTTAGCTGCTGTAATCGTGTGTGCCGTTAGCGAGCAACCTCGTTAACAGGGATGGACGTTTCTGTTTAAACTCTGGAATCCGGCCCTCTCCCTTGTCAAAAAACAAAGGTACAGAGTCAATGCTGCCTCACCTTAGAATTCATACTCTCACTATCGATAGGTCTGACCTTGGTCATCTTTGGTGGCACTAGTGTTCAGTGTGTGTTTTATTTCGTGCTTCAGTCCGAGAACCGAGGTTTTAAATTAGCATGTACGCCGCCTGTCCGTTGCAGTGTGCCTTGAAAATGGAGGGGTGTTCTCCCGCCGAAATATCGGCGGTCGCTGGAAGTGTTACCTGGCTGAATTCCCGGAAGTTATTTGAAAGTTGTATACGCCAGGAGAAACTCAGGTATCTCATTAATACGATTTGCTTGAATGGTTGTCTAGCGATCCGAAACGCAGATTCCCTGGACTTCCCACCTTTGACGACTGAGCAGGATTCAGCAGTAGGACTAACATTTTCCACATTACGATTAGAGTACGAAAACCTTTATACATGGATTTTGAAGGCGTGGCAGGTTGAATAGCACCCATAGGTAAGGGACGCTGACTTACCTTGTATAACTAACGACCCTTCTTACTCTCATCAGTAGTTGAAACCCAAAATTATTTGTACCAAGTGACGATGAACCACTTTTGTTAGGTGACGAACCCTAAGTAAAAATAAGAGTAATCAAAATTTTAATAATTTTGTAGCACATCCGAGAGTCCATTTACGCCCCTAGTTTATTAATCTACATCATATACTGTCGACTTATTCCTTGTTTTATAACCACCAACGTGGACGTAACTGCTGTGTCCGGCACTTTACGTGCTCACAGAATAAACAGTATGATTCTTCAAACAGTTTGAACCTGACAACTAAAAACTGCATTTACCAGTGAAAGTTAAATTTTTAAGCGTGTTTACCTGAGTAACAATGGTCCATGTAAATAACAATTATGACGGCGGAACGTGTAGTTAGAGTGTGTTCGACGTTATCATGATCTCAGTTACCGCAAATAAAAAATCTAAATTATACAAATCTGACATTGTTGAAATCCAATTATAACATGAAAATGAATTGCTATTTCAATGAAACAAACGAAGTACCAGTGGAAAATTGCAAGATCGTAATTGCTCATTATGATTTACAGTGCCCCTGAACACTCTTAATCGATTTCTTAAATGACAATGTGCCACATCACTCTCCCCCTCCATCCTCCGGCCTCAGTCTGGCCTTCGGCATTCTGATAATTGGGTTTTATTTAGACACGATACATGTAATTGAAATGACTGCTCGTTACGTGTTAATTTAATGTTCTCCTCTCTCATATTTTCCTAAATGGTGAAATACACATTTGCAGGGGCAGCTTCATGTTTATTATTGTTGGAGTTTGTGGATTTCATTACTGTACTAACTGGCAAACGTGGCATTCCCCGGTATTTATTTTGCCAATATTCTATTAGAAACGGAAACAAAAAATTATCTGTGCATGCAGTGCACCATCGAAAAAAATTAATTTCCATATATTTGTGAAAACACCTATGAAATTACGAAACAATATCCATAATGCACCAACGTATAAATACAGCTGCTTTGCCTGCCTGCAACGAGATTTTTTAAACGTCTCTATGGCATCGCCTCATTCATAGCTCTGTAGACGGGCGTTGTCTTCTCGTAAGCCGCTTGCGCTTCGCAGTTGAAAGCTGTGTAAAGGGCTGCCAGACAGCAGTTTTCTTAGGTTCACTCGAGTGTATCAGTGTCTCAGCCGTAAAGAATACATCTATTAAAGCGACGAGTGTGATGTGACAATTTTTCATGCATCTCAGTGTCTATGACGTCATATATCCTGACCTAAGTGTCATATAATGATAGACTTTTGTAGATACATTCAGCGGCATATGTGGATACTACCAGAAAAATGTTCTGTAGCAAAGAAGTAATAAATTTTAACGTCGTATGTGATGTAGCAGTTTATCAAGTATTTTATTTTTTATGTTATGTATCATGAATAGTGGTAGCTAGGTAGTTCTTACAGCGATAGCGATAGTTTCCTGACAGGAATGGATATGTGTACCAAGTTTGGGTGAAAATGGTCCCATCCTTGAAGAGGAAATGCAAAACATAGTACATGCGTATATTCATTTTTATAATTCGTATGGATACTACCCTCTGCAACTACATACAGCAAATCAGTATTCGATTTAACATCTTAAGATGAAGGTTTAGAAACTCAATTTGGGAGATAAATCTAATTTCACATTATGTAGAGAAAAAAGGAAAAACTTATGATTTTGTTTAATCCAGACTGCTGCAAATCTGAAATTGACAAACTAATGAAGATTTCATTTTGCTGGTGTTTTGACTTACCGTTTAATAGTAAACCGAATTAATTATATAAAACTAAGGACAATTCAAAGACATCTCTGATATTTCCTGGGCAGGCGGAGAAAACAGAAAAAAAACCTTTTTACGAAATCATACTAAAACTTTATTAAAAGGTGCATCAGTTTGTGGCAATTTAAAAAAGAGCTTCAGTTTGTAGCAATTTAAAACAATCAGTGATAGTAGGATGTATTTCCATTCGTATATACAGTAGTTAAAAGTAAATGTTTGTGAATTGGCATATGGAAACGTATCGTGTACTAATAGGTAATGTCTAGAAAGAACTAATTTTTGATAGAGCAGCCAGTAACGATGAATTCTACACAAGGCAGATGTATATAACAGTCTCATAGCTAAGAAGGGCAGAGCAGAAGTTGGAATGCGAAAGATAGTGAATAACTTTGACTGTGTCCTTCTATAAGACATGGATCCACCATTTTCCTTAGGAATTTAAAAATAAAATATATAGATAACCTACACCTGTATCTCCAGATTTGAATTGAAACCACCTGCTTCTAAAGGGTAAGATAATTGTCTTAACGACTGTACCCACGTCGCTCTGTGAAATGTGGAAATGGACAGCATTAGGGGAAGATAGATAATGTTGGAATTGGGGGGGGGGGGTCGGGAGGAGCAGTAGCAGGATAGATAGATAGATAGATAGATAGAGAGAGAGAGAGAGAGAGAGAGAGAGAGAGGGAAAATAAAGCATGTGATTCTAATGTTTTCATTGTGTACAGTTATTGATTTAATCATGTGCGTATCAGACGTTGGAATTGTCGAGTAAATCAGAATATGACAACTTGTACTGTCGTATAATAATGTTAAAAGTGGCTGCCACAATATTTTACAGAAGGATCGAGTGGCAGTGGGAAACAACTTGGCCGGAAATCTGGCTCAGGAAACATTTATTAATGATACTCTGAGTAGGTTCTGTGAACAGAATACTGACACGTTCAATACATCTCCGATCTGCGTGTTACAGAAGATGTGTCAATGCTGTAAAAAAAAAAAAAAAAAAAAAAAAAAAAAAAAAAAAAAAAAAAAAAGAGAGAGAGAGAGAGAGAGAGAGAGAGAGAGAGAGAGAGAGAGAGAGAGAGACAGTTCATATTCCTACAGGATGTAACATCAGTGGCCACTAAAAGTCCCTTTAACGATACTTCTGGAAACTAATAGCGGTTTCTTTCATTACCATCACTCTGTTACGTAGAAATGGATTCTACAGGCACTGTGCGTTGTAGTTAACATTGACACCTGATACCTTGCTCGGCTTCGTCGCAATAAATCACTCATTGTTTCAAAACAGGAATTGTTTCACGTGCGTTGGTCACACGCTCCTGTAACATATGTACATTGTCTGTGGGTTGGGTATACCCCAATGTCTTTAAAAGAATAGCCAAACGTCCGGTTAACGGGGAGGACATGCAATTGGAGCTCCTTGACCATTCAATCGCCGATGAAACGTGGCACTGATGAAATGCCACACGATACGCAGAAATTGGGGTGGTTCCCCCTGGTGCGTAAATCATAGTCGCCTTTTTAGGGACGGTGATATCCTCCAATAGCACTGGTGATTCATCACATAGAAAGCGCTGACACACAGAACCTGAAATCCACGTAAATGTCTTGCCGATATATTGATAATGAAGCGATCGTGACATCTCACTTCCATAACTTGTCGAGGATTTGCAGCTGCTCAGACGCAATTATTTTTGCAAATTTACTGTGTCCTGCCTCATTTGTTAGTTCTACACTTGTCCCAAGTAAACCGGCCCATATCTCAACAGTTTTTGGTTTTGCGAACATACAATTAGGGAAATATTTGTTCTAGTTTGACGAATACTACCTCCATTAGAAATGTGTGGAACCTATTTTAAACACGAGAACAAAATTCCGGACAATGAGAAAAATGAGTGCGATGTACTCCAGAACTAATTTTATGGCAAAATTAGAGTATGAAGCCGGGACCTGTCGTCAACAGAAAAAGGACCGTAAATGTAGAGTAAGGATATTCATGGAGACAATGAGTACGGGTATGGTCATTAACGAAAATTCATTTCATCCCAAAATTGATAAATTATAACCAAAAAATCTAAAATTACTGTTGGATGAACTATTGTTATGTAAATGGTAAAAGCTCACTGTTACAAACAAAATATTGTCATTGAAAAGTAAAATAAAATGAATTTAAGAAATAAAGGAAAAACAGTTGCAGTGAAATAAATAGATAATACGACGCTATCTCATGTAATGGTACTATATGTGAATAAATCACAGAGTGTTAAAAAATAAGTATGCTGTACTTTTCAAGTTAGAGATTTCGTTAGTTGAAAAGTATGACGCACTCAGCAATAAAAGGTATAAGATTTTAGCCTAGACTGAGGCAGTTAATTTGGTCAATTGGAAAGGAATTTTGCACAGGGCTGTAACACACATATCCAGGAAATAATAAGCGTTTGGTTGGCTTGCAGTTGGACGTTTAAAATGGCCTGTAGCGGATGTAATAGAGAAAAACCCAGGGGTCTTCCACTAGGCACCGAAATGATATTTGTCGTGTCTGTTGGAGGAAAAGTCGATTATAACCACAGGAAAATACAGCCACAAAAACTCCTTGATGAACAAAACGCTTTGTGATTAACTATTACTTTCGTCTAATCAGAAAATTACATTTCAATTTGACGGGAAAGACCTGCTGACGGATGACCCGGCTTGCTGCGCCAACACGGAGACTGAGCACAGAAAAGAGAGCACGGAGAATGGTAGGCAGAGGAGGGCGCTCCTTTGTTTTATATGATTTCTAGCGTTGCGCTAGACGCCGTATCGAAACTGAGTAAACGTGAAACGGTAGCTGCTTACTACTACGGCTCGATACAGACATTCTTCAGAAATAAAAACTTTTACGGAAGGAAATGCTGATAAAACAAGCTGTAATAAATTCTTAGCTAAAGCCTATGGAGTAAGCTTTTAGATTCGTTACTTGTCACATATGCAAACAGTGCACTGACACTGCTTTTAGTTTCATACGGCAGTAAAGCTATTTTGTTTTGTAAATATGGTTTTTTTTCCTAGAAGCAATTTTATTTTATTTTTTACTTAATCTCTTCTGGGCCTTTGAGCTAATAAGTCATCTTCGCTTCCAACAGAAACAGCTGCTATGTTTTCAGCTTGAAAGTAACACACGTATTATTAACCTACATGTCTGGATTAGCAGTCATTAATAACGATTGACAGCCTTTGGAAATTATTTCGTAATAAATTGGGGTGCATGGTTACCCGAAGCGGTTAAGGCGACGGCTCGTGTTAAAACAGGGGGGGATGTGATTCAGGTTCGAATCCCAGTGTGACACAAATGTTCATATATATAAAAATCAATGAATTTATTTTGCTTCAAATGAAAACAGGAGGCTTAGTTATGCCCAGATCTGTAAGTTCATTATAACATATTATGTAATATAAATCATATTCGTTCAATAAATGACGATAGACTAGTCTCGAAAAATATTTTGTCAGGCTTTGTCCTAAATATGAGATGTGTTTCAGCTTCCCCATTATGTAACTTTTCTTCCAGAAGTAATTACAAGAATAAATTGCGATCGCTAACTTGAGAATCGTGCACAAAAGAAGTAAATTCTATTCCCCAATTAGTTTCTTCAGAATCGAACGAGAGGTATTAGGGACACTAACGAAAAAGTGCGCAAGTGCTAACCAAGCCTTTCAATTACTAACACAATTTATAGCCATTAGATTTTTATCACCCAGCGCTGGATATTCCACAGTTCTTATTACAGGTTTTTAATGGCTCTAGAGAGGCCTTACAAGGGAATGCTCCAATCCGACATGTCGAAACTTGTTCTGAATTTTCTACGAAGGAAGAATACACCAAAAGAACGACGATAAAAATTGTAAATGCTAAGAAGCACTGCAAGTATTTTTTTATATGGGAAACCACCAAAATCGTAGCTTTCTATGCAGCTGGGGAAATAAACACCCCTACAGGAGCTGTAGCAGACAGCACATGCACAACATGGCACGTACCCACCCTTTATTTAAGACTTATCAGTAAATAGATAACCGGAATAAATGTTATTGTAATTTGTGTCGAAACTTTTACTTTTTCTTGACAGCTTCTCTGAAACAACTGGTTGCAGTTACTGTTCACTCATATCTGCAACTCTTTTAATATCTAAATAATTACTAGTTGTTTTTGTGGTAGCATAAGTGTTAACAACTTAAATGAAATTGAATGAATGTTAATTGTTTGAACACTTAATGTTAAGTACTGTTCGAACCGCTTTTGGTTAGTAAAATGAGACCTCGAACTGCATAGATGGAAGAAATACTTAAGTGAAGTAATAAATAAACACCAAAATGAAACTCACTAAAGTCTGGAAAAAAATTATCCGAAGACTTACTGTACAGAGCGGCCAAAAATATCCATAATGCCCATTAATAACTAACATAATCCCTTAAACGTGAATAAATAACATGGACAATAGTGCTATAGAGACGTTTTCTTGATATGTGAACCACACACCGTTGCTTTTGAGGGGCGGTGCACCATTTACAATAGAGATCTACGAGACAAGGCCCTTTGAAAAGCAGCTGCGATGAAGAAATCATACAGTTGAGTTAAAAGTATAGAGGAGACGTAAAGACGTAGCTTGCTGTTATCTTCACATCTGCAGTGTCTAACTCCAGGCACGAAAGAACAGCGAGCGAACCACACGTTATCATTTCGAGCTGAAAAACGAGTCTGTAGCGTAATCAACTAATACATCGACACATTCATTCACAACAAAGAATTACTGTTCCCGTAGCTTTATATCTGGCTCCAGGAACCAGAAGCCATATTACGACCAAAAGTATCATTTCGTTTGAAAATATTTCGAATCAGGGGCAGAAATGAATTCGTTTCATTTGTTGGACTCTTGTTCTGGACATAATATTACCTCTGCCTTTTAGCACGACAAAAGGACTGTTCATATAATTCACATTCCACCCAGAACTCTTGATATGGAATGTTTTCAACTGTGAAAATATGTTAAACAAAATTGTCGAACAATAAAATTTCCGATAGTTCTGTGCAGTTTGTGGTTTATAACGCAAATAGTAAACTTAAATTGCAGTCGTTTGTGCATATCAGTTTGCATTGGAACGTTTTACGAATATTGCTTTCAGTACGCCAGATATACTACACAGCAGGAAAAGTAATGGCCAGGACCATTTTTTACTACACCGCAGCTGTGTGTAAATAAAACTTGTAATTACTATTAAACACCTAAAAGTAGTGGTTTTGCTTTCGTCTTGTGTGCCTAGTGTGTGAGAAAAATGTTTATTTTCGTCTTTCAAATGACACTCCCATTTATTGTGACGACTATGAGGATAAATAAGGAACATATTGTTGTTAAGATATACATTATCCAAACGCTGCCATAAAAACTGTGCCAGAGGAATCGTTATGAAATATGCATATGGAAGAAATATTTCATTTACATAAATTAAAGCTACGGTTGGTGGAAGTCATCTGCAATGTAATATGAAACACTGTTTTAAATTTTCCCTGTGCTAGTCATCTTTGTAAGAACTACATATGCAACAGTTCGGCTGTCGATATGAACTGCATCTTATTCCACACATTAATAACATGTGACCTTTTTTGTATGGTTTAGGTACTCCAAATTCATGTGTGTCACTCCAGATATTTGAACTCTGTTGTCACGGCCGATCGCGCGCCAAGCAGGAAGAGCTTTAGAAATCCTTGTCAAAAGCGCTTCTTGATGCGACAAAAGCGAGTAACGTCAGAAGTTAAAAAGAATACTTGAAGTGTATCTTAGTAGGAAAGATTTTTACAGTCTGTTTCTTTCGTTGTATTCTTCCTCCATAAAAAAAATTGCAGGGTCGGTTTCGACATGTCACATTGGATCATTCTCTTGTTATTAGATAAAGTTTAGTAAGGAAACCTTCTCTGGAAACATAGCGCATAGCAGAAGCAACAAACTCCGATCTTTGCTCTCTGCATGCATGAGCAATATCTCAAGTATCTGTCGGGTTCTCCTCTACGCGAAGAAGAAAATTCTCTTCAAGCTTGAGAGTGCGACGCGTAAGGCCGCCCTCTCATGGCACGTGAAAATGCGCGTGAACGAGAAGATGGAGGAGATTAATGTATAACGTCCCGTTGATAACGAGGTCATTAGAGGAGCACAAGCTTGGATTAGGGAAGGATGTGGAAGGAGATCGGTCGTGCCTTTTCACAGGAATTATCTTGGCATTTGCCTGGAGCTGTTTAGGGAAATCGCGGAAAAACTAAATCGGGACGGCCGATCGCGGGTTTGAGCCGTCGTCCTCCAGAATGCGACTCCAGTGGGCTAACCACTGCGTCACGTCGACCGTAGAATGACACGTTTCACTAAGCTGCAGAACGTGAAATAAACAATCTGGCATATCAGATTTTTGCCTCGTAGTGAGGAACATTGCCAATGACATGTGACATCAACTTAAAGTGTGACAATTATTGAACTATATGAAATAAAATCGTCGTAGCTTCTGAACGACTAGCGTTAGAACTTCCAAACTGCACGGCTGGCCGCGGGATATGTTGGGTATTAGTATGCTCATGCACACGCGCCTGATTGTTGTTGACCATTTGCACGTGAAAATGTCAGCGTAGAGTGCTTATGAACGCCTACTATACGTCCAATAACAGCCCAACTGCGGCTCAAAGGAAGTTTCTGATCGAGTTCAAGCTGAAGACAACCGGTCCAAATGTGCTAACCATCAAAAATTAGATTCGTAAGTTTGAGAGAACGTGTCGCGATCGTGACGAAATTGTTGGCAATGTCGGTCGTCCAAAGAGGGTGAAAATCCCTGAAAACATCGAGAAGGCTCGCGCTGTGTTTCAGGCCAGCCCCAGGAAATAGATCAGATGAGCTGCATAACAGGTGGTGAGTCGTGGCGGGACTAGCGCGCGTGGTATCTCTGACATGAGTATGTTCGATTTCCTAGTGCAGAGATTTGTCTTTGGGGTTGGGCCGACTAGAGATATAAGGGTGCGCCGACCGCGAGAGGGAAGAGTGTACAACGCTTTGAAAACGTTACGCGGCGGTGCGCGAGTCTGCGATTTGCTGGCGGACGGAAGCGAAGACGGCGGCGGCTGTCCCGTGGTTGTACTAGAGTCGGCGGGAGTTGGCCGGCGCTGTGCAATCTCCGGCTAGCTCGTGAGCTGTGAATGTGCCCGCATCCCTGGAGAGACACTCTGTTATGGTCTTGCGAAGCGATGGTTTGACATCTTCGCAAAATCGCCCCAGCATCAAGATACCAAGTTAAGTATGCTAGTTACTAAGAGCGCTTAGTTAATTACCATTGGGATCGCTCTTGGTATAGTGTGACCTTGCAAGACTTCTGATGTTATGTTTATCTGATTTCATTTGAAGCCTCTTACTAAGCGTGTGTTCTGCTTGCGCATAATATCGATGTATTTGCAGATGTGTGTCCTTAAGTTCTAGTCAGTGTCGGTTCTGATGAGCCAGCTCATTTCCTACTATTAGTGTTTGTTTATAGAGTACTGTTTAACTTGAAGGACTAGCAAGTGAAATTAGTTGTTGTTAGGCTTGATTTTATATAGTTAATTTACTGGTCTATCTTAGATGTTAAAGTTAAGAAAAGTTTATTGCCTCCTGTTGTCGGGTGTTGTTCCAATGGGTCTGAGCACTATGGGACTTAACATCTGAGGTCATCAGTCCCCTAGAACTTATAACTACTTAAACCTAACCAACCTAAGGACATAACACACATCCATGCCCGAGGCAGGATTCGAACCTGCGACCGTAGCGGTCGCGTGGTTCCAGACTGGGGCGCCTAGAACAGCTCGGCCACACCGGCCGCCGGTCGGGTGTGGTCTGTGTTTTACCGAGCTGAAGCAGTGGACAACCGAAGCGTAGAGCTTCCCTTTAGATTACAAGTTTGGCTTACTGCCGGTGGACTTCGTCTGAGCTCGAGTGTTTCTCTCCGGTAGCGTTTGTTTGGTGGCCTACTGAATGTGAGTTTGCAAACGGAGCCACGACTTGGTTCGAAGTTAAGTATTACTTCTCTCAGTCGGTTCAACTGTTTGTAGTTAATCTTCGGCCTTACAAGCTTGAGCCTTGCTTCGGTTGGTACACATTTTTTGTTGTGTCTTAACTAGAGTTGCTTTGTTAAAGTTAAGGTCATGTTTTGCCTGAGTAGCGGTTCCCAGTGCTTGCCTAATGATTTATTAACTTGCTTACGATTTTATGTAATGAGAGTTCCTTAAAAATGTTTGCCGTAATGGCGGTTCTCAATGTTTGGCTAAGTTTGTTAAATATTTTGCCTCAGTGGGGGTTCTCAGTGTTTGGTTACTGATTTACTAACTTGCTTATGCTTTTATGTAATGTAGGTTTCTTAAATAATCTTGCTCGAGTGTCGCCTGTCAAGTTTTATGTGATTGTTTTGGGTAACTAATAAACCCATTCCAATTGAAATGTTCACTTTATTGGGTCAGCGCTTCCACCGGCTTTAAATTTAAAGGTTCAACGAACAGGTGTTAAGTAACACCCGTACCAAGTGGGAATAAACAGGAAGACACTGAGACAATTTCTTGTTGATGACTAGAATCTCTTTCCACAGAAAATTGAAATCAATCAGTTATGAAGCCACAGGCTACGAAACAGCAGTTGTTTTTCACCAACACTATTGCCCACAGAACTGACGTCTTTGAAGTGAATATGGTTTGGTTTAGCGACGAAGCCACCTTTCATTTGGAACTGGTGCATTTGGGCGTTGACAATCCGCATTTCGCGATCGAGAAGTCCCTGCACCCTCCTCGGGTGACTGTGTGTTGTGCATTGTCCAGTCACGCAGTAATGGGTGCGCTACTCCTCGACGGCATGTTGACTACCGAACGGTACGTGAAGGTTTTAGAAGATTTCAACCCCATTATCCAAAACGATTATGATTTCGACAGGATGGGGTTCATGCAAGAGGGGGCTCGACCCCAGTGAGTGTTTGATATCCTGTAGGAGTACTTTGGGGACAGCATTCTGGTTCTGTCTTGACTGGCCGCCATATTTTTCAGATCTGAACACATGCGCTATATTTAAGACACGGTGTACAGCAATATCCTCAAACCCATTGCTCAGCTGAAAACAGCCAATCAGGATGTCACCGATAGCATCGATATTCCGAAACTTCAGCGTGTCTTGCAGAATTTCGCTATCCGTCTGCGCCACATCAATGCCAACGATGGCAGATATATAGATCATGTTATCACTTGAATCCGGATATCTGTAGTGACGTTTACATGTTGAATAAAGTGTTTGCAACCCACAGTTTGTAACTAATTCAATAATTCTCACCCTGTACGTCACAAGCAGAGCACAGGAGCCGCCATATTACATGCCGTAAAATACACTCCTGGAAATGGAAAAAAGAACACATTAACACCGGGGTGTCAGACCCACCATACTTGCTCCGGACACTGCGAGAGGGCTGTACAAGCAATGATCACACGCACGGCACAGCGGACACACCAGGAACCGCGGTGTTGGCCGTCGAATGGCGCTAGCTGCGCAGCATTTGTGCACCGCCGCCGTCAGTGTCAGCCAGTTTGCCGTGACATACGGAGCTCCATCGCAGTCTTTAACACTGGTAGCATGCCGCGACAGCGTGGACGTGAACCGTATGTGCAGTTGACGGACTTTGAGCGAGGGCGTATAGTGGGCATGCGGGAGGCCGGTTGGACGTGCCGCCGAATTGCTCAACACGTGGGGCGTGAGGTCTCCACAGTACATCGATGTTGTTGCCGGTGGTCGGCGGAAGGTGCACATGCCCGTCGACCTGGGACCGGACCGCAGCGACGCACGGATGCACGCCAAGACCGTAGGATCCTACGCAGTGCCGTAGGGGACCGCACCGCCACTTCCCAGCAAATTAGGGACACTGTTGCTCCTGGGGTATCGGCAAGGACCATTCGCAACCGTCTCCATGAAGCTGGGCTACGGTCTCGCACACCGTTAGGCCGTCTTCCGCTCACGCCCCAACATCGTGCAGCCCGCCTCCAGTGGTGTCGCGACAGGCGTGAATGGAGGGACGAATGGAGACTTGTCGTCTTCAGCGATGAGAGTCGCTTCTGCCTTGGTGCCAATGATGGTCGTATGCGTGTTTGGCGCCGTGCAGGTGAGCGCCACAATCAGGACTGCATACGACCGAGGCACACAGGGCCAACACCTGGCATCATGGTGTGGGGAGCGGTCTCCTACACTGGCCGTACGCCTCTGGTGATCGTCGAGGGGACACTGAATAGTGCTCGGTACATCCAAACCGTCATCGAACCCATCGTTCTACCATTCCTAGACCGGCAAGGGAACTTGCTGTTCCAACAGGACAATGCACGTCCGCATGTATCCCGTGCCACCCAACATGCTCTAGAAGGTGTAAGTCAACTACCCTGGCCAGCAAGATCTCCGGATCTGTCCCCCATTGAGCATGTTTGGGACTATATGAAGCGTCCTCTCATGCGGTCTGCACGTCCAGCACGAACGCTGGTCCAACTGAGGCGCCAGGTGGAAATGGCATGGCAAGCCGTTCCACAGGACTACATCCAGCATCTCTACGATCGTCTCCATGGGAGAATAGCAGCCTGCATTGCTGCGAAAGGTGGATATACACTGTACTAGTGCCGACATTGTGCATGCTCTGTTGCCTGTGTCTATGTGCCTGTGGTTCTGTCAGTGTGATCATGTGATGTAACTGACCACAGGAATGTGTCAATAAAGTTTCCTCTTCCTGGGACAATGAATTCACGGTGTTCTTATTTCAATTTCCAGGAGTGTATCTTCTTTGGCGCGTTCTCTTTCTCATACATTTCGTTTTATGAATGCAAGGTGTTTGACATCATCATCAAATTATTGATCTCTAGAGAAAGCGTCGTTTTAGCTACGATTTTGTTATAATAAAATGACAGAAAGATACACATCGGTGGATAAAGGATTCCTGCAGATGTCATTCTGAGTGTCATAACTCGAGTTCTACGAAAGTATGCCGTCTCAGTGCAACGGCACAATGTTGAGCCTTTTGATAAAACTTCGTACACTTACAATTGTGTCAATTGATATACGGCGAGCCGGCCGGAGTGGCCGTGCGGTTCTAGGCGCTACAGTATGGTGCCGAACGACCGCTACGGTTGCAGGATCGAAACCTGCCTCGGGCATAGATGTGTATGATGTCCTTAGGTTAGTTATGTTTAATTAGTTCTACGTCCTAGGCGACTGATGACCTCCGAAGTTAAGTCGCATAGTGCTCAGAGCCATTTGAACCATTTGATATACGGCGACGACAATGAAGTTCACTTCTTTTTCCAAAAACAAGATATTTCTATTTTTCATTTCCAGAAAATTTGTATACATAAATGTTTGGCAACTCTTACAAATAATTCACTCGGTTTTATCACTAAAATATCTAGCGGTTCCAGGCGCTCAGTCTGGAACCGCGCGACTGCTACGGCCGCAGGTTCGAATCCTGCCTTGGGCATGGATGTGTGCGATGTCATTAGGTTTAAGTTGTTCTAAGTTCTAGGGGACTGATGACCACAGATGTTAGGTCCCATAGTGCTCAGAGCCATTTGAACCATTTGAACTAAAATATCAAATTTCATTAAATGTAACAATACGTTCTGAGCGACGCCCTAGCAACACGTCCACTTTCCAGAAGTTACAGATTAACAGCCTTTTTTTAATAAAATCAATTGCCTTTTTTTTAGAGTCCATACCCAAAGATCCTCTGCTACTATCGTTGCGGGGATTGCGCGCTAAAGAGTTTCTTGCTGTCCAGCTACGCCTCACTTCACTTCAAGTACTTTTTGAATCACATTTACATTTTAGGTATTTACATACAATACTGAGCTTCTCAGAAAAAAAAACAGGCGCAAATTAGTTAACGAAAAAAAAATAGCAGTGAGGCACACATAGCATTACATTGCCTCCGATTGAAGCATGACACACTCTGCATTCATGTGACCGTCTTTTTAAATGTTGAGCATGTGTCCAACGACGACTGAACGCCGTAGAAGGAAACTGTGGTGGACTACCTTCAGAAGCAACTGTAACTGCCTGTCAGTTTCGTTCAGTTTCTCCGAGGGTCCCAATTTCTTGATACACGAGGAAATA
Source organism: Schistocerca gregaria (assembly GCF_023897955.1). Classification (NCBI taxonomy): domain Eukaryota; kingdom Metazoa; phylum Arthropoda; class Insecta; order Orthoptera; family Acrididae; genus Schistocerca; species Schistocerca gregaria. The sequence goes on from NC_064925.1 coordinate 256,400,429, forward strand.
AGCCTCGATAATAGCCACGAAGAAGAATTTGAAGTGCAGCCGGAACCATTAGTGAAAACACGTCCACTCTCAGGAAGAGCCGAACAAGGGGTATTCGTTAAGCTCCAGGCGACACGTAACGACCAGAGGAGGCGCCGCAGCGGTTCCGTCACAAGTCAGTCTGCCCTCCAGGCAGCCATCGCGGACGACGCCAGAGATCCCCAGAAATGGAAAAAGGCGAGGCGAGGCGACGCCTCACCACGTGACGTGACGCGGCGAGGCGGGACGGGGCAGGCCCGCGTGGCATCTTTTTTATTGGAGAGGGCTGCGCGCTGCCTCGGCGCCAGGCCCCGTTCCGGAAGTTCATTCAGCAGCGGGGGCGTGAGGTCTCTCAGCGGCGTCTGCGAAGCAATATTTGTCCAGTTCAATGGACGCGAATCCGCCGTTCACTTACCCTCGAATTTTGGCTTCCGCCTATGGCCCCCACAATATCTGCACTCCTCTGAGCGGGAGGAATGTACGTCATTTCACTAAGAGAGAGAAGAGAGAGAGAGAGAGATGCGTATTGGTGTCGTATAAATTACATTTCTGAGATTAAAAAGCTGAGCGTTTGTTGACAATATGCACTTCGCTTCGCCCCCCCCCCCCCCCCACGGAACTTATTTCATTGATTTATTTATTTATTTATTTATTTTGCAATGGATTTATGGCGCCATTCTTTTCCCTCTCGGGCCGCTGTGGAACTATGTTCTACAGTCTACAACAGTGGTCGTCAAACGCGGCTTGTGTTAAATACTTTTTCCGACGTCCTCGGTCGTATTTCATAATAATGAGCAACTAGCGAATAACAGACATTAAAATTGCTACATCACGAAGATCCCGCACTACAGACACGAAATTTAACCGACAGAATGAAGATTTTGTGATATTCAAAACGATTAGCTTTTAAGAGCATTCACACAAGGTTGGCGCCGGTGGCGGCAACTGAAACGTGCTGACGTGAGGAAAGTTTCTGACGGATTTTTCATACACAAACAGCAGTTGACCAACGTTGCCTGGTGAAACATTGTTGTAATGCCTCGTGTAAGGAGGAGAAATGAGTAACATCACGTTTCCGAGAATGAGATTTTCACTCTGCAGCGGAGTTTCATCACGTTTCCGACTTTGATAAAGGTCGGGTTGTAGCCTATCGCGATTGCGTTTTATCGTATCGCCACATTGCTGCTCGCGTTGGTCGAGATCCAATGACTGTTAGCAGAATATGGAATCGGTGTGTTCAGGCGGGGAATACGGAACACCGTGCTGGATCCCAACGGCCTCTTATCACTAGCAGTCGAGATGACAGGAATCTTACCCGCATGGCTGTAACGGATCGTGCAGCCACGTCTCCATCCCTGAGTCCCCAGATAGGGATGTTTGAAGACAACAACCACCTGTACGAACAGTTCGACGAAGTTTGCAGCAGCATGGACTATCAGCTCGGAGATCATGGCTGCGATTACCTTTGACGCTGCATCACAGACGGCCACGACCGCGATGGTGTACTCAACGACGAAATTCGGTCCACGAATGGCAAAACGTCATTTTTTTCGATGAATCCAGGTTCTGTTTACAGCATCATGATGGTCGCATCAGTGTTTGGCAACATCGCGGTGAACGCACATTGGAAGCGTGTATTCCTCATCGCCATACGGGCGTATCATCAGGCGTGATGTTATGGGGTGCCATTGGTTACACTTCTCGGTCACTTCTTGTTCGCATTGACGGCACTTTGAAGACTGGACATTACATTTCAGATGTATTACGACCCGTGTCTCTACCCTTCATTCGAGCCCTATGAAACCCTATATTTCAGCAGGATAATGCACGACCGCATGTTGCAGGTCCTGTACGGGCCTTTCAGCAGACAGGAAATGTTCGACTTCTGCCCTGGTCAGCACATTCACAAGATCTCTCACTAACTGAAAATGTCTGGTCAATGGTGGCCGATCAACTGGCTCGTCACAATACTCCAGTAAGTACTCTTGATGAACTGTGGTATCGTGTTGAAGCTACGTGGGCAGCTGTACCTGCACACGCCATCCAAGCTCTGTTTAACACGACAGTAACAAATGTAGTTTACTTGTCCCTGTCTCAAACAAAAGTACACACTGTCCTCTTTATCTCATTTCATCTACGTTGGTCTCAATCATTTTTAATCATATCTCTGTCTATCGCTCTAGCCCACCTTACCAGTAACCCTCAGATCGTCGTTACTGTCGGTTTGCAAGTGTTTAAATTCATTTCATTAACTTGGTTAGTGAAATAGAAAAGATTATCAGTATGCTACAATCTCAACTATAAACCACACACTTAGCAACAGAAACAGTTAATAGCTATGAGTATTTCGAGTCACTCTGTGTTAAGAAACATGTCAAGTCTCGTTTTGAGTATGTGAGAATGTAAAACCAAAATGTTAACTGTCACTCGTCTAATAATATTTTTTTAGCTTTTTATTTTATTTCGTCAGCTTGTGGAAACGGGAATGATACTCCATCACATCACTGCAACATAAAATGAGAAGTCGTGTAACACTGTCGCAAGATGTTAAGTCGTTCGGAATGTAAGTGCAGATGTGGAAATATTTCATCAATGCAGAAGAGGAACGTTACGAGGTCAAACACAGGTAAAATTCAACAATACTTTAACGCTCTAATTTGTTTGGCATTTCTGTGATTAATCCCGACTGAAACAGTTTTCTCGTTAAACTGAACACAATCGTCGTTTTGTTAGTGTTACTTATAATATTGAAGACAAATGCGTTTATATAGTCCTTGAAAAGTGAGTTGTAGCTCTGAAAGGAGTTGTAGAGAAATAGAAAGCAAAATTGTTGTGACCGAAGAACAAATATTATTAAGAAATTATATCTCTTACATAGAAGTTAGTCATCAACAGCTCACGACAGTAATGTCTCTAAATAACATTAACCAACTCATTCATTGATTACGCAATCACATGCCTGAAGCTGTTTTATACATAGGAGTGCGACTAATGGGTATTTGGTGAGGATACTGGTTTATGTGCTAAGAAAGTACTGACATTTTATTTCCCGACTAAGACACCGCAGGAGACAAAGCGTCGCTGTTGAGTCAGATCTTGAGCCATTCGAAGTAACAGTGTTTGCAAATGATAGGCAAAACCTTTGGTCACTTAGATGTTCTGATCGTGATGTTTTTTACTCATTGTAGGTGCCGCAGTACTTTTCACCGAGCAGTTTGCAGCACGAGGTTTTGGACTAGAGCCCCCGCTACCGCTTTACGCTAGCCGTTTACCGGCAGAGGATGTGTTGTCACCGTCAATCAGGCAGTTCCCTCGTGAACAGATACTTTTCTACAGAGTTTCGTAGTCCTAACATAACTGAGTTCTACACACTGTGAATAATCGAAATACTTACAGCAGTGCAAGGAAAACCGTGTCTTCTGAAGGATGATCATCACTGCTCGGTGCTCACAAATGGTGATGAGTATACAAAATGGGAGAGAATGATTTCCAATCGGAGTAAGTGCCGATGCCGTTTAAAAATCGCAAATGGCAGAATCATGCTTCAACAACAACATTCTTGGTCATCTGACGTGCAAATTAAGAAACGAGTGCGTAACTGCAGGAGAGGAGTGTACAAAGAAGCGATAGCCCCTGTTTTATTAATTTTTTTTAAAAAAAGGGGTTTCAAGATTTGAAAGATAAAGTTTTAGAATTCGTCGCAAATATTCCAAATTATGAGAACTCCAAGACTGCATCTTGTAAAGTTAAAAGGAAGCTGTTGGGATGATCCACAGTCCTCTGACTTGTTTAGAGATTCAGCTGAGAGAAGGCATTTTCAAATTATTCAGGATAATAGTTTTTGGAAAACTGACGTTGAGTCTAATCCTGACGAAAGAATTCTAGAATTCGGTTTTGAAGGAAGTGGGAAAGCTTTGTATGGAAATGGTTGCTACGGACGGGTCAACGGACAGTTGTTCGAAACAGTTCGAGAAACTGCACGTCGATAGCGGAAGCACAGGAGAAGAGGCGAAGGTATTTCCTGCTTCACTTGCTCTGCTCCTAAACAAAAGTCAAAATTGGCAAGAAAGACATTTTTCTGGATTGAAAAGTAAGATGCCTGGGAGGTCACGGGAAACTAAAGTGCTAGACTTTGACATGGCTGCAGTTAAAGCTGTAAAAACAGTTTTGTGCATAGTTACCTTTTAACCAGTGTCTGTGGAAGAAAATACAAGAATTACGATTATGGGAGGAGTACATGAATGAAGAAAAAATCAAACCGTTCTGCCACATGAGCGCAGCAGTAGCACATTTTCCCCCTAACAGTGTTGATGAGGCGTGGATGTTAATAATCGAGGAAAATCCAAGTGGTGCAAAATTAATGAAATTCACTGATTATATGGTCCACCAATGGATTAAAAACCGTAGTATACCAAATGAACTGTGGAAATTTTCTAACCAGTGGAACGGGAGCACAATGTCTGTCGCACGCTCCCATAGAAAACTAAACCACTCACTTCATGAAAAACGTCTGAACAGATACTTTCTGATCAATAAGCTGAAGCAGCAAACAGTAAATTCTATATTTGAAATTAAAACAGGATGCATTGGCCTGCTCCTTCAAAAAAGAGGACAAAGGCACATAGATATCGACAAAAGGTTAAAAGACGTTATTTGAATATATGTCAATTCAAGGAATTGAGATGTTAAAGATCCCTGGCTTCGTATAGAAAATTGAATGAAAAGGTAGAATTCATAAAGCATGTCCAAAATGTTTATATAGTGATGTGGAAGTAGGGTGAAAAAGAGGGAAAGAAACTTAAGAACTATGATGCTAGCCGATGTAGAGTGGATAAATTGTGAAGGGATGTTCTTCTTGCAAAACTATGGTGGAGCCTTGTCCACTATAGTGGGTTCCTTTGACAGTCAGAAACTCGCGGCTAAAATATTTGTGGTCTAAGTCACGACGTTGACGTCACGGATCTCAAGACCCACGATCGGAGACCCCGACACGGTACATAGCGTTCCCTAGTCGTGACGTTGCTGCTTCGGGTCAAAGAGGCACAGTGAGACGTCAATGACTCGTCCTCATGGACAGAACACTGTCCTTTTACCAATGGCTATCATTTGTGGAGCGCCGTACTGCTCGTGCTGGCTATAAAGCGGCAGCCGAGGGGCTCGATCCACGAAGAAGAGCGCACCTAGGAAATTTTTAAAAAAGTGCAGTGTCCGCCAGAAGTTACGGTCCTCATACATAAACAGAGAAGCTGCCTCACGGCAAAACTGGCATCCGGCCTCTGTGGGACAACCGGAGAAGGGAACCGAAGATTTAACAGGTATTGTTATAGAAATGTCATCAGAAGTAGGCGGAATGATAACATAAGGAATGTGAAGGCCCTCCTCAGAGTTGGAACAGACGGGAAGATGTGAAGAACGGCGGCAAGAGAAAGGTTATGTGCTAAGATGTAAGTGGATACGTCAATTTACCTAGGAGAACCTGAAGACGGCTATAGCCATAGAGGAAAATTACACTGGAGTACATCTGCGAAATATTTGAAGACGAAGGGTTGAATGGCAGTTCTGAGATGAGAATTTGGCTCAAGATAGTGGTGGGCTGTATTAAACAAGTCAGGAGACTGCTGACTCAACAAATAAACAATTAATTAGATATGGAAATAAAGGTACACCTTTAACCCAGGGATATGTTGTATTTAATCACAGTGGAGGTAGGCCTTTCAGGACCTATTTTTTTTCAACCTTATTAGAGAATTACAAAATTTGTTAAATATTAGAAGAAAAACTGCAGACTAGTAGGTTTACGAAAAGCAGGAGAGGAGGCGGCTCAGCTTTGACAGTTGTGCCAAAGGCTTTACGGCTTTATTAGGGTCTGACTTTCCTGGGAGTGAGGTCAAGCTATTACCTCGAATTAGCGGAGCAGTGAATAATTTCACAGTCTCTGCGCTTCAGTCGTGAACGAATTTGAATTTACAGTAGAGGCCTACCCTTTAACCCAGTACCTTGTCTTTGTCAACTACTTCCGTTCCGCTTTAGAAAACGGGATAATGTAGACAATTTTAGACCTATTTCTATGCCATCAGTGTTTGCAAAAGTTATTCAAAAGGCTGTGTATGTATGGATAATTGATTATTTTATATTACAATATATGCTCTCAAATGTACAGATCGGCTCTATAAGTGGTTTAACAACTGAAAATGCTATATTCTCTTTTCTCTGTGAGTTTATCGATGGATTAAACAAGATGTTTCGAGCTGTAGATATAGTTTTTTGTCTAACTAAGGCGTTTGATTGTGTTGATAGCAAAATATGGTTCCAGAAGTTGGACCATTACGGAATACGGGCAGTAACTCACAACTGGTTCACCTCTTACATTAGCAACAGTATTCAGAATAGCTGTGATGTGGGGTATGAGTGGGGTACGGTTAAGCGGGGGATGTCCCAGAGATGAGTGTTGGGGCCACTCCTGTTCCGTATTTATATAAATGATATGCCCTCCAGTATTACGGATAACTCAAAAACATTTCTGTTTGCTGATGACACTAGCTTGGTAGTAAAGGATGTTGTCTGCTACATTGGCTCGGATTCAAATAGTGCAGTTCATGACATAAGTTAATGGCTAGTAGGAAATAAACGAACGCTAAATCACAGCAAGACTCAGTTTTTACAGTTTCTAACACACAATTCAGCAAAATCTGATGTTTTAATTTCACAGAATGGATATATGGTTAGTGAAGCCGAACAGTTGAAACTTGTAGGTGTTCAGGTAGACTGTAAGATGTCGTGAAAAGCCCACGTACAGGATCTTGTTCAAAGCTCTCATTTTTACTATTTGAACGGTATCTGAAGTAAGTGATCGTACATCACGGAAATGTTGCTGATTGTCATTCGCTTATGTCGTATGGTATTATATTTTGGGGTACCTCTTCCCATGCTAAAAGAAATTTTTTGGCTCAGTGGAGTAAGTTCACGAACCTCTTGTCGACCCCTGTTCACGAGTCTGGCTTTTTTGACATTTGCCTCTCAATGTATGTATATTCCTTACTGTTATTTCTTGTTAAAAATATTAGCTTATTCCCAAGAATGAGCAGCTTTCACTCAATGCTCGTCAGAAATCAAACCTGCATTCGGATCGCACTTCCATAACTCTTGTGCATAACGGTGTGCAGTATACTACTGCATCCATTTTCAATAAGCTGCCACTAGAATTCAAAAATCTTAGCTGTAATCTACGCGTTTTCAAATCGAAACAGAGAGTTTCCTCATGGGTCACTCCCTCTATTCTGTCGAGGAGTTCCTTGAAACATTAAGCTCATTTTTGTTGTATTGTTGATTGCTTTTACTTAAACTTATGGCTTGACTTTTTTCGGATTAATGAACATTTTATTTTTATCTGTCATTACTTTTATGTTGTAATTCCATGCACTGATACGTCCCATGACCTTGGACATTTACTCCTCAGTTTGGTCCTACGGAAATGGATAAATAAAAAACCATATTCGGTACGATCGGTTGCAGGGAAACAAGTCTCCTTCCAAACTTGGTAAACCAGTCGTGTCTTCATTCTGAAACCTGTCGCTCTCATCTCTTTGGTGAATCCCAACCCATGGTCATAACAAGATAACGTAAGCTTAAAAAAAGAAATCATCTTCAGACACACTTTCGTAGTAACCATTATGCAACATGTGTACTCAGCGCAGTCGTTCGTCCTGATATATACTTCGCACATTATATACAGTGTGCCCGGAAGCTCGGTAGGTCGGCACCCAAGTATAAATTCAAAGGCTCAGTATGTTTATGAATCTTTTCCGTCACCTATCATCTCATCAACCCATGATAATGGCATATGAATTGAAAAATTATCCAGTTGCTGTGGTATGCGCTGTTTATGTGAAACTAAATGTTTCCTTACAGCTAGTTTGGTCAGTTCAAAGGTAACAAGATTGTCACTGGCATACCACAGTTCAAATGTATGAGTGTAGACAGTCCGTGAAATACACCAAACATCGGGCACAACACAGACTTCTTATTTCATACTTGCAGATCAAAGGCTACAATGCAGGGAAAGGCATACGACCGCCGAAACGTATTTTCATAATAGCACATCGTGGTTTTCATACAAACTTTCGGGTAGAAAACAGATTCTTGTATTTCATATCCGATCTGAGAAAGACAACGGTAAACAACATCAGTTAAGATCTTGCATGGGAAGACGATGAGGATATCCCGCTGTATCTAAAATTTTCTATAATGGTTACACTGTCAAATCAGAAATTTGAGCGAAAGTGAAAATAAATTCTCGTTGCTGTACGGTAAATACCACTGTTATACATTTTGCTACTAACATTAGTAGTCTAGGAAAACGCAAGGTACCCACAAATGTCTCTGCTTCGAACGATGTACAGAGCGATTTAGCCGTCCCTACCAATCGGTTTTATGCTGCCTTCTGCACTTTCATCTACATCTACATCTACATGATTATTCCCATTTAAGGGCTTGGCAGAGGGTTCATCGAACCACAATCACACTATCTCCCTACCATTCCACTCCCGAACAGCGCGCGGGAAAAACGAAGAGCTAAACCTTTCTGTTCGAGCTCTGATTTCTCTTATTTTATTTTGACGATCATTCCTACCTATGTAGGTTGGGCTCAACAAAAGATTTTCGCATTTGAAAGAGAAAATTGGTGACTGAAATTTCGTAAATAGATCTCGCCGCGACGAAAAACGTCTTTGCTTTAATGACTTCCATCCCAACTCGCGTATCATATCTGCCACACTCTCTCCCCTATTACGTGATACTACAAAACGAGCTGCCCTTTTTTGCACCGTTTCGATGTCCACCGTCAATCCCACCTGGTAAGGATCCCACACCGCGCAGCAATATTCTAAGACAGGACGAACGAGTGTAGTGTAAGCTGTCTCTTTAGTGGACTTGTTGCATCTTCTAAGTGTCCTGCCAATGAAACGCAACCTTTGGCTCGCCTTCCTCACAATATTATCTATGTGGTCATTCCAACTGAAGTTGTTCGTAACTTTTGCACCCAGGTATTTTGTTGAATTGACTGCCTTGAGAACTGTACTATTTATCGAGTAATCTAATTCCAACGGATTTCTTTTGGAACTCATATGGATCACCTCACACTTTTCGTTATTTAGCGTTAACTGCCACCTGACACACCATAGAGCAATATTTTTCTAAATCGCTTTGCCACTGATACTGGTCTTAAGATGACCTTACTAGACGGTAAATTACAGAATCATCTGCGAACAACCTAATAGAACTACTCAGATTGTCACCCAAGTCATTTATATAGGAACAACAGAGGTCGCAGGACGCTTCCCTGGGGAACACCTGATATCACTTCAGTTTTACTCGATGATTTGTCATCTATTACTACGAACTGCGACATTCCTGACAGGAAATCACGAATCCATTCGTGTTTCAAATTCTGGAATATTCCATTCGTCTTCCCTGGTGAAGGAATTTCGGAAAACAGCGTTCAATAACTCCGCTTTCGCGGCACAGTCGTCGGTAACAGTACCACCGGCTCTGCGCAGCGAAGGTATTGACTGCGTCTTGCCCCTTGTGTACTTCCAGTATTTTCAGAATTTATACTCAAAATTTTCACATTTATCGCTCGCTATACACAAATTGTTACCCGTACAGGATCTTTTTGTAGGAAATTTAACGTGGTTAAGTTTTGTACTGGACACGCTGTCGATGGAGGCCTCTGTTTTCGAGTTATTCAAGAAAAACGAGTTTCAAAATCACTTTTGGGCGTTTTTCTGGTATAATTCGAAACTGAGCTCTATCGAAAACGTATCCTGGCGCAAAATGTAACTACATTACATTTCCTACAAAAAGATCCTGTTCAATTTCCTATGGGACTAACAGTACTTGGGTGGTAAGCGAAAGAATGTGAAAAGTAACGAACATTATATTTTAAGGCATTGCGGGTTGCATAAAGCCCAGTGGTAAAGTCAGGTGAATCACGATGTATGTGAATTGCCTAAATTTGAGGTCCATCTGTCTTTATACCAGCACGTTTTCAGAACCACTTTCACAATTCAGTATATGATGACATCCATGTGTAACGTAATTAAAGTGAGAAATGTTTTACTACTACTTGCAGGTCATATATGGGTGGATTTTCATTTTTTTTTCTACAGTCTGCAGTAAATTCATGAATGCAGACAGACGCAATTAGGCGAAGTGTGCATTTCACGGACTGTTTACTTGACTACATTTGCTTCAGTATTCAGTATTATCACATACAGCCTGAGGGAAAGATAAATTTTGGCACTCCACCTGCCGACCGTATGCACGAGTGAACCCGTTGCACTAGGACGCTGTTATCGACGTTAACTGCTCACGACTGCCCAATACTGCATGTAAAATTGCCCCTCGGGCGTATTCACTTTCATCCCAGCAACTCTGTGCACTTAACTGCACATTTTAACGCATTTCCGTTTCAATGGCAGGAAAAAAAAGGTCGAGACTAATAGGGGAGAGTCAGCGCTCCAGCGGTTTCGGGCAGACTGAGTGGTGGCCATTGTCCTCTCTGTGGCTGTATAATTCTACGATGTCACGCGAATCGGAAAAATCTAGCCAATCACTAACTTTGGGAATGAAGTGAATAAGTATTACGAATTTAGATAATGCTTATCAAAGTACCTGAGTCCACATCAGGTACTACAGAATCGTGTGAACATAAAGTGGACAGCAAATTCCCCGCCAACTGAACTTCATAAATGACGCCACTATGTTCGTCAAGGACTTGATGTTTTATATGCTCTTTTGATTCTAAAATAATACTGGCTGCCCGTTAGAGAGTCATTAGTCGTTATAATGGACATCGTGCTTCAATAACTAAAAATTAAAACTACTGTAGACCGACAGATCTATCGTAATTCCTATCCAACAGCCAGTGTGAATTTCGAAGATTTATTGTGTACTAGTGGAACAACTGCTAGAGGGTGACGACGTCTCTACGCACATGGACATGGATGTATTTCTAGTCACAGACTACTTTCTTTAGATAAATAAAGCTGTAGACAACAGGGTGAAGTGGCCCCTTTCGTATAAGTTGTTTAGCCTTGCAGATTATAAAAGTACTCGACTCGCATCATAAATTCTCAAAGGAAAGGATCCATTCCAAAACCAATACAAAAGGGATAGCTACTAACGTTATTCCTACTTGAAATTATTGTAAGCGTTGATTGCCTTTACTTCAGATGAAATATGGCACGTTGATTTTAATTGACTCAATGAAAATTAGCTTCACGCCAAAAGGTCATTATTGGTTAATGGAGCGCATGGGGGTGCATGCCGCGTAAGTTATTAATGATCGTGCAAGATACGTTATTTTGTTATACGTTAATAGATTTTCGAATTAAGATGGAAGCTCGACATTTTAATAACAAAATAACGAACGATGGAGCGCCTAAGACAGTCGATTGTTTCATCGGCAAACAAGTGACCTGAAACTTAATTTAAATGGGAAGAAATAAACTGCTTGATTTAAGAGAACTGAGAGTCTCGCTATTTTGCAGAATGAAAAACAAATTTGAAAACAAATATCTCGTGACGGTTGCATGTGTATCGTGTCAATGACAGAACTAGGAGGAAAGGAAGGTATACTGTTGCATACGTGACACAGAAACTATTATCAGGGAACAAAGATTGGTATAATATCAATTCGATGAATATATATTATTTTTTATTCAGAGCTTTGCTTTTGCAGAAATACAACAAAGAGAAAGAAACAGTTTCTTACTATTAATGCAATAGAATCGAAAAAACTGGGGAATATTATGACTGAAATAATATTAGTAACTGTTACATGCAGTCTACAAGCAGGAGCAGCATTTGACATTGTGACTACGGTTCAAATTGCTCTGAGCACTATATGACTTAACATCTGAGGTAATCAGTCCCCTAGAACTTAGAGCTACTTAAACCTAACTAACCTAAGGACAGCACACACACCAATGCCCGATGCAGGATTCGAACCTGCAACCAGCGCGGTCGTGCAGTTCCAGACTGAATCGCCTAGCACCTCTCGGCCACACTGGCCGGCTAAGAGTGCATCCCTGGGTCTTTATCTGAAGATACTTTACATTGGACCATGCTGATGATTGTCAAGAAGAGATGTACTGTTATAAATATTCAGGGTTTAAATTTTTCGGTTCAGCTTTGCTCTAAACTTTACAGTTCTCAAAGTCCGTTATCATATTTTATCGAACGCGTGCTGAATTTCTTTATAGTCAGAAGTTCTACTCACGTTTGTGACACACCTTATTTAGAAACTGTTCATTGGCCAAGGAAGCAGTCTAAAATAAGTTTATTACTATATCTAATAGATAAGGGTGGGTAGATTGGAAAGGAGACTATTATGGGATTGTATATTAACACCAAACTAAATTTCGGGTCCGTTGTTGTCGAACAGAGAAATTTGATCTCTTTAGACTCTCATCTGACACAACCACCCCTTCGTCTTTCAAACTAATGATTAATTTCGAAAAAGGCTAAAATTCGAATGCTAAGAATCACAACGCAGTCTGATGTCTCTCGCTAAAATCTTGTAATTACCGACGTGTTAGAAGCGAACATGCCTTAACATTCATTCATATATTACCCGCACATCTCCCTTTTATATCCACTCTTAAGAACAAATCTTTTCATCACTCATCATAATTAAGGCTACACTTAAAGGTCTGTCGGCAGGGAGGAGGGCACTTCTAGTCTGTGCTGTCGACCATCCCCACTGAGTTCTACTAAGGGTGCTGCACTGGCGGAAAGTAAATGCCGACACCGAGAAGCAGTTGTGAGAGATAACCGTTAGTTGGCAGGCGCGTTCCTACATCTGAAAGATGTCCTCTGTTCAAATTTCACACCAGTCCCAAATGGATGGCACTAGTAGCAGAGCTCAACCGAAAAATTAAAACTCGGGTGGTATGTAAGTACAGTAGCTACAAGTAATGTTGCAGAGGTCCAGCACGATCTTCTGACTGACTGGAGATGTCGATGTTACACAAAGTTTGTGATCGTTCTAAATAAGAATCTTCCTGTATCCCGGTTCAAAAATGGTTAATATCGCTCTAAGCACTATGGGACTTAACATCTGAGGTCTTCAGTCCCCTAGACTATGAACTAATTACACCAAACTAACCTAAGGACATCACAAACTTCGTTGCCCTAGGCAGGATTCGAACCTGTTACCCTATCAACAGCTCGGTCTGAAAGGTCTAGAACCTCTCGGCTGCTGCGACCGGCCCTGTATCCTAGCATTACGTTTGTCAAAAGCTCTTCTCTCCCTCTATCTGCTGTGTTACTTGTTTATAAGATATGTTTCGTACTAGGAGACACATCGAGCGCTCTCGAGAAACTCCATTAGCCATAATTCCAGACCCAAATCAGGTTTCCTTTAAATACACACTGTAACGGTCAGGAGCGTTAGTTATCTTTAGGATTGGACGTCATGAGTTGCTGTTAATCAAGAACGCCTTTAAGACGACGAAGAACCCATTAGCAACAGCTCAGTGAGCTTGGAAGTGGTCATGTTATAGGACTACGAGAATATGGATGTTCCTTCTTCAGTATCGCAGAAATATTTGGCAGAATTGTAGGCACTGTATACGATTATCGACAACGGTGGTCACTAGAAGGTACGGCTCCAAGAAGTAAGGGCTCCGGGCGACAACGTTCCGCTACCGCTGGAGAAGATCTTGATGTTCAGCGCGTGGTTGAGGTGCATCGTACTGCATGTGCAGCAGCAGCTCGAGCAGCAGTTGACACCATTGGGACGCAAAGAACTGTTAAAAATTGGTTCCATCAAGGACAGCTCCGGGCCATATGCACTATAGCGTGAATTTCACTGACTCCAAAGCCGCTTCTGTCTTGGAGCAAGTGAGACCGTTTGTTGGTTAGAAGGACGTCAAGTGAGGACCTGCAGCCAACATTATGGCGACCTAGACACACTGGATATACGTGAAGCTATGACCTGGGGTGCGATTTCATTTGACAACAAGATGACTCTCGGGCTATCCCACACACACTGTCTGTGTGTAGAGCATCGGCCTGATGTACAGCCACTCATGAACGGCATTGGTGGGTGTGTTTTCCAACATGATAACGGTCGCCCACACCCCACTAATCTTAACTAACAAGCTATACAGTGTGTTTACATGTTGCCTTGGCCTGCTCGCTCACCAGATCTATCTCAAACGAGCACGTACGTAACATCATCGGATGATAACTCCACAACAATCCAGAACCACCATTATCCGTCCCTGTATTGACCGACCATCTGCAATAGACAAAGAACACCGTTCCACAACACTGACATCAGGCACCTGTACGACACAACGCATACACGTTTGGATGCTTGCATTCAACATTCCGAAAGCTACACCGGTTATTAATGTATCACAATTACGCCATTCTGTAATTACTTGTGAACTTGCAATGTTACTCACTTAAATATGTTACCTACAGAAATTTATTTCCGAAATTTCATCACGTTACATTAATTATTACTTGCAGTTGTTTTCCCGTCAGTATGTAATGAGGTAAGACGTCGTACCGAAAGCGTTTTCGTGAATGACCCAGAGTCAGGCAGGCGCTTTAAAACGTATCTCTGGCATAAAATGTATATCTGATCCAATAATACGACGTATTTCGCCTCGTAACTCTCATTTTGATATACGCTTCGAATAACCAACAACAGAAGTGCTAATATGGAGAGGCTGCTTTCGTAATCCAGCATTTTCCTTAACACTGACTGTCGACAATGATGTTCGATCAACCATCGCTTCTAGAAAATGCTGAGATTTGGATGTTTTTGGTCGGTAGGTTACCAACCGGTCCTTCTCGCATGTTCACAAACGAAGCCTTGTAAACTGAACTGGTAGGAAACCCGAAGTGAAATGACAGAAACAGAATCACTGCGGTGAAAGTAAACGGTGCAACCAAAACATATAACGGAAGCAAGTCCTCCAACAAATGAAATGTGATTACTCTATAGTTTAGACTATAATCAGACAATCGAAACGATTATTACACCTGTAAATGATTCAAACTGAAATTTTTGATCAAAACTCTTCCACGAGAAGCTAATGTTTCGGCAACTCACACGGAACAAGTCATGACAACTCCTCGTATTACACCTCCATGATCCTACTCCACGACTCCTCCCGTACTGACATCACTTACACAACTTTCTCGGCGCTTCAGCCTAAGTAATACAAAACTATGTGCACTCGTGGGATGTGAGAATACGAAAGTAATAACGCTCAATTAGGGATCTTACACCCCTTGCACTTCGTATGATAAGTAGTGAAACCTCAAGATACAAGCGGCATAGGAAAAGAGTGTCTTGGAAGGATGAGTCCACAATTTTTGCATCGTTTGTGCGTTGAATGTTCACATTTATAAAGAATGCACTCGATATCAAAAAATAAAATACAATAATAACCAGTAACTTAAGAGGATATTAAATGAAAATAGGCCTTTCTAAGTGTTAACTACAGACTGACATGAGTAAACTTTCTACTCTTGTTAGCTCCACGAATAATTACCAGAAACGAATAAGAAATAAATCATTAAAAAACCTCTCTTAAATAATGAGTAAGAGGGCTCTTGCTCAATCTTAAACAGTTACAGTTTTTAAGTTATTAACTGGTAATTTAGAATATACACCCAAGCATAGCAGATCTGACAAATTTTATTACAACCATAGAACAGATACAATAGCTAACTAGGATCAACCAAAGAGTAATAAATTATAATTAAAATTAGAAATATAAGGAGATGGCTATTAGAGCCCAATTTACGAGGGTCATTCGACAATTAAAGAGACAAATTGATCTGGAGAAAAATGAGTTAATTGTTACAAAACAATATTTTTTCTACTTTTTAACGTAGTCCCCTTGAACATTTATGCACTTGTTCCATCGGGATACAAGCTGCCAAGAACTCTTTATTTTGATGTTTGAACCAATTTCCCACAAACGTTTTCAAGTCCTTGTTGTCCTAGAACCTCTTCCCACGTAATTCCCCCTTCAGTGTACCATGTTGTTGTTGTCTTCAGTCCTGAGACTGGTTTGATGCAGCTCCCCATGCTACTCTATCCTGTGCAAGCTGCTTCATCTCCCAGTACCTACTGCAACCTACATCCTTCTGAATCCGCTTAGTGTACTCATCTCTCGGTCTCCCTCTACGATTTTTACCCTCCACACTGCCCTCCAATGCTAAATTTGTGATCCCTTGATGCCTCAAAACATGTCCTACCAACCGATTCCTTCTTCTAGTCAAGTTGCGCCACAAACTTCTCTTCTCCCCAATCCGATTCAATACTTCCTCATTAGTTATGTGATATACCCATCTAATCTTCAGCACTGTTCTGTAGCACCACATTTCGAAAGCTTCTATTCTCTTCGAGTCCAAACTAGTTATCGTCCATGTTTCACTTCCATACATGGCTACACTCCAAACAAATACTTTCAGAAACGACTTCCTGATACATAAATCTATATTCGATGTTAACAAATTTCTCTTCTTCAGAAACGCTTTCCTTGCCATTGCCAGTCTACATTTTATATCCTCTCTACTTCGACCATCATCAGTTATTTTACTTCCTAAATAGCAAAACTCCTTTACTACTCTAAGTGTCTCATTTCCTAATCTAATTCCCTCAGCATCACCCGATTTAATTTGACTACATTCCATTATCCTCGTTTTGCTTTTGTTGAAGTTCATCTTATATCCTCCTTTCAAGACACTGTCCATTCCTTTCAACTGCTCTTCCAAGTCCTTTGCCGTCTCTGACAGAATTACAATGTCATCGGCGAACCTCAAAGTTTTTACTTCTTCTCCATGAATTTTAATACCTACTCCAAATTTTTCTTTTGTTTCCTTTACACCTTGCTCAATATACAGATTGAATAACATCGGGGAGAGGCTACAACCCTGTCTCACTCCTTTCCCCACAACTGCTTCCCTTTCATGCCCCTCGACTCTTATGACTGCCATCTGGTTTCTGTACAAATTGTAAATAGTCTTTCGCTCCCTGTATTTTACCCCTGCCACCTTTAGAATCTGAAAAAGAATATTCCAGTCAACATTGTCAAAAGTTTTCTCTAAGTCTACAAATGCTAGACACGTAGGTTTGCCTTTCCTTAATCTTTCTTCTAAGATAAGTCGTAAGGTCAGTATTGCCTCACGTGTTCCAACATTTCTACGAAATCCAAACTGATCCTCCCCAAGGTCCTCATCTACCAGTTTTTCCATTCGTCTGTAAGGAATTCGCGTTAGTATTTTGCAGCTGTGACTTATTAAACTGATAGTTCGGTAATTTTCACATCTGTCAGCACCTGCTTTCTTTGGGATTGGAATTATTATATTCTTCTTGAAGTCTGAGGGTATTTCGCCTGTCTCATACATCCTGCTCACCAGCTGGTAGACTTTTGTCATGACTGGCTCTCCCAAGGCCGTCAGTAGTTCTAATGCAATGTTGTCTACTCCGGGGGCGTTGTTTCGAGTCAGGTCTTTCAGTGCTCTGTCAAACTCTTCACGCAGTATCGTATCTCCCATTTCGTCTTCATCTACATCCTCTTCCATTTCCATAATATTGTCCTCAAGTACATCGCCCTTGTATAAACCTTCTATATACTCCTTCCACCTTTCTGCCTTCCCTTCTTTGCTTAGAACTGGGTTGCCATCTGAGCTCTTGATATTAATACACGTGGTTCTCTTCTCTCCAAAGGTCTCTTTAATTTTCCTGTATGCAGTATCTATCTTACCCCTAGTGAGATAAGCTTCTACATCCTTACATTTGTCCTCTATCCATCCCTGTTTAGCCATTTTGCACTTCCTGTCGATCTCATTTTTGAGACGTTTGTATTCCTTTTTGCCTGCTTCATTTACTGCATTTTTATGTTTTCACCTTTCATCAATTAAATTCAATATTTCTTCTGTTACCCAATGATTTCTAGCAGCCCTCGTCTTTTTACCTACTTTATCCTCTGCTGCCTTCACTACTTCATCTCTCAGAGCTACCCATTCTTCTTCAACTGTGTTTCTTTCCCCCATTCCTGTCAATTGTTCCCTTATGCTCTCCCTGAGAACTCTGTACAACCTCTAGTTCTTTCAGTTTATCCAGGTCCCATCTCCGTAATTTGCCACATTTTTGCAGTTTCTTCAGTTTTAATCTGCAGGTCATAACTAATAGATTGTGGTCAGAGTCCACATCTGCCCCTGGAAATGTCTTACAACTTAAAACCTGGTTCCTAAATCTCTGTCTTATCATTATATAATCTATCTGATACCTTTTAGTATCTCCAGGGTTCTTCCATGTATCAGTGCACCATATATTTGCAGTGCACCATACAAATGGAAATCACTTGGTGCTAAATCAGGACAGGGGTGGGGGAGGAGATGAGGCAGTACTTCCCAGCACATTTTGTCGATGGTTTCACGGATTAGTTGAGAAATATGAGGACGTCCCTTGTCTTGCTGGAGAATAATACACCTCCTCTGAGATCCACGACGTCTCATTCTTATGGCTATCTTCACCTTGCTTAAAATCAAATCCAAGTAGTTGTGGCTGTTCATTGTACGCTGCTCTTCGAGGTAATCACAAAAAACTGGACCTTCAGCATACCAAAACATCGTCAACATGACTTTTCCTGCTGATACTTGGGTTTTGAATTTCTTGTTGACAGTTGAGATGGTATGCTTCCGATTCATGCTTTGTCCTTTTGCTTCTAGTTCATAATACTGCACCCAATTTTCATCACAAGTTAAAATTTAGTTGAGGAAATGCTCACCTTCTCTTTCATAAAGTTCCTTTAGCTCTGTGCACACTCTAAAACATGTTTCCTTGTGTAGCCGCGTCAACTCTTTGAGACCCATCTTGCACATGTTTTGTGGTACTTCAGCTGGTTACAGATAATGTCATGAACTGTACAAGTACTAACTTGAACCTTATCAACAATCATTTCCACACGGCTGCCAGCACGAATAATGTCACCCGATTGACTTTCAAGTGAAGGAGTAGAAACTACAAGTGGTCGGCCAGAACGGTGTTCGTCAGTCACTGAGTCGCGATCATTTTTAACTGCTCTACCCACTTGAAAAAATTTTCAAGATTCATACAACGTTCACCATAAAGTTTACACATTCTACAGTATGTAGTTCCTGGTTACTCCCCTTTAGCTAGCGAAAAACGAGTAACAGAACGTTGTTCAACTAATGTGGACGTTTCAAGCACATTCGACATCTTGAAATTTGTTTCTGAGGTTATAACATCAGCTATTCAGGGCTCATCCCAGTGATGCCAATTTAGAGCCATAAAAGTACCAAACTTGCCCTACTAACATATTTTTCCCCAGACCAATTTGTCTCGTTAATTAATTACCGATTGTCGTACATTAAAATTTTCTCATCACAATAAGTATATACATAGGTAGTTGAACAGGCAAATGAACTCCCTCAAAATTTAATTACAACGTCGCTCACATATAGGTCATTGGCAGAATATTTATAAGTTGAAAGCAATTACATCAGATCCTTAAGAAAGGAAAGCGTACACTTAAAGATGGCAAGCCGCCAAGGTGGACATTTCCACTGCAGCAATAGGAGACACGCCTCAGACATAGCCTGAAGGCAGATGCAGGGGCACAACAGCAACAGGCCCTCGCTGCCGGCGGCGGCCCCGAAATGTCAGTCTCGCTCTTCACAAGGCTAAGAAGCGCTGCTTACAAACACCACATAGGTGACATATAGGGTACAGAAATACAAATTACATGTACAACAATGGCCACCTTCTTAAGAGATCATGGCTACAAGCACAAAAATTCTGTCATAAAATGAGGTAGCATATATTACTCCCAAAGAAACGGCCTAAAGGAAATAGATCTTAAATCACTAGTAAGGAAGTATAAAACTACAATAATTAACGTTTAACCAAAAATTAACGGAAAGATTAATTCAAAAGTGCGTCGTCAGGCGCCTTCTTGAATCAAACTGAAGAAATAAATGTCTAAGCTCACCCCTCCTAGGGAATACTTAGTGACTAGACAATGCAGACAGTATTTAATCGAATCAGTCCTCAGGCTTGATAACCATCTAGAACATAATTTCCACACAAGTACTAATATAGGGAATTATCCTTAAACAATTAAAGAAATAAACTACAAACCTTATGAAACGCAAAAAAAATCTCAAACTCAGTGAACAAGATTTATGTCACATAGTTCGTCATCAAGTTAATAAAAGTAAGTAAAGAACTTCATGATGAGAATAACTCACAAGCTGCAAGAACATAACGAGAAAATTCCCAACTAACAATGGGACTGACATTCAGAAAAGAAAAGTATGTTTACTTTCATATACATAGTCATTATTTTTATTATTATTACTATTATTATTATTATTATTATTGATTGTTATAATTATTTTTTATTGTTATAATTACCATTGTACTACTGTTATAATATCTATTTTTTCTTTAACATCAATACTGCATAATAGACTATATGTCATTAATGTTATGTAGAAACTGTAACTCGTTCAATCTGAGTATGCCTGGTTAGGTGTAAGAGAGGGCCTGAAGGCCCTAATCTCGCCAGGTAAAATAAATGCAAAAATAAATAAATAAATAAAAACTAAAACTCTAACAGAAAATTGCCATGAACATGAGGTTTAAGTTTCACTAGTAGACCACTGAATTTGAAAGTACTGGACGACTTATGGGCTTGGTAATCTGCAGCCAGTGAAGATCACTGTGGTACATTTTATCGAAGGCGCACGAACAATCACTTATTTACACTCAAAATTTCCACCTATGAAATACGCTTATCTTCAGAAAAAAACAGAACGCCTAGGACGACTAGATATAGGGTAATTACTTATTTCAAGTTTCTGTTACCAGTCACTTTTTATTGTATGCTTAATCTAACATAATGCAACACGTTTCGAACATGTTCTGTTCATCTTTAAGCATTTATACATACATACGTAGAGAAATGTTACTTAATAACAAACAGTCTTATACTAGATTAATCTAGAACACTTTGTCCAATGATTTTTACAGTAGCTGATGGTGTGGCATTTGGGGAAGGAGGGGGACAGTGTATATCTAGAAATCGAAATCAGTGATGTCTTGTGCTGGTTTTCTTCTTTGTTGACTATGTGTATCACAGCCTGTATCGGATGCAGATAGATTTGTTACGAAAATAGTGTGGAAGGCTTTTATATGACAGTTGATCATTTTCAAGACGAACAGAACATGTTCTAAACGCGTTGCATTATGTTAGATTAAGCATAAAATAAAAAGTAACTAATACCAGAAACTTGAACTAAATAATTATCCCACACTGTCACGGTTCTCAAACGTAGCCATTATGGCTGAAAATAAATAGAGATATGATGTTTATATTCACAGGACATGTACATCAGTAGGTTCTAGCGAAATGATTAGCATTTCAGTCAACTCGGTTCAGCGTATGTCCTGTTTCGTAGTAGGTACAGTGTCCGCGATGGGCTCTAAGAACATGTTTAATGCGTGACTGCATCGAGGCGCATGTTGCGCGAAAGGCGTCGTGTTGTCTAGCCATCATTACTGCATTCACCTGGTTCGCAAGTTCATTTGTAGTTGTTGGCACTGGGTTACACCGGTGCACCAATCGTTTCATCACATTCCAATTTGCCGCAAGTGTGGTAATCCGGAGGTCCACGGCAAAAATCTGACATTCTACGACACCTAGAAAGCATGTGATCTTTCAGGAACATGTGGTCGTGCATTGTCTTGCTGAAAAATGGCATCTGTGGTGTTGAGCAGGAAGGGTCGCAGGTTGTCATTCACGTAGGTCACGCTAGTGACAGTGCCCTGGACACGCACCAGCTGTGATCTGTGGTTGTACCCAATAGCACAATAACCCAATCGCCCCCGTTCCCCTCATTATAACGTCTAGAGTTGGATCTGTATGCCTTGTCCGAATGCAGACACTGTGATGCCAATCCCCCTGTCTGCGGCGAACCAAAATGCTGCCAACGTTTTCAAATAAGTAGAACCTGAATTCGTCCGAAAACTATTTGATGCCATTAATGTCCAGAGTGATGTTGTTCCACACAACATTGCCGTCTAGCACGTTTCTGCACATTCATCATTGGTAGGCGGAGAAGTGGACGAAACGCACTTATACTATGCCACAACAAAGCGCGACTGTCCGTCACCCCTTTTAGTATATGATGTGTTATGCTGTTCCACTGTTGCGCCAGAGCCGAGGAGGACGCTGATCCGTATTGCATTGCCATTTAGGTGAACAGTCGATCTTCTCAGGGAGTGGTCTGGGTGGTGTGGTCTGATCCATATTGTTTCGTTCTACGGCCTTCCTGAACCATTCTGCACACAATCGTTACACTGGCGCAACACTGCGTTCCACACGAGTAGCAATTTTACGGATGGATGCATAACATCCTCTCAAGCCAATAATGCGCTCTCTTTCGAATTCACTGACTTGATGGTACAATTCGTACATACGTCTGCGAGACATCCCACACGTCTGATCAAGTAACACAGATCCAATACCTTCTGTTTATAGTGACCTTGAACCCGTGGGCCAACATGGTTTAAGTGCTAATCATTTCTGTATAACATACTAATGTAAGCGCCCTGTAAATATGAACGTCCTGTCTCTACTCTTTCAGTGTGTTCTGTTTTCTCTGAACATGATTGTAAATGCAAAGGTACAACCCGGCTGTGGTCAAGATTAATCATGACAAATTAAAATGTTCCAGTGACACATAAGGCACCAGTAGCAGAGGCATAGATATCAGAGCGCGAACAGTACTGACCCAAAAAGTTTTCAGTAATGAACGTTGCATACTTGGACAGCATGCATAAACAGGGAAGTTCAATCCACCGAATGTCGTACCAGGATATCGTTGATACGGAAGTGTGATCGCCACTACCCAAAAAAGTCGGCAAAAACAGAACTAACGACCGAAAGAACAATTGCGAGTGTGATAATCTTACGCTGCACCCCTCCTACTCATTCTCACCTCACAAACCGACTGCCGGCCTATTTCAAAGTCTTTGAGTCAGTGACCATCTAAGAAAACTGCAAGTTTAAATCACGCTTCCGCTCGGGGCGCCAGTGAAGAAAGGCACCGGGAAGACGTAAATAAAATTTATTATGTGCATGAAAAGTTGCATAATTCTTTCGCACTGTTTTCTAAAATCTATTAATTAATTTCCACTGCCGTTCACTACACCCGAGCTGTCTGCATTAATATTGACAGGATTAATTCTTGTTAAACGTATACTGGTTTTTGAAAGAAAATACTATCTTTAAACTAACACCATCCTTCCTAAGCATCTATTTCAGAAAACTCTTAAATTGTACTTAATAATATTCTTTATGAAATGAAAATTAAATCCACACCCTAGCTGCAAACAGGCGTTAATATGCATCATTGGGGACATGTTGAAAATGTTTGCCCCGACCGGGACTCGAACCCGGGATCTGCTGATTACATGGCAGACGCTCTATTCATCTGACCCACCGAGGGCACAGAGGACAGTACGCCTGCAGGGACTTATCCCTTGCACACTCCTCGTCAGACCGACATTCCCAACATTTCCACACCTCTACATTCGTAGTGCTCCTAATAGATGTTTGCTCATCACACTCATTTCTAGTGGCAGATTAATCTACCAAGTCCCAGACGAGTTGGGGCATAACGTATGCATTCGCACAAGAAGGTCAATGGCCCGGTAGCCATATTTTAATATGTCGATGGGCAAATGGTATCTGTTCTTTCAGAAACAGATACTACCTTGATGTATAAATATCGTTTATGATTACGAGGAAGAACATGCACATACATTATGTGATCAAAAGTGTCCTGACACCTGGCTGAAAATGACAGAAGTTCGTGGTGCCCTCCATCCGTAATGGTGGAACTCTGTATGGTGTTGGCCCACCTTTAACCTTGATGGCAGCTTCCACTCTTGCAGACATACTTTCAATCAGATGCTGGAAGATTTCTTGGCGAATGTCCTGACACCTGGCTGAAAATGACTTTGAAGTTCGTGGTGCCCTCCATCCGTAATGGTGGAATTCTGTATGGTGTTGGCCCACCTTTAGCCTTGATGGCAGCTTCCACTCTTGCAGACATACTTTCAATCAGATGCTGGAAGGTTTCTTGGCGAATGGCAGCCATTCTTCACAGAGTGCTGCACTGAGGAGAGGTACCGATGTCGTCGGTGAGGCCTGGCACGACGTCGGCGCTCCAAAACATCCCAAAGGTGTTCTATGGCATTCAGGTCAGGACTGCGTGCAGGCCACTGCATTACAGGCATGTTATTGTCGTGTAACCTCTCTGACACAGGCCGTGCATTATGAACAGGTGCTCCATTGTCTTGAAAGGTGCAATCGCCATCCCCGAATTGCTCTTTAACAGTGGGAAGCAGGAAGGTGCTTGAAACATCAGTGTAGGCCTGTGCTGTAGTAGTGTTACGCCAAACAAGCCCCTCCATGAGAAACAGGACCACACAATAACACCACCACCTCCGAATTTTAATGTTGGCACTACACACGCTGGTAAATGACGTTCCCCGGACATTCGCCATACCCACACCCTGCCATCGGATCACCACATTTTGTACCGTGATTCGTTACTACACACAACGTTTTTCCACTCTTCAGTCGTCCAATGTTTACGCTCTTTACACCAAGCGAAGTGTCGTTTAGCATTTCACGGCATGATGTGTGGCTTACGAGCAGCCGCTCGACCATGATATCCAAGTTTTCTCACCTCCCGCCTAACTGTCATAGTATTGTCAGTGGGTCATGATGCAGTTTGCAATTCCTTTGTGATGGTCTGGATGGATGTTTGCCTATTACACAGCACGACCCTCTTCAGCTGTCGGTGTTCTCTGTCAGTCAACAGACGAGGTCGGCCTGTACGCTTTTGTGCAGTACGTGTCCTTTCACGTTTCCACTTCACTATCACATATGAAAAACTGGACCTAGGGAAGTTTAGGGAGTGTGAAAATCTCGCGTGCAGACGTATGAGACAAGTAACCATATTGAAAGTCGGTGAGTTTTGCGGAGCGCCCCATTCTGCTCTGTCACGATCTGAATTATATGGAATACCTGGCAGTATGTGGCAGCACAATGCACCTAATATGTTTTATTTTTGGGAGTGTCCGGATACTTTTGATCACATAGTGTAAGTCTGTAATTATTTTGTAACGGTCCAAAATTTGAGTATATGGCGTCACGAGAGAAGCAGTCTTACAGTTCTAGATCCTAATGGGTTTTAAGTGAGACAATAATTTTGTTGTTATTACTAGCGGACATAAAATCCTTCGCACTAGCTGCTTCCTAATCTAGTGCCAGCGGTCTTACCGCAATGGTAACACCCGTTCCCATCAGATCACCCGAGTTAAGAGCTATCACGCTGGTCTATCACTTGGATGGATGACCATCCGGTCCGCCGGGCGCTGCTGGCATTCGCGGTGAACTCAACCCTTTTGAAGCAAATTGAGGAGCTACTGGATTGAGAAGTAGGGACTCCAGTCTCACAAACTGGAGTGCAATGAAGACCACATGTTCCTCCATACTCGCATTCAGTGAGGGCTGTAGGCTAAGGTTGACACGAAGGCCAGTCGGTATCATTGGACCTTCATGACCTGTTCCGGTTGAATTTAGATTTTATTCTAATCTCGTCCTCCCCCATCTCTCTGTCCATCTCCTCCTTCTTCCTCCTCTCTCTGTCCATCACCTCCTCCGCCGTCTCTTTATCCCATCCTATCATCTTCTCTCTCCATCTCATCCTCCTAGCCCCTTTGTCCACCTCCTTTCCGCTCTCTATGCCTGTTTCTCCACCACTCTGCCCATCTCCTCTTCACTTTCCTGTTTAATATATAAATTGACTGCGTGGAAGAAAACCACATCACATATTGTTGTGCATGGAAGAAAAAACATTTTCATAGCAGAACACAGCACAGGATGTTTTTCTCTTATGTTATAACCTACATCCGTCTGATGTTCGTTAGAGTACTGTCTAGCAGTCTGAAGTAAATCGGTCCACAACTCTTAGAGATTTTTACCAACAACGTTGCTCCTTCATATGGTACTTTTGTACTTGTATGGCACATATATTAAAAATGTTTAATGTCTATGTCTGTCTGAAGGTTTATTGGAGTAACTACATGTCCATCCGTATATTTATTAGAGTATGACGTAAATCGCTCTAGATCTTTCCGAGGTTTTTGATAACAGCCTCTCCTCCTCACATCATATTTATATATCGTTCATGTTAAAAAAGTGTGGCCTATGTGAGACGAACGTTTATTACAGTATTGTATAAGAATCGGAGGGAACTAGTTCAAGAAGTTCTCGAGATTTCTGGTAAAAACCTTAACCTACACTCTGTCTTTATATAATAGTACAAATGTGAAATCGTTATCCTTTTTATATGTTGTAATTAAAAATGTAAAATTTTGTGGTAGTTTTGTAGGAAAATGCAAGAGAGGGAGAGGCTGTGGAATTGACGACATGTAGGATATAAAAGCAAGTTGTCCGCATGGTCCATGGATCTTAATGGACACCATCGGCATCGAAGCTGGGCACTGGATACGGCACGGACGGCCACAACGTACAATATTACTGTTGTTTAAAGTGTTAGTAACGATGTTTCTTTGTGTTTATCATATTAACAATCGTTTTTAAGGAATCTGAGGCTCTGATCAAAAGTCGACTAGATAGTCGAGTCAATGACATAAAATCACGTAAGTAAGCTCATGGGGGTAAATTTTCTGGGTCTGTAGCTCAGTTAACACGAAGAGTATTCAAATGCGTTAGTTTATTCAAAACCGTGATAGACTGGTGCTAACATTGTATGATATAGTCTATATATAGAATTCACCGACTGAGTAATATTATCCTGGTAATTAAGTGATCACTGAATCAATAACGTCTCGAAACATCAATGGGTAGTATTTCCGATCGTTTTCTGATTTTAGGTAGCTATCCATTGGCAGAACGCCTTTTCATGCCATGTGTTACACGTAGCTCAAACTGTCAAACTGAAGACCTAGAACGACTCAGTTGCAGAGTGATGATAAAACGGATGTTTTCATCTTTGTTAATAGGATAGCTCGTCTCATAGTGAGATCGACAAAATTAAACTCAACCTCAAAACATGCAAATTATCCTAATATTTAGTGGTGCAGAGGAAATACAAAAAAAGTAGGAATAGAATTACTTCTACCTTAAAAATGTGTTACTGCCAGATTCCAGAAGCCATCGTAATAATTTTTTTGGGGCGGGTATGGATAGACAAACGCCAGTACCTAAAATGAATGGGATTGGTTAATTAAATTTGCAGTTTTTATGGCGAAAATAGCGATTGCGACTGGAGCGTTTTAGTGGTAGGAAAGCCCAAGTTACTTTCATTGAGCTAGAGGGCAGCCAACTTTAAATTAATTAAAATACTACAGAGTTAAAATATTAATTTCCTGGTAGGCCTGATACTCTGCCGAAAGAATGGTGAATGAGAAGAAGGTATTTCGCTGCCCTTAAAAAGAAAAGCTACAAGACTCCTCCGATAAATTCAGAACTCAGAGACAGAAATGGGGAAAATTTACAAGAGATAATGGAAGAATTACGAACTCATACCTAACTCTTATATTAAGACGTAGCTTATGTGGCTAATCATTGTGCCTGTACCATATTTATATGTAATGGTATGGTATGTTTAAGATATTGCATCAACTCTGTTATAAGAGTGTTTCTATGTTGCTTACATTCTTTCCTGGGTCTGTATTTGTGTAATTTGGACGTATTTTGATATCAGGCTACCTCTGTACGTATATAGCTAGGTTTGAAGATTGTTATTTTGGACTGAAATTAATAAGCCGATTGAGAAAAGCTTTTGATGTGACAGTGGAGTCGTAATAAACTAATTTTTTTCTGCATTGCTGTAGAACTCTGCTGTCAATATGTCGCAGCTCGCAAAGATGTAAATTAATTAATCAAACAAGAAAACACAGTTAATCAAATTTTTTATTTTTATAACAGAATGTAATTAGCGAACAACCAGAAATTACGACGAGTTATCTCTGATTAGATTATTGTTGCGTTTGGTGACAGAGAGGATTTATTCCGTAAATATCCGCTTGTCGTAGTGATCATTCATTAATGTTGGAAAAGGTTTACCTGCCACTGAGCCATTGTACAGTAAACAGAAACCTTTTCATTGGCGAGTTAAAGTCTACAGTTTAAACATATTTAGTAACATATAAGCCAGAGGATGGTAGTGTCGTGCCCTAATTGCAACCGATAATATTACATCAGTGAGTAGCACATTACGTTTGTGCTCGTAGTAGTGATTTTAGGGTAAAGAGTTTCTCTTATACAGAAACATATATGAAAGGATATGAATAGTACCAGAATTAATCCAAGTGCTGTGATAGTTTAAACGGTGCACTTACTAAAGATAAGATCTGTTGTTTTGCTGAGTACAATTAAACATTCATCTGTTAAAGAATCTTTTGATGGAATGCTTAGACCTATCATTAACGAGAAGTTGGTTGCCTATGCAATTTTTATATATTTGCAAGGATAGAAAAAAGTAGTGAACCGATAGGGTATACTTTGGGACAGTACCAACTGAATTCTCGTACTGCTGTATGTTTGCAGTTGTATGTCAAAGTTCCGAATATTATCACTCACCACTCAACAGTGCACTGGCATGTGGGTGATCGTTAAATAACTCGTTAAAACTCCTGCTCGAGAAAAGCTAACAAAATGAATTGGGCAGGTGTTCGCAAAATAAACGAAACTTGGCGCTGATAATTGGGAGTGTCTGCAACAAACCACGAAGCAAATTAATGTATGCAAAAATATTTTTGGGCTCAGATTTAACAGCAACAGAATATTCATGCCACTCTTCAGGTTGACAAAATTTAGGATTCCACCGTTCCCAGGTGCTCAGAATAAAATTATCTGTGAATATGAGGAATGGTTTTTTGAATTTATGTCGCAAACAGTGAAAAAGTATGTGTTATTAAGTTGGATACCAACGCTTGTGGAAATTTAAGGAATAATCCCGGCTGCCCCATGTCTGGAGGTATGTATTGTAACACGCCATATCGTCTCCCTAAAAGGCTTGAGTTGTTATTCCACAGTACGCTGATGTTTTGGTCAGGCGAAACGTATACTGGATTCAAACGCCAAACCGCGATCTACATCGAAGGCACTGTTATGACAAAGGAAACCACCCGGTATTTTAGTGCATGTCACCTACAAAGTAACTGAGTTAGACTGGAATATAAAAGATTAAGTCTGCTGATTTCGACGAAGTTGATGTGGGACAAACTGGACAAAAGATACGTCTGAGAATCAAAGAACATACTTGTAAAAGCGACAACAGTCAATCTATATTCTGTCTACTTCTCAGAAATTAATACCATTCTCTCGGAAGTGTGTAAAGTAACCTGAAATTGTTGCTCGAAATTGACAATGATCACCAAACTGATACGTCAGTAAAAATCATAAAACTTTGCACATTAAGAGAAAAAAATATTGTTTTCGTCTGAATCTTTTTCTTCTTACTTTTTTATTTTTTGTTTATTTTATTTTATGTTTTGTTTTGGTCTTCAGTCTGAAGGTTGGTTGGATGCAGTTCTCTTCATTAATTTGTCCTGCATCTCCGATCAACTTCAGGAACGTACGTCACATACCCATCTAACCGTCGAAATCCGTATATAGCATCGCATTTCAAAAGTATCTATTCTCTTATTTTCTGAAGTTATTGAAGGTTATGTAGGAAATATTATTGACAGTGAAGACTTCAAAGGCAGTCTAAACGTATTCTGTGACAATATTTGCAGAAATACTCGGAGTTAACTCTAGTATCCCCTCATCTAATTTAAAAATATTACGTTTCACGTAGCTAACTATTTTTAAAAGAAGAAATAATTATATTTTACTCATTAAAAACAATTGTAGAGATATCTACAATTTCTCCATTTATTCTGCTGTACATTTAATAACATCGAAAACAATTAAGCACGCATGTTCGTATGAACTAAATTGCTAATTGACTCATTAGGTAATAGTGATCAGACTGTTACAGATGCTAGATAATTATAATGTTAAACTGTTGTACATCTAGTTAATTCATGCAAATGTTAACAAATTTGTCTTCAGAAACGCATCTTTTACCATTGCCAAACTAT
Organism: Schistocerca gregaria; assembly: GCF_023897955.1. NCBI lineage: Eukaryota > Metazoa > Arthropoda > Insecta > Orthoptera > Acrididae > Schistocerca > Schistocerca gregaria. The sequence continues at coordinate 256,430,700 of NC_064925.1, forward strand.
TTTTTTACCTTTTCTACTTCGGCCATCATTAGCTATTTGCTGCCTAAATGACAAATCTCATCCACTACTTTCCTAATCTAATTCCCTCAGCATCATCATATTTAATTCGACTACTTTCTATTATGCCTTTGTGAGTATTCATCTTACATCAACCTTTCACGGCACTGCCCATTCCATTTAACTCATTTTCCTAGTGTTTTGCGGTCTCTGGCTGAATTACCATGTGGTCGGCTGACCTCCAAGTTTTACTTTCATCTCCATAAACGTTAATTCCTACTCCAAATTTTCCTTTGGCTCCTCGACTACCTGTCAATATAGAGTTTTAATAGGCCACAACACTGTCTCACTTCTCAATCACTGCTTCCCTTTCACGCTTTTCGACTCGAATAACTCCTGTCTGGTTGCTGTACAAGTTGTAATTTAACTTTCACTCCGTTTTACCTCAGGTACCTTAAGAATTTCGAAGAGAGTGCTATAGTCAACACAGTTAAAAAGCTTCCCCTAAGTCAGTAAACACCAATAGTGCTCTGCGTTTTCTCTACCCTTACCTAACCTCTCTGGCATACCATCCTAATCCATGCTACTAAACCTCGAACCTGGCTCACAGTGATATCGCATATCCGGGTTTGACTGCTTATCTACCGTCTTCAAATGGTTCAAATGTCTCTAAGCACTACGGGACTTAACATCTGAGGCCATCAGTCCCTTAGACTTAGAAATGCTTAAACCCAACTAACCTAAGGACAGCACACACACCCATTCCCACGGCAGGATTCGAACCTGTGACCGCAGCAGTGGCCAGGTTTCGGACTGACGCGCCTAGAACCGCTCGGCCACAGCGGCCCGCACTAGCGGCTTCTGGAGCAACAAAAATTTAGATCTCCGTATTACCTATAATTACTAACGGAATCTAAAAATTTCAAATGCTGTCAAAAGGTATTCATTAAAAGATATAAACTTATGTGAAAGATGTAAAGCCGCAAGACAAGTATTAAAATCAGAAATTGTGTGTATACGCTGAGGTAGAATAACTCACGGCAGCAAAATCACCCAGGTTACATTCGCCAAGTATTTCAAAATGAGAGCACTTAGCGAATTCCAACAACCTTTAGACACAATTTCAAACTATTAAGAAACTTGTTCTTGACGACACTCCCCACCAAACAATTAAAGGAAAGCAGTTTGTCGAATACTACATTTTCGCTATTCATGTGGTAAAACTTGAAAGTTAAGCACGACGTTTCAGTTTGTTACATTCTTTACTACTAGCTGTATTCGCAATATATCGTGTCGATAGTACCCACATATAACACTGAAAGAGCCTGCAAAAGTATATCATTGCACGACACATAATTAAACAGATGCAACTTCATACAAATTGAGATGCACGGAAAACTACCTTCTTTTAAAACGGAATGAAATTTATCGAGACTAGACTCATCTAGTATTTGGTAATGAAACCGCTTTGCGATTTATAACTAATTTTAAACATAATTTCAAAGCTTTTCCAAATTTTCATGTCCTTAAAGGCCCACAAAATAATGAAGGGAAAACAAGTTATCGCTTACTAAATATTCGTTGTAAATACGGCAAAATTTCGGCATCAAGCATGACGCTCTAATTTGTTATTTTTTTACTGCCAACTCTATTCGCTACACATTTTTCAGTATCCACGTATACCAATGAAGATAGATCCAAAATTATATCATTGCGCGACACATAGTTGTTACTGATAATATGAAGATTTTAGATACTTACTGTCAAATATTTCACACATTAACTAATATGAAACGAGGACGATAAATAGTTTGGACTGGAAGAGAATAGAAGCCTTGAAATGTGGTGCTACAGAAGAATACTGAAGATTAGATGGGTAGATCACATAACTAATGAGGAGGTACTGAATAAGATTGGAGAGAAGAGAAATTTGTCGTACTACTAGACTAGAAGATGGGATCGGTTGGTAGGGCATATTCTGAGGCATCAAGGGAACACCAATTTAGTATTGGAGGGCAGCGTGGAGGGTAAAAGTCATACAGGGAGACCAAGAGATGAATACACTAAACAGATTCAGAAGGATGTAGGTTGCAGTAGGTACTGCGCGATGAAGAAGCTTGGAGAGGATAGAGCAGCATGGAGAGCTGCAAAAAAACGAGTATCTGGACTGAAGACCAGAACAACAACAACTAATTTGTAAAGCAATCAGAATCTGAAGGTGTTTTCTATGTGTGATATAGAAGGTGGCGATATACTAGTATTCTCTCATTTCCCCTATGCTGTTGCCGCAGTAGATTCAGGTTCTGTTGTGATTGTTTCTGCTGTTAATTTGTCGAAAGCTTTATTACCCGCATCCGTACTGCAATAATGCTTGTCTGATCGACCACCTCCTCCCCCCCCCCCCCCCAAAAAAAAAAAGAACGAGAGAGACCTTTATAATCAAAATAAGAGCTTTTGCCCAGATATTTATCTTAGAAGAAATTAACTATGCATAACATTCATAACTGATCTTCGAGTTTTACTACACGAATAGCAAAGCTGTAGTATTGCGACAAACTATTTTCCTTTAATTGTTTTGTGTTGAATGCCACCAAGACGAAGTTTTTTAATAGTTTGAAGTTATGCCTGAAAGTTGTTGGAAGTCGCTAAGTGTTTTCATTTAGAAACACTGACCTAATGTAGTATGGATGAATCTGCTACCGTGAGTTATTCTGCCTCAACCGATACGTAGTTTTTGATTTTAGTACTTATTGTTTTACACCTTCCACATAAGATTATACCTGTTTATGAGTAGCTTCTGACACCATTTAAAATTTTTAAGCTCGTTTAATAATTATAAGAATTAGTGAGATCTAAATTTTTGTAGCCGTGCTCTGATTGCACACGCAATGAGAGGTTATTTACTGTACCTGTGTTACATGAAATTTACTACGAGATAATAGTAGGAGATTAAGAGGAGGAGATTAGTGTTTAACATCCCGTCGACAATGACGTCATTAGAGATGAAGCACATGCTCAGGTTAGGAAAGGACGGTGAAGTAATTATAGTAGGACACCATCCCTGCATTTGCCTTAAGCGATTTTAGGAACTCACGAAAAATTAAAGCTAAATAACCCAATCAAAAATTAATGTACACTCTGAAGTAGCAAAGAATGTCATCATATTTTTATTCAGAATTATCCTGTAAAGTAAAAATGTCAGTGTTAAATCATTTGTAATTTAGCAAGAAATATGTCACATTCCTTTCGACGTCTTGTGATACTGATTTTTGCTCCTAGATCTTGAAAAAAAAAACAGATTTTAGGTAGACACACAGCAACACACTATCCAGACAGCCACGCACACTCCGAAGGACATGGAAGATCAGTTCAGAGAAACAGATAAATACAAACGCAAAAAAAGATAAAAATAAGAAGTTACATTTCGTCAGCTGAAAACTGAGCATTATATCTGATAATGTGGAAATAAATATTTCTGTGTAAATACTTTTCTAGGCCCCCACATTGTTTCGTATAACAAATAGTTTTACTTAACAAATAACAATTTGGCAGTGTCAGTGACTGTTTGGATACTGTGTTAATCTGTTGTACAGGAAGATTGTGACTTAAAACTCAATGATTTTTTGTTATTATAAGCTCAAAAATCCGGATCACCCCACGTCGTACGTGAGTCCGACCTATTTCCGGCAAATTTTAATTCTCTTACTTCGCGTCTGGAAATTCAGAGAGGGGTATCCATTCTTCGGTCGCACAACCACGATTAATATCTACATACACATTCCTCTATTAGAAAACTTACCTTCTCCTCTCACCATTCCACCGTTCGCACAGTTCCATTCAGTACAAAAGTTAATTGGCGCGTAAAAAGGGAGAGTGCGAAAGCGAATGTTCTCTGTGCTTTTCTCGCCAAAGCGAGTGCCGAAGCTGAGAGCACACGAACTTTCCTTGATAGTTTGCCCTAGGAGTGGGACATGATATTAATTGTACAGTCCGCTACCGTTTTCACACGACTGAATGCTTGTTCGCTCTTGCGTAAGCTAGGCTTAAGAAGAGTCTAAGCAAGATAGTTGATCGACTTAGCAAAATAGATAGAAATCGGAATATAATGACTTTTCTTGAATGCCGACCACTCCGGACGTTACTGACTTTAACTAGAGTACGAAACAGTCTTTAAAGCAACTGGCATGTGGATAACATTATTTTAGTTTCAGTTACATAGAATATAGCTGAGATCGTCAACTTAGCATGTAACTTCAGCATTTCTAGACATAGACACACTATCACCAGTTTACCCTGTTAAATAACGTTGACAGTGACAAAAAATCAGATATTAATGATTGCTCACAATCCATTACTATCGACTGAAATATTTATATGAGACTTCTCGCAACTAATCTTCATAAAGGGTACTTTATCATTCACTCGTTCTCTCGTCATGTACATATCACACTGGTATATTGTCATCGTTCTTATTCAGTTTCATTTTCAGATAATCAGATTAAGTTTAGTGCAATTAACACCAAACACAATAAAAGTAATTCACATAGTCAACGTTAATGTTCCGCAGTAGGATAGCTAACAGTTTTATAGATCAGAATGCGCTGGAGACACTTCAGTCGAAATTTAGAAGTACTTGCTTTTACATTGCCGGTGTGAGGTTTTGCCACACATAATTTAAAGGCACCAAATTCAAGCGCAAAAACTTCAACTTGACTATAGGATTCCTCACATTTTCACTACTGAAATTCCATTAAGGTTTTATACTGGTATTTTCTTAAATTTGGAAGTTAAAATAGTTTCATGTTTTGCCAGGATGGTCCTAGCGTTAGAGCCAACGCATCCATAGATCAGCACCATCAAAATCTCTTTCCAGAAATTTCATCTAGCGCTTTCTTGCACCTTATGACATGCAGTATGTAATCTGAACATCAGTGTTTCCGGCGAGCTGTTATTTCTAGCATAAACGGCAGCTCCTCTGCAAAAAATCGTCTGGAGACGAAACTGGCCAACGGGATCATCGCAGAGGGAGAAATTATATTCATATCAGAACTCGTGTTCTGAAAATAATTATGTGCCAGGGTCAAGATCTACCTTCAGTTCGTTGATTTCTTTCAGAAATACCCAGTGTTTTAATACCATAGCAACAACGCTCTGTACCATAATACTTGTGTATCCTCTCGATGGACTTTTATGATGATGATTACTTCACGGAAGTTCACAGACATTTCTTGAGGAACGATTGTAAAATGTTCTCATTTTCTCAGCAGGACCTCTGAAATAGAACTCATTTCACAGTCTGAATGCGTCAACAGAGACAACGCAAACATTTACCTCTACAGGAAGTGTGAAAACGTCCTACAGATGTTTCATTATCACTTAATAACAACTTCCAAGCGTCACATCCAGAATCGTGATGGATCTGGTGTCATTCGTAATAATTAACGTGAATTCCACACAGCAAAATGGGAAGAATAATAACGAAATTACAAAGAAAGCTATATCCTATGATATCAGAAGACAACTAAAACATCACTCGAAGGATTGTTAGTGAATAAATCTAAGAAGCAAACTATAAATTGCGAAGTTGATGACACTGTCAGGTGATCTTTTGTTTTCTCTACATCACATTCTGATGTGGTCCTGAATTTTCGTCCTTCGAACTTCATTTGTAAGTACCAATCTAAGTTGTGTTCTAATTGAAGTACATAGTAAGAAAGTTTTCAAACCAAAATTTCATTTTTAATGAATACTTTAATCTTATGTTTCGGAAAATTGAAAGTGTAAGGTTTTGTTTCCGAAATCTGTGGGGTGAAGAGAAACAGTAATCTAAAGTGTTTCTTCAGGAGATGCAACTGAGCAACCACCTGTCACTGGTCTCACGCCTAGAGAGTACGCTGTGATTAAAATATGTGGAAAAAGTAAGGAGTCATTTAGATTGTATGCACGTAAAACATGTTTGTTCGGAAGGCAAACGTTATGTTGAATTTTTTTTTTTGAAAATGGAAATACCGATTTAACATCTCTATTATAACAGATGAGAAATCATTTTTTGGTCAAGGAGATGTTGTTCGAATGATCTTCATAACTTCTGGAGGTACAGCTATTAGATTCAAAGACATCATCGATTAAAAAATAAACTAAGTATATCAGTTTAATTTTACACTAAAGTAATTAGAGATAAAACAATTTTTCTTTGGAAATCAGAATGAAAAACCACAATTGATATAATATTTTCAGTTTTTATATAGAAAAAATCATTTTTGAACCAGAAAAGGTTTGTTTCTTATTTTCCTGGACCCAAATTAGATTTTTACGTGTTTCTATTCATCCCAGAAACCAATAAACAGAAGAAACAATAAGATTCAGTCATGTTTCTGTTCAGTTTTCTCTGTGGACAGAGTAGAAACACTAAGATTTGTTTCTGTTTGGTTACAACAGGATGAGCTTATCTCAAATCTTATAAATTTAAACTGAGACAAAAGACCTGAGGTTTGATATAATTTTGATTGTCATATATCTTTTTAAAACTATCAATTTATTCATTTAAAACTGAAAACTGTTTCTATTCACCTCATTTTATGATATACTGTATTGCATACCCGTTTGAGGCTGTAAAATCACTGACCCATAGACATGACAGCCATGTATCCTCTCTTGCTACAAGCATGGCTTACTGCTTTCCAGTGTGATCAGTATTCACGGTAGGGTTCTTATGACGTTCAGGAGACGATTTTTATGACGGCTCACTAACTTATTTTCGGCTAGCTGTGTCTGTTCTCTTTCTTTTTAGTTCTTTAATTTGGCTTTGGGTTACAACCGCCATAAAGCCGACAATCAAATTGAAAGCGCAATTAGACAAACACCAGATAGCCAGCCGCTGTGATAACAATTACATTGAACATAATTACAAACAAAAGCATAATACAACGTCATGACAAAAATACATATACTCTTATTGTGAAACACAGAACATGAAAGGGCAAACGCTGTACAATAAGTACAACAGTGGATGAAGAACAATAAATTAATAATAATATAACATCATATAACAATATGGGACATGTAGCATGCAGAGAAACGTACATGAAATAAAAGAAAAATCCAAAACGACAAAAACAATACAACTAGCGGTGTATACAGGAGTGCTAGCAAAATAGTGACATAAAATGCACAAGAGAGTAATAATGAACATTTGATGTACCAATAAAGGTTTGTACGCAAATTGAAACACACAATTACGTACCCGATTTCAAACTGGGTTGATGCCACAAACAGCTCGGTGACTCATAAATTAAGTTTCGATCCCGATGGCTTCCAAACAGTCCGTGAGCAAAGTAATACTTGTATTTATCATAACGGTGGAGTGAAACAGGAACACTGGTGTGGAGGGGGTAGCCTCTAACGAATTTCTTACACATGATTGATTGCACAGTTTTGTACTGGGAACATATCGTTACTGCCGTCGTGTCCTTATCGAAGTGGAAATGAGTGATAACCTTCAACCGTGTCCTGGCCAACTGCGAATGTTAGAAGTCGCATAGCGTACTAAGCTGCACCGAGGCAAAACGTGATTGGAAAGAGATTCGATTGTATGGTGTGCAGGTGAACGCCCTTAAAGTGGCGAGAGACATGCCATTCACGATTCCATATGTGATAAGCAGCCTTCCGTAACGCCGATGTGAAACCTGTACAAGGGATAGGAGTTGGGCGTAACTGTCCATCTGAAACACTCCTCTCAAGAGGGTTCACGTCTGGGGAAAAAAAATTATGACGCCAAAACTCTCTTAGAACATAGTTATGTTTCTTATGTGACCAGTATTCGTTAAGAAATGCAGATTTAAATTCAAATAGAGTTTTACACTTTATCATGACATCAGCTGACCATCACAAAGCATCTCTTGATAAATGATTTCATATAAAAGAAATTTTCTCCCTTTCGGACCAGGTATTAGGCAAAACATCTTCAAAATCATTCCAAAATTCTAGAGGATGAATTTGTTGGTGTGGATCAAAACGTAAGAATTGTCGACACGCAATAAAAGCGGCGTTAACTGAAGTCAGACAATGTACAGTAGTATTACTAGAACTAACAGAGCTTACTCTATTTTCTCGGTTAGCAAAGTTACTATTCAGTTCTTCTACCTGTAATTCTACTGCTTCTACCATGTCAGAACATATTTTGCCCACCTCTTCACAAACTTTTCAGAAACTTCTTTTATTTCGTCAATATTTTTCTGACAGGTGTCTACTTTACACTTCTAGCTCATTTATTCTTTTAGAGCAAAGTTTTTATTCGTTGCCTATTCTTTCTGCATCTTGGAAATCTTTGCGAGCCTTGTCAATTTCGCAGTTGAAAGTACTATGCATTTTACTTAAGTGTTGTCCTACTTTAACTTGTGTATCATAGTGGATAGCATCAATTTTATAATTTAAACTATTCATTTTTGACGTTATTTCATCTCTTAACTCTTTATTACTATCCGTCATTTTCTTATTACTAGACTTAATCTTCACCTCAATTTTACTTTCCAACTCCTTATTACTGTCGTCAATGTTTCTCTCAATCTTACATTAAAACTCTCTATCACTGTCCTTTAGTAGCTTTTGATTTGATTCCGGTTTAGCAAATAAATGCTGCATCCAGTCGGAGCCTCTGCTTTCCCACTTGGCATTTCCTCACCTGACTGTATATTAGTCATACTGAGTGCATTTTCACTATCTGATAAAGTTACCAATTCTATTTCTTATTTTTGATTTCAGTCTCAATTACTTCCCCATCAGATACTGGTTATAATTTGGCAGTCTCATTGATATCCAAATCGGATTCTACTTCTCAGGAGTCACACTGTGTTTTTAGATTCATTGGCTCAACGGAACCATCCTCATTAAATTCAGTTTCTGATTCTGTGGATTCATGGCCAGAGACGTGTTCCTTCTTGTTGTTCGTATAAGTATCCATTTCTAGTAACTTTTTAGCAGCAATCAACTAATATAAACTTACTGTCAGATTAAAATTATGAGCTACCCAAGCACGACTCACGCCTCGTCCTCACAGCTTTACTTCCGCTAGTACCTCGCCTCCTACCTTCCAAACTTTACAGAAGCTCTCCTGCGAATCTTGCAGAACTAGCACCCCTGAAAGAAAGGAAAATGCAGAGACAAGCTTGGGGGGGGGGGGGGGGGGGGATGTTTCCAGAATGAGATTTTCACTCTGCAGCGGAGTGTGGGCTGATATGAAACTTTCTGGCAGACTAAAACTGTGTGCCGGACCGATACTCGAACTCGGGACCTTTGCCTTTCGAGGGCAAGTGCTCTACCAAGATACTGGCAGAAATAAAGCTGTGAGGACGGAGCATGAGTAGTGCTTGGGTAGCTCAGTTGGTAGAGCACTTGCCCGCGAAAGGCAAAGGTCCCGAGTTCGAGTCTCGGTCGGGCACACAGTTTTAATCTACCACGAAGTTTCATATCAGCACACACTCCGCCGCAGAGTGAAAATCTCATTCTGTAATCAACAAATACTTTGAATACTCCTGAACTAACTTAGTTGCTGAGTTCGCTGCTTTCTTCCAATCACTTTCACTGTTGAATCTCGTTGATTTACTTTTGTTTCCCAGCCGATAAGCACCATTTGTAGGTGACGGATGTAAATAATAATATCGATGGTTGGTATTGTATTTTGTCCTACACCATCTTTCCCAAACGAGATTGGAACTTATTTTGTGCTCACTTAGAAAGCTAAGGGAAACATACTGAGCTCATTTTCCAGTCGGCACGGCCACATTCTGGTCCAGCCCAGTTTCCAGAAAAGTTTCAATTCTCTTCCTATTTAGCGGGATCAGGACTATGATTTTAAATACAAGTATAGAGTTCAAAACAATACTTATATTGAGTAAAGTTCCTCACACGAACACCACTTGGAAATTCACAATGTTCAATGGGAAGTAAATCATTCTATTCTCTCAACATAATTAGCAGTTCAGAGGCAACCTCTACGGTACACTCCTACCAAACTTTCCTTTGCCCTGACTAATAATACTCAATGAATGTTTGAAATAAATGTTCAAAATTAATGCTCGAAATTAATGTTCGCCATAGAAGTGGAAATAATAGTCGCCACTTGCCACGCGAATTTATAACTCTTACTGACGGCACACTAACAGTTACCTCGGTAAATCCTAAGCGATCCAGGGCGGTGTACAGTCCTCGCGACTTGACTATCCCTTTTTTACCGCAAAATACGCGATTTGACACTGTCCGGCTCTGACGTCATCCGAGGCAGAGCGCGATCCGACGTTTAACAGACGTTGATCCTACAGTGTCTGAGTGCGAAGTGAACCTTGATACTGCCTCTCGGGCTGTATGTATATAGGTGCCGCAGCGGACGGACGAGGTAACATCTGTTGTTTGCGGCTTTCTGCATACTGCAGCAGCCTCCGAACGACCGCTTTCTCGGGCACATAATCTTTAATATCAAAGCTATGAATTGATTCAGAAACTTCTTAACTTTTACTTCTATTCAGGTAAGCTGTTTGAAAGCACATTAAAGTTCCAGCTCGCTTGATTAAAAACTTCGCCGTGTGCAATTTTTGTAGTGGAACAAATGATAGATCGTTACCTATGAACCAGACTTTTGTTAGAATTTGTATTGGCCGTTATAAATTCTAAAACTCTAAATTTAGTATAGCTTTAAACAATTAAATGTATAGGTACTTCATCTACTACAATTAGGTATCTTTCAGTTACAAAATTGGTTTCTACTTATTCACTCAAAAACTATAAGAGGTAGTTTAACGTGGTCTCTTAGTTATTGTTTTTAGGATGAACTGAAGCAGGAAACAAATTTTTACGTTTCTATGTATATTATTTTCGGCATTACATTTTTCCTAAAAACGTGGATTCCGGTGTAAATTATCACTCTTTGGTTTTGAAACTTGCACCACTTACCTATGAGCTTTACAGGCACATTCTGAGCAAATTCTGGCTTTCTAGCTCTATTATTTAGTGCCACTTATTTATTCTTAGAACTACCTTCTTCCATAAACTCTCAAGTCATGGTACATAACGACTTGATATTTGAAACATTATAACACTAACGTTAACAAATTTTTGAAAGTAAATTTTCATTTTTAATTTCATATTTAATCGTGTTGTAATACTTGTGCCCTACGCGGAGACACGGTAAGGTAACGTGGCGCTACTAGCAGTGAACTGGGGTAAGTCCCGGCACACACGCTCGCCTCACACATGATACTAAGCTTGCTTTGCTTCATATTTCTGAAGTGTACAATACAAACTGGAGCCGTGTGTTTTACACTGCAACTAAAAATATTGAACTGTTTCAATTTTAGCAATGTCTTAGATTTCGTACGCTTGCTGTTGCAGCAGTGTGCTATTTTCGATGTTAAACAGCAATATTTAAACTCAAATGGCAAGCTGGTGGCAGAAACTGAACGTTGATTTTGGAGGAGTAATGACCGTCTGCTTTTGGGAAATAAAAGTAACAACTATTCCGTTGAAATGCCTGGTCCGTAGAAAAGCTTAGTCTTCCAATAAACTGTGACCGAACTTCTCTCATCCAAAGCTTTTCTGTATATTCTCTGTAAGAGTAATGAGTATCGATGATGAACTAACGATGGTTTATTGTGGGTTATCACTTCTCAGGTTTCACCCATAAAGATTCATTCATAGTAACCGAGGTTTCAAGGTGTTTTGGGAGATCGGATTAACAACTGAAGTAGTACCTGTAAGCCCTGATTTAGTGAAAATATACCTTCTTGTTAACTAATTCATGACACACAACCCAAGTTCGTAATGCTATCTGAATTTGAATGTGAATAACAAATTGACTTAGTAGCTAAAACTTACAATAACACCGCAACTAATGAAAGGTAGGCATAGAATGTATAACTGAACGTAAACCACTGTTGAAATCACATGTATGGTCTTATAAAAGTTACAGGTGCATAGTGATGACCAACGTGTAATTGAATGCTGATCTAGGCTTGCGTTTGTAATCACAGTAGTTCGATATGGAAATAATTAACTGCTGATCAAACGCTTCCATGTTATTTAAATAATGATGTGACTCGAAAGAAGTCAATATACATAACCCGTTATGGAAAACTGAACGGATCAGAAAAATGTATTATTAGCTGAGGAAAATATTTAATATACGAAAAGGGGTACTTTTCAAATTGTATGCAGAACACGGCGTCAGGGAAATCTGCGCCTCAAATAAGCATAAATAATGGTTGGTTCAGATGGCTCTGAGCACTATGAGACTTAACATCTGAGGTCATCAGTTCCCTAGAACTAGTTAAACCTAACTAACCTAAGGACATCGTACGCATCCATGCCTGAGGCAGGATTCGAACCTGCGACCGTAGCGGTCTCGCGGTTCCAGACTGCAGCGCCTAGAACCGCACGGCCACTTCGGCCTGCGCATAAATATTCGTAAACGACTTAGGAAGTAGAAATGATTAAGAGAAATCACAATTAAAAGCTCTGTATTGACTGGAGACTCAAGCACCTTGACTTTCTTAGATACACTTGGAATTTACTTCGAGAATTCCAGTAATCACAAAGATACAGTTTTACGTGTACAATTTCCGGAAAAATACAGAAAGACATACATTGTAGGAGACAGCGATTAACTGAACGAATAATGTTTCTGACTGTATGACCAGAAAACGATCCTGTAACGAGTTATGAACACTAAACTGACTTAGTTTTTAAACACCTCGCGCTTAAATACCAGATCACTTTTGCAATTCATCACAGGTTTCCCAAGTGAAACTGGTGAAAAGCATACCGTTCAATATGTATGAACTAATGGAAAATTCTTGTCTATTGGCAACCACTTCAAATAAATGGTACGTTCTCAACAAATATGCCGACTGCTGCATCTAGTTCAGACCTTTGTTTACACAAAAAAGCTTCTTAAGTCGGGTGCATTTTTCTAAATTATTTACGAGAGTGCCCTAGCCAACATGCAGCCATCTTCATGACAGGGTGCTCGCGGAAACTACCAGAGGTTGTTAAATCAAGCAGCCTACACTTCACACTATTACTGGTTGCAGAACGTCCTTCCGAAATGTTGGACCATTCACTAGTTACTGGCAACAAAACGATTGAAGCATTGAAAGTGCCATTTAATATGCCAGTTTCAAAGTGCTATCGGAAGAAATGAAAAAGAATATTAACATCTTTTGGTACTGCTTGGACGAAAGTAATTTTCAAATGAAAATGTGTGGTTCCAGGAATGTTTCCAAGGTTCAGCTAGAAGGAATAAATGCTTACTAAAGCGACGTATGAAAAACCGTAGGGGAGACCGGGGACAGAAGTAACATTTTGCAAATTGCATATTTTATTACCTCCGTATTAACTTTTTAGACAAAAGGAACTAATGTGTGTGTTCTCTTAAGCTTTCCTAACACAAATGAACTTAGTTTCCATAATATTACATATATTTGGTATTTGTAAAACTAATCTTAAAGTAGTTGTTACTTTCGTCCCCGTTACCTGGGCGAAAGTAACACAGATAGGTTATGGAAGTAACATAATAAGTTAAGCTACATTTTATTACCTAAAGTACTCATACAGTAAATTAAAGTATATTAACATTACAAAACTTTAATTAAACTTCAATAAACTTCAATTCTCATTCATTTACAATTATTATATTAATTGAAATAGCAATTAATAGCACTGAACGAATTCAGGCTTTGTGAGCAAATGTTGAGTGAGTCAATAAAAGATCCCTTCCTTTGGTACAAACAACATGAGACCAACCATAACATTCTCAACACTGAATCCACTTCTCTCTGGGACGACTGTGGTGGAAAGGGTAGACACATACAAGGCAGTAGCTATCATTGTCTTCCGATGATGATTCTTCAGGTTTTTTCAGCTTTTGCACTCTTGGCCGGCTGCTTCATAAATTTAGCTCCTTTTCCGCTTTTTTTTCCTGGGCACGGGGCTTTAGCTCTTCTTCTACAGCCAGTTTCTCTGTAGTGTCGGTCAAAACTGCATACGTTCTCTTTTTTCTTCCTTCTCTTGCTTCTTGTCTTGGATCTGCTTTTGGTAACGGACGAACACCTTCGGGTGAAAAGGCTGCACGGACTGGAGAAGATGATTGTAAACCACTAGGTTCTGCATCACAGGCTGTGACATTTGAAAGTGTTTTCTCCCCTATTTCTACTGAATCAGGATTAGATGTCCTCCCAGCTTCAGATGGATAACTAGAAATCGCTAATGATTCTGACAAGGACACAGATTGTTTTCCATAATTGGAAGCTTGTGCTCGGCAATCAGTGACAAAAGATGGTGCAAAATCGATTTCACTGAACGCGTTCCTATTAAATGGTACTTTGCCTGTGTAGTGAACCCTTCTTCAATATTTTTGGCAGCTACAGCAAAAGAAAGTGCTTCCCTTAGAATTGAAGGGATATCATATATTGACATGGTGTTTCCCAGATCATTTTTGATCTAGTTGTTAGCAGAAGCATTCACCATCTTTCTAAATGGACCATAAACTGAACGGTCTAGAGGCTGCATCCTGTGTGTACGGTGCAGTGGGAATGACAGTATAACAATTCCCTTGCTTTTGCAGAAATTCAGGCTTCTGATGGATATATGAGATTTGTGATTGTCAAGAAGCAGTAAAAATTTGTGATCAGCATTTGGTTCAGGAAATTTTTCGAAATGTTGCAAGAATAACAAAAATTCTTACTCTTGGATCCAGCCACTCACACTTCCTGCTCCAATGCAACCAGTAGGACGGTCTCGAATAAAATGGTCATGATACCTCAAGCGAGGGAATACAAAGAGAGGTGGTGGACTGTGTCCCTGAGCGTTGATGGCAACAGCAACAGTGACAAGAGTTCCTGTTTCAGCCGAAGTGATAGCTCCTACCTGCTTTATTCCCCGTTTAGCAACAATGCTGCTTGGTGTCTAAAGAGTGATGACACCTGTCTTTTCCGTATTCAAGATGTCCATGGTCTCGTATCTTATATCTCTCCATAACGGTAGTCAGGTTGTTGGAAAAGGCATTCACACTTGCTGGATTTAAAGCTCGTTGCTCGAGCAAGACTTGTGGGTTGAGGCGACCGAATAGACTACTGGGGATTCCTCTTCACGAATGCTGAAAACCAGTCTGGTCCAGCAGTTTGACTGTCCACCAAGTTGATGAAATTGGTATATTATTTGTCTTTGCGAGTTCGTGAGCTAATTTACGGATATCCTTAGGGCAAATCACATATTCAGTTATAATTTTTTGTTGTACATCAGAGAACACTAGTTTTACACTTCTATATCCAACACGAGGCATTGGTGTGCAGCTATAACTCATACGTCTCTCTTTCTTTTTAATGTACCGATGCAGTGTCACATGGCATAAAATGTATTTCTTTGCTGCTGCTCTAATATTTATATTATAATTTGCAACATCATCTGCCACAGTTTGATATACAGTAGTAGGAGTTAGTCATCTTGTTGTCGTCCTAACCCATCTTCGTGGTATAAGTCCCTGTAACGAAATAACTAAGTAAATAACAAGTCTGTTCAGTAATAACGAGTGTGTTCAGCAAGACACTGCTACTCCTGACAGTATCATACCTAATTTACTGTTCGGTAACGAAAAACAGATAAAAAGATACGGGGGACCTGCAGCTAATAATACTTTTTCAGTAACGGGGACGACAGAAACACTGTTACTTTCATCCCCAGCAGTAATGTTTCTTTTGTCCCCGACCGCACTTTTTTGTTTAATTGATTTTAAACACAATCTATTCAAGTAATGAAAAAGTTGGTAATGGTGTCATAAATCTGAAAGTCCCACATAGTTAAATTATTGCAGTAGACTTACGTTTACAGTATAATGCCACCGTCATCACAAAACAAAGAAAATTCAGAAAACTTACGTGATACACTGAAAACACGTTTTGCTGCACCACACTCAACACTGACTCTCCGATACTGGCCAACAATTGGTTGGCAGTTGGGGAACATAAAGGGAAGACACTGTTTGAATTACGTGAGTTTCGGAGCTACATGCTAAGGTAGGGGATGAATGTTACTTTCATACACTGTTAGTTTTGTCCTTGGTCTCCCCTACTAAGGTCGATATTCGAACCCGGGTCTCCTGCTCACTAGGAAAATGCGCTAACCACTAGCCCCCCTGACAAAGTGATTCTGTTGAACTCCACGTACTGTCCTAGTGAACCATCCTCCTTAGACCCAACTCCCGTTCACGCGTCGGCCCACGTCAGATTCCAGTAAAGTTTGAGAGCCTCTGAATTGCTGTTCGAGTTTAGGAGGAATACCAAGTGGGATGAGGCGTGAAAGGGAATTGAGACTGAAGAGGGAGGCGTGCTGGGGGAGCCCACGCAGCTGTGCAAAGCCCCTGTGTCAGGGCGACACCGTGGCTAGAGCACCCAGCGAATGAACAGGAGACCCATGTTCCAATTCGGGCCTTGGTACAAGCTGCCAATCGTCGCATCAGTCTCCATATGTGTAAAGAACATTTTGTTGTAAGATAACCACACCAATTTACTAAAACTGTTTGTTTTTATCATTTTGATACTAACTGATCTAGTGATAATCATCTGGCAGAATTAAAAAAAGGAATTTATAATAAATACCAAGTCTATTATTATAAATTGTAAATCGTAATTTCTTATTTCTACGCGAATATACGGTACTTTTGTAAAGAGTGATATCGTCTGGTTCCAAACTTGACGATATCATGCCAATGAACATTAACTGAAGGTAACTAAAATCCACTAAACTTGATCTCTGTCAACAAATATTACAGAGATATTTTGATGTGCTTATGTGAAATTATTGTAAGATTCATAATAGCAGAGGAAAGCATATGGCTGACACTTCATTGGTAATTGGGAGTGATATGGATTTCCAAAGATCACTTGATGCCGTGACAACGTCCCTCAATAAGCCACGAAGTTATGATGATTATTTTGTAATGAATCAACACACACCACCCTCGACAGGGAGCACTTGTGGATAAAGTGCACCATCAACAAATAACATTGTCTTGTACCCTTCCAGTGTTGTTTTACAGTTGCGAGCGCGTTCCTTCTTCTTCATCACTGCTTCGGCAATTACAGTGCTAAATTGTGCTGCCATTTGTGCGTGTGACAACAGTAATATACAATGAATAACAAGCTAGGTGAGAAGAAATTTGTGATCCGTGCAAGAAAATGACCCATATTGCTAGCTAGCGTCACAACCTTGTAATGAGGCAATTGTAGACGAGGCAGTTATCAATCGAATAAGCGGTTCAGTGGGATCTCACTACTTAATGCTTCGAACGGATCGTTGCTGTGAAGTAACACTTGTACGCGGCAACAGAGTGCTACAATGAAAGTTCATTTTATTGTTGTTTAATTAAACATGCATACATTCTACATCTACCATCTTCATAATCAAAACTTCTCATCCTACTATTTGATTTTACTTGAAAGGATCCGCTGTACTTCCGAGCTCCAATGACAAATTCACTGTGCCCGTATGCGGTTAGTCCACGTGCATATAGAAATATTTATTTTATCTCTAATACGTTGTGTTACCTCTTTATATTGATCTTTATCTATTCACAAAATGTTTAACATCACTCTGTTGCTATTTTCACAGTTCATATTAAGAAACTAAATAATGATATTAAAGAATTTAAGCTTTAGAAACAATTTTCTTGTTTCTTTGTCAATGTCTTATATCATTATGATACAATCATAAAATAATTTTAACGTTCCCAACGGAGTGAGTAGTTTATTTCTCCGTCTTTGCGGTCCACGCTCGAATTTCTCTCCTTTGGCATCGTGTACCTCTTGCACACCACCCACTCAGCCACCATATTACCTTGAAAGTGTATTTTTTTGGCTTCTCCGTAAGAACTGCAGCGTATTTCCCTTTCGTGCAGTAAATAAGTGTAATGACGTCAGTAGAAAGACACTGCGCCCCTTGGGGAAGACGTTTTGCGCGATTACGTTGTATGCTCGCCGTCGGAGGCAGCGGGAAACGTCATATTGAACAGTAATGACTCTTTTGAGTGACATTATTGCTACAGCACTGTCATTAATTGCCGGATTCAAAGGTAAGAGCATCAGGTGGAGAACGAAAAGGAACAGCCTAAGACCTAGTCACACCAAAAGCTTCATTTAGAATAATTGGTTCTGTAGTTTAGAGTGACGATATTTTGGATCACTTAAAGTAACTACAACTGCAAATGACATGTGAGTGTATCATTGGCAGAACTGGCTAGTGTCCAACTATACGAGGACCCAGGAAACAGTATTTTATCGAAAGACTAGCTATTCTGATGGCCAGGTGACGACAGGGTCAAACGAAAGTTAACCTATCAGCAACACAATTCTAGCACTACCTATGATTTCAACCATAAGATGTCCGGCGCCTATATCCAGTAAATTCGAAGGCCACCCATTTGTACCAAACGCCTCACCACACGTAGATACGGAATGTTCTAGACTATGGTGTTTCAGTTCGCTCCACTGTAACTGAATACATAAAATCCATAATGCATAGCTGAAAACCTCCTGCACAGCATCCGGTACGAGTTGAATACAGTACATGAAAGTCGATGGCGGGTTCACAGTAAGAATCCACAATTCTTTTGACGTTGTCATGCCAGAAGAAATGTTACCCAGACTACAAGTGGAGAACTGGAACCGAACCAGAATAAAAGTAGCAAAATGAACTTTACCCTCCCGGTACTTTCCCAGACACCTGGCGTGGAAGCAGTGAAGCCCTGGTAGGTCACTGGAAGGATTTGGCACCACATCTGCAAACATAAGTCACCTAATTCCTCTAAATTCCGGGTAGAGGAGAAAGGGGGGGGGGGGGGGGGGCTCTGACGCCACATCCACGTGAAATGGCGCATCATCCTTCTGTCGGGAGAGATAATCGTCATGAAAGGGTGTAAGTTCTCTGCAGCCAGTGTACGATGCTCCTTGGACGTGATGGTGCCCTGCACGAGATCTACTGTACCAATGGATGCCCGTCTCAATACTCCCCACACTATAGTAGAGCCGCTACCAGCTAGTGTCGGTCCCGCAGTAGGTTTCAAGGCGCTGCTCTACTGGAACTTGACGCCCTCCCACAGGCATGATGAAGAAGGTGTCAGGATTCATCAGACCAGGCAAGGCTCTGCCACTGCGCCAACGTTCAGTGCCGATCGTCAAGTGCCTATTCGAGTCGTAGTATTTGATCTCGTGGTGTTAACATTGGCACATGTATGGCTCGTCGGATGCGGACGCCATCGTTGAGAGTGTTCAGTGCACTGTGCTTCCCAACCAACTTGTACTCTGCCCAGATTTTAATGTCTGATGTCAGTTCTGAGGCAGTTTGCCATCTGTACTATTTTAACAGTCTACCTAGCTTGCGACGTTCTGCCCAAACCAATGACGTCTGGACATAATTTCACCTTGGTTGCACCACTTTTTGAAGGCATTCACCATAGCATTTCTGGAACACCCTGGAAGTCGTGCAGTTTTGGAACTGTTTGTACTGAGCCTCCGGGCTATCACAATCTGCCGTTGATCAACTAAGACAGATTGCGCTCCTTTCCCATTCTGTACAGTAACAGAACACTCACTGATACTACATGCACTATATGCGTGTCTGACTAGCACTAATCCTCGCCAGGTGACGCTGCTGTAGTCTGGACGAATTTCTGTCGATAGCAAGTCGGTGGTCACAATGTTCTGGTTGCTCAGTGTAAGTTCTAATCACGAGTAACAGTTTTTAAACATTGCTTTTTCTGGAAGGACGAATAAATGTTTATTTTTCTGTTGCTAAACACTAAACGTGTACTGGCGTCAACTTTGCCATACATATTCCACACATATTCCTGCATAGAGCTTCGATGCACAATGTCAGAGTTAAAAGATTTATAACACCACTGTAATTTGCTAACTTATTATGGTTACTCAATTTGAACACTCCGCCGTAATAATAACAAAATTAGGAGGCAACAAGACCCTCCGCTTTCAGCAACTGTTTGGTATTACGCGTCTTAATCGTACTTCAATTTAAGAGAATGTTACACCAGCTGCGATTAGCTTTCTTTGAGATACCAAAATCAATGTCGGTACTAGTAATACAGGAAACATAATATACGACAACAATAAATAATTGATGTACAGTAATGAATTTTCGCGGGTACAGTTTTCTAGGTAACTTATTCAAGTGATTAACGTTGCAAGATCACGGGTTAATGTAAGCCAGATATAAGCCAATGCAGTATTGTAATAGGTAGTGTAACCGCCAGAACGTTGAATGCAAGGATGTAGACGCGCATGCTTTGTGTTGTACAGGTTCTGGATGTCCATTTTTAGGATAGAGGTCCATGCCTGCAGCACTGAGCGGGTCAGTACATGGACAGTTAATGATATCTGTGGATGAAATTTCAATTGTCGTCCAATTATGTCCCATATATCTTCTACTGGAGACACGTATGACGACCGAGCAGGACGAGAAAAATGAGAATCTAGCATTACAACAAAGGTATGAGGACGAGCGTTATCCAATTGGAAAGCACCCCTTAGAATGCTCTTCACCAAGCCAGGTGGCATAGTGGCTAACACACTGGACTCGCGCTGGGGAGGACGACGGTTCAATCCCGCGTCCGGCCATCGTGATTTAGGTTTTCCGTAATTTCCCTGACTTGCTCCAGGCAAATGCCGGGATGGTTGCTTTGAGAGGGCACGGCCGACTTCATTCTCCGTCATTCCCTAATACGATGAGACTGATGACTTCGCTGTCTGGCCCCTCCCCCAAAACAACCCAATGCTGTTCATGAACGGTAGAGCAACAAGTCGAGTCACCAGACTGACGAACAAATTTGCAGTCAGTGTGCAAGGGATAACTATGAGATATTCCTGATGCCATATGAAAGCGTACTCCGTACAGTAACTACAAGTGTAGGTCCAGTATGTCTACAATACAGGTAGGTTGGTAGCAGGCCCTCAGCTGGTCTTCCAATCCAGACTCAGTCATGACTGGCACCGAAGCAGAGGCAGATTTCATCAGAATACACAAATGACCTCCACTTTGCCCTCAAATGAGCTCCCACTAGCCACCACTGACGTCGGAAATGGCGGTGGTTTGGGATCAGTGGAATGCATTCTAGAGGGTCTCTGGATCTTAGTTGTCCTTGAAGTAACCAACTTGTAACAGTTTTTGTCTCACTGAGGAGCCAACTGATGCTCAAATTGCTGCTGCAGATGCGGTACTATGCGCCAGAGCCATACACCACCCACGAAGGTCTTTCCTCTTGGTACTGCCACGTGGCCGTCCGGAGTCTGCCAGCAGTCATGTTCAGTTCTTACATTTCTGTCACCCTTTCAGTAGTATCGCGGAAGAAACATCCATCTTCCCACAGCCATATTATAGGATCACGCTCAAACTCATTGATGTGTTGGTAAAGGCGTCTTTGTCACTTTAAAGGCATTCTTGAGTAATATCAACTTACCACGTCCAATCTCAAAGATAACTAACGTTCACGAGCGTTACAGTGTATATCTACAGCGAACCTCATTTACTTCCTCATAGCGTCACTCTTATGAGATTGGTATGCAATATGAATACATTTCATGTCTCAGATGTAGAAACGCTCCTACCAAGTTTTGTTTATTTCACACAACTCTTTCTTGGCGTTGCGATTTATTTTCCGTCAGTGTGTTTGTTCATTTAGATTTCTATACGTTAGAAATAGTTTTTGCTTATAAAATTGGTGTGCAATTCACTTCCGACGTTTATTAATCTCTTTTACTTGCTTTAAAGTCGACAAGTATATCGCTTGTGCTGGAAAGTGTAACACCTGATAAAGCTTGGTTGTACTTTGTAAAGTGCCGAAGTACGTCCCGCCACGTGCGGTCTAAGGCGCATTGCCACGGTCCACGCGGCTATACCCGTCGCAGGTTCCAATCCTCCCTTGGGCATGTGTGTGTGTGTGTGTGTGTGTGTGTGTGTGTGTGTGTGTGTTCTCCTTATCGTAAGTTAGGTTAAGTAGTTTCTAACCTTGGGGACCGATGAACTCGTCAGTTTGGTCCCATAATGTCTTACCACAAGTACGTCACGGGTCCTAGGTCATCTCAAATCATTACCGATAGAATTACAGCCATGTATGAAGCTGAAATGTATGAATGTGATATCCTAATGTTTATTGTGTTGTGTATATAGAAAGATCCGGGAGAAGGCGAGAAGCTGCCGTGTCTGGTGGAATCAGAGATGCTTGCTGTGTGTGGCAACAAGAAAGCTAAATAACATTATCAATAACGTCTAGCTAAAATACTGTCGCTGGAGGTGTTGGATGATAATGACGCTGTTGCCATGATAATGGCACTACTTTACTGCAGGCAGAAAAAAGTTGAATGATAAATTGTTCAAGGAGTGTCCAAGGTTACTGACAAAACCTTGTTGTGAGAGTTGACGCTTAACGGAAAAAGAAAAGATAAAAAGATTATAAAAACATTTGTGCTGATGGTTGAACATTATATACATTACTGGAAATGGATGGGAAGAATCATTTCCCATGCATTGCACGCTCATATCTCTATAACAAAAAAAAAAAAAAAACAAAAAAATACAAGGAGGCATGCGGTTTCCTGAAAGCGCTTATCTATTACGCTACCATATCTAGCGACTGGAAATTCTATCGAATACAAGAAATTTTCAAGTTTAGTTTCACCTTAGAGAATTTGAGACATGATTATGGAAACGTGTCATGCGGTCTTGCGGGAACTAAAGGATGATACACCGGTGAGTAATGTACACACAGAGATAAATTTACATATACTTTTATTTATAAATTAGCAACCATTAAAATATTGAAAAATATTCCTTCGTGGCCATTCCCCAAATTTTCTGAGAGATAAATAATACGATTCGCCATTGTTAATGCTTCCGTTTTTTTAATCACCTTTCCTCACATCCCACAATGCAAGAAATTGTAAATAATTTCCATTCGCTCTAGTAATAGCGCTATTTCATCTTCTTAGGAAACCATTATCCACACAACAACAACAAACCTAATTTGACCTAACCTCCTAGGTCTGTGTACCATGCAAGACGCTGTCGAGGATGTTGTAAATACAATCCACAGACGACACAATTTTTCCAGACACCGCAGTATAGTTCCGAAGGTTTTGATATTCTTAATATTAATGCGCAACCTCTCAGTTTCTCTCCTAGACGGTTAACAGTATTATGCATGCGAAAAGTGTTTTAATAATTATTGACTGTATAGAGACCACTTAAAAGTACTTAAATACTGAACGGAGGCGAGTACGGGAACTTCCTTCAGTACCTGTCGCTATTTATCGAGTCTGGCTGTAAAGGTGTTGTTTCGGGGTGTTCAACCGTTGACTTCGTGGTCATAATCGTGGTTCAATCACCATACATTGGGAATCTGGTGAAGTTCTATAGTATAAATTGCGTGAGAGATATCATTGTAAAGGGAGCGATTGAAGTTAGATCTTCTGCAGCTTTTCAGAACTGCTATGGCGTAGTTATTCTTCTTATATCCAAAGGGGATTTAGATGAGAAATGGTATTATCCTTAATGGCCCGTAGTAGTGATGTAAGTTGTGTATTAGTGGTTTGTAGTCGGTTTGGTGGGTGATTCTGTTCCAGCTTTTAAGCTAGTATACTGCAGGGAATACTCACATAGGGAGAGCCATTTCAATATTTTGGTTTCTGTGTTAGGCGGTAGCTGTAAGATCGTAAGAAGACTCATACTGCTGAATTTGTTGTGATATATGGTAGTCGTGCGATCGAAACACAACTCATAGTGCTGATTCGATGTGGTCTGTGGAGGCCGAGAGGTCGGATGACAAATCGTGGTGCAGAATTTGCTAGGAATTCATTAGATAAGCTATTCTTAAACTTGTTACCTTTGTGATACCACATTAATAGCCTACTAAAAACTAGTATCTAGACTCATTAGTCGAGTATTATTGTACCTAAAGGTACTATTAACACCTGTGACAAGTAGTGTTAGTACACACTTATAGAGTACTCATGGCGGTTGCCTATAACAACGAAACAACTGGGGATGACAATTAAAGAATGGGCGCCAACGCCTGAGGAGCTTCAGCTTTGATTAATCCTGTTTCACTTAGCACTCAAAAGTCGGTGGCAAATGCGTACATTTTTAATTTTTTTCTTCCTGATTTTAGGCAAACTGAATAATAGATGCAACGGCATACTATCTGTCTGTGGCTAATCTTTCAAGTAAACCACATTAGATGTGGACTTCTCGGAAAACTGCAATTACTATCCCCAATTGTTATTTAGCTTCTCCGAGTAAAGAAATATTTCAATAACACTATTTCATAAAATCTGAAACAAAATAAAGGGAATGAAAGGAGAAAGACAGAAAAAAAATAATATTAGCTGAATACTTTAGTATGACGATTTACCTCGTTTTCGGCAATAGTCTTCAAAGAGAAATAACAAAAACTTTAGTTAATCATTAATGAGGAACAAATTTAAGATACGGATATTAAAAAAATAATCAGAATTTTCAGTAACCATAAGTATAGTTAATAAAAGTTTATTTACTATAATTTGAAATGAAAGAAATAAGTGGACATGCTAAGAGGAGGAAAGCACACGAAAAGATTTAATTTTGCTTACGAGTAGCAAATTACCCAGGGAGAGAGCTGATTCTGTACCACCGATTAATCGAATGTTTAATTCTGTTTAGGGGAAATATTAAGCTTGAAACATAAGGGCATAAACGCTGGTGGTTTTCTAAAATTTACCAAAGGATAAAGATAGGAAATACTAGGTCGCTGTTCATGGGAATTTTCTTGCTTTTAAATATAAAATAAACACTGAGAATTTTGCGCTCATGTTAATCAGAGGTTACTAGTAATTGTGGAGCATTTTGTGTTTGTTTAGGAAGTGCCACAGGTAGCATTTTCGTAATAACTGTGCACCTTCTGCGAGAGGCTTAGCTGTGATATAAATATTTAACGTTACACTACAATATCATTGCGTAAAATTTTATTTGTACTGTGGAATAGAAACTATAACTTAAGTAACAAACTTTTTTCATTTTTTTTTTTTTTCAATCGTCAGACTTCTGACTGGTTTTGTGTCGCCAGCCACACTCTCCTGTGGCAACCTTTTCATCTCAGAATAGCAACCACCACCAACATGATCAGTTATCTACTGCATGTATTGCAATCTCTGTCGTCCTCTGCAGCTCCCTCTAGTGTCGTGGAAGCTATTCCATGACACCTTGAGAGATGTCTTATCATACTGTCCCTTCTTCTTGCCAGTGTTTTCCATGTATTCAATTCCTCACTGATTCTATGGAGAAACTCCTCATTCCTTACCTCCAACTAATTTTCAGCACCCTTCTGTAGCATCACGTCTCAAATGCTTCGATTCCATCTGTTTTTGTTTTTCCACAATACATATTCACTGCCATACAGTTTTGTTCGTCAAAAGTCTATTCTAAGAAATTTATTTCTCAAATTACGGCCTATTTTTAATACCAGAAGATATCTCTTGGCTAGTGTGCATCTTATGTCCTCCTTGCCCTGTCCATTATGGGTTATTTTGTTGACCATGTAGCATAATTCATTAATTTCCTCTGCTTCATGCTTAGGTGCTCTGATGTTAAGGTTCTCACTGTTCTTATTTCCACTACTTCCCACTCTTTCTTCGATATACTCCCAGTCAATAGTATGTACACATTAGACTGTCGATTCAACTCAACAGATCCTCTGACAGAGGACGAGTTACTCTCTCACCCACTTCCCGTGTACAGTAAATTATTAAAGATTTTGTTACAAACTTACACACCTTGAGTGAGGACCCAGAAAGTTAAAGACCTGAGCAGACATTGATGGAGCCTGGTAGGGCACTAACAGAATGAGGAATTTTTGTGGTTCTTGGCTCACAGAAAAAGCTTGTTGGAAGTTGAAAGCAATTGGCGGCGAACCGATCCCTCAGTAAATCTTGTCAGACAGGCCCACAGCCAAACAGTTCAGACAGAGCTGCCCATAGGCGAGACGGGTCTCCAGCAGGACAAAGCCGAGGTACCTGTCGCTGCGCCAGTGGAAAGCTGGTCTGGGGGCGACAGACTGAAGAGAAACGTCTACGCGATGGAGTTGCAAACCGAGCATTGTGTGCAGAGCCACAACTAGTAAAAATTCGCAACTTTTTGTGTTTGCTGATACTACAGAAAGGTCTGTGACCCACGTCCATCGGCCGCCTCCTTTGCATAAGAAAGTCCAGGGTCTGAGAAACATTTAGATGTGGTGGTGGTTAGTGTTTAACGTCCCGTCGACAACGATGTCATTAGAGACAGAGACCAAGCTCGGGTTAGGGAAGGATTGGGAAGGAAATCGACCGAGCCCTTTCAAAGGAACCATCCCGGCATTTGCCTGAAACGATTTAGGGAAATCACGGAAAACCTAAATCAGGATGGCCGGAGACAGGATTGAACCGTCATCCTCCCGAATGCGAGTCCAGTGTGCTAACGACTACGCCACATTTAGAGATAGAATTTTTATTACACTTTATAGCTAGGACAAACATGCTCCAAGGCACAGGCGATTTAGATAAAGATCTTTATGATTGTATCTGTTCACTTGTTGCTGTGGGCAGTGACACGACTTCAGAAAAAAACCACCTTCCGCCTTCGCAAAAACTTAAAAAAGCCAGTAATTGTAGGTTCCTTTTCTTTTTCAGAGATGCAGGTTTCATAACTCTTGCACTGGTTCGACATGAGTTTCTGCTGTCGAATAGTAGGGGTGACTAATGAGCTGTTATTGGCTTAAGATGGGGTGAAGGCAGTGTCGTGTGTGCACTTTGCAGGTAAATGGAATTAATTTAGCTAGAGTGGTGCGAAGCAATGAGATTCTGGACTTCGGTCTGGAAGCATCTTCTGGTCGAAGCTGTGGCATGTGTGGTTGGTGCTTGGGACCTGTCCTGCAAGTGACTTCGCATGCAAGTAGTTCGACTGGAGAGCCTCTGGTGAAGCTCTTACTGTACCGACAGCGTGACTTCAAACGTCTTGAACTACTCGTTTGCCGAGGCACAATTACTCGCCTTTGGTTTATAAGTCTCACGTTTGGTATCCTTGTGCGCTCTGTCGTATAAGTGAACCAAATAGGTCCTTCGTGTGACCAGTGAATGGATGTGTCACACACTGAAATCTACCATGATTTCAGGGACCCGGTAGACAGTGAATTGTGTCCGTCTGCCTGATCTCTAGACAGTGAGATTTTTGCATTTGTTTCGTGGCTGCGGTCGGTTCACAGGTGCCGCCTCCACATCTGGGCACCGTCACCAGCTGCAATTTCCATCGCCGCACGAAGCAAACAGGGTAAAGTACAGCTGCTCTAGCCTTGTCAGGGCGTGCAGATCTCAATCGCTACTTGCTCTCAGCTGAACCTATATTCAGAAACTACCGTAAATTATCAATCAAAGTCTGCTAAGCGTCGGATCAATTCAGATTGTGAAATCCACATTTTTAGGGCCAGAGTACTTGACTTACTTCTGCCACCGAAGCTCCTTGTCCATTGTGGTCTTAATCCACCCGTTAGTTGTTTACACAATTCAATCATAACTTATATCTGTCTTTTTTTTGGGAAAAGAAATGATGTCAGTAAACTAAATTTTGCATACGTTCTCAATCTTTTATACAGTCACTCCACGGGTTAATTTTCAACTCTTCTTCACTTTCACCGGCGATAGTAATGTCATCAGTGAATTTGAATTTCAATCCAACTCTTGAACCCTTGTTTCGTGTCAGTCATCGTTTCTTCAATGTGTAGATACAAGAGTATGGCCGGAAGACTACATCCTTCTCTTCTCTCCTGTTTAATCCGAGCACTTCGTTCTTGGCCTTTCAGTCTTATAGCCGTTACCTTTCCTGAAGCCAAACTGATGGTCATCCAACAGATCCTCAATTGCCCCTTCCATTCATCTGCATACAGCAATGTACAGAACTGATATAGAGTTCGAAGCTAGGGAGGGATAGCTAAGAGATTCTTTTCCTTGTTTTACTATCTACATGAAACCACGTAGTTTACTCTGGAATATTTACTAGCAAAATTCGATTAAAGAATCATGGAACTATAAAGGTTCATTTTTCCTACTGTGTTGCCCCATCTGCTTATTTTTAGGTAAACGTAGTTTACTGTACCGGTGAACAGACCGGTAATTTACTCTGGCACGGGGTTAAGAGTGGCAAAGTTAAATTATATAAATTTTTTGTGGTATTATGAAAAGGGTAGACCGCTGATAATAGTGGTTGCTCATTGATATTTGATTCGCACTTCACTTCCATGAAATTTCGAACTTGTTGTCTCGATAAAAATTTTACAGTTGTGTTACTTTTTATTACTTGTATACCGTGGGACCAGGTCACGTCTTGTTGGCAATAAATTTCTGATTATGTTCTTGAGTTATTTACTCCTGAGCATAGTGGCAGATCAGCTAGTATCAATTCGCGGGAAGCTAAATTATGTACATCGGGCTGTAATGCTTCTGCCATCACAGATTCATGACTAAAGAAGCTGCGTAGCAAACAGAAGTCAAACCAATCTACAGATGTTGTTATGGATCTCTCAAAGAAATGTGACGTGTAACCATAGTCTCACGAATAGAGTCGCTGCATTCGACGACAGTAATGCCATGCGACCAGTGAATTACAGCAATGAACAAGATACCAATGGTATAGATTTGTAACATGACTCTTACAAAAGCGAGCGCACATTGTGCAACAAACTACAGCAATAAGAGAAGAAGAATCCAAATTCGCCGATCTTTTCTTTACTAAGGTCGATGAGGGGTATGCGCCATCATAGTACAAGACTGTTTAGTTACGATTCTTTTGTAACTTACAGACATTTTTTAAAGATTAACGTTAGAAGCATTAAATTTCTAGCAAATCGCAAAAAATGATACTTGCTGCAAATGGCCTTGTATACCTACCAAATAACGTGGAGTTCATTACAGTTCGAGCCAAACCAACCACAGAACGCCATCAAAACTATCAGTGCAGATAGAACTACTAGACAGCCGTGATTCTAAATTTACATAGGGAATAAAACTATTTCCCGACACGGCAGAAAGCAGTTGAGCAGTATTCTAATGAATAATTCCAGGTAAGCTGCAAATGGTTTAATTAGTAATCCCTCTTCTTCACTACCAGCTTGTTTCGGCAATACCGCTATTCTCAAGTAAACCTGTAGATGCTACATTCGCTGAATCTACTTACACTTACATAAGTTGTACATGAAGGTCGGTTTGCATACATATTTACATCTAGTTGGCCTAGACGCCCGTATTGTGTCAGTGAATAAAACTTCAACTGTCTATTTATTGCTCGATTGCTATAAAAATGATTCAAATGGCTCTGGGACATAACTTCTAAGGTCATCAGTCCCCTAGAACTTAGAACTACTTAAACCTAACTAACCTAAGGACAGCACACACGTGCTTGCCCGAGGCAGGATTCGAACCTGCGACCGTAGCGGTCGCGTGGTTCCAGACTGTAACTCCTAGAGCCGCTCGGTGACCCAGGCCGGCTCGATCGCTATAATATCGTAAGTTTTGTTTGTATAGAATATTTTAATGAGATACTTTTGACAGCTGGTTTGATAGCTTACTGTCGTTGATGCTTTACATTTGCTGTGTATTCTTTGCTAGTGAGTGATAATAGTTGCGTCTCATTGATA
Source organism: Schistocerca gregaria (assembly GCF_023897955.1). Classification (NCBI taxonomy): domain Eukaryota; kingdom Metazoa; phylum Arthropoda; class Insecta; order Orthoptera; family Acrididae; genus Schistocerca; species Schistocerca gregaria. The sequence continues at coordinate 256,460,437 of NC_064925.1, forward strand.
TAATTTTGTTATCATTTGCACCTACGGTTATCTTTTGTTTGTTTACTGTTGACTTACATCCGTTAACATTTTCGTAGATATCAATCAAATTTTGTAGATTACAAAGATCTAGCAACAAATAGGCAGTCAAAAGCTCAGTCACTGACGCAATATGAGCAACTATTACTATTAGATGTAAGTACATATGCAACCTGATCTTTATATGTAGCATTGATAAACTTAGGTACATTCAGCAAATGTACCATCTATAGGTTTACTTGTGAATGCCACTATAACTGGAACAAGCTTGTAATAAAGAACAAAGGTTACTAGGATTTTTACAGCTCTGGGTTATTCTTTACAGAATATCATATTATGACATAGTCTATGACATATTTTAGGCTGGGGGACCGGGCAAAAGGAGATAATTATACAATTTTTGCTGCATCACGGTAAGAAGCGTAGACCGCACAAAAATCAGAACCTGCAGGACAAGCAACTTTTAAAGATGAGGGGATAAAATCAAATTATTCCTGTGTTAAAATAGCGAGTGATGTGTAAGAACGTCCAAATCGTTAGTCAATGCAAAATTATGGCTACATGAGAAGTAAACTACCTCACACATGTCATAAAAAAACAAGACATACACTCCTGGAAATTGAAATAAGAACACCGTGAATTCATTGTCCCAGGAAGGGGAAACTTTATTGACACATTCCTGGGGTCAGATACATCACATGATCACACTGACAGAACCACAGGCACATAGACACAGACAACAGAGCATGCACAATGTCGGCACTAGTACAGTGTATATCCAACTTTCGCAGCAATGCAGGCTGCTACTTTCCCATGGAGACTATCGTAGAGATGCAGGATGTAGTCCTGTGGAACGGATTGCCATGCCATTTCCACCTGGCGCCTCAGTTGGACCAGCGTCCGTGCAGGACGTGCAGACCGCGTGAGACGACGCTTCATCCAGTCCCAAACATGCTCAATGGGGGACAGATCCGGAGATCTTGCTGGCCAGGGTAGTTGACTTACACCTTCTAGAGCACGTTGGGTGGCACAGGATACATGCGGATGTGCATTGTCCTGTTGGAACAGCAAGTTCCCTTGCCGGTCTAGGAATGCTAGAACGATGGGTTCGATGACGGTTTGGATGTACCGTGCACTATTCAGTGTCCCCTCGACGATCACCAGAGGTGTACGGCCAGTGTAGGAGATCGCTCCCCACACCATGATTCCGGGTGTTGGCCCTGTGTGCCTCGGTCGTATGCAGTCCTGATTGTGGCGCTCACCTGCACGGCGCCAAACACGCATACGACCATCATTGGCACCAAGGCAGAAGCGACTCTCATCGCTGAAGACGACAAGTCTCCATTCGTCCCTCCATTCACGCCTGTCGCGACACCACTGGAGGCGGGCTGCACGATGTTTGGGCGTGAGCGGAAGACGGCCTAACGGTGTGCGGGACCGTAGCCCAGCTTCATGGAGACGGTAGCGAATGGTCCTCGCCGATACCCCAGGAGCAACAGTGTCCCTAATTTGCTGGGAAGTGGCGGTGCGGTCCCCTACGGCACTGCGTAGGATCCTACGGTCTTGGCGTGCATCCGTGCGTCGCTGCGGTCCGGTCCCAGGTCGACGGGCACGTGCACCTTCCGCCGACCACTGGCGACAACATCGATGTACTGTGGAGACCTCACGCCCCACGTGTTGAGCAATTCGGCGGTACGTCCACCCGGCCTCCCGCATGCCCACTATACGCCCTCGCTCAAAGTCCGTCAACTGCACATACGGTTCACGCCCACGCTGTCGCGGCATGCTACCAGTGTTAAAGACTGCGATGGAGCTCCGTATGCCACGGCAAACTGGCTGACACTGATGGCGGCGGTGCACAAATGCGGCGCAGCTAGCGCCATTCGACGGCCAACACCGCGGTTCCTGGTGTGTCCGCTGTGCCGTGCGTGTGATCATTGCTTGTACAGCCCTCTCGCAGTGTCCGGAGCAAGTATGGTGGGTCTGACACACAGATGTCATTGTGTTCTTTTTTCCATTTCCAGGATTTTATTTTAGAAAAAAAGTATTATACCCCGTTTCTTGGAAAAGAAGGATGCCCTTGTTTTACAGTCAACCTAATCTGGATGTCAATGAATAGGAAACTCGGGACAAGATCAAAAGACGAAAACCCATTCGCAAATACCTCTACACAATTTGTTATGGATTATATTTCTTTTATTACTTTTGGCTTTTTTTACATTTTTTAAAAGTATTCATGCCCAGAAACATTACAAATACTTCGTGAATTAAATAGAAAATAATTACTTGTGTCGCATTTGACTTTAAGGGCTTCCGGCTTTGTCTCCACTTCGAGTGGCAGTGTCGCTGTATCTGCCAGACGGTAACACTTTCACTGGCTGAGTCACCGTGAATTCCTCTCATGACTCACTCACATGACATCTGGTGCATCTCGTTCGGTAAGACTGAAATGAAGTACGAGCCACCACAGGCATATCGCTTTTTTTTTAATGTTCAATATGATAAATTGTACCAATGATGCCACGGTGACTGCACGCCAGAGTGTGAAGAAACAAGACCAAAATTAAACACTTGAACCTTTATTGTCATTGTTTAAAATTGTTTTACATCGCTCAGGTATGTTAACAATTTAATTACTTTTATTAATTAAATTGTTAACATACCTGAGCGATAGAAGTGTCCAATTTGTATAATATATAAGCTTCAGTTTCATCGCAACTCTTCAGAATGATGATGTAAACCACTATCTATAATCAGCTGATCCCTGAGGCTGAATTCAACAAGAAGTTCCCATGAAAAATGGAGTAGGAAGTCATTTCACTCTTTCCAATTGAAAACACATACACCCGACATTTATATTAATTGCTTTTCACTAGTGTTCTAATAGTCATTTGTCTCCAAAATAGGATTACTAGAAATAAATCCTCAGCCCGTACCATCCCACCCCATGCATTTATCCCTATGTCTTCGATGCGAATGTATTTACAGCAAGCACGGCTAGAACCCGATAAAAAGCGGCTAATCAATTTGACCGTGAGGGGTCGAAAGTATATGGAAATGTTGAGTACTCAGAAAAAGGAAAACTGTTCAGTGTATCAGACTTAACAGTTTAGCTGTACTCAGAACTTTCAAACAAACTAAATGAACAAGTAAATTACACAAAACTTACTCCAAAATACGAGTATGGGCTATTGAATTTCGAATATCAGGAGGAATTTATATGGTGTTTACTGCAATACATACACGATCAAAGTAAATCTGAGGTCAGTGTCAACATAATGAGTACCTTTACCCCAATTTGATATCAAAATAGTACATTTTCTACGAGTTTCTGAAATCGTGAAATCTCAGATGAAAGGTAACCAATGATCTCATTCGCGTTGCACGTTGTCATGCTGAACTTAATTTCGTTAGTCGATTTTCGTAAATAAACGCCATCTGAACAACTTTTATTTCAGTTCCTCAAAACAATTAATGGGATTCCTTTCTATCCTACTCCTTGTTTCGTTTGGAAAAACAACGCCTAATGATTACTATCATTGCCTTTTTTTGATTTTCGCAACCTCATTGGAGTGCAGCCAATGAATGAAGCATATTAACAGCGAAATATTGTTACCAATAACATGACGTGGCGTTAAAGAAACATGCTTTCCAAAACACTGTCGACAGCGTTGTGCGTATACCAACATGCTACTCTTCCATGTGTTTAAACGTTCCTGAACTCCATGAGTACATTTTTAAACACTACGCTCTAAGATACTTTTGTTTTTATACTTAAAAATGTTCAGTAGTTCCCACTCGTCCTCTGGATACAGTTGGTATGCTGTTTTCTTGATAGAGGCAAACGCACAGTGCTGTTTAACCAAATAATGTGAGCACACGTATTTACGAAGAGTAAATACCACAGCAGCATTTGGAATGGCTCGAAGCAGGTGCGAAAGAAATTAAGCAAACTGAATGCAAATTAATGCACTGCTGCGAGAGTGTAAATATAAACAGACACTCTACAAAAGGAGCAGATGACCTTACTGTCGAAAAATAACAAGGTTCCAGCCCTCGTTGTCACCATCTGTTCCAGTAGCAGCGACGCATCGGTTAATGTTTACCACCAGTAGTATGCTGAAGGCAAGGTAGTTGCAACAAAATACTAGATGAAAGGACGGTAGTTGTAGAAAAAATAAAAACATGCTAGGTGAAGGACGGTGGTTGCAACAAAACGGTAAACTATAAATACTGAAGACCTCACCTTGCAGCCATGTGAGCGATAACTGGACGTTTCCTGTAGGATAAAGATGCGTCTTCACGGACTCAGTGTTGTTACTGATTGGACTATGCAGTCATTAGTCCTTGCTCACAAACTGTCCTCACCGCCTGTGATAATTTCCAAATGTCACAGCTGCTTTACTACATATATTGATAAGTTTTAATGTTTCATAGTGTGAGTTTTGCGATGTGGGAGGACGGGGCGTTTAAATTTGTTGGTACTACATGTGGCTGGATGACATTTTCCACGAAGGGCTTAGGAACAGCACAGTGTTAACTCGATGTTATTCCCATATAGACGAACTAGTGGTGTCACTTTGAGAGGCGTTTATTAACATGTTGTTATCACATTATAATTACTCCTACGAGAAAGTTTAGAACATTCATATTTAATTACTGGAACCGCAATTTTCTTTTCCCAAAATAGACTTTAAAGTCTGTATACATTAGATGAGTCCCAGTTCTAATCACTTTCATGGTTTTATTAGGTTTTTCTTCCTACACAGTCATTCGTTCGATTTATTACCCAGTTACCTATGTTATTCCATCGTACTGGTACATGATATGTGTTCTGTGCTTGTAAGGAAAATGTTCATAGTGAATCGTCATAATCGTTTTCGTCAACCAGTTGGCTGTTCCTTGTCTTCTTGTTTCAAACCTTTAAATATGATTGTGACAGAATTCTACTGAAATACATTTAACTTGCAAGTCACTGAACTGAACACGGAAGAAGGTATTTTGTACTAATACCACCTTGCCTCATCGTCTCAATGCTTTAAATATCATGGTGACAGATCTCTCTCGCAATAAATTTACGTCGCAAGCCACTGAACTGAACACGGATGATAGTATTTTGTACTAATACCTCGTATTCCTTTTCCATATTCGTAGACGGAAAACTATTATCTCTTATTGGCTGGCTGATTTTGGGAGTAATGGGACCAAACTACGGGGTTATCAGTCTCTTTTTCCACATTCTCGGGTTAAAAACAGTCCCAAACAGAGTCGGGGAAAGTAGAAGGTGTAAAACTAACTTCGAACCACAGTGAAAGACAAAACGAAAGAATTTAACAAAAAGGGGAAAACGTACCCTAAAAGGAAAAGTAATCGAATATATTAAAACAATATAGCAGATGGACTGGGCTGGCTGATTTCAAAAATAAAAAGAATGAGCCAGCCACTCTGCAACACACTAAAATCTCCAGCATAAAAGACAAGGCTAGAGGAACACAGATGGGGAAACGAAGAACACCAAGTAGAACAAATAGCAAAGAAATAGTGGGGAAGGGTGAAAATGAAGGGAGTTGGAGGCCTGGGAGAGAAGGCCAGAGGCTGACCTCAGAGAGTGTGATAAAGACCCCTCACGAAGAAAACCTAACACCATACCAGCTGTTGAGACACTATCTCCCAACACCATTGACAGTGTGGTGGTAAGGTTTAAGATCCGCCGCAGAGTGGCTAAAATTGGGCAGTCCAGAGGGACCCACAGTAACACTGAGGTGGGACATTGCAATGGAGGAGGTAACTGTGAGTCAGCCAGGTATATCTGATGTGGTGTCGGCAAAGGACAATGGAGTCCCTGTGAGTGTCTTGCATGGATGACCACCACACATTCCTTGTCTCCTTTACAACACAGTTTATTTAGTGTCACGACTCAAGGATACCCCCGGACACAGACTGAACTTGGAAGCCCTGTTCTGGACCGCCACTGCACGAGATGGATCTTTGTATTAGGGAAAAGGAAACGGTAATTTGGATGGTGAGGCCAATTATGAATGTGGGCAGTGTAAATGGCTAGCAGTAGTTGCTGGCTGAGACGCAATCGAGGAATACCAGTTTCCACGAGGAGGCTGATCACTGGGCTCGTTCAGATAAGATCCTGTCGCAAGTCGAACTTCACAGTGGTGTATAGGGTCCAGCAGTTTCAATATGGAGGGCGATGCTGAACTATTTACCTGGCTCCCAGTGTCCAGACAGTACTACATGAGAGCTTTGTACAGCTATAGCAGTGTAGGATGATCAGCACCCCAGTCAGCGTGGCTAAGGCATCGAATAGTATTAAAATGCCACCAGCAGTTTTCCATAAGCTGAAGAAGATGGGGAAGTCAAGCAGGCATTGAAGCCGAAGCCCAAAAAGTGGTAGGTCTGCATTGCATTAAGTAGATGGTCATTGGGGTAAAGTTCTGGATGGAAGTGGACAACACAAAGACGACAGTCGTGCATGATGCAAGTCTTGGCGGCCGAAAACTAAAAGTCATGAGTGAGTGCCCACGACTGTTCATTTCGCATGGTTCCCTGCAGCCAATGTTCTGCCACACCAAAAGAAGAGAAGCAGAAATCGTCAGCATAAAGGAGCAGAGATACTGAGGAAGTTATTGCTAGTATGAGACCAATAATGGCGATTAGAAAGAGTGTAAAACTCAGGACAGAGCCTTGCTGGATCCCATTCTCTTGGATATGAGGCGAACTGTGGCAAGTACTGACTCGATGTCTGAAAGTTTGGAGAGGCAAGAAGTCCCATATAAAAATTGGGAGCGGCCCCAGAGACGCCACTCATGCATAGTAACGAGGATGTCATGTCGTCAAGCGGTATAGTATGCGTTTGTCAGGTCAAAAAAGACTGCAAGAAGATGTTCAGGGCTGAAAAAGGTTGATCGAACGGCAGATTCCAGGTGGACCAAGTTGTCGGTGATGGAGCGCCCTTGGCGGAAACCGCCCTGAGTTGGAGCCAGAAGGCCCTGAGATTCGAGGAGCCAACACAACCACCAGCTCATCATTCGTTTGAGCAGCTTGCAAAGAGAGTTGGTGAGGCTGACAGAACAATATCTAACCACATCTAGCGTGTTCTTATCAGGCTTTAGCGCCGGAAAGCTATTACTTTCCCAACACTGCGACGAAATTTCTCATCGCTCCAGATGCAGTTGAAGATGGCTAAAATGTGGCACTGATTATCCGCTGACAGATGTTTAATCATTTGGAATGGATGGAAAAGGCACTGAGAAATATCCACTCTCTGAAGAGAGTATTATATGCCTCACCTTGGCATGGAGCAAAAGATAGGTGTTGTCGTATCACCCACTGTTTGAGGAGATGAAAGGTAAGTAGGTAATTCTCAGACACAGAGGGGAGAGCATAATGCTTGGCAAGAGGCTGTGTGGTTACGTTGGGATTGGTAGATACGGCTCCATTTGCGAAAATTCCAGGTACACCTGCAGGAGCTTGACAGCTGTAAAGTCGTTGGACCTTTGTCAAAACTCGGGGAGGAGATTTTGTGTTTCAGAGGTGGCGACGTGTCTTTCCCACCACTCCTGCTACCCTCGTTTGATGAATAGTTGGGCCTGAGTACAGAGTGGTATGAAGGTAATGAGGTTCTCCAGGGAAGGGTGGTGCTTATGATGTTCAATGGCCCACCTAAGGTCCCTAATGGCAGTAGCGATTTCTCGCAACCACCAAGGCACTGACTTCTGCCAGGGGCGACCTGAGGAACGAAGAGATTAAACGATGGTGGTGGAGGTGAATGTGTTCCAATCGGCCTTGGTAAGAGCGCGTCTGTGCAAGCATCCAGGTAAGTGGTACTGGGGTGGGGGGGGAGGGGGGGCAGGTAGATCAGAAAGTGATCACTACCACACAAGACGCAATGAATTCTGCAGTGGATGGATGGGAGAAGGCCAGGGCTCCAAACCGAGAGATCAGTGGTCGAGTATGTGCACTGTGCTACACTGAAATGTGTGGGGGCACCTGTATTTATTAGGCAAAGGTCCAGTTGAGTTAGTAGGTCCTTGTCATACTTACCACGGCTAGTAGTCTTGGTTACACGCCACAAATGGTCATTTAAATCACCTAGTAATAGGAAATATTGGGATTGCTCGGGAATTAGTACAGCCAATAATACATGGTACAGTTCTTCACCATGTGGAGGGAGGTACATGTCACAGATGGTAATTTCCTGTGTTTTACTCGCACTGACCACCATAGCTTCTAAAGGTCTATGAAGGGGATCAGATGGAAGGAAAGATATAAATACAAACTGCACTTAACAGTCTTTCAGAGACAGTACTGTTTTTGTAGTACCTCCAATAGCCACAATGGTTGGGGTTTGTATCATCAGAAAGCAGGTTTCTTCAAGGGCAATATAAAACACAGTTGTAACGCTTAAAAGTTGTTGTAGCTCATCCAGGTGCGAGAAAAAAAAACGCCGAAATTATGCCGGAGAATGACGGTTCTGCCATCTGGGAAGGAATGAAGGGACGAAGGAGGCTGATTACGCATCAGGGTCATCTGCCGCCACCGGATGAGTGTTCATATCCAGTGCCATTGTGTCCAAGGCATCGGCGAGATCTAGGTCCTCAGGTGATGCCAGAATCTCCACCTTGTCCTTGGACACAGAACTGTTAGGGAGTGGTGGTGTACGAGCCACCACAGTCTCCTGTTTCCAAACACACATATTCTTTGTTTGTTTGCCTTATCACAGCTCTTTAAGGACTTGCTCGGAGGGCTCGTGAGAATGATATCCTGGAACTGAGAAATACTGTGAAGCCCTTCGACTAGCAGCTAGTGGCTCCTTCAGGCACTGGCTGATGTGTCTATTTAACCAGTGGGGGAGGGGGGAGGGAGGGGTGGGATAGAGATTAGAGATCGCGGAAGGAAGGCAAAGTCTCAAGAGACCACTTCCACATGAGCACAAGACAGGAGCTGGAGGCGTCTGCTGCTTCTTCAACTGTGGGGGAAGACTGTTCTCCCAAAAGTAGAAGCTCTGGGATCAACAGAAGAAAATGTGGCCTCCGCCACCAGGAGAGGGAATGGAGACGAGCACACTGGAGAAAGCTTTGATGAGGAGTGTAATGGCGTCAATGAGGGAGACGCCACCATAGTGACAGCGCAAGATGATAGCATTCGAACAGGGTACAACCTTTCATGTTTCAGTTTTGCCTCAAGGTAAGGAAGGCACCCTGTCCAGGGTCTTGTACTTCATAACGTTCCTCTCCTTTCGGAATACCGTGTAGTCTGGCGTCCAGGAGGAGTGGTTCTTTCGACAGTTGACACAGGTGTGAGAAGCTGCACAAGGATTATATGGATGCAGTGAAAGTCCGCAGTCTCTACATGAGGCATTGGAATTGCACTGGGAAGACATGTGCCCGAAATTCCAGCACTTAAAGCTCGTACCCCCGACGAGTCGTGTACTTTCTGAAATGCTCGTGCGGAGTCTCTGAGCCACCACAATCTGCCCTAAACCAAATTCAGATCGATCGAGCGCATTCTAATGCACTAGTATTGATTCTTCGCCAGGTGACCAGGTGGCGCTACTGTTGCCTGGTTGGTTTATATCGATAGGTTGTCGGTGGCCACAATATTCTGGCTGATCAGTGTACGTATCGTGAAGTAATCGCACAACATTACAATTTCCAAATTCTATCAATCGAGTACTCAGAACCTGTTAGTCCAACTGAAATGTAGGAAAATATTTCTCACGTAGCACTGACGATGTGTATCACTTTGCTCCTGAAGTTCAGCTGAAGGAGCAAAATCTTCACAAATTATTAACTCATTAGTCCACCACTGGCCCTTATGCAAGAATCTGTTTGGCATGATATTGTTTGAGAGAGTTTTTGGATGTACTTCTGACGGGAAATGCGATAAATTATGACGTACTGACGTGTTAGATCGTCAAAATTGTATTTGGCTGCATGGCCTTGCCCATAATGCTCCAAACGTTCGCAACTGAAGAGAAATCCGGCGACCATGCTAACCGAGGCAGGTCTTTGCAAGCACAAAGACAAACAGTGGGAACTCTCGCCGCCTTTGGATGGCCATCATGTTGTTGAAGGGTGAACCCAGGATGGCTTGCCGTGACGCAACGTAATGGAGCGTAGAATATTGTCGAGGTACTGGTGCATTGTAAGGGTGTCGCGAATGACGACCAATGAGATCCTGCTATAAAATTAATAGTACCCAGAACGAGAAACAGACTGTGAAACCCGGATGTCAGTCCATGTCGCGGGGGACTCTGAGGTAGGTATCCCACCGCTTTATACGGCGTCTTCAAACACGTCTTGGGCCTTGAATCTCGTTGACTGGAATGACAATTTCTGTCATACGTTCTACTTCAAACTGATACGCGACGACCAGCGAATAAGTGTCTGGAGACTCCCGGAACGCTAGGGGGATACGAATCTGCCTACCGCCCTCCATTCGGCCCGACAACCAGCTGTATGATCTAAAGAGCCGTTTATTTTGATAGCAGAACCCCTGGTTCTCATCTGTGGCACCATCGCAGCATAGTGTTACGTCAACTACATTCTAAACCCCGTTCTGTTGCCCTTCATGGTAAGTCATCTTGGGCTCACATTTCAGCATAATAATGCCCCCCGCACAAGGGAAGAGCTGCTTGACGCTTGACAAACCCTGCCTTCGCCAGCAACATCGCCGTAGCTCTCCGCAGTATTGTGATCGCGTGGAGCACTACGCGCAGGCTCATTCAATTACCTCAATATTCCTTCGATCCAACGGGCCAGTAAGACTGAATGTGGCATGATATACCTCAAGAGGACATTATAAACCTGTATCAATCAATGCCAAACAGAACAACTGTTTGCATAAGGGCCAGTGTTGGACCAAACCGTTATTTGCTTGTTCAATACATGAAACTCTTTCTCTAGAACAAATCAAGTTTGTCTTTAATAGTAATCATTTGTTTCTCGATATTCGTATATCATATCTACCGATTTCCACGCTATCCTCTTAATTCCTTCGTGTTTCTTGGGATTTTACTTACTTTTTTTAACTTAGAAGGTTTTTTGCACATTCAGTGGAGAAAGTGACTGAAACACCGTGAAAAGGTGTTACTGTGGCGAACGACGACATTGCTTTAATGAACGCCAACCGGAATCGTTTATCACACCCGTGACAATCTCTCTTCAGTTTCGGGATAACATAAAGCGAGCTGCCCTTCTTTGAACATTTTCAGTGTCCTCCAATAATGAAGAACCCGTACTGCTCAGCAGTACTCCAGTAGAAGACACACAAGTGTAGTGTAGGTTGTCTTTTTAACCGCTCTTAACAACTGCAAAGCTATTACTGCTCATTTTAAATACGTGTTTAAAACATCAGTATCACAGGTGCCTTGAGGTATTTGCACAACATTGCCACCCCACGTAAGTACTATGCAGTTTCACGCCATGATAGTAGAAATACTGTTGTTCGTTTCAAGAACTGTGAATACCATATTGCAGTCCAACTATTACGATGATACAAACTTGTTAAGGCTTTCGTGGCCACTTGTTGACAAATGTCTATTTATTTCCTTCTTGGGTTCTTCGGCCGACGTTCGTCTGATGATTTTACTGACGTTTCGCCACCACGAGTGGTTGGCATTGTCAAAGCTTTACCCTCCATTGCCGGTGATGAACTGGAGCCAAGCTCGCGGCCGCAGACTGTATGTACCTGATGGGCCAACGTCTGAGGTTTTCTCTGCGGTCATTTCCGGTGAGTTTCTCCTCTTGCTACCTGCAACTGATGTTCGCTGCAGTACAGGAAGACAGCATCCGTTTTCCTTAAGGATTTCTTCTTTCTTGTTGAACCTATTACTGTGTTTCTGTATTTCAATAGCTTCGACGAACAAGTGGGTTTGATAAGGCTTCTTTACAGCCAGAACTTCCGTGTCGGCGAGTTTTATTACGTGGTCGATCTCACTCAGTGCCTGCTCTGCCACGGCCAATTTCTCCACCTGCCTCAACGAGCAATGTCGCTTATGTTCTTTGGTCCTGGTGTTGATTGGTCGCTGATAATTTTTCACCATGAAGGTGGGAGTCAACAAACTACTTTTGCTTTCTGTGGAGAACGTTGGTGAATGAAATTTCCAGAATTCTGTTAATACAATGCGGTCTTCGGTTCACTTTCCCCACAAAGTTGTCTACACAATTTTGCCGCGCGGGATTAGCCGAAAGGTCTCAGGCGCTGCAATCATGGACTGTGCGGCTGATCCCGGCGGAGGTTCGAGTCCTCCCTACGACATGGGTGTGTGTGTTTGTCCTTAGGATAATTTAGGTGAAGCAGTGTGTAAGCTTAGAGATTGATGACCTTAGGAGTTGAGTACCATAGGATTTCATGCCCATTTCAACAATTTTGCAATCAGTTTCGATGTTATAGTGACTTCATTAGACGGTAAACGACAGTATCACTGCAAACAACCTAAGAGGGCTGCTCAAATTGTTTCTTAAATGATTTATATAGATTTGGAACAGCAAAGGACTTGGAACTTGGAGACCGCAAGACACTATTTGCGTTTTGCTCTATAACTTTCCATTTGATGTCCCCGATTACTTTACTTGCATCATCTTCATATCATTTGTGGCGTAACAAGCGCTGTATCATCAGAGACACACAGAGGCTACTGAGTGTGCCTGTACTTACTCCTGTGCACTGTTAATAGCGCATCCTGGCGTAGCATACAAGCATTGCGCCATAATTTAAGACTGAAATTAAAAATTAGAGAAGCATTTCCTAACGTGTGAATATATGTATCAGTGTATTATTGTTTAAGTTACAAAATCTCCTCCCCCCCCCCCCCCTGAACCATGGACTTTGCCGTTGGTGGGGAGGCTTGCGTGCCTCAACGATACAGATAGCAGTACCGTAGGTGCAACCACAACGTGAGGGTATCTGTTGAGAGGCCAGACGAACGTGTGGCTCCTGAAGAGGGGCAGCCGCATTTTCAGTAGTTGCAGGGGCAACAGTCTGGATGATTGACTGATCTGGCCTTGTATCACTAAGCAAAACGGCCTTACTGTTGTGGTACTGCGAACGGCTGAAAGCAAGGGGAAACTACTGCAGTAATTTTTCCCGAGGGCATGCTGCTCTACTGTATGGTTAAATGATGATGGCGTCCTCTTGGGTAAAATATTCCGGAGGTAAAATAGTCCCCCATTCGGATTTCCGGGCGGGGACTACTCAGGAGGACGTCGTTATCAGGAGAAAGAAAACTGGCATTCTACGGATCGGAGCGTGGAATGTCAGATCCTTTAATCGGACAGGTACATTAGAAAAATTAAAAAGGGAAATGGATAAGTTAAAGTTAGATATAGTAAGAATTAGTCAAGTTAGTGGCAGGAGGAACAAGACATCTGGTCAGGTGAATACAGGGTTATAAATACAAAATCAAATAGGGGTAATGCAGGAGTAGGTTTAATAATGAATAAAAAAATAGGAGTGCGGGTAAGATATTATAAACAGCACAGTGAACGTATTATAATGGCCAAGATAGACACGAAGCCCAATGCCTACCACAGTAGTACAAGTTTATATGCCAACTAGCTCGGCAGATGACGAAGAAATTGAAGAAATGTATGATGAGATAAAAGAAATAATTCAGATAATGAAGGGAGACGAAAATTTAATAGTCATGGGTGACTGAAATTCGACAGTAGGGAAAGGGAGAGAAGGAAACATAGTAGATGAATATGGATTGGGAATAAGGAATGAAATAAGAAGCCGTCTGGTAGAATTTTTGCACAGAGCGTAACTTAATCATAGCTCACACCTGGTTAAAGATTCATAAAAGAAGTTTGTATACATGGAAGAATCCTGGAGATACTAAAAGGTATCAGATAGCTTATATAATGATGAGACAGAGATTTAGGAACCAGGTTTTAAATTGTAAGACATTCCCAGGTGCAGATGTGGACTCTGACCACAATCTATTGGTTATAATCTGTAGATTAAAACTGAAGAAACTGCAAAAAGTGGGAATATAAGGAGATGGGACCTGGATAAACTGACTAAACCAGAGGTTGTACAGAGTTTCAGGGACAGCATAAGGAAACAATTGACAGGAATGGGGGAAATACAGTAGAAGACGAATGGGTAGCTCTGAGGGACGAAGTAGTGAAGGCAGCAGAGGGTCAAGTAGGTAAAAAGACAAGGTGTAAGTAGGCTGTTTAGTTTTTTTTTTATTGGTAACGCCGCCGCCACGTAGCGCTCTGTATGAAAATCACTGGCTGTGCCGTATGCAGTCTGTGGCTGGTTGGCATTGTTGTAATACTCGCCATTGTAGTGTCGGGCAGCGGCAGCTGGATGCTAACAGCGCAGTTGGAGGTGAGCCGCCAGCAGTGGTGGATGTGGGGAGAGAGATGGCGGAGATTTGAAATTTGTAAGAATTGATGTCACGAACTGATATATATATGATGACTATTAAGGTAAATACAATGTTTGTTCTCTATCAAAATATTTCATTTGCTAACTATGCCTATCAGTAGTTAGTGCCTTCAGTAGTTTGAATCTTTTATTTAGCTGGCAGTAGTGGCGCTCGCGGTATTGCAGTAGCTTGAGTAACGAAGATTTTTGTGAGGTAAGTGATTTGTGAAACGTATAGGTTAATGTTAGTCAGGGCCATTCTTTCGTAGGGATTTTTGAAAGTCAGATTGCGTTGCGCTAAAAATATTGTGTGCCAGTTTAAGCACAGTCGTGTATAAATTGTTCTAAGGGGACATTTCAAAGGGCTAGTAGAAATCCTTGGGTAACAGAAGAAATATAGAATTTAATTGATGAAAGGAGAAAATATAAAAATGCAGTAAATGAAGCAGGCAAAAATGAATACAAAAGTCTCAAAAATGACATCGACAGGTAGTGCAAAATGGCTAAGCTGGCATGGCTAGAGGACAAATTAAGGACATAGAGACTTATCTAACAAGGTGTAAGATAGATACAGCCTACAGGAAAGTTAAAGAGACCTTTGGAGAAAAGAGAGCCACTTGTATGAATATCAAGAGCTCAGATAGAAACCAGTTCTGAGCAAAGAAGGGAAAGCAGAAGGGTGGAGGGAGTATATAGAGGGGTCTATACAAGTGCGATGAACTTCAGGACAATATTTTGGAAATGGAAGAGGATATAGATGGAGATGAAATGGGAGATACGATACTGCGTGAAGAATTTGACAGAGCACTGAAAGACCTAAGTCGAAACAAGGCCCCCGGAGTAAACAATATTCCATTGGAACTACTGATGGCCTTGGGAGAGCCAGTCCTGACAAAACTCTACCATCTGGTGAGCAAGATGTATGAGACAGGCGAAATAGCCTCAGACTTCAAGAAGAATATAATAATTCCAATCCCAAAGAAAGCAGGTGTTGACAGATGTGAAAATTACCGAACTATCAGTTTAATAAGTCACAGCTGCAAAATACTAACGCGAATTATTTACAGACGAATAGAAAAACTGGTAGAAGCTGACCTCGGGGAAGATCAGTTTGGATTCCGTAGAAATGTTGGAACACGTGAGGCAATACTTACGACTTATCTTACAAGGTAGTTTAAGGAAAGGCAAACCTACGTTTCTAGCAATTGAAGACATAGAGAAAGGTTTGACAATCTTGACTGGAATACTCTCTTTCAAATTCTGAAGGTGGCAGGGGTAAAATACAGGGAGCGAAAGGCTATTTACAATTTGTACAGAAACCAGACGGCAGTTATAAGAGTCGAGGGACATGAAAGGGAAGCAGTGGTTGGGAAGGGAGTGAGAGAGGGTTGTAGTCTCTCCCCGATGTTATTCAATTTGTATATTGAGCAAGCAGTGAAGGAAATAAAAGAAAAATTTGGAGAAGGTATTAAAATCCATGGAGAAGAAATAAAAACTTTGAGGTTCACCGATGAAATGGTAATTCTGTCAGAGACAGCAAAGGACTTGGAATAGCAGTTGAGCGGAATGGGCAGTGTCTTGAAAGGAGGGTATAAGATGAACATCTACAAAAGCTAAACGAGGATAATGGAAAGTAGTCGAATTATGTCGGGTGATGCTGAGGGAATTAGATTACACACTTCAAGTAGTAAAGGAGTTTCGCTATTTGGAGAGCAAAATAACTGATGATTGTCGAAGTAGAGAGGATATAAAATATAGACTGGCAATGGCAAGGTAAACATTTCTGAAGAAGAGAAATTTGTTAACATCAAGTATAGATTTATGTGTCAGGAAGTCGTTTCTGAAAGTATTTGTATGGAGTGTAGCCATGGATGGAAGTGAAACATGTACGATAAATAGTCCGGACAAGAAGACAATAGAAGTTTTCGAAATGTGGTGCTACAGAAGAATGTTGAACATTAGGTGGGTAGATCACGTAACTATTGATTAGGTATTTGAATAGGATTGGGGAGAAGAGACGTTTGTAGCCCAACTTGACTAGAGGAAGTGATCGGTTGGTAGGACATGTTCTAAGGCATCAAGGGATCACAAATTTAGCATTGGAGGGCAGCGTGGAGGATAAAAATTGTAGAGGGAGACCAAGAAATGAATACTCTAAGCAGATTCAGAAGGATGTATCTTGTAGTAGGTATTGGGAGATGAAGGAGCTTGCACAGAATAGAATAGCATGGAGAGCTGCATCAAACCATTCTCAGGACTTAAGACCACAACAATAACAACAAAAACCATATCTCAGACTGATGAGAGGAATATCTTATCATAATTACATATTTTTAAATAAAAAAACCAGTGGCGCTAGCAGTTAAGTAGGAAACCCAGAAATGGCCAGAATGTACATATTTTTGCCAAAATTAACTTTTACAACTTTCATCTTGAACGGAGCTGTATTTTGCTCAAAATGGGTGTTTTTAAAGAAAATTAAAGGCGCCACAGATTAGACTTAGCAATATGAAAATTTATATGAAGCTTTAGTTCGACGTAAAAACAGTAACTATGTGACCCCATTAAGCTATGTCTTATAATTCACTGAAAACTAAATTTGGAACAAAAAGTCCTTATTTCTAGTATATTCAGTGCCATTTATACAAATGGTAGACACTTCTGACTACATCACTTGATTAGATCTATTAAATAATGAACGTATAACAAGTTTCAAGACTTTGATGCTAATAACAACCAATACAAGGTCTCTTAAAGATGTAGTTCAGAGATATAGTTCTGCTGTCGGTTCCTTTCTAAAAACTCTAGCCAGCAAAATTTAAATGCAGGTGAGCTAAAACTTTTTCGGTGACTGAAACCCATTTAACTCCATTAATACAAAACCTACGAGGATTATAAACTGATACACAGCAGTGTTGTAAAATAATATGTGTACGAGAAAGCGCCCATTTAGAGGCTGTTACCAGGGCACAGAGCGGATGACGGCAGATGTTCCTGTCGGCTGTCCGCTGCACCTATGAATAAATACGGCATGGGAGGCAGTGAGGCTTCACTTCACACCCAGGCACCATACTGTCCGCCTCAGTCAAACGCCGGCTTACGCGGTGCCTCGGTTGACGCCATAACCTAGCCGCTACTTAACGCAGGTTTTTAGTAATACGTAATAGACACTGAGCTCGCGAGGGCTGTACACCGTCGTGGATACTTCTGACTATTTTTGGATGCACTTTACATCCAGGTACCATACATTCGACGTCAATCAAACGCCGGCTTGCGCGCTGCCTTGGGTGATGTCGCAACCAGACTGCAACTGAACTCATGTTTTCGGTACAAATAGGAAATGAACTCGAGAGGACTGTGCACCGTCCTGGATCGGTTAGATTCCCTGGAAGACGCGGTTTGTGTGCCGCCAGTAATGTTAACCAAACCGCTTGGCAAGTGGTTAGACTACTTTCCACTTTCGTGGCGAGTAATTAATTTATATTATTAGAAGTCAGGGTGAAATACCATTTATTGGGAACTTACATTAAATATCACCTCAGAACTGTTCTTAGGCTATTTATGATACATACGTCAATATTATTATCAGGAATATTTCTATGTTGTGGATGTGTATTACATACATCAGTCAGTTAGAGCTTAAAATTTCTCTTATTATTATATTTCTTTTTCCCGCTGAGCAAACAGAGAGTAGAAATACTTCTTTCAGGGAACAAAAGAAGAATGTGGACCCGCAGACTGGAAACTAAGGTCAGTACGTTCCCCATCGCTTTTTGGCTGAGCACAAAATTAGTTTTCTCGTGCTCGAAGAAGACGGCTAATATTAAGCCGTATTTCATATTATTAACCCGCCGCCCCACGCTGTGAGGATGACATGAAGTGTAAATGTCCAGAAAGGTTAGTGCTGAACATTTGGTTGCAATGAGATTAGGGAGAAATAGGGTTACCATTAAAGTAGCGGCATAATTCTTCTGGAGGTTGTAACTCACCAGATGAATAAAAGTAGCAGGTGCTATTTCGGCTTTTTCTTGTAACATATGCCACCCAGTGTGATCCTGGCCTTCCCTAAGTGTCTAAGTTCACACTTTCAATTTAGTTAGATTTTGTCATAGTCTTAAGTAAAGTATTTTGCATGAGCCACAAAAATCGTAAAATGTTGAATCATTTTTAATAAATTTAAATTGATCCGTATTTGCAAGTGGTATGTTGGGCAGTATAGCTAGTATATAGCTAGTAGATATTTTTAATGAACAGTCCAAGCCCCTTCCGAGGCAGCTATAAATGTCGTCGTTTAGCCACAAATTTTGGAAACATGTTACATCTTTTCGCTTTGTCAGCCTGTTGTTTTCCGCATTTTTCACTGTTCTTGCTATAGCTGCAACGCTACTGGCAAAAGGGCCAGTTGCTGAAAGTCCTGCTAGGACTGTAAATATGAACAGGTGGGTTTCACTAAATTTCCATGGTAATAGTAAGACTCCAGGCGTTTATAGCAGTTTTGCTACTGTGTCTCTTAGCTGTGGTCAGTAAAAATTGAACGAATAGCTTGTAACAGCCTGACATAACTTTCTTCTTCTTCTTCAGTGCACGACTATCTGCATTCATAACCCAACTGAAATATAACCTGATACGCAATTTGATCCTTGTAGCATTGCTTTACGAACTACAATTTCATCTATAAGCTCACCTTTGCTAATATCTTTCTTACACATTTTTTCTTAACTCTTTTTGCTAAAATTCGATTTGCAGTGTGATATAACTTTTCGAGGATGACACTACGTCCGCTGATGTGCTTCTAGTTAACTGTAATACTACCAATTATTTCAAACCGCTTCTGTACTTTAAGTTCTAGGGTACTTTGCTGCATCTTTGAAACAGCAACTATCGCTGCAGACTAGCTTCGCAGGTATAGTTTCTCGAAAGAAGTCTTTCATTTTGAAATACATACTAAATATCCTACATCAAATTTTTGCTTGTACTGCACTAACAATTTAATATGATTTTGTATGGTATGTACATCGGTTGGTTTTATTTCAGTCTTTCGTTACATGATTTTGTTACACTGTCCAGTAGTTTGTAGGAGGATATCTGTCCATTTATAAGATCTACAGAGATCAAAATGCATACACATTGATACTTTTATTGTACAGTTCGAACATTCGACTAAACTTTCCTTCATCTGCAAGAATGCTGAGTAGTGGTGTATTCGATATGGCTCCTTTACTGTCAAGAGGTGTGTGTTACAAAATTTGCCGGCATGACCTGTTTGAAGACTGTCTTGGACGCAGTTGATACCCACTGCAGGAGTTGATCGATCACTTGTGCAACGCCTTTCCCAATTTCGTTTCCACAGGTACGGTTGACGCAAATTTTGAGCAATTATTGAAGACCGTAAAAGTATGTTAAAAATCTTTGATCTCCCATGAATTATGTCTTGTATCAACAAAAACTACTTCCCACGAGTCTTCCAAACTTGAACTAGCAATGAACCTGTGCAGGAATGTCCTGCATGCTGATTTATGTACCTGTTGAACTAGTGTCTGCATATTTATTTGGAGATATCTCAAAGCTCTGCAATTACTGAAGTGATATCATTGAAATGATCTGTATTCCCAGCTGTGGCCAACACAGTGACCAGTGATACTCATTCATCCACTCCGCTGGGTCGTTGTAGCAGATATTTGCACATATCGGTTGTTTGTTTTCTTACACTGAGTACAGTAATATCACTCCCAGGTAGTATATACTCGTATATAGATATACATATACAGACTGAACCAGAACTCCACCGAGAAAGTTTCAAAGGCAGTAAGGGGTACATTCAAGTTCTAAGGCCTCCGATTTTTTTTCTCCGGACTGGAAAGAGATAGAAACATGCGCATTGTTTTAAAATGAGGCCGCGTTCATTTTCAATACGTTCAGAGATGGCAGCACCGTACGGCAGATGGAATTTTACCGCCAGCGGAGAGAATGAGAACTGTTTTAAATACTTAAAATGGCGACTTTTTCCATTCTTGAACAGTGTGCAATCATTCGTTTTCTGAATTTGCGTGGTGTGAAATCAATTGAAATTGATCGACAGTTGAAGGAGACATGTGGCGATGGAGTTATGGATGTGTCGAAAGTGCGTTCGTGGGTGCGACAGTTTAATGAAGGCAGATCATCGCGTGACAACAAACCGAAACAACCTCGGGCTCGCACAAGCTGGTCTGACGACATGATCGAGAAAGTGGAGAGAATTGTTTTGCGGGATCGCCGAATGACTGTTGAACAGATCGCCTCCATAGTTGGTATTTCTGTGGGTTCTGTGCACACAATCCTGCATGACGACCTGAAAATGCGAAAAGTGTCGTCCAGGTGGGTGCCAAGAATGCTGACGGACGACCACATGGCTGCCCGTGTGGCATGTTGCCAAGCAATGTTGACGCGCAACGACAGCATGAAAGGAACTTTCTTATTGTCGGTTGTGACAATGGATGAGACGTGGATGCCATTTCTCAATCCAGAAACACAGCGCCAGTCAGCTCAATGGAAGCACACAGATTCACCGCCACCAAAAATATTTCGGGTAACCGCCAGTGCTGAAAAAAATGATCGTGTCCATGTTCTGGTCCAGCGAGGGCGTAATCCTTACCCATTGCGTTCCAAAGGGCACTACGCTAACGGGTGCATCCTAGGAAAATGTTTTGAAGAACAAATTCCTTCCTGCACTGCAACAAAAACGTCCGGGAAGGGCTGCGCGTGTGCTGTTTCACCAAGACAACGCACCCGCACATCGAGCTAACGTTACGCAACAGTTTCTTCGTGATAACAACTTTGAAGTGATTCCTCATGCTCCTTACTCACCTGACCTGGCTTCTAGTGACTTTTGGCTTGTTCCAACAATGAAAGACACTCTCCGTGGCTGCACATTCACCAGCCGTGCTGCTATTGCCTCAACGATTTTCCAGTGGTCAAAACAGACTACTAAAGAAGCCTTTGCCGCTGCCATGGAATCATGGCCTCAGCGTTGTGAAAAATGTGCACGTCTGCAGGGCTATTACGTCGAGAAGTAACGCCAGTTTCATCGATTTCGGGTGGGTAGTTAATTACAAAAAAAAAAAAAAAAACAGAGGCCTTAGAACTTAAATGTACCTCGTAGTGTGGACCAAAACATGAGGAAACATGGACTGTGACATGCATGCCTTACGAGTTTTGTGCACGTGTTCATCTTCGATTCTGTGAAACACATCTCTAATTCTGTAAACTCTTCGTTTTCCTCATTTTTGGAGGAGGCAGTATGGACACACACACACACACACACACACACACACACACACAAACTCCAGTAAACATGGGCTCTGAAAAGTATATGTCAATAGATATGAGCACTTGTTCAGAAGAAGAGATATGTTTCACAACAGAGAAGATGAATGAGTGCTCATAGGTCTGCACTTTAGCGGCCATATTTACTACATATTTTTTTTCTTGTTCAGTCCATACTACCATGTCTCGAAATATGGAAACCAATGAGCTTCCAGTAGAAGAGATCTTCTCACAGAAGTGGTTGCTCATCGCTCTTAAACAAAGACCGTTGGAGCGCATGTTTGCTGACTTTTTCTTGGTTTGACCAATATTACCACCTCTGGAAGTTTGTTGGTCGATTTCTCGTTCACCTTTTGTGTGCGTGTGTGTGTGTGTGTGTGTGTGTGTGTGTGTAAGTGTGTGTGTGTGTGTGTGTGTGGTTAATTTGGGCATAGAGCTGGAACGTTCCAAGCAATTCCAACCAGTATAACGCTTAGTATCAGTGGCATTTAGTACCATGAGCGTGGGAATGAGAGACCCAAAGCACCCCTCCTATGAACGGTTGGTTGTGGGAATGTGGTGACATATAACTCTGGAGTCCATACTGGTACGGCAATTTCAACGCGAATTGGCACGCAGATGACTAACTGCCGGTGGTCGTGATGAAATATCTTAGGAGATTAATGTTTAAACGTTGGCCCCTGGTAGCTGAGTGGTCAGCGTGACAGAATATCCCGGCTGGCTCGGAGATTTTCTCCGCTCAGAGACTGGCTATTCTGTTGCCCTAATCATCACCATTTCATCCTGATTGACGCGCAAGTCGCCCAAGTGGCGTCAAACCTAAAGACTTGCACCCGGCGAACGGTCTACCAGACGGAAGGCCCTAGTCACACGACGTTGTGTGCATTTTGAAACGCACCAAAAACCTAAGTTTTGTACACCAAAATACGATTTCATTTCTTTTCGTATGTATTGTAATCCAGGGATATATAAGTATCCTGGTCACGTTGGTCAATCGGCTGGTTCTTCAGTAAACCAAAGAAGCAAAAAATATCTTCTCTTCAATTTATAATCTTGCACCTGAATCAATGTTTTCAAACCTTACAACAGTGTTGACAGTCACTACACAAATTATCGTACACTAAGAGAAAAAGGTTATTCATGAAATGGGAAGCAGTGTAAGGTGTAGTAATTAACTATAAATATTTTATTAAAACAGCAACGTCTGAAGCTACACTTTCAATACTATGATACATCCGATCACGGTGAGCATAGTACATTGTGGAGTGGAAGTTCTGCTTCAAGAGTCCGCGTGAAACACCGACGGCAGTGCTATTCTCTGGCCTGGCGCATCACTCGATTGGGGTTCTTGATTACCTGCCTCTCTGAGCTCCTCCATTCCCGCTGTAGTGCAGGGGAAGTGGGATCTGGTGCCTGGCGCGGGAAGGGTCCGATGGCGGGAGGGGGCGGGGAGGGGGCGGCGGATGGACTGCCGCAGATACGCAGGGCACTCACCGCGTCAACAGGAGGAGCTGCGCCGACAGCAGGTGATACATGACGGGTGCCTACTAAGTGGCGGGCGTCTTGTGGTATCATTCATTGCTTACTAAAAAATAACAGATCGCGCTGTTCTGACTGCATAGAGCGAGGCAGCAAAGAAATGTCACCATGAATATGCTGCCTATCAGAAAGAGTGAAGGACCATGAAGTGGAGGGAGAAGGGGAGGAAACAAAATAACGCTTAAGGGGATGAGAGGATATATGATCCTATTGCAGTGACTGCAAACTAGGCTAAAATTAACTAAGAACTCTTCAGTATCAGCCAAGCTATTATATTCCACCCTCTCCATGCACTGATTCGGTTTGGAAGGCTGTCATAATGCCATAACGCCACTGCATGAGGCAGGCTGGCCGAAACTGCTGTAGCTGACAGTAAATATCGTGGATACTAGCACTGGGACTGAGTTGACATCACAAATGTTCTATCGGGATAAATCTAGGAATCGTACTGGCTACAGAAGTATCTCCACATCACGCAAACAGTTTTTGGAGACATCTACCATGTGTCAAAAAAGTGCATTGTTGTGTTGGAAAAGGTCATCGTGACACTGACACCTGAGGAGAAACACATAAGGGCGCAGCAGTGCCATGATGTACCGTTGTGCTGCAAACTTCCTTGAATCGCAACCAGTCATAGGCGATGGCTCCCCACACCATGATACCAGAAATAATATCGCTTCCAAGACACTAAAAGAATTGGACCAAGAAATTTCTAAAGTAGGATATACAAAACTGTAGTTGAGCGCATTCCTCTGTGTGGTGCTGAAGTGCGGGAAGTCTCCAAGGTCAACGAGAAAAAATTGAAAGGCAATAGAAACGGAATTTTATAGGTGAAGTTGTGTAGGAATAATAAGAGAGAAAATAAGAGCAGAAGTCCTTCTGGAACATTTGGGAGTTACCAAGGACTACTGAAAACAATCGGCTAACATAGTATGGAGATCTTACAAAAAAGACACAGGTAAGACTGGCTTCTAAAATATGGTACTGGGCATCTCTAAGAGACAGATGGAAAAGGAAGGCCCCAGCTACACTGGAACGATGAAGCGCTGCATGAACGGCAGGTCAGAGCCATGGAAGAAGAATACTGGCAAGACAGGAGATGGAAAACTAGCTGGAAAGTCGCTGCATTGTGTGAAAAACTCGTAGCGATAAGAAGAAAAAAACCACTTTCCAGGTCGCTGCCCTACTCTCGACGACAATCATTCGGAGTAGAGCAGATGCGCGATTCATCACTGAATACTATGAGAGCTACTTAACCTCATTCCATGCATCCCCTTTACGCTACAGTTCATAAGCATTTGAGATGGTAATGGAAGACTATGCATGGGTAAATAATTCCCACATACTGCTAGTCTTCAACGAAAGGTACAGGATGACAAATTGTTTCAGGGAATCCATTACTTATTCTCGGATGACAGGCGCTGTTTGAAGTGGATATGATGAACTTTGATAGCAAGACGTGGTCGACCGGGACCTTAATGACGGATATTCCTGCCCTCAGATTCCCATCGAATCCAACATCGGACAGCTGACTCATCCAAATGTCCTAAAAATCTTGTTAGTTTGCGATTAGAGCAATCGGCTAATAGGAGACAAACTCTATCAGGAGCCAATAACGTTATATCATACAGGTACTCGTACATGGCACTTCCGCGTCCTGCACAATGGTCACTCAACATCTGATGCTGTTCGGGACCCTCGTAAGAGGTGCGACAATAAAGTAATGAGACTGATTTTCTTTGCAAGATGTTGCAACCCTGCTGGCTTGAGTAGGCACAATATCTTTGACCTTGGTCTATAACCTGCTTCTAGTCCAAGCGGCGATTCAAATGCTCAGTCGTGAGATGTGCTGTGATAAGTTAACAGGTGTCGTCACACAAACGGAACCGCATAATATTGCGCAACGGTACGCCATTTCTTTTTGCGTTAAATTGGGTGAAAACGCGACGAAAACTTACGGTAAGCTTCAGAAGGCATTTGGAGAGGAGGTTATGTCAAGAGCTCAAGTTTTTCATTGACATAAAATGTTTAGTGAAAGCAGAACGAATACTGAAGATGAAGACAGCAGTGGATGACCATCAACCTCACGGACGGATGTCAACTTGGCCAGGCTGCGTGAACTCGTACGACCTGATCAAAGATTATCCATGAAAATTATTGCAGAAGAACTGAACATCAATCGAGAATCGGATCTTGGTATGAGAAAGATTTGTGCAAAAATGGTCCTCAAAAATTTCACACCACAACAGCGAGAAACACGGAAAAATGTGGCGGCCGAAATGTTGCAGCAAACGGAAATCAATTCAGAATTGTTGAGCCGTGTTATCACTGGTGATGAAAGTTGAATTTTTCAGTACGATCCAGAGACAAAAGGCCAAAGTCCTCAATGGTGCTCAAAGGGATCACCCAGACCAAAAAAACCTAGCATGTCCAAGTCAAAAGTGAAGCGCATGTTTGTGTGCTTCTTTGATTCCAAGGGAATTGTTCATTAAGAGTGGGTGCCTCGTGGAAAACAGGTAACCGAGATTACTACAAACAAATTTTAGAAGGACTTCGTAAAAGAGTTCTCCGTCTCCGTGGCAACATTACTGATAATTGGATTCTGCATCAAGATAATACTGCTCTGTCAGTACAGCAATCTTTAACATCAAAACAAATTATAGTACTACAACAGCCACCTTATTCACTAGATATCACTCCGTGAGAATTTTTTCTATTTCCAAGAGTCAAAACGGCGTTCAAGGGACACCACCTTCAAACAACACAAAATGTCAAAAAGCTGTAACGAGGGTCTTGGAGGATATTACAGAAGATGAGTTCCAGAAATGTCACTATCAATGGCAAAAGCGCTGGAAAAAGTGTGTGCAATCAGAAGGGAACTACTTTGAAAGAAACAACACTAAACTTGACTAAAACGGTAAGCAATATTTTTTTTAACATCAGTCTCATTACTTTACTGTCGCACCTCGTGTACTCTACCATGTCTAGTAACAGCATAAAAAGGGGACTGCAATACCGCCCTGTGCTGGTCTTCCCACCTGTCCCAGATTTTGCGACTGTAATCATTTATGTACTTGGCGATTGTGTGATGACATTCGGCAGTTTCTTCTAGGTGCTTCACCTTTTGCCAGGCAGTGTATATCAGCAACGACAAAGTATATGGAACTGCAATTTCATCTAGTTATGTGGCAATTTCTCACAAGTACGTAACAGCCGATTTACGAAACTGATTATATAAAACTACAGTTATATAAATGCGTTCTATGACATTGTAAAGAGCGTTAGAAACAGATTTAGCCTTATCTCACCCAGAAATTTATAAAAAAGCTACTATATAACAGAGTTGTAAAAAGTTGTCCTGCATTGAGGAGACGAGATCCCACAATAATAAGCTCTGTTAGACAAAATGAAAACAAAACGTATCTCAGAAATAGTACATACATTTATTATCATGACTGCCATAACCTGAGCTCAGAATATGATCGGTACATGAAGCACATATCAAAAAAACATTTTGCATCACCTCGGTTCCGAGAGTTCCGGAACCTGTATGGAAAATTGGAATAGAGATCAACATAAACGTCGTTTGCGCCCTTTTTATTGCTCCTGAAAACCACACATTACATGTTGTAATACCATACAGAGTGACCTGAGAAAAATGCATTGCCAATATGCTGCCGATGTAGTTGCACTATGGGTCGGAGGATGACATTCACGTATCGTACAGTCGTAACGGCGCCTTCCATTACTACCAGTGGCGTACGTCGGCCCCACATAATGCCACCCCAAACAGCAGGGGCCCTCCACCTTGCTGCCCTCGCTGGACAGTGTGTCTAAGGCGTTGCCTCCAAACATGTCTTCGACTATTGTCTGGTTGAAGGCATATGCGACACTCATCGGTGAAGAGAAAGTGATGCCAATCCTGAACAGTCCATTGGGCATGTTGTTTTGCCTATGTGTACCACGCTGCATGGTATCGTGGTTGCAATGATGGACCGCGCCACGGATGTAGGGAGTGAAGTTGCGCAATATGCAGAATATTGCGCACAGTTTTAGTCGTAACACGACGTCTTGTGGCTGCACGAGAGGCAGTATTCAACATGGTGACGTTGCTGTCAGGGTTCCTCCGAGCCATAATCCGTAGGTAGCGGTCATCCACTGCAGTAGTAGCCCTTGGGCGGGCTGAGCGAGGCATGTCAGCGGCAGTTCCTGTCTCTCTGTATCTCCTCCATGTCCGAACAACGTGCTTTGGTTCACTCCGAGACGCCTGGACACTTCCCTTACGAGAGACCTTCCTGGCACAAAGTAACAATGCGGATGCGATCTAACCGTGATATTGTCCGTCTAGGTCTGGTTGAACTAAAGACAATGCAAGTCTTGTACCTCCATTATGGTGGAATGACTGGAACTGACTGACTGTCGGACCGCCTTCGTCTAATAGGCGCTGATCTTGCATGGTTGTTTACATCTTAGGGCGGGTTTAGTGCGGTCTCTGGATACTCAAAAGGACTAGGTCTGTGGTACAATATCCAAAGTCAACGTCTGTCTTCAGAAGTTGTGGGACCCGGGGTGATGCAAAACTTCTTTTGATGTGTAGATAAACCGGTTACAGACAGACAATGCTTATCTCAGCACAGCTCTCTGTTATACGGCACGTCATATCTTCAGATCTAGTCGGTGTTTCCTGTTTTAGTTTTCATCACTGACAAATGTCTACAGCGCTTCAAAGCAATTCTGTAATACCCGAACAACCGATAGAAGCAGTTCCAAAAATTCACCTAAACAAGCCTGATGCTACCATTGCGGAATGGGCACGACATAACTAACGCTGGTACAGCGCCTAGTGCCTTATGTATCGTGAGACGTCTACCAATAACTATAGCAGCACAAGTGTCAGAAACTGCAGGTACTTTTTAATTTTTACAGTCCATCAATAAAACATAGGCCAAAAATGGAATTCTTGAATAGTCTACATGACACGTAGACACAACAGATTAATTCTGTATCCATTTTTCTAAGCCTTTGTAGACTTTCGACTGTCCACGATATTTCATTTGTGAACCAAATATGGAGCAGAAGATGCTCATGAATTTGCAGTTTTTGTGAATGTAGTAGAATGTGCAAACGATGAAACTCGTGGGGGTACCATATTCACAGAACAATCTTTTGGCTGATCAGATTTGTTCAATCGAGCTAGTAATGCTGGTTAAGTGTTGGTTGCATTTCTCTCTTGAAATTTTAGCCCTTTTATTTCATTGTATGCTATTCTTCGAACTTACATTGTGTTAGTTTTTATATAATGTTTACAGTGGCGGTTTGTGTGGGCTAGGCCGTATGACGATATCTTCCTGCGTACGATCACAGTTTTGCTCTAAACAGTTTGGTGACATTCACCATAACTGCATCCATTTCGTTGCCCGTCTTATACTTTACCAAATTGACAGTAGGTTTACGAACAAGTTGACCTAGTCCTACATCAACAGAGTTCAGATAAATGAGATTCAAGAGCAGTCCGTATTACACAACTGTATCTCTGTGTACATTTCGTTCAGTTGGCAGCCATTTATGGGATCTCTTGTCATGGCAATGGGTCAGGTTGCACAAATGTAGCGTCGTTGAACTTCTCTTGGATTGCTATTTACGGTGCTACGGAATAAATGTACAGTTACATGGTGAAATTGGTGTCACATTTCGGTAGCATTACACGTTGAAATTTGCATGTGTGCCTCAGAAAATTCTACACATTGTTCATTATTACTTAGCGAAAACTGCATGTTTAATCTGTAGGGGTATATTTTGAGTGATCTGCAAAAGCTGCCTCTCTCTGTAAAAGCAAGAGTCGGATTGTTTCGTCCAAAAATAAAACGTGGATGGATAGAAACAACAAGCAATGCATAGTAAGCTGACAATAATGAAGATAACAGGATAAACACCAGCTGAAGACGGATGTATGCCTCCCTTTATTTTGATTCCTGACGAAGTTAGCGTATCTAACACTAAAACAAGTATGAGTGGAGAACGTTGTAAGTGCTAGATCTCACATTATTCATGCGAATCAAGTAACTATGTACCTTTCTTTGTAAAAACCTAGCCGCGCGGAATTAGCCGAGCGGTCAAAGGCGCTGCAGTCATGGACTGTGAGGGTGGTCCCGACGGAGGTTCAAGTCCTCCCTCGGGCATGGGTGTGTGTGTTTGTCCTTAGGATAATTTAAGTTAAGTAGTGTGTAAGCTTAGGGACTGATGACCTTAGTAGTTAAGTCCCATAAGATTTCACAAACATTTGAACATTTGTAAATACCTTCCTTGTATCGAAATGCTAGGAAGGTATTCTGATACCACAAAATTAGGCTGCCCACCTTGTCAATGAACAGGAAATAATTTAACAGGTTACCCAATATGCAATTTATTAAGAATCTCCATATAATATGAGGATAATGGCTTTCAAAGGGAATAATCGTGTCATACGGAAAATAATAATAAATGAGAAAATGCTAAAAAAAGTATCCCACTTCTGTTATCTAGGCTATTATTATTAAATCTAACTATGACGAAAACGTCAAGAAGAAAATAAGTATCAAGCTCTCCGATGAACAAAAGGTAGATCTTTGGAAAGAAAAACAAGAAATGAAACACAAATAAAATTCCATAAAGTTATGGTTCTACCTACTCTTGTTCTCGGTTCTGAATCACGGTCAGTAACAAAAATACAAAAATCTCGTAGAGAGGCGGCAGAGATGAAGTTCATGAGAGATGTAAGGGTTGCAATAAAACGGATGAAATAAGGAATGAAACCATAAGATAAGATGAAAAAATATATTAAGCTTGTGACGAGATAGAAGCAGCAGACGTAAGCTCCCAATCCCTGGAAGGGAAATATGAAGAACGTTCTAAGGGTCATATCAGGATACTGATGTTTTCTAGTTGCCAATAAGAAAGTTTTTGTTCCAGCCGTCATTAATAAACAGGCACTGCACTTTATTTGTGGTAACACAAGTGCAGAAATACAATGGTAATATTTTAGCTAGTGAAACTGTAAGCAGGAAAAACCATTTCTCATTTCTTGAAGTATTTTACGAACGAACAACGAGACTAAATTGTTGGAAAAATTATTTCTGTACTACCTTTTATGTCTTACACAATTCCGTTCACATACTGCAAAACTTACTGTAGAGGAAATAATGACATTGTCACTAAGTCTTTCTGTTAGATGTTTCTCCATTCTTCTGTCTGAAAATACAAAATTTTAATAGCGATTAGAGATGGAGAAGTATGAGCCACGTTCATCGTGACGCGCTTGAGGTCTTACACTTTGTGGGTGGATGTTCGCCTCCGCTCACGCCAATATTTCAGATAAAACTTTACCAGAATGAAGTTTGTAAGTTTCCCACATTAGTTTATGGAGCTGCGCAACAAAGGATGTGGACCGATGGAATCTGAGACAATGTAAATTGCATATGCCGTTTTAACAATAGCTTTATGCTACATGAATGATTAAGAAAATGCCGGACTTCTCCGAATGACTGTGTGCTCTGGTAGTACAATAAGCAAAAATGAGCATTTTTGTTTCTTCCTCGAAAGAAAAGCTGAAAAATAAAACTTCCAACACAATAAATATTTGCATGAAAATTCTTTCTGGTGGTTGAATGAAGGCACGACATATTAGTAAGTGAAAATGAGTTCCTTATATAACAAATCATTAACAGCTATAGCCCATGATCTTTTTTTCTGACGGACGGAAGAAGAATGACAAATGCGAACAGCCGAATTTCTTGAAGCTGCTCCCTAAAAAATTTGAACCCCGCTCATTCTTTTATCATACAAGTATTTATGCATGAAATACATGATATTTGGACCACAAACAGTTATGCATGAAATCTCTGATATTTGGATCAATACATGAAATTCTTACACACAAACAAAAAATTGTTTTTTTTTTATAGATGTATTACGTCGATATTGACGACAATGTTACAGCAGCTTTTTTAAAATCAAAGAGGTCATTTACATGCCCTGGAATTGCATGGGACAGGTTCATAGCTTTAGCTGCCCCTATAATATTTCTTACATCTTTCGGAACAAAGGCCTTGCTTACCGTTCCTCGTTTGCGTACAACTGCAAAGTGTCAGTCGCAGCTCGAAAAGCTGTGCTCATTCACCATAAAATTGTGTTACTCCACAATCTATCCCATGCTAAATGGAAGACACGTGATTTGACGGTTTGGGCATCCACAGATTGGATACGTAATAAAAATACACTATTTTTTAAAAAAACTATAGAAATCGTCTAAAAATCATGGTAGCCGCATTAGCTGCTAATAGATTTTTCATTACGGGCTGATCCACGTCTCCACCATGTGGCTTTTGCGGTCATCACTCGACATTTCATCACTGGTCCATACCCCCGACTACCATTGCTCGTGTACACTGTCTGCGCCTGCTACACGTTGGAATTTTGTATGTTTCATTTCGTAATCATCCTGTATCATATGTTCTGGCAGCTTGAACACCATCCGAAGACTGAGAGACCACGTATCTTTAATCATCCAATGTTAAATTAGCTGCATGTATACAACTGAGGGAGCGATTAAATTATCGCCAAAATGGTGTGTATGGACCTGTAATAAAAGAAGTCTTAATAGCTAACGTGGCTGCCTGAAATTTTTTAGAAGAATTTAATAGTTCTCAAATTTTATTAAGTACTGCTAAATGGAGGAGACCTTGGGGCATGGTAAGTGGAACTGCAGAGGGAAGTACATGGACCATGTACTCTAGTAACGAATGTTCGAAACATTTTCTCCACGATCTGACTCTTGGAATAGATCTCATAAGATGCAGAGAACTACTGAGAACGCAATATTATTCGAAAGGCGTTATGACAAAAAAATGCCACTTAGAAAGTTTTCCATTTCGCTCTTCATATTAGACACAGAAATCAGAATATAGTTTTGGTGCTGTACGTTTTATTTGTCCAAAACACTCTTCCACGTTTCCCGAAGACAATTGCTCTTATCTGATTAGCTTCACTGTGTAAATTTTGAAAATGGACGAAGTAATAGGGAGACACAATATCTTATTTCCGGAACTTCTTTCTACAGCTGTTTCAGATTATATATATTCATTGCAAAGTAACGATTTTCCACAGGGATCGAAGTATCATTCAGATGTTTCTTCCATGTATAGTTACCTGCAAGTTCTCTTTCCTGCGTCGAATTAGTGGTCGAGTCACCCCAATGTTATACTTTTGGTACTTTTATCCACAATTTACAGAGAAGTTTCGTTCTCATTGTGAGTGAACTTTGTCGCTGACTACGGAACATAGGTGAAAGTGCTTATTTTAGTGGAAAAATGTTATAGAAGTGTTCAGTATCATTTCTTATACGCATCACATGAATATCGATATATTCCTAGCTCTTAGAATGAGGGGAGAAATTTCGTTGGCTCATCTGCTATCGATTCGTCAGGTTAACCTTTCCGCATCTTACTTTTCATCTTCAGTAGAGTCGTAATTACTAACTTAAGTTTTTTTAGGTAATCCTATTGCCTCTTTCGTATGTCTTTTAGTAAATCCCAAAGTATTGATTTATAATGCTTTTCGTCTTGAAGGAGCATGTATTATTGCAGTAAACACATTGACTGCATACTTTCCGCTTCAGACGCAACATAATACTCGTCTTCATAGTTCTTTATTGGTTACCACAAGCCTTCCCCGTCATCTGGTTACTGTCATCAGATGAAGTAAGTACAACCGTAATTAGAAGAATCGGTCCTTAGTTTCGATGGCTTAATTGATAACTTGTATAACTTCGTTTCCGATGCGTTAAGACAAGACCCATTCAAGCAGCACAGTTACATATATCCCAACTAGTGGCGCAGATGATGAAATGTAAAGAATATATAATAAGATAAAAGAAAGATTCCTGTCTTGCCAAGCGAGGTGACTATTTGATTTTGATGCGAGAATGACTTTCAATACCAGAGAAAGGGAAGCAAAGTAGAAATACAGGAGAAAATTAACTGGGGGAAAGCCATGAAAAAAAGGCGTCTGCTACAATTTTGTCCAGAGCATAATTTAATCATTTCTAACATTTAGTTTAAGAATTCTGAAAGAAGCTTATGTATGTGGAAGATACTTGCCGCAAATTGAGAAATTCAGATCATTTATACAACTGGAAGACAGAGATTTCCGAACCAGATATTGAACTGAAACGCAATTCCAGAGGCCGATGTTGTCTGACGGTAATTTATAAGTTGTTGTTGTTGTGGTCTTCAGTCCTGAGACGGGTTTGATGCAGCTCTCCAGGCTACTCTATCCTCTGCAAGCTTCTTCATCTCCTAGTACCTACTGCAGCCTACATCCTTCTGAATCTGCTTAGCGTATTCATCCCTTGGCCTCCCTCTACAATTTTTACCCTACACGCTGCCCTCCAATACTAAACTGGTGATCCCTTGATGCCTCAGAACATGTCCTACCAACCGATCCCTTCTTCTGGTCACGTTGTGCCACACACTTCTCCCCAATCCTATTCAATACTTCCTCATTAGTTATGTGATCCACCCATCTAATCTTCAGCATTCTTCTGTAGCACCACATTTCAAAAGCTCCTATTCTCTTCTTGTCCAAACTATTTATCGTCCATGTTTCACTTCCATACATGGCTACACTCCATACAAATACA
Source organism: Schistocerca gregaria (assembly GCF_023897955.1). Classification (NCBI taxonomy): domain Eukaryota; kingdom Metazoa; phylum Arthropoda; class Insecta; order Orthoptera; family Acrididae; genus Schistocerca; species Schistocerca gregaria. The sequence goes on from NC_064925.1 coordinate 256,494,362, forward strand.
TTCAGAAATGACTTCCTGACACATAAATATATACTCGATGTTAACAAATTTCTCTTCTTCAGAAACGCTTTTCTTGCCATTGCCAGTTTACATTTTATGTCCTCTCTACTTCGACCATCATCAGTTATTTTGCTCCTCAAATAGCAAAACTCCTTTACTACTTTAAGTGTCTCATTTCCTAATCTAATTCCCTCAGCATCACCCGACCTAATTCGGCTACATTCCACTATCCTCGTTTTGCTTTTTTTGATGTTCATCTTATATCCTCCTTTCAAGACACTATCCATTCCGCTCAACTGCTATTCCAAGTCCTTTGCTGTCTCTGACAGAATTACCATGTCATCGGCGAACCTCAAAGTTTTTATTTCATCTCCATGTATTTTAATACCTACTCCGAATTTTTCTTTTGTTTCCTTCACTGCTTGCTCAATATACAAATTGAATAACATCGGGGAGAGACTACAACCCTGTCTCACTCCCTTCCCAACCACTGCTACCCTTTCATGTCCCTCGACTCTTATAACTGCTATATGGTTTCTGTAGAAATTGTAAATAGCCTTTCGCTCCCTGTATTTTACCCCTGCCACCTTCAGAATTAGAAAGAGAGTATTCCAGTCAACATTGTCAAACCTTTCTCTAAGTCTTCAAATGCTAGAAACGTAGGTTTGCCTTTCCTTAATCTAACTTCAAAGATAAGTCGTAGGGTCAGTACTGCCTCACGTGTTCCAATATTTCTACGGAATCCAAACTGATCTTCCCCGAGGTCGGCTTCTACTATTTTTTCCATTCGTCTGTAAGGAATTCGCGATAGTATTTTGCATCTGTGATTTATTAAACTGATAGTTCGGTAATTTTCACATCGGTCAACACCTGCTTTCTTTGGGATTGAAATTATTATCTTCTTCTTGAAGTCTGATGGTATTTCGTCTGTCTCCTACATCTTGCTCACCAGATGGTAGATTTTTGTCAGGACTGGCTCTCCCAAGGCCGTCAGTAGTTCCTAAGAAATGTTGTCTACTCTGGGCCTTGTTTCGACTCAGGTCTTTCAGTGCTCTGTCAAACTCTTCACTCAGTATCGTATCTCCCATTTCATCTTCATTTACATCCTCTTCCATTTTCATAATACTGTCCTCAAGTACATCGCCCTTGTATATACCCTCTATATACTCCTTCCACCTTTCTGCTTTCCCTTCTTTGCTTAGAACTGGGTTTCTGAGCTCTTGATGTTCATACAAGTGGTTCTCTTATCTCCAAAGGTCCCTTTAATTTTCCTGTAGGCAGTATCTACCTTAACCCTAGTGAGATAAACCTCTACATCCGTACATTTGTCCTCTAGCCATCCCTACTTAGCCATTTTGCACTTCCTGTCGATCTCATTTTTGAGACGTTTGTATTCCTTTTTGTCTACTTCATTTACTGCATTTTTATATTTTCTCCTTTCCTCAATTAAATTCAATATTTCTTCTGTCACCCAAGGATTTCTACTAGCCCTTGTCTCTTTAACTACTTGATCCTCTGCTGCCTTCACTACTTCATCCCTCAAAGCTACCCATTCTTCTTCTACTGTATTTCTTTCCCCCATTCCTGTCAATTGTTCCCTTATGCTCTCCCTGAAACTCTGTACAACCTCTAGTTCTTTCAGTTTTTCCAGGTCCCATCTCCTTAAATTTCCACCTTTTTGCAATTTCTTCAGTTTTAATCTACAGGTCATAAGCAATAGATTGTGGTCAGAGTCCACATCTGCCCTTGGAAATGTCTTACAATTTAAAACCTGGTTCCTAAATCTCTGTCTTACCATTATATAATCTATCTAGAACCTGTCAGTATCTCCAGGCTTCTTCCACGTATACAGCCTTCTTGTATGATTCTTGAACCAAGTGTTAGCTATGATTAACATGTGCTCTGTGCAAAATTCTGCCAAGCGGCTTCCTCTTTCATTTCTTTGTCCCATTCCATATTCACCTACCACGTTTCCTTCTCTCCCTTTTCCTACTACCGAATTCCAGCCACCCATTACTATTAAATTTTCGTCACCCTTCACTATCTGAATAATTTCTTTTATTTCATCATACATTTCTCCATTTTCTTCGTCATCTGCAGAGCTAGTTGGATTAGAAACTTGTACTACTGTAGTAGGTGTGGGCTTCGTACCTATCTTGGCCACAATAATGCGTTCACAATGCTCTTTGTAGTAGCTTACCCGCATTCCTATTTTCCTATTCATTATTAAACCTACTCCTGCATTACTTCTATTTGATTTTGTGTTTATAATCCTGTAGTCACTTGACCAGAAGTCTTGTTCCTCCTACCACCGAACTTCACTAATTCCAACTATATCTAACTTTAACCTATCCATTAACCTCTTTAAATTTTCTAATCTAACTGCCCGATTAAGGGATCTGACATTCCACGCTCCGATCGGTAGAACGCCCGTTTTCTTTCTCCTAATAACGGCATCCTCTTGAGTAGTCCCCGCCCGGAGATCCGAATGGGGGACTATTTTACCTCCGGAATATTTTACCCAAGACGACGCCATCATCATTTAATCATACAGTAAAGCGGCATGCCCTCGGGAAAAATTATGGACGTAGTTTCCCCTTGCTTTCAGCCGTTCTCAGTACCAGCACAGCAAGGCCGTTTTGGTTAATGTTACAAGGCCAGATCAGTCAATCATCCAGACTGTTGCCCCTGCAACTATTGAAAATGCTGCTGCCCGTCTTCAGGAACCACACGTTTGTCTGGCCTCTCAACAGATACCCCTCCGTTGTGGTTGCACCTACGGTACGGCTATCTGTATCGCTGAGGCACGCAAGCCTCCCCACCAACGGCAAGGTCCATGGTTCATGGGAGGAGGATTTATAAGTTATGAACTGCAGATTAGAACAGAAGAAATGTCAAGAAGTCGGTAAATTAAGGGAATGAACATGGGTAAATCGAAGGAGATAGTTGTTTTTTGGGAATTCTGATGGAGAATTAGATCACATATGAAAAGAATACAGTAAAAGGTGAGTGGGTACCTTTGAGAGACGAAACAGTGAAGCGGCAGAGAGTAAAATAGGTGAGACGACAAGGAGTAGTAAAAAACGTTGGATAAAACAATATATTGAATGTAACTGGCGAAAAGAGAAAATATAAAAGCACAACTGATAAGCTGAAGAAATGCTAACCTAAGTTTATAGCGTTTAACCTTTTGATGTTGATAGGGGAATATAGGTTCTAGGAGAAATGATGAAATCCGGTTTGACAATGAGATTGTCATCCTGTCTGATACGGAAAGGACTTAGAAGAGCAACTAAATGGAACGGTTTGTGTCTCGAAAAGAAGTTACAATATGAACGTCATCAAAAGTGAAACAAAAGAAATCGAATGTAACGGAATTAAATCAAGAGATTTTGAGATAATTCGATTACGGAATGAGACATAAAATGTAACTAGTGTTGACAGACGGAGAGAGAACATAAAACGCAGATTGGCAATAACAAGAAAAATAACTTTACTTGTAAAATCAATTTAAGTGATTGGGAGGTTGTTTTCTAAAGGTATTTTGAGTATAGCCTCGTACACAAGTGGTACGTGGACGATAAGCAGTTGAGAAAAATAAGTGTCTTAGGAAACTGGTTCTGAATGTTACATAGATAAACCCAATACGTAATATGACTATTCGATGATATTTCGGGACGAAGCCATATTACTTCGATCCGTTGCTACGATATTTTGGCTTACAACGATTCTGCAATATTCAGATGATTTTTTTTTCTTGTGTCTGAATGGTTGTCAGACGAAATATCTTGGCAAGAAGACGACGCTATCAGGCTTCAATCGAGAAAGTTTATGGAATACTCTTTACGCAAGAGAAGATTTCTACAATCGCATCTAAGATGAAGATACCGAACTGAACTGAAAAGAAAAAAGGAAATTATGGCATAACTTGACCGAAAGAATGGATCGGTTGACAGTAAACACCCTGAGAAACCAAAAAATAGTCAATTTTTGATGGTGGAAAGGGTGTTCTGAATGGGGGTGGGAGGAGGCATTTATAATTGTACAGCGAGTTATGAAAATAGTAAGCAGATTCAAATAGATGTGAGTTGCAGTAGCAAATAAGATAAGAAGAGGCTTTCAAGGGACAGACTAGCATGGGGACTGAATCAAATGAGGTTTTAGACTGAAGACCACAGCAACAGCAACAAAGTCATGTTTATTTTGAATGAAAAACACAGAACATTTACGTAATATTTTAAAACTTTGTTATTAACTTACCGAAATTAGGATGTCACGCCGTTAGCAGGAGAGAAGATAAATATCTATGGCATTGAATTTAATGAGATCAAAAATTTTAAAATACATACATCCAGTGAGACTGTCAGATGGCAGTCAAAGATAAAATTATTAACCTTATGTATAAGACTAAAGCCAGACGAACTATTTAATCACCGCTGAGTCCTCCGAGTTGTTTGGTCGTAATCCATGGAACGGTTTTGTTCCTGATGTATCGTCGAGAGTGGCCATGGATATCTTCAGATGTCTCCTAGTTTAGCTTCTTTTTGCTAGTTGAAAGGTCTGACTACGCAAAGCGGCACGAATACCGTGAACACCTGTCTGACGGAACAGAAACGAGCTTGTCGACTAGGTAAAGCAGACAAGTTAGGTGTAGCGAAGTATGCTCTTGAGTCAGAAAACTATTAAGCGAAGCTTATGCACAATGTCGAACTGCTTTCCATGGCTGCATAATGAATGCATCGAAATATATACAGAGAAAAGAAGGAGCAATGACACTCAGTGACATATGGACCACCGCTCTGCAGAATCGATAAGTAACTTTTGCTTTTGGTAGACGAAATTCTGTTGTTTATGTCGCTCTCTGACGTCAAACCCGTCACCTAGCCGGACTCGAGGAACTCGGAGAACCATTGAAGATGATCAACGCAACTCTGGAAGAAACGCCTGAACAACCATGCATGAATGACCATACAATCTTGAAAACTTACCAGCATTAAAGGAAGTCGGTAGACAAAGTCTTCACTGTATGACAAAAATGTATTTGCATCGGATGAAATATATCACTAAATGCGTGAAACAACAAGATTTTGAGTCACATCTGTTCATAGTAGAAAAATAGACTGACACAAATCGGATACAGTTGGCTTTTCAACGTTCCCAACAAAACTCTACATCTACATCTACATCTACATGACTACTCTGCAATTCACATTTAAGTGCTTGGCAGAGGGTTCATCGAACCACAATCATACTATCTCTCTACTATTCCACTCCCGAACAGCGAGCGGGAAAAACGAACACCTAAACCTTTCTGTTCGAGCTCTGATTTCTCTTATTTTATTTTGATGATCATTCCTACCTATGTAGGTTGGGCTCAACAAAATATTTTCGCATTCGGAAGAGAAAGTTGGTGACTGAAATTTCGTAAAAAGCTCTCGCCGCGACGAAAAACGTCTATGCTGTAATGACTTCCATCCCAACTCGTGTATCATATCTGCCACACTCTCTCCCCTATAACGCGATAATACAAAACGAGCTGCCCTTCTTTGCACCCTCTCGATGTCCTCCGTCAATCCCACCTGGTAAGGATCCCACACCGCGCAGCAATATTCTAACAGAGGACGAACGAGTGTAGTGTAAGCTGTCTCTTTAGTGGACTTGTTGCATCTTCTAAGTGTCCTGCCAATGAAACGCAACCTTTGGCTCGCCTTCCCGACAATATTATCTGTGTGGTCCTTCCAACTGAAGTTGTTTGTAATTTTAACACCCAGGTACTTAGTTGAATTGACAGCCTTGAGAATTGTACTATTTATCGAGTAATCGAATTCCAACGGATTTCTTTTGGAACTCATGTGGATCATCTCACACTTTTCGTTATTTAGCGTTAACTGCCACCTGACACACCATACAGCAATCTTTTCTAAATCGCTTTGCAGCTGATACTGGTCTTCAGATGACCTTACTAGACGGTAAATTACAGCATCATCTGCGAACAACCTAAGAGAACTGCTCAGATTGTCACCCAGGTCATTTATATAGATCAGGAACAGTAGAGGTCCCAGGACGCTTCCCTGGGGAACACCTGATATCACTTCAGTTTTACTCTGTTCCCCTAGGGCAACAGTGCACCAGATTCGGCGGAAACATTTACAGATACACTCCTGGAAATTGAAATAAGAACACCGTGAATTCATTGTCCCAGGAAGGGGAAACTTTATTGACACATTCCTGGGGTCAGATACATCACATGATCTCACTGACAGAACCACAGGCACATAGACACAGGCAACAGAGCATGCACAATGTCGGCACTAGTACAGTGTATATCCACCTTTCGCAGCAATGCCGGCTGCTATTCTCCCATGGAGACGATCGTAGAGATGCTGGATGTAGTCCTGTGCAACGGCTTGCCATGCTATTTCCACCTGGACCAGCGTTCGTGCTGGACGTGCAGACCGCGTGAGACGACACTTCATCCAGTCCCAAACATGCTCAATGGGGGACAGATCCGGAGATCTTGCTGGCCAGGGTAGTTGACTTACACCTTCTAGAGCACGTTGGGTGGCACGGGATACATGCGGACGTGCATTGTCCTGTTGGAACAGCAAGTTCCCTTGCCGGTCTAGGAATGGTAGAACGATGGGTTTGATGACGGTTTGGATGTACCGTGCACTATTCAGTGTCCCGTCGACGATCACCAGAGGTGTACGGCCAGTGTAGGAGATCGCTCCCCACACCATGATGCCGGGTGTTCGCCCTGTGTGCCTCGGTCGTATGCAGTCCTGATTGTGGCGCTCACCTGCACGGCGCCAAACACGCATACGACCATCATTGGCACCAAGGCAGAAGCGACTCTCATCGCTGAAGACGACACGTCTCCATTCGTCCCTCCATTCACTCCTGTCTCGAAACCACTGGAAGCGGGCTGCACGATGTTGGGGCGTGAGTGGAAGACGGCCTAACGGTGTGCTGGACCGTAGACCAGCTTCCTGGAGACGGTTGCGAATGGTCCTCGCCGATACCCCAGGAGCAACAGTGTCCCTAATTTGCTGGGAAGTGGCGGTGCGGTCCCCTACGGCATTGCGTAGGATCCTACGGTATTGGCGTGCATCCGTGCGTCGCTGCGGTCCGGTCCCAGGTCGACGGGCACGTGCACATTCCGCCGACCACTGGCGACAACATCGATGTACTGTGGAGACCTCACGCCCCACGTGTTGAGCAATTCGGCGGTACGTCCACCCGGCCTCCCGCATGCCCACTATACGCCGTCGCTCAAAGTCCGTCAACTGCACATACGGTTCATGTCCACGCTGTCGCGGCATGCTACCAGTGTTAAAGACTGCGATGGAGCTCCGTATGCCACGCAAACTGGTTGACACTGACGGCGGCGGTGCACAAATGCTGCGCAGCTAGCGCCATTCGACGGCCAACACCGCGGTTCCTGGTGTGTCCACTGTGCCGTGCGTGTGATCATTGCTTGTACAGCCCTCTCGCAGTGTCCGGAGCAAGTGTGGTGGGTCTGACACACCGGTGTCAATGTGTTCTTTTTTCCCTTTCCAGGAGTGTATATCCATGCCAACTGCGACTGTTCCAGGGACTGAAACCAGGCGACAAGCGACAATGTATATAATATGTTGTGGGCGTTCTTCACAGTTCAGAGGGTATTGTAAATTTTCCACGCAACCTAGCATGTTCTGACACAGCGATATTTCACATGTATAGTTGGCTGTACGAGAACCAGAAAAAAGACTGAAAGAACCTAAGCGTGATTTTCATTGGTATAACTGATGCGGGCACGTTGCACAGAGTGGGGACACAGCTTGAATATAGACTTCGTGTTTTCCGTGCCACCAAAGGCGCACATGTTGAAATTGATTGAATGTCATAAGAACTTCGTGAGAGAGTGTGCCACGTACACCAGACATGGTGTGAATATCTTGATTAGTTAGGATGCTATAGTATATTAAAATTGTACTGTACCTTTTGAGACACCGTATATTGTTACAAGTGATATGGGAATGAACTGGTAAGTGAAACAACAATAATTAAACAAACTAAAATCAAGGACAAGGAAAAGAACGTTAATTGGAAAAAATATAGGGAATATACATTATTCAGCCAAAACCTAACGACCACAGCCCACTGCGAGACTGAATGTCACGTGGTAGTATGGCGGTCGCCTGACATGGAGAGGATACTAAGTAAGCGGAGCAGAGACGAGTGACGAATCACTGTAGCGACGATACGGCCGCAAATGGGGAAATCTACTGACATCAGGGACTTCGGCTAAACACAGTTATTAGATTCCGCCGCCAGGGCATTAACATCTGGGAGGCGACGAATCTGGTCGTTTATATGGCGATAATATATCGTGATCATCGACGGAAAGTGGTTGAAAGATTGTGAAACCACGAGTAGACGAAAAGGTGTTGCACGTCCACCCATCGCAGAACATGAATGTCGGAAGATTTCCCGCTCTATAAAGCGGGATAGGTGATGAAATTTGTGCATCTGACTACACTGAACATCATTGGTGGAGACACAACTGATTCTGGGCACACCGTTGAGCGTACGTTGTCGCATAGGGACCTTAGCAGAAGATTAGGTGATCCCATATTAGCTCCATGTATTGTTCCGTTACTATTATATTTACTATTGGAGCGTGGTGATTGGGCCTTGGCTCAGTAGAAACGTGTTGACTGCTCGGGTGAATCACGTTTGTTGTACGAAGGTCGTTACCAGATGCATCGTCATCCACGCGAACGTTGACTCGGAACGTGCACCGCGTCACTTGCAGAGACCGATGGGGGTGATTACTGCGGTATGGAGAAGATTCAGTGGGCTTGTAGGGCACCTGTGGTAGTAATAGAAGGTACCACGAATGTTGTGGGCTACGTGAGCAGTACTGCAGGCCACTTGCACGCCTTCGTTCCTGATGTCACATGGTTGGGTCACAAGGACAAAATTCTGATAGGGTGGTTTCAGGAGCATGACAGTGAACTCACTTTGATATCTGGCAACAAAATTCATCTTATCTGAACCACATGGAACAAATTTGGTACTCTACTGGGTGAGATATCGGAGCTCACAAACCACCGGTTCGTAATTTGTTGGAATGGCATCATAAGCCCATAGCTATCTAATGTTAAATACTTCCGGAAAGCTACCGCGGACTCACAAAGCCATGCCACTGCCGTACTCCGATCAAACGGTAGATAAACACTCTATTAAACAGTTCATTGTCTCATTCATGTAAGTATAGCGACTAATTTACAGCCGGCCGTGGTGGCAGTGCGGTTCAAGGCGCTTCAGTCCAGAACCGCGGGACTGCTATGGTCGCAGGTTCGAATCCTGCCTCGGGCATGGATGTGTTTGATGTCCTTAGGTTAGTTAGGTTTAAGTTCTAGGGGACTGATGACCTAAGATGTTAAGTCCCATAGTGCTCAGAGCCATTTGAACCATTTTTTGAACTAATTTACAAAGTAGATATGATGGGTTTATCTGCAGTGCCTGTGGTTAGAGGTGGTGAAACAGACGAACAGCCGTGTGTTTACTGACAACCATTATTTTAAGACGATTGATAACCTCCCTTTCTAGTTGTTACGTGAGATTTCACGTGAACCTTTTCCAAAGAATTTTTCACACGCAGTTTTTACAAAATAAGCTCAGTTACTTGAGAATGTTTTTAAGAAGAAGATAATGATCTAACAGGAGGAGAAATTGGACACTGAAGCCTAAAAAATTTGGAATGTAGTACTATATTCCCAGCCGTTATTTTAATATTGTTTTATTTGGCAACCAGTTTCGACTTCCAAGTCACGTCACCTTCAGGCCTGTAGCACCACTAAAAACAACGAGCCAATATTAGTGTATGGTCCCTTAGATATCCGAACCGCATCAGCATGATTATGTTCATGCTAATGCTCGTGGCCACTCTCATGAAGTTCAGGTATTTGCGGGAACTTACACGAATATTGGTGCCTTGTTTTATAAATGCACTAGTGATGCGACTGGGAAGTCGAAACTGCCCTACCCTCTTAAACCGAGGATGGAGTTACATTGAAAAATGGAGCTTTCACTGAAGATAAGGAAGCAAAATGGAAAGATTCTGTTTCGAAACGTTAGGAAAGTGGTAGGACTGGGTTTAGTACGTGCACTACATGAAATAATATTTATCAAAAGTCACTTTGCAGTATAAAATCAACTTGGAAACCACGTAACTCTTGAAGAAGGTGCAGATCAAATATAATAAACACAATTGTTTTACCACAGACAAATTACTTAAAAAGCATAATAAGTTAATAACAAAGAATGTCTGGACTAGATGTATAGAATAAAATTTGTTTCTACTTCATCACCTCTTATGATTCGTAGTTGTATGTGTCCTACATTGTACACTTTTATACATGTTGGTACAGTTAAATGTGGGCACAGTCTGCAGCTTGACAGATATCGGAATAGTACTCCACTTCTCGCCACATGTTCGTAAGAATGACTTGTACCATAGCCTCTATTGCGACGTAGATCCGTTTTCTCAAATATACTATATTTCGAAATCTAGTTCTCTAAACAATGTCCTTGACAAGCCCGCAGGCACTTAAATCCAGCAGAGTGAGATTGGCAGGGGCCCGGTAATTTGACTCCCTTCCGATCCAACTGTCAGACAACGTTTCATGGAGAAATGTCTTAGCATCCCCATGATAGTGGTATTGGGCAATACCTTGTGGAAAATGACGTCGGAGGCATCTGTGGAACTCCATAGTTCGCCAACAAGCTGACACAGGGGTTACCTATAACTCAACGAAGTTCATGAAATGGTAAGGATCACATATGGAAGCGTGACTATATCGATTGCGTATTCACCCGTGAAACGCAAAACGTCGAATTATTTCGATGTAAGGATTTTTTGTGCATACCTCTAGCCGGGCAACATGTATAAACCTTATTATGACTGACATTCAATCTGCCCTCCTACTAATCAGATCCATTCTTCAATCGACAATCGCATAGAAAATAAAGATTCACTTCCCAGTATTATTAACTGTTCTTCGATCACAGCCCTCTCCCCCTCCCCCCCCCCTCGCCACGAAAACGTTATGATAGTAATCAGTCACTGTGCCAAGTGACATGATTGAACTGCTTTAAATATTTCTCAGAAGGAGCTTTACTGGTAGCTACACAACTGCTGCTGACAATATCCATCACAGAATGAACATGACTGGCATGGTTGGAATTTCACCACATTCTGCAACACTTCCAATTTCACCAGCAGCCAAAGCCAGCGCCTCTTGCCTAGCAGCAGTCAAGGGCACACCAGCCAGGTCGTTGCTATTCCTTCCAACTCCAGCCCAATACACTATGGTCGCAGAGCGTGTCGTTCCAGCTTGGGCAGTTCAGGGACGACAAAGCTTTCTATATGACCCAGAGGAGGCTTTCAACACTACCGCCAGGAAAGTCAGATCCATGTCTGCGCCTCTCGAACGGTCCGATGTCCCTGAAGGCATATGCTCCTCCTTTTCCTCCCCACTGTTTTCTTGATGGACAGGAATTCCCTGGTGAACGTAAAAAAAAGTTAACATTAGGCGCAGCAGTAGATAGCTAGATCACAGTTACATCTCACATACGAGAAAATAGCTGTCAGCTGTTAATGTATTGTCATCATGAATTAAACGAAAACCACATTTCGTTCCCAGCCGAAAATGGAAGTCAATAAATTAGTAATGAACTCGAGGAAAGCCAACCAGGGAAAAACAAATAATTGTACCATCTAAAAGGCGTCTATCTTCAACAAAACGCAGTCTCCCGTCGCACACTTTTCATTAACAAGCCTCTTCAAAAGAGATGAAACAATCCATTACGAGGGCCTTAGAAGCTGCGGTTTGATTTCTGAGAGCTGGTCCCAAAGGTTCCTGTTTGTTTCGGGTTTCTAAATAACGACAGTCACAGAAATGAAGATAACTCAGGATTTCGGCAAGACCACTAAATCTGGAACTATTTTCCCATTACCGTACCCTATAAGTTGCCTTACTGGCTACCGCCACCCAAAATTTGGCAGCATAGTTTGAGCGAAGTGGGCATCCTCTCTACATGCTTTGCTAGTGGAAGAAGACTTACCATCCTCTCTTTACCGCCTCTAGATTTCTCGAATTTCCTTTGCCTCGTTCTGTTGTGGAAGCGGAATAGGTTCACATATGCGTCTCATGACCAGAGTCATTACGGACGAAGGGAGTTAGAACTGTGGCTATTCCCACATGGAATCGTCCCGCTGGTGGTAATATGCCAACGGTGAACACAAGTTACTATTAACTAGTTCGAGAAATGTTAGATTCGGACTAAAGGGAGTAGTAGCTATGCGGTAATTCCATACCTGGAGACAAAGCTTACGAAACATGCTAGATGTAAAAGCTGTATCATTGTTCGTTTCAAGATACTGACATTTATCAAAGGCACCCAATATTGTTTCGTGTGGAGGCACTGCATGCCGGAAACAACCAAAGGACATACGTAGCAGCGCCTACATTTTGTGTGGAACAAGTTATATTCCTGGGACGCAGGAAGTGCCAAAGTACTCGATATAAATTGTCTCCAGAAATTATTCTACCAGTGCCTTTAAAGTTAACTATTCTTGCGATTATTCACGCAGATTTGTTGATGCTAAAGACCTTACATGTTAGGACGAGGGTCCCAATTTCTTAATCCATCCCTTGGCAGCTAAAATATGTTCTCTCCTTCACCGTGTTTGAAAACCTCGAGATAAACACCGGCTGGTAATACTTAAAAATCATGATTACTGGATCAGGAGGTACGATAATTTTACCGATCTAGTCTACCTTAACAGAATACCAAAGGACTTTACCTGATACCAGTAAGGTGCAACAGATTATTTCCATTTTTGAAGAAACCTGGAACATCAGTTAATATATCCGTCATTTGCTCTAATAGGTGGTGTGCTCTATCACTGGGATGCTCCATTACCTGCTCTTGAGTTGGCTCGCTGAAAATCCGGCTCAAACCCTCCGCTACCAGAGTCTCCGACCCTCATCCATGCCGTTCTTTAAACAGAAAGGGGCACACTTTAATCGCCTATCTAAACTTTTTCCAGTACTCCTGAGTCTTCCCAGAACCCAACTAACAGCCTAATTGTCGGTCAGCAAGATAAAAATCCGGTGCTCAAAATAAGTTAAAAGATTTTCTAATACGAAATCACTGCTGAGATCTCCTACAGACACACTGAGTATTAGGCCACAAGATCCAACAAATTACGGCAAGCATAAGCATAGGACGTCTGACCAATGGATACTTCTGACACAATACTACGGCCACGCCAGACATTGATGTGCCCAGTCAATATAATCCTGGTCGCTATGTCGGTATGTGATACATTATCAATGTGTAAAATATTCCGGCGTTTCGGCCACTGTTGTAATTGGGCTTCCTCAGGCTGCTTCTCTCTGTATGTTTCTGTCTCTCTCTCTCTCTCTCTCTCTATCTATCTATCTATCTCTCTCCCTCCCTCTCTCTCTTCCCCTCCCTCTCCCTCTATCTCTCCCTTTCTTTCCCACTTTGTCAGTATGGTCACGTATCCCTACATGTACAACTGATATGTGACCGCTTGCACTTTCAATTCTTTTGAAAATACTGCGATGGTGACAACCAGCACACTCGCCGCAGCAGTTTTCCCTACCTTGCAACGTACCCTGCTTTCCAGCGGATAAAACTGAGAAAAATATTTAACTTATAAAACTTATGCTGTTTGTGAACATCAGTTTCCCTCAGGAAAAACACATTTCAGATGGGGATGATACGGTGTGGTTAGCAACTTAATAATCATCAATATGTATCCTGTTATACTATGTCGATGTATCTTGCCCTGATTGTTATTGAACATCGTCACTTTTGAGGGGTCATAGACTATATAATACTATTGTGATTTCCACGTAAAAAGTGGTAACAAATTTTCGGTTGCACTTCGTAAAATAGATTGCAGGTTCAACTTGTGAAGAATAAAACACTTCAATGACAGAACACAATGAGCAATCTGTCGCTCTGCCTTTTTCTCTGCCTCGTGATGACTGGGTGTTGTGTGATGTCCTTAGGTTAGTTAGGTTTAAGTAGTTGTAAGTTCTAGGGGACTGATGACCATAGATGTTAAGTCCCATAGTGCTCAGAGACATTTGAACCATTCAAAAAATATGAGCACACTTGCCCCATACTTCTATAAGGAACATATAAGTCCATTTAACAAATTCAGTATGGTAACATCAAAAGATACGCTATTACAGTTGGCAGACACCGATACTTATGAATTAAAGTATTTTCATTCCAGAAGAACGCACTTTACAGAATTTAGCAACACTACCTCTTAGTACATCGAAGGCTAAAACACAAAACAGAACAGGAGAATATCTCCACTTCCTTAAAAAATAATTCGCCTCCTTTTACAAATATTACAGCAGCTTTCTTACAAAGGTCCCTTTTTACAGCTAATATTCCCAGTATCTGAACATTAATTACAATATGTTAACTAATCATTAAGTTTTGCATAATTTTAGTATAATAGACATTCATACATCGAAAACTCTTCTCACACTAAAATACTTTTATAAGACACAATTAACCTTCAAATACAGCGTGCTGCAATTTATCTGCTTCAAACATTCCTACCTTTTTCCTTACTTCGCTTAAAGAACTTACTAACTAAAGAAAATGTGTTATGAACTGATGAGAAAAGTTCACCATACCTCTAAATCTCGGTAAAACTTTCACATCCGTATGAGGGGGACCACCATACATTTCTTCAGTGCAGGTCTGATCTACACTGACGCTCTTCTATGAAACGATGTGAGCTCCGTTTGGGCAAATATAAACTTGATTGGTTTGACAGCGGAGCCGCATATCTCATCTGCCTCAGCACGTCCAACAGCTCGTCAAAGTGATCTACGAAATACTCAATAAATATCGCAAGATCGTCCAAATAATATATACATATCTGAAGATCACATCCAATAAAATGTGAAGTAGACGCGAGAACACGGCTGCTACTGTCGAAAGCGCGAAAACCATTCTTTTAAATTCATCTAAATTCCGTTGCCAAGGTAGCTGCAACACGGCTTTGATGAAACTGAAATGAAATGAAATGTCGTATGGCGAGGGCCTCCCGGCGGGTAGACCTCATAACCTGGTGGAAGTCTTTTGAGGAAACGCCACTTCGGCGACTTGCGCGTCGATGTGGATGAAATGAGGATGAGGAAGACGACACATACAACCAGTACTTGAGCGGAGAAAATCTCCAACCCAGCCAGGGATCGAACCCGGGCTTCCCCGACATGACCAGCCGGCGTGCTGTCCACTCAGCTACTGTCGCAGAGGGGCTCTGGTTATACTAGTAAACACCACGTTGTTGTTGAATGTCTACTAAATAGCCAAGAATTTCTCTGCTTGTTCTACTGTATCGAACGAAATCCATCAAATTAATCGTTTCATTACAACATTAAGCAACACAGTAGAACATACCATGAAACGTAAGAAAGGTCATTGATACAATAAAGCATTATTTAGTACAGTGTGACAACATCTATATTGGTAAAAGATATAAAGATAACAACTATAAATAAAAATGGTTCATCCCATAAAACGAAACAAAGAGTTCAGAAATTAATTTCTAAATTAGATTAAATTTTGGATATATATAACATATTAGAGACTAACTGTCATGGCAACATTGACAATTCGTTTGGTGTTTGCTTTCTGATTTTCAATAGACACAGCAAAGAAAGGAAGTTTTCCGGTCTTCTTTCCGTTTGCACAGACAACACCATCCCAAGTTGATGTTACTCGAAAACTGATCCCAAAATCCTTGAGCATCTGTTCCATGAGTATGCAAAGTTCTTCAGGGAATTTTTTTGTTCGTGAGTCTGTGGTTCGTCCTTATTCGATCTGCCCAGACGTCAACGACTTGACAAAACTGCTGTGGTTTTTTTTTTTTTTTTATGTCGCCATTCCCCTTATACAAGATTTAGGTGTTTAACCGATCTTAAAGCCCACACATACGAGTTTATAGCACAGGCCAGCATATGGTTTTCCGTGCTATGGTCTTATTGTTGCACAGTAAATTTAATACATCTATTCTCGCTTTGTCACTGAAGAAAAGTACTGCTTTCGATTTCTCTACCTGATCATTTACTTCGCTCATCTTAAGCTGACGAAAGAATATATATTTTTTAATATGACTCTCAACATATTTTCCTTTCCTGTAAGTGAGTTCAGACAAAGAAACTGTTTGGCGCAAGAATTCTGTCGTCTCGTTTTTATTATTAGTATTATTTTTCGTACCCATGTCAAATCAGCGTCGTCCAGTTATCGGATACTTCACAAGAAGCAAACGAATTAACCATCGTAATATTCCGGATGGTTTCCTCAATAGGTTCCCATAATTTCGCCAGATAATATGTAGGAATCGAAAAATCTGTATCCCTAATTTCTTTTCTCAGTTATGATGTGTCGCGTCACATACAGGAATTATTTTTAGCCCGTGTTTGTCCGGAAAGTTGGTAGATATATTTTGCATGAGCATGTGCCTCGGAAGCAGAGGAGTGTCTCGTTAACGGTTAGGGGAGATGAGGGAGTGTACCATTCTTGACTACACATGACAAAAATACACCATAAATCACGGAATGCAATGAAGTTGTCTGTTGTCTTCACTGGAATCGAATATTTTAGTAGTCAAATATTAGACTACTAATAAAAAATTCGAATCGGTTTTTCGTCGTGACACATCGGAAAAATTGGGACCCATATGCCACAGACGACGCATCAGCACAAGTCATATGAGCTTTTTTAGGACCAACTTATAAAATGTATGTCAAATATGATTTCATCTTCCATAGTGCATTGGAGCGATATAAATTTTGCCCTTGCATCAGAATTTTGTTTGTTTATATACATAACTACAGGGCTAATACAAATGACTGAAGCGATTTCATAAATTCACTGTAGCTCCATTCATTAACATATGGTCACGACGTACTACAGATACGTAGAAAAACTAATAAAGTTTTGTTCGGCTGAAGCCATACTTCAGGTTTCTGCCGCCAGAGGGCTCGAGAGCGCAGTGAGACAAAATGGCGACAAGAGCCGAGAAAGCGTATGTCTTGCTTGAAATGCACTCACATCAGTCAGTCATAACAGTGCAACGACGCTTCAGGACGAAGTTCAACAAAGATCCACCAACTGCTAACTCCATTCGGGGATGGTATGCGCAGTTTAAAGCTTCTGGATGTCTCTGTAAGGGGAAATCAACGGGTCGGCCTGCAGTGAGCGAAGAAGCGGTTGAACGCGTGCGGGCAAGTTTCACGCGTAGCTCGCGGAAGTCGACGAATAAAGCAAGCGAGGAGCTAAACGTACCACAGCCGACGGTTTGGAAAATCTTACGGAAAAGGCTAAAGCAGAAGCCTTACCGTTTATAATTGCTACAAGCCCTGACACCCGATTAACAAAGTCAAACGCTTTGAATTTTCGGCGCGGTTGCAACAGCTCATGGAAGAGGATGCGTTCAGTACGAAACTTGTTTTCAGTGATGAAGCAACATTTTTTCTTAATGGTGAAGTGAACAGACACAATGTGCGAATTTGGGCAGTAGAGAATCCTCACGCATTTGTGCAACAAATTCGCAATTCTCCCAAAGTAAACGTGTTTTGTGCAATCTCGCGGTTTAAAGTTTACGGCACCTTTTTCTTCTGCGAAAAAAACGTTACAGGACACGTGTATCTGGACATGCTGGAAAATTGGCTCATGCCACAACTGAAGACCGACAGCGCCGACTTCATCTTTCAACAGGATGGCGCTCCACCGCACTTCCATCATGATGTTCGGCATTTCTTAAACAGGAGATTGGAAAACCGATGGATCGGTCGTGGTGGAGATCAAGATCAGCAATTCATGTCATGGCCTCCACGCTCTCCCGACTTAACCCTATGCGACTTCTTTCTGTGGGGTTATGTGAAAGATTCAGTGTTTAAACCTCCTCTACCAAGAAACGTGCCAGAACTGCGAGCTCGCATCAGCGATGCTTTCGAACTCATTGATGGGGACATGCTGCGCCGAGTGTGGGAGGAAGTTGATTATCGGCCTGATGTCTGCCGAATCACTAAAGGGGCACATATCGAGCATTTGTGAATGCCTAAAAAAACCTTTTTGAGTTTTTGTATGTGTGTGCAAAGCATTGTGAAAATATCTCAAATAATGAAGTTATTGTAGAGCTGTGAAATCGCTTCAATCATTTGTAATAACCCTGTATTAGTGAAACCAGGTCATTAGTAAACTATAGTTCTAGTAACTTCATTGGAGACCTTTCGTTTCTTCCTTTGCCTAGCACTCCAGGTATTCCTTCCGCTATATTCTTTGCTGGCGCTCTCGACGCTTTTTTGTGAGAACAGGGTGTGTTCGAACAATACAGATTTTTGGCATATACTAAATTTTCCTTGTCCACTGATTATCTTCATCTGATAAATCAACCTGAAAAGGTGCTAGAACAAATTAATCTTCACTCTTGTCGTCTGAGAAATTACCATCTTCAAGATTCCTCACATGTTTATTTGGGTCGGCCTCCTGACGCTCAAATTCTCTTTTTATATACTCCTTGGTTGCTAGTTGTTTCCCAGAAGACGTTTTTTACATCTACAAAGAAATTACCACCTCATTAAAAAAAACGTACATAACAGCCCCGTCGGATAAATTTTCCAATTTATCTTTTAAGGATAAGGGATAATGGAGCAGGAGTGAATTATACTCTCCTCCAGATGAACAACAATACTGAATGGAAAGGTAAACAAATACTTTTGACTGAGAAGCCAGCAGCACCAACATACGATGGACTGGGTTAATTATTTACTCCATCACGTTATTCTAGGGTTAAGGACTTCTAGAAATTTCTTTTCAGTCACAGAGACGGCTACACTCGCCTCTGCTGCTTGCACTGTCAGTAGCACAACCTGACGTTCCTGAACCTTTCTTTGGGCTATGGCATAACAACATTCCCAGATGATTTGTGTCATTTTATTTTTAACACAGATTCAGATTATAGTTCCCTCAGGTAACTCATAAAGGGTACTTCCTGGGCGGACATGATAAAACAGAAGACTCCAAATAGAGCTCTTGCCACGGGTTCTAAATTTTAAAAATATATAGTCCATATTTATTGTAAATTGCAATGCATGCAGATTACTCATCCACCCACTATCACCGTTGTTTTGCTGTATGGTAAGGGACTGGTGGATCTGAGTTGATTACATGTAATGCAAAGAGCCCAACCATGAAGTTACTTAGCTTCTGATTAAGATTCATAGATAATAAACAGTAGTCATATCACAGACCAAACTCTTGAACAGCGTAAGTTTAACTTACCATTAAATATATAGGCATGTGATTAATACTGAAACAAAAGCAGTATTATTAGCAGTTGACCTTGCAACACAGCTTAAAAGACAAACGATAACAAATAACTGTACCAAACGAAGTCATGTAATTACTTTAACCGTTTCTCGAACAGAGATTAGCAGAAGTTACACTAAACCTTG
The DNA here is from genome assembly GCF_023897955.1 of Schistocerca gregaria. Lineage (NCBI taxonomy): Eukaryota > Metazoa > Arthropoda > Insecta > Orthoptera > Acrididae > Schistocerca > Schistocerca gregaria. The sequence goes on from NC_064925.1 coordinate 256,513,936, forward strand.
TACCACCGCGCCGTAAAGACTGTACATGACTGTCATGGTGGAGTCACGCACATCCGCCAACATATCCAAGGCGAGTGTCACGGAAATCCTGTGTTACTCGCCCTGCTGAAATCAAGGGCACCCTGGTCTGGCAGTTATTGTGCTGTCCAACTTGAGCCCACAACTTCGCGGTGGCGGCGCATGTCCTTCCGCCTCGAGCAGAGCAGTGACAACCGCACATTAACACGACACAGCGATGTCTCTAGACACTGCCACTGAAATTAAAAAAGCATGCTGCCGCCACTGGTATGGCGCCGTGCACACCATGGCATTGGTTTCACACTGTTCGTGAAAACAGTCACAAATGGTTCAAATGGCTCTGAGCACTATGCGACTCAACGTCTAAGGTCATCAGTCGCCTAGAACTTAGAACTAAGTAAACCTAACTAACCTAAGGACATGACACACATCCATACCCGAAGCAGGTTCGAACCTGCGACCGTAGCGGTCGCTAGGCTCCAGACTGTAGCGCCGAGAACCGCACGGCGAAAGTAGTCACAGATCGCATCAGTAAAGTATTAAGAAAGCAGCAATTACACAATGCTTAAGTGCGTTAGTGTTTCAGTACTGAGAAAAACCAACGCCCACCGCGTGCCACGGCATGGGATACAACATTCCTTGCTCATGCGGCCAAGTGAACGCAGCCACTATTGAAGTTAATTTCAACGATAGACTTAACGGTCACAAAGGAAACATCACTAAATCAGCAATTTCAGGTCATGTACTTGAACTAGGGATCAACCAAATTAGAATACCTGATGTTTTAGTTTTCTCGGGGTCCAACCTTTCCCATGCTACAGAGACGCCTTGTAAACTACAGAAAATTCTAAACAAAGTTAAGAGAAAAGAAGGCCTGACATTAGAGAAGTTGTGGAATTAAGCTCTAAATAAAGAAGGAGCACTAACATTTCTTCTGCAGAAGATCCGAGAACACACGCTACTGCGGTACGGCGATCTGTGACAGATTACCTGACCACTGTGTTGTTTGGACTTGTATGAGCTCTAAAGCTAAATAACTAAGTCTGTCCTAAACTATATAAGAGACCATTTCAAAAGCCCTGTTACATTATTTTAAGATAATGCTGCCATTCAGAAGCCATGAAAGTCCCCAGAAAATCATAACGATCCAAAATGATTTACAAGAAGTATCTGTATGGTGCAAAAAGTGGCAATGCATCTAAATGAAAGGTGTGAGGTCCTTCATATAAGCCCTAAAAAACTGTTAACTCTTTGTTACATGATAAATTACACATATAAATAGACTGTCGAGTCAACTAAATATTTATCAACTGCAATTACGAACAACCCACATCTGAACCAATGCAGAGGAAATCTTGTGGTAAAGATAACCCGAAGACAGTTCTTTTGGCAGAACCGTTAGGAGATCCAACATATGAACTGAAGCGATGGCCTACAGTACTGTTGTTCGTTCTCTTCGGGAGTATTACTGCGTGATAAAGAACCCTTGCCACTAACGACTGTCTGAGGAGATTGAGAACTTGAAATAAGAGGAGCTCGTTTTGTACTACGGTGAAGTAGCAAAGAGAGTATTACCCATATGATAAATTTTTCGTCGTCGCCACATTTTTTCATGAAATTTTTGTCACTAAATACTTCCATGACTCACCGTTGAAAAGGAAATTATGAATCATAATAAGAGATATCAGCGTTCATACTGAAATATTTAGATGTCTAGTTTTCCGGCATCCTGTTCGACAGTGTAATGATAGAGGAATAGTCTGGAAGTGGTACCGCGAACCCTCTGCCAGCCTTTTAAGTGCGAAGTGTTGAGCAGTCATGTAGATGTAGAAGTTAGCAGCTTCTCCAGCATTGCCAGACTAAAAATTAGGCACCGAAACATGCCTTAGGTCACAGCATAATCTTCATAAAACCAAATTGCTAAAGAACGGATACGAAAACGTACATTCTATGGCCAAACAGCATAATGTCATCAGCAAGATGAAGGTGGTTCAGATATGTACCATTAACGATTATTGAGAAAAGTTTCTGTCGTGTCGAATATTCTAACTGCGTCCAGTGGAAGCTGCAGTATTCAAGTATACACGACTGTTTTTCAGTAGATCATTGTAGACCGAATCCACGCCAAGTTGAGTAACGACTGTGGCTTCAAATTGACCCAAAATCTTAACTAGTACTGATTGATTTCTTTTGTTATTCATTCACCTCTTCCAAAGCAAGCATATTCCTTCGATTTTATATAGCTTTTTGTTGATGACTTTTGGACTACAACGGTGCCAGTAATTCTTCTCTTATGTCTCTTCTTTTATGTGATGCAGAATAACTGAACCACCATTCCTGTTTTGCAGAAACTGTCCTCATCGGTAACATTCCGCAAGTAAAATTTTTTAACTCTTTCGCTTCCATCTTTATCTGTCTCTAGTAAAACACCATCAACCCCATCTGGCCTTTCTTTCTTATTGTTTAAAATCACCCATTTTAATTTCAGCAAAAGTATTCGTGTGTTAGTTTTCATAGCAAAAAGGCGTATACCATATCCTCGATCAAAAGCCTTAAGGTTGAAGCGGAAGTTGCCAAGGAAGAGAGCAAGGCCTTTAAGGCGGCAGCATCTTTGTGTTGCAGGACATGACGTGATCCATTGAATGCTTTTCATAGCAGGATCCAAAATTTTGTGTAGTGTATAATTAGGTGAACTAATCGTAAGTAAGACTCTGACAGTAGTGAGTCTCATATCTATGATGTGTATGCTGACAGCTTACCCAGCACTAAATATAGTTTTAAATGGAGTGTACCTGTTGAGTCTTCTACCATAGGAATGAAGGGAGAGGATGTTGTTTGGTGGCAGGTATTCCCTTTCTACAGCCCAACTGCACACACGTACTAACAGCGTTCTTTATCTACATAAACAGGAAACTACTTATTTTAAGAGAGTTTATGTGTTGTAGTACTGGCTCTTCGTAACTGTCCACGTAAGCATCGCTGCTGGTGAAGTACAAGTCACCGCTACAAATGCATCTCCGTTCGCTATACACTCTCGTAGCCAGTGATGTGAACTGACATCCTGTGACTGACCGATGACTGGGCCCTTTGGGTAGCGGCGGCAATCTAAATACTTGTGGTAGTCTGTTTGCCCTTTCTCCTGACAGGCGCGCTCGATCCAGCGCCTACTATCGATCTTATTGCTACATCTTTGCCGACCAGTGTGCTGGCGACAGCTTAAAACAGGATAGCACCTATCGTCAGTTCTCTCCCACAGATTGCAACATTCTGTCAGTGAGCAAGCACTTGTGCACCTGTGTGCTCACGACACATATGTAACTGAGTATCAAGCGCTGTACATAAACTGATCAGTTACGTATCATCAACATGACGTGTTCTCTGTGTTGAGAGGATCTTGACACCGTCCTTGTCCTTCCTGTTTTTCTTTGACATTCCACTACAGCTTCAATAGCAGTAGGAGCGTAAAGGGAATATGCTTATCGACCAACTCTCGGATTGTGTCTAGTCGAGGAGCAATCTGTTTAGGTGAAGGCTTGATGATAGTAAGCCACGTCTCTCTCTTCCAATCCCGTCAAAATATTTTACCTGCGAATCGAAAGAAACAGTAAATCACATCCCAGTATTTTACCAGCCATTAAAACACAAGAGCCGATCAAAATATGGGCTCATTCCAAACATGAACAAAACTATCCAAAGGATTTGAGTTGGATGTCAAGTAGAAACGTATTGACTTTCAATATTTCTGCATAAAACGTACGTAAACTCCCCTAATTTACAGCTTAAGCTGCACATTTCAGAGCATAAATCGATTAATGTACTACGCTAAATGTAAGGCTCAAACCTACATTAAAAGCATATGGAAGTACACACACACACACACACACACACACACACACACACACACACACATTCACACACAAAGAGAGAGAGAGAGAGAGAGAGAGAGAGAGAGAGAGAGAGAGGAGAGAGAGAGAGAGAGAGAGAGAGAGAGAGAGAGACATACACACTGTTTCTATCTTAAGCCCACTTGAGGATCTCTTACTTTTTACACAGAAATCAAAACATGATCTCTGATGTTTTAAAAAGTTTTTCAGGTCACCGAGCACCATTTTATGGCAGATAAAGATAATGTATCCTGCTGTATATTACGAGTTGACCTGAACAAAACATATCTAGCTTACACAACACCCTAAACAGGAGCTGAAAGGCCTATGTGAGGCTATGGACAAAAACGAACTTTCAAGGAAAGCTGCGACATTCCATTTGTCATTACACAGCAAAATCTTCATAAAAAGTTTACAAAGTATAATTCCTTTTTTTTCCAAAATCAGCTACTACATGTACCAAAATCTAATCGTTATGCTAGTATTAAGAGACGTACACAGAATACAGTCAAACACACACACACTAACCAAGCATTATTTTAAGAAGAACAAGGCATTCTTAGGAGGTCTATAATGTTCTATATCACTTAAACTGTTACAGTCTCATTCCACAACTATAGCTTTACAGCGCTCAGAACATTAGATGTAAACACACAACATGGCGAAAAAAATGATGAATGAGATTCCATACACACGCAGATGAGAATCCTGTATCTCAAAAATTTGATGTTTGGAATAAAACACAATTTTTCTCAAACATGCAGATTTACAGAACTAAACATACACATGTTACTTGTCATAATCTGCATGTATAATTAGATGTCTGTGATTGTGTACCAAAATAAGGTCTTCACACCAAGGGAAAATTGTGTTTCAAATACATAATGATTATGAGACAAAACGCATGTGGCACTACCGTTGTGAGCTGAGTGTTCTGTCCCATTTAACAAAATCCACATGGCTCTCATAATTGCACCATTGTTGTTCATTGCAGGTTGACGAGTACCTGATAGCAAATAATTTTTGATACCAGTACCACACTTTACCAGGTACAATGGATTCCCATTTACAGTTTCTGGACTCTAAATTGCCTGTATTAGTAGTACCAGCACCCCTGATATAACCTTCATGTTAATCTACGACATTATTTCCATCTCTGTACCACAGTTTAAAGAAATAAAAAATTATGTGCATTACTTATCCTAATGTGCAAAGATTTGTTCCATAACATTACAAAACATGCATGGACACTACTGCTGATCTCTCTTGTCAGTTCAAGTGCACTAGATAATTAGAATATAAAAAAAATTTATCACTAAACAAATTCCTATTTCTAAAATCTCTTCATTATTTGTCAAAGACTGGTGTTGGTTAGATTAGAACTGATATCAAAGTTAGTCAAATGTTACAGTGACCAACATGCTGGGGTATTACATCTGTCTTGTAGTACAAAATGTTAATCTTCTTCTGCTGATAGTGTTAAGCTATGCTGTCATACATGACACTTTGTTAGCTGACATACTTAAAAACACTAATAAAATTACAAGAAGTTGCTCCTTCATTGGTACATTATCGAAAATTTGAAAAATATTATTCCACACACTGAGATTTTAGATAAAAGTTATAACGATTTACTCACATGTTACAGCAAAATTATGAAAAATGATCCTCTATACAGCTTGTTGTTACAGCGAATTTATAACAAATTGCTCCATACAGTACAAGTAACAGCAAAATTGTAACAAATTTTCATTGTTACAAAAGAATTGTAAGATATTACCTGATACATAGACATACTAGGGTATAAATGTAACAAATATGCCACAATGACCTCATGAACTCCATCATCTTTAGTTGAGATCTGTTAGCTGTATGTGAAGTTGGGATGAGATTGTAGTGCAGGGGGCATGGCTTGTGATTGCATGAATAGAATAGTGCTGGGTTCACATAATATCAGGAATCTGACTATGCACTTAAATTATGAATGGTCTTAGATTGTTGGTACTAATGTTTCATCATACTGACTAACCAGTTTTACCTGTTGAAATAAGTGGCAACTTGTTGGAAAAACTCTTGTCCTGCCCAGTCGGCCACATGTTGGTTAATTTGTTATAATTTTGTGAAACAAGGATGGTGTATGAGGCAATACATAACCATTCCATGTAATACTGGTAATGTATTGGGCTATTTATTACAATTTTGAGTTACAAAGGTGATTTAAAGGACAATTTGTTATAATTTTTTTTGAGGCTTGGGATGCTATTTGAGATACAGTAGGTGACATCCACTGTCAAGTTATGGCACACAGACTGTCACTGCTGGTGTTATAACATACTTTTGAGATACAATATCCAATGTCCACTGTAAGGTTATGGCACATACATACTGTCAGTTTCTGATGTTAGGATACTGATTGAGATTCAGTACCTGAGACCCACTCGGGCAACCTGTTACAATTTTGCTGTAACATGGCGACATATTAGGCTGTTTCCTACAATTTCTAAATAACAACGGAATTTTGTTACAATTTTTGCTGCAACATATCGTTTTATGGAGCAACTTGTTACAATTATGTTGTAAGACAGCACTTCAAGGAGGAATATCTTGCAATTTAGATGTAAGATAATTGTTCAATTTCTTACACTTTTCCTACAACATGCTTTATTACACTTATGTTGTTACATGTCGATTTATGAAGAATTTTGTTATAATGTTGGTGTAACATATTAGCATATGGGAGAATTTGTTACAATTTTGTATAAAATGATGCTACATGAGACAATATGTCAAACACTGATGCAAACAGTAATCCATGGAAGGTGATGTGTCTGTTAGACTTCATTGTGTGATAGCATAGGTTAGCATTATCAGCAGACGATGGCTAACTTACTCCACACAATGTTAGAGCCCTATCATTGAGCTGCTAAAATGTTTGGGTGATTTTGGTATCAATTTTAACCAAAGTAACTCAATTTTGTGTAAATAATAGAACCGGATTTCCTGTACTGTGGTAGAACTGTTCATGTTGCCATGTGTATTTTCAGCTGTAACTTAGGTCAGCAGTGTTGTTCATTCATGATTTGTATTGTTATAGAACCAACATTTATATGTCTTGACAAATAATACACACAATTACTTATTCCTTTACACATATGTTTACATATTTTCGTAAATAATCAGCTACATTTCTACTCTGTCGTTACATTGTAATTGGTTATTTTGTTTTAGTGGCTGATGAAATATGGGAATAAGAATGTCAGATTTGTTTCATTGCCTGGTTGGTTGGTTGTTGGTTGTTTTGGGGAAGGAGACCAGACAGTGTGGTCATAGGTCTCATCGGATTAGGGAAGGATGGGGAAGGAAGTAGGCCGTGCCCTTTCAGAGGAACCATCCCGGCATTTGCCTGGAGTGATTTAGGGGATTCACAGAAAACGTAATTCAGGATGGCCGGACGCGGGATTGAACCGTCGTCCTCCCGAATGCTTCATTGCCTGGAGAAATATGTAAATGTGATTGGCTGTTTCATATTAACAGCTGGTAAAATATTGAATTTAGATTGAAGAAGAAGGCATGGAGCACTGCCATCTTGATTTGTAATGTGAGAATTCGATGTTCTCTTCACTTGCCACAATGTGAACTTCCAACTGACGCAGTCCAAGGAACAGCCACTGTGATTATTTGTCTGCAAATAACCGTTAAGCTCCTACTGATGACAGCTGGTAGATTTTCCTTACCTTCCAGTATGTATCTCTCAGTTTGCCTTGCTTATACTGACCTGACTTCGAAGAGTTCTTTGTGCTTTTACTCTTTCCACCATTTCCAAATTGTGAACCATTCAACGAAACATCATCGATAAGGATTTTTGGAGCTGAGGGCCCGCTTGTGTATCCTGATGACTTCAGGGTACAAGGCTTTTGTTTGGTCGGACGAGTCTCGTTTCAAATTGTATCGAGCGGATGGATGTGTACAAGTATGGAGACAAGCTCATGAATCCATGGACCTTGCATGTCAGCGGGGAACTGTTCAAGCTGGAGGAAGCTCTGTAATGGTGTGAGGCCTATGCAGTTGGAATGATATTGGATGCCTGATACGTCTAGATACGTTTCTGACAGATTTCACGTACGTTAGGATCCTGTCTGATCACCTGCATTCATTAATATTCACTGTGCATTCCGACGAATTTGGGCAATTCAGGCAGAACAATGCGACACCCCACAACTCCATAACTGCAACACATTTTCTGCAAGAACACACTTCTGAGTTTAAACACTTCCACTGCCACTAAACTCCCCAGGCATGAACATTACTGAGCATTTCTGGGATGCCTTGCAACGTGTAGTTCAGAAGAGATCTCCACCCCCTCGTAGTGTTGTGGATATATGGACAGCCCTCCAGGATTCAGGGTGTCTGTTTCCTGTTCAGACGTTAGTCAAGTCAATACCACGTCATATTGCGTCACTTCTGCGTGTTATCGTGGCCCTACACGATACTTGGCAGGTGTAGGAGTTTGTTTGACTCTTCAGTGTATTTCATAAACGGAGTTGGTGAAACAACAAAACCCTAGCCTATTCGTCTTCCGATTCCGAATCATTCTTTTATACTGATTCTAAGATTCATCTTTCCTTTCTGACTTGTGCGTAACTCATTAATTAATGTTCTGTCGTTCCAGTTCACCTTCTTCAATTTCAGACTTTCTTTCATCTTCTCTAATTTCACTTGGTTAAAGACCTCTTAAAATCACTCCTTTCCATCATTCCATATAGCTCTCACCAATCACTCTGATTAGTCCAGTACACCTCTCGAAACCTTCCCTTTTCTGAAACCTAAATACACGGCACCTACGTTCCCTTCCATTCCACATGCCAGTCTACGATTCAATACCCATAAATTGATTTTTGCAGCATAAGATGCTAAACTTACTGTTTTGAATTCTGTGAATTTCTTGGAACCCGACATTTTGGTGATCGGAACGTCGGTATCGGCTCACAGGAAAGCCATAAAGTCCAGTAGATTTAGCTCTGTAAGCATAACACAACATAATGATGACCACCGTATCACCATAAACGTCAACCACATCAAACCCAATGACATTTTACAGCCTACTCTAATCAGGACTTTATCGTTACGATCTTCAGCTACATCTTTTCTTCATGCTCCCACGTGATTTCTAACATCATTCAACGACCCCCTTTTACGTCAACGTCTTGTAGTTTCTTTCCTACAAGGAGTAGGATGCCTTATAGTGCCCAATATTGTATACAGGCTACGAATGACTGTTCTTAGTGGTTTCTATGAGCTATTTGTAACTTACTGATGGTGATATTCGTCTCAAGATAACAATAACGGGAATAGGGTTCTGTTTGCCAAGTTACGTCTGTATTCATCCTAGTTTTGTGCTCATCTACCATCATGGCAGACCTTACGGATTAGTGGAGAAGGAATCCGCTCGTTCCAGTTCAGTAGTTATATGAGTGATGTTTGAAATATACTGAAAGTAAAGCCCCTATCTTATTAGACACTTTTAGGAGGTACTCAGATATTCAAAAACTCAGGAATGCTCAAGAGTAATTCAGAATGAAACTTTACCAGTCGGGAAAGACAACATCCTGAATCTCAGTACGCGATGCACTGTGTTTACGTACTTATGGTTACTATAGGGTTCACTTATATAGTGCATACTGTCCACAGTCAACACGAACACAGCTATGTGCTGTGAAGATGAGAGGGAGAGGGAAATGGGTTACAGAAGGTATTACCCAAGCATGCAAACGGTTGGTGGCTCTAAGATGGACCATTACTTCTATGCAGGTAAGCTCTTTGAAACCTACTGTCAGAAAAAGTTGTCCACTGTCGGATTTAAGACCCAATCCACTCGATTCGCTCTACTTGATCCATATACACATCTCGATAATTATAATGTGCACGAACTGCATTATCATGCTGTGTAAATTAAATTCATAAAAAAGAAGGCGTCTCATTTAATCTCCGAACCACGTAAAGTGCGCTTACTGTTCGCTATCATCCTAGTGAGTTTTGTGTCCCAGTCAGTACACATTCTAATTAGTTTTGGTGCAATGAGTGATTGATGTCGGAATGGAAATTTCTGTGCTTTTTTTATCATAAAATGAATAACTAATTGAAGTGACTGATTCTCCAGAGTCTACGTGGTCTTCGTGCCGCTTCTTTGATCAGAGTCCCTGGTTTTAATATAGCACCTGCTTAAATTTTGAATGAAAATTATAAGCAATGGCAGTAGAAGACTGTCGGCAAAAAAATTTAGCCTCCCATCTGCCTACAGCCTTTTAACAGACAGCCGAGGTGCGGACAGAGATTCAGGCACTTTCTTCTCCTTGTGGTGGGAAACTGCCATTAAGAGGAGAAGAATGAGCAATAATCAACAGCATGATTCTGAAGGGGGGAATGGAAAACACCCTATTACTGACGCATAAGATGTATCCACCGGACGTGTGGCCTGTAATTGAAGAAGTGTTCTGATGACCTCTCCATTCGCAGAAGATTATGGGTATGTATTCCATTCAGATCTCCTGGGGGGACTATCCATGCAGGATGTGAAAATGAGATAAAAACTGAGTAATTATTTAAAGGTAACCCTCTACGAGTCAGGGAGGCGGAATGTCAAATGTTTGAATGTGGTAGGGAAGCTAGAAGATCTGAGAAAGGGAAATTCAAACACTCAATCTTGATATAATGGGTATCAGTGAAGTTAAATGCAATGAACGTAAAGGTTTCAGTTTATAAGAATGCAGAATAATATAAACAGCAGCAGAAAATGCTGTAACGGTAACATGATTCGTTATTAGAAGAAATGTAGGGCAAAGAGTTAGTTACTGTGAACAGTTGATTTGTCCCCACGTTTGACAGTAAACCGTCGTCTATAACAACAGCATACGTAGCGACGCCACAAGCAGAAGATGAAGATAAAGAGATAGAGAAAGTATATGAAAGTATTGACTGGGTAACTAAATACGTAAGGGGTGATGATAAACTGCAGTGCGAATGTATGGGAAAGGTCAGAAGAAAAGTTACGAGAGAATATGGTCCTGGTAATAGATATGAGAGGGAAGAAACGCCAACTGAATTCAGCAGTAAAATCCAGCTATTAACAGCGAATACTTCATTCAAGGAACACAAGACTTAGAAAAAATTCCAGAGGTACTGGAAGATTCCAGCTACATTACATTACATTATGGTAAGACTGACACCCGTAAATTGGATATTGGATTTTAGGGTACACCCAGGAGGTAATTATGAAGTGTAGACTGAAATTTAAGAGAACTAATCGTATGGCTCCTTGTGGAAGGAAATGGGATACCAAAGTATTGGGAAAGGATGAGGAGCGTTTGAAGTTCGCTAACGATGTGGATAATGTGATAACGAATAAAACATCAGACAGGTCTGACGAAGACGAATGGCCATCCCCGTAAAGAGCTTTCAGAGATGTTGGAACGCCAAACATATTTACTAGCGAGGTAACTGCGAAGAAACCTTGGGTAGCACGACAAAAAAAAATCAGTCCAGATGCCTTTCAAGAAACCGTAGATAGATCAGAGTGCGTTAATCCAACGTGTCAAAGAAAAAAATATGTTACTCAAATGGTGTACGGTGCTTTCAGAACCAAATTAAATTAATATGGTAATTTTTACGGGCTACCCTCAAGAAAAAAAATCATTTGTTGCAGGCTTTCTAATGTTTCAAATCTATAAAAATTAGTACTTTCTGTGACGGTACTTATTCGAAAGGGATTGAAAAAATATGGATGTAGCTGCTGACTTCCTGAGTGTTGACGAGTGCTTTAACAAAAGAACCGATGAAATTATCACAAAGTATGGTGCTTAAATTTATTACTTTAGCCATATTTTCTTAGCAATCGCGTTGTCACGGATGTCAGTCTACGAGAGGCGAACTTATAGATGTCTACATTCTTGATGAAAGCGGATGTGCATACACATTGGTAGGGTAAATGTAGAGGAGGAAATCAGCTATTCAGAACCCGAAATTAGCTTGGTGATGTTGAGAAAACGCAGTTACCAAAGCACAACGAATTATAGTTGTGTGACACTAATCGAAAGTTAACTGAAATAAAATTACTATATAAATACAATCTATATTGGCTTGGTTCTCAAGTAATAAATGATATATATTACAACACATGTTTCAATTTCTAGAAGTAAAGTAAGTCCCATACAAAATGGCACAGAAGTGGTGAACCTTATTCCTGTAAAGTAAGAAATAGACGTTGGGCACTTCCTTCCTTATGTGACAAACTCAGTCTTTATTAACTATATCCAGTTTTTCTAAAACACAATTTAAAAAATAAATAAAGTAAACTTTGAGCTCAGTTAGTTTCATTTTTTGTTCGGTAAACAAATTAGTACTACGTATTGGAAACACTAAAAGGTACTAGTTGCCACCTTTCCTCCAGACATAAGTTCTTTGTCCTTTAGTGGCCAAATATCACAAGCCTTTCTCTGCAGCTACTGCTTTGTTAGGACTAAAAAAATGTGGGCTCTTCCTTACAATTTATTGGTCGACATTCAAAAATTTCATCAACTAACACACTTTGTACTTCTTTCCCAGTTTATTTTTGTGAAAAATGTAGTGTTGTTGTGGCATTCACTACAGGAACCACTTCGTATGCATTCGGCTTTCGACTTTCTATCGAAATGCCATTATCCTTTAACACATTTCCTGTTCGAGGATCTCAGCATCGGTTCTAGGCGTGTTCTGGTGTTGTGCTAAGTGATCAGATTTACATTCAGTAATCTCAAAGTTAATAGTCCAAAATACCGGTATATCTTGCGTGTATGTGGATTTTTCAGTGAACATGTATCACGAGGTCCTGGGTTCGATTCCCGGCCGGGTTAGGGATTTTCTCTGCCCGAGAACTGGGTGTTTCTGTTTTCCTCATCATTTCATCATCATCATCATTCATGACTGTGGCTGTATTGTTCTATGCAAAGGAACGGGACCTTGTGCAGGAGCTGACGACCACGCAGTTGAGCGCCCCATAAACCAAACATCATCATCATCATTATGAGAGAGCAGAATTACGCGCTCCGTGGAACTCACGGAATTTGAACGTGGTCAGGTGATTGAGTGTCACTTGTGTCATACGTCTGTATTCGAGATTTCCACACTCCTAAAAATCCCGAGGTCCACTGTTTCCGATGTCATAGAGAAGTGTGAACGTGAAGGGACACGTACAGCACAAAAGCGTACATGTCGACCTCGCCTGTTGACTGATAGAGACCGCCGACAGTTGAAGAGGGTCGTAATGTGTAATAGGCAGACATATATCCAGACCATCACACATGAATTCCAAACTGCACCACGATCTACTGCAAGTACTATGACAGTTAGGCGGGAGGTGAGAAAATCTATATTTCATGGTCGAGCGGCTGCTCATAAGCCATACATCATGCCGGTAAATGCCTCGCTTTGGTGTAAGGAGCGTAAACACTGGGCGATTGAACAGTGTAAAAACGTTGTGTGGAGTGACGTATTACGGTACACAAGATGGCGATTCGATGGCAGGGTGTGGCTCTAGTGAATGCCCGCTGAACATCATCTGCCAGAGCGTGTAGTGCCAACAGTAAACTTCGGAAGAGGTGGTGTTATGGTGTGGTCGTGTTTTGCATAGAGAGGACTTGCACGCCTTGTTGTTTTCGTGGCACTGTCACAGCACAGGAATACATTGATGTTTTAAACAGCCTCTTGCTTCCCACTGTTCAATAGCTATTCAAGGATGGCGATTGCATCTTTCAAGACGATCAAGCACCTGTTCATAATGCACGGCCTGTGGCGGAGTGGTTACATGATAACAACATCCTTGTAATGGACTGGCCTGCACAGAGGCCTGACCTGAATCCTATAACAGCTTTGGGATGTTTTGGAGCGCCGACTTCGTTCCAGGACTCAACGAACGACATCGATACATCTCCTCAGTGCTGAGCTGCCATATCCCAAGAAACCTTCCAGCACCTGATTGAACGTATGCCTGCGAGAGTGGGAGCTGTCATCAAGGCTAATGGTGGGCCAACACCATCTTGAATCCCAGCGTAACTTGTAATAGCCAGGTTCTCGGATACTTTTCACCACGTAGCGTATATTAGAATATCTTAAAGTTTCATTTGCCTTAAGTTTGTAGTGGGTTTTCTAAAGTGTAAGTAGGAGCCACTTCCAAGAGCGTAACAACATTAGTGTACGTGTGGTACGGCTTCTGACTCATCATCGCGTTTCTGTTTGTTTACAATAGGTTTACTCTCATGATGAATGAAGTATAGATTGTCTTTCACCGTGGGTTTAATATAATCTGTCAAATCACCGCGCGTTTGTTTTTGATTGATGCAAGGGTGGATAAACTTACTGCTGGAATGAGAAGGAAGAACGAAGGTGCGGTTCCGTTGTGCTGACAGCATAATCAGACAGTGACACACTCGCGCAAGGCGCCCTAAATCACCCGCTACTCAGTGACGGAGACGGTGGTGCTGCTGACCGCGATAGCCTGGTCAGATTTACTGCCCCAGAGGCGCAGGGCAGAACCGCCGAACGCAGAACTCCCCTCCCGTCGCTCCCCAAATCCCCCCACTGCCCGACAAACACGCTCGCTGTTGGCGCACGGCTACCCCTACTACAGCGTATAAATCAGCGACAGCGCCGCTACGGTTCCGGTTCCGCGAAAAGTGTCAGCCCGAGTTTAATAGCAACCGGTGGCGGTTTCGCTTCAGTAAATTGTGGACGCCTGTAATGAATATAAAACAGATAGCTCCAGCCACACGACGTTCAATTTGTTATTCCATCTGCTGCTGTTTATTCTTGCATTACTGCCTACAAAGCGCTAGCTTTTTCTCGTGCTCTTTGTAACGAGCTACCGTGCGCTGAGTACCTAAACAAAAGTGAAAGTACGACCACGCGACGCATCGCTGTTCGCTGAAAGGTCGCCAAGCTAAAATAAAGCTGTTGTAGCTTTGCTCCTCAGTATTCTGCTTTGGAGCTCCTTCCCACTACCAGACATACACAGTCGCACAGTGACTCACTCACTCACTCACACACTGATGTACACATAATCTGTCACAGTGTCTGACTGGCTTTTAAGAGATGAAAACATAGAACAGGCTATGTATTTTAAAATCCATCACATGTGCGAGTACTTACATTATACTGCCTGGCACGAATATAAACAGGTAAAGTTCATTCTACCTTTGCATAGAGTTGCAAGGTCGTAAGAATTTCAAGGTCACTTCAAATAATTTAAAAAAGAATGTATGGAATCCCCCTTGACAATACGCACAAGTTGATGTACTTATAAATTGCGAAATTGATGTGGTAATTGAAACAGCCGGCCGTGGTCTCCGAGCGGTTCTAGGGGCTGCAGTCCGGAACCGCGCGAATGCTACGGTGGCAGGTTCGAATCCTGCCTCGGGCGTGGATGTGTGTGATGTCCTTGGGTTATTTAGGTTTAAGTAGTTCTAAGTTCTAGGGGACTGATGACCTCTGATGTTAAGCCCCATAGTGCTCTGAGCCATGTGTGTGAATTACAATAAAAAATAAAAACCACTTTGGACTACAACTGTGATTAACATGTAACTTTTTCCTTCAAGAAGGAGAGAACATCACAACGCCTCGTCAAATCGAGTTTAAAAAAATGAGGAGGCTTTCTGATGTTTTGTATTTATCTTTAGTAGCTACCAAACACAGGCCGGCCGCGGTGGTCTAGCTGTTCAGGCGCTCAGTCCGGACTCGCGGGACTGTTACGGTCGCAGGTTCGAATCCTGCCTCGGACATGGATGTTTGTGATGTCCTTAGGTTAGTTAGGTTTAAGTAGCACTACGTTCTAGGGGACTGATGACCACAGATGTTAAGTCCCATAGTGCTCAGAGCCATTTTTTGAACCAAGCACAGAACATAAACAAGTAAAAAGGTAAACCGTAAAAAAATAAAATATGAAACATTTTGCAGACAGGTTTCGAATTTGTTGATTAAACTACTATCGCTGAGTGACTGATGCCCACTATTTCTCTGAGATAACTTCCATCGAGAAAGTTTACCCAAAAATACAGAAATTACTTTAGGAGATTCAAACAGCATCTTTAACCTACTGTATTGGACGCGACTGATGTTTTATTCCGGAGTTTTTGCCGACACACGCTCTTGACGTAAGGCGAAGTCTACACTGTAATATCCTTCGTAAAGTGCGCAAAACGTTCCCAGTCAAAAGAAGTGCAGAGAAAAATTTCGTAAGTGGAAGACAAAGGACAATGCAGTGAGATACTAACGTGAACAAATTCGATCTACGTCAACATCTACATCAGTATTCCGCAAGCCACATGACGACGTGCGGTAAGGGGTAATTCTCGTACCTGTAAATGATCCCCCCTTCCTTGTTCCATTCGTGAATAGCGCGTGGAAGGTTGACTGTCGGAAAGCCTCTGTACTGGCACTAATTTCTCCAATTTTATGATCGTGGTCATTTCACGAGGTTCGTGTGTCAAGAAGTAACATGTTGCTCACTCTTCCCAAAAAATATCCCCTTGATATTTCAATACAGATTTTTAGGAAAACTGCTGTTTTTAATGAATGCAGAACTGAAAATTTTATTTTTAATGGCAGTTATTGACGAATACGCTAATTTCCACCACTTGTGAAAAATTGATCACACATGAAATCAAAAAAATTATTCGTGATGCCTCCACCACAACTAAAATAAATACAGGTACAATTTAAATGAAGCCCTTTAAATAGACTTACCTTACATAAACTGGAGCATCGTCATGGTCCATGACTTCAAGTGCACTGCCGTTTCTTTCGGCCAGGTATCCCTTCGTCAGTTCTACTGTCCTGCCTTTTCTACATGTAAATACGTACTCCGGAAGCCATCGTATGGCGCACGGTAGAAGGTACCTTGTAGCAGTACTATCTCATCTTCGCTGTCGTAAAATGACGATGGCAGAAGTAGAATCGTTTTGCAGTCGACTATTAGGCCGGAGGTTCCAAAAAATCTTCTTCTTGTTGTGGTTCCACATGTTTTACGCACCTCGCCCAGTCGTGCTGAGTATCTTTGCCTAGAACGTACTGTGTAAGCCGCTCGATATCAGCAAATCTTCATTTCATCGACTGAAAGTAAAACAGCAGTTCAGGTCAGCCACTGCATTAAGTCTGCCTTGTGCCAAATGGAACTTTATCTGTTTGAATGAAGTAATAGCTGGCATTAACCATCATGATTACTGCTTTCTTCCACCACAGACAACAGTCGAATATACCAGTGCTTAATAACTTCTCCCTTACGAATGGTGATAGTATAGAACCGCCAAGATCTTTTATCAGCAGGAAAAACAAGTATGACCTCTGGTATGAAGCCTGTGCTAATTGAGCCACAACGGCTGATGGTGAAGTGGCTGCCTCGCGGGATTAGCCTAGCGGTCTCGGGCGCTGCAGTCATGGACTGTGCGGCTGGTCCCGGCGGAGGTTCGAGTCCTCCCTCGGGCATGGATGTGTGTGTTTGTCCTTAAGATAATTTAGGCTAAGTAGTGCGTAGGCTTTGGGACTGATGACCTTAGCAGTTGAGTCCCATAAAATTTCACACACATTTGTGTATCAAATTATATCGGCTACGCCCAACATATTTGTCAATACATAGAAAAACTGTTCTAGAAGAGCCGTTAACTGTTTTTTTTATTTTTTTTTTATTTATTTTTTTTTTTTAATGAAGTGGCCGCCTCTGTCAGTAAGCATTTTCAAACCAAATTTCCTTTTGAACAGTGAACGAAGTTTCATCCGAGTACACTACAGGCTCCTGGTCTGAGCACGCAATAAGTGCATTGTACGCAAAGTCTCCTCGGCAACAGCCTTGCCGCAGTGAATACACCGGTTCCCGTGAGATCACCAAAGTTAAGTGCTGTCGGGCGTGGCTGCCACTAGGATGGGTGGCCATCCAGCCGCCATGTGCTGCTACCATTTTTCGGGGTGCACTCAGCTTCGTGATGCCAATTGACGAGCTACTCGACCGAATAGTAGCGGCTCCGGTCAAAGAAAATCATCATATTGACCTGGAGAGCGGTGTGTTGACCACACGCTCCTCCTACCCGCATCATCAACTGAAGATGACACGGCGGTCGGATGGTACCGATGGGCCACATGTGGCCTGAAGACGGAGTGCTACGCAAAATCTCCGCTGTTGCTGCTGCACTGTCTCTGAGTCCCATTAAAATTTTTCAGAAAATAAAATAAATGTGAGTGGATAAGACAGAGAACGAAAGTCTCTGAACCAGAATTGTTCTTTTCTTTCTCGGTAAAATTATAGTATATATTTGTAACCGTTGGCTACACTCTTCTCTCGCAGTACATTTCCATGTCAGAGCTCTGTTAAGAACGTCACATTCCGTAAATTTCTTTCTCGTTTCTATTCAGTTTTTGGAGGATCATAGCAGATGTTCATATCGGGAGATTATGGCGCTACTAGCACTCTCTTAATACGGCTACAGTCGGCACGGAAGTATGATGAACTATTGGTCACAGCTTATGAATTCACGCGAAATTTGTATTACTCTGGTTCCTTCATTGTTGCCCAATCAGTAAAATACGTCAGTACGTACAATACAACAATTTTAGATAGTTTTAGTATGACTTTTCACCATTCACCTACCCTGATATATGTATAGCACTACATGTGATCACTTGGTCTTCCATTTCGTTCACTGCAAAACAAAATCCAATGCAATTTTTCATAACAGATTCAGGCTACACGCGAACTTACGATACCACATAGGAACACTAAAACTTCAGCTGAAACTACCCTAGTTCGCTACTACCATATGTATGTGGCAATTGGGTGAATCACAGTGCCTTGCACCTGGAGACTGTAAACAGTGTGTGTGACCTCGATTTACTTTCGAAATAGCTACTGTAGCGAATATCAGCAACCACACAGCTGTATCGCTGAGTAATCAAATTTTGGTCGTAAATCTTAAGTTCAACATGATCGTAGGAGGGATAATAAAGTTTAAAACTGTAAATTGCTTGTAAACATTGTTGATTGATTGAGTGACTGATTTTAACAGGAGAGCTAAAACCACTAAGGTCTGACCCGCAACTGCCCGCACCGAAGTTAAGTTTATTGTGCGGTATCGCTCCCTGTATATCTAGTAAAGCCAACAAGTGCCCTTAAATAGTGCAAGGAGTCCCTCTACCAGTTTTTGACAGTCACAATTTCTTAAGGTCTAGTTGTCCCGAAGATTCTGTATCTTTTACTCTCCAATGCCATGCATTCGAAGATTAGGTGTGATGCGGTTTCTTCACCTTCATCACGGATCCTGCATTTAGGGTCCTCTTCCGTTATACCCATTGTGTTTAGGTGTTTTTTGAAGTTGCCATGGGCGGTCATCAGTCCAGTCATGAGATTGATCTCTTTCCTGTTCAATCCCAGGATTACAGAGCTTCTTTTAAAACGTGGCTTGGGCATCATTACCTCACCGTGCTTTCGTTTATGGACCTTGGTCCAATATCCTACATGCTTTTTCCTATGCCAGTTCTGTAGTTCTAATTTGATCATAGCCTTGGTGACTATCAAGACAGGTTCCAGTCCAATAAATGGAGTTGTTGCCCTCATCATAGCCAATCTATCAGCTTGTTTTCACAGATCCCAGAGTGGTCAGGGACCGACAATAGGTTCACCCTATTGCTTCCCCCTAGCTTTACCAGAGCCCTGTGGCAATCTGCAACAATCTAGCTGCAGGAGCTGCCTAAGATTTCAGGGCTGCCTGGCTGTCTGAATAGATGCAGCTGCTACGGTCATTGTAGCACCTACGCATATTCCCCTCCACGCATGCCGTGGTTTTACCCTCTTCCACCACACTATGGCCCAATAGGACATCCTAGGTCTAACGACTGTGGTGTATATCGAGTGCATACTCCAGGGGCTTCGGCCCCAGTTTTTGCCACAAACCCTCCAAGTACTCACTAGAGTACTTCTTGCCTTGGAGCAGATACTATTAATATGAGAGGTACAAGTTAGCTTCTCATCCAACGTTACCCCTAGATATTTCGCTGTCCCCTTCACAGGTAGAGCTTCATCGAAGAGCTTTAGACTCCAACTTGCATGCTGAATATGTCTCTTCGTAAATGGCACCACAATAGTCTTCTTAGGGTTAACTCTCAGATCCAGTTTAATGCATCACTTTTCACAATGTCCAATCCTCCTTGTGCCATATTCCTGACTTTGTCAGTGAATTTGCCAAGAATTAGTATGACAAGGTCATCTGCATATCCTTGGCAGAAGCATTGCTTGGAATTTAGTTCCTCAATGAGTTCGTTCACCACTAGATTCCACAATAGAGGAGACAAAACTCCTCCTTGTGGGCAGCCTCTAGTGGTCTTAATTACCATCCTTTCACTCATCATGGTAGCCTCTACCTTCCTTCCACTAAGCATGGCCCTGGTCCACCTACATATAGTGGTCCCAAGCTCATGTACCTCTGCTGCCCTTACCATGGAATCGAAGGTCGTGTTGCTGAAGGCCCCATCGATATCCAGGAAGATGCAGAGGGCTATTTCTTGGAAATTAAGTGCTTGTTCCACCTTCCGAACGAGTTGGTGGAGAGCTGTCTCAAATGAGTTAGCTGGTTCTTATGCGTGTGGGTTCAGGTGTAGAGGGACCCTACTTAGTCTCCTCTCCCCCACATATACATTGACCAGTTTTTCCGATGGTTTGAGAGTGAAGGAGGACAGACTGATTGGTCTTATATCCTTGGCCTTGGTATGATCAGTTCTCCCTGGCTTTGGGATGAAGACAACCTTCACTGCCCTCCAAGCATTGGGAATGATTCCTACTACTAAGCTAACCCTGAATAACTGGCATAGGACTCTTATAATATTTCCTCCTGCCTGTTCCACGAGAGCTGGAAAAATTCCATCTGAGCCAGGTGACTTGAAGGGATGGAATGTTCCCACCGCCCACTAGATTTTGTTGAAGTTCACACACTCCTTGGCTGATTCCCAGTCCTCTCTTCGAGTGCCTGAGAACTGTTGTCTTTCTGGGGGCACATACTGGTCTGTGTTATCCGTCAGAGTATATTGACGAAAGTGAGTCTTGAGCAGCAATTCCAGCATCTCATGTGCTGTCTTTTTGTATTCCCCATCCTCCTTCCTCAACTTAGATCCTGGATTGGTTGGTACTCTTGTGAGAATCTTGTGAAGTCTGGCTTGTGCAGCCATGCCCTCCACTTGCTCACGGAATGCCTTCAAGGATGCCTCCTTTGCTTGTCTTATTGTAAGATTGTAATTGACAAGGGCCTCACGATATTTAGCCCATTGTCCTTTACGTCTCTCAATGTTAAACAGTCTCTGTACCTATTTTCTCTGCGTTTCCAGTTTGTTATTCCACCAACAACCACTCATATTTGTGCAGTTCCTGGTGGTTGTGCAGTTTTGCTGATACGAGGTCTGCTACTTCCTCAAATTCTACTGGCTTCCTTATCATGGTTTTAATTTCCGATAAGCCTAAGTCAAGGTCTCTCCTATATGTCTCCCTGTCTGTTTTCCTGGGGTTCCATGGTCTGCCTGATTCCCATTTCAACCTTGAATTTAATGTACATGTGGTCCGATGAGGAAGGCTCCAACACCACATGCCATCGTTTTACATAGCTACCCATCGTCATGGAACCAAATGTTATGTCAATTACTTCTTCCCTTCTGCTATTCCTGAATGTAGGTTCATTGCCCCTATTCAGGACCTCTAGGGTGTCACCTGAGAGAAATTTAAGAAAGTACTCACCTCTATTGTTGGTGTCCCTGCTGCCCCACACTAGGCTGTGGGCATTAGTGTCGCATCCCACCAGCGGTTGGTCACCTTGCCGATGGCAAGTCTCTACCAGTTTCCTCACCTCCAAGAGAGGGGGAGAACTGTCTTCATAAAGAAGGTATGCTGAGGCCAAAATAATTTTCCTCATATAGATGCGTTTTGATGGTCACTAGGTCCCTAGAGGAGAAATCTATCATTGTCATGAAAGAAATGCCATTTCTAACGTAGATGCATGTTCTGGAGTTTCTTAGATACCTCCCATAGATCAGCTTACCTCCAGTACCTCCGTGGCCTGATACACCCCCTTCGTATAAATAGGATTCTTGTATCAGGGCCATGCCCACTTCCTGTCTCCCCAGGCAGCTGCTCAGGGCAGCAGAGGCCCCTCCTGTACTGTGCTGCAGATTAATTTGCAGGCTCCGTGTACTTCCATCTTTGAGGTCTATGAGATCACTAATAGTGACCTGCGAGAATCCTAAAAACAGTTTCAGGTCCTGCTCCCGCATCACCTTCAGGGACAATTCACCAACCTCCACAACCAGGGTTTGTAATTCTGGACCAACCTTCTGGTTAATCAGTCTTCTGCCGAGACGTTTGAGTTCTGTGCCCCTATTTTCCCGAACAGAAGCTTAGGACAGACTTGCTTTAGTATCTTAGGTACCTATAATAATATCTTTGCTGTCTTAAGAAGCTCCACTGCCATATTGACCAGCAGCTTCGCACCTTTCCACGGGATATCATGGGCACCTTGTCGTTGAGCCATTCTATTGTGTGCACCCACTCACAGACAAAAATGAGTGCATCACGATCTAGATTAACCTTCCTGAAGTTGGGACCTGGGCCAGTTCCTCCCCGCCCCCCCGCCCCCAAAAAATATTTTCAAAGAGGGCCATCTGCACTAGTTCCTCCTGCTGCGAGGTGATGCCCACCAGTGGATAACCTTTCTTACCTCGGTTTTTCCTGGACTCGCTTATCCAGGGAAGAGGGAATCTTAGATTGCTCCCTATCGTTGACGTTGTGGGGGTCTGCGTGTCCCCTTCAACCTGAGACAGCTTTTTCCTGGGGGTCTTGGGTTCTAGTCTCTTTAGTTGCATCCACTTTTTTTAGGAAGCCATTCTTTCCTTCCTTTTTCTTCTGTTCCCTGAGTAGCTTCCTCCTCTGGGCCCCAGACAAGCCTTTGATCATATTCTGGCCTAGCGTCTCGGTTACAGTTTCCACTTCTGGCTCAGGTCTAGACCCTGATACAGTAGTGGAAATGCCTTCCATCGGTTCTGTCCCCGATGTTTGGATGTCTGGTGTCTCAATTTGCCCCTCAGTTTCTTTTTCTTTATTTTCTATAGTCGTGTCCATATTGGTCCCATGAGATTTGGGGATCTAGAAGGTCCACGCCACGAATACCCCAAGCAGTGTAAAGCTAATTACTCAGGTAGGTCGCCCGATATCCCTGAGGCTCTGTTTGCCACATCTTCCCATGTGCCATGCACTCCTAGACAGGGATCGCATCACACATTGGGTTGGGTCAGGGAATAAGGTAGGACTAGGAGTGGATATGGAAGATGGGACGTTGTGGGACACTCTTAGTCTGATCCATCGGCTGAGGCCTTTCCGGCAGTAGGTCCTCTACCTTCGGCATAGCCCTCAGTTTCAAGTGGATGCGCAAGCCTCTCCACCCACATGGACAGTGCTTCGTCAAGGTGGTGTCCCCCGGAGAGGTGTCAACTTCGTTACAACAATAATTAATAAGTGAAATACTACCATAGTTCCTGATGGTGTTTCTTATACTTCACTACCAGTTATGTTGATTGAACATTTCCTGATGACAAAAAAACGTGTGCTGCTGGTAATTCTTTCATGAGAAACAAAGTACTCTGAAAGGTCGAGACATCGTTACTTGAAATGTTCCACGAATGTAATTGAACTACGGGGTGTTCAAAGAGTGTCTCCGCAGTGCCGCATAATTGTTAGCCGTGAATGCCGTATGCCACAGTGAATATACCGAAATGAAAGACAGTAAAATACAAGTTATTAATTATTGATTATTCATTTTTACTTTTAAATTTTCACATTAATTGTTGAATACACAATTCAATTCGTCTAATCATGTTTTCATACACAAGCTGCAACATTTCTTCTGTAACAGAAGCAGTGACAGTGGATATTGCAGTTTCCAATTCATCGATGGGTTCTGGACTGTTTTTTAGAGACAGATGCTTTCGCTGCACCCCAGAAGAAAAAGTCAGTCGGTGTTAGGTCAGCTGATCACCTAAAACATCAGCAGGTAGTGCCATTGAAACGCGAGCTGTGTGCGCGGTTGCACCATCTTGTAGAAAATAACCGCTCAATATTTCACAAGTTCTCCTATGAATGGGTACAGAATATCACTGCAGTATCGTTGTGCGTTTATTGTTTCGTTGAAAAATATGGGACCCACAATGCGAAGTCTAGAAACTGCAATCCAAACTTCTATTTTCACAGAATGAAGTGGTTCCTCATGAATACACAATGGATTTGCAGTGCTCCACATACGAGAATTTTGCGAGTTCATATGCCTGGATAGATGAAACCATCCCTCATCAATTAAAAAAGTTTCATCAAGAATATCCCTTCCATTTTGTTGAACGAAGTGTTTGAACCATTGACAATAATTCAGTCTCTTTCCATGATCAGTATTTTTCAGTTCTTATCACTTGGTATGGGAAAAGTTCTAATTTTTTCCTTACAGCTGTGTCGGCCGTTTCAGACACGAACATCGATTTCCTGGGCGAGTTCTCTTACTGACTTGTTCGGACTCATCGACATTTTATTGGAATTATCGAGTACTTTATCCTCAAATAAAACGCTAGGACGGCCACTTCTCGGTGCATGTGTCACTGGAACAGTACTTCGAAATTTGTTAATCACATCTCGCACAGCATCGCGATGTGGTTGTCCCGAGGAAAACTGAATTAGGTGTTTGTATGAACTGAAACTGTGTATTTACCGTCGTATTTGAACACTTGTTCGACCAAAAATACACGTTCTTCAATGGTTAGAATTTTAACAGTGACAAAATCGAAACAAAGGAACAAAGGAACTAAACTTAAACGTTCACGTCAACAGGTAACGAAACGCACAAACGATACTACTGACTGTGGCTGAGATAAAAGAAACAGTGGAAAGTTGGGAGAGCCCACTTGAAGGAAGTAACCCAGGCAGGTGAACAATCACATGGCAAGCGCGGCTAACAATCATACGGCACTTCGGAGAGACGTTTTGAACACCCCGTATTTCTCAAAAGCAGCTGCATTGGTGTTTTAAATACAGCTTAAGGTTTTGAAAGGAGTATCAGCAAACTGTAATTAATAAGGAATATGCTTTGAAAACATAGGGAACTTCGAGTTCATTAAGTCGTAATTTCACCCATACAAAAAAATTTCTATACTTTTACTTATCTTAATACATAAAACAAATCAAAATTAGACTTACATTAAAGTACTTTATCTTACTTTTAATTGTATTTGATACTCTAAACTAAACTAAACTCCATCTGAACAGACCTTGGAAGGCCCAACGGACCGACCGGCCGCCATTTCATCCTCAGCCCACAGGCATCACTGGATACCGATATGGAGGGGCATGTGGTCAGCACGCCGCTCTCCCGACCGTATTTCAGCTTACGAGACCGGAGCCGCTACTTCTCGATCAAGTAGTTCCTCAGGTTGCCTCTCAAGGGTGAGTGCACCCCGATTTGATACTCACATAATAATAATTTTGTCTGAACAGAGATTTTATAACTAATGCTTTTCTTCGTCTTCGAATTGCTTGAAAGACTACTACTGAAAAAAGTTATGATAACAAGATGATTGCGATTATTGTAGCAGTGAACACTATCTCGAAAACTTCACAACTGATCTAAGTGCTCCAATCATCATAGTGACGTTAAGACATTAAAAAGTAGCTGAGCACTACAGTGACCTGTGACAGTGAACAGCTGTTAACAAAAAGTTAAACCTTACAAAATCAGTTCTAAAAAGTTAAGTTTGGCATGGAGGAGCGAATTCCAATTCTACTGTACCTAACAACAACCCTGCATGAAAGAGAAACTGGCTTTATTTGTCGGGAGTAAATGACTTTTATGCCTTCAGACGATTAATTAAACAATATGATTTCTTTTGGCAATTACAACTTTATCCTGCATGTTTTAACTACCTTGACTATCATTCACGTTGGCCCCACTGCTTATTCCTCACATTACAATGACTGTTACTCTGATACATCCACAATTATAACTGGAATCACGTTTATGTACCTACATGTTCGGTTAATATTATAAGTCTGTGTGTAATTTAGTTCTGATTTACTTTTATATCCTATGCTACACACTTTCATGAATCATTATTTTGGTTTTTATGTACTCAGTAGTTTTCTTATTTGCACATTGCACTTATTTATGTGCGAATTCTGTCAAATATTTTAAAAACTTTTTCTCAAAAGTTAGATTGTCATGTTATTGTAACATTTCAATCAACAAATTTTCTTTGTCGTTTTGTGAAAAAGAATAATGCTGTGTACAACATCCATTTTGCTATAACATATGGAGCCATGTGTACTAAACATATCCGTAAGTATTGGGAAACTTTGTACTTTTTCTTAGGAATATCAGTCTTTGATTACTGCCCCATCCTTGTATAACTTCTTCACCACAGAAGAGGACTTCTTTGCCTTCCCCTACAGTTCTTAACGCAGAGGTTTCGTCTAATATCATGGAAGTTATTCCCAGATATCTTGACACGTGCTATCATCCAGCCCTTTCTTCACGTGTCAAACGCTGCGATTTCCTTCTTTCCCGATTTTGTCGCAGTCATAATTCACTCTGATACAGTTATGTGCTGCAGACAAACATCCTCAAAACTTTCTTCCTCAAATTAAGGGGAGTTAGAACGTAAAATTTTTTCGCACTTTCTGATTTTTAATCTCATTATAAAATTTGCAATTTCTCGAATAAAATTATATACATATCATGTATAAACTAACATGGGAAGTATTGTATTTTATTTTCTTCAATATAATCCACAACGGTTGAGAACGTTAAAATTTTTACTCACATTGCTTCAAGATCTAATAAAAACGGTAATTGTTTACATACAAGGCTGTGGATTGCTGTGTTATAAAGGTTAAATGACGTGTTCCTATTTGTCCTGTCCACAAGAGAATTGGCACCAGTTTGAGGAAGTTGAATCAAAGTTTTAGAGACAAGAAACTTTCTCATAGAAAAACCATTAAAGACAGGCTGACAGACAAACTGATTGATTAACTACACCAGTATTATGTGATGGCGTCAGATTATTCGAATGGATGGACAAATTTCGCATTGATAAAGCATAGTTTGCAGCACAGTTGGCCACTAAGGAGTCCAGAAAGAAGAAGAGAGAAAAAACTTCGGAAAAGGTCAAAATTCTGATATACAGTATGGTACAAAGTGCTTCAGAGTGACTAAAAATAAAAAATTAAGTATATATAAACTGAGTTACAGTATTTCGCAACTTTAGAAGCCATTCCTGAAAATTTATATGTTGTGTTGCATTTTCCCCAAATCTCAGAGACCAATTCGAGTATTCAAATTTTCAGGTAGCAATAACATACATATCTAGAATCTACTGAACTAAAAGAAGAACATAATGTTATGTATAATTAAAATTATGAGAGACAACGTACAATAAATACACAAAATTTTAACCATGCAATTAAAAAATCGTATTTCTGAAAGCCGTGGATGAAATGCAATGTAATTCAGTAGACTCAGAACATACAATTTAATGTCTTGTAAATGTTTCATGTCAATGACTACATTGGTTCCTGAAATATAGGGAATCCAAGTCACTAAGTTTCACACTGTCGGGATAGGGCGTTCCAACTCCCCTTAAGAACATAGCTTAGTACGTGTCGAACTCTTTCGAAAAGGAATGCCCACATTGCCTATACTGGTCTGCTTTCGTAAACTCCTTGCTTTGACTTTTACTTCCGATTTTGCTGCCAAGGTGTTCCCTCACTTCGCCTACCTTATGGTCCCCAATTTCTGTGGCAAGTTACTGACTTATGTCGTTTATGATATTATTCATTACTTTTGTACCTAGAGTTTAAATTATCAAAGAAATTACCACTATATTTTCCATTGCTACATTACAATGTATTGTTATCAATAAATTGATTCCCTCCTAAATTTCTGCGGTAACTGAATACCGTTAATCCTTTTTTATGCTACAGACGATTCATTTGCTTTATTAAAAGAATGATAATGCAAAAAAACCACACAACTTCCTATTTGAAGACTAGTTTACAGAAACTCTCACGTTACAAATTCTTCACTTTTTAATTTCACGCCCTTTAATGTGTCAAAATGACTGAGTTGCTTTTATTTGACTGCGGTGTTTACAATTTCTTGTTCTTCCGATTTTTCCTTACAGTCTATCGTTCAGACTAATATAGTTCCTGTTAAGTTACTAAGTTTCAGTTGCTCAATTTTGTAATGGTCGGTAGAAAATAGTTAACGTTCTTCTACCACTTTTAGTTGAGGCTTAATTACAATTGCTTTAATATCATTATTATGCACTATTACACGCAACAAGCAGGATGGATGAGATGGACTGTCGGAACCTGACTTGTGTGAAAGTGTGAAGTGAGAAGTCCGATTGCTTCCCATAAACGAATGGTGTGAAACATGGCAGTGCATTGGCATTTCCTCGTTTCCGTGCGGTTTTGAATGAGATAATGAGTAAGGTGGCAGAAGAAACTGGACAAGACTAGACAAGAAGAAGGGAACGGTGTCCGCAGATGACTTGATGGTCTATGGAAACAGGGAGGAGTAGATTCGACAACTGCTTAGGAAAAAGTTATTACAGGGTATGAAATGAAATGTAATGCAAAAAAAAAAATGTGAGGTCCCAGTTACAACTAGAAAGAAAGTAGATC
This sequence comes from Schistocerca gregaria, assembly GCF_023897955.1. Lineage (NCBI taxonomy): Eukaryota > Metazoa > Arthropoda > Insecta > Orthoptera > Acrididae > Schistocerca > Schistocerca gregaria. The sequence continues at coordinate 256,542,601 of NC_064925.1, forward strand.
AACTAGCGGAATAAGGATTGCAGGTGGACACTCGAAGAAGGTGGAGGGTGTCAATTGCATGGGAGATATGACAGAGGAAAATGGAAGAAATGAGAAAGCCGTTACTGAATGTGGAAGACAGGCATTCCTGCAAAATATTAGGAGCCTGGTTTGGAACAAAGATATTCAACAATAAGTAGTATATAGAAGTTACTACATCCTAATGCTGACCTCTGCGTATGAAACCTAGGTGATGAAGAAAATAGGTGTACCAGATTATGGCCATGCTAAATGAATTTTCTCAGATATGGGACTGGAGTAACAAGGAAAGATAGGATGAGGAATGGAAGAGTAATGGAAATAGTGAAAGAGGAACCGTTACAAAGCAGGACAGAAACATCAAAGCTAAGGAAACAGCCAAGAGGAAGACTGAGGAACAGTTGGCTGAAGGGTGTGGAGGAGCGTGTTGAAGAAAGAGGCACGGACTGCACCAAAGTGAATACAGAAAGATAGTGGGAACTGGACTAGACGACAAGGCTTTCATCTCAGAAAAACTCAGCCTGGGGCTGGAAACCGTTCCAGACGATGATAATCATGCACTATAAGGTGCCCTTGTTAGCTATATTACACTGTCCCAGAATAACACATGTTAAGGTATCATGGTTATACTGTGATACACAAACCTGTCCTATGTCATATATTCTTGTTCCTCCTCCAGATATATATTTAGCACCATAATGATAAACTAGAATACTCTGATAGTCTCAAGTTGTACAGATAACTTAATTATATCGTAAAATTTTAGGTAGTAGTAGTAGCTCATAGGGACATCGTGCCAAAATGCACGCAACATTATTTTGATGTGATTTAATTGGCAAAAATTCTGTTTACATTAATTAACTGGATTCTCTTGCATTGTTCACATTATTGTCACAATATTCAAATTTAATTGTTTCAACCACATTACATTCGATAACTGTAAACTGTAAACTGAATAATTAATTTCTGTGATGCAAACAGACATGTGCTTTTCAATGATTGATAGCAGTTCAATTATTCCATACACCTTAGAGGACCAATATAATATCTTGATAATTTGATTTGCACTTACCTTTAACAATTTTGTTGCTACTGAGTTAGTTGCTCAAGATATTACATATTTATGCTAGATACTACTGTCTGGAAGGTCTTTGAAGACAAGACATGATACATACGGTAACTGTTTTTTGCACAGTCTTAAAAATCCCATCAGCAGATACATGGTGGTCCATTGATAGTGACAGGGCCAAATATCTCACGGAATAAGCATCAAACGAAAAAACTACGAACAACGAAACTTGTCTAGCGTGAAGAGGGCCCGCTAGATGGCACTGCCATAGGTCAAACGGATATCAATTGCGTTTTTTTTAAATACGAACCTCCGTTTTTTATTACATGTTCGTGTAGTACGTAAAGAAATATGAATGTTTAAGTTGCACCACTTTCTTCGCTTTGTGACAGATGGCGCTGTAATAGTCACAATCGTATAAGTACGTGGTATCACGTAACATTCCGTTAGTGCGGACGGTATTTTCTTCGTGATACGTTACCCTTGTTAAAATGGACCGTTTATCAATTGCGGAAAGGTCGAAATCGTGTTGATGTATGCCTATTGTGATCAAAATGATAATGGGCATGTGCTATGTATGCTTCTCGGTATACTGGACGACATCATCCAAGTGTCCGGACCGTTCGCTGGATAGTTACGTTATTTAAGGAAACAGGAAGTGTTCAGCCACATGTGAAACGTCAGCCACGACCTGCAACAAATGATGATACCCAAGTAGGTGTTTTATCTGCTGTCGCGGCAAATCCACACATCAGTAGCAGACAAATTGCGCGAGAATCGGGAATCTCAAAAACGTCGGTGTTGAGAATGCTACATCAACATCAATTGCACCCGTGCCATATATCTATGCTCAGGAATTGTATGGTGACGACTTTGAACGTCGTGTACAGTTCTGCCACTGGGCAAAAGAAAAATTACTGAGCGATGACAGATTTTTTGCGTGCACTCTATTTAGCAACGAAGCGTCATCCACCAACAGTGGTAGCGTAAACCGGCATAATATGCACTATTGGGCAACGGAAAATTCACGATGGCTGCGACAAGTAGAACATCAGCGACCTTGGCGGGTTAATGTATGGTGCAGCATTATGGGCGGAAGGATAATTGGCCCCCATTTTATGGTGGCAATCTAAATGGTGCAATGTATGCTGATTTCCTACTATAACATCCCAGCTTCCTCAACCAAATTATAACGTCCCAGGACTTTCTGCACCAAATTATAACATTTCAGCTCCTCAACACCAAATTAAAACGTTGCATTAGGAGGTGTCTGCTTCGTGCAAAAGGTCTTGAGTTCATATTGACGACAACAAGTAATTCTTCATTACAGACGTTTATTTACAAACAGAACTGACAGACTTCACAGACTCAACAACTGACCCTCAGAGCTAACCGCACTGCATATCCGAACTGGCAACTGACAACTCCTAGGTGTATTAATATCTTTCCAAACAATGAGAGTCTTTAACAATGTTTTGTTTACAATACGATAGCAATTCACGACCCAAAACTAAATTAGACATTACAGAATTTTAGTACAGATTAAAGTAAGTAAAAGGATCAGTACATATAAATTCTTACAGGCATAATTTCCAAATAGATTTTATAACATTTTTCTACCAGCTTCTGGATAACCTTCACCAGATTTGTACCGATGTTTCCAGAAATATCTTGACATTTGATTCTGGATATTTCTTGAATGATTTAGAACAACTATTTATATGTAAAATGATTTAAATCGTGTTTCAAAACGTAAATAAATCTTTTTTAGCAATATTTCTTGATACAAATCGTCTTTCGAAATTAGGTTATGAAACAGTTTTCACAAGTTTTCGTATTTTTGCGATCATAATACAGAACCTCTCCATAGAAAGCTCCAGAAGTGCGCATCAAACGCTCATTCACAGACTTTCTCTTTAGCTGGTGAGTTTTTAAAAGTATCTTGTCCATATTATACGAAATAATTTAGCTCAAAACCGATAATTTATACAATTAATCAGAGCTACAGCAAACAGTGAGTCTTTCTTTTACAAAATGAATATAATTACAAAATTGAATGAAAATAGGTTACTAACACTAATATATATTTACATTAATTCTACTTTTGTTCTTTCTGTGTAAAATGTCCTAATATTGACACAGTACAATATTTGAACATCACCAAAGTTTCCCTTTACATTTTGCATATCGGTATCGACATCCCCTAAAAGTTTACAGTATCGAATACCTCAATGTGTCCCAATATGTCCTGTAATGTTACACAACCCCCCCATCAGCACTTCCACGTGAAACACGGAAGGGTTGATGTCCTTACATTACAAAACAGAAATGTTTTATACATATCTTTGGTGTCTTCTTTCTTGAAGACCGGTGATCTTCTTTCTTGAAGGTCGGTGATCTTCTTCCTTAAAGGTCGGTATACCTCAATGCCACACACTGTATTTCAGTCTCATCTTCACAGTCCGTATGGTTTCCATATACACTGCGGGCTATCACAGGCTGCAATAGCACAGTCCGCTATGAACATACAGCATACAGTGGTCAAACCCAGTTAAACATTAGCAAAACATTTAATAGTCGGTGGACCGGTTTTTAAGGACACAGAAATTTGAATTCTCTAAAGTCTAATTACTCAAGAAAATTTACTCTTAATAATTTCTTAAATCTAAGAAAGGATAGACTGACAGATGGAGAAAATTAATTATACAGGATCACAGAATAAGTGTAAGATGCAATGCCAGAATACGAAAATGAAATATGACAATTGCATAGCTAGGGGACCTAGTGCTCGCCAAACACTTAGCACACAAGGAATGTATGCTCCCCTGAGGAATCAGATAAATACAACATACCAAAGTATACAAAAATATCCAGGTAAGATTACATATAAAAGTCTATAAACATCTATTATCTAAAATACTTTTTTACATTTTTTTATACAATTTCAGTACGGTCACGTTTCGTAGGCCAAACAGTCTGCCAGAATTTGGGTAGACTAGACGGTAAGCATTCGGATGAGGATTGTCCTGAATCTTGAAAGGTCCAATGTATATGTCAAAAAACTTTTTTAATTCACCACTGATGGCTTTAGACTTCTCTCAATGATGCCCCACTCTTCCATCTTTTGAAGTTCCTTTTCTACATCTTTTCTCTTTGCAATGGGTACACTATAAGGTTTTATAAAGAATGGCTCATGTGGTTTTAATCTGAGTTTACATTGATAATTCTTTACTCTGCCAGGTCTATAATCAAAAACATCACAGTAATTCCACAATAATCTTTCTAACTCTACCTTCTGTTCTTGGTTCAAATTATCTGATTCCCGTAATTTTTCTTGAACTATATCCCCATATTCTCCATCATCATAATCCTCAGTAATTTCCTCTACACAATAACCACTGTCTTTAGAAAATGTAACGTCCCTAATTTCAATTCCCTTATCAGCACAGTTTTGAACCGACATGTCAGTACTGGAACATACTCTCGTCTTAGGATCAATAAAGGTAAACAAACTCTTTTCCCAATCAAATGCTGCATTAGCTTTTAATATCCAGTCCATACCCAACAGTACAATCTCATTTAGGTCACTTATTACAAGACATCCTTGAGTAAACTGTACATCATTTATACTGAAGGACAACAACACCTTTCTATTAACAATTTTGCTCAGTTTGCCGGTAATGCCTCTAATTTTTATTCCAACAATTTGTAATTCAACAAAGTTAGGATCATGCTTAATTATGTCTCTTAATTTGCTTGAAATGGCACTAATTGGACTCCCTGTGTCAATCAAACAATACCCTTCCCAACCTGCAGCTTTAATTTTTATGTATGGACTACCAATAGTGGTGTTTTCCCTTTCTTCTTGTTCTTCATACAAAAGATCTTCTACTATCTCATCATACCTCTGTTCTATATTTAGGTTTTCTTTATTATGCAATACTTTCTTCAAACTTCTAGGTCTACTGGAATTTACTGGAATGTCTGGATTATTAATTACCTCATACACATCCTGACTAGTACCCCATTTGATGATTTCATTAGGCTTAAAAGCAGAAAGTGGTTCACAAATTTCCCTTAATTTGATCTTAACATCATTGTCATCACTGTAATCTTTAAATTTGACCCAAACAGATTTCAAAATAAACTCAGATGCATCAGCACAATCAACCCCCCTGTCTCCTGATGTATTACTAAGCTGAACTGGCACAATCTGATTCTCATGTGGATTGTAGTTAGAGTTCCTGGCACAGCTATTCTCTACGCTATTGCTTATAACATCCTCCTTAACTTCAACATAAACTATTCCATCCAATTCACCATCAAAACCCTCTAGTACATAATCACCATTAGCCTTAACATCAACATTATCATCATCATTGCATGAGCTTACACTACAAACACTACTAGTATCACCAACATTACTCACAACACCATCTTCACCAACCACATCCATATGAATATCAGACTTTCCAGAAACTTCAGTACGAACATCATTATGACAACTTACATCTAAAACATCACCACACATAAGTTTGTACAATCCAAAATTATCAAAGTTATCCTTACCTTTCATTTCAGCATCAGGGGCTTCTTCTTGATTATATAAATTTGCAATTATATCGTCTTCTAAGCCTACTTCATCAAAGGTAACCTGGTTCCTATTACAGTTGTTTCTAGTATTTTCTCTGATGACATTCCAAAATTTCCTGTAAAATTTAATTTTTTCATTACCTCTATCTACAGATCGATCATAAGCATACTGTCTATACTGGTTAGGTCTCTGATTATAGTGCTGTCTCTTCCGGGTGAAATTAGCATGATTTTGAAAATTCCGTGCCCCAAACTGACAGACTCCCAGTGGAGCATTTAGTCGTTTAAAGCCCTATGTCTGTCTTTTCCCTGTCTCGGGTTACCTTCTCTCATGTCATTACCCCAGGACCTGTTTCGATTTTCCCATTCTCTGTTTGAATTAAAGTGCTAATCATTCCTACCAAAATTTCTTCTGTCATTGCTATTATAATTATCCCTGCTGTTGTTAAAGTTTCTTCGTTCATTATTATTGTTATTATTTCCACGGTTCGGTTCCCACCCTCTGTGTGATGAACCTAGAAAGTCGTTAAATCTGTTGTTTTGTTCAAAGGCTCTATCAAGTTTGTCCACATATTTCAAGAATTGTTCTATGGACTCGTCTGGACCATATACTAAACCCCATTGTACTCTTTTCGGAAGTCTCCGTTTTAGTGCATCAATTTGAGTTAGCTCATCAAATGGCTTATCCAGATGCACTAATTTTTGCAACTGTTTCTCACAATAGGCTTTCATTGACCCATCAAATTCTCTGTAACTAGGACCATTCAAGAATTCACTTTTGATTCGAGCTTGCTCAGTTTCAGACCAAAATTTGGTTAGAAAACATTTTTCGAAATCTTCAAAGGACATTTCCGAGGAACAATTCTGATTGGCTCACGAAAGCGCCTCACCATCCAGCAATTTCTTTACAAATTTTATCTTAACACTATCTGTCATTATGGACGTGAACTGCTCCTTGCAGAATTGCATGAAGTCTGTTGGGTGTATATTCTTGTCACCGGGATAAGTTTCAATGGGAAAATTTCCCCATACCCCATTAGAACTATTACTAAAACCTTTTTGCAACATAGTTTCTTGTATTTCTACAAATTTTCTGTCTACAGTTTTTTCGACATTACCTACTCTACTACAAATTTCTGTGACCTTTTTGTCAGAATCAGATTTGAAAGATTCAATTTCGCTTTCAAAAAATCGTTTTGTCTGGTCAAATTCATTTCTCAATTGAGAATTTTCCTCATTTACAAAATCAACAACTTTTTTAAGTTTTGACTGGTTATTTGAATTTCCGTTACTTACATCAGTTTCAAGGACAGAAATTTTGCTCTCAACCGTGTCCACACGACAACTAAGTTCTTTTTGGTTTGACTCAAAAGTAATTCGCCATTCATCGAGAACCTGATTAGTGTGAGCAATCTGTTCTGTATTTGAATTTATTTCTGATTTTAAATCACACACAGCCTTCGAAATCGACCTGTCCATCTGTCGTTGTGTCTGTTTAATTTGTTGACGTAATTCGGCACGAGAATCGTCCATCTTCGAGTTTAACTCTGAAAACATTTATTTTAACATTTCCAACATTCCTACACTGTCATAAGCACTTTCCCTAATAGGTGTACTCGCTACACCGCTGTCACTACTGACATCTGCGTCTTTTTCCATTATTTTAGGAAACAGGTACTTATCTTAGTGTCCGTCGGCGGTCGTTGGTGTCCGTGTTTTGCGAAATTTCTTCAATTCCAGGATGGTTTCGCTCGGTTGATTCATTCCTCTTCTTGTGACCCCAGAATCGACGTATTTACTTCTGAAGAATGACTGGTCCGTCGTATATCCTCTTCTTGTGGTCCCAAAACGGACGTATTTTCTTCTTGTGATCCCAGAAGAGACATATTTTAATATGGAGAATCACTGGGTGGTCGTCAGATCCTCTGCTTCCTCCACCAAATTATAACATCCCAGCTCCTCCACCAAATTATAACATCCCAGCTTCCTCAACCAAATTATAACGTCCCAGGACTTTCTGCACCAAATTATAACATTTCAGCTCCTCAACACCAAATTAAAACGTTGCATCAGGAGATGTCTGCTTCGTGCAAAAGGTCTTGAGTTCATATTGACGACAACAAGTAATTCTTCATTACAGACGTTTATTTACAAACAGAACTGACAGACTTCACAGACTCAACAACTGACTCTCAGAGCTAACCGCACTGCATATCCGAACTGGCAACTGACAACTCCTAGGTGTATTAATATCTTTCCAAACAATGAGAGTCTTTAACAATGTTTTGTTTACAATACGATAGCAATTCACGACCCAAAACTAAATTAGACATTACAGAATTTTAGTACAGATTAAAGTAAGTAAAAGGATCAGTACATATAAATTCTTACAGGCATAATTTCCAAATAGATTTTATAACATTTTTCTACCAGCTTCTGGATAACCTTCACCAGATTTGTACCGATGTTTCCAGAAATATCTTGACATTTGATTCTGGATATTTCTTGAATGATTTAGAACAACTATTTATATGTAAAATGATTTAAATCGTGTTTCAAAACGTAAATAAATCTTTTTTAGCAACATTTCTTGATACAAATCGTCTTTCGAAATTAGGTTATGAAACAGTTTTCACAAGTTTTCGTATTTTTGCGATCATAATACAGAACCTCTCCATAGAAAGCTCCAGAAGTGCGCATCAAACGCTCATTCACAGACTTTCTCTTTAGCTGGTGAGTTTTTAAAAGTATCTTGTCCATATTATACGAAATAATTTAGCTCAAAACCGATAATTTATACAATTAATCAGAGCTACAGCAAACAGTGAGTCTTTCTTTTACAAAATGAAATATAATTACAAAATTGAATGAAAATAGGTTACTAACACTAATATATATTTACATTAATTCTATTTTTGTTCTTTCTGTGCAAAATGTCCTAATATTGATACAGTACAATATTTAAACATCACCAAAGTTTCCCTTTACATTTTGCATATCGGTATCGACATCCCCTAAAAGTCTACAGTATCGAATACTTCAATATGTCCCAATATGTCCTGTAATGTTACACTACGTAATGTTCTACGGATGTTACTATAAGATGTTTCACTGCATGACAGAATGGCGATGTACTTCCAACATGATGGAGGTCCGGCGCATAGCTAGCGTGCGGTTGAAATAGTATTTACTGGATCTGTCGTCCCCGGATTTCTTTCTGTGGGGAAAGTTGAAGGATATTTGGTATCGTGATCCACCAACAACGCCTGACAACATGTGGCAGCGCATTGTCACTGGATCTGCGAACATTACGGAAGGCGAACTACTCGCTGTTGAGAGGAATGTCGTTACACGTATTGCCAAATGCATTGAGGTTGACGGACATCATTTTGAGCCTTTATTGCATTAATGTGGTATTTACAGGTAATCACGCTGTAACAGCAAGCGTTCTCTGAAATAATGAGTTCACAAAGGTACGTGTATCACATTGGAAGAACCTAAATAAAACGTTAAATCGTACCTACGTTCCGAATGCTGTATTTTAATTTAAAAAACCTACGTGTTACCAACTGTACGTCTAAAATGGTGAGCCATATGTTTGTGACTATTACAGCGCCATCTATCACAAAGCAAAAAATGTGGTGCAACGTACTACAAGAATACGTAATAAAAAATGTGGATTACTATTTAAAAAAATCGTAGTCGATATCCGTTTCACCTATGGCAGCACCATCTATCAGGCCAACCATAGCTCCATCTGTTTTCCCCTTCAAGCTAGACAAGTTTCGTTCTTTGTAGTTTTTTCGTTTGACGCTTACTTCTTGAGATATTTCGCCCGGCCACGATCAATGGACCACCCTGTATAAAGCATTTATGATGTGATAAATTAGCATGAACTGCTCCTTTCGATTTTTAGATTTCTCATGTACATAATTTCCGACAGTGTTAATTTCATGTTCGTTGTTTATATCTTCGCTATTCCATAGTTGAGAGTTCCGCATGTCTCACTGCAATGGCGAGGGCGCTGGTTCACTTTACAGTGCTGTCAGGAATTTTTTGTCTACCATCTAAATTTCTCATCTTTCGGTATGAGAGTTTTCTCTCTTCGCACGCAGTAAATACCAGAACGATTTATCCCGTCCGACCAAGTTGGGGAGCGGATTGGAAAACTGCTTGTTAGCAAAAGTCAGTAACGAGCGGCTACTCGTTCCTCAAAAACCTGAAGTGGAATAAGCAGCACGCTGCTTATGAGGGCTTCACAGGCTCTTAAGACAGACTCAGCCCTTCTGTAGTGAGATCCAGTCGTATACTTAGTCTGTAATACCGTCTGATACAATAATAGTAGCAACTGACAGCATGTCACTTAATAAATGTACGTTTGTGTGAATAAAAGAGTATTAATGGCGCTCATTACATGTCAAATGAACTGTATTCAATATTTCGACATCCAGAATTCCGCGATCTGACTCTGTTCCGTAGATAGAGGTAACACACCAGTCTCCAAAAGTCTTTCTAAGAGTTGAGTATTGGCGTCTATTACAAAACGATGTGTGCTAGCTGTAACTTTATTGAGCCATTTTACCCATTTTATGTACTTTTCTAGTTGAAACAGGAAGACATTGGAATGACAAGAATTTTCTTTGCGCAGTAACTCATATTTTACTTGTTATCTGGGGTTAAATTGCGTTATTTGGTCGTAAAAATAATGGACTCTTTTTCAAGCATTGTGGATGTACTGAATGAGGAAAGTATCACACTGCATGACACAGTACAACCAAACGTTAGTATGCACACTTACCTCATAGGTGGTTATTGTAGCTAAGGACTGAGTGAAAATACTGGCACCTTCACCACCATACAGTATCAGAGCTTTAACCACCTTCTTGGCTTAAGTGGCTCTATGTAACAACACAGACGACTAATTGACTTTGTCTTTAGTTATTTGTGAGAAATATGTTACAGATATAATTACTGATTACTGAACGCTATTTCCTAATTTAAGGTAATTGGAAATGTAAGAGACATTCCATTTTTGTGGAATACTCTAATATGAAGGTTTCAGTGAAACAGTTTTACGTAAGAAGCTGATGTGAGAGATGTTTGAGAAATGTGCGTCATTAAACTTTCCATAAACTCTAACGTTATTGAGATACGATCATTCTGCATCTTTGTATGACGATTGTGAAGAATGTTTCTTCTGTTATAGTTTTCCAGTGATAAACTACTTCAGTGAACATTAAATATAGCCATCAAATTGCCTGTAGCAGTATAGTGTGACTTGCCTCGGCTTCAGTAACATATTTATTCTGATGCACGATGTAATCAAAATAATGAAAGCAGCTTAATCAGTCAGTTAACGACAGTATGCGGCACTCATATGTTACAAAAAGGTTCGCGCGAAGATGCGATTTTTCTATGGGTCACCTCTAGGGTTCTTTTGATCATGAGGTAAGGGGTCAATTGCTTGGGATAGCTCTTAGCCCAGCAATCATTTGTGTACCTATCGAAAAAACGGGCATACTGTAGCAATCCGACAGTACAGGGTCAGGTTTTGAATACTAGACATTTCCTCCAGACCAGGGAAACTAAGGATATCGGTTGATTCTTCTGAATTAGATGTGATGTGGCATGGGGATTAGGTGGATTATAAAAGCACCGTTTGTTCCCGAGGGGTTCCTGATAAACTTCGAAAAAACCATGATTTTAGGGTATGGGAAGTACCAATTTATCAGTTACCTAGATCCAGATATTCAGACTTATCGTACTTATGAAGAAAACTGTAATTCGACTGTTAGGCATAGGCTACAAGTGTGTAAAAAAATAATCACAGCAAATGGCTCAAATTTCAACTGCATGTTCTTTATCCATACATTTAGAGAAGCCATACTTCCGTTTTAGGAAGTCAGTGACTGTTGTCAAAGTACACCAGACATACCATGATGTGTGGATACAAAATTTACCAGTTATGTGGATCGACATTTCTATAACTTTCAGTAGTAGAAATCGGTGAAAGTTTTGAAGTATGTTCCCGAGATGATGTTCTCAGATTACCTCGTAACATTTTTCGATATCATTATCCATTAACGGGATTGAGAGGTTCAAATTTACTGTACTTATCCGTTTTTAACCGAGGTAGTGAACACACGGTAACGGTTCTAGGGCCATCGCCAGGGTTCTGATATCATGTTTATAGCCTTCATTTTTCACCAAATTTACATTCTGTAATTGTGTAAAGGACATTTTGTGTCATCTTTGACATTGTAGAGTATTGTAACAGGGTAAGCACGGGAGAGGATTTGTTTGGGGGGCAGTATACTCTCTCTACAACACAACTGCACAAAAGTAAACAGGGTTCTTTATTTTTCAGAACAGAAAGCTACTTATCTTTATGACAGTCTATGTGTTGTGGTACAAGCTCTTCCGTAATAGTCCACGTTAGGGTCCCTGCTGATGAAGTACAAGTCCGCCTATAAACTCTACACTCTCGTAGCCGGTGACGTGTGCTGACAGACGCGAACTAGAACAGTGACTGACTCTGAGACTGTGACTGGCTGGGAGATAATGTGACTCTGACTGGGACTCACTGACTCTGCAGCTCTGATTGAGTGTGACTTGGTTCCAGACTGACAGAGTGTGAGTGACTGGGAATAAGCCTGCTGAATGACTGGGCCCTCCGGTCCGCTTTGGCGATCTAAATAATTGCGCGTCGTGAGGTGGTTGGTTGCGAGTTGCATGCGAGTCTGTCTTTGGCCTCTTTCCTGATAGGTGCGCTTGCTCCAGCACCTACCATGGAACTTCTCGCAACCACTTTGCCAAATGGTGTGCTGGTGACAGCTTACGCTAGCATAAGGCACTTGATATCTCAAGGAAGAAGCCCAAGGTGGTACTAAAGTGACAAAAATGGGGTGAAACAGGTCTGCGAAGAACGATGTAAAACTGGAAGCACTGCAAATTCGAAAAATATTTTCATAACTTCTTACTCCATTACTATTGTAATAGTAGAACAGGTATTTTCAATGAATTGCGAGCAAAGCATCCATGAGAAACGTAAAGGAAAATATCATTATTGTTCGTTGTTTAGATGTTTCAAAGTATATAAATGAATCAAAATATTGGAATATCAAGCGAGAGTCAGAACTTTGCGGACTATATAACTCGTTTAATATAAGCAGCACACCCTGCTGTAACAGGGAAAAGAAGGGAACCAGCAGATAGTGCTGCTGTTGGAACACAGATAGGACTATTATATTGCTCTCTAAAAGGCTGAAAAGTGGGGAATTAGTTTCGTCTACGCTCATTTGGCATCCATCATCAAAAATTTTGTCATGAGAATATTATTACGCTTTCTTGTGCTGAAAGAGAGTTGCAGAAAGTCAGTGATGTTAGATGAGAGAGGAGCCTGTACTAGATGGAGACAGAGAAAACTGCAGTGAAAGAGAAAGAGAGATGGATGAAGACAACAGCAATGGGAGCCTGAGAGAGGGAGATATTGACGGTCAGTTAGAGACAGAGAGTGTAAAAAGAAAGAGAGATGGTTAGAGATAGAAGCATAAGGTATAGAAGTATAAACTTTAAACAGAGTAGTTACTTTTACAGAAGTTATGGTGACTGTTATTCCGTTCTCCATTTCTTCTATGTTACGAAGTAAAGAGGAGATGAACATACTTTTCTTTATATACCCCTCAAAAGAAAACTCGCGTGGGATCATGTATGGCGATATTGAAGGCCTAGAACGCAAAGCACTGTCTCGAGTTCCCATGCAGCGTATCCAGTGTTGAGGCACAGTGGCATTGAGAAACTGAAATCCGTTGATGTGCCACTGTGGCGGAGCTCCATCTTGTTGGAGAATGAAATCGGAGTGCTTCTGAAGTTGTGGAAAAGCCAGATCTGCAGCATTTGAAAATAGCTCATTCCAGTCACTGTTCTTTCTTCAAAATAGTATGGGCCTTTGCATAAGCATCCTGTCTCTTCAAATCGGCGATACCAACGTCGAATGTTTTACGAGTGCAGGTGGAGCGTCATCCAACTTCTGACTCACTGAAGTTTGAGTAGAAGCATTGACTGACTTATAACGGCGATTTTCTGAAACTCCAAGCCACGCCCATGCCAACAACACAAATTTCCTTTTCGGCACATCCCATATTTCATAGTCATTACCGTCTAAAATCTTGTCATTCTTTTTGATACACTGAGTATATTTTACATGCGTTAAATTTAGATATTATTTATTAGTTATTTGACAACTGTAGTTTGACCGAAACTAGCTGTCTGAAAACAAATCGTATCCGGATTCACCAATTATATCTTCCCTTCACAGTAATTAGCAACGTAGTTTGATTTGTCATTGACTTTCAAAATATCATCTTTAGTGCATGTTATAGATATATCTGGGCAAATCAGTAGGTGGTCCAAGTCCTGTATTGCTCTGCATTCACAGCTATCGCTATCACTGTAATCCCATTTAAATAGGTTTGATTTGCACCAAGTTACTCCAGTACGCAGCCGGTTTAATGACCTCCAAGTTGTAAAAGGTAGTTGAAATCCTGCAGATCCCTCCTCAACTAGTTCCATTGTGGAGTGTGGCACCATTTCTTCCCAAAGAGATAGCAGCCTTGCGACGGGCTTGGTGGCGAGCTCTTCAGTAGTTTCAATGAAACTCCTGCGGGATTTCTGCCGGACACGTTGTTTTCGGTGCATATGCATCGGGTGTCGAGGATAATTCTTTTGTTTTGATATTTCGATCTCGGCGGCTACTTGTCTGCGGATAGTGGGTGGTGCTATGCCTATGATGGGATAAATGATGTCTGTGGGAGTTGGTTTGAGGCATCCTGTGGCAATACGTACAGTTTCGTTTACGGCGACGTCAACTTGCTTAGCGTGAGCAGAGTTCCTCCAAACTGGCGCCGCAAATTCCGCTGCTGAAATACTCAGCACCAGAACCGCGGTGCGCAAAACATGTTGTTGAGCTCCCCACGATCAACCTGTTAGCTTCCGCAGTATGTTGTTCCTGGCACAGACCTTTTTTTTTTAGTGTTGTGATAGTGCTGCTTAAATGTAAGTGCTCTGTCCAATGTTACTCCCAGGTATTTTGGGCTGTTTGTATGTTTCAGCTCTTCCCCTTGCCACATGACTCGGAGTTTCCGTTTGGCTTGTCTGTTCCTAAGATGGAAGGCGGATACTTGAGATTTACTAGGGTTTGTTTTGCGATTATTGCCGTCGTAATAGGTAGCAAGTTCTGTTAAGGCTCCTGTGAGATTCTCCTCCACTTGTTCAAAGGTTTTATCCTGTGCGGCCACTGCAGCATCATCAGCATATATGACCATTCGTGTCTGGTGACTGATGGGATGATCATTGGTATAGATGTTAAATAATATTGGAGCCAAGACACTACCCTCTGCAAGTCCATTTTTCTGTGTCCTCTATCGGCTGTCTTTAGATTGTAAGGTTACATAGTTGCGTCTGTTTTGTAGCATGCATTTCACGAACATAGAAAGGGTGTAGTCCTTAGTGACATTATACACTTTCTGGGTAAGCAACTTATGGTTAACTGTGTCATAAGCAGCACTGAGATCCAAGAATGCGACCCCAGTTACTTCTCCTCTCTGATAGCCGTCTTCAATGTACTGTGTGAGATTAAGGATTTGGCCATAGCATGATTTTCCTGGTCGAAATCCAGCTGGTTCGTTAATCAGGGCTTTGTCCACATAATCAGCTATGCTTTTGAGGATCATTCGCTCCAGCACTTTAAATAAATATAAATTTTTAGCTTCAGCTGGGTCTTTCCCTGATTTTAGTAACGCAATAGCCCTAACTTTCCTCCACAGTTTAGGAATTTGAATTGTTGTAATACAGTTATTCATTAGCTCTAGGATCCATGCTTGTACTCCCGGTCCAAAATGTTTAATTTTCTCAGATCTCACATCATCGAGGCCAGCGGCCTTATTGTTTTTCAAATCGTTGATGGCATCTTGTAGCTACTGAATGAAGAACGGGCGAGCTAGGAAGCTAATCTCCTCGTTCAGTTTTCTTTTCCTTTTAGTTTTTCCGCTCATGAGTAGTTGGTAAGCTATCTGATCAGGTGTAACTTCACTGTAATTTGGTTGTGGTTCTGTTGGGTCGTTGTTGAGACTTTTGACCAGTTTCGATGCCTTCCTACTGCTGTGCTTCATGTCGGTCTGTTGTAGGAGGTTACACCACTTTTTCTTTCTCACTTCGGAGATACCAGACATCAGTTCCTCACCTGCCTGGATCGTTTCCTCTGAGAAGGGGTCCTTATTGTACAGTTCTTCATACTTTTTCAGAGCTTCCTTGCTGCTACCATTGAGTCCAGCGATATACTGGCTGCGGCATCCTCTAGGTATGCGCCGTTGAGATATTTTCTTGACAAGGTCTATAAAAGGTTCATATGATTCTATCTCTGGTTTAATTTCCACGATCTCCTTATCAAGGTCCTCTGTGAAAAGTTCCCAATGACCTTTTTTGAAATTGAAGCGTCTCTTGAAGTGCATTACATTTGATTAGATTACTGCAGTAATGCAGCAAGTTATTGCTCTGTGTTGCGATCTTGGAATTGGGTCCTCGATTTGCTTCTCAGTTTGCAGGGATACTTTATACCTTTTCGGAGACAAAGATGTTATATATCCTCGTTTCCATCTTCCGCTGTTAAATGATGCAGGCAACTTTGGGTGATGTATCAATTTCAGTTTTGCCTGGTCTGCCCAGATCTCCAGCATTTCGCCATCGTCATTTGACGAGACCGTGACAGTTAAAATCTCCTAGTACAACTTTAATGTTTTTTGAATGGAAATTTTCAGGCTCCGTAAATTTGAACCTCGCACTGGGTGGTTTGTACACGGATGTTACAGTACATGAATGTAGCTCAATAGTTAAAATTTCTATATTTTCTTCGCAGGTCAGAGGACAGAAGCATATGTCTAAGTTCGGTTTCACAAATATAGCACCTCCGTACCTTTCGTGTGGTCTCTCAAGAACTAATTTCGTGCCCTGTATTTTTGGTCTATGGCTAGTAAGTGCCCTGTATGTTTCTTGTAACACTAAAACATCACAGTTGTTTCTTTTGCATATGTCAGATAATAAAATTTCTTTATTTGCAGATAAACCTTCGATATTGCAGGAAGTTGTCACTAGTGATGGTCTTGATAAAGGCCTCTTTTGAGTCTCTTCGGAGAGTTGTTTTGTCATCTTTGGTTTTGGTGCTCCGGTGTTTGCAGGATTGGCCGACTAGGTTGTTTCCAGGGGACGCCCGATTGCTTGTTTTGTTGTTCGAGTGGTGAACGCAATCTTCCTGGAGGCTCCTGCAGTGTCCCCCACAAATACACTTACAACAATATTTAGTGGATTTACGATTCTTTTCTTTAAACATAAAGTGAGTGCACAAGGATTTACACTTTCAAACTACAAAGAAACTAAACGGCAGAGCCTGCATCTTATTCACCTCAAACCGTAACCTGTTAATGGAGCACATGTGGAAGGATTTCTTTTTTTCAGGAGTTGTTACCACCAGAGAATACTAGTGTAGAAAATTTCAAGTACACCACAATAGAAGAGCAGGTGTCTCCTTCTGAATTTTGGAAAATACTGTTTGTGGGACCTAAAACTCACGTCTTGCTCTAGATTTAGGTTTATGTGAGCTTCGCTGGAATGCTGCTCGAACGCTGTGTCCTGGGACACAGGAAGCATACGATTACTATTGTCTTTGCAGGAGCACTCTTCCTCCTCAAACTGCCTCTACCAAGCAGTTTGAAGACTCTAGGGGTGGGATCCTGGTGTAAATGTATACCGACATCCCCTTGAACACCAGACTTCCTTTAAACTAACTGAATCACACACCATCTCATCAGCTGTGGTGTACTTGGCATTTTCTACACTAGTGGCGGCAACATATGACAAAAGAGTTGTGCCCATGTGTTACAGAAAAATAAAAAGTAAAATAAAAAAAAAACTTCTTCGGATGCTCTACTAACAGGTCAAGATTTGAAGCGAATACGGTCTCGTGTCTGAAAACGTGAAGTATTTTCGGGCGTACCCTGAACGCTGTGCCGGTGCAGCATTGTCTTCGGGAGACTAAATTCGACAATTTAGAAACAGACGCGTATATCTCATCCGCGAACAGAGTTGTAATGAGATATAGTTCTCGGTTTCGTCTATCCGACATAATTTTTACGACTATTAGTTTGTAGGAGCTACAATAAATACGCAATCTGGTCCTGACTAGTTAGATTGCTTCTGGAAACTGTCTGAAAATTCGCTGGCCATGTTCATTCCGACTGATAGGACTTGGCGAAACGCTGCACAGTTCCAGCCAGTCGTACTTTCTCCCTTCAGCCACACCCGTCTCTCTGTTACAACGGAGGATAATCGGATTACGGCGCCTCGGCTCGTAATTCTAGCTCAAAACCAGTCGTCTCAACTCAGAATCCCATTGCCACACACTTACGCACATTACTTCCGAGTATTCTACGAGCTCAGACGAAACTGAGATAATAGGCAACGGTAGGACATCATTCCGACGATAAGCAAATATTGTGGGCGAAATAGTGCTAATTTAACGACAGTAAAGGCTTAACCAAATAGGAAAATCTTGCGCGTAATTACTTTTAAATGTGATTTTTGTAGGATAAAAAGGTATTTACATATTCACCTCAGGCATGTAAGTGCTCAGTGAAACCGCAATTATGTTAAAATACGAGGATTGGAACTTTATTAGTGGCAACTATTTATTTACAGCTCGAAGAAAATTGGTAAGTGTTTCAAAGTTTTATTGCTCTTCAAAGTAGTCACCAGTTTTGTGTATAATCCGTTGCCAGCGATGTGAAAGTCGTTGGATACTCTTAGCAGTGCGAGTTGTGTTGACAGTTAGAGCGGCGCGGTATACTCCCCGATGAATTTGTTGAAGCGGATGCCGTCAAGTGTTTCCTTAAGTTTAGAAATCGAGTTGAACTCACGAGTGCTTACGTCAGTGGAGTGCAGTAGGTGGTATAGCACTTCGCAGTTCCATTAGTCAAACAAAGCAGTAACAGTTTGCGCTGTACATGCTTGAGCATTGTCCTGAAAAATGATGGTCATGTCCTAAGGAAAGTGTTACAGCTTCTGTCTGAAGCTGGTTGTAGGTTGTGTTCCAAAAATAAACAGCATAGAGGCAGAAGTGATTACACTTTCTGCAGGACCTTTCCATCATTTTGCAGGACAATGCTCAAGCTCGTGCAGTGCAAGCTGTTACTGATTTGTTTGACTGATGGGGCTTCTAAGTGCTGTATCACCTACTGCACTCCCCTTACTTAAGCCTACGTAAGGATTTCTAAACTGAAGGAAACACTTCGTGGCATTCACTTCAGAACTGCTACAAATTCATAGGACAATGGACCGTGCCGCTCGAACTGTCCACACAATTGGCACTGCTAAGAGTATCCTAAGACTCACATCGCTGGAAACGGGTTATACATAATGCTGGTGACTAATCTGAAGGTCAGTAAAACTTTGAAACATGTATCTATTTTGTACGAGGTGTAAAATAAAAGTTTCCACTATTAATGTTCCAACCATCGTATATTAACTACTCCGTAGTTCTCGCAGTAGAAGTTTCACCGTAATTCTACAAATTACTGAAGGAAGTTTGCGTTTGAACGTTCTGTCGATAAGGAAATTCTCCAATCAGAAGGGACGTAATAGAAGCTGTTCGTCGTGTTTACAAATGACTGAGGGTCTTGTGACATTGTAACCAAACTTTAATACATATCCACATTAGTAGGTAGCAAACTCACTAGCGTGGTTCAGTACAGTGTGGCAGCACATAAACGCTAAGGAATTTACACTGACGGAAAAAAAAATCACAGAACCAAGAAGGAACTGTGCGACATGAACGAAAATTGGTAGGCGTGTTCATACAACTTAAAGATGATGTGTTCTCAAATTTTGCTCCGCTCACAGAAAGCTAGCGCCAGTAACGCCACTAAGAAGATGCAGATCAGGTTTGCTTTAAATACACGCTCTAACCATCGCGGGCGTTAGTTACCTTCGAGACTGGACGTTGTGAGTTGGTATTAGTAAAGAAAGCCTTTAAGGCGACAAAGACGCCATTGTCAACACCTCGCTGAGTTTGAACACGGGCGCTTAAAACGTGTGCCAAAAGCTGGATGATTCTTCTGCGATATTGAAGAACGACGTGGCACAAGTGCTGTCACTGTATGTGATTGCTGGCAGCGGTGGTCACGAGAACGTACGGGCTCCCTCTGGCCACTTGCCGCTACTGAGAGGGAAGCCAACGTGTTCGGCGTAAGGCTGTGGAGTATCGTATTGCGTATGTAGCTGAAATTTGAGCAGCAGTTGTCACCACAGTGAAGCAACGATCTGTTACTAATCGATTACTCCAAGAACAGCGGCGAACCAGACGACGTGTAGCGTGCGTTCCACTTAACCCAACAACCATCATTTCCGACTTCAGTTTTGTCAAGCGAAATGTCATTGCAGGAGGATCTGCAGCGAATTGACGCATGGTGGAGGGAATGGCAATTGAATCTCAATATAGACAAGTGTAATGTGCTGCAAATACATAGAAAGAAAGATCCCTTAACATTTAGCTACAATATAGCAGGTGAGCAATTGGAAGCAGTTAATTCCATAAATTATCTGGGAGTACGCATTATGAGTGATTTAAAATGGAATGATCATATAAAGTTCATCGTTAGTAAAGCAGGTGCCAGACTGAGATTCATTGGAAGAATCCTAAGGAAATGCAATCCGAAAATTAAGGAAGAAGGTTATGGTAAGCTTGTTCGCCCACTGCTTGAATACTCCTCAGCGTTGTGGGATCAGTACCAGATAGGGTTGATAGAAGAGATAGAGAAGATCCAACGGAGAGCTGCGCACTTCGTTACAGGATCATTTAGTAATCGGGAAAACGCTACGGAGATGATAGATAAACTCCAGTGGAAGACTCTGCAGGAGAGACGCTCAGTAGCTCGGTACGGGCTTTTGTTGAAGTTTCGAGAACATACCTTCGCCGAGGAGTCAAGCAGTATATTGCTCCCCCCTACGTGTATCTCGCGAAAACACCACGAGGATAAAATCAGAGAGATTAGAGGCCACACAGAAGTTTACCGACAATCCTTCTTTTCACGAACAATACGAGACTGGAATAGAAGGGAGATCCGACAGAGGTACTCAAGGTAACCTCCGACACACACCGTCAGGTGGCTTGCGGAGAATGGATGTAGATGGAGAGGTGCGTTGTGTTCTCTGATGCAAGGCGATTTTGGCTCGGTGCGGTGACAGTCATATGTTGGTTAGGGTAAGGCCACTTGTGGACTTGCAACCGACCTTACTCCATGCTGGACACACGGAACCTTCACCTGATCTGGATTGCGATTTCGTGTCGCAGCAGAAATATTTGCGTGGCTATCCCACGCATCCTGACTGCGAATTGTACGTCATCTGATTATTCTACCTGTTGTGCAATCATTTATGAATAGCCTTGCAGAGGGCACTTCCCAATGGCACAACGTTCGTCCACATACCGCTGTTGTAGCCCATTTTCTCCACATTGTGTCGACATGCTGCGTTGGCGAGCTAGATTACCATATCTGTCCCCTGTAGACCTCTTATGGGGCATCATCGGACGACAATTCCAGCATGAGTTTCTTAGAAGTAGATACCTTAGGGGTTGCGAAGCAACTCAAATCGCTTGATACAGGCAAGCCTCCAGGTCCATATTGTATACCAATTAGGTTCATTTCAGATTACGCTGATACAATAGCTCCCTACATAGCAACCATATACAACCGCTCACTCACCCATAGATCTGTAACTACAAATGGGAAAATTGCGCAGGTTGCACCAGTGTTTAAGAAGGGTAGTAGGAGTAATCCATCGAACTACACACCTATACCATTGAAATAGGTTTGCAGTAGGATTTTGGAGCATATACTGTATTCAAACATTATGAATCACCTGGAAGGGAACAATCTATTGATGCGTAATCAGCATGGTTTCAGAAAACTTCGTTCTTGTACAACGCAGCTAGCTCTTTATTCGCACGAAGTAATGGCCGCTATCGACAGGGGATCTCGACTTGATGCCGTATTTCTAGATTTCCGGAAGGCTTTTGACACTGTTCCTCACAAGCGACCTCTAATCAAGCTGCGGACCTACGGGGTATCGTCTCAGTTCTGCTACTGGATTCGTGATTTTCTGTCAGGAAGGTCGCAGTTCGTAGTAATCGACGGCAAATCATCGACTAAAACTGAAGTGATATCAGGTGTTCCCCAGGGAAGCGTCCTGCGACCTCTGCTGTTCCTATATAAATGACCTGGGTGACAATCTGAGCAGTTCTCTTAGGTTGTTCGCAGATGATGCTTTAATTTACCGTCTAGTAAGGTCATCCGAAGACCAGTATAAGTTTCAAAACGATTTAGAAAAGATTGCTGTATGGTGTGGCAGGTGGCAGTTGACGCTAAATAACGAAAAGTGTGAGGTGGTCCACATGAGTTCCAAAAGAAATCCGTTGGAATTAGATTACTCGATAAATAGTACAATTCTCAAGGCTGTCAATTCAACTAAGTAGCTGGGTGTTAAATTACGAACAGCTTCAGTTGGAAAGACCACATAAAAATATTGTGGGGAAGGCGAGCCAAAGGTTGCATTTCATTGGCAGGACAGTTTGAACATGCAACAAGTCCACTAAAGAGACAGCTTACACTACACTCGTTCGTCCTCTGTTAGAATATTGCTGCGTGGTGTGGGATCCTTTCCAGGTGGGATTAACGGAGGACGTCGAAAGGGTACAAAAAGGGCAGCTTGTTTTGTATTATCACGTAATAGGGGAGGGAGCGTGGCAGATATGATACACGAGTTGGGATGGAAGTCATTAGAGCCAAGACGTTTTTCGTTGCGGCGAGATCTTTTTACGAAATTTCAGTCACCAACTTTCTCTTCCGAATGCGAAAATATTTTGTTGATCCCAACCTACATAGGTAGGAATGATCATCAAAATAAAATAAGAGAAATCAGAGCTCGAGCAGAAAGGTTTAGGGGTTCTTTTTTTCCCGCGCGCTGTTCGGGAGTAGAGTGGTAGAGAGATAGTATGATTGTGGTTCGATGAACCCTCTGCCAACCACTTAAAGGTAAATTAAAGAGTAATCATGTAGTTGTAGATGTGGATGTAGATGTAGATGTAACCCACAAACAGCATTAACTGTATCTGTGTTGGCCGACCAAGTCCATCAGGTGTGGGACGTCAGCCCACAAACTGACAACCGGCACCTGTGCAACACAGTGCATTAGCATTTGCCTGTTTGCACTCTACATTCTGACGGTTACAGCGGTTGTAATGAACTGTCAGTTCACATTTGCAATGACTTATCTCGAGCTTATATGATCTATGACCTTAAAATGTTCTATCTATATCCGAATCCCGCTCCAACTACTGCCGGGTCTGGGTGCTGACGAGTCCTCTCCATTTGGCTCGGTCCTCCCACCACTTTTCTTCCTCCACTTGCTGCCAGGTCACACCTCTCCTTTCAACAGATACTCTCACTCCCATATTCCACTGTGTTCTTGGGCGCCCTCTAGGTCTTTTCCCTTCCATCTTTAGTTCTTCCATAATTTTGGGGAGTCTTTGCCCATGCATCCTCTTAACATGCCCATACCATCTTAATCTCTTTCTTTCAATTTCTTCTCTCATACTTTCTTGTTTGAGGTACTTTCTAATCTCTACATTCCTTACTCTGTCCATTCTTGTTTTTCCCTTAACTGCTCTGAGAAACTTCATTTTCCGTGCTTGCAGGCTGCTCCAGTCCCTTTCTGTCATTGTCCATGTTCTGTCATTGTCCATTGTCCATGTCATTGTCCATGTTCTTATACATAAGAATTATTACATCCCTATTGTCACCTTCAAATGTCAATCACCTTAAATGTTACCTAGACAAATGTATTCTCCAAATTTAGTTGCAGTGCATTTATTACTTTTTGATGTCGTGATTTTTTTCATTCACGTTCGATTACACGGGCTGATCTAGAACATAATAGGGCAACTTCTGAATAAACAAAGATCAGTTGCTACTCTAAGTATACAAAAGTAACACCTAATTTTGTGGTAGCTTGAGGCGTGGCCCCCGAAGAAGGCCTTTTGCTAAATAATTGTAACACAATCACGCTGAAGTAACTAATGTAATGAGCTACGAGAAACTACTGTCTCTGACAGCTAATAAATTTGTCACTTAGGAGAGACTACCATGGTAGTTATTCGGGGTTTTAACTCCTGCAATCACTCCATAAGTAGTGGCTGCTGTTGCGACATAAACCGTTTATAAGCTGTGAGAGACTGCGATAGTGGCATGAAATTAACTGCGACAGGAACCTCACGAACTGATCTATGGCTGAACGGCACTGGGTCCGGAACTCAGCTCTAGCTGTCGGAAGTGATTTAAAATGGAATGATCATATAATGTTGATCGTCGGTAAAGCAGATGCCAGACTGAGATTCATTGGAAGAATCCTAAGGAAATGCAATCCGAAAACAAAGGAAGTAGCTTGCAGTACACTTTTTCGCCCACTGCTTGAATACTGCTCAGCACAGTGGGATCCGTACCAGATAGGTTTGATAGAAGAGGTAGAGAAGATCCAACGGAGAGCAGCGCGCTTCGTTACAGGATCATTTAGTAATCGCGAAAGCTTTACGGAGATGATAGATAAACTCCAGTGGAAGACTCTGCAGGAGAGACGCTCAGCTCGGTACGGGCTTTCGTTGAAGTTTCGAGAACATACCTTCAGTGAGGAGTCAAGCAGTATATTGCTCCCTCCTACGTATATCTCGCGAAGAGACCATGAGGATAAAATCAGAGAGACTAGAGCCCACACAGAGGCATACCGACAATACTTCTTCCCACGTACAAAATGAGACTGGAGTAGAAGGGAGAACCCATAGAGGTACTCAAGGTACTCTCCGCCATAAACCGTCAGGTGGCTTGCGCTGTATGGATGTAGGTGTAGATGTAGACACTCGAACTACAGTACTTCACAACAGTCGTTTATAGAACCACCCCACTGACAACAATTTAGGCATTCCACTATATACTGATCTGATTTGATTGTTATATTATTGTTTTTAAATTCATTTTATGAGTTCATGAAGAATTATAAATCTGATTTATGTTAAGAGACGCCCCTCAGTCCGCTGCAACCAACAATTCCTCTTTCCTCTTCCTACTTCGTTGCTTCCTGTGAAGTCGTTCCTTGCCCTTCCCTTCGACCAACCCACTCTCTTGAACCCATGTATACATGATTAAATACTGATCAAATAAGATCACTTGTAGAACAATTGTTAATTGCCAATCAAAAGCATCAGAATAATAATAAAAGAAAATACCGGGTGATTATTAGTTAGGTACCTGCGACGAAATTATAGACCTCGAGGCTCTTTGAAGGAAGGGTTATGTTGTTGTTGTTGTTGTGGTTTTCAGTCCTGAGACTGGTTTCATGCAGCTCTCCATGCTACTCTAATCTGTGCAAGCTTCTTCATCTCCCAGCACCTACTGCAACCTACATTCTTCTGAATCTGCTTACTGTTTTCATCTCTTGGTCTCCCTCTACGATTTTTACCCTCTACGCTGCGCTCCAATACTAAATTGGTGATCCCTTGATGCCTCAGAACATGTCCTACCAACCGACCCCTTCTTCTGGTCAAGTTGTGCCACAAACTTCTCTTCTCCCCAATCCTATTCAATACTTCTTCATTAGTTATGTGATCTACCCATCTAATCTTCAGCATTCTTCTATAGTACCACATTTCGAAAGCTTCTCTTCTCTTCTTGTCCAAACTATTTATTGTCCATGTTTCACTTCCATACATGGCTACACCCCATACAAATACTTTCAGAAGTGTCTTCCTGACACTTAAATCTATACTCGATGTTAACAAATTTCTCTTTTTCAGAAACGCTTTCCTTGCAATTGCCAGTCTACATTTTATATCCTCTCTACTTCGACCATCATCAGTTATTTTGCTCCCCAAATAGCAAAACTCCTTTACTACTTTAAGTGTCTCATTTCCTAATCTCATACCCTCAAAATCACCCGACTTAATTCGACTATATTCCATTATCCTCGTTTTGCTTTTGTTGATGTTCATTTTATTTCCTCCTTTCAAGACACTATCCATTCCGTTCAACTGCTCTTCCAAGTCTTTTGCTGTCTCTGACAGAATTACGATGTCATCCGCGTACCTCAAAATTTTTATTTCTTCTCCATGGATTTTAATACCTACTCCAAATTTTTCTTTTGTTTCCTTTACTGCTTGCTCAATATACAGATTGAATAACATCGGAGAGAGACTACAACCCTGTATCACTACCTTCCCAACCACTGCTTCCCTTTCATGTCCCTCGACTCTTGTAACTGCCATCTGGTTTCTGTACAAATTGTAAATAGCCTTTCACTCCCTGTATTTTACCCCTGCCACCTTCAGAATTTGAAGGAGAGTATTCCAGTCAACTTTGTCAAAAGCTTTCTCTAAGTCTACAAATGCTAGAAACGTAGGTTTGCCTTTCCTTAATGTTTCTTCTAAGATAAGTCGTAGGGTCAGTATTGCCTCACGTGTTCCAACATTTGTACGGAAGCCAAACTGATCTTCCCCGAGGTCAGCTTCTACTAGTTTTTCCATTCGTCTGTAAAGAATTCGTGTTAGTATTTTGCAGGTGTGACTTATTAAACTGATAGTTCGTAATTTTCACATCTGGCAACACCTGATTTCTTTGGGAATGGAATTATTATATTCTTCTTTAAGTCTGAGGGTATTTCGCCTGTCTCATACATCTTGCTAACCAGGTGGTAGAGTTTTGTAAGGATTGGCTCTCCCGAGGCCGTCAGTAGTTCCAATGGAATGTTGTCGACTCCGAGGGCCTTGTTTCGACTCAGGTCTTTCAGTTCTCTGTCAAACTCTACACGCAGTATCGTATCTCCCATTTCATCTTCATCTACATCCTCTTCCATTTCCATAATATTGTACTCAAGTATATCGCCCTTGTATAGACCCTCTATATACTCCTTCCACCTTTCTGCTTTATCTTCTTTGTTTAGAACTGGGTTTCCATCCGAGCTCTTGATGTTCATACAAGTGGTTCTCCTATCTACAAAGGTCTCTTTAATTTTCCTGTAGGCTGTATCTACTTACCCCTAGTAGATAAGCCTCTACATCCTTACATTTGTCCTCTAGCCATCCCTGCTTAGCCATGTTGCACTTCCTGTCGATCTCATTTTTGAGACGTCTGTATTCCTTTTTGCCTGATTCATTTACTGCATTTTTATAGTTTCTCCTTTCATCAATTAAATTCAATATTTCTTCTGTCACCGAAGGATTTCTACTAGCCCTCGTCTTTTTACCTACTTGATCCTCTGCTGCCTTCACTACTTCATCCCTCAGAGCTACCCATTCTTCTTCTACTGTATTTCTTTCCCCCATTCCTGTCAATTGCTCCCTTATGCTCTCCCTGAAACTCTGTACAACCTCTGGTTCTTTCAGTTTATCCAGGTCCCATATCCTTAAATTCCCATCTTTTTGCAGTTTCTTCAGTTTTAATCTACAGGTCATAACCAATAGATTGTGGTCAGAGTCCACATCTGCCCCTGGAAATGTCTTACAATTTAAAACCTGGTTCCTAAATCTCTGTCTTACCATTATATAATCTATCTGATACCTTTTAGTATCTCCAGGCTTCTTCCATGTATACAGCCTTCTTTTATGATTCTTGAACCAAGTGTTAGCTATCATTAAGTTGTGCTCTGTGCAAAATTCTACCAGGCGGCTTCCTCTTTCATTTCTTTGCCCCAGTCCATATTCAACTACTACATTTTCTTCTCTCCCTTTCCCTACTACCGTATTCCAGTCACCCATGACTATTAAATTTTCATCTCCCTTCACTATATGAATAATTTGTTTTATTTGATCATACATTTCTTCAATTTCTTCGTCATCTGCAGAGCTAGTTGGCATATAAACTTGTACTACTGTTGGAGGTGTGGGCTTCGTATCTATCTTTGCCACAATAATGCGTTCACTATGCTGTTTGTAGTAGCTTACCCGCATTCCTATTTTCCTATTCATTATTAAACCTACTCCCGCATTACCCCTATTTGATTTTGTGTTTATAACCCTGTAGTCAACTGACCAGAAGTCTTGTTCCTCTTGCCACCGAACTTCACTAATTCCCACTATATCTAACTTTAACCTATCCATTTCCCTTTTTAAATTTTCTAACCTACCTGCCCGACTAAGGGATCTAACATTCCACGCTCCGATCCGTAGAACGCAAGTTTTCTTCCTCCTGATAACCACATCCTCTTGAGTAGTCCCCGCCCGGAGATCCGAATGGGGGACTATTTTACCTCCGGAATATTTTACCCAAGAGGACGCCATCATCATTTAATCATACAGTAAAGCTGCATGCCCTCGGGAATAATTACGGCCGTAGTTTCCCTTGGCTTTCAGCCGTTCGCACTACCAGCACAGCAAGGCCGTTTTGGTTATTGTTACAAAGCCAGATGCGTCAGTCATCCAGACTGTTACTCTTGCAACTACTGAAAAGGCTGCTGCCCCTCTTCAGGAACCACATGTTTGTTTGGCCTCTCAACAGATACCCCTCTGTTGTGGCTGCACCTATGGTACGGCTATCTGTATCGCTGAGGCACGCAAGCCTTCCCACCAACGGCAAGGTCCATAGTTCATGGGGGGAGGGGAAGGGTTATATCAAATACAATTTTGTGAATCTTGAGTGTGTTCAAAACAACAAAATACAACACATATTTTGAGTTTGAGAAATGAGGAATCAGTTAACCCTGGGACTCACCCTGCTAAAATTTCCCCAGTACTCCATCTGGGGTCATACATGACCTCAATAAATATATAATTGACTGTGTGTACCAATCATTCAGAGAACAACGTACTGTCGTTTAATACTGTTTGTTTCCATTTTATTTATTATTTAGACACATTTCACAGCTTTTTAACAGGTATGTACATAGTAGAATTAAATTACATATGGCAGAGTAATTACATATCAGAAGTTACAATATTACTGTAAGTCATAATTTGTTTCACTCATAAATGTTTCACAATGGCTTCAAATTCACAGAAGATGTGATGAACAGCTCAACAGGAAACATAATTCTAACCGGAATCCGTACCGTAGTCATCTGCACATATTCTGCAAGTAGTAACTATTTCAAAATGTTCCCTGCAAACAAATTTGTTACACTTTTTGCATGTTGAACTGTATTTTGTGTGCTTTGATTGGGGGCAAATGGAGCATCTGCCTCGCTTTCTCTTCTGATTGTCGGGTATTACGTCTGGATGTCCATTGTCTAACAGATCATCAAATCCACACCGTTTGATACTGCTAATAATATCCTTGTTCCTTGCTTGTGGTAAACTCAAACTACATTCCACTTGGGGCTTTGCCATTTCTTTGGCCAACTTCATTAGAAAAAGACGTTTCTCTGTTTTTTCAACAGCAACACAGAAGAGTGGCCAACGTTTTGTACCCTTTTTCACAGAATAGTAAGAGCTCATTTGATCTAGTGTATCAACACCTGATTTTGTTGAGTTGTAATACAACACTACTTCTGGTTTTCGTTTCAAGTTGTTTTCTTTGGGCAAATCAAATGATTGATGTTGTGTTGACAGGAGTAGCACAGCCTTATTTCTTTTTGGAACATACGAAACTAATAGGGTTTTACCACTGTATGCAAATCTGGTAGTGCATTCTTCCCTAGTTTTCGAGGGCAAAAACTCTTTTGGGACTCCTTTTCTTGTAGAACGTAGAGTATCTACATGTGTCAACTTCATTTTCAACAATTCTTGGCCAAGGTCATAGCGCGTGAAAAATTGTCAGTGTTAATATCCCTACCAGTGCTAGCCAGATGACGCACTAAATCTAAGACCACTCTCTTGCTTTGATTCACTTCTCTCACAGCACCACTCCTTCCAGTGTACATTTGAAGATTTGTCAGATAACCACGTTCACAGTCTACTGCGCACCATATCTTGATGCCATACTTTCCTGGCTTTAAAGGAATGTAGACCCTGAAACTGCACCGACCTCTGTATACGCAAAGATGTTCATCAACAGTAATGTTGCTGGAAGGTATAAATGGTGTTTGACATTGCACGGCAAACAAATCAAATATTTCATGTACAGCTTCAGCCTTATTTACAGTCCTCTCTTTCCTTTCAAGTCTTGTGATGCGGTCGTCAAAACTAAGTGAACGCAGAATGTCCTGATACCACCTTCTCGACATAGTAGCACAGAATAGAGGAGTGCCATATTCATAGTCCCAAAATTAGTCAATAGGTTTCCCCCGGCTCTTCTGTACGCCATACATAATCAGTAAGCCTACAAATGAAAGAACTTCGCATCTGTCTGTATCACGCCAGTCAATTAATTTTCTAGACACTTTAAATTCATGTCCTCGTTGATTTGTGAACTGAACTATTATATCCAGCAA
Organism: Schistocerca gregaria; assembly: GCF_023897955.1. Classification (NCBI taxonomy): domain Eukaryota; kingdom Metazoa; phylum Arthropoda; class Insecta; order Orthoptera; family Acrididae; genus Schistocerca; species Schistocerca gregaria. The sequence continues at coordinate 256,572,794 of NC_064925.1, forward strand.
TTCATTAGTAATAAACTGTCTGAAACAGTCAACAGCTGAGCTAACACTAACTGTACTAGGAATACCTGCTGAAAATCGTTGTATGTTGCGGATTGGAAATCTACGAATTGATGGTTCTTTTGTACTCCATGCAATATCCCTACCCCTGCTTACCAGTACTGCACTTTCATCTTCTCCACTGTCATCATTTTCAGCAAGAAAATCAATTTCTTCTAATTCATGTAAACAAATTTCATCACTTTGGTCTACCTGTGTCTCTGTTCCATCATCTTCGGCATCACTACTTTCTGAATCACTACTGCTACGAAATAAGTCTTCCATAGCTTGTTCTAACTACAGCCAGGAGCAAAACGTATTCCATCCATGCTGAAATTACACTGCAACAACAAACGTACAACAAAGGTACAAACGAACTTCCAGTTTGAGGTTAGTTCTGAGTAACACCTGAATAACACCTAAATTAAGTGTTACCAACTCAAAAAACCTAAGAAAGAAATTGATAGTTGATAATCTCTACATTCTATGAATGTTACATATAATCTATCTGGGGTCATAATTGATCCCAACAGTAGTTTTTGTTAATTATTGATTTAAATGTTGCGTCAAGCTCTCTAAAAAATTTCGTGAGTGAACTACACTACTGTGTGGTAAAAGTCATAAAGTTCTCGATTTTTACAAGAAATAGAAATATTATTTTATCCATAGTAAAGACGATTGGGGTCACCTATGACCCCAGAGTGAGTCCTAGGGTTAAACTGTTCACTGTGCATCCAAATCTAGTTACGAACGATTCTCAATTCTTGAACGGGATATAGTGTCATGTAGCACAGTTTCAGTAACAACATTGTCGACTTTAGCTGTTACTTTACGTTCAGCCAAAACTACTGCAATTTAGATATTATGGTCCTTTTGAAGCGTAGTAATTAGTGTCAGCTCATATGAAAAACTTAAGCTGCTTTCTCTTGTAATGCGAATGGCCATACAGATGTACAATAGTCTGCTCAAATGTGTGAAGATGTGGGGAATATTGTAGGAGTGCAATGCTCGAACTATTTTATTTTGGTATGAAACTTTTATGAATCCCATTGATGTTTCAGTTCTCTGACGTGTGCATATTCGTTGACCAATTTCCATTCGTGACATACATTAAAATGAGAGTCAAAGAGGAAATTTTCGTCCTACAAAACTTTATGATCACTTTGATGATAGTCTTCATTTATTTGATTGTGGTTAGTTTCAATCATTTATTATCAGTTTAAAGTAATAATATGTCAGGAGTCCTATTCTGTATCAGAAAGGGTCTTTTCTGTGTTGTGGAGGCCAATCGCGTGATGGGGCCACTTTCAGTTGGGGGAAAGGGCAGAGGAAGGATTTAGTGGCGTGGAAGAAACACTGCTGACGTGTACTCTGCGCGCGGCCAAAATCACGCACGCACACGCACACACACACACACACACACACACACACACACACACACACACACACACACAAAGAAAGGGGAGAGAGAGAGGGAGGGAGAGAGAGAGAGAGAGAGAATACGTTGGAGGTCCGTCTGTGTCGCCTACCAGCAGTTGTTTCAGCGGTCCTTACCCCGTACTACAGGCAATGTTGGGGTATGCTTCTCTTAGGAGTATACAAAATTAAACTTCCCCTGACAAGAATATTTGAGAAGTTTCTGAAAATACATACAGTTTTAAGTAATGAAAAGCTTTTACTGCTCTGATTTCAACATCTAAACCAAAAGTAACTGTGAAAATTGTTTGCTATTGTAACTGACAGCAAAACTGTTTCGCACTAACTTATAGTCCCTCATGTCCTGACATATACGGCAGTAAATTTTTTTCAGCTCTTTGCAAGCCACCGCTGCTTTTGAATAACTTTTTTCTTGTCCTAAACCAATGTTAAAGAAACAAAGAGAAATAATACTGTGTGTAAATCAAGACAAAATTGGCACTTAATTAACAAAAAGATCCATACAAGCTGATCCCATAAGTCCTTCAGTTTCTAGTCATAAAATAAGATTTTACAACGATTAAAATCAGACACACAAATAAATGTTAACCATCCTCCACTCGCTCCAACACAAGCTTCCCCTTGTCCGATCGTGAACTGTCGTACTTTTAAAGACATCTCCACGTAGAGGTCATAATTTTTCCAGGCTTCCATAACAAGCTGATGAAGCGTTTTTCATTAAAATGTATGTAACATTATTTGATAATTTTTAGTGCTCCCCAGATAATACCCCAATGAACTGAGTTCGTAGAAACGTGTAGCCTTCTCCAACCCATAAGTTTGTCGTGACAAATATCACCCGTGCACCTCGAATAACGAGAAGGAGATGCGCTCGGACAGCATCACGCATCAACCATTATCTTTCCCTTACTATCATCACAATGCCTTTTGGAGATCTAAAAGATTCAAGCCAACACACGTAAAAGCTTCAGCGGAGTACGTCAACACATCGAGCTCCCAGTCATCGCAATAGTGTATTCGACTGTTCTGTGAAAATCACCTGAAATAGTTAATTATGTAATTTTATAGTCATAACATGGTTTTTTTTATGAATTTCAGTATTTTCCTTTGAAAAAAAGGAAATGAAATTCAAGCACTTTTGGAGCCCACTAGAACGCTCCATTTTTGTCATCTGATACTTGTGACAAAAATGGTTAGCTCGCTGCTTCAATGCCAAAAGGAACTGTGACAGTGATCCCTTGTTTTGGAATTTACGTTTCAGAAAAAGAGTGACAGATGGTGTGTAGTACTACTTTGTACAAATAAGTCTATAGAAACTCCCTAAAAGTTGTTTTTTAGGGTTTCAGAGACTGAACATTTTGAACAATGATAGTGGTAAGAAACTTTATTGCATCCCTCATATAGTTCTTACTCTGAAGAATATGAGAAAGCATTTAACAATTGCCGACCACATTATTCCTCCCAAACAAGTCGTTGAAGACAATAGTTTACGAATTCCGTCTCCATTGAGCCTGCTGTAAAGCTGTATGATTTTGAGAAAGAGGAAAATTAAACGTTACTTGAACATACGGGGAAATTTAACAAGACTAGGGCATTACGATAAATTGAGGATTGGCCTTTCTTAAGACCTTTTTAATCACAGTATTTCAGTAGCAATTAAGTAGGCAGTAGAACAACGGATACTTTAAGGTTCAGCAGACTCAACAGCATATTTTGCAGACATAATTTTCCGACGGCTTGAATTAATTACCTTCGGGAACCCAGAAGTTGTAATGTGTAAACACAAACACAATGAAAATGTGCAGCTCCCATGAGTGTTATTACGCTGTCTGAAAATGTGAAAATTTGGAAAAGAGGTACTGCGAAAACAGTAGTAATTTTGGCAACAATCACAGGAATTAAGAATCACTAGTGTCTTCTGAATGAAACATTCGATAAAATTTTTGCTGGGTTTGTGACCGTATTGTCAATACGTAAACCTACTGACGTATCGGTCACTGTTGTAAGTGACCTTTACAGTTGAATGAAGAACCTTTGTTTCTTATATACCTGCAGACGTGACTGTTATCTCATTCAGATAGGCTGTTAATGGTGAAGCGGAGGGATGTTAGAAGTTCATTATTACTGTTTCTATCATTTCTTTTCAACGGTGGAAACCCGACATTTTGACTGGTGTTTGCATTACTGCTTATGGTTGGGGGATAACGGCGAATGGACAGCCAGGCAGCAGTTGTAATGTGGCGTTGTTCTCCTGCTTTCGAGGTCCGGCTAAGGAGCATCAATACTCTAGGTACCTGTGGCCGCTGTGGTGTCACGCGCCCCATTGCGTATTGCCTCACGTGAGTTGTTGTCCCGTAACGCTCTTATTGCCGGCAGCAAATACGTCAGAAGTCGGTAACCGTCTGATCTGTTCTTGTTGCCGGCTCGCTTGGCTCTTTTTATTGCCTCTCTAATGTTCCACCTGGAAGTAAGAGGCTGTTTCTCCAGAACGCGAGCTTCAAGGCCGATTTCCTTCTATCACAAGCAGTAATACAAACACCAATCAAAACTTCGTGTTTAGCCGAGCGGTCTCAGGCACTGCAGTCATAGACTGTACGTGCTGGTCCCGGCAGAGGTTCGAGTCCTCCCTCGGGCTTTGGTGTGTGTGTTTGTCCGTAAGATAATTTACTTTAAGTAGTGTCTAAGCTTAGGGACTGATAACCTTAGCAGCTAAGTCCCATAAGATTTCACACAAATTTTAACATTTTGAACTTCGTGTTTCCATTATCGAAAAGAAATGATAGAAACACCAATAAAGAACTTCTAACGTCCTTCCCCTTCTCCCTTAACAGCCTATCAGAATTAGGAAACAGCCACATCTGAAGTTATGTAGGGAACAAAGTTTTATCATTCAACAGTAAACATAAACACCTTGAAAAAGGTCACTTGCAACAGAGAACGAAACGTCGGTAGTTTTATATAATGACAATGCGGTCACCCGTGGTCTAGGGCAGTCGGCACGGGAACTCTGCGTGTTCGGTCTTAGGATTAGCTGCTCTCTGTAATAAAAAAAAAACGATTCACTTGAACAGGTGCCACTGGACGTCCGCCCCGAACAAAAGCAACGGCCAATAACCAACAAAATTAGGTCAGAAAGAAAGGGAAAAATGGGGGTAGTGTCTTGGAATAATACTCGAAACTCCTCGGTCGAGGGTTGGAAACCTGACGCTGCTTAAATTTTCATTAATAATCAACACTGCCGACCGAAGACTTCCTTCATTCTGCCAACGGCCTTGTCAAAGAGGGCGGAGTAGTGGACAGAGGTTCAGCGCACTCTCTTGTCCTAGGGGTGGGAAACTGCCCCTAAAGGTGGAAGACTTAGCAGTTATCAAAGACATGAGGGTAGAGAAGGCAAAGGAAACAACAGCATTAAAGACACACATAACGTGTATCCACAGAACATGTGGCCTGTAACTGAAAAAGTATCATGACGATGTCACAGTTGGTAAAAGATTACGGAATAGCTCCTATTCGGATCACCGTGGAGGGGGGGGGGGGGGGGCTGCCAAGGCGAAGGTGACCATGAGAAAAAGAATGAATTCTCAGGGAAAGGAAACGTTCTACGAGTCGATGCATGGAATGTCAGAAGCTTGAACTTGGTAGGAAAACTAGAAAATCTGAAAAGGAAAATGCTAAGGCTCGATCTAGGTGTAGTAGCGGTCAATGAAGAAGTGAAATGCAAGGAGACAAGGATTTCTGGTCAGATGAGTATAGGGTATTATCAACAGCTGCAGATAATGGTATAATGGGAGTAGGATTCGTTATGAACAGGGAGATAGGGCAGAGAGTGTGATACTGTGAACGTTCCGGTGTTAGGGTTGTTCTTATCAGAATCAACAGCGATCAGGTATACATGTCGACGGCGCAGGCTGAAGATGAAGAGATAGAGAAGGTATGTGAGGGTATAGAAACGGTCATAAAGTACTTAAAGGGAGATGAAAATGTAATAGTCTTGGAGGACTAGGATGCAGTTGAAGGTGAAGGAGCAGATGGAACGTTTACAGGAGATTATGTGCTTGGGCAAGGAATGAAAGAGAGGAGAAAGACTCATTGTGTTCTGTAATAAATTTGAGCTGGTAATAACGAATACTCTGTTAAAGAATCAAAAGATTAGGAGGTATACTTGGAAAAGGTCGGGTCATACTGGAAGATTACGTCATGGTCAGACAGAGATTCCGAAATCAGATACTGGACTGTAAGGCATAACCAGGAGTAGATATAGCCATAGATCACAATATAGTAGAGATGAAGACTAGAATGAAGTTTAACACGTTAGGCAGGAAGAATCAATATGCAAACAAGTGGGATACGGATGTTCTGAGGAATGACAAGTTACGATTGAAGTTATCTCTGTTTGCAGACATAGCAATAAGGAACAGCTCAGTAGGAATTACAGTTGAAGAGGAATGGACAGCTCTAAACAGGACCATCACACAAGTTGGGAAGAAAACGTAGGTACAAGGAAGCTAACTGCGAAGAAACCATGGGTAACAGTAGAAATACTTCAGTTGATCGATGAAGGGTGGAAGTACATAAATGATCCGGGAATCTCAGGAATACAGAAATACAAGTTGCTGAGGAATGAAATAAATAGGAAGTCCAGGGAAGCTTAGACGAAATGGCTGCATGAAAAGTGTGAAGAATTCGAAAATGAAACGTTTGTCTTAAGAACAGACTCAGCATAAACTAAAATCAAAAACAACTTTGGTGAAATTAAAATATGGTTCAAATAGCTCTGATCACTATGGGAGTTCACATTTGAGGTCATCAGTCCCATGGTTAAATTAAAAGCAAGGATGGTATTATTAAGAGTGCAACAGGAATTCCACTGTTAAATGCAAGGAGGAGAGCAAATACGTGGAAAGAATACATTGAAAGCGTCTATGAGGGGTAAAATTTGTCTGTTCTGAAGTAAGAAGAAGCAGGAGTCGATTTAGAAGAGATGGGGCATCCAATATTAGAAACAGAATTTAAGAGAGCCTCGGAGGACTTAAGATCAAATGAGGCAGAAGGAATACACAGTATTCCATCGGAATTTCCAAAAGCACTGGTGGAAGTGACAACAAAACGACTATCTAAGTAGGTATGAAGAATGAATGAGTTTGGCGACATACCATCAGATTTTCGGAAAAATATCATCCACACAATTCCGAAGACTACAAGGGGAGACAAGTTCGACAATTATCGTACTATCCGCTTAACAGCTCATGCATCCCAGTTGTTGACACAGAATAATATACAGAAGAATGGAAAAGAAAATTGAGGATGTGGCAGATGATGATCAGTTTATCTTTAGGAAAGGTAAAAGCATCAGAGAGGCAAATATGACGTTGCGGTTGGCCTTAAGTGTGCCAGCCGTCCTTACAAACGTCACCCCACTGATTTTTTCGTAGCAGTCAGTCTTAAAGAAATTTTGAACAGCCAATAGTAAGCACTGGAAACGGCCTTGCCGCAGTGGATACACCGATTCCCGTCAGAGCACCGAAGTTAAGTGCTGTAGGGCGTGGTCGGCACTTGGATGGATGATCATCCCGGCCGCCTTGTGCTGTTGCCATTTTCGGTGTGCAGGCAGCCAAGTGAGGTGCTATTCGACCGAATAGTAGCGGCTCCGGTCACAGAAAACCATCATAACGACCGGGAGGGCGGTGTGCTGACCACACGCTCCTCCTATCCGCATCATCACCTGAAGATGACACGGCGGTCGGATGGTACCGATGGACCACTTGTGGCCTGAAGACGGAGTGCTACGCAAAATCTCCGCTGTTGCTGCTGCACTGTCTCTGAGTCCCATTAAAATTTTTCAGAAAATAAAAAAAATGTGAGTGGATAAGACAAAGAACGAAAGTCTCTGAACCAGAATTATTCTTTTCTTTTTCGGTAAAATTATAGAATATATTTGTAACCGTTGGCTACACTCTTCTCTCGCAGTACATTTCCATGTCAGAGCTCCGTTAAAAACGTCACATTCCGTAAATTTCTTCCTCGTTTCTATTCAGTTCTTGGAGAATCATAGCAGATGTTCATATCGGGAGATTATGGCGCTATTAGCACTCTCTTAATACGGTTACAGTCGGCGCGGAAGTATGACGAACTATTGGTCCCAGCTTATGAATTCACGCGAAATTTGTATTACTCTGGTTCCTTCATTATTGCCCAATCAGTAAAATACTTCAGTACGTACAATATAACAATTTTAGATAGTTTTAGTATGACTTTTCACCATTCACCTACCCTGATATATGATCACTACATGTGATCACTTGGTCTTCCATTTCGTTCACTGCAAAACAAAATCCAATGCAATTTTTCATAACAGATTCAGGCTACACGCGAACTTACGATACCACATACGATCGACTGATTACTGGCCAGGAGCTGCGCCGGAAAAATACACGAAGCGGACGTCTTTTGGCGACCAAGACAAGAGAAGCCGTACTTCCTCCAGCCGGTTGTGTTGTCGCACGAGGCGAACCTCAGCAGCATACTCGATTGCGCTGTGCTACACCTTGTATCAATACGGTACGCCACCGACGGTGGAACATGGCCTGATTGGTTTCTGGTGGCATGGCGACAGCTTGTGCCTGCATTATTAAAGTCGGTTCCCACTAGAGACCGGCAGCTCTGTGCGCGCCGCAGTGGCACAGGCAAGTGTTTGACGCGGAGACGTGGCGTCACGTGGAATTAAGGTTCCCGTCTGAAGCGCCAGACGCCAATGGTAGCCAATGCAGACAGGACAGAGCTGTGTCAGACGAACCAATGAAACCCGCTTTGTAACTGACACTTGTTTGTTGTAAGTACGGCAGTGAGGTCAAACAAACTGTTTGTAGGGTGCCATATCTCGGTAAAAACAGAACTCTCTCAAGATCCCATTGTTATCCGTCCGTATGTCTATCTGTTCGACAGTTATAATCCCATTTCTCAGGATTCGGTGGACGTATATAATCGAAATTTATTTCAGGTACGAAGGTCTACAGACTCTTGCTGGCGTAAAGCAGTAGAGCTTCTAAGTCAATGAAATGAAAGATACAGCTACTTATATTACATACAAAAACACTTCCTATTGACCTAGAATCATAGCAGGGTTTCACAGTACGAGCAAGTGTAAACGTGCCAGAAAGTGTTAGTTTTTAATTACATCGCATAAAAATACTTTCGGCCATTTTTTAATTTATCTGATAGTTCGTCTGTATATCAGGAAAGGGTGGAAGTACCCAGTTCTAATTATCTTCAAGTACTATGCTTGGATAGTTCGGGTGGGATAGGGACGTACAAGTCGCTGAATTGTCGTCCAATAGGACTTGCTCCAGGATATTGAGACACACGAAAATACTATAATTATGGTCTACACAAATAATTAAGACCATGAGTCCTTATTTTCCTTCTAAAATGTTATTATTTATTTCATAAATCATGTATTCTGATTTCACTGTCAACAGATTCGATGAGACTGCATTCATGATTGTTCCCTATTTGATTACGTAGTCAACAATGTTCATAAAACCAGTCACACCAAGAGAACAACTCGCTATGAGCAACACAACAGCCTTTAATATTGCAATTTCCAGTACCTAAACACAGTTCAGCATAATTGTAGACCATTACCTTGAATATGGTATGGCCGACCGCTGCTGGCCGAGCGATGCTAGGTGCTTCAGTGTGGAACCGCGCGACCACTACGGTCGCAGGTTCGAATCCTGCGTCGGGCATGGATCTGTGTGATGTCCTTAGGTTGGTTACGTTTAAGTAGTTCTAAGTCTAGGTGACTGATCACCTCAGATGTTAAGTCCCATAGTACTCAAAGCCACTTGAACCATTTGAATGTGGTAGACACCTGTTTGCAAATGGTTCAAATGGCTCTAAGCACTATGGGACTTCACATCTGATGTCATCAGTCCCCTAGACTTAGAACTACTTAACCCTAACTAACCTAAGAACATCACACACATCCATGCCCGAGACACGATTCGAACCTGCGACCGAAGCAGCAGCACGGTTCGGGACTGAAGCGCCTAGAACCGCTCGGCCAGCAACGGCCGGCATCTAATTACAATTGAAAATGTCTGGAAAGTACTTGACAGTATTTTCTATATCAAGATAACTCATTTTAACCACACTGAAAATGTTAGTTACTGAAACAATCAGTGAAGTAATTTCGCAGTATTAAATTCTGTCCTTAAACTGTCAGTATTGTGATAGCCGAGGTAGACAGGAAACTTGTTCCTCTCACAGGTATACAAGTTTACATACCTACTAACAACTGAGATAAAAGAGAGGTAAAAGAAATCATAGGAGACAAAAATTTTAATGCGAAATGGGTGGAGAACTCGGTAGTAGAAAAAGGAAACGAACAGAAAATAGTAGGACAAAAGGGGCACTGTGGGACGAAGAGTAAAAAACCAGGCAGAATTTTACAACAATTATCATTCAGTCAGCGCTGACACAATGGTTGAAGAATCGTGGAAATGACCTGGAGACAATGGAAGGTTTGAAAAGAATTTTATTTTTGAAATAACTGCAAAAACATTGGCAGAAAAAGAGCAGCAACGTCAATTGGAAATTTGTGTTAAGGTCTTACGGGACCAAACTTCTGAAGTCATTGGCCCGTAAGCTTACACACAACTTAATCTAACTTCAACTAACTTTTGCTAAGGGCGACACACACATCCATGCCCGAGGCAGGACTCGGACCTCCGACGAGGGAAACAGCGTGGACCGTGACAAGACACCTGAAACCAAGCGAGTCGCAACATCGGAACTAATTACTACAGAAAATGAATTTTCGGGAATACATTTTTTCAAGCTAAGATACTTAAGTGATTAACTCTGAAAGTTCTAAAGTGAACATAAGTGCAACATAAGCCACTGCAAATGTGAAATGCTGGTACGTTAGTAACCAGTTTAATCACCAGGACGTTGAATGCGAGCCAGCAAACATGGATGCATTGAGTTGTGCAGGTGCCAAATGCCAGTTTATAGGATAGCTCACGGTGACTGTTGCACTTGATCGGTCTAAAAACGGATGGTTGGTGCTATTTGTGGACGACGCTGGAATTTTCGTTTGATTATGTCCAATAAGTGCACGATTGGAGAAGATCTGAAGATTGAACATTCCTAGGCGACACTGTACACCGTGTTAGATTGCAATAGCAGTAAGTGGGCGACCATTATCTTGTTGGAGAACACCACCAGCAATGCTGTTCACGAATGGTATCACAACAGGACGTGTTATCAGACTGGCGAACAAATTTACAGCCAGGGTGCGTCTGAACAAACACGAGAGTGCGTCTGCTGTCATACGAAATAGCGCCCTGGATGATAATTCCAGGTGAATGTCCAGTGTGTGTAGCTTTCAGACATTTCTAGCCTCCGTCTAACCAATACACGGGCATCTCTAGCATCGAGGCAGATCAGAAAACAGAACAGACCTCTACCCTTCTCTCCAATGAGTTGCGTGGCGCCACTCAAGCAGCATATAGCAGTCGTGTAGGTGAGAGGAATGCAAGGCCTAGGGCTTGAGGCTCGGAGTTGTCCTTGAAGTAACCAATGCATAACAGTTCGTTGTGCCACTGTTGTAACAGCTTCTGAACGAATTGCTACTGCATATGCTGTACGATACGCCGAACACGATGGTTCTAATGGCTCTGAGCATTATGGGATTTAACTTGTGATACTGTCCTACGTGTGGACCTCCACTGAGTTTGTGAATCGGGACAATGGCCCTTCAGTCCCGAACCACGCTACCGCTGCTGCGTTCACAGTTTACAATCCTGCCTCGGGCATGGATGTGTGTGATGTCCTTAGGTTAGTTAGGTTTTAAGTAGCTCTAAGTCTACAGGACTGATGACATCAGATGTTAAGTTTAATAGCGCTTAGAGCCATTTGAACCATTTGAAAATAAAAGTTCAGCGATTCTCTCCTCCATGCTACCGTCTTTTAAATACAGTATAGCAATGCTCGATAGAGGTCAAGTTTTGCACAGAACAGCCACCATATCAGAGTAGGCAGCTAAGCGTCAAGACAGCGGTGTCATGAATCCCAAGTCGCATCAATAAGCTCCCAACAATCGGGAGATGCCACTGGGATACATTCAGCTTCCAAACACCATTTCCATGCCACACTCTCTGGCTATGGAATGTGGCTGTGCAGACATATGCTAGATTGTAGGAAAAAGCGGCAGACCAAAATTCAGGCAGCCAGGTTCGTTCAACTAGCGAGGGCGAGATACAAAGGCGATCAAAGTGAGTGGAAGAATGTGCTGTGTAGTAAGTAAAACTGGAGCAGTCGCCATGAACGTGTTCCTAAGTGTTTACAAGTTGGAAACGATCATGACAATCTCTGTGCAAGGCAACTGGGGTGAAGGGCGGAACTAAAATCATTACCCAGCACCAATGCATCTTGGTACCCGAATATAAGGTATTGTTAATATCTCAGACACCAAAGAGTGTGAGAGCCATGTCCCTTGCGTTCAGAGAGTATTGAACGTCGTCGACGGGTAATCTTTCACGGATGCGGATCACCATACCGCTACCGGTATTTGATACGTGGGCGATTAAAGGGATGTACGCAGATAGGTTAAGGGGGTCATGTCTAAATCTAGCACACGAAGTGTATCGTGCGGCATCACCAGTTTATGTGGGCCACAAACAGAGTTGACATTGATAATATCTAGGCAATATATCTTTTCTGACACTTCAGTTGTCGAGACATCATGTCTACCTGTGGCAACCGTCAGAGGCACACCGCACAAGACGGTCGAAGGCGCGGTGTTCACTGTGATCAGGTAGTAGAGTGCATGAGAAATAGAACACCCACGGCATTCACAGAATGTCCCGATTCCTGCTCTACGTCGCTCATCCAAGAAACATGCAACAGCAGTGTGATGTCCAGGACAAAATCTTTAGGATGCCAACGCATGTCATCTACCTTCGCTGATCGCTTGTCAATAGCGGGTGCAGGCGACGGAAAGGCATTCATCACAGGCTACAGAGGACAGGGAAGAGGCACGATCAACAGTAGGTATTCCTAGAACTGTACATCTTCCGAAGCCGTTTGGCCATCCTTCGCTGCTGTCCTGAGGAGACAATCGCCAGGTGTTGTATCATTGCATTTTTTGCGCTTCCTTGGTGACTTCTGGTGGTGGTCTGTATCGGACTGGGATCGGTCTTCATACGACGCCGACCCAAACCTGAAAGAAGGCAGAGGTTAGTATGACGCCCGAGTCGACATCCTTCCCAACTGTAAGTTCGCTTTCAGGTTGTGATAGGAGCCCAAGGCCGTCGTTTCCGCCGAAGGTGATTGAGAGGGAATCTGAAGACTCGTCACACCATCAGTGTCCAGCATCAGTGGCAGATCCGAAGGAATGTGACATGGCGCATCAACACCTTAACAGCAGCTTATTAGTTGATATAGAGTACTGTAGGTATTACGGATGGTGCGACATGTCCTACCGGCGTCTGAATCAGGCATTCTGAGGCAATCAGATCTGATGTGGTCCTCTTGGCCACAGCCTGAACAAATTTTTGGCTGATGATCTAGATTACGATAACCCGCATGCCGCCAATCAACCAATAAGAATGCACGAGTTTCATCAGTTCTAGTTTGATCTGACGCACGCCTTTGAAGATGTGGTAGGTCTGATGTGTTCCTGCGACGTGACGGATGACGTTAAGGTCGAAAGGCAGGTACCACCAAATCTTGCAGTACCTCGAAAGGAAGATCTAAAACACGAAGGTTGTGGAGGCTGAACCTTGCATTGTCAACCGAAACAGCTCCGAAGTGACCGTCAGGTTGCCTGAATTTCAGTCCCTTGGCGAAACATCGCACAACATCAGCGCAAGATTCTTCAGTCCGCAGTTTAATGAACACGTTGCTGCTTGTGAGGGAGAAGAGAATTCCTACAACATCACCACGTGCAAGATGTAGATCGAGCTCGTCATATATAAACTGTCACTTCGTGCGCTCGAGGTCATGCATGTTCCGCTTGAAACGTGGTATTTATTATGGTAGTGGTATAACGCCATTGCAGAACGTACAGTAAGACAGCGACGTAGTACCACGCACTAACGTGTAAACGGAAACACACGCACAAAGCACAGCTCGAAGCACTGAGGATATACGCTTCTTGTGACAGCTGTGGGCCAACTGCCATTAGACTATCAGAGTACGACTCACAACTAGACTTAGCCTTCAACATGTCGCCAAACGTGCGTCCAGAATCTGCGTTTATACATTCACTGTGTATATTCCTATCCAGAGGAGACATTCCTTATTGAAAGTCACTTGCCCACCATGGATAAGTATGACATTACACTGCCTGTGTTCCTCAAATGTACGATGCAAAGTTACTTTGGAGATGGACACTCGCAACACGAAGGCTCCGGAAGGCCTTATAACCCGGACTTGTGCTACTGCTAACACCAGATGAAATTCAACAGGTAGTACTGTTTCTCCAGAATTACCTCATAGCGTGTACTACTATTCGAAAAAATGGTTCAAATGGCTCTGAGCACTATGGGACTCAACATCTGAGGTCATCAGTCCCGTAGAACTTAGAACTACTTAAACCTAACTCTTCCGGTCCCGCACACCCTGGCACGCCACATGTGCCCCACCAGCTTACTGCTTGTTGCTTATTCCTCAGCTTCATTATCTCTTCCGGTGACGCTGTCGGACACCCCAGCGCCTTTTTATCACATCAGACCCTTTTTTTCTAGAGAATAGCTACCTTTCTGCCTCATTGCCGTCTCTGTGCTATTTGTCGATGAAGGCAATCTACACTGAAATGCTTCTTGCCTGTGCCCCCAGTGTGATAGAACAGAAGTACCCTAACTACACGTGGCGCAATGCACGGCGGCCGGTGAGTGCCCCTTTCCTTGGCACTGCTACGCACTCTGCGTGGTTTGTCACTGTCAGGGAAAAACAACAGAATCGTTGAAACTTCCTGGCAGATTAAAACTGTATGCCGGACCGAGACTCGAAACCGAGACCTTTGCCTTTCGTGGGCAAATACTCTAACGCTGGCAGAAGTGAAGCTGTGAGGAGAGGACCTGAGTCATGATTGGGTAGCTCAGACCGTAGAGCACTTGCGTGCGAAAGGCAAAGGTCCCGAGTTAGAGTCTTTGCGCGGCAAACAGTTTCAGTCTGCCACGAAGTTTCATATCAGCGTACACTCCACTGCAGAGTTAAAATCTCATTCTGCAACCGAAAAATAACAAAAATATCTGTTACAGGCTTCTGTTACCCCCTCCCTCATTGCCTATCCCTTTGTTAGTTTAGGTAGAACGGTTGGCACAGGTGTAGTTAGAGAAAAAACTCTGAATTCATGTTGTTATTTTTGTTTTTAAGGCCAAAGTGGCGGTGTCACATTGAAGATTTTTTTAAATAAATTCCTTTCCAACCACGAAATCGAGGAAAGAAACATAAGCAGGAGATCCCGGCTTCGAATCCCGGTAAAAAACCGAAAGGTGACCGCTCATAATATGCGAGAAATTTGAGTTAGAGTCCCGTTGCGGCTCAAATTTTCGTTGTACTCATTCCGTTATAGAACTTATTATTGTCAACATTCGCAAATGCAAATACATTTCATGTAAAACTGGAAACACTTATACATTACAAGTCGATTGGCAAGGTTTGGGAAAAGAAATAGTGAAGGCAGCAAAGAACGAAATTGGGAAAACTATACAAGAGAAATCCTTGGATTCACCGAATTACTTTATTTGACAAAAGAGAAAATATAAAAAAAATGCATCAAATGCAGTAGGTGACAAGGAACAAAGATGTCTAAAAGATGATTTGACAGAAAGTGTAAAATGTCAAATTGGGAATGACTAAAAGAAAAATTCTAGTCTGCAGGATCATACATGGAAAGGATAGACGTGGAATATAGGAAAATAAACCAGAGAGAATCATCCTGGCACATTAAAACTGTGCGGGTGAGCGAGACTCGAACTCCGGAACTTTGCCTTACGCGGGCAAGTGCTCTACCAACAATTTTTTTTCTAATTTTTACTGGTGCCTTAAACCAGCGCCTTTTTTGTTGTCACCTATCTAGCCTAAAAACAAAAACAAACCTAGTGCCACCGCCACTTTCATCCTACAGTTAACTAGGACGCCCGTTCGCCACCACTTCAGGTTTCGCCAACGAAACAAAAATTAAATATGCCTCTGAACTTTTAATATAAAAAATAATAAAAGGAGAAAGGAAAGGGTATAATACGTTATTATATTTGATTTGTTGTTCATTTTGTTCTTAGTTTGTTCTTGTGTATTTATTTGGATTCGAAACACAGGTCTCCTGCCCACTTTTTTTGTTATCTTTTTTTATTTATATAGATATCAATGTGCGAACAGTCATAGTTAATCAAGCCTGGAAAACTAAAACAGAATGAAGACACCATCGAAGATATTAAACGTAAATAACATGAAAAGAAAGCTACCACGTCGTAGTTAGGCTTCCCTACGACTGCGCCCGCTGATGAAGATTGTTCAATAGATGCTCGTTTGCAGTTTGTTCTGACCTCATCTGCCACTGCCTGGAACATTCCAGCTGCACAGGGGGCTGTGAAAGGCACTCCATAGGTAGTTTGCGAATCATTGTCGATATCTGGTATGCCCGGAAATAGCATGATGTCTTTCTTGCAAATAGAGCCAGAAGTCAATGAAATTCTTGTGTCCGTCACGACAGAGGTAATGGACCGCATGTCCACGTATCCAGGTGACGGAGTTGGTTCGAGTCTTGGGGTAAAATGTCTCATCCGGAAACAATAACGTGCGTGCAAATATATGCTCCGGCCTAACTCGCAAGACATAAGCCAGCATCTGCCGCACTAGGTGCCAAACCGGTTCCGCCTCTCCGCAGCTGAGGCGGTGCTCGTCAGAACCTACTGTGTTACAACCCACACAATTAGGAGAGTCTGTCATGTGGATATTGTGGAGACGTTCTTGCGTCACCAGCTTCCCATTAACGACTACGTACCATTGGGAAACAACGTCGGAATCAAGCATGGCATCGTGTACAGTCTTCCACACCACGCGCCACCGTACGTCAGGATATTTTAGTTCGACCACATTTAGGGGGCGGCGTTGCATCATGTCGTGATATATACGTCGAGTCGTGGCCATTTGTGGTGTCGTGAGCGCTACACTGCAATAACTTTGTTCTAAATAGAAACGTCCTATATAAAAGAGGGCCACTGGGATGTCCTGTAGTGGCACCGGCGCTCTTAGTGAAGCAGGTCGTAGCGCCGTCAGAAGCAGACTCGTGAGGCTCGTAGGACAACGGCGCAGCAGACATAAATGTGAGCTAACATAGAGGGCAATGGCCCTATCATGGACGTTGACTAGGCCGAGACCACCTTTTTCCTTGGGGAGAGTAAGAGATATGTATCTGATCTTCAGTAACATACCAACGGTGACGAAGTATCCAAGCGCTGCCATAATGCTACGAGCCAAGGGTTTCGGAATGGGTAGCGTTTGGGCGACATGCGGTATGCGGGACGCAAGGTATACATTGGCATAATACGCCCGCTGAACGATGTTGAGGGATCGCAAGCACTGATTTGCAATTCCGGCCTTAATTTGGTGAAGAAGGCGTCGATAATTGAGCGTCGTCGCGCGTCGCATGTCGTTCATCAAATCTAAGCCCAAGCACCGGACAGTATCACTGAAGCGTAAGGGGCCAATGTGTTCCTGCGGTAGCCCAATCCTGATGCTCAAGGCGACAGATTTGTCAACGTTGATTTGGCTACCAGAAGCTGTACCGTAGGTTGCAATCCAGTCCAACGTCGCGGCCACATCGTCAGCTCCTCGTATGACGATCATCAAATCATCCGCATATGCGGTGCAGCGATGGATGGAGCCGCCGAACTGTATCCCAGTGAGCCTGTCTCGGAGACCACACAACAAAGGTTCTAAGGCCAATGCAAATAGCAATGTTGATAATGGACATCCCTGTCGTACTGATCGGCGGATCGGCATAGGTGCCGTCAGTGTTCCAGTAACAAGAACTCGAGAAGTAGCCCCATGCAGAAGGCGTGTCAACACTGTGATAAAGGGTCGGGATATTCCATGCGCCGTAGAACGGCAGTGAGGAAAGTGTGGCCCACACGGTCAAAAGCCTGGCTAAAGTCGATAGACGCCGGGGCTGCCGGCAAACGTCTCACCCGTGCAAGGGAGATGAGATCTCTGTAACGACATAACGCAGTTCTGATGTTTTTGGGTCCCCCCAAGGACATCTGATCGCTGGACAGGACGTGCAATAGTGTGCCCCGAAGACGTTCTGATAGCAGCGTCGAAAAGATCTTGAAGTCGCTGTTCAATAACGTTAAGGGGCGATAATCGCGGACATGATTCCGTCCCTTCGGCTTATGGATGGGGACAATCAGTCCTTCCAAGAACGGTGCAGGCAACGGTATACCCGGGGACATCAATTCCTGACAAATTTCAACCCAACACGGTACCAACAGTTGTTTAAATGCTCGATAGAACTCTAATGGTAATCCATCGATTCCTGGTGATTTATGGGGAGCACCTTTACCAATGGCGTCGAGCACTTCCTCTTGTGTCAGTTCTCCCATTAAAGTTGGTACCATGTCTGGTGGAACTGTACCGTGGACATGTGCTGAAACGGTGTCTACCGTTGCCATATCAGGTAGCACTGCTGAATAAAGTTGAGCGTAATGCCCATAGAAGGCTTCTGCTATCTGCTTGTTCTGCAACGTGTCGTCCGTCGTCCGTTGTCATGTCGGTTACCAGTGCCCTACGGCGCCTCCTGCGTTCTAGGAGCACGTGGTGCATAGATGGCCTTTCTGATTGTATCATGTCTGGGGCACGCGACCGTATAACAGCGCCTTGTAAATGATGGCGTGCTAAGGAGATGAGTTGCGCTTTCGCGCAATTGTCTATGATCTGCAGGTCAGGTGATGGCTCCATAGCAAGACATTCCTGTAGGGCGGTGTAATAAAAGTTTTCCGTGCTCCTCCTCCATGCCGCCGCTTCCCGGCCGTAAGACATAAAGGTGCGCCTAACAGCAGGCTTCGCACATTCAATCCACCAACTGAGGGTCGATCGGTAACGACCACGACGCTGTAAGGACGCGTTCCACGACTCTTCAATAGCACCTTTACATGCCGGCTCGTCCAGATGGGCGACGTTCAGTTTCCAGGGGGGCCTACAGCGCCACACACATGCAGCTTGGAGGGCAATGGTGCAAATATAGGCTGTGTGGTCGGTGAATGCAGTGGGCCAGAGCTCTGCTCTTCTCGTCGCAGTCGAAAGGGTGCTTGTGACGTAAATCCTGTCTAACCGACTTGATGAATGACTTGTATAGTGGGTGTATCCAGGATATGGCGCCACGTGTCAATCAGGTGCAGGTCACGCACTAGCATTTCCTATTCCGCACACGGGACGTGATGTGGTTGCTGATCAGACGGAGATAATGTACAGGTAAAATCTCCCCCGATCACCATATCGTCTATGCGGACCATGAATAGACGAGTGATATCTTCCGAAAAAAAGCGGGCCCGATCTCTCTGTCTCCCTGATCCTGAAGGGGCATAGACATTGGTGAGTCGTACACCGTTGACAGTTACTGCCATGGTTCTTGGACTCGGTAATTACAGTACGTCCGTAGCCTAGAAACAGTCCCGTAGCAGAACAGCCACACCACAATCGGTAGAAGAGGGGTGGGAGATGTGGGCGGTATATCCGTAGAAGTCAGGGAAACTAGCGACACATACTTCCTGTAAGAGGGCCACGTCGACGTCCGCCTCATCAAGCACGCGTTGTAGCATTGTCAGTTTGTGTGGCGCCCTTATCGCGTTGCTATTGATTGTGGCAAGGCGAAAGGGGTGCTGCCTAGCCTCTTCATCTAGGGTAGACCCCATGGCAATCAAAGCTAACCGCAAGAGATGCCGGACCCACCAAACCCGTTACAAATTATGCGTCTTTTACGATGGGAGTAGCATCTCCAATGCCACCCTCTCCCCCGTCACCAGTGCCCTCTTTAGGAAGTTCCTCAACATCGTCCGACCACAGTGGCTGCAACACGATGCTGTGTAGCTGATCGGCACCTAAATCTGCCGCACGTACGTCGTCTTTGGTAGAGGAAGACGGAGCGCCATCCATCGACGCGACCTTCTGAATCCGTGGTGCAAGAAGTAACTTGGCACTCGTGGTATGGCCAAGTGAACCGTCTACACCACTTAGATCTTCAGCAGGCGCAGCATCCATGCCGTCTGAGGAGATGTCACCTTCTTGACCGGTCGTGTGTAGGAGGCAATCGTCAGAAGGGGTCCGCCGAAGTCGCTTCCGTCGTCGAGGCGAACGTTGCTTTCGAACGTGGACATCCGTATCCGAATGTGGGAGGCAATCCAGAGTCGTATCACCTTCCGCTAGGAAATCCGCGGTCGGGACAATGTTCGCGTCCACGTCCATCGCGTTCTGAATGTTACGTTGCGCCTGGAGTCCGTGGGACTGTTGCTGCTGTTGTTGTTGTGGAGGGGGCGACATATGGGTTGGCATCGGAGATATTTCCTCTTCCTCCCTTGGTACTTCTGGCGTCGATGTGTGTGTCTGATCGCCCATTTCGTCCTCAACTATGATGCGCATCGTCGCCTGAGCGTACGTGAGGGGCAGGATTGTCGTCCCCGTCGGGGAAACGGAGTCTCCCACTGGTATCTGCGTAATTCGACGTTGTAAGCAGCTCGATCGAACATGGCCTTCCTGCCCACATCCGGAACATGTACGCGGCTGACCGTCGTACATGATGATTGCACGACAGCCACCGATGTGCAAATAGGACAGCACATGTTTCTTGAGCTCAATTTTAATTTGGCGCACACCATTGTAGACCTTATACGTCGAGAAAGTTTGCCACTTTTCTGCAATGTGGTTGATAACATTGCCGTATGGTCGGAAGGCGTCCTTGACAACTTCCTCTGGGACCTCTAAGGAGAGCTCAAAAACCCTTACTGTCCTTAGACCCACGCCTGCATGATCCACCGTCACTGCACCGATATGCCCGTCAGAATGTTTGAATCTGAGGGAGTTCGAGTATTTAGACACCACTGTCGCGCAGACCTCTGCACTGGTCATTTTAACATAAACCACGCTCGCCGTTATAGAAAAATGTATTCCGACGACAGTCGCCGGATCTAAACGTAGATCGTCGCGTATGAACTGTTCTATTTCATAGGCTCGAGGACGCGCGTGATCTGGTTGGAAAGTAATTTTGATCGTATCGTGGCGCCATTTGTGTGCCATAGTCGCACTGAACTTGGAACTAATACAACTCGCGCCGCGAGAAGGTAAACACAAGCAAGCGCTCACGGTCGCGCACGGCGGGGCGCAGCCGACGTCCTCGCCCCACCGCAGGCGAAAGCAGACTAACTGAGCTACCCAAGCACGACTCACGCCCCGTCCTCACAGCTTTACTTCTGACAGAACCTCGTGTCCTGCCTTCCAAACTTTACAGAAGCACTCCTGCGAAGTTCCATATCAGCCCACAATCCGCTGTAGAGGGAAAATTTAATTCTAGAAACATCCCCCAGGCTGTGACTAAACCATGTCCCCGCGATATCCTTTCCTTCAGGAGTGCTAGTTCTGCAAGATCCGCTGGAGAGCTTCTGTAAAGTTTGGAAGGTAGGAGACGAGGTACTGGCAGAAGTAAAGCTGTGAGGACGGGGCGTGAGTCGTGCCTGGGTAGCTCAGTTCGTAGAGCACTTGCCCACGAAAGGCAAAGTTCCGGAGTTCGAGTCTCGCTCACGCGCACAGTTTTAATCTTCCAGGAAATTTCATATCAGCGCGCACTCCGCTGTAGAGCGAAAAATTTGATTCTAGAAACACCCGCCAGGCTGTGGCTAAACCATGTCCCCGCAATATCCTTTCTTTCAGGGGTGCTAGTTCTGCAAAGTACGCAGGAGAGCTTCTGTAAAGTTTGGAATGTAGGAGACGAGGTACAGGCAGATGTAAAGCTGTGAGGACGGGGCGTGACTCGTGCTTAGGTAGCTCAGTTGGTAGAGCACCTACCCGCGACAGGCAAAGGTCCCGAGTTCGAATCTCGGTCCGGCACACAGATTTAATTTGCCAGGAAGTTTCTTATCCGCGCACACTCCGCAGTAGAGTGAAAATTTCATTCCAGATAGAAGTAGTTGTACGAATATCAAGAACTCAGACGGTAAGTCACAGCTGCCTAATGTCGGGAAACCTGGAAGTTAGAAGGAATTTACAGGATGTTCATAAATTCTCGTTACGATGTTCAAGGACTTGTAGAGGGGAGTAAGTACTTAATAGTTTGAACGGAAAGAGTTCCGGAACCGTACCGTTTCCTTTCTATGACGCTATCAGTTCAGATGTTTAACTCATCCGCTTCTGCTTGAGGAACTGAATTAGGCGCGACACAGTGCCATTAAAATTATTAGGTAATAGAAAGGAAACGTAACGAAACATCCAATTACCAATTCAGCATATTCGTTCCTCTAACACTTAAACCATACGATTTTACATTATTCCAAAACGAAAACGAACCCACCACACTGTACGTCCTAATGCATTTTAGTAGTGGCTTCATGTGGCGATCGCCAAGAAAAACATGCCAGCAGATCTTCCTTTGTCTCTGCGCGAGAGTCGTCAATTAAACTTTGCACACGAAATCATGACAAGTATTCCTCATGTCCACCTCGGCCTATCCATCTTTCTCCATATCATCTGTTGAGATGTCTCCAAACGACACGTGAGAATTGAGGTGGTACACCATTATGCTGAAGCCACTTTTCCCAACACCGATTCAAAGGAAGACCTCGGCGCTTGTTGGTGACGTCACGTCAGCTAGGCACGGCGAACGCCAGGTCTGTTGCTGACAGAAAGACCTGGGCGTGCTTATCACTGTAAATCTCTTATTTTTGTACAAAACGTTGGGTATTGTTTTGGATTCTGCAGTTTTATTTAGATGAAAGATTTTTTTTTTACTATCGTAAAGCTTCAAATGAATATCATAGTTCTGTATTACTGAATCCTGTCTAAACAAACGTAGATCAATATGAGAAGATGTTTTGCCCCATTGCAAGCTTTGGAAATTTTAAATTCAAGTAACTATATTTACCTGATCCATTTTGTTATCGAAACTTGCCCTAAACCACTTACAATGAACTCGTTTCTTTTATTCATGTATTTATTTTCGTTTCACATCGTCACTGGAAATGTGAACTAATTTACATGTGTAAATGTCCAACTGTGGCCAGTCATTAGATTACAGTCGTTTTCAACAAAAGGAATTCTGAACAGGAAACAAAATAGCTCCATACATCAAAAATACTGCTGACCTTAAAACTTTTTTAAACATACACATTAGAAAAGTTAACTATTCCACTCTTGCAACTAAAGGGAACAATTTTATAAGATAAAAAAAATTATTTGATAAAACAAGTATCTCTCTTTTGCCTCTTCTTCTGTCCCCCACCCCCTCCCCCAAAGTGTATGATCGTAAGATATTTCACTAACATTCAGTGCTTCTCACATTGTAGTTAACTAAGATACCTAAAGAAGAGCACCAATATGTTCACAGTTTCTTGTAAAAGCAACCCAGTACAAACGAAACTTCCTCAGATTTACAAATAAGGTACAGAAGCACGAATTCTGTTGCTGATGGACCATGAAGTTGTTTTTGTATGTCAATCCTTAAAACAGGTGGAAATTTAAGTTCAGGAGGACACTATTTGTTAAGAAGTATAATGAATTGCGCAGTTAATTTGTTGCATAAATCTCTGAGAACAATTTGTGTTGGTCAACGGCCGCCAATAGTTTCACATTTTCCTGTGTCAGAGAGGGAGACACCATCGTTATGAGTATGCCTGCAACAGACCTGGCGTTCGCGTGCCTAGCTGATGTGACTTCACAAACAAGCGCCGAGGCCTTCCTTTGAGTTGGTTTGCCTTTCCTGACGGAAATTCAGTGGCACATCTTCCAATAGCACGTCCAATACGTTTTGTAGGAAGATCAAGTATGCAGGACCAGTTACTCTCACAGTCTTATCTAACTGTCGGCTAAATGTACTAACCGTTAAACGATTACTTTCGGAGTGTATACCTTTATTTTCATCTGTCTTGCATTTATTTGATTGTTCCTTATATGTCTAAGCATTAGTAAGTCCTTGGGTGTTCACATGTGTTTCCGCGAACCCAAACCTATCTTCTCCTTTCATCTCTTATTAGCATTCTCCACGGGATATTATCAGATGAGAGAAACGTAGGTCAACTGAACAAGCCGAGCACCGAAAATCATAAAAGACGGCTGGGTGAAATTTGTGGCACTACGTGTCAGCTATTTCGGAACGAGCTCAGAACAGGACGAACGCTGCCCACAGACCCCGCCTCCACCTGCCCAGCACAGACAGCACAATTTTCAGCGTCTCCGATGTTGTGCCCTCACACAGACGGCTGTCGACCGCCGCTTTATGTCGGCAGCTATGCGTAATGCATAATTCACGCGCGCGCGTTTCCCCAGCTGCAGCGTGGCAGCCTCTTGCCGGGAATGGTTCTTCCCTTGTCACACTGGGCAACCTCGCTTTTAGTACGCATAATGATAAAGAAATGTGAAATTTTCGGGCAGTAACTCGCGAGAACCGTTTTCCTCGTTTATTTAGCTACGCTAAAGGCGGAGGAACTGGATTTTCATACCGTAGCATGGTATACCTCGGCCAACTCTTGAAAGTGCCTGGACATTAACTGATAGCCAGAGGAATAATGTCGTACAGAGTACCGGAGGCATCTTTAGTAAAACTGAATGAGTTCCAGTGACCCAAGAAGTAAATTCAGTTGCCACAGTAGGTTTTGACTTTAAAGCCACTTGCAGATATTCAGTGCAGCACGTTACTTTGTGGACCTTGGTGTTGTCTGCGTATCAAACGCGTGATATTGTAATGTTAAGTAAATATAGAGAATGAATCGTAGCAAATTTCTGAAGGCTTTAGACTCTAAAATAAACAGGATATATCTGCTGTAGGTACTTTTGGAATCTTTGGGACTACTGTGCTGAAATAAACAGAAAGGTAGAGAAAAAGGAAAAAAAAATGGATAAAAAGCAGTTCTATAGTTTGATTTTAGATTATGTGGTGTACCAGAGACAAAGAATATGAATGATTCCCGTAAGAAACAAAGGCAATGGTATCACAGAATACACACAGAGAGGGGTAAGGGAGCTGCGAACATAATATTACTGTTCATTATGGTCAACCGTGGTCAGGGCGTAGAGTCATCAGTTCCAGGATTGCGACCCGCAACCGTTTAGATTCGATTACTAATCGGCATTGGCACTCAAAGACTTTCAGCATAAGAAATCACTCTCGTTCTGCCAACGACTTTGTCAAAGCGGGTGGAGGAGCGGAAAGAGGTTCAGGGCACTCTCTTGCTCTTGGGGCGGGAAATTTCCGTGAAATCAGAAGAGTCAGCAATGATCAACGGCCTGAGCGTGCAGAAGACAATGGATACCACTGCATTAAAGACACATGACGTGTACCCGCAGGACATGTGGTCTGCCAGTTAAAAGTGTCATGATGGTCTCTACATTTACAAAATATCCCGGAATACTCCCCATTCGGAACTCCGGGAAGGGACTCCAAAGGGGGAGCTGACCATGAGAAAAAGATGCAATAACCACGGAAAGTTAGCGTCGGAGCGTGGAATGTCAGAAGTTTGAACGTGATAGGAAGCTAGAATATCTGAAAAGGGAATGCAAAGGCTAAAGCTGTATACAGAGGGGAAATGAAGTGAAATGGAAATAAGATAACGATTTCTGGTCAAATAAGTATAGGGAGATCTCAGCAGCAGCAGAAAATGATATAACGGGAGTGGATATCGATATGAATAGGTAGAGTGTGCGTTACTGCGAACAGTTGAGTGTTAGGGTTGTTCGTATCAGAATGGACGGGAAACCAACACTGACAACGATAATTCAGGTATACATGCTAACGTTGCAAGCTGAAAATGAGGAGTCAGAAAAAGAATGCAAGGATATCTAATGGCTAATACAATACGTAAGGGAGATTAAAGACTAAGAGTCATGGAGCAGTGGAAAATACACACATTAAAAAAGTTTTGCATTACATCGGTTCCCAGAACTCCCGAAGACAGATATTGTATCACAGGCACAGTCCTTTTGACTGTTCAGAGATGTGATTAAACCTACCCAAAGATGTACGCAACCATGCATGAGCAGCGCCTATTAGACGGATGGAGGTACATGGCTGTAGTTCAACCCTGCCTAGACGGTCAATATTGCGGTTCGATCGCGTCCGCGTTGTTACTTTGTGCCAGGAAGGGCTCTCAACAGGTAAAGTGTCCAGGCGTCTCGGAGTGAACCGAAGAAATGTTGTTCGGACACGGAGGAGACACAGAGATACAGGAACTGTCGATGACATGCCTCGCTCAGGCCGCCACTGCAGTGGATGACCGCTACCTACTGATTATGGCTCGGGGGAACTCTGACACCATCCCACCACGTTACTGCTTTTTGTGCAACCATAGGACATCGTGTTACGACTAAAACTGTGCGCAATACGCTGCATGATGTGGGACTTCATTCCCGACGTCCATGGTGAGGTCCATCTTTGCAACCACGATACCATGCAGCGCTGTACAGATGGGCCCAACAACATGCCGAATGGACCGCTCAGATTTGGGATCACGTTTTCTTCACCGATGAATGTCGCATATGCTTTCAACCAAACAATAGTCGGAGACGTGTCTGGAGGCAACCCGGTCAGGCTTAATGCCTTAGACACTGTCCAGCGAGTGCAGCAAGGTGGAGAGTCCTCTTATGTTTTGGGGTGGCATTATGTCTGGCCGACGTACGCCGCTGGTGGCCATGGAAGCATCAGAACCACCTTATGTTGGCGGAAATTTTATTCCCCGAAATATCGTGGGACTTCAACGACCCAGCTGGATACCCGAGAGCCTGGAAACGACACATACGCCGGGAAAGCCTCCGATCACATATACCTGGGATAGATTGAAAAGGGCTGTTTATGGACGACGTGACCTCCCAACCACTCTGAGGATCTACGCCGAATCGCCTTTGAGGAGTGGGACAATCTGGGCCAACAGTGCCTTAATGAACTTGTCGATAGTATGCCACGACGAATACAGACATGTATCTATGCAAGAGGACGTCCTACTGGGTATTACAGATACCAATGTATACAGTAATCTGGACCACCACCTCTGAAGGTCTCTCTGTATGGTGGTACAACATGCAATGTGTGGTGTTCATGATCAATAAAAACGGCGGAAATGATGTTTCACAAGCTGCGACATCGTAGCGAAAAAACAGTGTCTCGTATATTTTCCTTTAATTTATGTCTATGGTTTTCCGTTAATTTATGTCTATGGTTACAAACTTTTTGTTAACAAAAAGTTTGTGATCATAGGCGTAAATTAAAGGAAATTTAGGAAATGATGTTTATGTTGATCTCAATTCCAATTTTCTGTACAGGTTCCAGAACTCTCGAAACCGAGGTAATGCGAAGTTTTTTGATGTGTACATTTGCAGGGGAAGGGGTAGAACAAAAGGTTACAGGAAATATGGGTTTGGGACAAGGAATGAGAAAGGAGAATGATTAATTGAGCTTTATAGTAAATTTCACCTAATAACAGCGAATACTTTGTTCAAGAATTACAAGAAGAGGAGGTATACTTTCAGTTATGTTACATCATGGTCAGACTCTGAAATCGGATACGGGACTGTAAGACTTACCCAAGAGCAGATATAGACTCAGTTAAGAATGTAGTAGTGATGAAGAGTGGGCAGAAGTTTGAGATTAGCCACCAAGACTCAATACGCAAAGAAGTAGGCTACAGAAGTACTAAGGAATGACGAGATACGCTTGAAGTTCTCTAAGGCTGTAGATACAGCAGTAAGGAATAGCGGAATATACAGTACAGTTGAAGAGGAATGGATATCTCTCAAAAGGGCAATCACAGAAGTTAGAAAGAGAAACATAGATACAAACTAGGTAACGGCGAAGAAACCATGAGTAACACAAGAAATGTTACATTTAATCGATGTAAGAAGGTTGTAGGAAACAACCAGGGAAAACCAAGGATATAGAAATACAAATTGCTGATGAATGAAATAAATGAGAAATGCAGGGAAGCTACGACGAAATGGCTGTATGAGGAATGTGAATAAACCGAAAAAGAAATTACTGTCGGAAGGACTAAGTAGCATGCAGGAAGGTCAGAACAACCTCGGTGAAATTAAAAGCAAGGGTGGTAACATTAAGTGTGCAGCGGGAATCCCACTGTTAAATTCACAGCAGAGATTGGTTAGATGAAAGAGTACATTGAAGGCCTCTACGATGGTTAAGATTTGTCTGATCTCACAGAAGGCGAAACAGGAGTTGATTTAGTAGATATGAGGAAATACTGTATTTGTAACAGAATTTAAGAGAGCTTTGTAGGACTTAGGATCAATTGAGGCAGAAGGGATACGTAGTATTTCATCAGCAGTGGGGGAAGTGGTAACAAAACGACTATTCAAGTTGGTGTGAAGAGTGATTGAATCTGGCGACATACCATCTGACTTTAGGAGAAATATCACTCACAGAATTCGGAAGACTAGAAGAGCTGACAAGCGCGAAAATTATCGTACGATAAGCTTAACATCTTATGCATCCATGTAGCTGACAACAATAATATACAGAAGAGTAGTAAAGAAAGTTGAGGATGTGTTAGATGACGACCAGTTTGGCTTTCGGGAAGGTAAAGGCACCAGTGAGGCAAGTCTGACGTTGCGGTTGATAATGGAAGCAAGACTAAAGAAAAATCAAGACACATTCATAGGATTTGTTGACGTAGAGAAAGCGTTCGACAATGTAAAATGGTCCAACATGTTGTAAATTCTGGGAAAAATGTGGGTAAGCTGTAGGGAGAGACGGGAATATACAATATGTACAAGAACGAAGAGGGAATAATCAGAGTGGACGACCAAGAATGAAATGCTCAGATTAAGAAGGGTGTAAGAAAGCGATGTACAAAAGTATTTCGCTCGTACTGTTCCATCTGTGCTCTGAACAAACAATCATGGTAAGTAGTGGAATTAAAATTCGAGGTGAAATGGTATCATTGATACGATTATTTAATGGCATTGCTATTCTTAGTGAAAATTAAGAAGAATTAGATGATTTGCTGAATGTAATAGAAAGTCTGATGTGAACAGAATAGGGATTTAGAACAAATCGAAGAAAGTCGAAAGTAGTGAGAAGTAGCAGAAATCGGAATAGTGAGAAAATTAACATCAAGATTTATGATCACGAAGTAGATGAAGTTCAGGAATTTTGCTTCGTAACCATTAAAATAAACAATGTCGGACGGAGCAAGGAGGACATAAAAAGCAGACTAGCACTGACAAAAAGGACATTCCTAGATAAGAGAAGTCTTCTAGTACCAAACATAGGACTTAATGGGAGGAAGAAATTTCTGAGAATGTATGTTTGTAGTACAGCATTATATGGTAGTGAAAAATTGACTTTAGGAAAACCGGAACAGAAGAGAATATAAGCATTTGAGATGCGGTGCTACAGACGAATGTGAAAAAGTAGGTGGACTGTTAAGGTAAGGAATGAGGAGGTTCTGTGCAGCATCGGACAGGAAACGAATATGTGTAAAACACTGAAAAGGAGAAGGGATAGAGAGACCAGGGAATGACTTGCATGATATTAGAGGGTGATATAGAGGACAAAATCTGTAGGAGAAGAGAGAGATAGGAATATATCTGGCAAGTGGTACTCCGAAACGGATAGTAAAGGAGCGCATCAAACCAATCAGAAGACCGATGACTCAAAAGAAAGAAAAAAGTCACTGTGCGCGCAAGAATCCCAAATATAGGAGTTAAAATTTGTTCTTTTGGTCTCTGCAGCGTAGGAACTAGATGAGGTTTGCAATATAAGAGATAGAGAGAGAGGGGGGGGGGGGGGGAGAGAGAAGGGAAGAAAGAAACAAACAAACAGGCCTAGTACTTCCAAGTTCGAGATGTTTCCCGTACGTCTTACATACAGTACGCTGCTCATATTATACGGACATAGCAAAAATAAATTTTCAACGATAATGGCTTTCTAATCAATAAATTGCAATATAGTTCCAGATGGAGCGGAAGTGGTTTTCATATTCCTGCTTAAAAATTGTATTTGTCCTGTAAGTCGACTATCCTCCAGCCTACAAGTATATATCATGAAGTTCTGTGCAAATCTGGACGTTTGTTTCCTTCACAATTTTTCATTCATTGATCTCGTATAGAGTAATGTCTCAGGTAGTATTACGACACATTGCACAATCGCTACTAATAAATATCTGGGTTCTGTCCTCAACAACTACATAAAGAACAACTTAAACAAGTAAACATAGAGTATGTCGATCAGCACACCACTCATACTGCATTCTAATATTACAAGATCGTTTTCCTTGCTTATCTGCATGAATATATATATATATATATATATATATATATATATATATATATATATATATATATATATATATATATATATATATAATTTCCTTTTAGAGCAACGTGTCATTTATCACACCAAGTAGAATTCTTTCTTTCTAAGCTATCCTGTATGTTCGTACAGTATCTCAATGACAACACTTTCCTGTAAGCTTACAGTTTCACCAGCAAACAACCTCCGACAACTACTGGCTTTAGCCGTCAGACCGTTCCCGTGTATAGAGAACAAAACCATTTCTATCACGCTTCCCTGTGACACTCCTGATGATAACACTCTCTTCATTAAACGCCCGCCCTCCAGGGCAGCGTACAAGTTTCTATTACTCAACAAGTCTTCGAGCCATTCACATATGTGAAAAAAATGTATCGTTTGCTTGCATTTGATGTGGAAGGAGTGAAATAAATTATTTGTGATTTGATCGTTACGTATGTAAAAAGAGAATCGCAATATGGAAGAGGGAAATTCAGACGAACACAGTCCACATCCATAAGAAAAGGTGTGGTTTGAAGAATTCATTATGACATTTTTCGAGGTACTTTCCAGGCTGTTCGTCGTTTCAGTTGAAAGACTCCATGTGCATGTGAAGACATTACTGATTCATCTACAGAGAAAGACCCATTTTGAAGAAAAGTCCTATTACATTAAGATATTCTAGGACGCCTACTTTGATTTCCTCAGGCAGACGTTCCAGGTCTCCACACTGAGGTTTCAAAACTGCTATAATATTCCAATCAACACATGTATCTGAAAGACCTTTTCTCAAATGTTGAAATGTGTGTGAATTCCTAAGGTACCAATCTGCTGAGGTCATCAGTCCCTAGACTTACACACTACTTAAGCTAACTTAGGCTAAGGACAACACACACACCCCTACCTGAGGGAGGACTCGAAGCTCCCGCGGGATGGGCTACGCATTCAGTGGCATGGTACTTCAAACGAAGCGGCCATTCCGCGCTTCGACATTTTTTCCGTTGTGAGACTAAATATGTCTCAATTATGTGTCAAACTGTGTGGAAAAATTTGTAAAATTCTCCATGTCTGTATGTAAGCTGACTATATAATTCATTCTATTATTTCGTGAGTGTGCCAAAAATAATTAACTAATAGTGTAATTTTCTTTTCTGTGTGATCTATACTGTTGAAAAGTTTTAAATATGAAACCCAGTCTGATGCAGTGTACTGCATTGCCATTTACACGCAACGCTTCGCATTTTTCACCGTGCCCGCAGTCAGACAGCTTTCCACTGCGGTGGGAGAAGTGTGCAGCGCTCTGGGATCAATGCTGCGACACAGCTAGGGAGACGAATTCTTAGCCGTTCCTTCTCTAGGCAATTCTGACTTCTACTTCTTACTCTCTGTCACTGTTATTGCTTACGACAACAGCTGCGAGCGTTCCCATGGGAGAAACCAAGACGAGAATGAAGCAAGAAGCGCTAGTTGGTATGTGAGAGGTAGGGGTCAGGGGGAGGGGGTTGGAGGCAAAAAGCAATAACGCAGCCGCCCTCGCTGCTGCTCTCAGAGCACATTTGCATTCCTGGATCTGCACGTCCTGGCCACCGCAATGACGCCGCTGAAACCAGTTGCCAACGTAAACGAGAACGGTCCGCTTGTCACTTCGCGGTTTCCAGTAAAACTATTCTGTCAGCCTGCCGCATGGTTGGCACTGTAACTTGTGGTAATTCAGAGCTCAGCGAGATTATAGATTTGGAAACACCGAGTAAACACGTACAACTGGGACATTCCTCTCTGTCGAAGACGAAAATAAAAGCGGTCAACCCAACCCCACCAAGATTCATCAGTAAACACTTCCGGGCTAAATTGCCGTGATCGATCTGTAGAACTTCTTCTTCCTGACGTTTCGTTCTCAACTACGGAGAAC
Source organism: Schistocerca gregaria (assembly GCF_023897955.1). Taxonomy (NCBI): domain Eukaryota; kingdom Metazoa; phylum Arthropoda; class Insecta; order Orthoptera; family Acrididae; genus Schistocerca; species Schistocerca gregaria. The sequence continues at coordinate 256,604,680 of NC_064925.1, forward strand.
ATCGACCACGGCAATTTAGCCCGGAAGTGTTTACTGGTGGAGACGCCGGCCGAGAAAGCCTACATGGGATGATTCCCACCAAGATTCCTACTGGAGACTGCTGTCAATATTATTTACGCGTCAAAGAGCAAGGGACTGGCTCTCGTGGAGTCACAAGAAAGAAACCAAGACACTTTCTAATGTTTCGCGACGCAGGCCTGTATATCTGCCATAACCACAGGGATTTGGACTATGTGACTTCAAATAGAGTAGAATGTTCGCTTCAACATCGGAATACTAGTAATAGCCGCGAATCTGTCATGGTCGACATCCGACTGGAATCAGATATTACTTTTAATTTCGCGACTATCCCCTTCTCAGTTACAACTAGCAGCACTTGAAAATTGTATAGCCCCACTGCACCGACTGCAATTTTATTTTCTAAAGTTTTGTAATCATAGCCAGATATATGTGCAGGAGCCAAGAGGGAATAATAAGAGGGGACGACCAAGAACGAAGTGCTCAGATTAAAAAGTTTGTAAGACAACGATCTATCCTTCCACCCCTAGAGTTCTTTGTGTACATCGAAGAAGCAGTGATGGAAATAAAAGAAAGTTTCAGGAGTGGAAGCAATATTCAAGTTGAAACGCTACAAATAATACGACTGATGATATTGCTATCCTGAGTGAAAGAGAGGATGAATTACATAATCTGCTGATTGGAATTAACTGTGTATTGAGTATAGCATATGGATTGAGAGTAAATCGAACAATGTGGAACTAATGTGAAGTAGCATAAATGAGAATAGCGAGAAACTTAACATGAGGATTGATGGCCCGAAGTAGATGAAGTTAAGGAATTCTACCACCTGGGCAGCAAAATAACCAGTGAAGGACGGAGTAAGGAGCACATCAAAAGCAGACTAGCAATAGCAAGAAGGGCATTACTGGCCACGAGAAGTCTACTACCATCAAATACAGACATTGATTTGAGGAAGAAATTTGTGAGACTGTACGTTTGGAGCACAGTATTGTGTGGTAGTGAAACATGGACTCTGGGAAACCGGAACAGAAGAGAATCTAAGCATTTGAGGTGTGGTGCTACAGATAAATGTTGAAAATTAGGCGGATTGATAAGGGAAGTGATGAGGTGACTGCACAGAATCGCATAGGAAAGTAATATGTGGAAAACACTAAAAAAAGAGAAGAAAGAGGACGATAGGACAACTGTTAACTCATCAGAGTATGATTTCCACGTCACTACAGGAAGCTGCAGAAGGCAAAAACTGCAGAGAAAGACAGAGATTGGAAGACATCCAGCAAATAACTGAGAACGTAGTGCTACTCAGAGATGAAGAGGTTGGCAATGGAGAGGAATTTGCTGGCGGGCCTCATCAAACCAGTTAAAAAAGAAAAAGAAAACCCAAAGATGAGCACAGAAAACAGTCGCATTTAAAGCGGTATTTTATTTCTAGATCTAGCTACAGCATAGTCATAATCAGTTCTTTTAGCAGAGATTCGTGTAGACCCAGAAGCGTGAATGTGCTCATGTTATTAAAACGACGTCAACTGAGATATGGGCTGGCTAAAGTTGTTTTAAGAACATGCGCTTACGCAAGATGTATGATTCTAAATGACTCGCCTCTAAACAGAACCATGATGGCTTTACTGTAGCTGAAATCCAACTAAAGTGTCAATAAAATACAGATTTTATAAGCAAATGACTACTGTGATTGTTCGTGATTATATGAGTACAACGGTTTCTAATAGAATCCAACTTCACGTTTTTTAATCATTCATATTGGTTATTTGACTCAATTGTTGGGGTTCTTGAGGTTTATTCTCCACAATTTCAATTATTCGAATCGAATACTAGTGTCTGTATCGTGAGACACGTTGTCATATCAACATTCAATGTTAATCTAAAGTGGCGCCTATGGAGTATAGTGTCAGCTGTCGACTGGATTCATGATACCCTGTCAGAAAGGTCACAGTTCGCAAAAATTGACGGGTAGTGTTTCTACTGCTTGTAATCTATATAAATGATTTAGGAGACAATCTGAGCAGCCATCTTAGATTGTTTTCAGACGATGTTGTCATTTATTATCTAGTGAAATCATCGGAAAACGAAACCCAATTCCTAAATGATTTAGTCATGATACCTGTATGGTTCGGAAAGTGGCAATTCATATGAGTAGTAAAGTGGGTCCGTTACAAAATAAATCTAAAGACTGGCGATTTCATAAAATATCTAGGAATCTGAATTCCGAACAACTTGTACCGGAAGGATAACATGGGTAATGAGAAAAAGGCAAACCAAAGACTGCGTTTTATTGTCAAAACTCTTAGACGATGCAGTAGGCGTAAAAAAAGAGATTGCCTACAATATGCTTGTCCGTCCTTTGCTAGAGTATTGCTACACGGTATGGGATCCTCACAAGATAGAATTGACGCAGGACATCGAAAATGTTCAAAGAAGGACCGCTCGTTGTGTAGTATCGTGAAATAGAGGAAAGAGGGTCACAGATATGATACGAAACGTGGATTGACAGATAGTAAAAGAAAGGCGTCATTTGTTGTGACGAGACCTTTGTACGAAATCTCAATCTGTAAGATTCTCCTTCGAATGCGAAATTATCTTATTGACACCTGCCTCCATAGGGAGAAATGACCACATTAATAAAGTATGAGACATCCGAGCTTACACGAAAAATTCAGGTATAGGTTTTTCTGCAATAGAGAAATTCTTTCGATGAATTCTCTGCCAGACACGTAAGTGTGAATTACGGAGTAGACATGTAGCGGTAGATGTAGATGGAGAATGTGCTGAGTGCTCGCAGCGACTATAAGGAGTGCAGTGAACCCCACGCCTTGTTAGTAACGATGCCACATTATCCAAATCATAGACTCCTGAAGTATTTTCAACACCTAAAATGTATGTCACCCATCAGGAAAAAGATAATAAAAAAGCAATGCCTCAATATCTGTGCGTCGAACGTGGATAGATTGAGATAAACCATAATTAGGAAACACTAAGTATTCGGACTCGCTTCAGCATCTTGTCCGTAAGCGAGCATTTACAATAATTTACTGTTAGCAACCAGACAGTATTGGAACGCAAGGCATGTTGGTAATGAGTCACAAATTGTGAGCGTATAGTTTGCCCTTTCTGACGTGAGTTTGAGAACACATTCACTAAGTACGTTTATTAAAAATAGAATGTACAGTGCCCTGTGGGTATACAGAAGATACAGTAACTTCTGTGACCAATGTCATGACGCTGATGGCAGTTGAAATTACACCACATATAAAAAAGATTGTTTTAGTTATTGTGTATCTTTAGAATACCAGAATGAGCACATGATTAAATTTTGAACATATTTGTGGTTAGGCAAGGTGCGAATTTTGTGCTGAGTGCTGCCACCTCTAGTGGTAACAGTGGCTCCAACACGGCTTGTCTACGAGTCAAACTGAACTTGAAATGCAGTTGGGAATATTTAATTTCCGAGTAGTGAGTGGCGTGTGTTCGTGGAGCCGATGAACAGATGTCGGTGGGTGGCAGATCTGAAGAATATACTCTCATTATTGGCGTAGGTCAAAAGGAAACGGTTACATTCTGTCTTGAGTCATCTTGTACGTTAATCTTACTGAGAACTCCAAGGTAGAGCAAAGCTACCCGTTTAAACAACTAATAATCGTAACACAAGCTGTGCAGTTCCCGGGCATGTTACCTACGAGTGATCGTGTTATGTATCGCATGGCACCCCATGTCATCACGCCAAGTGCTGCGCCTCTATGAAAAAGATGAATTATCATTCTACATTTGTATCCTCGGAGTCACCAAACGCGAATACGTCCATCGTGTTCACAAAATTGGCACGACTGCATTGACACCGCGTAGCGTCACTACTGTTTCCAGTGTTCCCATTTGGGCACAATACTGACAGCATTCCTCTCTCTGCTGCTACGTCATGGGAAGACACTGCAGCAGTCGCCATGCTGCAGACGTCGTAGCATTGATCGGGAAGTTTCTTTTTACAGAAATTCACTTCGTGACTCTATGTGCATGATGTAGTTGTATGATCCCACATGCCTCAGCGAACTGTACAATTTGTAACAGGTATGAGTGCAGTTATTTTTATCGGTCACCGAGAATAGTGAGCTGGACCTCACGAAAGAGGTATTTATTTCATTTTCAGACTAGTAATTGCAGCTATTAGGAGTAGACGGTTTTAGGTTTGTTTGTACCTCGAAGTTCAAGGGAAAACAGCAAGCCATTACGCCATTAATGATACTACCCCTGTGCAGGTCAGTTACGACCTGGCAGTAAACATCAGATAGTAGGTTAGCTGACGTGATTGTGGGAAGACGGTTCAACGTAGAGAAAAAGCAACCAACACGCTGATGTATGTACATATTAAACACTTATAAATATAAAAGTATAAATAAACAACCATGTGTAAAATTATCTGCACTTATAGCCATTATACCTTGTATGTCTGTACTCTCCAACATTAGACACGGGAGGCCACTGAGACCCTGCATGGCATGAGTGTAGTCGTCCTGAAGTCTTCATCAACTCCATGTTCACATGACAGTCGCGGTACATTGGCCAAGTGAGTGGTAGTATAGCAGAAAGATATACTTCATCTTGATATGCTACGATTTTACTGCTGCAACATTTACGCCTCTCCTTCTCACACTAAATCTAAAACGATCTGGTGTCACAGATATATGTGGCTCAGCGATTAGCACTAAGAACTTGTAATCTGGAGGTCGCTGTTCAAATCCGCGTCTAGTCATCCACATTTCCTTCTTTACCTTTACCTAAATCGCTCCTCACGAATGCCTGGACTCTTCTTTCGAAAGAATTCTGCCGAGTTCCTTCCCTCGTCCCCGACACCTTCCGAGCCTGTACTCAGTGTCTGACTTTCACGTCGATTGGACTTTAAACGCGTATCTTTGTTGTTTCTGGCCAGTTTTCTCATAACAACCAACTTTCAGTAGCGGGTGAGGGAGTCGTTGCATAATATTTTCTTCTAAGCAGAATGCACAGTGGTTGAAAAAAAATTTAAATAACGCAGATACAACGCTTTACCGTGACTACAATAGTGCGGAGAAACAGATGTGATAAAACGTTTTCAGTCGTTTCAGAATGAATAAATACAGACCCTGTGTGGTTCTCAAGAATATCTTATACCGCTCTTCCTGGGTTGGTTCAAATGGCTCTGAGCACTATGGGACTTAACTTCTGAGGTCATCAGTCCCCTAGAACTTAGAACTACTTAAACCTAACTAACCTAAGGACATCATACACATCCATGCCCGAGGCAGTATTCGAACCTGCGACCGTAGCGGTCGCGCGGTTCCAGACTGTAGCGCCTAGAACAGCTCGGCCACTCCGGCCGGCTGCTCTTCCTGTAAAATAACCACAAGTCCAGGTGACAGTAATGAAGGTCGACGGCCCACTTCTCTCAAAAACAGATTAATGCTGCCTGTTTTGGGCAAGGGAAACACAATAATTCATCCTCGTGGTCAAGAATCAGTTATCTGCATCAACAGTGACCCTGTCGTCTTGGAACATAGGACCGGGGAACAACAATTGCACCTTCGAATGGTCATAAAAAATGGGGGGCTAGCAATAGATTCCGCTTACCTTCATTTTGGGCATGATTCACAGCCTTTACTATTGTCAGCGAGAATCGATTATAGCTGGTCGCTGATTATCTCTGGCACAGTGACTCCTAATGTAGGCCTTGAACAGCGTTGGTTGGAGAGTAAGAATGAAGCAGCTAGTGACAGCGTACTACAGGGCATCGTAGAGTGAGTTCCCGGCATACTGGGTCAGTCAGCTGTTAGCTCTGTTTATGACAAGACTTGGTGGAGCTGGTGAAGTCAGATTTACGACACAGAGCTTCTGCCAGCGTCCACTGACCTGGTCGACTTTGAAATTCCATACTGTGTGGGCCTGGGTACTGGGAGCTCCACTGGATATCAATATCAGGATTCTCAAATATATGCCGAGTCGTTCCTTTATGGTTACTATTTCTCAAACTACAATATACCCACCTCTATTGATAGTGCTTGGGAGCTTCCTGAAACATTCGTTCAGGAGTAATCACCTGAGTTAAGACTCTGTTGCTTCGGATTATTTATATTTCGGATCAGTCAAGTTTTTGGCTCTACATGTAACTGTGCCTGTTTTGAGGATTTCTGTGTGCCACTAAGAGCTTCACTGTATTATATTTGTGTTGGCTATAAGCAGTGTGAAAGACCAAATTCAGTAGGTAATATTAACGTTAGGATTTTCCGTTGATATGCCCATCGCTTTCTTCTGCCATTCTGGGAAATTATATAGGTAACAAGCCGTTGTAAAAATTTTGCATGTTAAATTGTGATTTTAAGTAATTTAAGGATACTGCACTTAATCTTTTGTTTATATTGTTTGCTTTATTTGAAATTCCTGTATTTAATTTATTCAAATTAATAAATGTCTCATCCCTCTGAATGATGAGTACGTTGGGGATATCTTTCTTCGTATAAGTATATATCTCTTACAGAATTTCGTTGGCATTCTCCGTACATGAGAAGCATATCGACTTGTTCTTCGAAGGAATACATCATTCACATTCACTTGATTCCACGATACTAGTCTTACCGTTCCTATTAGTGTTCTATTGCGAAACGGTCGAATGGTGTTTACATGTCAATGGCACGTTCGATGGATACGTCGTATTCGACGAATATTTACTATTTGGACGATATAAGAGAAAGAACTGTCAGAGCATGAGCTTCTTTTTAAAAAAAGTGTTTTAACTGTTTCACATTTATTGTGGCACTGTGTTTTGTGGCTTGTTGAGTTATAATAATTGGTTAATGCCGTTTATTTTCTCTAAGCAACTAATTAGCCTTACCCAGTCAGTAATAACTTGTGACTATTTTATTTATTTAATCATGTTGTTATGTGTTGGTTAAATAACGTAACTATTCAAGCGACAAATGACTCTGCTATTCTGGGTTCGCCCTTCCATCCTTTACTTTTCCTACTCCATCCTGTGTTTAAGGATTTCAGTATTAGACAGAGTTTGGTTGCTATCTGTTCATGCGAAAGGGGGAGGGAAATTAGAGTTGTCTACCGCTATAGCGTCATTCCTCTTTTGGAAGTCGAGAATTCCATTTTGAAATTTTTGTGCCCTATCAGGATGCCACTTATTGTCATGGAGGCCAGAGTCTGTCTGAGCATACCATACCTCAAGCGTGACCACCTTGAACATGAATTAAAGGTAACGCGCATTTCTGTGGAAGATAGCGTCCCATAACTGGCAGCAAGGTCCAGCACAGCAATGGGTAACCGTCTTCACATTTCCCCTGACGCCGTTGGAGCGGTAGGTGCCGCTATCTCTAATGTTTCCGTAACTTTGGAAGACGTATCATTGAATTTGGCTGTCGACCCACATACAGGGAGGTCCAATAAAATGTGTCCACTGTTTAAAAGTCCATAACTTGTAAATGAATTAACCGACTTGTCCCATTATTAGTGAAAGTGTAACTTAAAGCCCATCTTAAAGATATCACATTAGGTGTTCGAAATGGTCACCATTAACATCCACACACAAACGATGCCGCCAAACTGCAGCACGAAGTACTGACTGACGTGTTCAGTTGGATATTTGCACATGAATGTACGATGGATTCTCGAAGTTCATCCAATGTACGTGGCTTTTGTCGATTAATGACATCCTGTAGAGTTCCCCACAGGTAAAAGTCCAGAGGAGTTAGGTCTGGGGAACGTGGTGAATACTCCACAGCACCTCTACGGCCTATCCCTCTTCGTGGTAGGTTTTCGTCGAGATACGCCCTAGCTCGATTTTGGCAGTGGCGTGGGGCACCATCTTGTTGAAAGTAAACTCTTCAGTCTCCATACAAGTCTCGGATGGCAGGTAAAATGGATGTCTGAAGGTACACCTCACCGGTAACTGTGCCGTCAAAGAAGAATGGCCCAATCAAGCCCCAATAAGACAGCCCACACCACACATTTACTCCTGGCAAATTCACGGCTTTGTCTACATGGACTTTCGGATTTTCGGCGGACCAGTAGATGCAATTGTGGCGATTTACTATACCATTGAGTTTGAACTGTGCCTCATCAGACCACACGATCATCTATGCAAACTCTTCATCGTTGCACACCATGTTAGTAAACCATCCTCAGTACTCCATTCTGCGATCTGGGTCGTCCTCGTTCATTGTGTGTATCAATCGTGGGATGTAGCACTTCCACTTTCCTGTCTTCAAAATTCGCCGAACACTTGAGCGACTCACTCCAGTTTCACGGGCACACTGTCTCACAGACTTATGTGGTGAGCGAGTGAATTCTTGTAACACACAACGGGAGTTAGATGGAGTTGTTACTGTTACAGGTCGTCCATATCGTTGTTTGTGTACATCTATAACACAGCCTTCGGCTTCAAATTTGTCTCGATTGCGACGAATCGTTAAACGTGTCGGTGGCTCAGTTTGATACTCATTTCGCCATTTGCCGTTGAACCTCATTAATGTTTTCATACTTAAAACACCACTTCAAAACTAAATTCCTTTCATCGAATGTAAGCCTTGCGCCAGCCATGTTTAGTCGAGTAACTAGGTGCAACTAAGAACAAAACACTGACTACTTGGCGACTGTCATCTGACAAAACAAAACAACGCAATACAACGGCTGTGTGGCGATTGCTTGGACTACAAACTATTACATTACCAAAGATGAGACAACTCCGTTAACTAGTTTGCCAGTTATGGACTTCTAAACAGTGGATCATGTTTTTGACCCCCTCTGTATAAGCAATTGTGTAGAGATCAAGCCCATTTGGCTCACTGTAGTAACCGTCTTACTGGTTTAAATTGTCTTGACCTTAGTTACTAGCAAAGAGAGACTGTTAAGCCGTTGATCGATCAAGTGAAAATTACAAGTTAGTACTGGTTACTTGAGTTTGGATAGTGAAGTGGATAGTTTGGAACAGGATAGTTCGGCGAACAGACATTTACTGGATTTGAAACTGATTGGTGATCCAGAACTCGGTTGTTTGGGCTGTGCTGTCTTAGCTAAATTACCTAACCCGATCTTGTGTTTGTTTAGTGGTATTTCCGAGTTATCTGTTGATCACTTACGTCAAGATCGACAGGTGTCGTGGTTACTTGTCCAACTTGAATATCCTGGTGATGCCGTGCAAATATCGCATTTTGTGAAACTTTCCTTGATGTATCCTGCTATACTGTTGCACCGTTAAGTATATTGTTGTCTGAGGTAGTTAGAAAACAAGGCATCCTAAGTCAGATCAGGACTAGTGTGATAGACAGTTATCACCACTTATGCGTATGGGACACTACTGGCAGGTACAAGTGTCTGCTGAGGTCTTGAGTCAATATATTGAGCGTGTTCGCATTGCTTTCTCGCCTTTGAACATAAACGTTACCAAACAGAATTTTACAGCGAACATTTTAGAAGGCATGAAGCCGGGAGATCGGTCGCGTTTTGTATTTGATTGCAAACCTACAACTTTTTCTGAGTTAAATGAGTTTCTTCGTTCCCCATTTCATCAAATGATTAAAACACAATTGTAGGTTGACTAACATTCTTAGGGAAAAACTTCCAGTGTCATCTCGCCGATGAAAATGTTTAATACTTTTTTTTTTAGTAAACAAAGATATTTGTGTGACACAGGCTCTGAGATTTTGAGACGAGTAACAAGGTCGGGGTAAGGGTTTCAGACTGAACCTCCTATCAGAAGTGGTAATCATCAACAGTTGCCTTTTGATTAATTATCCAGTAAACGCTGTTTTCCGTGTGGTGCCAGTTGTCATTTCGTGCGCGAGTGGACGGTTAGACGTGGTCCTAGGCCTAACATGTGACGCAGCAGTGTACGAGGTAAAACTCTCCGCGTAAACTTCCCGTTCATTGCACGCTTATTCGTGTTCTTAATAAGTGTGCTCTTCGATATGTTTGTACTCGGCTTAATGGGGAATCTGTCTGTGCTCCTCCGGATTTTGGGAGTTTCTTTTCCTTACTCGACTATAGTTGGTATCTCGAATTTCGTAATTTGTGCAGGATGCCTCCTATACACCCCTCTTGCCAGAGAAGTAGTACGACCAATGGGCAAACGTTGCATATGATAGGTAAGGTGCGATGGAGTTCATCTATTTGTGATTTTTTTGGCCTGTTAGATGTGTCTGTGACCTTGTTGCTTTGATGTAATTTCATTCAACGAACAGGCTTGGTTCTCGACTTCGCTAGTTACATCTTTTTCTTTAGATTCCATCCATCTCAAAAATTAGCTGTCTGCCGTTGTCATTTTATAAATAAAATTAATTCTTTGAGGTCAGAGCCCTCCGAATTCAAAGTTATTCACTTCTGTCATAGCCAGTATAAACAGTTAACGGCTCTTCTAGAAGAGTTTTTCTATGTATTGACAAATACGTTGGGCGTAGCCGATATAATTTAATACACAAGTGTGTGTGAAATCTTATGTGACTCAACTGCTAAGGTCATCAGTCCCTAAGCTTACACACTACTTAACCTAAATTATCCTAGGGGCAAACACAAACACCCATGCACGAGGGAGGACTCAAACCTCCGCCGGGACCAGCCGCACAGTCCATGACTGCAGCGCCTTAGATCGCTCGGCTAATCCCTCGCGGAAATTTAATTTAATACACAGTCCGTCTGGCCAACGACATCTTAGTACAGCATACTCCGTATCGTCTCTCAACCCCAAGATGAGAATATTAAGACAAAAAATTAATGATGTGCTGCGGGATGGAGTTATAATACCAAAGACCATCAGCTTCCCCATATACTTCCCTACATTTCTCATTTCTAAAAGGCAGGGTAATCGATCATAAAGACCTTAATGACAAGGTTATGTTGCAGTTAGCTCCTCTTCCTGATCTCCATAACAGTTTCACATGTTCGACTGGTGGTTGTTATTTTAGCGTATTTCCAGGGATGGTATTAGTGTTGATCGAGAACGGATTTCCGACTTCAGAAAATTCCCAGCTCCAAAGAATAAAAGAGGGGTGGCCAGATTCGTTGGTGTGGCCAATTGCTTTCTGAATTTCGCCCCTAATTTCACACAACTTGGTGTAAAACAGGAGGAAACTTTGTTTGGAATGAGAGTCAGTAACCCATCTTTGAAACAACTAAGACAACGTTCAGTAATTCTCTTGAATTGGCTATCCTGGACTTTGGAAGGAGATTTATAGTGCAGATTGATGCTTCCAACTCCCTAGATGCCGCTGTACTTTTACAACAATATTGAGGTAAAAGGATCCCTTCAGCTCTTGTCTTGAGGAGATTAGCAGATCCTGAACCTAAGTACTCGGTGTATGAGTGTGAGGCATTGGCTGTCCTATCTGCTTTTGAGAAATTTATATTCTATCTCGAGCATATAGAATTTGACTTACAGACCAAGAACCAAGCCTTGAGTTGGTTTTCGTCACGTCCTCGGAAGACAAGCAGAATTGGAAGGTGGGTTCTTCGTATATCTCCCTACTGTTTCAGAGTCTATCATGGCAGAAGTTCCTATAATCACATTGCTGATGCACTTACCCTCATGTTTAGTGATGGCACTCAGAAACCAAATATGACGTCTGAACCGCAAATTTAATTTTTTTAAAGAATTTACTTTATTTACTAGCAATTTGTCAAGAACATTAACACATTTAATCACACTATGTGAGTATGGAAGTAGTTGCTAGTGGGTAACTGATGAAAACAAATCAAATTTCTTTCAACAAATGGAAATTTCATTCCTGTAATCCCTTTTTTTCAGAAACAGATTTAAAATTATAATCAGAAAGCACCCTCTAAATATCAAGTTACAATTTATTCAGAGGCAGAAATAACAAATTTTTGACAGTATGAGCTTTCAGGCTGAGAACCTGGCCGCTCCCTTTTGACACGGCCGTGGTCACGAACGCTAACAACAACCTCTGAAAGACTACACTGGTGCAAATCTGCAACATACAAGATTACTTTATACTAAAAATTTTAACAACTCACACAAGCACATAAACTATGCACCACGTAAGAGGGATGGATATGGTACAAAACACTAACATTAAAAGATTAACTTGCCACCGAAGGTGCAACTTGATTTTTAAAAAAAATCTTACGTTGGAAGGGTGGCGACTTTATATACTAAAATGACCATTTAAATAAAATCCCAAAAAAGCAGTCTTACATAAATATACAAGGTTGGCCAAACATGCTCTACATTACACATATACCGCCTCCCAAGATGAATGTCAATTCATCCAAAAGTTGCACGAAATTATTTCCGCATAGCGCTCCATAGTATAGGTTTTTTGGCTTTGGCACCACCATTTCCTGCTACAGGAATTTGCATCGCTCGTGAGTTGTTACGGAATAGCGGCTCGGCCTGAAATTCTCACTTGATAGAACTCTCTTCGTGTTTCTGCCGATGGTGTCACTGCTTAAAAAAAAAAAAAAAAAATAAAATCAAATGGCTCTGAGCACTATGGGACTCAACTTCTACCTCAACTTCTACGGTCATCAGTCCCCTAGAACTTAGAATTAATTAAACCTAACTAACCTAAGGGGTCACACACACAATCATACCCCAGGCAGGATTCGAACCTGCGACCGTTCCAGACTGTAGCGCCTAGAACCGCTCGGCCACAGTGGCCGGCTATCACTGCTACATGTCTGGTGCCTTTGAATGCCGCGCGCAACATGTGTGCAGCGTCTGCAAGTGTGACAATAAGTGACTTTTGTGTCAACTGTCCTGTTATTTTTTGTCATATTCCTCTTCAGTGACCGTCTGTCGCTACCACGCAACATACTTTCGTCCACTTTCCTTGTATGCTGTAAAATTCTTCGATACAGTGCCTCTTAAAACACCAAATAAATTGAATTTTGCAACTGAATAACAGGAGGCCTAAGGGCAAAGATAGGACACAGTGATGGAAGAACACGGTTTCTCTACCTTTCACCAAAAAAGTAACCGATCAAATCGGCAAAATTTTAAGAAACCATGACATTCGACCGATTTTCAGACCAATTCAGAAAACAGGGCAAGTATTTCGTTCCGTTAAGGATAGACGTCCCCCTCTGTCTGCAAATGGTGAATACAAGAGTCCTACATTGGAACTACAAAGAGAAGTGTGACTACACGGTTGAAGGGAGATAAAAGTCTTTGCCGACTAGGGAAAATAGAAAAATCAGCCGTGGCGGAAGATGCTCCTCAGTCAGGTGATTACGAAGTGAAATTTTCGGACACTGAAGTTTTATGTAGTATGATGAACTATTATCCACGGCTATATAGAGAAGCCATCGAAATATACAAACATGGAGACAATTTTAACAGAAATGAAGAAGACATGAAACTCAACGATATATGGACAGTGGCGCTACAGAATCGTTGAGAAGTTATTATCTTTGACGTACTATGATCGATAGTTATATTTTATCTTTGACAGGATTTATAACTCACGTGAAATCCAGACCATGCCCACTTTCCACGGTATTCAGGCCGCTCTTCGATGTGCGACTCGTCAGTCTGCAAACCTCAGCACAAGCAGCAGTGCCTCCGAAGATGTCCAACGCAGCCTTGGACGAAATGTCAGAGATGGAAGAGTTCCACGGACCACGGCCATACAACCCGGAAGACTTCTCAACAGATGACTCAAAACACTGTTTCGATCACGTGTTGATTGGGCAGGTGCCGTTCGTTATCAAATACCAAAATTGAACCTGCAGGCTGGGCTAACATCTCCATTTATGTACAAATATGCGTTTCTGGCGGTATTTCCGTATTTTTGTGAACCCCTGTAGGTAGCGTGGCTGTTGCGTAGACACGCCAATTTGACGATTGTTATATGCTGCTCTCAAGCTGTTGTAATTTTAATGGCTAGCACTGTACGTTGCGAGCCAGAGTTACTAGAGACTCATACCGCTTCCTGACACAGTGCCCGAGGTAATGTTCTGCAAGCAGATGAAATTCAGACAGTTTTAGAAAGGCACCCAAGCCAGAGTTATGGTGGCCAGGTAGGTAGTTTGGATAGACATCTGTCTGGTGGCCGTCCTCTGCAGTGCGGTCTTTTGGTGGGCTGTTCCTCAAAGGGCTGCACAGTAGTCGGAGCCCTGTTACAGGCACAATGAGATAGCAGACGTCGGGCAGAATACGGACCTCCTGCGGTTTATGGCTCACAAGAGCGGCAGACGTTTCCAGCTTACAGGACGGACAGTAGCTGGCCTCCGGCTATTCCGTGGCGTAATAACTTGCTGCTGCGTAAAACTTATTACCCCAAACAAGGGCAGCACACACACTGGCTACTCCTGTTCCTCTCCTCTCTTTCTCTCACTACATCGTCCTCTGTTCTTTGTGTTTATGCGCGTGTGTGGCTCCCTTCCAGTTTAACTGCTTTAGCTAACCGTATTAATGACTCGGCCTTTGCGGAATTTAGGGGGATTCACTCTGACTCTGTATCCACACATGCTACAAAACTGAGTACTGGTTTGCAGCAGAAAGTCTCTGAGACGTCCAGTGAAACACTCGCCCTTCTAAATATTTAATCCGTATATTTTTCGACACAGTCGCATTTTGAGGTCCTCCAGTGTTCCAAATGAGTAGATCGCAGAAGGGAAGGGCGGTCTTTGAAGTATGAAAATTTATACACGGTGTAACACAATTAACAATGAAATCTGACACGACTCAGCATACACGATAATAGAAGAAAAGGGGTGCGTTTACAGTAACACACATCCCCAAACAAGCTATTAGCCAGATACTTCTTAATCTGTGATTACGAGTCGCCACTTTAGTACCAAATATTTTTCCATTCAACTATAATTGCATAAAAAAACTCAAAACTTCACCAGTTAATTTCACCAGTTAATTGAACCCAGTTTCACCCGTAACCCACATTAACAGGAAGTCACATGTTATATTGTAGCGTATTATTGTAGTAGTAAAAAGAAGTGTTCCACGACTCAAACTCGCAGTTGGAGGCAATACAGCACTACACAGCTGGTCAATAATTTTTCAAAAAAAAAAAAAATCGTTCAAATGGCTCTGAGCACTATGAGACTTACCATCTATGGTCATCAGTCCCCTAGAACTTAGAACTACTTAAACTTAACTAACCTAAGGACATCACACACATCCATGCCCGAGGCAGGATTCGAACCTGCGACTGTAGCAGTCGCGCGGTTCCTGACTGAGCGCCTAGAACCACTAGACCACAATGGCCGGCTACTAATTTTTCCATACACCCTCGGATCATCCCACTATTTCACTTCTTCGATGGCAACACCGGAAGTGTTGTACACCACATTTTGATAACACGAGGCCGAAAAGTTCAAATGGTTCAAATGGCTCTGAGCACTATGGGACTTAACGTCTATGGTCATCAGTCACCTAGAACTTAGAACTACTTAAACCTGACTAACCTAAGGACAGCACACAACACCCGAGGCCGAGAAGTCAAAAAGACTGAAGTCTAGTGCTCTTTTGGACCAATGTACAGGTCCTGCTCGCGTTCTTCACCTTGAGAGTTGCGACATAGTCGCAGCAAAATTAACTGTGGTCCTTGAGAACTTCTTTTTATATTTATTCTAGCTAATGAACGCTATATTTGGTCAATGATGATTATCTTCAAGACTTGAGGTGGGACATAGGAATCTTGCCATGCAAAATGCGCACTACCACCTAGTATGATACTTGGGAATCAATTTATACTTGACTGAGACATTTACTTATCTACGTATAAACTGTATTTCAATCACATCGAGCCAACATACGTAAATATGAGACACTTATAAAATAACAAGCCAAGGAAATTTCGTAGTTCCATGTAAACATGTAGGTACCAAATCTACAGGGTGGACCATGTTAACCCATAATAGGAAATAACTAAAGATAGAGATGAAGTAAGGTAAAATGTTTCAGTTAAAAGTAGTAGGTGTTAAAGACGATCACCAACTATTACTAATTGACGTGAATGTGAACTTGATTTTCAAGGTGATTTGCAGCTTAAGTAAGAACCCCAATATTTCATTAAAGATTTGAAAAGAGCTGAAAATCTTACAAATAAAATGATGCATTATTGAAGGTCATGGGAAAGTTCAATGAAGGTCAAATAAGTCAATATGTTTTCAGTTCTAGTAGGGGTCAGCTCAGAGCAGAGGAGACATACAGCAAACTATGGTGTTAGATACAAATTGGAAGAAGCAGCCCGAGGAATGAGACGTGAAGGGACTCACTGAGCGACTTGTAAATCAATGATCTGCGTTTTATGAATGTTTGTTCTACCTTGATAATGTTAAAATAACATTTATACATTGTGCTGTATTTAGTTTTGCTAATAAACGAGTTAATGTAAACTAAAAGTAAAAATCTCTTCACTCTTTCCAAATCCGACTTTACAAATTAGGGTTTCCCTGACACAATACTCAACCTTCAAACGATCTTTGATAATTAAATTTAACATCGTGGGTTATCGGTAATTGTGTGTGACCTTTTTGCCCCTCCCAGCTTGTACCTAACGTTTTATTTATCGTTCCTCTATTCAGATTTAACCACGACGAGACCTAAAAACGTACTAATATTTGCTTATTTCACCTTCATTAAACCACGCTAAGGCTTTCAATAAAGCTAAATTTTCTACTTAATATTTGCAGCTCTTTTCAGATCTTAAATAAAATGTTAGAGTTTCCATTTAAAAGTATCAGTGTAACCTTCTAATCACCCTGAAAATCACGTTTAAACTCACGACCATTAGTAGCAGTACATGACCCTCAGTCTTACCTACAAGTTTTACCTACGACATTTTTCTATATCTCATCTCCGTCTAGTGCTGTTCCCCGCTGTGGAGTAAATTGGTCTATCCTGTATATTACTAAATGGTAAGAAACCGACATAGATTTCAGTTGCGAGATTTATATATAACGGTTCTAGTCAACGAAAATTTGAGGCATGCTGGAGTGGTCGAGCGGTTCTAGGCGCTACATTCTAGAATCGCGCGACCACTGCGGTCGCAGGTTCGAATCCAGGCTCGGGCATGGATGTGTGTGACGTTCTTAGGTTAGTTAGGTGTAAGCAGTTCTACGTTCTAGGGGACTGATGACCTCAGCAATTAAGTCCTTTAGTGCTCAGAGCGATTTGAACCATTTTTGAAAATTTGAGTTTCAGAACCTCATACGACCGTGGACAGAATTTAATAATTTAAAATTCTGCGATAATCTACACGCTAAGCGGTGGTGCAACTGAAGTAGTAAAGTCACAAGCTGCTTATATGTTTCGAGACGGCGTAACTCATGGGGCACTTCTTATCAATTCTACGTTCATCTAGTAGCTGAGAGTGGAAGCACTTGGTGACTTCCAGCTAACTTCACATATAATTTTAAACCTTTCCGAAACTTTTTCTCTTTGATACTTCGGACATAAAAGTGAAAGGAAAAAAAGTTCATCGATTTCTAAATTATCGCTGTTCATGCAGTGAAACTTAACCATCAGGAATAACGTTTGAATATCTACTTCTTCAGTACTAACTAGTAAAACATTTTGTAGATAGAATTCACGTATACCACTTAACGTTACTACAAAATTATACATGGTCCGGTCACAAGACCTGTGTCTCACGTTACCGTGTAATAACCACTTACAGACGGCAAGTAGCAGCAGTAGCAGTGGTGGGTAAATGAAGTGTGTAGAGAGGACGTGGACAATGGTGCTGTTGTTGCAATAATGAGGAAATGGAGCTATTTATCTGATGTCCAGAAGGACATGATCGTTAGGTTTCGGTACACGGGTGGTAGTATTTCAGAAATGACTCACTCCTTCTTCAGGCCATGCGTGGCCTAGCGGTACCATCCGACTACAGTGTCATCCTCAGTGGAGGATGCGGATAGAAGGAGAGTGGGGACCGCACACCGCTCTCCCGATCATTATGCTGGTATTATTGCCCGAAGCCGCTACTATTCGGTCGAGTACCTCCTCAATTGGCATTACGAGGCTGAGTGCACCACAAAAAATGGCAACAGCGCATGGAGGCCTGGATGGTCATCCATCCAAGTGCTGACCACGCCCGACAGCGCTTACCTTCGGTGATGTCATGGGAACCCCAGTGCGGCAAGGCAGTAGCCCATTTCAGAAATGACTAAATGACTACGTTTGTAAACTGTTCTGGTGCCGCTGTGGTTAAGGTTTTCCGTCGATCGCAAAATGGCGCTACACAAAACCGGTGCCAAGGCAACGGTGGTGCATCGTGAGCTGTAGATGGCAGGGGTTAAGGACGACTGCGGGGATGTGTAAGGGCGCTGAGCAACTGACCGCTCTGATGAACTAAGGAGCTACCAACAGTGCCTCTTCTACCTCTGTCCAGCCAACACTCTTGTCTATGGACCACCGCACCAGGCGCCTGATGCATGCCCCCATGGCGAATGCTCCTCATCGGCAACTAGCGTTGGAGTTCGCACCCCAGCAGTGCAACTGGACGTCCACCGAGCAGCGACAGGTGGCCTTTCACAGTGATCACATTTTATGTTCAATAACTCAGACGTATACTGCCCTGCAGCAATCGTCGGAAGAGTCTAGACAGGAGAAGACAGACGCACACGGGTGGTGATAACTAAGAAAAGCAGAATTTTGACAGAATGGCAACGAGTGCGACTTACGGTAACCAAGGAGCTTCTAAATCGGACGAAGCATGAGAATAAGAGCACCTCTATGAGGACTTTTAATCTTCGTTGATCCATTATGGATCGTGGGACGACCGCTGGCATGAACTTCTTGATGCAATGATTTACCAACAGCCGTATGTATTGTAGAAATTTATTTTATTTTATGAACTTCTATGTGCTACCAGTTTTGACATTACATTGATGTCATATTCAGGCCCCACTCGCCATAGTCGTATAATCGCTATACAAGGAAGGAGCCATATAATTGGATCCGTGAAACAAATCGTCCTGCAACAGCTGTTGGTGGCCAAGCGACAAAGACTATGAGGGCTGGTAGAGCCGCCTGGCGATTCAACGTATCAGCGATGGGTCGACATGGAGGGTGTTTGGGGCACAAACACCTTTCGGCAGAATATACAGCATATCATCACTGCGATTCGTCCACGAGGTTCTGCAAAAACAGCAAAAGCCAGGGCTCTTGTAGACATCTCTGCAGTCAATTGTTCTCAAATAGAAGACCATGTAGACCCACACCACGTCTCTCTCTTCGAGCAACAAACTGCGTTTTTCCAGTAACCAATACAGATGCGGTGCAGCAGTTAGAACAATTCAAAATAGATGTCGCTCAACAACTCTCCTGCTACAACATTTGCAAAGTCGGAGGCCCCGACCTGATTACTTCCGTGTCAATTGCCACCTGCAAACGGAAACAATCTAGGGCAGGCTTCCAATAGCGTGCTCTGTACTCCGAGGTACCAGCGGGTTGTATGACAGCCGACTTTTTGGTCATCCCTAAAACTGGGAAGAATCGACAATCATCGAACAGCTACCAGCCACGTGATAGCAAGCTGTTCGAATCGGTGTAATGATCATTTCCTCCAATTGCTATGAGACGACTGTTTTGAATTTCGTCGGCAACATGCGACGACCGACCACCTGCTACGGCTTGTGGAGGAGGCGTTTGACGCTCTTGGCAGGAGTAAGTACTTTGAAGCAGTACTCCTCGATGTTTAGAGTGTCTTAAAATCGTCGCTTTGCGAGGATCAGCTCTTCTAGGCCATCCACATGGAGATGCCTGTGCCAAACGTTTGCTTCATCATGTCTTACCTTAGTCCGCTCTGAAGGCGCATCCACAGAGCATCACATCCTCGCTCGCGTCTTAATTGTGTCCGTCTTCGGCCAACTCCTCTACATTTTGCAAACAGAGGATATTCCAGGTATCCCCACCCCGTCATTCGGACCATCACCACCACAAGTTCAGCTTGCCCCCACGCAGAAGCCACAGAGATTTACTCCAGCAGCATGAACGCCAGACATTCGTACGAACTCTTGACACATTGGGCAATGCTTTGGTGGCTGAGATTCTACGGGTCAAATATACAAACACTTATAATAACCAAAAAAACCATTCCTACTAGTCAGATGTAGGCTGCTGCAATTATATCCTTTTATCGACCCGCATTCTTCATCAAAAGTTGGAGTTCCCATGATAGAGATATTTGTCCACCCATCATCGAGTACACGGATATAATTTGGAGCAGCTCTGCGGAGACGCACATAAAGTGACACAAGCACTCGAGAACAGCATCGTCTTGTCGTTATCTCCACGAGATCAGAAGGTGTCTCCCTCTACAGGTCTTCTACCAAAAGATGGTGTAGTGTGTCATGTATTATGTTCGTAAGTTCCGTTATGTTATCTCCATTAATTATAAAGAAATAATATTGTGGTGATGGAAGTGATATCTGAAATTTGACATGTAAGTACATTGCTCTGAGTTCTGTAGGGCAAGTGCATTTAACTTCATCCTCGAGTATGAGTGTAGTCGAATCATGTCACAAAGTGCCCAGTACCGATGCTGAAACTTCAATAAAGTAGGTTTAACTTTAGTCCCTATGTCTTTCGGTCAATTTTGCATGTTATATTCGCAGTTGTAATAAAATAACAAGTGATCTTACGTCGCTTCAGCGTAGTTATTGTTGCGGCGAATCTGAAATGAGGTGATAACATTTCATTAGTTTTGGGCACCTTCAATTAAAACAGTCTATTTGCGTAATTATGAGCAGAGGTGAGTCTGCACGTGCGCTAGTGTGACTGACAGCGTGTAGGTTGAATGCGTAGCTGCCGGTTGCGCTAATAATTGCAACTAGAGTTAAATAATGATATCCTGAAGACGACAATGACCGTGGTGCAAGTTCGATTAATCGTGTCACCCTGAACACATCTCCATGACTTTAAAAGACATTGTTCGCATTACATTAAATAGTGAGGATTGGATTATCAAACTAAGCAGTGGAAACATACCTTAACAAAATTCCAAGTACATTCTTCACGAATTAGTATTAGTAATCCCTGCCATCTGCAGCAGGAACCGTTTTCTGGATCTTTCACAGGAGGACATAATTCAGTTATTCACAAATTAATACATTGGCAGAAGCAGCAATGAATGATTGTGGCTGATTAAGCAGGCAATGCACCTTTACAGATTCACTCAGTGTGTCATAAGGGTTTTTTCTCTATCCAATTTTTCATAGTTGAAGTAAAACGTTCCACTCTCACAGAGCGCATAGCCCTGTTCCATTCGATTAAGTGTTGTATCACAGCTGGTGCTACGTTCGCGCGTAGCGTAGCATAACATATTTGAAACTGTTTTGAAATTAACGGCACCTGAAAGAGAGTGAAACTGGTCGAGTCGTTCAATATCCTGATTCGTGAGGCGTTCTGATGTGACTGTTGCCATACGTCGGACTAGATGAAACGTGAAGTTTTGCAAACTCATTGTCAAGGTTCCGGTGGTTAACGTGTGACTACCACAAGGCATTGTGCATCTTCCAAGCAGATGATAACCCTTTTAGATCTGCACCTACAATGGCACAATACCCGGACTAGGGAAAACCGTACCATGTGTAGGCTGCCGTTATCACCACAACAGAAACAGCTGGCCAGAAGATCCTGCGCCGAAATATCGTACCAGCAAGATGCAGACATCCGTCACCTCTTGCGAAATATCGGCTGTGTTTGGAGAGGTACGAGGACTCCCGATGAATGACGTTGCATTGTGTTTACCAATGAGTCCCAGTTGTGCACTACCCAACATGACTGGCGTCGGCGAGTATGGCGAGCAGCTGAGAAAAGGTCTCATTGTTCCTGTCTTATGGAGAGTAACAGCGGCGTCGTGATGTTGGAAGCCATCAGGAATGATTTCAGGTCACAGCTAGTACACAGCTATGACGGCAATAGTGCGTCCGCACGTATTGCCTCTCGTACTACAGTACTGTGGCATAATTTTCAACAGCACAATGCTCGTCCACAGATGACGCGTGTCTCTATGAACTGTCTGCGTGATTCTGAGGTACTTTTGTGGCCAGCAAGACCTCAGATCTATCCCGACTGAACGTGTGTGAGATTCGTTAGGATATCAACACCCTCCCGGAACTAGTATTCATTATATCAAGGATCTGTCACAAGATTTCTGGGCCTGTTTGCCTCAGGAGACGATACATTGGATTCATGAGAGCATACGAAACCAAATCAGTATTCTACGCGCAGAGGATACAGCGTCACACTAGACAACGGGCTCTTACTGGTGTGGTCTTTGTAAATCTGACTCAAGACTTACTGAAATAACATCACATACTTTCTCAGTCGGCGACGATTCATTGCTTTTCCGCCTCCCATTCTGGTTCAAATGGTTCATATGGCTCTAAACACTATGGGACTTAACATTTGACGTCATCAGTCCCCTAGACTTAGAACTACCTAAACCTTACTAACCTAATGACATCACTCACACACATCTATGCCGAGGCAGGGTTCGAACCTGCGAGCGTAGCAGCAGTGCGATTCCGGACTGAAGCGCCCAGAACCGCTGGCCTCACGGGCCGGCTAACATTCTGGGTGACTTGATTTTTCTGTCAGTCGGTGTGCTCAGAAAGGAAAATCACTTCAGATGGCAAAAGTTCAGCCGATATAAGCAGCATAGCTTTAGATTAGAATTTTACAAAAAACTGCTACATGCATCAATGATCCTAAATATGGAGAGGAGAAAATGATTTACAAAGAACACTAACGGGCCTGTGGCCATTTATGGATGCGAAATGTGGACTATTGATGCATGCAAGAGCAGTCTGCAGAGATATAAAATATGGTGTTCAAGCATGATGGAAATGACATCATGGGCAGCAAACCTCACAAAGAGGCAGTGTTTGAAAGACAGGAGAGAAAAAATACATACGCTGTGGTGGCAGGTCATGGGGTAGCGATATGCACATATACAGACGGAGGTGGTGTCGCATTCGCAAGGCATAAGAGGGCAGTGAATTCGTGGAGCTGTCACTTTAATTCAGGGGATTCATGTGAAAAGGATTGGGTCGTGGACCCGGCGTTGGTTTGAATCCTCCCTCGGGCATCGTTGTGTTGTTGGTCCTTAGGATAATTCAGGTAATGTAGTGTGTAAGCTTACGAACTGATGACCTTATCAGTTAAGTCCCATAAGATATCACACAGATTTGCACATTTTTTTTATTGGTTCGTTATTATGGCTACACGACGGCAACCAGTTTTTTGAAACCCGTATGACAGTTGGAGCCACACGTATGGAGCGTCGCAGACGACATTCACTTAACAACCGACAGCAGTGGAGCATTGTTTCTGAAGACATCAGGGAATGAACCCAGTGGCGGACGACCTTCACCTAACAACCGACAGCAGTGGCGGACGGACTTCACTCAACAACCGACAGCAGCGGCGTTTGCGTAGTTACCAGTACTAAGAGACAAGCAACGTAGCATGAAATAATCGCTGACACCAACGTGGAATGTACGGTGAACATATCCGGTAGAACAATGCAGTGAAATTTGGCGTTAATGGGCTATGGCAGTAGGCGAACGAGGCGAGTCCCTTTGCAAACTGCACGACATCGCCGGCAGCATCTCTCCTGCGCGCGTGGCCAAATCGGTTAGACCCTAGAAGACTAGAAAACCGTGTTATGGTCGAATGACTCCCTATTTCAGTTGTTAAAGGCTGATGGTAGAGTTATACTGTGTCGCAGACTTCAGAGAGCCGTGGATACAGGTTGTACAGACGGCACTGTGCAAGATTGTGGGGGCTCTTTAATGCTGTGGGCTTGTGTTTCCTAGAAATGGAATTCATCCTCTGGTCAAAATGAAGCGGTCACTGACTAGAAATGCTTCAACTCGGCTATGTGGAGATCATTGTAGCCATTCATGGACTTCAGGTTCCAAAACAATGATGGATTTTTAATGGATGGCAATGCGCAATATCACAGGCCACAGTTGTTCTCGAGTGGTTTGAAGAATATTGTGGACAGTTCGAGCGAATGAATGGGCCACCCATATCGCCCGACATGAATCCTGTCGAAAATTTGTGGGACGTAATCCAGAGTTCAGTTCGTGCACAAAATCTTGCAGCGATAACACTTTCGCAATTATGGGTGGCTCTCCGCCAGTACCTTGCCTAGTCGGCGGTGCGGGTCTCCCGCATAATCCCCTACTCCTCCCGAGCATGTGACCTCATACTCATAGTACGAACACCACTCGGTATTTCTGCTGGGGCCCTCTAACGACCTGTTGAGTCATGCCACGTGTAGCTGCTGCAGTTTGTCATCTCTGTGTACAGCCAATAATACGGGAGGGAAGTTGTTAATTAATTGTCCATCCCTAATCACAAAATAGCTTGCTGACCAACTTTGATCAGAAGCTCTCTAAAAAGGAAACCCATTATCAAGCTGTGCAACGTGCCGATGGTGCAGGTATATGTTGAGGACAGTCGTTGGCGGTCACGCCTTGAGGCCATTGTAGGACCTCAGTTGTACTCCGCTTCACAAGAAATGAAGGGCTGCGCGCGAATCGACTGTAATTGGCTTGCTTCGAGTTCGACTTCTACCCAGAGCAATATTTCCAATATAAGTCTGGTGAGGTATTCCACCGGGCCATTGTAAAGCTCTTACGCCAAATCTAACAACCGACCTCATCTCTCTTAAGTAAGGCAAACAGCAGCTACAGAACTCACATTGATTCACAGCAAGTGTTTCAGCCTGGAACGTAGGAGACAGTACGTTAGAACTACCACGCTAATACATATGAAATTCGTTATTAAAGCAGACAGAAATCTTGATGAGTACCAAGTCTTGAGAGAATTGTACAGCACGCTTAATTTCAACAAATATGTTGTGGCAGAATTTAATGGCCTTAGACATCTTTGAATTAAAGGACGCTGAGAGTTTGAATGACTTACCCAGTATAGTGACCTGCTCGTTTACTTTCTTCGTTTTTTTTTCACCCTGGCATTAAGTCTCCGTACTGAATGCGTTTAAGATTTTTTAATTCCAGTACTTTGGAAACAATAGCTCAGAAGGTAAAGGTCAGGCCACCTGTGTTATGAGAAAAAGTCTCCCTTGCACTGCGCACTTGATTTCAATTGATGCTTTCAAATGTTCGTTGAGTACAGTTTGTTCCTTCCTTCTCACGGGAAGCATTGAGATGTCCTTGTAATTATAAATGCGCTGCCTAGATAAGCCACGGGAAGAGTATCAGTGAACTAACGGCCATTAGTTGCCTGGTCTGGATACTTGCCTCTGATTGCTCCAGCGCTTCTTAAGCAGTACGTCCAGTCGGTATGAGTCCACTGTTGACTACATGAGGCTTTCAAAGTTAAGCCCGTCTTATACGGAGCAAGGTTCGCCGCAAGTTTTCTAGATGGCGTGCATGCCTGCCGACTTGCGGGGAAAGGAGCCGGCTATCTTCCATGCCGAAGCTCTCCCACGGTGCGAGATCGATAGCTAGTTTTGTTGTGATCGGCCTCAAGTTGTATCGAACGAAGATGGCTGCTTCGGGTACAGATGTTCAGAGCAAACTGTCGTTATTAGCTGTTTTGGTGCTAAACGATGCAAAAAAGCATGCCAATGAGAGAAGAATAAAGAAAGAAAGAATGGACGAAAAACTGGATTAAGAGGAGAAACGCTGCAAAAGGTGTGCTCTCCATGCTCCACAAAGAGTTGAGGTTAGGTCCCACAAACCTACATTTGTTTGAAAAGTATCACCATTTCATTACTGTTTGACTTAATAAATATACCAACAATGACTGTTATATACGACTTTATTTTATAGGATAAAAGACTGTACATCCTTAGCAAATTTTATACGAATGGATGAATTGGTAATTGAAGAATGCTTTGTATGGCTTCGACTCTGATTCAGAAGAAAGCTACGTCGTAATCCATTACCATTCAAAATTATGTGGTTTCAAAAATCGTGTGAATATTCAATGTGATATTTCTAGGAAATAGTCTTAAATGTGTCCGATTTTTGCAAGTAGTAGATTTCTACATTGAACACAAAATTCTTAGCTTTGTACCTACGTCGTTCCTCCCAGCGCCACTGCTTTTCGATGATTTTACTTTGGCATAATCGACTTTCAACTGAGTACGTAAATTGTGCATTTTGCTATAGCACTCTTTGCTCGTCGTATATGGTCGAACAAGACACGGCACTTGCAACTCTTTCGAGTGCCTCTCCACGCAAGTGTTTATTATATTAGTTTGCGCTTTTCAAGGCGTACAGACACTGTTCTTCCCTATAAGTACATATCAATGCTTCAATCGCTTCCTTGGACCACTGCGGTGCCATTATTTATTAATTATAAGAACTTCCTATCGAACCTCACAACAGCAGAACAGCGAATACCAACAAAGGCTTCCCGCTCTAGCTTTCCGCGTCTGACGTCAAAAACGAAACGTCTCATGATTGGAAAATGCAGTTAGCACGCAGGGAACCTTACAAGAAAAATAGCACCGGACTTATCCTGGATATCTTAAAAGGTTCCCAGCAAAGTAGCCCGCTAGCAGACGACGGAGCCCGCAAGGTAGCCGTCACGCAAGCGAGCAAGGAAACTTACAGCGAATTTTGCTCCGTGTGAAACGGGCTTGAGGTGTACAAGGGATTTCTCAGTTTATACGACAATTAAAAGCTAACGTTTTCTAGCACTCTGTGATATTTATACACCTTCCATAAGTATTGCCCTGTACTTATTGAATAGTTTCTAAAGTCGTATCTGCCCAGATTTCAAGAGGAGAATCTTGTCCCTGAATGGTTACTAGTTTTACCATCTTTGCGATTATCATAAATTTGTGGTCACAGTTTCTATATGATTGCAGTGCTTCATTTAAAATCTCCAAGACGAACTCGGAATTTACAAATGGAAGTAGGAGATTAGCTCTAAAAACGCGTTCTAAATTATATTCTGAAAAGCGTGTGATGTTTATAAGTTAATTCTGAGAATTAAATTTCAGTTCATTTAGTTTTTTATGGTTACATTACACATGGAACTTGTAAACAATGTCCCTGAACGCAATGAACAATTTAAGGTGCTCTAGCTATAGATATTAAATCCTGTGGTATAATTCAACCCTTCAATACATACTATCTGATCTTTCTACCGCTAAACTGTCATGTTGCGGTCAGGATGTATGAACAGTAAGGCGTACCAACGACAGACAACTATTAGGCAAAGTTGCACCTCTTTTCGGCCGTTAAAATGGGAAAAAATAGTCTCATTTGTTTAAGAACACCACACATATAAATAATTCATGATTTAGTGTTCTAGAGAAAGAACCGTCATACTGATTTTAATTTGAATTAAGAAGAAGGAGGCTACATTGCGTGCCCTTTCTAATTTAATAAGACAGTGTGATAAATGTCACAGAACTTCTAAAATTGTGTAAAATGACCGACCTGCTTCTAGAGTCTTCGCCCCAATCAATAGCGACAGCATTTTTAATTCCATGTAGGACTGTGAGCTTCTCCAAATTTCTCCAGCAATCTGTCAGCATCTACACGCATCCATCCAATTCACTGTCTTACTGTTGATCTGGAAACCAGCTGAGTTGGTCCTCTAGTCATTGTTGAATTGTAGCGGCGGTGTGCACAGCAACTTGTAATATAAATTGAGTGTAGCATCCTGTAACATCAGTAAGTGTCGTTCCATAAAGTTCATGCTGCTAACCAAGGAAATATAGCGTTCCACAAAAATATTTGAGGAAGTAGTATCTCTATAAACAGTATTAATCCACGTTTTAATTACCAACAATGCTGTTCACATGTCTTAAAGGTAATGTAGCTCTTCTTCTATTTCCGATTTAATTTTTCAATATTTAGTAAAAAGACTGTAGTCTTTAAGGCTACTTTCACATTGATACCTGTTCTTTTTATCCTGTACAGTTCAATTAATCAAAATCGTGAGAAGGCAGACATGGTATGAAATCATATTTCAATCTCGAAGACACTCTGTGTATTATACGTAATTGTCTGAAAATAATGGTAGCTCACGATCGAAGCTATTAACAAACAAACTTTTGAGAACTGCCTCGAGACGCATTCAGACACTTCATGCTTAACTTCCTAGCCATTGTTCCTTTATTGTGAAGTGAGATTCTCTAGAAACATTCAGCTCGGTATTATCACTCCTGACCACACCTAGTGATTTGCATAATGGACTGTCGTGTTATCTTAATGGAATTGATCGACCAATAACAGGACTCCCAATTACCATAACCTGGTACGAAGACATCACAGAAACACTATTCGAAAAAGGCATCGTATACAATGTTCTATTCGTTTCTTACCTTGGGTGCTAAAGAAGATAAAACTCTTTACGAAACCTCTGTAAGTGTGGTTTATACTCTGTGGTGTACAGGTATGACTTTGTTAGAATTAGTCATATGTGATGACGTGAAATAAGTACTTCCATTTGTTTTGGTTTCAGTTCATTGCCCCTTGTTTAGTAATGTGGAAGTAGTTCTCTCATGACACGAGGCGATGAAATTTAATGTGCAGATGATTACTCATTTCGTATCAGAAAAATCGAATCTATTAGCTGTAATACATACTGAAAACATAACATCGAATTCTCTGCATTGAAATGTTGTATTTCTTACATTCAAACATGGTATAATTTCTCTTCAATTTCCACTCAATGGGAGTACTTATCCTGACACTGGTACTATTAGGCATAAAGGACATATTTCTCTATCAAGAGATCTGTCAGCTGTGTAGTCAGCATTTCCAACATAGTGAACATCACATTTGTTTTGGTCACTTTCAAAAGTATTCTTAATTATTCATTAAGATACCGGAGATAAGAACAAATTTCAGTCACATGTAGTTTACTATTGGATGTCAGTATAATCAGTCACATACTACCTATTACTTCACGCTAATCGTAGTAGTGAGGAGTCGCAGTGCTTATGACTCTGGGCTCACAATTTGTCAACAATTCCTCGAAATTATTAAAGGGAAATTCTGATATTTCTTTTCCGCCCTTGAAAGGCGCAGTACGAAGTTTTCCTGATACTTCTCGAGCTCATTAAGTGTAGCTCACCCCCGTCAAAATTTAATCATTTGTTTTGTTTCCATATTATTACTAATGGCATAGAGTTTTAGTTAAAATTCATAATGTAATAATACATTATTATTACAGTATTATGTCCTCTGCATAGTCCCGATAGTTCACTATCGCTTAGATTTTCGTGTATTTATAAATTAAATGCAACGCGATTACATCATATTAACTCTTGATTAATTGCGCTTGCGCATTATCATTCTTACAAAAAAAAAAATGCCGTTTCATTATTTGAATTTGAATTTTTGAAGGAAGACACACCGGTTGAGTATTTAATTGGGGAAGGGGGAGGGAGGGGGGAGGCGCCTGTTACAGTGCTTGATTAGTCATCCTTGGTGGTCTTGTGCTATTACACTTACTACAATTCGTCTGTCAGTGAAGAAATTAGGTATGGAATATTCGATTTAATAACTGGTTTACGGAAACAAGTAATATCAATGGAAGTCCCGTTTAAGGAGCTCTATTTTCTACTGAAGAAAAAGATGGTACTTTAAATATGTCTAGAATAACAGCATAGCCATAACCGTATTGTACTAAGGAAAAGGACAGTGCTTCGTTTGCCATGTCGGTAGAAAGATATGAATAGCTAAGAATGCTACTGGATACTAGATCATTCTTGCAGTTAGTTTCTTGCCAATTTTAAATCGTTATCTCAATTTTTTTCATAATTGTGCTTCTAATATGAAGCGTGTCTGCGTTATGTCGCTCACGATGTGCAACGATCCAGAAAACAAAATAAATTTCCTCTCGCTTGAGGTGCGTATTCGTGAGTGGCATTTCCAATCATGATACCGATTTCAAGGGATGCTCATAAACCCAAATTTAACCAACTAAAAATCTGTGGACTTTCCTGTGTCGGAGGCCTGTTCGTCCAACTACCGATGCAGCTGATTTTTGGGATAGGATGAAATCCGTCTGCAGTTCCATCGTACATTTTGTTATTCGATAGGGCAGAAGAGCCATGCATTAGAAATGTATAAGAGTTGAATTTGCGTTCTATTGTATATATCATATTATTCGGACAATTACAAATTTTATTATGAGATAAAAATCAGAAAATGTGAATTTTTTCCGTTCTAACTCCACTTAAATGGTTCTGCAATCGGTTTTGCAATTGGTTTGGATCGTCTGATGACTTGACAGCGTCAACTGCAAATAATATAAGAGGGCTGCTCAGATTGTCTCTTAAATATTTAATGAAAATTAGGAAGAACAGAGGAGTTGTAACTGTTCCTTTTGGAGCCCTGTGTACTACGTCTGTTTTTCTCGATGACTTCCCATCAGTTATTATGAACTGTGACCGTCGTGACGGAAAATAGAGGGTACAGTCGTATGACTATATTTCATAAGCAACCAATTTTTTGGGAAGTCGTTTGGCAGGAACGGTGTCAAGGCCCCTAGAAATCTAAAAATGTAGAATTCATCTGTCATACCCTGTACATAGAATCAATTACTTCGTGAGAATAAAGAGCTAGTTGATTTTCACAAGAACGATGTTTTCTGGAGCCATGTTGGTTCTTTGTCAATAAATCGTTATCCTCGTGGCAACCCACAATGTTCGAGCAGAGAATACGTTCCGAAATTCTACTGGAAACCGACGTTAGGGATGTTGGTCCGTTACTTATCGGATTACTCCTATTCCCTTCCTTCGGTATTTGTGTGGTATGTACAGCTTTCAGTCTTTAGGTACTGATTCTTCGACGAGCGAGCCGTGTTGTAGGAATCATAAGTATCGAGCTACGGTATCATCACACTCTTATGGGACGCTACCTGTATATAATCTGGACCGAAGGTCTTGCCTTAGTAAGTGATTTGAACTAATTCACTACACTGAGGCTATCTACTTCCCAGCTACCGATGTTGGTAGTTGTTCTTGGTTCGAATTCACAAATATTTAATTCATCTTCTTTCGTGAAGGGGTTTTGGAAAACTATTTTTCGTTACTCTGTGTTTAGTTATTCAGCTTCATCCGTAACATCACCATTGCTATTGCGCAGTGAAGGTACTGATCGCGTCTTTACGCTGGTGGACTTCGCATACTACCAAAATCTCTTTGGATTTTCTGTCAGATTTCGAGACAGTTTCATGGTGGAAACTGTTAGAAACATCTAACATTGATGTTCGTGTTAAGTTTCAAGTGTCTATAAAATGCTTCCAGTGCTGATGGTTTTACAGACTTTTAAATGTGGTATGCTTTCTTCGTTGCTTCTCCAACAGTGTTCTGACCTGTTTCGTGTTCCATCGCGGATCGCCAGTATCTCTTATTAGTTTATTTAGTAAATATCTCTTAATTGCTGTCGATACCGTTTCTTTGAGCTCTAACCATATATGTCCTTCACTTACATAGCCAAATTGGAAGGAGTAGACGGCTCAAGTGATTTTTTATCTGCTTTTTTAGACAGATGTATTTTTAGTTTATTTTTGTTGTTTAGTTTCCCCCCCCCCCCCCCATGAACCATGGACCTTGCCGTTGGTGGGGAGGCTTGCGTGCCTCAGCGATACAGATGGCCGTACCGTAGGTGCAACCACAACGGAGGGGTATCTGTTGAGAGGCCAGACAAACGTGTGGTTCCTGAAGAGGGGCAGCAGCCTTTTCAGTAGTTGCAGGGGCAACAGTCTGGATGATTGACTGATCTGGCCTTGCAACATTAACCAAAACGGCCTTGCTGTGCTGGTACTGCGAACGGCTGAAAGCAAGGGGAAACTACAGCCGTAATTTATCCCGAGGACATGCAGCTTTACTGTATGATTAAATGATGATGGCATCCTCTTGGGTAAAATATTCCGGAGGTAAAATAGTCCCCCATTCGGATCTCCGGGCGGGGACTACTCAGGAGGATGTCGTTATCAGGAGAAAGAAAACTGGCGTTCTACGGATCGGAGCGTGGAATGTCAGATCCCTTAATCGGGCAGGTAGGTTAGAAAATTTAAAAAGGGAAATGGATAGGTTAAAGTTAGATATAGTGGGAATTAGTGAAGTTCGGTGCAGGAGGAACAAGACTTCTGGTCCGGTGACTACAGGGTTATAAACACAAAATCAAATAGGGGTAATGCAGGAGTAGGTTTAATAATGAATAGGAAAATAGGAATGCGGGTAAGCTACTACAAACAGCATAGTGAACGCATTATTGTGGCCAAGATAGATACGTAGCCCACACCTACTACAATAGTACAAGTTTATATGCCAACTAGCTCTGCAGATGATGAAGAAATTGAAGAAATGTACGATGAAATAAAAGAAATTATTCAGATAGTGAAGGGAGACGAAAATTGAATAGTAATGGGTGATTGGAATTCGAGTGTAGGAAAAGGGAGAGAAGGAAACATAGTAGGTGAATATGGATTGGGGCTAAGAAATGAAAGAGGAAGACGCCTAGTAGAATTTTGCACAGAGCACAACTTAATCATAGCTAATACTTGGTTTAAGAATCGTGAAAGAAGGTTGTATACGTGGAAGAACCCTGGAGATACTAAAAGGTATCAGATAGATTATATAATGGTAAGACAGAGATTTAGGAACCAGGTTTTAAGTTGTAAGAAATTTCCAGGGGCAGATGTGGACTCTGACCACAATCTATTGGTTATGACCTGTAGATTAAAACTGAAGAAACTGCAAGAATGTGGGAAATTAAGGAGATGGGACCTGGATAAACTGAAAGAACTAGAGGTTGTACAGAGTTTCAGGGAGAGCATAAGGGAACAATTGACAGGAATAGGGGAAAAAAATACAGTAGAAGAAGAATGGGTAGCTCTGAGGGATGTAGTAGTGAAGGCAGCAGAGGATAAAGTAGGTACAAAGACGAGGGCTGCTAGAAATCCTTGGGTATCAGAAGAAATATTGAATTTAATTGATGAAAGGAGAAAATATAAAAATGCAGTAAATGAAGCAGGAAAAAAAGGAATACAAACGTCTCAAAAATGAGATCGACAGGAAGTGCAAAATGGCTAAACAGGGATGGCTAGAGGACAAATGTAAGGATGTAGAAGCTTATCTCACTAGGGGTAAGATAGATACTGCCTACCGGAATATTAAAGAGACCTTTGGAGAGAAGAGAACCACGTGTATGAATATCAAGAGCTCAGATGGCAACCCAGTTCTAAGCAAAGAAGGGAAGGCAGAAAGGTGGAAGGAGTATATAGAAGGTTTAAACAAGGGCGAAGTACTTGAGGACAATATTATGGAAATGGAAGAGGATGTAGATGAAGACGAAATGGGAGATACTATACTGCGTGAAGAGTTTGACAGAGCACTGAAAGACCTGAGTCGAAACAAGGCCCCCGGAGTAGACATCATTCCATTAGAACTACTGACGGCCTTGGGCCAACCAGTCCTGACAAAACTCTACCAGCTGGTGAGCAAGATGTATGAGACAGGCGAAATACCCTCAGACTTCAAGAAGAAAATAATAATTCCAATCCCAAAGAAGGCAGGTGCTGACAGATGTGAAAATGACCGAACTATCAGTTTAATAAGCCACGGCTGCAAAATACTAACGCGAATTCTTTACAGACGAATGGAAAAACTGGTAGATGCAGACCTCGGGGAGGATCAGTTTGGATTCCGTCGAAATGTTGGAACACGTGAGACAATACTGACCTTACGACTTATCTTAGAAGAAAGATTAAGAAAAGGCAAACCTACGTTTCTAGCATTTGTAGACTTAGAGAAAGCTTTTGACAATGTTGACTGGAATACTCTTTTTCAAATTCTAAAGGTGGCAGGGGTAAAATACAGGGAGCGAAAGGCTATTTATAGTTTGTACAGAAACCAGATGGCAGTCATAAGAGTCGAGGGGCATGAAAGGGAAGCAGTGGTTGGGAAAGGAGTGAGACAGGGTTGTAGCCTCTCCCCGATGTTATTCAATCTGTATACTGAGCAAGCAGTGAAGGAAACAAAAGAAAAATTTGGAGTAGGTATTAAAATTCATGGAGACGAAGTAAAAACTTTGAGGTTCGCCGATGACATTGTAATTCTGTCAGAGACGGCAAAGGACTTGGCAGAGCAGTTGAACGGAATGGACAGTGTCTTGAGAGGAGGATATAAGATGAACATTAACAAAAGCAAAACGAGAATAATGGAATGTAGTCAAATTAAATCGGGTGATGCTGAGGGAATTAGATTAGGAAATGAGACACTTAAAGTAGTAAAGGAGTTTTGCTATTTAGGAAGTAAAATAACTGATGATGGTCGAAGTAGAGAGGATATAAAATGTAGACTGGCAATGGCAAGGAAAGCGTTTCTGAAGAAGAGAAATTTGTTAACATCGAATATAGATTTATGTATCAGGAAGTCGTTTCTGAAAGTATTTGTTTGGAGTGTAGCCATGTATGGAAGTGAAACATGGACGATAACTAGTTTGGACAAGAAGAGAATAGAAGCTTTCGAAATGTGGTGCTACAGAAGAATACTGAAGATAAGATGGATAGAGCACATAACTAATGAGGAGGTATTGAATAGAATTGGGGAGAAGAGGAGTTTGTGGCACAACTTGACTAGAAGAAGGGATCGGTTGGTAGGACATGTTTTGAGGCATCAAGGGATCACAAATTTAGCATTGGAGGGCAGCGTGGAAAAAAATCGTAGAGGGAGACCGAGAGTTGAGTACACTAAGCAGATTCAGAAGGATGTAGGTTGCAGTAGGTACTGGGAGATGAAGCAGCTTGCACAGGATAGAGTAGCATGGAGAGCTGCATCAAACCAGTCTCAGGACTGAAGACAACAACAACAACAGTTTATTTTTGTTGGATTTTGATGTCACGATATTTAGTCTCACAACAACAACCTTGTGGCCACTAATCCCTGTATTTGGCATGGTGCTCCCTATTTGCTCAGGATTATTAGTTGCTAAGAGTTCAAGTATGTTTTCGCAACCATTTGCACCTATAATGCGCTCCTGAACTACTTGTTCAAAACAGTTTTCTGAGAAAGTAATCAGAACGATTTTTGAAGACGTTTTATGTGTACCACCAACTTTAAACATGTGTTTTCGCCAACATATCGAGGGTAGATTGAAGCCAACGCCAACTATGATTGTATGAGTCGGGTACATTTTAGAAACGAGACTAGTTTTCTTTGAACTGTTCAGCAACGGTATCATCTGCATCGGGAAGACGGTAAAAGAATAGAACTATTAATTTATTCTCGTTGTCAAGTATAGCGTCGGACCATATCCACAAGAAGCAACTTCTTCAATTTTACTGCAAGGTAAACTACTTCTGACAGCAACTGTATTTAATGTAACCTTTCTGAAAACTGTTTGATTCTTTTTAAATTTTTCGGATGAAGTTACAGCTATAGCCAGATTTCCGTAATTATAAGGGTTTGACCTTGAGTGATTTCTAGTGGCGCTATCAGCTCTGACTCTTTTCCAACACGGGCACGACAATTTACTACTACAATACCGATTGTTTCTAGGTAAACCTTCTTGTGTTTGTTCTGCACTCTTGTAGACTGACTTCCTCTCTGTAGTTTTCCGGTCCGCGCTAACCGTCAGTTTTGCAGACGATGCAACAGAATAAGGAATATGATCGTTTTGTTGTGGTGGGGGGAGGGCCAATATTCTAGCTCTTTGAACGCAGTAGACTCACCGATCAACATTAATGTGGTACTATGCTCCTTTTCCATCTGCGTCTTTTTTGGGGTGCATTAAGCCCTGACTTCATTTTAATGGACGACAATGTGCGACCCTACCAAGTGGGTAGGTGGAAGAGCTCTTGAAACGAGGTGATATTCAGCGAATGGTTTGGCTCGTTTGTCCCCCGACTTTAATTTCATCGAGCAAGCGTGTTATGCGTTACGGAGACGTGTCACAGGACGTCCATGCGCACAAACAACTATCAAGCTGTTGGTAAATGCTTTGGTTGAGGAATGGAACGCCATACAATAAGAATTATTACCAACTTTCGGCAACAACGGGGGCACGTTGTAAAGCAAGAATTTCCATCCGTTGTGATCACATATCCCGTTAAGAAGCATGTCCCGGTATTTATAATGATAAGAGCCCATCACAAACTTGGTGATTTCGGTGTAATTCTTGTCTCTGAATAAGTGTGATTTCTCTTCGTTTCATTGCGTATTTGTTTCAGTTACTTTGTGTACTATACTCTGACTGTTCTTTCTGTTGTATGGTCCAAGTTTCAAGCTGTTACTTAACACAGACTCATAACGCTATAGTTACTTCCTTCCTTAAGTTTTACACACCAGTGTATGCTTGAAAACAGCTATAATTAAAAGTGCACTGCTGTGAAAGCGATAATAAACACTTCGCAAAATCACTAACAGGAATATGACCTATACAGAAAACTATCCAATGAAATTGGAATTTGGAGCGTATTTTTGAAATGGCTAACGTCTACAGGGTGAACATTAATACAACCGACAGACCGCAGGAACGGATTCCTTACCGGAAATGGAGGAAAATATGTCCTACGAACCTGTGTCCGAGTATAGACGATGTACCTGCAAAGGTAACAAATGATCCCGGACACCACTACAGAGCTGCATCACATACACGTCACAACACATGTTCAAAGTGGCCTTCGTGGGATTGCAGATGACAGGGATAGTAGCAGTTGTCATGAAGGATACGGATACTCGGAGTTTCACTTACATAATGTTGGTGGCCACTTACCTGGGGCATGTCTTCTTCGGTCTTCCAAATCTGGTGTACGAACAGTCCGCAACCTCCCTGCACGTTCGTCTGTCTGAATGGCCACATGACTACACAAACGCCCAAAAAGGATTTAAAATATTGTGTGATGTGGTTGGCGTCTGTAAGGGTACTCGTTTTTGTATAGACGTGCTGCATTTTATCCGTTTCCATCTGCTTGCCCGACAAAAACCCCATCTCGACTCGTTCCCGACATGAATACCGGACCAATCTGCTGCTTACTGTAACTCTGTAACTACGTCAGTCACACAGCCTGTAACACACTAGTTAGGCACGGTACGTGGTCAGAGGAAATATCATTCGTCTGGGCCATCTGCTGTGGCAACGATGCATTTCCAGACAACGACCTTTTTTCCTCCATTTCTAATCAGAAGCCATCCCTGCAGTTCGTCGGTTTTACTAATCTTCACCCTCTACTCATGCTGGGACACGGTAAAAAACAAGCCATGCAATTATACTTGTTCAACGAAATCATATTGTGGATCTACGGGATGTTTTTCATCGTAGTGTAGATCTGACGACGGATTAGGTAAAAGCTGTGTGTCAATATTGGTATCGTACAGGTGCGGATACACTTGCAAGCAACAAGGCCGCGGGTGACGCAAAAGCCGTTCAGAGTAAAACCTCTCGCGGCGGGCCTCACCGAACGTTCTATTAGCCAAATTGGTATCGAGCGCCTAGATACCTGTAAGCGTGGAACAGTTTGATGAACACTCAGCTAGCGGGCCCTTTGTGTTCGCCATCTGGGTTTTTACGTGGAGCATGTAAGGAGAAAAATACTCGCGAGCGATACACAAGCCGCTTTGGTCGTTCATGTAGCCGTAGCTTAAGGAAAGGTGCAACGATCGTCATCCTGTTCCATCACGGCAGCAACATAAACATTTAATCGCAGACCACGCCTGATTTACTTTTCGTCCAGATTAACAACTAAGAGCCTATTTCTGGAAACTGGGCTCCTAGCTGGGACGTAAATTTCACACTTGTTCTCACACTTCACCGTTCAGTCGAAACCTGATTACGCAATGGGACATGTAACTGGAAGGTTGATTCTTACAACAATCTGTTAATTGGTAGGAACAGATCCTACTTTGGCACCTGCAGCGTCAATTTACAAATGAGCCATTGAGCAAAAGAACGTTGAGACATCAGAGTAAGGGACATCACAGCCTGCAATACTTTTTGGATTTGTCTGTACCTACAATCTCCAGGATTATGCGGATTATGTGCTTTCAGAAGTTGGATGGTACGCCTCTAGTTCATAGATTTCACAAGGTAACATGGAAAATCCTTTGGTTGCTGCTTTAGTCATTGTTTTTATAATTCTGACGTAGTGTTCTCTATAATTTCTATCTTGTATGATCGGAAGAATTCTAAAGCTCCGTTAAATTGTCTCTAATGCTGTATCCCATAAGTCTACCAAGTCAATATCATTTGTACTTCTATCATCGCTTATAGCGGCAATAGACCAGCCCCCCCCCCCCCTGCCCCCCAATCATGTATTTCAGAAGACCATGTTTAGTACACCAGTCAATTGACAATATTTGGCATTTTCTTCTGTTGATGGAACGGAACGATTTTCGTGCGGCACCATAAATATAAAAACGGAAATCAAATCAGCTCATGGAGAAACTTGAACAGAGGTAGATACAGCCTAAATATCTTTTAGCATATCATTCTGCGATTACTTTATACAAAGGTACAATAAAGATACTGCAGTGATGTTACGGGGCTGTTA
This sequence comes from Schistocerca gregaria, assembly GCF_023897955.1. Classification (NCBI taxonomy): domain Eukaryota; kingdom Metazoa; phylum Arthropoda; class Insecta; order Orthoptera; family Acrididae; genus Schistocerca; species Schistocerca gregaria. Next base: position 256,643,174 of record NC_064925.1, read on the forward strand.
GATATGTGACATTCTAGGAGGCTAGGAGGGACTCCATTGATGAATGCACACCGTGTAAATATTACGTCAAATGTCTGTTAGCATTCACCGCGAATGGGCTTCAGAACGTATGTTACTATCCACTAACATCTGAAGCAAGCATTCGTTGTTAATTCGCGTCACCTTAAGTTTTCGCTACCTGTACCATGTTCTGCAACGTCAGCTGTTGCAATTCAGCTGGTCTAACAACTAGTCCAGTTTTTATTAGAATTGCATTGGATATAGTTTTAATGTGGGCAGTAGAGAACTAGTTACTACAAAATTCAAGTTATGATAGTATGTTCTTCCCAGATGAGGTGTTTTCGTTACAGGTTAGATACCTTTAATGTTTTCTTGATAGGGTAACGGGGTACTATACAAGAGTACAAAAGTTAAGGAAGAAAGCAACATCCGCATCATGTTGCACTGCCAAATGACGTAGCTCGATGAATCTTGCAACATACATAGGGAGGACTACTACAGTGTTGTACAGAAGAAAACAGATAGAAATAAGCATTGAGACTAATATAAGCGACACTTTCGTTCAAAGACAATAACTGACGTTATAAACTCCACGTCTTTTCTTAAAAGGGTGTGTGATCACCACTCACGGTGGTGCATGCTCTGTCATGTGCTCTCATTCTCACTACGAGGTTGGCAACGATTTCTTGCAGTGGGGCTATCAGTTCCTTCACCACCTCGGATGACAATTGTTGTATGGTCGGTGGTGCACGTGGATGTTGTGCAATATGCATCAACTATGCATCACACACGTGATCGAAGACGGGAACGGACAGCACAGTCCTCTCAATCCAGGAGCTCCTCCACCTGTTCTGTTCGATGCGGTCACGTATTGTCGTCTATAAAATTGGAGTCAATGCCAAATACACCCTTGAAAAGATGCACATGGTGAAGGCAGACAGTTCCACATCAACGTTGACCCGAAAGTGTACCATAGTCGAACCTTTGAAGGTCCCTATGCCTTTGAAACAGTATGTCTTCCCACAGTGTAACACGTTATCCGCACAAACGAACGTATTTGAAGTTTCTGAATTCGTTACGTGTTCTCACCTTTCGCCATACGAGGTTACGTCGAGTATCACTACTGAGATTCGATCTGCTCCCATGCGAGAAGATCTCACGGCCTCTCTCCTCCACAAACCGGGTCCTATGTTCGTGTCGCCATTACAAAACCGTGCCGCTAATGTTCGAATATCGACGGAACACGTAGTACGACTGTCGGACAAAGAGATAACCCCCGTGTAGTCACCGTGACTCCGTGCAGCGTGATATTGTGTACGTCATAATCCTTTTAAATGTGGTTACGGAGTCACCTGCCAAAATCCCACATCACGTATTGTGCTTTTTCCATGCTAGAAACGTTTTCTCTTGTGCATTTTTATCAATAAATTCCGTTGTGTCGTTAACAAAACATTCTGCATCACGAAGGAATTATTCGAATTGGACGGAAATCAGTACATGTGATGCACGTGTAGAGGCAATCAAATTATCAGCATTTCGCAGAAATTTGATGATACATTCAGAAGGAAGAGTTTCAGAAAGAGCAAGTTCACAATGCGTTGGTCAAGATCCGCCCCTTATGCAAGCAGTTATTCGGCTTAGCACCGATCAAGAAAATGTTGGATGTCCTCCTGAGTGATCTCGTGTTAAATTCTATCTAACAAGGGGAGGCCGCCAATTGTGATATTCAGATTCAATTCATACTGCCCATAATAAAAGCTCATGGTCAGAGGTGTAATGTGGCAAAGCACGAAGATGCACTTCTCAGCCGTAGTCGAGAAAATCGACAGTTAAAAGAAACCGTTGCTCTGAAATACTCTCTACGATTAATAACCTTCTACAGCGTCGTGGCGCAGAGGTAAGCACTCGGGTTCGTAATCCTAAGGTCTGTTAACCACGAACAGTTAACGGAAGACGTAGAAACGATATTCCGAAGCGAATACGTATAGCGTAAGTCAAATGTTCGAATTAGAATAGAAACCCCCACGAACACTGAAACGTCCCCTTTGAATAATTATTACAAGACTGTGCTTAAACTGACACACAATATTTTTAGGGCAACGCAATCTGACTTTCAAAAATCCCTACAAAAGAATGCCCCTGACTAACATTACCCTTTAGGTTTCACAAATCACTTACCTCACAAAAATCTTCGTTACTCAAGCTACTGCAATACAGCGAGCACCACTACTGCCAGCTAAATAACAGATTCAAACTACTGAAGGCACTAACTACTGATAGGCACAGTTAGCAATTGGAAGATTTTAATACAGAACAAACAATGTATTTACCTTAATAGTCATAATATATATATCAGTTCGTGACACCAATTCTTACAAATTTCAAAACTCCGCCATCACTCTCCCCACATCCACCACTGCTGGCGGCTCACGTCCAACTGTGCAACGCTACGCGCTGTTAGCATCCAGCTGCCGCTGCTCAACACTAGAATGGCAGACAACAATGCAAACTAAACACAGACTGCACACGACATAGCTAGTGATTTTTATACAGAGCGCTACGTGGCGGCGGCGTTACCAATAAAAAAACCTAAAGAGCTTACTTACAACACAAATTTGCTGTGGCAGGTATGAAATACAAACCGCGTTACTCGCTCGTTACACTTGAAGGACAGATGTTGATTGGGCCGAAACGAGGCGCCGCATAACAGCGTAGTTGCCTGCTAACTTCGAATGAAGGTAGATGAGGTCCCTAGCGCAACTTACAACATCGTCGAAAATCAGTGCGGACGTTAGAGATTTGGTACACCCTGTTAAACAAACGGAAAAATGGAGGCGGTACAATTGGAGAGCGATCCGCCTTCGACAACATGCATAAGCAATTCATTACAAAAACTAATCATTAGAAAAATGTTGCATGGCGCGAGATTCGATCCGGCGACCTTCGGATTACGAACCGCAGCGCTTACCGCTGCGCCACGACGCTGTAGAATGTTCTGTAATCGTAGAGAGTATTTCACCGCAACGGTATCTTTTAACTGTAGATTTTCTCGACAACGGCTGAGAAGTGTATCTTGGTGCTTTGCCACAAATTACACCTCTGGCCATGATCTTTTAATATGCGCAGTATGAATCGAATCTGAATTTCACAATTGGCAGCCTCCCCTTCTAAGTGTCGTTAGATTATCAACTTCTCGAGATGGTATGAGGCCCCTGATGATAATACATCGTCAAGACAACCGACGAACCTGCTGGCCAAGGCAGGATTTGGCAAGCACGAAGACAAGCAGTAGAAACATTCGCCGTGTTCGCTGGCGGGCGTTATCCCACTGAAATGTAACCCCAGGATAGCTCTCCATGAAACGCAACAAAACGGGGCGCAGTAAATAATCGATGAATCACTGTTCTGTGTGGGTGCATGGATGTCAACGAAAGGAGTCTTTCCTTAAGAAGAAATGACACTCCACACTATCACATCTGGTCATCGCGCTATATGGTTGGCATCAGTCAGTCATCGCAACGCTGTCCGGGGCGTCTTGAGACACGTCTTCGGCCTGGAACGTCATTGACTACAGTACAATTGTATGCAGTGGTAAGCCCTGCTTCGAACTGATTTCCGATGACCACTACAGACGTGTCTGTAGATTAGGCGGGGAGTGATGGGATACCAACGTGAATGTCGCCTGCCATACTTACAGGAATGACGATTTGGTGTGCCGCTTGTTTTCATAGCGGGACCCCGTTGGTTGATCGAGGCATTCCTACAGTGCAACGGTACATTGAGGATACCCTAGGGGCCCATTTGTTGCTCTTCATGGCAAGCCATCCCAGACTCACAGTTCAGTAAATTAATACCGGGCCACACACTGCAAGAGTTTGTATTGCTTACCTTCGTGCGTAAAAAGGACTATCTTATCTAGCAAGATTGCCGGACGTCTCCCCAACTGAGAACGTTTAAAACATTATGGGCTGGGATCTCCAACCACTTCGGGATGTTGATATTCGAACGCACCAATCTGACAGAATGTCTGCGACGGACATACAATTAGTATATATTTTGTATCCCTCCTGGATAGGCGGCGCGTGCGTCTGCTCCTGTAAGCTGAAGGGTAGGCCGTATGTAGGAAGCGAATAGGAGTAGGATAAGGTGAAGTACTGCGGTACTGAGTATAAGTTAAACCACTTTTACTGGTGTATGAGCATGTACAAATCATAATATTACTTTGGCTGAGATGAGACGTAATTGCGAAGCCGTACAGGTATCAGCCCCCACAGCTACTAATAGTGTGACAAACTATCATTGAAGTAACAAAGTCTGTAATGGCTAGCCCCCTATTAAGTAGAAACAATGTTGCTAGGTTGTCTCCTAGGAGTCAAATGGTCAGAATCAGGTAGAGCTGCACAGCGCCGGATAGCCGGATAGAGGGCGCTGCCGTCGGTGTCGGTGTCGTAATGCCAATCTACGAACTTGCACCTACGCCGTGGCATCGTATCTGTCGACACCACAGTATCAGTCAATGCCAAGCTCAGATAGAGTGTGCATTGTGATCAATGTGGATCTCCGCCATACTAACTCAATGTGTGAAGCTTATTCTCTTGTATATTTAATCCAACAATTGTGAATTTTGTAATTATGTCTTTGTCTGTACATGTGCATCCCATCTTCCGATTTCCGTTCCATCTGTATAATTCATTTGAGGTGTGAAGTTTTGGTTTTATATATTACTTCTCTTTCATAGAGTGTATTTAATGGCTGTAGCATCAGATAGGAGTCTTAGACTCATACGGCCTGAAAAATAGACAAAAATAAATAACTAAATGGTGGTTTCTTCAAAGGGTTCTACGATATTGTTGCATCATACTAAGAGTGGCCAAATTGGAATTTCGCGATCACTCTAGCAGAATGTGAGTGGAATATCGTAATGCAGTAGCTACAAGCATATTTGTTCACAGGATATGGAAGGTGAAAATAAACAAAATGGATCGCCTTCGACGAGATGAATCACGTTGCAAAATCTTCTGGAAGTGCCTCGCTAGAAAACACTCTAGGCGGGTTATATCGTAGTGCGAAGGAAAAGTCAGACTTCATGTCTTCGCCTTTTTAAGAGCCCAATGTTTAATGTATGAGCAGAATAAATTGCTCTTAAGAAGGTCCTCAGGGCAGCGTGTTTCATTAAGACGCACTAACATGGCCGTGGTTCAGAAATCTCGTACGGTTCATTAATCACGAAGTTAGCGGCAGCTACCGCAGCGATAAGCTGCCGAGACAAGGCGGCCGGCGCCATGCCTCATCTGTTCGCCAACTTAAGTCGCCCCTCGATTGTCCATTAGCCTGGTCGGCTTACAAGTAAGGCGGCTAGCAGCTGCTGCAGATGATCTGCAAGTCGCTCGCCGTCCCGAGTACTCTCTCTGTCCCTGATCCCGTCCTCCGTCTTGCCGGAGCAGCTGCTGCCAGTAGCTGCTGAGGGCCTTACAGCTTTGGCTGTACGTTGCTCACTTAGCGCATTTGTATCATCAGTCAAGTGTAATTCTTTTGCAGCTGTACTGAGCGGCATGAAATAGTAATTTATTAACGAAAGTGAATGTATTCAGTATGCCATTATTCTGTATGTCTTTACAATGAAAGTGTCCAGAAGCGTCTCTTTACTTTTTGAAGATGACATCGGAAAGATGTGTTCCCATTCGGCGTTCACACTCTAACAGTCTGTTATGAAAACTATGGAATGCGCGATGTAGCATATCTTGGGAAATGGCAGTGATTTCGTTTTCAATGTTCTCCTTGAGTTCATGGATTATTGCAGGACGTGTACGGTATACCTTGCCTTTAAGATATCCCCACAGAAAGGAGTCGCACACACTGAGGTTTGGGGATCTCGCAGCCATTGCAATGTCACCGTTACGTGAAATAATGCGTCTTCCAAACAATTGACGAACTGCTGCCATCGATTGTCGAGCAGTGTGTGATGTGGCTCCGTCCTGCTGAAGCCACATGTTTTCGACGTTAAGATTAAGCTCGTTCAGTCTCGGTGTAAAGAATGTTTGAAGCATTTCAACATATCGAGCGGATGTTACTGTCACTGCACTACCATCCTCACGTTAAAAAAAATAAGGGCCGATAACACCATGACACGATACAGCACACCATATTGTGACCCTGGCGCTTTGTAGTGGTCGCTGGTGAAACTCACAAGGATTGTCCTGTGCTCAATAACGAAAATTCTGTTTGTTCATGAATCCGTTTAAGTGGAAATGGGCTTCGTCTGATATTCATAAGTTACCAAGGCAATTCGCGTCCTCGTTGATTTTAGCCAATATCTGGCTACTAAACTCCATACGTGACGCTGGGTCTCGTTCATGTAAGTGTTTGCACAATCTTAAAGGGATGGAAGTCTAATTCGTGCAGTATTCTTTGTAAGCTTCGTCGTTTAATCCCTAGCGAAGATGCATGCAGTCGAACGGAGCGGCGAGGACTTCTCTCGATTGCAACTCTAGCAGCTGCAATGTTCTCTGGGGTACGTACCTTTGGAATGCCACCTGGAGGTTTCTTTTTCAAGGCAGATCCTGTTTCTTCAAAATTACGCAACCACGTTGTAATCGCATTCGTAGATGGGACACGTCCATGACGTCCAAGCTGGTAATGCTGTCGAAATGTTCTCTGCGCGGCAGAAGCACTATCACCATTTTTGTAAAACGCTCTCACAGCTACTGCACGTTCCACACCAGTCCGATTCTCCATGATTACTAAATGGCAATGCGTTCACATCAATTGTGCAAAGTTTCGAACATCTACCGGTGCTACAGTGCTGCCAAATGTAACGTTCAAAATTTCCCGTTCTCCTGCGCCACCCTGTACTTGTCGTCCACTGCTGGGTAAAGGCTTCCTCCATGAACTTCAGTCATGAGATAGTTGCCCTCGCGCTCTTCAAATATGTCTTTAATACTATTTACTAAACTTCCGTACCTACTATTAGACCTCTTCGATTCTTCAGAAATTCGGCTAGAAACTTCTTTGATTCATTGACAATCCCGTGGCTTGAATTTCCTCATGCTAGGAAATGAAGAGGCGAGCCATTTTTCACTTTGGAAAATCTTTCTAAAGCCTAGATAACGTTACCAGATGTGCTATTGTGTATGAACTTGAATATGATTTTTATGATGTAACAATAATCTGTGAGCAAAACGTGCCCATGGCCATGTTCACAACGTGCTTCCTGATTTTAGATCTTTTACTCGTGACAAACCTTTATCTTATGTACTACATTTCACTGACATGGCAACTTGGCATGAGGTCCAACTCGGAATGAACACATTTTATAACAAAAAGATGACAGCGAACTCTGTCGAACCTGGTTGTTTGGAAACAAATTTCTATGTGACCTTGTCTTTAGAAAGTTTTTACCAATCCATTTGCATCAAAACCTGACCCATCCATCTCCCTTTCATCTGTCAGTATCATGCTCTCTCCAGTAAACGACAACCCTTCAGACGAGTCAGTCATTGACAAATTGTAAACATTCGTTTATTTTAGACAAGTAATATTCTATGAGACAGTCCTAACCGGTCCGTCTGTCTGTGATGGACCACGTTACGACTATCGCATGTAATGAACATTTGGTCTCCTAATACACCCATAACCAATAGCATTTGTGGATGACCGTTCAAAACTGAAACAGGTCATAAACGTGTCACAGCATCTGATTGGTTCCGAAATAAAAGGAAGCTCTTCATTATATCTTCAAATTCTAATTGCTCCTATTTCTGCCTCTTTGATTTCATGTCTCTTACACTAATGTCCAACATGCATTTTTCAGTGATCAGCTATCACTTTTCGAATAGTTTTCGAGCTGAATATCCAGGTTCCATTGCTATAACTCAAAATTCGTAACGTCGACAGACTATTAAATTTCGTTTCGGAACTATAGGAAGCTTCGTTGGGAACCTCAGTTGAGTTTACCGACAGCAATTCTTTCACTTCATGTAATGTCATTCCCTTTGTATCTATTACTAATTTTCTTCCTAGTTTTTATCGATTTTCTTTTATCTATGTATATAAAATCTATGTATATAAAATGAAATGTCTTAACTCATCATCGCCCAGCCAAAACCACTAAGGATTGAAACATGAAATTTGGAGAGGGTATTGATTCTAAACTACAGACGTCGTTTAAGAAGGGCTTTTTAGGGATTTCACAAGTAATGATTTGAATTTTGAAATTATGTCGCTACTATGACAATTTTGAAGCTAGAACTACGAAATTTAGTATTTGGTTTTAATCAGAAATAAAAAAATGCTTCACCAGTTTTGGAAATCAAACCACGAAAGAAAAGTATTGCATGAGAGTTTATTTTGAAAATAAGTAATTATTAATTTAGTAATAAAGCATTTTCATAGTTACATCTGTGAAGATAGGTACTTTTCTTCTCCGTTAGAAATAAAAAGATACATGTTTAAGAGATTTTGTAAATTTAGTCCCTAAGAGAATGAAACAGGGTTTGAAAATTTTTATGGAATTATTTCGCTATGAAAGATAATTCCAAGTCAATTTGTATTTGGCTTTTCGTTTGGAAATAAAAAGAATTACGTTTCCCATATTTCAAAAATTTAACCGCCAATGGGCTGAAATGTGGGATGAAAATTTTAATAGATATATTTCACAGTGACACTATCTTGGAAACTAAATCCTTGAAAATGTATATGTGACTATTCGGCTATAAATAAAGATATGTGTTTCATTATTTTTTTGGAAAATTATCTCCTAAAGTGGTGAAATACAGCATGAAAATGTTCATTAAAGTATTTCGTTGCATGTATTGATTTCTAAATAAGTTTATGTTAAGGCATGAAAGTCTGTACAAAAAAAGTCACCGTAAGGATTCAGAAGTAAAGATTCACAAAGACTCCGACTCCAGCTACCAGAACCGCTTTTTCGTCACTAGTACATTCGGTAATGACCATGCTCCTACAACCTTAATGACTGAGAACTTCAGAATATAACTCAGTTTGTAAAATTCATAAACATTCGATCAACAGAAACAAAAAAATCTCTGCAGGAAAAACAAAAATATCATGGCAGACCATCCTATCAACTCGAGAAAAGCTGTTGGCGCTAATGTAGTCCTACTCCAAATACAATAATCAGAGATTCCCTAACTCCACTCTTTACTATAAGCGTTAGAAATCTCTTCTGACAATATTTGTCTAATGTTTTGTCTTGTATGGAAGCTCAACGCAGACGGTAATCAATTCAGAAGAGAAAAAAGGAGTAGATTAGGAAAATAATGAAATTTGTACCACATGGTATTGGGGAGGAAAGAAATTTATGACACAATTTGAAAGAAGGAATCTGTTGGAATGAAGTGTACTTGTGCACCAAGGAATCGTTAATTTCGTAATTTAAGTGTGTGTGTATGTGTGTGTGTGTGTGTGTGTGTGTGTGTGTGTAAAAGTTGCAGAGGAAGACCAAAGCTTACCAATGGTAACAAGTTTCAAATGAAAGTATGCTGCAGCAGATATACATAAATCTCTCTGTAATAATGTAGTAGTTATACACTTTTTCTATTGTAACTTACCTCAATGCCTTTTTGCAAACTTCTATTTATTGTAATTTTTCTTGCACTAGAGACACACAAACAACGCTATCAGAAAAGTTAAGTTGATTCGGATGTGATTTTTCTCATAGAAATGATCCGAATATTTGATCTCTAGCTCGTGAGACTATACTTTTTCACTCTTATTTCCACTGTACTTTCATACTATCTAGATCCTACCTTAGAAAAGTTGTACAATTAACACATATATTCGTCCGCATTGTAACAAACAAATCAATGTTTTGCTTCTGAAGGCGTTATAATAGATTTTATAGAAAACTTTCCGGAAAGTGAATGATCCCACACAGGTAATTTATAATCAGTTCTAAGCTGTGTTCCACAATCGCTATGAATGACGTTATGTATAACCACAATACAGCTTGCGAAATTCTTATTGCTCCGCAACAGTTTTCATACTGCACACATTTAAATTTTAAAATGGGGGTTACTTCACGCCCATAACTACAAACCTTACTATCGAGTAAAAACCATTCTGACGCCCCTATGTAATGCGGCACTGACCATCAGATATCTGAGAGATGTACCCGACAATATTAAGGACAGCAGAGAGCATTGTGTTGTTAGTAGAGAGGCAGTCAGACTATAATGGATCGGTCAGGATAGATCCACTAGTTTCAATGCAGTCTAGTTATTGTATTTCACTTGAGGAAGGATTCCATCAGGGAGATTTCAACTCTTTCCCACAGCTAAACCAGGGACATAGAGGCTTCGTGCACAGACGGACAGTGCCCATCGGCCATTGTGGAGGGTGGTAAAACAATTAAATGAAATTAGCGAAAGAAATTAGAGTTAAAAAGCGTCAGCAGCAATCCAGCAATGGCTGTGCGTAGGGAGGCATAAAGGATAAAATATAACTATCGAATAGCTCGTCAAAAACCACACATTTCTGTAGGCAATGCTAAACGACGCTTGAGATGTATATAGCAACTCCAATGGACAGTGAAGCTAGTGATTTGGAGTGATGAATAACGTTATACCTTTTGACAATCCGATGCAAGAGTTACCTACAATTCCGTCTGATGGCAACAGTGAAGTACGACGGAAGTTGTGTTACGTTACGGAGGTGATTTTCGCGGTTACGTTGTAGTCCTCTTAACGCACGTAAGAAAACTTAAAGTGAAGAAGGGTATGGACTCTTCCGCGGAACGCTGAGCTGCACACGGTTCAGTGACGATGGTTGTACCAGCGTAATTATGTAACTCGACATAAAGCAAAACATGCGAATCTAATGTAGATACTCAACAACTCTCTTAAAATGGACTGACTTGCGCCAAGACCCGACCTGAGTCTAGTGGAACATCTTTGAAAAAAGTTGCTTTTAGTTTACAGTCTATTTCTTTGTATTTTGCCATCTATTTAACAATTTCGGTACACAGTACAACTGTACGCCAGAAGACAGTGTCACTTGAGAAGCGAATGTGTAGACTGCTTGCCAGTGGATAGTCTGAGGATACTGGTATTTGTCACGCCTCCATTGAAAGCGAGAATCACTACTGCATGCCAGGTTAGGGTTTATTATTGTTTATTTAGTTGCAACGTGATTTTTCAATATTTGTAACGTTGTACCAACGAGACCACATTGTTTATCGTCTACATCCGATGGACGGATATACAAATTTTCCCTTTTCAGAGTGTCTAGAGATTAATAAGAAAATCTTAATTGCATCATATAACTTCAGTTTAATAGAAACGGTCGAGCCAGTAGGATTGTTACAATTGTCTTTAACTTACAATTATTCTGAAATCAATAGTAACATTTACTTTCAGGTGGATAGTTTAGCAGTGATCTATAGTTTCCAGGTACACTAGGCAGATTTTTCGTCAGTGACGTGGAAAATAAATGTTTCCTAAAACATAATGACATAAAAGCCAAAACGTAGAAGAACTGCTAGTCAAGTTAAGTGGTAGCGAAAGAGATATCCAAAACTACGTTTTATCACTAAATGACGTGTATCTCAAAACTAAATTTACGTTAGGACCGGAAGAAAATAACCCAGTTAGTTTCCTAGACCTTACCATTACAAACAAGAAAGGTAAACACATTGTCTGGATTCACGGGAAGCCAGCCAGAACTGATATTGTTACCTCCCAGTACAGTATAAAACAATATTCTGTCACACAATGATACAATGACCTATTAAATTATCTACTGAACAGAGAAGTGTTGAAAAAGAACTAGCAGCCCTCGTACTAATAGCTGTCACGCGCTGCTACGGTACAAATGTAGGATGAGAAACCAAAAGACGATCGGTACAAGATATACTTAGGACTCAATGGTATCTAAAACTAAATTTATTACAAAAGCGTACCAAGGAACTGTTTCAGATAAGACTGTGGGTTTAGCAAATCTATCTTGAAATTTTTTACACATAATCACCTAACTTTTTTTGAAAGACTATGTTCTGATAAATGAATGAAATGTATTCTTAAAAATTATCGTTTATGTTTGTTAAAAACCGCGGTTAAATTTTATCAGGCCGATATCGTCAGAAATATCATACGTATTACAACGTATTACTCACGATGGATTAAGAAAAATCTTTGTTTAATGTTACTTGACAAACCAATTAAACACAATGCTTCATTATTTTTTCTGTGATGCCTGATGCTCCAGGATAGCTGCCTACGTGTAGGGGCAGGGTATTCTTAATAAAACTGTACCTCTGGCCAAAAATCAATACGAATGTATTAGAAGACACCGTTTTATATTTGAGATTTTTTAAAAATACTTTTAACATTAAATGACTATTAAAATATCATTTATCATTTTTATTATTAATGGCGTCGCTACAACAATGAGCCTATACAAAATGGCCAGGGCAACATTTAATTATTACGTAACTAAATCATGGGCAAGAAAGGTACTTGCTACTGACAAAAACACAATTTTGAATGACTATTTTTATATAATTTCAAAATAATACTACATTACTAGAGATAATTGTGTTAGTTACAGACCGTGAACAATAAGCGTCCGTCAGCTAGAGCATCAGAACCAAGAAGACAATGAAACAAAAATCGTTCATCTCTTTTGTAGCAAATGACAAAGTTACTGCACATTACTATTCCGAGAGCGCACATAGCGCTTCCATTGTTGTGTATCGATTATTTAATTATAGTCTTTTTTGTTCTCCAGAGGCTTTTCTACAAAAGCCCCCTGGAATGCCGTTTTCATAATTACATACAGTCTTGTAAATGGCTTTCCCCGAAGGCATTTTTCCATTTATAATGTCTACGTCCAAACAGGTAATGGTAGTCGCATTTGATTTAATCGTGGTATTCATAGATTTTAATTTTGCTTGCATCCAAACAGGTGACGACAGATTTATAAGATTTATTTTTATTATTATTATTGGTTGAATTCGTCTGCGTCCAAACAGGTGACGAGAGATTGATCATTGCATTAATAAGTTTGAAGTATGCCCGCGTCCAAACAGGTGACTACAGACACTTGTGATTTCTATAGCTGTGATAATACAGGTACTTTCTTGCAGCTCTTGCACATGGATGATTTTATTGTGAAGTTGCATGCAGTTTTTTTACCATCTTTCCTCGGAATAATTTGTTTTAAGCTCCCCCATTTGGATAAAAGCCACTAGGAAATCGAGAGAAAAATAGAGCAGACCTATAAGACTATTCTTATTCAACATTTAAAGACATAAATACAGGTATAAATGATTTCAGTTCAGTGAATCGTTAAGGTTTTCTTACAATATTTAGAATCTTCATTTTTAATCTTCGTCCGCGGCAGCTCGTGAAGAGTTCTACCCTCCTTTCAGCTCTGCCACCGCTCCACTTCAAAATTTCATAAAATGCAAGAACAAGAGCAGCATCAGTTCATTATAGGTAAATAGATGATTATTCCTACGGATGGGGAAAACACATGATTATTCGTCCTGTTTTATTGCTTCATCCAGCACCAGTTTAAATCGGCTTACGTATGAACTAATCGTTCACTTGTTTATACATACGAAGTCCACTGTATGACACTGTTCAAGTACAATTCGTCACACTTCTGATGCAGTTTATATATCCGTCTCGTAATGCTGTATCACACCGTTCAAATGCACAGTTTGTCATACGTTAACTTTAACTTCACACACTTCTTGTGCCCTAGAGTAGGCTGTTCACACAGTCACACGATTTCTGTCACACTCCACACTGTTTATAATGGCCGGCCGGTGTGGCCGAACGGTTCTAAGTGCTTCAGTCTGGAACCGCGCGGCCGCTACGGTCGCAGGTTCGAATCCTACCTCGGGTATGGATGTGTGTGATATTCTTAGTTAGGTTTAAATGACCAATTGATAAATTCTTTAGTCCATTTCAAAATTCTAGATATATAATTGCATTTGTCATTCGACATTTCTAACAAATTGTATTATGAGATTAAGTGCATAAAACTTCTACTACACACTACGAAAAAAAGTTTCATCTTGACTACCAATAAAGCGAAAATTCATTAATGAAAAGAAATACTTATGAAGCTTAAACTATCTATTGCATACACACATATTATTTATAAATTTTTTTCAAGTCCTTATACGGGTATAAACCCACTGGTTTCTTATTCTCAGGATCAGTTGGAAATTAACTACACCCATGCTGTATCCTTTCAGTGACACACGGTCCACTACACATTAATTGTGACTTCTTATTTCTTATATTTACAAGAGAGGCCTTCGGGTAGTTCCTTAGCAGTACCATCTCTCCTACTTCAAACTCTTGTATTTTTCTTAACTGTTTATCGTACTTCAGTTCCCTATTTTCAGCAAATTTTATTTAAGACAGCTCAAAGCCATGCTGATCTTCTCTTCTCTAGTCGGATGTCGACAGTTTAACTTTGGCAATGAAGTCACCCACTCATCATTTTAATCCTCAGACATCATCCATTCTGCTGGCGTCTATAGGGTGGCAGACTGTGGTAAATACACTCCTGGAAATGGAAAAAAAAACACATTGACACCGGTGTGTCAGACCCACCATACTTGCTCCGGACACTGCGAGAGGGCTGTACAAGCAATGATCACACGTACGGCGCAGCGGACACACCAGGAACCGCGGTGTTGGCCGTCGAATGGCGCTAGCTGCGCAGCATTTGTGCACCGCCGCCGTCAGTGTCAGCCAGTTTGCCGTGGCATACGGAGCTCCATCGCAGTCTTTAACACTGGTAGCATGCCGCGACAGCGTGGACGTGAACCGTATGTGCAGTTGACGGACTTTGAGCGAGGGCGTATAGTGGGCATGCTGGAGGCCGGGTGGACGTACCGCCGAATTGCTCAACATGTGGGGCTTGAGGTCTCCACAGTACATCGATGTTGTCGCCAGTGGTCGGCGGAAGGTGCACATGCCCGTCGACCTGGGACCAGACCTCAGCGACGCACGGATGCACGCCAAGACCATAGGATCCTACGCAGTGCCGTAGGGGACCGCACCGCCACTTCCCAGCAAATTAGGGACACTGTTGCTCCTGGTGTATCAGCGAGGACCATTCGCTACCGTCTCCATGAAGCTGGGCTACGGTCCCGCACAACGTTAGGCCGTCTTCCGCTCACGCCCCAACATCGTGCAGCCCGCCTCCAGTGGTGTCGCGACAGGCGTGAATGGAGGGACGAATGGAGACGTGTCGTCTTCAGCGATGAAAGTCGCTTTTGCCTTGGTGCCAATAATGGTCGTATGCGTGTTCGGCGCCGTGCTGGTGAGCGCCACAATGAGGACTGCATACGACCGAGGCACACAGGGCCAACACCCGGCATCATGGTGTGGGGAGCGATCTCCTACACTGGCCGTACACCTCTGGTGATCGTCGAGGGGACACTGAATAGTACACGGTACATCCAAACCGTCATCGAACCCATCGTTCTACCATTCCTAGACTGGCAAGGGAACTTGCTGTTCCAACAGGACAATGCACGTCCGCATGTATCCCGTGCCACCCAACGTGCTCTAGAAGCTGTAAGTCAATTACCCTGGCCAGCAAGGTCTCTGGATCTGTCCCGCATTGAGCATGTTTGGGACTGGATGAAGCGTCGTCTCACGCGGTCTGCACGTCCAGCACGAACGCTGGTCCAACTGAGGCACCAGGTGGAAATGGCAAGGCAAGCCGTTCCACAGGACTACATCCAGCATCTCTACGATCGTCTCCATGGGAGAATAGCAGCCTGCATTGCTGCGAAAGGAGGATATACACTGTACTAGTGCCGACATTGTGCATGCTCTGTTGCCTGTGTCTATGTGCCTGTGGTTCTGTCAGTGTGATCATGTGATGTATCTGACCCCAGGAATGTGTCAATAAAGTTTCCCCTTCCTGGGACAATGAATTCACGGTGTTCTTATTTCAATTTCCAGGAGTGTAGTTAAATATGTTCTCAGATACGTTTACACATTCAATCTATTTTGTATGCTTATTCGGCGCGTATCTCCGCATGAATCTGTTAAACCGTTTGAATATGGGTTCCACTTGACTTGCTATGGTTTCTCAGAAAATTTTTCCCTGTGGAACCTGGACAAGGATTCAGCCATGATGTTACCCTTCCCGTTAATATATACTATTTGGAAGCGATACTCCTGCAACGCTAAAGCCCACCTTGCTAAGCGTGTCTGTATTCTGGGTTGGGAGTTTTTGAGAGAAACAAATGCCTATATGGACCTCTCTCAAGGTATTTTCAGTTACGAGAATGGGGTAGTAAGAGTGAAACTGGAATTGCTGCGCACAAAAGCTGTACTTTGCAAATACTGTCAGAAAGTTAAAGTCAAATGGAACCTGAAAAAAATATTGCATATGCAACAATGTTCTTGAGGGCAAGATTATATCTGTAATAGTGTAGAAAATTTTTGTATCTTAGAGTCCTGTCAAGCAATAAAGATAAAGTAACAAGAATCTTGACGATTGCTGGTCACAGTATACCTTTACCTTTTTACCATAAACGTAAAAATGAAATCTCTTGAAAGGCCAAACCCGAGGTAAGACTTCAAGTTCCGTCACTGTCAATGAGTATGATCGTTCACATTGTGTTGAGACATGACTCGTCAAGCTAATCACATTAATCTGTTGTTCGCCGTCTGTTACATCCACTTGAAACAGAGAAGCTCCTAGTCCTGTAAAAGACGAATCAGCAGCAATGCAAATATCTTTCACCATGTCGGGGTGGTACAGAATACCAGAGTTGAATAACGCTTGCTTGATTCGATTTAACTGTCTCTCGCAGGCGGAATTCCACTGCTAAACTACATTTTTCTTGAGCAGATTAGTTATTATATCGCCGTGAAGTGATTTATCGCCTAGTTAACGCCGTAAACGCTTGTAATTGCTTTGAATATCTAGGCTATGGAAAACTACCTCTCTTCGAATTTGCTCAATATTTTATTTATTTTTACAAACTGCGTTTAGTTATAACTTTTGTTAGTGAATAAACGTTCGAGAGACGGCAGGACAAAGGCCCTTCATTTTGCATCTGCAATGCGGGTTGCCTATGATCCAGTCATCTGCTTCGCTTCAAGGGGCATGCTCTGAATATCTAGGCTATGGAAAATTACCTCTCTTCGAATTTGCTCAGTATTTTATTTATTTTTCCAAATTGCATTTAGTTATAACTTTTGTTAGTGAATAAACGCTCGAGAGACGGCAGGACAAAGGCCCTTCATCTTGCATCTGCAGTGCGGGTTGCCTATGATCCAGTCATCTGCTTCGCTTCAAGGGGCATGGGTTGAGCAAACCTGACAACCTTCCACACTGCGTTCCCAGAGTTCATCAACAAATCTATAATACAGTAAAGCTTTTCAATATTCCGGTAGAAACAAAAGTCCAATGGTTTCAAGATCGAGGACCTAACACTAGCTAGCCCGACAGATACAACCTATGTCGAAAATTTGTGTTACATATTCCTGAACAGCTGTCATAAGTGTACGGCCAATGATAGCGTCGGTTTTGGCTTTACGGGATTTGTGCTTTCGTCATACTTGGGAAAACATTCGTTTTAGGAGTTATGTTTATTACGACTATTTTCTTGTCATATTAATGTGTAATGCATTCACATAACTGATTCGCGTCGATGGGCCATGAATCCACTACCATTAGTGCGGGTGCATAATTGCAATCGACCTCCAGTGGGAATTTCCAAGCAGCAAGCATGAAGCATAAGAATGAGAACTGCGGATGGATGGCACTCGGTGGGAATGTGAGTAAATCGAGAGAGGTACCGAAATAGTCCGCACAAATGCGAAAAGTACTGTCTCTGGATGATGCAGTGGTCAGTCAACGCAACTGCCTTGTACGCTGGAGATCCTTGGTTCGAGTTCCGGTCATGCACACATTTTCACTCACTGACGTTGATTCTGGATAAAATCTTGATGCAGCTGACGTCTATAATCCCTTCCTTCCATTTACTTTTATTTCTCCATCCTCTATCTTCAATTAACATTAGATTCTTTGCTTGTTTCAGTGTCCTCTACTAGCAACTTTTGTTTGTATTCTAAATTCAGTCAACATCCACTGGACACCTACTGTGCACTTTCACACACTGATATCATCATGTAAGTTCTTTACATAATAGCAGCACCAGAGGATCTAAATAATAAGGGATATAGAGCCTCAAATACTTGACATCGATAGTTTCCTACGTTACGTTATGAAACTCAATTTGTTCAACAAGTATGTTAACGACTAATAGGTAGTTTCATCTCATCCTTCATTTATTGACTCGCCTAGTGTATGTGACACTGCTAGCGATATAAAGTGTATCACATTGTGCAAGGTGTAGCATTCTCAATGTCTAATGGCCAGAAATCTTCGTATTCTACTTCAAGAAGATAAATGAAAATTTTCCCAAACGGAGCTCACTCTGAAGTGTAGGTTCTAGTCGCTGATCCACTTTCCAATGACGCCTCCAACCCGCAAACTGCTTATGCCTTTCAACATCCTCAAGATAATTGTAATGAGTACACGTTGAAATAAGGACCTCACGGTGAAGTTTATTTTGGAGAAAATACTATAATGCCACTCCTTCGCCTAGTACTATTTGGAATAATACTATTATTGTCTAGAATCTGGACAGTTTAAATGATTACAACTCCCTACATAAGAGAATATTACTTATCGTCTGTATCACACGATGGCTAACAATCGAGAGAGCGGAATCTCTTCTTTCATCCCAAGAGGCATGGCACAATGGAATGGGTGTAGATCTCGAAACCACATACCCCGCAAGCAGAGGATGTGAATTGTTTTCTTTGGCGCTCAATGTGCACGTACGGGACAAAATATAACAAGATATACTACATTGGCATAGTAAATTAAACAGCAAAACGAAAGTGTGGACTGGTGAAAATCGTGTAGCGTCCACTGAGATTAGGCATCACGATCGCTACACAATGAATGCATGGGCAGGCATTGTCAGTGACAGAGAGTAGGCCACACACTTAGGAGCTCTATATCTCTCAGTTCTGCACTATGAGTTAGCCCTGCAGAAGGGCGACGACTGTAGAATATCAACGGAAGGGCATCGGCTCATTTTCCGCGATTCATGTGACATATTACACCACAACGTTTGCTGCGCGACATGTTGGTAGCATGGCCTCACCGTTCACTAAATATGAATCCATTAGATTTCTGTCTACGGGACATTCAAAGCCAAATGTACAGACTCAAGAGAGCGGCTGACCAATGCGCGAGATGCAGTCCGAATGGAGCCAGCTGTTTTAAGAGTCATGTAACGTAAAGAAGGGCTGAACACTGTATCAGGTTAACCAGATACAATACTACTGCATGTGGTGTCTACACCTACGTAACAGATGGGAATGAGTGTTTCGCCCATGTCTCAAAACAAATTGGTTTTCGACATTTTGGTTATGGAAACCTTCCTTATAGTTTTGACCTGTACTACCTCCCGCAGGAATATGACACCTTTTCAAATAACCAATGTAATATTCCAAACAGGGAGCGACTGGAATTTAAATGTGAAATGAAGACTAAAATACTATTACGTATTGTATATTTGTTCATGTTTATCACTGTTGGTCCCAGAATATTTAGAAGTAAAGCTTTTATGTTTTATCCGTATATCTAAGGCTATATCAGTTCCATTGTATTGCCACACAAACTACATGTATCGAAATTCTTGGTCATAAAAATGATTTAATTTTGTAGTGTAATAAATCTTAACAAACATCACCTCTATAGGGATTGACAAAGTAGTAGGCATTATACATGAACAGTTCCGGATTTTAATTTCTCCAGAGTAAGAAGAACATATCTAATTGTATGCCAAACCAGTAGGTGTTAAACTACAATCCTTAGAGCATTTGAAAATTGCTACAGTGATTATGTGCCAAGCGTTGAAATTACGGAGGAAGGTATTTTTCTCAGATAAAAGATACAGCGAAACCATTTACTCCGTTCTTCTGAAGTTTGATTTACTTACTCCATTCTGAACTGTAATGCTGTTCATGATTACAGAGGATGGGAGCTGGGATAGAAATGTAGCATTAACGACGACAGAAAGAGTACCTGTGGAAGTTGAAAAGCAGACCAGGCTTCTGCATATTTCCACGGACTTTCTTGAGGCCAAGGGATACGAATACAGGAGTTTTGTTGAGATAGGAGGTGGTCCAACGTTAGCGCTTGCAACTTCCATTGCTACAGCCGGTTAATGCCGGACAAGAACTAGCAAACGCAACTATACTGGGGCTCGTTAACAACAATGCGCAATGAAATGCCAGTCGATATCAGTTCACTGCTATCTAATCTCTAGAGTAGCGGTACACGACGTTAGACTTGAATATGGCTCAGCTGATTAAACTATAACGAAATTTTAAGGTTCAACTGTTGAGTATATATTTTTTTTTTTTCAGTAACAAATTATTCACCCAGTCTGGGCCCGACTATGAGTTTATGTCCACAAGCACATAAAGTTCCAAAATATTTCTAAATCCCGAACTGATGGACATCGAAATATTAATAAGTACCGAATAACTCTCTGGCCCAAGTGGGTGTTCGGCCACACTGAACTTTACCAAAACCAAACTCACCAACCAAAAATGAAGAGAGGGTCTCTATCCAGTTCTGCCTCCTTCTTAAG
This sequence comes from Schistocerca gregaria, assembly GCF_023897955.1. NCBI lineage: Eukaryota > Metazoa > Arthropoda > Insecta > Orthoptera > Acrididae > Schistocerca > Schistocerca gregaria. The sequence goes on from NC_064925.1 coordinate 256,663,854, forward strand.
AACTTGGTCGTTTGACCGACTGCCTTGTCCTGTTCAGCAACTTACAACTTGTCCACCACTCCGGAGATTACGAAAATTATAGTGATACATCTAAAATAGATATACACCATCAATAGCCTGGATATCAATCTTTTGGAGGTGGACATGTGCGCGACGTGCAGGAAGAAATCAGAGATTCTAGAAGAGACCGACAGGTATATGGTGACATGGCGACTCAAGTGCTGTTGCCAGATTCACAAGGACTCTCGGTTTAGGATCGATGGAACGTACAGTGAGATCGAGGTGGTCTCACGAATTTTCGATTGAGTTTAAATCTGGGGATTCTGGTGTCCAAGGGAGTACGTGGTCTTCGAACTACGTACGAATGCTGCTAGCTGTGTGACGCGTTGCGTTGTCCAGCCAATACATCCCACCATGTCGAGGAAAAGCAAATTGCGTGGAAGGGTGCATAATGTCGCTAAGGATAGATTCACACTTGCGCTGATCCACGTGCCTTCCAGACGTGCCTTCCACGGACTGCCAAGAAACATGAATACTACCATAACTCTCCATCCACCGGTGAAGACCCTTCCGAAGAATGTTGGAAGATGGATAATTTTAGACGCTTCACGTCATCCACGCCAACCGACATTCACCTGGAACGGTCACCTCTCGCCACGCAGTGGCTTGCAAATTCCGGCCTTCATGGTAGATCAAGAGCAGTCAGCAGTTGCTGCTACGGGGGCTGTACGCAGTGAACGGTCGTTGAGGGGCCACTGTTGGTAGCTTCTTGGTTATCTGGGTGATCACTGCTCAATGGTTCCCCATCTGTTCTCCTGTCCACATTTCTGCACGCGTTGTTCACCCCTTTCATCTATGGCCCAGGATGCACCAGAGTTGCCTCAGCGTCAGTTAGGGCAGCGCCATTTTTCCATATACGGTGTACTTTACCCATGGAGGCAAACTTAACCATTTCGGATGTGTTCCACTCTTGACGAGAAATCCAGTGACCGTACCCTTTTGGGAATCAGGAATATCTTTCAGCTTCCCCAATACGACAAATACTGCATTGCTCTCCACATCACCCAAGATGCGTTATGTATCCTCCACTGCTACTGATTCCACCTGCCTTCTGTGAGTGGCTATTGCACGTTGTCGCTGAACGTAAGCGCTGATCACATTAATGTGAATGACCATGTATAACACATATTCTTGGCTAATAACCACTCTCGTATCACGTTTTACAATTTCAGACACGAGAATAGGTACTGCAGAAAATCTGGTCAACTTCACAACATTCTTCACGTTGGCACTGCTTCCTATGTTATTGAGATGACAACCATACACGTTGCAAAAATCTCTCTGGATAATTATATGAATTGACAGGATAAAGGAATCGTTACTTTCTTGGCGTTCTAACATGCATTAATCAATGAATAAATTATGTTTGCCTGTTTGTTCAATTTTAACACAAATACGATCATTCTCCAGCTAATATCAATATTTAAATAACAGTGCATCACATGCAAACGTTGTATGTCTGAGTCATTTGTTATTTATTGTATAAACAATTTGCAGCGTAAATGTTAACATTAATGTTATACTCATAGTAATAATTTTCATGAGATACCACCCTTGACGAGAGAGCCAATGACCGTAGCCTTTTGGGGTTCACGAATAGAGTTTGGTTTCAGCCATATGACAGATACTGCATTGCCATCCACATCACCCAAGATGTGTTTATTTTGTAGATTAGGATTCTACAGAAATATATAACTTTTGTATGTAGCACTTTTGTCGTGGCGTGACGAATGACGTTGTAATCGACAGCTAACAGTTGAGTTCCAAATCGGCATTATCTCGATAAAAAATTACCAGATCCAACACACAGAACCAGACGTGAGTATCAAACGACACACTATACGAAAAATTCATATATAGCCACAATCAGGCACTAAAATAAATCCAATGGCGACAACTAATAAGTTGTCCCGGCCAGGGAAGCGAAACTGGATTTCACGCTTTACACGAGCGGTCGTCTTAACCACTTAAGTTTCCGTTCAATCGAACGTATTGCACACTACACGTGCATCCACCATTGCCCATTATCTTCCTTGCTCGCTGCTTCACTTGATTCCCACAAGGGTTCAGACAGAGTATTCATTCGCTTTTAAGACGTGTATATATTATTTGTATGTGTTGCGTCTGTTCTTTTGGACATGTCCGAAAGAACAGGTGTCACATATATACGAGGGCTATCCACAAAGTACATTACGTTTTGGAATTAAAAGTAAATAAAGTATTGGAAATTTTTATTATATTCAGATGAAAGCCACACTTCAATACTACTTTTCTACATAGTTGCCATTTAAATTAAGGCATTTATCGTAGCGATGGACGAGATTGGAAATTCCTTCTTCGTAAAATTCGGCCGCCTCCGTCTTCAACCACGTGGTTACCTCTTCTTGAAGCTGTGCGTCGTCATCAAAACGCTGCATAGCCAACCACTTCTTCATTGCTGGGAATAAGTGGAAGTCGCTCGGTTCCAGGTCGCGAATGCACGGCGGAGGAAACAACTCCCACTTAAAAGATTCGAGAACTTCACGAGTGGCATTTGCCGTGTAGGCCCGGGCGTTGTCGTGAATCAGCAAGATCTTTGAGTCCAACTTTCCCCTGCGCTTGTTTTGTATTGCTCTTCTGAGGTTGTGCAGAGTTTGGTAATACCTTTGAGAGTTTATTGTAGTGCCTCTTTGCAGGAAATCCACAAAAATCACACCTTTTCTGTCCCAAAAGACAGTCGCCATCACATTCCTTGCTTACATTGTCTGCATGCATTTCTTGGGACCGAGCGAGGTGGCGCAGTGGTTACCACACTGGACTCGCATTCGGGAGGACGACGGTTCAATCCCACGTCCGGCCATCCAGATTTAGGTTTTCCGTGATTTCCCTAAATCGCTCCAGGCAAATGTCGGGATGGTTCCTCTGAAAGGGCACGGCCGACTTCCTTCCCTAATCCGATGAGACCGATGACCTCGCTGTTTGGTCTCTTCCCCCAAAACCAACCATCCATTTCTTGGGTTTTGAGGGGGAATTTGTGTGCCCCCACCACATTGACTGCAATTTTGTCTCGCAATCCACATGCTTAACCCCTGTTTCGTCACCAGTAACGATGGAATCGAGTAATGAGTCGCCATCATTCTCGTAAGCGTCCAAAAATGTTAACGCTGCAGCTATTAGCTGATTTTTGCGAATCTCTGTCAAGATTTTTGTTATTAATCTTGCACAAAACTTGTGGTAACCAAGCTTTTCGGTAATGATTTCGTGCAACAAACTTTGTGAAATTTGTGGAAAACTCATAGAGAGTTCCGGTATTGTGAAATTACGGTTTTCACGGACCGCGGCATCGACTTTTTCGACAAGTTCGGCAGTCACTATGCTGGGTCTTCCACTTCGCTCTTCGTCGTGAACGTTAGTTCGGCATTTTTAAATTTATGACCCATTGACGCACTCCACGTTCAGTGATTCTGTTGTCCCCATACATTTCACAAAGCTGCCGATAGATTTCTATCGGTGTACAGTTTTTGCAGTCAGAAACCTTATTACAGCACGCACTTCACACTTCTTGGCATTTTCAATTAACACTGACATTTCAAACTGTCACAGGAACTCAACGGAGTACAACACGAACCTCTCACTGGCACGGCAAGATGCAGACTGAGCGGCGGAATGCCATGACACCAAGATGGCCGCGCTAGCCCCGCCCCTAAAGGACACAAACGAAAACGTAATGTACTTTGTGGATAGCCCTCGTAAATAACACATACGCGCCTATGGCCTAGGAGTTCGAACCCGGGACCGAGAACGTCTTGATCAGTGAAGACGTTCTTGCTCCCTGGCTCGAACATACCACCGTTCAAATTTTGAGTAAACGTTATCAACAATGGAGGCGGAAGGCTTCAGCCATAAGAAGTCAACCTAATTCTGCTAACGGCATTTTCAAAGAAGATTTGGGAGCGGACAGAGGTTGAGGACACTGTAGCCCTTGGGATGGGAAATTGTATATAAAGGCGAAAGAATCAGCAATGATCAACGACTTGAAGGCGTAGAAGGCAAAGAAAACGTCGTATCTCAGAGGTCTGAAGGTGGTGCATGAACTAGAATGTCTAAAAAAGGAAGTGCTGAGACTCAATCTAGATAATATGAAGTCACCGAAGTGAATTAGAAAGAAAACAAAGATTTCTGGTCAGATGAGTATAGGATAATATCAACAGTAGCAGAAAATCGTGTACCGAGGGTAAGATTATGAACACGAAGGGGGGGCAGCGAGAGAGTTACTGTGAACATTTCACGAATACGGACAGCAAACCAACACCAACAAGGATAGTTCAGGCATACACGCCGAGTTTGTATGCCACAGATGAAGAGATAGAGGGAAGATATGAGGGTCTTCAACGGGTAATTCACTACGCGAAGGGAGACGAAAGTCTATTAGTGATGGGGGATTGGAATGCGGTTGTAGGAGGAGGAGATGAAGAAAATATTACGCGAAAATATGGGCCTCCTACGACGAATGAGAGAAGAGAAAGACAAATTTTCTGCTATATATTTCAGCTAGTAATAGCTATGCTTCTGTTCAAGAATCACGCAAGGAGGTATATATGAAAAAGGGCCTGGTGATACGAGAAGATTTGAGTTAGATTACTTCATGGTCAGATACCGATTCCGAAATCAGGTGCTAGATTGTAAGGCGTACCCATGGACAGACATGTAGACAGATCTCAGTTTAGTAGTGACGAAGAATAGGCTGAAGTTTGAGACTAGTCAGGGAGAATAAATGTGCAAAGAAGTGAAACACAGGGATACTAAGAAATGAAGAAATGCGCTTGAGGATCTCTCAGGTTGCAGACATGGCCATAAGGTTCAGCTTATTAGGAAGTTCAGTTGAAGAGAAATTGACATATCTAAAAATGCCAATTACAGAAGTTGGACGAAAAAACGTAGGTGTAGAGAATGTAAATACACGGAACTACGAGTAACAAAAGAAATACTTCTCTTAATTGACCAAAGAAAGAAGCACAAAAATGTTCCGAGAAATTAGGAATACAGAAATACAATTGACTTAGGAATTAAATAAACAGCAAACTAAGGCCAAACCGCTGCATGAAAAATGTGAAGAATTCGGGAAAGGAAGGAGTGTCTGAAGGAAAAGTCAAAACAACATTCGGTTAAATTAAATGGAAGAGTGGTAGCAACAAGAGCGCAATCGAAATTCCACATATAATCGCAGAGGAGAGAACGGAAAGCTGGAAATAGCACATTGAAGGCCTTTATGAGGGCGATCACTGGTGTGATGACGTGACGCAAGAAGTAACAGGGGTCGATATAGGAGAGGTAGGCAATCCAGTATTTGAATCAGAAATTAAAACAGCTCTGATAGTCTTAAGATCAAATACTGTGGTAGGGATGTATAACATTCCACAAATATTTGTGAAATCATTGGGGGAAGGCTCAACAAAACTATTATTCACGTTAGTGTGTAGGATGTATGTGTCTGGCGATATACCATCAGACTTCAACCACACATTTACGGAGATTAGAAGAGCAGACAAGTGCGAGATTTGTTACACGATCAGATTAAAAGCTCGTTCATCCAAGTTACTCAAAAGAATAGTATACTAAAGAATGGAAGAGAAAACTGAGGTTGTGTTAGATGATGACCAGTTTGGCTTTAGAAAAGAGGAAGGCACCAGGGAGGCATTTCTGATGTTGCGATTGATAATACAAGCAAAACTGAAGAAAAATCAAGATAGGTTCATAGGATTTTTCCGCCAGGAAAAAGCGTTCGATAATGTAAAATGCTTCATTATGTCCGAAATTCCGAGAAAAATATGGGTAAGCTATTAGGAAAGACGGCTAATATGCGATACGTACAGAAACGAAGCGGGAACAATGTGACTGGAAGACCACGAAAAGTGCTCGGACTAGAAAGTGTGTAAGACGGGGATGTAGTCTTCGGTCCTTACTATTCTATCTATGCAGCGAAGAAGCAACGACGTAAATAAAAAAATTTAAAGTCGGGGCGAAATGATATAAATGATAACGTTCCCTGATGACATTGCTGTTCTCAGTGGAAGGATTTGTCGAAGGGAATGAACTGTCTAATTAGTACAGAATATGGGCTGAAAATAAATCAAAGGAAGACGAAAGTAATGAGAAGTAGCAGAAATGGAAACAGCAAGATACTTAACATCAGGATTGTGAGCACGAAGTAGATGAAGTTACGGAATTCTGCTGCCTACGCAGTAAAATAACCCATGATGAACGGAGCAGAGAGGACATAGAAAGCAGACTGGCACAGGATAAAAGGAATTTTCCTGCCAAGAGAAGTCTGCTTACATCAAGGAAAGGCTTTAAATTGAGGAAGAAATTTCTAAGGATGTACATTTGGAGCATAACATTCTAATAGTGAAACAAGTTCTGTTTGAAAAACGGAACAGAATCGAAGTATTTAATATATGGTGTTACAGAACGATGTGAAATTTTGGTGAACTGGTAAAGTAAGCAATGAGAAATCGGAGAGGAAAGGAATGTATGGAAAATACTGACAAGATGGTACAGGATGGTAGGCTATGTGTCATGACTATAGGAAGTGGCTTCCATCGTACTAGAGAGAACTGAAGAGTGATTTGAACATATCCAGCAAAAAATTGATGACATAGGTAGCGAGTGAAATGAAGAGGTTGGCACTGGAGAAAATTTGGTGACGGGCCGTATCAAACCAATCAGAAGACTTACGACTTCATAAAAAAAAGCGTTGAGGGCGAAATGATACCTTCAGTGCGTGAATGCACACAGCGTCCAACCTCTTGCGGGAAGCAGGTGAAACACGGGCGATCAGGGTAATGGAAGGAAGACGCAACATATGTAATGTGTGTCAAGATGAGATTTTTGCTTAGACGGAAAGCGTGTTTGGATATCAGAAGTAATTCCAGCACGGTAGCTCAGTGATCGGTCAGAGATCTGTTATCTTGCTATTTTTTTTAAAAAAAAGGAACCGAGTGAAGGATTCGGCGATGAATTAGAAAGGGTGCCATGTCTCGTCCACCAAGATCAAATGCCACGAACAATAGTGAACACATTTGAGAAGAAGAAAGAAAAGAAATGTGTAAGGAAACCGCTCTCTTAAAGCACTATATCCGGTTTCGTGTCCGGATCCGGTACAAATTTTAGCTTGTCTCCATTGCCTTTATTACAATGCCCTATTGCCGCTGAGGTCTGAGTTTCTCTTACGTTATGCATATATATGACTGCTGAATGAAAAATGGTGTCTGTGCTATCAGGGATATTCGAAATAACAGGCATCAAACTTCGACCTGAAGGCATTACTAGTTACGATACAGGCTATTATGCTAGAACAGAAAACTGAAATGATTTACGCTTGTGAAGCAGGCCCACCATGAAAAACTAACAGTCGAAGAACAGTTGCTCGAGGCAATACTGAAACAGCGATATTAGCTACAGCGAATCATAGCACCCACATTAGCACTCCACAATTAAGTAGTGAATCAGGAATTAGACTACTGTTTCCCGAGCTCTGAGGCGTAGAAAAAATGGTCTGGCTGATATTTCCTTCCATCGGAAACTTCATGGCAATGATTTCCAGAACGGAGTGACACTTTGTCAGTGACAGCTTCAACAGATACTGAGATACCCTAACTTCTTTGCTCGGTCATTGTTCACTGACAAATCGACTTTCAAGAACTACTTGGTTACGCCAAGCTTAACATCATTGTCCGCGGAAAGGGAATGTTCCATGAGACATAATTGGTGACAATCTCATTGGTCCATCACTTAAGCACCTTCAATGGTGACAAACATCGACCATTCTTGAAGGACAGTTGCCCTGTACAACTTGCAGACCTTTCCCGGGACTTGAGAGAGCCAATGTGGATTTAACAAGACGTTGGTCCGAAACATTATTCTGTCGCAACACTGGAAGTATTAGATCGCGAGTACAATCGTCGTTAGATCGAAAGAGGTGGTCCAATTTCTTTATCTGCAAGGTTGACAGATCTTACTTCCCCTGACTTTTGATTCTGGAGCTACTAGAAGAGCGAAGTTTATAACGAAATACCAACAACGCAAATTATGTAGGGGATCACCAGTGCATATTATCAGTTTATATAGAAAACCCTTCTCAGTTGTGTCGAATCATTCCGTCGAAATGAATGGCGACATTTTCGAGCACTTAATTCTTTTTTTCTTTACTGTTATATCATCCACCGTGCCCCTTATGCGCGGGGAATTTGCTGCCAGTGGTACAATATCCCGTTCTTCACCCTACATCACTTACAAAAATTGATAAAATAATATAACATATTTATAGATGAAAAGGTTTAAAATACAAGTTTGAGATAACGTATATGTAGAGCTTTTTCTTCGGTGGGAGTTTAAAAAGGAAATAAAAAATCCAACATTTCAAACGTTAAAATGAAAATTAAAAGCCGACGTTCGTTAAAATAAAGTACCGCACTTTTACTAAAGAGCTGAAGGACTTGCGCTGGATGAAGAAGCTAATGCACCGCGTTCGGGGATTTGGACGGACTTGTAGAGATTTGGTGGGGTGGACAGCACTTACTGTGAAACAGTTTTAACAAACAAGCAGCCTTGGTAAGAGACGAAAGGACACCCCTAAAACGAGCACTCTGTTGGTTAGTGGTAAGAAGGTAAAACTGAAACTTTTCTCACAGGTACTAGACAAGTCAGTCTTTTGCTTTTCTCTTTTTTAACCAATGAATTGTTCTCGAAATGAAACCCTTTCGGAACTCAATTGTTACTTGTCGAATGCGGCGCCATCTATCGTGAAATAACAAAAATTACAAACATTTTCCAGTGGAATCCAGTAAAAATAGGAAGTTCCTAAGATTTAAAAGTTGTCCCCTGCCTCAACAGCTAAGAATGCATTAGGGTGGCAGGTCAACATTGTCATCGGCAGAAAGGATTTTTAAAAATATTGAACACGGATTATTCCGGTTCTTTTAACCCGAAGCGTAGTTTTTTAGGTGTTTTTTGACACAAAATAAAGAAAAAACCAGGCTGTATAATGCTTAGAGAACCTGCTGCTCATAATACCACGAGTACCACAATTTATTTGCAGTTGGTCTGAGGGTGATCGTGCGGTCAGTGTAAGGGGCCATTCACAAAGATGTACTACACATAATCGGCACTAGCGCTAGTGTTAGTGAGAAATGACGACCGCTAAGAATTATCGACAGTATGAGTGGTGTTCACTTTATACTTGTGCTATTTCACTAGTGAAAAAGCAGGAAGCAACGAACGGTGGGATTTGTAGAACGAGCGGTCGAGTCTTTAATGTGTACTGCTGTGTAATCTCTAGCTAGCTGCTGTTTAATCTCTGCGAATTCTCTTTGCCCAGAAAAGTTTTACATGCGCATATAGTTTTGTTGTAAAGAAAGCAGCATTACATATAACATATGCCAGTAAACACACATTCCACTAGCAGCAAAAAAAGCACATAAATATAGTACGTCACTGGCTGAAAGAAGCGTATGGGAAGCTTATCTTCAGTACTACTTCATACTTGTCGCAAGTGAAAAAGAAAGAATAGTCTGTCAGTTGAAATGACCCAACGATATTTCTTTTTTCCTTTGCAAATAAAGGTGGAATTAATACTGTTATCACGAACAAGAGACTCTGATGCTATTTGGACTTGCGTCGTAACACCGACTTACTATCTTCATGAATAAGAAAAGAGACTCTCTCTCGTTTTAATATCACTGGTTTCTTGGCCTCACTTGTGACTGATTCATATCTTTACTTCTGGATTGTAATTGAACGGACATATAGTCCACGTAAGCTATGTAAAATAATAATTTACGATGAAAACAGTGAAGTGTGCTGTGGTACATCACTTTAATAATATGTTTCAATAGCGCTTCTCAAGGAAGAAGTGCTGAGTTTTTGCTGAACGAAATTAGTCGGCTTGGTCGTGATCGGCTTAGCCGTCATTGTGTTCATCTTAATGACACAATAAGTACTTTATTTTAACAAAGTCGAACAGAATCTGCCATACTCATAATTTTATGAGGATAGAATTCTTTTTGCCAAGCCTGTTAAATCAAAAGGAAATAGTTCGTGTTCAGTCTACTGATAACCAGCTTGGGAGAAAGTTACTTTATTCTAAGGCAACGTGAAGGCAGTTTAAAGGTAATCCTCTCTCTCACCAATCGCGAATCGTTAATTAATCAGCCCGACAGTGGACATTACTTGTTCAGAACGATTTTTAGTAAATTTAGCCCAGCTGAGACCGTATATGATGGGCGTCACACACTGGAGCCGTACTGTTAACGAAACATTCGCCTTTCAAATGTGCTGCCACAGTCCCAAACGTGGATGTTGGCAATTATGCTTTAGAGTTTTCGCGGATGTTCAGCGCAGGACTTGTAAATGAGTCCTTAGTTTGGCACATAAGGGAAGGACGTACAGTCGAGTAGATTCTCGTCTGTCACACGCAGTTCCAGTCGGCGGTAACAGGCAGCAATTTGTAGCAAATCTCCGCTAACGCGAGACAGCCGCTGCTGCCGGCCGCTCAGTGCTTTTACGACACTCATTCTATTAAGCTGATTCGATGCTACGGCTAACGCAGTTACAGAATACTTCCTCACAAAGCCGACGTTAACAGCAGTAAACTGTCGGTGGCTTTCAATTAAGCCTCCAATTTATTAGTATGAGCGTCGCGATATTTCGGGGTCACTAGTGCTGAGATGGGCTTCCACGAATGCTGCTCTCAACAAAATTACGCACTGTTCATAACTGCCTACCCTCATTCGATTTAAAAGCGGTATTTTCGGGCTTAATACGAGTAAGAACCTTAACAAGATTGCAGATTTCGAGGCAGAGTGTGTTAAATAAATCCATCCAATACAGAAGGCAGGATACGTTCACCAAATCTCTGTGGATGGGGGTAGCTTTTCAGTTGGTTATCCAATCTCACAGATTGCAACCTTTCGTTCCCATTGTCCGTGACAGCTGAAAATGAATAACACTCTGTTCCTGTCTGATTTCACAGAGACGAGTTCGTGAATATGTTAAAAAATTAGAGAAATAACGTTTCTGAATACAAGTAAAGCATGAAACGGGAAGAGTAAGCCACGGGGTCAAAAGTAAAAAGGATATATTCTATTTATTGACTCCTTCTGCAGTTTACCATTAACAAAGTGAAATGTAAACGCAGCCACCAGACAATACAAGACGGAAGTCAGCGATCAGTCGCACCTCAATCTCAAATTCATTGCAGATCAACATTTTCAGCTACAGAATAGCTAACATCAATACTAAAAACATAAAAAATACAAAGGATTCAGATACTGGATGGCGCAAAACGAGACAAGTATTACAGTTGTACAGAACTGGAGACTGATTAGTAAAGGCATCCAACCTGACGAAACATAAGGCATGTAACAGACGTTGCATCGGGGAAAGAAAGATACGGTTATTTAACATTTAAAGAGTATTTTAACGTTTGACACGAATAGTTTTTTTAGTAGGAAAAGGAATGAGAGAATAACCCTTACAAAATATTATACATTGAAGAGAATCGAGCACGTTAACCATAATTGATCAAACTGAAACCTGTGAATCTGATTATTAATTATGTGATGTTAGAAGGTGACCAGCTTAATCTAAGCCATACTTCACTAAATCTGAAATATACAAAGGGTGTGATTTAAACAAATGACAACAAGTGAACTGAATACAAGGCTCTCTTAGGTATTGGCTTTAACTGACAAATAATGGTATTTTACACTGAGGTGAGAAGTCGTGGGTATGAAATGCATGTATACATGTGGTGGTAGCATCGATGACACAGGGTACTAAAGAAAAGAGCTTTGACCAAACTGCCATTTGTATTCAGGTGTTTAATGTCAAAAGACTTCCGACTTAATTATGGCCACAAGATTAGATTAAAACTCTTAACTCGGAATGGTTGTTAGACCTAGACGATGGGATATTACATTTCGTACGATCCACAGTGTCAAGAGTGTGCCGGGAATACCAAATTTCAAGCAATATCTATCATCACGGACAATGCAGTGGTCGACGGTCTTCGTTTAACGAGCGAGAGCAGCAACTTTCGGGTAAAGTTGTCAGTACCAACAGACAAGCAACAGTGAGTGAAATAACAGCAGAAAGTGTGATGCGTACGACGAATACACCTGTTAGGACGTGCGACGAAATTTGGTATTAATGGGCTATGGCAGCGGACGACCGACGTGAGTGCCTTTGCTAACAACGTGGCACCGCCTACAGCACCTACCACATTGGTTAGACGCTAGATGATTGGAAGACCGTGTCCCGGTCAGATGAGTCCAGATTTCAGTTGGTAAGAGATAATGACTGGGTTTGAGCTTAGTGCAGACCCCTGAAACCATGGATCCATGTTGTGCACAAGGCACTTTGCAAGCTCGTGGCTCCATGATGACTTGGGTTGGTTTAAATAGAATGGACTTGATCCTTTGATTCAGCCGAACCGATAATTGACTACAAATCGTTATGTTAGCATACTGGGAGACCATTTTCTGTCATTCACAGACTTCATGTTCCTAAACAACTATGGAATTTTTATGGATGGCAGTGCATCCTGTCGGAACATGCTGGAGAATTCGAGCTAATAATCTCGTCACTCCCATGGCTCGACAGGAATTCCATCGAACATTTATGGGGCATAATCAAGAGGTTAGTTCATTTACAGAATCCTACACCGGCAACACTTTCGCAGTTATAGACGGCTATACAGGGTGTTTCTGTAAAAGCGTCCAAAAATGTAACAAGACATAGAGAACGCGTCACTGAACAATTTGAGATAGGGAATCTGTGGTCGGAGAACCCAGCTTAAGGAGATATGGAAGTACACTAGTCTACCGCTTTGTCTAGCATTACTGTTGTCTAGCTTATCTAAAACTAACAGGCGTATAAGTTTACACGTACTGTGCAGTTTATCTGCACGTACGTTCTTTATTTCGTACAAGGGAACTAGGACGAAGGGCCTGATTACCAGGAAGTCACGATGTAGGTTTCGTTTACTTCCCTTGAACATAAGGTAGCTCTATTGCATCGTATTTGCATCGTCCCATGACAGAACGTGCTCTGAATCAACGACAGACCATTTTGTTACTCAAGCTATTCAGAGACGTGCAGTACAATACTATGGAGCAGCACCGGTACAGTATTTCCTGCTCGCTAGATAGGAAGGGGAGGTCCTATTCACTGCCTGGGAGGCCACCTGACCTGAATCCACTTGTTTATATCCTATGGGGACATCTAATGTGTATGAGACCACAGTGGATACGGAGATGTAATCAGTTGGCAGAATTGCAGCTGCCTGTGATGCGATTCGAAACACACCACGGATATCAGTCAGGGTCCGTCAGATTCCTGTTCGCGGATGTCACGCTTGCATTGAGGTTGATAGGCGTCAGTTTCATCACACTTTGTAGGATATATTACAAATCGTTCGTTCATTGTGTCAATAATGGTATTCGCAGTTATCTGTAACTAATGTAAATAAAAAGGAAGACAGTAATGTGATCTTATTCCTGTTATCTCCTTAACGAGGCTTCTACGACGTCAGGTTCTCCACATCAAATTTTTTAGTGGAGCGAAGTTTACATACTGTTAAATTTTTTAACGCTCTTACGGAAACACCATGTAGAAGCAGCAGTATTGCTGCACGAAGCTTCCAGCGACTAGTTGATTCCATGATACGTCGAGCTGGTCCATTACGCCTGATAGAAGAGGTCGGGCGCGATATTGGGAGGTATCGTATGACTTGTCAGCTCAGTATAAATGTAAGTACTGACAAGAGACTAACACAAAGGTTAACTTCGTTTAAAGTTTTAGCACACGAGCAATACCGAGCAATACCAAGGAATATTCATAATGAGGGCAGCATTATTGGCAAAAAAAGTTATTAAATGTAGCTGAAGTGTAAGAACAACAATTTTTAAAGAGTTGCTCGAGCGTACGGTGCAGAAGCTGTAAACAGCTGAATCAATTCACCTGCAATAAAATGAGCTACCGACTTCACTACCGCCAAAAACATTTAAAGGTTACAAATTTCATTCTTGTTGATTTCCACTCACAATATGATTTTTAAAGAGATACTGTTTTGTAAGTAAAGTCCTGATATGGTAATAGTAAATACGACATTCACTGGGAAAGTGAATCCTAGCTCTGAGACTTTAATTTGTGGGTTATGTTTACCTAAAAAGTTTAACATATAATCGAATCTGATAGAAAAATTCGTTAAAGAAAATGATACTCTTCTCCCGAAATTTTGAAATATAAAGTAAGTAACTAAACTGAAATATTTTCAAAGTTGGGCATGAAGACCACCGCCCGTCCCCCTTGGGGGAATTAAAAATATTTGCTATTAGTAAACAAATACAGAAACCAGATTTCCGTAAATACATCAATTTTAAATTTAATTCGGTTTACCCTTTCAGAATCTACCTTAATATAAATGGGGGCTGTTGTGGCAAACCAGAATGTAGGTACATAATATGGGGACTACAACCACACAACAGTTTCACTCAAAGCGAAATAGTGGTACACGAGAGAACTCGAATGATCCTTCACAACAGAGCATCGCTCAAAGAACAATAGTTTTCCTGAACGATGAGCGACAAAATGTCTTCAGCATCTCTCTTTATACTCTGTTTATTGGCTATACAGTAAATACTGGCATATGAACATCCACATCTGAAGACGTGGACTGTGGCGACGAGGACAGAGGGAAGCAGTAGTTTTCAAATATGGTAGATACACTTTGCACGGCTCTCCAAGGCTGGACGGACCAGAACTTCGTCCTCAGTAATCAGCTCTGTTACTACGTAGCACAGCAGCCAATATCGACGTTAGGAGGTTGCATATGCTCAACTCCGCGTGTGACTAACTGTCTCTCTTGCGAGAGGCCGGTGAACCCGTTGCTCGCTACACTATTCTTTCCATTCAACAATGCTCCAGTTCCTCCTCAGATACAATGAGGGTGAGAAATTCATCACTGAATGTCCGCATTGATATTTTTTAGTCATAACTCTGAATGTTTCGATTATTGCTTCTTCCATGTACAGTTTGAACTGTAGCGAAGAAAGCCTGATTCCCTATATACAGGGTGTCCCATTTACCTTTACCATCCTAAATAACTGTTTGTCCAGATGAAAATTACAAAATGTTTCAAGCAAACGTTCTTCAGCATGCAGGGGGACACCAATCAACAGCTTGATTGCCTTCGTTGTAGCTTTGTTTTCTTTTTACAAAGATATGAACTTTTGTAAATTGCACTCTGTAATTTTTATTCAGCAATTCATCTCAACACCTATTCAAAAATGTATCTGTGTACCCTGCACTGAAAAACAACGTTATTAATTGCATAACAATACATTGACGTTGTCTCTCCTAGCGCTTAGTCCAGGTAATGGAACACATCCACGTGCTGACGTTGACAGAGGACAAATGAAAACATCAGTAGAATACATATCCGTCCTTCCGTCACCATCGTCATTAAAGTGTTGTGTGATTAGAATGTACACCAACGAAGAGAAGGTAGAAATGTTACTCAACTATGGGGAATAAGTTAACACAACATGTATACTTATGTAGGGGTACATTTAATACAAGAGTTTAGTCCTTTTAAATACTGTTGTGTAGAGTAGGCATACAGTAAAGGCCATCCTTACTACAAATAGCATCGACAAAACGTTTCTTTCATTGTTGTTGTTGCTGAATGTAGGCGAAATGCTACGCAGGCAGAGGAACTGTGCTGAGAGCTATATGCTGACGAGACCCACTTTACCTACTGATGTTTCCTCGTCTTGTTGCGACGCTTCAGGAAAAGAGAAGTTTCAACGCATGACAACGCAATCGTCGTAGTACTCGCACAAACGAAGCTGCCAAAGTTACTGTTCTCGCCTCCGTTGGAATGAATCCACATGTCATAACACGACAACTTGAACACGAGACTGGCATTCCTAAAACCAGTATACATCGTATTCTTACAATTCACCGGTTCCATCCCTACCATGTACACATACATCAAAAATTGCTTGGGAATGATTTCCAGGATCGTGTACAGGACTGTCACTGGACGCAGCAGGAAATCCTCGCCAACCCGAACATCTTCTTCAATGTTCTACTTACCGACGAATGTCATGAACATGCATTATTGGTCCAGCGACAACCCTCGGTGGCCTAGGTGGAACATCAGCGGCGACAACCCACGGTGGCTTAGACAGGTGGAACATCAGCGTCCGCGGAGAGTTAACGTCTCGTGTGGGATGCTTGGTACTACAACTATTGGCCCTTATTTGATCAATGGTAGTCTAAACTCCAAAGCGTATGTCAACTTCCTCAGACGAATTCTTCCTCCTCTTCTGGATAAAGTGCCACTAAGAACCAGAATGCTTACATTGTATCAACACGATGGATGTCCATTACATAATGCCTTCGGTGCACGTGATGTTCTGCACCGAAGGTATCCTGCCAGATGGACTGGCCGAGGAGGAACAGCTACTTGGCCTGATTGGTCTCCTGATTTAAATTCTCCTGACTTTTTCTTTGTGAATGCATTAAAGACGTTGTCGATCGCGATGTTCCAACAACTCCAGACGACATGCAGGAACGTATCGTGCTTGCTTGTAATTCTCTTCAGCAGGCGACTCCGGAAGCAGTAAATAATTCTTTCATTCAACGAGTGCACCAGTGTATCGGTGTCCAAGATAACCACTTTGAGCACCTTTGAATGCTCTACTCCTGGGCAGTGGTACAGGAGAGTCAAAGTCAATTTTGTATTATGGTTTCACTTGGTTTTCATTTGTTTCCTGATACCTCCAGCAACTGGAACAGTTCGTGATCCCAGGCTCAAAGTCAAAGTTGTGTTATGTGATTAATAACGTTGTGTTTCAGTGAATGGTACACTGCGATTTTTTTTTTGTCATCAGTCTACTGACTGGTTTGATGCGTCCCGCCACGAATTCCTTTCCTGTGCTAACCTCTTCATCTCAGAGTAGCACTTGCAACCTACGTCCTCAATTATTTGCTTGACGTATTCCAATCTCTGTCTTCCTCTACATTTTTTGCTCTCTACAGCTCCCTCTAGTACCACGGAAGTCATTCCCTCATGTCTTAGCCGATGTCCTATCATCCTGTCCCTTCTCCTCATCAGTGTTTTCCACATATTCCCTTCCTCTCCGATTCTGCGTAGAACCTCCTCATTCCTTACCTTATCAGACCCCCTAATTTTCAACATTCGTCTATAGCACCACATCTCAAATGCTTCGATTCTCTTCTGTTCCGGTTTTCTCACAGTCCATGTTTCACTACCATACAATGCTCTACTCCAGACGTACATCCTCAGAAATTTCTTCCTCAAATTAAGCAGAATTCCTTAACATCATTGACTTCGTGACCATCAATCCTGATGTTAAGTTTCTCGCTGTTCTCATTTCTACTACTTCTCATTCCCTTCGTCTTCCTCCGATTTACTCTCAAACCATACTGTGTACTCATTAGACTGTTCATTCCGTTCAGCAGATCATTTAATTCTTCTTCACTTTCACTCAGGTTAGCAATGTCATCAGCGAATCATATCATTGATATCCTTTCACCTTGTATTTTAATTTCACTCCTGAACCTTTCTTTTATTTCCATCATTGCTTCCTCGATGTACAGATTGAAGAGTAGGGGCGAAAGGCTACAGCCTTGTCTTACTCCCTTCTCAATAGGAGCACTTCGTTCTTGATCGTCCACTCTTGTTATTCCCTCTTGGTTGTTGTACATATTGTATATGACCCGTCTCTCCCTATAGCTTACCCCTACTTTTTTCAGAATCTTGAACAACTTGCACCATTTTATACTGTCGAACGCTTTTTCCAGGTCGACAAATCCTATGAACGTGTCTTGATTTTTCTTTAGCCTTGCTTCCATTATTAGCCGTAACGTCAGAATTGCCTCTCTCGTGCCTTAACTTTTCCTAAAGCCAAACTGGTCGTCACCTAGCGCATTCTCAATTTTCTTTTCCATTCTTCTGTATATTATTCTTGTAAACAGCTTCGATGCATGAGCTGTCAAGCTGATTGTGCGATAATTCTCGCACTTGTCAGCTCTTGCCGTCTTCGGAACTGTGTGGATGATGCTTTTCAGAAAGTCAGATGATATGTCGCCAGACTCAAATATTCTACACACCAACGTGAATAGTCGTTTTGTTGCCACTTCCCCTAATGATTTTAGAAATTATGATGTGATATTATCTATCCCTTCTGCCTTATTTGACCGTAAGTCATCCAAAGCTCTTTTAAATTCTGATTCTAATACTGGATCCCCTATCTCTTCTAAATCGACTCCTGTTTCTTCTTCTGTTACATCGGACAAATCTTCACCCTCATAGAGGCTTTCAATGTATTCTTTCCACCTATCTGCTCTCTCCTCTGCATTTAACAGTGGAATTCCCGTTGCACTCTTAATGTTACCATCGTTGCTTTTAATGTCACCAAAGGGTTGTTTTGACTTTCCTGTATGCTGAATCTGTCCTTCCGACAATTATATCTTTTTCGATGCCTTCACATTTTTCCTGGAACCATTTAGTCTTAGCTTCCTTGGACTTCCTATTTATTTCATTTCTCAGCGACTTGTATTTCTGTATTCCTGATTTTCCCGGAACATGTTTGTACTTCCTCCTTTCATCAATCAACTGAAGTATTTCTTCTGTTACCCATGGTTTCTTCGCAGCTACCTTCTTTGTACCTATGTTTTCCTTCCCAACTTCTGTGATGGCCCTTTTTAGAGACGTTCATTCCTCTTCAACTGTGTTGCCTACTGCGCTATTCCTCATTGCTGTATCTATAGAGTTAGAGAACTTCAAACGTATCTCGTGATACATTTCTGAAATGGTGTTGGAGAGAGGAAGTGAATTACCTAATAAGAAATACAGGGTACCATTTGCAAAAGTAATAATGCTGTTTGCATCTTTGTAAAAAACAAACCGACAACGAGGCAATCAATCTGATTGATGTCCCTCTGACGGCTAAAGAACGTTTGCATGAAACATTTTGTAATGTGCATCTGGACAAACTTATATATATTATTTTCGATTGTTCCCTTTTAAGAGAGCGATTGAACTTGAGTGGCCATGATTTCCTCTTTCTTCATTATTCCCGAATTCTCTTCATACGTTCACTGTGTTCTCTCTTGCATTCTTCCGACCATCTTTTTCCCGTTCTGTTCTCCGTGTATTCTTGTTTAAGTGGGTGTTTCTTTATGATGTCTCTGAACTGTTCTCAGGTATTTATGTTGTCTTACGGGATTCCCATAATAAGGTGACGGATGAGAATGCTGTGTTCAAAGACAAGTTTAATACTGTAGCCTAACTCCTTAACTACCTAGTGCATAGGTGCTTACCTAACAGTTACCATCCGGCAGCCACACAACACAATGCACGCACTATTCCATCCGTCTACTCAATATTCTGGCGGTTACACCGGTTATTAATGTACCAGCATCTCGCACTTGCAATGACATATCTCACACTTTCATTAAACTACGACCTTGCAATGTTAATCACTTAAACATGTTACCTAAACAAATGGTTCCGACATTTCTTTATTATACATTAATTATTTTTTGCTCTTCCGATTTTCTTTCCGTCAGTGTATAACATCAAATCACGTTTCAGACAGTATCCTCCAATATACTTACAAAGTTTGTAGCAAAACTGTAAGGAAACACTTTGAACGGCTGTAGAAGATGCCTCGATGATTCAAATCATTTCCCGAAATGTCGTACAAAGACGAAGTAGATTGTCCTAGCCCTGTCTTACGGTTGAGCCACACTTTGACACTGCTGCTGCCACTGTCGGAAGCGGTCTGTGCAGTAGTGTTGATTCTACGTAGACATCACTGCATTTGAATATTCTCCGATATCAATAAGGCGTATGATACGACTTCGCGACACTGTTTTCTCACTCAACTGCATTACTGGGACTTTCGTGGCCACCTACCCATCTTCATTCGGTCTTCCCTGTCTCAGCACTGTTTTAGAACCTGGGCTGGTTACTCGCTGTCAGGTCGTTTCGAGCCAGGAGAGTGGTGCCCCTCACGGCAGTGTTTTAAGTTGTTAGTGTTTTGTGGGAAGAGACCAAACTACTAGGTCATCGGTGTCGTCGCATCAGGTAAGGACGGGGAAGGAAGTCGGCAGTGCCCTTTCAAAGGAATCATCCCGGCATTTGCCTGGAGCGATTTAGGGAAATCACGGAAAACCTAAATTATGATGGACGGACGTGGGATTGAACCGTCGTCCTCCCGAATGCGAGTGTGCTTTAAGTGTTACCCTCTTTGCCATAGCCATCAACAGTATGACGTCTACGGTAAGAAGCCCAGTACAGTGCTCCTTACTCGTGGGCTTCTTTGCTGTTTGACGTTCCTCCCCTGGTGTTGCATCAGCGAGCTGTCAGTTGCAACTTACTGTACGGATTTAAGGGCGATAACCTCGGGGTTGAGCGCCCGTGAGCACCTTCACACACGCACACACACATACACGCACACACACACACACACACACACACACACACACACACACACACACACACACATTAGTGTTTTGACGTTATTTGACGATTCTGATCTCACCTAACATCCCAAAAGCTTCTCTAACCACTGCGAAATGTTCCGCTTGTGATTGTGATGAGTCAGCGGATATTCACGCTTACAGCACACAGTCCCACTGGAAGGCGTTGTTCCCTAAAATTTTTTACGGATCTGTAGCGTCAACATATGTTTCCGGAAGCAGGTACCCATCACCAGTTTGTTCTTCGAGAGGAAATGTATCAACTGGCAACGTCGGAGAAAATTTAAGTTCCGCCTGAGAGAGTGCTCAGGTCAAGGCACCTATTTGCTAAAAGGAGATCTTAGTTCGGGACACGGTCACAGTTTTTCATTAGTTACAGTATATTCAAAAATATTATTGGTTTTGACAGTTTATCAGCAACAGGGGATCGTCCAAATGCGATGGATGTTCATAAAAATGTATGGTATTCAATTTTAAATTACTCATAAATTGAAAGATGAATTTTGATGTTGCCACACTTTTCTTGAAAGAGCTTCGTGTGAAAGATGTTGTAAAATTAAATATTACAACACCGAGAAATGACGCCGTATCTTGCTGGGATGTAGCGATAGGGGATACACACAAAAGTTGACCTCATAGACGAACCAAAATAAGGAGAGTGGCACTGAAAAATAAACTTGAGAAAGTGTTACAGAGAGATGGATGCCCTTGTGGGAAGGTGAACGGTAAATTAGAAAAACTGTTCCTCAGTAGCGTTGGGATGATCCTTACCTTTTGTCGAAATTTATTTTTACTAGAAGCGTTAACCTACCACTTCGTGGGACTTCAGAGGGTTAGACAAGATAATAAAAATATATGTTGTTCCCGTCCTTTTTACAAGCGCTGGAATACTATTTTTGCGGTCAGTCAGAAAGCGATGGAGGACATACAGACCATAATTTCCAGTCTGCAAGTCCACATTCTTGTTGTACTGTAAGATTGTTTCTACTCTATTTACGCAACAGGATCAGGAACTGTGATTATAAATAAAAGATTTGAGTTCTAACAGATCAATGTAGTCAATAAATTTTTCGCACGCGCAACATAGTAATATTCCTGATAATAATAACAATAACGATGACTCTCCCATAAACAGCAATATGGGCAGTAGTAAGTTCCAATTAAACTGTTTTAAGCCTGACAAATAATAATCAAGAGTCATTGCTCGCCAAAAGGTAGAAAATACACTGAAGCGCCAAAGAAATTTCTATAGGCATGTGAATTCAAATACAAGTATATTAAACAGGCTGATTGTGGACGTACAGTCTGCAACGCCTATGTAAGTCAGCAAGTGTCTGGCGCAGTTGTTAGATCGGTTAGTGGTATTGCTATGGCAGGTTATCAAGAGTTGAATTTGAACGTGGTGTTATAGTCGGCACGCTAGCGATGGGCCATAGCACGTCCAAGGTAGTGATGAAATGGGGATATTCCTGTACGAACATTTCACGAGTGTACCGTGAATATGAGGAATCCGGTAAAACTGACATTGCTGCGGCCAGAAAAAGATCCTGCAAGAATGGTACCAACGACGACTGAAGAGAACCGTTCAACGTGACAGTAGTGCAACCCTTCGGCAAATTGCAGCACATTTCAGTGCTGGGCCATCAACAAATAGCGTGCGAACCATTCAACGAAACGTCTTCGATACGTGATTTCGGTGCCGAAGGCCCATTCTTGTAACCTTTATGACTGCACGACACAGATCTTTACGCCTCGCCTGAGCCCATCCACACCGACATTTGACTGTTTGAAATGGTAGGACGCGTCTCTTTTCAAATTGTATCGAGCGGATGGACATGTACAGATCTGGAGACAACCTCATCAATGGACCGTGCTTGTCGGCAGTGGAATTTTCAAGCTGATGAATGCTCTGTAACGGTGTGGGGCGTGTGCAGTTGGAGAGATATGAGACCCCTGATACGTTTAGAGACGACGTACGTAAGCATCGTTTCTCATCACATACGTTCATTCATTTCCGTTTTGCATTCCGATGGACTTGGGAAATTCCCGCAAGACAACGCGAAACTGCACATGTCCAGCATTGCTAAGATGTGGCTCGAGAAACAGTTTAAACACCTCCACTGGCCACCAAACTAACGAGTCACTAACGTTATTGAGCGTATCTCGGATGCCTTGCGACGTGATGTTGAAGAGAGATTTCAACCTGTTCATACTCTTACGGATTAATGGATGTTCCTGCAAGATTAATAGTGTCAATTCCCTTCAGCAGTACTTCAGACATTACTGAAGCTCTCGCCACGTCGTGTGGTGGCAGTTCTCCGTGCTGGTGCGGGCCCCATACGATATTAGGCAGTAGTACCAGTTTCTTTGTCTCTCAGCGTAATATCAGCACCTGCTGGCCCGCAGGGGTGGCCGAATGGTTCTAGGGGCTACAGTCTGGAGCCGCACGACCTCTACGGTCGCAGATTCGAATTCTGCCTCGGACATGGATATGTGTGATGTCCTTAGGTTAGTTAGCTTTTAAGTAGTGCTAAGTTCTAGGGAACTTATGACCTGAGATGTTAAGTCCCATAGTGCTCAGAGCCATTTGAACTATTTTGAACCACTTGCTGTTAACACGACGGGCGAAACACAAACAGTTACTTTCTCGAAATCTAAACAATCCAAGACGGACTGCAGTCCTAGCGGGCTCACGTTCTATTTGTACCAAAAAGATCGTTTAGCTGTAGCGTGGCCGTTACGTCATCTGAGGCAATGCGTAAGCATGAGTTTCATTGAGGCAGACCATTTGATGGCTCGGTGCGAAGTGAAGCGTCACTGTAAACGCAGAAGAGGCAGGCGCAAAAGTTGAACCAGCTTCCTTAGGTCGGGCTGCAGCAGGCTGAAAATGGTTCAAATGGCTCTGAGCACTATGGGACTTAACATCTGACGTTATCAGTCGCCTAGACTTAGAACTACTTAAACCTAACTAACCTAAGGACACCACACATCCATGTCCGAGGCAGGATTCGAACCTGCGACTGTAGCAGTCGCGTGGTACCGGACTGAAGCGTCTAGAACCACACGGCCACCGCGGCTGTTTGCAGCCGGCTAAGCAAAGGGTGCTGGTCCTGCAGCACTTGATTGGGTCGGGATTTGCGATCCGACAGATTTAGGGTCCTAAGAGGTGGTTTGGATTTTTCCTGAGTCTGCTGGGAAGCGACTCACTCCCGCAGCTGGTCTAACCTCCGTGTTGTTGGGCGGGGGTGTGGTTGGTGGCCCGAGTCCCTGATGAGCCTCGTCTGGGTTTCACCGGCCTTCTCTTAGACCTTGAGTGCTGTCGACTGGAAGCGGTCTCTCTGCAACATGATGCCTGTGTCTTCATGTAGTTGATGCACGGGGAAAGGGTGGGCAAAAGGCGAGTTTAAGTGATCTGTTTTTGACGCTTTGCTGGGTGGATGTATTGGAGTCAGTGACATTGCCCCACACTACGGCTGTGTACTCCAGCACTGGGTGTATCAGTGTGAGATACAGTGTAAAGCCGTGGTGAGGAGGTAGGTTCGACTCCAGGTTCATCAGAGGGTATAGGATGCAGAAGAGCCCTCTCCCTAATCCAAACAAGGTAAGGGCCCCATTACAGGCACTGGTCTAGCTTGACGCTGTGGTAAACTTCAGTCCTGGTCCATGGAATGGGGCCTCCTACGACGGAGAGTGGTGCAGGGTCTGGTGGTTTCCCCTCTTAGGGAAAATGACTGCCTGGCTCGTAGTGGACGAAGCCCTCACAGCCGAGCTGCAGATGGCGTCCCTCGTTGTGAGCATTCATGTCATGTGTGAACAGGACAGTGTTGTCAACATAGAGAGCTAACTCCCCCCTGTCATCCCAAGAAGCAACACTCATATAAAGGGAGTATAGCAGGTAGCCTTGAATGGACACCTGAGGCACCCTACCTGGGATATACGAGACTGTGGGCATCCCTTAGTCGGCTTGCAGGTGGAACGAGCTGCCAGAGAGGTATGACATCAGGGGAATGATGTGTGATGTTGGGACTCTGTGTACAAAGAGTATCTGCATGAGTGTGTCACGTCACATGGAGTCAAAGGCTTGCGAGACATTCAGGAATACTGCCCATAGTATTCCCTCGTTTTCCAGGGCCCTCGTCGTGGGCTGCAGTCGACATAAAGGCTGCTGAGTGATGGCATGGCCATCCTGGAGAGAAAACCTTCCGGGAGATATTCCTGATCGACAAGCTGAAAAAGGCACTTCACGTATATATCTTCTCGAACACATTCAAGAGGGCTGGAAACAGACTAATGGGCGGATAACTTGATGGCAATCGTAGGTCCATGTTGAGTTTCAGGATGGCCACCACTTCTGCATGCTTCTCCTGAAACCAGGATCTCATAAAACATATCCGCCAGAGCTTGATTGACTACTGGCAGTAGGTGCAGCATGAGAAAGCCAGTGAAGCCATCACTGCCACTGGACAATTGGGCATTCAGTGTCTGAGATTGTGAAACGACCCTCTAAGTAGAGATCTGGGAAATGACGTCATCCTCCTCCCTGGCAGCGAGGAAGGTGGGGACATGTTCCTACCATAGTGACGTTGTCTTGGAAGGTGTCAGCCAATACACTGGCTTTGTTGTTAGGCTCGCTGATGAGTTCCTGGCCGACAGGTAGACGTGGGGTGCATTGTCTGCTCCACACGAAGCTGTGCACGACAAACAACGCATTGCTGTCATCAGGGTTGAGGATGGCAACCAAGTTAGTCCAATCCCTATTCCGGTGGGCCTCCACAGCTGCCTTGATCTCGCGTCGCAGTTGGTTTAATCGGTGTTTCGTGGCGTGCTGAAAAAAGAGTTCTCACTCACAGAACAGGCGACCTTTTGCAGAAATATCTGCGAAGATGGTAGGCGTCAGGCGACAGGAGAAGTCCAGTGGTCGTTGTGGTTGGCCAGGTGCAGCGTTGTCAGCAGCTCAGAGCAGTGCATCAGTGAAGAATTCGAAGGCCACTTCGAGGCATTCCTCTGTTCGGTTAGGTGCATTTTGGAGGTGGGTCAGCACCTCAGCTTGGTATCATTTGACGACAACATTCCTGTGGGAAGGATGGCCAGCTGGGACCGCCCCACCGACCTCATCCGTGTCAGAGGGTACGAGGATGTGACCGGACGACAAGGCCGTTCTCATCACAGCAGATACAAAACGGTCGATCCCCTTGAGGATGGCGACGTCGAGGACATGAGTCTGCCAATAACCTGAGAAGATCGTTGGGTCGAAAGGCACCACGATTTTGGCCCCATTCAGCGGTGCAAAACGCAGTAGGCCATATCCGCTGCCATTGGTAAAGCGAGAGTTCCACTGCGTGGACTTCACATTGAATTCCCCGCCAATGAAAAGCCTCCCTTTCACCGCAAGCAGAGCGGATGTCAGCACAGCTTCTGGAGTGGCCGGTAGGCCGCAACAAAGGTCATCTTGCCAGCAAAGGTACACCTGTAACTTCAATCGTGGCCAGCTGCGGTAGGTGACAAACAGAGGTCTTGACGTAGACAGCGGTGCCACTGCTGGCGGTCTATCCATCCTTGCCATAGCAACTAAAGTTCACCGTCCTGGTGGTGATTCCAGGCTTCAGGCGCGTCTCACAGACGAGAAAAGTATCTCTTACCTTGACAGAGTGAAATTGCCTGAAATCTCCTTATTGTGGGAAGACACTATTGGTATTGAAAACTCAGATCTTCGGCAGTAAATACGATCGTTATACATCTACGGCGACCTGGAGGGCAGCGGAGACCAGCGCTGGAAGTTGGGACATGACTGCATTAACGGTTTGCAGTAGAGCACGAAGCTAGTTTGGAGGAACCCCATTGGTCGGGGCAGCCGCAGAGTGGAGTCCAGAGCAGTAGATTTGACCTGGGTGGTCACTGAAGGGTACGCAGGCTGTGCCAGCACAGCTGTGGCAGTGTGCTGGGTGTTCCACAGACTCTCAGGCCGTATTTACGAGGAGCGCAGCGGATGCCCGAAGGGAACTTGTGCCGTCATCTCCATTATGCCGAGGTAGCAGCATCTAAATGACCGCTTTTTTAAAACGGAACCGACAGTAGAACGTGACCTCAGAATTACTGGAAACATTTAATAGCTTTATTATTTAATGGGTTTCATCAGGTGTTGTAATTAAAAATATCTATTATTAATATAAGTGATACTTGATCTATTAGAAATCACAACGTTTTTGTTCCAAATTTAGTTTTATGAATTACTCGAAAAGTGTTCGAGGTAGTTTCATAGGGTCACATACTTGATGTTTTTATGTCAAACTGAAGCTTCATACCAATTTTCATGTTTCTGAGTATATTATTTAGCGTCTTCAATTTTTCGTAAAAATACCGATTTTGATCATATTATTGCTCCAGTCAAGCTGCGACTTGTAACAGTTGTATTTGACACACATTTTCACATACTGATCAGTTTTCGGCTTTCTAGATTCATTATTTAGCACCACTTGTTTTCTACGTAAAACCATGTATTCATCTGATCACACTTATTTTTAAAAAATTATATACTGAAGAATATTTTGACCAAAGTTTAGACAAGCTACTTTCAACTTTAACTTCATTCTCAGATTACGGCGCAATACTCTGTGTGCTACGCACAGGTGCCTTATACTGACGTTAGTAGCAGTGAACTGGGGTAAGTGCATGTAAACTGCCTCAAGTGATACAGCGCTTGTTTCCTTAGATGACCCCATATTCATTTTGTGGATAAATTTATTTTTAACAAAATTAAATATTACAGGCCATGAATCTATCTATAGCCGACCTCTTTTAAATAAAACTGATTTTAGCAAAATTCCTTCATACCACAATCACGAAATTAAAAAATATTCACAGAAAAACGTGACACATTGGATTTTTACAAATCATGTACATAAGTTATACATAAACATGAAATAAAATTGTCGTTTATTACAAAATTGCTTTTTTATATAAATTTTTGAGTCTTTGCATGAAACAGAAGCATACAAAAGTTTTCTGTTTTCAGTACTTACTTTTTTAATGACAGTCGTTGGCAGCAATGTGAGCACCCGTATAGGCCCCTTCTACGAAACATTATAGGGAGAAGTTATCAAGTTATTCTGTGTTGTGTTCCAATATACATAAGAAAAATGTGTTTGTTCACTGTAAATCGTGTTCTTTTCGCTTCCTTCACCACTACAGCTTGTAGGCTGCCTTTCATGTACCCTCTGTGTGTTTGAAAATACATTACATATCCTAAGCTTCTGTTCTCTGCTTACTTCTAATTGAGGACAAAACACATTTTATAGTCTATTTTCCTTCAGTAATTAAAATAAACAACTGAGAAGTTATCAATAAGAATTTTTCTTCTCCTTTTTTGTTATTTTAGTATCTAGAAAATTGTTATTAACTGTTCTTTTAAATGATTGTTGGCAATTCGTTACTTCATAAAATCGTGATATCCTATTTCATTATTGAATCACAGACCTGGCAGTTATCTTTTATGTATATAAACCATAGCTATTATATTCATTTAAGTCACATGCTGAGCTAGTTTGCGATTTAATTGATTACCTTAGATGTTGCTTTACTTAGAAAATCGAGGAACCTTTGTATGTTGAAACATCATGTGGCTCAATTATTGTACTGATTAGCATATTAAAGAAGTCATTTTTGACAGCGGTTTCATTGCTTTGTTACACACATAATTGGAAAGTTGCTTTATTATAACATAATAATACCTTATAATTTTCTATTCTTAACACATTCGTTTATATCGAGGAACCTTTGTATGTTGAAACATCATGTGGCTCAATTATTGTACAGATTAGCATGTTAAAGAAGTCATTTTTTGACAGCGATTTCATTGCTTTGTTACACACATAATTGGAAAGTTGCTTTTATTATAACATAATAATACCTTACAATTTTCTATTCTTAACACATTCGTTTATATCAAGGAACCTTTGTATGTTGAAACATCATGTGGCTCAATTATTGTATGGATTGGCATATTAAAGAAGTCATTTTTTGACAGCGGTTTCATTGCTTTGTTACACACATAATTGGAAAGTTGCTTTTATTATAACATAATAATACCTTATAGTTTTCAATTCTTAACAAATTCGTTTATTCGTATTCCATTATCAGTATTTTCCTATTAATTGACCATCTTCCTTAAGTAAGATTACGCTTATTTCAAACCATTTTTATCAGACATATGGGAATTCCTCAATATTCCACCTTTTGACCTTGAATGTCAGCCTACTGACCACAACACTCAAATTTCTCTCTGTTTTCACTTATTCATCTATTTCAACATTTCTTTCCCATTTTGCCTCTGTCAGTCTACTGACCTCATTATTCACCTATGACATTCGTGTGATCCTCACACCTCTTCCACACATCTCCTTTAATTTCAAAACGCTTTTGCATGCCTCTAGTGTCATTAATACTCTCTCGTACCTTCAGACAACCTTACTCTCAACTGAAAATTAATAATTTATGCAGACTCTATTGTTTCACATTTTAGGAATTTCCAGCTTCGATAGCTTATTATTGCCTTTCATTCTCGGTATTACGTAGTTACTAATAGTACTGTGGATCGTATTTATTATTTATTTACTCTAGACGTTGTTATATTATTGGTGCTGAAAAACTTACCCGTGGTTGTTTTACTATTTAAAATTTTGTACTGCAAACTACCTCTGATATCCTCTTTTAAGTCACCATTCGGATATAGTCCTTTTCAGGAATCATTCACTAGGAAGAAATTAGAAAGTAATAGCAAATATACAGTATGCAGACATATATTCCTTAGTTATTACGATTGCACAGAAGAAGACAATGAAACTTGAAAGAGAAATAACGTTTCCTGCAGCTGAGACCGCACAGTACTCCAAACTGTGTATCCGCCAAAGAGTGGCAGACACCCTACAGAAACTAGTTACTATTCCGTTTCAATTTCTTTATATCTACCATGTTTCTTAGACCTACCTCTTTTTTACTCTTAGGGTATTCCTAACGGTATTCCTTTGCACGAGGTTAACTTATTATCCTGAATGGTCCTTGATAAACGTGCATAAACTCATTTGTTTCCGCTGAAATTTTCTTAGATTTTTCTGTAGTTTTTATTAACACTGGTTCACCAATGCTAAAACAAGTGGGGGAAGCTTCTGCGTCATGCCTTCTTTTTCTAAGCAAGGGTATTTTACCCGAAATTTGACTTGCTGGTTGTAGCTTTGTCTCTATCTCTTCTAGAATATAGTTCTCTTCTGCATCACCATCATACATCTTATTACAAAATTCACTACATTCCTGCAAATATCCGTTGTTTTACTCTAAGAGGCAGTTCCCGTTCTATATTATTATTATCTCTCTTTTTATCAGAAATTTGATCTATTGTTATGTTACCTATACCAACTTGTATCAAAGACTCGTGTTGTACGTGTCTAGAAACTATCCCAGTAGCACCTATTATTTTAAACCACTTCTTTTCATGTCAGGTAGTTCATTCTCATTAGGAATAGCATCAAAGACTACTTGGAACAAAGCGCACACTTGCTTCAGTGCCATTATCAAGCAGGCAACGCTGTGTTACTTCTGAGATGTCAGTTTTTATAATACGGTGAGTTATACCAGCTTGAACAGATTCTTCATAAAAGTCTTCTAATAAATCCATCGCAATCTGATTCCAGCTAAAGTAATTTTGTACAGTTGCAAGTATATTCACACTTAATTGAATGGAGTCATAAATCTTTACGTTCTTAGCTGCCTTTTCCAACCTGTCCAATTTTAAATCAAAGCACTTGACGATTTCCTCTACTTTAGTTTGCTGCACATCAGCTAAGATATTCTCTGCATCTGAGCAACTGAGTCCCTGTAAAACACTGCTATCTATAACACTGCTGTTGACTTTTACAGTTTGTGGCAAGTCAATACGGCTAATAGGTTCCTTGACCTCATTATAACTCTTCCCCTCTCGATTCATCATCTCCTTCTATTGAAAAGCTTGCAACACTTCCTCTACTTCCTCTACCGAATCATTAACTTTCAGATTGCCGTCATCGTCGAAGATGTAAGCCTTTACCTCATATTCGTCCACATAAAAATCAAGCAAATTACCTTGTTTCTCTCTATTATCTGTAGTGTTTACTTTCTCCTCCTTTACCCATTTTCGATAGTGCCCAAAATGCTGCCAACTATATACTGGTACTGTTTGTCCCTATGTCATGATTTATGTTATCTTTTTGCGTGTTCTAACTGACGTTGGTTTGTGTTTTTGTTTGTGGTTTGGAAATTTGTGGCAAGCTCCTTTGGGACCAAATTGCAGAGGTCGTCGGTCCCTAGCTTAAACACTACTTAATCTAACATAAACTAACTTACGCTAAGGGCAAGACACAGTCCCATGCCTGAGGGAGTACTCTTAACTTCCGACGGGAGGAGCCGCCCGAACCGTGGCAATGCGCCTGAGACCGCGCTGATACACCGCGTGGCTGTTTTTGTTACTAGATGTGTGACTGTTAGGGCATTGTGAACGCCAATTTTCTCATGGATAGGACTTAATTTCCCTCACACGGCCTGTTGTGTTCCTATGATACAGAATCAGATAGGGTAGTATTCTGCTTTATCTTCTCTCAACGGCAAAATATTTACATTTCTGCTTTCGTCATAAAGATTTTTACGAAAGCGTGTCTATCCCTCTTCCTCTCCTACGGCTTTGACTACGATAATTACATCTTGTATTCCGAACTTCCATACTTCTAACATTCAAGTTCCCACTGTCATTATTTCTGTTGTTTACGTGACTGTTAGCAGACCTGTTATTTATAGCACCTGATCCTCAACGCAGCCACTCTTTCCACTCGCTCTAAATATTCAGAGAACCTATCCACATTATCCCTAGGTGGGGAAGTGATTCTCTTCTGCGAATAGCAAACAGTTTGTCTTCAAGTGCCAAGATAATCATTCCCCGTTTCATGTTTCCTGTCAGATGCGACAGCCATGAAACCCAATTTCTAGAGAACTCTTTCACTGTCTCACATCCTAGAGTATGCTTTTTACCACTCCAAAACTGTCTCAAGACATCTTTTTGTTTGGCATGTGACAGTAGTCACTAAAAATGCAGATTTAAATTCAGAAAGAGTTTTATATCTAATTGTTACGTCAGCTAACCACCGCAAAGCGGTTCCTGACAGATGACTTCATATGAATGAAATTTTCTCTCGTTGTGACCACGTGTTAGGCAAAACATCCTCAAAATTAATTCAGAACTCTAGTGGTGGAATTTATTTGTTTGGATTAAAACGTAAAAATTGACGACATGCGATGAAAGCGGCTCAACTGAAGCAAAATGCAGTATAGTAACAATTAGGGACTACTATATATTCTGTGTTAAAAATGTCAATACTTAGTTGCTCTACTTGTAGTTCTACTGCTTCCACTATGTCAGAACAACTTTTGTCAACGTCTTCACAAAATTTCTCACAGTCAGATTTTACTTTCTTAATATCTTTTCGACGTCCGTTTACTTTACAAGTTACTTCTACAAATCCCCTAGACCGAAGTCTGGATTCATTGGCTATTCTTTCTGACAACCTCCCCTCCCTTCTATATGTTCATGTGCATCTTTGAAATCTTGGTAAACTCTGCTAATTTAATTTTTGAAAGTGCTATTCAATTTATTTAGCTGTTGCCAAACTTTGACTTGCAGATCTTGGTGGTTAGGTTCAATTTTATAATTAAAAATATTCAATTTTGAGTTCATTTCTTCCTCCAATGCTTAATTCTATCCTTCAGTTGTTTACTAATATCTTCCAGTTCTTTATTAGTAGACTCAATCTTGCTGTTCCGTTCTTTATTACTATTCTTTACCAGTATCCCTCAGCTCTCTTATGATGCGATTCAAGTTTAGGGAACAGTAATTACATCCAGTTTGATGCCTCTACATTGTCACTTGGATTTTCCATCTCTTTCAAAGAAGATTCTTGCGTTCCCTAACTTCGACCAATTTCAGACGTATTGAATTTAGTTTCATTATCTGACAACTCTATTAAATCTACCTTTTCCTTTTGACCTCAACTTCAATTACCTCATCGTCATGTAACTTTGCAGTAACACTGAAATTAAATTCAATTTCTACGTCTGACAGTTCACATTCCGATTTTGGATTCACTACATTGCCGGAACCATCTTCATTAACTCCATTACATAGGTCTGACGGTTTATCGTCACATCGATCCGTAGTGCAGGCAGCAGCAGCTGTGGCGGTGAGTATGGTGGCGAGTATGGGCTACTGCAGTAGCTTCATGCGAGGCTGGACAATGGAGTACAGCAGGGGGGCCAGAACGGAGGCACCCCACCACGGGTAGACTGGACTGTGGACGTAACCTGATCGGCCCGCACGTGGAACAAGCGGCCAAACAGGTATGACTTCAGAAGGACCGCGAAAAGATTGTACATGAGGCTGCTATGCTACATGGAGTCAAAGACCTGGGAAACATCTAGGAATACCACCGCAAGGTATTCCCTCGGGCTGCCCCAGACGTAACATCTGGTGGCATGGCCACCTCGAAAACCATCCGGGAGGAGATGTACCTGATCGACATGCCGAAGAAGTCACTTCACGTGTATCCTCTCAAACAATTTCTAGAGGGCTGGCAGCATACTAATTGGCCGGTAACTTGATGGCTGTCGTGGGGCCTTATTGAGTTTTGTAATGGCCAACAATTCCGCATGCTCCCACATGCACGTGCAAGTTTAGGCCATCGAAACTATGACTTCACTGAAGATATCCTACAGAGGTTAATGTTCCACTGGCGGTAAGTGTAACAGGAATTAAGGAATTAAGCGACCTCTTCAGCAGAGATCGGAACGATTACATCCTCCTCCCTTGCAGTCAGGAAGGTGGGGAATTGTTCCTCAACGAGGCGCATGTGAGGATCGTCAGCATCGTCTTCTGCTGTAGTGAAGTTGGTTTGGAAGGTGTCAGACAATGCATTGGCTTTGGCTTTGGGATTCCTGATGGTTCAAATGGTTCAAACGGCTCTGAGCACTATCGGACTTAACATCTGACGTCATTAGTCCCCTTGAACTTCGAACTACTTAAACCTAACTAACGTAAGGACATCAGACACATCCATGCCCGAGGCAGGATTCGAACCTGCGACCGTAGCGGTCTCGCGTTTCCAGACTAAAGCGCTTAGAACAGCTCGGCTGCATCGGCCGGCGTTTCTGATGGGTTCCTGGTCGACGAGTAGAGGCGGGGTGGGTGGCCTGCGCCGCAGGAAGCCGTGCTCGACACGTCACGCACTGCCGTCATGAGGGTCGAGTGTGGCGACCAACTCAGCCCACTCTTTGTTCCGGCGAGCCCACAGAGTTTCCTTAATCTCGCATCGCAGTTGGTTTAATGGGCGTTTCGCGGCCGTGTCACGCCGTCCTATAACTGATTGTGTCACTGCCTCCCAGGCCGTTTTTATATATGGGCGCAGTGGACGTCCGAAAGGAACATCTGCCGTCATCTGCTGCATGCTGCAGCAGCATCAATTAGGCCAATTTATCGGACGCATGTTATTTTATAACACTGTTGTGTATAAATTTGCAATCTTCGTAATTTTTATATGGACGGAGCAAATTTACAAAAAACGATTTAACCTGACAGAATTTAAAATTTCTCCGTTACAATTTTTATACGGTAACCAACGGTAGAAGATGACCTCTGACTACCTTTTTAAGAGACCTTTAATTGACTGTTATATATATTAAGACCTTAAAACTGGTTATAGCTTTATTATTTAATGAGTTACGTCACGTGCTGTAATTGGAACTTTCTATCATTAATATAATTGGTACTTGATCTATCAGAAATCAGGACGTATTTGTTCCATATTTAGTTTTCATTGAATTACTCGAAAGCTTTTAGAGGTGGCCTAATGGGGTCGCACAGTTAGTTCTTTTATGTCAAACTTAAGCTTCACACCATTTTCATACTTCTGAGTTTACCATTTAGGGCCTTCAGGTTTTCGTATAGACGCCGATTTTGATCAAATTAATGATCCCTTCAAGTTGCGACTTGTAACAGTTTATTTTCACACATTTTCACATTCTGAACAGTTTTTGCCTTTCTAGCTTTATTATTTAGTGCCACATATTTTTATTTAAAAGGATGTATGAAAGGATACATATTCATCGGATCACTCTGATTCTTAAGAATTTAAACGTTAATAAAGTGAAGCATGTGATGACAAATTCTAGAGAAGCTATTTTTATTTTTAACTTCATTCTTTTATTATGGCACAATACTCTGTGTGCTATGCACAGGTGCGTTATGATGTCGCGGTGCTAGTACCAATGAACTGGGGTAAGTCCCGGCACACCCGCTCGCCGCTGTATCTCTCAAATGATACAGCGCTTGTTTGGATAGAAAAAGAGTGAACAGAAAACAAGAAAGTCGAATTGTATTCATCTATGGGGAGAATTACCTCTGTTTTCTACAACGTCAAAGAAACTTTTCTGAGTGATTACTAATGTACAGGAAAAATGATCTGACGAATACAATGAACGTTTTCCATTATCATTGGCGAAGGACTTACGTGGACGGTGAACTAGAAAATGATATAGGATGTCACTAGAAATGGCATTGACATTACTAATGTGACAGTGGAGAGATCCAATCCGACATGTCGAAAACCACCTTGACACTTTTTATGCAGGAAGAATACAACGAAAGAAAGTGATCGTCATTGTATTACCTACTAAGAAACATTTTTTCAAATATTTTTTAATTCTGTCTGTTTGTCGCACGAAGAACCACTAATGACAGCTTTTACAAGGTTGCGTAGTGCCTCGTAGCGCTCTTTTCCGGAGAACACAAACGAATCTGAAGCGCCACCTCATATGAAGTAAGACGTATTAGTATTTTAAATAAAACGCAGGGAAGTAAAGCCGAAACGTGGAAGGAGTATATAGTGAGTCTATAGAAGGGAGATGAAAGCAGTATTATTGAAATGGAAGTAGACGTGGATAAAGATATGATAGGAGATACGATACTGCGAAAAGAATCTGATAAAACTCTCAAATATCTAAGTGGAAACAAAGCACCAAGGATAGATGAAATTCAGTCAGAACTACTAATAGACTTTGGAGAGCCAGCCATGACAAAACTCTTCCATCTGGTGTATATGATGCATGAGGAAGACAAAATACCCTCTGACTTCAAGAAGAAAGTACTAATTCCAAAGAAGGCTGTTGCTGACAGGTGTGAAAATTACAGATATATCAGTTTAATAAGTCATGATTGCAAAATACTAACACGGGAAGTGTTGGAAGCTGATTTCGGGGAAGATAAGTTTGGATTCAGGAGAAATGCAGGAATACACGAGACAATAACGGCTCTACGACTTATCTTAGAAGATGCGTTAAGCAAAGACAAACATAAGTTTATAGCATTTGTAGTTAGAGAAACCTCTTGACAGTGTTGACTGGAATAACCTCTTTGAAATTCTGAAGTTATCCGGGATAAAACACAGGGAGAGAAAGACAATTTACAACTTGTTACGAACCCTGACGGCAATAATAAGAGTCGAGGTTTATAAAGGGGAAGCAGTCGTTGAGAGGATGAGAAGAGAGTGAGACAAGTTTCTGGACTACCCTGATGCTATTTAGTATGTGCATCGAACAAGCAGTAAAAGAACCCCCCCCCCCCCCCCCCAAAAAAAAAGAATAGGTTGGAATAGGAATTAAAGTTAAGGAAGAAGAAATAAAAGCTGTATGGTTTGTCGGTGACACTGTAATACTATTAAAGAAAGCAAAGGGCTTGGAAGAGCAGTTGAACTAAATGCGCTTCTGAAGAAGAGAAAAATTCTAACATCGAATATAGATATAAACATCAGAAAGTCTTTTCTGATTGTATTTGTATGGTATCCAGCCATTTATGGAAGTGAAACATGGCGACATAATGTTTTAGACAAAAAGAGAATGAGAGCATTCTTAATCGGGCGCTACAGAAGAGTGTTGAAGATTGAATGGGTTGATCACGTGACTAATGAGGTGGTACTGAATACAATGGGGGAGCCAAGAAAATTGTGGTACAACTTGGCCAAGAAGAGGGATTGGTTAATAGGACACATTCTGAAACATCAACGAATCACGAATTTAGTATTGGAGGGAAGTGTGGGGTGTAAAAATGGTAGAGGGTGACCAAGGGATGAATACAGTAGGCAGATTCAGGAGGACGTAAGATGCAGTAGTTATTTGGATATGAAGAGGCTAGCACAGTATAGAGTAGCATGGAGAGATGCATCTAACCAGTCTAACCAGTCTTCGGACTGAAGATCACAACAACAACAGCAACAACAAAAAGAGGCAGTTCGCGCCGAGCGCTAAACTGCTGTATATGTAATTCTTACAGAGGTGACTAGAAGAGGAAAAGTAAATAATGGCATTGTTGGATGTTACGTTACAGACTACTTTCATCAGCTTCAATTTATTGAAATGAAGTAGTTCTTTCACATGCACCATTTTATAATGATTACCCTTGCACAGTTCTTATAAAAACTTTTCGAATATGCATATTTAAGTAAAAATGAAATAGTTCCTTGTTTATTCCTTATAGTCGTCACGGTAAAGTCAAGTATCATTTGAATGAAGATAATAAAGATTTTTGTTGCATGAGGCACATCCGACGAAACAAAAATCAATTCTTTCATGTACGACACAGTGATTACTAGTTTAATTTAGACAGAATTGCGATGGAGTAAAAAAATTTCTCAGCCTTTTCTCTGCTTATTGTGCTGCATGACAAGCGTACTTAAGGTAATTAGTAAAATGTGCCGAAACAAACATGCACATTTGACTGAAATTTAACAATACTGGTCGCCTGAAAAATCTCAAATAATAAAGAGTTATCTGATATTATATTTTCGGATAGTTCACCTGAAAATAGATAATCGAAAAAAAGTCTTTATCGAGAATCATACTGGTTATTCCGTGTGGAATCTGAAAAGCAGTAATCTCATCACATCCAGGCCAAGAGTCCAATAAAAGCAATTAAATAACTTCAGTAACTGGGTAAAAACAGTTTTGAACACATCACGACCAGAATTTATGGAGTAAAACCTAGTTGGCACATTGCTTAACATCAAGCGTTAAACACGATGAATATTAATTCAGTTTTCTCTCCATTGTTAACATTTGTGCTTCCACAAAACTAACTGGAAATTATTATGGGTATTAAATGACTTGCATATTTGAGTGAACAGTATATGTAGACGCTTGTTTCAGAGAAACTATCTACGAAAATTGAAATTTGCTTTACAAATTACTATCGCGCTGAATCGTGTTGTCTGGTTAGTGATGCGCAGGTTACCTTGCCCTGATGCTCATGTGCAGTCTGCTACAATTCCGGTACGGGTGTTAATTTATCCATTTGCCTGGTGAGCTACGAAACTGGCAACTTTCAAAATTTTCTTAAAAATAGTTCCAGAGTGTCGCAGCAGCTAAAGTTATGACAGGGTCTTTCATATCGGCTATTCTTCCTGCATAAAAAATCTGAGCGCATGTTTCGACTTGTTAAACTGGACCATTTTTATAAGAGGGGTTTAAAAGGACCATTCCCTCAACATGGGTTTGAAATATAGTTCCCACGTCTGTTTACAATAATTCTAGCTGAAAATCGTTTTTGGGTCAAAGGTGTGAATCCATATAGATCATCACAGCTTAGTAATGCAGTAGAGTATGTCCTGCCTAGAGAGACGCTACAAGAGTTAATCTATAAAAAGTGCACAAATGAGAAAAAAACTTAATGAACACCTGTTTAATAACAAGCTTGTCCACTCTAGGTGCTCCGTCCGGAGACGCGGGACTGCTACGATCGCAGGTTCGAATCCTGCCTCGGGCATGGATGTGTGTGATGTCCTTAGTTTAGTTAGGTTTAAGTAGTTCTAAGGTCTAGGGGACTGATGACCATAGATGTTAAGTCCCATAGTGCTCAGAGCCATTTGAACCATCACACAACACCCAGTCATCACGAGGCAGAGAAAATCTCTGACTCCGCCGGAAATTGAACTCGGGAACCCGGGCGTGGGAAGCCAGAACGCTACCGCACGACTCTTTGTAGGCGCTCCATCTATTTTATTGAAATGTGTTACTTATGAATATATCCAGACAATAGTTTGCATGTGTGTTGCTCAGTTGGAATGCTGAATCTGCTGTCTTAAGTGGGCTTGACCTTCCACCTCCTAAAATACTCACCTCAAAAGGTAGCTCCTCCGCCAGTTGTGCTGCTAGCGACATATAGGTCGTTGAGCGAGTAGACAGACATCGCCGGCGTTGCAGAACAGTTTGTTAGTGCAAAACGTATAGGTGAGAAAATTCTTGTGTTAAGATTCCTGCATGTTTCCATTGGATCTGAACTTCTGTAACATATTTTGGGGAGGGACTGCAGGTCTGTGAATCGGTAAGTTATCAGACGGATGACGTGGACTCAGGAATGGGCGACAGAAACGATTTTCAAAAGCCTCCCATTCTGCTCTGGCTAGTACAAAGATACACCTGCCACCGGTCCAGTAGGGCCTGCTGCTCACCGCGGGAGGTGGCGATAGCTAGCAAGAGTG
Organism: Schistocerca gregaria; assembly: GCF_023897955.1. Lineage (NCBI taxonomy): Eukaryota > Metazoa > Arthropoda > Insecta > Orthoptera > Acrididae > Schistocerca > Schistocerca gregaria. Next base: position 256,703,066 of record NC_064925.1, read on the forward strand.
CAGGCACGTAAGGGGACAGACTGCACGCACTCTTTAGCTGCCTCACTGTACCAAGCGCTTTGGCTGTGTGGTTGCCATCCTGCAGGTGGTGAGCTAAGTGAAACGGCTGATTACAAATCCTACTACTCTGCGACTACGTCTCCTGGCGCATGTAATGGATGGTGTCCTCCCAAAATTTTTTTTATATGAAGACGTATTTGATTCCTTCCTACAATCCTGAAAGTATATTGTGGGAAAAAATCTGCAGAAGGGATTACTGTTTTCTGGTCTGTGTTTCAAAGCTAGCCACTTGTTTTGGGATGTGAGCTACAATATGGGTATACGAGTACACTTCTGATATGTAGCGAGTGTCAATTGCCCCAGCCAGAATGAGTGTAACTGCATTCATACACATCTGTAGCATAATTGGTCAGTTGTACTCAGCTATAATTATTAGCCACAGTGATTGTATGGTCATAACGTCTCAACTCACTTAATTGGTTCTGAGCACTATGGGACTTAACATCTATGGTCATCAGTCCCCTAGAATATAGAACTACTTAAACCTAACTAATACAGCAGCGATTCTGTATGTCGAAGATTCGTCAAGTCCATGGCAAGTTTACGGAGGATGTACGCGTCAAATGTCTTCGCACAGGTCACGAAATTACCTTAAAGTGAAAGCAGGTGGCTTATGATTGTGGAGCTGATAAACGATCTAAGCTGTAAAAGTTTCAGGTCAGGGGAATTACATGCCAAGATATCAACGTGAGTTCAATATCAAGCGCCTCAAATCACCATAACCTGTTTGAGTATTCCATTGTCGTTGGAGAGACGTCAAGCAAGAGAGATGCAGGTAGTCGGCACAAATGTTCACGTAATCCAGAGCTGTCATGGTGTCTTCGATTTCGACTACAGGTGCCACAGAAGACCACGTGAATGTCTCCCACAGCCACAATACTACCACAATCGACCAACGTCCATTGCACGGTGCAAGTTTCTAGCAGCCATTCGCCTGGATAAAGCGTGTGCGGACACGACCTTCGATCTGGTGAAAAGGAAACGACGTTCTTCCAGCCTGGCACGATTACAATGATCCGCGGCCCAATCCAGTTATCCTATGCCACTTGTAATCGTAACTGGTGATTCTATTGGGTCAACTTTGAAATGGAGGGCTTGTCCGTTATGGAGCCCTATTTTCAAAATTGTACGTGGATGGTGTGTTCCGAGACACGAGCAATGTACTCGATCGTCAGATGTTATAGAAATCGGTGCTTGCCATTCCATAGATAGCGGGCAAGCCTCCGTCCTCCACAATCAGTTACGAGGCGTTGGTTTTCAATACCTCGTGGCTTCATCTTCCTTCGGCCACTTTCCCTACGTGCTTACGACAGCTTTGCCGGACCACGAGGATGTACCCGTTATCAAAGTATCGAACATCAATGTGTTTCCCTATTTAAGGCCCGTATCGTCTCTAGAATTATTACCCATTCATCTCTGTTCGTCATATATACTTTCTCGCAACGATATGCCTTTCGGTCATCAATGCATATCTAAATTTCCGTTCACGCGCTAGATCTAGATCACGGAAATCTACTGGTTTCATTGCTTTCTGGTCATTCGTCGTTAACCGGCTGGAGTGGCCGTGCGGTTCTCGGCGCTACAGTCTGGAGCCGAGCGACCGCTATGGTCGCGGGTTCGAATCCTGCCAGGTGCATGGATGTGTGTGATGTCCTTAGGTTAGTTAGGTTTAATTAGTTCTAAGTTGTAGGCGACTGATGACCTCAGAAGTTACGTCGCATAGCGCTTAGAGCCATTTGAACCATCCGTCGTTGTTTCATCATCCTTCCTGGTTAGGTCTGGAGTAAATCACATCAGATGTATGAGGCAAACCCCTGGGATCGAACCATTCTAATTTGCGGGGAAAATTCTATCGATAAGTATAGGGGTAGGCGATGAGGTAATTTGTGGTGTCGGGTAAAACTCATTATTTCTGCTGGCCCTTCGAGATCAAAATGAACCTACTGGGTAAGCCACATTGTGTATAGGTAAGGTTGTGGATGTGTTGCCCAGTCTTTTGTTTCAGCATAAAGGACGTACATTAAATGTAACACACAGGCTGTTAATGGGATTAGAACGTGATACCAACACAAAACTGCACAGCTTCTCTTCTCCTTGCACAGTGAGAGAACTCAACGAGAAACCGAAAAACGGAAAAGGAACTGGTGTTGATAATTTGTGTGTGTGGAACACGTAAATGAATTCGGACCGAATGTCAAAAATTGGGTTCTTATTTAACCATTGCCGAGAAACCTTTAAAATCCCAATGGAGGGAGTACAAGGTAAGAGCACTCATTAAACCAGAAAAAAAGAGCCTGACTCACCAAGCAACTAGCCTCCCATATCCCTTCTGTGCAACCGCGTGAAACTGTATCAAAGGCTGATTCCTAATCAAGTCGATACTATCATTGATTTAAGGTCAAACCCGCAGCAAGCTGGCATCAAGGTCAGATACGTCATGTACTGGCCAGATCCTGGCCCCAGCAGAGGATATGCTGTAGTAAAAACTATAAAAACCATGCTGCAGAACCGACAATTCTACGTCACTGTAGAAGTGAAAAAAGTCGCTGCAGAAAGTCGAAAAACGGCGTTGCGTAGGGAAGTGCTCTAGCTCCCATCCTGTTGAAAACATACACAAATGATCAGCTAATACTCAAAGGTACGACACATTTTCTCCATGCTGACGATTTGAGTGCCACAGCGCAAGAAAGAATCTTTGAGGAAGTACAGGTAAAGAAGGAGAAAACTCCAGAAACTAAGTGTACATATTACGATGACAACTCTCTCAAAACAACTCCCATTAAAACGAAAGTTTGCGCTTTTCACCCGCACACACGTTTAGCAAATAGAAAGCTGTACATTAAAGGGGGACCTTTATGAAAAACACACACTATTTCAAAAATGCACCAAATCCACAGTATTGGAGATATGTCTAAGAACTTTTGTACCACGGTCTACATGAAAGTAGCACATTTACATATAAAACGATTTGATTATATATATTCAACATTTTTTGAATGAAATTTGAAGTTTTATTTTCTAAAAATAATGTATGTTCCCATTTCTCAGCAAGTATTCAATAGATATCTACAAAAATTTCTCTGTTTCTTCTCTTTATATGTTGTAAGCTTCTCTCATGAAGTTTTTGGAGTAGGTAAAATAGGAGAATTTTCATAATTTTTAATTATAATTCAACAAGTACAATTTTAAATTCATGCAAAATTCCAAGTACTTTGGCCCATATCTCAGCTTGCATTCAGAATTTCAAAATTTTCCCTTGAGACGACGTTTACTAGGTTTACAGAAATATGTGTTCAAAATTTCACAATTGTAGCATTCATAGAATCTGAAGATAAGGTACATAAACTTTAAAAAACAGTCTTTTCAGGAAATTCAATTTAATGTTCAACCTAACTGGAAGTCTTTCACGTCAAGGCTTCTCTTCTGCTTTCTTGTTGTCTGTCTTCTTTCCTTCACCAGGTCTTCAACTGACTTTTCAGCTGCAGAGACACGCTGATAATCTATTTTTCTCTGGGTGCCTTGAGTAAAATTTCCTATCTTGAAGCCCATTCCATCTAATACCATCAGCCTTCCGGCGTTCCCGTCATTAAATACAAGAACTGCATCGTAAGTTGCAATTCTGACAACTGTAGCAGATGCAAATGTATTTTTAGGGCATCTTCTCCATATGAGTGAATTTAGAGACTCATTTGGCTTTTGAGTTTTGCCATGAACATAATTTTTGAAATGTGCAGGATCAGCCAAAGATGATCTATAATACGAAAGAGTACGTATCACGGCCTTCTAGATGCATCCCGCACACGTATGTTTCAAAGTAATACACAAAATCGTTGTTCACTGAGCTGGTATTGAAGTGCTGCTTCACAACGTGGGCGTGGTAGGGAGGCTACACTTATAATTAATTTTCTTGCACTTCGGATGCGATTTCAACATTGAAACTTATTGAGACGACGTTTACTAGGTTTACAGAAATATGTGTTCAAAATTTCACAATTGTAGCATTCATAGAATCTGAAGATAAGGTACATAAACTTTAAAAAACAGTCTTTTCAGGAAATTCAATTTAAAGTTCAACCTAACTGGAAGTCTTTCACGTCAAGGCTTCTCTTCTGCTTTCTTGTTGTCTGTCTTCTTTCCTTCACCAGGTCTTCAACTGACTTTTCAGCTGCAGAGACACGCTGTTAATCTATTTTTCTCTGGGTGCCTTGAGTAAAATTTCCTATCTTGAAGCCCATTCCATCTAATACCATCAGCATTCCGGCGTTCCCGTCATTAAATACAAGAACTGCATCGTAAGTTGCAATTCTGACAACTGTAGCAGATGCAAATGTATTTTTAAGGGCATCTTCTCCATATGAGTGAATTTAGAGACTCATTTGGCTTTTGAGTTTTGCCATGAACATAATTTTTGAAATGTGCAGGATCAGCCAAAGATGATCTATAATACGAAAGAGTACGTATCACGGCCTTCTAGATGCATCCCGCACACGTATGTTTCAAAGTAATACACAAAATCGTTGTTCACTGAGCTGGTATTGAAGTGCTGCTTCACAACGTGGGCGTGGTAGGGAGGCTACACTTATAATTAATTTTCTTGCACTTCGGATGCGATTTCAACTTTGAAACTTATTGACCATGAGCTGTACTAACATAAAAAATAAGTCGACAGTTGACATTTTGGGTCAATTCCATTCACGTTCGCCCTTAATTGGAATGGGTCTGCTTTGGGCACAAAGACCAGAGGACCATACTTGGGAGTGACGTTGGACAGGTACTTCACATATGAACGTCACTGTGAATAACACCGATATGATGTAGCTGAAAGGATAAATATCCTTAGAAAGCTAACTGGTAGTAACTGGGGTGCCAAACCTAATGTGCTTAGAAGCACTGCCTCAGCACCGTGCTTTAGCTGAGTATGCGTGCCCTGTCTGCTCTGGATCGTAACATGCGAGGAACATCAGTGTAAATCTTAACCAAACCTGTAGTCTAGTCACGGGATGCATGAAGCCTGGTCCACTGAAAAAGCTTTACCAAGTTTCAGAGCCGGCCGCGGTGGTCTAGCTGTTCTAGGCGCTCAGCCCGGAAACGCACGACTGCTACGGTCGCAGGTTGGAATCCAGCCTCGGGCATGGATGCGTGTGATGTCCTTAGGTTAGTTAGGTTTAAGTAGTTCTAAGTTCTAGGGGACTGATGACCACAGATGTTAAGTCCCATAGTGCACAGAGCCATTTTTGAAGGTTCAGATTTCAGCACTCCGAAACCTCGTAACGTAGCTGATGACCATAACGAACAGTTTAAAAGGACTTTTCTCAGTATACGTTAACCTTTACGGAGTAGAAAGGCTAAAATCAGTATATCGGATCCTAATTTACACCTTGAATGAACCTCCTGTCGACTACTCTGTTTCAGAACTTCCTCCATGTGGTGTTTAATTAAACTACGAGTCATGGAATGTGCTAAGCCGTATCAGAATTGGTGCAGACTCTGAAAAAATCAATCTGATGAACTGGAACCTATTAGAACCTGATGACAAGAAGTGCGACTGTTGAAAAATACAAAACATGGAACATTTCTAAAGTGCCGAAATTGTCGTGCTTGTTGCTGTCTAGATGACCTCTGGCTAAGCAGGCCTGAAGCTTTTGACTTACCCCGGTATTGGGCCGAAAGTTTGACAGCTCCGGACACGAAACAGTTGTAAGTAGGCTGTTTAGGTTTTTTACATTGGTACCTAGTGATGGGGAGCTCGTGAATGAGTCGGTCAAATGAACGCTTCACTCCAGTGAAGTGTGAACTAACCACTCAATTTCAAAGAACTGGTACTTCCAACTCTTCACAGATAGCACACTCCACACTTTTTTCTAGTTCCCTCACTCTCTTCCCCTCTCCCACAACATCGGCGCTACGTCACTCATTCTCCCTTCACTTCAGTCCTCCCTCTACTGCCTGTCGATGAATCGCGCGGTGTTTGTGGGGAACGATAGGATTACGAGGGGTTGTGGTGGTGAGTGGCGAGGGGAATGCAGCCTCAGCTGCTTCCTGCAGTTCTGACATCATTACCAGTTATTTGTGCAGTTAAACTTCGCGTATACGGGTAGCCTACCGTTAGCAGCGCTTGGAGACAAATGAATATTAAAGATACAAACGAAGAGGCTGGCTGTGTGAGCACGCACAGCTAACATGAGAATAAAAGGTTTGTTAATAACACTGAAAGAGGAATTTTACCTGAAATCGTACCAATGACTACAGGTGACAGTTTACGTTTTGAATCTGGAGGGTTATTATTCTCAACAAAAATAAAATCTACAGGAAAACTCCTGAATAATTACTTAACAAAGGTATATAGACATTGTGACAGTGGTAAACATACTCTTTATATTTTGGATTAAATTTTAAAACTATCATAAAATTGGACTTCATTTGGTTGGCAGCCCTAGTTTTCAGTCCATGAATACAACAAATAATGTTTCATTTGGCAGATAAAGACTTTTTTGGGCGCTTCATGAGAAAATGTCGAGCAAGATTAAATGTAATACCTTCCTTATATGTGACAGGCATCTCTGTTTATCTTTCCTTTGTCCCCTTCGACCATTCTCTAATTAATTTAATTCAGACGCTGTAAGAGCGTAATACGTTGTGTGCACGTTACTGCATAGGTCGGCCATCTGTTCGTAATATGACACTCCTGGAAATTGAAATAAGAACACCGTGAATTCATTGTCCCAGGAAGGGGAAACTTTATTGACACATTCCTGGGGTCAGATACATCACATGATCACACTGACAGAACCACAGGCACATAGACACAGGCAACAGAGCATGCACAATGTCGGCACTAGTACAGTGTATATCCACCTTTCGCAGCAATGCAGGCTGCTATTCTCCCATGGAGACGATCGTAGAGATGCAGGATGTAGTCCTGTGGAACGGCTTGCCATGCCATTTCCACCTGGCGCCTCAGTTGGACCAACGTTCGTGCTAGACGTGCAGACCGCGTGAGACGACGCTTCATGCATTCCCAAACATGCTCAATGGGGGACAGATCCGGAGATCTTGCTGGCCAGGGTAGTTGACTTACACCTTCTAGAGCACGTTGGGTGGCACGGGATACATGCGGACGTGCATTGTCCTGTTGGAACAGCAAGTTCCCTTGCCGGTCTAGGAATGGTAGAACGATAGGTTCGATGACGGTTTGGATGTACCGTGCACTATTCAGTGTCCCCTCGACGATCACCAGAGGTGTACGGCCAGTGTAGGAGATCGCTCCCCACACCATGATGCCGGGTGTTGGCCCTGTGTGCCTCGGTCGTATGCAGTCCTGATTGTGGCGCTCACCTGCACGGCGCCAAACACGCATATGACCATCATTGGCACCAAGGCAGAAGCGACTCTCATCGCTGAAGACGACACGTCTCCATTCGTCCCTCCATTCACGCCTGTCGCGACACCACTGGAGGCAGGCTGCACGATGTTGGGGCGTGAGCGGAAGACGGCCTAACGGTGTGCGGGACCGTAGCCCAGCTTCATGGAGACGGTTGCGAATGCTGCTCGCCGATGCCCCAGGAGCAACAGTGTCCCTAATTTGCTGGGAAGTGGCGGTGCGGTCCCCTACGGCACTGCGTAGGATCCTACGGTCTTGGCGTGCATCCGTGCGTCGGTGCGGTCCGGTCCCAGGTCGACGGGCACGTGCACCTTCCGCCGACCTCTGGCGACAACATCGATGTACTGTGGAGACCTCACGCCCCACATGTTGAGCAATTCGGCGGTACGTCCACCCGGCCTCCCGCATGCCCACAATACGCCCTCGCTCAAAGTCCGTCAACTGCACATACGGTTCACGTCCACGCTGTCGCGGCATGCTACCAGTGTTAAAGACTGCGATGGAGCTCCGTATGCCACGGCAAACTGGCTGACACTGACGGCGGCGGTGCACAAATGCTGCGCAGCTAGCGCCATTCGACGGCCAACACCGCGGTTCCTAGTGTGTCCGCTGTGCCGTGCGTGTGATCATTGCTTGTACAGCCCTCTCGCAGTGTCTGGAGCAAGTATGGTGGGTCTGACACACCGGTGTCAATGTGTTCTTTTTTCCACTTCCAGGAGTGTATATAGTATTACGAAGCTTTATTGTACGAGCGAGGCGAAGGAAGCGTAGCCGCGGCTGAGCGGCGAACTGGGCAACTTCGACAGGCTTCCGTACTTCATGAATGAACTACTTCATTTGAACGCTTCACGGCAAAGAGTGAAATGAATGAAGTATTTCGCGGGAACGAACGCGTTCGACCTGTCTCTATTGGTAACTCCGCCGCCACGTAGCGCTCTGTGTGAAAATCACTGGCTGTGCCGTGTGCAGTCTGTGGCTCGTTTGCATTATTGTCTGCCATTGTAGTGTTGGGCAGCGGCAGATTGATGTTAGCGGCGCGTAGCGTTGCGCTGTTGGAGGTGAGCCGCCAGCAGTGGTGGATGTGGGGAGAGAGATGGCGGAGTTTTGAAATTTGTAAGAATGGGTGTCATGAATATATATATATATTAAGGTAAATACATTGTTTGTTCTGTATTAAAATCTGTCATTCGCTAACTATGCCTATCGGTAGTTAGTGCCTTCCATAGTTTGAATCTTTTATTTAGCTGGCAGTAGTGGCGCTCGCTGCATTGCAGTAGTTCGAGTAACAAATGTTTGTCAGGGCCATTCTTTTGTAGGGATTTTTGAAAGTCAGATTGCGTTGCGCTAAACATATTGTGTGTCAGTTTAAGCACATTCGTGTATAATTGTTCAAAGAGGACGTTTCACAGCGTCGTGAAGAGGGACAACAACATCTGCCTGTGGAAACACGAACTTTTCAAGGAAACCTTCATGACATTTGTCTCATCTGATTTGATTTAGCCACGGGAAACCTAATTCGGCATATCCGCACGGGGATCTGAAATCCAATCATCAGTGTTGAGCCATTGCACCTCATAGGTACAAGCTGGGAGAGTTATAGCTACAGCGTAAGTAGTGTAATACAAGTTCTATGCTTTAATTAAGAACTGGTAACTATGTAGTTAACATTATCCAAAGGAAGGCTGCAGGTGTTCCATTTTATTGTAAACATGAATGAGATATTTTTATAGACTGGCTTCAACAGTAGATAAATCAGGCAACCCATATACTTGGTTCACATTCACTGTCCGAAAGCCTTGACGGCAGCGCCCTTCGTGATTTGTCTTCACACTGGACGGCTGTTGCCTTATTGCTGGAATGCAGCTAAAAGTTTTTCTCTTCAGAGGTTACTTTCTCCGGATTATTTCTACAACTGTGGATGGGCCTGGCTAAAGCTGACTACATATTGGCTGCCAATTGTATTAGACTACGAGCTCATTAAATAACTGGATGATCCCAGGACAGTGACAAGAAATATGTGAATTTATCTTTCCAAGAAAACTATAATCCAAGATAGGGACACAGTCAGTTTGTAAATCTTCTTTCTGTTATGCACTTGCCATACCTCCAGAATTGCTGGTACCACAGCAAATGTAAACTATATTATCCCGTTGTAGGTATTTAGGTAGCTAGATAACCGCATATCAGCTGTGTGTATATTTTGAAGAAAATTTGTGGTGGTAAGTTTCTTGATTTACCTCGTAAATTTAAAGAGAACAGAAACAAGTATGTTGTCCGAAAATTTCGGGTACGTGTTTCATGATTTCCATCTTCCCAAACCATCCTGTTTCAGAGAAACTGCGAAACACTGTAGCAAATACTGAATGCTGTAATTGTTGTCGGCGTGAATTGGTCTCCGATACAACATTGCAGCCCGCCACCCGTTACCATTAGCCTTTCCGTAAGTAGAGACCATTTCGGCAAGCTCCCGATTCCAACAGCGGTGTATCACATTCACTATAAGGTAAGTCAGCAAACAGCCTAGAACCGCCCGACCGCTGCGGTCGCAGGTTCGAATCCTGCCTCGGGCATGTATGTGTGTGATGTCCTTAGGTTACTTAGGTTCAAGTAGTTCTAAGTTCTAGGGGACTGATGACCTCATAAGTTAAGTCCCATAGTGCTCAGAGCAATTTGAACAAATTTTTTGAGTCAGCAAGAGAAGTGAATCGGGCACAACATTACCAATGACTGTGGCCGGAGAGGACGCTAAAGAATGACGTATGAAGAACAGTACCACCCTCTAGGAGGAAACCATGCATACTGTAGCTGTGGCTGCATGGTACCGCAGTCTCTGTACCAAAGCACGATTGAATAAATTGTCTCTAGCAGGGAAACCATGCACTTGCTGACATAAGATCGTTAGACCTTTTTTTCCGTATCGTCTCATCGATTATTCCCCAGAGTTTATACACAGTGGACAAAATCATCCTGTATAGCACCACGCCTGAAACACAGGTTCTGTGCTCCTAACGTAGTCTCAGAAGTTTATGTCCCAGATTAAGGCAGACTTTTGGATACTACCAGATTTTCGTTGGTCACGAATGTCATATTTCACTTTGCTGATCTACTTTTCATGTATTCTTTGCTTCATTCGTGTTATTTTCTTCCAAGGGAGCAAAATTTTGTACCTTCGCTTAGTTCGTGCTCAGCAGTTTGGACGCTTAGTTCGTCGTCAGTATCTTTTCTGCTCCACATTACTCATTACATTCGTCACTATGGGATCTGTTTTCCTACATAGTCCGTTTCGTATTCGCCCTGAAGTTTTCAATATTGTTGGCCTTACGAAACGGAAGAGACCAACAGTGAAGGACCAATTCGTATTAGCAAACGGCTCAGAGTTCTTCATAGGAAACTGCTCTGTATACACTCATACGAAGGAAAGTATCCCCGGAGAAGATGGAAGCACTCTACTGGAATGTGTGGTGTGTATCAGGTAGTCGTGCACTCAGGGAAATGAGTATCGGAACGCCCACTCTTGTTGCAGTTCACGAAACTCGCGTCTCCGGAGAAGGTGTACAAAAGGGTGAGGAATAAAGGAGATACGCCTCAAGAAAGGCCCGAGTCCCTGCTTCTCCATATACACTTCGCTACCCCAGCCAGCCAGAGTTAGGTTTCCCCGCTCCATTTTTGGATTTCATAAATCTATGACCATTTTTATTCTGCGATTATGTCACCCGTTATTAAATAGTTCCTGTGCTATCGGATTCCGTCTTCAAAACCGTCGACGGCAGATATCAGAATATGTGGCCTCTCAGACATAAGTGTGATATTGTTTTAGTGCTAACCAAAAATTCAAATCATTGACGCTAGAACGAAAATTTGTAGTAACTGTGTCAATACTGTTAGGTACAGTGCCCTGGGTTTGTGTTCGTGAATGCTGTAGTCGCAACGGAACAAAGTAGCGCAGGATTGGATTCGGGTACAGCTGAGTTCGAGTTATCATTTGATAACTCACATTTAATTTTTCCGCACTTGTTTAAATTTATCTACCGTGGATGCTGTGATAATTCGTCAGCTAAGCTATGACATACATGTTTCCCTTTTCCTCATTCTATGCGAACGTTCTGTTTTAAGTCACCTCCATATCGATATGGTGTTAAATTCTGCTCTCTTTCTTGCCATTTTACGTTTAGAGCTGTGTTTCTGTTATTTATAGTGAGTACATTAATAAGCATTACATGTAACGAATTTCCGGAGACGGCAGCAACTCTTCGTGACATGAACTATACACAACGAGAGCGTTCTCTCTCTCTCTCTCTCTCTCTCTCTCTCTCTCTCTCTCAAAGCTCACGGGTTCGCGTGTGTGTGTGTGTGTGTGTGTGTGTGTGTGTGTGTGTGTGTGTGTGTGTACGCGCGCGCGCCGTGCATGTGTCTTTTATCATACCATCACTGCCTTCTTCGCCAAGATTAACATAGGAGGTGACAAAAATAAGCGGATACCTCCTTTTAACGTGTCTGATTTCTGTTTGCCCGGCGTTGTACAGCAATTGCACGTGGCATGGACTCAACAAGTCGTTGCAACCTTAATTTCATCCGGCTTATAAATTGTTCAAATAACTCACGGGGCTGCAGACGGTTGACTTCGTCGAAAACCCTGAAGTCGCTTGGAAGTCGGCTGCAGAAATGTTGAGCAGTTACGGAAGTGTTACCGGTGGTGGATGTTGTGCACGAAATTACGTCCCGATTATATCTCACAAATGTTCGGTGAGATTCATGTCTGTCGATCCGGTGAACGAAATCATTCGCTCGAATTCTCCAGCATGTTCCGACATGATGCATTGTCATCCATAAAAATTCCATCTTTGTTTGGAAACATGAAGTCCATGAAAGACTACAAACGGTCTCCAAGTAACCGAAGATAAGCATTTCCAGTCAATGAGCAGTTCAATTGGATCAGAGGAAACATCACCATCTTACACAGTGCCCTGTTGCCAAGTTAGGTCCATGGCTTCGTCGAATCTGCGCCACATTCGAATCCTAACGTCATCTATTACCAACTGAAATCAAGACCCCACTGACTAGTCCTCAGTTTTCCAGTCGTCTAGGGACAACCGATATGTCCACCAGCCCGGGAGAGGCACTGCAGACTTTATCGTACTGTTAGCAAAGGCACTCGTGTCGGTCGTCTGCTGCCAAAACTGATTAACGCCAAAAAAATATGTAATCTATTGTATTTCCAATATATTATTCAAACACTGACAATTTCTAAACAGAATTTTAATTCTTCCACCATATCTATACTCAATAAGTACGTTTCTTACCAGACCATAAATAAGAATTTTATTCTCAATGTATGCATACACATATCTGACAAAAACCCTCTACTACGCAAGTGACGAACAACTACGAGCAATGAAAGGGCAAATTATTACTAGAAGGACCACGGCAGGTTGCGGCACCTCAGTCGCGCGCCTTCTCTCCACCGCACGTTGCGTCCGAGCAGTTGCGACTCCTCTCAATAACTACCCGCGATAAAAATATCTCTGACACAGTTTTTATCTGCACACAGCGGGGTCATACACTTCGAAATTTCAGCCGCTGCTCTCGGTCGTTAATTGAAGGCCGTCGGCCACTGTGTTGCCCACAGAAAGAGGCAATGCTTGAATTTTGTTATCTCTGCACATTCTTGACACCATGCATCTCGGAATGTTTAATTCACCAACGGTGGCCAACGGAGAATGTCTAGTGTGTCTGGTTCAAACTACCATTCTGTGTTCAGAGTCTGTTAATTCCTGGCGTGCAGCCAAAATGACGTCAGAAATATTTTCACGGGAATCACCTGAGTAGAGTCCGCCCCTGGCAGCTGAGCAGTCAGCGCGACGGAATGTCATACCTAACGGCCAGGGTCGATTTCCGGCTGAGTTGGAGATCTTCTCCGTCCAGGTACTGGGTGTTGTGTTGTCCTTATCATCATCATTTCATCCCCATCCGCACGCAAGTCACCGACATGGCATCTACTCGAAATACTTGCACCAGGCGAACGGTCTACCCGCCACCCGCCGCTAGCCCTAGACTTTCTGCATTTCCATTTACCTGAGAAGAAATAACAGCTCCGTCAATGCGTTGCCCATTTATACTACACATTTCGTGCACGATACTACTTTCATCTTTGTACTCTTATGTCGCTGTCTCATGACTTTTGTCACCGCAGTGTAGAACGATATCACGCAACAGTATGAGATGTTTTTCCTCTAGTGTAACGGAGGTCGTTTTGTCACAGATTTAGTAGTGAAATCACTGTGTAGTTTTCAATGGTTGAACCGTATGTGAAACGTATCCAGACCTGCAAGCAATGTACATAATAACTGCGATCGAATTGCTGGCTCGTGTTAGGACAAATGGTAACTCAACGACGCCGAAATTTCTCACGGATATGAGCGTCACCACTTACTAATTATGAGAGGAAAACTACGAGAATGTGTGTAAGAAGTGAGCATTTGGAACAGGATAGACACCAAGTGAGGCATATTCGCTCCATTCCAGTGTTTAATTACGATGTCTAACAGTTGGTTGTCGATGATTGTAGCCATACATAGTCAGATGCCTCACGTCTCTTAGTCTAGCCAAAGCTGTGTGAATTCGTTTGCACCACATGCATTGAAGACGTTTGTAAGCTAGTTGTGATTCTAATTGGAGCATTCTTAGGCCGACCGCTGTGACTGAGCGGTTAAGGCGCTTCAGTCCGGGACCAAGCGGCTGCTACGGTCGCAGGTTCGAATCCTGTCTCTGGCATGGATATGTGTGATGTCCTTAGGTTAGTTAGATTTACGTAGTTCAATGTCTACAGGACTGATGACCTGAGATGTTAAGTCCCACTGTGCTTAGAGCCATTTGAAACATTTTTTGTTGCATGCTTTCTAATGCTTTGGGGATCTTTTAATATCACTAGATTAGGTCCTTTGGTTTCGTAGATAAATACAAAGAAGCTGAATACTTACACTTGACTGCTGTAAGACAAAGTTTAGCTGTTGATTCATCACAACCAACATGCTGGCTAAACATACGAACTTAGTGGCGTACTGTCGGGTACGGAACCAAGTTGTGGATTCTGTTTCATGCACAATACTCGACTGCCGATTCAAATACTGTGAAGTGCGTTAGTTAGCTTACTCCCTCGCGGCACTCCAGTCCGGTTAGTTACGAGGACTAGTGGATCGATCGTCGAAACCTTGCGCATAAAACGAAATGCAAACACGGCTTTAAACCCGATAGTACCCCATTAATTAAGCAGGACGGACTTGTATACTTTAAATGGATTCTCTTGCGCACACAGGTCACGTGAGATCATATATCCCATTGTGAAGCGGCTGACGGAGAGAGCTCAGCTTCAGAAGATGCCACAGAACAACGTTCAGTCTCATCACAAATCATCAACACAGCTGCATGGGGCGTGTCTCGCTACTGCCTCAGTCATCGAGTAAAGGTCTGCGATCCTCCTCACCTAGATCTCACTCGCGATGTAACCAAATGATCCAATCAGTGAGAAGATGGACAGATCCATTGACTGATTGTTGCGCCTACAAAATGCCAGCCGAATTTTCCGTCACTCAGTAGGCCATATCACAGGACTGCTTCCGGACTACAATTATATAACTGAGTGGTTTTAAAGTGAGGGGTCAACTCAAGTTGTGTTGTAGTGAAAAAGGTTTTAATAAATTTTATTCTTCTTTTAGCTCAGCATTGTGAAACTCGACAATAATTTAAATTCCAAACTGCCCAATGGCTATGTGAGTAATTTTTAAGATTTTTCTGAATGGGGTTTGCATCAGGACTTGCGTGCGCCACAATCACCATATCAGTTTCAACAACAAAACGAGGGTCAACATTCGTCACTGAAGTATAAATGATTTCTGTTGCAAGTCGATCTCATTCACTGTGAGACCATCAACAGCGCTAGTAGTGAAGCCCTGTGGACTCGTAAATACAAGCAATAAAATAGCAATATCTGCATGTATCAATGAAGAGCACTTGGCTGAGCGATGGTACAATTACACCTGGGCTATCTGCTTACAGGGGCCTACGCAGCAGTTATTACTACCAACATTGGACGCAAAGCGCCCTCTTTGAACATTAAAAAAGGCGCTGTAATGTTCAGTCCTTCCAACAATCGTATCCTTTTCGATTTCTTCACATTTTTCATTCAGCCATTTCATCGTGATTGTATTAATGTATTCCTGCATTCCTCTGAACGTTTTTGTACTTCCTTCTTTCATCGATCAACGGAATGATTTTTTCTGTTACTCTTGGTTTCTTCGCTGCTACGTTGTTTCTACCTATGTATTTCGTTCCAGGTTCTGTGATTTGTCTTTTTAGAAGCGTCCATTGCTATTCGACTTAAGTGCCTACTAAGCTATTCCTTATGACAGGATCTATAGCCTAGAATTACTTACAGTGCAATTTTACATTCCTTATTACTTCCGTATCTCACATATTTTTGCATTGACCCTACCTAACTAGTCTACTAAATTTCACCCTACTCTTCATCGCTACTAAGTTGTGATCAGAGTCTATATTTGACTTTCAATACAATATAAGATTTTACAATCTGTGCCTGGCCTTGATGTAATCTAATTGCAACCTTTCCGTATCTCCCCGCCTTATCCAAATATATATATTCCTCTTGTGATTACTAAACAGAGTATTTGGTATTATAAGAGGAAATTTATTGTAGTACCTCTAGTTGTGGTTTTTCTATCAATTCTGACCTGAACAACCCTATCACTGAACATTTGCCGGCCGCTGTGGCCGAGTGGTTCTAGGCGTTTCAGTCTGGAACAGGGCTGCTGCTGCGGCCGCAAGTTCGAATGCTGCCTCAGGCATGGATGTGTGTGATGTTCTTAGGTTAGTTAGGTTTAAGTAGTTCTAAGTTGTAGGGGTGTCCATAGTGCTCAGAGCCATTTGAAACATTTGAACTGAACTGTTCACAGTAACTCACTCTCTGACTTGCCTTCATAACGAATCCTATTTCTGTTGTACCATTTCCCGAGGCCGTTGGTATTACCCTATACTCATCTGACCATAAATCCTTCTCTTCTCGCCATTTCATTTCATTTCAATGACCCCGACAGAATCTAGACTGAGCCTTAGGATTTACCTTATGAGATTTTCTGGCTTCCCTCTTACTTTCAATATATGCCATTCCACGCCCTCACTCGCAGAACGCTATCCTTTCGTTGGCTATTCAATGTTTTTCTCAAGGTCACCGCCCCCTTCGCAGCGCCTTCCTGGAGATACGAATGGATGGCTTTTCCGAAATATTTTGCCAGTGGAGCGACTTTTCCCAAATATGTTGCAATTGGAGAGATCATGTTGACACTTTTAAGTTACAGACCACATGTCCTGTGGATTTACATTATCAGTCTTCAATGCCATTGCCTTCAATAAGAAATGTGAGTACTCTTACTGTCAGAGAAGGGGGTGCATCCAAAAGGGTGTGATGGATCCACTGCTAACTGGGTAACTACGTTTCACACCGACAGCTATGGCAAGGATTACTTTCCCAGGTTCGGCCGTGCTCTCGGGGAGCGCGTGGTACCATGTCGCCGTGCCATTCGGTTGATATAAGGAGGTCCCATACAACGGTGGGACCAGTTACAAGAGCATCCCCTGAACATTCACTATTCCCAGCCGACAAGCTTGTTTATAGTCGTACTGCGCGCCATTGCGCGTTGTAGGCGACAATGGATACAGGAAGGCAAGCAGGCATCAAATGTAGAATCTGGGCGTTCGACAACCACCAAATGGAGGAAGTGCAGACGCATATCCGGCAGGAGCGAAGAGATGCGACATCTAGGATTAGGGACAATTCATCGGGCTGTCCTGCCTTCTCTGCAACATCCAGTAAGTGCTAGTACCACTGGCAGGTGACTGCATGGCGCAGGGCTCGCGACACGCCGAACGTAGCGACACCTGCCATTCACGCCTACCCGTAGAACGGCGCCCGACTCGCCTGGTGTCGGCAGCGAGGGGCATGAAACCCTGCAGACTGGCAGCGCACGAATCTCGTTTCTGCCTTAGAAGCGACATCCATACGTCCGTGTCTGGAGGCTCAGTGATGAGCGCCACGATGAGCGGTTTGTAGGGTGGGTGATGGTGTGGGGAGCAATATCCTAGATCACCTGTTGACCCTTAGTGTTCCTGTCGAACTTCACAGCAGCTGTACGATACATGTATGAGGACCTCCGCTGTTCGTGAACGCCCACGCCCTGTGTTAACAATACAAATTACCCCTGATAACGCTGCTATTTCTTGAGCGAGTGTTTCGGCTCTGGATATTCGCAGGTGTCAGCAGCATGGGATGAAGTGTCACAAGACCGCATCCGAGACCTGTACAACTAAATGTCGTGACGTCTGGACGCTCGGAGTTTGGCACCAAATTAATATGTCCTTTTTTTGGCGGTGTTGCACAATACACATTGGTCCTTCATAATTGGAAGCGTAATTATTTCCCATGCTTGCTACCATTTACCTGCCTGCCCCCAAAGATCGCAATTCGCCTTGTCTTTCTATGGCGATAAGTGTATAAAACTTTATTAACAAATGCGCCAGACATACATCAATGTGAAATGTATACTGTCTGAATTAGAATTTCTGAATTAGCATAAATGTAACAGATGTGAGAATGTTCTGCCAAAATAATGTAAAAGCAAACGCTTAATAGTGAAAAGTAGTCACCCAGCATCGTGATGCAAAACATATGGTCATCTAGGTGTCCCAATAATAAACCAGCATCGTGTCGCCTACACTTTAAAATTTGATAAGCGTAAATTATAATGTCGTAGAGCCCAAGTTCAAACGCAAATCAGTTCTGAATATCAGATAATATGTGAAGGAAACTTCCAATGCAAACTGTAAGGAACTGTCGCACAGTTGAAGTCGTTAACTGAATTAAAACGTGGTATGGGTAGGAAACGTGCATCATTATAATCTAAAATATTGCAGAAAAAATACAAAACTACATTTTGCAGAATTTCATAAACGCACTTGTATGCAAAAAAATTAAGGCAGAACACATAAATATCAACTTTCATAACCCTCAACATCTTATTCAAAATAGCAAGAGAAAATTGCATTATTCATGCAGACGTACCCCGAGATTATGGTCCTGGACTTTTTATTATCATATTCGTCTCACATCTGAATTGGCAAGGTAAGAATAACAATATTAAAATTATGACACTCTGAAATGTTTTAAGATCTAAGTAAGCCAATAATGTGCACACATGACAAAATAACGCAGCGAAAAGTACTTAATTCACTTGCGAACAGTACTGCTATAAGAACATGTGAGTTAAAACATTAACGTACGAAGCATTATTAGCCTAATATGAAAAATATCATCAAGTTTTAGAGATGATTTATGAAATGCTTGAGAGACATCCGTCTACAATATACGTCCTGTGTTATTACTACGGGTTTCGGTAAATACAGACGTGGTGTGTCACACGTGCAAGAACAATATTGTAAAACGAAAATCCTGACATTAAAAATACAACAAAACACCTGAAGACGAAATCGGTTGGTAGAGGATGATGTTGCTACAACGCGGTGCCAAACACAGCCGTTGTACAGGTAAAGGTGTAGACCTGCAACAAACAGTTTATTCCAACAACAAAAAACTGGTCCAATTTTGGAGTAGCTAAGCTCAAGTGAAGAATGAAATAAAACCTTCCACCCTTTGCCACGAGTGCCAACCTAGGGACAATATCTGACTGATCGGCCCACTGACATACATTACTGCCACGGAAACAATACAAGATGCGCCACCTGTTGGGAGCAGACAGTAAGATGTAACCATTTTAATTACTATAATAGAACGATAGAACGATGGCCTCATCCTCAATGAGGAGTTACAACTACTAAGAATTTTTTTTTACAACGATTCCAGTCCTCTGCTCGTGGAAGTTTGATTCCTTTATTTTTACCGTATTTTCCTGCCTCTGATTCCGAAACATCAATTTCTTCGATTTTCATAGGTATGTGCTACTAAAGTTACCTTCATGTAATTATTTTCTGGTTTGTACAGCTGTTTGTAAATAATATTTTCTGTATTATTCTGTCCTTTACGTAATAGTAATTTCTATAAAGCTTAATAGATGGCTTATATTTACACTTAATCTGCTTGACTACTGTGTATTTTCAATAATGTATTAAGCTCTCTTCCTTTATATTCGTTTTTTAATTAACTGCCGTTTTTTCTCAACTTTTTTTTGTTATTAGTGAGAAATGAACACGTGCTACTGCCCGCACCCGACTGGCGGCGCAACTTGTATTGTTTTCGTGAAATTATTGTAAGGCACTGTTCCTATCAGTCCAACGTTGTTCCTAGCTAGGCACACCTGGCAAGGAATGGAACGTTTAATCTCATTTATTACTGCAGCATAGCTGCTCTAAAATCAGACCATTGGTTTTTCGCAGTTTAATTTTACGTTAGTAACATTTGTACCTCATGAGAGATGCCACCTTGGTTAATGTATTTATTTGTCATTCTAAATTTTAAAGTCCTACTTTACAGGGTTTATCAAGAAGGAGCGTTAGTAGGTGTCGAAACCTAGGTCAGTGTGTCTAACAGTAACTTGCAATCGGTTGGTAGTATATTCCTATGATGTGTTGAAATCTTATGGGACTTAACTGCTAAGGTCATCAGTTCTAAGCTTACCCGCTACTTAACCTAAATTATCCTAAGGACAAACACACACACATGTGCCCGAGGGAGGACTCGAACCTCCGCCGGGACCAGCTGCAAAGGCCGTGACTGCAGTGGCCAAGACCGCTCGGCTAATCCCGCGCGGCGAACCATATTTTGAAAAGATGTTTAGTCTGTTTTTTAATACTCTGCCACGGTTTTCATCTTACGTGAATTTGGGAAAGGACAGAGTGAACTCTGTGTTCGCAACACCGAGGCAAGTGTACTGCCTGACACCTGCAGTGACTGGGGCCACGGGCCTGAAGGTGAGATGCGCCTCGACTCGGCACACAGAAGTCGACGGCAGGCAAACACGGGGACCTCCACTTTACCCGATTGCGAAACTCTGAAAGGGCCGTTAAAGGGGGTCCGCCGTAGCGCTGCTCCGGCAGGTGGGCTCTCTCTGGCGCCACGATTTCTGGTCACTTCTTCCATCTCTCTCTTATAGTGACTCAAGTACCTAGTGTGGAGAAGTGTGTTTCAAGTATTTCGTCAACGGACATATATCGTAAACTGCGATGGCTCCAGAAAACATTTGCAATACTGTCCTCCTCAATTTATTTTGAAAGTCAGTCTCCACCCATAGTCTTCTAAAACGAGCCATTAGAGAGCGTAATGCCTATGGTGAAAGTACTATATCAGTGTATAGTATCCTTTTTTTACACAAGACTACAAAAGTCCCTTGGGCCTAAGTCTTGCAAAAGATTTGATGGTGTTACTACTGGTTAACTTGGGCTCAAAGTAAATTATTCTTCTCCAAAACATACAACAATCAGTGTACGTAACAAGGTGGACATCAAATTGCAGACAGGCTTTTTAATAAGCAGAAAAACTGCACCAAAACTGAAACGAAACTATAGTTACTAACAGTCTGCATTAACAGTAGTCCCATGAGACAGATACGGAGTCTAGGTTAATTGTAATATTTATTAAGTACTTTACTGTGAGACACTAATTAACAACAACATTACTCCCTTACATTAACAGTTACAAAAACACTGTGTACCGTTCTGAACGAAGCAATAATTAAGGTAACTAAGGAAATTAATCTGCAGCCCTATTTTCATATCATTGACGTTTCATAATCACAAGTACACTTACATGATACACATAACTAAGCACACGCTTACCACGCTTTGTGAGCAATGGAATGCTAAAATCATTTGTCTTGAATGTTTGTTAATAAGGTTGTTAGAATAAAGTTACTTTTAGGTTCCTGGTTGACATTAACTGATAATCTGAATACATTATAAGTAATGCAGTAGGCTAAAACGTGACCTTGCATAACCAAACTGAATCGTTAAATATTTTTTGAACGTAACATAAATTTCTGACAGTCCTTGTTAAAAGAATAAGGCATTAGTTTCATTATAATTATGACGTTAAGGCTTCTTTTATTATTTGGGCCAGGAACCTATAACAGGTAGCATGACCTGGTTCAATAACAGCCTGCTTTCTCAAGTAACTATACTGAAAAAAATGCACATCATATAAAGGCCCATGTGATTTACAATACTGAACAAAAGAATACATTGCCTTGACACGATGATGCGAACTACGACACAGGCGTCGTCGAATTTTTGTATAGCTTTAGCTTCAGCACTTTCAGGGCTCACGTATTACAATTCTAACTAACATCTGCCACCATGGAGCATTGTTTAAGTATTCCACGTCTTTTACCGCCAGAGCCAACGTCCATCCAAGTCAATATCTCATTGTAGTTGTATCGACTTTAGCCTCGTATGCGACTCAATATGAGTTCACTATGATGGCAACCTACTGACTGCTGTTTTGTCCTCATTTAGCCCGCTCTCCTCGTTCATTTTCCACTGCCAATGTTTTGCCTTCCTAATGCAGAAGGACGTCGCTCCATCTTTTCATATCGTATGACAATGTTTTAGAAACTGAGCATGGGGACAGTACCCATATGCTATTTTCACAGATTACATTACATGTACAGAAATGGTTCATATTTTGTACAATAGAAGTTATTTTAATTTCAAATTATGATATACAGCAAATTTATCACTCTTCCCCATTGGCAGAGTGTACAAAATATCTTTCTAAATTTTGTAATGTACATATTACTACTCTTACTTTTATAGTATCGTAATTTGTTTTTACTAACTTAGAACACTCATCTTCATTCTAACAGGACACTTCTGTCTTTTTGGTTCCATTTACTTCTCTCAAATAATAATTTTAAAAACTTGCCTTTACAACATTTTCCTTAAATCTCTCAAATTTTCATGTAAACAAGAGAAACAATATAACTACCTTTTATGTAACACATGTCATAAGCGAGCAGTTAGATCAAAAAGTTATATTACACTAATCTCCCTGTAAACACAATACCCATTTTTGATAAAATAGAGGGGAAATACAGAGGAGGCGGCTCGAAAGATTTGAACTGTGTGTGGAGCGAGTGCTTTTGAAAAAAATACGGCAGAAAACGATATTCTTGTATCAACAAAGATCATTTTGGTATGAATGATTATCCACATTAAGGAAGTCTCGACTAGTGTTATATGTGTTGGATTGCCATTTAATCATCATGTGACATTTTCATACAACAGGCAAGGTTCAGAAGCAGGGTGTAGGAGTACTGCATGTTCTAATTCGAAACAGCTAAAGTCGACGGAGTTACTATTATTGCAGTTTTGATTGACTCTCGTCAGGTCGCTAATTGAGCGTAACCTATGCAATACTGTTACTGGTGACGAGTTATGACGCCTTTATCGTTAACTTCCTAAGAAGAAATGAGAGCCTGGGACCTATCAAAAGACGTAAACTCGAGCAAAGAGTAGTGTGAACATAATATTTCGCATCGGGCTACTCCAAAAGTGTGTTTTGCAGTACGAATTCTGCCCCAAGGCTTTCGGCACCGTTCCTCACAAGCGTCTTCTAACCAAACTGCGTGCCTACGGAGTATCGCCTCAGTTGTGTGACTGGATTCGTGATTTCCTGTCAGAAAGGTCACAGTTCGTAGTAATAGACGGAAAGTCATCGAGTAAAGCAAAAGTAATATGCGGCGCTCCCCAAGGAAGTGTTATAGGCCCTATATTGTTCCTGATCTATATTAACGACATAGGAGACAATCTGAGTAGCCGTCTTAGATCGTTTGCAGATGACGCTGTGATTTACCGTCTTGTAAAGTCATCAAATGATCAAAACGAGTTACAAAATGATTTAGATAATATATCTGTATGGTGTGAAAAGTGGTATTTGATCCTGAATAAGGAAAAGTGTGAAGTTATTCACATGAGTACTAAACGAAATCAGATAAATTTCGATTATGCGATAAGTCACACAAATCTGAAGGCTGTAAATTCAACTAAATACTTTTGGAGTACAATTACAAATAACCTAAACGGGAACGATCACATAGATAGTATCGTGGGTAGAGCAAATCAAAGACTGCGATTAATTGGCAGAACACTTAGAAGGAACAACAGTTCTACTAAAGAGACTGCTTACACCACACTTGTCCTCCCTATTCTGGAGTATCGCTGTGCGGTGTGGGATCCGAATCAGTTGGGACTGATGGATGACATCTAAAAAGTACAAAGAAGGGCAGCTCGTTTTGTATTATCGCGCAATAGGGAAGATAGTGTCACAGACATGATACGTGAATTGGAGTGGCAATCATTAAAACAAAGGCGTTTTTCGTTGCAACGGGATCTTATCATGAAATTTTAATCACCAGTTTTCACCTCCAACTGCAAAAACATTCTGTTGGCGCCCACCTACATAGGGAGAAATGATCGCCACGATAAAATAAATCAGGAAAAATTTAAGTGCTCGTTTTTCCCGCGTGCCGATCGAGAGTGGGACGGTAGAGAGACAGCTTGAAGGTGGTTCATTGAACCCTCTGCCTGGCACATTATTGTGAATAGCAGAGTAATCACGTACATGTAGATATGTAGCTGTAGATGTCCATCACAGCTGGAATTTGCTGCCTACAATTGAGACACCTTTCAGTCACAGTGTAAGAAAGTCGACCGACATAACTGCGTCACTTGTGGTACTGTATGATACCGCACTCTCTTGATTTGAGAAACAAAACTATCCAGGGGAATTATCTCCTAGGCACTTGTATTGATATGGAAGTCATCTCTCAGGTACCTGTTCCTCTGATCGAATACTCGTAAAATTTTACCTTATCCGCTCTTGAGCGATCAACCGTCAAAGAAATTCATTTCTATACGAAAATGCACCTTAAACTACACTGCTTTAATGAAATCGTTAGAAGCAGTAGGTTTCTACAGCCGTAGAGTTTGTAAACTAATTTAGCTTTGTCAGATTGTTTTAGATATAGTAAGAGAATATACTTACTGTTGCTTTGTCCAATAAACTAATGGAAAACGCAATTAAAATATTCACTGTACTAATAGAAGTTTATTACAGAAACATCACGACAGCATGCTATTTTAATAAAGCGTTAAGTGTCTGTAAGACGATTTTGCCTAATTTAACACGAATTAGTAGGATATTACCGACTTTAGACTTCGAGAAGGTCTGTATTTATTACATGTCCTGTATCACACTCAAGTATTATGAAAATGTGGCAGTTTATAGATAACATTATTTATCCACAACAACAAAAAACATGTCAGCAGAAAACAAAGGTGGCATTGAGAAATTTGCAGTACCATAAGGTTTTTTCTCAGACACTAAGGAGTGCTAATGGTACCAAGACGAATTTTGCTCGAGCGTTGTCTTAAGATTCCCTTTTTGAGTTTCTATCTGCCTGCTTGTAGCTCTGCCACAAAAGAATTAAAAATCGGGATTTCAGCCAGTCTCGAAAGGTGGACGAAAGCAGCTTGTTGCTGGTAGGCAAGCGTGTTATATTTTTCTTTTAAAAAAATCTCATTTTGACCGTTTTTTTGTTCGTTGTATCTGCTCGGGGCGGATGTCGGAAGACATCCGTTTCAGTTCGTCGTTGATCCATTAACTCAGTTTTTTTATCAGTAAACACTTCCGGGCCAAATTGCCGTGGTCGATCTGTAGAACTTCTTCTCCCTGACGTTTCTTTCTCAACTACGGAGAACATCTTCCGAGGTGAGTCGACGACTGGCTGCTAGGAGCTGGGGCCGCCGCTTATATGGAGATCGTAGAGGGCGCCACCGCACGTCACGTGGCGTCAATGTGTAGCTATCTCTGGCTATCGCCTGTTCACTCGATTGCAGGCAGTCGATTGTCACGTGATTGATGCAACGTCGACCGCCATATTTTGTCCAATTTTAATCCTTCTTCTTTACGATTAAAATTGTAATGATATTTGTGGATTTCAATTGCCTCTCTATACATACGTGTATAATAATGCGACGTCCTCGCTAGCACGCTTGTCTCACCGAATAAGCGGCGGCCCCAGCTCCTAGCAGCCAGTCGTCGACTCACCTCGGAAGATGTTCTCCGTAGTTGAAATCGAAACGTCAGTGAGAAGAAGTTCTACAGATCGACCACGGCAATTTAGCCCGGAAGTGTTTACTGATGAAGACGCAGGCCGTGAAAGCCTAGATGGGATGTTTCAGTTTTTTTTATTACAGAGGGCAGCTAACCGTCTGATCGAACGAGCTACCAAGACAGCAAAATCTTTTGAAGTGTCGAGACGCGAACCACTATCCTCTTATTCAACCTGTTGTGGATCAGTGGCGCTACTCAGAACGCTAAACCAACACCACTTTGCAGCTACCGACGAGGTGATGCCCCTGTGTGTTGTTTATTTGCCCATTAGACGCTATGACAGTTTAATCGTAACATAAGAAATGAGAATTCCCGTGTGGAATGACTTTCGTGGACTCAAAAGCATTAACTGATATGCTCATATCCCAACTGTAGAGAAAATCACTCACATTATTCAACTGAAACGACACGATAACATCAAGTGAATATAGCAGGATAGTTCTGTGCCATCAAGGAAGTAACTCGTCGGTCACAGAGTGCCAAACATATTCTACATTATGGCCAGATTTTAGTTGTACTAACAGGAAGGATACCAGCTGATGTGTTCTATGAGTGGCTTCAGAAGTGGCTATAGATTCGTCTCAATGTTGTGGGTGGCAGGGGCCAGAGTATCCTTATTGTGAGTCTTATTCACCTTTCTGTAATTAGGTTTAGGGGATAAAATGTTGTTACTTGTAATACATCAATGCACAAAGTGCAAACGAAACTTCATAAATTAATAACTCCGACAATTACGTGTTATTTTTCTGCGTATTCACCAGGCGCGATTCACAACTTGGGAGCTTCTCCAGTGGTTTAGTTGGCAACGTATCTTTGCTATACAATATTCGTATTGAGATCACTGTCATTGTCATACCCACCAGAAGACAGGCATGACCTGGCTCCTTGTTGTCAGCTTTTCTGACTGATGTTCAGCCGTTGCTCGAAACGTGAAGACTTAAGGCGAATTCGAATATTCTCCATGGCGAAAATCTGATGTTTCTATTGTTCCAGCTGTAACATTCAAAAAACAGTTTCAATAGAAAAAAGCGCTTGTGGACCAGTAATTAATAATGCAGTCATAATTAGTGGAATCTGACAAACTCCACCTGTCACCTGATAATTGTGAAAAGCTACTCTTTGTATCTTCACAGCACCGCAGTTTGAACTCAAGAGTTTCGTAGGATTCATATAATTCATTTCGTTGTGGTATTTTTCAATTACAGTGGAGGAGGAGCAAAACCATTTGACTTGAAATATACTTTTCCAGTGGGATTTCAGTCTTTGGCTACAGATGCAGTAGCACATCCAGTGTGCTATCAAGAATGTGAGCATCCAATCTTTGCTGTAATATAGGCTAGGACGGAAGGAAGCAGATTTTCCACAAAGTAAAAGACGAGAGACACAGTAATTAACGTATGAACTAACCATCTCGCAAACGTAAGTTTCCTAAATCGCTGTCACTTATTAAACATCAATTTTTCAGAAAACATTCACTGAAAAACGTAATAAATTCCAGTCTAATGTTTAAATTTCAATGTCTGTTTCTAAAGAGATAAATATTCGCTGACTGGATACCTAACACATCCACGAGTAGTCTAGTGTATTGGTCTTTCAATGATGCACGTATGCTGGAATATATGATAGGCTGCTAAATTGCTTTGTCTTGAACCAGCACTCGAAATGTACCACAAAGCCTACTGTTGATACACGTAAAACAGCACTAGACAAATGCTTTCGCCTAATTTGCAGCCTCGTTTCAGCTTATTTCTTTGACTAGTGACTTAATTTCACGCACCCAGTTACATTTACATAAATGGACTTTTTTAAAATTTCCAATCGAAAGTCTTTGAATGGTTTAATGAGGCCCGTCACGAATTCCTCTCTTGTGCCAACCTTCCCATCTCTCAGGAACAGCTGCAGCTTACATCCTCAGATATTTGCCGGATGTATTACAGTCTCTGCCTTCCTCAACAGTTTTTGCCCTATGCAGGGTACAAGCATAAAATTACAATAATATTTGAAGAGCTAGTTTGATCAATAAATTATTTCTCTGTCTTCACCGAACGGCAGTGCAAAAAAAGGACTATTTCTAGTTTATTGTGTCTCATTGAAAACTTTAATACAGTTATAAACATATAGATTCTGTTGAGTTATATGTACGTAAAAATGATTATCAGAGGAAAAGTGTATAGAAAATGGCTCTAAGCCCAAAGAACATAACATCTGAGTTCATCAGTACCCTATACTTACAAGTATTTAAACCTAACTAACCTAAGGATATCACACACATCCATACCCGAGGCAGGATTCGACCATGCGACCGTAGCAGAAGCGCGGTTCCGCACTGAAGTGCCTAGAACCCCTCCGTCACATCGGCTGCCGAAAATGTACAAGCATACTAAATATAGTGAGTTACATATAAGTAATAACGATTATCTGACCGAAACTGTAGCACGGAATGTCGATTGTAAGATTACTGTTGCTATGAATGGAATTGCATCAGTCAATTTTAGTTTTCTGTAAAATATTTTGATGTATAATGAAATAAATGGACGTTATCTTACAGAACAAATAAACATTGCAACATTACTAAAGGAAGAGGAGGTAAAAGATGACCTTCCATTTGAACCTAACAGTCACGTAATTACGACTTTAGCACAAGAGTTAAGTAGTTTAGCACAAATTTTGACTGCAAAAAAAATTCTATGCTTGAAGATATAACAAGAATATATTTGGATTAGTTACTATTATTCTGAGATAACTGGTTAGATCACAACAGTCCTTGCTGTTACCCTACTTTGCATGAGGTCTGCTGCGAAGTGTCTACTCCCGATGTAAACATTCACTACTGTGTGGCATATAATAGCTGCCACCAGAGAGGTATGACTGCTTCCTCTCCTGAAAATTTGAATTCTGCATCGGCTAAAAATAGCCAAGCTCTAGAGGATCAGCTTTACTGCGACACACAAGAAGCTAGCAGCATGATGGCTTTGACGTAAATGAACAAATGAATTTAAAAAATTCTATTAGCTGCCACGGTTTCTCTCTGCATCGTGATGGAAAACTTTTCGAAACGACATCGTGAGTGTGATGAGCTGGGCTGACATATGGACACAATTTAATGCTCAGAGCTGTATTCCTAAATAATTATGTACACTAAAGCGCCAGAGAAACTGTTAAAGGCATGCCTACTCAAAAACGGAGATATGTAAACAGGCAAAATACGGTGCTGCGATCGGCAACGCCTATATAAGACAACAAGTGTGGTGGATTTGTTAGACCGGTTACTGCTGTTACAATGGCAGATTATCAAGATTTAAGTGGTTTTGAACGTGGTGTTGCACTCGGCGCACCAGCGATGGGACACAACATCTCCGAGGAAGCTATGAAGTGGGGATTTTGTCGTACGACATTTTCACGAGCGAACCGTGACTATCAGAAATCCGGTAAAACATCAGATCTCCGACATCGCTGCGACCGGAAAAAGATCCTGCAAGAACGAGATGAATGACGACTGAGGAGCAGAGCAATATTTCCGCAAATTGCAATGCTGGGCCGTCAACAAGGGTCAGCATGCGAACCATCCAATGAAACATCATTGATATGTGCTTTCACAGCCGAAGACCCACTCTTGTACCCTTGGCGACTGTACGACACAAAGCTTTACGTCTCTCCTAATCCTGTCAACATCAATATTAGACTGTTGATCACTGGAAACATGTTGCCTCGTCGGACGAGTCTCGTTTCAACTTGTATCGAGATAATGGACGTGTACGTGTATGGAGACAACCTCATGAATCCATGGACCCTACATGCAGCGGGGAACTTTTCAAGCTTGTGGATGCTCTGTAATGGTAAGATGCAAGTGAAACTGGAGTGGTATGTAACCCCTAATACGTCTAGATAAGACTCTAACAGGTGATGCGTCTAATCACCAACATCCATTATTGTCCATTGTGCATTTCGACTTGAGCAATTCCAACAGGACAATGCGTTACCCCACACATCGAGAAATGATAGAGTGGCTTCAGAAATACGCTTCTGAGTTTAGACACTTCTGTTGGCCACCAGTTCCCAGACATGAAAGTTATTGAGCATATCTGAAAAGATTTGCAATGTACTGTTCAGGAGAGATCTTCACCCTACTGATTTAAGGACACGCCTGCAGGATTCATCGTGTCAGCTCCCACTAGCACTACTTCAGACATTGCTATTCCACGGGACGTCCTGTTTCGGCACTTCTGCGTGCTCGCGGGGCCCTACACGATACTAGGCAATTATATCAGTTTCTTTGGCTCGCCATGTATAAAGGTAGAGTGACATCATATTATTTTATCTTTACCTCTAGAGTAATGTGTGTTTAAATACCTCTGCGATATAGCACCTGTCCCTCTCCACACTCTCAAGCACCAGAGTCCAATAACAGTCACTTCTGTAACAGAGTCCATACCAGCACTGTAGTTCAGCGTCCTCTGTGTCTCAGATGAAATGTCGCCGTTTGTCCCCTTCGCACATAGGCTCTATTTCTTTACCAAATATTACATTCTTAGAGTGCTTATTATGTTTAATCCTCTTCCTGATGTGTTCTAAACTTCGCTCACGTGTCGTCTTCGAGAGTGACCTTTTGTTTCTCCTTCACCCATGAGACTCTATATTGCTACTTTTCCTTGATACCCTCTCTATCCTGCTTAATATCAGAAGCCATGTCTCTTCTTTTATCATTGCAGCACAACCGCTGTGATAATTTTCTGGCCATTTCTTGAATCCGAATCCAGTCCTCTCTGCACTGTTAAACTGCTTCCACTGTCTGTGATCTTTAATTCCCGTCTCTGTCTAACACCTTCCGACTATTACCACAAAAAACTTCTCCGCCCCAAAAAATTATTGCTGTTTTCCATTAATTAAACAACGTGTTCCTTGCGCCCGTCTTTGCACTTCAACGTAACAACTTCAACTGTTCGTTTCCAGTTGTTACTTCCCTATTGTTGTTGTTGTTGTGCTCTTCAGTCCAGAGACTGGTTTGATGCAGCTCTCCATGCTACTCTATCCTGTGCAAGCTTCTTCATCTCCCAGTACCTACTGCAATCTACATCCTTCTGAATCTGCTTAGTGTACTCATCTCTTGGTCTCCTTCTACGATTTTTGCCCTCCACACTGCCCTCCAATGGTAAATTGGTGATCCCTTGATACGTGAGAACATGTCCTACCAACCGATCCCTTCTTCTGGTCAAGTTGTGCCACAAACGTCTCTTCTCCACAACCCTATTCAACACTTCTTCATTAGATATTTGATCTACCCATCTAATCTTCAGTATTCTTCTGTAGCACCACATTTCGAAAGCTTCTATTCTCTTCTTGTCCAAACTATTTATCGTCCACGTTTCACTTCCATACATGGCTACACTCCATACAAATACTTTCAGAAATGACTTGCTGACACTTAAACCTATACTCGATGTTAACAAATTTCTCTTCTTCAGAAACGCTTTCCTTGCCATTGCCAGTCTACATTTTATATCCTCTCTACATCGACCATCATCAGTTATTTTGCTCCCCAAATAGCAAAACTCCTTTACTACTTTAAGTGTCTCATTTCCTAATCTAATTCCCTCAGCATCACCCGACTTAATTCGACTACATTCCATTATCCTCGTTTTGCTTTTGTTGATGTTCATGTTATATCCTTCTTTCAAGACACTGTCCATTCCATTCAACTGCTCTTCCAAGTCCTTTGCTGTCTCTGACAGAATTACAATGTCATCGGCGAATCTCAAAGTTTTTATTTCTTCTCCATCGATTTTAATACCTACGAATTTTTCTTTTGTTTCCTTTACCGCTTGCTCAATATACAAATTGAATAACATCGGGGAGAGGCTACAACCCTGTCTCACTCCCTTCCCATCCACCGCTTCCCTTTCATGTCCCTCGACTCTTATAACTGCCACCTGGTTTCTGCACATATTGTAAATAGCTTTTCGCTCCCTGTATTTTGCCCCTGCCACC
The DNA here is from genome assembly GCF_023897955.1 of Schistocerca gregaria. Classification (NCBI taxonomy): domain Eukaryota; kingdom Metazoa; phylum Arthropoda; class Insecta; order Orthoptera; family Acrididae; genus Schistocerca; species Schistocerca gregaria. The sequence continues at coordinate 256,734,682 of NC_064925.1, forward strand.
TTTAGAATTTGAAAGAGAGTATTCCAGTCAACATTGTCAAAAGCTTTCTCTAAGTCTACAAATGCTAGGAACGTAGGTTTCCCTTTCCTTAATCTTTCCTCTAAGATAAGTCGTAAGGTCAGTATTGCCTCACGTGATCCAATATTTCTGCGGAATCTAAACTGATGTTCCCCGAGGTCGGCTTCTACTAGTTTTTCCATTCGTCTGTAAAGAATTCGTGTTAGTATTTTGCAGCTGTGACTTATTAAACAGATAGTTCAGTAATTTTCACATCTGTCAAAACCTGCTTTCTTTGGGATTGCAATTATTATATTCTTCTGGAAGTCTGAGGGTATTTCGCCTGTCTCATACATCTTGCTCACCAGATGGTAAAGTTTTATCAGGACTGGCTCTCTCAAGGCTGTCAGTAGTTCTAATGGAATGTTGTCTACTCCCGAGGCCTTGTTTCGACTTAGGTCTTTCATTGCTCTGTCAAACTCTTCACTCAGTATCCTATCTCCCATTTCATCTTCATCTATATCCTCTTCCATTTTCATAATACTGTCCTGAAGTACATCGCCCTTGTATATACCCTCTATATACTCCTTCCACCTTTCTGCTCTCCCTTCTTTGCTTAGAACTGGGTTTCTGAACTCTTGATGTTCATACAAGTCGTTCTCTTACCTCCAAAGGTCTCTTTAATTCTCCTGTAGGCAGTATCTACCTTAACCCTAGTGAGATAAGCCTCTACATCCGTACATTTGTGCTCTAGCCATCCCTACTTAGCCATTTTGCACTTCCTGTCGATCTCATTTTTGAGACGTCTGTATTCCTTTTTGTCTACTTCATTTACTGCATTTTTATATTTTCTCCTTTCATCAATTAAATTCATTATTTCTTCTGTTACCCAAGGATTTCTACTAGCCCTCGTCTTTTTACCTACTTGATCCTCTGCTGCCTTCACTACTTCATCCCTCAGAGCTACCCATTCTTCTTCTACAGTATTTATTTCCCCCATTCCTGTCAATTGCTCTCTTATGCTCTCCCGGAAACTCTGTACAACCACTGGTTCTTTCAGTTTGTCCAGGTCCCATCTCCTTAAATTGCCACCTTTATTAAACTTCTATCGCGGTAAGGCACAGGTCATATAAAACATCCAACACAAATCTTATGTTCAGTTCCCCATTTGGTATTGCTAGGCCCCCATCACCTACCTCCCATGTGTTAGCCTCCCAAATATGCGTGGCACTAGTGAAATGAAGTACCCTGCGAGCAGCATAACTAGTAAAGTGAATGATGCCCGTATTCAAGAGGAGGGGACAGCCAGATTCGTCCTAACTCCACGTTACAGACGGCCTTGAAAATCAGATCGCCAGTTTGTTCTGAAGCAAGCGTGACGATTACGCTTCTCACATTTCATTCTTGATGTGTGAAAGTAAGGTAAAATGTTCCACAGCTAAATTAGCTCCACATTCGGATCTCCGGGTGGCATCTTCTGTAGTGTCTAAAAATCCTGAGTCACAAATATGCACATATAACGATCGTTTGCTAATGGGAGAGGCGGCGGATGGACAGAAATAGAAGAGGAATTTGAAAAAAAACAACTTTGACATTGTTGGCTTTTGTGAAGTACTTCGTAAAGGTGAAAACAGTCTTTGACTGAATGCGGGAGATCTTCTTCTATTACTATGGTGAACCACATGGAAAACTAAACGGAGTTGGAATTTTAGTAAACAAAACCGTAGTAGAAAAGATAGCAGTATTAGAAGGATCTTCGAGCAGACTAGCACATTTGGTGACCAGAATATCAGAAAGGTATAAAATTCAAATACTTGAAACATATGCACCTACTTCTAGTCACTCAGATGAAGAGATAGAATTCTTCTATGAGTGACTAAAAGAAACCTGTGAAAATAGGACAGATTGCTTTTATAAATTTATAACTGGTTACTTTAACGCCAAAGTTGAACCTACAAGGAATGTGTTTCAGTTGTTGGCAAACATGTGATAGTTCAAGGAAATAACAAATATGAGAGGTTGGTTGAGTTAGCAGAATATATGAAAACATCTACTGTTAATACGTTTTTCACGAGGTATTCTAGTCTTAAATTTGAACTGAAAAATGAAATACACTTCTTTCTTACTAAAATGCCTCAAAATGATAAAGATATCTCTGTGCTGAACAGGTTCGGTACTAACAGGGATCAGCGATTAATATGAATATCTGAACTGAATATAAAAGATAACAGGTCGAAACTAATGAAAGATAGAAGAAAAACACTTACTTTCTAAATCGCGAAGAACAAAAAGACAAATTCCAAGATAGAAAAGTAAATTAAAACAATGAGAAGCACATTCAGTAACATCAATATGAACCATAACAGCTGGAGAAGTTGATGGCTTGAGCAAATCTCAACCCAACTAAAGAAGCTAAGGAATAAAATGATATATTCGATGGACAAGAGAGGAAATAAAAGTAGAAACAGAGAAAGGTAAGATATACAGCACTTTGCAAGTCTCGGGGAAAGAGCATGACAGATCACCTGAAGAAGCATGAAGAAGGTACGCCAGCCGTGAAAATAAATCTAGTTTAAAGACGGTCAAGCGGGTACTTATGATTAGAAAGATTCAACTAGGAGCGTTACGCACAGACCTCAAGGGCTAATTGCAGATAAGAAAGAAATACTGGAATACTATGAATTTTTATTGTTACAGTAAAGACAATCCTTGACGAACTGGATTCTTCTGTTTGCCAAATCCCAAAATACACCCGTCGGAGACCAAACATGTTACAGACAAGATGGAAAAAAGCAACTGTTCTAGGTAGCGATGAGCTCTCGATCGATATTGTTAAGCTGGTGGATGGCGAATCTACCAGACATGTAGCTAAAATATTTTCAACTTGTTTGCACAGTGGAAAATTACCAGGATATTGGAATAACCCGAAAATAATCCTAATGTATAAGAATGGTTATTGTAATCCCGCCTTATCAACCTTCTGTCTGTACTGTACAACGTCGATACCAGAATTTTGACTTCCGGATTGAGCACTACCCTTGCCCTGGCCCAGTCCGTAGATTAAGGTGGGCTCCACATGGAGTTTAGTACAACTGACAGTATCTTTACTCTACGCAAAAGAATTAGTAGAACAAATGAGTACCATCTACCTCTTTGTCTTGTCAGAATAGATTTTTATAAGGCATTCGATTCGATCAGTCACCCAGCTGTGTTTCAGGCTCTAACAGACCAAGGAATAGAAAACACCTGTATTGAAGTCTTACCCAACATACACTCCTGGAAATTGAATTAAGAACACCGTGAATTCATTGTCCCAGGAAGGGGAAACTTTATTGACACATTCCTGGGGTCAGATACATCACATGATCACACTGACAGAACCACAGGCACATAGACACAGGCAACAGAGCATGCACAATGTCGGCACTAGTACAGTGTATATCCACCTTTCGCAGCAATGCAGGCTGCTATTCTCCCATGGAGACGATCGTAGAGATGCTGGATGTAGTCCTGTGGAACGGCTTGCCATGCCATTTCCACCTGGCGCCTCAGTTGGACCAGCGTTCGTGCTGGACGTGCAGACCGCGTGAGACGACGCTTCATCCAGTCCCAAATATGCTCAATGGGGGACAGATCCGGAGATCTTGCTGGCCAGGGTAGTTGACTTACACCTTCTAGAGCACGTTGGGTGGCACGGGATACATGCGGACGTGCATTGTCCTGTTGGAACAGCAAGTTCCCTTGCCGGTCTAGGAATGGTAGAACGATGGGTTCGATGACGGTTTGGATGTACCGTGCACTATTCAGTGTCCCCTCGACGATCACCAGAGGTGTACGGCCAGTGTAGGAGATCGCTCCCCACACCATGATGCCGGGTGTTGGCCCTTGTGCCTCGGTCGTATGCAGTCCTGATTGTGGCGCTCACCTGCACGGCGCCAAACACGCATACGACCATCATTGGCACCAAGGCAGAAGCGACTCTCATCGCTGAAGACGACACGTCTCCATTCGTCCCTCCATTCACGCCTGTCGCGACACCACTGGAGGCGGGCTGCACGATGTTGGGTTGTGAGCGGAAGACGGCCTAACGGTGTGCGGGACCGTAGCCCAGCTTCATGGAGACGGTTGCGAATGGTCCTCGCCGATACCCCAGGAGCAACAGTGTCCCTAATTTGCTGGAAAGTGGCGGTGCGGTCCCCTACGGCACTGCGTAGGGTCCTACGGTCTAGGCGTGCATCCGTGCGTCGCTGCGGTCCGGTCCCAGGTCGACGGGTACGTGCACCTTCCGCCGACCACTGGCGACAACATCGATGTACTGTGGAGACCTCACGCCCCACGTGTTGAGCAATTCGGCGGTACGTCCACCCGGCCTCCCGCATGCCCACTATACGCCCTCGCTCAAAGTCTGTCAACTGCACATACGGTTCACGTCCACGCTGTCGCGGCATGCTACCGGTGATAAAGACTGCGATGGAGCTCCGTATACCACGGCAAACTGGCTGACACTGACGGTGGCGGTGCACAAATGCTGCGCAGCTAGCGCCATTCGACGGCCAACACCGCGGTTCCTGGTGTGTCCGCTGTGCCGTGCGTGTGATCATTGCTTGTACAGCCCTCTCGCAGTGTCCGGAGCAAGTATGGTGGGTCTGACACACCGATGTCAAAGTGTTCTTTTTTCCATTTCCAGGAGTGTATAAGAAACCTCCAGAGCGTTTGTGAATCTAGAGGAAGAAGCCAAACAACTTCTCATCTGTCTAGGGCAATTGCTAAATGTGATAGAAGACATAAAACAAGTAATTTTACGAAGTATTAAATTAAGCTCGCAAGCCTAAGGGAGGTACTCTTCATTTTTGAAGTCCAAATGGTCTCAGAGGTGAGGAGACAATTTTTCAACTGAGTATACTGCCAGTAATAATTTATGGCTGAGTGACATAAACATTAAATGAGTTTAGTGTCAGAAAACTGATAGTTGCCGAAAAAGGATTGGGAAGATCAATACTGTATGTAAATGCATAAAACTTCAACCAATCACTTTTTATAATAGTTATTAATTATTCCATGAACCGGTTTTCGAATCTTTTCGGGTTCATCTTCAGAGGGTTTTCTGGACGTTACACCACTATTTATAGCATAATGCTGGGTGCTGCCTCCGTGGCCAGAAGATGGAACACTCTTTCCTGCATCACCATAACTATTGTTTATCTGCGAAATGGATGCAAAATTTAGTTTCTTACATACTGCTTCTTTCTGTTAATCTCCATCTGTCTGCTTCGATGGAAGAAATAGTGATTTAACATCCAGAAAATCGTCTGAAGATGAACCCGAAAAGATTCGAGAACCGGTTGGTGGAATAATAAATAACCATTTAAAAAGCGACTGGTAGGAGTTTCATGCATTAGCATTCAATTGACAGTCGTGGGTTTTAAAATATAGGTAATGTATAAGCTTAATAAATACACTGAAGAGGCAAATAAACTGGTACACCTGCTTAATGACGTGTCCTCGAGCACACACAATTGCCGCAATACGACGTGGCATAGACTCGACTAATGGCTGAGGTAGTGCTGGAGGGAATTTACACCATGAACCTTGCAGGGCTGTCCATAAATCCGTAAGAGCACGAAGTGGTGGGGATCTCTTCTGAGTATCAGGTTGCAAGGCATTCCAGATATGCTCAGTAATGTTCATGTTTAGGGAGACCGGTGACCAGCGAAAGTGTTTAAACTCAGAAAAGTGCTCCTGGAGCCACTCTGCAACAATGGCAGAAATGGAAGAAACTGCTGTGATCCTGTGCTTCATGCCGAATCGAAGACGCCAGATCACCAAGTGAGCGAATGGCTGATAATGGAGGTGCAGTGGGGATGGGGGGCCTGGAGCAGACTCTGCTGTACCATATGTGCATGGGGGGGGCGGTGTCACAGCTCTCACTGAGCCAACCTCAGTTGGGACTGAGCTGGCAGGCCCGCTCTCACAGTGTGGATGGCGGCCTGTGTCGAGGTTTCAAGCCTCAAGGCGAAGGCTACATGGGAGACGCAGGCTTCTGCCAAATCATGTGCACTTTACTAACAGATTCAGTGTGCTATCTGATGCTGGGGGGGGGGGGGGGGGGAGGTGGCTATCATGTGTGTGGAGTGCAGCCAGCTGCAGATTGTTGCACATGTCGGCACTAATGATGCCTGTCGTCGGGGTTCTGAGGAAATCCTTGGGTGCTTCAGATGGCTGGCTAAATTGGCGATGACGGCCTCCATCTCTCGAGGAGTGGAAGCCAAGCTAACGATCTGCAGCATCGTATAAAGGGTGGACCGGGGTCCTCTGGTTTGGAGTCCATTGGAGAATCTAAACCAGGGGCTACGTCGTCTCTGTGACGAAAATAGTTGAAGATTCCTCGACGTACGCTATTGGGTGGAACGTTGTAGGACGCCCCTCGATAGATAAGTTGTGTACTACACACAGGAAGCTGCTGAATGGGTAGCACAGTACTTGTGGCGAGCACTCATCATCATAATCATCATTTAAGACTGATTATGCCTTTCAGCGTTCAGTCTGAAGCATAGTCTCCTTTATAAAATTCCTCCATGATCCCCTGACACTGAGGTCTCTTCTGATGTTAAGCCTATTACTTCAAAATCATTCTTAACCTAATCCATGTACCATCTCCTTGGTCTGCCCCGACGCCTCCTACCCTCTACTGCTGAACCCATGAGTCTCTTGGGTAACCTTCCTTCTCCCATGCGTGTAACATGACCCCACCATCTAAGCCTGTTCGCCCTGACTGCTATATCTATAGAGTTCATTCCCAGTTTTTCTTTGATTTCCTCATTGTGGACACCCTCCTGCCATTGTTCCCATCTACTAGTACCTGCAATCATCCTAGCTACTTTCATATCCGTAACCTCAATCTTGTTGATAAGGTAACCTGAATCCACCCAGCTTTCGCTCCCACACAACAAAGTTGGTCGAAAGATTGAACGGTGCAGAGATAACTTAGTCTTGGTACTGACTTCCTCCTTGCAGAAGAGAGTAGATCGTAGCTGAGCACTCACTGCATTAGCTTTGCTACACTTCGCTTCCAGTTCTTTCACTATGTTGCCATCCTGTGAGGATATGCATCCTAAGTACTTGAAACTGTCCACCTGTTCTAACTTTGTTCCTCCTATTTGGCACTCAATCCGTTTATATTTGTTTCCCACTGACATTACTTTCGTTTCGGAGATGCTAATCTTCATACCATAGTCGTTACATTTCTGATCTAGCTCTGAAATATTACTCTGCAAACTTTCAATGTAATCTGCCATCACAACTAAGTCATCCACATATGCAAAACTGCTTATTTTGTGTTCACACATCTTAATCTCACCCAGCCAGTCTATTGTTTTCAACATATGATCCATATATAATATGAACAACAGTGGAGACAGGTTGCAGCCTTGTCTTACCCCTGAAATTACTCTGAACCATGAACTCAATTTACCGTCAACTTTAACGGCTGCCTGACTATCCATGTAAAGACCTTTAATTACTTGCAAAAGTTTGCCTCCTGGTCCATAATCTCGTAGAACTGACAATAACTTCCTCCTAGGAACCAGGTCATATGCCTTTTCGAGATCTATAAAGCATAGATACAATTCCCTGTTCCATTCATAACACTTCTCCGTTATTTGCTTTAAGCTAAAGATCTGGTCCTGACAACCTCTAAGAGGCCTAAACCCCCCCTGATTTTCATCCAATTGGTCCTCAACTAATACTCGCACTTTCCTTTCAACGATACCTGAGAAAATTTTACCCACAAAGCTGATTAAAGAGACACGTCTGTAGTTGTTACAATCTTTTCTGTTACCATGCTTAAAGATTGGTGTGATTACTGCTTTTGTCCAGTCTGATGGAACATGTCCCGACTCCCACGCCATTTCAACTATCCTGTGTAGCCATTTAAGACCTGACATTCCACTGTATTTGATGAGTTCCAGCTTAATTTCATCCACCCCAGCTGCTTTATTGCACTGCCTTCTATTGACGATTTTCATCACTTCCTCAAATGTGATCCTATTTCCATCCTCATTCCTATCCCATTGTACATCGAAATCTGAAACATTACTGATCGTATTTTCACCTACACTGAGCAACTCTTCAGAATATTCCCTCCATCTTCCCAAGGAATCCACAGGATTCACCAGCAGTTTTCCTGACCTGTCCAAAATACTTGTCATTTCCTTCTTACCTCCCTTTCGAAGATTGCTAATTACACTCCAGAATGGTTTTCCAGCACCTTGACACAAAGTCTCCAACTTGTTTCCAAAGTCTTCCCAAGATTTCTTCTTGGATGCTGCATTATCTGTTTGGCTTTGTTTCTTTCTTCAACATGACTTTCTCTGTCTACTTGAGTTCTAGTATGTAGCCATTTTTGATACGCCTTCTTTTTCCTTTTACAGGCTGCCTTGACTGTGTCATTCCACCATGCTGTTTGCTTCATCCTACCTTTACACATTACTGTTCCAAGACATTCTTTAGCCACTTCTAGTACTGTGTCCCTGTACCTTGTTCATTCCTTTTCCAGTGACTGTAACTGACTACATTCAACTAACTGTCACCTTTCTGAGATCATTGTGATGTACTTGTGCCTGATTTCCTTATCCTGAAGTTTCACCACTCTTATCCTCCTACAAATGAACCTGACCTCCTGCACTTTCGGCCTCACAATACCAATTTCGCTCCCGATTAAATAATAATCAGTGTCATGAAAAAATCCTCTCAATACACGTGTGTCCCTCACAGCCTTCCTGAATTCCTGATCTGTTATTATATATTCAATGACAGATCTGGTTCCCCTGCCTTCCCAAGTATACCAGTGAATGTTCTTATGTTTAAAAAAGGAGTTTGTGATTACTAAGCGCATACTGGCACAGAAATCCAAGAGTTGTTTCCCGTTCCTGTTGGCCTCCATATCCTCTCCAAATTTAACCATAACCTTTTCATACCCTTCTGTCCGATTTCCAATCCTGGTATTAAAATCACCCATGAGCAGAACACTGTCCTTGTCCTTTACTCTAACAACTACATCACTAAGTGCATCTTAAAAACTATCCATCTTATCTTGATCTATCCCTTCACAATGCGAATATACTGACACAATCCTAATTTTCTTGCTAGACACTGGCAAATCCATCCACATCAATCGTTCGTTTACATACATTATTGCAACTACGCTGGGTTCCATTTCTTTCCTGATGTAAAGCCCTACACCCCATTGTGCTATTCCTGTTAGCCTAAAAAATTACCAGTTCATGCCACTGATGTGGGAGTGCAAACAATAAAAATTGTTAGTTCGGCTGAACAGGCCATTTCAAGGGATCTAAATATGCTAAACCTCATGCTCGTAAATTGTCGAAGTTTCTGTAGCAAGATCCCCGAGTTAGTCTCCGAAATAAACAGTAGCAATGCAAATATTTTGTTAAGTACCGAAATCTGGTTGAAAGCAGGCATAAATAGCAGTGAAATTTTGAACTCGGATTGAACAATGTTTAGGAAGGATAGGACTGATGCTACGGGAGGTGGTGTGTTCATTGTAGTTAAAAGCTTTTTAAACGCAGTTGAGATCAATACTGGGTCGGACTGTGATATAGTATGGATAAAGCTGACAATCAGACAAGGTTTGACCATTGTATTAGGATGTTTTTATAGACCACTAGCATCCGTAACAAACGTCTCAGAACGTTTAAGGGAAGTCTTGAGTACATAGAAAATGTTGTTGTTGTTGTCTTCAGTCCTGAGACTGGTTTGATGCAGCTCTCCATGCTACTCTATCCTGTGCAAGCTGCTTCATCTCCCAGTACCTACTGCAACCTACATCCTTCTGAATCTGCTTAGTGTACTCATCTCTCGGTCTCCCTCTACGATTTTTACCCTCCACGCTGCCCTCCAATGCTAAATTTGTGATCCCTTGATGCCTCAAAACATGTCCTACCAACCGATCCCTTCTTCTAGTCAAGTTGTGCCACAAACTTCTCTTCTCCCCAATCCTATTCAATACCTCCTCATTAGTTACGTGATCTATCCACCTTATCTTCAGTATTCTTCTGTAGCACCACATTTCGAAAGCTTCTATTCTCTTCTTGTCCAAACTAGTTATCGTCCATGTTTCACTTCCATACATGGCTACACTCCAAACAAATACTTTCAGAAACGACTTCCTGATACATAAATCTATATTCGATGTTAACAAATTTCTCTTCTTCAGAAACGCTTTCCTTGCCATTGCCAGTCTACATTTTATATCCTCTCTACTTCGACCATCATCAGTTATTTTACTTCCTAAATAGCAAAACTCCTTTACTACTTTAAGTGTCTCATTTCCTAATCTAATTCCCTTAGCATCACCCGATTTAATTTGACTACATTCCATTATCCTCGTTTTGCTTTTGTTAATGTTCATCTTATATCCTCCTTTCAAGACACTGTCCATTCCGTTCAACTGCTCTTCCAAGTCCTTTGCCGTCTCTGACAGAATTACAATGTCATCGGCGAACCTCAAAGTTTTTACTTCGTCTCCATGAATTTTAATACCTACTCCGAATTTTTCTTTTGTTTCCTTTACTGCTTGCTCAATATACAGATTGAATAACATCGGGGAGAGGCTACAACCCTGTCTCACTCCTTTCCCAACCACTGCTTCCCTTTCATGCCCCTCGACTCTTATTACTGCCATCTGGTTTCTGTACAAATTATAAATAGCCTTTCGCTCCCTGTATTTTACCCCTGCCACCTTTAGAATTTGAAAAAGAGTATTCCAGTCAACATTGTCAAAAGCTTTCTCTAAGTCTACAAATGCTAGAAACGTAGGTTTGCCTTTTCTTAATCTTTCTTCTAAGATAAGTCGTAAGGTCAGTATTGCCTCACGTGTTACAACATTTCGACGGAATCCAAACTGATCCTCCCCGAGGTCTGCATCTACCAGTTTTTCCATTCGTCTGTAAAGAATTCGCGTTAGTATTTTGCAGCCGTGGCTTATTAAACTGATAGTTCGGTAATTTTCACATCTGTCAGCACCTGCTTTCTTTGGGATTGGAATTATTATATTCTTCTTGAAGTCTGAGGGTATTTCGCCTGTCTCATACATCTTGCTCACCAGCTGGTAGAGTTTTGTCATGACTGGCTCTCCCAAGGCCGTCAGTAGTTCTAATGGAATGTTGTCTACTCCGGGGGCCTTGTTTCGACTCAGGTCTTTCAGTGCTCTGTCAAACTCTTCACGCAGTATCGTATCTCCCATTTCGTCTTCATCTACATCCTCTTCTATTTCCATAATATTGTCCTCAAGTACATCGCCCTTGTATAAGCCTTCTATATACTCCTTCCACCTTTCTGCCTTCCCTTCTTTGCTTAGAACTGGGCTGCCATCTGAGCTCTTGATATTCATACACGTGGTTCTCTTCTCTCCAAAGGTCTCTTTAATTTTCCTGTAGGCAGTATCTATCTTACCCCTAGTGAGATAAGCTTCTACATCCTTACATTTGTCCTCTAGCCATCCCTGTTTAGCCATTTTGCACTTCCTGTCGATCTCATTTTTGAGACGTTTGTATTCCTTTTTGCCTGCTTCATTTACTGCATTTTTATATTTTCTCCTTTCATCAATTAAATTCAATATTTCTTCTGTTACCCAAGGATTTCTAGCAGCCCTCGTCTTTGTACCTACTTTATCCTCTGCTGCCTTCACTACTACATCCCTCAGAGCTACCCATTCTTCTTCTACTGTATTTCTTTCCCCTATTCCTGTCAATTGTTCCCTTATGCTCTCTCTGAAACTCTGTACAACCTCTGGTTCTTTCAGTTTATCCAGGTCCCATCTCCTTAATTTCTCACATTTTTGCAGTTTCTTCAGTTTTAATCTACAGGTCATAACCAATAGATTGTGGTCAGAGTCCACATCTGCCCCTGGAAATGTCTTACAACTTAAAACCTGGTTCCTAAATCTCTGTCTTACCATTATATAATCTATCTGATACCTTTTAGTATCTCCAGGATTCTTCCACGTATACAACCTTCTTTCATGATTCTTAAACCAAGTGTTAGCTATCATTAAGTTGTGCTCTGTGCAAAATTCTACTAGGCGGCTTCCTCTTTCATTTCTTAGCCCCAATCCATATTCACCTACTATGTTTCCTTCTCTCCCTTTTCCTACACTCGAATTCCAGTCACCCATTACTATTAAATTTTCGCCTCCCTTCACTATCTGAATAATTTCTTTTATTTCATCGTACATTTCTTCAATTTCTTCATCATCTGCAGAGCTAGTTGGCATATAAACTTGTACTACTGTAGTAAGTGTGGGCTTCGTATCTATCTTGGCCACAATAATGCGTTCACTATGCTGTTTGTAGTAGCTTACCCGCATTCCTATTTTCCTATTCATTATTAAACCTACTCCTGCATTACCCCTATTTGATTTTGTGTTTATAACCCTGTAGTCACCTGACCAGAAGTCTTGTTCCTCCTGCCACCGAACCTCACTAATTCCCACTATATCTAACTTTAACCTATCCATTTCCCTTTTTAAATTTTCTAACCTACCTGCCCGATTAAGGGATCTGACATTCCACGCTCCGATCCGTAGAATGCCAGTTTTCTTTCTCCTGATAACGACATCCTCCTGAGTAGTCCCCGCCCGGAGATCCGAATGGGGGACTATTTTACCTCCGGAATATTTTACCCAAGAGGATGCCATCATCATTTAATCATACAGTAAAGCTGCATGTCCTCGGGAAAAATTGCGGCTGTAGTTTCCCCTTGCTTTCAGCCGTTCGCAGTACCAGCACAGCAAGGCCGTTTTGGTTAATGTTGCAAGGCCAGATCAGTCAATCATCCAGACTGTTGCCCCTGCAACTACTGAAAAGGCTGCTGCCCCTCTTCAGGAACCACACGTTTGTCTGGCCTCTCAACAGATACCCCTCCGTTGTGGTTGCACCTACGGTACGGCCATCTGTATCGCTGAGGCACGCAAGCCTCCCCACCAACGGCAAGGTCCATGGTTCATGGGGGGAGGTCATAGAAAATAAATATCCAAATTATCCGTTACTTATTGGTGGAGAATTTAGTGTAGCAGAAGCAAAGAAGCAGAAGTAAAGACTCGTGTGGAGTCATTCTAGGAGCGCTCTCAACATTAAGCCTTGAGCAATCGGTTAGAAAACCAACTCGAGAGGGGAACATGTTAGATATCTTGGCGACAAACAGACCTGATCTTTTTGAGGAAGTTAACCTAGAAGAAGATATTAGCGACCATAATGTCGTTGTGGCTTCTATGTCAGTGGAAGTTGCAAAAAACACCTAAGAAACAGCTTAGAGTTTTCTTGTTTGGGAAAGCAAATAAAAATGTCATTAATGAATATCTTCATAGTCAGCTCCAAGAATTAACCGCGGGACACAAAGATACTGAGCAGCTTTGGTCGGAATTTAAGGATATTGCCCACCACGTAATAGAGAAGTATGTGCCTAGTAAAAATATAGGAGAGGGAAAGGATCCATCTTGATACTACAAACATATTAGGAAGGTGATGAGAAAGCAGAGAATTTTGCAGAGTCGTTTTAAACGTAGTCACTAGCCCGTTGACAAACAGAAATTATGTGAAATAAAAGCAGATGTCAAAAGGTCAATGAGAGATTCTTTTAACGAATTTGAAAGCAATATTTTACCTGCAGATTCTAAAAATTTTGATCGTACGGAAAATGTATGAACGCAACAAATAATTCTATACCTTCTCTTGCTGACAGTACAGGTAATGTAACGGATGGCCGGCTGGTGTGACCGAGCCGTTCTAGGCGCTTCAGTCTGGAATCGAGCGAATCCTGCCTTGGCCATGGATGTGTGTGATGTCCTTAGGTTAGTTAGGTTTAAGTAGTTCTAAGTTCTAGGGGACTGATGATCTCAGATGTTAAGTCCCATAGTGCTCAGAGCCATTTGAACCATTTTTTTGTAACGGATGATGATAAACACATGCTAAACCTAGCTTTCAAAAACTCGTTAACTCTAGAAGACTGAAGTACCATTCCCCCTTTGAATTATCGAACAAACGCAAGGATGGCTGACATAGTGTTTAGTGTATCTGGGATCGTAGAACAGTTAAGATCCTTAGACGCCAGGAAGGCATCCGGCCCAGAGGGTATCCCCGTAAGATTATATGTTGCCTATGCTACAAATATAGTACCACTGTTATTCATCATCTATCAGAGATCATTGGAAAAGCGGAAAGTTCCACGGGACTGGAAGAAAGCCCAGGTCATAGCAATCTATGAAAAGGGTAGCAAATCGGATGCAAATAATTACCGGCCAATTTCACTGAAATCGATTTGTTGTAGAATCAAGGAATATATTTTGTGTTCAGATATAATGACCTTTCTAGGCTCTGAGAAGCTCATCTGCAGAAACCAGCACGGTTTTACGAAAGAGCCGTCATGCGGGACACAGCTGGCCCTCTTTGTGCATGATATACAACAGGCTCTAGATACCGACTCCCAGGTTGATGCCATATTTCTCGACTTTCTAAAGGCGTTCGACTCAGTTCCGCACTGCCGCTTTCTCCAAAAAGTGCGCGCTTACGATCTATCCGATGACATATGCGGTTGGGTAGAAAGTTTTCTAACAGACAGAGATCATTATGTCGTCTTGAATGGGATGACTTCAACAGAAACAAGCGTAACTGCAGGTGTGCACCAGGGCAGCGTAATAGGTCCACTGCTTTTTACGATTTACATATACGATGTGGTTGATGGTATTCACAGTGGCACTAGACTGTTTGCTGATGATCCCGTAGTACAGGAAAGTACTATCACACGAAAGTTGTGAACGAATCAATGAGGATTTGCAGAAAATAAATGTGTGGTGTAATGACTGACAGCTATCTCTCAATATTAGTAAGTGTAACCTACTGCGTACAACAATACGAAAATCCCCATTAATGTACGAGTACAGAGTAAATGCCCAGTCTTTGGATGTGGTAACATCCGTCATGTATCTGGGTGTGGCAAATCAAAATGATCTAAAATGGAATGATCGGATTACACAAGTAACGGGCAAGGCAAACTCTAGATTGCGGTTTTGTTGCTAGAATCCTGAAGCGATGCAGTCCTTGAACAATGGATATTTCTTACAATACATTAGTTCGTCCAGTCTTAGAGTACTGTTCGTCAGTGTGGGACCCAAACAAGTAGGGTCTGATTCAAGAGACTGAGAAGGTCCAAAGAAAAACGACAAGATTTGTGACTGGTACGTTTAGCCATCGCGAGAGCGTTACAAATCTCATAGATAGATTGAAGTGGGACACACTTGCAGGTAGACGCCGCGCCAAATGCAAGGGGCTGCTCACTAAATTCCGAAATCCGATCCTCGCCGAGGATGTAGAGCATATACACTCCTGGAAATGGAAAAAAGAACACATTGACACCGGTGTGTCAGACCCACCATACTTGCTCCAAACACTGCGAGAGGGCTGTACAAGCAATGATCACACGCACGGCACAGCGGACACACCAGGAACCGCGGTGTTGGCCGTCGAATGGCGCTAGCTGCGCAGCATTTGTGCACCGCCGCTGTCAGTGTCAGCCAGTTTTCCGTGGCATACGGAGCTCCATCGCAGTCTTTAACACTGGTAGCATGCCGCGACAGCGTGGACGTGAACCGTATGTGCAGTTGACAGACTTTGAGCGAGGGCGTATAGTGGGCATGCGGGAGGCCGGGTGGACGTATCGCCGAATTGCTCAACACGTGGGGCGTGAGGTCTCCACAGTACATTGATGTTGTCGCCAGTGGTCGGCGGAAGGTGCACGTGCCCGTCGACGTGGGACCGGACCGCAGCGACGCACGGATGCACGCCAAGACCGTAGGATCCTACGCAGTGCCGTAGGGGACCGCACCGCCACTTCCCAGCAAATTAGGGACACTGTTGCTCCTGGGGTATCGGCGAGGACCATTCGCAACCGTCTCCATGAACCTGGGCTACGGTCCCGCACACCGTTAGGCCGTCTTCCACTCACGCCCCAACATCGTGCAGCCCTCCTCCAGTGGTGTCGCGACGGGCGTGAATGGAGGGACGAATGGAGACGTGTCGTCTTCAGCGATGAGAGTCTCTTCTGCCTTGGTGCCAATGATGATCGTATGCGTGTTTGGCGCCGTGCAGGTGAGCGCCACAATCAGGACTGCATACGACCGAGGCACAAGGGCCAACACCCGGCATCATGGTGTGGGGAGCGATCTCCTACAGTGGCCGTACACCTCTGGTGATCGTCGATGGGACACTGAATAGTGCACGGTACATCCAAACCGTCATCGAACCCATCGTTCTACCATTCCTAGACCGGCAAGGGAGCCTGCTGTTCCAACAGGACAATGCACGTCCGCATGTATCCCGTGCCACACAACGTGCTCTAGAAGTTGTAAGTCAACTACCCTGGCCAGCAAGATCTCTGGATCTGTCCCCCATTGAGCATATTTGGGACTGGATGAAGCGTCGTCTCACGCGGTCTGTACGTCCAAAACGAACGCTGGTCCAACTGAGGCGCCAGGTGGAAATGGCATGGCAAGCCGTTCCACAGGACTACATCCAGCATCTCTACGATGGTGTCCATGGGAGAATAGCAGCCTGCATTGCTGCGAAAGGTGGATATACACTGTACTAGTGCCGACATTGTGCATGCTCTGTTGCCTGTGTCTATGTGCCTGTGATTCTGTCAGTGTGATCATGTGATGTATCTGACCCCAGGAATGTGTTAATAAAGTTTCCCCTTCCTGGGACAATGAATTCACGGTGTTCTTATTTCAGTTTCCAGGAGTGTATTATTACCATCAACTTTCAAATCTTGCAATGATCATCATTGAAAAATAAAGGAAATTAGAGCTCGTACTGAGGCGTTCAGACAATCGTTGATCTCTCGCGCGATCAGTGAGTTGTACGGAGGGGGGGGGGGGGGGCGATATGACTTTGGCACAAATTGTGCCCTTCGCCACAACCCGCTTGGTGGCTAGCGGAGTATATATGTAGATGAAGATGTAGATGGCCTTCGCTGCCATACCTCCCTCAGGTATGGGTGTGTGTGTTGTCCTTAGTGTAAATTAGTTTAAGTTAGATTAAATAGTGCGTAAGCTTAGGGACCGATGACCTCAGCAGTTTGGTTCCATTAGATGTTGGAGCTGATCCATATATAAGTACATACAAAAAGTCCACCGTACATATGTCATCTGTTACTACAATACAGGTTGGATATAATTAAGCTTTTGCTTTTATAGAGGGCTCCCATGTAAAACGACTGACTGTTGGACAACGAGACTTGTAGAAACATATGTAAGGAGTTAAAAAGAAATAACAAATAAACCACTGAAAGAAATTTGTTTCAATTTACACTTGAGTGGGTAACATGTAAAACGACTGACCGTTGGACAATGAGACTTGTAGAAACATATGTAAGGAGTTAAAAAGAAATAACAAATAAACCACTGAAAGAAATTTGTTTCAATTTACACTTGAGTGGGTAACATGTAAAACGACTGACCGTTGGACAATGAGACTTGTAGAAACATATGTAAGGAGTTAAAGAGAAATAACAAATAAACCACTGAAAGAAATTTGTTTCAATTTACACTTGAGTGCGTAACATGTATACAGTCCAGTTTACAAACGTTGCTCAATGTTACAAATGTTGCTCGATGGGCGACGGTCTGCCTTCACGACTACATGGATTTATACTAGGGATACCTTTTCACAATGGTTCGCAGCTCTTTTCGAAAGGTAGACCATGCTGTCTCGATAAATGTCGTGCACTTCTTGAAGATAACACGTTTCTTCCAGCATTCTCAGCCATAGCAATAGTAACTTCAAAAATTGTCGACGTCATTGGGCGTCGGAATCTCTTGGGAGAAATTCCCAGACAACCTTGCTAATTCAAACTCCCGAACTAAGTTATTCAACACCAGTACAGGAAATGCATTTAGTGCGTCGACACTCTCCAACACCAGCAGTACTATTGCTGTTGTTTCGGCGACAATAGTGTGGTGTCACCGCCAGACATATACGATGTTCAAATAAGAACCTTTTAGCAACAAATACATAAATCTGCCTTATAGGTGCAGCTATACCGAAGTTTTTCTCCGCTGTTAATCAACTAGATGCTAGCCTTTAAATCGGCCGTTAGTGTACGTCGGATCCGCGTGTCGCCACTATCAGTGATTGCAGACCGAGCGCCGCCACACGGCAGGTATAGTGTAGAGAGACTCCCTAGCCCTCGCCCCAGTTGTACAGCCGACTTTGCTAGGGATGGTTCACTGTGTACATACGCTCTCATTTGCGGAGGTAACAGTTTAGCATGGCCTTCAGCTACGTCATTTGCTACGACCTAGCAGAGTGCCATATTCAGTTACTATAAGAAATATATTCAAGAATGTAGTCTGAATAGATAATATTGTGAATCATGTACCGTCAAGAGCGGTGTTCATCATTAATGGATTAAAGATAAGTATCAAACTGATTATGCCCGCTTTCTGAATTCTCATTCCTTGTCATGTTCCAGACCTCACGTCAGTATAGTTATTCCCTCCTCACGCCTGCCTGCTTCAGCTAAAACGCGTGCATTTCAGCCTCCACTCGTAACACGATGTTGGCTCTTCTGCTACCACAAAAAATAGAGTTACGTGTAAAGCCATTCTCAAACTGTTCGAACCCATGCTGAACGTATGCAACAGCAATGCACGCTGATGATTATAATTCAATTCTACACTGCCTTCCCAATAACGGCCCCTAAAAGCATATCATGAAACAAACACTACAAATAACGCAAATCATGTAGCTCACAGTCTGAACATCATTCCTATATAGATGGGTACCTATACGGTAAATAGTTATGTGTCTAAACTGCCTCAAACAGCAAAAGTTTATTTATAGCCACCCTGTAAGCGTTGTTGATTAACAGCGGAGAAAAACTTCGGTATAGCTGCACCTATAAGGCAGATTTATGTATTTGTTGCTGAAAGGTTCTTATTTGAACGCTTTTAATTTTGAAATCAGGGAGTCCTCTTCTGGACTGCCTGTAGTTGTGTAACTGAACCTTTGTCTTGATGCGAATGAGAACAACTCCTTAACTAGGATATTCTGATGTTATTATTTGCATTAGGGCTGCCGGTGTGATGACAGATCTTACGACGGCTCACTCCAACTTGCCGGTGTTTTCATTTCGCCTACTATTTTTAAAGTGTATTACATCTATTTTTCAGAATACTGTTTGTAAGAAAGTATGTACGTAAGCTTGTGAGTGGACAGTTTGATGGCTTGTGCTCAGGTGCGTAAAGTACGTTTATTGTATCAGTGTACTACTGTAACCGTCACTACCTGTACTTTTGCAATTCTTATTCAATTGTCCTTTTCCTTTATGAATGTCGAATGCAGATGCAGACTGTTTTTTTGCAGCTGCCGCACCAAAATGACATAATAGTCGAATTTGACCAATATCGGGAAATTCAGTGGACGCCCCAGAATCTTAATGGGCAGGCTGCGTTTAGAGAGAGCCATTTATTGCTTCACGTTAGTTGTTATTCTTAAATTAAACAAGCTACTTTTAAACGTCAGTAACAAACAAATCAACAGGAACTGTGAAATTGATTTCCAGACGACAAACCAGAAATACTAAACTTACGATAAAGTTGTCCTGACAAACCACGAAGTTTAAAGCTAGTTAATACAAGTTATCCACGGCTGTTTTAATACCTCCCTTAGCAGTTGCAGATTCTTTCGTTTTTTTAAGGGACAAGTAATATCTCTTTAAAATAACAAGTACTACATTCGCAAAACTACAGCTTGAGAGATCTTTAGGCACTCGTAAAATTTCAAACAGGCAAATGTGACTTCTGTACAATTACAGAAAGAGCATTACCATAACAATTTGGAAACCGCTCAATAGATAGTACACTTGAAACTACGAAGGTGGCCCCTTTACAGAAATTGTTTAAAAGTTCAGAATCACAACTGTTCAGCATTTAACAAAACTGGAGGAGCTCTTTGACATTAGGAACTTTTCAAACAGGAAGGTAACAATATTCAAAACTTCATTAGTTCAGCGTTTGACAATCTGAAGCCGTCAGGCATTAGCACTTTCTCAAGACGGAACGGTAGCAAAATTTTTAAGGTATAGATGTTCAGTGTTTCACCTGTATCGAGTCTGATTTCCACAAGCAGTTTTTCAAACAGGAAAAGCTGCAATATTTTAAAATCTACAAGTTCAGGATAGCGAAAACCGTATTTCGAGCGCCCTTTGGGCACTAGCCATTTGGGACCAGAAAGGTAAAAACTATTTTACGATTTACGGATGCAGCAATCTACAATGGAAGGATTGAAAGATCTTCAAATCAAAGCCAATTCAAAGGCAGCAATAATAAGACAAGGGCGGGGTGGCGGATACATGGCTTGGCTACGATGACTTAGGGTGACGAAGACTTTGATTTAAATTTTGCGAATGCCATAAAGATTCAGAACATAGCTTACAAAGAGATGCCGTAGCAAGCGAGGAGTCTGCGCGCCTCAGTGACCACCGCAAGGTGGGAGATGGAACACCACGCATCACACACACACACATACGTAGCCGGTGAATCAACGGGTAGTGGATATCGCGCCAGGACCAACGGCTCCAACGCTGCGAATAACTCGGGAAACTGCGGGAAAACAAAGAGGCATATAATTCATGCAAGACTGAGAATCAAAAATAAGTAATTTCTCAGCTCCCGACACAGAAATAACCAAATGCGGAGCCCGCTTCAGACACCGATCAAAATCTAAGTGTGGCAGTTACTGCACAGCTAAAACAAAGATGATTAACCGGTCTTTTTACAGTTATGACCAAAGATAAGGATTAATTTGTATAAGCAGCCAATTGTCAACATGGCCCCAAAAAATTTGCTTAACTAAGCTTAAGAATGTAGCAAGAAATACTTAATCGCTAATATCTTAGCACGAGATCACAGCAGCAATAAAATGTACGACAGTAAACAATAAATTCCGACTTTTTAAGAGAAGTGCTGGATCTCAACAAGATATTCCAACGTCAGTACAGAAAACGAGCCAACATTCATCGGGCTACTGGCATGCTTTCCACCACCATGTCCGTGTTACAAATCATGCTCAAGTCGGGCAAGCAATAACTTGCCACCGTGAGGGTCATGATCGATATTTCACCTCAGTGATCACTAATGCATGCGATGCCGTAGAAAATATTACAATAAATTAATTACACGCCCTGTCATTAATGACAAAGGTGACCCAAACACTGAGCTCATATTAACGGGACTTCACACAGAGGGGGTAGTGAATTATGAGTATGGAGTGGTGGAGAACAGCAGGAAAACCATCGTAACGGGAGCAAGTTCAGCACAAGAGCACATGTTCCAAAATCCATAAACAGAACTACCTTCCCCAAAAACAAAGTAGAGCTGGCTGTTATTGGAGAAATGGTTCAAATGGCTCTGAACACTATGGGACTTAACAGCTATGGTCATCAGTCCTCTAGAACTTAGAACTACTTAAACCTAACTAATCTACGGACATCACACAATACCCAGTCATCACGAGGCAGAGAAAATCTCTGACCCCGCCGGGAATCTAACCCGAGAACCCGGGGGTTATTGGAGAAAATCAGCGTCACCGCAGACAAATACTCCCTAATCCAGATAGTCAATCGGGAGCAACAGCATAGAGCCCAACCCTCCACACCAATACAACCCTGTACAAAGAGCCACGTGGACGAGCAACCGCCGACCATGCCCCGTAATCGTACGCTAACCCATTCCTCTATCTCACTGCCCCATCATCTGTTAACGATCTCCTCTAACCAAAGGGCCAACTACGAGAAGACCGAAGCGCCACCTCGTGGAGTGACATGAAAACGGTTTGTGCCAGTAATCCAAGATATAACACCTCAGAAAACGAGCCGACACACCTCAACCTCCCCCACCAAAGGAAACATATCCCCGCTCATACACCCCCGTTCGGGGTCTGACGAGCTTCATATTGATAAGAGCTGTTAATGCTCTTCCGATCCACAGGTTATGCACTGGGAGCTAAACTGGCCTCAGAACCCTCAAAGAAATGCAAGGACCTATAGGTCATGGAGTAGGTTTATTAGAACAAGGTCCTGCCAAACCCCTTACAGGGTTAAGATTTGGCACGAAGATCCTGTTTCCAGAATTCACCTGAAATGGCCCTGCCCTGAGTGAAACGTGTCCTCAGCTAATTGTGGCCTAGTTCTGAGTTTCTCTGGGCCCACTCCAAATTCTGCCTAATTACATCAGACTCGTCGATGTTGGATAAAAGGTACAAAAAACTCCAAAAGTTCTAAAAAAAAGAGTTAAGGAAGCTAAGCAAAACTTTGGACAGCTGGGCCTGCTCCAAAAGCTTCGTGCTGCAGAGTCAAAAGCGAGGATGATACAGCGAATCCAACAATTCCATTCGGTTTGAGACCTTGAGTGGTGAATTATAAGGGTGGCCTTAAGATTCCTATATACCCTTCCCACAAAGGATGTCTGCAGATAATATGAGATGGTAGTGATGAGGTTGATGCTATTGCCAAAACAAACACTAAAAATCCCGGGAAACAAAAGCCTGCGCGTTAACGCTTACTAGCATCCTAGAAGAACCAAACACAGAAAATATCGTGGTAAGGTGGTGAACAGTTACAGGTGCAATCACAGCCCGAATAGGAAGAAGCCAAAGGAAATGGGAAATGGGAGAAGGCGTCCACAACAACCGGAATGACACGTTTGTCGGTCTTTGTGCGAGGTAGTGATCCCATGTAATCAATACACAACTTATCTACCGGATGTTGCTCAAGTTCCAAACAAAGAGGTCCCTTGTGTGAGTTGGAGTTATGGAGCTCATTATCTCAGAAAGCGGGGCACATCCTTGGAAAGGTTTGGTTGGGTGACATGGCGCTGAATCTTCGCAATAGCTTTGTGGATGCCTAAGTGGTCTCCGATCAATGAACTACGAAAATAATGAAAAATGGTATGAGCCCGATGGACAAACAAGTTTCAGAGGCCTGCCTACTTCTTGGCAAGAAATGCCTTTCTTCAATGTGTAACCTGGGACCGAAACTGCCGCCAAACGATTTTTACAAATAGGCACTAGGTCAGGGTCTTCACACGTTTTACACTTGAAATCGGTAAAGAGTTGGGGAACCCCGGTACGAATACTGCCCACAAACCGCGTGCTTTGGGAGGACGTCAGTGAACTGGTTCACTATCCTCTTCCAACATCCGACCAAGTGCATCAGCAAAATAGTTGTCAGGACCTCGAATACGGCACACTTGCAAGGCGGAGATACAGAGAGCCCGATTTCCTAGGCCGAATGAGGACGTAACTAGGGGCTTGGTTTTAATCTCGAGATCGAACTCGCAGTGTTGCAACTCAAATTTATATTTCTTAACAGCGAGCAATACAGCCAACGCCTTACACACGTAAGCAGCGTATTTATGTTCAGGGAATGTAAATCTTCTAGAGACGTAAGAAAGAGGCAATACCACGGCAGTGCCACCATTGGAGGCATTGATCTGGTCAATGAATCTTTTATCAAAAGTGGTTCAAATGGCTCTAAGCACTATGGGACTTAACATCTGAGGTCATCAGTCTCGAAGACTTAGAACTACTTAAACCTAACTAACCTAAGGACATCACACACATCCATGCCCGAGGCAGGATTCGATCCTATGGCTGTATCAGCAGCGCGGTTCCTGACTGATGCGCCTATAACAGCTCGGCCACAGCGGTCGGCTCTTTTATCACCGTTAGGGATGGTTAAGAACGGGGGATTAGTTAAAACGGTTTTAACAGCTTCAAACACGGCCTGCCTGCTTTCCCCCAACACGAAAGCTTGCCCCTTCCTACGCATATTCTTAAAGGGGCACCAATTTCGACAAAATTAGGCACGAAGTTACCAGAGTAATTTGGCATGAGTATAAACCTAGCAATGCCTCTCTTATTTACCGGAGGGCGAATGTTACTTACGCCAATAGCACGTTCGTGGTCAACTTTAATTCCGTCACTGAACACCAAGTGCCCAAATAGAAAATTTGGCATCTGGCCAAAGTGCCCTTCTATAGTTTAACGGTTATACCAGCCTTCGCAATCTAATCAGAACCTGTCCAAGAAGTTCCAGATCTGCGCTTAACGTCCGACTATAAATGACCACATTAAATCCCCCAACCAAATGATACAACTTGGACAGGACAGCAGCACAAAAGGACAAGCTAAAAGGAACCTGTTTGAATTCGAACTGGCTGCAGTCGGTACAGAAGGCGGTGGCCGGCTTGGAGTCTTCAGTGAGAGGTATTTTATAATATGCCTGATTTAAATCGACCACCGTGAAATAAGCGCTAATGTCTCCGCACAGAAAAGTTGTTTCTCTCTTAATCACAGCAGTAAAACATGTCAGTTGAGAATTTAACCACGTCTACATCCAAACGTCCAACACGCGGTACATGGAGAATGGTATTTTGTGTAACTGATAGCTCTTTCCTTTCTCGCTCCACTCACAAACAGAGCGAGAGATAGACAACTGTCTGTATGTCTTCGTACGAGCTAGAATCTACGATCTCTTCACTTTCTTTACGTGAGTCATACGTTGGTGGCAGTAGAATCGTGAGCCACAAGTCCAGGTTCTGTAAAGTTTTGAAAAAAACAATATTTCGCTAAAAGAACGTATACTTCCCTCCATGGTTTCCCATTTGAGGTAATGGATCGCTACCGTAATAATTGTTGGCAATAACTAACGGTAACAAATTTAGTACGTGCTTCGATGTGTTCCATTTAATACAACCTGGGAGGGTTCTCAAACACTTGAGCAGAACTCAGGAATGGATCGCATTGCTGTTCTGTACGCGATATTCTTCACAGATTAGGTACACTTGGCCGAATAAAACAAAGTCAACGAGTGACTGACTACATGCACTTGACCCGCTTAGTGATTTTACACAGTGTCAGAATTTTCTCAAGTTCTCGAAATCAACTATTGCTAAAAGTGAAAAATGAGAAAATAAGTACTTTATTGGGGAGTTGTGAAAAGAAACTACAATGTCTGAGCAGTTTCTGGTGAAAGTTAACCCGGCATAGCACGCCACATAGAAAGTTAACCCGTGGTGCTGACGGTATAAAATGATTGAGAATGTAGTAACATTTACCAACATTTATTTGTTATAAAAAAAACAGACATAAATTATAGTTATTGATTGAATACAGTAAACAACTAATAGTTGGGTTAAGAGAACAAGGAAAGAATCTTGGGCGACAGAAGTGAATGAAGTACTCTGGTCCTAAAAATGTGTATAACGTAATCTGAATTCATCTGACGCTGAGCAGACTTTCATAGTCTCAGAAGTTTATATAGGTGTAGCTGAGAGCAAGTGGCGACTGAGATCTTTACGCCCTGAGAAGGTCGGAGTAGCCGTACGTCACCCTGTATGCTTCGTGCAGCGATGTACCTTGCAGCTGGCGGAATGTGAGAGGTGGAGTTGAGGCTTAAGGAGGCACCTGTGAATCGATCGCGGCCACGAAAGAAATGCAAAATCTCACGGTCTAGCGATCAGGCAGACGGATTGCAATTTAGTCTCTACCAGAGACCTGAAATCACGGTAGATTTCAGTGTGTGACACACGCTATCGCTGGTCATACCAAGGACCAATTTGGCTCACCTATATGACAGAACGCACAAGGATACCAAACGTCAAGATCGGTAAACCAAAACGAGTACGTGTGCCCTCGGCAAACGAGTAGTCAGAGACGTTTCAAGTCACACTTTCTGAATAGTAAGAACTTCACCACAGGCTCTCCAGTCTAACTACTCGCAAATGAAGTCAGTCTCAGGACAAGTCCCAAGCACCAAACACGCATGCAAGTGCTTTGACCAGAAGATGCTTCCAAACCCAAGTGCCTCTCACCTCTCCAGATAAAAAAATTTCCTTTCTATTAAGTGCACAAACGACACCGCCTTCACCCCATCTTGAGCCAACCACAGGGCTTTAGAAGCGCTAAATCTCCCCTCCTACACGACAGCACGAACTCATGTCGAACCAGCGCAAGAGTTAAGAAACCTGCGACTCTGGAAAAAAAATCGCCAATTACTGGCCTTTTTAAGTTTATGCTGAGGGAGAAGACGTTTTTCTCTGAAGTCGCATCACTTGCTGCGGCAACATGCAAACAGATACAGTTTTAAAAGTCCTTATCTAAATCACCTGTTCCTTGGAGCATGGTAGTCCTAGCTATGATGGAGATTCTACATCTAAACGTTTCTCAGACGCCAGAGTTTCTTATACAACCGAGGTGGCCGTTGGATGTCAGTCACAGGCCTATTTGCAGTATCGACGATCACTTGTGAATTTTTATTACATATGGCTCTGCACACAATGTCTGGTTTAAGACTCCATTGTGTAGACATATCCCTTCAGTCTGTCGCCCCTAGCTCAACCTTTGGCTCAAACCAATGCAGGTATAGTAGAATTGTCCTGCTGGAGACTTGACTAGGGTCTGCTCTGTCTGCTCTGTACAGCTGTGGGCCTGTCCAGCAAGATATACTGACGGATGGCCTCGCCGCCAATTGCTTTCAGCTGCCAACATGCCATTTCTACAAACTAAGAAATATAAAAATACCTCATGCTTCTAGCGCCCTACCAGGCTCCATCAACGTCTGCTCATGCCGTTAACTTTCTAGAGTGTTGCTTAGGGTGTGTAAGGTTGTAACAATATCTTTAACAATTTTCCGTATACGAAATATAGGTGAGAGAGTAACTTGTCATCTCTCAGTGTTAACAACTGTATCCTTTCTCAGTGGAAGACTGAAACGATGAACGAGTCAATGGGCATATTTTACATGGATATGACATACGAGTCAGTCAAAGTTAATTGCTTTACTGTTAATATGGAAAGATGCAATATACACAAGAATGGCCTTTTTTTTTAAATACTAATAGTTTTTTTTAAGGAAAGCGAGGAATGATATGCAGATGTCTAATATATCACAGATTACAGGAAATAATTTAATGGAACTATAAGTTGAATAATAACTGAAGCTCAGAGCGAAAGAACAAAACCGACAAGTTTCAGTAGGATCCCGCTCTCACAGGATCGTAAAAACTAATTATGTGGGTAATTAATAATAATGATTTGTATGCTTCACTGACATGGTGCAAGTCTTGTTTTTGGACGCCACTTCGGCGACTTGCGTGTCCCTAACCTACACCAGTGTTACCAAATCTGGTAAAGCTTAACGTCGACTCTGGGGCAAGTGTTGTTTCTGGTGACTTATTACATCTTTGAGAGATGAAAGCAAGGTTAAAAAGACGACATAGAAATAAATTAACCGACTGAGATTCTATTGTGTGACCTCTGGGTTTCCAGGTACGCGCTTTACCGCATTATTTCATTTCGTTTATGTTGTTCTCTATATATGGTCTGGACTTGAGTAACATGACGCTCCTTGAAATTCATCGTTGAATATTTCACTGAATTTATTTTATTGCAGAGGGCAGCTGAACACGCTGAAATGCTGGACCACCCGCCCGGATATATCTATTTATAATCATTCATCTACTGCTTATGATAAGCGAGTTTGAGAGTTACCAAGCACGTGACTTATTTGACCGTATCTTTTCATTACATTGACTAAAAGTTTAAATTTTTGGCACCGTAAGGGACCTTAGTGGTTAGTATTAGACGTAAATGCCAATGTGATACCTGTACCGGTTCGCGAGGGCTCATAACAAACGGACAACAAATGGCTAAAAGCTTTTTTATGTGTTATAATTACTAATAAACAGTTTTCGAATTTTTTTGCCTTACTTGTGCTATGAAACTTTACTTCTTGCACATTTAGTATTTGTTTTGGTAATGACGGTAATGGTCGTGGGCGTGGTGGTGCTGGTGTCATGCATAAGGTGCTATTCTCCAAGTTTATTAGCATTCGTACTCAACACATGGGAGACGAATGTTGTTATGTTCCCTGAAAAGGATGCTATAGGTGGTGTAATATAAAATATGACCCTAATCCATCCTGGGACACTCAATCAGTTTCACACTTTTACACAGAACTTCGAAATATGTAACCCTAAAAGGCAGTTTGTGATTACAATACACAGGTTATTACGACACAATACGTAAAATAGTATAAAGGGGACTGTGCCTAGTTGAGGAATTGGAAGATGAAAGATGAAGTTACCACTCTGGAAACACGTTAACATCACCTAAGTACTACTTTACACAGAATCTTAGAACACTAACTACATTTGATTAATCCCCTCCTAAAATGGAGGACACCCTTTAGAATTTGATTAGTGAGTCTGCGAGTATTAAAATATGTTTGAATGGTATACCTTTTGACTGCAATGACTTAATAGCAGAAATGTTTTACGCCACGAACGGACAGCTGAGTTTGATATGTGGTGTAATTTCAACTTGTTATCTATACCCGGCTCTGAGGAAAAGGGGTCTAAACAGAGGACAGGCAGACGGGAAAAAGAATGGTAAGAAAATCATGTGATATAGTTACACGTTAATAAATGTCGGATATTGTCTTTATTTGTACTATCAAACTCTGCATAACGTCGAATTTCATAATATTAGGTCAATGGGAAGTACTTTACAAGTCTGGATGATCGACTTTGTTGGTACCGAGATAAGTGACATAAATGACCGTATCATTAACTGAATTGACTTAGAACCTTGAACTTTTCCCACCGTCAAAGGAGCATAGATCTTAGTGTGTGACACAAATTTCAACCCAATACATTTCTAAGAAAAAAGGGTCTTCATTGCCGGGCAGACAAACAGGGACACGAACAAAAAAGTGATCCTATAAGAGTTTCATTTTTACCAGCTACGGTACGAAACCCTAAAAATTAATAACTTGTTGAATCTCTAACAACGAAAGGAAGCAAGTAATTCTACACTCTAACACTACGTCACTGGCCAGATTGTGGTGATATCTGGATATTAATTATAACTGTTGCAGAAAAACGTGTGGCTGCAGAGGTAATAAACATAAAATAGTTACATAAATCTTTGACTGCATGAAATACGTTGTTCGCAATACGCAAGTGTACTGTCTTAACAATGCGACTATTACGGCTAAACCCTTCTATTCGTGTTCGACAAATGATGTATTCCTTACAGAATTGGGGTACTTGCGGTAACGTGCTGCTGCCTTGCTTGAACGTATAATCGATTCGAATAGAGTGTGGTCGACCGGTTTCTCACTCGCAGACTGAGGTCAGCACAATGCGCTTTATCCACGGCATACAGCGTACCTTCGACAAAGCGTCTCAGAGCTTTCTTTCGCGACCGTTGCGTCCATATTGCAGCTGACATGAGCTGGCAAGCCCATTTCGCCATCAATGGCTAGGAAAACGGTACCACAGCGTGCTTTCGTCAGCAGAAATATCGGAAACTCATTCCTTTACTCACTTGGTTGAATCGTAGATGCTTGACTTCGTGCACAGTAAGGCGTTCGAATCCCCACATTCCACGCAGTTGGTTTAAGAAGTGTGCTACGTACCGCAAAGTATTGCCACTATCACCAAAAAAACAGTACTTCTGCAGCCACGTGCTACGTATCTTATAGCAACATGTTGCCACTACGACCTACAAAACAATAACCCTGCAGCCGCCTATTGCAACATTGCAAGAATTCTTGTAACACTTTCCTTAGTTATTTAGTAGCAGCCGTTGTATTAACTTTAGCGTGGTCGCTGGGATCAAAGGAGTCTAACCCGTTTAATCTTCATATGCAGAAACATTATCATTCGGTAAAGGCGAAGTAAACAGAGTGATTGAAAAGAAGAGCTGTTTGTATCTATTCCTTGCGTTAGCAATCCCCAAATGTTTGAAAATAATATACAGGCACTACCAATACGATGAAAATAAAAATATAAATATCTCTAAACAGTCGATCCTTTTCTCTCAGAGCCGGCCGCTGTGGCGGAACGGTTCTAGGAGCTTCAATAAGCAACCGCGCTGCTCTTACGGTCGCATGTTCGAATCCTGCCTCGGGCAAGGATGTGTGTGATGTCCTTAGGTTAGTTAGGCTTAAGTAGTTCTAAATCTAGGGGACTGATGACCTGAGCTGTTACGTCCCATAGTGCTTAGAGCCATTTGAACGGTTTTTTCTCTCAGAAACTGATAAACGCGCTGTTTGATGAATAAAATTAATAGCTATCAATTACTGTAATTTCTACATAGCAACGCTCTTGTGTCAGTTATTAACGAGACAATTTTGTTTCTTTTGTGACCAACGGCGAAATACAAAAGCCTTGAACAACCAGGTGAAAAATCCCGTCATTTTCGTTTATTTTTAGAAAGCTCTGGTGTGCGTACAGTAAGGCCTTCAGTACACACACCATCAGATTATTTGACTAGTCGGTCTAACGAAGTAGGCGAGTGTCAGAAATATGTCTCGTGGTCTTATCGTGGCGTGTTTATGTTCTGCCGTTAGGTCAGACGATAGGAATGACACTTGCATGCTTAGAGTAGCAGATTGACGGTGACCAACTTTAAACAGAACTTGATTAATTTTCGCACACATTTATTAAAATAATAACAAGCATAAAAATTACTTAACTTGGTTCTGGATGCTATTTACAATGGACAATCTGAAGTTCCTTTGGTCTTGGTACGTTAATCTTATACTCACATATATCTCTGATACTTGCCAAAAGTGTTTATACATTTATCTTCATGGTTATGTACAGGAATATGGTAATCTTCTTAGGTGCAGACTGAAACCTGACTGTAGTCTGGTACAGACAAATCTAGAACTCGTACAGACTGGTACAGACAAATTTAGACTGGTACAGACTGGTGCAGACAAATGCAGACTGACTAATCGGAGGTCGGTACACTCGTTATAATACCTCGTGCGTTCATGTATCACTGCGGGAGTGTGATCCTCGAGGAGAAAAGGTTCAACGTTAGCAGCAATCTCATTGGATGCGTTACATATTAATACGCGGATCGGCGGAAGCAGAATTTGGTCCTTCTCTACGGCAGCGCCATCTCATAGTGCGGAGACGGACGAGCGCAGCGCCTGCGCTGTTCAGCCTAGCGGGGCGCGCTCTAGTGGGAAAGTTGTGTACGCGCTGACTACGCGGAAGTATGTACACAACACAAGCTTTTTTTGAAAAATTCTTTGATGCGCTCCACGATGTGACTAAGAAATGTGACTGAGCTGTTTTCATGAGCCTAACCTCAGTGCATCACAACGGCGTTTCCGCAAAGTATACGTACTCTTACAAAGATCTTCGGACATCCGAAAACGAAAATTGCAAATTATTGTTCATGTGGTAGGTTTCTCCCAGAAAGTATTGCCAAAATAATAATTAATTGTAGCGATATCGACAATCTCCCTATCCGACCAGCGTCAGAGGAAGGACAGACATGTTACTCCAAAAATCTTAATTTCTTTTTAATTATACGTTAAAAATGTGGGTAGTGTAATGGTAACAACACAGTATAAGTATATGACATCGGAAACTCCAGGCAATCTTATACTTCAGGAGATTCATGATACTTGACCGCATTAGAACAATTTAATAATTTCTTAGTGATTTCCGTCACACACCACCATCAGGCACGGAAAATTGGCTACTGCCAGTTACACATCAATGATGCTGACCTATACCGTCAGTTTCATGAGTAATAATACAGAAGAACAATCCTTTACACACATTCCTCATGGCCTCACTAATAGAAACTGTTGTGTGGGCATGAGGGAGGATGCTGATGTGTCAAAAGTATTGTTCTTCTGCTTCTTCATGCCCTCACAATAGGAAACTTGTGTGGGCATGAGGAAGGTTGTTTGTAACACCATAGCTCTAATACTCCAATGATTTATTTTGGTTTCTGTTTCATTTAATGTTACATCACTGAGCTTCTGTAGATGTGTTTGTTTGAATCGATAACATAAAATTGTATACTCATCTCTTTGTAAGAACTTCGATGTCATGATATGGTTCTATGCAATCTAGTGTATCTGTCATTTAAATTCTTTGTCCCATTTGGAAGGAACAAAACTTACTGTATACAATTGTAATTTCTGTGTGAATAATTTTTTTGTAGAAATGTCAATATGTGCAAATTCTCTGTTTTATTTAATGTATTTCTTTACTGTTATGCAAACTGCTGATCCTCACTTAGGGTTCTTTGTTATTCTGTATGTAAAAGTTGTTGAGGTTCCCCTCGGGGACGTAACTGTGTAGCGCGCGCCAATTGTGGTTGGCCTAGGTAGAAAAGGTGGAACTGAAAGTCAGTCGGGGGCGAGCCACCAGTCGGGGACGAGCTACCAAATTGTGCACTGCCATGTAAATGTTGCATACTGTGCTGGTTCCGAGAGAGGTTTTTTCTGCTACTTTCCAATGCCTCGGATGGATGGATAAATAGCTGGAACTATTCTGGCATTTGTATATATCATCGCCACCAAGAAATGACAGAGTCCAGCAATTCTACCTGCAATTCCACCAACCGACATGCAATCGCCACCACATTGCGCAGTCACTGTAAAGGAGTACTATAATAATGTACAGTGAAGGATCAACTAAATGGATGTGTTAGTGTGCTCAAATATAAGGTAATTTATAACTGCATTTATGTACCTACCTTGATTTTTCTCCTTATCATAACACCTCTCAGGATCCTCTCCGTTTGAACTAAAGTGATTTCCGAGTGTCCTTACTGAAAGAACATTAAAGCCCTGTGTTTTGCTAATTGATGTTTCGTGAACATAGTAAAAAGAAAGTTAAAGTGGCAAGAAAGTGAACTAAAGTAATTGATGCTTGCAGAAATTATATATTTTTTTAAACTGCTTATTAATGTGTTGTTGTCAACTTCAAATTAAAAGTTCTAAAGACTGATGCTTATAAAGTTTTCCTTAGTAAATGATCACATTACTGCGTGTTGTAAATCGCAGAAGGTGAGTCATTATCTTACATATATATTAATTTTGTGTCTCAATGTAGTAAAAGTGGAAAACTGCAGTGTGGAACGTTATATACTCAAGTTTGCTAAATGGTTGTCTCTCCTGTGTACTAGAAGTGCTTATTAATAATATAACAGGATCCACAGTTTGTCTATTGGGTTAATGCTCGGTAACAAGTAACGGAAAGACCACTAATTAGGAAAACCTTAATTTCTTTAGTCAAATGATAGTGAGGAGCAACCTGTAAGTGGATTCAAATTAACTTTCATTTTAAATAGTAACGTATTTAACTGAGAGAGACTTAACCTATATCCAATTAATGATTCTGCATTTAATAGTAATAATAACGTTATAAAGACCATTCAGTTTGTGTAAGCCTTGAAAGTAATAGTTTGTATCGGTATGTGTTATAATTTTGGAAATAGTTTGTGCTGCTTTAACTGTTAGTTTCAATCTTACCGTACACATATGAATGTGTCAAGAGTTCACTGCACTCGCGTGTGACAAAGTATAGGTTGTGTTTATCCATTCAAGTTACTAATAACTATTTTCTTGAACGAGAATGTTAATCATTCTCTTGCCTAGTTAGGCTGGCGACCGTTTTCTTTACCTGTTAAACGGTGTAGATAGGCAAAATTGTGTTTGTTACTGTTCAAATATTTCCGTAATTCTCACTTTCACTTCCGATAAGCCATCTCCGTTAGGTACAATACGGTCAACACAACAAAATTTCTCTCAGAGGGTAATATTGCTCTGTTGCGTTGTACTATAATTGCTTTAATAAAATAGTTTTATCACACAACCTGCTTCCAGCTTTAAGGTTATGGTACAGCGGTAGCAGACGGTAGTGTTATATGTTGATGTGTGAAAAATATTGTTCTTTATTTTTACTCATGAAACGGACAGCTAATACGATTGTATAGTTCACCATGATTGACATGTCATTTTCCGTAACCAATTTTTTGTGTCAGATGATGGTCAGGGAACGAAACCGGCAGCAAAGAAATAAAATGTGGTAATGCAGCCAAGTCTCATGAATGTCCTGGAACATACATTCGCTGCTAACAGTTGCTTGAAGAAAACTATTACACTGTCACAGTAAAAATGGTTGCATTGAACTGTACTCTGAACTGTGCGATAGAAGTCAACCCGGTAAACTAGATAAATGGAGGTGCGCTTAACAATAAAAGAGATTTCTTCTGACAAACGATGGGAATTATGCACAGTGTGGTCTCGAAATGGGAGTAATTGAAATACCTGCCTCCACACAAAGATCAAATTGCACAGTTACGTCAACTCTAAGGTTTTGCATGTTACAGAGTGGCGAACATAGGTCACAACTCCATAGTGAAAAGGGAAAATGGCTTGATACAACGCTCATGCGACAAATTTGCGTAACATGTTCTAATAAGGAGGAAATCTGTTTCACGGCCTTGGTTGTCACTAACCGTGGTTCCTTTCTTCGTTAGCTTTCATATAGCTACTTAAACTTTTGCTTGTTATGAAGTAACGAATTTTCTTTTAACTCCACAAATGAAGGGGGATAACGTTGCTGCAACGTTGATGCAATAAATCTGATTCATCGCAATGGTTGTCCGAAACTGTGTTTCCTTTTTTTTCTCAACTTTATAAGAGATGAAACGACCAGGTTTTTGTTACTACACGAGCCGTAGAAATTTTGCTAACAGAGACACCATAGCCGCAGCATAGATAAGACAATGCTTAGATCAGTTCGTACGGACAATACAACTCGGAACAGCTTATAATTCTGTGTATTTATTTAAATACCATCGTAAGAGTACAGCTCATTTGACGTGCTATTGACGATTAATTAAAGTTTATTCTCAACTGATGCTCAATTTAATTTCCGCTGTTGTAACAAAAGACAGTCACAGTAATGCCCGTGGAACAACGGCCTTGGCGGAAATCACTTAACAAAGGTACCAACTTGATTAACGGGGCCCATAGTCATAGATTTCCGATCTAAACTGTAAGTCAAAAATAAAATAAAATAAAATAAAATACGAAAAAGACCACGAAGGAATTATCTGAATGTAACAGAAACCATTTTATGAAATGGACATGTAGAGACAAACAAATTTATTATAACATTAGAGAAAAGGAATGATTCATTCAAGAGGAAGAGCTTCACAAATAAAGCAAGGGAATAACACATTGGATCACTTTTGGCGCTTACGCAAGCAATTATTCGACTTGGCATTGATTGATAGAGCTGTTGGAAGTCTTCATGAAGGATATCATGTCAAATTGTATCCAATTGGCGGGTTAGATAGTCAAATCCCCGAGCTGCTTGGAGAGCCAACGCTACAATACTAAGAACTTTCGGCATTATCTTGCTGAAACGTAAGCCGAAGATGGCTTGTCATGAAGGGCAACAAACCTGGACTTTTTCGTGCTTGCTAAACCGTATCTTGTCCAGCAACATCGTCGTATCTTTCCCCAACTGAGAAATTTTGCGCAGGGCTCTGCAACAAACTCGCAATTTTGACGATCTAATGCGCCAATTGGACAGAATCGTTAGGACTTTCAGCGACTCTGTCATTCAATGCGATATCTTATAAGTACTTGCGCAAGGATCAGAAGTGGACTAGCGCGTCATTGATTAGCCGAAATTGTGAAGATCTTTCTCGCGAATAAATCAACCAGCTTTTCTAAAATTGTAATCTTTTGTTTATCTGCATCAACGCAGTTGGTTTTGGGTTCCGCGGATCATATGTACGATTAATGGTAATGATGTCGAGGAAGTCATTTAACATTCATATTACAATATTGATACGTAAATAATGTTATATGCCTAATAAAAAGTTGTGTAAAACAGATCTGAATTAGTAATTGCTACTCACCAACGACTACTGATTACACAGATAGAAATTCTTCTAACGACAGAAGGAGTTTGTAATGTGTCTTGCAGCGGTGTCTGCGCGATATTTTCAGAAATTTTTTAAATTATATAACTCAGTACATATATCGAAATATCTCTTCTTATATTACCGATTCCTAAACTTTAATAAACGATTATTAACAATTAAAAGTAGTTTTAAGCCCTATTATTCCTTGGAGCGTGCATTTACTCCATGGAATAGCTTCCCTGTTATCTATGTTTTTCCTTATGAAAAGAATGGTTGAGATCTTGCCGATTAGCCGTGAAAGAACGAAGATGTATATGTATGTATTGTTGAGCTAGTTGGCATCTTGATAATATTCTGTATGAGAAGGAATTTAATACATGAACTAAACTAAAGTAAGTGCGTTCGCGTATTATTTAACTGATTATTATTGACAGTGTCTGCTTACTACGCTGTGTTGCACGGGATCAGTGGGGAACGTCTGATTTACACTGGACGAACGTACCGTTTTGTACGCTCAAGGCATCCAGTTTATTACTTTCAATAAATGGGCTAACACGGTCTTACCAGCAGATCTCCGGTCTTCCACATGTGATCACCGAAAGTTAATAATTATTACAAATATTTTCGGGAGATCGACTGACAAATTTCGTCTCACCGAGACTTCAGAATTGCTTCACTGCCTTATGGAATTGAAGTTAAGCTCAATTTAATCAGGATAGAACAGTATTGAACTGTGTGAATGTGATAAGGCTGCTTTGTGAATGAAAATTCCCTTAATACACGCAAGTTTTTTACTATCCTGATCAGTGAAGCTAAATCTGGCCATTGTGAGAGAGGTTTTTCAATTTCAGATCACACAAAAATATTAAAAGTTATGAAGAAGAATGTTTTTTTTTTCATTTTGTTTCCCAATTTAACTTTGTTGACTGTCAGACACTGAGTATGTTTGGGTAAGATAAATATTTTTCTCTTTCTTTTCTTTGTGGCAGCAAAGTACACCCCATTTTGTAATAAAGACAACTTTGATAGTAAGTGATGAATCTCATTTTTTTCTGGTGTTGTAATCTGGTGCACCACTGTTTCTTTTCAACTGTTTCACTGTATAATAGAATAAATATATTGTGAACCAGCTATGGCCGAGCGAGGCAGCGCTGTGGTTATCACACTGGACTCACATCCTCCCCTGATCCGATGGGACCGATGACCTGTGTGTTTTGCATTTTTAAAGATCGTTGTTCCATACATTATCGAATGGATAAACTCAAAATATATGAAATAACTGATTTGCATCTTCCCAGTGTTTTTAATGATTCATAGTGCAAATTTCGTTAAACTGAATTGTTTTAGGGTTTGAAAAGTGAGTATTGTCCAGTTTGATTTCTTATCAATATAGACACCTAAAATTTTTGAATTTTCCTCCCTGGTTATTATTTCCTTTCTGCATTTTTCGTTGGTGTTGTACCCCCACATGTGCAGAATTGTTCGTGCTGCCTTTATTTTATTTTATTTTATTTTCTTGTAAGGGTGGAGCCCTCCACGCCCAAGGCAACGTGGATATCATCTCAATGGATCCACCATCACCCCTGTATTGTTAGTTGCAAGACAAGGATTTGACAGGATGTGAGGCCGTAATATTGGCCGAGTGCCAGTGTAGGAGTAGCCACTAACACGGGCCAATCGAGGTGATAAAAGTGGACGAAAAGTGGTGAGGAGTAGCGATTTTAAGGGGAAAGGGGGAAAAGTGTCAGGACAAGTGCCAAGG
The DNA here is from genome assembly GCF_023897955.1 of Schistocerca gregaria. Taxonomy (NCBI): domain Eukaryota; kingdom Metazoa; phylum Arthropoda; class Insecta; order Orthoptera; family Acrididae; genus Schistocerca; species Schistocerca gregaria. The sequence continues at coordinate 256,772,278 of NC_064925.1, forward strand.
GAGAAAACCTCAGCGACAGTCTCGACGGGTAGTAAGAGCAGTAGCGGATTTCTTGATATCTGCAACAGACCACGCACTGATAGTTATTTTAGCGGTATCATGCATCCTGATACCTTTTCAGAGCTAATCTTCGCCACGGCAGCGGAGAGCGCTGCTTTGAGCCTTTTTGCTGCTTCGTGTCAGTGGTGACTTGGCGCAGCATCAGGCAGCCGGCGGTAGCTCGCTGGTGTTCGGCCTCTTACTGCATAGTGCAGTTTGTCTGCAGCAGCTCTTCGAACAGGGCTGCCTATTCGGAGAGCCGCGCTGCGTCCTCTTCGGCGAGCAGCATGCCGGCTTCTAGCGCTTTCACGATGGTTGGTGTTCTCTTCTCTTTCTTGGCGCACGTCACCCCCTTGGAGTGCGGCGTCGCCACCGTTCCCGATGGAGTGACTGGTGTCTTCGAGGGGCCCTTCTCCTGCGGCCCTGCTGGAGCAGGCACCCATACAACGGTCGTATTACTGGAGACGGCCTTCTGCGATGGTTCAAAAGCTGTGGCCGGGGTTGACAGCCCTGCGGCTGGTTATACGTCTTACGGGAGCACTGTGTACAGTTTTCTCAACGCTTCTCCTTCTCAGTAGCCTTCCCTGCCTCTATGACGGGCCGCTGATGCCTCCTACAAGGCGACGCCAAGGTCCTCATTAGTAAAACTTGAACCTTCCTGGCAGATTAAAACTGTGTGCCAGACCGAGACTCGAACTCGGGACCTTTGCCTTTCGCGGGCAAATGCTCTACCAACTGAGCTACCCAAGCACGACTCACGCCCCGTCCTCACAGCTTTACTTCTGCCAGTACCTCGCCTCTTACCTTCCCAACTTTACAGAAGCTCTCCTGCGAACATTGCAGATCTAGCCTCCTGAAAAAAAAGATATTGTGGAGACATGGATTAGCCACAGCCCGGGGGAAAAATCTCATACTGGTCCTCATTAGTCTTCTTCTCAGGGACGGGAGGTGCTCCCTGATCAACCGCCTTCGCCGGTTTTCCCCGCTGTCCAAAGAGACGGTTGATTCCGCTCTGCGCCGCGCTGGTCTCCGCCCGTCGACGTCGTCGTCTTCTCTGCTTCTGCGTCCTCGCTCCCGCAGCCGTCGCATCACCGTCGGTCTGGCTGTGGCTTTAGAAAGCCGGGCTGTCACGCCAGCTGGAGACGTGTGGCCTACGACAGATGGGCGACAACCGCTATCGTGCTCGCCAGAGCTGTATATTCTTATACATTTTCCATTAAATCAATTACTGTTCTTTTCTAGCATTTTAGGTTCTGCGAGCGTCGGAGAAGGAAACCAGTGGGGATATCGAGAGAACGTTGTAAGACACGGGGTAAGCAGAAATCCTCCTGTTGAGCTAGTGAATATAATGAAGAGAACTGCTGCATATCTCCATTACGAAATGGTCAACACAGCAACAATTAGCGAAGAGCAACTTCCGATTTCGCATGCCCAACACAGTAAGGCCTCACGGCAAGAACATTCCATTTCTCAATCTCACTAATTAGTTAATTAGTTAGTTAAGAAAGGGGTAAACGAACAGGACTAAAGCTGGTGCTATTACACAACCAAGAGACACGTGACATGTTAGTTTGGTATCTATTGACTTTTCGTCTTCCAATAAAGGCTACTGGTTTCTATTGTCAAAACTGCAGATAGCCAACTTCATATCGGTGACGATATTCGTCATAATCGTTTGCTGAAGATGTAGTATTACGTCAAGTGAATGCTGAAATCAAAGGTAGGGGAAATCTGCGTGTTCACCTACAACTGCCGTGAAACATAGAAGGCCCATCTGGCCCGTCCACTTCCATTAGAAGGCTGTCAGGCCCTTCCCACTTACATTCTTTATACTCGTTTATCACGCAAATTTTGTCGAGATCACCGTGTTAATTTTTTCCCCGTGATGAATGTTAAGGGCGGAGGGCGCTTAGTGGTAGAAGAATCCTGCGATCGACTGCACTGTACCTTCATGGCTTGGGAGTGCGTAAAAGAATCAAACTGTTTCCATACTACTTTTCGCCTTCTGGACTGAAATACTCCACTTAAATCTAAGCTTCCCTGGTCATTTTCTGGTCACACACTGTCCCATATCAGGTCTGAGTGAGCTTTATATGCCGGACGGTGTAGCCGAGCGGTTCTAGGCGCTTCAGTCTGGAACCGCGCGATCGCTACAGTCGCAGCTTCGAATCCTGCCTCGGGCATGGATGTGCGTGATATCCTTAGTTAGTTAGGTTCAAATAGTTCTAAGTTCTAGGGGACTGATGAACTCAGATGTTATGTCACATACTACTCAAAGGCATTTGAAACTTTTATTTTAACGTTATATCTGAATAGCCATAAAAATTGCATTAAGCAATTTCAGTAGAGCAGTTCAGATTTTATGTAAATGGTTACATTAATACGACACACAAAATATACATTCAAATAATTTTTAAAGTTCATTTTCGGGAAAAAATGTATTTAAACAGAAAACTTCACAAAATGAACATAATATTACATGGCAATGTTAATGCAATGAAAACTCCGAATTTCACTTTTTGCTATGTTTTTATCGGTGACTACACACGTAATAATAAAAACGTAAGAACTCCCGCAGAACATTAAAAAAATTATAATTACAATAGTAGGTTTTCGGTGTTTAGTTGCCTTCTCAGAGTTTCCTTTTGGTACTAGCTGGGAATTTCTGTAGAGATTTCAAAACAGGCTGGCTTCTTACAACAGTGGCAAATATAACATCTCATTATCCTTCGTTTGCTTCTCACGTGGAGCATGTTTTGAGTGTTTCGAATCGTTTTAGAGCGATCTCCATCCTTGGTTCAACTGCCCTCAAACACGATGAAGGGTGCACGAAGTTCGTGTGGTATCTGATACCTGTTGACTCGTTTCTTATCTTTGGTGTCACCAACGATTTGACAAGCTCCTACAAAAATAACAGCGGTACGCCTGTGTATTGTCTTAGTAGCAATTGCGAAGGATAAAAGCATTCACCCCACTTACGTCTAACAATGACCAGCGTTGGAAGGGGCTTTGACAACCAGCGATATTGGTTTCGACCTAATATTTTTCATCACCTTTATCACTTGTTTCTTTCGAGGAATTGACACTGTGATTATACTGTGTTACGTTCAATTTCGTTGTCACTATCTGATCAAACACCACTTCCTAAATTGTTCTCAAGCATTTTTAAAACTATCCTTAAACACAGGGCCCGTAACATGAGCAGCAGACATAGACCTAGCAACTAAATCCATAACCCAAAGACCCAGATGCAATCGCAGAGACCGCTAGCATGAAAGAAGCAGTAATGGTATATGTCCACGTCACATACATGTGGCTTCTAACAACAGAGTAACAATGAAAGCTAGCGGTCAGGGAGACTGAGTTCGAGGAACTCGGCGTGCGTGGAACGGATAGGCAGCTTCTTTCCTGGAAGGACGGGTCGGTGAGGATACTGGGAAAAAACGGGGGAACTTGAGTTCGGCGGCCGCGAACTGCATGGCCCGGCAAACCGCTTTACAGCAGGCTCTGTATGTGGCGTTAGAAGCTACCTCGTGTTGTGCGGGGTGCAAATGTCGTGGCCCCAGTGTCTCCAAGCATTGTTAATTTGGCTTCCGAGAAACGTGCGTCGTGCACAGGGACTCTCGATGCAGTCTTGTTTATACAGTGATCGCACTTAGATTCTTCATTGCATGCGCACCTAAAGTTCCACACGTGTGATCAATCACTATGGCGTGGAAGGGAAATTTGTATTTTACGACCAACGGCTCTCCGCCAATAGTCCAAGATAGAAGTCCTGTGATTATTCTCAACCATCCTCCCGCATATGACACTAACATTTATTACGCTATTAACATCTGTCATTCGATATTGTATACATTTTCCTAATTCATGACCTTCATTTTATTCAGTAAATGTAGTTTGATACCGTAGTACCTTGTTATTCCTTTAAAGCATCACAGACCCATTTTCCTTACCTGATCACTTACTTTGGTGGGATTATCGAGGGATTCAAATAAATTACAATACCTATGTCAAGCTAGGCAGCTCATTAGGTGTTTTACAGGAATCCACAATTTAACTAACACCTTTCCTGTGCAGCAGTATTAATGCGTAAGCTGTTAAGCGTGGTGGATATCAAGGAGGTCCTCTTGTATAAATTATCCGTACACAAACTCACCAAAGCATAGGATAATTTACAACTGTATTCAACATATATTACAATAAAACAGAAACTGCATTTCGTACGATTCGTTTTTCCTGAATTCATGCTGATTACCTGAACAAGTTCCCTTTTCGTCCACTGACACAGTGTACAGGAGGATCCTGCAACAGACAGACAAGTAGATCTATAATTCTGTACATTCACTATGTTATTCTCTTCGCAAACAGGAATGAGCATCCTCTTTTGGAGTCAAGCAGGACTCTTCACTGCAGAAGAGATCCTCGGTAAATCAGGGTGAGACTAATTACGCAGCATGTTCAATGTAAAATCCAAGATGAATACCGTCTATGTGTAATTTCCCGTTCTTTTTGAGCCATCTTAATAAATTTTCCCTACCCGGGATTTGTGAGTCTGTACTGTGGTAAAAGATATTTGGGAAGTGTCTTCAGGCGTGGATTATCGGAAAAATCGTTCGAGACAGTAATCTCAAATGTGTCAGTATTACTTCGCCAGACTCTTTAATGTGGCTTGCGGAGTGTGGATGTAGATGTAGGTGTAGATAATATACGTATACTTATAAATTGTAGCCACGTCTCAATACTGGAATACATATGATGTTTTAAGAATGGTAACATGCATTAGTAGTCATTCCCTGCCTTGTTCCACTTAAGTGGAGCGAGGGGAAGACCACTGTGTAGGTATAAATGTTCATCTGTAGGGGCTTCTTGATTCTCTCATGTTGTCTTCGCGGTAACTATATAAGATGTGTGTTAGTGGTTGAAGAATCGTTCTGCCCTCTGTTGTAAATGCCGGTTCCCGATATTTTCTCAACATCGACTAGCGAAAACAGATCTTTCTTCCATCCTGCTATTCCAATTTCATTTCACGTAATATTTACGTAACACTCACTTGTTGAACGAAGTTACTGATAACAAAGATCGGAACACACTTTCTAATTCCGACGTACTTTTCTTAAACCTGGGCTGGTGGGGATTTCCAACACTCGATCAGTAATCAAGAAAGGGCCGTGCTAGTTCTCTAAGCGGTTCTCTATATAGATGAGGTAGACATTCTCCCGTTCAACAGAAGTCGACCGCTCTCCTTCCACGCAATCAACCTTACGCCCTCATTCCATTGCGTTCTGCAGCTTTACGGCTAGGTATTTAATTGGAAAGAATGAATCAAGTAACATTATACAGGGTGTTACAAAAAGATACGGCCAAACTTTCAGGAAACATTAATCACACACAAATAAAGAAAAGATGTTATGTGGACATGTGTCCGGAAACGCTTAATTTCCATGTTAGAGCTCATTTTGGTTTCGTCAGTATGTACTGTACTTCTTCGATTCACCGCCAGTTGGCCCAATTGAAGGAAGGTAATATTGACTTCGGTGCTTGTGTTGGCATGCGACTCACTGCTCTACTGTATTGGCATCAAGCACATCAGTACGTTGCATCAACAGGTTAGTGTTCATCACGAACGTGGTTTTGCAGTCAGTGCAATGTTTACAAATGCGGACTTGTCAGAGGCCCATTTGATGTATGGATTAGCACGGAACAATAGTCGTGGCGCGGTACGTTTGTATCGAGATAGATTTCCAGAACGAAGGTGTCCCGACAGGAAGACGTTCGAAGCAATTGATCGGCGTCTTAGGGACCAAGGAACATTCCAGCCTATGACTCGCGACTGGGGAAGACCTAGAACGACGAGATCACCTGCAATGGACGAGGCAATTCTTCGTGCAGTTAACGCTAACCCTAATGTCAGCGTCAGAGAAGTTGCTGCTGCACAAGGTAACGTTGACCACATCACTGTATGGAGAGTGGTACCGGAGAACCAGCTGTTTCCGTACCAAGTACAGTGTGTGCAGGCACTCTCAGCAGCTGATTGGCCTTCACGGGTACATTTCTGCGAATGGTTCATCCAACAATGTGTCAATCCTCATTTCAGTGCAAATGTTCTCTTTACGGATGAGGATTCAGTCCAGCGTGATGAAATTGTAAATTTTCACAATTAACATATGTGGGCTGACGAGAATCCGCACGTCATCAACACAGATTTTCTGAGAACGTTTGGGCAGGCATTGTTGGTGATGTCTTGATTGGGCCCCATGTTCTTCCACTTACGCTCAATGGAGCACGTTATCATGATTTCGTACGGGATACTCTACCTGTGCTGCTAGGACATGTGCCTTTACAAGTACGGCACAACATGTGGTTCATGCACTATGGAGCTCCTGCACATTTCAGTCGAAGTGTTCGTATGCTTCTCAACAACAGATTCGGTGACCGATGGATTGGTTGAGGTGGACCAATTCCACGGCCTCCACGCTCTCCTGACCTCAACCCTCTTCACTTTCATTTATGGGGGCATTTGAAAGCTCTTGTCTATGCAACCCCGGTACCAAATGTAGAGACTGTTTGTGCACGTATTGTGGACGGCTATGATACAATACGCCATTCTCTAGGGCTGCAACAGCGCATCAGGGATTCCATGCGACGGAGAGTGGATGCATGTATCCTCGCTAACGGAGGACATTTTGAACATTTCCTGTAACAAAGTGTTTAAATTCACGCTGGTACGTTCTGTTGCTGTGTGTTTCCATTCCATGATTAATGTGATTTGAAGGGAAGTAATAAAATGAGCTCTAACGTGGAAAGTAAGCGTTTCCGGACACGTGTCCACATAACATATTTTCTTTCTTCGTGTGTGAGGAATGTTTCCTTGAAGTTTGGCCGTACCTTTTTGTAATACATTTAGTAGTATTTTATTTGAACATTAAGAGATTTTCCACAGAGCAAGTTGAAATCACGACTCAATATTAGCTTAAGCTCGTGTATTTAGTTACTGCCAAGTTTAGCTCACATTTGAGTAACTCCGCAGTTCATATGTCCAATCTAATTGCCTGCAGAAACTTCTCTATGGGAGGGAGAGGTGAGGGACGAGAGTAAACGTCCGGTCAACGAAGGGGCCATTATAGACGGAGTAGGGGACCAGACTTCGGAGGATGGAAATTAAATTGCCCGTATCCTCTTTAACATGAAAATCCCGGTACTTCCCTTGGACGATTTAGGAACACCACAGAAAATATAAATGTGGATGGCTGTCATCCTCTCGAATGCTAATATCATATCACTCGACAGAAACATTCTGTATTACACTACTGGACATTAAAATTGCTACACCACGAAGATGACGTGCTACAGACGCGAAATTTATCCGACAGGAACAAGATGCTATGATATGCAAATGGTTAGCTTTTCAGAGCATTCACACAAGGATGGCGCCGGTGGCGACACCTACAACGTGCTGATATGAGGAAAGTCTCCAACCAATTTCTCATACACAAACTGCAGATCACCGGCGTAGCCTGGTGAAACGTTGTTGTGATACCTTGTGTAAGGAGGAGAAAAGCGTACCATCACGTTTCCGACTTTGATAAAGGTCTGATTGTAGCCTATCGCAATTTCGGTTTATCGTATCGCGACATTGCTGCTCGCATTGGTCGAGATCCAGTGACCGTTAGCAGAATGTGGAATCGGTGGGTTCAGGAGGGTAATATGGAATGCCGTGCTGGATCCCAGCAGTCGAGATGACAGGCATCTTATCCGCATGGCTGTAACGGATCGTGCAGCCACATCTCGATCCCTCAGTCAGCAGATGGGGACGTTTGAAAAAAAAACATCTGCACGAACAATTTGACAACGTTTGCTGCAGCATGGACTACCATCTCTTAGACCGTGGTTGCGGGTACCCTTGACGCTGCATCAAAGACAGGAGCTTCTGCGATGGTGTACTCAACGACGAACCTAGGTCCTCGAATGGCAAAACGTAATTTTTTCGGATGAACCCAGGTTCTGTTTACAGTGTCATGATAGTCGCATACGTGTTTGGCGACATCGCGGTGAACGCACGTTGGAAGCCTGTATTCGTCATCGCCATACTGGCGTATCACCCGGTGTGATGGTATGGGGTGCCATTTTTTACACGTCTCGCTCAGCTCTTGTTTACATTGACGGCACTTTGAACAGTAGACGTTACACTTCAGATGTGTTACAACCTGTGCTTCTGCCCATCATTCGATCCCTGTGAAACCCTGCATTTCAGCAGGATAATGCACTACCGAATGTTGCAGGTCGTGTACGGGTCTTTCTGGATACAGGAAATGTTCGGTTGCTGCCCTGGCCAGCACATTCTCCAATCTCCACATCTCTCACCAATTGAAAACGTCTGGTCAATGGTGGCTGAGAAACTGGCTCGGCACAATACGCCAGTCACTACTCTTGATGAAGTGTGGTATCGTGTTTGAAGCTGCACGGGCGGCTGTACCTGTAGCTGTGTTTGTCCCAATGCCCAGGCGCATAAAAGCCGCTATTACGGTCAGAGATGGTTGCTCTGGGTACTGATTTCTCAGGATCTATGCTCCCAAATTGCGTGAAAATGTAATCACATGTCAGTTCTAGTATAATATATTTGTCCAATGAGTACCCGTTTATCATCTGCATTTCTTCTTGGTGTAGAAATTTAATTGGCCGGTAGTGTAATGAAAGTGCATAGACTTCGGTTAAATTTGTCTTTTTTATTTTGCAGTTTTTACACATTTTGAACCTCGCTATATCTCAAGTTCGTGCTTCTTGCAATAAACACTTCTTGTTTAGGGAGCGTAATCGACCTTTCAGGCACTCATTCCATTTGTTTGTGAAAATTATATTCTCTCTGCTTCGGGTTTGAACCAACGGTTAGTTCCCAGTATGAAGTTACAGTTTTCCAGCGGTTTACAAGTTCTTGAACAGTTGTGCGAATGTTCCGGCACTTCAAAATTAACATTTTTATATTATGACTCTTTTATAGTGGCTGCTTCATTTGATGATAGCTTTCTCATTATTCATCTTAACTGTGCAGAGGAGCCGCTATACCAGCTGCAGCACAACACCGTGTTGAGACTAGCTCCCTAACGTCCGGCCTGAGCACTGATTGCTGCAGCTTGCTCGTAACTCTCCCTCGTCCCCCTCATTCCCACGCCTCCGGTGGTTTGTGCGGTATCGGGCGAACTCTGTGGGCCCCCTGCGCCCTTACTCAAAGCTTCTGTGTATTTCACACTACCAAGAGAGATGTCCCTCCCAGCTCCAGCTGAAACGTGCTACCGCTCTATTCATTCTGGCCGACTAACAACCGATCATAGCGAAAGTAAAGAAACTCATCTTAAGTTAAAAAATGAGTTCCTGACGTCGCCCACAAACATGCTAACAAACACGATGTACTGGCAAATAGCAACAAGAAGTGTATAGAACTCACAAATCTAAACAGGCATCTTAAGCAAGTCACAGCCACAATGAGATTTTCACTCTGCATCGGAGTGTGCGCTGATATGAAACTTCCTGGCAGATTAAAACTGTGTGCCGAATCGAGACTCGAACTCGGGAGCTTTGCCTTTCGCCGGCAAGTGCTCTACCAACTGAGGTTGGAGACTTGATACTGGCAGAAGTCAAGCTGTGAGGACGGGGCGTGAGTCGTGCTTGGCTAGCTCAGTTGGTGGAACACTTTTCCGCGAAAGGCAAAGGTCCCGAATTCGAGTCTCGGTCCGGCACACAGTTTTAATCTGCCAGGAAGTTTCAAGCCAGAGCCACTATACTTGCTTGACTTAGTTTTCCACAAAAGTACTATCATACTAGACCACGAGAGAAAAGACACCAAATGAACATTACAATAAGAGTGGGCCTTGATTCAGATTTTAGCGACGCTTCCTCCAGTCTAAGCTAATGCCTGGTTCGATACCATATCTTACCACGCACAAATGTTGCTAATGCGATCAGTTAGTAAGAACGCAGAAGAAAAAAAATCGATACAGTTGTTAATTAAACTGTGTCCCAACAGCTTTACACAAGGTAGAGCAAGGTAGCATAGAAAATTAAACACTCCGTCTGCCCGACTTCGAACCCCTCAGTGTAGGGAATAATAATAGACCACTAAAAGTAGATTCTTCCTCTGTTTCTTCCTGTCGGCGATCTTATGATTTCAAATAAGACAGAAAAATACGAACAAAACAAAAGAAACCAGCCACATCTCAGTGTCTTTTTGTATGCCCAGAAAAATTGAATGTGTTTTCTTTGGGAAAAGTGGGGATGGAATACATGAGGATATTGAATGAGATGCGGATGATGTCAAATTTGAACGGAATACAGGATGCATATCGAATAACAATTAGGAATCCTTGTCCGGAAACGTCATACAAAGAGCCTACAAAGCGTCGAAGTTACATGCAGCGACGTCTGTATATGTGTGTATGCAGGGTGTATCAAAAAGTATGGCACAAACTGGAAGTACACGATAATAGAAGCACAAGTATCGAGTAAACATGGGCTCTAAAACGCATACCTTAAGAACTATTAGATATTCTTGATTTTCAATATTTTGAAATAAATCTCTTCTACTGCAAGTTCTTTGCTTTCCATATTTTGGGAAGTGGGAGTACGGACTAAATCAATAAAAAAAATGTTACTTAAACATGTGCACTAAAGGGCATTCCTTAAAAGTTACGAGCATTTGTTCATTAGACGAATTGTGTTCCAAAGTACCGAAAATGAACAGGTGCTCATAGCTGTTAAGGTATACATTTTATAGCATATGTTAACAGGATATTTTTTTCTTGTTTTGGCCAGTAATACGACTTCCCAAAATATGGAAAGCTTGCAGTAGAACAGGTTTGTTTCAGAATATCGAAAATCAAGAATATCTCATACCTCTTAAGGTATGCATTTTAAACCCCAAATTTACTTGACATTTGTGCATTTGTTATCGCGCACTTCCAGTTTTTGCCATCCTTTTTGATACACACTGTATTCAGACAGATCTCGTCATGTTGTTAGTAACTTTAATGGACGTCGGGGAATGATAAAGGTATCAACTTGAGGTTGTTGTTGTTGTCGTTGTGGCCTTCAGTCCTTAGACTGGTTTGATGGAGCTCTCCATGCTACTCTATCCTGTGCAAGCTTCTTCATCTTCCAGTACCTACTACAACCTACATCCTTTTGAATCTGCTTGGTGTATTCATCTCTTGGTCTCCCTCTACGATTTTTACCCTCTACGCTGCCCTCCAATGCTAAATAGGTGATCCCTTGATGCCTCAAAACATGTCCTACCAACCGATCCCTTCTTCAAGACAAGTTGTGCCACAAATTTCTCTTCTCCCCAATCCTATTCAATACCTCCTTATTAGTTACGTGATCTATCCACCTTATCTTCAGCATTCTTCTGTAGCACCACATTTCAAAAGCTTCCATTCTTTTCTTGTCCAAACTATTTATGGCCCAAGTTTCACTTCCATACACGGCTACACTCCATACAAATACTTTCAGAAACGACTTCCTGACACTTAAATCTATACTCGATGTTAACAAATTTCTATTCTTCAGAAACGCTTTCCTTCCCATTGGCAATCTACATTTTATATCCTCTCTACTTCGACTTATTTTGATCCCCAAATAGCAAAATTCCTTTGCTACTTTAAGTGTCTTATTTCCTAATCTAATACCCTCAGCATCACCCGACTTAATTCGACTACATTCCACTATCCTCGTTTTGGTTTTGTTAATGTTCATCTTATGTCCTCCTTTCAAGACACTATCCATTCCGTTCAACTGCTCTTCCAAGTCCTTTGCTGTCTCTGACAGAATTACGATGTCATCGGCGAACCTCAAAGTTTTTTATTTCTTCTCCATGGATGTTAATACCTACTCCGATTTTTTCTTTTGTTTCCTTCACTGCTTGCTCAATATACATATCGAACAACATCTGGGAGAGGCTACAACCCTGTCTCACTCCCTTCCCAACCACAGATTCCCTTTCAAGCCCCTCAACTCTTATAACTGCCATTTGATTTCTATACAAATCGTAAATAGCCTTTCGCTCCCTGCGACCTTCAGAATTTGAAAGAGAGTATTCCAGTCAATATTGTCAAAAGCTTTCTCTAAGTCTACAAATGCTAGAAACGTAGGTTTGCCTTTTCTTAATCTAACTTCTAAGATAAGTCGTAGGGTCAGTATTGCTTGAGGTAACGGACCCTAATCCGGAAACGAATGGGTTGAAAGTGATAAGCGAAAACCCGTCTGATAGCCTCTGACGGTGGATAAATGTTCTGGTACTGTTGCTGAGATTGCAAGGTAAGCAACTTTCAGTTGGTAACGTAGACCAAAACAAGGAAAAAATGTCCACAAATCATGAGTTCTAAACTGAATACCTGAGGACCTATGAGCACTTATCTATATTCACTAGAATGAAACACATCTCCACTACTGAGCAGCTGCTCATAGCTCTGAAGCTATGCTTTCTACAGCCCATGTTTACTAAACACTTTTATTCCGTACCACCAGTTCTGAAAGCTGTCTATCCTACATTATTAGCAAACAACAGGTGTCGTCCAAGTATTCATTTGTCAGAGGTTTCAGAAAGATTTCATTTTATCACCTTCAAGTTTATTTCCAGACACGGGGTCCCCTACTTCTCATTGATTCATTGATCCTTCTCAGTATTCCTGAAAGTTGGCAACGTCATTGAATCACCTTGTACATCCATATGTACACAGGTGCCGGCGCCTGTAACTCCGACAGTGTGTAGCGTCGTTGGATGACGTTTCCGATCAAGGCATCCTATCACCATTTCCTCAAGACACCTTCTACAACTGTTTGAATTGTAACGGTGTAACTTTGAAACTCAATGCATACACCGGGTGTCTATCTCAGGGTCGTCAGATAATTGCAATTTCAGTTTCTCAACGTGTAGTTGGTGTCTGCCCAAAGATACCTTGCTCATCACGTCTTTCATGCGACGACCAGCGCCGGCCGAAAACGTCAGTTTATTTCTCATTATGAGAAAAATAATTTTTTATGGCGGAATTTTACGCGCCTATTCGATAGACCAGTCTCAGATTGGTCTTGTGCATTTTTTAATCGATATGTATTAACAAGAACAGTTAAACAATAAGTAAAATCAATACTCCACCTGCGGCTGAACAGCGCTACTTCTTGGCGGTAGCAGTCAGCGGGGGCCAGGAGTACTGCCGGAGTACTGGTTACTTTCCGTGTTTTACGGTAACGTATCGATAAAAAATCATATCGCTCTAGTTTAACTTAGGACCTTTCTGACGAAAGCGCATGTAGACTTCCTTCGCAAATATCATTTGGTTTGTAACGGGAAACAACCTGACGCTTTCCTTCGAAGCTCGGCGTCACACGAAACACATGATGAGCAGTGTTTGCTCGGGATGACTCCTACAACAAATAGCAAAAGAGTAAATTACAAAATATTTGCGAAACAATTGAAAAATGTGCATGATATATATGGCCGTTGGCACACATACATGATGCTTCAATAAATGTGTTTGCCTCTGTTAGTTACGAAGTAATAGGCGTCCGAAATATTTATTGCGGTAGTTCACCATAAGAAACCTTACACTGTCTGCGGAGCAACGAACATAGTTTATTGTGTTATTATCCAAACAGTTACAGCAACAAGATACAATTTTTTAAATGGAACAATAGTTGATTCTGTCATGCTCTGGAAGCAGTAACACCAGACGTGTATAGATCAATTTAAATCACATTCCTATCACTTTTTATTTGATATCTACAACCCTTCAAAGTTTCAGGGGCAGATACCACACGCTGTACATAATACATAACTGTGTGGTGCGTGATGGATGTTCTAGCCCTAGGAAGTTATTTTAAATGAGATATTCAAATGTATGTCCATGTTTCAGAAAGCACAATGCCATGAGCATTCTAAAGGATCTGAAGACGAGATGTAACATCGCCGGAGTCACGGATCAACGTGTATTCTCGATAAGTCGTTTTAGATCGTCTGAGGATGTGGGCACAGTGACATAAACACGATCCTTTAGATATTCCCAGAAAAAGAAATCTAATGGCATTAAATCGGACGACCTTATGGGCCATGAATGAAGACCATGGCGCCCCATCTCCATTCCTGCAAACCTGTGGTTTAGTTTTTCCACTACAGCATCCGGAGAATGGGCTGGGTGACCATAGTGCTGCATTCACATATGGACTACCGTCTATAGAGACACATGTTGTAGGAGACCACCCAAACTGTTGACTATAAACGCGTGATATAACTCACCGGTCACAGTGTACTTGGGAAGTAGTGTGGACCAATGATTTCATCCCCAAGGATTCCACACCACACATTAATAGATCACCTAAGCCGACGGTCGACAGGTCGTACCCACCGAGGATTTTGTCCGACCCAGTAGTGCACGTTATGGCGGTTCACTGCACAATAATTTGTAAACATAGACTCATTAGTAAAGACTCCAGCGTCAAATTACGCATGGCCCATTCACAAAATGTAACTCTCTCACAGAAATCGTTCCCTTGCAGCTCCGTGCAGGTTAGTGACAGGCGATACGGGTGAAACCTGTGGCCGTGTACTATACGCCACACAGATATGAGACTGACACCAACTACTGCAGCAACGGTTGGTAAGCTGACACGAGGATCGTGGTGTACTGCAACTAAACAAACACCTCTGTCTCCTCACTTCTTGCAGTTCTTCTGTTACTGTGGCTCATTACCAAGCTTCCTGTTTCCTGAAATCGTTGTTCGGCACGTAAGAACGTAATGGCTTCCGGAGCTCTTTGCCTAGGATATCTCACGGCGTACGCCATGGCTGCTTCAATGGCATCGTGTCCTTACTCGCCGAGCAACAGCAACATGTCGACGTACTCGTTGTTCGTGTAGGTCATCTTCATCCGATGTCAATAACTATAGTATGTTGATCCCCGTTCGTTTGTGTGGCTCGAGCTGTCGGGTATACGGCCGTGTGCGGCGGCCGTCGGCAGTCTAACACCACATCAAGGAAGCTTCTCGCTCCGTGACACCGGCGACGTTACAACTCGGCCGCACCACATTTAGGAGGCGCATTGCGTTATACGCAGCGTGTGTCGTATATGCCCCTGAAACTTTGAAGGGTTGTAGCTACCAAACTGATGGGAATGTAATTTAAATGGATTTATACATAGCTGGTGTTACTCATTCCAGTACATGATTGAAACAACCATTGTTCCATATAAAAATTGTATTTTTTGCTGTAACTCTTTGGATAATAACACAATAAACTATGTTCATAGCTCCGCAGACAGTGTAACGTTTCTTATGGTGACATACCGCAATAAATAGTTCGGTCGCCTTTCACTTCGTAACTTACAGAGGCAAACACAATTAGTGGAACATCCTGTATATGCCAACAGACTTGCCGGAGGGGTAGCGCTGGTTACCATCAGAATAGCCTAATTAAGCGCTCTCGGACTTGTGGGCTCGAATAACACTTTCACGGGTAACCGTCCTGTCTGTCGAGCGGTCTTGGCATGCAGGGTGCACTCCGTTCTAGTGAGGCAAATTGAAGAGCTACGTGTTTGAGAAACAGCGGCTCCGCTCACGAAAACTGACAAAGGCTTGGAGAACGGTGTGCTGGTTGCATGCTCCACCATATCCGTATACAATGATGCTTAGGTGTTGAGGATGACATGGCGGTCGGTCACTACCGCTGTGGCCTTTCGAGACCTGTTCTGACGGATATATTCTGATACTGTACTAATTTGTACCTTAATATCCACCCCCTTCAGTCTATTAGCTGTTTTTTCCCTGCATCTAATGCTCTTCCGTAAAAATGTAAAATAATTTACTACCTGATGTTTCCTGCATGGTAGCAATTATACCGCTCAGCGGACTGCGCCTCGCAGTATAGACTATTCCTTTTGTGTCCACGAATCCACACTTCAGTACCTGATCTATTTCCCAGGGGAAAATAAACATCAATGTCTTCCTTGTGTCATGCGTACTTGGTCGTACTAGAGAATCTAGAAACACAACTCGCGGAAGTTATAATTATCAGTCTGCGAATGAAGAACATAATTGTGTAATGGTGTTCATTACACTGTCCTCAGTGATCAATATTAATATTCGCACTTTATAGTAGGGCTACAAAGGTCGTGGGATGCCTCAAATATAGTGTCGGACCTCATTTAGCCCGTCTTAGTGCTGCAACATGACGTGTCACAGATTCAAGAAGTCGTTGCAAGTCCGCAGCAGAAACAGTGAGCCATGCTTCCTCTATAGGCGTCCGTAATTACGAATGTATTGCCAGTGTAAGATTTTGTGCATGAACCGATCTCTCGATCATGTACCATAAATGTTATAAATGATCGATGGGATTCATGTCACGTTACCTGGGTGACCAAATCATTCGATCGAATTGTCCAGAGTGTTCTTCAGGCCAATAGCGGACAATTATCGCCACCTGCAACGATGCATTGCCATACATAAAAATTCCCTCGTTGTTTGGGAACACGAGGTCACTGAACGGCAACAAACGGTCTCCCACAAAATCCTTCATCTGAGAAAAAAAATTCTGATAATGTGCGTTTGCTACATAGCACTGTTTGGCAGTGAAACATGGACTGTGGGAAAGCTAAAATAGAAGAAAATCGAAACGTTTGTCGTATGATGGAATAGAAGAGTGTTAGAAATGGGGTGGACTGATAAGGTAAGGAATGGGGAGGTACTTTTGTAGAATCGGTGACGAAATGTGTATGTGGAAAACACTAAAAAGAAGATACAGGATAATAGGACCTGTCAAGACATCAGGGAATAACTTCCATGGCACGAAAGGCAGCTGTAGAAGGTAAAAACTGCAGTGGGGAACAGAGATTGGAACACTTACAGCAAACAGTTGAGGACGTAGGTCGAAAGTGCTACTCTGAGATGAAATTTGGAACAGGGTAGGAATTTGAGGCGGGCTGCATCAAATGATCCATAAGACTAAAGAAAAGAAAAGAGTGCTAAAATTCCATGATCATGACGAATGTAACGGAAAATGGCTACAGAATCTATAACTGTGAACCACAACATTCTTATAGGTCATTGAAAGCATAGATTTCCCAATAACCTAACCATGACATCAACAAACAGGAGCAAAAGTGTCGATCGCTTTCCCAGAACTGCTCATGAGAGGCATCCAGTATTAGACGATAGCGAAATTGCTTGCTCCGAGGAACGCTCGTCTAGCAAGGTATGAACGAGATCCCCGTACTGATAGGAATCAACGTAGAAGTTACTGGTAGATTGACTTCATGAGCACAAAAAGTGACCGAGCGAGGTGGCGCAGTGGTTAGACACTGACTTCGCGTTCGGGAGGACGACGGTTCAATCCCGCGTCCGGCCATCCTGATTTAGGTTTTCCGTGATTTCCCTAAATCTCTCCAGGCAAATGCCGGGATGGTTCCCATGAAAGGGCACGGCCGACTTCCTTCCCCATCCTTCCTTAATCCGATGAGACCGATGACTACGCTGCCTGGTCTCCTTCCCCAAACCAACCAACCAACAAAAGGTGAACCTGGCTAAACAGTTCATTACACAAGGCAATATTCACTAAAGCACAAAATCAAAATTCGGTTGATTTTAAAACATATCACATGAGTGGAGGAACGCAACGCCGTGTCACTGTCACTTACGCTGTGGACGCGATTTCTCATTCGCAACCGAAATCAGATCTTGCATTAGCAATGCATGGTTTGAATTTCGGACAACGTCCGATATACTTTGTGACGAGACCAACCGATACATGTGGTGAACATACCACAGCGCGCCTCACCCAACTGCCTAGTACGGCGCAGAATGCTTCCTCGCAAAAAAGTAGCAGAGTTATGATCTTACTCATGGCAGTCACTTTCTCGGAAACTGTAGTATATATTTCGGGGCAAGATTCAGTCGTCAGTTCCACAGTTGCGAAATTTATTTCACTTTACCGGTTTCAAGAGATTAATCTGTCATCTTCACATTATATGTCATTAGGACATGCCCACAAACGTTTGTAAAGTACAGGAAGTCTATTACAAAACGCCGGCCGCGGTGGCCGTGCGGTTCTGGCGCTGCAGTCCGGAACCGCGGGGCTGCTATGGTCGCAGGTTCGAATCCTGCCTCGGGCATGGGTGTGTGTGATGTCCTTAGGTTAGTTAGGTTTAAGTAGTTCTAAGTTCTAGGGGACTTATGACGTAAGATGTTGAGTCCCATAGTGCTCAGAACCATTTGAACCATTTTATTACAAAACCTTACTTAGTAATGGCTTACCAGATTCCAGAATCTTCTCCACAGGAGCATGATGCCATGAACTGTCTAAACACGTAGATATGTGATAAATATAAACACCGATCGGTAATTTGCAGTAAATCGGTCACATTTATGTACACAGTTCCGTTCAAGCTCTAGCTGGAAGGACATATGAAACGAACCCCTCGTTCAGTTCCTGAAGACACATGGAAAGCCAGTCAGCAATCCTAACATGCGGATGCGGTATGGAGAATCAATCGGTCAGTACACAGCTCTCCTTGCCACTGTGCCGCATTTCCAGGCCTTGGAACCGCAACTACTCCCCAGTTGGAATAACGAGACTGGGTGCTTCCATCAAGAAACAATCACTAGCAGCACCGGGAATCTAACCCGGGTCCTCTGCATATCAACCATTTATGCTGACCACTGAAGCAAACATAAAAGGAAATGTGAAATATAAGTAAGATGTATAAAAAGGGACTACTATTTCATATCGAACGTAGTTCAGCATAAGCTATTAATATTTCAATTGAACAGACGATTGTCATCACTTTTTAAGACATGCTACAGGCTCAAAGCAGCGTCTGCTTTCAAGGCGAGAAATGTGGATCTGTCGGCTTGAGGAAAAATATCTTCGCAGGCAGGCGTGACGGCTTCTGAATAACATAATTAAATTTGTTGACGACGGGAAAGGGAGGGGAATCATCGCCTAACCGGACAAGGCGACGAAATGCACGACCAAAATGCTTAGGTTGCATAAGAGGACGCTTCTCAAACTACGGAAGCAGAACAGATTGGGATTCAGCTTTCTATGTGAAAGGATAAGCAGAGTGCTCACAAGAAGTCTTCCATTGACGATGTGGATAATTGTGCCGTCTGGCAGAAATTTCTCCGCTTTTACGAACAACATAAAAAGTACCAAATTCGCAAAAATTGCACAGCTTTTGTCGCATAGAACTGAACTCGGAAACTAACAAGAAAATTCTTAGTAAAATACACTGATCAGCCACACTATCATGACCAACGAACTACTATAGAGTCCAGCCGACAGCAGCATCACCAGGGGAGGAACAACTGCTAGTCAGACTTACGCACAGTACATGTACACACATCAAAAAACGATTTGCATCACCCCGGTCCCCAGAACTCCTGAAGACAGACGTTGACTGTGGATATTGTATCACAGACACAGTTCAGAGATGTCACTAAACCAGTCCAAAGATGTAAACAAACATGCATGAGCAGCGCCTATTAGATAGAGGGGGTCCGACAGCCGATCAGTTCCAGTTATTCCACCTGAAACGAGAAACACGTCTCGTGTTGTCTGTACTTCAACCATGCCTAGACGGTCAATACCGCGGTTCAATCGCGTCCGCATTCCTACTTTGGGCCTGGAATGGCTCTTAACAAGGAAAGTGTACAGGCGTCTCGGACTGAAGAGAAGCGATGTTGTTCGGACATGGAGGAGATATAGAGACAGGATGTGTCGATGAAATGCCTTGCTCAGGCCGCCCAAGGTATACTACTGCAGTGGAGGACCGCTACCTACGGCCTATGGCTCTGTGGAACCCTGACAGAACCCCAGAACGCTGAATAATGCCTTTCCTGCAGCCACAGGACGTCGTGTTATGACTCAAACTGTGCGCAATAGGTTGCATGCAACTTCACTCTAGACGTCCATGGCGATGTCAATCTTCACAACCACGACACCATGCAGTGCGGTACAGATGGGTCCAACAACATGCCAACAATGTGTGTGAAATCTTATGGGATTTATCTGCTAAGGTCATCATTCCCTAAGCTTACACACTACTTAACCTAAATTATCCGAAGGACAAACACATACACTCATGCCCGAGGGAGGACTCGAACCTCCGCCGGGACTAGCCTCACAGTCCATGACTGCAGCGCCCTAGACCGCTCGGCTAATCCCGCACGTCCAACAACATGCCAAATAGACTGCTTAGAAATGGCATCACGTTCTCTTCACCGACGAGTGTCTCATATGCCTTCAACCAAACAATCGGCAGAGATGCGTTTGGAGGCAACCCTGCCAGGCTAGTGGTCATGGAAGGTGCCGTAACGGCTGTACGATACGTGAATGGCATCGTCCGCCCGATAGTGCATTCGTCTTCCTTGAGGACAATTCGCGCTCCAATCGCGCAGATCTTGCGAATGAATTGTTTCATGATAACTACTTCGTTCGACTGTCGGGTGTTCCAGTAGCCAGCATGTTCTGCAGACATCGAATATGCCTAGAACAGATTGAAAAGGGCTGTTTGCGGACGACGTGACCCACCAACCATTCTGAGGGATCTAAGCCGAATCGCCGTTGAGGAGTAAGACAATCTGGACCAACAGTGCCTTGATGAACTGGAGGATAATATGCCACGACGAATACAAGCATGCATCAATGCTAGAGGACGTGCTACTGAGAGTGTCCAGCAATCTCGAACACCACCTATGAACGTCTCCCTGTACGGTGGGACAACATGCAATGTGTAGTTTTCATGAGCAATAAAAAGGGCAGAAATGATATTTATATTGATCTCTATTCCAGTTTTCTGGACAGGTTCCGGAATTCTCGGATCCGAGGCGACCCAAAACTTCTTTTAATGTGTGTAATATTAGTGAGCGTGCTCTCCGTGCGTAGAATGGACCGAGCACTTCGGAATCTGCATGACCATTCGGGTGTTCCAGGAATACTCTGGTGAGCGTCTTCAACAAATGGCGAAACCAAGGTTAAGCCGAGTCCATGTGTCATGAGTTAGGCGACTACCCCTCATTACAAATGTCGGACAGGAACTACCAGTGCTTTTCTCCAGTCACCTGACACTTTGCACTGAGTGAGCAATTCGCGATACATGCAAGCTAAGTAAGGAGCCGTACCTGTAGAGCATTCCTTGTAAAACTGGGTTACTTTCCGACCTGGCGACTTATTTGTTTCAAACTGTTGCAGTTGTTTCGCTGCGTGAGGAATGCTGATTACTATGTCGTCCAATCAGCACTCTGTTTCATGGTCACACAACAGTATGTTTGTAGGATCCTCCTACGTGAACAATTTCCTAAACACGGAATTTAAAACTTCGGTTTTCGTTTTGCTATCGTCAACTTCCACAGCACGCGTAACACTGGAAGCCTTGGGCCCGCTTTCTCGGGTTCTTGGCCATATCTTTTCCTAAGGTAAGACCGTGGTTATTGTTGTATGCTTTATCATAGATCTTTTCCCAGATGCATGAATCCCTACTAAGTAGTGAATTTTACCAGTAAAGTAGAAACGTCCTCTTCATCTTCAGTGTACGTCTCGCATTGTACCAGTGTCCAAGATTTTGAATCTCTTTGTCCATCTAATGATTGTTCAGGACAGAGACTCGTTATCTTGAGATGTATATCCAGCCAATATTGCCTCGGTCTTCCAACTTATTGACCTACGACAATTTGCGTTCCACTATTGTTTCATGATCTTCTCATTTTCGCAACCATTGGTTCCACTCCGTAGCAGCTGCGAATTTCACCACCGGTCACATCATTGTGAGGTGTAATACCAGATAACCACCGAAGCATTTTGGTTACCATTACATCAAGTCGTTGCTCTGCTACTTTCCTTTTTTTCTGAACAAAATTCAGTTGCATAGTTGGAAACTTATTTCGCTTTACTGGTTTCAAAAAATTAGACCAACATCTTAAACACCTTGCTAATTTGAGGTTTTGTAAATCACTGAAACTTGCCCACACACTTATGTAAAGCACAAGAATTATATTAAAAATCCTTACTCAATATTGGTTTATCAGGTCTCAGTATCTTCTTCACGGACGCATGATGCCATGATATGTCAAAAATGTATATATGTGATAATTACAAACGCAAATCGGTAATTTACATTAGACAAATCGCATTTATATACGTGGTCCATTTGGTGCATTAGCAGAGTGGGGGAAGTAATAGTGCCGTACACTCCTGTATTCTTACAAGGAGGTCGGTGTCGCATCTCACCAGCGTATCACCACGTTTACACGAGACACAGTTTATGGGAGACGAAAATACAGTTTCCAAATCCAAATTGCAATGTTCGCTGTCGTGTTTATATGTTATGTCTGTATCTATTTTGCTAACACGGTAAAGGATCCGTCTCCAAGCGCCACTTTTCTTACTCGAAAGGATTATGTAAATGTGCTATTCCGATTTAGACAACTCTTTGAAAGAGGATTATCGAAGCCCACCTTTTTTTCATTTTATTTAATAGGGTGAGAGGTTGCTCTAAAATCTTATGCATTCGAGACTGTTTCACTGCTACCTTCAGATCACTCGCTTTATGGAGATAAAATTTTGGCGAAGTGATCACTGGTTGCTGATATTATTATCAAACATTTTAGACACTTAAAATGGTTATAAATATGCCGAGTGGGTAAATACAAAGCGAGTAATCATCAAAAGTTATATTCGTGATTCTAGACTCTGTAGCATTAAAAGTACATGGCCGTCAGGAGTAGTGGCGTAGCAGAGGTGTATATAACACATACCAAGAGGATGTAAGTTCTGGTTCTTGGACGAATTAGTTTTTAAATCTTTATCAAAATATCTTTAGTCATTATTTTTATTCAATTACATGTTTTTATTTTATTTCTATTCGTTTGCCGCCTCATTATCATCATTGTATTAACTTATTCACGGCTCCATCATCTTATAGAATATTTCAAAAAGTCCGAATGGTTTTCCGCCAATAAATGATTCAGGAGGAGAGAGTTTGCCAATAACATGAAGTGGGTATAATTTAAAAATCGGCCTTCCAAGAGGGATAATGCTGTTATCGGTAATTAGTTTCGTTTTATTAAGTATAGACAATCTTTCAGCATTTGTATACCTTGTTTCGTGAAGGTAAAACGTGATTCTCCTGAAATAAATAAAGAATTCATGGTCAATTTCTGAGTGGCAGACCGAATTTTTGGTTCTTGAGTCATATATGAGAAGTGAGCATTTACTGATAAACCATTGTCATCGCCTGTGTGAATAACAATTATCCGCTGACAGACACTTTCATTCGACAACACTTCTAGCGTTCTGTCAGTTTGTCAAGATTTACTTACGGTGTAATGTGATGACATGTTTCATGCAAGTAAACCACCAGCCGGTCTGTTTCTGATGCTTCGTTTTTCTATAGAAATCTAATGTAGCATGCCGTTTTTGCACCTATGTCCTCTAGTTTTCACATAACATGTTTATTTTGGCATTTTTCGAAACTAAGTCCCAAACATAGAAAGAAACTAAACAGCCAGACGATGATCACCTACCTAATAACCAGTATGTCCACCTTTGGTACGGTTAATAGCAGCGAGACGTCATGGCATGGCAGCAATGAGGCCTTGGTAGGTGACTGAAGGGAGTTGCCACCACGTCAGCACACGAGTCATCTAATTCCTGTAAATTCCCGGGGAGGGGGGCGATGAACTCTGCCGCCATGTTCAGTCACATCCCAGACGTGTTCGCCCTAGTTCAGATCTGGCAAGTTCAGGAGATAGCACATCAATCGGAACTCGCCACTGTGTTCCTCGAACCACTCCATTATACTCCTGCCTTTGAGCCATGGCGTATTATCTTGATGAAAGATGCCACGACGGTCATGAAACATGATCATCATGAAGGGATGTACGTGCGCTGCAACCGGTGTACGATACTTCTTGGCCATCGTGGTGCCCTGCACGAACTCCGCAGGACCGACGGACGTCCACGGGAATGTTCCCCAAAACGTAATTTAGCCGTCGCCGGCTTGTCTACGCAGCGCAGTGTCAGGGAGTTGTTCCCCTCCAGGACAACGGATTTGCGCCCTCCCATGGGCATGATGGAGAAGGTATAAGGACTCATCAGAACATGCAAACCTCCGCCACTGCACAAACGATCAATGCCGACGTTCACGTGACCATTTCAGTCGTAGCTGCCGATGTCTTGGAGTTAACATTGGCACTTGAATCGGTTGGCGGCTGCGGGAACGTTTGGAGTGTTAGGTGCACTGTGTGTTCAGACACTTTTATTCTTCCCACAATTAAAGTGTTGTACCGCCTCTCCTGTTTTACCAGCCTGCCATAAGATGAGTAAAAAGAAAGGACCTACAAAATTGCACACCTATATCTGTAACGTCGATTTGCTAAAACATTCTGAGTTCGACTGTATTAAATTTCCTAATGACAGAAAAGCCTATGTCCACGAACTAGCACGGTTTCAGAAAACTTTGTTCGTATGAAACTCAGATCTCCTTTTTCCCACATGATATACAGCGAACTACGGATGAAGGGAACAGGCAGCTTCCACATTTCTGAAAAGAATTTGACGCAGTACCAGACAGCAGATTTAACCAAGGTACGAGCATATAGAATCAGCTACAGATATGTGAGTGGCTCCAAGACATCTTCAGTACTAGGACATATTATGTGGTCTTCAACGGTGAGCATTCGCCAGATATAACGGTATTATCAGGAGTGTTCCAGGGAACTGTGATAGGACCGCTGTATACCGGGTGATCAAAAAGTGAGTATAAATTTGAAAACTTAATAAACTACGGAATAATGTAGATAGAGAGGTAAAAGTTGACACATATGCTCGGGATTACATGGGGTTTTATTAGAAACAAAAAAAGTTCACAAAATGTCTTACAGCTGGCGCTGGACAGTAAAACGTCAGTGACTGCGCATGACAATCGTGTATAAAAGGAGCTGTAATGAGAGAGAGAATCAGATGCGCCAGCAGTCGCAGTATGTTGACGTTACCTGAAAAGGCGCTGTTATTGAAGCTGTATTATCAGAAAGGGGAATGGGCTAATTCAGCGTTACAATCCTATCGCCATAGGAAGGGGATTCGAACTGGTAAATGTCCGTTGACAAATTCAGCTGTGGCGAGAATGATTTCGAAGTTCGAAGCCACGGGTTGGTTAGACGATAGATCCCGTAGTGGCCAGCCGAGCACAAGGCGTAATGCTGCTGAGACAGTTCAAGAAAAAATGGAGACTGTAGCGGGTTCGTCTATGCACGCGGAAGTTAGCGCTCGTGCAGTCGCACGTTTCACCGGCATTCCATACACCACTGTTTGGTTGGCGTATGCTCCGATGTATCCGTACAATATCCAGCGGCATCATGAACTATTACCTGGTGATTTAGTGAAGCGGAGGGCATGTGCGATATGGGCGTTTCAAAAGATGGCGGAAGATGACGATTGGTTGAGTAACGTGTTGTGGACCGACGAAGCTCATTTCACACTCCTAGGGTCTGTCAGCGCCCACAACAGCAGAATTTGGGCTACCGAAAATCCTAGAACTGTCGTGTAAACTCCATTGAACGACGAGTAAGTCACGGTATGGGTTGCATTTACCACGTCTACCGTTATCGGACCGTCTTTCTTCGTGGAAATGCGTGATTGTGGTTTTGTAACTACTACCGTGATGTGTGAGAGGTACGCCGATATGTTACAGAATCACATCATCCCCAGCCTGACTGATAAACACCTGCTGGAACGTACGATGTTTATGCTTGGCCACGCAGGTCCCCAGATCTTAGTCCGTGCGATTATTGGGTTTGGGGTTACCTGAAGTCGCAAGTGTATCGTGACCGACCGACATCTCTAGGGATGCTGAAAGCCAACATCCGACGTCATCACCATAACTCCGGACATGCTTTACAGTGCTGTTCACAACATTATTCCTCGACTACAGCTATTCTTGAGGAATGTTGGTGGATATATTGAGCATTTCCTGTAAAGAATATCATCTTTGCTATGTCTTAATTTGTTATGCTAATTATTGCTACTCTGATCAGATGAAGCGCCATCTGTCGGACATTTTTTGAACTTTTGTATTTTTTTGGTTCTAATAAAACCGCTTTTCATTCTAAGCATGTGTGTCAATTTGTACCTCTCTATCTACATTAATCCGTGATTTATTCAGATTTCAAATTTATACTGACTTTTTGATCACCTGGTACATGATTGATCAGGCGGTCAGGGAGGGTAGCGATCTGCAGTCTGCTGGTGACGCTGTGGTGTGCGGGTAAGTGTCGAAGACGAGTGACGGTTGGATACCACAAGATGACAGACACAACTTCCAGATGGCGTGGTGAATGGCAGCGGGCTCTAGATGTAGAAACATTCAAGTTAATGGAGATGAGCAGGAAAACCAAACCCGTAAGTTTCTGGTGCCACATTAGTAGTGTCCTGCTGGATACAGATGGATCTTTTAAATATCTGGGGCAACTTTGCAAAACGATATGAAATGGTACGAGCATGTGACACTTGTAGTAGGCAAGGGAATTGTCAGCTTCAATTAATTGGGAGAATTTAAAAAAAAGTATGATCCATCTGTAGAATAGACCACATTTAGGAGAAGAGTGAGACCTATTCTTCTATACGGGTCGAGTGTTTTGATCCACACGTGGTAGGATTAAAGGACGCATCGAAGCGATTCAGAGGCGTCCCGCTAGATTTGTTACTGACTGGTTCGAACAATACGCTAATGTTATAGAGATGCTCCGAGAACTCAAATGGTAATCACTTGTGGGAAGGCGAAATACTTTTCGAGGATGACTATTGAGGAAATTTAGACAACCAGGATAAGAAGGTGGCTGTATTAGGATGTTACTATCGCCAACATACATTTTGCGTGAGTACCACGAATATAAGGTACAAGAAATAAGGGCTCTTTCAGGGGCACGTAGAGTGTAGTTTCTCCTTCGCTCACTGTCTGAGTGGAACAGGGACTGACTACTAGTGGTACTGCGTACCCTCCGCCACACACCTTGCGGTGACTTGCAGATGTAGGAACCATGAAATACGAGTGTTTGGGAAGAGATTACACAAAGGAAAAGCAGCTGACAGGGAACAACATTCTTGATACAAAAATAAAAAAGGCTTTATTTGGGGCATTGTACCTTATGACCATAAGCGCTTTGAATCTGTCGATTATGAAACACGTAATAACGTGGTTTCCAAACGGAGAGTGTGAGAGTGAGGCGAAGAGAGATAGTGAGAGAAAGCCAGACAGCGAGTCAGAGATAGCAACAAGAAGTCCCTCCTGCATTCCTCTCCCGCAGCACGTTTCGGCAATAAGCGCATCCGCGGGACAAAGACGGCACGCAGAGGACGACGACGGAGGGGGTCGCGCGATGCCATTATGCTTTTTGCGGGCCCGGTAATTACCAGAGCCTTTCGGCGGAACCGCTGCGGCAGCTCCAGCGGCTCGGCAGATCCAATTAGTAGGGCCCAGTCAACGGGACACTGCCACCCCCTCCCCTCTCCCTCCACACAACCATACCATGGGTAGGCCGACCACGTCTGCTGGCGCAGCAACCGCTCTACTTCCACTGCGCGCCGCGCGCTGATTCGATAGCTGCCTGGAGGCTGGCAAAAATAGGCAGAGACCACATTCCCCTACACACGTGGGCAAACTATTTCGTACCGCGATTTCCGTACCCTGCAAGCACCCTCCGCTTAACTCCTCCTATCACGCTTGATTAGAACTGAATCAGGACTGCATTTATGAGCAGGGTATCTAAACTTCAGCTTAGGGATCTAGTTCACAAACAAAAGAAGTATTTCTTACAATATTAAAAAGCGATAATGTAGATATTTTATGGGCTTTACCTGCTGAAGAGTTCGTACGAATTGATAAAATGTAAAAAATTTGCGCTAACGGTGAAATCTGTCTGGGAGACTGAGATGAACAATGCTGAATTTGCATCTTTGAAGAGGGTGACGTTCGTACCATATTTGGCAGGTTTCTTGTCCATAAACATCTTTTATCGCCAATGACTCTAAATGGGCTTAGACTCACCAACACATGGATGACTCCCAATCCAATATACGCTCTGACAGTTAGAAACAAAGATACACAAAGTGTTGGATACAGCTGCCAGAGGATCATCTCTATTCTTTAAGGGGGGGGGGGGGGGGGGGAGGACGTCAAACGGGTCGACTTGGAGCAGGAAAGTCACCACAGGACATTTTAATTTTCACTGTCTATACTTTCACAAGTAAATTCATAAAACTTTGTCAGGATAACCAGAAAGGATTCAGGATTCACACTCGTTGTAGCGGAAGTCAAAAACATAACAAAATATATTTTTTTTACATGTGAAATTTCATCATTATGTCGCTTACTATTGGCTGCATTTGTTGCTATAGGTACCCTTTCTTAATAAGTAAGAGAGACTGTTCTATGAATTTTTCACGGCATAGAAACCATAAGTACAGGTGTCTGAAAGTCTAGAATCTATTTAATTCATGAAAAAATGAATGAGCTGTAACGTCTTAAATTTTATGTTTAGAAAAAAATCTAATTTTGTAGTTAATTATCTCAATTTTCACCACAGTTTTTAATAGATTTGGAAAATTCTAGAGTTTCATATACCTGTAAGTATGGTTTGTATGCTGTGCAAAATTCATCAAAGAATCTCTCTTACTTGTGAAGAAAAATGTACATATAGCAACAAATGCAGCCAACAGTAAGTAAAAAAATGGTGATATTTCATATCTAACAAAAATTTATTTTGTTATGTTTTTGTACTTCCACTGCTATGAGTGTGAATCGTGAATCCTTTCTGATCATGCTGACAAAGTTTTAGGAATTTATTTGTAAAAGTATAGACAGTAGAAAATAAAATGTATTGTGGTGCCTCTCCTGCTCCAGTTCGGCCCGTTTGACGTCCTACCTCCCTTAATCTAAAATATATGCATCATCAAATCTGAGAGCCACAAATGAAACTTCCCTTCGTTTAAGAGAGTTGGTACCAAGAAAAACGAACAAGTACAGTAGAGTTATTTTCAGAACGTCATACCATGTTTTCCAGTCCAAACTTGTAATTGGGTATTGGAACTATCAGTCCAATAAATGCCTGAATTTAATTTTTGTCTGTATATTAATAATTGTAGGAGGAAGTGCAGGGTGTACATAAAGCCTGGGAACACATTCAGTTGTTTATTGCACAAGAACTAAACATTGTACAGATGTCATACATATTGCATTTTGAAAAGAAGCCCTGAAAGTTTTTTTTATTTTTTTATTGTATACCGCAACCGATTTCTTTGGACTCCTTACGAATGTCTCTCGTACGCTCCACATTCACTTCACTCACACTGGGACGTCGACTTCTCTTTGCCGCGCGCAAGCAACCCGTAGAAACGAATTTATTGTGTCAGCGGCAAATGGCTTTCCTCATTGATGGCTTCTTATTGCACTTGGTTCTAAACATCCGTTGAACAGCTGTAGCACACTTGTTTTTGCCGAATTTCAACTGACAGAAAGCTCGCTCCGCAACTGAACTCGCTCTGTTTGCAACTAGCGCTGATTATCGGCAAATTATCGAACTACGCTGTGGCGGTATACTTGGGAAAAAAAAAAAACCTTTCAGGGTTTCTCTTCAAAATGACATATGTATTATGTCTGTACAGCGTTTGGTTTTTGCGCATGTCGTTCTGAACGGAGAGGTCTTCAGGCGTGCCTCAAGGAAGTGTTGTAGGACCATTATATCACTGACCTAGCAGATATCGTCGGAAGTACCACGAGACTTTTTGTGGATGATGCTCTTGTATACAGATACGTCACAACTCTACAAATTGTAGTAAAATCCGGGTGGGTGGATCTACAGACGTTCTATGCTTGGTGCAGGGAGTGGAAATTGACCCTAATGTAACGTATTGATACGCGGTACTGAGGAATTGAGGAAAAACTTTCCTTCCACACAACATGTTTATTTAACAATATGTAAACTGTGTTTTACAGATAATCGAAGCATTAAACGAAAACACTTTCTTTAACAAAATGAACAGATTTGTAAAACTCTTTCGACTTTAAACCATAAGTTGAATAAGCTTTTAATCTGACGTGCTGTATAGCAAAACAGCAAAAAATATGACAGTGATTAAAAGACGGCCGGACCTGCAGCCCGCGCGTTGTTGAGTGAAACAGCGGTGTTTACTACCGCGCTGGGTACAGTCTGTCTTATTAAATGGCCCTCTGCAACACATGAAAACTATATAAGCACCATTGATGACTAGAGTGATTCAGTTACTCAAAACAGATTAATTAACCTTTAATTTGAAAACTGTATATCGAACGGTTAGGGGTTAAGATGCGCAACTGAGCTTAAAGGTTAGACAGATTAGCAACCAATATGACAATTATAAGGCTTACGTCAAAGCTACCAACCTGTTAATATCAGTCGGCAACCAACCAGTCCGTTCTGACAATTTTAATTTGAATAAAGCCCTGGTGACAGTTGGCTTTAGTATTTTCAAAGTTAACTGATCGTCAGTTATTAAGACCGCTCTGAAGGAACGTCTTAAAACATGGCATGTGAACACTTATTACAAGAGAACCCACTCGGCGGAACCACAAGACCCAACTGAAATACACTAATAATAACCCGGTCTTTCAAATACAGAAACGAACAACTTAGTACAACGGGTTGTTCAGATTATAACTAATGATTGAGAAATGCAATTCCAATCAAAGAATTGAACCGGTTAATAGCTATATCCAACCCCAAGGTCCCTCTTATGTTTCACGACAACCTGTGCTTTAGTACAATTTTTCCGGCTGTATTTAAAAGCAAGAGCTGATTAGTTAGAACATTACTGATCTGGTACAAGCCAGAAAGGAAAAAGACAAATTTTCAAACCATAACTAGTGCCTTTGTACAATTTTATTGCCTATATTTACGACCAAAGAGCTGACCGAGGAAAACTCTGCGGGTCCGGTACAAACCAGAAAATAATGAGGGCAGGTATGCAATTAAAGAAATGACCACGAGGATTACAGAATGTTACTCCACTTTATCAGCTAACAGTTTCATGGATCCACGGTGCTTCGCAGCGATTACTGAGTGGTGCCGATGAAAGCCAGGTACAAGAGGCAGCCAGGCAACAAGCGGGTCGTCCGACACGAAAGTTGCCAACCAGCCGACGGTATGTCGACCTGCTGCCTACTGTCGACATTGAACCCGGTGAAGTACTCCGGTATCTTCCCTCTGCGCAGGCCCCCCTTGCTCAGCTCATGGCTTCAGCCGCTCGGACCTCGAGACCACCCATCCTCGCGACGCTAGCGCGAATCCCCTAATTTCGTGCCTCTCTCTCGGGCCAGCGTACACCGTATATACATTGGCAAGCAAAGACCTTCTAAGGACACAGACCACAGATACCAACTCTTCCTCTTAGATATAGGCAATGGGGCTGCAAGAGGGATAGTCGATAGTCAGGATAACACCTGAGCCAGTGGCGCCTGACAGAACAGTCTACTAATTCAATGGCGCCACGGCTCACGTGTTGCTAGGACATAAACAGAAATTCTCATTGTTGTATGATTACACGATTCCAGAACAATCACAGGAAGCCATTATCTCCATAAAATATGTAGCGGAGTGTGTACGGAGTGATCTGAAGCGGAACGACCACGTGAAATTAATCGCGGGTGAGGCAGCTGCCAGACAGACTCACTGGAAAAATACTCCATCAACAAAAGAAGTACTTTATAAAACGCTTGATCGACAAATACTCGAATATTGAACGTCATGGCATCCATACGAGATAAGACTGATAGAGGAAATAGAGAAGACTCGGAGAAGATCAGCATTTTTCGTTTCAGGTTCATTCAGAAATTCGAAACTGTCACAGAAATGGTCAGCCGACTCTAGAGGCAGACACAGGAAGAGAGACGTTGTGGTTTACTACTAAAGTTCGGTTAGCGTGCTTCCTATGAGAGTTCCTCCTGTGTACACTCCTGGAAATGGAAAAAAGAACACATTGACACCGGTGTGTCAGACCCACCATACTTGATCCGGACACTGCGACAGGGCTGTACAAGCAATGATCACACGCACGGCACAGCGGACACACCAGGAACCGCGGCGTTGACCGTCGAATGGCGCTAGCTGCGCACCATTTGTGCACCGCCGCCGTCAGTGTCAGCCAGTTTGCCGTGGCATACGGAGCTCCATCGCAGTCTTTAACACTGGTAGCATGCCGCGACAGCGTGGACGTGAACCGTTTGTGCAGTTGACGGACTTTGAGCGAGGGCGTATAGTGGGCATGCGGGAGGCCGGCTGGACGTACCGCCGAATTGCTCAACACGTGGGGCGTGAGGTCTCCACAGTACATCGATGTTGTCGCCAGTGGTCGGCGGAAGGTGCACGTGCCCGTCGACCTGGGACCGGACCGCAGCGACGCACGGATGCACGCCAAGACCGTAGTATCCTATGCAGTGCCGTAGGGGACTGCACCGCCACTTCCCAGCAAATTAGGGACACTGTTGCTCCTGGGGTATCGGCGAGGGCCATTCGCAACCGTCTCCATGAAGCGGGGCTACGGTCCCGCACACCGTTAGGCCGTCTTCCGCTCACGCCCCAACATCGTGCAGCCCGCCTCCAGTGGTGTCGCGACAGGCGTGAATGGAGGGACGAATGGAGACGTGTCGTCTTCAGCTATGAGAGTCGCTTCTGCCTTGGTGCCAATGATGGTCGTATGCGTGTTTGGCGCCGTGCAGGTGAGCGCCACAATCAGGACTGCATACGACCGAGGCACATAGGGCCAACACCTGGCATCATGGTGTGGGGAGCGATCTCCTACACTGGCCATACACCTCTGGTGATCGTCGAGGGGACACTGAATAGTGCACGGTACATCCAAACCGTCATCGAACCCATCGTTCTACCATTCCTAGACCGGCAAGGGAACTTGCTGTTCCAACAGGACAATGCACGTCCGCATGTATCCCGTGCCACCCAACGTGCTCTAGAAGGTGAAAGTCAATTACCCTGGCCAGCAAGGTCTCCGGATCTGTCCCCCATTGAGCATGTTTGGGACTGGATGAAGCGTCGTCTCACGCGGTCTGCACGTCCAGCACGAACGCTGGTCCAACTGAGGCGCCAGGTGGAAATGGAATGGCAAGCCGTTCCACAGGACTACATCCAGCATCTCTACGATAGTCTCCATGGGAGAATAGCAGCCTGCATTGCTGCGAAAGGTGGATATACACTGTACTAGTGCCGACATTGTGCATGCTCTGTTGCCTGTGTCTATGTGCCTGTGGTTCTGTCAGTGTGCTCATGTGATGTATCTGACCCCAGGAATGTGTCAATAAAGTTTCCCCTTCCTGGGACAATGAATTCACGGTGTTCTTATTTCAATTTCCAGGAGTGTATATATAACGAAAAGACCATTAACATAAACTTAGAGAGATCCAAGGCCACACAGGTGCTTACAAGTAATCTTTCTTCCCACGAAACATAGGTGGACAGGAAAATGGAGAAGTGGCATTGGGTACACAAAGTACACTCCACCACACACCATAAGGTGGCATGCTGAGTACAAATGTAGATGTGTGTTTATACCACGATCTCATCCAAAGTCACATTGTTCAAAAACAAGCACCATACTTTCTGCGGGCCTAGGTCATTGCCTAACCGGTTTGCAGGGCTTCACCACAAGGACTATATAATTTTTATTATTTTTATGTGTGATGCTTTAGTAACACAATTGGGCTCTCTAGAACTTCAAGTGGAACGCTTCACCCAGAAAAACATTACTACCTGGGAAATACAACAATGACACCCACACAATAATGCATTCAATCCCTCGTATGAAGCATAACTGAAATACCAGATCAGTTTAACGATGCGAATGAGCCAAATATATGATGAGATTTTTTTATCGCCTATGAACGTCTTTCTTTCTCTTTCTTTCCTTGGGCCTTGTCCTCCGCCAACTTGGGGTCGGCTGTGTTATTACGTGTTTCGCAGTATTTGTTGCAGAGGGTGGCCACATCCCCTTTCTGCCGCCACCCCAAACCCCCCAGGACGTAAGTAGTGTACCCAGCTCTAGGTATCTAGTGTAATCCCTGAAACAAGGCGAATGTGTGCAAATGTCTATGAGTCGTTCAACTGAGCCGGAACGTGGAGACCAGCCGAGTATTCGCCTAGTTGGATGTGGAAAACCGCCTAAAAATCACTTTCAGGCTGGCCAGCATACCGGCCCTCATTGTTAATCTCCTACGCCTACCCGAGACTAACAAGCATCACATGAGCGCTCTTGGCTACCTGGCGGGTATATCGCCTGTGACCGTACTCACTTCTTAATCGTTACATTCTATTACCGGTGACAGGTGTGCAACTCTATGGCACCTCAGTCAGCAAAATCACAAAGCTTCCGGAAAATGCAGCGAATGTTATTTTGGAATGAATTCGATTTCCCGGAAATTTTTGTTTCTAGTCTATACCTCGTTCCCTAGCGCCCATAAAGCTATTAAGTTCCTGCTTCTAGATGCAGATATTCGGGCCTCTTGGAGCTGAAGACAGCAATTTTCAGATAACTTTATTAGATACTGGATTATTGTGTTAAATGTAATCGTAAAAGCAATAGCGTCTGACATACACTATGTGATCAAAAGTATCCGGACACCCCCAAAAACATACGATTTTCGTATTATGTGCATTTTGCTGCCATATACTGCCAGGTATTCCATATCAGCGACCTCCGTAGCCATTAGACAGCGTGAGAGAGCAGAATGGGGCGCTCCGAGGAACTCAGGTCACTGCGTGTCACTTGTGTCATACGCCCACACTCCTAAACATCCCTAGGTCCACTGTTTCCGATGTGATAGTGAATTGGAAAAGTGAAGGGGCACGTACAGCACAAGACCGTAAAGACCGACCTCGTCTGTTGACCGGCAGAGCCCGCCGCCAGTTGAAGATTGACGTAATGTGTAATAGGCAGACTTCTATGCAGACCATCACACAGGAATTTCAAACTGCGTCAGGATCCACGGCAAAAACTAAGACAATTAGGCGTAAGGTGAGAATACTGGGATTTCATGGTCGAGCGACTGTCCAGAAGCCTCATAAGCCGTACGTCATGCCCGTAAACGCAAAACAACGCCTCGCTTGGTGTAAGGAGCGTAAACATAGGACGATTGAACAGTGAAAAAACGTTACATGGAGTGACGAATCCAGGTACAGGCAGTGTGTGGGGTATGGCGAGTGCCCGGTGAATGTCATCTGCCAGCGCGTGTAGTGCCAACAGTAATATTCGCAGGCGGTGCTGTTATGGTGTAGTCGTGTTTTTCATGGAGGGAGCTTGCACCGATTGTTGTTTTGCATGGCACTCTCACAGCCAATGTCTTCACTGGTGTTTTAAGCACCTTCTTGCTTCCCACTGTTGATGAACAATTTGGGGAAGGCGATTGCCTCTTTCAACACAATCGAGCACCTGTTCATAACGCACAGCCTGTGGCGGAGTGGTTACAGGACAACAACATCTCTCTAATGGACAGGTCTGCTCAGAGTGCTAACCTGAATCCTATAGAATACCTTTGGGATGTTTTGTAACTTCGACTTCGTGCCAGGACTCACAGACTGACATAGATACCTCTCCTTTGTGCAGCACTCCGTGAAGAATGGTCTGCCATTGTCCAAGAAACCGTCCATCACCCGATTGAATGTATGCGTACGAGAGTGAACTGTCATCAGGTATAAGGATGGGCCAACACCATACTAAATTCCAGTATTACCGGTGGAGGGCGTTGCGAACTTGTAAGTAATTTTTAGCCAGGTGTCTGGATATTTTTGATTACGTAGTGTACCTTAATGACCCTTGAAGTCTTAGGGGTAATTCAAAAATGAAATAAACGTATTAAAAATTATGAAAATATCTAGTAAGAAGTATATTTCAGTCCGCATAATTAGGCACGGCCGCAAAAAGTCTGTAAACTCATTTAAAGGTTTCCATGACAGCTGAGTTTTATTGTTGCATCAGCGCTTATGGAGCTCATGAAATGATTACATTTACGGATCAGTAGCACAAGCAGTTCAGAGGGATCACATATAAACCACTGCTAAAACACCCATAACAGTATCTAGTGTAGACTCGATGAGCTGCAATGCAGGTGTTGACTCTGGTATCCAGTCGATCGTACAGACGTCGAATACTGTGCTAGTATACGTTCTGCCACGCCTGTTCGATGTGTTGAGGTGGTTACGCAAGATTTGTTGGCTAACGAGTCGCACGAGTCACTTCTCCTCACATCATATACCACTCGTCCTGGATTGCAGAGAAGTCCAGAGATCGTGCTGGCCAGGGAAGCTGCTGCACATCTTACAGAGCTCGTTGGGTTTCACAGGCAAAGTGCGGGCGAGCATTATTCTGTTGGAATGAACGACAAATAACGAGTCTAACAACATTCTGTACATACCGAAAGCTGGTTACCATCCCTTCCAGAAACACCAGAAATAATGAGAATTGTAGGTTTTCACACCGCAGATCATAATACCTGTGGTGGAGCCAGAGTATTGGATGAATGCACCCTACGACACAGTGTTCGCCAAGTCTGCGTCGTATGCACAAACGACCCTCACTTACACAAGGGCAGAATTTGCTTTCATCGAAGAAAACAACGGCAAACCATGGTAAAATTTGCGATTTTGAAGAGCGCGCCGCAGCGTGAAGTGTGAAGCAGTCGCCCTCCGTTTCTGGCGGTGGCGCCGCTGTGGCAGTCGCAGATTTGGTGTTTCCCTCAAGTGGAAAAGGGGAAAGGTTACCTGTTCACGTGCATTTAAGAGGCACCATGAGCTCTCCAGTTGGTCAGTCTGTGATTCTGGGGTCGGTCAATCACTCGTCCCCTGCTTGCTAGTCTGTCTCTCGTTCGAATTTATGGCGCAGTGAGAGAGCTCAACGAGTGGTAGCCTGGTCGGGGGTTTAGTTGCTGCATCTGAGTCTGCTCGTTAGGCCGCCAGTCTGTTCGAGTTGCCCAGACAACGGTCATTGGCGGGTGGATCGACCGGTTGGCCGGTCGCGCACTGAGACTCAAGATGACATGTCCGCTTTGACCGTCGGCGCATGTGAGGTCGCCACGTTGAGTCCAGTGGGCCGCGCCGTTTAGCGAGGGGTAGTGGCTTCGCGGCCTACACGAGAGCAACAGGAGTCAACCCACGACATCGGTCTGGCCGGCGCGAGCTGCGACGCCGTGAGAAGGAAGATCGGCGCGCCTTCCTGCGTCCGTTGAAGCGGCTGGCAGCGGACGGTTCGCAGTTTAAGTGACTAGAGATATGTTGTTTCATTTACTTGTTAAATTCAACTTATTTGCTTGGTGAGGTCATCAGCCGCTTTGTTTTGGGGTCGTCCCAACATTCTTCTCCTTTTGCCCACCCGCGGGAAGGGGGTTATTTATGAACTGGGTGGTCCGTTTTCCCCTTGTGGAGTAGGGACGGGTTAGAGCAACATGCGGTTCGGGTTGTTCGGTAGTCGCCCTATCAATCTGCCGTACGTTGACAACTGCCTCTGTCGCATTCAGTGTGTTAACGAATTTATTGCTTGAAGTGTAACGGCCTAATTCCTGAAATATGTTTTTATCTTGCCTATCACCTTCAGAGGCGGTATATGTATACTGTAGAGCATGTTTGTCCAACCTTGTATAATGTTATGTACGATTGCATTCCATGGCCTTTTATTTAAATGGTCATTTTAGTATATAAAGTTTCCACCCTTCCACCGTAAGACTTTTCTTAGAAGTTAAAATCAAGATGCACCTTCGATGGCAAGTTAATCTTTTAATTTTAGTGTTTATACTATTCCCATCCCTCCGACGGGGTGAATAGTTCGTGTGCTTGTGTGAATTGTTAATACCTTTACTTTAAGGTAATCTGGTGTGTTGCAGATTTGCACCTATGTAGTCTTTCAGAGGTTGTTGTGAGCGGTCGTGATTACGGTCGTGTGAAAAGGGGGCGGCAAGGTTCTCAGCCCAAAAGCTCATACACTAAAAAATTTGTTTCTTTCTGCCTCTGAATGAATTATAAATTGATATTTAGAGGGTGTTTTCTGCTTATAATTTAAATCTGTTTCTAAAAAAAATGCTTTTACGAATAAAATTCCCATTTGTTAAAAGCAATTTCATTTTGATTTCATCAGTTACTCCCTGGTAACAACTTCCACGCTCACATAGTGTGATAAAATGGGTTAATGTTCTTGATGAATCGCTAGTAAATAAAGTAAATTCTTAAGAAAAAGTTCTGAAAGTAAATTCACGGTTCACATCTAATGATCCTCCGATGGCACTAGTCGTGTTGTGTACGTCGAGTGAATGGAAGAAGTGCCAGA
This sequence comes from Schistocerca gregaria, assembly GCF_023897955.1. Lineage (NCBI taxonomy): Eukaryota > Metazoa > Arthropoda > Insecta > Orthoptera > Acrididae > Schistocerca > Schistocerca gregaria. The sequence continues at coordinate 256,810,700 of NC_064925.1, forward strand.
GTTGTGCGTGGCCATAGTCCGACTGCTAAATCCAGATTCATAACAGTTGTTGTTGACACGTCAGTACTCACAAGCTCCAGTATCCGTGCTGTGGTTGTTGTATGATCTGCCACCGCTGCCCTTAGTATCCGTGCTGTGGTTGTTGTATGATCTGCCACCGCTGCCCTTAGTATCCGTGCTGAGGTAGCCGTATGATCTGCCACCGCTGCCCTTACAATATGACGATCCTGGCGGCCATCTCTGCTGCGTGGACGTCCAGAACCTTGGCTGTGGGTTTCAAAATATTCACGCGCGGTACGACGATCAACTGTGGTGGTTGTAACCGTCTTTGATGGTGAATGACGACATCGTAACAGTAAAGTAAGGCTGTCACTCTAAAATTGTTTCCTTTACGTATTTCTTTTTTGGCGTTCGTTATAAAGGACCTACATATGAAACAGATTGGTCTCCATAATAATAAAGTATGTTTTAACAATATCAGTTCATTAAGCCTTAAATTGTGCAGTAGCACTTTACGTAACAGAAAAATTTTAATGCAGCTTTATATGCTTCTTACTGAAAAGTTGCTGCAAAAGCAGTTATTATTGATTAAATATCACAAAATTTCCACTGAGAGGAACCGCACGACATTTTCAGACGAGGCGGACCATGTACTTTAAATGTGGCAATACTTCTACAAATTCATTTCTGAGACTCGAGATGTGCTTCTCTCTTTAAAAATTTATAACTAAAATATTCAATTAGCTGAAAATGAACACTTGTAGTAACGTACTGGTCGCATTTACATTCTCAGAAAATTCTCTGATTATACCTTTGGAACACAGCATTGTTGTTGTTGTTGTTGTTGTCTTCAGTCCTGAGACTGGTTTGATGCAGCTCTCCATGCTACTCCTGTGCAAGCTGCTTCATCTCCCAGTACCTACTGCAACCTAAATCCTTCTGAATCTGCTTAGTGTCTTCATCTCTTGGTCTCCCTCTACGATTTTTACCCTCCACGCTGCCCTCCAATACTAAATTTGTGATCCCTTGATGCCTCAAAACATGTCCTACCAACCGATCCCTTCTTCTAGTCAAGTTGTGCCACAAACTTCTCTTCTCCCCAATCCTATTCAATACCTCCTCATTAGTTACGTGATCTACCCATCTAATCTTCAGCATTCTTCTGTAGCACCACATTTCGAAAGCTTCTATTCTCTTCTTGTCCAAACTAGTTATTGTCCATGTTTCTCTTCCATACATGGCTACACTCCAAACAAATACTTTCATAAACGACTACCTGATACATAAATCTATATTCGATGTTAACAAATTTCTCTTCTTGAGAAACGCTTTCCTTGCCATTGCCAGTCTACATTTTATATCCTCTCTACTTCGACCATCATCAGTCATTTTACTTCCTAAATATCAAAACTCCTTTACTACTTTAAGTGTCTCATTTCCTAATCTAATTGCCCCAGCATCACCCGATTTAATTTGACTACATTCCATTATCCTCGTTTTGCTTTTGTTGATGTTCATCTTATATCCTCTTTTCAAGGCACTGTCCATTCCGTTCAACTGCTCTTCCAAGTCCTTTGCCGTCTCTGACAGAATTACAATGTCATCGGCGAACCTCAAAGTTTTTATTTCTTCTTCATGAATTTTAATACTTACTCCAAATTTTTCATTTGTTTCCTTTACTGCTTGCTCAATATACAGATTGAATAACATCGGGGAGAGGCTACAACCCTGTCTCACTCCTTTCCCAACTACTGCTTCCCTTTCATGACCCTCGACTCTTATGACTGCCATCTGGTTTCTGTACAAATTGTAAATAGCCTTTCGCTCCCTGTATTTTACCCCTGCCACCTTCAGAATTTGAAAGAGAGTATTCCAGTCAACATTGTCAAAAGCTTTCTCTAAGTCTACAAATGCTAGAAACGTAGGTTTGCCTTTTCTTAATCTTTCTTCTAAGATAAGTCGTAAGGTCAGTATTGCCTCACGTGTTCCAACATTTCGACGGAATCCAAACTGATCCTCCCCGAGGTCCGCATCTACCAGTTTTTCCATTCGTCTGTAAAGAATTCGCGTTAGTATTTTGCAGCAGTGACTTATTAAACTGATAGTTCGGTAATTTTCACAGCTGTCAGCACCTGCTTTCTTTGGGATTGGAATTATTATATTCTTCTTGAAGTCTGAGGGTATTTCACCTGTCTCATACATCTTGCTCACCAGGTGGTAGAGTTTTGTCATAACAGGCTCTCCCAAGGCCGTCAGTAGTTCTAATGGAATGTTGTCTACTCCGGGGGCCTTGTTTCGACTCAGGTCTTTCAGTGCTCTGTCAAACTCTTCACCCAGTATCTTACCTCCCATTTCGTCTTCATCTACATCCTCTTCCATTTCCATAATATTGTCCTCAAGTACATCACCCTTGTATAAACCTTCTATATACTCCTTCCACCTTTCTGCCTTCCCTTCTTTGCTTAGAACTGGATTGCCATCTGAGCTCTTGATATTCATACACGTGGTTCTCTTCTCTCCAAAGGTCTCTTTAATTTTCCTGTAGGCAGTATCTATCTTACCCCTAGTGAGATAAGCTTCTACATCCTTACATTTGTCCTCTAGCCATCCCTGCTTAGCCATTTTGCACTTCCTGTCGATCTCATTTTTGAGATGTTTGCATTCCTTTTTGCCTGCTTCATTTACTGCATGTTTATATTTTCTCCTTTCATCAATTAAATTCAATATTTTTTCTGTTACCCAAGGATTTCTAGCAACCCTCGTCTTTTTACCTACTTTATCCTCTGCTGCCTTCACTACTTCATCCCTCAGAGCTACCCATTCTTCTTCAACTGTGTTTCTTTCCTCCATTGCTGCCAATTGTTCCCTTATGCTCTCCTTGAAACTCTGTACAACCTCTGGTTCTTTCAGCTTATCCAGATCCCATGTCCTTAAATTCCCACCTTTTTGCAGCTTCTTCAGTTTTAACCTACAGGTCATAACCAATAGATTGTGGTCAGAGTCTACATCTGCCCCTGGAAATGTCCTACAATTTAAAACCTGGTTCCTAAATCTCTGTCTTACCATTATATAATCAATCTGATACCTTTTAGTATCTCCAGGATTCTTCCATGTATACAACCTTCTTTTATGATTCTTGAACCAAGTGTTAGCTATGATTAAGTTATGCTCTGTGCAAAATTCTACCAGGCGGCTTCCTCTTTCATTTCTTTGCCCCAGTCCATATTCACCTAATACGTTTCCTTCTCTCCCTTGTCCTACTGACGAATTCCAGTCACCCATGACTATTAAATTTTCGTCTCCCTTCACTACCTGAATAATTTCTTTTATCTCATCATACATTTCTTCAATTTCTTCATCATCTGCAGAGCTAGTTGGCATATAAACTTGTACTACTGTCGTAGGCATGGGCTTTGTGTCTATCTTGGCCACAATAATGCGTTCATTATGCTGTTTGTAGTAGCTTACCCGCATTCCTATTTTCCTATTCATTATTAAACCTACTCCTGCATTACCCCTATTTGATTTTGTATTTATAACCCTGTATTCACCTGACCAAAAGTCTTGTTCCTCCTGCCACCGAACTTCACTAATTACCACTATATCTAACTTTAACCTATCCATTTCCCTTTTTAAAATTTCTAACCTACGTGCCCAATTAAGGGATCTGACATTCCACGCTCCGATCCGTAGAACGCCAGTTCTCTTTTTCCCCTGATAATGACGTCCTCCTGAGTAGTCCCCGCCCGGAGATCCGAATGGGGGACTATTTTACCTCCGGAATTTTTTACCCAAGAGGACGTCATCATCATTTAATCATACAGTAAAGCTGAATGTCCTCGGCATAAATTACGGCTGTAGTTTCCCTTGCTTTCAGCCGTTCGCAGTACCAGCACAGCTAGGCCGTTTTGGTTAATGTTGCAAGGCCAGATCAGTCAATCATCCAGACTGTTGCCCCTGCAACTACTGAAAAGGCTGCTGCCCCTCTTCAGGAACCACATGTTTGTCTGGCCTCTCAACAGATACCCCTCCGTTGTGGTTGCACCTACGGTACGGCCATCTGTATCGCTGAGACACGCAAGCCTCCCCACCAACGGCAAGGTCCATGGTTCATGGGGGGAGGACAGCATTGTATGGTAGTGAAAAATGGTGTCTGGAAAAATCGGAAAGAAGAAAATCGAAGCGTTTGAGATGTGGTACTACAAAAGAATGTTCGTAATTAGGTAGACTGATAAGATAGGAAATGTGGAGGTTCTACGTTGCATCGGAGAGGAGAATAATATACGTAAAAAACTGAAAAGCGGATAACTTCCGTGGCACTAGAGGGAGCTTTTGAGGTTAAAAATTGTAGGAAGAAAACGGATATTGGAATACATACAGTAAATAATTGAGGACGTCGGTCATAAATGCTATTCTGAGATGAAGAGGTTAATCAGAACAGCTGGTTCATTATATTACCCCAGAATTTTACTTTCCTCGCATTAAATGTGTCTTTGATTTTGCATGAATTAAGGTTGGTAATATTTTTGCAAGAAAGTATAGAATAGATGTTTGAAAGTGTTAGTGTTAACGAAAGGGTGCTATTTTGGGCAATTAGAGGTAGTGAAATCAAGTTTACCGGCACTGTGGAGACCAACACACAACACCGATAACACGTCCGCAATGCTTACACTATCTGGTCTTATCTTACCAACTGTCGGAGGCGCTTGCCCTTGTTTCAAGTGCTTCCTTTCCGGTCATATCACCCCCCCCCCCCCCCCTTTAGCCGGTTACCAGTGTGAGATGGTGAGAGAGCTATTCACTGAACGTATTTGAACGAGGAAACTTTAAAGCTGGCAGAACATCATTGTGGACAAGTTGTTGACCAGTCAATATGCCCGCTTCAGAAGTTCGTTGAGAGCTGTGCGAATAGATGCTATAGAACACAGTTTCCAATTGGATTTTGCTCTTATTGCCGAAAGAGTTAATAAATAAGTTTGTATTCCCAGTATATATAAGTTTTTGTGTTATGTAACGGTGTGGAGAGAGACACTCATCTCTCGTGCAAGTAGGCAAAGATGTATACTTCCCTTGCGGAAGAAACACTTTTTCGTCATTACAGACGTACACTTATCTCTTATACCGTGATGATGTTTCTGCAACTGACAATGAATTTGAAATGGGCAGTCCTATTTGCCTTGACGATTTTCAGGAAGTTTTGGTGGTATTTGTGAATCAAGTTGAGAAACAGATAGACATACTCAATCTCTGTAGTATCGACATTATCATATTCTTTGTAATTCTGTTCTTGAGACCAAAGATGTTCGTCAGAGAGGTTACGTCTTTTGAAGAGAGTAGCAAACAGTGTCTGTTAGACAGTCTGTCAATGTATTTGTTCTGAAAAGGCTGGAGAATGACCTGCCGTGCAGTGGAGGCAGCATTATTTAAAAAGAATTTTGCAATAATGTGTTCTAATGAGAAATACTGAATAAGTGATATTGTATTAATGTAGGGATTATGTAAGCCAATGTGAAACGTAATCCAGTTGGTCTGTATATGTAGTTGTGTAGTTCCTTACTGTTCGCAGAATACGTGTGATTGAAGTTTGATGCACAATTTTTATAATGCAATACATGGTTCTATCTTACAATTGAAACATGTGTCAAGGAAAGTAGCTGTACACAAGAAAATCATCAAGAAATATTGTGCTAACTTGTCTAGAACTTTATGAAGGGTGTTTTGTTGTAATGGCTTAATGAGGCCTAGCTATATTTACAGTCGTTGTTGTCAGTTATAAGTCGTTATATTTAGTTCCGCATTTTCATTCTTTACCTTGACGAGTGTGTTTGTATGCTCGTGTGGAACAACGCGAGTTATGTACTGCGAAGCATTTTTATGAAAAGTGACAAGATACCGTCTTGCACTGCACATCGCAAATACGGCAAAAGAAATTTTGTTTCCGACAGTCAGATCAATATTCCTAATAGTAACACTTTGTAGAACAGACGAGTTTTCCGTGCATACAGGTAGGCCAACAGATTTATAAAATGCTATGTTGTGAACTTTCAACAGTTTTATCAGAATGTCAGATGCGTTAAATTTTATTTTCATTTGCTGTGTAATTTGGTGCAGCCTTTTTTTGTTAGACTAAAAATTAAGAACAACGTTATTCACGGCAATGCTGTTATCTGAGTCATTTATTTTGCAGTCAAATATCATACGCAAATTTAATTAAAAAACAGGTTACTCTTTCGCAGGCGTATTGTTTGATGTATGGGATAGGCTGAACTTCACATCGTTTAGCGTGTGCTTCACGTAGTTCCGTTAAATATTTGATTATAACCAAATTCTGTTGCCTTGCACTGAAATTTTCGTATATCTATATCTAAATAAGTTTTATACATTTAGCAGATACCATCCAGACACTTAAAAACACGAGTCTGGAAGTTTTTACAATGTCCATTCAAACCAAAACTGAAAGAGAACATTCTATGTTTAAGAGTACACGCTTGAGTACAGTTTCTACTATCGATGGGCTAAATTGTGGCTTTCTGGCATCATTTCTGTGAATGCTAATTTTCAGTTAATGACATTTTTATATGCGATTTTTCACAGTCTAATAATTCAGTTCATGAATTCACATCTTGTATCGCTCCACACACTATCAAATTGAAAATGCGATTTCTGTGACTACCGCGATTTCTGAGACTTCTAACCGATCGAAACAGAAGGGAGTCGAGGCATTTGAGACGTGGCGCTATTGACGAATTTTGAAAATTGGGTTGACGGAAAAGGTAAGGAACGAAGATGTTTTGCGCAGGATCGGAGAGGAAAGGAAATACGGAAAACACTGGAAAGGAAAAGGGACAAGACGATAGGACATCTGTCAATGCATGAGTAAATAAGTTCCATGGTACTGAAGGGAGTTTTAAAGGCAAAACTTGTAGAAAAAGCCAGAGATTGGAATATATCCAGCAGACAATTGAGGACGCAGATTTCAAGTATTACTCTGAGATGAAGAGGTTGACACAGACGAGGAATTCGTGGCGGGCAGCATCAAACCAGTCAGAAGACTGATGACTCAAAATAAATAAATAAATCGCAGGTGGTAACTAACAGCCACTGACAAATATAGCTCCCAACTGCTTTCCTGGCCAGGTTAACTGTACCAGTGCAATAGAGGCGACATATTATCGATAACTAAGCAAACTGAGTATTTCTACAATGTGTCAATGTGTGATTTGAAAGCGTTGATAAAGAAATAAAAATACACTGTGAGTTAAGAATGAAAACTCCATTTTTCCCATTTTAAAGCCGTCTCATAAAAAAAAAACTTTTCTGCCAGGTAGTTATTCAGGAAGACTTGGTTATCTGTTTTATGACTGATCTTACGTAAGACTGGGAAGCGAGGATCTTCCATTTAAAAGCTGACCTCTGGAATACCTCAATACGTGAAAGTAAATACAAAACTTCGTAGTACTGAATAAATATCCATCTTTTAGATACGTACATTACTGTGTCACGTTTGTAAGAAGTTGCGAAATGTGAATTCTAGCCCCCCCACCCAACTTCGTTGCAGTTTAAGCAGCTAATGAACTTTATAAGTGTGTAAAATGCATAGAAACACTCGTCGAAGCCGTCTGCATTACCTAATTTTCGTTTTCTGAATTTGCTTTGCAATTCTGTTTCATATGATGAAAAGATCGTTATGTGTGTTTCACAGTACACCACGGACGTAGGCTACACAACTTTTATTTGGCATTTAGATTCGTTGGCTTCTAGAATTGTAAACCGAAATGTCACCTTTCAACCTAACCTAGGTCTGGGGCTGCGCTACGCGACCAAGAACTCAGGGAGGGAGGGGGGGGGGACTTGTTGGAGGGGTAGGTGTTAATATCCACCCTAGCTCTAGCTAGTTGTGCTACTTTGAAAAACTCCAGGTGTAAAATTTTTCTCAGAGCAAACTATCTTCTTGGTTTAGTATTTACATCAAACGTTACGCATCCATTGTGAGAGACACGAGGTCCTTAGAACGAAGTTAAAAACTCGGTCAGCAGGCAGTACATGACGGAATGTTAAGTGTAATATGTAGACGATACTTGCGACTTCTAGTTGCGACTAAAGTCGCAGCCAGATACGGTAAATTCTTATTGTGGAAACTGCTACTTCTCAATCACTGTGATCCGTAACATATAAGTGAAATCTTGACCACTACCAGTTGTTATTATTGTAACGTCATTTCCCTGCTGCACAAAGTAGCAAGTGAGTATTACTGAAATAACCGTAGATGGTACTCAGAGTCAAACCAGACAACTCAAAGTCAACGAGGTGCGACGTTCTGGCGAAATTATGATTACGTTATGCACGCTACATAATTAGTTATTCCTATCTCACAAAATTCATTACACCGCGTGCAGAAACGACTGTCTCACGTAGGAAGAGTAAAAACAAAGATGCACCTGTATTCAAACCAAGAAACACCAGTCATCTAAAGTTAACCTTATCGATATTCGCAGAAAGGATTAAATTTGTGTCAAATAATCAGTAGGGATTCATTTGTATGGAAAACAGGTGCCTAACCTTTACCCCACCGTTTCCCGCGACAAGTAGTTAGAATCGAACACGTAGGTTCTGTCTTCCAAGATTTCTATAAGTCTACAGAACTGCAGCAGACTGGACAGCGATAATCAGTTCTCTCTGTCACAATGTGTCGTTGAATATTTTAATTACTGAACACAGCGCGTTGTTTCGGCTACCTAACATTTAACAAAATCAGAAAGTTGTTTTGTCCCGTGGAATAATGCGTTCTAAGGCAAAATTTTGTAAACAAATTAAATTGATTTGAAAACTAGTCCATTTTTAAGTCAATGCAGTTTGTGATAAATTTTAAGAGTACTCATCAATGCCTGCTACAACTGCTTCATAACACTGATAACGTTTTCCAGCAATTCATTACTTTAGCTGAGAGCAATGTTGGAAGTTGATGGGTAGCAAATCTGATAAACAGGATGGACGCTTCAAAAATAAATGCATGAAGTCTGTCACATTTCTCATAGTGAAACCAAATTCCACATTGCCGAGGGTAGACCATCACCAGTGATATTATCTAGGTCTCTTCCGACCCTATTTTTTCCCTAGAACTAGTTCAAAACACTACCATATCATCAGTCAGTTCTTTTTTTACGCATACAAATTCCAAGGAAAACTTAAGTTGCATCTAACATAACACTTGCCTTTACCTGTCCTGTAGGTGAAACTGACTTCTTACTTTGTCTCAGCGCTATGGGATTCCACATGGCTGTAAGAAAAGTACGCACTTATTTTACCGAATTCTCACCTGGACATGAAAGAAATTGGACTTCAAACATCGGTGAAAACTTTTTTCCACTATTATTTATTTGGATAAACATTTCGTTTCAACTAGTCCTCCAAATAACTGCCAGGAAACAGCTCAGATCACCCGATACAACTACATTCCTTTGCCACTAAATAGATAGGCTCTTCTACTACAGTATGATGCTCATATCTCCAGATATTCGGTTTTGTCACTTGAGGATGTTTGGTTCTAAATGCTTCAATTAATAAATGCCATATTCATGTACCACAGGCTTTCTTGCCGTTAACACTTCATGCAATATATGGAAAGGTCTTTCTTTAAAAATGCCCATAGTGCCAGATAATCTACACATGATTAGAGTTATCAAATGCTATACAGTTCCCTTCTTTCATTTCTTTCCATTTGTGGTTATAGTTTTGACAGTTCGTTCACGTTTACTAAACATCTTAAAGAGATGTACAGCAAATTTGAAATCAGGCACTCCCTTTTGGACTGTCGAAACCAGAAGCTAAATCCTTACAAGTGTCACTATCTCCGTTTGAAGTTATCTCCATTTTGAAACAAAAAGACTACTAATTTCATTTCGTCACAATTTATCCATTTGAACAACACACACGGACTCTAAAAGACTACTTTATAATTTAAAAACAACTCTTGCAAAGAACAAGTTATCACTCGTTGTTGTGACTCTCCGAGGTATTTTCGCTTTTGTTACGATGGGAGAGGGGGCACTTAGCACGGTATCATATAATTCGTATCCTGTTTACTATTGGCCGAAAAAGGAACTAAATACGAGTACAGGAATAGGTGCACGTCATGTGTCCCGAACAGTGTGTGAAATCTGGCTCCGTCATACAAAAATCATAATTTCCTTCGTAATCTTTTAGTGCTGTATGACAAATATCGGTTTTTTGCCCTCATTCATTAGTAATACACCGCTGCTAGTAATACGGGAGCATTTGATATCCACACTACGTATTTGGCAGAAGTCAACAATGATTTAAAACGGTGCGTTCCGAGAATCCAAACGCTGCATATTTTAGCGACGTTTGTGCGCCAACAAATACCAGCTTCACACAAATGTTTTGGATGAATGATTTTCTTCAGATCTCGGTATAGGGTATGAGTCCGTAGAGTGCAAACTGAACGTCACACTTACTACCTTCTTCTTAAATTGATTATAATTTCTCGAAGTCAATTTCTTAATGAAGAGGAAGAGCATACATTAATCCTTTTGCAGGCAAATGAGGAGCTTCGAGAATAGAATTATAAGCAGCAACAATTCCGCGCCACCATCGAAGTGGCGACAGCCGTAAAGTCGGTAACAGAAATTTAAGCTACCTGACATCTAATCATTTAACTAAGTTCCTGTAAAAAAATATATAAGTTATTTGTAGGTGACTAATGATTATTTCAGCAGTGGGTTCCTTTCTGACTATGCAAGGATAACATGATTAATTTACATAGCAGACTAAAGTGTAAGGATTTAGCCTGTGACACTAGAGTATGATATAGATGTTTACCGAAATTTCCTTCCTTAGCATCAGACTACGGAATGCATTTTGCGTTAATGACTACTTATTCTTTCCCACAAGGTGATCATTAATTAGTGGGTCTCATCATTAAGACCGAAAACCACGGCCTTACAACACATCCTGATACATACGAACAAATTCTGCACGAATAGCGGACGTCCTCATGATGCCACTATGATTACTTTTCTAATGTATACTTCGTAAGCAAAAGATAGAAAACTAAAAACTTCCTTGTGGTTGTAAGTAAAAAAAAAACGAACTTTTTTATTCTGTACACTGCGGAAGGCTTCCCACTGGCGAACGAGAAAGCAGTGTATAGCGAAATTTTGTATTCTCAAAAAAAAGTAAACCTTATGAACGTGCATTGCGGCATACTCTAGCTGTAAGAATTGCCTCGGGAGCAATTCCAGCGGCTTGTGATTTATTCAGCTGCGTTGCGCAATTCAGAACTCAGGGATGGGACCGCAATAGTAGTTACCCGCTAACTTTGTTGTAGCTACGTAAGATACGGGAACTTTTCCAGCAGTAGTACACCCAACTTGACCAACCTAATGCATTTATGGGAAGGAATGTTGCTGTGGAAAACTGCGAATTCTAATGTGGCATTAAGTTATATTAACACCAGTATCTTAATTAATGATAGCGGACCGAGCGAGGTGGCGCAGTGGTTAGACACTGGACTCGCATTCGGGAGGACGACGGTTCAATCCCGCGTGCGGCCATCCTGATTTAGGTTTTCCGTGATTTCCCTAAATCACTCCAGGCAAATGCCGGGATGGTTCCTCTGAAAGGGCACGGCCGACTTCCTTCCCCCATGCCTCCCTAATCCGATGAGACCGATAACCACGCTGTCTGGTCTCCTTCCCCCAAACAACCAACCAACTGAAAGGATCTGTTCATAGCCAATGAAATTTGGTGTACTTTCAACGCCACCATACTGATGTCTGATGATACAAGCCATTGCAAGGTGTTGGCAGAACACACGAACATCTAAAACTACAGAGGGCGATGCACAGAATTACGAGAAAGGCACTGTTGACAATGTGGAGGAAGATTCGAATTTTTTGTCCGATCGATGGCGCACTCATTAGAGATGCAGCACAAGCTCGGGTTCTGGAATGATGACGAAGAAAGAGAATCGCGCCTTTTTCGAAGGAATAATCCCTGCTTTTCCCAGAAGCTTATGCCACACACCGTCAGGTGGCTCGCGGAGTATGGAAGTAGATGTAGAACGGAACTCAACGGAAACCTAAGCCAGGATGTCTGTACTGGGGTTTGAACCTTCGTCCTTCCCAATGCGAACCCACTGCGGCACTATTCAGTCAGGTCACGAATGTGCTCTCAGGTGAGGCATGATCACACTGGATTAATTCCACCTAAATGTAGAAGAGTCCACTGTCCGACCATGTTGTTGTTGTTGTGGTCTTCAGTCCTGAGACTGGTTTGATGCAGCTCTCCATGCTTCTCTATCCTGTGGAAGCTTCTTCATCTCCCACTACCTACTGAAACCTACATCCTTCTGGATCTGCTTAGTGTATTCATCTCTTGGTCTCCCTCTACGATTTTTACCCTCCACGCTGCCCTCCAATGCTAAATTTGTGATCCCTTGATGCCTCAGGACATGTCCTACCAGCCGATCCCTTCTTCCAGTCAAGTTGTGCCACAAACGTCTCTTCTCCCCAATCCTATTCAATGTCTCCTCATTAGTTACGTGATCTACCCACCTAATCTTCAACATTCTTCTGTAGCACCACCTTTCGAAACTTCTATTCTCTTCTTGTCCAAACTATTTATTGTCCATGTTTCACTTCCATACATGGCTACACTCCATAAGAATACTTTCAGAAACGACTTCCTGACACTTAAATCTATACTCGATGTTAAGAAATTTCTCTTCTTCAGAAACGCTTTCCTTGCCATTGCCAGTCTAAATTTAATATCCTCTCTACTTCGACCATCATCAGTTATTTTTGTCCCCAAATACACTCCTGGAAATGGAAAAAAGAACACAATGACACCGGTGTGTCAGGCCCACCATACTTGCTCCGGACACTGCGAGAGGGCTGTATAAGCAATGATCACACGCACGGCACAGCGGACACACCAGGAACCGCGGTGTTGGCCGTCGAATGGCGCTAGCTGCGCAGCATTTGTGCACCGCCGCCGTCAGTGTCAGCCAGTTTGCCGTGGCATACGGAGCTCCAACGCAGTCTAACACCGGTAGCATGCCGCGACAGCGTGGACGTGAACCGTATGTGCAGTTGACGGACTTTCAGCGAGGGCGTATAGTGGGCATGCGGGAGGCCGGGTGGACGTACCGCCGAATTGCTCAACACGTGGGGCGTGAGGTCTCCACAGTACATCGATGTTGTCGCCAGTGGTCGGCGGAAGGTGCACGTGCCCGTCGACCTGGGACCGGACAGCAACGACGCACAGATGCACGCCAATACCGTAGGATCCTAGGCAGTGTCGTAGGGGACCGCACCGCCACTTCCCAGCAAATTAGGGACACTGTTGCTCCTGGGGTATCGGCTAGGACCATTCGCAACCGTCTCCATGAAGCTGGGCTACGGTCCCGCGCACCGTTGGGCCGTCTTCCGCTCACGCCCCAACATCGTGCAGCCCGCCTCCAGTGGTGTCGCGACAGGCGTGAATGGAGGGGCGAATGGAGACGTGTCGTCTTCAGCGATGAGAGTCGCTTCTGCCTTGGTGCCAATTATGGTCGTATGCGTGTTTGGCGCCGTGCAGGTGAGCGCCACAATCAGGACTGCGTACGACCGAGGCACACAGGGCCAACACCCGGCATCATGGTGTGGGGAGCGATCTCCTACACTGGCCGTACACCTCTGGTGATCGTCGAGGAGACACTGAATAGTGCACGGTACATCCAAACCGTTTCGAACCCATCGTTCTACCATTCCTAGACCGGCAAGGGAACTTGCTGTTCCAACAGGACAATGCACGTCCGCATGTATCCCGTGCCACCCAACGTGCTCTAGAAGGTGTAAGTCAACTACCCTGGCCAGCAAGATTTCCGGATCTGTCCCCCATTGAGCATATTTGGGACTGGATGAAGCGTCGTCTCACGCGGTCTGCACGTCCAGCAAGAACGCTGGTCCAACTGAGGCGCCAGGTGGAAATGGCATGGCAAGCCGTTCCACAGGACTACATCCAGCATTTCTACGATCGTCTCCATGGGAGAATAGCAGCCTGCATTGCTGCGAAAGGTGGATATACACTGTACTAGTGCCGACATTGTGCATGCTCTATTGCCTGTGTCTATGTGCCTGTGGTTCTGTCAGTGTGATCATGTGATGTATCTGACCCCAGGAATGTGTCAATAAAGTTTCCCCTTCTTGGGACAATGAATTCACGGTGTTCTTATTTCAATTTCCAGGAGTGTGTAAAGAAACTAACTCTCAAATATACTTCAGATGAAAACCGGCTTTATATTACCTTGTATAGTATTATTATTTTTCAGGTAACTTGGGAACATCAGAGTGGTAATCGAACAAGCGAGTACATAGTTTAGAAAATGGCGAATATATACTTTACAAGCAAAAAGGCAGAGAATCCAGAGAGAGTATACGATTGCATAAAACTTTAGTAGAATAAATCTCAGCTGATATGAGTAACTCCTGTATAGAGTAGCAGAATTGTGTCACAAGCGAGCTTTCCTAATTAGATTACAACACTTGGAGTTCATCACGAACTTTTTCAATTCCGCTAGAAGAGCACTGAAACTAAAATCCAATCGGTACAAACCCGAAGAATGTGTTACCCAAGTGCCGTTATCGAAACTCTGTCACGTACACAATTAGTAAATTTTCAATAGCAACTACGTTGAAAACAAGGACACTGTTGTCTTATCCAAGTTTTGAATTATTTCGTTCTGTATGTATTAAAATTATAAAATTATAACTCTACACTCCCTATTTTAACACCATCATCCAGCCATGGTTACTATTAATGTACATTATATCTTTCAAAGAAAACGTCTAAGATGTAGTGTCAGTGATCAAAATCTAGGTACTCGTTTTACAAGTGCAACAAAATCTACTAAATATTTACCTATATTAAACAGTTAGACACTCCATTCATTAGTTACAAATATGAAAAAGAGCGTAGAGTTTAATCACAATTGCGGAAACAGGTAATTTTGCCGGTATGACACAGTGCAAGGAAACAACGCAAAGTTTGGAATTTTGTAACAAGGAAAGTGACATAAAATCGATTAATAACGTAGCTGGGCCTGACAGAGGTTGAAAAATAATAAAAAAACGAATAGTTCAGAAACTACTTTTGGTCCCTGCAGTGGTACTAGAATAAAAGATATATACTCTGAAGTGACAGAATTCATGGGAGAGTGACATGAACGTATGCAAATAGCATACACAGAGGTATAAAAAGGCAATACATTAGCGGAGATGTCATTTGTACACAGGTGACTCATGTGAAAAGTTTTCCGAGGTGATTATGCAGCACGACCGGAATTAAAAGACTTTGAACGCCGAATGAGAGCTGGAACTCTATGCATGATACTATCCATTTCGGAAATCGTTAGGGAATTCAGTATTCCAATATCCATAGTGTCGAGAGCATGCCAAAATCACAAAATATCAGACGTTAGCCCTACCTATGAACAAAGGAATGGTCCATGGCCTTTAGTTGAAGACCGATAGAAGTGGTGTTTGGGTAGAGTTATCAGTGCTAACAGACAAGCAGCTCGGCATGAAATAACCCCTTGAATGAATGTGTGACGTGTGACGAATGTATCCATTACGACATTGCGGCAAAATGTGAAGTGAATGGGCAATGCCAGCAGACGACCGGCGCGAATGCCTTTGCTAACAGCATGACAATTCCTGTAGCGCCTCTCCTGGGCTGGTGACCACATCCGTTGGATCCTATACGTTCGAAAAACCACAGCCTCGTCAGGTTTCGTCAAACGGTAGGGTTTGAGTCTGGTGCAGACACCACGAAGCCATCGACCTATGCTATCAACAAGGCCTGGGCAAGCTTGTGATCATTCCGTGATGGTGTGACTGTGTTTACAAAGGACTGACTGGGTCTTCCGGTCCAAATGAATTGATCTTTGACTCGAAATGGATATGCTCGGATATTAGGATACCACCTGCAGCCCTTCATGGACTCCATGTTCTCAAACCACGAAGGAATTTTTATGAATGCAACGCGCTACGTCACTTGGTCGTTATTAACCGCAACTGACCTGGAGAATATTCGGGACAATTCGCGCAATGGTTTAGTCATTCAGATCGCCCGACATGACTCCATAGAATATTTAAGGGTCATAATCGAGAGCTTATTTGGGCACAGAACCCTGAATTGGCAACACTTTGGCAATTATGGATGGCTGTAGAGATACCATGGTTCATTATTTCTGAAGATGACTTCCAACACCATCTTGGGCCCTTGTCACTTCGAGCTGCTGCTCTGCTCCGAGCGAAAGGAGGTCTGACACGATGAGATGAGGTGTCCCATGACTTTTATCAGCCCCGTGCATTGTGGCCCTATCGTGCAATCATAATTACTATTAAAGCACATTATATCTGTCAAAGAGCATGTCAAAGCTGTGGTATTGCTGTTCATAAACTTAGTACTCGTTTTACAAGTTCAGCAAAATTTAGTAAATATTTATAAATATTAAAAAGTTGAAGATTCAGTAAGTCCATACAAAGTCAGTTAAACCATTTCACAAAAATTAACCTCTAATAACATTTATGGAACAAGTTATTCTGATAGAATATAACGTAAGTAAAAATGCGTAGTGAGGGTTGAAGTTTGGAATTTTGTAGCAAGTAAGGACATATAAATTCAATTAATAACTTAGCTAGGTCTGACGTAGGTAGAAAAATAGATAAGATCATTCAATAATTGAAATAATGGATGGACATCTGCAAACTATGTTGTCACCCGCTAGAGAGCATTTCAAAACTAATTTATTTGAATCTGGAGATACCAGCGAAGTTAACTATTTACACCAAAATATGGAAAATGTCCATAAATGATACGAAGCGTGGAAAGAAGTCCCCGCTGTGATACCGCAGTTAACGATATACACGGCACTGGACCCACATGAAGCGCCAGACTTTGTGCTCAGTATGAAAGTACTGCATAAATTATTTGTTATGGACGTGGCTTTCTCTGAGGGGATATAAATAGATTGATACGCCTCCTTTACAGACGTTTTTATTAACAGTATTCTGTACTAACTCATTTTAAATGCTGCTGATTATCTAATCAAATATATTCAGACACTAGGACGTCTGTGGGAATGGATGGACATCTGCAAACTATGTCGTTACCCGCTAGAAAGCATTTCAAAACTAATTTATTTGAGTCTGGAGGTACCAGCGAAGTTAACTATTTACACCAAAATATGGAAAATGTCCATAAATGATACGAAGCGTGGAAAGAAGTTATCCTTAATGAAATAGTTGTACAGATGCTTCACGTACAGGTGAACGTAAATTCGCACATATTATGCCTTGGATACTAGTAGCATAAAAGCCATGTTTAACAGAATTTCATCCCGTGCGTATTTTAGGTGGGGAGAGGATGACAAAGATTTGCAGTTTGGCGTAACTGCAATCAGACTTATGGCAACTGTCTTCATTCATAAAAATTTTACAGCAATTACAGCTAAATACTAGTTTTTAATACTACAACAGAAATGAGAGTATAGTAGCAGCAGAAAACTCCACCCACCGTACCAGCTGGCAGCAGAGATAGGAAATAATGATTTAAGCTATTTTCTTACAACTGATTACGTTGCTCCCAAATTGCTTGCCTTTGACGACCATTTTCTAATGAAAATAAGCACGGGACGAATTTTAGTACAGATACTTTTTTAGTGTTAGAAAGAAATGTGAGAGTGAACGAATTTTAGTTCAGCCTACGTACATGGATGGGAAAAATCGCGATAACAAGAAGGTACTGTGAGACAGCTGGAAGTAGATAGGAGTGTTGTTACATCTGAGAGATGTCTGTCCAGATTTCGCACCAGTCGCATAAGACTTACGCTGTTAGTGCCACTATAAGAATGTAAGTCAGGTTTGCTTCCAATAAAAGCTGTAACTGTCGTCAGGTTTAGTTACATTTGAGACTGTACATGTTGAGCTGATGTTAGTCAAGGATGTCTTCTGGGTGACGGTTCACTCAAAAATACTATCATTCCCATCTTTTTCGAGGCCTTCCAGTATCTGTTTTTCTATCCGACATGTAATTCAGAAATTTATACGGAATTCTGTCACCTGCATTCTCATGAGTTGTTACCTCCAATCTTCATAATATTTTTTATATTTTTTTCACTTATATTGAAAATGTTATAATATCTTCACTTCTAAATGTCTCACTTTGTGCAGTCCTTTGTCACTTTTAGGAACTTCTCTTCTGGTAGAATTGGGTTTTCTTGCTTTTTGTGGTAACCCAGCTTTCGCTTCCTGAGGATAACACAGGAACTGCCATTACCTTACAGAATATCATGATGGTCACTACTTGTACTTCGTGGCCCAATGTACTGCTAAAGATAAAATATGCAGCTTGGAGTTCGTGTGTCCGCAGCTCGTAGTCGTACGGTAGCGTTCTCGCTTCCGACGCCCGGGTTCCCGGGTTCGATTCCCGGCGGGGTCAGGGATTTTCTCTGCCTTGTGATGACTGGGTGTTGTGTGATGTCCTTAGGTTAGTTATGTTTAAGTAGTTCTAAGTTCTAGGGGACTAGATGTTAAGTCCCATAGTGCTCAGAACCATTTGAACCATTTTTTGAATTCGTGTATTTATTTTATTTACACGTCAAGTTCCGTAGGACCAAATTTAGGAGCGAATTTCCAAGGTCATGGAACATGTCAGTAAATGAAATTAGAACATAAAAGTAATAACAGATAAAAATAAAATGTTTATGATCCCGAAAAAAATCAATCCATAAGTTTAAGTAAACGAAATCAACAATACAACAAGAATCTACTTAATTTTTCAAGGAACTCCTCGACAGAGTAGAAGGAGTCCCCCATGAGGAAATACTTCAGTCTCGAGTTGAAAGCACGTGGTTTACTGCAAAGATTTTAGAATTCGAGTGGTAGTTTATTGAAATTTAATGCAACAGTATACTGCACACCTTTTCGCACAAGAGTTAAGGAGCTCCGATTCAAATGCAGGTTTGGTTTCTGAAGAGTATGAACTGAGCGAAAGCAGCTTATTCTTGGGAATAAGCTTATATTGTTAACAAGAAATGACTGTAAGGAATATATATATTGAGAGGCCAATGTCAAAATACCCAGACTCGTGAACAGGGGTCGACCAGAGTCTCGTGGGACTTACAACACTTATTGCCCGAACCGCCCTTTTCTGAACGAAAAATATTCTTGTAGAATGGGAAGAGTTACTCCAAAATATAATACCATATGACATAAGCGAATGAAAATAAGCAAAGTAGACTAATATTTGGGGCGAGCCATCAGTCACTTCAGATACCGTTCGAATAATAAAAATAACAGCATTAAGTCTTTGAACAAGATCCCGAACGTGAGCTTTCCACGTCTGTTTACTGTCTATCCGAACACCTAGACATTAGAACTGTTCCGTTGCACTGATGATATGCCCATTCTGTGAAAGTAAAACGTTAGGGTTTGTTGAATTGTTTGTTAGAAACTGTAAAAACCAAGTCTTAACGGTGATTTAGCGTTAGTTTATTTCCTACAACCCATGAACTTTGGTCATGAACTGTACTATTTGAGACCGAGCCAATGTTGCACACAACGTCCTTTACTACCAAGCTAGAGTCGTCAGCAAACATATTGTAGAGTTACCAGCAATACAAGAGGGCATATCATTTATATAAATAAGGAAGAGGAGTAGCTCCAGCACTGATCCCTGGGGCACCCCCCACTTGTCTGTATCCTACTCAGACCCCACATCACAGCCATTCCCAACATAGTGTATAATGACATTCTGATGTCTGTTGCTGAAGTATGAGGTGATCCAGTTGTGAGCTACTCCCTGTATTCCGTAATGGCCCAACTTCTAGAGCAATATTTTGTGATCAACACAATCAAACGCCTTAGTTAAATCAAAAAAATATGCCTAGCGTTGGAAACCAGTACCTCACAGAGATAAGAGAATACAGTATTTTCAGTTGTTAAACGACTTCTAAAACCGAACACTACATTTGATAGCAAATGGTGTCAAACAGAATGATCAATTGTCCTTACATAACTACTTTTTCAATAACTTTATCATACACTGTTGACATAGAAACAGATCTAAATTTGTTTACATTATCCTTTTCTACCATTTTATCAAGCGCCTTCACTACTGATTTCTTTAATCTTTCAGGAAACTTACCATTCCTAAAGGAAAAATTACAAATATGACTAAATACAGGGCTAACATGCGCAGTACAGTAGTTAATAGTCTGCTAGGCACTACATCAAGCCGGCTGAAGTGGCCGATCGGTTCTTGGCGCTACGGTCTTGAACCGCGCGATCGCTACGGTCGCAGGTTCGAATCCTGCCTCGGGCATGGATGTGTGTGATGTCCTTAGGTTAGTTAGGTGTAAGTAGTTCTAAGTTCTAGGGGACTGATGACCTCAGAAGTCCCATAGTGCTCAGAGCCATTTGAACCATTTTGAACCACTCCATCATATCCAAGAGAGTACTTAGTTTTCAGTGATTTAATTATTGATTTATCAATATAAAAGTCAAAATCGAAACTGATAGCGCTGCCGAAATAAGAGATCTGAGATACTTGTTCTACACTGAACTATCCGAAACAGTTTTCGATATGGCTGTATATTTTCCTCGGAATGACATTACTTTCGTTTCATTAGTAGAAATTTTAGTTATACTTCTTACAATATATTCACGAAGAATAAATCAGCATAAAGATCTGAAAATGGATACAGGGCATCCTGAAATGTCATCATGAAGCAGTAAAAGAAACTAGTTGCAGCTAATACGTTAATACGTTAATACTAATACGTTACGGGTGGATTTAATAGTGTCAGTGTTCTAATACATCAACCACAGATAAGAATTATTACTGATATTAATATGAGAAGGGTTAGGAAAACGACTTACGGTAGTGACGTACTAAGCGTAGTCGACAAGCTATCTGAGTCGGCTTTGTGACATTGCGCCGCAAGTTTTTGAGATTTAGTGTGTACATATCAATAAATACTACCAGCAAGGGATTTTTTTTTTAACTATTTGCCCAAACATACATTTGAAGACTGATCGCATCGGCGTGGATTCTTTCTGTAACACTAAATTAATTAGGTGTTGAGATTGGAAACGTGTCACTGCTTGTTGTTCTAGCGGCGGCGATATGGTATGTGCAGAGTATGCAAAACTTTCCCTGGTATACGACATGAGCTGCGAACCCAAGACCAACTGAGTGTCGGCTGAAATATCCGACAAAATATGTCCTGGGTGGAGTACAATGCGAGCGCAATTCCTCTCTCCCACGAATTTCTTCCTGGAACCGGACTGAAAGTAATCGCGGGCTGCACTTTGCCTGAGGGCCGCTGGTTGCCCACCTGTGGTGCAAACGAACCCATGATGAGTTCTGCTGTTTTTTTCCGGATATTCTTCATCAACAGTGCTATGCGCACATTGCATGGGTCTCAGACTGAAGAACAGTGCAGGTAAATGTATCTACTCAATGTGTTGTAATTTTTTTTCTTACGTAGGTCCATTACAATTTCCTTATTATTCTATCGCAGGCATAAATCTCGTATTCGCTTTTCCTACAACTTGTTTTATGCAGTCAGTCCAAAGAAGGTCTCATGGGACCCAGCGACTGGTTTGAGACGGCCCATCACAACAGCCACTCATGTACCAACCTCTTCATTTCAAAATATCACTTACATCCAATATTCTCAATAATCCAATAATAATTATGCGCAATTTGTTTTTGGTTAGAGGATTTCTCACCACAAGAGCAAAGCTCTATTATCGTCTCTTCGCTCGCTAAGATCGACCGAGTCATTGGAGGGTAGCTCTCTCGAATTATTTGTACCTGAGAGGTGGCTAATAGAAATTTTTCCACGCTGATATGGAGATCAGTGGTCAACTTCACTCGATCGGGGTGCTGTCGTAAGTCAGGGCTTGCGGGTCTCGTACTATAAAGGGCGATTATGAACAAGATGTATAACCTTGCTTCCGCCGTTTTTGCCTTAGCATTTGAGGCTTTAACGAAGCAAACTGGTTACACATGTATCATTTAAAAGTACTTTCCTTCACTGTCTACTACTTTCTCACATCTTTCGAGCAGTGTACGATTCCCGCGCCGAAAAAATTGTTCATCTTATGAAGTGATCCACGAATCGATCCAATTTGTGACTTCTTCATGAGATCGGAAGTGTTGGTAAGCCAGACCATGTGCCATTGATCTAAACAAGTGATAGTCAGAAGGAGCAATGTCTGGAGAATACGGGGAGTGTTGTAGGACTTTCCATTTTAACGTTTCCAAGGACGTTTTGACCTCTTTTACACGTGGAGTCGAGCGTAGTCATGCTGCAAAATCACTTTATCGTACCTCTCGCTGTATTGCGGCCGTTTGTCTTTTAACGCTCTGCTCAAACGCACTAATTGTGTTCGATAAAGAGCACCAGCCATTTCTTCACTTGATTTTAACACCTCATAGTACACGAGGCCGAGATGGTCCCACCAAGTGCAGAGTATCATCTTGGAGCCGAGAGTATTCGGTTTGCCCGTCGAAACGGAAGCTTGGCCCGGAAATCGCCATGATCTTTTGCGGTTATGGTTATCGTAATGAACCCATTTTTCGTCCCCTGTGACAATGCGATGCAGAAATCCCTTCCGTTCCTGTCTCTGAAGCAACTGTTGAGAAACACACAAAGGCCGTTCAATGTCTCTTGGCTTCAACTAACACTGGACCCAAGTTCCTTCTTTCTAAACATGCCCGCAGCCTTGAGACGTTTTGAAATGGCTTGCTGTGTCACTCCCACTAATAATGCCAATTCTTCTTGAATTTGACGCGAGTCTTCACTCAGCAATGTCTCCAATTCTCCATCTTCTAAAACATTCTCTCTTCTACCACTATGTCGGTCTACGACGTTAAAACCACAGTTCATGAGGCGTTGATACCATTCATGACACGTTCTTTCACTAATAGCGTCCTTGACATACGTACTTGAGAGTGTTTGATCTGGTTTCCCCCTTCAAGCCAGACAAGTTTCATTCTTTGTAATTTTTTTTTGTTTGACGCTTATTTCGTGAGAAATTTGGCCCGGTCACGATCAATGGACCACCTTGTATATGGTGTGTTTTCCTTTTGCAGAGGTAACATTACAAGGTGTTCATCGGCACAAAGCGTGCCCTCATTTACGTAGGACCTTTTCATCAACTTGCAACAGCCGTGTGTTACGCACTGGAAACCGCTGCTTACCGTTGTCGTCACCTATCGGCAAACGGCAAAAGCAAAGTTGTACACCTAGTATATTTCCTTTTGTGTGTGTTAATTTCCAGTAAAAAGCTCTTCTCTACATATGTTGTCCTGGCTCCGAACCATCATATGGTCCTCTAAAATTCTGCCCCTTCAGTAAAATTGACGATTCAAGTTACCGTCTACGGATGCTAACATTTTGGTGCATCCGGGCTGGAGGGTCATGGATTCGAAGGAGAAGCGCTCCGCGGCAACCGTCCATGTGCGCAACTGCAGCGGCGATCTCCATCACCCAGCAGCGGTATCACCATGGCACACCTAAGAACTAAGTACCTGGCTTCGTTATCCTGCTTCCTGCTAATTCCCACTCGTCCTATCTGCTGCTTCTTCGCATGCATGTCACCGCTAACCTTTCATGATAGGTGAGGTGTAAAATTTAAAAGAAATTTAAAAATGACTGTTCTGCTAATCGTCTTATGTTATTTGATTTTCAAACAGCTGAGCAAAACTGAATGTACTCAGACATTTCTCTCTTTACATATTCTGACATCACTAAACTGACACATGATATTTTTGGCGCAACGCAATCTTTCAATAATCCCTACAAAAGAATGGTTCTGAATAACAATAACCTCTACCTTTCATGAATCACTTACCTCACAAAAATCTTCGTTACTCGGACTGCTGCAATACAGCAAGCTCCAATATTGCCAGCTAAATACTGGATTCTAACTACTGAAGGCACTAACTACTGATAGGTATAGTGAGCAAATGAAATATTTTGATAGAGAACAAATAATGTATTTACCTTAGTAATGTTCAAAAGTCATCAATTTCCTTTTCCTGGCGGACAAACATCCACATTGTCCGCTTATAGCAACCTCTCAAGACTCGGGCATCTCTCTCTCCACGTCCACCATAGCTGGCGGCTCCCCTCCAACTGCGCAACGTTACGCACTGTTCACATCCAATTGCCCAACACTAAAATAGCGAGTATTCCAACAACGCCGACTATCCACAGACTGCACACAGCACAGTCAGTGATTTTCATACAGAGCGCTATATGGCGTTACTAACATAAAAAACCTAAAGAGCCTATTTTTGAGTGTTATGAAGTAATCTAAATGTGCTGGTACGGAACTGTTTCTAATGCTTGAGGAAGACGAGAAAGAAGACATCAACCTAGACGACATTGTTCACGCCCTTCTGATTCTGACGAGAAGGTATAGTCAGCTCTTTCACAGAATAGCTATTTGTGGGATGCATATGGTTTACTACAGAGAAGGTTTTGAACCTCCAATATAAGGAATAAAATATTTTCTTTAAATATAACAGAAATTAATACAGTGCCTACAAACATGTATCTACAGAAAAGCGAGTCAGAAATGACTTAATATACTCTTAACAAGACGACTGTCACATTCAAAGATGATAGTTCAAACAAGCCACAGAATAAAAAACTCGTATCATAATCACAGGAACGTCACACAACGTAGAAATGTTGGAGACCGGGGTTTGGATCAAAAATGATTAATCGTAGAGACGATTGATTGAGTGTACAATACAAGATAAAAATTATTGATCATCAGATTACAAAGTAGTGGCCCCATGTATAAACAGCATAACCAGTACAATGTAATGGGTGCAAATTAATATAAGATTGACTAACACGATAAACCTACTACAATCTGAACAGCCACCAAGGCCACTTACGGATCTATCTAAAAACGGTTTCTTCAAGGTTCTGAAATTCAAAGACTCAACAGAATGTCATGAAAGCAAGAATCTCTAAAAACAACAAATACAAAATACCAAATCCTTACCTTTATAGAACCATAAATCGTTCAGCTTGACCTATCGCTTTTACTGAACAAACCATAGTCATGGAATCCACTAGTCTTTCGATCCATGTTGCAGGCCAGTAGATGAATGCCCTTCTCAGAACTTTATAACTGACACAAAATGATGCTTTCCTTCTGTTGCACCACCTCTCAAGCGCTGCCACAGTCCTGTCAGCAATTCAGCAGCACAGATCGTATACAGGGTGGTCCATTGATAGTGACCAGGCCAAATATATCTCACGAAATAGACATCAGTCGAAAAAACTGCCAAGAACGAAACTCGTCCAGCATGAAGGGGAAAAGCAGATGGGGCTATGGTTGTCCCGCTAGATGGAGCTGCCATAGGTCAAACGGATATCAACTGCGCTTTTTTAGATAGGAACCGCCATTTCTTATTACATATTCGTGTAGTATGTGAAGAAATATGAATGTTTTAGTTGGAGCACTTTTTTCGCTTTGTGATAGACGGCGCTGTAATAGTCGCAAACGTATAAGTACGTGGTACCGCGCAACATTCCGCCAGTGCGGATGGTATTTCCTTCGTGATACATTACCCTGGTATAAATGGACCGTTTACCAATTGCGGAAAAGGTCGATATCGTGTTGATGTATGGCTATTGTGATCAAAATGCCCAACGGGCGTGTGCTATGTATGCTACTCGGTATCCTGGACGAAATCATCCAAGTGTCCGGACTGCTCGCCGGATAGTTCCGTTATTTAAGGATACAGGAAGCGCTCGGCCACGTGTGAAACGTCAACCACGACCTGCAACAAATGATGATGCCCAAGTAGGTGTCTTAGCTGCTGTCGCGGCTAATCCGCGCATCAATAGCAGAAAAATTGCGCGATAATCAGGGAATGTCAAACACGTCGGTGTTGAGAATGCTACATCAACATCGATTGCACCCGTACCATATTTCGATGCACCAGGAATTGCATGGCGACGACTTTGAACGTCGTGTACAGTTCTGCCACTGGGCAGTAGAAAAATTACGGGACGATGACAGATTGTTTGCACGCCTTCTATTTAGGTCATTCATCAACAGCTGTAACGTAAACCGGCATAATATGCACTATTGGGCAACGGAAAATCCACGATGGCTGCGACAAGTGGAACATCAGCGACCTTGACTGGTTAATGTATAGTGCGACATTACAGGAGGAAGGATAATTGGCCCCTATTTTATCGATGGCAGTCTAAATGGTGCAATGTATGCTGATTTCCTACGTAATGTTCTACCGATGTTACTACAAGATGTTTCACTGCACGACAGAATCGCGATGTACTTCCAACATGATGGATGTCCGGCACATAGTTCGCGTGCGGTTGAAGCGGTATTGGATAGCATATTTCTTGACAGGTGAATTGGTCGTCGAAGCACCATACCATGGCACGCACGTTCACCGGATCTCACGTCCCCGGATGTCTTTCTGTGGGGAAAGTTGAAGGATATTTGCTATCGTGATCCACCGACAACGCCTGACAACATGCGTCAGCGCATTGTTAATGCATGTGCGAACATTATGGAAGGCGAACTACTCGCTGTTGAGAGGAATGTCGTTACACGTATTGCCAAATGCATTGAGGTAGACGGATATCATTTTCAGCATTTGTTGCATTAATGTGGTATTTATAGGTATTCACGCTGTAACAGCATGCGTTCTCAGAAATGATAAGGTCACAAAGGTATATGTATCACACTGGAACAACCGAAATAATATGTTCAAACGTATCTACGTTCTGTACTTTCATTAGAAAACCTACCTGTTACCAACTGAGTCTAAAACTGTGAGTCATATGTTTATGACTATTACAACGCCATCTATCACAAAGCGTAAAAAGTGGTCCAAGTAAAACATTCATATTTCTTTACGTAATAAACGAAAATTTAATAAAAATGGGGATTCCTATTTAAGAAAACGCAGTTGATATACGTTTAACCTATGGCAGCGCCATCTAGCGGGCCAACCATGGTGCCATCTGGTTTCCCCCTTCAAGCCAGACAAGTTTCATTCTTTCTAGTTTTTTTTGTTTTACGCTTATTTCGTGAGATATTTGGCCCGGTCACGATCAATGGACCACCTTGTATATGGTGTGTTTTCCTTTTGCTGAGGTAACATTACAATGTATTTATCGGCACAAAGCGTGCCCTCATTTACGTAGGTCCTTTTCATCAACTTGCAACAGCCGTGTGTTACGCACTGGAAACAACAACACTTAATCAGCTTAATAAATAACACGCAAGCACTAGGAACAAGATCAGTAGCGTCAGACCGCTACGAAAACTGTTAAAGAAACACCTGTCTATTACCACGGTCCCTTGAACGGATGCCTTTAATGTTTCTTTCAAAATAACATTCATACATTGAAGGACTGTCTACTATTAAAATCAGCACCTTGTTCCCGACCCACCAATATTACTTGGTATTTTACAAGGGACAGTCCTTGATAAACCGCGGAGAACAGTTCCAGGATGCTTCTTCAGTTAACTCTCAGCGGAGTCACAGTACCATCACACCTTCATGGAAATTGGGGCTCCATATGCGCTCACATCGGCACAAACGAGGTTATCACGCATTCCGCCTTTTGTAATAACACTGCTTGAGAATGGCCCCAGGCACACCAATTTTCTCGGCCCGACAGCCACGCCTCGCCAGCTAAGTTCCCCACTTTCCCGACTGGCGGTCCACAAGCCCCTCACTCCCGGCCGACCACCTAGCCAGGGAGTTTCTGGAGCTTCGAAGACCAAAGAGAGGTCACTGCCCCTTGATACGACTGTCGAAAAGTGCCAATACGACACACAATGTACGGGTGTAAGGCAGCCTTCTCTTAAGCAGTTATCTTGATTTTGAAAAGATCCACGTTTTCCAATCATAATACCTCCTTCTGTACCTGAAGCTCAGGCATAAAAATTTTGTTGCGACCTTTGTAGATTTCAAAAAGCCTACGACTCGATTGATCCTAAACCCCTGGTAGGAATTCTAGAAGAACTTGGCGTACACAAGAAGACCAAAGCGACAATCCAGCAAACACTAACACAACCTCAAAAGTGAAATTTTGAGGCGAAAAACGTCAGAAGCTTTTGAAATAAAAACTGGAATGAGGCAAAGAGATGTGCTCTCACCTTTGCTCTTCAACTGTGCCCTCGAGACGGTGATTCGTGAGTGGCGCAAAGAACTGGGAAACCAAAGAATTAAAAATGGTATCAGCCTAGGCTACTTGAAACTAAATCTTGAAATAGATTGTCTCACTTTTGCAGATGTTCTTGCAATTTTTTCTTATTCCATGGAAACAGCTTAGAGACAAATTAATGAGCGTAGAGTACAAGCACAGAAGACTGGTTTCCAAATTTCATTTGAGAAAACCGAGTTTATATGAACATTAATTTACCCCCAATGGAGCTCGTAGTGGGTCAAGGCAAAATTAAGCGAGTTGAAAGATTAAACTATCTCGGAGAATGGATAACAGCCACCTTATCAGAGAAAGAAGGTTTCACATCACGCATGAACAAAATGGAAATGGCATTTCATCAACCAAAAACATACACAACAAAAGATCAGTATCGTTCACTGCAAAGTGAAGGCATTACTGTTATGTTATCCACCTGGAGGTCTTGTACGCTTCTGAAAGCCTAGTAATCAACAAAAAAGGTCCAATCGAAAAACTGCAGGCCAAGGAAGGGAAGGTTTTGAAAAAGATCTTAGGTCCCATCAAAGAGAATGGGGAATATAGAAGACGTCATAATCATGAACTGTATTCCCACACAAAGAAGATAACAGATACCATCCCGAAAAGATGAATTATGTTCTATGGATATAGGACCCGAATCAGCCCTGGAAGACTCACCAATCGTATGATCATCTACTTTCAGGAGAAGGAAACAAAATGGGCCTGGTTCAAAGAGGTGGAGAAAGATCTTAAAGAAGTGGGAATCACACATGATGACATCTTGAAGCGTCTCCCACTCAAAGAGAAACTTATGACTTGGAAGGGTTTCAAAGTAATGCCAAAACTAAAAACGGGATTTGCTTGAACCCAAGAAAGGAAGGAGCAACACCGAGAACGAACGCTGGAGCACTGTGCACACATCAGAACACGTAAAGCAAGACAGTTGAAATAACGTGCTCCAAAGATGGCTTATACGAAATGAATGAATGAAATGCCTGGATAGTTTAATGAGAAAGCAGATCTTACAATCAAAGTTTGCTACCTACTACCACACAATTTTAATACTAAGCTTTTGCTGTTCCGCTGCCATATTTAAAGATGAAACTCTTACTGCCGAATTCAGTATTCCTGCACTGGGCAATTAGTGCAATGGTTTGGCATTATGACTGTCAAACGGGCCTCAAACAAACATTTTTATAAAGGACAGAAAACGCTAAGGTAGATTCCGAAATTTATTTTTAAGCGAAAGATACCTCGCTAGGGCGGCAGGCGATTATCTTGTTTGGACTGCTACAGTCCATTGAACAGCTGCCATCTTAGAAGAAGGTAAAAGAACGTCGAAAGTCACTCAGAACGAGTGTTTAAGGTATTCACAAAGGAGAATCGCATTTCCATTAAGCAGCTCTGAGACCTGACAGAGGGAACAGAAGTTTGTTTAGACTTGAGCCGCCAGCGCCAGTAAAGGTACATATCCCGCGGCAGAGGAGGAAACACGTCTCCCTTTGGTGCCTCTGGACTCTGTGTTTACACAATGTTTCCACCAACAGAGCACGGACTGCTTTTTGTGTGTTGAAGAATAATGAAACTTTTTGGTGAAACGTAAAGCAAATACATCGCATTTGCAAGAGGCGGAAGCCACGTACCTCCACAACGTGTAGGAAATATAATGAATATCGCTGAATGAGTATATAGAAGAACAATGGAGAAACACAGTGAGAATGCAGCTTTGATAAAACGATGGAATGAGCAAACTAGAATAACTTCCAGTAGAATAAAGAGTCGGCAATCTCATCTCCTTCTTTTCAGTCTTCGCTCGCGCTAACAACTAAACACAGGGTGGGAGGCATCGAGTAAAACAAATTTCAACCGCCACACCTACAACATTTTTCTGTCAGCCTTGCGTAAGATTTCAAACTGTTCCGTTTAAAAGGTGAAGGCAACACTTGCTGCTATCCGCTACAAAAGAAAAGCTTGACTAGATGAAATGTGAACTACAGTTACGTGACGACACGTGTAGGACCGTCTTAAGCGTACATAACAGCCAAATAATTCCTTGAGGTCGAAGAGTATATATTCTTATGATCGTCTATGGATTTTAACCTATTTCTGCTGGAAATAGTTTTCGCCAATGAATTCAAAAGATTTGATGCTTATATATTTACTGTCACCAAAGAAACACACTATGGATTTAAAAAACAGACAACTCCGAGTACGACGCACACTCTGAGGATTTGGTACAAAATTAATTTTATACAGACAATTAAAATAATCTAGGTTGCACGGTGCCAGTCTTCCGTTTGGTCGACACTTCGGCAACTTGCGTGTCCCTAAGCTATCCACTTTATCCAACTGGGGAAAGGGGACGGGGGACCAACCGTCTAACGTCGAATCCAAGTCACGTGACGTTTTTGGTGACTCTTTACATCGTAGAGAACTGAAGGCTAGATTAAAACGAAGACTGAAACATCCTTCATCCGCCCGAAATTCAAACCCACAACACCTCGGTTTTCTAGCACACGCATTGCTGCCAGGCCACCAGGACCGCGGTGTAATAAAATAGTTCATCTACCGGGTCTGACGATTGAATTTACAGGTATCAAAACATGTTATTTTCAAATGTTTTTTATTTCCGTCTTTGATCACAATATGAATTCTTTAGACGATGACCGGTTTCAGCCCGTAATGACCATCCTCAGATCTATAATATACAAACATTTACCCCTAGTGAGCAGTGTGTCTTTCCACATAATACAGCAATACATATCACAATACAGTACCATAAAACTAGGGAGATGTACAGAAAATATGATAAAACGTACCTTTTTTTACAGCGTGTCCTAAAGTGATTAGGCCATCATGGCATCGTCGAAACATATAAATATAATCAGCATACCATCGTCATAAAGATCTAAAATAAGGTGTAGAACAGTTGAAACTGGCAACTGAAGCTTAGATTGTATGATGAAGTACAGTAGCTAACAGAAATCTGTTTCCCTACATCATCCCTAGATGTCGCTACTGTCAACTTAGTTGTAGTTATCATTTATTCAAAAAACATAATCTGATAAAAACGCATTATGTAATATATGTACCAGACTTTAAAATTGATAACTATCTAAGGATGATGTAGGGAAACAGATTTCTGTTAGCTACTGAACTTCAGTTGCCAGTTGCAATAATGACTGTGTGGATGATGCGGTCTATTCTACACCTTATTTTAGATATTTATGACGATGCTATGGTGATTATATTTATATGTTTTGACGATACCATGGTGGCCTAATCACTTTAGGACATGGTGTAAAAAAACGTACGTTTTACCATATTTTCTGTACATCTCCCTGGTTGTATGATAGTGTATTGTGATATGTATTGCTGTATTATGTTGAAAGACACACTGCTCGCTAGGGGTATATATTTGTATATTATAGAACTGAGGATGGTCATTACGGGCTGAAACCGGTCATCGTCTAAAGAATTCATATTGTGATCAAAGACTGAAATAAAAATCATTTGACAGTATTTGATCACTGTTTGTATACGCGACCGTGTCGCGGTTGGTGAAACATGTTATTTTGATTTCATTGACTTAAAAGGTTAAATTTTTACACCTCCTAGTGATTGTAGGTCTTCGTATTTGACATAAATCTCAACATAATACACCTATCCGTTCCTGACAAATAGGAATTTAAACAGACGGACAAAGAGACAGGTGGACAACAAACAGAAAAAATTGTGAGTTATAATTAATTACAAATTAATAATTTTCGGAATTTTTCTTTAGTTTTACTGTGAAAGATTGCTTCTTGTAAAATGTTCTGATTTTACACTTACGGGTAGTGCCCCAGAGGTTCTCATGAGTGAGTTTGCAAGTATCAAAGTATGTGACTTCTGATTGAACTCACTTAGAAACTTAAATTTTACATCTGCCAAGTGATCATATACCCTAGTGAAAACTATAAAAATAATAATTTAAACAAAAGAGGGTTTAACATACTAATGTGTGTCACAATAGGCAGAATACATATTTTAATCGAAATGCATTGCAGTAAATAAAATAATGCAGTGTATGTCATTTTAATTATGTTTAGGTAACAGTACACTCTGTAATAGATACAATGCACTTAATGCACGCAGAATCACACTTGCAGTGCATTCTCAACCGAGTTACTTTGCAGCTTTCTGCTGCAAAAAAGGCTACTTTCCTTTTGTAGCGCTATAGCTAACAGACGATTTTTTCCACCGTATCCGGTGTCATGTAGCACTGTTCCTTGATATGAATTACCTGCATGGCGACCAGGACCTCTAGGGATTGTTGTATTGGAAATTAGGTAAATTTCACATTGTACTGCCTAAACCTTAGATGTAATAGTTATATTAATAACTTTCTTTCGCTAGAGAAGCCATCCATTACGTACACACATATACAACTGCCGCGTAATATTTGGCCACCATCACTTATTTCATCTAATACCTTATACGATACTATGTTTTCATTCATTCGGTACATTCCCGACAGTAACATATGGTGGGTGTCCTAGGATTCTTTTCTTCTATTTCCTGTGGCATCAGGACACAGAGCTGACTCGATTGATGCCATGGATACTGTTATACAGTTACTTCAGAATTGTCTAGCGATGTGGTAATGATCATTTCATTTTCCTTTCTGCTCCTGTAATCGACATCTCTGTTCCTCGTTTTGGACGTTGTCTTCGTGGATATCAGTTGTCATTCTTCAGACAGACGATTTTCACAATAAGTCCCACTTGCTCCATAATCTTGTACCTTTACGTGGATAAACAAAGTCTGTAATTGAACAGGTTGTCAAAATATAGCCTCTAGGCTATATTCTTTTTTTTTTCAGAGACTTAATCGCTCGTTTCAACTAGAGGCGTAGCACATTTTTTCAAATACTTCTCGCACACTTCGTTCCTTTGTGAATCAGTTAGTCGGTGTATCTGAAAATCCGCTAGACGTCCCACGTCTGTGATTACGCACCGTGGTTTGTCCGCAAATCTGATGGGCGTAACTTGCAGGAATTGTTGCATCCGTACCTGACAAAATACATTATCATGTTCTCATCACAATTCAAATATTTCTCAGGCTGAAAGTGAAAAGAAAAGAAAATCTGCCTATTTTAGAAGACACATTCCCGGCATATGAAAGGAACGCAGTTAATCTCTAGTCGTCATTAGTGTGCTCAGTGCACTGCTTGTTATTATAGCTGTGCATGGCCTTTCTTATTTGGCGTGAAGTGTAGTCATTCTCTTAAAAACCTTCTCCAAGTCTTCTAATTTTGGGTGGAGGATTTAATAGTCCGATATATTAAGGTACTAATTACACCAGCGGTTTTTGTGGGGTGATGGCAGCTAGACGCCTGGAGATACAGATCTGTGTGCGTGGACTTTTGTACACAGAATGTGTAAGTATAATTTAAAACATCAACTTCATCTCGTGTTTGATTTTCTGGTTGGTATCTGATAAATATCTGATAAATATGTATAGCACTTACTCTGACATCGAAGTACGTAAATCTCGATGCAGGGCAAGAGAACTGTGTTAATGTTAAATTTTGAACGAAAGTATGTGAAACACACCTTACACGATGCGGAATTCGGGCTAGCCAGTACATTAAACCATTCGCCAATATTGTTATGAAATAATGTAAATGGTACTTAGGCTGAGCAGTATTTAAATATGATGTATATGTAAGTGCAGATATGGTTTTCAGTATAACTAGTTCAGGAAGGCAATGAGGGGTAGAAGGTGATGTTATTTCAGTAGTGGCAATGTATGAGGGTGTTTTTATGGATTATTATCTCATGTACCCAATGAGAGATAAAGCAAGCTTTTTCTCCCAGGCACACTGCGTAGCAGTAGAAACAAGAACCAAAATACATTTAACGCGAACATTTTCTTTCAGAATTATGCTCTGTATGTATGTCTTTATTAGGAACTTACTCAACAGATAATAGACCTGCTATGAATTTTCAGGAACTTGCAGCTTGTCAATGAAACTATAACAAACACATCACTCTTTTATTATCAGGAGTGGGAATGATTTTGTGCCAGTTATGATATCAGAGAATTTGGCAAAAGCTAAGGTGATGTTACACCTAAGACTGTTGCTCCATTAGTATAAGATGTTGACAGATGCATGGTTCCTGTTAATAGTATACAAATAAGGTTTTCTATTCTAAGATTTTGCATTTTATAATTGGCCAGTTTGGTTGCCCCCATATTTATTAGTGATGTTACTGCACGTGAGATGTGTGGTATTTAGCATTCTGGCCAGATACGTAAATGTATGGAACTTAAGAAACTGGATCCAAGTCTTGTCATTTATATGAGGTCCTTTAAAACGGAGAAATTTATTCATGACTGATATTTAATACTAGACTCATGATGAACTGTTTACTTGTTTAAGCAACTGGCTAAAATGATACCAGAACATTAGTGATGAGCCTTACATATTATCAGAGAACTATATCTACTGTATGTACATCAGATAAAGATTCTGAATAAAGCACATGTGAATTAAATTATTTTCAGAACAATTCATTGTGGTATCTACTTCCCTTGTAAATTTGTTTCTTTTATCGTGGACACACATGGAAGATGATCAACCTAACATGCAAACACAAAACTCAGTGGACAGAGTATGCTGGATGGCTTCATACAATTTACTGTAGCACTGAGTTCAGCACCACAGCTTATGAAAGATGTACCAATGGATTATTGTTCATTATGGCAGTTCTACAGCAATGTCTGTAGATCTTCAAATACTGGGATTCAGCGGAGGTTGTGCAAGTAACGTATTCCTCCCTACGTCTAACAGGATAGGATCTACCAATTCTGGATGGACAATGGAGATTGTGCAAGACATTTCAGCCTCCCTGAGTCTGCTTGGATAACATAATTACTTCGAACCTCGTGGTTTTTCAGGGAAGAGACTGAAGATGAAGTACTGTGGTCCCTGGGTCTGTACCAGGTATGTGCTCTTGCTACCATGCTGGTGCAACTGTGATAAGCGTGTGTGCAAGGAACAGTGATGTGTATGACATTTTGCTGTGATATTTTTCTACTACTGCATGACGTTGTCCTCACAGGTTTTCTCAATAATATTGACCAGACAATTCTAAGCATTTTATGTATCATACTGTAAATGAGTGTATCGTTTTTGCTTCATTTGAACTGACAAGAATATTCACTTGTTTTCAAAATATTTTCCTAAACATTTGAACAGACAATTATAACTGCTTCATAAAGTTTTGTACAACGTTGCATGTAATGTGTGTATCTTTCTTACATCAATGGAATTCAGAGGAATATATAGTAGTCCTTATAAGGTTGTTTTAAACATTTGTATAGCTAGTTATAATACTTTGTAATGCTTTGGACTGTATTGTCAAATTGTATGTATTCACGTACTGAACTATAGTACGTTTAAAATTAGTTCCTACTTTTGACGTTTGGGACATGGCGCTGTTGTCCAGGTAACACAAATTGCGAGCCGACTTTCCGTAGTACGCTACCAGCAGTTCGCTTGGTAAAGCATCCTTGTTCCCACGCCGTGGATAAACAGTACCATATGGTGTCGCGCTCTAGAGGCACCTATGTTTACTAGCTCTCGTAGTAAAATGATATTTTCTGGTGTTGAAGTATTTTAGTCGTCAGGTATTGTGAAAGTGTTTCGTGTTGGCGCTGCATTAATAACAGTGCAGCACTTCTAACCACGATATTCGCAATAATAGTATAGTGGTCGTCCAAGAATAGGTAACTGGCTGTGAAGATAATGTTCTGCTGCAAAATATTCCTCCGAATTCGACAAAGCAAAGGACAATGTGCAGTACCACTCGGTTGTGCTGGATAAAGCTCC
Source organism: Schistocerca gregaria (assembly GCF_023897955.1). Lineage (NCBI taxonomy): Eukaryota > Metazoa > Arthropoda > Insecta > Orthoptera > Acrididae > Schistocerca > Schistocerca gregaria. The sequence goes on from NC_064925.1 coordinate 256,846,864, forward strand.
AACAGTGCAGCGGAGGAAACAGACTATTTTTCTCTGGGCACAAAGGAATGTTAGATCGAATAAAGTTGAACCTAGCTTGTGTAAGGTGCCGTTAATGGAATCTGTAGTGCTGTGCAAGCCAAATACCCCACGCTATCAGGTTGACGAACAGGATAACACTAAAGATCTTAGTTTAATCAGGCGTCCTCCGTATAATTCTCATTGAAATCCGATTGTGAATATTTGAGCCTAGGTTAAAAGTAATGTAGCAAAAACAAGATATTTACGCTGATTGAGGTTGAAATGCTGACAAAGGAAGGCACTGAAAATGTTACATCACAGGACTGGTCTCAAGTTGTCAGCCATACGAAGAATGAGTTTCAGGAGACATGGATTCATGAAGGACTGCGACGAGTTTTGAGTAATACGTCACTTTTCTTGTTGCTGTATTAACAACTGCTTCTTTTGCCCTTACACAGCAGAGTTTACAGATATACATCTCACTAACACTCTACTGCAGTTGAAATAGTGACAGAATCCTAAAACAGCGCATTATTAAACTAGCAACTCAGGGCGAGACATATCATCAGTTATGAGAAAGCCCACTCTAAGTTTGAAACTAAATGTGTTGTTTTTTCACTTACATTATTGGAAAACCAACAGCAATTTTCGTTTCACTGGCTACTGATGGTCCTTGAAGATTACATTCTTTCATTTAAAAACATCTGTAGTTCATTGAGTACCGCAGTAGATATGTAAGTTTCGCACATTAATGATATGGCAAAATACTATGCTCTTTGATTGCAGTCATTTACAATAATCCTGTTTCGATATCTCAAACCGTTTATGAGAAACATGGGATTCATGAGTATTTCATTCTGCTTTTTCACTGGCGTGTGTGTTCGTAACGTAAACCTCTACACACATTCTGTTTTCTGGACATTGTAGATAGATAGCGATATCCTTAGAGGTTTAATGAATGATTCAATACGTTGTCTAAATTTTATATGCAGCAACATATGACCTAACACACACTAAACGGAAATACGTAGCAATCCCTATTTTGTACTACAAACTTTAAGAATTTATCGCAGTAGTTTACCTAATACCGAAATAAAGTAATAACTGTGACCATTAACGAAATAATAAGTAGTTCATCATGAAGCTGATGAATGAAGATGTAATGCGTGCTAGACTTGGAGTTTATTGCCTTATACTTTCTCTAAAATCGGTTGAGAAAGACTGCAGATCGTCCAGCTAGTGTGGCTGACAAGTTACGCGTCGAGCAGCTCCGGTGTTATCCTCGCCAGCACACGCTGGCAACTACGCCTTCCTCCACTTTGTCCGTACTGAACTGTCAAAACTCGCAACTTATTTTAAACGCACTACACATTATTGTTTTACCAAAGCAAACATGTTTTTACGCCTCCTGCTACTGATCAGAAGAAACTACTATGAAAAATTCTTGTTTATTAGAATGAAGGCTGATTAGAGGGGAACTGTCTTATTTACTATTACTATTTTCGACATATGTTGGCCATAAATATAAAGGAAGTTGGTAATTTTGTAAATATATTAAACTCTGTAGTACCGATATAATCATATTACTTGTAATTCTATTCCTGAGACAGCAGATCTTGCGCAGGGAGGTTAGTTTTACTTTGTCAGAGTTGCATTCACTTGTGTGTTAGTCAGTCTACTTTCCTTGAGATTGATGGAAGCTGGCCTGACGTGTAGTGAAGGCAGCAATGTTTGAAAATGATTTGTATTAAATTTATTCTGAGAAGAAAATTTGTCTAACTAAGATGATATAAACGCAAGAATGCCGAAAGAGAAGATAATCTAGTTTTTTATACATTCGCAATTAAGTAGTTCCTTATTATAGAATATGGTTAAAGTTTACCGTAAAAAGTTTGATGTCGGAGCACATAGACTTGTGCTATAATTGAAATAAGTGTCAAGGAAAATAACTCTAAACAGGAAAATTATTGAGAAAGACATTTGCTAACTTGTTGAGTTGTGAGAACTCTATGAAATTGTATATTGTTGTTAACCAAGCAGGGTTATACTTGTAGCGTTTGGTCTCAATTATCATTCATTGACCTTAGATTCTCATTTTTCTGTCTTTACTTTTATCAATGTGTTTGTAAATTCGCATTGCACAGCGCGAGTTGTGCTGCTGAAGCATTTTATGAAAATTGATATGATACCGTCTTGCACTGCACGTTGCAGCAAGTACGGAATTTGAAATCTGGCTTAGGATAGTCAGATCTATATTCCTAATAGTAACGGGTTGCAGAACAGATGAGCGTTCTGTAATACAGGTAGACCATTAAAGTTAATTACCTTTAAGATTCATGTCCATTGTAAGGCACAGTGACTGTCACAATGCATTAGTGAATGTACCATATCATTCCAGAGGCTTAATACCAGTAGATGATTTCAGTAAACTGATATCTTGTGGATTTTGAAGCCGTTTTATCATAAAGTCAGATCAGGTATATTTTCGTGTCCTGTGTAGTTAAAATTGCCTTTCTGGTAAAGTGATTGTTTACAAGACTAAAGATAAAGATTAACATTATTCAGAGCCAACATTTAAACCGAATCATTTTGTTTTGCCGTCAGGTAGCATACATAAATTTCACTGAAAACGTATTACTTTCTCGCAGGCGAATTAATGAATAGAAAGGGTAGCCTGGATTTCGCATCGCGGAACGCGTGCTTCACATACTTTCGCTCAAAATTAAGACAATTCTTTTGCTCTACACCGGGATTTACGTGTTTCGATGTCAAAATAAGTTTTATAGAGTTGTATCACATACCAGCGAGACCACTGCGAACACGAGTTTAAGTAGAAGCTTTTACATTCAATTTCATTGTCGACCGTTTCTGCCAGGGATTGTAATTACGTGCTTGTTGGCTGATTTTTGCAGTCAGATATTTTTTTCCTGCAACAATAAATTAAAATTTCAGTTACATACTGTGACTTAGCAAATACTTTCAAGATTTGTGGCTCAACAATTGAAATGATTACATGCTGTATCCCTTACAGCAACAGAGTTTGTTTGGGGTATTTATTAGCAGTGAACAATAAAGACAAATTCGATTGAGAACAATCAAAAAGTTTGTTTGAGCAACATTAGAGTATTGCGTATTTTCCTCAATTTTGAATACCAAGATTTGTGATTATTACTTTACTATGTATAGTGTTAGTGAAATTCTTTAATTTTCTGCATTTATGATTTGTATTATGCTTAGAACAAGTGATCTTTGTTGTTGTTAAATATATAGTATATTTCCTTTTAAAAGTATTATTACTTACTGAATCTTGAAATGTTATATGGTTCAACAGACAGTGTTTTTTATGGTGTATGCGACATTGTGTCCTCTCCTGAAGAATAGGTATTTCACTCCTCAGTGATATTATCAGAATTTTGAACTTGCATTTATCCAGTGCGTTCTGTCAGTGATAATTTAAATATTTTTCTCTTTTCATTAGGAAGAGACTTTTAGTAGTTATCTGTGTATTATTGACCTTCCACATGTGACAATTTTTCCTTTTTGTTTGCTTTATTGCTATAATTGCATCAAAAGTCAAAGGCTACCAGAGATAATACAAATGCTACAACAGCAGCTGATGTAACATCTGGTAATCCTGAGCACAGAGAAGGAACAATTGAACAGGGATCTCTCACGACACTGATTAAATTGAAACACACAGGACAATGCCTGACAGGATGGATGAGGGTAATTTTTCCGTATCAAACATGGAACAAAAAAATTAACAAGAGAAAGTGCAACTGGGGATTCTGCTCTGGAAAAACAGCCTGTAGAATATAACTTGTCACAAGTCAGGTTCTGTAGGTAAAGACTTAGGTTTCGCATCCACAACTATTGACCAAGGTGAGCCAGTCTCTCCCCCTCTCCTGTAGTAATGCTCATGATGGGAACAAGGATTTTTGCGAAGTATGAAGAACAGGTTACAAATTTTAAGAAATGCAGCAATCTATAACACGTTAACAAAAAATTAGAGAGAAACGTTTGGCCAGTTTGAATGACAAAACTGAACAGGATACGCAAGATGTATCAGAAGAGTTCAACCCTGTAATACAGAGGCTACAGAAAAGTCCTCCACTGATCCATAGAAATCATAGATTGTGAACCGACTAGAGAACAAAATGAACAGTGTGAGACTATTAGTAATCAAAATGAAGAACAGATGGTAGGTGAAACCGATCGTAATCATGTTAATATAGAGACTGTTGGGGGTCAAGCACTAGACTTAAGACTAAACGGTGTTTATGACTTGGTAACTAATTACATGCCATGGTCATCATACAATGATAGTGAATGTGAAACATATATACATACACAAACAGAAGCACCATATATAATGATATGCTACTGGATTTTAGAGACCCCTTTTTAGGAAAACCATTTTGTGACATGGATTCAGAGGAGTGACGGAGAAATTCTGACCAGTTCGATGATTTTAGGGATACCTTGTAGGAGGAGAAGTTGGACGATCAGTACACCTTAATCGATACTATGATGTCAGTTTATGTTGTACAGGTGTCTTTATCACCCGTATTCGGCTCATGGAGTCCTATGTCGTTTATCAGTGAGGCAGCTTTCTGTAAATGTGAGAAATTAACTGATTATCCAACTTTTCCATTACAACGGACCAAAATTAGGATTACTATTACAGGAAAACTTGAGGTCAGAACCCAGGCACATTTAGATTCCATTTGCCAAGTTCGTCAGTTCTTTCCCAATCTCTTAATTGTGCCCCTTCTTACTACACAAATGGTACTAGGTGCTGATTTCTAGACTGAATACAAGGGTTCCTGAACTTTAATGATACTAAGGCCAAAGCAGAAGTCGGGGGCAAGTTAGTCTGTCTGCAATTTGAGGACTGGGTTTCGAAGAAATCAACTGCCTGAAATTTTTATCTTCGTCAGACCCACAACCTTCCACTGAATCTATCGGTCATAAATCAAACGTTTCGCAGGAGACAAAACAGTTTTTTGATATCTCAGAAATTATACTCGAGGACGTAGAAAGTGTAGAGGATGCTTCTGAAGGAGATACACAAGAGTTATCCGATATTTATAGTGACACTATGACAGCGTTGTTAACAAACTGGAGCCACACAAAATTTTCCGTGTGAATTCAAAGTCAGGGAATCTACGAAGTTCTTTGTTTCACCTGACGCTATCCTGTTCTTATACAGGGGAAGTGGGAAGAATGACATCCAGTGGAGGTAATTTGTGAATGGTGTTTAAGAAGACTACCGTAACGATGCCATCTTTGACAGCTAACAGTCCTCAGATATTGACTATTGGTAGTACAGGTATATGAATTGTGAATTCGAGCTGAAAATGTATATTATGAGAAACTGGACACAGTGTAAAGAATGAGTAAGAAAGTGTAAAGTATGTCATTTGTTGAAAGAGGTACTGAGCTTATGATTTAGTTGTATTTGTGTGATGAAATAAGAAAATTAGTAAAAATATTACTGAATAATTTTCATGTGTACAGTTACTTTTCTTGAGACTCATTTCAGTTATAACGTTAAGTCCATGCGCTCCAATATCAAACTTCTTACAATAAACTTTAACCATACAAGATGTTCTACCAATAGGGAACTGAATAATTACGAGTATATAAAAGAAACTAGATTCCCTTAGAAAGCTCCTCTTCTAACTTTCTTGCATTCATGTCATCGTAGTTCCACAATTTTTTCCTCAGAATAAATTTATAAAAAATCCTTTTCAAAAAATGCTGCCTTCACTGCACGGCAGGCCAGCTTCCAACGTTCTCAAAGCAAGTACACAGCCAGACTAACACACACTGAATGCTACTCTGATAAAGTAAAACTAACCTCTCTGACCAAGATGTGTTGGTATCAGGTACAGAGGTACGAAGAATATGGTATTATTGACACTACAGAGGTTAGTACATTTATGAAATTACCAACTTCCTTTACATGTAATGGTAAAAACCTCTTGAAAATCGTAATGTCAAATCAAACAGTCTCTTGACAAATGTCGACATGGCTCTTCGTTCTTATGGCGTACCAACACGTCTAGAAAACGTAATGTCGTATCTTTCTCAATTTCCATCGAACACTTCATGTTTAATTGAAAAGGGACTCCTCCAGTTCTTGTCTGCCATGAGAATATACAACGCAGCTATCATCTACACAACGCCAGAAAAGCGTGGACTTTAAAACAGCAGACTCAAGTGCTTTCCCCTCTGATTTCTCCATAAAAAGATTAGGCGGCACAGAAGACCAAGCCTCCCCACGGCGACACCTTCTGTTTGTTCAAAGAATTCGATATTAAATGAGACGTAGGTGAGGGAAAAATATGTTCAATTAAGGTCGTCGCGTCCGTACTGAATAAGTTACTACTAAGATTTGAAGAGTCCATTAAAGGCATATTGATAGAAAGTGAGAGCACATCAGTGCTAATTAGTAAACCCGAGCCGCTTGGGTTAACTGTCTTCAAGCGATTGACAAAATCCACTAAATTACGTGTATGGTAACAACACATGGTCTCATACGGACAGATGTTTAGCAGTACAATAAGTCGAAGCACCAATATTACTCACTTTTAATCGTAGTGGGACGCCATCCTTGTGAATCTTGGGAAGATCATGTAATTTCCGTGGCATAGCATTGAGCGAGATTCAGCATAAATGGCCCGATATCTCTGGACCGGAATATCTTGGCAGATGTTGAAGGAATCAGGCTGCTTGGCTGAAAATTATCAGAAAAAAGAAGTTAGCCGGAAAAATTTCATGAGTTCTGTTTTCGTTTGTTTGCAGGAATGTATTCACAACTCAGTCACAGTGCTGCACCACACAGCTAACGACGCTTAAACTCTGAAGGAAATAACGCAATGCATTATTAAAGTGGTGTATATGTCGTTGTCTAGGAGTAGTGTCTTTCCCCAGAAATCAAAACTTCCTGGTTCCCAGTGAAAGGGAATGGTCCGATTTGCCATATCAATTTACAAGAAATATCCGCCATAATTGTGAATGAAACTGCAAATCTGATCAATGCATACAACATATGAACTGTAGTATCGATATAATCCAATCCTTTATAAGTCTGTGTTTTGAGACCAAGGATGTTAGTGTAAGTCAGAGAGTAGCAGTGTAGAGTGTATTTGGACAGTCTGATAGTGTAATCCGTTTGAAAAGCTGGAAGCTGGGCTGCCGTGTAGTGGAGGCAGCATTATTTAAGAAGGATTTTGTAATAATATATTTTGAGGATATAAAACGAAATTACTTCAACAGAAGAATCTTAAAAGGGGAAATTTTAGGTTAATTCGATTTCCTTATGTATATCTGCAACTGTGTAATTTATAATTGTCGGAACATTGCGTATGATTGAGGTTCACAGTAGAAATATTTTAAAGCGATACATCGTTTTGTCTTATAGTTGAAACAAGTGTCAAGGAAAGTAATTGTACACAGGAAATTTATTAAGAAACATGTCGCTAAACCTGTCTAGTTGTAACAACTGTATGAAAGGGTGTATTGCTGTTATGATTTAATGAATCACAGTTATACTTGGAATCTTTGTTCTCTCATCTATCAGTCGTTAAGTTTAGGTCCTGATGTTTTGTTCTTTACCTATAGATGGTGTTCGTATAATCGCGTTGCATATCGAGATTAGTGTTTTGTAGTAGCATTTCGTGAAAACTGGTGAGATATCGTCTCGCAATTCCCATCGTAAGTACGGCAAATAATATTTTTTTTTTAGTTTTGTAGTTTTGACAGTCATAATATTATTCTTTATGGCGAAAGTTTGCAGAGCAGACAAGCGTTCCGTGTGTGTGCACAAGTAGGCTACTAAATTCATGTCCACTATAAGATACAGTGATTGTCAGTATGTATTTGTGAAAATATCACATCAGAAAAAGAACTCAGTAAAGTGCCATTTTGTGAGTTTTCAACCAGTTTTATCTGAAAGTCAGACTCGTTAAATTTTATATTCATTTGCTGTGTAATTAAAATAACAATTCTGGAACAGTAATTGTTTGCAAGATCAAAGATAAAGATTAACAATATTCAGTGAGAAAATGAGTCCTTTGTTTTTCAGTCAATAGCAGTTGTATATTTCATTAAAAACGTGTTGCGTTCTCGCAGGCGAATTGTTTGATGTACTTGCGTGTCTGGATTTCGCATGGTGTAGCGTTAGCTTCAATTACCTCGTTCAAAATGTAACACAGTTCTCTTGCACTGCACTGAGATTCAATGTTTTGGTATCAAAATACGTTTTATACATTTGTCAGAGAGAGAAACCTCAGACAAACACATGTTTAAACGTTTAACATTTAACTTTCACCGAGTTTGAACCTATCCATTGCTCCCCTGTTCTGCTAGTGCGCTTGTCAAAGAGGATGGAGGAGCTGACAAAGGTGCAGGGTACTCTCTTGTACTTGGGAAACTACACCAAGAATGTAGAAGAATCAGCAGTGACCAAGGGTACAGGGATGTAAAAGGCAGTGTAACCTACTGTAATGAAGACACATGGGATGTAGCAATAGAACAAGTGGCCTGTAATTGAAAATGTATCATGGTGATCTCTGCAACGTAAATACATTCCGGAGTAGTTTCAGGTTTTGATGTGCAGGAGATTGAGATTGGCATCAACAGGAAGCTGACCGTGAGAAAAATTGAAATAACCAACGATAGGATAATATTCAGCAAAACAGAGTGTGGGGAATAAAGTGAAAAGGAAAGGAATAACCATATCCGCTCAGACGAAAAGAGGGTAATAAAAACAGCACAAGAAAACTGTATGAGGGAATAGGATTCGTTACTAATAGGAGGGCAGGAATCAGAGTGAGTTGCTGTGAACAGTTGTATGATAGGATTTTTCTCATCAGAACTGACAATAAACTAACGTCTACGATAGTAGCTAAGGTATACTTGCTATCAACCAAAGCAGAAGATTATGAGATACAGCAAATTAAATCAAGATGTAGAACAGGTAACGCAATATGTAAAGGCTAATAAAAATAAAATAATATTCAGGGATTGGCAGTGGATTGTTTGGAAAAATTAAATGACTGAGCTACAAGAGAGTATGGGCTAGGTTGTATGAATGAGAGACGATATATGGCAATTTAATTTGGTAATAAATTTCTGTTAGTAATGACAAACAACTGTTCAAAAGTAAGAAGAGCAGGAAATATTCTTGGAAAACGCATAGAGACAGGGGAAGATTTCAGGTGGATGAGATCATGTTTTGGCAGAGATTTCATACCCAGGAACGCATATAGACTCCGATCTCAGTTTGCTAATGATGAAGAGTAGAGTAATCTTTATGAACATCACTCTGGAAATGTCATACTAAAGTACTAAGAAACGAAGACATGATTACCAAATTTCCTAATGATCTGCATACTGCAACATTGAATACCACAGTCGATAGTTCAGCTGAAGTATTGAAATCTCTAGAAGGGCAATCAAAGATGTTAGAAAGACAAACAAAGATATCAAGGAAGGCGATGGTGAAGAATCCACGGGTATCAGAAATGTTCAGCTGATCGGCGAAGGCAGGTGAGTTTTCGAGGAAGAACAAGAAAACGGCAATGTAAAACACTTGCTATGAAATAAGTAGATAAGAATGGGCTTCCAAGGTGAAATGGCTACAGAAAAAAGCGGAGAAATAGAAGAAGAAATGGTTGATGAGAGAACTGAATCAGCGAATAATACAATCAAAACAACATTCGGTAAATTTAAAAATATGGACGATAACATTAAGAGTGCAATGGTAATTGCATTGTTGAACGCAAAACAGAGAACGGTTAGGTGCAAAGATTTTATTGAATGTCTCTATGAAGAGGAAGAACTGTCTGATTATATGATCGATGAAGGAATTGCAGTCGATGTGGAAGAGATAGGAGATGCAGTGTCAGAGCCAGAATTTAAAAGAGCTTTGGAGGGATAGAAAATATTATTTAAAAAATTTTTTCAATCAATAGAGGAGGTGGCAACCATAGTACGAATAACATACTTGTGTAGAGCCTGTGGGACTGACGACATACTATCAAACATTAGGAAAAACGTAATCGTCATAATTCTCGAGATCGCAAGAATAGATGAGTAAAGTAACTATCGCAGAATCAGCTTAACAGCTCATGCACGCAACCTGTTAACAAAGTTACACAAATAGGACGTAAATCCGGAGATGCGATGTACACACAAACACGTGATTACAGTTACAGAGAAATTTGATTATTTATTCAGCAGAAATAGTTTCACAAATTCAGCAACCGGCCCTCCAATCAGCTCCGGATTTTGGCGATCTAACGGTCCCAAACAGAATTTGGCACAAAATCGCTCACAAGTACATTCAGGAACTCGATCAATCAATTTCAAGCCAAATGACGTCTGGCATAAAGGCGAGAGGTGGTCAACTGTTTTATTGTATCTCTCAGTCCGTGTATTTCTTCCTCTTCAATAAATCCTACAATATTCCCTGAAACTGGAATCACTTGATTATCCATACATGTACACCACAGTTACCGATGCCGCCCGGGGTGGCCGAGCGGTTCTAGGTGCTACAGTCTGGAACCACGTTACCGCTACGGTCGCAGGTTCGAATCCTGCATCGGGCATGGATGTGTGTGATGTCCTTAGGTTAGTTAGGTTTAAGTAGTTCTAAGTTCTAGGAGACTGATGACCTCAGAAGCTAAGTCCCATAGTGCGCAGAGCCATTGAAACAGATACCGATTTCTGTCCCATTCTGGTCTGCGTAGTAAATTTTTAGAGTACTTTTATTGATCACTGAGGACAGTATCCTAAAAAAACATTAGACCAGTATCTGCTTCATTTACATATTAATCATTACAGTAATTAGGAGAGGTGTGTTCTTAGGTTGGTTAGTACCTCCAAGAATATCTTGCAAGTCTCAAGCCATAACTACTTATTTCCCCTTGGCATTTGATCTGGTGTTGAAGTACAACTGTTGACAAAATCTGTACTTTAACCTGTATCATCCTGTTGTTGTTGTTGTTGTTGTTGTGGTCTTCAATCCTGAGACTGGTTTGATACAGCTCTCCATGCTACTCTATCCTGTGCAAGCTTCTTCATCTCCCGGTACCTACTGCAACATATTTCATTCTGAATCTGCTTAGTGTATTCACCTCTTGTTCTCCCTCTACGTTTTTATCCATCACGCTTCCCTCCAATACTAAATTAATGATCCTTTAATTCCTCAGAACATGTCCTACCAACCGATTCCTTCTTCTGGTCAAGATGTGCCACAAACTCTTCTTCTCCCCAACTCTATTCAATACCTCCACATTAGTTATGTGATCTACCCATCAAATCTTCAGCATTCTTCTGTAGCACCACATTTCGAAAGCTTCTATTCTCTTCTTGTCCAAACTATTTATCGTCCATGTTTCCCTTCCATACATGGCTACACTCCATACAAATACTTTCAGAAACGACTTTCTGACACTTAAATCAATACTCTATGTTAACAAATTTCTCCTCTTCAGAAACGCTTTGCTTGCCATTGCCAGTCTAAATTTTATATCCTCTCTACTTCGACCATTGTCAGTTATTTTGCTGCCCAAATAGCAACACTCCTTTACTACTTTAAGTGTCTCATTTCCTAATATAGTTATCTCAGCAAACCTGACTTAATTCGACTATATTCCATTATACTCGTTTTTATTTTGTTGATTTTCATCTTATATCATCCTTTCAGGACACTGTCTTGTGACATTAGAATGTAATCGGCGAACCTCAAAGTTTTTATTACTTCCCCATGGATTTTAATACCTACTCCAAATTTTTCTTTTGTTTCCTTTACTGCTTGCTCAATATACAGATAACAATAACATCGGGGAGAGGCTACATCTCTGCCTCACTCCCTTTCCAACCACTATTTCTCTTTCATGTCCCTCGACTCTTATAACTGCCATCTAGTTTCTGTACTAATTTTAATAGCCTTTCGCTCTCTGTAGTATACCCCTACCACCTTCAGAATTTGAAAGAGAGTATTCCAGTCAACATTGTCAAAAGCTTTCTCTAAGTCTTCAAATGCTAGAAACATAGGTTTGCCTTTCCATAATATTTCTTTTAAGATAAGTCGTAGGGTCAGTATTACCTCATGTGTTCCAACATTTCTACGGAATCCAAACTGCTCTTCCCCGAGGTCGGCTTCTACCAGTTTTTCCATTCGTGTGTATAGAATACATGTTAGTATTTTGCAGCCGTAACTTATTTAACTGATAGTTCGGCAATTTTCACATCAGCCAACACCTGATTCCTTTGAGATTGGAATTATTATATTCTTCTAGAAGTCTGACGGTATTTCGCCTGCTCCATTCATCTTGCTCACCAGATGGTAGAGTTTTGTCAGGGCTGGCTCTCCCAAGGCTGTCAGTAGCTGCAATGGATTGTTGTCTACTCCCAGGGACTTGTTTCGACTTAGGCCTTTCAGTGCTCTGTCAAACTCTTCACGCAGTATCATATCTCACATATTTTCTTCGTCTACATCCTCTTCTATTTCCATAATATTGTCCTCAAGTACATCGCCTTTGTATAGACCCTCTATATACTCCTTCCACATTTCTGCTTTCCCTGCTTAGCTTATAACTTGGTTTCCATCTGAGCTCTTGATATCCATACAAGTGTTTCTCTTTTCTCCAAAGGTCTCTTTAATATTCCAGTAGGCAGTATCTATCTTACCCCTAGTGATATAATCGTCTACATCCTTACCTTTGCCCTCTAACCATCCCTGCTTAGCCATTTTGCATTTCCTGTCGATCTCATTTTTGAGACGTTTGTATTCCTTTTTGCCTCCTCCATTTTTATATTTTCTTGGTTCATCAATTAAATTGAATAGTTCTTCTGTTACCCTAGCATTTCTACTAGCCTTCGTCTTTTTACCTACTTGATCCCCTGCTGCCCTCATTACGTCATCCCTCAAAGTTACCCATTTTTCATGTACTGTGCTTTTCCACCATAACTGTCAATTGCTCCCTTATGTTGTCCCTGAGACTATGTAAAATTTCTGGTTTAGACAGTTTATCCAGATCCCATCTCCTCAAATTCCCACCTTTTTGCAGTTTCTTCAGTTTTAATCTATAGTTCATAACCAATAGATTGTCGTCAGAGTCCACAATTCCCCTGGAAATGTAAGACATTTAAAACCTGGTTCCTAAATCTCTGTCTTACTATTATATAATCTATCTGATACCTCTTAGTATCTCTAGGGTTCTTCCATGTATACAACCTTCTTTCATGATTCTTGAACCACTATGTTTGTTATGATTAGGTTATGCTCTTTGCAAAATTCTACCAGGCGGCTTCCTCTTTCATTTCATATCCCCATTCCATATTCACCTACTATGTTTCCTTCTCTTCCTTTTCCTACTATCGAATTCCAGTCAACCATGTCTATTAAATTTTCGTCTCCCTTCACTATCTGAATAATTTATTTTATCTCATTATACATTTCATCAATTTCTTCGTCATCTGCAGAGCTAGTTGGCATAAAAACTTGTACTACTGTAGCAGGTGTGGGCTTCGTGTCCATCATGGCCACAATAATAAATTCATTGTGCTGTTTGTAGTAGTTTACCCACACTCCTATGTGTTTAATCATTATTAAACCTACTCCTGCATTTCTCCTATTTGATTTTGTATTTATAACCCCGTATTAGGGTGATTAAAAGTATTGTTCCTCCTTCCACCGAACGTATCTAATCCCACTATATCTAACTTTCACCTATCCATTTCCCTTTTTAAATTGTCTAATTTTCCTGCCCGATTAAGGGATCTGACATTCCACGCCAGTTTTATTTCTCCTGATATCCAAGTCCTCTTGAGTAGTCCCCATCCGGATATCCGAATGGGGGACTATTTTACCTCCGGAACATTTTACATAAGAGGACAGTACAGCTGCATACATAAGAGGACAGTAAAGCTGCATGCCCTCGGGAAAAACTGTGGTTGTAGTTTCCCCTTGCTTTCAGCCGTTCGCAATACCAGCACAGCAAGGCCGTATTGTTTAGTGTTGCAAGGCCAGAACAGTGAATCATCCAGACTGTTGCCCCTGCAACTACTGAAAAGGCTGCTACCCCTCTTCAGGAACCACACGTTTGTCTGGCCTCTTAACAGGTACCCCTCCGTTGTGGTTGCACCTACGGTACGGCCATCTGTATCGCTGAGGCATGCAAGCCTCCCCATCAACGGCAGGGTCCATGGTTCATCCTGTATACAGAGGAATTGCTGTGTAAACTGAGGCTCTGTTAAATGACAATGAGTTAGGCTTAAGGAAAGGTAAAGGCACCAGTATGGCAATTCAGCCTAGCGCTTTGTATCAGAAGGAAGACTGAAAAATATCAATACATAGGATTTTTCGACCTGGAAAAGACGTTCCACAACGTAAAATTTGGCAAGATATTCGAAAGTCTGAGAAAAACTATAGAGCGAGATCGGTAATACAGAATATGTATTAGAATCAAGAGTGAACAGTAAGAGTGGAAGTCTAAGAACGAAGTGCATAGAGTAAAAGAGTGTAAAACGAAAATGTAATCTTTCACCCGTATTGTTCAATCTGTAATCCCAATTTATTTAATCGTATGGCTGGGGTCCCCCGCTTTGCAGGCAGTTCGCCGGGTGCCGGTCTTTCGGCGACCTGCAGCCTATGAGGATGATAGGATGACGAGATCCCTGGGCCGAGAGGATTCCTCGACCCAGTCGGGAATCGAAAACAAGCCCAGAGGATTGACAAACCGTCACACTGACCAATGACCAATCAGCTACCGGGGGGGGGGGACTGTTATTCTAAGAAACAAGAACGAAAATAAAATAAAATTTCAGGAGTGATATTTAAAATTTAAAAATATGAATGATGCAATTAGCTGATGTCATTGCTATCCTCAGTGAAGGTGGAGGAGAATTACAGTATGTCTTGACTGTAATGAACAGTCTAATGATTACAGTAAATTGATTCAGCGTTAACCGAAGAAAGACAAAAATCATTAGAAGCAGGAGAAGCTAGGGCGTTAACATCAAAATTATTGCTTTCATAGAAGACGAAGGTAAGCAATTGTGCTGCATTGGAAAGAAAATGTCCACAAAGCAAGGAGGAAGTAAAAACCAGTCCACGTCTGGCCACAAGAAGAGTGCTAATATGAGCATATGTCTTGATTCGAGGAAGAAGGTTCTGAGAATGTACGTATGGAGCACTACGTTCTATGGTAATAGTTCAAGGGCTCTAGGAAAATCGGAACAGAAAAGAGTCTATGCGTTGCAGGTGTGGTGCTGCAGAGGACTCTTGAAAATTATGTGGATAATAAGGTACGGCATGAGAATATTCTCCTAAGAACCAAGGAAGGAAAGAAAATACGGAGAACACTGAAATATAAAAGAATACGGTGAAATGACATATGTTATCAGGGAACTAGAAGGGGTCATATCCGGTAAAACTGTGTTGAGGAAGAAGAGATTGAAATACTCCCTATATACGAGTATAATTGATGTCGATCAGAACTGATACTCTGAGATGAGGAGGTTGGCACTGAAAAAGAATTTGTTGAGAACTGTATCATAGCAGTCAAAAGACTTAAAAAAAGAAAAGTGTACCTTAAGGTAACATGGTATTACGGTTAGGTGGCAGTGACATATACAGCAAGGTCAATGGTGAAAGGAGCCTGAACGATGGAAAACGAAGTTGCCGATCATCTGTCCGTGATGAAATTTGAATAGCCTGAATGGAGGAAACTCTGTTGCTCGAAGACCAGAGTATTACAGTTAGCGTCTTCAACTAGTGATCAAAATGTCCTCGGTCCTGTATTCGAACGACATCACTGCTTAAAGTTTGAATACAAGTTATCAGGAGAGGCGGTCGGAAACTTCCAGCATAAACAGTCAGTCCTATTCTGCCAATGGCCTTGTCAAAGAGGGTGGAAGAGACGACAGAGGTACAGGACATTCTCTTGCCCATGGAGTGGGAAACTGCCCTTAAACGCTAAAGGATCAGTAAAGATTAATGGATTGGGGACGCAGAAGTCAGTGCAATCACTGTATTAACCCTTTGACTGCTGCAGTTGAGCGTCCGGCTTTCCGTGCCGAGCGCGCCCTTGTGGTCGTCAGTCCGTTTAGCTGCGATAATAGCCTTCTTAGCAGACTGCTGTCTGTGACTGAGCTCTTCGTTCGGTCGATGTCGCCCTGTGTTGAGTATTTCTGGAGCCAGGACAGTCACGACTTGGTGGCAGTTTGAATGTGATCACCAACTATACAAATAAACACAGTGTATCTGGATACTTATTACATAGATTTGAATCTGGAGATGAATTACTCGACAGACATAATGTACACTGTGACTGCTGATCCTGCTAACATGTAACTCCTCATCGAAGGCAATCTTTCATTTGCAGGTGTTTCTTGTCAATCATCATACCGCTCTGTATACATCTGTTTTATTTGACTTGTTGATATTTAATTATCTGTTTTTATAAGAAACTTACGATGTAAACGCTGCAGAATCCGTAACGATCAAACGTTGACTTTCGTCCGCACAAGCGCAACAATTCGCCCCCAAACAACTGTCGAGGGAAGTGTCTGGATGCCGAGACACACTTCCGAAGCTAATCACTATATTTCTGGATCATCAACTCAATAAATCCCTCCTTCCCCAGGGGAAATTTCAAAACCAAAAGTGAACATTTCTGAATTCTTTTTATGAGTAACGAAGTTGTTATTACAGAGTAGAAATAAACGATTACGTACAATTTTTGTTTAAGTATTCGATAGGGAAATACTAAAGTTTCTACACTACCTAATAAATGCCATCTTTAAGTTCTAACGACTTTTGTGCCTCAGAAACAGGTGAGTGTGTGCAACTGACCATTGTTTAATGAAGTTAACGTTCATGAAAGATTGTGCAATAGTCTCATTGAATCTCGAAATGCAGCTCAACCGATTTGGATGACTCATTTTTTGTTGTGTTCGTAATTCTTAAGCGAAGATGTGCATGAAAAAAAAGTTGGGAAAATTTATCTAGACAATTACAAAATTCTGAAAGAGCTTTCTATATACAATTTTCACGATTTTCGTTATTCACAATTGAAACAATCATGTGAATAATTGCTTTTTTTGTTTTGTTCATTATTGTCTAGGACTTGAAGCATCCAGTCTGTGTTTGTCAGCACACAGCGCCTACACTTGCATTGTAGTCGAAAAAAACATTGCGGCTTCATTACTTACTCGCCAGTCTTACTGTTTATCTTCCACGTATCATGTGTTCCGGTAGTGTTACAGGTAGTCAATATCAACACTTCTCCCTCGTTGCACCACTTGACGGCATGTTTTGTGTCAGTTGACTTAAATTGAACTCCTTGTTATTTTGATTTCCTCTGTGGCTTCGCCAAGTTGTGCCTGTTGCTACGTACAGTACTGCATGCTGCTGTCCTATGGTTGTGAAACAAGAGGAACAAGTCTGGACTTCTATACCAATTGTGGACATACAGTGTATGTCCATGTTCACAGTATTGCTTCATTATTGTTGTTACTATTCTGCCGGATTTCCCCAAATTATGGACTTCAATTTCTGTTTTTGTGTCTGTGTATACAATTAAATCCAAGACGTATAAAATTTTACAGTCGTACAAAACGAATGTCTTGATTCCAAATCTACTTCGTTTCGAAGGACTGAATTGTTTAAAAGATACACGGCCTTGGATAGTGTTGTGTACATAGTTCCGCGTAGTCAGCGCGTACACACTTTCCCAATAGAGCGCGGCCCGCTAAACACAACAGCGCAGGCGCAGCGCTCGCCCGTCTCCGCACTAGGAGATGGCGCTGTCTTGGACCAAATTCTGCTTCCGCCTATCTGTGTATTTATATGTAACGTAGCAAATGAGATTGCTGCTAACGTAGAACCTTTTCTCCTCGTGGATCATGCTCGCGCAGTGATACCTGAAGGCGTAAGGTATTATAACGAGTGTACAGACCTACGATCAGTCAGTCTGCATTTCTCTGCACCAATCTGTACCAGTCTACACTAGTCTGTACCAGTCTATAGTCAAAAATGGTTAAAATGGCTCTGAGCACTATGGGACTCAACTGCTGTGATCATCAATGCCCTAGAACTTAGAACTACTTAAACCTAACTAACCTAAGGACATCACATACATCCATGCCCGTGGCAGGATTCGAACCTGCGACCGTAGCAGTCTCACGGTTCCGGACTGCGCGCCTAGAACCGCGAGACCACCGCGGCCGGCAGTCTATAGTCAAGTTTCGGTCTGCGCCTAATAAGATTACCATATTCCTGTACATAGCCATGAAGATAAATGAAGACACTTTGTCAAGTATCAGAGATATGTGAGAATAAGATTAACGTACCAAGACCAAAGGAACTTCAGATTGTCTTTTGTAAACAGCATCCAGAATCAAGTTACGTAATATCTATGTTTTTTTTATTATTTCAATAAATGTGTGTCAAAATTAATCAAGTTGTGTTTAAAGCTGGTCACCGTCCATCTGCTACTTTAAGCGTGCATAAGCGTGCAAGTGGCATTTCTATAGTCTGACCTAACGGCAGGAGATAAACGCGCCGCGATAAGACCACAAGACATATTGCTCACACTCGCCTACTTCGTTAGAGCGACAAGTCAAATAATCTGATGGTGTGTGTACCGAAGGTCTTACAGTTCGCACACCACAGGCTTTCATAGACACAGGGATTTTTTAACGGATTAAAAGCACTGCAAAATGCCATACGAACTCTGTCAATTCTTTTCTTCATTTTAAACAAACTTTCATGTCCACGACTGGCAGAGTTGTCACTAAAATGCCACATGCTCAAAAGTAACATAAAACGGTCTTGGAATCTAACTTCGCAGAACATTGGAGAGCTCAAAAATACATAACTAGACCAATATTTCCTTATTCTCACATTTTCAATCACGGGCGAAGAGAAGCCAATTACCAATGAATACATGCAGTGTCTCAAAACCAGTGTCGTCTCAGGTGGACAGTCAAGAATGAACTGACTGCGATCTATTTTCCATGCTGTAAGGTATTTTCCATGCAATGCTAGAAATTTCATCAGACTTTCTGGTTGAAATAGCATAAAAGAGGACAGAACGCTTCAAACAGGCGCTAGTTGGCAATTATCTGAAGATGAGTCACCAAATGCATGCAGTGCTGGACTGAAATCACGCTTTTGCCGATCACATTTGTCACTAAGCTGTGGGCATTTACGGAGCCGTTCGTCGTCACTTATAGAATGTGAAGAAGAACTGTTCTGGTGAGCTCTACTAGGTGACGTACGTGTATACGTGTCACTACGAGATTCTTCTGAAGAATCAGCATCATAACTACGGTCGTTGAAGATGCCACATTCACTGTGACTGTCACTCCTTGTGCCTATCTCCAATGTCTCTTCGTCAGTGCAACCACGCCGAGGTGCAATTTGTTTGTGAAACTCAAAAGTGACAGTACTCTAAAAAACCTTACGATTAAGCAGAAAGACAAACGGCACCACAGAAGCAGAATGCAAACGATGACATGAAACAGCTAGCTTTAATGTCGAACAGCAACTGTGAAATCAGGCAGAAATGCCGCAGAACGTTTACAGACATCCGCAAGAACACAGTAGCGGAACCGGCTGACACTAAATGCCGTCATTAGCATTCAGGTACCGGCCAGGCCACGACGGTGAATGCTATCTGTAGCGCCCGTGGGAAATACCTCTGCAGCGGCTAACGACCTCCGCAGCCCCTGCAGAAAGGTGGAGCAATGCGGGACTTCACGTCTGCAGCGCTCAAAGGGTTACAGGCACATGATGTGCATACATAGGACATGTGAGCCGTAATTGAAGAAGGATCATGGTGATCTCTCCACTGCAAAAATGCGAGATTCGGGTATTCCGGAGGGGACTGTCGAAGGGGAGACGACAATGAGAAGATCGAATAACCAACGAAAGGTTGGTGATATACTACTCGAGGTGTGGAATCTCTGAAGTTTTATCGTGCTACGGTAGCTAGGAAACTGAAAAGTGAAATACCAGGGCTCAGTCTAGATACGGGGGGTCAAGAGGTGCAATGGAAAGAAGACAAGGATTTCTGCCCAGATGAGTGTAAGGTAATACCACAAGGAGCAAGAAATGTTTTAACGAGAGAAGGCTTACTTATGAATAGGAAGATAGAACAGAGAATGAGCTACTGTGAACAGTTTAGTGACAGGGTTGATCTCGACAGAATTGACTGGAAACCAACATCGACAACGGTAGTTCCGCTGTAGTGATAAATAAAGTAAGTGAGAATACTGAACGTATAATTCTGTTCGTAAAGCGGGATGAATGTGGTGGGGGGTTGGGATGCGGTTCTAGGGGAAGGGAAATAAGTAGGACTACTCGAGAATACGGGTTTGGAAGTACGAATGAGAGGGGAGAAAGACTGAGATCCGAAATAAATTTCAGGTAGTAATAGTGAATACTCTGTTCAAGAATCACAATAAAAGGAGTTATACTTGGAAAAGTCAGAGACTTACGGGGAGATTTCAATTGTATTATGCAATATTTCAGTTCTATTACGTAATGGCGAGGCATAGATTATAAATTTAGATTCTAAACTTTACTGAATAGCCAGGAGCAAATATAGACTCAGGTCACAATGTAGTAATAATCAAAATTGGGCTGAAATTTGAGAGCCTAGTAAGAAAGAGCGCACAATGACGTGAGAAATAGAAATAACAACGAATGAACAGATGCGCTTGAAGTTCGCTGAGGATACAGATAATGCAATAATTAATTGTTCAGTAGGCACGTCACTTGAAGAGTACACCCTAGCTGAATTTGTCAACCATCTGATCAGCATACACGAGAACATCAAGTTCACTACGAAATAGGAATAAAAACGGGTGCCTACCCTTCTTCTATGTCCTAATAAAGAAGAAAACGGACTGCAAACTGGGACACTCGGCCTACCAAAAGAAAACACTCACAGACCTGCACCTCAACGCCAACAGCTGCCATCATCCAGAACAACGGAAATCCGTGCTCGCTGCCCTCGTGCGCAGGTCGCATGGCATATGAGACAAGGGCACCTTACCTATTGAGATTCAGCACCTGAAGAAAATCTTCCAGAAAGATGGCTATACCGAAACGCAGATTAGACACGCTCTCGAGATGAGCAAGAAGAAGAAGAAGGACCTTCAGGAAAAAAAGAACAACAAAGGTCTGGCGTTCCTCCCGTAAGCAGGGCCGCCCACGGCCAAGATTGCCATGATACTGGGGAAGAACAAGATAAAAACCATGCTGGGCTCAATGAAGGACAACTCGGGCATATGAACACCGGGTGTGTGCAGCATTTCATGTGAATGTTGAATACAATATATTGGACAGACGCAGCGTTGCACCACACAACGCCATCTCTGAACATGTGAGATGCATTCGCCTCAGACAAAAAGAAAAATCCATGATAGCGAAGCACAGCCTCAGTGAAGAACACACGTTTCAATTTCAAGAAACAAAGAAACTGTAGAGCTGAAGGATTCTGGGACTCTGTTATTAAAGAAGCAGTGGAGATGTGGGTTAGTGACAACCTGGTCAACCGGGACAGTGGCTTCCAACTCAGCACCGCGTAGGACAGAACATTATCAAGAATAAGACGAGAGCGCGCAATTGGAGGCAGGCCGGTGGCGGCTAATGCAATAAACAGGCAGCACTTAGACGAGACCCGATGACCCCCTTCCTGCAGCTCCCTCCCCCCCCCCCCTTTCCCCGACACACCGCCAAGCCGATTCCGCTCACGCCTGCCAGACCCGACCGGAGCCGGGGATGCAGAGAAGCCCGTGGTCCAGCGGCTGTAAGGATCCGGACGAAACGTCAACCCGACACTTCGACTGAAGATGGTCAAGTAAGTAACTTGCTGAAACGTTGCCGGCTGTCAACCCGAGAAGATTTTATCATCTAGATTCGCTGAGAAAGCTTGCATCTCGTATAACAGTAATGAAATGCTGAAACCGGTCATCAATTCAAAATGAAAATTGAAATTTTATCTGGGGTCTCAAGTATTTCTTTTAATATTTCCATCAGCAGATCGTACCCTGATCATAGTATCTGTAGTATATACCGTCAACATTATCAGGAGGAAAGAGCCTTCGCTGCTGTTGGAAGAGACTGACAGTTCTTGGGCATGTCGCCCGCCTCAAGCATTGGTGTGACTGCTTTGGTTGTCTGTCCACGGGCTGGCCGTGGATCTGAAGCCAGCAGTACGCAGCAGACACTACAAAAAGAAACTGAGGCACTGTCGGAGGCTACGGCTTCCAGTGACTGACATGTCGTGTGGTGGTGGTGTGCTGTGTTGTGGCACTGGCCACCCATGTTTTGGATTCGGTGTTGTTGGGCCATGTAGTCGTATTGGGTCGCATTTGTGTGGGGAGCACTTGGTCGGTTGGTAGCAAGCGAGAAGGAAATAGAAGCAACCTGGAATGTGAAATGCCATGAGGCCGGATAGCACGTGGAGAATCACATCGGTCAATATTGACGTGGCCAAGTTGCATATGGAAATCGCCTTCATGGAAAGTAGATGGAGACATTTTCCAGTGTCCATAAGAAGGCGGCATCCATATGCAGAGACGATAAAAACTGGAGATTACTGTTTCTCTCTTGTACAGAGAACTGTGTTGTGCTTTTGTGACTTGCATCTATTGATGGGAAAGCTGACAGGTTTTGTCAATGTAAAGTTAAAGTGCAGCGCGTACTGAGTGCAATAGAAGGAGAAAGTGACCGTTGTTGTGTTTGTAAACGTGATTTAAGCTTTTATAAGTTGTGAAATATAAACTGCATGGCTTGTTGTTGAGGGCATAAGGCAGTACTTTCTGTATTGCGTTTTGTATTCCAGTAGACATCGTGTTTCTGGCATTGTATACAGCCACATGGTTTTCGGTGTTACGCTGCTATCTGTTGTGAGTATAACACTTAGCTCCTTGTTGTCTTGATGTCCGTATGTTGATGGAGTACCTGACGAAGGTTCTTGGTAGTGAAATGTAACTCTTGTGGTGGCATTAGCCCATGCAGTATACTGCGTTATTATGGCTGCCAACTTACAAAGTAATGTAATATCATGTGCCCATCTGTACGTCGCTAGAGCCAAACAAGTTAAATGTTTGAAAATATATTCTGTTTTTTTTTCATTACTATTGTTCTGTGCACGTTTTTAAGTGAGAATTATTGTTTGGCTGGATATTGTATATTTTGACATGAATTGACAAGTATTTCTGTTGATGTCATTTGAGTTTTACGTTATGACGTAAGTGTGAAGTGATAGACACGGTACTGTACCGAGGCTACATTTCGTGGCGGTCGCACCGAGTGCCACCGCGGTGCTAGAGCGCGCGCAAAGACCACACGCTATGGAGCTGGGTAAGACTCGGAGACAATGTTTCTTGCCTTAGTGTGAGACGGTGAATATTGTGTAGGAGGCCCACCGCCACCGCTTCTGACAGACGGTAACGGCTTCACCTCTGACTACACCTGGAAGTCATAACTGGTGTGCAGAGGTGTACTACGCAGAAGGTCAAGGGGGCTCCTAACGCAACTGTCATCAGCCCAGGTGGAATCTGAAGGAAAATTTTTTTCCCTTTCAAATCGGAGCCGAAGGAAACCTAGGTGTCTGTAATTGTATAAATTAAGGTTCAGCCTGCGAAAAATTCATGTTATCGGAGATAAATATTGCCTGTCTTCTCTTTTGTTGGATGGCCTTCCCGGCTTAGTAAATTCAGATTTTAAAACGTTGTTTTCGATGAAGATGCCATGCGACTTATCACTGCCATGCCTTTTGTGCCTGAATCAAATTTAAATTTTTGAATTTTTGGTAAGGTGTCTTTTGTGGCCAGTTATTAAATACAAATCTAAAAATTTTTTGCTAAGGTCGCCGCTGGACGTAGCTTTTGCATTCGGATTGTTTCTTCGGAAATTTATTTTATTCCCACCTAAGACAGAACTTTATATCCTATGTCTGAACTGAGATATACAGGGAGTGTAACATTACTGAGAACATTTCATTTTCTGTATTTAATGTAAATTTACTCTGTGCTATACAGCGCTCGAAGGATATTGAAACACGCTTTTTTGGAAACACAGCTTCACGCTCTCTAGACAGTGAAGTAATGTTATTAACTTGCAGTGAAAAATGTCCAAATCAATGACATTATCCGGGAGACTTAATGTTGACCTTCAGGACGTACGAGACATGCTGTACTAGAGAACCAAGCGAGGTTGCGCAGTGGTTAGCACACTGGGCTCGCATTTGGGAGGACGACGGTTCAAACCTCCTTCCCGCCATCATGATTTATGTTTCCCGTGATTTCCCAAAATAGCTTCAGGAAAATGCTGGGATAGTTTCATTGAAAAGTCGCGGACAACCTCCTTCCGTACCTTTCCATAATACGACGGGTTCGATGACCTCACTGTTTGGTCCCCTCAAACAAATCAACCAACAAACCATCTAGCCAATCGCACTAGAAATTATAACGGGTACACAAAACGAAACGTGGTTTTCAGCAAATGTTAGTACGTTGAGAGGCAAGTATTTTTTGTTTTCGTTAATGTTTTTACCACTAGTATCAAAGGAAATATTCAAGCAGGCTCGTTTTTTTTTAAATGGAATGATAACATTTTATAACTGCATTCGATAACTCGTAACAAGGTAATTACAGTTGGAAATTTCCTTAACTGGTTATTTTCTCTTCACTTGGGACTCGCAGCCGCAGATTTCTAAGTACAGTTCCTGATATCTTAGTGCAATGCTCCAGACAAAAAGTAAACCGTTGAAATACGCATAGTTGAGTGACACTCCTTTAAATAAAAGTGACTTGGATCGAGAATGTGGACAAGGCTCCTAGGTGAAATATTCCTTAAACAAACTGCTTTTAAACTATCTGGTAGATTATTAATCGCATGAAATTCATATTCAACACTCATGAACAACATTGTGATCAAAGTATCACTCTCACAAATGTTAGACAAATACTTAATAAACATGAAAAATACCTTATAGTGACAATTACACAGTCTTTAATGAAAAGTCTAGTTTCCCATGACATGGATGTCTCATTCAACAATAATTCCAACTACTCGCATCTGTGGTGACAATAAAAAAATATTAATTCAATTCTCTTCCTATTATTTTCATTCAAAAATGGCTCTGAGCACTATGAGACTTAACAGCTATGGTCATCAGTCCCCTAGCACTTAGAACTACTTAAACCTAACTAACCTAAGGACATCACACAACACCCAGTCATCACGAGACATAGAAATATTTTCATTCTAAACCAATTATAAAATCCTTCTCGTCCGTTATTATTCAAATACAAATCCTTTTACTTAAACACAGATTCACTTAATCTTACGTCGACATTGCTACGAGTCCTCTGCTCGACTTCTTTGACACTACTACACTAACAATAGAACTCCCACGCTCCTCGCTGCCAAGCTGCGATGACGAAAGAAACACATCATCCAGCCACAAAGCTACTATGACCAAAGCCTGCTCGCGGATAATAAAAGATTCACATTTCTCGCTTAGCGTTTGAGATATAGAAGCACTGTATAAATTCCAGAGACGCAAGTAAGAAACTCCCAATAGTCCTGTTTCACTATCCCATGACTTCTCTGGCCAGAGTTTTGAAAGCTGTTTTTTCATATGGCAGAGAGTATAATGAAAAATTCATATATACAGTATTACACAAAAGTAGTAGTAAGCTAGGACGTAGTACAATATATCATAGGGATACAAAAAAAATTACAGATTATACACCATGGGAGTAAAGAAATCTTTTGCGAGAGGTCACACGTAAATTAATTTGAAAAACCTTTTGTACATATGGTGCCCAGTTACACTCCAAGTCAAGTTACAAATGTGGCTTATATCAGCGGTCAGGTGCACTCATAAAATATAGATCAGGAACAATAGAGGGCCTATAACACTTTTCTGGGGAACGCCGGATATTACTTCTGTTTTACTCGATGACTTTCCGTCTATTACTACGAACTGTGACCTTTCTGGCAGGGCCGGCCGCGGTGGCTGAGCGGTTCTAAGCGCTTCAGCCCGGAACCCAGCGACTGCTACGGTCGCAGGTTCGAATCCTGCCTCGGGCATGGATGTGTATGTTGTCTTTAGGTTTAAGTAGTTCTAAGTTATAGGGGACTGATGACCCCTGCTGTTAAGTCCCATAGTGCTCAGAGCCATTTGAACCATTTTTCTGACAGGAAATCACGAATCCAGTCACACAACTGAGGCGATATTCCTTCGGCATTCCATTTGGTTATATGACGCTTGAGAGGAACGGTGTCGAAAGCCTTCTGGAAATCTAAAAAAATGGAATCAATTTGACATCCCTTCTCTATAGCACTCACTACTTCATGACTATAAATTGCTAGTTGTGTTTCAAAAGATCGACTTTTTCTGAATCCGTGTTGACTGTATGTCAATGAATCCTTTTCTTCGAGGTAATTCATAATGTTTGAACACAGTCTATGTCCCAAAAACCCTATTGCTAATCGACGTTAGTGAAATGGGTCCGTAATTCAGCGGATTACTACTATTTCCCTAATTGGATTCTGGAGTGACTTTTCCAGTCTTTACGTACGGATCTTACTATGAGCCATCGGTTGTATACACTTGCTACATACACTCCTGGAAATTTAAATAAGAACACCGTGAATTCATTGTCCCAGGAAGGGGAAACTTTATTGACACATTCCTGGGGTCAGATACATCACATGGTCACACTGATAGAACCACAGGCACATAGACACAGGCAACAGAGCATGCACAATGTCGGCACTAGTACAGTGTATATCGACCCTTCGCAGCAATGCAGGCTGCTATTCTCCCATGGAGACGATCGTAGAGATGCTGGATGTAGTCCTGTGGAACGACTTGCCATGCCATTTCCACCTGGCGCTTCAGTTGGACCAGCGTTCGTGCTGGACGTGCAGACCGCGTGAGACGACGCTTCATCCAGTCCCAAACATGCTCAATGGGGGACAGATCCGGAGATCTTGCTGGCCTGGGTAGTTGACTTACACCTTCTAGAGCACATTGGGTGGCACGGGATACATGCTGACGTGCATTGTCCTGTTGGAACAGAAAGTTCTCTTGCCGGTCTAGGAATGGTAGAACGATGGGTTCGATGACGGTTTGGATGTACCGTGCACTATTCAGTGTCCCCTCGACGATCACCAGAGGTGTACGGCCAGTGTAGGAGATCGCTCCCCACACCATGATGCCGGGTGTTGGCCATGTGTGCCTCGGTCGTATGCAGTCCTGATTGTGGCGCTCACCTGCACGGCGCCAAACACGCATACGACCATCATTGGCACCAAGGCAGAAGCGACTCTCATCGCTGAAGACGACACGTCTCCATTCGTCCCTCCATTCACGCCTGTCGCGACACCACTGGAGGCGGGCTGCACGATGTTGGGGCGTGAGCGGAAGACGGCCTAACGGTGTGCGGGACCGTAGCCCAGCTTCATGGAGACGGTTGCGAATGGTCCTCGCCGACACCCCAGGAGCAACAGTGTCCCTAATTTGCTGGGAAGTGGCGGTGCGGTCCCCTACGGCACTGCGTAGGATCCTACGGTCTTAGCGTGCATCCGTGCGTCGCTACGGTCCGGTCCCAGGTCGACGGGCACGTGCACCTTCCGCCGACCACTGGCGACAACATCGATGTACTGTGGAGACCTCACGCCCCACGTGTTGAGCAATTCGGCGGTACGTCCACCCGGCCTCCCGCATGCCCACTATACGCCCTCGCTCAAAGTCCGTCACCTGCACATACGGTTGACGTCCACGCTGTCGCGGCATACTACCAGTGTTAAAGACTGCGATGGAGCTCCGTATGCCACGGCAAACTGGCTGACACTGACGGCGGCGGTGCACAAATGCTGCGCAGCTAGCGCCATTCGACGGCCAACACCGCGGTTCTTGGTGTGTCCGCTGTGCCGTGCGTGTGATCATTGCTTGTACAGCCCTCTCGCAGTGTCCGGAGCAAGTATGGTGGGTCTGACCCACCGGTGTCTATGTGTTCTTTTTTCAATTTCCAGGAGTGTACCAAGGTATTGTTTCAGCATACTCTGAAAGGAATGAGTGGTATACAATCTGGACTTGAGGCCTTGCCTGCGAGTTAAGCTGCTTTGGTACACCGAGTATATCTACTTATATGTTTCTCATCTCGTCAGCTGTTCTTGACTGGAATTCAGGAATATTTGCTTCGTCTTC
This sequence comes from Schistocerca gregaria, assembly GCF_023897955.1. Classification (NCBI taxonomy): domain Eukaryota; kingdom Metazoa; phylum Arthropoda; class Insecta; order Orthoptera; family Acrididae; genus Schistocerca; species Schistocerca gregaria. The sequence continues at coordinate 256,875,126 of NC_064925.1, forward strand.
TTTAGTGAAGGATTTTCGGAAACCCGTGTTTAATAACCGCGTTTATCATGCAGTGAAGGTATTGAGTGCGTTTTTAAACTGGTGTGCTTTATGTATGCCCAGAATCTCTTTGAGTTTTCTGCCAGATTTGGAGACACGCATTCTGTTACAACACAGTGAACGAAAATAAAGAAAAAGACATTTTTCTAAAACTACGTATGGTAACATCTCAGATTACATGACAAAGAATAGCAGATATTCGTCAGTTTATACAGATGTGTCAGTAGTGGCATCTGAAAGAGAGTAATCAAAACAAAAATCATGAAGCCGGGTTGACTGCTCGTTGTTGAACGAATTTTCGACGGCGTAACGTGCCATCATCATCAGGTTACTCCTATGGACTGATGTCCTAGCGGTCCTAGTGGTGTAGTATATATACCTGTCGCCTCTCCTCTCCACTGCCTCCGCCTATGGACCGAGGGATGTGCAGGGCGCTGTGGTGGGGGTAGCTTGGCGCTGACGAGATGACTGATGGGTGTCAGTAGGCATACTGCCTTCGGCAGTTGTGGTGCCCCGTTTCCGCTGCTCCAGCTGAACTTTTATTGCTGGATTCCACGCTTGGCTGAGTTGAAATCCGTTGTCCTTGATAATAAGGTTCTCGTGCAGCCGGATTTCAATTGCTTCCTTGTATACCGGAAGACAACCCACACGGATCTGTACCTTCGCGCCTCTAGCTGTCATCACCCGTCACAAAGAGAAAGGGTACTAAATAAATTGGTTCACAGAGCCCGTGTGATCTCCGACGAAGAAGGCTTAAAACTGGAACTAGATCACCTCAAGAATGAGTTCCGGAAGAACGGCTACAGTGACCGCCAAATTCGACGGGCCTTCAAGCAGAAGACCACACCACAGCCGACACCTGATGTTTATCCACCAAAAGCGACAGCCTACATACCATATACGGGCAACGTCTCTGGAAAAATTGGCAGGATTCTAGGACATAATAACATCAAATGCGTCTACTGCCCGCCGCCAAAGATCAATTCTCTTGTAGGGACAATAAAGGACGATTAAGGATTCCGGAAATCTGGTGTTTCATACCGTGCGAGTGCGGGAAGCAAACCATTCACACCATCGAGGAAAGGTGTACTGAACACAAACGGCACACCGATCTCCAATAGCCTACAAGATCTGCCATCGCAGAATATTGCCTAAAGTCAAATCTTCGTATGGAATACGAGAACACAGAAGTCCTGCAAAACACATCCCGATTTTAGACTGAGTATACAAGGAAGCAATTGAAATCAGGCTGCACAAGAACCGTATTAACAAGGACAACGGTTTTCAACTTAGCCAAGCGTGGAATCAAGCAATAAAAGTTCTGCAGGAGCAGCGGAAACGGGGCACCAACCCTGCCGAAGGCGGCATGCGTACTGACGCCCATCAGTCATCTCGTCAGCGCAAGCTACCCCCACCACCGCGGCCTGCACATCCCTCGGTCCATACGCGGAGTCAGTGGAGGGGAGAGGCGACAGGTATATACACCACACCACCCTCCGGCCTAAACTGCCTACTACAATTCCTATCTGCAACGATATCCTTATCCCTGAACAATTTGGATTTCGTGCTGGGCATAGCACAACACAACAAGCCATTCCTCTGGTGGAGCACATCTGCACAGAGAAGAGCCAGAGTAATAGCACAGCTGCCATTTTCATGGACACTGAAAAAGCGTTTGACCGGGTTTGGCATGGCGGTCTGCTATACAAACTGTCGAAGATGAATTGCCCACTTCACCTGCTTAAAAAAATCCACTCATTACTGGTAGAAAGGAACTTCTACTCTACAGTAGATAGGGTAAACAGCGAGCTAAAACAAATAGAAGCGGGTGTCCCACAGGGATCTGTGCTTGGCCCCTCCTATATCTACTACACACCAACGATCTGCCAAAGGAGCCGGGCGGTAACACTGCTCTGTATTCAGATGACACTGCATTATACCACCGTGGCAGAAACATCAACTATCTAGCCTACCGCCTACAACGTCACCTAGACAAAGTGACAAAGTGGTGCAATCTGTGGAAAATAAAGATCAATGCAGATAAATGCCACACTTATTCAGCCACAAAATCAAATGCCCCACAGTAAACATCACTCACAACCACCAGGTACTACCCTGGAAAGAAGTAGTTACCTACCTAGGGCTAAAGCTGGATAAAAATCTAACATTCATCCATCATATCAGAGAGGCTATAAACAAGGGCTCCGCCCAGCTCTTTCAGTTATATCCACTCTTAAAAGGCAGGGAACTCACTGTACCTGCCAAACTCAAAATCTGGAAAACCATCATCCTACCAGCCATACTCTACGGATCAAAAGCGTGGAGCATGGCAGCAGACACCAACCTCAAACAGTTGGAAATTATCCAAAACAAGGCATTCCGAATCGTTGCGGACGCTCCGTGGTTCTCGAGCAATGAGGAGATTAGAGCCATGGTAGGACAGCCCTCATTCTATCACCTCATAAAACAAAAATCATTAAAATTCTATGAATCATCAAATGCATCACCACACCAACTCATCAACTCCCTGGGAAGGGATGAAAACCCTGACCAGAGAGCACCAATCACCACCATCCATCGCCAGTTCAGGTGATAGTCATATGCTTTCATACACAAACATAAAATTACATCATCATTGCCGAATACCGTGTAACCCCCGAATCCTCACCATCAAGGAACATTTCGTAAGACAGAGCGTTTTCAAGGACGCTGGCTCTTCAAACACTTCATGGGTATAGACCCAGCCATTTCATGTCAGGCACAGGACGTCAATCAAGCCGTCGAAAATTCGTTCAACAACGACCAGTCAACCCGTCTACATGCCCGAGAGAACTTCAAGCATCTCATTCGCCGGGATAATCTACGAACACACAAAATCGAAATCTGTTTTTATTGTGAGAGAACAGGAACGTTCAAATATAGTAATCATTGCTTGTACAGTGCATTGTGAAAATATCAATAAGTACAATCTTCTTCCTTTTTACTTGTGTATTACTGGACCACTCGTGTTGTTATGCAAGAGTACAACTGTGATTTCTGCATAGAGTATTTTTTTCAATACTCGAGTAAATGCGCACAGGGACACAGGGTAAAGGGAAGGAAAAGAAAGGAATGTGCACAATATTGTGCTACTGCAGAAATAAAAAAGAAATTATTACATCTGTCTATCGTCTGTCAGACACAAAACATAAATCAAATGAAAATGTGATCACAGAACCCAAATCCATACACCTTCCAGTTACTTAAATTTACCCCAATTGCAAAATTTAATTGGTATCAAGGAAAGTACTTATTATCTACGAACAAGCAAACATAAGAATGAAAATAATTAAGAAATTATGTCTTTCCGATGAATTCGGTTAATCATAACTGAAAAATAATTGGAAATGGTATTTTCCTGTAAATCAGAAGAAAATTCACTGGCGCAAACTAAATCACTAATTCATCGAAGCTGGTACATGGCTACAAGCGTCTTCAATCCTTCACGTTGCTGTTCATAAAGAAAAAAAAATATCCATAATGTTGTAACAAAATGTTACACTCCCTGTAAATACATAGACCAGTATTATCGTTCTGCAAGACTTTATCGCAAACCATTACAAATAGTACTAATGAGGGGAACAGACCTAAACACAATCTACAAAGCATGCACCAAGGATAAAATCATCGCGTAATCCCTAACAATCTCAAACATCAGTATTTTACACTTAATATAATGAATATTTGCACAATAATCAAAAGAAGTTAGGTATCCTCACTTCTGACCTGAGTCGAAACAAGGCCCAAGGAGTAGACAACTTTTCATTAGAACTACTGACGGCCTTGGGAGAACCAGTCCTGACAAAACTCTACCATCTGGTGAGCAAGATGTATGAGACAGGCGAAATACCCTCAGGCTTCAAGGAGATTATAATAATCACAATCCCAAAGAAAGCAGGTGTTACCAGATGTGAAAATTACCGGTTTAATAAGTCACGGCTGCAAAATACTAACGCGAATTCCTTACAGACGAATAGAAAACCTAGATGCAGCCGACCTTTGGGAAGATCAGTTTGGATTCCGTAGAAATATTGGAACACGTGAGGCAATACTGACCTTACGGCTTATCTTAGAAGCTACATTAAGGAAAGGTTAACCTACGTTTCTAGCATTTGTAAACCTAGAGAAATCATTTGACAATGTTGACTGGAATACTCTCTTTCGAATTCAGAAGGTGGCAGGGATAAAATATAGGGAGCGAAAGGCTATTTACAATTTGTATAGAAACCAAATGGCAGGTATGAGAGTCAAGGGGCATGTAAGGGAAGCAGTGGTTGGGAAGGGAGTGAGACAGGGTTGTAGCCTCTCCCCGATGTTATTCAATCTGTATATTGGGAAAGCAGTGAAGGAAACAAAAGAAAAATTCGGAGTAGGTATTAAAATACATGGAGAAGAAATGAAAACTTTGAGGTTCGCCGATGACATCGTAATTATGTCAGAGAGAGCAAAGGACTTGGAAGAGCAGTTGAACGGAATGGATGGTTTCTTGAAGGGAGGCTACAAGATGAACATCAACAAAAACACAACGAGGATAATGGAATGTAGTCGAATTAAGTCGGTTTATACTGAGGGAATAAGATTAGGAAATGAGACACTTATATTGGTAAAAGAGTTTTGCTATTTGGGGAGCAAAATAATTGATGACGGTCGATATAAAATGTAGACTAGCAATGGCAAGGAAAGCGTTTCTGAAGAAGAGAAATTTGTTAACATCGAATATAGATTTAAGTGTCAGGAAGTCATTTCTGAAAGTATTTGTATGGAGTGTAGCCATGTATGGAAGTGAAACGTGTATATATTTTAGACAAGAAGAGAATAGAAGCTTTCGCAATGTGGTGCTGTAGAAGAATGCTGAAGATTAGATGGGTGGATCACATAACTAATGAGGAGGTGTTGAATAGGATTGGGGAGAAGAGAGGTTTGTGGCACAAGTTGACTAGAAGAAGGGATCGGTTGGTAGGACATGTTCTGTGGCATCAAGGGATCACCAATCTAGTACTGGAGGGCAGCGTGGAGAGTAAAAATCGTAGAGGGAGACCAAGAGATGAATACACTAAGCAGATTCAGAAGGATGTAGGTTGCAGTAGGTACTGGGAGATGAAGAAGCTTGCACAGGATAGAGTAGCATTGAGAGCTGCATCAAACCAGTCTCAGGACTGAAGAGCACAACAACAACAACTTCTGATTATCTCGTCATGTACTTTTGATAAACATTCAAAATCGTCACTTCATAGCTTCACATACTTCATCTGTAATAAATGCGTAAGTCGTCACTTGACATACGACACCAAGAGTAAAATCCTTACTGCCAATGAAGAAACCCTGGCTACAGCCGGAGTATCTATTGGCAAGGCTCAAATTAAACCTCTAAGCATCCCCTTCGATTACTGACGGTATATGTTAGACCTTTGCATATATATATATATATATATATATATATATATATATATATATATATATACTCCTGGAAATGGAAAAAAGAACACATTGACACCGGTGTGTCAGACCCACCATACTTGCTCCGGACACTGCGAGAGGGCTGCACAAACAATGATCACACGCACGGCACAGCGGACACACCACGAACCGCGGTGTTGGCCGTCGAATGGCGCTAGCTGCGCAGCATTTGTGCACCGCCGCCGTCAGTGTCAGCCAGTTTGCCGTGGCATACGGAGCTCCATCGCAGTCTTTAACACTGTGCAGTTGACGGACTTTGAGCGAGGGCGTAAAGTGGGCATGCGGGAGGACGGGTGGACGTACCGCCGAATTGCTCAACACGTGGGGCGTGAGGTCTCCACAGTACATCGATGTTGTCGCCAGTGGTCGGCGGAAGATGCACGTGCCCGTCGACCTGGGAATGGACCACAGCGACGCACGGATGCACGCCAAGACCGTGGGATCCTACGCAGTGCCGTAGGGGACCGCACCGCCACTTCCCAGCAAATTAGGGACATTTTTGCTCCTGGGGTATCGGCGAGGACCATTCGCAACCGTCTCCATGAAGCTGGGCTACGGTCCCGCACACCGGTAGGCCGTCTTCCGCTCACGCTCCAACATCGTGCAGCCCGCCTCCAGTGGTGTCGCGACAGGCGTGAATGGAGGGACGAATGGAGACGTGTCGTCTTCAGCGATGAGAGTCGCCTCTGCCTTGGTGCCAATGATGGTCGTATGCGTGTTTGGCGCCGTGCAGGTGAGCGCCACAATCAGGACTGCATACGACCGAGGCATACAGGGCCAACACTCGGCATCATGGTGTGGGGAGCGATCACCTACACTGGCCGTACACCTCTGGTGATCGTCGAGGGGACACTGAATAGTGCACGGTACATCCAAACCGTCGTCGAACCCATCGTTCTACCATTCCTAGACCGGCAAGGGAACTTGCTGTTCCAACAGGACAATGCACGTCCGCATGTATCCCTTGCCACCCAACGTGCTCTAGAAGGTGTAAGTCAACTACCCTGGCCTGCAAGATCTCCGGATCTGTCCCCCATTGAGCATGTTTGGGACTGGATGAAGCGTCGTCTCACGCGGTGTGCACGTCCAGCACGAACGCTGGTCCAACTGAGGCGCCAGGTGGAAATGGCATGGCAAGCGTTTCCACAGGACTACATCCAGCATCTCTACGATCGTCCCCATGGGAGAATAGCAGCCTGCATTGCTGCGAAACGTGGATATACACTGTACTAGTGCCGACATTGTGCATGCTCTGTTGCCTGTGTCTATGTGCGTGTGGTTCTGTCAGTTTGATCATGTGATGTATCTGACCCCTGGAATGTGTCAATAAAGTTTCCCCTTCCTGGGACAATGAATTCACGGTGTTCTTATTTCAATTTCCAGGAGTATATATATATATATATATATATATATATATATATATATATAATGGTGGGTTATTGGATTATATGGATCTGAGCCATTATCTTAGAATATGATGTTGTGTATGATGTGTAACTAAAATTGTATCTATTACATATAAGTCATGACACAGCGAAAATAAACATACGAAATGACTTATAGTACAGTATGAGGCAAAAGATTGTTATTGATATGTACACAAGTATATCAATGAAAGGGAACTAACTATATACAAACAGTTAGTGTCAAAAGAAAATGAAATACCTTTTCCCACAACGTGCCCGTTATATATCGGTGCGTTGCTGTCATCATTAGGGAGAAGAAAGTCAAATAATTGTTCAATGAACGGTTTTACATTGGTGGCGTGATGAAAATCTCTCAAAGCTTTAGTTGTCAGTCTTTCAAGATGTGCAGATTTGGAATGTGGAATTCGCAGTATCCGAAACGGTCGGCTACAAATTAATGCAAATTCTTAACACTTGTTCTTCGCGGTGCTCGAACTAAAACTTTTTGTTCAATTTCGAATTTTCTAGTTTGGCTTTTTTTTTGTTTTGTAGCGTTTTTCTTTTCTCAGGTACCTTTTTTATATTAGCAATTGCAATGTCAATCAGATTATGATTACGTAAACACTGTGATTTGGGGTAAGTAAGAGGTTCTTATATTTCTTGGCGGACTTTTGTTCTTCAAAACTAAATATCATTAATCCGTGCGGAATCTAACACAGTTATCAAAGACACGTATTTTTAGAGGACGACGTGTAAGGAACTGATATACGGACTTGTTGCCCGTTAAATAATGTCTTTTGAGACTGTGAATTATAATTCTTCTCTCATTTTGTCTCTATATATAAAAGGTACTGCGTAATGCTTTGAAACAAAAGTCTTATGAGGTTTTACTTGGAATTCATACACAGTACCGAGTACATCGTCAAAAACATCCGAGTGCAATTGAAAAACTTCTTGTAACTGTTGTCTGTCTACGTCTGTTACTGCTTCATAGCTGTCTATCTTGGCTTTGATTGTCAGCGAAACGCAGAATTTAGATTCTTCACCTGCATTGTTAGTAGCAAAAGACATGTCAGTGAAAAGTGATGCACACCACCGTGTATTCTTTGTGTATAAAAAAAGTTCTAGTCTTTTAATATCCTGTTCATCCGCTGAAATGCTCTGCTGAAACCTAAAAGCAGCTTCCGCGTTATTGTTGCGCAGTACAATATAAGAGTCTTTAAAGTCACTTTATGTTCTGTCAAGAAATCAAGATCTAGTATAACTTGAGTCGTTAAAGTTGGAACGATCCAGACATTTGCATAAAATGTGTAATCATGAAAAGTTACTTTTAAGTGTGTCTGTAGTTTTACAGTTACTCTTTTCCAGGAAACTGCTCTTCTTACTTTGGGAATGCCGGGAAAGAACTACTTTACATTTATTAAATGCTGCATCACTAATCACTGTAACTTGTAACTGGAGATCCAGAGTCAATTACTTCGTTGAAATTATGTGAGTCAAATTGAATATTTATGATCAGATGATACACATTCTTTAGTGGCTGTTCTTTTTCCTGCGATAAAGTGTAACCTTTGTCTTCCAGCGTGAAAATATATTCTTTCACTGCGTTCATATTGTCTGTAAATGACGTCAGTAGATGCTGAGCTCCTAGTCGTTGTCTTCCAAGAAGATGGAAGCGACTATATGGTCTATTTAATACGTAATGTTGTTGCTGTCGTCAATTAACATTTTTCCTGTAGTCATTGCGGTTACTGTGCCTGTAATTGCGATAGTGGTGTTATTGTCTGTTGTAGTGCCTTCTATTACGTGGCATGCGATGACTGGAATGTAACTTTATTTGGATGACATAATTGTTTCTCTGACTATCGTTATTGTAATTCTGCTGTGATCCGTAAATTTACTTAGACTAATTGTGATTGCTATTATCTTACAGCTGAAACTGTTAGTTGTTGCCATCAAAATTTGGTTTTGTTGTTGAGTGTACTGAGACTGTCCGTTAAAGCTGTTTACAATTGTATCGCCTGTTGTAATTATTCTGATCACTCTGACTACAGCCGTATCACCTGTTGTGTCTGTTATTAAATGATCTGCTATAACGATGATTCCTATTGCCATTGTAACCTCTATTGTTTGAGAGACATTTTTGCTAGCGAAAGAATAGTCTAGCTGCTGAATTTCAAGTAACTGAAGTAAGTTCGGAATATATTAACACCTTTTTGTTTACGTGTGAGTAAAAATACAAAGCAGATTGAAAACTGACTGACTGTATGGTTCTGCTATATGTTGGTTCTGTTGCACCATGAACTAAAAAAATTGTGTAACTGCCACGAATTGCAAATTGTCAAAATTACATAATCTTTGATGCATCGCTGTGTCGTTTCCGACCAATACGCCGCTAAAAATGGATTCTGGAATTCAGCAGAATAGCTCTGTCTGGCTACTGGGCGCATTCGCATGGCGGGTTCGCCTTCTGGGAAACTGCAAATAAAGTCTAATTTGTGACTTACTTCCCAAGCTGGAGGTAAGGAAAAAGAGAACTGCTGTATCCAATCTAACGGATGCAAGTCAGTTTTACCATTTAAAAACTTTGGGTCTTCGTACGAGAAAGAAATTTTCTAAAGTCGAATCCGCCGTCTCTTGGAGCATTTTGTAGATAATTGGCAATGTAAAATGTATGCAGTTGTCGCTGTTCTTATTCAAAGTCCCTGATTCTTCTCATTCCGCCTATCTTTTGTTCATATGTAAATCCATCTGACTGTCCGCGAAAAGTATTTGGAGGATCACAAGGGTTTTGTTAATATGACATAGGTTTCACACCATTGGTAAGATTAAAAAGTACTCTGCTAATCTCCTGTGCTTTGATGTTGTTTGCTAAATGCTGGGCGTGTTGAAAACGTTGTAATGAGAGAAATTCTTGTGTAAAAGTTTTGTGAAGTGTGTCTGCCGAATTTGAGTTTTTATTGTGGTCTAATGGTTCGGCACTCTGAGAAATGTCATCTATTTGTGCTGTTGGATCGAAATTGTGTCGCAGTGTCTTCATCAAATTTATTAATTTCCGATTCCAACAGGCTGATCTGTTCCGAATGCTTGAGTGCTTTGCGAGTCTTGTGACAGCAGCGCTGGGAAATACTTAATTTTTTTATTTTTTCTTAAGAAGCAAATCGTTCTCTTTGAGCATTGTTTCTTTAATATTTTTTCCCGACATCTACTCCAACAACTCGTTTTGAAAGTAATGTCTGTAACTGGGCCTGATGCTCTGCAAGAGTTTATAAATGGTCAGAAATTTTATTTAATTTCTTGTCAATGTGGTTTGTTAGCTGATGCTCAAGTGCTTTACTGTGATGTCGACTATTTGGGTCAATATGACTTGATAGTTGAGATGTGGCTAAACGTTTTACTGCTTTCTTGTTGTTGAGTTGCGATAATTTTGTTAGTTTCTGCGAGTAAAATCTGGGACATAGTTCCAATATTTGGTTTTTGAATAATTGTCGTTAATTAATGTGCGATGAGTGCACTGTTCATTAGTATTCTCATTTCATACGTCTATTGTGGCCAGGCTTCACAAGATCTCTGTTGTGGTGGAATCTGAAATGTGTAAAGCCGAAGTAGGTGCAACATTGATGAAAGAAATATTTAGACTTGCAAACGCATCGCTATGCGAATACGGTAACGTTTCCATATTAGTGGGAACGTGACTGTATGTGACGGAAGAGTCTGCATCTTGCATTGTCAAGTTTGTCTGATTTTTGGAAGAAGCATGTAGTAATTCGTCAGAAATCGCAGTGTTATGTACGAGAACTTCGGTTTGCCATATTACGCGGCATCGCAATGAGGAATGATATTAAGAAGAAAATAAATTGTCAAATATAAGTATTTAGGCTTGTACGGGAAAGAAAACTCAAAATCTAACTACAAACAGAATGTTACGAGGAAGAAAGTGAAAGATTCCTTAAAAAATTATTTTGGTTTTATGTGGAAATCGTACTGGCTTGATAGAATATTACTTTGCTGTTGTTGAGTTTTCGACGACTTTTCGCTTTTCCAACTGCGAGAGAAACCGATTATATCTGCCTCCGAGACTACAACATGAAATTGGCCGTGTTTTATAATCTTTCTAAAAGTGTGCAAACTGATTATATCCTGAACATTACTATTAATTTCCCTAATTAAACAAAGTGGGCCCTATGTGTTAATGATGTTCCTAATAATACTGCTTATGAAATGGTCCCATATCTTGATAATTTTCGTGGCAAACTGACCTGAAATGAAAATAGCTTAACTCTTAATGTAATTGCTTGGGAACTCGATGCTTGCTTACCTCAGTCTAACAGCTACAAATGTCTAGATACAGATGCTGAGAGCTTAGTGCAGTGCAAAAAATGTCTTGGTTCGAGGATGTGGACGATGCTCTTAGGTGAAACACTTCTTTAACACAATGTTTTTAAACTCTTTCATATTTTATTAGTTGTATGACATTCAACCGTCACTACCAAAGACAAAGGGCGCCATTGATGCTAAACTCTTATGCTCACAAATGGTAGAAAAATAAGTAATAAACATGAAAAACACCTTACAGCGAAAATTACTCAATCTTTAATGACAAATCTAAGGTTCCGTGATATGGACATCTCTTTCAACAATGATTCTAACTACTCTCGACTATAGCGCCAATAATAAAAATATTATCTTTATTCCTCTTGATACTCTTTTTCATTCTAAATCACTAATCAAATCCTTGTCATCCGTTACACAGTATTCAGATACAAATCATTTTACTTGAACACAGATGCACTTCAGTTTACGTCTACATTGCAATTAGTATTCTACTACGCATCCTTGTCACAACTATACTAGAAAGTCCCGCATTCCTCTCTGTCAAGCAGCGATGACGAACGAAACACATCTTCCAGCGACAGAGCTACTCTGACCGAAGGTTGCTCGCGAATAATAAGCGATTCAAAATTGTCACTTAGCGTTTGAGGTATATGAAGTATGTACAAAAGCAAATAACAAACTCCCAATAGACTTGTTTCACAGTGATATAGCCTTTGTTAATGTTGGCGTTGAAAGCTGTCATAAAAAAATTCCGGAATATGAGAGCACGGTGGCCGGAAACGGCATTAGCGGTGCAAACACCGCCAAAGCAGAGCTCTCGGCTTACGCTGTGTCAGGGTGTTAACACATTTGCCTGTTTACTTGTCTGCACGCTCATTTCTGATTCCACATTCGTTGCGTACAGACCTGTGCAGCAATGACAAGTTGGATATACTACTTTTATATGGTGAATGTTGGAGACATACCGTAGACACAGAACATCAGTATAGGCCTATGTATCCGTATCGCCCAAGTCCGATGCACCAGCCAACTGCTCGAATTATTGAGACGCTAGTGCGGACAGGTTACTTGAACATTAAAAGGAGGACAAGAAATAAGTCTGCAAATGGCAGGGAATACGAAGATGCTGTTGTGGCCACGGCGCTAATGAACACACACAGTGATACCTATTGCCAAGAAGTGTGAAATCAGCCGGACGAATGTCATTCACATGCTGCATCGACAGAATTTCCATCGCTATCATCTATCACTACATCAGGCACTCGACGGTAGTGATTTCGAATGTCGTACACCATTTTATTGGTTTGCTCTTTAGTAACTGAGAGACAACCGTACGTTTTACTGACGAGTACTCTGTACTTATGAAACAAGGTTAGTAACCACGGTGATGTGTAGCTGCATAACGTGAACTATTGGGCGGTCGCAAATCAACACCGGCTGCGTCCGTTGTAGCGTCATCGACCGTGGAACGTAAACATATTGTGCAGATCACATAACATTACATTTTGGGACAGTACTTCGTCTTACAAGGGGACCCTGCATAGTGTAAATCACGGATTTTTATGCGCTTCAGAAATGATCTAGAGGCACCTATCCTCAGTACTAGGTTATGCGGTTTTTTAGCGAGAGGCTTCGGGTTTTGAAAAAATTGATTTTGATGTGCATTGCGGGCTGTGTATATCCACAACAGTACATATATTCCGAGTAAAAGAGCGTTGCGCAGCGGTAAAGGTCGACGGCTACCGCGCTACCATGTTCGAATCCTGCTCCCATAGTTTTTTTTATGTATGCAAGAACCGTCCTAAAAAATTTTGGTCCTGACAATCAAAAACGAGTAGACGAATTAACTGTGAAACACAGAAACTTGGTCGTGTCCTGCACGAAATCCGGGAAGTTCACGAAAGTGGTGTACGAATTATTTTTGCGTTCTGTAATTCTTCCGCGTGTGGGACAGAAATTTTTTTTGTACATTATGGATTCGTGGGGACGGCAAACCGATTCAACTTTATATGATTACCTATTCACTGATGAAAGGAAAGCGAGCACTTGCTCCCTACAAGTGGTCCCACCAAAGTGCGCTCCTTATTGCCAGCCCTGCGATACTGTTTTTACCGACTGGTGAAAATCACGAAAATTATTCAGAATTGATGAAAAACAATAGAGAGATTGCTTCTAGGGAAGTTCCTATAAAATTACATTCACTAATCCTACATCAATTCTGCGCACCTAACTTTGAAAGCATGATTAGATACGCATGGTTCGCATCGAAATTAGCGGATGAAACAGAAATTCTTTTGAATGCAAAAGAATTGTGTTTCCCGGCATCGCTCATGAAGAAACCGTGCGACTGCAAGACGCCCGTAGCTCTGCGAAAGTTTGTGCTTTTGTTGTTTCTATGATAACTATTACCCACGATATTGTTCTGACTCATGTGGACAATGAAAAATTTTGTAGCACTGTATGAGCGAAAAAATTTGTAACTGAACATATCTTTATAACTTCGCACGCCCTACATTGTTTGTTGATATTCTTTGAAATAAAATTGAAAAATTTGGTCGATTTTGAAACAAACAAAAAAGTACACGAGCAGGATCCGAATATTGTAATTCCAGGGCTGTAGGCGTGAACATTATAGCTGCGCTAAGCTGAGTTTTTCGGAATATACACAATGTTACTGGTACACACAGTACGCAGTCAACTTCAAAATCGATTTTCTCAAAAACCAAGGAGCGTCGCTAGAAAAACCAGATAGCCAGGTACTCAGGGTAAGTGCCTCTACAACATATTTGAAGCACATCAAAATCCATGATTTACAGTATGGAGGGTCCCCTTGTCAGACGTACTAAACGGACATTGGTACGCACGTTTTTTGGTGAACATTCTGCCGGTTCTTCTAGGACTAGCAGCACCGAGTATTCGACAGTGTATGTGGCAGAAACACGACGGTTGTCCAGCTCCCTCGCCCCGTGTTGCAATGCAAATACTGAATAAGTACTTTCCTGGGCATTGCGTACGTCGCGTTTCCGTTGTCAAATGACCTGCGAGGACCCACGATTTGTCTACTCTTGATTTATTTCTCTTAGGGCCACTCGAAGATGCAGTCTTTGATGAAGCCCCCCCTGCACCAGATGATATGTGTCGTCTAATCGCCCGGGCATGCTCTACCACATCTTCCACTTTAATAACATCTGTTCATTGTTATTCCGAACGGCGATTGCGAATGTGCTTTTCAGTCCACGGTCAGCAGTTTCAACATATGCTTAAATAAAGGCTAAGGTTATATGTTTGGAAGACAAAATTTAGATCAATCTGATTTGTATAGTTACCAAATCATTGCCAATTGTTTCTTTTTTGTATGTACCAAATTACACTGAAATGTCAAATAAGTCGACACCGTATATTACACGTAGCTGGTAACACTGTCATTACGCCCTAACGCTCAGGGTGAAACGATGTTTCGTTAGGAACAACACTTATTTCGCAGTAACAGGAGGTGACCAAAGGATTTTTAGTAACATCTTTACCGCAACGACTGTATCTCGTATGATTTAACTTGAAGCATGGTAGGTAGAGACAATTGTCCAATAGCATGTATTTTCCCTCTAACAAGCACACAACAACATACCGGAAAAGATAGGTCAAATATTCATTCTAATATTTAAATATTTAATACAGTAGTTGATTTTTGCCGCATGAAAGGACTCTAGAATGAGATTTTCACTCTGCAGCCGAGTGTGTGCTGATATAAAACTTCCTGGCAGATTGAAACTGTGTGCACCGACCGAGACTCGAATTCGGGACCTTTGCCTTTCGCGGGCAAAGGTCTCGAGTTCGAGTCTCGGTCGGTGCCCACAGTTTGAATCCTGTAGGAAGTTTCATATAAGGACTCTCTTTCAGCACATGTAAATTTGTGAGGGATAAAAAAATTTAAAATTTGTGGTAAGATCTTATGGGACAAATCTTTTTAGGTCAACGATCCCTAGGCTTACACGCTACTTAATCTAACCTAAACTGACTTACACTAAGGAAGACACACACACCCATGCCCGAGGGAGGACTCGAACCTCCGACGGGGGTAGCCGCCCGGACCGTGAGAAGACACCTCAGACCGCGCTGCTATACCGCGCCGATTGGGGAGGATACACACATGTTAAATAGTTTTCCTAAACCCTTTCAGATACGCTAGATTCAAGCCTATGTCGTAGTTCGGAAGTTGGTTTAAGGTGAAAATTTATTCCTGTGGTGCAGGCTTACCTTACGGTATACAGATACGCGGTCTGGTCCGAGACGTCGGTTTGGCAGCGTCTGCATCGCAAATACCGTTCCCGGCCGCCGTGCTGTCACGTTCTAGGACACTTGTCGATTTTTTGCTTACAAGTTTCAACTTCAACATTAACAAACTCTGTGTCACTGTAACTTGCCTCTGAGTACTTAGAACTACTTAAACCTAACTAACCTAAGGACATCACACACATCCATGCCCGAGGCAGGGTTCGAAACTGCGACCGTAGTAGTCGCGCGGTTCCGGACTGAAGCACCTAGAACCGCTCGGCTACCGCGGCCGGCTGTCACTGTAACTGTGTTCTCACGTGCTATCGAATGCAGTTACAAAAATATTCTGCTCCATTTAGTAAAACGTTCTTGCTTCCATATGTCTCTTCTCTAACATTTGCCGGAACCGGAGTTTCGGTACGTGTAACAGTTCACAAAATAGAAGCAATGTGACGCCTTTAATGACTCACTATATATTGGCACAATATTTAATGCGTCAAGAATTTTTCAACGTATATTAAAGGGATGCGTGGGGACGACGTGTTAGAAGGAATTCTGCTAGACAATCCTTGCAATTTTGCGCGGTATTCTAATTAACGTAAGTGCATATTATAGTACAACATGATTAAAAGCCATTCATCTTCCAGCAGTACGCCGCACTGGCACAGATGTGTGGACTCCCAGTTCCTTTATCAAGATGCTGCAATTAAAGGCAGCCATAAGAGCTCCGCTAATAAACAGTCTTAGAGGAATTTCATCCCTTATCCTGTACCAGTACGACGCACTGCTGGAGGGTGAATGGCTTTTAATCATGTTCTACCATACTACGCACTTACGTTAATTAGAAAACGACGTAAAATTGCAAGGATTGTATAGTAGAATTCGACTAACACGTCATCCTCCACGCATCCCTGAAATGTACGTTGCAAAAATTCTCAAGGTAACAGAACACAATTAAATCTAGAATTTGCGTAAAGGAGTTCAGTGAGCTTTTCTGATACAGAGGTGATACAATTTTTTGTAGTTCATTTATAGAAAGAGAGAATTTTGTTGACGAAGAAATTCAAGAATTGTTAAGCGAACGTTACTTCTTTGATTTGAACATTACAGTGGAAAGAGAATAACATTACTTATCAATTTATTCGGAAACAATAAAATTATTTTGTGAGATCTAAGCAGTTTCGATGGTTACTAAATGTGCTTTGATCATTTCAGATTATTCAGACTTGTAATCCAGTCTTGTACTTACGTTATTGTATTTACTGCGTAATATGTACTTTTAGAATAAATTCAATTTTAAAATGGTAGATTTTTTGGCCGCTGTACCTAGTTGCTTGAGATTTGTTTCTTTAATCTGTGTCCACTGAGGACTATTAAGTGGTGTTCTAGCCATTTCTTTGTTGGTGTTAAGAGTAATCCACTTGATGAACCAATCCTCCACTCTACTGTACTCGGATGCACTAAGGTAGAACAGCGCGTTTGATTTGATTACTTGAGTTACTGATAATTAGTAGATTATTCTCTGTTGATAATAGTGGAGCATATATAACGCACCGATGGAGATTATTTTATTCCAGAATGGGTGACAGAGGGGTGCCTGGAGTCGGGGAATGGAGGAAAGAGGAATTACGATGTGAGCTTAGAATTATGGGCATAGAGTCTCCTGGGAGCGTAGCCATCCACGTTGGCGAGCCGAAGGAAATACTGCATGGACTTGTTGTCAGAAAACATCGACACATCCGAGAGAGGTGAGTGAGTGTTGCTGTCGACTCTGTTCAGTCCACAGTAGCTGAAACAGCATCGGTTATTTGAAGCGGGTGAATCCTCCCGAGCGAAAGTAAGACGTTCTAAGGCCCAATTAACGTGTTGTTTTAATAGGTAGCGTGATTTGCATTAAGGGGAGCGAACAATTGAGTAAACAGATAAACCAGTTACAGCAACAAGCTTCCGCCGTCGCGGAACTTTTGAGGAAATGTCTGCCACGAATCTAGGGGAACATTGGAAGTGAGGCGCATGGAAGCAACTGCAGAGGATACGGAATACAGTGGCCAGAATGATAAGAGAGTTGTTGACGGAGAGTAGGAGGGCAAAGTAAACCGAGACTCCACTAATCTGTTCGCTTAGTTACCTCATCCTGTATTTGTGTGGTTACAACATTACAGAAACTTGTCGATCGACACTTCAGCCCATGTTCAGTATGTATTGCGGTCCCCAGTTTAATAGAAGACACAAGGTGAAATCTGTGGATCTTAAAACCTGCTATATCTTAAGTGTACAGTGCTGTTGAGGGGATATACTAACACCGGCAAAGTGGCGCACTGTAGTCCTAATAATTTTTATGCGTACCTGTGTAAGCAAGAGACACCATGCAGGAATTGCAGGAAGTAATAAAAAGACACTACTAGCGGTTATCAGACAGATGCGATATTCCTTGACTTCCGGAAAGCGTTTGACTCGGTGCCCCACTGCAGACTCCTAACTAAGGTAAGAGCATATGGGATTGCTTCCCAAATATGTTAGTGGCTCGAAGACGTCTTAAGTAATAGAACCCAGTACGTTGTCCTCGATGGTGAGTGTTCGTCGGAGGTGAGGGTATCATCTGGAGTGCCTCAGGGAGGTGTCGTAGGTGCGCTGTTGTTTTCTAACTACATAAATTTTCTAACGACATAGGGTGGATAGCAATGTGCGACTGTTTGCTCATGATGCTATGGTGTACGGGAAGGTGTCGTCGTTGAGTGATTGTAGGAGGATACAAGATGACTTGGACAGGATTTGTGATTGGTGTAAAAAATGGCAGCTAACTCTAAATATGGATAAATGTAAATTAATGCAGATGAATAGGAAAAAGAATCCCGTAATGTTTGAATACTCCATTAGTAGTGTAGCGCTTGACACCGTCGCGGCGATTAAATATTTGGGCGTAACGTTGCAGAGCGATATGAAGTGGGACAAGCATGTAATGGCGGTTGTGGGGAAGGCGGATAGTCGTCTTCGGTTCATTGGTAGAATTTTGGGAAGATGTGGTTCATCTGTAAAGGAGACCTCTTATAAAACACTAATACGACCTAGTCTTGAGAACTGCTCGAGCGTTTGGGATACCTATTAGGCCGGATTGAGGGAGGACATAGAAGCAATTCAGATGCGGGCTGCTAGATTTCTTACTGGTAGGTTTGATCATCAAGCGAGTGTTACGGAAATGCTACAGAAACTCGGGTGGGAGTCTCTGGAGGAAAGGAGGCGTTGTTTTCGTGAATCGCTACTGAGGAAATTTAGAGAACCAGCATTTGAGGCTGACTGCAAATACAATTTTACTGTCGCCAACTTATATTTTGCTGAAAGACCACAAAGATAAAAGAGATTAGGGCTCTTACAGAGGCATATAGGCAATCATTTTTCCCTCGTTCTGTTTGGGAGTGGGACAAGGAGAGAAGATTCTTGTTGTGGTTAATTTATTAGCAATATACTTGAAGTAAAAAGTCCGGGGCATAAATCTAAGTTGATGTTTGTGGCATCTGTTGTTGTTGTTTGCTGAATTCGAGATGTATTACAGCAGGCAGTCGCTCTGCTTAATGTGAACATGAAGCATAAGGTAGCCAACGAATTATAGGATTCGAAAGTGCCTAAGGAAGATGAAGGGGCACCCTTACAGATAACTGGACAAGTTTACGTGTTTTGTATGTTGGAATAATAAACCATTTTAAAAGAGTCTGTCCAGGCAACCAGCCAAAGAAAATGAAGTATTATGACTGACTATTGGCCAGTGGTAGGGGGAAGGTTATGGCGGGCAGACGCCACGTGTGTAATAGGATGGCTCCCCATGTTGCCCGTGTTCCGTTTATTGGTAGTAGAGTGGAAGAAGAAACATTTTGTGCTGTACCTCACTTTGCAAACGCGTAAATCACCAATTAGCGAAGAGTAGTATCACAAGTGATTATCACCATGATATCCTCCATTGAGCTCGGAACTTGGTAGTTTCATTGTGACAAACTCTTTTGTATTTCATGTGTTGCGAGTAATTCACCATTAATCTGAGGATTCAGTGTTTCACTTGGTACATTAAGGCTAAGGTTGCACGTGAATTGTTCATGCCTCTGGCTCTTGGTTCTGACTTTATCCTACCCATTGGACTGATTATTAATTGAAGAGAACACCAGTTATCATTTCGCTTCGCTAGAGTACGAACTCATGAGTTATGTAACCATCTTCGTGAAGTATAGGTGCAGGATGACACGGTGGAAGTAACAAAGGTAGAGCATTAAGAGCAGGCCGCGCAATTGTGGAGCGCCTGTGAGATATACATGGATGTGTTTATCATTGTTTTGAGAGTTGCAAAATTCGGTGCGTACATGATCGAACGTACTGAAAATATTCTTGTCAGACATTCACCGTAGAGGCCTCCCCCTCCAAGAATGAAACAGCTCGCGTTAGTTATTGAGTAAATACTTAAGGAAGTAATCATTAGACCTCCTCACTCTCCCCCCACATTTTTGTTTCCAAAAGGAGAAGCTTGATTTCGGTCTACCATAGATTCTACATCTACGTGATTACTCTGCTATTCAGAATAAAGTGCCTGGCAGAGGGTTCAATGAACCACTTTCAAGATGCCTCTCTACCATTCCAATTCTGAACGGCGCGCGGGGAAAACGAGCACTTAAATTTTTCTGTGCGAGCCCTGAGTTCTCTTATTTTATCTTGATGACCAATTCTCCCTATGTAGGTGGGTGCCAACAGAAAGTTTTCGCAATCGGAGGAGAAAACTGGTGATTGAAATTTCGCCATGCTGTGAATAAGGAGATAATTTTACAGTTCACTCTACTGCCTGACCTGCGTTCCTATTTTCCTTGGTCTTCTAAGACTAAATTCTTCACTACCTTGGATCCCATCCAGGCCTGTTACCAGATTCCACTCTGTGTAGACTCTAAACCTACCACAGCCACTGCAGCCAATTAGAACCTATGTGTACTTAACCGTGTTGCGTTTGAACTTTCAACTGGAGCAGCGGTATTATCCCATCTACTGGATAATTTTTTATCTCTTGGTTATTTGTAATGAGAACTTATCTGAGCATTTTAGACACATTGAGGAAGTCTTGTGCCTTCAGTTTGGAACATGTAGTGTCTCCCCAGGGTATTACTTTAGATTAGCTTTGCACATATGCAATCAAAAATTGTCCGCCACTTAACCGTCCCAAGGCGGTAGTAAGATTGTTTGGCATCATTCTTCTTTTTTTTCAAAGTACATACCTAAATTGGCCCAAATGGTAGCTCCATTTAATGAACTGAGAGAGAAAGGAAGGAAACTTGAATGGCGTCTTTCCCACCAAGCCGTCTTTGGGAATCTTAAGACGGCTCCAGCAACAGTACCCGTACTGGAGATCCCTAACTTTGCTAAGGATTCTGTGGTTAAAACGGATGGTCTTCGCTTACAAGAACATCCATCAAGGAGAAGACCGACAGGATAGGCCTCTCGCAGTTTGTCAAGATTAGAGACTAAATACTCGGTTTACGAACTGAAAGCGTTAGCTGTACTGAGAAGTTTCATATATGCTCGAATCTGGACCATCGCACATTTTTCCCAGAATCTGATAACCAGACCATTAGTTGCGTGCTGGGAACATTAAGGTGGACATGGCGAACTGCCAAGTGGGCAGCTCGAATCTCGGCCTTCCAGTTTAGAGTGCGACATACAAACGGAGGCCTGATTCGTATCTTTGTGGAAGAAGATACGGAACCATCTGGTGAGCGGATGATTCAAGGAAGCTGTAAGCACAAAGCATATTCCATTGGCGCTGTGCTAACTCATCTACCAGAGGTGTTTAAACACACTGCGGAACATCGAAATTGCAACTATACATTAGAAGACATTAAGGAAAAATAAAATGAGGAGAAATGGTGAAGCCCTACCGTTTAAAAGAACATGTTTTGTGTTGTCCAGTTAAGTGAAAAGTAGTTTTACCTCTGAATTACTGCTTTTAATATGTAAACATTACCACAATTCGCTGGTCGCCGCCCATTTAGGAATATTTAAAACTCAAAAGATGATTCACGAAAATTTTTATCTGGCGAGGCTTGGACAAGGAAATTAAGGAGTGAGCACAGCCTTCCAAGGCCTGCGCCATTAGTTACCCAATGAGGAGTCCTGTCAACCCATCTCTTCTTCTTATGAGTGTTTTTCATTTATTCCTTTCCTCGCCGATTCTGCGAGGAACTCCCTCATTGTTTACTTTATCAGTGTACCTAATTTTTTTCTTCCGTAGCATCACATACCAAATGATTCGCTTCTTTTCTTTTTCGGTTATCCCTCAGTCCATGTTTCACTGCCATCCCATGTTGTGCTCCAAACGTACATTCTCAGAAATTTCTTCTTCAAATTGAGGCCTACGTTTGATACTAGCAGACTTATCTTGGCCAGGAATACCGTCTTCGCCAGTGCTAGTCAGCTTCTATGTCATCTTTGCTCTGTCCGTCATGGGTTTTTTTGCTGCCTAGGTAAGAGAATTCCTTAACTTCGTCTACCTAGTGTTCACCTGTTGTCATACTAGGTTTTGTAACTTCTCATGCCTGCTACTCCTCCTTACCTTCATTTTTCTTCGATTTACTCTTA
Organism: Schistocerca gregaria; assembly: GCF_023897955.1. Taxonomy (NCBI): domain Eukaryota; kingdom Metazoa; phylum Arthropoda; class Insecta; order Orthoptera; family Acrididae; genus Schistocerca; species Schistocerca gregaria. The sequence continues at coordinate 256,897,277 of NC_064925.1, forward strand.
CTTCATATTCTGCACTCATTACCCTGATCATTCTATTCAACATATACTGTAATTATTCTTCACTTTCACTTAGGGTAGCGATGTCATCAGCGAGTATTATCATTGATACCCTTGCACAATGAATTCCAGTCACACCCTTGAACCTTTCTTTTACATTCGTCATTGCTTCTTCGATGTGTGGTTTGAATAGTAGGGACGAAAGACTACATCCCCGTCTTCCACACTTCTTAATACGAGCACTTCGTTCTTGGTCTTTTACTCTCATTATTCCCTCTTAATACTGGCACGTGTTGTATATTTCCATTTCTTCCTCTAGCTTACCCCTGTTTTCCTCAGAATATCAAAAATCTTGCACCGTTTTATATTGCTGAAAGCTTCACCCAGGCTGACAATTTCTATGAACGTGTCTCGATTTTCCTGCAGGCTTCCTGCCATCATCAGATTCAATGTGCTATATTGTGATTTCCTAAAGAAAAACTGATCGTCATCTAACTCATCCATAGATGCGTTCAAAGTTCTCTTTCCGCCTATCCTCACTCTCCTCTGCATCTAGCAGTCCTAATTCCATGGCATTCTAATGTTTTCCATTCTTGCTTTTAATTTCACCAAAGGTTGTTTCGACTTTTCTGTGTGCTGAGTCTTCCTGACAGTCATTTTTTCACATTTCTGCCTTAGCTTCAGTGCATTTCCAACTTATATCATTCGTAAGAGACTTGGTTTTCTGTATTACTGAAACTCCCTGAAAATTTTTGTACTTCCTTCTTCTTTCGTCGACCAAGTGAAGTAATTATTTTGTACCCATTGTTTCTACGCAGCTTCCTTTCTACTGCATAGGTTTCTGTTTCCGACTTCTGTGACTCCCCTTTGTCTTCGACTACATACTAAGCCATAGATTATCGCAATATGTACAGCCTCAAAAACTTCAGACGAATCTCTTCGTTCCTTAGTACTTCTGTAAACCACTTCTTTGCACGTTGACTGTTCTTGAGTACACTTCTAAACATCAGCCTGTTATTCATCGTTACTAAATTGTTATCTAAGTCTATATGAAGTCTTGGGTAAGCTTTAAAATCCAAAACCTTATTTTGGAATCTCTACCTGACCATGATGTAATCCAACCGAAATCTTCGCACACATCCTCGACTTTTCCAAGTATACCTTTTCCTTTTGTGATTCTCGACGGGAGTATTCGCTATTAGTAACTGATTCATTGCAGAACTCAATTAGTCTTCCCGCTTTCTCATTCCTGCTGCCGAGCCCATATTCTCTCCTACTCCTACAACCGCATTCCATTCCCCCGTGTGTATTACATTTTCGTCTCCCTTTACACATAGAATTACCCGTTCAATATCCTCATTTACTTTGCCTACCTCTTCATCATCTGCTTGCAATGTGGGCATATACCTGAAACACTGTTGCCGGTGTTTCTTTGTTGATAGTCACTCAAGTCCTGCCCTACCTTATTCATAACGAATCCTACTCCCTTTACGCCACTAGATTAGATTAGATTAGATTACATTACATTAATACTTGTTCCATAGATCATGAATACGACACTTCGTAATGATTTGGGACGTGTCAGGTTAATAAAAGATGTCTGTACAAGATATTGCATTACACAAAATATTGCATGACACTAATGTTTAAGCTAGTTTTTTTTCATCCCTTAATTTATATCTAAAAATTCAGCCAGTGAGTAGAAGGAGTTGTCATCTAGAAATTCTTTTAATTTGTTTTAAAATGTTGATTGACTATCTGCCAGGATTTTGACGCTGTTTGGTAGGTGACCAAAGACTTTTGTGGCAGCATAATTTACCCCTTTCTGTGCCAAAGTCAGCTGCAGCTGATATTACCATTTCGTCATCTCTTCTTTCCATTTCACTTCACTGACCCGCACTATATTGATCTTCATCACTAGTGACTTCACCATTAGAATTTGTCTTTTCAGTTTCTCGGCTTCCCTAGGACGTTCAAGTTTCTGACATTTCATGACCCAACTCGTAGAACGTTATTCTTTAGTTGTTTATTCAGTTCTCCTTCTTATAGTCACCTAACCCTTGGCAGTCACCTCCAGGAAATCCGAATGGAGGACTAGTCCGGATAGTTTTACCAGCGGAGGGAACATCACAATAGTCTTCAATTACAGATCACATGTCATGTGGATACACATTATGTGTTTGTAATGCAGTTGATTCCACTGCCTTCTCCATTCTCGTGTCGTAAATCATAGCTGATTCTTCCGCCTATTACAGCCAATCTCACACCAAGGCCAAGAAACTACTCTGAACCTCTGCCCTGTCTTCCGACGCCTGTCATGGCCGATGTCAGAATGAGGGTGACTTATGATGTGGGAAGCCTTCGTTCGCCCTTGCTGAAGTCTTCGAATTGTGGAGACATAGAGTGACGTCCGTTGCCTGTAGCAAGCAACTCTGGAATATCTTGAAAGAAAAGTTATAATTGCAAGGCTTGAATGATGCTAAGTGTCGTCGTAGCGTGCATGGAAACAACGATCACATGTGTCCCAGTAGGGTCCAGCAAAATCCAAACGCAAACGGTGCCAAGGCACTTGAGGCTATCTGGTGTCCCGGACAAGACAACAAAGCAATCAAGCATTCATCAGCTCTATTTGCGAGTCTATGCCAAACCATGCACAATATTGGCGAGCTAGTCGTTCGGTGTGAACATTCTCCGCTGACACTGATGAAGCAAAGTAAGAACATATCTGGAGAACCTTTGGAATCACCATACGCAGTTGTTCAAATTCAATGCGTAGCAACAGCACTTCTCGTAGCACAGAAACACGCAAAGTGCAAAGTGCGGGCTAACAGTTTGTTCCAAAGTGCGAGCCCAGCCAGTTCGGACGTAGCGCAATAGAGTCTACAAGGCCACATTTGCTGGTGTGGCCTGGGCGATGTTCCGGTGATTTAATGGAAACAGATCCAGCGCGTCTGAATCCTGTGCGGCAACAAGATGCTTCTGATGCGTTGAAATCTTCATCCGGTCCCAAGGGAGGACGCGAAAGTATGCGTAAAAATGCTTGGTTATGGGCTTGTTCATTATATCTTATTAGTAGTGCGATGAGAGCCCAACCTTGTAGTTTCTGCTCAGTGAGTAGCAAATGAGTTTGGCCGGGTTTAAAAGTGAATGCGAAGACTTCTGCTCGGTGGCCAAGTAAAGCTTTCTTCCATACAACGTAGTTGAAATTTAGTTACTCTATAAATAATAGCCAGAGCCCACTTCTCCGTTTACAAACAGTTGCTCTGAGCTTTCTCGAGAAATTTGGAGGCGAAGGTCAGCAGACCAATTCTGTATGGCAGTGGAGCACCAATGCCTTACGAAGAGGCATTCAACTCCATACCTAGGAATTACAGTTAGGAGGAACTTAAATTGGAAAGAACACATAGGAAATGTTATGTGGAAGGCGACCCAAAGACTTCCTTTTGTTGGCAGAAATGGCAACACGTACACTATGACTGCCTACACTACGCTTGTCCGTCCTCTTTTTGAGTGCTGCTGCGGGGTGTGGGGTCCTTACCAGCTAGGGTTAACAGAGTACAACGAAGAAGTTCAGAGAATAACAGAACGTTTTGTGTTTTCGAGAAATAGGTGAGAGTGTCAGGGACTTGACACAGGATACCCTAACTAAAAGAAAGGCATTTCAGGTTGTGGAGAGAACTTCTCACGAAATTTTAATCTACAGGGTGGTCCATTGATCGTAACTGGGCCAAATATCTAACGAAGTAAGGGTCAAGCGAAAAAACTACAAAGAATGAAACTTGTCTAGCTTGGAGGGGGAAACCAGATGGTGCTATGGTTGTCCCGCTAGATGGCGCTGCCATATGTCAAACGGATATTAACTGTGTTTTTTTTTAAATAGGAGCATCATTTTTTTACATATTCGTGTAGTACGTAAAGAAATACGAATGTTTTAGTTGGACCACTTTTTTCGCTTTGTGACAGATGATGCTGTAATAGTCACAAACATATGGCTCACAATTTTAGACCTAGAATTGGTAACAGTTAGGTTTTTTAAATTGAAATACAGAGCGTAGGTACGTTTGAACATTTTATTTTGGTTGTCCCAATGTGATACATGTACCTTTGTGAACTTAGCAGTTCTGAGAACGCATGTTGTTACAGCGTGATTACCTGTACATACTACATTACTGCAATAAATACTCAAAATGATGTCCGCCAACCTCAATGCATTTGGCAATACGTGTAACGACATTCCTCTCAACAGCGAGTGGTCCACCATCCGTAATGTTCGCACATTGATTGATAATGCGCTGACGCATGTTGTCAGGCGTTGTCGGTGGACGATAGGAAATATCCTTCAACTTTCCCCACAGAAAGAAATCTGGGGATGTCAGATCCGGTGAACATGCGGGCCATGGTATGATGCTTTGACGACCAATCCACCTGTCATGAATTATGCTATACAATACTGCTTCAACCGCACGCGAGTTATGTGCCGGACATCCATCATGTTGGAAGTACATCGCCAGTTTGTCATGCAGTGAAACATCTTACAGTAACACCGGTAGAACATTACGTAGGAAATCAGCAACCATTGCACCACTTAGATTGCCATCGATAAAAATGGGGCCAATTATCCTTCCTCCCATAACGCCGCACCATATATTACCCGGCCAATGTCGCTAATGTTCCACTTGTCGCAGCCATCGTGGATGTTCGGTGGCTCAAAAGTGCTTATTATACCGGTTTACGTTACCGCTGGTGGTGAATGACGCTTCGTCGCTAAATAGAACACGTGCAAGAAATCTGTTATCGTTCCGTAATTTCTATTGTGCCCAGTGGCAGAACTGTACACGACGTTCAAAGTCGTCCCCATGGAATCCCTAGTGCATGGCGGATGCGGATTAGCCGCGACAACGGCTATAACACCTACTTGGGCATCATCATTTGTTACAGGTCGTGGCTGGCGCTTCACATTGGGCTGAAAACTTCCTGTTTCGTTAAATAACGTAACTATCTGGTGAACGGTGCGGACGCTTGGATGATGTCGTCCAGGATACCGAGCAGCATACATAGCACACGTCCGTTGGGCATTTTGATCGCAATAGCCATACATCAACACGATATCGACCTTTTCCGCAGTTGGTAAACGGTCCATTTTAACACGGGTAATGTATCACGAAGCAAATACCGTCTATACTGGAGGAATGCTACGTTATATCACGTACTTATACGTTTGTGACTATTACAGCGCCATCTACCACAAAGCGAAAAAAGTGGTGCAACAAAAACATTCATATTTCTTTACGTACTACACGAATATGTAACAAAAATGGAGGTTCCTATTTAAACAAACGCAGTTGACGTGTAGCAGCGCCATCTAGCGGGCCAACCATAGCGCCATATGGTCTCCCACTTCAGGCTAGACGAGTTTCGTTCTTTGTAGTTTTTTCATTTGAAGTTTATTTCGTGAGATATTTGTCTCGGTCACTATCCATGGACCATCCTATATATAAAATATTTTGTTCACGCCGGTCTACATAGGGAGAAACGATCATCATAAAATTAGGGAAACCAGAGCTCGTACGGAAGATGAAAGAGTTCGTTTCCTCTGCGCACCTTTCGACCTTTCGAGAATGGAATAGTAGAAAATTATTGTGAAGGTGCCTCGATGAACCCTATGACAAGTACTAACGTGTGATTTGCAGAGTATCCATGTAGCTGTAGTTGTAGAAGAAGCATCCACCGGCAGGATGACCGGTTTGGGAGGATCAACATGAACTAGCTAACGATCGTTTACAAAAGAGTCTTTGACTAGTTCAAAAGCATTGTCACATTCCTATGTACTTTATTGCGGCAAAAGCTGTTCAACTGTGACGCGTTTGCAATGTGGCGCATGTAATAAGTCAGCATTCGTCGCACTGGCTGTAAGCTACTAATATCCTCGGTGGTCTGACTTAACGAATGACCTGCAAGTGCGACTGCGTCGGATAAACACCGTGGAAACTAATCACGTGCCCCAAATACTCCATCTCAGTTTGAAAGAACAGACGTCTCTGTTACATTTAAGGCCCGCATCTGATAACCCTTGCAACAAGGTGAGCAAATTAACAAGGTTTCTTCTTCTTCCGTATCCGGATGCACCAATTATATCTTCCCTTCCCAGTAATTAGCAACGTAGTTCTTCGGAAAGTGTTTTGTCATCTTGGTTTTGGTCGTCCGGTGTTTGCAGGATTGGCCGACCAGGGGACGCCCGATTGCTTGTTGTTCGAGTGGTAAACGCAATCTTCGTAGAGGCTCCTGCAAGTGTCCCCACCAAGGTGATCGTCTGCTACCCGACCTGCTACCACTATTTCAACTAAATTAATACAAGAAGGCACAGATGCAGTTAATTTTTCCAAATAGCGCTGGAAAATTGCTTGTGTGAATGGTTTACCAAAGAACAAATGAAGAAATTAGACGATTCCTCGTGTGTATTATTAACTTCTCAACTAAAGGGATCTGGAGGTATGCATCAGGTAAATCTTTTGGAAGTAACGACCATTTTCCAAATGCTCCGTAAGTTTATTAGGTCGAGGGAAAGGATCAAATGTATTGGGGGTTCACTGTGACTTTAAAGTTTGCACAAGTACACTATTAGCCCAAAGGCATCTTGACGACTACTAGCAGAGGGGCCCTCTAACTGGCCGCAATTTGTGCAATAACGCCACTGTCCTGCCACCTTGAATGTTCTTGTTCAGCCTGATCACGGAGCACGTGTTGTGCAGTATGAGCCTTGAAAAATCAAAGCTGTACATCGTCTTCCATAGTCACAAGCGTAAAAAGAATTAGAATCTATACCTTATCCATCACCAAATAAGTTTCTGAATTCAGCACACAACCGAGGAACGCCGTCCTTTGAATCAAAAACTAACAACACGTTGTCCACCACCCATAACCAAAACTAATCAGACAAACCAAGGCCAGATACATTTGCACTGTTCTGCGAACACAGAATGTGAAATGTCAAAGCCTTTTGAAATTTTTTATATACAGCAATAAGGCTGCAAGAAGAGAGCACTGGAATGTCTTGTCTGTTATAAGCTGTGAACGTAGTGTGAAGTTTCTGCGTCTCGGGCTTGCCAAGAATGTAAGTATTGAGACTGAGCAAAGAAACTGAGGCACCCGTATCTAACTGCAACTAAACGTTTGGCCTCCTATCACAAGATCCACAAGGAGTTCGTTAGAGTGGCGTTGCAGCGAAGAATAGGCCACTGATTTCTTGAATTGCGAACTACCACACGTCTGTTCTATACTAGAAACTGTTTGGTTCAGAATGCACAACATGCAGCGCAAAGTTTGATATCCGCGGGCGTATGTTAACTCACGTCGGTACCCTGCTGGCGTGTCTGTTTACGTAGCTGGGCTACGGTGAGGCCGAGGCGGCCGCAGTGCGGTCTGTTTACGCGACCACGCAGTGCTATTGTTAGGCGCTACAGCACAAATGTTGACCGACTGGGAGGAACTGTCTACTGCAGTATCACAAGAGTGTTGATAGTCAATAATGTGCAAAACTTCCTGCAAGGTAAGATCGGAATTCCTGGTTAATGGCGTCACATATACTGAAATCACTTTAAAACTCGTACTTGCCGCTCTCACACATAAACTTGTGACTAGTAAACTTTTATTTTATTGGGAAGGAGCGCTTGGTCCCCGGCACGAATCCTTCCCGGCGGACTTGCGTCAACGTCGATGAGCCGTCCAGTCTGTGGATAGCTTTTAGGCGGTTTTTCATCTGCCTCGGCGAATGCGGGTGGTTTCCCTTATTCCGCCTCAGCTAGACTATGTCCGCGATTGCTGCGCATACATGTTCTCCACGTACGCCTACGCCACCATTACTCTAACACGCAAGCATAGGGGTTACACTCGTCTGGTGTGAGACGCCAAAAAAATAAAAAATACAAAAAAAAAATAGTTCAACTGGCTCTGAGCACTATGGGACTCAACTTCTGAGGTCATCAGTCCCCTAGAACTCAGAACTACTTAAACCTAACTAACCTAAGGATATCACACACATCCATGCCCGAGGCAGGATTCGAACCTGCGACCGTAGCGATAGCGTGGTTCCAGACTGCAGCGACTAGTACCGCTCTGTCACACCGGCCGGCGGTGTGAGACATTCCTTTGGAGGGTCTACCGGGAAGGGGAAGGGGGGGGGGGGTGATCCGCACAATAACCCTGAAAGAGTGGTTCGGTGTGCGGTGGCGGAGGGGTGAAGTGGACTGCGGTAGTCGTCGTGGCGTTGTGGATCACTGCAGCTACGGTGGGGACGGAGCCTCTCGGTCGTTTCTAGTAACGTTTATTGTAATGGCCGGCTTGATAATACAAACTTTTACACTTCACTATTGCCGGTTTCGGCTACTGCCGTCTTCAGAACTGTTACAAATAAAAACAGGGTGAAAACAACTAAGCTCAGCGTGCTGACGCAAAATAGATGAAAGGCCTGGTTCTACATAAAGAAGATAAAATGTGTTCACAATATTAGCAGCCATCTATACCAGTCATACATACCATAAAATTTTCTGATGTAGTAACAACGTCAAACTAAACGTGCAGATGTATAGTAAGTACTGGTGATGATCAGAAAGCGTCTCATATTTATACAACAAAACTGTGGCCACCAGAGGGCACTATAGCTAGGGTACATGATTCATCAACATCGCAAAAATAATGGTTAAAATGTGGTAGCCGTAGTCATTATTTAAAATTACTTCACGTGACAAAACCAGTGTCTACAATACAACACGTACTGACATACCATAAATGGAATTAGATCTGTACTAAAAATCCATATATGAAGTGCAAATATTAGTAAAGTGACTCACCTAGCGTGGCAAATTAAAACATACTACTGTGTACTAAAAACAGTACAGAAACTTTAAGAATAAAATAACATCAATAAAACCAAATCGTGCAGCTTGAGAAAACATTCACCGTAACTTTATGTCTTCAATTCATAAATTTTGTCAAGAATTAGTTAAAACTGACCCTTAAAACAAAAATGCGCATTATGAAAGATACAATGAAATTAGAGTTTAATAAATTCTATATGGAGATGGGGATTATTATTAAATATGTTAATGTCAGCATTAATTATCATTCTGCAGGAGCAGTAGGCGTTAAACGCAAAAGTGAAATGTTATGCAAAAGGACTGATATCAGGGAAGGATTCAAGAATAAAGAAAAATACAGTTTCGAAGCACTCGGAATTCAGTTGCTTTTCGGCACGTTGCTCTCGCCATTACGCTTCTCATATGTTTTCAAAGGTTTTAATAACGTGGTGGACAATGAACAGATAAAGATCGCAATGAGACATAGAAAACCCCCAATTTACAGACGATGTTCAATGTAAGAGTAGATGAAAAGCTGGAAAGCAAACATCAATTTACGGGCAGTGTGGTGAATCTCATGATCATAAAAAATGATGGATAATGAATTGGATCTTCTGAATGAGAGTTTAGATTTTAGTATTACTCGGAATTTAGCCCAGGTATAATTAAGAATACTATTCCAGAAGTAAAAGTTGTTTGTGACGTGGATAAACTCAATAAATTTGATCAAATGGACATAGAAGTTAAAACTAACAAACGTATATCCAACGTAGGTCACTACGAACGTAATAATGCAAAGTACTTAGAAGCACTTAAAAGCCTAAATAAAAATAACAAATTGAATGGGCTTTAGTTACATGGACTGCCAAAGGAAATTAGGATGTTGTAATTTAGATAGACACTACATCCAAAAAAGTAAAATTTCTTGCTGATAATAACATAGTAGAAGTCAAGAGAAATCCTGTGAACAAATGTCAGTCAGATATAAGATTTGATTCCATATGAGAAAGAAAAACGTAGTTTATAAATTAAGAACCCGTCCATTCCTGCGCTTCGTTCGCAAATTAAATTACACAAGAAGGGAGAACCGATTGGGCCGGTTATAAGCAACGTGTCATGTCCCAATTACAAAGTGAACCGGGAATGAAACAAAAAAACTGAAAGCAGCGTACCCTTATAGGAAGACAATAAATGTCAAGAATAGTTACGAATTTGGAATGATGTTAATGCTGGCTAATCCCAGTTGGAGCGACATTGGCTTCATTTGATATTCTCAACCTGTGTCCCAACGTCTCAGTAAACGATACTTCGGAGATAAGGAACAACTCGCTAAGATACTAGTCAAGGCGAAATAGTATAACTCTTGAAAATTTCAGAACTTATGTTACTTAATTATTTTAAGTTTAACGATATTTTTTTAATCAAGAGGATGGACTCGCAAAGGACAACAGTTTGGTTCTTTTGCTAAGATTTTTGTACATGAATAGAAAATAAGTTTCTCAACAAAATCCTCACATCTTCGAGAAAGTTCTCTATTACAGACGTTATGTAGATCTCATACTACTTTACAAAGGTGATGAAAGTGAAATACGCGGGGTAGCAGAAAGAATGCATGGGATGCTCGAACAAATTAAGGTCACAGTGGGATTATAAGATCGGTAATAGGTTAACTAAAAGGCATTTAACGCATTAGATTACCATATTTACGGAAATGACAGTTACGGACACGATCATACATGTGAAATCCTGTCGCCCTAAGAAGCGTAAATGTATGTACTTCAGAGCAATGATCAACAGGATGCAGAAACTACCACTCACCCTTAATGATGAGGTGGAAGAATTAAACGTGGTCAGACAATCAGCCGAGGCAAATGGATAGAAAGACCGTGATGTATTGAACCTTTATAATAAACTAGAGTCAATACTATGTGACAAGGAGACAACAGAACCACAGTGCACGAAGTTTTTTACTATGTTTTACAGTCTTGCATTCTCCGACAGAATGACAGAGGCCTTCAGAACAACGAAAGTAAATACTGGGTTTCAAACGAAAGCTACAATTGGTTTTAGGCCAGGATACAAAGGTGGAAACAACAGCAAGAAATGTTGGAATCATGTATCTATGTGATCAGCGGTCAAGACTATGACAAGTTTTATACCGGTTAGACAGGGAGAATTTTCAAGAGTCGTGTTAGGGAGGATAGGTGTAACCGGAATAAGGGCGCTTTCGGTACTCAGGTGGACGGAGAAAAACATTCGGCAGGCAAGGTAGAGAATAATATGAAAGTGTTGCATTGCGCGTCAAAAAGCCAGTTACTGGACGTACTTGAGGAACTGGAGATTTATATACACAGGACACGGCAACCGGAGTTACTGTTGAACGAACAGAATTAGTTCAACCTGTATGCTTACTTTGGTGCACTCAGAAACCTGCTAGTTCGAGCAATGGCGAGAGCACCAGCGGCTTGGCGTGCGGTTGTGTGCCGGCTGTCAGCGACGGAGAGACTAGGCCTCATTACGGAAATTCCCCGGCAGGAAAAGGAGGACATCATACAGAGAGGCCACGAGCGGCGGCCATTGACAACTCCGCTCCGGATGTATTATCGACTATGGGTTTCTTATTTTCTGATTAATAGTCACTGCTTCGTTAATTGCCTTACACTTGGTGTTACGGTAATTGTTTTGTCATGCAGCAAGGTTTCGTTTTATAGATGTGATTTTATTCTTAAACATTTTATACTGGTTTTTACACAATTGTATATATTACTTTGCCAGACTAGGAGCTTCACATTATTAGTATTTGCCCTTATTTATGTGGATCTTAGTTATGGATCTAATTACACGTATAGTATGCCAGTACATGTTTTGTTGTTAGATGCTCGTTTTGCCATGTGCAGTAATTTTAATTAAAGACTACGCATACCCGATTTTAACGATTACATTTCCGATATTGGTTAGTCATGTACCCTAGCTATCTTTGACTCTGACTCTCTGACCTAGCTAGCCCTCTGCTGGCCACTGTTCTTTTGTATAAAACCACACGCATTGTGATCATCGCCAGCACGTGCTGTGTACCTACATGTTCAGTTGGCTTTGATATTTATTACATCAGAATATTTTATTGCTGGTATGAATGGCTGATAATCATCACTTTTGATCTTTCTTATGTAGCACCATGATTATTACAGCATTTGAACTAACTATGGTCTGCTAAGGATGTGGCCTTATTGAATATGCTGAAGCATTATATAACCTGCGAGTAAGATAAAAGAAACAGTGATTGCAGTCTTTCTTGATTGTTCGGACGGCACACCGTTCAAACAGTTACAGCAGAGTAACTGAATCAGAACTCACGTAGACAATTGGATCAGTCACTACAACAGCTGCACCGCAGAGAAGATAATTCACAAATATCACATATGCAGAACAAAAGCGATCAGGTATTTGTGACCTCTCCGCTTTACAATTGCAGTTGCCGCTGCCCTGACGAAACTGAACGCAGTTGGTTTCATCCTGTTTTTTTTTTTTTGCAAAAGATCTGAAAATAGCATTAGCGGAAACCGGTAATAGAACTATGGAAGTTTATGTGATCAAGACGGATCTGCAAAATAAAGTGCCAAAATATGATCACGGACGCATTTTCATGTCTTATTGATAATAAACCCTTTTAAGTCTGTCACCAGTGTTTATATGTCAGTCCTGACTGCTTTTTTAGTCTGAAAATTACCCTCTCGCGTCTTAGTCTCATATGTTATTCTGAACTGCTCCCATCGACAAGTCTCATTCTTGTCCGATACAATCGAACAATTTTCAAACTATGTAATGGTAGAAAAATCTCGTTTTCGACCAAAACGTGACGTTCTGGCACCAATGTCCTCGACTGTAGGCGAGCCAAAGAAAATGTCCCTGAGAGAAGGACCGCATTTCGAGCTGAAATTTGTCACAAGATCTACTCAAGATTCATATTACGTCTGCCAGTGCGTATGCTGAGTTCTCGGCCTCGGCCGCAAGTGTTTGTCTTTAATTGCAGACTGGTGGGACGACGATCTTCCCTAATTAACTGTCTGGGACACTCTCTCTGGTAGGGGCATTGAGCATGCATGAGCCACAAGAATCGGTGCTCGATAACATGTGGCTAATAGCTTTGCAGTGCTGGGTCTCTGTGATTTAGACAGCCAAGCTATTCCGCCTCTCTTGCCACCAATGGTTGCCCTTCGTGCCGAAAGCGTAATATCTTATCACATGATATCAGAATCATTGAAATGAGTTTCTATTGGATTCATGCTTAATGCTCTTTCGCTCAAAGATATCCCGACTTGCCTACGTGAGTTCTGATTCGGTTACTCTGCTGTAACTGTTTGAACTCTGTGCCGGGTGAACACTCTAGGAAGACTGCAATAACTGTTATCTTACTCGCAGGTTATATAACGCTTCAGCATATTCAATAAGGCCGCATCCTAACCACCTTCATGTGCGTTCATCTAATAGAAGCCAATAGTCTGTTCTCTGGTTTAAATATACTACTACTACTTCGTCAGTTTAACGTAGTTTTTATGTTACTTATAACTTGCTATTTTTCGGACTTCAAATATCGTTGGGTAAGAGATCGGAGACTGTGACATAATTCCTATTTCCTGAGCTAAAGGTAGTTTTCCAGAAGTCTTTATAATCTCTTCCTGTGCAGTACCGTTAGTTTTATAGACTGATTTCGTCAGGACAGTGGCAACTGCAATTCTAAAGCTTTGGGGTCACAAATACCTGATCGCTTCTGTTCTTCATAAGTGATACTTGTGAATTATGTAATCTGCTGTGCAGCTTTTGTACTGCCTGATGCAGTGACGGTACACGTGCATTTCTAGGGATGAAATCGATGAATCTGTTTCGCTCAATGGCTTGTCATAACCACTCTCAATTTGGTGTGTCATATCACTGAACCTTTGCATGGCCAAATTTTGGCAGTGGTTTCGCTATTACAGGTCGCGTCCCAAGGCATGTGTATCCAACTCCGCACAGCGTAAAGTACGAGTATTTAAAGTTAAAATGAATTCTGTCCACTAAAACTAGGCTCTCCAGTATTCCTATATAACGTTTATTTCAATGTCCAAGGTTTATGATCAGTTGACAAAAGCCTTACGAGGCTACCATTTGTGTACAAGAGATAAAATTCTGAAGTACTTTCTTCGCCCTCGATGGAGGGCCAGTTTTTCCCGGAAATAATCCAGTTTACAGAAAAGCTTACTGTGGATAATTCTTGGCGCTATTTCGCTTCTCACAGGAACAGTGCTGCCAGTCGCCACAGGTTTCTCCTGAGTGTGCTTGACGGTGAAATTTGCTTCTCTGACCATACATCCAAGACGAGCCTCTTATGGGCAGTTCCTTGGCCCGAGAAAGTTCGTTGCTTCCCTCTAAAATTACGGACTGTACAATTGAATCACTGATTGCAGAAACAGCATTATTTCATGCATGTTGATTTTGAGAAAAACGTAAATATAAGTGTTTTTTACAGCTCTATTTTACTTTGAACGGCCTAGTTTCTGGTGATGTCCAGACACTATTTTCAATGATGTAATGATTAGATTATATAATGATGTAAATATGCGAAGTTCCTGGACATATGCTGTTTATGAAATCAACTGGTGGCCAGAAATATACGTCTTTGTTATTCAGCAGTTTATTTGTAAATTTATTGTGTTCAGTACAAATATTGTTATTATTAGGCTACATAACAGTTTCTGAAGATTAGCTATATTATTTGTCATTACCAAAATTCTTAATTTATGTGTACATAACAGATTGTGAACAACTACTTTTAACTACAAATTACAATCAGGTAAATAGGAAATTTTGTGAAATATTGCTTGCACCCATGTCTATTTTTCACTGTCAGGCCCTCTGATGTCTCCTGAAGGCCATTTGTAGAGAGCTCTGTAAAAGAATAGGTGCTCTTTAGGGATATACGGCTCCAATTTCTTGAGTTCAGCTATTTTCTTCTCACGTAGTGATACACATTATTCGTATGCTGCAGCCGTCGGTAGAGTTACTGTTGTTTTTTAAATCAAGCATAAACGAAAAGTGTGCATCACCAGGCTTCCAATGTGTGGTTTTGCAATGACGTTCCCACTACACTCACTGTTGTATTCAAATCCCATGAATTCTGAAACGGTGAAGGATTCTTTCTCATTCCTTGTGAGCACTCTGCTCTTCATTGTTTCCAAAGACAAGGCATTGCGTTTATAAAATTTAGGCCACCATTGTTTGAAAGCCAGTGGAAACTCTGTTGAAACAACTTTAACCTGGTATTTGTTAAAGGTACTTGCCGCAAAAATAAGTTCTACAATCTGCATGATGCTATAAATCCTATCGGCAGTTCGAGTTTTCCTCTTAATCACTGCAAAGTCCCTGTCACAGGTAAGAATGAATGGCCTCTGACCGGGAAATAATGATAAATTCTGAGTAAACGCTGATATGCTGCAACTGCCATGAGGAACCTGACCATAGTATTATTCTTATTCTTCCCTGGGAAGCCATCTGAAAATATATGCAGGTATTTTATGTTTGGTGGCAACTAGTTTCGTATGTAATCCAGCAGAAACGTGCAGACTTCAATGGCACCCTTCTATCCTACACCTTCGTGATAAATGTAGAATGTTGCATATCTTGTCTTCAGGTTGTGGATATTGAATGCATTAACACTGAGTTGCTGAAGGTAGAAAACTTCATGAACTGGAATGCTAGAAAGGGACAGATTTTGCATAAAATCTATGGCAATACCTGCAACATCCTCGTCTTCTTGACACAATACTTGTACTTTACGAATACGAGCAGAAAACTTTGCAGCCCTCCGTTCATGAACCATCATTTCTGCAGCGGCAAACGTCTTAGCCTTTTCATTCAGTGTTTTGTTTCGTAATTTATTTTATAGTGCTTCACAAGTACCAGATGTGTCAACTTCTGGTCTACCAAATGTAAGTGAAAAACGTTCTTTGAATATTTTAAAATAAAATTCGTACTAAATATTACTTGCTTGGGAATGTCGTAATCTGAACTGCTCATGCATGATTTTGACAATAAGTTGACTTTTTAAATAACGATGTTCTCTTGTGCCATAGTGAGTAATTTTTGGGGGATAGGAATTTATGTGATCTGTTATCAAACTTATCTATGCACCACCGATTTGATTTCCCAATGCGTTTTTACCATTCTGGTCACTAGGCGACTTTCCACAAGCAAGCAGATTGCTTATCCCCCTTAACCTTTGGTTTGTGACACCATGGATACTTAAGAAAGCTTACTTGCATACCTCTGATCGTCCAGTGCTGGAATTAATAAAATACTGAAAATTGTTGCATCTTGGTTTGCAGTTGCCTCGTTCTGAAAATATTACCTACAGCAATCAGCCCTTGGAGATAAGAGTCTTGTGCGACCTTTGATGTCATGTTGTAGAAAAGTGAAAATACTTCATTTCTTTCCTCTTCAGGAATTCTTCCAAAGCAGTTTCTACAACATCTACCAAATTACACAGATATATCAGTCACGCAATAAATCATTAGTTGACTATTTTACTGACGTATAGCCTCCCGTATTAGTACATTACTTACTTGCAGTCCACACCAATGCTTTTCTTTGAAACTAACTTTCCACTGTAGTTTTTGTACTCTAAACCTTTAATTCGCGACCTTTTTATGATTTCCCGCCAATACTCAACATTACTTACACCTTTTTCCTCTTTCTGCTTTCACCACCATCATGTACATCCATATCTTCCCTGTTTAACATTGCTGTGCTTCACAAAGAAAAGCCGTGTGAATACAGAGATGATATTACACAACAGGATAGCCAACGTTGGCTACAGAAATAGCACTAGTCATGTGTTCTTTCTCCTCTCACTCATAACGTCGGGATTTTGTTTGTACCATCAAGAATGATGGACAAATGTTGTTTCTGCATTCATTCGATAGAGGGGGCGCCATAACATGGAAATCAGCTCTAAACATAATGTAACCAAAAAGTGGACAAGTGTTGTTTCTGCAATCAGCAATTCAATTAAAGTTAACGCTCCTGACACCAGAGACGGTTTGGTCGGTTCTGGTAAACGGAGAGAGACTGCTGGAAAGGTGAACCGACTTAATGAATAGTAATGATGCTTTTTGGACGGCTTCAATGGGGAATTTCTGCTGCTTTCCCCTATCTTTATTTAGAAAAGTCAACATATTCGCTTCTCATATTGGCAGCAGCATTCGATCTCCCCTCTTTGGAACTGCGGCGAGTTAAGAGAAAAAATGGATTGCATGGGTTTCGCTTCCAAGCACTCGTCTGCTGCTGTCGCCCTCTCGCTGCACTTGAAGACTGTATTGTCGCTCAGGCAAAAACATTGTTCATCTTCTGAACATTCACATTCCAGGCGATCAATTCCAAAAAAGAACATGTCCATGTTAAGTGAAATAGAGATAAGCGAAAAAACCGAACTAGGTTACTTCATGTTGAAATTAGAAATATATAAACAATTAATTAAACGCAGAAAATTATTTCAAACAAATGTATCCTCCTTCTTTAAAATACATTGTCATTTTTCATAAAATGGCGAATGTTTAATGGAAATGTTGACTTTTGCAAAATACAAGAGGACTTGATTCGTTTTGGAACCAGCAAACAAGGATATAATGTTTTGGAGCGGATGAAATACGAAGGTTTCAGGAAATCTCGAAATATTAATAAGAAAACTGAGACGCAGTCACATTATCAATATAATTATAAAGTAGTGGTGTGAAGAAATTAATTGTCATTTACATTATACATGTTGTATAATCATTTGCATTTTAATGCACAAAAAATAGAAACTGCGTCTCTGAGTAAAATTAGGAAATGGTTAAAATTTAAGGTACTCAAATGAAATATTTTGCATTATGGGAGCATATAGTTCACAAATGTGTTCGACCTTGTGATTCTCAGTGTGGTATACTTTGTGCTACTGATGTGGCTCCATTAAACACAAACATTGTCTACCGCTGAAATTAACTTAAAGGTAACGATTTATACGGCACAAAACATTACTTCATAGAACGGGATGAAGCGGCATCTTTGTCAGTTATTGTTATCATCACTTTTCCTCCATTTGTTGTTGTCTTCAACTAAACTAGCGAGACTCCAGCAGTTTTTGGAAAAGTTGACCTCTGGATTAGTGTCCCACTCATTGCCAAAGTGCTTATTTACCAGGCTCAAAACACCTTTGATTTTCGAAAATTTAGGTGCAAGAGATAAAGGTTGTGGTTCAGTAACCGTATGTTTGACGATACTGTCTTTCCTGAAAACATTCCTTGGCACTGCAAGATCTGTAAGGTAGCTTGTTTCACCTTGGATTATTGTTACTTTTCTTCTCCGGATAGCATTTCTGTGGAGGCAAATGTGAAGTGCCAGGTTTCATTACAACAAACACTACATTTTTACAATTACAGAGTCCATCCAGATCGATGACAGTTCCAATTTCCTCAAATATATGTAAGTAGTCTTGTGTTGGAATTACTTTTCGTCGTCGAATATCTTTCTCGAAACGACCAAGAACTCGATCTGGTAGTAGATATGAGATGCTAGGCACTGGAGAAATCACCATTACTGTTGTAATTTGATTGGTTCTTCAGTTGCACACGCACCATGATTTTGTTTTGACACCCGCTTCGATCGGAAAAAAGGCGTATGGTGTACACCATTTGAGGGAACAATGTATTTCATAATTTATGACACTCAGAAAAATCTGTTTCATTGGAACTTTTGAAACCCTCATTTTCTGTGCACCAATACATTTACATTTTCCTTAGACTGCTTTGTCTACGAAGTTCCTTTCGCAAAGTGAGAAGATAACATATAAAGTTAAAGGCTGTAACATGTTACCTAATCCGGTGGTTTGGATATAAGAGATTCTTCTTACAGTCAAAAGAGATACTTATTTCTAGTTCATTCGGAATTTTCTGCAGTTTAAAAAATGCCTACGTACGCAGTTTATGATAAACAACTTCACTGCGGAACGTACCGTTTAATGCAACATTCCCTAGTATTTTGGTTCTTTAAATGCGTTCTTGCAACTCAGTACATTTTGAGCGTTTGCCTAAGAACTGTATTTGACTCTCACTCCAAGATTTTGTGCTGTTTTGTACATCCTCCACAACTTTTTAATAGACAGTTCACTTGGCAAGTATTGGATCTTTGAATAATCACGGCAGTAATGTGACTCAGTCGCTGTCAAAGACTGAATGAATTTCTTTAAGTAATCTCTTTTTTTCACATAGAGTTTTGAACGGGTATCGCCCTCTGTTTTTCCTTGCGGTAATAGCCCTGCCCTTAATCGATCTTTACGAAGAGTTTGAAAACTAAATTTCAAAATTCCCAAAAGAGAAACAAACATATTTTTCACACACTTCCAATAATTCTCTATTTCCAGAAATGAATTGATGTATGTAGTAAGTTAATGTGACAACTGTGCTTTTATTTATTTCACTCATTCTTGGCCTTCTACAGTGTGGACATTCTTGCGTCGCCTACAGAAGAACAAATGAATATCTTACATTTAGACCCAAACGTCACTGGTGATACCTTGCATTCCAAGATCATTGCATTTACAGCCAAACCATTGAGCGCGGTTACAATTTTGTTTCTTTGGAACAGACCTCAATGAGTCTCTGAAATACTGAAAAAAATTATGTGTAATTTTTGACTATTGAATGGGATTGACGATATGTACTTATAGGTTAAGAACTCAAAGAGCAGCAACGATAATAAGATTCGGTCAAGGTTAATACATATAATCATGAAGATCCCTGATTTAATTCGGAAAATCGGTGATTAGGAATACGTCACAGGTAATCTTTGATGGAATAAAATAATAAATGTTTCAGAATCGTTCTTGCCTTGCTCGTTTTTCATGAGCTTTCAGTCATGTGGAGACATCTCGATTCCTTTCCATATTGCGTCCTAATTTCGTGGCAGTAGTAATACTTCGATGAACTATAACACTGACTCTTACCATTTTGCTCAGCATTTTTACTATTACTGTGCCCAATAATGTTGCATGTTGTCAATTGGGCAAAACCCACTGCAGAAGTACGTAGTTGTTCATGTGCTTGAATTATTTGGTGATTGTTTGCAGATAATAATGTTTGTTATGCGTTTATAAATAACATAAACATACCGCAGAATAATGGTAAATGGAAGCAGCTCCTTTTCAGTCTTATCAGAGTTATAAAAAGTGATGAATCATTTAGCTGTGTGTAATACGACTGTGTGTGAGTATTTTTTTAATACAGTATAGCAAACCTAAACGATAAACATTTCATTTAGAAACTTTCAAATTCACGTTGGACATACAAAGTTTCGGAACTCAAGAGACAGTGGACATACAAACTTCTGGAACAGAATGAATATTTCAATGCTTAGTATCCATGGGACGTAGAAAATTACTGACATAACTCTTCCACCATACTACAATGACTGCTACAAAGGTTCTGGAATGTGTGGTATCTCGATTTGAATTGACGACCTCATTTAATTAATTTGGTTTTGCATCTTGAATTTTCCTCAATACGAAATAATGATCTCATTTATCTTGCTTTTACGACCTTATTCAGTTTCGATTCCCGTTGTCTTCCAGTTAAATGCGAGTACCACGGAGTTTAGAGTGACTTCATTTTAATGACATTTTCGTGGATTGCTAATTAGATAAGACATCAGCAGTAAAATTTTGTAGTGTCTGGACCAGGACTCGAAACTGGATTTCCCTCTTAACGCGAGCGATCACCTTAACAACTTTTTGTTGTTGATCACATTGTGTTTGTAATTGATCGTTGTATTTGTTCGATGCGGACGTCCTACGACACTTATTCATCATTGATCCATTATCTCAGTTTTTTTTAATTACATAGGTCACCTAACCCTGTTACCGAACACGCTGAGTTACCGTGCCGGCAAAGCCACGACTTCGGCTATTTTTTCATGCTTCCTGGACTGACCTAGACCTCCGTATGCCACCTCGTGTCTACGTCCTGCACTCATTCACTTGCTGTGGATTCCGCACAGGGAGATACTGTTTTATTAATCTCGCGGGATAGCTAGGTTTATACCAGGGGCGTTCAATAAATAGCACTACACATTTCTTTGTGAAAGCAGGTTCGTTTTATTTTGGATTGCAATACACCATATTATTTCCCACGTTTATGGGTAAAACTCTCTGCTTTTAAAGGTAATCTCCGTTCAGTGCGACGGCTTTACGCCACCTTACAAGGAGGGCCTGAGTGTCCAAGTGGTATCGCTCTTCTAGTCGACGTCAGTCAACGTCTTGCTTCATCATCCACAGACTCGGCCAGATAGATGGAAGTCGAAAAGGTGCGAGATCCTGTATGTAGAGTGGATAAGGAAGAACAGTTCACGGAAGTTTTATGAGGTCTAGCGTTGTCATGGTGAGGGAAAGCACAATACACCTCGGAGTGGACTGTTGCACCGTGACGGAGGACATTAAACAGAATGTCCCCTTCAGTCTCAAAGTAGACAGTCGTCTTGAATCTACCAGCTGAGGATGCGGCTCTGAACTGTTTCTTCGGAGGAGAGGTGACATGTCGCCACTTCATGGATTGCCACTGTTTTTCCGCTTGGAAATGATGAAGCGATGTTTCGTCCCCTGTGACTGCGTTTGACGAGATATTGTCACGATCGACTTCGTAACGCGGAAGCAATTCCGCACAAATGATCCAGGTATATCTGAAGGACATCGCAAATTACATCGTAAAATGCGGACTCACCAAAATGGTATCATTTTACTTAAGTTTTTTACGATTCCCTCAGTACCAATCATTGCCATTTGTTTACTTTATTAGATCAAATAACAGTTTCCTGCTCGCAGTGTGACATTTTGAGACAGATAACGTCCTACAAATTCCATATGATTAGGCAACCCTTGAATAATAAATATAGCCAGCTGCAGTTCTAGGACGTTTGCTTCATCGTGACGAGTTTCCGTTGTGTGCAGTAGTCAAGCACTAGTTTTAAAGATATAAGAGATGGATCTTGGGAACGGGACTGCCAAAGTGATGATGACCATGAGAAAAAGACTGAGTAATCAAACGAATGATAACGTTCTACGGGTCGGGCCGTGGAATATCTCAAGTTAGAACGGGGTAGGGAAGCTAGAAAATTTGAAAGAGGAATACTAAGTCTCAATTTAGAATAAAGAGGATCACTAAATTGTAAAGGAGGGAAGACCAGGATATCTTATCGGATGGGTATAGGATAATATCAACAGCAGCAGGCAATGGTGTTACGGAAGTAGGGTTCTTTATGAATAGTAAGGTAAGGCAGAGAGTTTTACTGTTTACTGTTCAGTGTTAGGGTTATTCCCATCAGAATCGACAGCAAACCAACAACGACAATGATAGTTACACATGCCAACGTCGGAAGTAGGAGATGAAGATGTAGAGTAAATACATTGGCATTAGAATATTAAAACCGGACTCGGTATGTAAGGCGAGATGAAAATCTAATAGTCAAGAAGAACTGGAATGAGGTAGTAGGGAAGAAGTTGATGACAGGGTTGCGGGAGAGAGGAGAAAGACTATGTTTTCCAATAAATTTCAGCTGCTAATACCAAATACTCTATTCAAGAATTACAAGAGGAGGAGATATACACTACTGGCCATTAAAATTGCTACATCAAGAAGAAATGCAGATGATAAACGGGTATTCATTCGACAAATATATTATACTATAACTGACATGTGATTACATTTTCACGCAATTTGGGTCGATAGATCCTGAGAAATCAGTACCCAGAACCACCATCTCTGGCCGTAGTAACGGCCTTGATATGCCTAGGCATTGAGTCAAAGCTTGGATGGCGTGTACAGGTGCCGCTGCCCATGCAGCTTCAACACGATACCACAGTACATCAAGAGTAGGGACTGGCGTATTATGACGAGCCAGTTGCTCGGCCACCATTGACCAGACGTTTTCAATTGGTGAGAGATCTGTGGAACGTGCTGGTCAGGGCAGCAGTCGAACATTTTCTGTATCCAGAAAGGCCCGTACAGGACCTGCAACATGCGGTCGTGCATTATCCTGCTGCAACGTAGGGTTTCGCAGGGATCGAGTGAATGATAGAGCCACGGGTCGTAACACATCTGAAATGTAACGTCCACTGTTCAAAGTGCCATCAATGCGAACAAGAGGTGACCGAGACGTGTAACCAATGGCACCCTATACCATCACGCCGGGTGATACGCCAGTATGGCGATGACGAATACGCGCTTCAAACGTGCGTTCATCGCGATGTCGCCAAACACGGATGCGACCATCGTGATGGTGTAAACAGAACCAGGCTTCATCCGAAAAAATCACGTTTTGCCATTCGTGCACCCAGGTTCGTCGTTGAGTACATCATCGCAGGCGTTCCTGTCTGTAATGCAGCGTGAAGGGTAGCCGCAGCCATCGTCTCCGAGCAGATAGTGCATGCTGCTGCAAACGTCGTCGAACTGTTCGTTCAGATGGTTGTTGTGTTGAAAACGTCCCCCTCTGTTGACTCGGGGATCGAGACTTAGCTGCACGTTCCGTTACAGCCATGCGGATAAGATGCCTATCATCTCGACTGCTAGTGATACGAGGCCGTTGGGATCCAGCACGGCTTTCCGTATTAACCTCCTGAACCCACCGATTCCACATTCAGCTAACAGTTATTGGATCTCGACCAACGCGAGCAGCAATGTCGCGATACGATAAACCGCAATCGTGACAGGCTGCAAACCGACCTTTATCAAAGTCGGAAACGTGATGGTACGCATTTCTCCTCCTTACACGAGTCATCGCAACAACGTTTCACTAGGCAACGCCGGTCAACTGCTGTTTGTGTATGAGAAATCAATTGGCAACTTTCCTCATGTCAGAATGTTTTATGTGTCGCCACCGGTGCGTGAATGCTTTTAAAAGCTAGTCATTTGCATATCACAGCATCTTCTTTGGTCTCAGATTCTCTTCTAGCTTACATATCGCAGGCAGCGCGTGAGCAATACATGGAAATTACATCAGCTGGAGTGCGCTAGAAACAAATTCTTTAATTATGGACCTCTTACAAAGTGGGATATGAAAGTACAAAGGAATGAAGAGGTACGCATGAAGTTCTCTGAGTCTATAAAATTGGTGAACATTATTAAAAATGACAAACTGTAGGGACGGATTCCTGATTGAAAATAAAGGGAAAATGGTTCTGTGAACATGTGTTCGGAAATGGATCGTTGCTATGGTAGAGGGCGATGAACGAAATTTCATCTGTCAACGTATCGTGTGTTCCTTGTGTGTTGCAGGCTGTGTGATTGACACAGTGTACGGTAAGAAGCAGAATGGCTCTGTATTCATGTCAGGAAGAAGTCGAGATGAGCTTTATGAATGGCCAAGCAGATGGAAAAGTCGTAAAGCAGCACGGTCCTCCACATGTGATTTACAAACCATTCATCGACTCCCTGCATATTCGTCTGTTCGAGAAAACCCATGAACACAGAAACGCCCAAAAATGGCTTGAAATATTATGTGATGCGGTTAGTGTCTGTCAGGGTACTAGATTGGTACAGCTGTGCTGCCTGTCGACCGTTTCCATCTCCTTGGGCATATGCAAATACTATCTCGGCTTCTTCCCGCTATGAATAACGGATCATTACGCTACCTACAGTACGTTGCGTCAATCACATAAACTTTAACATACAAGAAACACACAGCACGTGGTCAGAGGAACTTTCATTCGTCAGCGCCCTCTAACGTGGCCACGATGCATTTCCAGTCACATGTTCGTAGAACCGTTTCTCCTTCATTTTCAGTCAGGTGTCCACCCATGCAGTTCGTCGCCTTTATTAATGTTCACCGTGTATACTGCGGTAAGTAATATCTCAGTAGACAGTTCAATTGAGGAGGAATTGACATCTCCAGATGGTACAGTGACAGAACGTGGAAAGAAAGAGAGGTACGAAGTAGGTAACTAAGAAGAAACAGTAGGTAACAGAAACACTTCTGATAATCGATGAAAGAAGGAACTGAAAAAATGTTCAGGAAAATTCAGGATCCCAGATAAGGATAGAAATAAAATGGAAATGCATGGAAAGTAAAGGCGAAATGGCTACATGATAAATCTGGGGAAATCTAAAAATCAATGCTTGTCGAAAGGACTGACTGTCACATAGAAAACAGTCTTCGATGAAATGAAAAGCAAAGGTAGTAACACTAAGGGTGCAATGGGAAATCCACTGTTAAATGCAGAGGAGAGAGTAGAAAGGTAGAAAGATTACATTGAAGGCGTCTACATGGGTGAAGACTTGTCTTATATGATAGAAGAAGAAAATGTAGAAAAGATGCAGAATGCAGCATTAGAATCAGAATGGAAAACAGCTTTGAAAGCCTTAACATCGAATAAGGCAGAAGTCGTACGTAACAGAATTTCTAGACTCATTGGGGAAAGTGGCTACGAAACTTACATTCACGTTGTTGTGTAGAATGAGACTAGCAATACGTGATCAGACTTTCGGAAAAACATCATCCACAGAATTCCGAAGATTGTAACGGCTAACAAATGCGAGAATTATCGCATAATCAGCTTAACCGCACAGACATTTAATTTTCTGACAAAAATAATATACAGAAGAATGAAGAGGAAAGCTGAAGATGTGGTAGATGAGGTTCATTCGGGCTTTAGGAAAGGAAAAGGCACCAGATTGGCAGTTCTGGCGGTGCTGATGATAATGGAAGAAAGACTAAATAAATACACATTTATTGGATTTGTCGACCTGGACAAAGTGGTTGACAATGTCATATGGAGCGAGATGTTCGAAATCAATAGGTGTAAGCCGTTTGAAAAGATGGGTAATACGCAGTATGTACAAGAGCCAATAGGGAAAAATAAGGGTGCAAAATCGAGAACGAAGGGCCCGTATTAAGATGAGTTTAAGACAGGAATGCAGTCTTCTGCGCCTATTGGCTTGTTCATCGAAGAGGGAGTAACAAAAATAAAATAAAAGTTCAAGAGTGGAATTAAAATTTGCGGTGAAAGAATATGAATGATGAGATTCGTTGACGTTGAACATGAATAATGGTTACAGGATAAGATGAGTCGAATGAATATTCTAATGTGTACAGAATAATGATTGACAGTAAATCGATGAAAGACTAAAGTAATGAGAAATATCAGAAGTGGGATCACCGAGAAACTGAACATATGGATAGGTGATCATAAAGTAGGTGAAGGTAAGAAATCTTGCTATCTACGCATCAAAATAACCCATGGCGGACGGAGCAAGGAGGACACAGAAACCACACTTGCGCTGGCAAAAAGGGCATTCCTGGCCAAGAAAAGTCTACTAGTAAGTAAAATGTGCCTTAATGTGAGGAAGATAATTATGAAAGTGTACTTTCGGAGAACAGCACTATATGGTAGAAAAACGCGGATTGTGGGAAGGCATAAAAGAAGAGAGTCGAAGATTTTTAAATGTGGTGCTATAGAAGAATCTTAGTTGGACTTAGAAGGTTAGGAATGAGGAAGTTCTTTGGAAAATAGGCCCGAAAAGTAATATATTGGAATCAGTGGCAAGAGGAAGGGACGGGATGGTAGGACATCCGCTAAGACATCACAGAATGACTTCAGTGGCACTAGAGGGAGCTGTAGTAGAAGACCAGAATTGGAGCAGATCCAGCAAACAATAGAGGACGTAGGTTGAAAGTAGTACTCTGAGATGAAGTGGTTAGCACATGAGAGGAATTCGTGGCGGGTTTCATCAAACCAGTCAGAAGACTAATGACTCAAGAAAAGAAAAACCGAGTTGTATACGGAAAAAACTCATGTGACGCCCACCGCATCGGCACGCAGCGCACCTTGAGTTATTTTGGATGTACTGCGATCGCCGGATATCGGCTGCAAAGAACAGGGGGCAGACAGGAGTACATTTAAATGTATCCATGTGGAATGTGCAGATGATTCTACTCTGACACAGTAACACTGTAACAGAAACGCATTTTTAGGCTTTTGCTTCGATTGAGAAATCCGTACCTTTAGAATTGTAACTGAGAAGATGTAGAATTATCGTGGAATATGATGCTGCAATGCAAGATGAAAATCATCTGGTTTCGAAACATTAGACAGGGAGTTTTCGTAGAGCTGTTGGGAATACGTATTTGGGAACTCCATGGTAAAGAGAGGAATGCATCTTATCGGTATTAACTTAGACAAGAACAAAGTAACTAGTCTAATAAAAGATGAGACTCTTCATTTTGGAATCGGTGTTTGTATTTCGCAGCAAATATCTTATATTTCACTTCAATAAAAATTTACGAGGTGTTTGATGCCAGTTTACATTTGTTATTAACATCTAATTTCCTTTGACAGATTCTCTGACGACTGATAATCCGCCGTACTGATTAATATCAACGAAAATCTTTTTCGAAAACAAATATTAAACTAGCGAACTGAGAATTATTCGATAATAAATGTGTGAACACACGAAGCATGTGTAATGCAACTTAACAGGCAAACTTACGTACTATTTGCAGTGAACTCGATTACAGAAGACTAATCCACCCATTTGCATATCGTACGTCATTTCACGGTTCATCTTACGTCACTGCATTTTAAAATCAATAGTACAGAATCCAGCCAGGCTGCTGACTCGTGACGTTCGCGGCTGGTTGAGCATGTGGTCGAGAATTATCGCCTCCGACTACACAGGCTGTTCCTTGCCTGGAAGCCCACCAAAGTAATATCGTGTGTCGTAATGTCGATGAACATCTAATTTAATTTCAAAACAAACTTCAACTCGCCCATGGGCTAAGCCTAAAGAATGAATTCCAGCACTGCGTCACTGAGTGATTCCAGAGGCAACAGTTTGTTTTCTTAATACACATAGTGAAAGACAGCACTCAGTCCACCTTCCACGTGATTTTGTCATTTTATTAAGTTGTGCAGAGTGTCTTTTCTCTGCTCTGTTTCTCAGATTTTGTCTCATGTCAGTGGTAAGGTCACTCTCGGAATCGACCTGATTGACCTCTATTCTAATCTTTATTGCAGCTGATATTCAGTATCCCATGTAGCTACATCCGTCTTCCCTAAACATGGATGATTGATTAATTAAATGAGTAAGGGTGTAATTGCAACCAAATGCACACTGTTAAACTCAGGAGGGCTTCCTTAGTTTTGCCACATTGCAGAGCCTGCAAACGGCCGTCTCCGATGCTAGCTTGCGGCAACAGTTTGGGAAGGCTTCCGGTTGCTAGTTCTTTCTTAACCCGGAACCTCGCTATTAGTTACTTTAGACCTATGCGCAAGGAAAATCGTTGTTCAATCTCTGGACACTGATTCGGTGAAAAATTCTGATCAATGGATCCAGGCGTTGTCTCTGTTATCTCCTGGCGGGAGGAGACACCTGGCATCACTGTAAATTTCGCTTTGTCGGTTAGTCAGTTCACTACCCCAAGTTTTGTTCTCTCTCGGTCCACGGAATTGCGATATACTGAATTTTGTTGAAAGTCGACGTTAGACGGTTTGGTGCGTACGTCGTGCCACTGCTATTTGCGCTTGCAATATGATTTTAGGTAGAAGCTAGTGTTTTAGTGTTAGAGAGTTTCTACAATCGTTAATTCCTTTGTCAGAAGCATTTTTACGGGGATCTCGCGAGTGATAATTTGCTTGTCTTAACTAGTTTCAGTTAGGGCCGACTTTGTTCCTTATCCTGTCACGATTCACTTCGTGCACTGTGATCCCGCTTTAATTTCGTGGTTTCGTTCCGTTGTGGATCTCAAGGCAATTTTCACAATTCGTACAGCGCAATAGATGCTTAATGTGGCTTTCCGTCATCTATGTGTGCCTGAATTTTCGTAGCAATTGAATATTTGCGTGACAGTTCATGTAGCAATCTTCTCTTAAACGGACAGTAACTAAGATACTGTGCAAGTAAACATAGTGATAGAATTTTGCACGTATTCAGTGTTAACTGAATTTGAGTAACTTTTTCTCCATTTTATGTCTAGCTGTAACTTGGATTCAACTTAGTAAGCTAAGATACTCCCTGAAGTGCATTCCAGCACAGCATCCAATATTATTGAGCTCATTAACTCCAACTGTCGTCTATTGAAAATGCATCAAAAGGCACATGTTTAAATTTGATAATCATATCGACCTTCATGAAGTCTGAAAAATATCCCATTGCACACTTTACAGCAAAACGTAGGGTCAAATTCAATTAATGTTTTGCTTGACTTCATCGGGATTGGCATTCAGTGGGAATTAGGTGACGATAATCATTATTTATGTGAAAAATCAATGCAGAAACGAAACAAGTTATAAATTGTTTCATCAAGATTCATCCTACTTCAGAAGACTGTGCCTTCAACACTCATGAAGATAGTAAACTGAATTTTATCTTACGAGTGGGACTACAAAGTTATTGTTATGAAAACATATTCCCTATTATATATGGTTAGATTTTTCACGCATACTTGGGTGTCCCTTACTTTTCAACTTCAAAATTATTGTGAGTAACCCACTAGTACTGTTTAAATGACGCTGGAACATGTGTGTCCATTATTTTGTAGCGATCATAGCACTCAGCGTGATATTTGACATTGTTCACAGATGTCATGCTGACGTCACCTCAGCTGGTTAGTACGTACATCTACACTGCATTCAGCTATTTATTTGTTATCGAGCTTGTTGCATTATGTTTTGAGAGAAAGGAGGACTTGTCACAAGCTGATAAGAGCTATACAGCTTAGTTAACAATAATTTAGTAACCTACATTCAGAAGGGAGAAAAAAAAGAAACGCTAGAAAGTGTCAAGCTCCGTTTGCTTGCCGTGAAGTTTATAAATAATTTGGACAATTCATTTGATATCGCACGTGCCAATGTTCTACAAAAGACTAAGTTGGGTAAACACGCGATGATTTTACTTCTACAGAGAGAGCTAACCGTAAAGGCAGTTTTGTAAGAGTAGGCTGAGTGCTTTAGGATACAGAAGTAAGCACGAGTGCAAAGAATATTGGAAAAATGCCAGAGAAACTAAGTTGTACCTTATCTACCCCTACATCTACTGCCACACTTCCTTCTTTTTCATCTACAATCTCAGATATAGCAATTTCAAGTTCAAGTGAAGTTGACGTTGGTGATGGTGAGTTACTAGAACTTACGTCTCATGGTAGTTCATTAGAGTATGCTGCAAGGCAAAGAACTACAGATTTTCTTACTTAAAAATTAACGACTGCTTTGTATTCATGACAGAGAAGTGCAAGAAATTCTGTACACATTTTTCAGGCAACAAAGGAGGGACTTCGTCACAATACTGAAGAGCTCTGTGTTAATAAATCATCTCCTGATATCGGCAAGCAGAAGAAGAGACGAGAACGGTCAGAAACCATAAAGCACCTTCAATGAACGATTTCTCACAGTTCTTACTGTTGAATGGGATGGTAAACTGTTACAGCATCACTGTTACGTTTGATTTCAGTGAACAGCACATTGGCTTTGCAAAGTTATAGGATGACTTTGGTGAAGTGCAAGTGAAAGGAGATTGGAATGCATTACACAAATTGGACAGAGAGTTGTTGTATTCACCATGTCATTTTCACATATGTGAACCTATTTTTAAAAAGGTGTACTTGAATGTAAAATATATGGTGTAAGAAGCGGTCCTGTCGTACCAGGTTTTAAACATTTTAGAGAAAACTGGAAAAGTGTCAAACGACATTAATTTGCACACTGTCAAAAAGAGTGTGTATTTGTTTGCATGAGTCAAAAAGTAAGACGTTAATTATCCATGAAAACGAATTAGATAAAGCAAGAGTGAGAAGTAATTATCGTTGACTCATACAACTCTGAGTAATAGTTTTTGAAAGAAACTTAGAAAAAAACGGATGGAGCAATGCATCAAGGAAGATGCATAGCAAGAGCAATTTATTGCTTAAAATATTTTTGATAAGGTCACAGCTTTAACTAATAATTGGAAATAAAAGTGCATTGCAAGATGTATCTCTTTTTATTGTAAATTTTTATCTCAACCCGTGTCTCAGGTGCAGTGGTGCTGTAAAAGTCCTAATTTTAATCTCTTGTTTCTTAAAAGATCTGAAATCGTATGCAAAGTTTGAATCCACGATTTCAAAAGCAGCTGTAAGGAAATTTAGTGATCATTTGTGGTATTTATCAGAACAGTTCTCTCTCCTATTGCACTTTGATAATAAAGAAGAAGTGCAAAGAAAAATCAAAATGGAATTAAATTTGAACACAGTTAATCTAACACAGTCAATCTACAACTACAAAAGTCATACATTCCTTTTGTGGAGAACTGAATGGATTACTATATAATAAGTGTAATTATTCTGATTATCATTTGTAATTGGTTTTAATTCAGAAATTTACATAGCTTTATTTAGTATCACCTTCATTTCAGAGAAAAGATTAGCTGACTTCGTATAAACCAAAAGGATAGATATGGCCTCTTGTTTGAATATTGCGATCTGTACATCGATTAGGTAGCTCTGCGTGGTTGAAAAAAATTACATTTCTGGAATATTTTACAATAGTGCACAAAACCGGATATCCAAAAGATGAGTAAGCCAGCGAATGAGACGGAATCTTACATATAGCTGCTAGGTAAACCTTTACTTTGCCTGTGTAAGTCAGCCTCCAAGCTTAGCTTCTATGTCCATCCTCGTAAAGTCCAATTATCCTTTCGAATCCACCTGTTCAAATCGAACATAACACTCACTGACTACAGACATACAAGGTATTGCACGTAGCAGTACCTCGTGAGGGAGGAGCAGTCGTGGCCGGAATTTTATATCGTTCTCTTAAAGGGCGGAAAAGATATCATTGCACTAATAGTTCCACAGTTTGTGAAACATGCCTCCCAGATATGTACGAGAAGGCGACAATTGTTATCATTATTATATTATTTCATGTAGATTAAATTCACAGCTTCCAATCTTATTGCTGTTTATGCAGTTGTTTGGAGCAGGATATGAGGTAGCTACATATATAAACTTCCAATCCCGCTTGCCGCCCCTTCCCCCCCCCCCCCTACCCCACCCCCTCCCCGCTGCAAAACAACAAAGGAAAAAGATAGTGCTATCGTCATATATCGCCGGCGCGCATGACGACGTGGGCACGCTCAAACTGTGATGGATGTTATGGAGTTGAATAAGTGAGTATGGCAGATGGTACCGTCCAACACCCGTTCCGACGTTTGTCTTGCGTATTTCCAGAAACATCCGTGAAAATCCGAAAGTATGAAGCATACCCACAGCCACAGGATTCCAGTACTGGTGCTAATAACAACTACGGTGACGTGAATGATGGAACGATGTCACTGAAGGATATTGGAAAGGGATGCAGCGGCTTCTGCTGAGACAGCTCCTTCATAGGTGGACACGGGTAGACCGACATGGATGTTGCAGTTCCTTTTGAGGCATGCGACTGGACCGCTACCGTAGCCAGTCGCTCGTACAGGCTGTGGACTAGTTTCTGACAGTGGCTCTGGAAAATGAAGATCTACAGCAGGATCAGTATATTCACACGAGGATGACTTTTTACGTCAGCGCTGTAGCGTGTGCCGCTTTTGCCCTGAATTGAACAGTTTGCTCGGCCGGTCACCTCAACTAGAATTTCTGACTCCCAGATGTGATTATCTGTGGCACTTTGTCACTCTTGTGAAATTTCATCGTTCAGTGTGCCTTCGAAATAGTGTTCTGAGTATGTTGTAATATTCCATTAACGTGAAATAACTAGGGCTATGCATTCAGTCTGCTAGGTATCTGCTTCCAACTAGAATTGTACGATAAGTACTAATAAATAACAATAGCGCAATTCCTCTCTGCGCAGCTTAAAGTTTTGGCTTCTGAGCCTGGAATGTTCTCAAAAAGCGCAAGCCTACGCCGTTCGACTGATGAGAGAAACGAGTCATTAGTGTGCGGAATCCTGTTTTGTCGATAGAATATGTGAAGTTACAAAGACGATAACTTATCTGAAACGATGACTTCATGCAATTCGCCGTATCGTTACAGCACAGTGGTACGTAGGCGATATTCTGCGTCTCGTTCTGTTGCTTTTCATGGTAAGCCATCCTGGGGTTGAATTTCAGCAAGACAATGCCCTTCGGGACAGGACGATAGTATCTAATGCTTGTCTTCGTGCTTACCAAACCCTGTCTTGGCCAGCAAAGTCGCCGGGTCGTAAGCATTTGGAACATTGTGGGCAGATCCCTCCTACCAGCTAGGGCTTCTGACGATCTAACGCACGAATTGGATAGAGTTTGGCACGATATCACTCAAGAGAATATCCAACAATTCTAGCAATCAATGCCAAGCCAAATACCTACATCCATAAGAGCCAGACGTAGAGCTACGTATTACACACTTTTTAATAATAATTTATCTGAGCCGTTTTAGAAGCTTTCGATTATAAATGCTTTGTTTTGCTAACCTTGTGCTATGAAACTGTGCAAATTCATTATGAAGAAGCGTCGATTGCCAGTATTACTTATTTACTAGGATCGAAGTTTGAATAAGCTAGGAATCGTCCAATTTGGGAAATGATTGTCTGTAATCGGTAGTCCACTTGAAAGGAACGCTAATATGCCTTAAGTGATACAATGGTGGCACTATTTGTGCTGCGTTTGCGATAAATCTCGCATAATAACTCATACACCCAAGGACTGCTAATAATTCCTGATTATTTATTGGTCATTTTCGGGTCACCTCTTTATGTTTGGTAGTGCGATGTGTGCCCTGAACATCTCTGTCATGTCCGGAATATTTCCATGTCGATCAAAGATCCTTATAGCAGACTGCATTATTTATCATGGATTGGACAGTACCTGTAAAGTGATTACAAATTACTGAGATGTTACTAGTATTAGGTCCCTGTGGTATCTACGGAATTCGGTGCCTCAGTACCCGTCAGCACTTCATCAACATATTTTATCATCCCATTTGGCCACGTCAACGAGGACCATTCTGAGAATCATAGTGTGTCAGCACTTCCTTATCATTCAAGGAATCGCACCAAGTGTGCTTGTTACATTTGGGTTACATCAGCTTCATTGCATCTCGCAACACGCCAAGGCCTTGTGGGGAGAGGGGAGGGCCTGATTCCAACCCCAGTGTCCCATCACCCCCGTCCTATCTTTCCAAGAATCTTTCGAAGGATGCTTGTTTCATTTTCATGATATTAGCTTCATTACCCCCTATCTCCCTTAATCCCGCCTTTCACATGTTCCCGTACGCCAGCCAATGACGTTCGGTTTTCATATGTATTGTCAGTATGAAGCGTAGCCCGTCCGTAGCGCCCCTGTTCGGTATTACATTACATGAAACTTCAGCTGAGCAAATGTTCGTAATGAGTCCAGTACACGTGAGTCATCATGTGGTGTTCAGCATGAAGCACAATGCTGGCGTAGTTTACATCAGATCAGCAGATCCTTACCGCCATGGCGATGTTATGAATCCAGACGTTCCACTCCCCGCACCTCATGCACCCGCACCCCACACCACCGCATCTCACCCAAGCTCATCAACATCATCGTCAGTGGTTTGGAAATAAAATGATCGCTACTGCTTTCTACCAGTTCTCTATTGTATCTCAGTGCTTGGATATTTGTTATGAAAACAAATTAACTTATGATTTCCTAAAAGTGTTCGAACAATCTGACGATGTCATACACGCTTCACGTATGTGTAATGCAGGCATTTCATTTGCAACACACACAAACACACACACACACACACACACACATACACACACACACACACACGTACACACACGCTCCAGGTATCACATCTATGTCCCTAATTGCTTAGTCCTTGCGTTACTTTTGTTTTTTGTCGTCATTCTTATGACTGGTTTGATGCTGCCCGCCACGAATCCCTCTCCTGGGCTAACCTCTTCATCTCAGAGTGTAAATGGCTCTGAGCACTTATGGGACTTAACATCTGAGGTCATCAGTCCCCTAGACTTAGAACTGCTTAAACCTAACTAATCTAAGGACATGACACACAACAATGCACGAGACAGGATTCGAACCTGCCACCATAGCGATCGCGCGGTTCCAGACTGAAGTGCCTAGAACCGCTCGGCCTCTCCGGCCGGTGATCTCAGAGTAGCACTTGCAATCTACGTCCTCAGTTATTTGCTGGCTGTATTACAATCTCTGTCTTCCTCTACCACTCCATCTAGTACTATGGGAGTCATTCCCTCATGTCTTAACAGATCCTACCCCTTCTCCTTATCAGTGTTTTCCACAAATTCTTTTCCTCTCCGATTCTGCGCAGAACCTCATCACTCCTTATCTTATCACTCCACCTAATTTTCGTCATTAGTCTGTAGCATCATATCTCAGATGCTTCGATTTTCTTCTTTTCTTGTTTTCCTAAATTCCATGTTTCACTACCATAGAATGCTGTACTCATACATTCTCTGAAATTTCATTCTCAAATTAAGGCCAATATTTGACTTTGGTAGACTTCTCTTGGTCAGGAATGCCATTTTTGCTATTGATAGTCAGCGTTTGATGTCCTCCTTGCTCTATCCGTCATTGGTTATTTTACTGCCTAGGTAGCAGAATTCCATAACTTCATCTACTTCGTGACCATTCGTCCTGATGTTAAATTTCTCGCTGTTCTCATTTCTACTACGTCTCATTACCTTCGTCTTTCTTCTATTTAGTGTCAATCCATACTCTGTACTCATTAGACTGTTCTTTCCGTTCAGCAGTTTGTGTAGTTCTTCTTCGCTTTCACTCAGGATAGCAATGTCATCAGCGAATCGTATCATTGATA
This sequence comes from Schistocerca gregaria, assembly GCF_023897955.1. Taxonomy (NCBI): domain Eukaryota; kingdom Metazoa; phylum Arthropoda; class Insecta; order Orthoptera; family Acrididae; genus Schistocerca; species Schistocerca gregaria. Next base: position 256,932,949 of record NC_064925.1, read on the forward strand.
TCCTTTCACCTTGAATTTAAATTCAACCGCTGAATGTTTCCTTTATTTCCATAATTGTTTCCTCGATGTACAGATTGAACATTAGGGGAGAAAGGCTGCATCCTTGTCTTACACTTTTTTTAATACGAGCACTTCGTTCTTGGTTGTTGTACATACTGTATACGACCCGTCTCTGCCTATAGTTTACCCCTCCTTTTTTCAGAATTTTGAACATCTTGCACCATATTATATTGTCGAACGCTTTTTCCAGGTCAATAAACCCTCCGAAAGTGTCTTGATTTTCCTTTAGTCCTGCTTCCTTTCTTAACTACTACGTCAGAATTGCCTCTCTCGTGCCTTCACCTTTCCTAAAGTCAAACTGAGCATCATTTGGCGCATCCTCAATTTTCTTTTCCTTTCTTCTGTGTATTATTCTCGTAAGCAACTTTTTGGATGCAAGAGCTGTTAAGCTGATTGTGCGGTAATCGTCGCACTTGTCAGCTCTTGCCGTCTTCGGGTTTGTGTGGATGATGCTTTTCCGAAAGTCAGATGGTATGTCGCCAGACTCATAGAATCTACACACCAACGTTAATAGTCGTTTTGTTGCCACTTCAACCCCAATCATTTTAGAAATTCTGCCTATTTCATATTAAATCCTCCAAAGCCCTTAAATTCTGATTCTAATAATGGATACCCTACCTCTTCTAAATCTACTCCTGTTTCTTCTTCTATCGCATCAGACAAATCTTACCCCTCATAGAGGCTTCCATTGTATTTTTTCCAACTGTCCGCTCTCTCCTCTGCATTTGAGAGGAATTCCCGTTGCACTCAGAATGTTATCACCCTTGCTTTTAATGTCACCGAAGATTGTTTTGACTTTCCTGTATGCTGAGTCTGTCCGGACAACTATTTCTCTTTCGATGTCTTCACGTTTCGTCTTTGCTCCCCTGCAATTTCTATTTATTTCATTCCTCAGCATCTTGTATTTCTGTGTTACTGAGTTTCCCGGAATATTTTTGTACTTCTTCCTTTCATCGATCAATTGAAATATTTCTTCTGCTATCCGTGGTTTCTTCGCACTTACCATCTTTGTACAAAAGTTTTCTTTCCGAACTTCTGTGATGGCCCTATTTTCATATGTCCATTCCTCTTCAGCTGTACTGACTTCTGAGCTATTTCTTACAGCTGTATCTATAGCCTTAGAGAACTTCAACCATATCTCGTCATTGCTTACTACTTCCGTATGCAACTTCTTTGCGTATTGATTCTTCCTGACTAAGATCTTAAACTTCAGCTTATTCTTCGTTACTACTATAGAGTGATCTGAGTCTGTCTCTACTCCTAGGTACACCGTAAAATCCAGTATCTGATTTCGGAACTTCTGTCTGACCATGATGTAATCCAACTGAAATCTTCCCGTATCAACCGGTCTTTTCCAAGTGTACCTCCTCCTCTTGCGATTCTTGAACAGAGTATTCGCTATTACAAACAGAAATTTGTTACAGAACTCAATTACTCTTTTTGCTCTCTCATTCCTTGTCCCAAGTCCATATTCTCCTGTAACCTTTTCTTCTGCTCATTCCCCTACAATTGCATTCCAGTGTACAATGACCATTACTTTTTCATATCCCATTATATACTGTATTACCCTTCCAATATCCTCATGCACTTTCTCTGTCTCTGAATTTTCAGCTTGCGACTTTGGCATGTATACCTGGACTACCGTTGTCGATGTTCGTTTGCTATCGATTCTGATGAGAACAACCTTATCACGGAAATGTTCACAGTAGCACACTCTCTGCTCCATCTTACTTTTCATAACGAATCCTACTCCTAATACACAATTTTCTGCTGTTGCTGATATTACCATGTACTCATCTGACCAGATATCCTTGTCTTATTTCCACTTCACTTCAGTGACCCATACTAATCTAGATTGAGCCTTTGCGTTTCACTTTTCAGATTTTCTAGTCTCCCTACCACGTTCAGGCTTCAGACATTCCAAGCCCCGACTCGTAGAACGTTACCTTTCCTTTGATAATTCAATCTTTTTCTCAAGGTAACCTTCCCCTTGGCAGTCCGCTCCCGGTGATCCGAATGGGGGACTATTCTAGAATCTTTTGCCAGTAGAGAGATCATCATGATATTTCTTCAATACAGGCCCCACGTCCTGTGGATACACCTTACGTGTCTTTAATGCAGTGGTTTTCATTTCCTTCTGCATTCTCATGCCGTTGATCATTTCTGATTCCTCCGCCTTTACGGGCAGTTTCCCACCCCCAGGATAAGAGAGGCCCCTGAACCTCTGTCCGCTAGTCCTCCCCCTTTGACAAGGTTGTTGGCAGAGTGATGGGTGACTTCTTATGCCGGAAGTGTTCGGCCACCAATGCTGAATCTTGTTATTACAAATTATATTTGCCCGACGTACCTAACCAATCTGACGGCGTTACACGTGTGCTTTGCACACCAGAATAATATAAGATCAACCTCTATAAGTAATACCTGTGATATTTGTTAACTATATGCTGTTGTTCTCCAGTCGAGGGCTCTTACTCTGTAGCGAGAAGCAGAGTAAGATATACTGACAGTATGAAACAATGACATTATAGCATAGCTCGCAAAAAGTATTAGTCTTGTGGCACCAAAATCCTTAATCTAGCAGTATCAGCAGTTTGGTAGGACTTTATATACAGAAAAAGTAGTAAACAGGCTGTAAATGGTTACATTGTAATTGTATTTTCTGTATGTATTTCGAGAAATATGCTCTACATTCTAGCATAGGACTTGAGTATTTGCTATAACGTCAACTTAATTTTACATTACGCATAAAATACATCAAAACGATCTGACGGTATCTCATACAAATCGGTGGCAACGTTCATATATAGTTTAGTACTTAAAGGACCTACAATATTTATCAACCAAGCGCTGCTCGTCTCCATTCAAGACCTCTGCACTCTAGAGGGAAACAGTAGCATAGTCTGACATTACCATGGAATGATATCATACAGGTATGAAAGAAGCCATTATATACATTAAATTACTTAGATCACCGTAAACAGGAGATTTGTTTAGGAATATTTGACAGGGTAAAGAAGGCAAAAATCAATTATTCTTGTACAAAATCACATATACGTTAAACATAGAAAACACTCCTTTCTTTATTTGTGCAGAATGTAGTTGTAACGTATGAGCGTGGTATGGCATGGAAGCAGTAATATCGAAACACTTTTGGGGCATTCTGCAAAGAAGACAGTCACACTGCTGGTGCCACCTCGTGCAACTAACTTTAGTTACTTGTCAGAACTCTGCTTGCAGTTCGCATGCATCGGCATTCAACACCACAGCTTTCAGAATACAAATAGATTGCAATAGAATCCTACAGCTTCGAATAGAGTGAAGCATGTATGGGGCCCTGTTAAGACTCCACAAGTTTATTCATTTACAGTATGAGTTACCCAAGTTCATAACTGTGAGACACAGTGTCAAGGCAAACCTACCGTTCCTCCTACCTCCGAATATTGGAGATCACTTCTCAGAGTAAAAAATGGAAACCCGATGGGTAATAAAATAGAGACAAATCGAGAAATGTTATTAGCATATACTATCACAGGGGACGGCCTCCCACGTGAGATGCTACGCTTAAAGAAAATTGTCTTAAATATCTACATCTACATCCATACTCCGCAAGCCACCTGACGGTGTGTGGCGGAAGGTACCCTGTGTATCTCTATCGGTTCTCCCCTCTATTCCAGTCTCGTATTGCTCGTGGAAAGAAGGACTGTCGGTATGCTTCTGTGTGGGCTCTAATCTCTCTGACTCTATCCTCATGGTCTCTTCGCGAGATATACGTAGGAGGGAGCAATATACTGCTTCACTCTTCGGCGAGGGTGTGTTCTCGAAACTTTAACAAAAGGACGTACCGAGCTACTGAGCGTCTCTCCTGCAGAGTCTTCCACTGGAGTTTATCTATCATCTCCGTAACGCTTTCGCCATTACTAAATGATCCTGTAACGAACCGCGCTGTTCTCCGTTGGATCTTCTCTATCTCTTCTATCAACCCTATCTGGTGAGGATCCCACACTGCTGAGCAGTATTCGAGCAGTGGGCGAACAAGCGCGTTTGAAAAAGGACTCCCTACTTTTAAGAATAAATTCAATGAGGAAATTAATGAAAAATTACATCAGTGAGTTCTTATTATGAAAGAGAATTCCTTCAAGTTTAGTTTAATGTTAGTGGATGTCAGCGTGTGATCCATTTGTTTCTTGGAACATGTCGAGACGATATTCCACTTCTCGCCACGTATTCACCAACATTTCAGGTGTAACTGTCCCAACTGCCGTGAAGATTCTTCCCCGTAAATGGATCAACCATCAGACTCTCATCTTTTCACTGTACACAACTTTTTTATGTGGCCCCAAGAGAAAGAAATCAAATGGGGTTAAGTCTGGGTTTAGTGGTGGCCAAGGCATTGGGCCAGAACTGCTTATCCACCTCCCTGGAAAGCGAGTGTCAAGAGCCGCAGGCACATGGTTACTGTAATGAGGTGGGGCGCTATCTAGGTGGAAAAACACAGTCCCCTTATCCGCCTCAATATCGTCCATTTGCGGAAAGACGTACTCAGTCAACATGTCACAGTAAACACCCCGTTTATTGTTTCTTATACAAAAATGAAAAGACCAACCACGCGATCTTCCATCAAACCAGACGAGACATTAACTTTGAGAGTGTCACATTGATGCTGAATAACTTCATGGGGATGCTCTGCCCCCAAAATTGTCATCATCATCAATTTTGTGTAGCCATGCCTTTCGATTTCATCAGTAGATTTTATTTCATGAAACAGTTGCAATTTGTAGGCAAACAAGCTATGTCTTTTACGTACATCATCATACACAGGACAATTAGGCACTCCTAATTGTGAACTACGTCTGCCCCATGACTTCTTAGGGCTCCGAACACACTAAACACGTATCTGTTCAACAACATCTTCAGAAGTTCTCGGTCTACCTGGTAATTTTGCTTTTAAATACTATCAGATTCCTTGAAAGACTTTAGCCAGTGACAGATAGTTTTCACTGTAGGTGGTTCACCACCATACTGACGTCTAAAATTACGTTGCGCTGTTATAGCTGAATCTGTTTCCACATCCTAAATAACACACTGGGCTTTCTGTTGCGGAGTACACATTGCTGCTAAGTTGCTCTGCACTGCACGCACGCCTGGATTGAACTGGTGCAGATGACCGTTATGTCCGAGTTGTTCTAGGTGCTTCCGTCCGGAACCACGCTGCTGCTACGGTCGCAGGTTCGAATCCTCCCTCGGGCGTGAAAGGGTGTAATATCCTTAGGTTAGTTAGGTTTAAGTAATTCTAAGTCTAAGGGTCTGATGACCTCAGATGTTAAGTCCCATAGTGCTCAGAGCCATTTGAACCATTTGAACCAGTACTGGTGCCATCTCAAGGTCAAACAGATGAGCCAATTGCAGGGGAGCTTAACTTGGGGAGTTGATGAATCAAATACGGCAAACTAGAATAGTGGTTGTCACTTTGTACAGATTCTAGGATACATTAAAACTAGGAAGTAGGAAGTCTGGAAATTCTTAACATAACTGTAACTGTCGTCTCCTAGTGATTATTCCAGGCTAATCAAATTACATCATGCCTTTAATAGAGAACCCTAAGAAAGTAGGTGACAGAATTGTTGAAGTACGTTCCATTGTTAATAACAGAAATAAAAATTATATTAATAATGGAAACTATCCCGTGTGGGGTTGTTGGTACCCCCATCGGGCGCCTCCCCGGGTGGCGGATAGGGGAAAGCATCCTAGATATAGGTGGTACTGGGGAAATGAAATACTCAGGGCGGACCAAAAACCAATAAACCCAGCGGTGCCTGTTCAGCATCTGGCGGCCAGTGGTCAGCGTCTGTTCCTCTAGTTGAGGCGGCTGCACAAAATCTTCTCGAACTCAAATATCGAGTCATATACCTGGGGTCTCAACACAGATCACCACAAAAACTAAAATTCAACTTGAACGCATGATGGAAAAGACGACCACAGAGTCACTACCCCAGGCACCAGTCGATAGACTGGATTCACCTGATCATCGGATTGTGGGGGATCAGGGACACCATGTGGAGAAGAATCGGAGCTTCTCAGAAACTCCTCACACTCTCAAAACCAAAAGTAAAAATTTTATTGGTAAAATTAATGTGAACACCTTTACTAAAACAGGCAACTTACCAACGCAATGGGAAAATTTAACCTGAAAATCACTGCACTGCAAGAGACAAGATTCACATATGAAGGGCACTATAACACAGAGAATTACAGGATCTACAAGGGCAAACCTGCCATAAAAGTAAGAGACAAACTACCACTTTTCGGAACAGGATTCGCCGTACACACTTCCGTACTCGACTCAGTTATTGACTTCACGTCTCCCAATGAAAGAGTCTCCCTGTTATCAGTAAAATCAGCTAATAAAGCATACACTCTGATCAATGTGCACGCCCCCACAAATCACCACAATAAAATCTACCCTGAAACAGTGGACAATTTCTGGGAAACATTAGAAGAAACAACAAATAAAGTACCTAGGCATCATGTGAAAATCTTAGTAGGCGTTTTTAACGCACAACTAGGGAAGGGAAAAAAATTCTGAGAGACCACTGGACCCCTCACCAAACACAAACGTACCAACAAGAATGGTGAAAAACTAATCGAATTCTGCAGAAACTTTGGACTTAAAATAATGAGCACCCAGTTTCAAAAACCTGCACATAAATTAACCACATGGAGATCACCCAGTCTTAGACATGGTAAATACTAAATAGACCATGTCGCAATTTCCAAAGAAAACATAAAAGAAATTCAAAGCATTAGAACCCGCAAAGGTGTCTTTGAATCAGATCATTATCTTCTCCAAATAAAAACAAAATTCCAACCTAACAGAATGCTAAAACGGCCACCCAAAAGTACCAAACCAGATCCGGAATATCTGCAACTCAACAAGGAAAAAATCATCATGAAAATTAATCAAGAAAAATCAACAGACTGGAAGAAAATTCAGGAAGCCCTCAAATTAGGACAACCCCCTCGTAACAGGAAACATCGCTGGTGGAATGCAATCTGTGATGAGGCAGTCGACATCCGAATAACTGCATGTAAAAAATTTAGCAGTCACAAAACTGAAGAAAACTGGGAGAACTTTCTTAAAACCCAAAAACAGACCTAAACAATAATTAGAAAAGAAAAAGGAGATATGACAACAACAGACTCTCTGAAATCCAGCAGGATTTCATCAAAAATAATACAACAAATTTTTATAATACCTTCAGAGAAAACGTACAGGGATACCAAGCGCCTGGCTTGTGCTTCAAGAAACCCGATGGCTCTTTGGTAACCATACGAAAAATAACTGCAAAATCTTAGCTCAATATTTCAGTTCCCTCCTCAACTGCGGACCACCCCAAGAAAAACTTGTCTTCCCTTCTGCAATATCCACATACCCAGACTCACATGCCCCGGATCTTGAAGAAATGATGGAGATAGTCAAGCAGCTGAAAAATAACAAAGCACCAGGAGAAGATGGGATCATTGCTGATTTCTGGAAACTAAACGATCCTATACTTATGCAGAAATTACACCATATAATGTCAGAGATATGGATAACGGAGCAGATACCAGAGGACTGGAAATGCGCTCTAATTCACCCGCTACACAAAAAGGGCGACAAGACAGACGTGAACAATGACAGAGGAATTTCCCTGCTCCGGGTCGCTTACAAAATCCTTTCCAAAGCGCTTTTAAACAGGATAGAATCCCAAGCAGATACACTAATTGGTGAATACCAGCCGGATTCAGAAAAGGACGCTCATGTGCGGAACAGATCTGGTGCTTAAAGACAATATTACAAATGAGGAAATGCAGAAACACAGTAGTTACATTCATCGACTTCAGGAAACCATATGATTCAAATGGTTCAAATGGCTCTGAGCACTATGGGACTTAACATCTATGGTCATCAGCCCCCTAGAACTTAGAACTACTTAAACATAACTCACCTAAGGACATAAGATAACACCCAGCCATCACGAGGCAGAGAAAATCCCTGACCCAGCCGGGAATCGAACCCGGGAACCCGGGCGTGGGAAGCGAGCATATGATTCAGTGGACCGTGGAACCCTGTTTAAAATCATGGAAGAATTTGTAATCAACCGAAAGACACGAAAAATCACAGAACAGACACTTACAGGAACAACGGCCAAAGTGAAATTCATGGGCGAAGTATCAGAACCTTTCGAAATCAAATCTGGAGTCCGACAGGGGGACGGACTATCCCCAATCCTTTTCAATGTTGTTCTAGAAAAGATAATCAGGGAATGGGAACCTCACGTAAAGGGTATCCAAATTGGTATGAAGAAAGAGAACCGAATTGAAGTCAAGTGCCTTGCTTTCGCTGACGATATTGCAATTATCACCAATAACAGAACACAAGCGATTCACGCAGTGGAAAAACTACATGAAATTTCACAAAAAACAGAACTACAGATATCTTATGAAAAAACCCAATATATGGAAAGGCAGCCAGAAAATAAATCCCCTTTAATAACAAAACATGGTAAAATTGCACAAGTCTACCATTTTAAATACCTCGATGAAACTGTACAGTCCTCAGGATTAAACCGAATTGCCAATGAACAAAGAATCACCAAGCTCCAGAAGGCCTACAAGCTAACATGGACGCATTACAACAAGAAGTGCATTTTGACAGACGCAAAATTAAGGTACTATACAACAGTGATTCTTCCAGAAGCAATCTACGCAGCTGAAACAATGGTGATTGATGGTCATTCAAAAAGTAAGGAAATAGAAAAGCAGGAAAGAAAAATTCTCAGGAAGATTTACGGTCCAATCAACAAAAATGGCACTTGGATGAAGAGACCACAAAACGAACTCTATAGAATGATCTACATAGAAACAGATGAAATCAGAAAGCGCCGAGCCAAATTTTATAAACACATCTACAGGATGGAAGACTCCAGAACAGCAAAAAATTATTTAATATTATAACAAGGAGTAAATGTGGCACAGAATGGCTGCAAGAAATCCAGAGGGATTTACAGCAGATCAACATAAAAAATCTCGAAGATCGCACCGAGTGGCGGCATAAAATCACAAGTGTGAAGTTTGGGGAATGAACATCGTGTCAGCCTGGTAAAAAATGGACAGAGGAACGGAAGAAGGAGCATTCTGAGAGGTTGAGGAGGTTTTGGGAAGCTAAGAAGAAAAACATCCGAAGATGAAATTATGAATTTAAGTTCAATCGCTCTCCTAAAGGGGAACAATCGTTATAATAATAATAATAATAATAATGGAAACTATATGTAACCCACCCCTGCGATATCTGATTTTGAAGCGACTAGACGCGATGCGGATGGCAACATGCTCAGCACAGTATCAAATCGCCTCACTCACATAAACACACACGCACACAAACACACTCAGAGGTAACACGCACACACGCTTGGCGGTCAATGGCATACTTACAGCTCTGATAGATTTCGGCCTCTCGCAGTGTGTTCGTAACAGCAGGGGAAGTAGCAGTCAGAACGAGCTGCTTTGACGTACTCCAGTTCTCCTCACATAGTTGCTAATAAGAAAATAATACTAAATTAATTATAATTTTATACATGACACTATTCAAAGACGAATCGACTCCCTACCAACATTAGCAAATGTTCTGATATAAAAGAACGTCAATTACAGGTCAGATGACGAATAGAGACCTGTCACTTAACTGAACTATATTTATTTCGTCACACAGAAAAACGTAATTAGCAGTATTTTGCTAGTTATCCATGGTCACTTTTATTGCCTGGGAATAGCCTCAAATAATGAAACAGCCCATATTATTGTGTCACCACATCATGCAAAACAAAGCACAAAGCAATGCAACAACCCTCAGACGTAATACGTGCACTTATGTCGCAGTGTGTTCATACTGGTCTGATAGTGCACAGCACTTCTGTGCTTCGGAAGCCAGCCTACGACGTGTGAAGAATGTACTTTGTTAACTACTGCCATTCCCCATCTTCCCCATTCCAGTTGTGAACGTTTCAGGGCTACACAGAAAGTAATGCACAGCATCTTTTTCTCAGACGAAAACAACACTACGAATGCGAAACGTTACGTATGTATTATTTGAAGTCTCCTGAGTGGGCATACCAAGTTCCCGTCACCTCCGGCAGATAGCGTAGCTGCAGGACAGTTTCAGAATGGTGTCTGTAGGTGATGTACGTTACAAGCAACGTGCCGTCATTGAATTTCCTCGCTGCAGAAAAAGAAACAGTGTGGAATATCCACGAACGCTGTTGCAAAGTCTATGGTGAATCTGCTGTCGACAGAAGTACAGTTAGGCGCACGGAGGGTGAGGTCATCAGAAGGCGCTTCGGCAGAGCACCACGATTTGCAAACGGTCGGAGAGACCATCCACAGCTGTCACACTTGACATGTTGAGCGAGCTGATGCAGTCATTCGCCATTAAAGGGTGCCGTTCGTGCAGGACATTTTGAGGACTTCGTGACGGTAATTGGTAGACCATGTCCTGAATTCCGTTGATATGTAAAGGGAAGAAAGAATATAAAGAACGAGAAGGGAAGGAAGAAAATGAAAAAAAGGGGAAGGTGGAACAGAGATAGAGTGAAATAAGGCACTTATCTAGAGTGAAGTAAGGTACGTTTAAGTAAAGAAATTAATACAAGTAGAAGCTGTAATTGACGAATACATTTATCCAAAGAGACGATATGTGGTGGAAATGCAGCATTCTGATTTGGTCAGTGTTTGTTAACTGAATTCGTACATTATGAAGAATGGGGTTTCAGTAGCAAGCACAAGAATTCTCTGGATAGTTAACCTGGAAGAGGGAGGAGGTGAAGGAATGACACAAGTTATCCACAGACGAGATAAAGAGCTGATCGATGTGGCAAAACAACGAGATGAGAAGTCGCCAAGTAAAAGACAGCAACCAGTAAGCGAAAGAGGTCGATAAAGTAGGCCCGTGTGCAGCTAAAAGACTATCACGTAAGAGAATATGTTAAGGAGAAAGAATTTTACAGTTTTTTTTAGTTTACACCGTATGTCAGAGTTATGCACCAATAGGACAATGCGCAGGCTGGTTTCTGGATACTGTAGTGCAAAGAAGAAGAAGGAGCCATCCGATTGATTGGCTTTCCTTCCGAAACTGACGCTCTTCTAATAAATGAGACCTAATTACTGGAACCCTTGCACCCTTCTACCCTTTTGCAAAACCTGAGGTAGAGCACGATAAAGAACATCACAAAAGCGTACACTAACTATGATTCTGGTCAGTAACGAGATATTTCACTATCACAGGTTGTATTGAAAATGACCACTGCCACCGGAAATATAGGCTTCCAATAAGGTATGGAATGACTGGTGCACACACACTAGCATTTCAGCGGAAATGTTCGAGAAGGCAACAGTAATATGCCATCGCATATCGTCGAGTATAGCTGGTATGTCTTTGTAGACAGCGTCTTTCGGCTTTCCCTACAGAAAATGTCTACAGGCGTCTGATCCAGAAAATGGACTTGTGAAGGTATGGGTCCTCCCCAATTCAACGTTACGAAAATAATGAGGGCTGAACAGACATTATGTAGGTACTACACGTTTCATCTAGTCTGTAGAGGAACGTATTTCAGTGTCCGTGGAAGGTCTCTTAGGAGGCTGCCATACTTGTGCATGCTCAGTGTTACATGTGTTAATATCGGTCCTGTGAGTTGATGGTTCACTATCCCGCACTACTCGTTTACATTCCATGGACGCTGACGTTCCATCTGACGAACGTAAAGGGAATTTTCTACGATCAATAATGCATGTTTCGACGATTTACCTGTGCACGCTTAGTAAGTACAGCTTCATCACTAAAAATGATGCAGGATGTATCTAGAATATCTTGTCTTAATGCCCATGTTCAAAAGTTAACACGATTCTCATAATCGTTTCCATTCAGTTTTTGGTAGAGAGAGATATGCTGCAGAATGTGTAGGACACTTGCCTGACTCATGCACCTCTGCATGCGATGCGCTGGAGTGCACGTGTGCATCAATTGCATCAGCTGCAAGAACGTCATTTGCTTCGTACTGTTACAATGTCCAGGTGTTACATTATCACATTCACGTAACTGATTGAACAGATTGATAAGCAACTACCGAGATCGTTTACGTCTTTTGGGATATCTTGCTTCCTACACCGCGCAAGTTCGAACAGCATTCTTCTTACAGACTACATACACCGTGAGCATGTTGGCCTTCTTTTCCTTTGGTAAATCCAATCGTCCACACCTGACCTACTGCTTGGATTTCACGCACTAACTGAGTGGGAAGTCACAATGCATTCAAGGAACACAAATGCACGCTCCAAGCAAACCTAACAATATCGTGCCTAGCAACTACACAGCTCTAATGGTATAAACAAGCGTTGGTGTGAAAATATTTCAACTCTGAAACGACTAGTACTAGAATCCTGCTACATACACCAATGGCAATCTAATTAACCCTGAGCTCAGTGTGTTTATGCCAATAAGCATTGTTCCATTTAAAAAGTGTATCTTTCACCAAGAATACCCTTTCTAAGTATTATTAGAATCTGTCCTTTTGCTAACAGTGCTAGCCCCTAACTGCCAACCCATTCTATGATACCTGCACATCAATAACACTTTGCATATCCCCAATATCTGTGATGTGTGCTTTAGGTGACTTACCCTGCATATAGGCTCCTATCCCAAGCAGCACCTTTGTACCCATACAGGGCATATATTCCACACATATCCTCCTCTCTCCCCTCTCTCTGGTCATCTCCACCTCCCCTTCCCCTCTGCCTCCTCCTCACTTTTCTCCATGTCCATCTTCATCTGCCCCCTCTCACCTTGCTGTCAAAGCGAAAGTGCTCCCACTTCCTCTCTCTCTGTCCATTTCCTCTTGCCCCACGTCTCCTTGTCGATATCCTCCTGTCTCTATATCTCTGGATCTCACTGCAGCCCCATCTACCGAACCTCCATTTGTCCTGTCATTCCCCTCCTCTTCAACTCCTCTTTCGACATATCTTTGTACATCTCCTCCCAATCCCTCTCTCCTTGTCGATCTTCTCCTACTCCACTCTCTCTGTCCATAAGTTCCTCCCACTCTCTGTCCTTCCCTCCCTGTCGGCATTTCTCCATCTCCTCCAGGCCTCCTCTCCCTCTCCTTCTTCTACTGTTCTCCCTATTCACATCCTCCTCCTACTCCTCCTACTCCTCCTCCTCCTCCCTTACCTCCTCTTCTTCCTCCACTCCACCTCTCTATCTTCATCCTCTTCTGCCCATGTTCACCATTTTCCACCCCCTCTCTCTCTCATCCATTGCCTCCTGTATCCATTGCATCCTTCGTACATTTGTGCTGACCTGCACATGTAGCTCCTGCAAAAGAGATCTGTAAAGCAGGCCGATTTTACCGACACTAATCATGTAGGGAAGCCGCACATCATCTGTGCAAATAGTGGAATTTTGTAGGCCTAACCAAATCGATGCCGATGTTCATGAAATGTGCTGTTTATGTTCGAAATTGGATTGAATACGATCAAGAGCTTTGGGAGGCGACGCTGGATGGATAATCACACGCCAGCCGGAGTGGCCGAGTGCTTCTAGACGCTTCAGTCTGGAGCTGCGCGACCGCTACGGTCGCAGATTCTTATCGTGGCTCGTGCATGGATGTGTGTGATGTCCTTAGGTTAGTTAGGTTTAACTAGTTCTAAGTTGTAGTGGACTGATGACCTCAGATGTTAAGTCCCATAGTGCTCAGAGCCATATGAACCTTTTTTTTTTGGATAAACACACACTATTTTATGTATGCACTTGTGTCCAAAATAAAGAAATTAATGGAAATTTTGCAATGTCGCATTTATTTTGCTCCAAAACACTATAAACAGTGATAGTAAAAAAGAAAAATATCAAGAATACAGAACGTAAGCAACTGCAACATGCATATGAGTAGACAAAAATGTTCTTACATTTTTCCCATTTAACGGATTTGCACACACATTCCGAGAACTAGTTAATGTGCTCAGTATGGGGTGTGACTACATCTGGCAGCAGTACAGGCCTAACAATGATGGAGCATAATGTAAATGATGTCATCAATCTCATTTTGAGACAATAACGCCCATTCTTCCTGTAGAACTGCTCACGTCCCAGAAATGCTCTATGGGATTCAAATCGGGAGAGTGAGCATGTCACACCACGTGTGCTATAACTTCCGTTTCCAAGAAAACATCAATAACCCATGGTGTATGAGGTCGAGCATTATCGTACATCAATATGACACGTGAGCCCACAGCCCTACGCAACAACTGTGCGACTGATCAGGTGGTATGTTAATGATACCACTCTAGACGCGTAAGAGGTAGACATACAGCATGTCTCTTAAAATAAAGGCCATTCTGTTGAAGCGTCCCGCATATAGTTGGCCATTGTACAACATGTCTAGTGGATGCTGCGAGCTGGCATGCCAGGTTTCGTGTAGTACTAAATCATTAATGTCGTGCTTTTACAGCCAAATAACGGTCCTCTCTTCTGAAGTCTCGTGTGGTCAGCCCATGTCCTAGTCTCCAGGATACAGCTATAGTCTCTATAAACTGTTGGCACATCCAAGAAACAACATAACGATAGTTATTAAGTCATCGGTCGAAATCAGTTTGTGTCTGTCCTGCTTCCTTTCTTTCTATGGCCCTCCACCACATCCACCACAGAGAGTCTGGTTGACATCACCTGTGTGCCATACTCCACCGTCTGTAACTGAGTACTCAGCGATGTGGATGTGGGGCTACCCAGCAAACACGACTCTCGTAGGTGACCTGACATCATCGTTCGCATGGTTGTCTTTTGACCAGAATCCCATCTTCACTCATGCAGACATTTGATACATATTCTTCACCCACCTCAACCAACCGTCTCCCTGTTACCACGTATTCCAGCACATGATTTCTCTACCAATCTCCTGCTTTCCCCTCTTTCTTTCCGTCACTGCCGCCCACCCCCTAGCTGCCTATTTCCCCTGCTCACTTTCTATCTGTTCCTGACCCTTATGAAACGTCCCCTTTTAACAATTATACACGACTGTGCTTAAACTGACACACAATATTTTTGGCGCAACGCAATCTGACTTTCAATAATCCCTACAAGAGAATGGCCCTGACTAAATTAACCTATACATTTCACAAATCACTTACCTCACAAAAATCTTAGTTATTCAAACTACTGCAATACAGCGAGCGCCACTACTGCCAGCTAAATAAAAGATTCAAACTACGGAAGGCACTAACTACTGATAGGCATAGTTAGCGAATGAAAGATTTTAATAGAGAACAAACAATGTATTTATCTTAAGAGTCATAATATATATACACTCCTGGAAATTGAAATAAGAACACCGTGAATTCATTGTCCCAGGAAGGGGAAACTTTATTGACACATTCCTGGGGTCAGATACATCATATGATCACACTGACAGAACCACAGGCACATAGACACAGGCAACAGAGATGTTCAGATGGCTCTGAGCACTATGGGACTTAACATCTCAGGTCATCAGTCCCCTAGAACTTAGAACTATTTAAACCTAACTAACCTAAGGACATCACACACATCCATGCCCGATGCAGGATTCGAACCTGCGACCGTAGTGGTCGCGCGGTTACAGGCAACAGAGCATTCACAATGTCGGCACTAGTACAGTGTATATCCACCTTTCGCAGCAATGCAGGCTGCTATTCTCCCATGGAGACGATCGTAGAGATGCTGGAAGTAGTCCTGTGGAACGGCTTGCCATGCCATTTCCACCTGGCGCCTCAGTTGGACCAGCGTTCGTGCTGGACGTGCAGACCGCGTGAGACGACGCTTCATCCAGTCCCAAACATGCTCAATGGGGGACAGATCCGGAGATCTTGCTGGCCAGGGTAGTTGACTTACACCTTCTAGAGCACGTTGGGGGGCACGGGATACATGCGGATGTGCATTGTCCTGTTGGAACAGCAAGTTCCCTTGCCGGTCTAGGAATGGTAGAACGATGGGTTCGATAACGGTTTGGATGTACCGTGCACTATTCAGTGTCCCCTCGACGATCACCAGAGGTGTACGGCCAGTGTAGGAGATCGCTCCCCACACCATGATGCCGGGTGTCGGCTCTGTGTGCCTCGGTCGTATGCAGTCCTGATTGTGGCGCTCACCTGCAAGGCGCCAAACACGCATACGACCATCGTTGGCACCAAGGCAGAAGACGACATGTCTCCATTCGTCCCTCCATTCAAGACTGTCGCGACACCACTGGAGGCGGGCTGCACGATGTTGGGGCGTGAGCGGAACACGGCCTAACGGTGTGCGGGACCGTAGCCCAGCTTCATGGAGAAGGTAGCGAATGGTCCTCGCCGATACCCCAGGAGCAACAGTGTCCCTAATTTGCTGGGAAGTGGCGGTGCGGTCCCCTACGGCACTGCTTAGGATCCTACGGTCTTGGCGTGCATCCGTGCGTCGCTGCGGTCCGGTGCCAGGTCGACGGGCACGTGCACCTTCCGCCGACCACTGGCAACAACATCGATGTACTGTGGAGACCTCACGCCCCACGTGTTGAGCAATTCGGTGGTACGTCCACCCGGCCTCCCGCATGCCCACTACATGCCCTCGCTCAAAGTCCGTCAACTGCACATACGGTTCACGTCCACACTGTCGCGGTTGTTAAAGACTGCGATGGAGCTCCGTATGCCACGGCAAACTGGCTGACACTGACGGCGGCGGTGCACAAATGCTGCGCAGCTAACGCCATTCGACGGCCAACACCGTGGTTCCTGTTGTGTCCGCTGTGCCGTGCGTGTGATCATTGCTTGTACAGCCCTCTCGCAGTGTCCGGAGCAAGTATGGTGGGTCTGACACACCGGTGTCAATGTGTTCTTTTTTCCATTTCCAGGAGTGTATATATCAGTTCATGACATCCAGTCTTACAAATATCAAAACTCCGCCATCTCTCTCCCCACATCCACCACTGCTGGCGGTTCACCTCCAACTGCGCAACGCTACGCGCTGTTAACATCCAGCCGCCCAACACTACAATGTCGAGTATTACAACAATGCCAACCAGCCTCTGACGGCACACAGCACAGCCAGTGATTTTTCATACAGAGCGCTATGTGGCGTTACCAATAAAAAAACCTAAACAGCCTACTTACACCCTATCTGGCCATATCTCCTTCCTTTCTTTTTACATACTCGCTTCCCTCCCTTCTCTATCCCACTACTCTTGCTTCTCCTTTTTTCGGCCACCTCCTCCCCCTCTTTCTGTCAGTCTCCTTCTCCTCCCTCTATCTATCCGTCTCCTCCTTTCCTCTCAGTGTCTGTACCCTTTTTTTCTCTCTCTACTTTTCATCTCTTTCGATGCAGCTTCTGTTCCCCCATATCTATATCAACCTCCTCCTGCCTGCACCCCTTTGTCACCCATCTCTCAAATTTACCCCAGGTGTGCTTACCTGCTCATGCACAGCCCCTGCAGAACAAGTCGACAAACCAGCCCAATAGTACTCCAAAGTGATACATTTGTTGTGCACGGTAACCTACTAGTCGGGGGCTGGAAAACAGTTTCCTGTCAATGATTTGTAAACTGCCCTTCACCCACTGTAGCAGACTATAAAGCAGGGGGTGAAAAGACACTCTTTTGCCCTTATCTCTTCTCTGACTGGAGCTAGGAGGTTTTAAATACCACAGGCCTGGTACTTGTGATGTTTGTTGTTTGTGTGCATATCTTGTTGGAGTCGATGTAGAGGTCTGGGAGGAGATCCAGGAGATACATACAAACATGCTGCTTATATACACAGGTGTCTCTCATAAACCTGGTACACCTCAAATACCTAGTAACCATCTTTACTCGAACTGCTTGTGTAGTGACAGCGGTGTTTCGAAAACTGACTACACTGCGTTTTTTTGAAAAGTTGACTATAGGTGTGCGTTCGTGCGTCAATTGTTGTGAGAATCACGTATTATTCAATTGTAACAGAAATGGTGCAGTTTACATTGGAACAGTGAATTGATACTGGGAGCAATCCATAAAGACATGCTCCTTGAAGGAATGTAAATAAATGTTTTAAGCGATGTATCATGGCAGGAAACTTGCCACGACCAACACTGTTAAAGATCTATACAAGAAATGGAGGGCTGTAGGTACATTTAGAACGTCCAGAGGAATTGGCGACCGACCATGAGAAGCCCAGAAACTATAGACAGAATTTGTACAGAAGTCTTCACAAGTAAGTAAGGAGGTTATCGCTAATTGTTACTTTAACTAGTTGCCTTACATCTTGTCAGATGAGGCCTGGTTTTGTTTTTCAGGTAGTGAAATCTCCTGGAATTGCAGATAATGGCCCCAGGACAACGCCCATATTCTACATGAAGAACGTATCCACTCAGAGAATATAAGTGTTAGCCCGTGTATTGTGTGACATGCATATTATTGGCCCAATGTTCTTCAATTAGGCCGTAAGCGGTGACAGATATTTAAAGATCCTTGACTATTTCTATGCACAGTTAACATACGCAGAGACGTTCTATGCAGTATTGCAACAAGAAGAAGCAACCACTCACAAATCCAACCAAAGTATGGTCTGCTGTATTTGGCCACTCTTTGCTTACAGGGTGCCTAAAGGATGCTGCATTCTCGTAATGCTACATATAAATTCAAACAAATAACATTAGTAGTTTTATTTCTATAAAGCAGCTTGACAATGCTTAACTTTGGAGTTACATTTGTGTCGGAAGTCTTCGCTATAGTCAAAGTCCTGACAAGGAACTGATAAGGATCGAAATTAGTTGTTATTGTAGCACGTTCCACTAAAGACTGTATACCGGGCCGGTCTGAGCGGCCGAGGCTGACAGAAGCGACGCTTATATTCACTTATTGCATGGGGCACCGCTGGCGCGGCGCGGTCCAATTTCGCGCACCACTGGCCGACGCTCCTTCACTGCCTTCTCTGGTCTTGCGTTCCGCGTCTTCGTTCCGGCTCTTGTGGTAACACCAGATCATGGTCCAAATGATCAACGTGCTCCGTGAAGACAGACTGGTCAGTAGAGGCTTCTGGCCTCCAAGGTTCCCGGGATTAACATGGTGTGACTTTTATTTATGGGTCACACTAAAAAGCACAATAGACGATCTTAAACGAAACATTTCTAGAGAAACTGACAACGTAACACCTGCAGAGTTACAGTGGGCTGCTTGAAATCTCATCACACTAAGTCAGCGATGCCTGGACGAACATTGCAACCACTTCCAACATATAAACAGCTAACTTCATGTAATTTAACGTTAGTATTATCAGTTATTTTTAGTTACTTAATTGGTGTTTGGATATCGGGAGTGAGGCGTACCAGTTTTATACGGGACCCACTTTATCTATGGAATTGGAATCACCTGTGTAACACTGCACCTCACCTATTTCAGAAATAAAGTAAAATGAGAAAAATGAGAAATGAAAACTAGAGGTGCAATTTGTGATGGCAGACTTGGAAAACATTTAAGAAAACATAATTACTTCTTGTAAGTGGTGTTTGTTTACGTTTATGTATTGTACACTCCTGCCCATTATGTGAACCCCTGACATTGGTGCCTCCATGCCAATTTCGGAATTATATGAGGTTGTAGAATAAGGTGGCATACCACACACGTATATATATATATATATATATATATATATATATATATATATATATATATATATATATATATATATACACAGATAGTAAGTAGGCTGTTTAGGTTTTTATATTGGTAACGCCATGTAGCGCTCTGTATGAAAATCACTGGCTGTGCTTTGTGCAGTCTGTGGCTGGTTTGCATTGTTGTCTGCCATTGTAGTGTTGGGCAGCAGCAGCCGGATTCTAACAGCGCGTAGTGTTGCGCAGTGGAGGTGAGTCACCAGCAGTGGTGGATGTGGGAGAGAAATGGCGGACTTCTGAAATTTGTAAGATTGGATGTCGTGAACTGCTATATATATATTATGAATATTAAGGTAAATACATTGTTTGTTCTCTATTAAAATCGTTCATTTGCTAACTATGCCTATCAGTAGTTAGTGCCTTCCGCAGTTTGAATCTTTTATTTAGCTGGCAGTAGTGGCGCTCGCAGTATTGCAGTAGTTCGAGTAACGTAGATTTTTGGTGAGGTAAGAGATTTCTGAAAGATACAGGTTAATGTTAGTCAGGACCATTCTCTTGTAGGGATTATTGAAAGTCAGATTGCGTTGCGCTAAAAATATTGTGTGTCAGTTTATGCACAGTCATATCTCAAAGGTCGGAATCAGATGAACACAAGACTTCCCAAGCATGCCATTAACTTTGTGGACTTATATCTCAGTACAGGTAGATTTTCCAATGCCATAGCAGATTACCGTAACTATGAGTGACTTAAGTCCAAGAGGAAGACGCCCTTTTCATCTGAAAATTACTGAAGACTAAAAGGGTTGAATGGAACGAGACAAACTAAATGACATATCTCAATGAACAAATCGATAAATGACTGAGAATAAATACTATGTAATTTGTTTTGTACATTGTGTGTATGTCTTATTCTACCTTAATGTAAGATTCAAGAACATTAAAAATTACTGAAAGTTTTCTAGTCTCCAGGACTGCTACAATGAGACAATAGGAAAACTACAAATCCAGGTGAATCCATTACTGAGGAACTGTCATACATAGTGCCTCGATATCAATAGGGTCTCTTTCCTGAATCATAGTCTTTAGTTTAAAATCTCCTGTCTATTGACAATGGCTTATTTGACTGTCAAATCACTGTAGTTACCAGTATTTGGAAAACGGTGTATATGTGAATGAGACCACCTAGTATTGTATGATATCTCGCGAACAATGGTATTTAGGTTCAAATATTTCATTGCGTCTCTGCGCTGGCGTTGATACAATAAAACAACTGCCTGCTACGCAGCATTGCAGAAGCGGCCGAGAGCTAAACACAAACAGTGAGCCGGCCGACCGCTCTCCGGAAGATAAACATTTGAAGCAAGCTGTATTGGATACGTGGTCAGTAGTGAACCAGTGGTGAAGTATTGGATGGTCTATGAACAATAGTTGGCTCGAAAACAAGAACAGCTGGAAACACCAACAGAAGGCGCTGAGTACTCGAAGTTGCTGGCATGCGGGGGAACAGCTGTTTGGTGTGACGTAGCAGCTTCTTCTAATTAACTTAGAGGCCTAGCGGTACGAAATGAGTAGTCTCATTTCAAGATGTACCGCGTAGGATACCACAACTTTGCGGGTAGATGCTGCGTGCGAAACTAGTGTCGGCACCATACCTGCGCAGTATGACATTGAAAATTGAACTAAACTTAGGTCATCAGATAACCGACATCGAAAATTGAGTATTATTCGATGTAAGACGCATGGATCATAACCATTAAAAATAAACAATAATTAAGAACTCCGAGTTCACCTGTGGCTGTTCGATATCACAATATTCCACCAACATTACGGTGCGGCACGGTATGGTTTTAAGGGTTTCACGAACGGACGTCACGTCACCTCGGCAGATGTGTACCCGGTCATTGATGATCTGTTGTGAGTCAAATCGTCTCTCATTTAAATGTATGGTATCAGGATCTTAATTCTTATAAAAATGTAATGACTCAGATCAAAGCGTAGGATTCAACAGCCGACGACCGAAAGTCACTTCCACTTCCTTATCTTGATGCTTACCCTGTCAATGTACCTTTTGGTTCATCATCATGTAAAACAAATAATTGACGTTGGCACTGAGAATCTTAAGTGATAGCTCGTAGGCTAGTGGTATATCTCCCTCCACCAATCTTCTCGATGCTAATGGTAACTGAAGTATTTTGGTCGGTATTCCAAGTTTAAACGTCACAAAAATTGCGTATTGTTTCTATACAATTTATTATACTTGTGAAGCGGGTGGACAAAAGTAAGGAAACACCAAAAATACGACATATTACCATGGATACTACAGTGCATGAAAACCGTTGGCATCGAAGGCAGCTTCACCAAATCGTCTCTGTGTGTAATGCGTGCTGTGAACGCATACCCTTCTTCCTTTAAAATACTGTTTAACTTAGGTAATGCTGATGGAGGTGGATAGCGATTATCCCACAATAGGCAAAAAAGTGCCCTCTCGCCTTGATACACAGAATAATCATTGATGATCAAACATTGTAGCACGAAATGGACGCGATCAGCCAAAATTGTCACAGAATCTTTGACTTTGCAAAGTAACCATGAGGCCCTTGGAATGCCACCATGAGGCTGGCGAAATCATCACCGAACTTCCGTCATGTTTCACTCTTCGGACGCGAACTCGGCCACAATTTGAAAGCAGTGTCATATAAGGCTCATCCTTTCTTCAATGGCTCCAAAGGTCAGGTTTCGTGACTTTGGCACCACGTCAGAACGCTACAGGCGTTTGCCTGACTAACGAGTGGTTTTCGAATTCCAGCTTGCCCTGCAATTCCCTATGTTTGGATCTCCCTTCGCGTTGTTATGGTGCTGACAATGTTCACGGCTTCGACGTTTACTTCTGCAGTGGCTTTTGCAGCTGTCTTCCTCGAAAGATTTCACTATCCTCTTCAATGACACCTGTTACGAATATTCAACACACCCCTCCTTCCGACTTGTTACTCAGCGGATGATGTCTTTCCGATTTCCCTGTATGCGGTTTAAATCTTCGATACGGTGCCTCTTGAAAGAACAAACACTCGCTTCCCTTGGTTACGTAATCACCCACCATACGACCAAAAGCAAGTTGTTCACGTTCGGATTCACTTAACTCCGACATAATGCACTCAAAACTACTCAAAACAGTCTTCTGACCACATTTGTAACGTAGTGACGACATAGCACCGGTGTCGTTCGTGGTCAAACACAACAGCGCAAGCAGCAGGCTTAGGTAGCATCTGCATTTATGATCAAATATTGATTTCTCCCAAAGTTTCAATATTTTGATCGACACACGTCAAACTTGCTCGATTATCGGTACTGGAAATAACACGTCGTTTTTATTACCAGCGCAGTAATTCATGACCACACTCTCTGAAAAGCAGTCAGAACAGCCATACGTCTCACAGATAGAGCGTGTTCATCCGGAACCGCAGACGTAAACTTTTTACTCAGATAACACTCATAATTTGCGTCATGTAAGTGACACAGTGGATACATTAATAACAGGCTAACATTAAACGTAAAGTAATTTATTACATTAGTGAGCGGAGCCTCTAACCATAATATCAGTTTCTTAGGCCGGAAAATCATGCCTGCAAATCAATAAAGTCACTGAGTTTTTGACACAAACACACACAAAGCTAATTACTTGTCACACTTAAAAGAGATAAGCATTTTTATTTTACGAGAGGCATTCCGTAAGTGATGGAAAACAGTTTTATTGGCCAATTCCGGTTAAAATAATGCGGAACTTTTTGTGGGGCATCGTGGAGTATTCTCACTTCAGCCTTTCTAGTTTCACGTCTTTCTGATAGGTGGTCGCTCTATTCGTAGCCTTCAGAATTGCTTATGTAACAGAGGTGCGTTCCAAGTAGAGAGTTGTCATTGAGTTTCTTTTGGCGGGAAACGAGAGCATTGACGATATTCATAGCCTCTTCCAGAATGTTTTTTGTGGAGAGCTGGCCCAATGAGCCATAGGACGAGGCGCCTGCCATCATTGTTCTACGGGCATGGATACCTATGCGATCTCCCGCATGGCGGCCGGACTGGAAAAGAAATGACTTCAACGTGTCCGTCGCCACAAAAATGCAATCTTTCCCTTCTTCATTACAACTGAAGACCTCACACAAGCGAGCGCACTCGTGAGGAGCTCACAGAACTTAATCGGACTATTCTTCTTCATCCATCCTACAGCCCGTACCTCCAACCTACCGAAATCATCTGTTGGGCCCAATGAAGGATGCTCTCCACGGGAACCAGTATGTGATGGGCAGGTTCCTTGATGCAGCAAGACGTTGTCTCGAGGTCGACCAGTAATGTTGTACCATTTGGGTATACAAGACCTCCCAATAAGGAGGCTGAAGGCCATTGCATGAAACGAAGGTTATGTTGAAAAATAGGGTTTTGAACCGGCCGTTGTGGCCAAGCGGTTCCAGGCACTTCAGTCCGAAACCGCGCTGCTGCTACGGTCGCAGGTTCCAATCCTGCCTCGGGCATGGATGTGTGTGATGTCCCTAGGTTAGATAGGTTCAAATAGTTCTAATTCTAGGGGACTGATGACCTCACATGTTAAGTCCCATAGTGCTTAGAGCCAGTAGGGTTTTTTAGCCAACAGAATGGGGAATAATGCGGTGTATTGGAAATCTTAAAAAATCAATCCACTTTCAGAAAAAAGTGTTGCGTTACTTATTCAATGCAGCTCGTACGTAATAATGTGATTTTCATGGTTGCAAATATTCGTGTACAACATTTAACACTGCAAAATCATTTACAGTGGAGAGCATTAATGAGAATCACTTTTGATGTCTTAATGTAAGCATATTGTATCACGAGCAGATGCATTCATTGAACATCATCAAGTTATACTGCCAACAGTATTCAGAACAAATTCTGACAGACTGTAGATTAATTTTCTCATGTATTCTGGGTATATATAGCTACAATGCCAACAGTTTGATGAATAAGTACTCACTGACGCTACATTAATTTTCTCATACATTTTGACTATATATGGCTACACTGCCGACAGTATTCTGAATAAATCCCCACAAACTGTTGACAGCGTAGCGGGGATGATGTTCATTGAACGAGACCGCTCGTGACCTTATTATTGTCCGTTAGTAGAGTGGTGGTGGTACATATTAATATTAACAAGAATCAGCTCTGGTGCTCAAGATGATCAAGATTATTTACAGTGGCATCTCGTTTATCTGGTCTAATTGGAACGACCGGTCATCTGAATTACAGGAAATTCATACATCAAAAGATTCAGAAAATAGAAATTGAATGAAACGTGTTAAAAGCCATACTCATACACTATCAGTTTCATACTTTGAAATAATCCTAAGTTTCTTTCATGCCAGCTTCGTATGTCGTTTACGTAGAGCACCATCACTCAGGTATTTCGACAACATTAGTTCAGCTGAAGGTGTTTCCTACTCACGTTTAAAATAAATCACTATTTGGATCGACTGTGTTACTGTCTTCCTATGTAGGACAACATCCTCAAATCAAATTTCAACCCAATCAACAAATTTAACGTGTGTCGTCGTGGATTATTGCTACTATTACTTCAGAACTGGTATGAAATGAACAGTTGTTGAACTTGCAATTTAAATGAGAATACGTATTAATGAGGGCCAGATGAATGAACTACTGGACTTTTCCATGCCAATTTTGTTCAAACAAACGGTTAAAATTTTCAGAGTCCCAGAGTGAAGTGGTGTCGCTTGTATTACGGTGCTGTCGACACGAGGCATAGGAGGAAGAATAACACCACCGAGAGTTGGTCACGGGAAAAGAGGTCGGCGCTTCTGGCGAGTCAGACAGTGGAACCCAGCAGAAATGTATCGGAGCACAGCAGTTGGACAGAATCACGTTACCTTTGTTACGTGATGAAAGATATGGTATTGCTAATGCAGCAAGGTGTGCCAAGAAGTTATACGAACCGGTCCTATGGTGTAACAAACTTTTTCAGTATGCGAGAACAGCTGGTACCTTCATAACATCAAGACATATGTTGTCAGGATGATTGACGTCGGCTAAATGGTAGCCACTACTTCGCTCCAGAACACCTCAGCACTTTAGCTCTTAAGGCAGTCGGTCAGACTGATCGATTGCGTGCACAACGTTCGCACTCGATTCTGTGATTACGGTAAAGTGACGTTTGGTACAAGTCTGTAGTAAATTTTCTGAACGATACTGAGCAACGACGGCCAGCATTCGGGGAGACGGTTACTTCGCCGTAACCACCAGTTGCTTAATGCAACACTACAGTCTGACACTGTCGCAGATGCTCGAACCTGGGGTATACCGCATCGTCCCAGGTTAGGACACCAGCGTTCCTGACATTTCGGCGCACTGATCAGGGCCTATCTGAACGGCAGGCTAGGATCGTTTTGCTGCACGGCTACGCTGCAACCGTCATCGCAGCTTAATTGTTGAAGTAGGGCGGTGGTGAGCGGGAGGGATCAGAACGCCTCCCGAAACGGCGTGCGTAATCTCAATACACACGCCGCCTTTAGAGGGGGAAATAGTGGCCATAGGTGAAATCGCACGTGATTCCTGAGCCGTTGCGATGCCATGTTTATGACACAGGTCTCACTCGATTAGTTTATTCGCAGTGTTTTTCGAAATTAGATTGTTGTTTAGAAAACTTTTGGAAACAATTAGAAGGTAATTGACTAATTTACAGATTTGTTAGGCAATCTATATGTGTTTTCACTTTACTTGGGTAGCATTTTGCACAAAATTTACATGTGCGATATTAATTAAGAAAGTATTTTGTTATGAAATCATTACTGTTTTGAAGTAAGCATGACAGCAGTGGTACAATATCGATTTGAACATCTTTCATTCATTCTGGAGACATTCAGAAACGATGCGAAGTTGCGCTGCTTTCAAATGCAGCAAAACAGGTGAAGGTAGATTTCGTATGCTACTATTTCGCAGAATGAGGAATGAAGAAAGCATTGGAATGTTGCAGTTAACAGGGGTGACGTAAACGACGCAGGAACCTTGTGGAAACAGACGAGCTACTCTTGTCTGTGTGATATAAGTGGTCTTAACTTTCCAGCGGCATTTTACACGAGGTGTAAGATAGATGTTATTGTGAGATGTCATTTGGCCTGTGTACTGACTATATGCAATTTTTTATAGCACACCTAATTCTGATGAGCATAGAATTAAAATGTAGTTATCTAGCAGATAAGGACAGACTTTTCTTTGTGAGATGTGACACTTGCCCTGTGTACTGACCGCGTGCAATTTTTTATAACACACCTAATTCCTATAAGCGTAGAATTAAAATGTAGTTATGAAGCACATGAAGCACATGAGGATAGATCTTCTAAGTCGAAAACAGTTCGTCATTATGTCTCTTTGGGGTATGACTTATTTTTAACAGTGAAAACCTGAATAAATGCTTACACAATAGCCTTTTGGTTTAAACAATAAGTCGTTCCAAAGGACTTGACTATGAGTTTATCAATTTACCATTACTTCTCTTACCTCTACAGGTTTATTCCAGAGTTTGTCTCTGTCTTTCCTCTCTGTACATCTGTGTAAGCCAACGGGCTTGTCGCACTAACAACACCGGGTCCCGTCAGAACACCGAAGTTAAGCGCTGTCGGGCTGGGCTAGCACTTGGATGGGCGACCATCCGATCTGCTGGGCGCTGTCGGCAAGCCAGGTGCACTCAGCCCATGTGAGGCAAACTGAGGAACTACTAGAATGATAAATAGTGGCTCTGATCTCGTGAACTGACGTGCGGCCAGTAGAGCGGTGTGCTGACCACATGTCCTTCCAAACCCGTATCCAGTGGCGCCTGTGGTCTGAGGATGACACGGCGGCCGATCGGTACCGTTGGGACTCCGTGGCCTGTTCGGGCGGCGTTTAGTTTACTTTATATTTGTGTAAACATGTTCAGATATCTATTTATCACGGTTCGTTTTTTGCTTTTTTATTACAGAAATATTTCACTGACGGCCAGTGGGGGAAAGTCAGGGTCGATAGTAAGAAGAAATTCGAAGCTAAAGCTTTCCCAATAGTTTTTTCTGACGTAGTAACAAAGGTTAAGAAAAGGAAAATAAAACTACGCCATCAGCATCGAACTCAAGAAAATTAATGCTGTAGTCCCACAGCAGAGACTGTTGCAGAAACCCAGCAGCAGTGTGATGAAGGTCCCATGTGTAGTGTGCAAAAATGTGACGTAAGTGCACCAGTAGAATGTGAACTTAGCAAAATTACATAAACTAGAAGATTACAATAAACTACAACAGGGAAGGATTTAAGCACTCAAGAAGAATATTACATCGGTTCCCGCCATATCACCGAGGTTAAATGCTGTCGGGCTTGGCTCGTACTTGGACGATTGAGTGTCAGGTCTGCTGATTGCTGCTGTCTAGCAGGGTGCACTCAACCCTTGTGAGGCAAATTGAGGGAATATTTGATTGAGAAAAATGATACCGGCAAGGAGAGCTGTGTGCTAGCCATGCATCGCTCCCTATCCGCATCTAATGTTGCCTGTAAGCTGAGGATGACACGTGGGCGGTCAGTTCCGCTGGGATCTTTCGGGACATGTTCAAACGAAATGTAAGTTAGCATGGTATTATAGGTTTGTACGTAGTCTGACACTTTAAAAACACCTCAAATGTTTGAGAAGTACTTTAAGACGCTATACACCTGAGCAATACTCATGCTTTACTATTTTCATCTTTGTGATGACAAATGATTGGCAATGTGTTATTCATTCTACAGAAAAACCTAACGTGTGAACAGGCTGAGGAATCATCACCAACGATAAAAATTGGGAGTTCCAATCAATTGTAATAGGAAAGGAACCTACCTACATTTAACACACATTTGGATAGTGAACATCTTAGCTCTTACGATTTCTGATAATACAGGGCCACTATTACTTTCTTAATAACACATCTTCATGGATATTTTTGGTACTGCGTGTAACCAAAATTGTTTGCTTCGCGACTTCACTGAAGTAACTCTCAGTTTCCTCGTGAGCACCATCACACCATCACCAATTGTGTCCGAAGCACGTGGTCTCGCGGTCACGTTTTCGCTTCCCGAGCACGGGGTACCGGGTTCGATTCTCAGCGGGGTCAGGGATTTTTCACCTGCCTCGAGATGACTGGCTGTTCGTGTTGTCATCGTCATTCATGAAAGTGGCTAGACAGGGTGGGGGTAGGTTGGCCACTTGTACGGACGCTGATAACAACGTAGTTGAGCGCCCCACAAGCCAAACATCATCATCAACTATTGCAACTTGCTGATTTCTTATGTACTAAATTTATTTAAATTTTAGCGCTTATCACCACCAATTTTTATGAAGATTTTAGCTGCCAGTTCTTACTGACGACCGAAAGCTTCATCAAATGCTTCGCAGTGGTCATGGTCGTCCAAATTTTTGACGTCCATTTCAACTTTATTGCGAAATGGAACACAAGGCGTTGTTTAGGTTTCAATATAATTATCGCCTGCCGTAAAAAAGTATCTGAATACATAATATTCAGCCAGTCCGTACGATATATTTATAAGATACATAAACGAAACATTCGCGAGAATGGATCTGTCTATTGGCGGAAACCTAATCAAAATCCACACATAACTTCCTATGATTAGTTTACACATACAGACGAAACAAAGCTGTGTGGACTTTAATTCATAAAACGTCTACATGCTGGAAACACAGCACTACTGAGTGTTACCGTTTACTGACTTTCCAGTCCCTTTAAATTCCATGGCGAATCCACCTTTCTTGCGTCAATTCGACTACCATCCGTTTAAATTTTCCTACTTAGTGACGATGTGTACTGCAAATTTGTAATTCGTAACACAGTTTACAACGACAGATGCCTCCCTAACCGCACCAATACGGAGTCTTTGAGAAATAAACGAAAATAATTATGGTTCCTGTGTCAACACCAAGTACCACAGCGTGACCTTTTCGGCATACATTTGCTGCCTTTGTACGGACGCAGAAATCTGACTTCCACTTCTTTTGTTCCACTTCTGTTGCATTTCCTACAAACTTACTATTTTGCTGTTTCCCCCGATCATGTGTGGATAATCCTCATGAAGGAAAGTCTCCACTTCCAGAACTGTTTCCTCTGCTCTACAGCTTTCGTCACCAGTGGATATCGCATCACTGTCCATCCACAAGGAACTCTGACACTGAGTCAGCATTATGTGTCTTTCTCATGTCGATGCCTAAAATGGATTTTCCTGGGCTAACATCTAATTTTCACTTTCGCTAGACACTTGTGTTAATTTTCATTCCCTAGCGAACATTCTGCAGAGCGTCTTCAAAGCTCGAAAACCAGGCTTCTAAAAAATATTTTAGAGAATTATCTCCATCAGGCAGTTTTTTGAAGGCTCTTTCAGGAACAAGTGGAATAAATCACACTGAACGGGATGCACTTCTTATATTGTCTTCTTCGGTTTCCGGCACTTTTTTAATCGTTTCCTTCGAAAATTAGGGGAAAGCATGTTTTGATATTGGCACAGGGGAGCGTTTCTTCCTTTGCCTAAGCACTGCTCGCCAAGCAGCTTTGAAAAGTCTAAGAAACCTACATCTAATGGCAGTAAATTATGCGTACTATTTGGTGGTAACAAAATAAAAGAGATTTTATTTTTCTCACATTCTTCATTTACTCGCAGCGAACTGTGACTTGAAAGGTTGTCTCCTGTCATAACTTTCTTCCCCTCCATTGACCTCAGGTAAGGCAGCACAACATTAATACACCAGTCTTCGAATGCAGACACATCAAACCATTCACTTTTATTGTGGTTATAGCGGGTCTCTTTGGGATCTCCTTCTTGCCAGGCTTCCCATAAATGCTCCGATTTTTAGGCCACTTAGGAAGG
This sequence comes from Schistocerca gregaria, assembly GCF_023897955.1. Taxonomy (NCBI): domain Eukaryota; kingdom Metazoa; phylum Arthropoda; class Insecta; order Orthoptera; family Acrididae; genus Schistocerca; species Schistocerca gregaria. Next base: position 256,963,586 of record NC_064925.1, read on the forward strand.
TAATAGTTTTCTATCCGCAGTAGCCTCCATTATTACTGAAATAGTAATAATGGAATTATCTAAGATCCTTTCAGGATGTTTTGTTGCCCTTCTAACTATTACACGCTTCCTCCCAGGGTCGTCATACAGACTGGTATCGTCATAATAGATTAATTTTTGTAAGATCGTTATTTTCCAGTTTTCAGCAACATTCTGGAAATATGATTTCATTATGACTCACTTCAACACGTTGCCTTTTACTGTTCTCAGATAATCAGACGCTTAATATGGCAGAGTGACGCTATAAGAATGAACCCGACCCCTCAATCCCTGGCCTGTTACAAGGAAAGCGTTTCTACCTTCGTCCACATTTTTTTAAAGGTACCTTTTCTCTATGTTCTAGAGAGTTAAAAGAAAAACCGGAATGCGCAACCCTTAAAATATCACGGAAAAGTATGTTCTCTTAGATGGTACTTAAGACAGAAGGGCTTGCAATAATTAGAGGGTTTGTATTATTAACTTTATTCTCTAACGTTGAACGTGGTATATTAAATTGGCTTCACATCTTTGTGTGCGATAGATTTCCTGATCGTAAAATAGCAACCACCTTTTCAAGATTTTGAGGATCATAATTGTGCCACGGAAGAGCATCAAGCCGCCTTATGTAAGTTTGCGGCATTGACCGATTGTGTGTAGTTACCAGACAATAGCGAAAGTGAGATGTGGACACAAACTGTATTCACATTTCCTTCTTAACATTTAAGTTTCCAAACTATAAGTAAATTAAGCTTACCAATTTTTCCCTTCTCGTACAATGACGAAATTATTCGCATAAAGATAACTAGCAATAATTGTACACTGCACTGTCAGACGCTACACATCACAATTTCAACTTCTAGCTGCAACAACGTGTGTTCGTATATGCTTGACAATACACAAGATATAAATAGCCAAACGCATACGCGAAATAAAATCTTGCATTCAGTGATACCAACGTAAGAACAGAAATGCACTGTTCCCGTCCGAAATCACCGCTGTGTTCGATATTGCCCCATATTACGATAGTGTCCCTTTCGAGGTAACACGAGAGTAACATGGCCTTTCTTTTCCAATAGTAAGTGGAATATCTTGGTCTCACTCTTTAGAAGGAGTCAACATACTGTACGCCTCGAAGTGGGCAGGTGGTGTGGTTTTCCTTTCTCGTTACTGCCCATCATATCATTTAGTTCCCGCTACCCATTCTGTGTTTTTCCGTGATGATAATTAATGAAGTATCTCATAAGCTATAAAAGCCGTGTGGTCAGGTCGTGACATGTTTCATCATTTGAGTGGCATCTGTCGACGAATAGAATTTCATGCAAATTTTTTTTAAAGGAAACTGAGGAATATTCTGTCTCGTTGCTCCACTGCATTCCTATTCCGAGTAATAATCTCACGTCACTATGGTCGTTACTTGTCACTCCGGCAGTCACTGTCGTAGAGAAAATGTGCAGAAATAAGATATTCGCGAGTCCGTTCTATTTGCATAACAGTAGCGGGCATACACGGTCCGAACAGAAATATGGAAATACCGTGATACGACAGTAATTGGATGTCCATCACGGTGCTAGACCACAACGAACATCAAGCTGTCCTAAAGAACGACAAATAAAAATCCTCAGTGTTGTGTAGCGGAATTTAGTAACACGTATTCTACAGAATTTCATAATCTTCAATCCACAAGAGGCACGTGTGATGAGAGAATGCCATTATTAGAAACAGAGCAAAAATCATTTATTACAAGCTATGACTCAGGCTTGAAATAATTATTTCGTCAGAAGATCTTATTTCTAATTTCAAAGTGCATTACAATCCTTCTCTACAGGATTCATATGATACACTTCTGCCTCTATGTTTTTGTGCAACAATACTGAAAACTGTATGCTCTTCTACATCTACATCTACGGTGCTAGACTACAACGAACATCAAGCTGTAATAAAGAACGACAAATAAAAATCCTCAGTGTTGTGTGTCGGAATTTAGTAACATGTATTTTATAGAATTTCATAGTCTTCAATACACAAGAGGCACGTGTGATGAGGGAATGCCATTATTAGAAACAGAGCAAAAATCATTTATTACAAGCTATGACTCAGGCTTGAAATAATTATTTCGTCATAAGATCTTATTTCTAATTTCAGAGTATATTACAAACCTTCTCTACAGAATTCATATGATACACTTCTGCCTCTATGTTTTTGTGCAACAATGCTGAAAACTGTATGCTCTTCTACATCTACATCTGCGTTGATACTGTGCAATTATCTTACGGTACGTGGCATGTGTCACGTGGCGGAGCGTACCCGTACTTACGAATATAAAAAAATTTTGAAACGCACCAAGACAGATTCCTAAGAACCACATGTTATAAATGTAATCTGGTTAGGTTTTTGCACGAAGTGATATAAATTGCTATCAAAGTTATTGACAGAAACATTATTAATATATTTCTTGCAAATTCCGCAAATAACAGTTGTTAGTTGTGAGATATTGCAGTCGCAAATAACTGCTGATACGGTGGAATAAGGAAGAAAGCTCCTGTAGACATGATACATAAGAATTTTGTAGGGCAACACTAATTAGAAGTAGGGACAGAATGGTAGGCTTCAGCGATGAGCTACCATAGTACTAGAGGGAACCGTAAAGAGTATAAATTGCAGAGAAAGGTAGAGATTGGAATATAACAAATATTGGAGGACTTACCGTACAAGTGCTACAGTAGGTCAATCCGTCTGACAGAGGAGAGGTTGCCGTCATGGACTGACATAGCAGCTGGAAGACAGATGACTTACAAAGAAAACAGAACAAAAAAGAGCATTAAAAAGAAACAGAAGCTAATAGCTTGAAAGAGTACAGCTAGTTGAGACCGTGTACTCTCCAGGAGCAAACTGGTTGTTGTGTGATTTTCTGTATTTAAGAACATTGCGGTGAGACTCATTTACCCCTTTAATTTTCACAGACAATAATAATTACCTGGAATACAAAAAAAAAAAAACACGAAATTTCCATTGCAGCTCCTGCCAGTTCTTAATGATTTCACTACACTTATATTACAGTACTAGACAGTTGACTTTAATAAGTTCTCATTTCGTCTATACCACGTGTGTATCATCTTGCAACGCCATTTACTTCACTTTACAGATGTGGTTCGGCTTTTTTAATATGTTTCACTAGAAGTTATCCCATATGACTCTCCCTTATGGCTAGTCAATAGGTAGTTGATGAAGTCCAGTGCTGTCCTGTTGAGTTCAGCTTTAATCGTGCATGAATTCAATTGTTGCGCGAGATTAGGTAAAATTATGCAAATATCTATGACTGTGGAAATAAATTTGAATCGAGATTTAAAATTCCATTCCTATGGGGAAGATAGGAAAGATTATAGCTGTAGATCAATTATGCGTTGTTTGAGAAATAAGAAACTGCAAGTAAGTTTTGTAAATGGTACTTTCTAGACGAATTTACAAGAGTTCCGGAGGCCATGTTCTTCGGTTGCAACACACTAATTTTGTCTGTAAGAGTCTGTATTTTGCAGATTTCAGTTATTGTAATAGGTCAAAGTAAATACCATCAACAGAACAGAAGTATGCACACAACGGACGTTCAATGGACAGACAAGAAATATCGTACATGCAGCTACGTAAAATCGAATTTACTAAATACGTAACAAAATTGCATGAAAAAATAATGATCCTGCAAAAATAGATCCAAAAATCTTTACTTCATTTTGAAGAGGACTGGCCAAAGACTTTCGTGTTTTTCTTCATCAGTACTGGTACGGATAATTGTGACCGTAAGATTAAATGGAGGAATTGACTGACTGATTTTGGAGAACCAGTAAAGTATTTATATATTTACTGCGAACCTACATAGACGGTACCATAAAATATAAATTAGACCCGATCACGCTAACTTTCTGTAAGGACTAGAATCACAAATGCAATGTTTCCAAGACCTAATACTAATAGTTCACTAAATTATTAATAAAGAGTCAGGTTAAGTTAAATTGAAATGAATTTAGCGTTCTGATTAAGACCACGTCAGGATAACCGGCTACAACCCCAAGACATGTGAATGGAATTCCACCGAAAAAAATATTAACAATAGTACATATTATTAATAAAGACAGAGATTGCAAGAGATTTAACTACATTTACATCATAATGAAAGCAACAAGAATTTAGGAAAGTGAGCTGGTACGAGATAACTTCAGAAATATATAGTCTAAAGGATCAAACGTTTACCGCAAATGCCATAACAATTAAGAACGTTAGCTTCCCTTTTTAAAGACAATGGGCATTTTCATAAAAATATACACGTGTACACGAACCTCAGTCTACATCCGCATACGCAAGGTACGAGGAAATTCCAGAGAAACTAACCCTGGAACGAATCCGTGTTATAAACGGAAAACAAACATATCTCGTTTCATCAATAACATTACCTACTTACGATGCACATGACTAGTATGATTAAATCTTTTATCTTAACACAAGAACATATAACTAACTGACAGTCCAACTGATAATAAACAGTTGATACAATAGCTGCATTCTATACAGCAAACATAGCGAAATTTGGGCATCTATCTCACATCATCGGTTTTAACACAGTCTAGCTGTGTGCTCTGTGCAGGCAGTTGCTATATAATGCCACTTTAAGTAAACACCTGATTGCAGTTCCTGTTAACCATATCCTGCAGCTTGGACATGTAATCAAAGTAAGGCACTACATGTATGTGACATGCAAGGAACGCCAACACATTGCAGCCAATATCCACACGCAACATGTTACGGTAGCTGAAGTGTGTTCAGCTCACACTAACTGCCATGCATGAGGGAGACCTAATATAGACACACCCAGTCTCAGTTTGTGGCGAAATTCCTACCGGCTGCCAACGAGCACCATCAAAATTCGTTGCTTAGTTCACACTCCTCTATCTCAGCCCTGTGCTGCTGTAGATATCAGCTCAGTCATTAATTACACTAATTGCAATCCACTGCACTTAATGTTATTTTTATACTTCTTGTAGTCGGTTCTTCTCCCTCAGACATTCTTTTCTTACACGTCAACTCGCCACAGTCCCAACAAATTACTTTAGATGAGACCCTTTCTATATGTTTTGATTTAGTTTTTCTCGGTGTACTTTCCTATTAAAGTCATACTCCTTCTAATTCCCAGCTAAATCCTTACTCTCCAGACCTCTTCCCGATGTGGCCTGGCTGTGCGTCCATAAATCCACAAATTCCGCAGCCTGTTCTTTATGTAAAGATTCATGTAATTGAGTCAACGTTTAGGGACCGTCTGTCTACTCTAAGTGCTTAGCAAATCCAAAATATGAGTTGCTACCTGTTGTTTGGTATGCATCAGTTCCAAGGTAAACACGCGCCTTTTAACTAGTTTTACACAATTTCTTAATCATGAGCCTCTTTCTGTTCACGCCCATATCGGCAACAGATTAACTTTTCTAGCGCTCTGGGAGGAATTATTTGGCAAATTATAATCTGAAATTGTTCCCAAGTGTTATTAACCCTTCGGCCGGAGTATCCGAGTGGTTCTAGGCGCTACAGTCTAGAACCGCGCGACCGCTGTGGTCGCAGGTTCGAATCCTGCCTCGGGCATTGATGTGTGTGACGTCCTTATGTTAATTAGGTTTAAGTAGTTATATATTCTAGGGGACTGATGACCTCAGAAGTTATGTCCCGTAGTGCTCAGAGCCATTTGAACCATTTATTTTTGTTATAACCAGCGTTCCAGGAATAACTCTTCACGAAACCTTGATCTGTACAGGAATTAATGTTAGTGCATTTGAATAACTTACACCACGGTTCGTGTTCTCCGAAACACAGCAATAAAATATAAAAATTCGACTCTATGGTTATCTCAGTTCAAAGATCAATGAGAAAATCCATTCAAAATATCCTGCAATGAGTTCAGCAGTTTTGCACAGTATCAAGAATGATTCGACTAGCCTCACTACTATGGTGATGATGGACTTAACAATCAAAATCATTCCGTTTTTTAATACAGCTCTAGAACAATTCATTAGCTGTGTAACTAAATGTGTCTTAACACTGCTCTCGACTCTGGCCCATACCCACCACATCACTCATTCCATCAACGTAGCCGTCAAAATGCCTGAAATCTCTGTACCTGATTGGTACAACCACCATCTCATTTCATATATTCTAAAATTTCCTTACACACATCACAAATTGCGGCAGTGACCAAACTTGTCTCCCTCGATTCGGTAATCCGCTGAACATCAGGCAACGGACTAGTTTTCGGTAATTCCTTCTCTGTAATTCGTACATTACCTCGCCTCTTCTCCTTTAAATCAGGATCTTTTAAATCGCCAGGTATTCTGAATAATTTAAAACTAGTATAAACCATGTAATTGCGTAGGCTTCCGCGGCGGCCAAAGTCAGTCGACATAAAAGTTTTCTGGCTTTGGTACCGCGTCATAATGTAAAAACTACCATTAGACCCAGAAGAAGGCCGCTGCAATCGTGGCCGAAACGTTGGTTTTTCCATAGCAGCAGTAGCTTTTACATTATGACGCGGTACAAAACCCAGAAAACTTTTATGTAGTACAAACAAAATTGAAAAGTACCTTAATGGAGACAAAAAAACCTCCCTCACCCAGCCAGGTGAACTCGTTCTGCTACCATTTAGTAGGTGCAGTTGTGCTCTTGGAAATAAAGTGTGCCGCCCGGAGTGGCCGAGCGGTTCTAGGCACTATAGTCTGTAACCACGCGATCGCTACGGTCGCAGGTTCGAATCCTGCCTCGGGCATGGATGTGTGTGTTGTGTCTGGGTTAGTTAGGTTTAAGTAAAGTTCTAGGGGACTGATGACCTAAGAAGTTAAGTCCCATAGTGCTCAGAGCCATTCGAACCACACAAAGTGTGAAATCCAGTGACTGAATTTGGGTTACCAGTACAATATTGATACCTTTTTTGATAAGATAAATAAATAGCACAACAAAGATACAGATTTAAGTGGATCAGCACCTACGGCAGTAGCCACCGGATTTACGAGAAGAATTTCCAAGACCAAATATTATTACCACACTAAATTATTTACGAAGACTCAGATGAAGCAAAATTTAAATGATTTATCTTCATAATTAAGACCACATCATAGAAAACCACCAAATTCGTAATCGCGACGCTTTTTAAATAAAATATTAGCAACAGCACAAATTATAAGTAAAAGACTCAATTTAAATGAAATATAACTAAATTAAATCGTAATTAAAACGCTTACGAAATTGAGCTGGTGAAAGAGAACTTTACAAATGTATATACGACTGCATGGTTTGAGGTGCCATGACATGGATTGCATGGCACCACCCACCGGAGGTTCGAGTCCTCCCTCCGGCATGGGTGTGTGTTTGTTGTTTTCAGCATAACTTAATTTAGGTTAGTTTACGTAGTGTGTAAGTATATTGACCCATGACCTCAGCAGTTTGGTCCCTTAGGAATTCCGCACACAAATGTATATAGTCTAAAAGATCGAAAGTTCACCATGAATGACATTTAAGCACATTAGCTTCCCTTCAGAAAAACCGTGGGTGTTTTCTATTTGAAAACTTCCATAAACATGCACTGTCTTCACACCTGCACATACAAGGCACAGAAGCTACCCTAAGACAGCTCAGCATTCGAAATAGAAAACAAACATTTCTTATTTTATTCAGTAATATCAGCTACACATGGCACATACCACCAGTAACATTAATTTTTGATCGAAACATATAAAGATAATTAAAAATTGTCCGATTGCTAACATGAAATCACTATCAAATCTATACGCTTTACACCAATATTAAGACACCTCAGATAGTCACTTACTTACTCTGTGTAGCGATGCACTGTCTGTGGCCAGTTGTTTGATAATGTCGCTTTTAGCAAACATCACGTCACAGTGCTCAATATTACCTTGATCAATGCTATGAGTAAAGTGTTTGTGAGTTTATTAAATTGTTGAGGGAGTAACTGTGTTATCCAATAATTGAGTGACTTCTTAGTAATTGAGAATTTTATTGGAATTTTGTGGCTTGAAAACCGGGAAGATTTTATCCAGTCACGCCACCGTGGAAGACTCCGAAGAGAAATATTTTCAGTTGATAAATTACAAGAAATTCTGCAATTTTTAGCGCATAATTCTGCTTGGAGCAGATAGCTAAATACATATCATTCACGTGGTATAGCTCCGTGTGTCAGACATGCAAGGAATTCCAGCACACTACAAACAACATCTAAAGCGAGAGGTTCAATTCTTTTACATTACAATGTTTGATAACTGCAGCCTATCAGGTGTTTACTATTGAGCATATACTAATGATTGTGGGGCGAAAATTACCAATATTACACCTCGGGAAATTTTCTGGCTATATTTTCATTTTTCTTCAGCCGGTCGCAGAATCTGTACAGTAAGGCCGTTTTGGTTGACGATAAAAGACCAGATTAGTCAATCATCCAGATTGTTGCCCCTACAACTACTGAAAAGGCTAGTGCTCCTGTTCAGGAACCACACATTTATCTGTCTTCTCAGCAGTAGCCATCAGTTGTCGTTGCACCTATGGTACTGCTATCTGTATTGCTGAGGTATGCAAGACTAATCACCTGAACGGTTCCTAAATCGAACCTGCTGACAAAAGAGTGTAAAGAGGAATGGAGAAAAAATCTAAGGAGACTTAGATAACGATTAGTTAGGCTTTATAAAAACTAAAGGCTCTAGACAGAAGGTTTGATGTCGCACATGATACCGGAGTTCCGTTTTTTCTGTGGTCATAAGTCTTCCGACTGGTCTGATGAGACCCGCCACAGCTTCCCATCCTGTGCCAATCTCTTGCATTCTGAGTTGCCCTACCACCCATTAACTTCAATTATTGGTTACATATATTAAAGGCTCTATCATCCCTACAATACTTATCCATCACAGCTCCCTCTATAGCCAGAAAAGCTACTCCTTGTTGTTTTAACAGACGTCCTATCGTCCTGTCCCTTCTTCTTGGCGATGTTTCTCGTATGGTGTTTAAATGAAGGTAGCAGTAACGGCATGCCGGACCAGCTGCGCTTTGTCTGGGAGAAACAGGTAGCTAAGTGATGTTAGCATTCAACAGATGCTACCTAGAGCAGTCGTTACCATTGCCTTGATTTGTCGGCTTCCTGAGCTATGTGCAGAAATAAATATTTCGTCGTTGTGGATGTAAATTATAAATACGGTTGTACAAGGTTCATATTGTAAATGTGTCTTATAAACTGTTGTCAAATTTTGATGGAGGAAATTGTTTGAAACATTTTAGGTTTATGTAACTGCATAGGGAAAGCGTCCAGTGTACAGTTCCATCAGTGAATGTTTGTATCACAGATAAAGACTGGAATTCCATGGCATGAGAGCTTTCTACAGGATACTGCAGAAACACAGAAAAATTGAATGTAAAATTCATTTAATGAGGTCGTTCTGTACGTCGCTGAATGGGAATCTGGAGTCACTGTATAGGTCGAAAATAAATGGGCATGATCTGATAAAAGAATCTGACTAACCAGGATCTTTAATTTAAAAATAGTTTCTGAAATAACTGATCCAAAATCGCTTGTAATTTTGCAGGTACAAAGGTATTTGTGGTATATTAACTCATGCAAAGACGAATGAGACGTATATGAATTGCACTGGGTTTTAGAACTAGATTTCTCTTTCTATGATTTTCATGTGTATAAAAGTTTGTGCTTTCTTTCTAGTGTTGGTCAAATGCAAATGTAGTAAATATTTGGTATGGGGGCCCCGAATTTGATAATTTATCTGTCATGTTCTAGGTGAAGTGAATCACAGCTTACCTGCATGCGTTAAATTGTTCTTATTCGACGTAATTAAAAGAACGGAATCTGTGGTGAAATAACAGAGACCAAAGACAGAGAAAGTTGAACGGCCGGCCGGGGTGGCCGTGCGGTTCTAGGCGCTGCAGTTCGGAAGCGCGGGACTTCTTCGGTCGCAGGTTCGAATCCTGCCTCGGGCATGGATGTGTGTGATGTCCTTAGGTTAGTTAGGTTTAAGTAGTTCTAAGTTCTAGGGGACTGATGACCTAAGATGTTAAGTCCCATAGTGCTCAGAGCCATTCTGAACGAAAGTTGAAAGTGTTTTGTTTTTTTTTGCTAGTACCTGTAATGTGACACATCTAGTCACTGCGTAAGGCATGTCTGAGTGAACAGCGATGACAATGACGAGGAGGTTTAAAACAAAGTTTGTTGCTTTCATCAATACTCGTCCATTTGTTCCACTATACAGTTGCATATTCCAGAACCTATTAGTACTTAAAGGACATCTATAAACTCAGTAGCCAACTTCAAGTTTAGGAACCGTACTGATCATTAACAGTTATCCTACAAACTCTTATTGTACAAATCGTTACATAGTTTTTGTCTTCAAACTAAATGCATATCATGTGCAAAAACATTTTCTTGTTTGTGGACTGTTAGGTCTACGTCTCAACTATGTCGCTAAGTTTCGAGGCTGTGTCAGAAGATTGCTGACCTGCAGAATCGCCAATGATCTATGATACAAGATAATGCAAAACATATGTCCTTACATATTTATTGACCATATTACAACACATAATAATTGATCTAATATGTGCAATCTGTAATTTTCTGTCATTATTGATGGCACTTTTATTCTTAATATGGTTCTAAATTAAGCTCACACTACTTTACATTGCATTTTGAGTGAAATTCAGGCAGAGATTAAAAGTACCACAATGCATAGTATGTAAGTACCCACTTATATACACTCCTGGAAATTGAAATAAGAACACCGTGAATTCATTGTCCCAGGAAGGGGAAACTTTATTGACACATTCCTGGGGTCAGATACATCACATGATCACACTGACAGAACCACAGGCACATAGACAAAGGCAACAGAGCAAGCACAATGTCGGCACTAGTACAGTGTATATCCACCTTTCGCAGCAATGCAGGCTGCTATTCTCCCATGGAGACGATCGTAGAGATGCTGGATGTAGTCCTATGGAACGGCTTGCCATGCCATTTCCACCTGGCGCCTCAGTTGGACCAGCGTTCGTGCTGGACGTGCAGACCGCGTGAGACGACGCTTCATCCAGTCCCAAACATGCTCAATGGGGGACAGATCCGGAGATCTTGCTGGCCAGGGCAGTTGACTTACACCTTCTAGAGCACGTTGGGTGGCACGGGATACATACGGACGTTCATTGTCCTGTTGGAACAGCAAGTTCCCTTGCCGGTCTAGGAATGGTAGAACGATGGGTTCGATGACAGTTTGGATGTACCGTGCATTATTCAGTCCCCTCGACGACACCAGAGGTGTACGGCCAGTGTAGGAGATCGCTCCCCACACCATGATGCCGGGTGTTGGCCCTGTGTGCCTCGGTCGTATGCAGTCCTGATTGTGGCGCTCACCTGCACGGCGCCAAACACGCATATGACCATCATTGGCACCAAAGCAGAAGCGACTCTCATCGTGCAGCGTGAGCGGAAGACGGCCTAACGATGTGCGGGACCGTAGCCCAGCTTCATGGAGACGGTTGCGAATGGTCCTCGCCGATACCCCAGGAGCAACAGTGTCCCTAATTTGCTGGGAAGTGGCGGTGCGGTCCCCTACGGCACCGCTTAGGATCCTACGGTCTTGGCGTGCATCCGTGCGTCGCTGCGGTCCGGTCCCAGGTCGACGGGCACGTGCGCCTTCCGCCGACCACTGGCGACAACATCGATGTACTGTGGAGACCTCACGCCCCACGTGTTGAGCAATTCGGCGGTACGTCCACCCGGCCTCCCGCATGCCCACTACATGCCCTCGCTCAAAGTCCGTCAACTGCACATACGGTTCACGTCCACGCTGTCGCGTCTTGCTACCAGTGTTAAAGACTGCGATGGAGCTCCGTATGCCACGGCAAACTGACTGACACTGACGGCGGCGGTGCACAAATGCTGCGCAGATAGCGCCATTCGACGGCCAACACCGCGGTTCCTGGTGTGTCCGCTGTGCCGTGCGTGTGATCATTGCTTGTACAGCCCTCTCGCAGTGTCCGGAGCACGTATGGTGAGTCTGACACACCGGTGTCAATGTGTTCTTTTTTCCATTTCCAGGAGCGTATATATACTTAATTTTTCACCTAAACAATTACCATTATTAGTTAAGTAAATTTCCTGTAAAAAAGGGAGGGTAGACAAAACACTGATTTTCCTTTCCTCGCCAGTTTTGCAGCTAAACACATTATTGCGAATTTTATTCGTCCAACTAATTTTCGATATTCTTCTATAGCCGCTCTCAAATCCATCGATTCTCTTCTTTCCTGGGTTTCCCATGACTTGCTTCCATATGTGTTCCAAATATTTACTGTCACAACTTTCTTATTTAATTTAAGCCCGATGGTCGATACTGGTCGACTAGTAATCTCCAGGAAAACGCTTTTTGCTTTTTCTATGTCCTTCTTATGCCCTCCTTGCTTTGTCTGTCATGTTTTCTCTCCAAAGAAAGAGATATCTCTCTCTTCATTCAGCTCTTGATCAGTAATTATGAAGATAATTTTTTCGCTAGTATCATTTCTGCTTTTCCTCATTACCTTGTCGTTTTTCACTTTATTCTCTATCCATATTCTGTAGTCATTGGACCGTTCATTCCATTCATCATGTTTTGTAAGCCTTCTTCACTTTTGCCCACATCATCAAGTGGTTAGGGAATCTTATCATTTACATACTTTCACCCTAGATTTTAATTCCACTTCTAGAACCTCCTTTTATTTCCGTTAGTGCTCCTTCCACGTATACACTGAACTGTAGTGGCAAAAGACTGCGTACCTCTCTTACATCGTTTTTAAGCCGAGCACTCCCTCTTGATTTACCATTCTTATGTTTCACTTTTGATTCTTGTACATATTGTACATTACTTGTTATAGCTTATCTCTGAATACACTGCAAGAAATAGTGCAACCAGCCACAAGTTCTCTAAGAAATGATTTTACTGTATCGTTAATAGTTTCGGACCTGAGCCCATATTCACACCGTAGCGTTGATTGTCGGCAAATTTCACATTTCTATCCTAAAATATACGAAAATTTTTTGTGATTACAAAAATTAGTTTACAAAATGATTTATTTTTATATCCTAAAATGTAAAATACATTTATGAGTACATAGTTTACACATGATTTTGCGTTGTATACAAACCTTATATATTGTATTCACTTAATGAAAAGCTTCCCTTTACGTACTATAAGAGAGAGTTTGGACTCTCTTTTTCAGCCTATACTAATACATGAGTTAAACTAAATACAAGATGGCGGATATATTTCTTTACATTGGTTGCTGATCTGATGTGCCAAAGTAGGTGACTTGTGCACAGCAGTCTTCTAGAGAAATTGTCGTGATACTTTGTAGTAGAGATAATTTAATAGCTATACGCAAAATAGCTTGAAGAATAGCTTTTAGTCTTAACCAGTTTGAGAGACTCACAATAGCTAACCACATGTGTCTTAATACGGACTAAGTGACATCCAAAGTACCCTAACTGCGATCTGCACAGAAATCCATGATAAAGAAGAGTTTGATCTATTAAAACATCTTGAAATAATATTGCGCGAATAAAAATCTCTTGATACCATGTTAAATGCATAATCGGGATTTAGCGGCTACAGTTTTTTTCAGTAAAAGTTTGTTTTTTGGTAAGGAAACAAATGTTTCATTTTGCAACCATGTCATAACATACAGCCAATTTGACGTAATCAACAAATATTTGTACTATTTCCATGTATAATTACTAACATAACAGTGTTGTACCTGCTTTTAAGTAATGACACCTATATATTGCTAGGTATACAGCATCTATAGGTTTGAAATTTTTTGACTTGTTTTGACTTGTGTTTACAAATGGGCTGTAGAGTGGAAAGGGCATATATAATCTGAAACAAGTAAAAAGCGATCCATCACTAAAGAATTATCCGAAATCTACAGAAATCGGTAGATGTTATGTACTTTTAAAGACAAACAGATGATTACAGTTTCAGGGAAACTGGAGAATTTATACAAGAGTTTTCTGTTCTAAACTTCGTAAGTGGTGGCTTTCAGTGTCCAAAGATGACTCTGAAGTAAATGTAAATGTCGTGTGACTAGAGCCTCCCGTCGGGTAGACTGTTCACGGGCTGCAAGTCTTTCGATTTGACGCCACTTCAGCGACTTGCGCATCTATGGGGATGAGATGATGATGATTAGGACACCACAACACTCAGTCCGTGAGCGGAGAAAATCTCCGACCCAGCCGGGAATCGAAACCGGGCTATTGGGATTGTCATTCTGTCGCGCTGACCACTCAGCTACCGTGGGCGGACGATTCTGAAGTTGTGATAGAGAACATTTTATTAATTACACAAACTCACGATGACTTCTATCGAAAACAACAACTGAAAGATCCTTCTTAATCTCTTGAGATAATATTCACGAACTTTACTAGCGCCATAACAGATCCGTGGGGGGAGTGGTCCCATATGGCTGTTCGGTGGCGTTCGATGAGGGACTGTGTGACGTGGAGTAGTGTGGCAGCACGATGATGGTGAGAGCCCAAGAGGAGCTTTGAGGCTTGTTTCAGCGATCGCACTGTAGGAAATCGAAGTCGGACTGGAATTACCGTGCTGGAGGCTGTGCCTGGCCTTGAGCCTATGAACACAGCATGCGGAAACATCCCCATGCCCACGTGATGTGCGGACGTTTTTTGTTCTTCGATAGCAGCACCGCCGATTTCCTGTTGTCCGTGCTTCTCGGAAGCGTATCTTGTGCCCCATGTGGAACCAGGAATAAAGCGCGTAAAAGCATACTGTCTGTGTACAGTACTGTGTCGTGATATGTGACGACCGTTTTGATTGCATACACAGTCGCCTCAGAGTCACTTCCGGGCAACTAATAGGCAAATCCACACGATGGAGATGTGGGACTGGCAGCTGACATATGTGACCTACTGTCGATATACGAGGGTTGTCCAGAAAGAAGGTTCCGATCGGTCGCTAAATGGAAACCGCAGTGCAAATCAAAAATATTTTATTTGAAAGAGTTAGCTACCTTTTCCAGATATTTCTCTACATAGTCGCCGCTCGGAGCGTTGTACCAAATTTCCAACACCATCGTCATAGAAGGCAGCCGCCTGTGCTTTCTGATATTCTCTACGCCTGTCTATAGCGCATAGCCTGGGCCCAAGCGTTGTCTTCATATCCAGTTTTTCATGTGAAGAGAGGTGATACTCACGACGAGACAATCAGGCTTGTGTTGTGGGTCATCGAACACTTCCCATGGAAAACGCTGCAGGAGCGTCTTCACTGTCCTTGCAGAGTGCGACTGAGAATTGTTGTGAAGATTGAAGTGCGTGGCAGTTGTGTTAGGTGGGCTGCATTCATGGAGGCGAAGACTCTCAGCGGGCCCTCCTACTTGGTGGGAGACATCGTTGTTCTAGGCACCTGTACTTGCTCACAGTGCACTTACAACTGAACAGAACGTCTTGATACGATCAACGGTCGTACTACAGACGCTACCCAACACATCTGTGCAAAGTTTTGTTGGGTTTTCACTGTGGTTTGCTTTTAGCGACAGATTGGAATTTACTTTCTGGACAACCCTCATACAACAAAGGCAAGGCGATTTTCAAACTGAGCATGTCAATAACGTGTTCGTCCACTTCTGGCTCTTAGGCAGGCAGTTATTCAGCTGGCACTGATTGACAGAACTGCTGGATGTATTCCAGATAGCATATCAAATTCCGTCTAATTGGCGCTTTTAATCACGAAAATCCCTAGCTAGTTAGAGGGCCCTGCCTATAATTCTCCTCACGCTCTCAATTGGGGTGATCTCGTTGCCCAGGGTGGGGTTTAACGGTCACAAAGACAAGCAGTTGAAACTCTCTCCATGTGTATTATGTTCTGAAATGTAATCTCAGGATTGGCTTGTCATTGAAGGCAAGAAAACATAGCTTAGAGTACCACCGACCTACCGCTGTGCTGTAAGGGTGTCGCGCTTGACAACCAAAGGGGTCCCACTGTAAAATAGAACCCCACCCCAAACAATCATTAATGCTTATTGGGCCGTATGGCGGTTGACAGACAAGTTGGTGTCCCACCGATGTCTGGGGAGTTTCCAGGCACATCTCTTCTGGTGATTGCGGCTCAGTTACAAGAGGGTCTCATCACGGAACGCAATTTGCTAGAGTCAATGAGGTTCCAAGCCGAACGTCCGAGACACTACTGCAGGTGGGCTTGTTGCTGTACAGAGGTCTATGATATTCGGCGCAAGGGGTGCCATGAGGCGAGTCCCCATTGTGTGATCGGCCTGCTATTCGTTCTTGCAGTCACTGAATCGCTATTTGCACGTTGCATCGATGATAATGTTGTATCTGGGGCTCCGAGTGTCTGTCTGGTTATTGCTCCTACCTCGCATCCTGTCATCTCTCTAGGTCGACCACTTCGGTCTTGATGCTATGTTCTGCCAGGCTTCAGCGTTGTTGAATAGTAGCATCGCCCCTCTTCAAATGACGAGTGAATCACTGATTATTCCAACCGGCTTCTTTAAGTCCAACTAAAAGTCCTCTCCCAAATGTTGACACTTGCGTATACGGTTCATGCGCCTGTCTGCTAGGCGTAGTTACTGTTTGAGTAGACGGAGTGAAACTCGCAAAGACCTTAGGTCCAGATGGCGACATCTCTCTCTTATAACACTCGCTTGCTATGACACAAACCAATGATACCCTCTGGGAGGATTTTGAGTTTTGACAGCGTGTTCGTCTAATGGATAAATGTTGAATGTATTGCGATTTATAGAAAAACTAAGCAGGCTTTACTTTGGGGATAATGAATGTAGAAACTATAATACGAATGAAACAATAAACGTTCACCAGCCCAAGTAGGCAGATTAATTTGAAATATTATGTTTAAGAAAATAAAATATTAGTTTTGAAGTAACTTTCATTAAGATTCCCATTGAATAGCGCTCTGGATACACACGAAACTGGGCGATCTAAGTTGTGGGTAGCAGTAGTTACCATTAATGCACAAACCTGTGATCATAGAAAGCAAAATTATACCCAACTCATAATAATAACCGTTACAATCACCAACATTACGTGACTCAGTCCTCAGATATTACTGCTGTATATGCACCGAACTAAAGTATGACATGGAGGGGCTTCTGACTTGGCTCACATATAAATATCACAAATAAAATTAAATAATCCTACAATTACACTGTTTATATTCCGATTTATAAATTCGTATCAGATTTCTTTAATAGTTTGTCGTTGTTGTCTTCAGTCCTGAGACTGGTTTGATGCCGCTCTCCATGCTACTCTATCCTGTGCAAGCTCCTCCATCTCCCAGTACTTACTGCAACCAACATCTTTCTGAAACTGCTTAGTGTATTCATCTCTTGGTCTCCCTCTACGATTTTTACCCTCCACGCTGTCCTCCAATGCTAAATTTGTGATCCCTTGAAGCCTCAGAACATTTCCTACCAACCGGTCACTTCTTCTTGTCAAGTTGTGCCACAAACTCCTCTTCTCCCCAATTCTATTCAATACCTCCTCAATAGTTATGTGATCTACCCAATTAGTCTTCAGCATTTC
Organism: Schistocerca gregaria; assembly: GCF_023897955.1. NCBI lineage: Eukaryota > Metazoa > Arthropoda > Insecta > Orthoptera > Acrididae > Schistocerca > Schistocerca gregaria. The sequence continues at coordinate 256,981,236 of NC_064925.1, forward strand.
GAGAGCTTCTATTCTCTTCTTGTCCAAACTATTTATCGTCCATGTTTCACTTCCATACATGGCTACACACCATACAAATACTTTCAGAAACAACTTCCTGACATTTAAATCTATACTCGATGTTAACAAATTTCTCTTCTTCAGAAACGCTTTCCTTCCCATTGGCAGTCTACATTTTATATCCTTTCTACTTCGACCATCATCAGTTATTTTGCTCGCCAAATAGCAAAACTCCTTTACTACTTTAAGTGTGTCATTTCCTATTGTAATTCCGACTTAATTTGACTACATTCCATAATCCTCGTTTTGCTTTTGTTGATGTTCATCTTATATCCTCCTTTCAAGACACTGTCCACTCCGTTCATCTGTTCTTCCAAGTCCTTTGATGTCTCTGACAGAATTACAATGTCATCGGCGAACCTCGATGTTTTTATTTCTTCTCCACAAACTTTAATACCTACTCCGATTTTTTCTTTAGTTTCCTTTGCTGCATGCTGAATATACAGATTGAATAACACATGGGAAAGGCTAAAACCCTGTCTCACTCCCTTCCCAACCGCTGCTTCCCTTTCGTGCCCCTCGACTCTTATAACTGCCATCTGGTTTCTGTACAAATTGTAAATAGCCTTTCGCTCCCTGTATTTTACCCCGGCAACCTTTAGAATTTGAAAGAGAGTATTCCAGTCAACATTGTCAAAACTTTTCTCTAAGTCTACAAAAGCTAGAAATGTAGGTTTGCCTTCCTTAGCCTAGTTTCTAAGATAAGTCGTAGGGTCAGTATTGCCTCACGTGATCCAACATTTTTGCGGAATCCAAACTGATCTTCGCCGAGTTCGGTCTCTACCAGTTTTTCCATTCGTCTGAAAAGAATTCGCGTTAGTATTTTGCAGCCGTGAATTATTAAACTGGTAGTTCGGTAATTTTCACATCTGTCAACACCTGCTTTCTTTGGGATTGGAATTATTATATTCTTCTTGAAGTCTGAGATAGTTTCGCATGTCTCATACATCTTGCTCACCAGATGGTAGAGTTTTGTCACGACTGGCTGTCCCAAGGCCATCAGTAGTTCCAATGGAATGTTGTCTACTCCGGGGGCCTTGTTTCAACTTAGGTCTTTCAGTGCTCTGTCAAACTCTTCACGCAGTATCGTATCTCCCACTTCATCTTCATCTACATCCTCTTCCATTTCCATAATATTGTCCTCAAGTACATTGCCCTTTGTATATACCCTCTATATACTCCTTCCACCTTTCTGCTTTCCCTTCTTGGCTTAGAACTGGGTTTCCATCTGAGCTCTTGATATTCATACAAGTGGTTCTCTTTCCTCCAAAGGTCTCTTTAATTTTCCTGTAGGCAGTATCTGTCTTACCCCTAGCGAGATAAGCCTCTAAATCCTTAAATTTGTCCTCTAGTCATCCCTGCTTAGCCATTTTGCGTTTCCTGTCGATCTAATTTTTAAGACGTTTGTATTCCTTTTTGCCTGCTTCATTTACTGCATTTTTATATTTTCTTCTTTCATCAAATGAATTTAATATATCTTCTGTTACCCAATGATTTCTACTAGCCCTCGTCTTTATACCTACTTGATCCTCTGCTGCCATCACTACTTCATCACTCAGATCTACCAATTCTTCTTCTACTGTATTTCTTTCCCCCATTCCTGTGAATTGTTCCCTTATGCTCTCCCTAAAACTCTGTACAACCTCTTCGTTAGTCAGTTTATCCAGGTCCCATCTTCTTAAATCCCCACCTTTTTGCAGTTTGTTCAGTTTTAATCGATATAGGTGTTACACCCTGTTTACCATCCTTTCCAGCTGCGTTTTGGGATTGCGCTGCAGCTTCACACATTCATCCATCGGCTGCCAAACTTTACAGTTTTGCACTTTCCGTCGACACTTGCTTGAATATCAATTTGTGACCAATTTGCATAGTTCCTTCGTCGTGAGTCGTTTTTTATTTGCCTTACAGCGTGTGTACATAAACTTGTCTGTTCATACTGTACTTCTAAACCCTGTATTCTCTACTGGAAACAGTAAGCTCTTTTCTATTTGTCTTAGATTTGTAAACTTATATTCAAAATTTACCAATTTCTAATTCATCATTATAGTCTCATCATGACCAAAATTAATATAAATTTAGAGAAATAAATCCAGAAAGACTGTCAAAGAACCTGGATATCGAAATGGATCTTGCACTGAAATAAAATCACGTATTTTGACTGGATCCGGTTGTTCTTCATTTTTCTTAAGCAGAAATGATTTCAATTCGTTTCTACAATTGTAAGGTGCGCCCAAGAAGTTTCTCTTCGAAGCCCGTACAGTCCTGCATCGATATACCCATCAGGAAATATCCGTGAGTATTGAGGCAATCATCATCCCGCGATGCATCTGGCTGAAAATATCCGTTTGGTAAAACACCATGTCCTTCTGCGTGAAGATGTCTTTAACTGCCTCCTTCACAACCTCATCCCACATGGATCTTCGAGCATTCTAGGCCTTTTTTTATGTACCGACTGGGTGATAATCACATCGGGAGATATCGGCACTATAGTGCGGTTGCGTGTGTCTCGCAGTTGAGGTGTCATAGCTTCTGTTACGAAAGTTTAGATACGTAGATAGGCGGACGTGAGTTGTTGTGAACCAGCAGCAACCTTTGGCGTAGCATTCCACTACGGCGGTTTTCGACCGACATGCTGTCCCATAAAAAACAATATCTCATTGGTTGCATTCGGATGCATTTGGTGAAAACATCGCAGCACATAAGTTTTCGCGTTTAACGCAAGCACATCGGAAAGACACTAACGCCGCACTAATGCTTCTTCTACAAGTCGTTGCTTATATACCAGCATCGGAGTCGTGCTACGTTGCATACGCGCTGCAGCAACGCTGTCAGACAAAAAAATTTTTATCTTACCTTATATCATTATTTGCTAATGGTAGTTTCGTTACTCAGGTGCCTAAGAATCCCTTATCTGGTGTGTTTGTCAGGAGTAAGGTTGAGGGTACTTTCAGACGTGTATCTTTTTGGAACGAAACTATAGTTTGTATCTTCGGGTTAACAGCTGTTACATGAAAGGGTACTTTGTATTTTGGTTTATAGTGTCCACGTCTTCACACACATTGACAATGTGTCAACTGAATTAGCCTACCTCGAAGTTACCTTTCGTCGGAATGGTTGTAGTGGAAGGGATATTAGACGCAATTTGTACCGCCGACCAACCGTTAACAGGAAAAGTTATACAGCTGGCAACAGGATTAGTTGCATTCTGCGGAAATGCGGTATGAAGTGTGCTTTTCTACCATCAGCTAAGATAAGTCTCCTTTTAGGTTTGTGAAGGAAGATGCAGGTTTTCTTCAGGTTAGTACTTACTGCATCCCATGCAGTTTCGGCACTTCGTACCATGATCAGACTAACGGGACGGTTGTCGATCTCTGTATAAACAGGATAAGCGTCGTTCTCAGATACTGCACCCTAACAAATCTGCCATTGCAGTAAACCACATTGGTACATGTCATCCTGCAGATTACAACAACACAGAAATTCTGACGTGCTCTTCTAGCTGTTCCGATAGTGCTGTAAAAGGAGCAGTTTAAACTAGCAAGTGAGCTTGTAAATAGAGGCGGAAGTAGTTTTCTTAAGTTCTGCTTGAAATCCGGCTTTCTTCCTGATCAAACAGCGGATATATGCCGTACACGTCCCTTCCTCACACTTTGGTCGCTAGTGGAGCTAATTCAGACGCCGTATTTCTTTAGGCCCCGCCTGTAGGCTATTTATTTTTGTACGTCGGGAGAAATTCAAATTTCACTTATGAAGTTGTCAGTAGTTTTTCTAATTGTGTAACTTGTTTCCTTCTGTGCATTTAAACGTCCTTTCGTTTGTGATGTTATGTTTATGCATGCTCCCACTAATTTCAGAGCGTTGCCATTTTTACGCACCGAAGTCATTAAAGACTGCGATGTCGTAAGCAGGCCTGATTAAGTAGAAGCTGGTCCCAGTTGCCGGCATGCCTGCGTGGAATGGGCTTCCTCAGACCCCATCTCTGCTCTCGTGGCGGCCCGTGCGGTTCACCTCAGCTTCTGCTGCCTCTAATGCAGGAAGGCGCGGCCCTAATAGCAGCAGCAACCATATATCGCCATTCCCAGAGACTTTACATAAGATAACAGCGCAACTCGAGAGGTCGCAAACCTGGCACCCTTTATTGTGGATGAAGAAAACCTCTTTCACATCCAATTGCGGAAAATGAAATTCAAATTTTATCGAGTAATTTATAGCAGCAAATTGCTTCGTATTGACGTATTGTTGAAGCTGTTGTAAACAAGTATCACTAAGGTGCTACACTACGCAGCTCGTTCGTCGGAGTCACAACTTAGTTACTAAATCTTGCAATATTTTCTAACGTGCTCTCTGACACGAATAGCTGCGGATGGACAGTATTTACTTTCAAAATATTTCATTGACATCAGTGAGATTTAATAATATATGTCTTGGAAATAAATAATATTCTCTTACAATTTTTCATTTTCACTCAGTGACGTTTACTGCTTTTTATTTTAGTTGCTATGGAGTTCGGAACAACTGCGACTTTATCTTTATGCGCTTCTCTATTGCGATCAATGTAATGCTCCACTTCAAGTCCTGTTAACGGCCACCAGAATGCTCTGGTGTGGTAACTGCACGAAGGGCCACCTTTACAGTTTACCTTGGCAAACTTACTAGTAAAACAACCAAGTGCTGCCAGAGGACATGGACAGGAAATAGTTGCTGTGCAGTATGACGTCAATCACAGTGCTAATACACTGGATTCGAAGCTGTAGTTGCTTCGAACTTCATAACAAATGATATAAAGAAACAATAAACGCAGCCAAATAGAGGAAAAAAATATAATACAGAAAATTATGTTTGTAGGCCATTCGCAACTGCCAGGTCTGATTAATAAAATGACGTCCACTCCGGTTGTAATAATGATTTATTCAGTGCACTGGACTGATTAAATCATTATCACAACTGAAGCGGATGTCATTCTATTAATAAGTAAGAGGATTGCTCAGACATCCCTTGGCATGATATAAGCAATGGACCGACTTTAGACGGAAAAATTCGGCAATTATGTTGCAAAATTATTGCACTGTGTGATAAACATGCTCCTCAACGCACTGTCAAGGTTAAGAGAGCTCCCGCTCCGTGGCTCACCATTGCATTACGCCAGTTAATGAATAAACGTGATGCTGCACGTATGACCTTCAAGCGTAGCCCAACTCCCGAGGCGTACGAAGCTTATAGGAAACTCCGAAACAGAACCAAGCAAAGCGTGAGGAATGCCAAAATCAGACATGCCCGCTCTGTCGTATGCGGCAAAAGCTGCGCAGTTTCGGTATAGGGAAGGAGTATAGGGAAGCGAAGATCTGACGCTGTTTATCAAGCGTCTGCAGAAGAATTAAACGATTTCTTCTCAACAGCTGTAAACTGCCACGCAGCGACAAATTACCAGCCCCAAGATATCAATCTCTCGAGAGACAAGTTTTTCCTAAAACATGTCACTACCAGCACAGTACACAAAGCAATTATGAGAATCTCTTCCGAGACAGTAGGAAATGATGGAGTGAGCATTGGCATGATTAAGAACATCGTAGACACTGTTATTCCAGTTATCACAGACATCTTCAACCTGTCTCTTGTCAATAGTACATATCCTACTGAATGGAAGCAAAGTTTAATTCAGCCTATACCCAAGACTGACAACCCTAAGTCGCCAGGTGACTACAGGCCGATCAGCATAGTACCTGCAATATCTAAAGCCCTAGAATTCATCGTCCATGAACAGCTGACGGATTACCTTAAAACTTATAACATCCATGACGAATATCAGTCAGGCTTTCGAAAGCACCATAGTACAGCAACTGCATTAATCAAAGTAACTGATGACATTAAACATGCTATGGACAGACGTGAAGCTACTATCCTAACACTACTTGACTTTAGCCAGGCTTTTGACACAGTTGACTTCGATATATTACTAATTAAAATGAAACAGCTGAATTTCTCAAACAGCGCAATATACTGGTTCGACAGCTACCTCAAAAACAGAAGTCAACAAGTCATTTGTGGGTCGGAAAAGTCATCATGGAAAAGCGTGCGCTCTGGAGTTCCCCAAGGCTCCGTCCTTGGTCCACTACTCTTCTCACTGTACATTAATGATATTTCTTCAGTGATTCACTCCTGCAACTACCATCTTTATGCCGACGACATCGAACTGTACATAAGTGCAAGCCCCAAAAACATTGCTGGTGCAGTAGCGAGTATGAACGCAGATCTTTGCTCTGTTTCTCGATGAGCACAGATCCTAGGTCTGAAACTAAACTCCAAGAAATTCCAGGTCATATTTATATCTCATCCAAAGTTAATCAGCCGGTACTTTCGCGAAACAGTCCCTAAAATACTCCTCAATGGTACCCAACTGCCATACCAAAAAACAGTAAAAGACCTTGGAATAATCTTGAATGAACACCTAAACTGGGAAGAACAAACAGTCTTAGCTTGCCGGAAATCGCTCTCCTCTCTAGATGCAATTCAAAAATTTAGAAAAATATTTCCAACCCATGTTAAACAAAAATTTGTCCAAACACTAGTGTTGCCTAATCTATACTACTGCGATGTAGTTCAACACGGCACAAATAGTGAAAATTCTAGATGCCTCGAGCTAGTGATGAATGCTTGCGTTAGATACGTGTGCAATATTCGGTTGTATGATCACATCAGTCCTTCATACTCCCAGCTAGGTTGGATACGCCCACAAAAGGCACGCGATCTCCACACGATGTGCTTACTTCATCGATTTCTTAGCCATTGGTGCCCCCAATACTTATCTTCTCACTTTAAACACCTATCATCACTCCACAATCACAACACCAGATCGGATACGTCTATCATCTTGGCTGTACCTTTACATAACACAAAATCGTTCTCCGTGTCATTCTCCATCTCAGCTATACGACTATGTAACAAGCTCCCCTTTGATCTGCGTCTTATCCAGAACTACTCAACATTCAAGAGGGAACTCAAAACTTCCATATTAGGGACGGTATATCCACCATTGTTGTGCCCCTCCCATCTCTTTCTTTCTCCTCTCCCTCACAGCTTCGAATTTTACCATTCTATTTCTCTTCCTCTAACCTATCTACCTCTTATATATCTCTTTCACCCCATTCTATCGTCTTATGTCTCTGCTTGATGAGAATAACTCACAAGCTACAAGAACATAACTACAAAATTCCCAACTAACAATGGGACTGACATTCACAAAAGAAAAGTATGTTTACTTTCATATACATAGTCATTATTATTATTATTGTTATTATTATTATTATTCTTATCATTATTCTTGATTGTTATAATTATTTTTATTGTTATAATTATCATTGTACTACTGTTATAATATATATTTTTTTTCTTTAACATCAGTACTGCATAATACGCTATATGTCCTTAATGTTATGTAGAAACTGTAACTCGTTCAATCTGAGTATGCCTGGTTAGGTGTAAGAGAGGGCCTGGAGGCCCTAATCTTGCCAGGTAAAATAAATGCATAAATAAATAAATAAATAGCACTTATTCTCCGTAACATCGTACATAGCTGTCTCCAATCTCCAGAACTATGGTAGCAACAATATTAATCCATCTATGTTTTAGCTATGCTGTAATCTGTGTTTCTACTTGTTTACGAATATTTACGATGTTAATGCTAGGCAGTTCAGTGCAAAGGCTGTTCTAAAGGCATCAGACAGTGTAAAGTGAGCACGGCCCGTACGAATAAAACGGAGGATGTACTTTATACTCGACATTTAGGAAAAGATTCTCTGGTTCGCAGGAATCAATCGAGTCAAAGAATATACTGGTTCACCCGAGAATTTTGTGAGCGTGATCAAAGTAGTGGGTAAGTTGCTCAAAAGAAAGAACATTCCTCGATTTCGTAAGAATAAAACTAGAAGAGCTTATAACAAGCAGAAAACATTCCCCATTTTATGAAGTTAGCTCTGTAGTATACTTCAAAATTAGTAAGTTCTGTTTAACTTAATTTTATCAAGATTTGTTGGAAGGCAAGAAAAGGTATGAAAAGGTATGTGTAGCCGGGAGAAATACTGAAGACAGAGAAACTGCAGAAGTGTGTAGAGATTTAACAATAGAAGCATTATTTGTCGGGCGAACTTCCTTCTCAAAAATCATGAAATAAGAAGGGATGACCTTTCAAACAATTGAAAATCAAATAAATTTTGCGGCTATTTAGCAGACCCAATTTTCTGACTGATGTACGAGAAGACTTACTCAACAAACAACTGTATCACTGACGTTTTCAGACGTCCATTATCATGTTTTTTCACGGCATTAAATCTTATATTTTGTTATGTTAGAAATAAGAAGACGGATCACAAAAATTAATGACTGGTTTATTACAAACGTAGCTAATTGTTTATCGTTACGGGCGACCAGTTACATACTTGACACGTCGGATTAAACCAAAAAATCTCCTGTTAGAAAACCCTGAGAGAGTTCTAGTTTGAAGTAGATGAAAATGTCATGCAATCTTTATATTTCGTTCACCTAATTAGTTCATCTAACTTCAGTGGCAAAAATGTTTCCCGCATGTCGAAAATTCGGTAACACAGGAAGGAAATACATTTTCGTACACTGTCGGTAATCGTCTTGATAATTTGTTGCCACATATAAAGTTAAAATCTGAACGTTGGGCATTTTTTTCCAGAACACACTGATTTTAGTTGCATATTTGTACACTGAGTACTTTGCCTATTTGAGCGAGGTGAATAAAATGTAACTTTATATGTGCGTTCTACGCCTGACACGGCAGACAACGCACACCAACAACCTTCTCAACGAGGAGGGGAGGCAGTGAGAAAGATCTCTCTCTTCAGACAATATACTTCGTATTTTTTATTCACACGAAATTAAGAACTTTCTCAGAGAATGTTCTTTTCTTCTGATATTTTTTTTCGGAGGATTTTCCCTTTTTAATTTATTCGACCCCATATCTTCGGAAACCTGTGTCTTCTCACATTTCACTAATTCAGTTTATTTAAGTGAATCTTTCTTGTACGCAAAAGAATGTTTAAATCCAGCATGGCCTCAGACCCATTTTAAGTAGCAGTTTGACGAGAGAAAGCATCGATAAGGAAAGGAAATTCCTTGGAAGGATATTGTTCTCCTCGGCAAATCGCGTCTAAAGATCTGGAGCAACCGCCGGAAATTGTAGCGTGCGACTCAGAGACGCTAAACTGGGAGCTGGAGATAGAGGCGGGGCCGTCAGTTGTCGCCGAAATCCCGCTCGTTCTCGTAAGCGAGAATGACCAGCAAGGATGGTGCCTGCTAGATCCTCGAATTCCGTGAGCACGGTCTTGATAACGAGGCGACCCAATACTCTTGTCTGGCAATTTGCACCGCACCCTGTACTATGGAGCAGATCTGAACACGATGTCGTATTGCGTATGGATTTTAAGTTATAAATGTACTAGTAAGCAACACGCATGTTGTAGATGTCGTGCTGGTGTGTATGAGCGCGTTCTGGGAGACACACTTCGACACAACGATTCGGACCTGAGGCAATCTAAAGAATTCAGGCCACGCAATTATATGTATGAAACTGCTAAATATTTTCTATAACACTCCAATTTGTTGACTCATTAATGGCGAAATTCTGATAACTCAGAATCTGTCATGTAATAGCGGAAAGGGAAATGGTGAAGTGTTATGAAAGAGTGTGAAATGAAGATTGAAAACAATTTTCTACACGAGGATACGGCTACTGTGGAATCTTATCTACACACTAACATCATGTCATTTGTTGCAGTAGTAAGGAAAATTTCCAATACACCCTCCTGCCTGCCATAGATACACTACTAGTCATTAAAACTGCTACACCACGAAGATGACGTGCTACAGACGCGAAATTTAACCGACAGGAAGAAGATGCTGTGATATGCAAATAATTAGCTTTTCAGAGCATTCACACAAGGTTGGCGCCGGTGGCAACACCTACAACGTGCTGACATGAGAAAAGTTTCCATCCGATTTCTCATACACAAACAGCAGTTGACCGGCGTTGCCCGGTGAAACGTTGTTGTGATGCCTCGTGTAAGGAGGAGAAATGCTTAACATCACGTTGTAGCCTATCGCGATTACGGTTTATCGTATCGCGACACTGCTGCTCGCGTTGGCCGAGATCCAAAGACTGTTAACATAATATGGAATCGGTGGGTTCAGGAGCGTAATACGGAACGCCGTGTTGGATCCCAAAGGTCTCGTATCATTAGCTGTCAAGATGACAGGCATCTTATGCGCAGGGCTGTAACGAATCGTGCAGCCACGTCTCGATCCCTGAGTCAACAGATGGGGTCTTTTGCAAGACAACAACCATCTGCACGAACAGTTCTACTACGTTTGCAGCAGCCTGGACTATCAGCTCGGAGACCATGGCTACGGTTACACTTGACGCTGCATCACAGACAGGAGCGCCTGCGATTGTGTACTCAACGATGAACCTGGGTGCACGAATGCCAAAAAGGTCATTTTTTTCGGATGAATCCAGCTTCTGTTTACAGCATCATGATGGTCGCATTCGTGTTTGGTAACATCGCGGTGAACGCACATTGGAAGCGTGTATTCGTCATCGCCATACTGGCGTATCACCCGGCGTGTTGTTATAGGATGACATTGGTTACACGTCTCGGTCATCTCTTGTTAGTATTAACGTCACTTTGAACAGTGGACGTTACATTTAAGATGTGTTACGACCCGTGACTCTACCCTTCATTCGATCCCTGCGAAACCCTAGATTTCAACAGCATCATGCACGACCGCATGTTGGAGGTCCTGCACGGGCCTTTCTGGATACAAAAAATGTTCGACTGCTACCGTGGCCAGCACATTCTACGTATCTCTCACCAATTGAAAATGTCTGGTCAATGGTGGCCGAGCAACTGGCTCGTCACAATACGCCAGTCACTACTCTTGATGAACTGTGGTATCGTGTTGAAGCTGCATGGGCAGCTATTCCAGTACATTCCATCCAAGCTCTGTTTGACTCAATGCCCAGGCGTATCAAGGCCGTTATTATGGCCAGAGGTGGCTGTTCTGGATACTGATTTCTCAGGATCTCTGCATCCAAATTGCGTGAAAATACAATCTCATGTCAGTTCTAGTATAATACATTTGTCCAGTGGATACCCCTTTATCATCTGCATTTCATCTTGGTGTAGCAATTTTAATGGCCAGTAGTGTATTAATGTTGAATGTTGTGTGTTTGTGTGTGCGTGTGTATGTGTTTGTGTGTGTGTGTATGCGCACGTGGTTTACTTACCGTTGTTTTAAAATCTACTCCACGATTGCCAAATGTTTCCTGTTTCGTGTGTTTAAAGCCTCTCCAAGGCTTTTGAAATAGACGGTGTCATAAAGGTTCTCCCAAACAGAAATTTAAGCCTTTCGTGGAATTAGTTTAGGAATTTATTTTTATTATATTTGTTTGTACTTCTTTCTCTTCACTTAGCTACAGACTTGTTGCAATGTTTTTCCATTCTTTCAAGGGTTAATACGGCTCTCTGAATTCATCGCGCCCTCCGTCAGCATTAAAAATGGGCGTAAACGAAGTCCAAAATTTTGACATATTAAGTATTTAAAAGCTAATTTTGTAAAGTCTGTTACCAAACTGGTTGCGTGAATTTTTTTGTTTCTTTTTATATTGTTGTGGAGAAGATTTTTCACTTTCTTAATCTTCCTGTAACAGATGGCAAGGGATATAGACATAGTCTTTTCGCATGTTCGGTAGCTGTATACCGCAGACGACGGAAATAATCGACAACTTTTCGAGGTGTTCCACTTTGCAGGGTGCTTAGTGTATCAATTACTTCTCGTAAAATCAGTTTGCCATAGATTATACCTAACTGTTCACACTCACCGCTTTGTAATTTAATTTATGTTTGTTGTGATTTCTGAGTAAACGTCCACATTTCACAACAACAGACGAACTTAAAAGTGCAAAAATATAGCTCCACCTCTTGCTAAAGTTTGAAGAAAAAGAGAGTTACCATGCTTTAACTCATTATAGCGAAATGATACGATATTGCAGAGCCTGTATTGTCCAGAAGAACGATGCCATGTTCGTTTCTACATGCATGCATCCCAGAACGAATATTGCATCGTTCTTCTGGACAACACAGGCGCTGCAATATCGTGTTTATCCGCCGGTACCGGGTAGTAACTTTCAATTACAACGTCCTACACTGTATAGGATTTACATAATGGTTGTGACGCAGGAACGACGACATGCGGAAGTTTGGGCGTGACAGTGAATATTGCCGGATAGCCTGCTGTCACGTTAACTCAGCGTGCTAGGTCAGTGTGCTGGATGCCATGTGTACTAGTAATAAAAGTACTGACTCAGGAATTCAACGGTGAAATTCAAGGGGAGTCGTGTGAAGTTCGACAGATCAAATGACGAAAACAATGACAAACAAAACGGAGGTAGAAAAAGAGAGTGAGAGAGGGGTAAGAAGGGGGGTGGGGGAGCAGTCAAGGCGCTCGCGTGAAGCGAGAAATTCGGGTTCAACTCTCGGTCGAGAACGAATTTCCACTGTTGTCCTTCCTATATACAGCTGCTGGTTGTCCATATTTGCAACTGTTAATACGTTTCACGTAAATAGAAATGATTTATGTGAACAATCAAACACCGACTTGTTGTACCAATAGTCGATTAACAATAACTCCCAAAAGAAAAACATTTCAATCAGCGAAGGTAAGATAAGCTAAAAAAGTTGTAACTTGAAATTAGTCTGCTATTTAGTGAAGAAGCTAGCTCTTACGCATTAACAAATTTTCTCTAAGCAAGTTATACTACACAAGGATAAATCCTCTTAATTAAAAGGGAAAGTACATATTCAACAGAAATATTGTACAATTTGGTTTGACAAAATTAATCTCAAACCTTAGTTCATCTGTCCCATATTCAGGATATATTTCGCCACAACTGACTCTGCTCATCTGCTCGGACAATATTTATACAAGAAAACTCGTAAGTTAATATAAATTATGTCATATCCAATGCAAAAGTGTGCAATCTTCGCTTTTCTCTTCTCAACACTATATTACGTACGCGTCTCACAAAGTCAGTTGTCGTCAGATGCATTTACATCTACGCTTCAGATGTAGCCTGACTTAGTGCTCTTATTATCATTAATATTGTCTAATCTACACAATTTCTTTTCTGAATCAATAAAATCCCTGTCTTACTAAAATTTCTTCTACTAGAGACCTCAACCAGAGTTATACAGAAAAACTCGTGAAATAAGTCTCTGAACTTGTCGTTTGAACTCCCCATGTTCACATATTTCTCGAGCTCATCTTCCGATATGGAGGTGGATGCCCTCCATTTCTGAAATCCTTTTACGGAGGGGGGCCATGAAATCTTCGGTTACTTTCGTTCATAACAACCTTATTTAACATTTTCCGCACCTGTTGATGAATTTTTTCTCACCTTCCTTCAGCCAAATCCAATAGTTCTGCAAAAGAAGTGCAACAACGTCACCATGTAATGACCGAGAGAGGTGACGCAGTGGTTAGACACTGGACTCGCATTCAGGAGGACGACGGTTCAATCCCGAATGCGGCCATCCTGATTCAGGTTTTCCGTGATTTCTCTAAATCGCTCCAGGCAAATGCCGGGATGGTTTCTATGAAAGGGCACGGCAGACTTCCTTCCCTAATCAGATGAGAGCGATGACCACACTGTCTGGCCTCCTTCCCAAAACACCACCTGCCCCCACCCCCACACCACCACGTAATGTGTTCATTTAGAATTTTGTATAATAAACAGTTCTGCACTTTCATTTAGCTTGCACACTGTCGCATTACCGGCTATAGCTTGTCGGTGATCTGAAGCTTCAAAATCCATGGCAGGGAAAATTGCAGTGTTGGCCTAATTTCACCTTCCCAGTCGTCCGTGGTCTCCTTGAAAATCTTCAGAAATGCAGTAACGCTTTCCATAGTCGTACTATGATACGACAACATCTAGTTTTTTTTATTCACGCAAAACGGTCTCTATTCGGTATATCCCTGAACGAAATAAGTCTAACATCTTGTATAGACAGTTTCACCAAGTTTCTTACATCCTGGTGTGCAGCTTTCTCCATTGTCGCTACAAAGCCAGATCGTTTCATAAAGCATACCAGTTAACTTGCGGTGGGGATGGAGTCATACACTACAGTAATCTCATCCATTAAGAAAAACCATTGAACATGTGCCTCAGTGCTATCCTCATTCAGTGCATCACAGAAGTGAGACGTTCGAATGCTTCTAGAGCTCTCTTTATGTTAGCCTCCTGATCTGTAGCGAAAGTAACTTTGCTTAGTTTCGTGGAAGTTATCTATAACTTTTCCATTTGTTCATATATTTCCCTGATGACATGTTCACCAGTCTTGGTAACATCAGGAAAACTTGAAGTTAGCGGTAGCCCTCATTGCATTTTAGTTTTGATTTGTCCGTCCACACATCAATACAGCTTGATGTGAAGTCAAGTAATCTGTCTTTCGACACCTGTATGTCCCCAGATCGCTTGTCACTGGGCTCTGGTTCTTAATAATTGCGTCTTTCGCTTCTGGAATAAGATCATTCCTGACTTTATCAGCCAAACCCTTGTCGAGGCACCATTTCGTTATTTTTTATTTTGAAGTAACAATGCCTTTCGCGTGAAACCACCGATGCTATTGCAAGATAGAGACGTCCCGCGGTCGCTGGAGTCACTTCTGCGAAACATTAATTTTTCGCTCACAAACGGCAGTGACGGTATTAAGACAACCACATCGGAAATAAGTCGATATGAAGTTGTTGTAACCTAAAATTGAGATTGTACTACTGCTTTAATGAGTAGTTTCGAATGAAACTGCTGGGAAGTATGAATGTTTACAAATTTTCTAATTGGATTTAAATTTATTGTACTTAAGATTGTTATTTAACACTATAATTTGGTTCATTGAAATTTCGAGATTAGGGACGGCGGTTATCGCTGCAACAACCAGTTCTCGTTTATACTTTTTCTGTTTCTTTTTTTAAATTTTTTATCAACGTCAGTATAATCGGTCTACTGACGCGGCTCGAAATAATATATTTGTGAACAAACCGATTTTCTGTTTTTTGTTCGTGTTATTTTCTGCAATAAGCATAGAAATCGAACAAAGATTGAAAAATCGGTCCATACACCGTTCACTGCTTTTCTCGAAGAGTGATAAGCGGTTGAAACTACAAAAAAAATTCGTTATTCTAAGTTTTTGAAACTATTGTCAAAAATCATGCAGTAATGGGGGATCATACCATTAATTGGACATTACAAATAATTACTGCGGAAGGGTGAAAACTAACATTTAAGTACGCTATTTTTCGGGTTAATTTGTTCGTTTTCATGGGATGCAAGCATGTTATGCAGTCAGAGGCAGCAGATCAACGACTTTCTGTTTCGTATGTAAATATGAATGAACTTAATAGTCTTACGTTTTCTCCTCCTATTATCTCAAAAGTTTGTTGTGATTCACCCCGTTTTTAATCTTTTAAGCCAAATGGAGCATTGTACTTCACTGACACTGTACTTCTCAAGATACTTCCGGTCTAGTGATGGTACCGTTCTGTAATATACACTCCTGGAAATTGAAATAAGAACACCGTGAGTTCATTGTCCCAAGAAGGGGAAACTTTATTGACACATTCCTGGGGTCAGATACATCACATGATCACACTGACAAAACCACAGGCACATAGACACAGGTAACAGAGCATGCACAATGTCGGCACTAGTACAGTGTATATCCACCTTTCGCAGCAATGCAGGCTGCTATTCTCCCATGGAGACGATTGTAGAGATGCTGGATGTAGTCCTGTGGAACGGCTTGCCATGCCATTTCCACCTGGCGCCTCAGTTGGACCAGCGTTCGTGCTGGACGTGCAGACCGCGTGAGACGACGCTTCATCCAGTCCCAAACATGCTCAATGGGGGACAGATCCGGAGATCTTGCTGGCCAGGGTAGTTGACTTACACCTTCTAGAGCACGTTGGGTGGCACGGGATACAATCGGACGTGCATTGTCCTGTTGGAAGAGCAAGTTCCCTTGCCGGTCTAGGAATGGTAGAACGATGGGTTCGATGACGGTTTGGATGTACCGTGCACTATTCAGTGTCCCCTCGACGATCACCAGAGGTGTACGGCCAGTGTAGGAGATCGCTCCCCACACCATGATGCCGGGTGTTGGCCCTATGTGCCTCGGTCTTATGCAGTCCTGATTGTGGCGCTCACCTGCACGGCGCCAAATACGCATACGACCATCATTGGCACCAAGGCAGGAGCGACTCTCATCGCTGAAGACGACACGTCTCCATTCGTCCCTCCATTCACGCCTGTCGCGACACCACTGGAGGCGGGCTACACGATGTTGGGGCGTGAGCGGAAGACGGCCTAACGGTGTGCGGGACCGTAGCCCAGCTTCATGGAGACGGTTGCGAATGGTCCTCGCCGATACCCCAGGAGCAACAGTGTCCCTAATTTGCTGGGAAGTGGTGGTGCAGTCCCCTACGGCACTTCGTAGGATCCTACGGTCTTGGCGTGCATCCGTGCGTCGCTGCGGTCCGGTCCCAGGTCGACGGGCACGTGCACCTTCCGCCGACCACTGGCGACAACATAGATGTACTGTGGAGACCTCACGCCCCACGTGTTGAGAAATTCGGCGGTACGTCCACCCGGCCTCCCGCATGCCCACAATACGCCCTCGCTCAAAGTCCGTCAACTGCACATACGGTTCACGTCCACGCTGTCGCGGCATGCTACCAGTGTTAAAGACTGCGATGGAGCTCCGTATGCCACGGCAAACTGGCTGACACTGACGGCGGCGGTGCACAAATGCTGCGCAGCTAGCGCCATTCGACGGCCAACACCGCGGTTCTTGGTGTGTGATCATTGCTTGTACAGCCCTCTCGCAGTGTCCGGAGCAAGTATGGTGGGTCTGACACAGCGGTGTCAATGTGTTCTTTTTTCCATTTCCAGGAGTGTAATTGATATCCGACGACGACAGTGAGAAAGTGTAATATACACAAGATGGGGGAAATCCTGCACACTGCACGTACGGCGTACCATCTTTAAGGCCACGCCGCATTGTAGCAGGTACATTGTTGTCTCAGATCTACTGTACCAATTTTTATGCCAGTGTTTTTTACTTGTTTCTGTCGGCATTGTTATTAAAATATCACTGGTCGTTTTTGTCATTTTCTGTAATAACACCCTAATAAAAATCAGTAAAATTTTGATTATAAAAATTATCCAGCCTTTAAAAAAGCTTTATTTAAAAACGATAAATTTTATACCGCCGCTAAGGCTAATTGATATTTTTTAAAAACCTGATTATTAACAGAGAATAAAAACACATGTTATAACCGAGACCAAACGAATAACGAGAAATACCTGTTACTTAGAACTAACGTACCGGTATCGGGTTTAATCTGTTCGTGTTTCCCATTCCTATCCGGGATGTTGTACTGCGTCTAGGAAGAATAGGAAATTGTTTTTAAACGTATGACATGGAATGATGGGTAGTGGAAATCTGTATTTTCCACTGCTTCCAAAGTGAAACCACCTCCTTAAAACAACTCACTATTTACTTTTTGCAAATTTATTCTTGCATTCGTTGCATTTGTAAAAAGTTTTGAAGTTATATTTTTTCCTTTTGTTGAGGCTCAGAAGGATAAGAAAATTTTCTAACTAGTTTCATTCTAGTAAATGTAAAGAACAGATTAAAATTGTGTGGTGCAATTAATAATAGAGTTCTACGATACAATTCCTGCCAGAAAGAAATTGAAATCAAAAACTCACAATTAATAGGAATAATTGAAAGTGTATTATTTCAAATAATCGCTTACCGGCGAACGAACGTCAAGGAAAGCTCTGCTCACTCAAGACGAGCTTAGGATCGTCTTGAAGGTAACACAGAGAAGATTTTATGCATGTGTATGAAATACATCCTTAATGTACAAGTTGTAGCAGAACGGAGTTGAAGATAAAGATTCGAGAATTTCAAGAACCAACACTAATGTTTACGTGTCGTAGACCACCTCACTAACATTTCTTTGCAGTCGGAATACGTCATATGGACAAATATTAATAGCATTGCATAAATAAACATTTCAAAATCAACACTGAAAACTTCAAAAACAGAAAGATAAGTTGACGGGTTATACTTGGCTTCCTACGCCATGATTTTTACAGAACGAACGAGTGCAAACAGTTATCACGAAATATCACGATATAATCTGGAGGAAGGGGTGAAAATTTCTGATTACCAGACATTTTGTTAATCTCGTGATTTAATTTCCAACATGTACTCTCTATAGGAGTAGCTTAACAGAGTACCACACAATATCAATTATTGATGTTTAGATGGACACTGTGGAGCAAAGGAACTTTTTTCTGCCTCATACGAGGCATATAAAATCCGTTTAGTTGAGGTTTATGTCACTAGCCACTTCTAGCATTATTCTCATTTTCGAGATTATCGTGTTCTGTACATTCACTCATTCTGTTTCTAAAAAAATAATGTGTGTCTGTACCCGAAACGTCGCCCAAAACTACGATTTATGTCCCACATTGATTTATGCGTTACTGAAAAATGTACTGTGGCAGATTGTTAATGACTGAACGATAAAGAGTACAGAGCACAAAGTTTTCAGATGGTTTTTCGTAAGCTAAGAAACTCCCTTTCCAAGGCGAAAAACAGAAAATTACTATTTCACTTATGACATGTCGTCGTAGACTTTTAATGTGAAAGCCAATCAAAACCTTATGACTGTTCAACGATCCATAGAACAATATATGTTCCGTATTACTATGAGAGACTGAGAAGTAAAGGAATCAGAGTAGATAATGGGAGTAGAAGATATAGCTGTGACAGCACTGACAGTGTAACTAGACGTATATCGAAGCCAGTGGTGGGTAAATGCATCATGATGTAAAGAGTGGGCAAAGCGGCTTAATATATGGTATGGGGATGACATCCGAAAATATGTACGAGCGATATGGGTAGGTGGTGGATGATTATAACTCTTAGAAAAATTTGGAGGAAACATTACAGCAATCGATATCAAAATCCTAATGATCATGAGGATAAGACGTATCCGCGGTGGTTGGCGTTCCTGCCCCTCCATCGTCATTTGGCTGAATTGTGTTTATCCGTAGAGGTTTTAAGAGGTAAATGAACGAATCAGCATTTGTTCCTATATAGAGGAAACGTCTGCAAATGCACGCACGCGCTGATCGATGTATGATATTTGAGGAGGTTGTTCGCACGCATTTTAATTCCGAGCAGGTCAGTTTCCCTTCACTTACTTTTTGGTGTATCACATACCTTCGTTGACATAAAAAAATGAATCTCACCACCGAGCTGCAGAATTCTCAATGACTGGATTGCAAGAGGAGAACGTTTTCGGGAGTTCCTATGACAGAAAATGAAAAGGAAAAAGTAAACTATGTTTCATTTTTGTGCAAACATTAACTCCAGTTTCCATACTATAGCATTTTGCCGTGAGACAATTTGGGCTATAGCCATGTCAGGGAATATCTTTATTTAAAAAATATTACTCAGGAATAAATTATGGTCCTAGTAATGCCCTATTGGCAAATGTGATAGCTGGGCTAAGGACGGAAGGAATGTTAGAATCACAACAGCGAGACCATGAGAAGTGGATATCCAGCTGCACGAGAATGAAAGCAGGTGGGCTACAGCCGCATTCAAGGAAACCTCGCAGTTTCTATTGGACTGTTTTAGAGAAATAGTAGTAAAACCTAAACAGATTTTCATAAACAAAGACTTGCAGCTAGTAATTTTATAACACAAATCCCTACAGTTACTACATGCAAATCATATATTTAACAATTTCAAGAGGAATTAGGTGGGGTTTTGTGCAGTGATCTGAACTACATGCACCAGACATCGCCCAACGGACCTTGGTCGATAGGCAGCCCTCTCATTTTAAGGAGCAAATGAAAGAAGATTGTGTATTTACGTACCATCATCGTCGAAGTTATTAAAATCACTGTCCGAGATTGCACTGTGATTACTGAGAATTTCTTTTAGGAACCACTTACGGATTTCAAGGCAAATATTACACGAAAACCATACACTGAAGAGTCAAAGAAGCTGGTACACCTGCCTAATTTCTTGTAGACCCCCGCGAAAACGCAGAAGTGCTGCAATACGACGTGGCATGAACTCGACTGATGTCAGAAGCAGTGCTGGAGACAACTGACACCATGAATCCTGCAAGGCTACCCATAAATCCTTATAGGTACGATGGAGCGGAGATCTCTTCGAAGGCATCCCACATATGCTCAATAACGTTAATGTCTGGGGATTTTGGTGGCCAGCGGAAGCGTTTAAACTCAGAAGAGTGTTCCTGGAGACATTCTATAGCAATTCTGGACGTGCGGGGTGTCGCATTATCGTGCTGGACCTGCCCAAGTCCGTCGGAATGTAAATTGGGCATGAATCAATACAGATGATCAGACAGGTCGATTACGTATGTGTCACCTGTCAGAGTCGTATCTAGACGTCTCAGGGGTCCCATATCACTCCAGCTGCACACGTCTCACACCATAACACAGCCTTCATCAACTTGAACACCCCCTTACTCACATACAGGGTCCATGGACCCATACCCGTCCTTCCGCGCGACAGTATTTGAAACGGGACTCGTCCGACCAGGCAACATGTTTCTAGTCATCAAGAGTCCAACGTCGGTGTTGACGGGCCCAGACCAAGCGTAAGGCTTTGTGTCGTGCTGTCGCCAATGTTATACAAGAGAGCCTTCGTCTCTCAAAGCCCATATCGGTGATGTTTCGTAGAAAGATTCGCATGCTGACACGTTTTTATGGACCAGAACTGAAATATGCAGCAATTTGGGGAAGGGTTGCACTCCTGTCACGTTGAACGATTCTCTTCAGGAGTCGTTGGTCCCGTTCTTGCACGATCTTTTCCCGACTGCAGCGATGTTTGACATTTGGTGATTTACCGGATTCCTGATATTCACCGCACACAAAAGTAATTGTCGTATGGGAAAATCCCCATCGATCATGCGCCAAGTACGACACCTTGTTCAGATTCGATGAAATTCTTACAACCTGATATTGTAACAGCAGTAACTGATGTAGCAACTGAGCCAAACACATGTTGCCTTACATAGGCCTTTCCGACCGTTTCGCCGTATTCTGCCTGTTTGCATATCTCTGTATCTGATTTCGTATGCCTATACGTTTCTTTGGCGCTTCAATGAAAATGTGTGAGTAGTTCATTTCGTTGGCTGGAGAATTATTTGTAAATCATTTCAAATATTTTTTTGCAGTCGCTCCAAGTGGTGAGGCACCTCGTTTTACCTGTTAGTATTTGTCCAATACCATGGTCATTTCTAGCTATCTTTCAGGGGTAGGTCGACCAGTGCCAGGTGGAATGACAACCGGATGAAAGTCGACAGAGAGTCATATGATGACTGTAGTACCTCGCACAATTAATTGTAATATTCACACTAAGTAACCTTTGGCAAAAGGCGACTGCAATAAACACTCCTTATCGTTTGACTTATTACTCATATGACCGATCTGAAGCAAAAGCTGATTGTCCCTCGCTGCTGAATTCTCTGACAGAGAGAAACATAATTCACAGGAACATTTTTATTCGTTAGTACCAAAGCGCTTCAAGGTGATGGGGAAAATAAAAGACGAATGCAAAGATATTTAGGAGGCCATATCTAAGTGCTTTTGCTGTTCGTCATTTTTGTTGTTGATGACATAAACTGTGGATGGAAGGTAAGCTGGATTTGTCGATTTTAGGAATTTAATGATTTGATGAAAGGGGTTATCTGATAGGAGTGCAGCGTAGGATGTGTTTCAGGAAGGAAGTAGTATGGCATGACAGGCAAGAAGGCTTATAGCCACCCACAGGGAGGGAGAGGAGATCAAGTTAAACCTAGAAATGGGCACAGATCTCGAGGCAGTGTGACACAACGTGGACAGGGTGTCGGTTTAAATTTGGGGTAATGCAATGTAATCAACGATTCAGAGCGAGGTCACTGAAAGAGATGTAGGGGATATAAAATTGACAAATAAAGGAGAGATGAAGATGAAATAGACTTCAGTTGATATATTACTTTATTAAAAGGGCACCGATGTGTTGGATCACATATGCCGGAGATTCATAAACAGTAAATTGTGAATTAAGAACAAATCTACAATCCTAAACATTAAATCAAATTTATTTAATCGAAATTGATCTATTCTGTAGGGACATTTAATCGATCACATCTTTCGTAAATGAAATAAGTTTGTGCGACGAAAAGTTAGAGAGAAGCCTTATTATTTTTGATCAAATGTTGAGTAGGGGGAAAACAAGGCTCCCTAGATATGCTACTAAATTTAGTGTTTGCTGTCTTCAATTGTTGAGTTTCTATTTCCAATTTACATATGGGCTTCACGTCTGAGACAGCTGTGCCTGTACCTACTACTTCTGTGCAAAACCATTATTAGGGACGCCATAAAATGTTACTTGTGGAACATGTGATGTTTGCTTTACTATTTCAAGTGTATTGTAGCTTAATAACGCCCAAGGTAGTACAATTAGCTAGTCACTGTCATATGAAACAAAGTGCTTATATCGAAATGAAACTGCAGCCTGCTCAGGATAACATCTTCCCTCAAGGAGTCCACATTGAAAGTGTACTCGCATACACAAAATACTTAATTGATGGGCTGCGTCTGATTTGGGCCATCTAGTAGCATCACACGGCAGTACTGTGAGGCTCTCAATCAGTACCAGGACAGTAGTCATGTATGTTTGGCAGTCAAGTGAAAAAGAGACACGTGGAAAAAAGGAAGTAAACCAATTATTATTTCAAGAGTAATCGCCATAATGTTAATACATTTATCACAATGGTATACCGTCAACGCCACAATGACAAAGTGTTTGCGCTTGCCTATGGACACATGATTGTCTCCAGGCGTGCACCTCCTTGTCCGAAGCAAATCAACGGTCACGAATTCCTTCCTTCAGAGCTCCGAAAGAACTGAAATATGAGGAGAGAGACCAGGACATTATGGAGAATTCGTAACGCTTTCCCTTCTCAGCTTCTATCCACTCAAATTTACCAAGGTGCTTTCGACAATTCTGCATAAGTATCGCTGGGAAGCACATACGCATCCCCAACGCAGGCCGGATCTCTCTTCAAGCGATTACCGTGTTTTAGGCTCCCTGAAGAAACATGGTAGCAACCGTCGATTTGTATCTGATGTAAAGGTGATGGAATAGGGACAGTCATGGTGACGTAGGTACTCGGAATGATTTTTCCAAGAAGGCATTGACCATCTTTCCTGACAGTGGGGTAAATGTACACTACTGGCCATTAAAAATGCTACACCAAGAAGAAATGCAGATGATAAACCGGTATTCATTGGACAAATACATTATACTAGAACTGACATGTGATTACATTTTCACGAAATTTGGGTTAATAGATCCTGAGAAATCAGTACCCAGAACAACCACGTCTGGCCGTAATAACGCCCTTGTTACGCCTGGGCATTGAGTCAAACAGAGCTTGGATGGCGTGTACAGGTACAGCTGCCCATTCAGCTTCAAAATGATACCAGTTTATCAAGAGTTGTGACTGGCGTATTGTGACGAGCCAGTTGCTCGGCCACCATTGACCAGACGTTTCCAATTGGTGAGGGATATGTAGAATGTGCTGGCCAGGGCAGCAGTCGAACATTTTCTGTGTCCAGAAAGGCCCGTACAGGACCTATAACATGTGGTTGAAATCTAGGGTTTCGCTGGTATCGAAGGAGGTTGTAGAGGCACGGGTCGTAACACACCGGAATTCTAACTTCCACTGTTCAAAGTGCCGTCAATGTTAACAAGAGGTGACCGAGACGTGTAACCAATGGCACACCATACCATAACGTCAAGTGATACGCCAGTATGGCAATGACGAATACATGCTTCCAATGTGCGTTCACCGCGATGTCGCCAAAGACGGATCCGACCATCATGATGCTGTAAACAGAAACTGGATTGATCCGAAAAAATTTTTTTCCATTCGTGCACAAAGGTTCGTCGTTGAGTACCCCTTCGGAGGCGTTCAAATGTTCAAATGTGTGTGAAACCTTATGGGACTTAACTGCTAAGGTCATCAGTCACTAAGCTTATACACTACTTAACCCTAAATTATCCTAAGAACAAATACACACATCCATGCACGAGGGAGGGCTCGAACCTCCGCCGGGAAAAGCCGCACAGTCAATGACTGCTGCCTCTTAGACCGCTTGGCTAATCCAGTTTGGCTTCGCAGGCTTTCCTGTCTGTGATGCAGCGTCAAGGGTAATCGCTGACATGGTCTCCGAGCTGCTGCGAACGTCGTCGAACTGTTCGTGAAGATGGTTGTCGTATTGCAAACGTCCCCATATGTTGACTCAGGGATCGAGACGTGGCTGCACGATCCGTTAGTGCCATGAGGATAAGATGCCTGTCATCTCGACTGCTAGTGATACGAGGCCATTCTGATACAGCACGGCGTTGCGTATTGCCTTCCTGAACCCACCGATTCCATATTCAGCTAACAGTCACTGGATCTCGACCAACGCGAGCACCAATGTCGCAATACGAGAAACCGCAATCGCGATAGGCTACAATCCGACCTTTATCAAAGTCGGAAACGTGATGGTACGCATTTCCCCTCCTTACACGAAGCATCACAACAACGTTTCACCAGGCAACGCCAGTCAACTGCTGTTTGTGTATGAGGAATCGGTTGGAAACTTTCATCATGTCAGCACGTTGTAGGTGTCGCCACCGGCGCCAAACTTGTGTGAATGCTCTGAAAAGCTAATCATTTGCATATCAGAGCATCTTCTTCCTGTCGGTTAAAATTCGCGTCTGTAGCACGTTATCTTCGTGGTGTAGCATTTTTAATGGGCAGTAGTGTATAAACAGTTATGGTAATTAGTTTTCAAATAATTGTTTGGGGCGTCCATTAATTACGTTAGGGGGTGGGGTCTGGAAAAATCTCACCATACCTAATTTGAAGCACTTTTTATTAAGATAATGTGCTTCGTTCTAATAGATAACATTTTCTTTTTTGTAACTAATTCTGAAGACAGACACTGTTTAAGTTCCCAGCAGTGCTTAAGACCATTCTGAATTTAACTGTATGCTTTACGAACGAGCAAGAACGTCAGGCAGAGGAAGAGATTATGAGACTGAAATCACCTAGAAACCGGAGGAGGAACCTAATTGACCTGTGCAAAGTAACAAGATCAGTGAAAACTGTGTAAAGTGCCACAAAACTGTGTTAATAAATACGCGAGTAAAACAAAAATCACTTGTGCTAACTGCGTTTAGCAGATTACAATTACTTGAGTGCAAAGTAATATAAAGTCATCTTTAGAACACAAACGAGAGTAATATGGACGTAATACACTACGTGCGTCCAGAGTGTTTTACAAGTAGTTAATAATTGAAATGCTACGGTTTAGGAAACTTATTTTCACTAACGACAATCCGTTTGTAAGATGTTTTATTTTCAAAATGGTTATAACTATTATTTATCTTGTTAAATAATTATTTAAATTACTTGAGAACCGGATTGGATATAAAAACATTAAAACGAAGTACTTGTCTAAGTAAAATATGGAAGATCCCGATTTTTAAGAAAACGCTCCAAGTAATTAATGAACATCTCATTTACTTACTTTTTCCCATATGTGCCGTTTTCACTTTACTGCCCTTTATATTTGCGAATAAAGAAAAAATAGAAATCCTTTTCTGGCTAATAATTAGAGCTTCAAGATTGATCCTTGTATAATACAGGCAGTGGTCAGCTAAAAGGGGGAATTTATAAATTTATACGGTGGTATATGATAGGCAAATGCAGGAAGCGGTACGGATTATGCACCATTAGAGAAACTCCATGGGAGTGACAGAATTTTGCTGCAATTTGCATGGCGTTGATAGAGGGCAGTATAATTTTGGTCAAGACTTTATAGGTGTGACGATTAGTAGAGAGACGTATTTTGGTAGCTCTACACCGTAAAAGATAGGCCGATAACGTTCCAGACAATGTATACGAGAGGTCTAGAAATTTCTAGTTGTGAAATGTTTGAGTGTAACGATCTGAGATGATTAGTTAGAGCCTGCACATGTGATAAAGATTTCAGGAAGTGGTGCGTACAGGGAACAGTAGCAGCGTGTATAAATAGACTGCTGCCTGGGCTGTCATCCAGAAGCCACCCAGCAATCTACTACCGTCAGGGCTCACGCCGCCACATAAGGGATCCCATCTCAGGCAGGAACATACCGCTGCGGCCGCCTGCTGATATTGCGCGCCCGCTGACGAGTATATACTGCCGCCCGCACACTCCGGCATGCACTGTTACACGCTCAAGGCCCCTCGGCACTGCATCTACGGTTTACTCTTCAGACAACAGAGAGGTTGTCCGACAAGCGTCGTTACAGTCCTCATTTCAAGAGACATCTACAATGTTCACTTCGGCGACCTGAAAACTTTTAGTGTGTTTTGATCCGTGTTGTTCTCGATAAAATGTCCCACAGTAGTTACAGTGAGATTCAAAATTTGCACACATAAAAATAAATGTGTATCTAAACAAGAATGTCCGCGTATTCGTTTTATCAGCCACCACAAAGTAGCTGCATTTCCATTATCTACATTTAACAAAGATACCAAAGAAACGAATACAAGTCACTTAACCATTAAGGATAGAAAGTTTAAATCTGTAGAGGGAGTATATCTAATGCTGCAGGCGCTGTTCATGAAAGCGTATTCCGAAATTCCTACCCTAAGGAGGTGAAATAGGGTATGAATTTTTATTTTTATCTTTTTTGTGAATATGCTGCTACTGATGCAATTTTAAAGCTATACCTACGAAAATTGGTATTTAGTTTCTTGGTAAGAAATAAAAAAAACACTTTTAGCATTTTTGGAAATTTTACCATTACAATATTGACTGTTTTTACAAAATAAATCAATATTAAGGAACTAAAAATGTAAAGCTACAGAGATGAAAATGATTTGATATCTCAGTCACATAACAAAATTCATGCTTCACTGTTTTTGGGAATTCAGACCAATAATGTAGGCAAGATTTTACGAAAATATTTCATTATGAAAGAATTTTTAATGTTAAATCTATGGAAACTTCAATTAGGCTTCTAGGTAAGGAATAAAAAAATGTGTTTCCCTTTTATAGAAATTCAACTCCTATGCGATTGAAATATGGGGTGAAAGTTTTTATGGGGATATTTCATTATGCAAGTATTTTCAAAGCTAAACCTGTGAAAAAACATACTTCGCTTCTCTGTTAGAAATTTAAACAATACGCATTTTACTGTTCTTGGAAATTAATACCTAAAGGAAGTGAAATAATCAGTGAAATGTTTTATTAAAGTATTTTATTGTGTACGCGTTTTTAAGGTTTACTCTTTGAAAGATAGTTATTTTGTTTATCGGTTAGAAATAGAAAAATACATGTTCCACAATTTCTGGAAATTCAGCCACAAGGGGATGAAATAATAGATGAAAAATTTTCTGTACATAAATCACTATTAAAGAACTAACAAATCATTTTTAAGGCTATATCCATGAAAGATATTATTTTACTTCTCGGTTAGAAATTAAAGAAATACGTGTTTCAGTGTTTCTGGAATTCATCCCGTAAGGCAGTGCAATAGGGGATGAAAAGCTTTTTGAAATCATTTCATTACAGAAGCAATTTCAAAGAGAAGTTACTAACATTTTACTTGATTTCCCTATTAGAAAAAAAATGCCTTTCACTCCCTTTGGAAATTCTAACGATGAGGGGCTATAATTGACGATGAAAAGTTTTTGGGAAAATATTTCGTTACCGTAAAAAAATTAAAACTGAACGTATGGAAATTGATGTTGCAGTTCTTGGTTAGATATTTAGAAAAACCTGTTAGTGTTGAAAATTTCTGTGGGCACATCACCACAAGGAAGCAAAAGGCAAGATTAGCAAAATTCTTCAGCTCCCAGAAACACTTTACGGTCAGAAGTACATTCGGAAAAGGCCAGGAATCTTTGTCCGTGAGCAGCTTGAAAGGTTAAGATGATGTTGCAGTTCATGAACGGCTTAGAAATAAGAATTTTTAACATTGTGCAGCCTTGTTAGCAATTGTGATAATTCAACATGTAACACGTCAGCCTCAGTTGAAATTAGAAACCAATATTTACCCAGGTTTCAGCCAAAATAATTTGGCCTTTTTCAGAAGCCAGTGACACCAAACTATTGCATGCAAATGTTTGACCATTTCAAGTATAAAACTGTAGCACCTTAGTAAACAGTCATAAATCTACAGTACTTGGCCTGAAGGGAAACAGCTGGCCCCACTGCGCGGACGCTGTTGTTAGGCCGCAAGAGCTGCACTGGAAAAGTGCTACAGTTTTACACTTGACATGGCCAAACTTTGCACGCAATAGCTTTTGCGTCACTGGCTTCTGAAAAAGGCCAAATTATTTTGGCTCAAACCTGGGTAGATATCGGTTCCTATTAGCAATTGAGACTTACGTGTTATATGAGCTTAAAATACGATTAAAGAAAAACAAAGCAAAAAATTCTGTGTAGACCCTACAGCCTACGTGAAAGAAGCTGCGGATTCTACGTCAACTCAACAATAAGGTGCAACTCAACAACAAGGAGATTAAGCGTCTGATTTCAGGAATTTGTGTCAGTTTCAGTCGGGGAGAGACTTGGGAGATCAGCTATCTCGATGGGGACTAACATGGCTGAAGTGAGGTATGTGACGCAGCGCCCA
Source organism: Schistocerca gregaria (assembly GCF_023897955.1). NCBI lineage: Eukaryota > Metazoa > Arthropoda > Insecta > Orthoptera > Acrididae > Schistocerca > Schistocerca gregaria. The sequence goes on from NC_064925.1 coordinate 257,010,152, forward strand.
CCACCAGGAAATTTGAGGAGACTAACAGTCAAATTTCACAATTCATGTGGCAGTGTATAGAAAGTACTGAAAAAAGAAAAGCATGGGTTCGGTATTTTTTGTCCACCCCCGTGGAATAGTGGAGCGGGGCCGTGTTTTCTTCGCGGTTGAGCATGAGCATTCGACCTTAGTACATACGAGGGTAGTCAGAACACAGGAATTACATCAACCGAAAGAACAAGTCCGTTTCATGAAACATCTTGATTCTTAGAAAATTATAGAGTAGTGCCCAGTAGACCATAGTCAAACTACATACATAAAAAGAAGCTGAAACGGTACAGTAGTTTCTGCTCCATAGGCAGCATGCTTTACTGCTCGCTCGCACCGGCAAATACAAACAGAGGCGGCTCCACCGCCAATTTTATTACACGACGCCGCCGGCCGCGGGTGCAACAGAACCCATGTGGACGGGTGGAAATAAATGTGTCAGGCTTCATAATACGTATTTACATGTGTCGTATATTGTGCATTTCTTGTAAGTGAATGTGAATCTGCACATGAAATTTCCTAATCGTTCTCACACCTTTTCGTAAAGCGTGCCCAAATCTTAGTTGGGAAGTAGTTCTGTAGTTTAGTAGTACCAACCTCATTCGTGGGTAGGGGATCAGAGAGACAGCACAGGCAGGTAAAAGTAAAAGACATTCCAGTGTCACAAAATTTGTGGTGGAAAGGTTGGTCACGCAAAGTGGTTCGACACCCCCTCCACCGGGGCCCAGGAAGACATCTGGCTCCCGCCATATTCGGAGAGTGTTACAGAAGACGGGTAAGTGAGCTGAAGTGCACTCAGTGCGTCTGTCTCAATGTTCAAGCATGGAAGAGAGGTATTAAAATATTTGTACTAATTCTTTTATTTACAGCTTCGGATTGTGTAAGGAAATGAATGTTCTCGTTTAATTTCGGAAATTCGACCCCCTGTGTTAATGTATCTGGTCCCCAGTTTGCTCGTTACCCTCCTCACGTGGCGGATGTCCTATGTAAATTATTAGGAGACTTGGGTGGTAGACATTTGGCCAACGCAATTCCGTCTTGCCCGTAGAAATGTGCGTGCAGATTAGTATATAGTATACTCGAGCTATAAGTTGTAAAATTTTAAGATCTGTAAACTGGAACATTTGCTGCAATAGCTGTAAAATCGAGTGGTAATGTTTAAAATAAATTGGTAATCAATTGTCATCAATCTTTAACATAACTTAAAAATCAAAAAGAAATCAACTTAAAGGAATTCATTTAAGATAAGAGATATAGAATACAGGAGCCCACTCATCAGCGTGTGAACCCTCCAGCCGCTTGCCTAGTATCGTACAGAATGGGCACGCTCTCTAGGTCGTGCTCTGAAGCTCCCCTCCCCAGTTATCCGGTGCGTAATTTTCATTCAGGGCTTGACGACATCAACTTTCATTTGACGTCCCTAGGCAAGGTGGTTTGACGGTAATCTTTCAAAATTTTGCAACACCCCGGTTTCCAGAACTCCTAATTATAGACGTCGACGGTGGACATTGTTTCACACACACAGTCCGTTTGACTGTTCAGATATGTCACTAAACCCGCCGAAAGATGTAAACAATCATGCATTAGCAGCGCCTATCAGACGAAGGGGGTCCAACAGCTGATCACTTCCAGTCTTTCCACCAGGAAGGAGGTACACTGCTTGTGTTGTCTGCAGTACAACCGTGCATAGACAGGTCAATACCTCGGTTCGATCGCGCCCGCATTGTCACTTCGTGCCAGGAAGGGCTCTCAACAATGTAAGTGTCCAAGCCTCTCGGAGAGAACCAAAGCGATGTTGTTCGGACATGGAGGATATACAGAGAGACAGGAACTGTCGTTGACGTGCCTCGCTCAGGCCGCCCAAGGGCTACTACTGCAGCGAATGACCGCTACCTACGAATTATGGCTCGGAGGAACCTATTCGGCAACGCCGCCATGTTGAATAAAGCTTTTCGGCAGCCACAGGAGGTCGCGTTGCGACTCAAACTGTGCGAAATAGGCTGCATGATGCGGAACTTCACTCCCGACTTCCACGGCGAGGTTCATCTTTGCAACCACGGCACCATGCAGCGCGATTCAGATGGGCCCAACAGCATGCCGACTGGACCGCTTAGGATTGTCTTCACGTTCTCTTCACCGATGAGTTTTGCATATTCCTTCAACCAGACAATCTTGGGAGACGTGTTTGGAGGCAGCCCGGTCAGGCTGAACGCCTTAGTCATATTGTCCATGGAGGGCAGCATGGTGGAAGTTCCCTGCTGTTTCGGGGTGGCATTATCTGGGTCGACGCACTTCGCTGGTGGTAATGGAAGGCACCGTAACGATACGCCTCTTCACCGATGAGTTTTGCATATGCCTTCAACCAGACAATCGTTGGAGACGTTTTTGGAGGCAACCCGGTCAGGCTGAACGCCTTAGTCATACTGTCCATGGAGGGCAGCATGGTGGAAGTTCCCTGCTGTTTCGGGGTGGCATTATCTGGGTCGACGTACTTCGCTGGTGGTAGTGGAAGGCACCGTAGCGATAAGTAAATGCCGTCCTCCGACTATATCGGCAGCACATTGGCGATGCACTCGTCTTCTTGGACGACAACTTGGGCCCCATCTTGCACATGTTGTGAATGACTTCCTTCATCTTCCTTCATGATAACGACAAAGCTCTACTAGAGTGGCCAGCATATTCTCCAGCCATGACCCTATCGAAGATGCTTGGGATATATTCAAAAGGGCTGTTTATGGCCGATGAATCGCCGTTGAGTGGTGGGACAATCTGGACCAACCGTGCCTTGATAAACTTGTCGATAGTATGTCACGATGAATACATGCATGCATCAATGCAATAGAATATGCTGCTTGGTGTTAGAGATACCGGTGTGTACAGTAATCTGGACCGTCACCTCTGAATGTATGGTGGTACAACAGGTGATGTGTGGTTTTCATGAGCAATGAGAAGGGTGGAAATGATGTTTATGTTGATCTCTATTCCAATTTTCTATACAGGTTCTGGTGCTCTCGGAACCGAGGTGACGGAAAATGTCTTTTTGATGTGCGTATTAGCCCTTGTTTCTTCGAAAATGTAGTGCCCATTACTTCGTACCAATACTTCACCACAAAGTTGAGTTCTTGAGACAGATGAATGTTATCGTTTGTTCCAGAGGGTCAGTGCCAGTGACTGGTTTGATGCCGTCCGCCACGAATTCTTCTCGCGCGCTAAGATTCATCACAGAGTAGCACTTGCACCCTATGTCTTCAATTATTAGTTGGATTCATTCCAATGTTTGCCATCCCTTCAGTTTTTGCCATCTACAGCTTCCTCTAGTACCATGGAGATTATTATCTCATGTAAAAGAAGTCCTGTCATCCTGGCGGTCCTTCTTGTCAGTGTTTCCCATACGTTCCTTTCTTCGCAGATTCCCTAGAAAACGTCTTCACTCCTTATCTATCCTCCAATATTTCAACATTCTTCAGTAGCATCACATTCAGCCGGTTCATTTCTCTTCTGATACGGTTGTGCCATAGCCCATGGTTCAAAATCATACAACGTTGTGCACAAACGTATATTCTCAGAGATGGTTTTCCCCAATTTGAGACAAGTGTTTGACACCAGCGGACTTCTCTTGGCCAGTAAACTGTCTTTGCTTATGTTAGGATTGTTTACGTGTCCTCCTTTCTTTATGCGTCATGCGTAATTTAATTTCCTAGGCAGCAGAATTTGCATAGCTTCATCTACTTCGTGATCACCAGTTCTGACGGAAGTGTCTTGGTGTTATAATATCTGCTACGTCTCATTATCAGGTCTCTTTCCGGTTTACTCTCAGTCCACATTATGTACTCATTAGACTCTTCATTCTATCGACCATATCCTGTAATTCTTCTTCATATTTACTTTGGATTACAACATTTTAAGCGAATATTTTGATATCTTTTCACCCTGAATTTTAATCTGAGTATCGATACTTTCATTTACGTTCTTCAGTTCTTCTTCGATATGTAAATTGAAGAACAATTGCAAAAGACTGCATCCCTGTCTTACACCCTCCTTCATCCGATCACTTGTCTTCGAACCTTACTTCTTCCTCTAGGTTCTTGTAGATATAGTGTATTACAAGTCTTTCCCTCTAGCTTACACCCACTTTTCTCAGCATTTTGTAAATCTGGCACCATTTCACGATGTAGAATGTCTTTTGTAGATCGAGAAATTCCTTATTTTCGTAAGTCACAAATCTCATAGGTGCTTGTAATGTCTTTTCTCCCAATGATTTTAAAAATTCCAATGGAATATTATCTGTCACTTCTGCTTTATGTGACGTCCAGTCTATGATGTATTTCGAGCCATCTAATCCCCGCATGCAGAGAAAACGAAGAATTCAGTATAGAACGTATACGGAAATGTTTGATTTGTAAGAACCGTGATATTTGCCGAAAGGTTACTGTTCCTGCAGGTTAACTGACATGACAGAAGATTCACATTCTTGGTCTTTGACATATCGTCCCACAATTAAATTAAATAGTTACTTAAATAAAAACTTTCAAGCAATGCGTTTTTAAAATTTGACTAAAAAGTATAAAATAGTATCTCCCCACCCCACACAGGTCCAAAAAACGCTGAAATGTGTGTGAATTCCTAAGGGACCAAACTGCTCAGATCATCGGTTCCTACACTTAAACACTACTGAAACTAACTTACGCTAAGACCAACACACACACACACACACACACACACACACACACACACACACACATGTCTGAGGGAGGACTCGAACCTTCTGCGGGAGAGTCCACGCAATCCGTGTCATGGCGCCTCAAACTGCGTGGCCACTCCGCGCGGCCACGCAGGTTCCTACCCCCATACAGACGGTCATGAAAATCTGTGAATATGGATTTGTAATAGATATGATGATAGTTATAGAATTTAAAATGTGAAATATGGGTCAAATGCAACAGATAATATTACAGAGGTGAATCATTGATGCATCAATTATGCACTGCCTATGGAGCTCAAAGGCAAGAAAAAAGAGGCAAGGTGAATGGGTCATCTAATGCCATGTTTGATGAGCCATACGTATTTAAATCAGGAACTGACACAAGCGCACTTCACGTGCAGTGAAGTGGTCGGCAAGGCAGCGATGACATGTGATTTCCGTCAGGAGAGGTACCAATACCAAAGATGAGCCAATCAGAAGACATTTGAGTGTCTCTATTGTCGTCTGTATGCTCACCCGATGTTTACATTTCCTGATTCGGGGCCATGGATACCAAGATCTACACGTACAAAAGTAGATGAGGAACGTGTGGATTTTGAGCACATGTGTACCTTAGTTAATGGAGTTTTGAGTTGTTAGTGAATGTTCTTCATATGGCTGTATGAAGGCTGTTGCGAAAGTAACAGTTGCTTCGTCATCATTTGCAACCTGAACACATGCACCTAATTTGGAGCCCGTCGTTTCTAACTTGGAGTACCACTTAAATTCATCGTGTGAAATTTGGATGGGGATGTTGCGGCTGCAAATCCGTAATAACATTAAAGTATATTTATTTTTTAATTTTAATAAATCTGATGACATATACGAAATGACTGATGCAAGGTACTCAGCACTCAAATACTAAAATGAAAAACTTAATTTCTGTCACACAGATTAAGTAATCTGCCCACTGGATTTTACCAGTCTTACAGTAAGAAATGTTTCACCAAAAATAGAAACACAACAGAACATGCAATCACACAAACATTAACCTAAGTTCAATAGCCCAGACTAAAACATACCCAACAAAAAGCTGATACCATTAATAACACTAAACAAGCAATTAACAAGACCGTGAAAATCTTCAGTAGGATACACTACTCCAAGTTACACTCTGCTGGTCAAAATAAATGAAAGCTTCCAAAAAGATAATAGCAGCACAAAGGAGATACTAAAATATCAATGAACACAACAACAATAAAACAAACATTTCCAATGTTAATACACTATGCCCCATTGTGGCCTTGCCAAGGTGGAAATGCTAACTTTTGGTAACTTAAGCCGTGGTCTAGGAGTAGCGTCTTTGATTCATAATCAAAACGTCTTCGGTCCCGGGTTCGATCCCCGCCACTGCCTAAATTTTCATAAATAATCAGCATTGATATCAATGAACACAACAACAATAAAACAAACATTTCCAATGTTAATACACTATGCCCCATTGTGGCCTTGCCAAGGTGGAAATGTGGTCTTTCGGTAACTTAAGCCTTGGTCTAGGGGTAGCGTCTTTGATTCATAATCAAAACGTCTTCGGTCAGAGGTTCGATCACCACCACTCTCTAAATTTTGATAAATAATCAGCATTGGCTCCCGAAGACTTCCGGCATAAGAAGTCAGCCTCATTCTGCCAACGGCCTTCTCAAAGAGGGCGGAGGAGCAGATAGAGGTTCAGGGCACTCTCTTGTCCTAGGGGTGGGAAATTGCCCCTAAAGGCGGAAGAATCAGCAATGATGAACGACATGAGGATGCAGAAGGCAAGGGAAACAACTGCATTAAAGACACGTAACGTGTATCCACAGGACATGTGGCCTGTAGTTGAAGAAGTGTCATGATGATCTCTCCATTGGCAAAAGATTCCGGTATAGTCCCCCATTCAGATCTCCGGGAGGGGACTGCCAAGGGGGAGGTTACCATGAGAAAAAGTTTGAATAATCAACGAAAGTATAATGTTCTACGAGTTGGGGTGTGGAATGTCAGAAGCTTGAACGTGGTAGGGAAACTAGAAAATCTGAAAAGGGAAATGCAAAGGCTCAATCTAGATATAGTAGGGGGTCAGTGAAGAAAGTGGAAGGAAGACAAGGATTTCTGGTCAGATGAGTATCGGGTAATATCAGCAGCAGCAGAAAATGGTATAACAGGTGTAGGATTCGTTATGAATAGGAAGGTACGGCAGAGGGTGTGTTACTGTGAACAGTTCAGTGACTGGGTTGTTCTAATCAGAATCGACAGCAGACCAACACCGACAACGATAGTTCAGGTATACATGCCGACGTCGCAAGCTGAAGATGAACAGATAGAGAAAGTGTATGAGGATATTGAAAGGGTAATGCAGTATGTGAAGGGGGACGAAAATCTAATAGTCATGGGAGACTGGAATGCAGTTGTAGGGGAAGGAGTAGAAGAAAAGGGTACAGGAGAATATAGGCTTGGGACAAGGAATGAAAGTGGAGAAAGACTCATTGAGTTCTGTAACTAGTTTCAGCTAGAAATAGCGAATACCCTGTTCAAGAATCACACAAGGAGGAGTTATACTTGGAAAAGGCCGGGAGATACGGGAAGATTTCAATTAGATCACATCATGGTCAGACAGAGATTCCGAAATCAGATACTGGATTGTAAGGCCTACCCAGGAGCAGATATAGACTCAGATCACAATATAGTAGTGATGAAGAGTTGGCTGAAGTTCAAGACATTAGTCAGGAAGAATAAATACGCTAAGAAGTGAGATACGGAAGTTCTAAGGAATGACGAGATACGTTTGAAGTTCTCTAACGCTCTAGATACAGCAATAAGGAATAGCGCAGTAGGCAACACAGTTGAAGAGGAATGGACGTCTCTAAAAAGGGCCATCACAGAAGTTGGGAAGGAAAACATAGGTACAAAGAAGGCAGCTGCGAAGAAACCATGGGTAACAGAAGAAATACTTCAGTTGATTGACGAAAGGAGGAAGTACAAACATGTTCCGGGAAAATCAGGAATACAGAAATACAAGTCGCTGAGGAATGAAATAAATAGGAAGTGCAGGGAAGCTAAGACGAAATGGCTGCAGGAAAAATGTGAAGACATCGAGAAAGATATGATTGTCGGAAGGACAGACTCAGCATACAGGAAGTCAAAACAACCTTTGGTGACATTAAAAGCAACGGTGGTAACATTGAGAGTGCAACGGGAATTCCACTGTTAAATGCTGAGGAGAGAGCAGATAGTTGGAAAGAATACATTGAAAGCCTCTATGAGGGTGAAGATTTGACTGATGTGATAGAAGAAGAAACATGAGTCGATTTAGAAGAGATAGGGGATCCAGTATTAGAATCGGAATTTAAAAGAGCTTTGGAGGACTTATGGTCAAATAAGGCAGAAGGGATAGATAACATTCCATCAGAATTTCTAAAATCATTCGGTGAAGTGGCAACAAAACGACTATTCACGTCGGTGTGTAGAATATATGAGTCTGGCGACATACCATCTGACTTTCGGCAAAGCATCATCCACCCAGTTCCGAAGACGGCAAGAGTTGGCAAGTGCGAGAATTATCGCACAATCAACTTAACAGCTCATGCATCGAAGCTGCTTACAAGAATAATGTACAGAAGAATGGAAAAGAAAATTGAAAATGCGCTAGGTGACGATCGGTTTGGCTTTAGGAAAAGTAAAGGCACGAGAGAGGCAATTCTGACGTTATGGCTAACAATGGAAGCAAAGCTAAAGAAAAATCATGAGACGTTCATAGGATTTGTCGACCTGGAAAAAGCGTTCGACAATATAAAATGGTGCAAGATTCTGAAAAAAGTAGGGGTAAGCTATAGGGAGAGACCAAGAGGGAATAATAAGAGTGGACGATCAAGAACGAAGTGCTCGTATTAAGAAGGGAGTAAGACAAGAATGGCTCTGAGCACTATGGGACTCAACTGCTGTGGTCATTAGTCCCCTAGAACTTAGAACTACTTAAACCTAACTAACCTAAGGACATCACACACATCCATGCCCGAGGCAGGATTCGAACGTGCGACCGTAGCAGTCGCACGGTTCCGGACTGCGCGCCTAGAACCGCGAGACCACCGCGGCCGGCCGGAGTAAGACAAGGCTGTAGCCTTTCGCCCCTACTCTTCAATCTGTACATTGAGGAAGCAATGATGGAAATAAAAGAAAGGTTCAGGAGTGGAATTAAAATACAAGGTGAAAGGATATCAATGATACGATTCGCTGATGACATTGCTATCCTGAGTGAAAGTGAAGAAGAATTAAATGATCTGCTGAACGGAATGAACAGTGTAATGAGTACACAGTATGGTTTGAGAGTAAATCGGAGAAAGACGAAGGTAATGAGAAGTAGTAGAAACGAGAACAGCGAGAAACTTAACATCAGGATTGATGGTCACGAAGTCAATGAAGTTAAGGAATTCTGCTACCTAGGCAGTAAAATAACCAATGACGGACGGAGCAAGGAGGACATCAAAAGCAGACTCGCTATGGCAAAAAAGGCATTTCTGGCCAAGAGAAGTCTACTAATATCAAATACCGGCCTTAATTTCAGGAAGAAATTTCTGAGGATGTACGTCTGGAGTACAGCATTGTATGGTAGTGAAACATGGACTGTGGGAAAACCGGAACAGGAGAGAATCGAAGCATTTGAGATTTGGTGCTATAGACAAATGTTGAAAATTAGGTGGACTGATAAGGTAAGGAATGAGGAGGTTCTACGCAGAATAGGAGATTAAAGGAATATGTGGAACACATTGATAAGGAGAAGGGACAGGATGATAGGACATCTGCTAAGACATGAGGGAATGACTTCCATGGTATTAGAGGGAGCTGTAGAGGGCAATAACTGTAGAGGAAGACAGAGATTCGAATACGTCAAGCAAATAAGTAAGGACGTAGGTTGCAAGTGCTACTCTGAGATGAAGAGGTTAGCACAGGAAAGGAATTCATGACGGGCCGCATCAAACCAGTCAGTAGATTGATGACAAAAAAAGAAACTTGGCCAGGTCAGCCACACTTGCATGCACTATAAGACAGCTCCGATCAACCGTGATACGATTTCCTTAAAGTGTCGCATCCAAAATAATGCTGCAGATACGAGCGATAGACTGTTGTATAGTAGTGAAACATGGACTGTCGGAAAACTGGGACAGAAGAGAATCAAGGCATTTAATACGTTTTTTTTAATGATTTCTTGAAGCCTTCAGCTGCCATTTACTTTATTTCCTGTACGGTTGTGGAATTTAGGCCTTCGGCGACTTTCAAGTATTTTACGGACGATTTTTTGGTAACAGATAATGTCATATACGTCGTTGTTCCTATGACATCATGTCATGCTCATAAATTAGTTCGAGGTGTTCACGCTATTTTAGGAGCACGTTACTTTCGAGCAGTTGTTGCAGAGATGTTACGATTGAAATAGGCCGCTGATGGAAGGAATGCTATGCCAAAGCATGCCGATGATCGTAGATGGACTGCTTTACCGCAAGAGGATTGGTTCAAATGGCTCTGAGCACTACGCGACTTAACTTCTGAGGTCATCATTCGCGTAGGACTTAGAACTAATTAAACCTAACTAACCTAAGGACATCACACACATCCATGCCCGAGGCAGGATTCGAACCTACGACCGTAGCGGTCGCTCGGCTCCAGACTGTAGCGCCTAGAACCGCACGGCCACTCCGGACGGCTTACCGCAAGAAGATCGGTACGTAATGCCGAAAAGAGACAATCGCTTCTAGGCAGATCACTGTAGACGTTGCAACCGCTAGCGGTACACGTATCTCAGCCAGAACAATTTCTTGGCGATTAAATCAGGCTGGTTTGTACTCTCGAAAGCTTGTTAAATGAACCCCACTTCAACCGCACCGTCATCGAGATAGAATTCGTTGGTGTCAACGACAGTGGTCCAGTGTAACGTTGTCCAACGAATACCGTTTCACTGAGCAATTTAGTGTGTAGAGAGAGGGAAACGCATTAGACACCACAGAGCGATCATGAGCGTCACAGGTGTGGTCCAGACAGTATGGTGTGGGCAGACGATAGGCATAATGGCCGAAGATCATCGCGTATCCGGCAGCTTGCCGTCACAGCACTGTGTAAGATAATTCTGGGTCATGTCCATCTTTTTACGGGTGTTCGGTTTGTGGATGAAAATGCCCGCCCAAATAGAACCGCTAAGATGCGGAACACATTGGAAAATGAAGATTTTGGATGTATGAGATGGCTTGCGTACACACGGAACTAAAGCCCATAGAGCATGCCTAGGATGATCTGGGCAGTGGTATTTTTCAATGAACGCCCACCCCCCGAACCGTGAAAGAACTGGATACCGCCTTGCGAGGAGTGGGACAATATCCCCAAAAAAGCACTCCTCAAATGTTTTGTAGTCAGCATGAATAGCAGGCGCCAAATGTGCGTTGGTGCCCGAGGATGGCGTATTCCTTACTGAGAATCCGATATCGATCTTCATGTTGGTAGTCTGAACTGTGGCAAAGATAAACGTTAGTCACGTCGGTTATTGTGCGTCCCCATGTGGTGAAATCTATACAATTTTTTGTTATAAATGTGTCACCCCACATCTATTACGTATGTACTTGTGTATACTGTCGTCCATGATTACGTGGCATTATTTTTGTCCACCAGTCTCTCCGTTTCTTACTATTGTCAAGCAATACAACACCGTTACATGTGCCAGTGTGTTAAATCTTATTCAGGGTATTCCACAGTCTTTCTATGTATCTTATATTGTGCACTTTCTCAGCACCAATGTTTCCAATAATATCAAATACTATGTACTTGATTTGCTGAACGTAATATCCCCATATCTCTTTGTGTGGCATCCCGTATATGCGTGTTTCTTGTCCATGTATTGTGTGTTCCCATATGAGAGTTGCTGGATCGTTTTCACAGTTATCTCATGAAGCTTATTTACGACTTTGTGTCGTTTCTGTTAATTATTTACCCGATCAATGTGTGTAACCAGTTCCTCAGTGACATGTAAGGAGAGAAAGTGTGCGTTATTGTCAAGTCTGCACTTTCTTTTGTAAAAATACTACCTCACAAACCTGGTATTGCCAGGGTATACATATTGCTAATTTTCTGTTAGGAACGAAAACAAAAAATTTACTGAGGCTCTTTAAAGTAGCGACCAAATTTCATTTACATGTATTCGTGACAACGCCATTGAAACTTTGAAACAGTAGTACAAAGAAATTTGCGTGAGGTACAAGTATGTAAGTATAGTATCCAATTCAGGAAAAATGATTCTGGACATTTTCTATACGCTGGGCGTCGCTGCTTCGCGTGTCTCTAATGCAGCTCCCACTTCATAGCTCTGTTCACGCCTCCTGTTGCCACCCTCAGCCGTTTGCGTTTCGCTTCCAGTTGTCAGGGGTTTCCTTAATTTGATTCTACTGTTCGTGTTTCTAAGTACTAATAACTGAATGAATTACAGTTGATGCAATATACAGCAATCTCTTACGCATGTCAGTGTTTACGAAGTTACATCTCTTGATATATGTGGATACTATCTGCTAAACGTGTTGCGAACAGATTAGTAGAAAAAAAGAAATTCTCATTTCAGATGCTATTAAATTCTGTTTAAAAAAATCATCGATACATTCTGAAAAACTGTAGTTATTTTCACATGTCGATATATAAATACGTCTGAAAAACTGTTGTTACTTTCACATCACGATAGGTAAATTGATTTTTCACTCTTATTATGCGACGAAATACATGAATCTTTACGAGCTGTCATTCGCAAAAAAACACGTTTCCATTTCTCTGACCGTTTACGATATTTGGGGTTGATACAACCACGTGATTTACGACAAGCAGGGCGAAGTATTCGTCTCATCGCAAGCGCGACCACCGCGCGGCCCATCCATCCCAATGTCACTCAATGTCTGAAGAACGGCGGTAGCTATCGGTCTACTCTCAACTTTAAAAACAATTTCGAAATGTTGTCTAAATTTCATATGCAGCAGTATATTACCTAAAATGAACTATAAGCAAAGTTCACACAGTGCGTTTTTACCTCTGCACACTCAATTTCCATTTTTTGCAGATCTCCTTTATCCTTACCATTTAATGGAGGAATAGTAGGAGCAGAAAGATTAGTTGAATTGGGAAATAAATATCGATAGAGGCACTCTGCCCAACATGTTAAGTATGGACATAAGAAATTATAAATGCGTATGGTAATTTGTTTTCTTAAGTTTTCATGAAAGCAAGTGCTCAAAATCCATTAACTAACTTAAAATGGCAGTAGATGCAAACATTATGCCATACTATGAATATGTTGGTTATCATAACTATCTATGATTTACGCCAAATTTGAAGGTGTTATGAACCTTGATTCTTGGACAAGGAAAAACAGACTTCAGTGACATTGATGAAACAAATAAAACAAATATAGAACAATAACCCCCCACATTCACTGTCTTCGAGTGGTAATGATGAGGTAGCAATATCATAAAGCTACAAGGTGGTAGGAGTTCATCACTCATTACTCATGAGAAATACACTAGTTGCTTATAGCAATCTTGATAACGGTCGCCAGTGGCGATACTACATTTACATACACTTATCATTCCTCTCATCAGTAGTAATGAAATGATCTACTTGACTGTACCATAACAGAATCTTTTAAACTTTAATGCATGTAATTTAAGTGAAACATATAGCTGTTACATATAAAATCACTATTAAACAATTTTGAATCACTATGGGACTTGAAACTTAAACTCACTTCCTCCTATTAACGTATTCTCTTTGCTTTCTCACTGTTCCGATAACATGCTTCGCAACTGTACAGAAAATAATAAAAGTGAAACAAGGCAACAGCGGTAGCATCGCGTTAGCCAGGTATTGAGTACACACTGAACACTGTAACCGTGAGAATGTCTTCACACATGAAACACTTGAAAATAATGCATTAAGATCAGTTTCGAAATAACTTTCTTATGTTCACAGCGTCTACTATTGAAGTGTAGAAAATCATTTAATTTACTGCACTGTGCTAAAGCTTCTATAGAAAATCGTTTCGTTTGATGATTGCAAAATTTGACACTCCATTTAAATAAGCATTTTTATTATAGTAACTAGTTTATTGTAGCAATACTAATGTTCAGATCTGAAGATGCGATTCTGATGCACATCTGAAGTGACGTGGGCAAGACAGTGTCTGAACCACATTTTGAAATAACAATTGTTATCTATTGTATGTTAAGCATTCATTGATATCTCCACAAAGTCCAGTTGGTATTTTACGGAAAGGTAATGACATATGGCACGTGGTACAATGTAGACTAAATATAAGTTTCACAAACTCTCTGCACACTTATAGCTGCCGCAAGACACATTCAGTGCACGTAGTACTAGCTATTTTTGTCTATTTAAATACTTATCAGAGTAACATGGAGGTCAGATTCTCTATCGCTTGAAACGTAAGCTGAAAAGAAGCATCCATCTGAGCCTGATCGAGAAACACTGTTGCTTTGCAATAACTCGATAATTTTCACGTCCCATACGAGTTTACAGACTGGTAGTGCAGAATACAACCTTTACTGAATGATAGCTAGCACTCAGCTGTACTGTGGTAGCCATGACTCTACTGTTCTGGATAGGCTTGCACTCTCACTTTCCGTCCTCAACTCTTAGTTTGGCACCACTGCGCCTACATAACATAGAGGTTTACCCATACCATTTATGTCTCCTTTCTCTAACATCACATCACTTATCCGCCTATAAACCGTGTGTACGAGACAGTAAGCTGACATTAGTGTTTATATTAAACTACTATAAACGTACATAATTAATTCACAATAAGCAATTCAAATCATGCTTTCAAAAAATTACACTACAAATTTCAGTTAAGAGAATAACGAAAACATGAACTTCTATATGTCTGTAGGGAAAATGTGGCATATGTGTTATTTGTAAAAAACCCTAAAAAGTTGGCAACATCAGCAGGGAAAAAATGTGTTTCTGTAACTTACTAATGCATCTTTTATGTGTTTCACTTCAGCTTCAGAAATGACTGCCATATATAGCAATGGACATAAAACTGTGGAAGAACAGAGTGCAAAGTTAAGCCTCTACGGCAGATATGGAGCAGAAGAATTCCTCTGAGAAGATCATGTCGCTCTCAAGGTCTGTCACTTTTAGTCACTCATGATTGTCTTAAGTCCCAGTGCTTGTGGTTAGCCACCAGATTGATCGTGTCGTTTTCACTCTTTGACATTTTACAAATGAGTCTCTCGACATCTGCTCAGGAAAAAATACTGTGCTGTTTAAGGGGAGTTGAAACGTCCTATCCCGACAATGTTAAATTTTGTGACTTGGAATCCCTGTATTTCAGGAACCACTGTAGCCATTCACATGTAACTTTTACAGGACATGAAACTGTATGTTCTGAGTCTACTAAACTACAGTAGTAGCATTTCAGCCACTGTTTTCGGAAATACAATTTTTTAATTACGTGGTGAACTTTTTGTGTACGTTTTTTGCCTTATCCTACATAATTTTAACTAGACATAACATTAAGTTCTTATTTTAGTTCTGTAGACTCAGGATGTGTGTGTTATTACTCCCTGAAAATTTTAATACTCTACACGAAATGGTTTCTGAGATTTAGGGAAAAATGCAATAGAAAATGTAAAATTCCAGGAACGACTTCTAAAATTTCAGAAGACGGTAACTCACTTAACAGATGCTTACTTTCTTATTTGTAGTCCCTCAGAAACACCCTGCACAATACTGTATAACATCCTCTTGCTTTGTTTCCAAGTTTTTTTTCATCTGTTCCTTCTGGACTTCTTAGTGGCCAACTGTGCCGTATACTCTGCTATATCAACGCGAACCTTGTCCATCCGCTCCCGGTCAAGTTCTCTGATGCAGTTTGCGCCAGGATTAATTCCCATATGCTGTAGCACGTTCACTCTACGAAAGTTGTCATCATTAAAGGAATAACAGCATTACTGACTCCCCACCTCAGTGTCTTCATTCGAACAAAAACGTTTTTTTAAGCGAGACCAAATATGATTATTGAACGACTCATTGGGATTTTGAGTATGACCATACAAACACTTCTTCAGTAATTCAGGATTTGCCAGGTCTATGTAAATGGTTTTTATGATGTCCATGACTGCTGCTGGGATGGAGTGTTTATGGCTGCATAAACTCTTTGAGTACTCGGAATTGCGGTAATTGCCCAAAGAATCAGGTCCAGGAGGGCAAAGATTGTGTACTGGTTTTTCATTAATTAACAGACAGTTACTGGAAGAAGGAAGCCCATACTCCCTGCTTTATTTTCAACAAATCCTCAGCATTATTTCCAATGGCCATCCCGTAATACTGCTGTAGTTCATCAATCATCTTCTCTGTCAGCCTGAATCTTATGGCTTTACCACCAGAAAGTTTCTTGTCCCTCAGACTTTGTTTCAACTTCCTCAACCTGGTGCCCATTCTATTCTGGACATGACCAATAGGAACACGTAATTTAATCTTTAGAACCTATCACATGTAAAAAATTACCGATTTCATTAGATCTTGAAGTAATGCACGTAAAATTTTTAATATTTTCAACTGGTGTAGACTATATTTAAAAAATCAAATACTTCACATGTGAGTTTGAAAATTGCAAATTTTAAAATAAGATAAAAATCAGACAACGTGAAACAAAAATTTTACGTTCTAACTCGGCAAAAGTGGCGGTATTTGTCTGTGAGCCTGGGCTTCTACATTTAGCGAGTGTTTGACATTGAGAAGCTCCTAAGAGTTTGAATTATTTATGAAGACATAATCTGTAGATAATTAAAGTTATGCTTTCCTTGTATTAATTTTACAATAGTGCTTAGAGACTTTAAAGTCTATGTAGATTGTTAGGCTTTAGTAAAGCTACAGCGCTTTGCGACTTTGCATTTAAGTGCCTCTTAATTAGCTGTTTAAGAGAATTTACTAGTAAATAATCCTACATACACAAAACTCAACAACTGTGCTGGGTGGTCTTATTAATTAGCGCTTCCTTCTAAGTAACGCCACTATTCATCTTTGCAGTAACTCCAGAAATGTGCCATATCTGTGGCATAAGACATTCTTTGGCACATCAAAAGAGCAACCGATGTGAAGAGAAGTATGCGCCGTCTTGCAAGTATTTCAGCAGTTCATTGATCAGCATAGATCATAACAGAAAACCAAACCTCTTTCTTCTGAAATGTAAAGTAGAGCTTTTCACAAATACCTACAATGTATAGAGCATATGTAAGTGTAAAAATATGTGCTCACAAATCTTTGATGTGTTCTGGGACGCAAATGTAAAATCTTCTGTAAAGCATGCAACTATAAAAACTTTATTATATTCACGACACAAATGTAAATCTTGCAAGGAATTCAACGCTACCTTCTGACAATCGGCTCAAGCTCAAAACTAGTAAGGATATAATAAAATGATTAAAAAAAACTTATGGCTGGTTGCAGTATTTCCTACAGCGCAATCCACATCACGCCTCTTGAATCCAGCAACACAGTGTCCAACTTGAGCACAGGGTCACTGCCTATGGCACAACATTTCGAAAGCTCTTTTTCTCTTTTCTTCTGAAGTGTCGAACGTCCAGTTTTCACTTACGTATAAGGCTACAGCCATGAAATATACTTCCAAGGAAGACTTCTTACTACTTTTATATAGGAAATCAACAAAAATCAATTTTTCCGAAATGGTTTATTTGCTATTGCCAGTCAGTGTGTTACGAGAAGACGTCAGAAAGCAAGTGTCACATCATTATGGTAAGTCTATTACATTTCAAAGCGACACAGTTACATGACTTCAAGTTCCAATAAACAGAGGTCGGGACATTCAATTCCTCGACGCCAGAAATCCTATCCTTGGTCAGGGAGCCATTCGAGAACGTTTGTGTGAACGTCCTCGTCGTTGAAAACTTTGAAATTGCTGTTAATCGATTTATCGATTGCTTGTATATTGTCGTTAGTGGCCGATATTGATGGCCTACCTTCCTGATCAACATTATCCATGGCTGTGCGACATTGGACAACTCTTTGACATTTTTTCTATGTCAGAACTTGACAACGCATTTCGTCCTTGACTCCCAGCATTTCACGATGAATCTGTGTACAATTCTGAAGTTTCGTCCTAAAGAACCCTACTGTACTCCATATCTCAACAATCGAATACGATTCCAGTGACCACACCATTTCACCCTAACATTGTAATGAACTCGTTAACCGTATAGCAGCAGAATTGTGTCTGCAGGAAATGTGCTCCTCATCGACACTGTACCACTTTTATTGTGAAACCGGCATAGCTTGAAACAAACCGTCCTCTGTTTTATCTACTTCTGCCATCGTCACTTATTTCGCTGCAGAGATAACAAAATTCTTGTACTAGTTTCCATGTGTCATTTCCTAAACTAATTACATTTCTTGACATGTAATTCGACTACACCCCCATACCCGTCTTTAGATTAGGGATTGAAATCACAACTCCGTTTGAAGACACTATACCGTTTAATTGCTCTTCCTCGCCTTGCTGTGACTGAATTACAAAATGATATCGAAATTTTAATTTGAAAAACGACATATACGACCTCGAGCTACTAGTAAAATTCTTTAGTTATACAACCAGCTTCAGTCGTCTAGCTATCATCTGGTTCCTATATGCCAAACAGAATAATACATAAGTAACATTACCCTCCTACCGTGTCACGAATTTGTTAACTGATAGAAATGTTAACAACACAGACGTATTAAGATGTCAGGTACTAACCTAAAAGAATTAATATCGTCATGCTAGGCGAAATGTAAAATTACAATCGTCAGATAATAAAACCATCATCACTGGAGACAGATATTTATCATAATACGGTGACGTGACTCAGTAAGAAAAAACACGTCTCATTAAAGCGTAACTGGTTTACATTTGCACAGAAGTACCAGTTACCATAACTTACATCACCAGTAAACAAAAACTGTGCTACGGCTGAACAGATGATCACAGCTTACTGGTAGCGCCAAAGATAGTCATAGAGTTGTAGATATATCGATAGTGACTAATATCTGAAACCTATAAACAGCGTGTCGTCTGCTACTTTAAGTCTATGTAACAGTCATAATACATGTTCTGTACGTTGCATGTAAAAGAAATTTACGCGTGTTATAACCGTAGTTGCGGTGACAGAAAACACAATGATTAGAAAAACTGCTTACCTACACTCGTAGGCAATAATGTGAAACGAGTTATAATGACATTCATGTGTGTATTGTTTCCATAGTACAGTAACATCTATAAAACAGACAGTACAGATACTTAAAATGTACACCTAGCCGAATTGTCTCAATATGTAGTAGTATAACAGATGTACACGCTCAATTTCATAGATACCGACATCAGCATCTCACACACAACATTAAAGCGGTAGTTGCGTGTAATGGAATTAAGGATTTTTTCACAGATATAGAGACGTATGTTGTCCTAAAATCATAATGTATGAAGCGTTCAGCGAATATAGGTTTACTAATTGTTCAAACTCTGACATACAGACGTTCTTACGTAGGCAAGCTTGGCGCTAGAATGATCATGTCAACTGAAAATCTGGCACAATAAGCCTCTAAACTTGTACCTAACTCCTGTACAATGAAGTAACATAGCGTGATAGATACAGTTGCTACGTTTGCAGAAGTATGAAAAGAATATAAATAATACTGCAGCTATTTATCAGAGATCAGCACCTATTTACAGACGTTGTAACGTAAGGAAACACACACACACACACACACAAACACACACACACACACACACAGGCCACTGAACATACCGTATGGAAAAATAGTTCGGTAATGTGGTACTAATATATTATTAAGTCCAAACGTATTGATATTTCTATTGCAACAGTTACATGGTCTGGAGTAGATCTAAAAGTTTCCATGAAATTTTCTGTTTTTGCGAACACTTTCGTTACTGATATAGCATAAGTTTATGTAGTTCTTAGAATCTGAAAGTACTATGACCTTCCTTAGATACAAAAGCACTTACGTCTGAACGCACAAAGAGCTTCTGTCTGAGGGTTTGGTGAGAATTGATCTCTAGCCTGTGCTGGTGACAGTGCTACATTTGCCAAGAGACTTCTGTAAGAGGAATGTGCTGAAAACCACTTAATGTGTAATAATTGTCGTGTCGTTGTGAAATGGGCAAACGGTCCTCTTTCATAGGTCAGGGAATCACAGTGCGGCCTGTTGCAGAATGTGAGCGTAAATGAGCACATGGTTGCAGAACAACCAAAGGAACATTCGAAGAAACGGGCACGTGGCACCAATTTTATGTTTGTAACTGAAAACCACTACCTTTACTACCTTTCTAGGGTAAACAATCTTGCATTGTTCTCATTAATCAACATTCTAATTCGTATTAAGTGAAAAATCGGTCAGGTGTGAGTAGGACCCACGCACTGAGGTTCCATACGAACTTCATTATGTGTATATAGATCTTTTCATGACATCGACTCTGATACCGGCAAGATGACGGTCCTAGGGATTCCTAGACTTTCTAGAATGCTTTAATTTCAACTCTGAATTCGGATGATAAACGACAAAATAATATTTCTCCATGTGATATAATTGCAAATTAACCATTTTCGGGTATTTCGCTCAGTCGTACTGTGAAAACTTCCTTCTTGGCAAATTTTCTGATCGTAAGCCAACTGAAAGTACCCTGTAGGCTTTGATGAGTGACTTTGCGACAGTCAAAATATTTCACATAAATGGCCGTATCTTTTGACAGCATCGACATGAAATCTTTACTTTTTACACAGCCAATAGACATCGATCTTAATATGTGGCACAAAATTCTATTTCATACATCTACACGTTCCTGAGAAAAAGTGTCTTGAAAAGTGTGACCGACAGACGGACAGCAAAGTGATCCCAGAAGAGATCCGTTTTTACCAATTGAGGTACGGAACCCTAAAACGAAATATGTCCCATAATAGGATACATAAAATAATGATATCAAAGAACCGAACTAACCTGCTTCTAAATGAGGGACGTGTTCAGTGTCTGGTATGAAAATGGATGCCAGTAGACTGCATGGGTATTCTGGTCCACTTGGGCACATGACTTAGATCCATACACAAAAAGCTAAGCTCTCTTTCGAATCAGACTTACTGCGACATCATAAAAACAAACTCCTCTTGTACGACTGCAGCCGAGTACGTTTGTAATGAGTTGCTTAAGCGGAGAGCATGTAGTGCATTCATAAACAGATTTGCTGTAGAATAATGCGAAACACCAACCTGAACCAAGAACAGATCAAGGGCAAATGGGCTCACATCAACACGCCAGGTTTAAAACGAATTCAGAGTGTCTACGCGTGTATCTCCGTGGATAAGATAGGACAGTACCATTTATACGTATCAATTACACGAATCGAGACTAAAACCAGAACTTTTCTCAGGTGCCTCTCTTATCACCAATAACAGCGTTGAACATTGAAACAAAATTGAGTCATTTATGGGGGGAAGGTGTGTAAAAATCCAATTTTTGGGCCAAATAGTTTTTGTGAAATCGAATGATAAAGTTTGTCAAAGCAGTCGAAACACCATGTGTCTGCACAGGCGAGCAGTGCATGATGACAAAATCGCGCACATCGCGGAATGCGCGGAGCACGTCTCTGTAGCAGCGAAAGGGTTAATGCGGCCGTGGTGGCTTTACTTCATGAACTGTGCTCCCCCCCTAAACGTAAGTTTGCGAACTATACTATGGCGCTGCTTCTCTTGGCGCGTACAACTGGCAACGCACCAATCTCCCGCGTCTGGGCGGGCATGCAGGAGCCACCAAGATAAAAGAATTGAACTACAACATATCGAAAAAGAGAGTAATACAAATATTACAGCAAGAAATTATGTTTATGAATATCTGTATCCTAGGAATGTTGAAGGTAATGACTGAAAGTCTTAGTGAGAGGTGACCTCAATATTTTACAGCTAAAATCTTTGCCCTCATATGGGATTTACATGAGTTAAGTGAAATGTCGTGAGTAATTGGGTGTGCGCACAGAAGCTCAGTCTGAGGACGGAAACCTATTCTCCACGCTATTGAGCAGGGCAAGACTCGCTCTTGAGGCGTCGAGGGAGCCAAATATTTGTCAGGCTGTAACGTCTCCAGTGTCCATCTACGTTCGCCGGCAACGGATGGGCCCAGTTGAGAGCGAGTGCTCGCGAACCAGAGAACTCGGAATTGCGTACGTGAGCAGCAACTGGGAGCGTAGGCTGCGAATGGAGAACACGCCGTGGCCGGCGAACATCCCGAGATGAGATCTCGCGTCCCACCCACAGCCGCTGGAATGCATTATGGGGTACGAGGCCACCAGATGAAGACGCACGACAGTGCCCGAGAGCCTGACGGATCTGGCTCGCCGATCACATACTGCGAAAGTATGAAGTGATTCTCCGAAACCTACTGATTTATGTATAACACGGTACGATCAAATTCAACACGAGAAAATGTTTGCCCTCAGAATGCTCCGTGTAACATGTCAAAAGGATGGACAGACAGTTCACTTCCTGTGTTTCGTTCAGTGTCCTCCCGTTTTCATTACTCTTGTTGAGTATAAAATTGATACAGTTTCACTTATAGTTTCCAGTTTCACCTGCGATACATTCATTAAGGACATATAAATATTAATTTCATTTGGCAATCTTCTCCATACTTAAATGGAATTATTCTGACTGATTTAGTGAATCATAATCGCCCAGTACAAACCGATAAGGTCAGAAACTTGATGTCTGGAGATGGTGTTGACCTATTGGAGGCATCTTTTACGAAGGGACTTTTCGAAATTTTTCCTCTATGAAATACGGCATGAAAAGTTTATTTGATAACATATTACTGTCAACTAGTTCAGAAATAAAAAAAATTATTTTCTCAGCATTTTTGGAAATTTCACATCTCATGGGATGAAATAGTGGGTGAAAGATGATTTATAATAAATCGTTATTAAAGTACTGCTAAAGCGTTTTTTCAATCTACGTCTATGAAAACTAGTATTTGACTTCTCGATCGTAAATAAAATAAATACTTGTTTCAGTGTTATTGTTTAAATCCCCAAGGTGTGAAAAAGACGATGTAAGCATTATGGAAATATCTCATTATGAAAGAATTTTTTAAGTTAAATCAATGAAAATTTGTATTTCTTTTCCCAGTTAGAAATAAAAAAAAGAAATGTTTTTCGTTGCTTTCAACCACTGTTGTTGTTGTTGTCTTCAGTCCTGAGACTGGTTTGATGCAGCTCTGCATGCTACTTTATCCTGTGCAATCTGCTTCATCTCCCAGTACCTACTGCAACCTACATCCTTCTGAATCTGCTTAGTGTATTCATCTCTTGGTCTCCCTCTACGATTTTTACCCTCCACGCTGCCCTCCAATGCTAAATTTGTGATCCCTTGATGCTTCAAAACATGTCCTACCAACCGATCCCTTCTTCTAGTCAAGTTGTGCCACAAACTTCTCCCCAATCCTATTCAATACCTTCTCATTAGTTACGTGATCTACCCATCTAATCTTCAGCATTCTTCTGTAGCACCACATTTCGAAAGCTTCTATTCTCTTCTTGTCCAAACTAGTTATCGTCCATGTTTCACTTCCATACATGGCTACACCCAAAACAAATACTTTCATAAGCGACTTCCTGATACGTAAATCTATATTCGATGTTAACAAATTTCTCTTCTTGAGAAACGCTTTCCTTGCCATTGCCACTCTACATTTTATATCATCTCTACTTCGACCATCATCAGTTATTTTACTTCCTAAATAGCAAAACTCCTTTACTACTTTAATTGTCTCATTTCCTAATCTAATTCCCTCAGCATCACCCGATTTAATTTGACTACATTCCATTATCTTCGTTTTGCTTTTGTTGATGTTCATCTTATATCCTCCTTTCAAGACACTGTCCATTCCATTCAACTGCTCTTCCAAGTCCTTTGCCGTCTCTGACAGAATTACAATGTCATCGGCGAACTTCAAAGTTTTTATTTCTTCTCCATGAATTTTAATACCTACTCCAAATTTTTCTTTTGTTTCCTTTACTGCTTGCTCAATATACAGATTTAATAACATCGGGGAGAGGCTACAACCCTGTCTCACTCCTTTCCCAACCACTGCTTCCCTTTCATGCCCCTCGACTCTTATGACTGCCATCTGGTTTCTGTACAAATTGTAAATAGCTTTCGCTCCCTGTATTTTACCCCTGCCACCTTCAGAATTTGAAAGAGAGTATTCCAGTCAACATTGTCAAAAGCTTTCTCTAAGTCTACAAATGCTAGAAACGTAGGTTTGCTTTTTCTTAATCTTACTTCTAAGATAAGACGTAAGGTCAGTATTGCCTCACGTGTTCCAACATTTCTACGGAATCCAAACTGATCCTCCCCGAGGTCCGCATCTACCAGTTTTTCCATTCGTCTGTAAAGAATTGGCGTTAGTATTTTGCAGCTGTGACTTATTAAACTGATAGTTCGGTAATTTTCACATCTGTCAGCACCTGTTTTCTTTGGGATTGGAATTATTATATTCTTCTTGAAGTCTGAGGGTATTTCACCTGTCTCATACATCTTGCTCACCAGCTGGTAGAGTTTTGTCATGACTGGCTCTCCCAAGGCCGTCAGTAGTTCTAATGGAATGTTGTCTACTCCGGGGGCCTTGTTTCAACTCAGGTCTTTCAGTGCTCTGTCAAACTCTTCACGCAGTATCTTACCTCCCATTTCGTCTTCATCTGCATCCTCTTCCATTTCCATAATATTGTCCTCAAGTAACTCGCCCTTGTATAAACCTTCTATATATTCCTTCCACCTTTCTGCCTTCCCTTCTTTTCTTAGAACTGGATTGCGATTTGAGCTCTTGATATTCATACATGTGGTTCTCTTCTCTCCAAAGGTCTCTTTAATTTTCCTGTAGTCAGTATCTATCTTACCCCTAGTGAGATAAGCTTCTACATCCTTACATTTGTCCTCTATCCATCCCTGCTTAGCCATTTTGCACTTCCTGTCGATCTCATTTTTGAGATGTTTGTATTCCTTTTTGCCTGCTTCATTTACTAAGAAAGTAAAATGGGGGATGACAATTTTTATAAAAGAATTCTGTTATATTAAAACATTGTTATAGCTACATCTATGATAATTAGTGTTTGACTTCTCGGTCACAAATAGGGGTTACATCTGAATGTGAATGGGGTTGGGTTGGGTTGTTTGGGGGAGACCAGACAGCGAGGTCATCGGTCTCATCGGATTAGGGAAGGACGGGGAAGGATGTCGGCCTTGCCCTTTCAAAGGAACCATTCCGGCATTTGCCTGGAGCGATTTAGGGAAATCACGGAAAACCTAAATCAGGATGGCCGGACGTGGGACTGAACCGTCATCCTCCCAAATGTGTATGGCTTGTGGGTTCCTTGTGGCTGTATTCCTGTTTTGAAAATTTTTCTGATTTTTACTCTGGATATGTCCAGTTGCTGTGTATTTTTTTTATTGTTGATTCAGTGGCATAATCTGCGGTGCGCGTCATCCGTTAAAGCTGTTCGCTTTTCTGGGGTACGACGCCTTGGCGGTGGCCAGTTTGAATTGTAACCGAGAGCGCGGTCGCTGTGTTTGTCAGTAGACTGCTGTTCGTCAGCGAGTTTGAGTATCTTATCATTTCTTCCTAGTGGCCTTGAGGCGTCCGTCTTTCCTTCTTCACCGTTGCTTTCAGCTTTCATTCAGGCTCGATCTGAGTTGTAGTTTCTGCGCACCTCTGACACGCCATTACTTGTCACTGAAATTTTGCAATAGCTGAAAGATACCTTTTATTATACTGGGTTTTTAATAACTTATTCAGAAAGAGAAATTGTGAGTTGTTTCTGATGTTGTATCTTAAAAGGCGTCCTGCTTCTCTGAAGGTTCTTCTCAGTAAACCATTTATTGTTTGTATGGTTCTTAAGATTTATGTAAAGAGGGTTTTGAAATTATTAATTGTTTTGGGTGGGCTTTGACACCGGTAAACATTTTCTCTTTAGTAATGTTTCAGATTTTATCGCAATTACGTGTATTATCCAGGGGTAACAGCAGTTTGCTGTTCTCATCCAACTGACAAATAAAATATTTTGGAAATTACAAGCCGGAGCTTGTGTTTGATCGGCAATTATTGCCTTGTCTTTATTGAGTTGAAGTATCCTTGACTGTGTGTCCCACGTCTCATTAAATTTGATAATGTCAGCATTATCACCAGAGGGAGAACCTCTAAGTATTTTTGTTGATCGAACTCATGAACATTATTTACAGGTACGAAGCGATACTTCCACTTCCCGAACAATACATAGTGAGGATAAAAAGGATTGTTACTACTAACAAGTCTGGTGGCTGCACAATGAACACAGTAAATACGTACCGAAACACTTGCTTACATAACTCGTCAGCTACAACACGGAGCCTCGAATTACAAGGCCACACAGGCTGGGCATTCGCCAGAGAGAAGTTCCAACTATCGTCTGTCATGTGTCTACAACCCGTTCTCGTACATTCATTACGTATATTCCTGTGCAGGG
This sequence comes from Schistocerca gregaria, assembly GCF_023897955.1. NCBI lineage: Eukaryota > Metazoa > Arthropoda > Insecta > Orthoptera > Acrididae > Schistocerca > Schistocerca gregaria. The sequence goes on from NC_064925.1 coordinate 257,036,488, forward strand.
TGGAGAGGGCACTTTAATTGAAAGCTGTCGGCGCATAAGTACGGTATTGCACTGCCTGAGTTGTTCAGCAGTACAACGCAAAGTTCATTCGAATGTGCTTGCATATCCGAAGAAACAGGCACTTCGGAAATACATCAAAGGAATTCGCATTTTCGAATATGGTACCATCAGCTGTATAATGGAATGACGAGAATGAAAATTTGTGCCAGATCGGTAAGCGAACCCGGGTTTTCCGTTTATCAAGAGTGGTCGAGAGGTCGCCTTACCGTTACGCTACCCGTATACGCCTCTAGGCCAGATACAAACTGTATGGAATCTTGACGACACACAATGTCTTGACGAATTTCCGTGAACGCTGACGCCAGTAGGGGAGGAAATGTGCGATAAAGCGCAAGTGGAAGCCCATCAAGGCAGGGCGATTTGTTCGTAGAAATCTGCCGTAGTAGCATCACACACTTCGTGACACCAGCTAGCAAATCCATTACTGCATCCCCAGGAACCGAGCTAAAGGAGAGTCGGAAGATCGCCGCAGTGTTGAAGGATTGGTGACGTTGTGCTCATAGCATCCCTATACCAATACGTAATAACATTTTTCGCAAATGGAGTGAGACGTAGAAAAACTTTGAAGAAACTAGTGACTATGAAATGCATAAAGACAGTGTTTTATGAGAACAATTACAAAAATAACAGTTTTAAAAAACACAGCGATGATGACATATTGGGAAAATGTACGGTATCATTTTACTGGTAAGTGTTCATCAGTGGTCTTCAGCCGATTTACATATGCAAAGATTCTGTCTCTTGCCGTCTCCCTATCTGGTTGTCTCCCGAAGCGTTAATGCATATACTGCTTACCCAGGTCTGTAATGTAATTTACTGGGATTACCTCAAATAGATAATAAGTTAAAGATTGAGTTGAGTTTTATTTGTAGAAATATTAAACCTGTGTCATATAATCAAAGTTTTTAGAAGCATGGGATTGTCTGCAGAGGAGAGAAAACAGTATCGCTGGAACCCTGTTGTCCGCCACCATTACACGGCCCGTTTAAAATTAAAATTATTGTTTTACACGAGCTGCATTATCAGCGATGACAATTTAATAAGTTCTCCTCTAGCAAAGCTGTAGACCTGGACGAGGTAGTTATTTGCCAGTCATCTGAAAGTAATTTGTGCAATTAGGCCCTGGCTTTCGTTACAAAAAGTGAACTTAGCACGTTGAAGAGCAAAGTTACAGCTGAAACCATATTTATTTTCTCGAATAATTATCAAGACTTATTTTGCTGTGTTTAAATGTAATTGTAGGGTATCGATCTATGTAGGTTACAATTCCCATAGCTTGACAGATTGTTCTTACTGTTTTGTCAATTGTAGCAATACTGCTCCATAAGTAGATAATTTCACTGAAATAGTAGCATTCTTTAATTAATGTAACAAGCTGAAACATTAAAACAGTTTCAAAGAATAATTTTACCTGAGTATGGGCACGTTAAATGCAAAGCACAGCGTAACATAACGTGCCTGTTGGAAAGACCCTATAGCGCTCTGGGTATCTAAACGTTGTCCATCATCAGTCGTAAGAACATTAATGAAAGTCCTCCAACGGTGGCATCTTCCCACAATTATGTGCAACATAGACGGACACGGCTGTGCTAACCGATCGTGCATGTGCTGCCTGACCAATAGCTCCTTCAAGATAGCATCGACATAGGGCAGTCAGCTTTGCCTTGGGAAGATTCAACGCCGTCTGACGGTCTGCAGAATTCGGCATCGTAGGATATTTCCTAAGAACGACCAATTTGAAATCCTTGGTGCTTAGTCACTTCCGTATCTCATCAATCAAATGTCGACAATCTGCACGTCTAGTTCATTATGCATATTGCCGTACAGGAAAGACGTTGTAATTGAATGTACCTTAACTAGTGTCAGAGGATAAAAATGTTATTATAGAGCCTATGTTGTTCAGAAATTTGATACGAAGTTGCTTCAGACATGCTTATACTCCCGAACGAACAAACACTTCATCAACTACAGGTTTTTTTATAATATATGAACTGTATTCATAGCTGCCAATATTGACAAACGTCAGCATGAATCTTTCTGACGTATCAGATCATGAACCCTGATTACTCACTCACCACCAGTCGTCACCTTACCTTGTTCATTTCACAGGCAGATAGTAACTTCTTTACATCATCAACCATATGTCAGCAACTTCCACTGTGTGTATTCCACTGGGGAGGGAGACATTTTAATTGAAAGTCGATTTTCTGGTGTCGGTGGATAAATATCTGTATTTTTCAGAAGTATGATGCACAGTTCCTTCAGACATGCATGTGTGTTCGAGGGTGGCCTTTCTAGGCGCTTGTGAAGCGTGAAGGGATCTTGAAAGCAACTTGATGAAAATATGATTCTCTACCACCGGTTACTTATGTGGTGCTGAAGCACGTGATACAGATTAAGAATTTAAAAACATTCAGAACAATGAAAATATATGTTATCGCAACACTGGGAGTGCGTTGATTTTTCAGGAGAATATGGATTATGATAGTGCCACATTATGTGTGGGTACCTAAGTCATATGTGCACTTGATGTGATAAGCTTTTATTCAGTGTCAAGTGGTACTTCTCTTAACGATTAAAAAAACAATGCCATAATGTGGGTGACCTATCACGAAAGGAAATTCATTCAAACTGATGAAAATTTATAGCAAACCAACATTTGCAGTACTGTAGTTGTGTCAGGCAAATCCAACACCTTCCATGAAAATCCTGACATGATAAGCAAATCCAGAAGTATGTCACATAGCTCTGAATAAATGGTGACATTAAATTAACCAAAGTAATACTAGTAACGAGAGAGCAAATGGAATACCACAGACTAACACAAGAATTCCTATATGAATGTCATACCTTCCCACCGTGAGACAGACGCGGTTCCGAGGGGAGAAACGAGAACAGAAGCCGAGAGCAGAACCGTGTTAAGCTAGAAGGCCCTATGATAAGGGACGGACTGGACACCCACGTCGCCAGTTAACCACTAGGACAACGCCAGCTGCAAGTTTTAGCATGAGACTTTTTCGCATCTTTGTTACATCAAAGCCCCCCCCCCCCCCCCCAGCCCATGTTAAAAGCTAGAGGCCTCCAGAAAAACAGTATCAATCTTACAATAACACAAAAAGTACCACACCACCCGCAGGTTTTAGCGTGAGACTTTTCCGCGTCTCTGTTACGCCAAGGACCACCCCCCAGCCCATGTTAAAGGCTAGAGCCCTCCAGAAAAACAGTGTAGATCTTACGGTAACGCTAAACGGACCACACCAGCTGCAAGTTTTAGCGTGAGACTTTTTCGCGTCTCTGTTACGTTGCAAACTTTTTAAACATTGCCCAACCACTAAAAGTATAACGTTTCTCATTGGATAGACAGAATTTTTGTATGCGGAGCTGAAGGTTAACATTGAGACCCTGATTGGTCAGATGAAAACACAGCCAGATAGTTTTTTTTACATCTACATCTATATTCATACACTGTAAGCCACCCAACGGTGTGTGGCGGAGAGCACTTTACGTGCCACTGTCATTACCTCCCTTTTCTGTTCCAGTCGCGTATGGTTCGCGGGAAGAACGACTGTCTGAAAGCCTCCATGCGCGCTCGAATATCTCTAATTTTACATTCGCGATCTCCACGGGAGGAATAAGTAGGGGGAAGCCGTATATTCGATACCTCATCCAGAAACGCACCCTCTCGAAACCTGGCGAGCAAGCTACACCGCGATGCAGAGAGCCTCTCTTGCAGAGTCTGCCACTTGAGTTTGCTAAACATCTCCGTAACGCTATCACGGTTACCAAATAACCCTGTGGCGAAACGCGCCGCTCTTCTTTGGATCTTGTCTATCTCCTCCGTCAACCCGATCTGGTACGGATCCCACACTGATGAGCAATACTCAAGTATAGGTCCAACGAGTGTTTTGTAAGCTACCTCCTTTGTTGATGGACTACATTTTCTAAGGACTCTCCCAATGAATCTCAACCTGGTACCAGCATTACTAACAATTAATTTTATATGATCATTCCATTCCAAATCGTCCCGCACGCATACTCCCAGATATTTAACAGAAGTAACTGCTACCAGTGTTTGTTCGGCTATCATATAATCATACAATAAAGGATCCTTCTTTCTATGTATTCGCAATACATTACATTTGTCTATGTTAAGGGTCAGTTACCACTCCCTGCACCAAGGGCCTATCCGCTGCAAACCTTCCTGCATTTCGCTACAATTTTCTAATGCTGCAACTTCTCTGTATACTACAGCATCATCCGCGAAAAGCCGCATGGAACTTCCGACACTATCTACTAGGTCTTTTCTATATATTGTGAAAAGCAATGGTCCCATAACACTCCCCTCTGGCACGCCATAGGTTACTTTAACGTCTGTAGACGTCTCTCCATTGATAACAACATGCTGTGTTCTTTTTGCTAAAAATCTCTTTAATCCAGGCATACAGCTGGTCTGATATTCCGTAGGCTCTTACTTTGTTTATCAGGCGACAGTGCGAAACTTTATCGAACGCCTTCCGGAAGTCTAGGAAAATAGCATATACCTGGGAGCCTGTATCTAATTATTTCTGGGTCTCATGAACAAATAAAGCGAGTTGGGTCTCACACGATCGCTGTTGTCGGATTCCATGTTGATTCCTACAAAGTAGATTCTGGGTTTCCAAAAACGACATAATACTCGAACAAAAAAAACCTACTTCGGTAAATTGTGGTAAGGAGGAGTGAGAGTTGCTTCCGAGATGGCGAGGTGAGCGGAACTGTGCTGCCCGCCGCCGCCCTGACGCTGCCTAAGCACCGACAAGGTAATGAAGCACGCGATGCCGCATTTTTGAGCGCATAAGGCGTCACTCAGAACTGTAGAAGTCTCATCTGTTACACCCCCTTTTTGCGTAATACTAGTGTCGATCGTAAATTAAAGCTCATGGTGTTCACATTTGCCACTTGAAGTAAAAATCTGAAACGCGATGATTTTTCTGTTATATAGTTATTGAGAAGCCACATCAGCCACTGTAATTTACGACAAGTTAGATAAGTAATTAAAGATAATTGAGGGTCACTGTAGACCATTATGATAGTTTGCTCTTTTGTGAAACTTAATTTAAACTTAGATTATAGATGTGATTGGCTTAAGTCATCCTTCGATCCTTTGTAGAACTTGGAAACCCATTCAGGGAATATTCGTTCACATTTTTGTTGAAAGTTGTTGGTTTTTACCATCCTGTATTAAAACCCTTCCTTTTATTAATAGTGAAATTTATAAACAATGTTTTGTGAGTAGAATAAAATTTCAAATGGTAAACTTAACTGCTTTTTCGGCGATAGACTTGAAACCCTTCCACTAAATTTAATTAGTATTAAGATTCATTTACAGGGAGTGCAGTGGAGCTGAAGCTGAAGTCATTAAGTATTTGGTTATATCATCGCTAGTCACTGAACTCTTCTGAATTCTACATGTCATGTGTGGTCTGGCGTCTCCTTACCAGCAATAGGTCCCAGGTTCAAACTAGTCAATTCCCTGAAAAAACACGCTCAGAGCGTCGTTGCGCGAAAGTGGTAGGGAGACACACCATGAATATTAGATAGTCAAATAGCGGGTGCCTGAATTCAAATGCGGTCGTTCATCTCTTGAATATTATTTTTACCATCGTTGCAAATACAGCTTGAAAGACTATAGGACGATCTTGTTTGGAAGACTTAATACCACAGAGATACCAGTCTAAAGAGTCTGGTAGAGTGTTGTGCGGAATTAATTATGGCCAGGGTTTACAAAATGCAGTTAATGTATTTGTTAAACTCTTCCTAAATGTAAAGCGAACATCATGATGTCGGGCGGGTGGGCACACTAGAGTTTCTGAAAGACCAACAGAGATCTTAATTTGCTAGCCACTGGTGATGACACTTCATCAATACTGCGGTGCTAAAGAGGCAAACGTCGTGCCAAGTTATGAGAAATGATAACTCCAACACTGGAGAAAGTTAATTTCACAATTCTGAAAAGGCATCTATAGAAATCCGAAAAGATATAGCTGGTATTTCGACAGCAAAAACTGAGCAACCTGTACATAAATCAGTACTTAAGCCAAATACATACAAAAATTAACAGCTATCACGTGAAAATAGGTACCATAAAAAAAAGGCAAGTACGGCTGCCTTCGGTTATCATCACTGAGTATCAGAATCATATTTAGAGTTAAGTGACACTTCTTACTGTCCCAGAATGGTAAGAAAAATTGCAGAGAAATTCAGCCTTATGCAAAATTATATTTCATTGTTTTATTTAACACAGACAAGAGTAAATATTTTCGATACTGTCTTCAGAGGATTTTATTTATGGTTCTTCCTGAAACGTCTTATCGAGCGTTACTTTATTGTGTAGTTATCCGTTCTGCAACAGTTACTTACACGTATAAAGAATTGGCAATTACTAGTTAAATTTGACTTTACTTTAAATATAAGCCTATAGAAACATGTCACCGAAATGAACCAGTAAATGACGTATGTTTATGCTACGCTGAAGTAGGCCTAGCTAAATAATTTCGGAATGAGAGAGTTACAGTTATACATGTACCTCACATAACGCTGCTATTTACTTGGAATTTTTTTAAATTTGTTACTTTTGTATCAGCCATGCATTCAGCAACTTATCACCTGCAGACACAGAATGTCTTCTATATTTCTGCTTTTCATCCATTTCAGACTGAGAGTCGCTACATTGCATCAAGTTATTTACCGTTTCCGAGGTTGTAATCGTGCTTCCCTTGTTATAGGCATTTTAAAACACTTATAACTTTAGCTACTACAGTTTACTACGGTTTTTGGTTGTTACATACGCATTTCATGAAATCTATTTATCAGAAAAGCACTAGCCTTCTATTGCCATTTCACGAGTAATTATAGATATATTATGTTGGCGTGTTGCGTTATGAATATGTTTGAAAATTGGCGCCAGATTTGAAAGTGTTGTTGACATGACAAATGTTTACCTTTGTCTGCCTGTGTGTGAGTGTTATGGAGAGGCAGGAGGCAGACGGACTGAGTGATCTGGAGATGTGGGGAAGAGAGACAGATTTTAGAATAGACAGTAATCATACGTTGTTTGGTAGGGTCATTATTTATACAGTTCTTGTAGTTTAGCAAACAGGGTTGTATTGCGGAGTGACGTGTATTTGTTTAGTAGAGTTATTACTTTGGCTGTTGATTTTTGTTTATGATACTAATCTTCTAGTGTCAATTTTTGGGAAAAGCGGTTGCTAGTTTTAGAAACTTAAAAGTCAGTAGATTCATTTACTGTAACAAATAAACCAAACTGTAGCTATCACAGAACGTCCTGTAGTATGTTTGGATAAGATAAAAGTATTCGAACGGTCTGTTGCGTGGGGAGGAATTTCTCTCCATTTTACTGATTGTCTTTCGTCACGATCTCAACTAGTCACTTTTACCGCATACTTTTATTACACCTCGCTACGCTTATGTGCGATAACTCCTTATACTACACACGTAAACACAGCATGAATACAGACAGCACTGTGCAGTCCAGGCCAATCCCATTCTACCATTCTATCAGAGATGTACAGATCAGAAGTATGTAGCAGTTAATCAAGTAATGATACAATTGGACTACATAAAGAGGCACACCATTTAAATATGAAACAATTGTAATTACTTATTTATGATTCTTTAATATAAAGTAATAAATATGTATGTACGAAACATGTACTCAATTAATTTGGTGAATCACTTCTTGCTTTTGTATCTTTGTACCAAGTCGTTGTAGGTGGCAAAACAGATTATTTTGAACAAGCTTTGGTGACAGTAAGTGGCGTGACTATTGAGCTGTAGACTTGTGACGGGAATTACGACATTTCTGTAACATAATTGCCGTTTCCGATCGCGCTTTCTAACGATATAAATTTCGTACTCGTAACCTACAATGAGAGGCAACAATGGTGATGTCTGCCAATTCTGACATTGTTCGTTTTACTACCATTAATGGCTCCGTTCCTAACAGGATGACCACTCTCAGCGGCATAACAATAAAAAGGAAGACTTGTTAAAGCAAAGTTCTGGTGATTCTCAGCACGTAGCATCCATATTTTTTTCTCTGCCGGCACAGAGGTCGTACTGCTCACCAATCTGTCTTGAAAATAGCTATGTCTGTCATGTGATATGATATTATTCAATCATAAAGAGACAATGGAGAACTGATTATTAAAAAGATTTCAGTCTTGGAAACGTATTATGCTGAATGTAACTTCGACTGTGGAAAAGAAATAATCAAAGTTTGAAGTGTTATTTATCCCTCATACATAAAGAATATGAGATTCTCACACTGTTGGAAATGTGCAGTGAAACCCTGGGAAATTAATTCATGAATGCACATTAAAGAGACAGGTAGAGTGTGTAGCAGACAAAAATAAATATAACATTTGCAAAAACCACAGAGGGAAGTAAATAAAGGAAGCAGAATAAATGTTTCATCAGCAGAGTAATCTCTTTAACGCAACTAATTTAAAATGATTAATTTAACAAATATACAGATTTCCACATTGAAGTACCTCTTTCCATAATTTTTCGTTATGTGCATAGCTGTAATAGACTAGAAGTCCCATGTAACGCAACTGACGGAGGATATGCTTTACCATCGCGCTATAATATAACCCTGAAACATGAAAACTGAAGTTGGTAGAGGGGCTGGCTTGTTTGCGGGAAGAGAACAAACAGTGAGGTCCTCGATCTCATTGGATTAGGGAAGGACGGGGAAAACTGAAGTATGGAATGGTGAACCATGCATGGAAAGTTTGGAAAAGAAATTAATGCAATATTATACTATACTATGTGTTGTACAGTATTTAAATGTAAATAACATTTGAAGAAAAACATTAAAAATGCTACCATATACAGCTATCAGATATATCTCACTCATGCGCCGACCAAATATCAACACTATAGTACTTTCACATAATATATTGTATAGGAATATAAAATACACAAAAAATTACACGAACCTTTACAAAACAGTCTAAAACGTAAAGTGGATCTAGGTTTCTATTGCTTTAAAAAAGTCAGTTTGAATTTTTCGGTTGGTCATTTCATGCTTAGTTCCACGTTCATGAGGTTGCAACAACTGAATATAATACGGTTCGCTGTGTCTCCTACTCCATGTCATCACATTGTTAATATGTTGGTTATATTAGACAGTTTATCCATCATTTCTCTTGTACTGGAAATATCGCCTAAGCAATCGTATTCTTCTCCTTTTACATTGTCATATTCGATTAATTAGTCACTCTAATTTCGTAGAGCATCAGTTATCTCTTTGTCAGCTATGAAATCAGAATTCGATTTATCGTTGGCGTCGATTATCAAGAGTTGTTACGTTGTCACTCTGTTAACTTCGTTAGTCCGCAGCTCGTTGTCGTGCGGTAGCGTTCTCGCTTCCCGCTCCCGGGTTCCCGGGTTCGATTCCCGCCGGGATCAGGGATTTTCTCTGCCTCGTGATGACTGGGTGTTGGGTGATGTCCTTAGGTTAGTTAGGTTTAAGTAGTTCTATGTTCTAGGGGACTGATGAACATACATGTTAAGTACCATAGTGCTCAGAGCCATTTTTGTTGACTACGTTACAGAGCTAACCGTGAGACGTGTATTCAGGTGTCCGTCTAGTAGTAGTCCTGATACAGTAACAGTAATGATAATAATAAGACAAATTCAAAGGTGATTTTACTTACTACTACCTCTCTCGAATATTTTTTAAAATGCTAGAATATTTCAACGATAAATGACAATACAGAAAGCCTTCATGGAGACTGCAATAAGTTCTTTACACCAAGTTACATGCGAATCTAATTTATATAGAGGTCTTATTGTGTACGTGTAGCCTACACCTACTTCGCTAACGTAAGTAACACTTTAATGCAAGCGAAGTATTTGAAAGTAGAACAGTTCATTGTGAGAGCTTTCACGAACAGCAGTACTGCAGCATACATTATGGCAAAGAAAGCGTTCACTTGTCCCACTTCTCAAGAGGGAGCGGCTGGCATGAAGGACAAGAATGTGCATAAGAGATTCTTCGACCGGATCGTTGTATGGAAAGAGACAAAGCGCAATCAATTTCAGAGCACTCAGGGAAGTATCAGCCTGAAAGGAAACAAGACTCATAGCTCCAGAAATATTTTATTTTTCCGCAGATGTTCGGTGTAAAAAAAGTTTCGAGCAAAGAGAGCCTGAAGTACTCAATCAGGGAACTCTACCGAGTTCCCCGTGAGATATCCGATGGATAAGAACTGCGCATACATTTGATTCCAAAGTTCATTTGTGTTTGCATAATACGGTATAACTATTCGATGATATGATGTGTGTGAATTGTGCAAGCCACGATATGTTCTACTAAATAAGTGACTTACACTTATTCCGGCTGATAAACATGATCAGAACTGGTGACAGGAAACTGGCAACTTATTGAATGAATATTATTTCAGCATTCTTCATAAATTTTGTTCAGATGTCGAATGACAACAGCAGTTTTTAATCGAGAGGGGATCTATGGGTATAACTTTCTGAACTGAAAATGTAAAGGCCCTGACACTTAACGCTCTGTTAATTTTTACTGCATTTCCTAGGATGGCAGTAGTTGTAGTAGTAGCAGTAGTATTAGTGGAAGTAGTAATAGTAACGCTAACATTACTGACATTAATTTTAATCAGTACTGTTGTGTAAGTTTTCATTTCCAAAATTCAAAACTTTCTGCACTTCATTTGAAATTTTGTTATTACCATTTCATTACCATTTATCACAAAAAGCTTATCATCAATTTATGAGTGTGTGATACGTAGAATGTACTGTGTACCTTTTAGGTCCGATGAAGAAGAGAGCTTGAATTCCCTAACCTAACTAGTTAAAACGAATAAAATAAAGTAAATCACTACAAGGGTTTTAATATTACGTGATTGTTGTTAAATAGAAAGATAATACTGGAAGTCAGATTGATCACTATGAGATAACAATACCAGATGCTAGAATACATAAAGAACACCCCCTCTGACGTTTGGAGTTCCATGAATGTTAATCCGATTATCGGAAAAAATTGGACACCATAGTTCAACGTTATATCATTTACGAGGATGTCATCGACGAGAAAAAGACTTCGAATTGAACAAATTTAGGAAAGAGAGTCAGCTCTGTCCTGAAATGAAGGAGCCAGTCTTTCACTTTCACCGAGCTGGAAAAGTAAGGGAAATACCCTAATGTTGTCGATTGGGTTTCGATTCCTGCTACTCTTAAATTAGCATAAAATTGTGTCTGCTGACGGAGTGTGACCTTCTATCTGTTAGCATATAACGCAACATTTCCCACAGATTAACGACTATTAAAATGGGGGCCTCCCTCGGTTCGTAGCAGAAATGAATTTAATCACATCTACTTCGAAAAAAAAAAAAAATAGATTTAAGAAAAACCTAGCTTTTATGGGAGACACATCTTCCCAAATATCTCAGATTTGAATCTACTATACTGATAATATACGCCCTATTTTGAGTGCATGTTTCGATCAATATCGTGAATGTAGTAAATAAAAGCTGTTATTAATTCAGTCCAAACGTCTAAGACAGCATAAACGCGTTTCTCTGATTTAGTACCTTAAAAGCGTCTGCTTCAACTCTTGCTAATTAAACATGAGAGGTAGCAATTTTGCTTGAAATTATAATCATTTTGAGAGTCTTTGGATGTCTGATTACATGTGTGGTACGTTATTCTTCCGCTAACATAGGTTGCAGTTAGAGTAGACGACAGAGAGAGAGAGAGTGTCTATGGAGTGTGTGTGTGTTTAGCCGTCGGTGAATGAGGAGCTTTCATGGTGGATGTTCTGAATAAAGAATGAATTTCGTTTGAGATGCTCCCTGGTGTGATTCATGATACGGAATGATTCTGGGATGATTTCATCGAGAGCAGACTAATTCGGAAAACGGCAATATGAATTGAGTCCTTACATGCCGCAAACATTAACCACCAAGTACTGGAGTGTAAAGATATTAAGAGCGTATTATTGGTCATGTGTTCAGAATCTTGATTATTATTCGTCACTGCCCACTTTTAGTTAAAAGTGTTTAGCACGAAAAAGAAATAGTGAAGTTGAAAATTATGAACTGTTTATCTGTATTACTTTTCGCTGTATATGACAGTCCAAAGGAAGAGCACAGTTTCATGTTAATGTAGCTCAGTTCTGTATTGTTAAAGAGTAGTGGAATACAACTTTAATTTAAAATTACTTTCTTATTCATTTGCAGACTTTTCAGAGAAGTTTATCCAAACAGTTTGAGTTCAATTGTTACATTATTGCTATATCAAGCTTTGCTCTATTACGTGGACAGCCTCCTGCATGTTTGGAAAGGTAACAAAATTCTCATTTGCAAAGAAGCCCAAAGTAAATGATAAGGCAATTAGCCGTGAAGTGATTTATTTCATAATTATTCCGTTCAGCACTTCATGTTCTTACTATCGAGCCAGACAGAGCAGACTGCGAGTAATAAACCATTCGACGGCCTAAAAGAACCTTTTCCGAATTTGAAAAGTCTATTCCTATCTCAAATTTTATATAATTCTATAAACACATATTCTAACAGGGCACTGTTTCTGCACGCGACAAATAGTGATTGTTTGATGAGGACGCCATTCAGTTTTATTGATAACAATTCTTGTGTGTTCAATTTAAATTACAGATATTGAAATTCAGTTTACAGTGAACTGAGCAAAAGTGCGGCAGAAGATGTTATTCTGTCACTGTAATCGATAACGAAATAGTTTTGAACTACAAGTTTTTTTTTTTAGATAACAGATTTCTACGTCATTAGTTTTATCCGTTATTGATTATATTCTCCTTGATCGACAGGGCGCTAACAAAATAAGAAACACCAAAATACATTTATTAGGTTTATGTCACAAAATGGTACTTAACCTTGGTACAATTTGATATCTGGCACCTGATGTCCTAAACCTAATACACTGAAATCTAAATAGTTTTCCTGTCTCTTTACACTTCGTGATGTTGTCACTGCAGCCGATAGTAATGTATGGGCAGTGAGTTAATGATACTAGTTGTCCACAATTAGCGACTGCTAAGTCGGAGGATGGTCTTCAGAGAGCTGTACTGAGGTGACTGCAGGCATTCAAGTAAACTGTCTAACTGCTGCTTCGTTAACTGCCTGAGAGGGAGCTCCTTGAGTGCGAGGTTGAAAACATCCAACGATGCTTACGGGATTCGATGCCCTGCATATTATCTACCGCGGAACCACAGTATTGGCTGCTAATGGAAAGAGGGGTGGCACTAGAGGTATCCAGTGCTGAGCACAGCATGAGGTTATGGAGTGTGGCGGAACTGCTTCATCGAGGGGTATCTCACATTAGTGCTACAGTGATAGTTGTGTTGCTACAGAGCAGGGAAATTGCAACTATAAACAAAGCAAACAATGCATTGTATCTACAGCAACAGATGCCTAAGTTGACATTTCATCGCAAAGGTACCTAAAGAATTTCTCAGAATGAGAAAGAACTGGCAGATGAAACATTAGCGTTTCTGCAAGATGAGTCTGTGGAACGTGTGATGTCGTTTAAGCTCGACTCTGCGAGCAAAGTGCACATGAGGTGTACAAAGATTATAATGCGTGCTTAACAAGTGAAACGTGATACTGAAACAGGTGTCGAGCAATGTGGTTCACCATAATTGTAGGGCACGGAGTCACAAATCCAGTCTCCAGTTAAATGATGTGAAGCACAGTCATTGTCCAAAGAGTGGGTAATCGTTGTATAAAGAATTAAGTTGGTAATAAGCATAATTACGTACAAGGAATTTCATCCACGGCATAGTAAAGAAACAATAATGGACAGATTTCTAATAAGTCCGCAGCAACTTGATAGAGTAGTACATAAAAAAACTACGGATTTTCAAGGGAGGGCAAGGCGTACTTCTTACAAAAACTAGCGTTTGCGCATTTCAAGCATACACAAGTTACAGGATGTGCATGATAGTGACCTATTATGTCACGCACACCAAGTTGCATGCAACGTAGATTAAAGTGATTTCGAGGAAAGAAGTGGATGGTTGCATAACTTCACACAGAGCTACAGAACTAAACGTCATAAGATAGAGAAATTTCAAATAAGGCTGCACAGCAGACTGCGGAAAGTAACCGAACATTTGCAGTGGAGTAATCAAACTTATCCTACCGCTCAGAAAGGATTTCTTTCTTCAACTTCGACCAGCCGGGATTTAAAAACGAAATGCATATGAATGGATTCCTCAAATTATAGGTTATATCGAGATCGCAACATCAGTGCCTTTACGCATTCGTGTATAATTATGGCTAGTATTAATCAGGATGGTAAATTGGCAAGAACACTATGTACTGGCTGCGATAAGTTCGAAGTACTATGCACCCTATGATTATCTCTCGTGTGCGTGATTTTACAAGGCAGTAAGGAATACTTACGTCACTAAAAGCAAATGTCTTAAATGGGCATAAATAGATACAAATAGGGTATTGGCACTGCTTTTGGCAAATAACTGGTCAAAATAACTTTCTTTTCTCTAATTTCCGGACTACGTATAAAAATCATACTCCTTTTAACTATCCCTCCAGAAATGCGTGCATCATTGCACTTTCATACTTCCTGGAACCACTGGACAAATTCAGCCTCTGTATGTCTGTTTTTTCTGTGCCTATGAAACATATTAGCGCAGTATGAGCAGCTACACGTTAAAGTTTAGTCTGTTTCACGATAAGCTCCAGCTCCAGCGCATTCGATGGCACGCCGTCACATGCCATCACCTTTCATCAACGCACTACACCAACGTGATTCGGTATGTGCATTCTTTAGAGTGGATTACTAGCTGAATGACCTGCACGCTTTGTAACTGACTCACTGGTTCGTACTTTATCGGCGGCACGTTGAATGGAAGCAAATGTGTGACGTTTTTGGAACAGGAACTACCGGTACTGATGCAGGATATTGCTCTGGACGCTCGACAACGTATATGGTTTCAGCCTGACTGTTGCCCAGCGCATTACGCAATTGAAGCACGGGACGTGATCGATGCAGTGATCGATGCATCGGCAGGGTAGGCCATACTAATTAGTCCGCTAGGTCGCCAGATTTGACGTTGTCGTATTTCTTTCTGTGGGGATATTTAAAAGATAACGTGTACCGCCAAGAGCCAAAAGGCCATGAAGACATGGTCGACTGAATCAGAAACGACTGCGATGATATCCCGCAGATATGGTTCTGTTATGTGTACCGTCATTTTAAAAGCCGATCACTAAGTGCATTCAAGTTGGCGGTACTATGTTTGAACATTAATTGGAAAAGTAGAGTAGCGGTCGCCTGCTATGATATGTCGTACTTCATCCTACCCTAGCAGCATGAAGGTGGGGTCTCACGTGCGATTGGATATTCAGGTGCCATTGAGTAGCATGTCCTAAATTACGATTGAGCACCCATTTTTACTCCTCCGATTACAGCGCCAGCTGTGGCGAAACGCAGAAAATGTTTCAGACAAAATGTATGCACATTTAGCGGTAACGTCTTGATTTTCAATAAAAAACGGGGGTTCACGCTGAAGATTTCAAACTTGCCCCCCGCCAACCGCGCACTGGGTTAGGTGGTGGGTGGAGTGCGGTATCACTGGAAGTTCTCCTCCAAGACAAACAAACTGCGAGATATTTCAGTGTCTTCAGTTATAATGAACACATTGTATATAAAGGTGTGGGCGGTCAGGTAGTACAGTTATTGCAGGATCAAACAGAAAGAAAACAGGACTGTTACTTACTGCTCCCTCCCTTTCCCTCTATCTCCCTCCCTCTATCAACACGTACGCTTATCTATACATCCACACACCCCAAGCCACCTTGCGGTATGTGGAGTGGATACTTTGTATGGTAGTCTCACTTTCCGCTTTTCTTTTTCCAGTTGCGTATGGTTCGAGACTAGCTGGTGAGCCTCCATACCGGCTCGAATCTCTTTTGAGATTCTCGAAATGGTATTTCCGCGAGATATACGTAGCGGGAAGCTATAGGTTGCTTGATTCTGCTGCGAATGTGCGCTCTCGGAAATTTAACAGTAGACAATATCGTACTGCAGAGTGCCTCTCCAGGAACGTCTGGCAGTGGAGTTGGTTGAGTATCTCCGAGACGCTTTTGCGCTTCTTAAATGACACTGCACGCTTATTCACACACACACGCACGCACACACACACACACACACATACACACACACACACACACACACACACACACACACACACATGGGTCACCATGTTCAGAAAGAAACGCGGCAGAAGCTGCCAAATTAAATGAGGTTAAGTTAAAGTAGGGCAAGTGGCCACAGAAGAAGGTGTGATGCCTTTAAGTGTTCTGAGGCCCCAAGCTGTTCGACAGGGAGACGCGGCCGTACACCCACGTCAAGACAGAGCGAGCGCCCGCATGCATCAACTCCACTGCAGTCAGTGTGTGGGGAACAGAGAAATGAGGGCCTCGAGAGAAGAACGGGGCAAGTGTGTTAATATCTTGTCGGACCTTCCGTTGTCTGATATAGTGTAGCTGCTCGACATGGCAAGGATTCAATAAGTCATTTCTAGTCCCCTGCAGAAATGTTGAGCCATGCTGGCTGTATAGTCTCTATAATTGCGGACATGTGGCCGGTGGAGGATTTTGTGCACGAACTGTTCTCTCGATTATGTCTCATAAAAGTACGGTGGTATTCATGTCGATGCGATGTGGGTGGCCACTTTATTTTATCGAACTGGCCGGCATGTTCTTCGAACGAACTGCAAACCACTGTGGCCTCTTGCATTGACATTGAGAAAATTTTCGTCGTTTTTTAGGAACATGAAGATCATCAGTGCGGCAAATGTTCCCAAGTAGCCCAAGATAACGATTTCCAGTCAATGATCGCCTCAGTTTGACCAGAAGACCCAGTCCATTCGATGCAAACACAGCCGATGCCACTATGGAGCCACCCCCAGCTTGCACAGTTCCTTGTTGACAAGTGTTGTCCATAGTATCGAGGGGCCTGCGCCACGCTCGAACCCTACCATCATCTCTTATTTACTGAAATCTAACTCATCTGACGCGCCACGGTTTTACAGTCTTATAAGGTCCAACCGATTTGGTCACAAGCCCAAGAGAGGCGCTACAGGAGTTGTCGTGGTGTTAACAAAGGCATTCCCGTCCGTCGTCTGCTCCGATTGCCAATTAACGCCAAATTTCACCGCAGTGTCCTAAAGGATACGTTCGTCATTCGCCCCATATTGATGTCTCCAGTCATTTCACACAGTGTTGCGTATCTGTTAGCACTGACAATGCTACACAAACGGCGCTGCCCTCGATCGTTAAGTGAAAGCCATCGGACACTGTGTTGTCTGTGGTGAGAGATAAACCTTGAAACTTGATATCATTGGCACGCTCTTTACACCGTGGATCTCGAAATATTGAATTTCCCAACGATTTTCGAAAAGGAATGTCCCATGCGTCTAGGTCCAGCTACCACTCCAAGTTCAAAGTCTGCTGATTCCCGTCGTCCGGCAGTGGGAAGCCTCTTCGCATGGATCAGCTGAGTAAAAATGACAGCTCAACCAGTGCACTGCCCTTTCATATCTTGTGTACGGGATTACTACCATCTACGTATGTTCATAACGCTATCCCAAGACCTTTATCACCTCAGTTTAATTGCCCCAAATAGGTTGTGTAGCAAGCAAGAGTTGCACAGCAAATTGGCCGGCCCCGGTGGACTAGCGGTTGTAGGCGCTACAGTCCGGAACCGCGCGACCGCTACTGTCGCAGGTTCGAATCCTGCCTCGGGCATGGATGTGTGTGATGTCCTTAGGTTAGTTAGGTTTCAGTAGTTCTAAGTTCTAGGGGACTGATGACCACAGATGTTAAGTCCCATAGTGCTCAGAGCCATTTGAACCACAGCAAATACCACGAGAAGCCAAACCATACACACATAACAACTCACCTGCCGCCTCTCCGTTCTATGCAGCATTCTCCACGTGGCGTTCATGGACTCTGATGTCTTGCTGCTTCTGCACCTCTTCCATCAGCACGTCATATATATCAACTGATATTGTGGACAGGTACTGTAGGGAGCACCATCAACTGCGTATTACAATGATCATACCATGTACTGGTGGACACGGAATTTCTTCCACCGAGAGGCATAAAACATGACACGCGGTGGACACTCACAAGGAATTCCTTGAGTCCGAGATCGCAAGTTCAGTCTTAAGTAAGGCTGATTTCAAAGTATTGTGTTAATAATTACTACAGGAAAAATTTTAGCTGCTAATGACTAATCATGTGCCTCAAGAGGTCAACAGGAAATGAATGTCTGTTACATATAGAGATAAACCTTCGAAGGTGGTGGATGTATTACACTTCGCAAAATGGATATCATCAGCACTCAAGAAATGTTCAAAGCAAATCACTAACTTACACCATAAATACTGTATGAAAAATTGTGCACCACACTGATCACAAAGATTCGCACCATCAAGATCGAAGGCACACCATTCTTTACCTGACCAAAGACATTTTCAGTCAACTTGCCTTAACCAGTATTGATATTCTATCTCCAGTAATGCACGATGTACTGGGTAACTCTACCGTGGTCGGTGAATGTAGACACCTTGGGAAATAGTACCTCAGAAAACGCTACTCAGTTATTGAACTCAGGACGATGGAGTTCTTGATGCAGTGACAATTTGGGTAGATGATACTTACGATGATGTAGTATTGCGACAATTCTACCTACGGACCTAAGGGAATAGTGGCGTAATGTCGTGGACTTACCTGTGTGTTGTGGTGCACTGCTGCTGGTACAGCTTTTGCATAAGCTTTGTGTCGCTTCCTTTTGCCGGTCTGTACGTTTCCATCAGACATTACGGCGTTCACAGCCTTGTAATACAAAGAACGAGAGCTAGCTTTCTCTGGAAAACGCTCGACATACAAGACAACGACCGCCTCTACATTTCTCCTACATTCTCCGTAAATCAGAATCATATCAGAAACAGGTTTCTATTCTGCAGCGGAGTGTGTGCCGAAATGAAACTTCCTACCTGATTAACACTGTGTGCTAGACCGAGACTCTAACTCGGGACCTTTCCCTTTCGCTGGCAAGTGCTCTACGGTCTGAGCTACCCAAGCACGGTTAACGTCCCGTCCTCATAGCTTTACTTTTGCCAGTATCTCGTCTCCTACCTTTAAAACTTCACAGAAGCTCTCCTGGAAGAAAGGATATTGCGAAAACATGACTTAGCCACTGCCTGGGGGATGTATCCAGAATGAGGTTTTCACTCTTCAGCGGGTCCCGAGTTCGAGTCTTGATCCAGCACACATTTTTCACCTGCCAGAAAGTTTCAGAATCATATTAATTTTGTTTCTGTTGTTACAGCAGTCATCGTCCACTTGCACGGCTGTTCTCCAAATGACAGGTAGGTGTGCAGGCAGTAAACAGTGCCTAGGTATTGTGTGTTCAGAGCCGCTACCTGTTCTACTTTTCCACGATACGCGAGGTCTTTATGCAGTGTACTGCCCGTTATTATACGTCGTAGTTCGCTACGAAGTGACGGTGGCTCGTTCCCTGTTCGGTATGTCGGAGGAATACAACGTTGCGAATGGGGTTTCCAGTTAAAAGTTATGAAATACTGCCTTGTCCTACCCTACGAGCATGTAGGTGGGATTCACGTGCCACTGGATAATCAAGGGCCGTTGAGCAGCATGTCGTCAATGAAGATTGTGAACCAATTCCTATTCCTCCGATTGCAGTGTCATCTGTGATTCATACCAACCGTATGCGGGTTTTGCAGAAGAATCAAATTCATTATAAAAAACGGAGGATTCTACTGAATATTTCTAAGTTTCCCATCACCATGGCATGGCGGGTCGAGCGTACTATCGTTTGATGTCCGCTCTCCAAAAAAAGAAAAGAAAAAAAGACGGAGTTATAACTTTTTTTTGATCTGATGTATAATTTTCCAGATATTTCAATGTCTTCAGTGAAAATGATATTGGAGAGTTAATTATTAGTTCTTACAAACAGATATTTAAGTAATACTGAACTATATGCCTACAGACTTCAGAAGGTGGCGGAATAGTGACACTAAGCTTCAATTTTGTTGTTAGCTAAAATACTTAATAATGCAAGTCAAAGTTACCATCAGTTCTATTGTTTATTATAAAACATGACAAAACGAGTGCAGTAGCTGCACTGATTGCAGTGTAAACATGTTTAACTCTCTTACTCATTGACAAAGATTTTCATAAGCAAATGAAACAATTACAAGGAACTATGGATGGTGAATAGTCAAGATAACGAACTCACAGATAAACTTACTGCATTGCTAATATGACTGGTCCGTTTCCGTGATCAGCCGGAAGTGATCGCCAAAAGTCTGAGTGTTTAACATTACATATGTCAGAAGGATGTATTTCTCATACACATGAAAACCACCAATGTTCACTGAACACGTTGTGACCTACACGCGCCGACGCCGATGGCAAACCATTCTGTTTATAACTGCGTCGTTGTGTTGACCGCCAATACTGCTGTTGACTCGATTGGTGCAGCTGCGTAAACACAGCCACTGCATTGCTGGAGGATTGGCGGTCTGCTGCGGGCCGTGAGTCTATTAAACCTGAAAAGCCACTTAGCCCAAACTTAAAATCTTGCTCTGATTTGAGTTGCAATTTGTGAAATTACCCTCCCACAAATCACTATTAAAATTCTCTGTTTTTGCACGAATTTTGAAAGCTTCTAGAGGCGTAAGATAAATAAAAGAACACTTTTCGTTTACCTTGACTTTCTCTTTTTGTTGTTGGTTCTAATTCTAGTTGTGACTAGGAGTACATTCTTGAGGCTGTAATTTTTATAAGGTTGCGGGTGCCTGAAGACGAAATAACTGATAAAGATTTGCATGTTGCTATGAATATAATTTCATTTTATCCTATTCCTGTAAATCAGTCTGGAACCGCGCTACGGCTACGGTCGCAGGTTCGAATCCTGCCTCTTGCATAGGTGTGTGTGATGTTCAAATGGTTCAAATGGCTCTCAGCACTATGGGACTTAACATCTGTGGTCATCAGTCCCCTAGAACTTAGAACAAATTAAACCTAACTAACCTAAGGACATCACACACATCCATGCCCGGGGCAGGATTCGATCCTCAGACCTTAGCGGTCGCGCGGTCCCAGACTGTAGCGCCCAGAACCGCTAGGCCACATCTGCCGGCTCTCTTCTACCACTCCACAAATTATATTATCAGTGACACACCTGAATGTACGTCTGACTCCATCTGAGGCGTGCCCACTAATACCAACTTCGTGCGGTACTAATAATATTTCAAAGAGTTTAGATACAAAATTGTTTACAAACTTTCCTCACACAAAAAGACTCTTTACTGATTTATAACATTATTTTATAAATGGGTCCAGAATTAAAATTAATAAGTAGTGTTAGATTCTGCAATTATGAATATGAATTTCAAGTATACCCGAAATTGCGTAATTTCAATAATTTTTAAAAGAAGATTAGTTTTAACCAAACATCAGAGTGTAACAAATTAATTTCTTTTTACATCTTTTAGCCTGAAATATAACACATCGTACAAAAAATCACATGGAGGTCATTCAGTTAAATAGCTAAGAATGTTCACCTAGACAAGAATCGTTAGTATAAGTGGTATCGGTTATATCGATAAAAAAGGTAATGTTAGAAGAGGGTGACCCTTTGTAAAATGAAATAATGATAATTTATTCTGAATTAAGAAACCGAAGGCTGTTAGCCGAATTCCAAGTGTTCTTCATGCAAGTAGTGCCGAAACTCTCTTAAGCGATTTCTGTCCACCCCGTAACATATGCCGGTTTTGGCGAGTCAATAAGAAAAATCTTACAAGCACACATCCAATGATAAGGATTAGTTGTGCTGGAGCGTTCTCAAGCACAATTAGAAGAAAAGCTTCCCGAAAATCCGGGTGACAGCATCCCCCACTTCTCAATAATTTTCCAAAGAAGTAGTACGTCAGAGCGTCCTATTCAACGAAATTCCCATATTGTCGTGTCTATATGACTTCAGCTAAAGGCAGTAAATCCTTTCGGCTCTGTCCTGTCAGTGGCTCAAAGTGCCCGTTAGTCCACGTAACAGAATGTTTCCCGAAATCTCCAAAGATTCCTATCAGCTTTTTAGGGTTCTGTGCCTGAACCTGTTAAAGCGAAACCTTTAAAAGCGTCTGTCTCTCTGTCTGCTTTTTCGCCGGAAAAGGTAGAACTGACTCGTTCTAACTTGTGTAACTTACTGTAGTCTTTGGTCCCTTGAAGGTGTACAAATATTAAGCTTCTAAGTCACCTCAATCGAAAGGTGCGGCTGTTTACATCAAATATTTTCCTACTCGAAATCCGCTCTTATCAAAACCTATCGGGTGCTTCCCTTTGACATAGAATCATTGAATTCGACAAGAAGCAAATTTTTACCTTACAAGTAAGTAAAAAAAATCCTAAAACTGCTAATTTGCAATTATATCACAAGTGAAACTATTTTTTTGAGTTGTTTTATCCATCTGTCTCTGTGTTCATCTTTTAAAACCTTATTTCTGTGAGACACTCATGCGTATCAGGTTCAAATTTATGTCAAATTCTAAAGTCCATAGTCCTTCTCCGCCGTAATAAATTTAACCTTATAGATCAATGCAATCAATGCAATTCGGCATTTATGTCACATCTACATCTACATCCATATTCCGCAAGTCACCTTACGGTGTGTGGCGGAGGTTACCTTGAGTACCTCTGTCGGTTCTCCCTTCTATTCCAGTCTCGTATTGTTCTTGGAAAGAAGGATTGTCGGTATGCTTCTGTGTGGGCTCTCTCTCTGATTTTATCCTCATGGTCTCTTCGCGAGATATACGTAGGATGGAGCAATATACTACTTGACTCTTCGGTGAAGGTATGTTCTCGAACCTTAACAAAATCCCGTACCGAGCTACTGAGCGTCTCTCCTGCAGAGTCTTCCACTGGAGTTTATCTATCATCTCCGAAACGCTTTCGTTACTAAATGATCCTGTTCCGAAGCGCGCTGCTCTCCGTTGGATCTTCTCTACCTCTTCTATCAACCCTATCTGGTACGGATCCCACACTGCTGAGCAGTATTCAAGCAGTGGGCGAACAAGCGTACTGTAACCTACATCCTTTGTTTTCGGATTGCATTTCCTTAGGATTCTTCCAATGAATCTCAGTCTGGCATCTGCTTTAAAGACGATCAACTTTATATGATCATTCAATTTTAAATCACTCCTAATGCGTACTCCCAGATAATTTATGGAATTAACTGCTTCCTGTTGTTGAGCTGCTATTTTGTAGCTAAATGATAAGGGAACTATCTTTCTATTTGTTCGCAGCACGTTACACTTGTCTACATTGAGATTCAATTGCCATTCCCTGCACCATGCGTCAATTCGCTGCAGATCCTTCTGCATTTCAGTACAATTTTCCATTGTTACAACCTCTCGATATACCACAGCATCATCTGCCAAAAGCCTCAGTGAACTTCCGATGTCATCCACCAGGTCAATTATGTATACTGTGAATAGCAACGGTCCTATGACATTCCCCTGCGGCACACCTGAAATCACTCTTACTTCGAAAGTCTTCTCTCCATTGAGAAAGACATGCTGCTTTCTGTTATCCAATTGATCTCATAGTCCATATGCTCTTACTTTGTCTATTAAACGACTGTGGGGAACTGTATCGAACGCCTTGCGGAAGTCAAGTAACACGGCATCTACCTATGAACCCGTGTCTATGGTCCTCCGAGTCTCGTGGACGAATAGCGCGAGCTATGTTTCACACGACTGTCTTTTTCGAAACCCATGCTGATTCCTACAGACTAGATTTCTAGTCTCCAGAAAAGTCATTATACTCGAACATGTTGATATTAGCAAACTCGCTTATTACAGCCTAAGGCGTAGCTCCCGCTGTCCTAGAATCATGAAATTCGGCAACAAGTAAGGTTTCATAATTCAATTAAACCAATAAATCTAAAAATTGTTAAATTCTAATGGTATCATATGATAATATCTATTGCCATTTGATCATACGTTGCATTCATCATCCGTCACAGCATAAAAGATAACAAGTAACTGCATGCAAACATAAAATTCAGCTGATAAATAAATAAAAAATGCTTTATTAAATCTTTTATTTTTATAAACTGAGGTCCCCTGCTCTCTTTGTTTTATATGTCCGGGCTAGTCTGACGAACTACAGATTTTGGTACGGTCTTGGAATTCCTGGCACCAGTATCTTGCTGGTATCAATAACAGCCAAAAACCATTGAGATTCTGGTTTCCCAGGATGGCTGATATATCAGGTCTGCTCAAAAACTTCTGTCCACAAAAATTTTCTGCGCTTGCCTTTACCGATTGTGCTTCTTCTCCTTCGAAATACTCATCTCTGCAATTGGTACACGGCTTCCAGTGCCTTTTTCACTTCCAGAAGCAGCCTTGTTACGCCTCTTGCTGGATCGCGGGGAAACGCCGTCTGTTAATTTTCTTTTGTCTCGTCTATCGTTGCAAATCTTCGTTCTTCCAACGAGGTTTTCAACTCTGGAAATAAAAAAGTCCGCAGTGGCCAGATTTGGAGAGTACGGACGATGAAGTAGCACAGTTATTTCATTTTATGTGCAATAGTCACGCAACAAAAGGGATGATTGTGCTGGTACGTTATTTTGATCCAAGAGCCACGAATTTTCTCGGCACTTTTCAGACCGTTTCCTTCTCACATTTTATCGCAATCGTCGTAACATATCCAGATAGAACCAGTTTTCCCTGTGTCACGAATTCATGATGAACTGTCCTGCAAAGTCAAAGAAACCTATCAGCATGGTTTTGACATTTGACCTGACCTGACGAGCTTTTTTTGATCTTTGAGATCCTTTCCTGACTCATTGTCAAGACTGAACCCTGGTCTCAACATCACAACCGTAGGCCCACTTCTCATCACCAGGAACGTCTCATTCTCATTCTCATTGGAGCGATCCAAAAGATCTTCACATTTGAGGAGCGAAGATATCTCTGGTCTGCACTCATGAGCCGTGGGACGAACTTGGTAGCAACATGATGCATTGCAAGACGCTTCGTCAGCATTTCATGACATTATCCAACTGAAATGTTACATTCTTCTGCAATATCTCTGACAGTCAGTCTTCGATTGGCCCGCACAATTTCGCTGACTTTCCTGACATGAGCGTCGTCGGTAGACGTCGAAGAGAGTCCTGAACGAGGGTCGCGTTCCGGTTTAAATGGTTGAAATGGCTCTGAGCACTATGGGACTTAACTTCTGAGGTCATCAGTCCCCTAGAACTTAGAACTACTTAAACCTAACTAAGGACATCACACACATCCATTCCTGGGGTAGGATTCGAACCTGCGACCGTAGCGTTCACGCGATTCCAGACTGTAGCGCCTAGAATCGCTCAGCCCCCCGGCCGGCTAGGTCGCCTTCTGTCCGGCCATTTTTAAGTCGTGTGAACCATTAGTAACACCGGCTTAAGCACTCATCACCGTAGGATGCCGGCATCATTTGATGTGTCTCTGTAAAGGTTTTGTTGAATTTGACAAAAAATTTAGTGTTCAGGCGTTGCTCCTTTAACGTCGCTGCCTCGAAATTCGCATACTATTCGACGCAACGCTCTACTCAATACAGCAATGGACAATAACTAACAGACATACAACATTGAAACTTCCAGCAGTTACACATTAAACACAGACCTTTGCAGGGATGCAACAGTGTGTCGCTCCAACACGTCATTAGCGCTAAATTAGAAATAGTCGACATTTTTTTAAGAGACCACGTATGTAAAATTAAGTTTGTGCGGAACCCCCAATGCGTGAGGAGTAAACTTGCACATGGACAATTTTTCCGGAGGGCATACGTGCATTTCGGGACGAGAAAGCTGCGGTGATACACTTAATGAAATCCTCACGCCACCCCTGGCGTGTTCTCCTGAGAGCGTAGAGTCGTTAAGTGCCTTACCTTATCTTTCTGTTGCATAGGTCTTGATGTTCAGCTGTGATTCGCTCTGCTGTGTGCTTGTAAAATTGTCACCTCAGCTAAATGCAGTTCTCCAAACACAGAACAGATACAGTTGCTTGCGGCATTTGTAGTCACTGTTGGTAATACAACTTTATGAAGTGAATGCGTGGGTAATTTTCGATTAAATAGGGGAATATTTTATTGGCAAATCAAATTAATTCGATTTACGCAGCTAATGTTGATAACGTAAATGTCGATTTGACGTCTCTCACTATATCCGGCTTGCAGTTAAATACCTCATTTATTTGTTCCACTTCCAGACCATTTCTTATTTAGTGGAAGGCCACACATTGCTGATGTGGTCGACAATTATTTATCTTCCTGTTTTCATCGACTGCAGTTCCATTTCGTTCGCGTGTGCAGTTCTGTTAAGATGTGCCGTTCATGCACCGAAAAGTATTGTGACACTTCGACTTTTGCCTGTTCGGGAGACGAATTGATTGTACCAGTAATGTCTGTCCCTTCTCACATCTCTGTTTCATTGAATAATAATATTCTCTCATAACTCCATGCTAATTAACATCTGATGTCGACGATGGTGCGTCTTTGTTATTCTTTTAAACTTCTTTCTCCAACCTGAGAGTCCACCTTATTTAAAGATTTCGGCTCTTTACCCATGTATCACGCTTCACACGGCAAGATTTATTTTACGCTCAACGCTTCCTTACATTTTCAGACAAATTAACTATTCCCCATTTCTTACGATTCGCTTCGTAACTGATACACATCTCCAATACACACTCCAGTACTTAGCTCTAAACACAAAAATATTTCTGTGTTTAATACTGCAAGACAGTAGAATCAAATATTCCTGGGAACAAGCTAGCTTACTTACAAGTAATTATCTTCGAACATTGTATGTGCCATTCCTTAACGATTGACTAAGGCTTCTGCCCTAAATTGTTACACAATATTCTTACATTCACTTTACAGCTGCCATCTAACGACCAATATACGCATTTTATAAAATTATTTACTATAACTTAACCTAATACAGTCCTATGCTATAACCATCTCCCACATTAACACCTTCACTCCTTCACAGCATTCCATTTGGCTCGTCTTGCACACCACTGAGGATTGGGATTAAAATTTCTTGTGTTTCCTCCATTTTTCTTCTCACTTATCGGACAATGATAACTGTTGTGTCCATTATACTGTGGTATGAAGTACCTCTTATCCCATGCCCTTGTGTTGTGCATTTCTCCCATAATTGTCTTCTCTTCCTTGCTGCTCGACCTTTGACATATTTACGGAGTCTACTGCATCGTCCTCGTCTGCTACAAACTGTTGTGAGGGTGTTCTAATAATTGATAGCGCTTCTAACACTTTTCATTGATTTTTGATTCTTCTTACTTGATGCGGTCTTGAGTTCCTTACGTCTAAGACACTAAAAACCACAAAAC
Source organism: Schistocerca gregaria (assembly GCF_023897955.1). Taxonomy (NCBI): domain Eukaryota; kingdom Metazoa; phylum Arthropoda; class Insecta; order Orthoptera; family Acrididae; genus Schistocerca; species Schistocerca gregaria. Next base: position 257,064,074 of record NC_064925.1, read on the forward strand.
AGACATCACGAGAAAAGTATCCGAATTGGTCGGATGGGTCGGAAATTCGTTGATGTGATATGCATGTACAGAGAAACAAGTGATCACAATTTCAGAAAACTGAAATCATTAACTCAAGAAAAAGAGCTCCACAATTTGAGTAAGTCAGTAAGTAACTGGGCTACGTCTGGTGCTTATGCAGCAGTTATACGAGTTGGCATTGATTCAATTTTGGGATGTCGCCCTAAGGACGTCTGGCCATATTCTGTCCAACTGGCGTCTGAGATCGTGAAAATCCAGAGATGGCTTGAGGGCCCTGCCCTCAGTGCAGCAAGGGTTCTCAACTGAGATGAACTCGCTGGTCAATGTATCGTTTGGCAAGCGCGAAGACAAGCAGCAGAAACTCTCACAGTGTGCCGGCGGGCGTTATCTAGCAGAAGTGTGAGCCTAGTACGGCTTGCCGTGAAGGGCAACCATACGGGGTGTATCAATGCCAGCTGGACTTACATGGAGAAAAATGTTATTTAGTGCCGATGAATGGGGAAAACAAACATGTAATGTTTGGATACACCATTAGTGGTGTGCCACTTGACAAAGTCACCTCGTTTAAATATCTGGGTCTAACGCTGAAAAGCGATATGAAATGGAAAGAGGATGTGAAGATTGTTGTAGGGGATGGCAAATGGTCTGTCGACTTCGGTTTATCTCGAAAGGAGATCACACATAGGATGACAGGGCGACCTATTCTGAGTGTGTAGGATCCGCATCAGTTCCTATTAAAAGAAGACATCGAAGCAGTTAGGAGTCGGGCTACCTAGTTTGCTACCGATAGACTCGAACTACACGCAAGTGACTTAGAGATTCTTGGGAAACTCAAATGGGAATCAGTGGAGGGTAGGGGACGTACTTTTTGAGGAATACCATTAACAAAATTTAGAGGACGCACTTTTGAAGCTATCTGCAGAACGAGCCTACCGCCACCAACATACATTTCGCGTAAGGACGACGAAGTTGAGATATGAGAAATTAGGGCTCATACAGAGGCATATAACAGAGTCTTGTTTCCTCGCTCTATCTGCGAATGGAACAGGGAGGTAATGACCTGTAGTGGTACTGGATACCCTCCGTGATGCACAGTAAAGTGGATTGCGGGGTATGTATGTAGATGTAGACATAGATGTAGATATCGGCGACGTTTCACAGTGCTGTAAGGGTGCAGCGGATGACAACCGGATGGATCCAACTATGAAAACAAATGGCGCCTCCTAGCTGTTAGGCAGTATGGCGGGCGAGAGTCAGGTTGGTATCCCACAGGTGTTCAGGATGGCCCCATACGTGTCTTTCCTGGTCATCGGGGCTCATTGCGAACCGCAATTAATCACTGAAGACAGTTCTCCTCTGGTCAGTGAGGTCTCTGGCCGTAAGATTCGGAGTTTTTCACAAGTACAAACAATATGAGGTGCACCTGCGTAACGTGGACTGTAACTGAAAATACGCTTCGTTCTTTCAACGTGCTATGTTATCTGTGTCTTGTAACTTACATGTGTATTACCTATTTGCTAAATTACTGAGATAGGTATTAATGCCAGCATCACCTCCAAATGTAAGAGAGGAAAGTTTAATAGTAGCAACGAAACGGAATTTAACAATGTCAGTACCAATAATTAGTTCATAAAACTAACTTACCCTAGCGTAGATGGCTCTCCTTTCCCACATCACGCACATTAGCATTTACAAGAAGAATGGATAGTGTAATGTAATGTTCTCACTGTGTTTCCAGCAGGTACAGGAAAGTCGCATACAAATTGAATGTGCCAGAAGACATACATCACTATAATCTTGCCAAAGTTTTCAAGAGTGCTATGGGAGATCTGCATTGGCTTACAGAACAGTGGGACGGTGCGTAAAACCTGTCAACGAAGTGGCTAAAAAGTAGCAGACACTCGTCGACTCGCTCGACGTCGTGCCAGTGAAGAAATAATGTCACCGCGATACTGCACAATGAGCAATGGCAAATTATTCATCATCTGGCCTAAATACAGTAATAGCACATGTGACTGTTCTTCATTTTCTGAAGAAATGAAGGGTTTCGCAAAAATTAGATCACATGATGTGACTGAAATGTAGAAATAGCCACGATGGGAAAATGCTTGTTCCCACTGGGAACGCCTTGAACGCGAAGGAGAGACTTTCTTAAGCTGTGCCATTACGCTGAATAAGACATGGATGAAACGCAGAAGCCACACATGAAACGCCAGTCAAACGAGTGATGCTACTAAGAGTCAGCGCGACAGTTGAATGTTCACCAGATACTCAGCAGTGTGAGAGTCTTGGTGATATCCGTGCTTGATTGTAGTGTGTTTTCTTAACCCATACCGCTCTTCAACGACAGACCGTCAGTGCGCTATGTTACTGTTCATTTTGGGAACACAGCCTGCGACCAGTTTTGCTAAAATATTAGCGACCCTTTCTGCTGATCTCACCTTCATTTCACAATAATCAGCAGCGAACAGCAAAAACTATGATTGTATTGATTGTCTGATGGGACTAGATGTACAGTACCAACCAATGTACTCCGAGTCAACCCCTCATCACTGCGACTTCATTCTTCGCATTTGCTTGAGCATTGTTACAGAGATTGCACAGGCAATAGGTCGCTGCATTACGACTTCCATCCCAGCTGGTGCTGCTGAATGTAGGATGAACTCTGCTATCTCTGGCAATGCAATGTACGCAACGGTACCGACTACTTTCACCTACATTAAAACTTAGGAACATTTCTAAATTCTGTATAACTTGTTAATAAATGATTCCCACTATTAAAGTTCAATCCGTCCTGCGTCTGTAATCTTATTGTGGAACTAAACAGGATCATACCTCTTAAAACAAAAAGGAAATTTTCAACAAACCTGCCAAAGCTAAAAGGTAAAGGTAGTGGCAACATCAGAAGTAACTTTAAATATCATATCCCGGAAAGATACTTTAACGCTAAGTGCACCTGTGTGTTCAAAAGTATGGCGACATCCGCGTGTAATGTGGAATTGAGACAAGACTGCGTTAGTGCGGAGGGACGCGGCGTTTTATGTTGTCAGTAGAGAAGCATTAACAGCAGAATGGATCGCTCAGGAGATCACGATGACTTCCAACGTGGACAAGTCAACTGCTTCAAATACGCTGCCTCTCAGCTTCAGCACTAGTCCAGCTGAATTTTCAAAATTCCGTCTCCGACGTTTCAAATGAGCTGAATTTATCGATCACGTTCGCTTCGTCACGAATTTCTTTTTTAACCAGTGCTCTCGCTGTTTCCCTTTTAATCATCGTCTAAATTTTGGTATTTCTTTCTGACAAAGTGGAATGTTATGAATGAAGCTATTACTCGCACCTGGCTTTCTCTTTAGAAATATTATTTCATTACCATTCATAATGTCTGTTTTCGTTCCTGTTAAATATGTAGAATTGTCTATTAACTGTGCATGGTACCTCTGGAAATACTGCTTGGCTCACTGAGCCTAAATGAGGCTGTGTTTTATTCCGTCTCCCTTAGCCCTCCTCTCACTTTTTTTTACTACTGGAGTTAATTTTATCCGGCTTGTGGTTTTATTTATTTAGATATGATTATATATGTGTAGCAGGAAGTACGTTGGTGCATGGTAACTAGTAACTTTGCTTTACGATATTAAACGTTGGATTTGCAATGGTCAGACTGATATAAAATTGAAACTGAGAGCTGATGGCAGTACACAAAATTATTTGTAACAAGTTGCTATGGTTTTGATTCAGTGTTATTACACTGCCTTTACTTGGTAATTCTTTCTTCATAAAAGCAAGGAACTTTGAGTAATGTTGAGTAAATATTTCACTTTGACTGTATGAGTCAGGCTAGCACACATTTGTTAAGTTCAGACATGGAGTGGGAGAGGGAATAAACACTTTTATCATAAACGTGGCACACCGTGGATCAAATTATTGCTTTTCCACATCTGCTCTGGACAATCGTGTAGGAAACATTCACTTGCTACTGTAACGCCGACTGGGGTAGCCTAGTGGTTCTAGGCGCTATAGTCTGGAACCGCGCGATCGCTACGTTCACAGGTTCGAATCCTGCCTCTGGCATGGATGTGTGTGATGTCCTTAGGTTAGTTAGGTTTAAGTAGTTGTACGATCTAGGGGACTGGTGATCTCAGCAGTTAAGTCCCATAGTGCTCAGAGCCATTTGAACCATTTTGATACTGTAACGTATTAAAGAAAGGAAGAAAACTGTATCTGAACTCACTACCTTTCATCGTATTCAGGAAAGTCAGTAATGAAATTCAAAAGATCGTCACAGCACTGAATGTTGTTTACGTTATGCAGTGGATTTTTGAATACTGTTAATTAGAATAGGTGTGCGGCTAGCCCGCGTTCTCTTAATCTCAGGGAAAAAATGTAAAATATTTGCTTCAGTTTCACAAAGCAGACCTTGCCACAAAATGTGAAAATTATAAAGTCATTACACAGTTATTCGTTATCTTCTTATGGTCGCACAGAATATATCACACAGTGCCTTCCAAATAAAACTGAGAAATGCACCGAATAATATAATATAGTCTGCCGGCACTGCTGAAAGCTGTAAGGAAATGTTAAATATTATTATGTTACCTCGCTTTACCGGCGAGGCGACTGCGATGCTTGAAATAAATATTTTTTAAATATGCCGCGTCTGCGTCCGTTGCCCTCGCAGATTGGTACAACGGCTTCCGCTAAATTAAATGCAGAAAATGTCTAAATTATTTACGGGACGAATGGCTGGCAACTTTACAAATTATTTTGAAAACATATTTGCTCAAACTCTATATATTCAAACAAAAATACATTAATTTTACACAGCTTTTTACAACAACTCCCCTAATGGCGGATCTCAAGCTTCATGAACAAAAGACGCATGGCCAGCATATACATTTGCTTAACACGCAAGTGTTACTCGTAACGAAACCCTAAGAGAACAGAATAATTATTACAATCATTTTTACTATTTATACATGTACTGAATTCTCCTTTATGTTTAAGGCACAGATCATAATCACGAATTCATTTAACAAGAATACGATTGTCAAAGATAATAATATGTCATGGATTCAAAGTTAACAAATGCATAAACGTCGAATATTATGAATGTTCTACATACACACTTAATATATTCGTGAAATGTTTACAGTCTTGCTTTATTGCATCACTTGGTCATTTTTTTCGTGTTTAAATTATTTTATCTTTCTCCGTGTGCGTGGCACTATATCGATATATGTTAACTGCTCTTACACACACGGAGAAAATTGTGTCACACGCTTTTTATGGCGATTGGCCAGGTGACGCTACAGTTTAATTACATCGTTTGCAGTAATGGCTCCCACACACCCATCGCAAAATGGTTTAAAGGCTAGGTCTAATTATCTCTGCAAGTAAGATCGATGACTGGAATTGTCTGTTGTCAGCATAGCAGTTTCCTGGGAAACTGAGGAATCCAAGGTGAATGGCTGACAGTATTAAAAGTTCTTTCCAAGACTGCTGCAAAGACAAATATTTTGTGCGTTTTCTTTAAAAGAGCGATTTTCGAATGATAGACTCATTTCGTATTTCTGTTACATTCCCAGCCACATCAATGTCCGTAATGTCTAATGTGTTTTTGTCACACTAACTGTATAAAATCTAAAATAAGAACTGAACTGCTGATACGAAGTACAATGTAGTTCAGTAGTGGCGACGAGTAAGTGGCAACACCTGCAATTCTCATCTTTTTTGGATTCGTCCGTGATCATAGCTCATACTTTTGATCATCAGTAATGACCTCTTGTAATATTACTAAAACAAGTTTTTACTTTTGGAAAACATAGCTTAATTTTAATTCTTTCTTTAATGCATGAAATTTTTTCCTTTGATTCGTTTATTTTAATAACTATTGGTAATTCACTGAGGCGTAGTGAATAAATTCTTTACCCGCTGCTCCATAATATATAACCTACAAATAGTGAACGTGACCCGATGAGAGAGTAAAGTGTTATGTTACTTTCGAGATTTAATTTTCTGTTTTACGATCTGCATGGCACGATTAATTGCGGTAATTAATACGGATAGCGCAGAGTTGGAACTACTCTCCATAAATTCCGCACAAGCAATTTTCGATTAAATGCATTTTTAGCTAATGAAAATGTACAATCCTACAGCATGAAGCATAACATGCAACGATAACTCTTTCGGTGGGATCCTATAAAGTGCTGAAATAGGTTCACCTGTTAGCGACATCGCAACAAAAATTTCCTTCCGTATTATTTGTGCAGTTTTTGTTTCTCTGTGGGATAAATGCATTCTATTTCAAAAAATGTTGTAGCTTCCTTTGGTACTAAATAATCAAATGAGTTACTTAATCTGCTATCCATATTGGTGATAAAGTAACCATCACGTAAAATCAACAAGGGAAGACCTCGTCCTAAGAATTTTCCCGTTACCTCACTCTAAAAAACGATGGTATAAACGCCCTATATTCATTATCTTCCCAAGCAGAAACTTATGACTCTAAATACATGTTTAATTTCATCTCCTAGTTCATGTTTATCCACTTCTTTCCACATTGTGATGTTTATTCTAAGTACTCAATGTACTGAGAACCGTTGTTGCCAAAATATTTTTCCGCCAATTAATTTTAAAACTGAGGGGATAAAGAGATTTCTAATTGAAACAGAGATATAGCCGACAGTCGAAACTTAATATTGGTCTACGAAGCCTCCTCCCTACTACTTCAACTCTAAGAGCAGTAAGTAGCTGACACCTATAAGAAAACTTCTTCCAGAGGTCCTGGATTTTTGTTTCGTAAATGTTGCAAAGTGAATCGTGTACCATTCTCTTTATGCTCTCTTTTTTTTGTACTACCTGGTATGGGTCTTAGAGAATGAGCAGCGCTCAAGCATCCTCGAAATGAGATTTAAGCACTAGTTCTTAAGCGTTGATTCCCAAGAATTGATTCCATGAATCTCAGTCCAAAATCTACTTCTGTAAGTAGGTTGTTTAGGTTTTTATGTTGGTAACGCCACGTAGCGCTCTGCAAGAAAATCACTGACTGTGCTGTGTGCAGTCTGTGCATGGTTTGCATTGTTGGAATATTTGCTATTGTGTTGGGCAGTTGGATGTGAACAGCGCGTAGAGTTACGCAGTTGGAGGTGATCCGCCAGCAGTGGTTGATGTGGGGAGAGAGATGGCAGAATTTTGAGAACGGACGATCTGGACGTGTGTCCATCAGAAAGATTAAATTTGTAGTACTGTATATCATGAAGTGATATATATATATATATATATATATATATATATATATATATATATATATATATATATTCCAGGAAATTGAAATAAGAACACCGTGAATTCATTGTCCCAGGAAGGGGAAACTTTATTGACACATTCCTGGGGTCAGATACATCACATGATCACACTGACAGAACCACAGGCACATAGACACAGGCAACAGAGCATGCACAATGTCGGCACTAGTACAGTGTATATCCACCTTTCGCAGCAATGCAGGCTGCTATTCTCCCATGGAGACGATCGTAGAGATGCTGGATCTACATCTACATGACTACTCTGCAATTCACATTTAAGTGCTTGGCAGGGGGTTCATCGAACCACAATCATACTATCTCTCTACTATTGCACTCCCGAACAGCGAGCGGGAAAAACGAACACCTGAACCTTTCTGTTCGAGCTCTGATTTCTCTTATTTTATTTTGATGATCATTCCTACCTATGTAGGTTGGGCTCAACAAGATATTTTTGCATTCGGAAGAGAAACTTGGTGACTGAAATTTCGTAAAAAGGACTGGCCGCGACGGAAAACGTCTATGCTTTAATGACTTCCATCCCAACTCGTGTATCATATCTGCCACACTCTCTCCCCTATAACGTGATAATTCAAAACGAGCTGCCCTTTTTTGCACTCTTTCGATGTCCTCCGTCAATCCCACCTGGTAAGGATCCCACACCGCGCAGCAATATTCTAACAGAGGACGAACGAGTGTAGTGCAAGCTGTCTCTTTAGTGACTTGTTGCATCTTCTAAGTGTCCTGCCAATGAAACGCAACCTTTGGCTCGCCTTACCGACAATAATATCTATGTGGTCCTTCCAACTGAAGTTGTTCGTAATTTTAACACCCAGGTACTTAGTTGAATTGACAGCCTTGAGAATTTTACTATTTATCGAGTAATCGAATTCCAACGGATTTCTTTTGGAACTCATGTGGATCATCTCACACCTTTCGTTATTTAGCGTCAACTGCCACCTGACACACCATACAGCAATCATTTCTAAATCGCTTTGCAACTGATACTGGTCTTCGGATGATCTTACTAGACGGTAAATTATAGCATCATCTGCGAACAGTCTAAGAGAACTCCTCAGATTGTCACCCAGGTCATTTATATAGATCAGGAACAGTAGAGGTCCCAGGACGCTTCCCTGGGGAACACCTGATGTAGTCCTGTGGAACGGCTTGCCATGCCATTTCCACCTGGCCCCTCAGTTGGACCAGCGTTCGTGCTGGACGTGCAGACCGCGTGAGACGACGCTTCATCCAGTCCCAAACATGCTCAATGGGGGACAGATCCAGAGATCTTGCTGGCCAGGGTAGTTGACTTACACCTTCTAGAGCATCTTGGGTGGCACGGGATGTATGCGGACGTGCATTGTCCTGTTGGAACAACAAGTTCCCTTGGCAGTCTAGGAATGGTAGAACGATGGGTTCGATGACGGTTTGGATGTACCGTGCACTATTCAGTGTCCCCTCGACGATCACCAGAGGTGTACGGCCAGTGTAGGAGATCGCTCCCCACACCATGATGCCGGGTGTTGACCCTGTGTGCCTCGGTCGTATGCAGTCCTGATTGTGGCGCTCACCTGCACGGCGCCAAACACTCATACGACCATCATTGGCACCAAGGCAGAAGCGACTCTCATCGCTGAAGACGACACGTCTTCTTTCGTCCCTCCATTCACGCCTGTCGCGACACCACTGGAGGCGGGCTGCACGATGTTGGGGCGTGAGCGGAAGACGGCCTAACGGTGTGCGGGACCGTATCCCAGCTTCATGGAGACGGTTGCGAATGGTCCTCGCCGATACCCCAGGAGCAACAGTGTCCCTAATTTGCTGGGAAGTGGCGGTGCGGTCCCCTACGGCACTGCGTAGGATCCTACGGTCTTGGCGTGCATCCGTGCGTCGCTGCGGTCCGGTCCAAGGTCGACGGGCACGTGCACCTTCCGCCGTCCACTGGCGACAACATCGATGTACTGTGGAGACCTCACGCCCCACGTGTTGAGCAATTCGGCGGTACGTCCACCCGGCCTCCCGCATGCCCACTATAAGCCCTCGCTCAAAGTCCGTCAACTGCACATACGGTTCACGTCCACGCTGTCGCGGCATGCTACCAGTGTTAAAGACTGCGATGGAGCTCCGTATGCCAGTTAGCGCCATTCGACGGTCAACACCGCGGTTCCTGGTGTGTCCGCTGTGCCGTGCGTGTGATCATTGCTTGTACAGCCCTCTCGCAGTGTCCGGAGCAAGTATGGTGGGTCTGACGCACCGGTGTCAATGTGTTCTTTTTTCCATTTCCAGGAGTATATATATATATATATATATATATATATATATATATATATATATATATATATATATATGAGATTTTTTTGGAAAGAGAAAAGAATTGTGAATATTGATTGTATTTTAACGCTCTTCTTAATGGGAATTAAGGATAATAGTAATAATAATAATAAATGTGATGAATTTTGAACATTATTAAGTTAAATACATTGTTTGTTCTCTATCGAAATCTTTCATTTACTAACTATGCCTATCAGCTGGTAGGGCCTTCAGTAGTTAGAATGCTTTATTTAGCTGGCAGTATTGGCGCTCGATGAATTGCAGTAGTTCGAGTAACGAAGATATCTGTGAGGTAAGTTATTCATGAAAGGTATAGTTTATTGTTAGTCAGGGCCATTCTTTTGTAGGGATTATTGAAAGTCACGTTGCGTTGCGCTAAAAATACAATGTGTGTCAGTTTAGTGTTGATCAGAATAAGTACAGAGAGAAATGTCTGAGCACGTTCACTTCTGCTCAGCTGTTTGAAAACCAAATAACGTAAGAGGTTTATGAGCACAGTAATTCATTAATTTTTGTAAGGGAAAGTTTCATACTTCTCCTTCAGCTGGCTTGTGTAGCGATTCCGCCCCAAGTGAATAAATGCGCATATTCCTATCTCCGTCCAAGCACAGTATGAGGTTGTTTACAATATTTATCACAGAAAATACACGACCTAGGGATTTCGGAACTAATATTTCACTTCGTATCGGCCAATAAGCTGTTGCAGAACTGACTTTGCATTTCCATCACACAATATTGCATTACTTTTTTTGTTCTTTTTTTGCTGTTGCTAAGCTTCCATTATTTTAAGTGTCCCAAGAGGCTGTGGATACAGGAGAGCTTGCGAGAAGCAGATGGATCAGAAGTGGGCTATGGGTCATGACTAAATGGTGCAGCAGGGATCCGATAGACTGTTTTAATCTGTGAGGATGTTTCAATGCATTGGTTTTTCGTGTCAGTAGGCGTCCCAAGAGGATGTGGAGTCGACGTGTAACTCCGTGGTGAACAGGTCGGACCACGAAAGTAAAATACGAGGGCAATCGTAACTTACTCTTTTATGTAAATAGACTTTATTTTATTTTTGTAGCACCATGCACCTGCTTCACTAATTATACCCACTGTTATACATAACAATGTAAAAACGAAAAACAACCTTCATAGCTCACAGTGAAAGAGTTATGCCTCCCAAAGGCAAGGGTGTAATTGTGAGTCTCGGCCCTTCATATGGCCTTGATGTTCAGGAAATGTCACAACTATGTACACTCCTCCACAAGATAAATATTTCAATCCAGAGATGAAACCTTACTTGTTTTATGCGATGCCTGAAATGATGAAATACGCATAAAATGAGCACTATGGCACATAACATCTGAGGTCGTCAGTCCCCTACAACTGAGAACTACTTAAACCTAACTAACCTAAGGACATCACATCCATGCGAGAGGCAGGATTCGAACCTGCGACCGTAGCGGTCGCGCGGTTGCAGACTGAAGCGCCTAGAACAGCTTGGCCACACCGGCCGGCTGAAGTATGCAAGTGAGTACTAAAAACACGGGACACTTTTAGTAAACTGCATATCTACTTTCGGTGGAATGAGTTCTGTTTTATTCATAACATACCATATTACAACTGAACTGCTCCTTCTCACGCATTGTGTTTTGAACTCTATAAAAAAACGTCTATTAATCATACTAAAAGATGTGTACTAAGATATTGGGAAATACTATACGATACCGCCTAGTAGCTGGTTTTGTAACCTTTCTCTTTCTTAGAAAACCAGTGCCTACAGTTAATTTCTGGAGCTTCTAGATGGACAAGGACCCGGGATCTTGAAGTCAACGTATCAACGCGAGGAGGAAACAACTCCTCTATCATACCAGATCTTACCGTCAATCTTGTATGGATGTTCCTACTTGGCGATCAATTGTGACAGCAATTTCTAACTACTGCAGATCTTAGAAATCCGATGCTATGGTTATTCTTTGAAGCACCTAGATGGACAAGGTTCAGGGATTTATACAGGAAGTACACATGGAGACCACCAGAGAAGTAAACATATCATCCACTCAAATAGAGCTCGCCGTCATTGAAGCACTATGGCCCACTATGAGACATCTCCATTATGTGGGAAAATAGTCCCTAAGAGATGGCGTCGAATCCGAATGTTCCACGCCGTCATCGAGACACCAACCTCTGCGACAGGCAGCATGATTTCGCAGCAGAGAGCGCTGTCGGCAGGCCACTGTTTCGCTACGCCGGGCCACGTGCCCTCGCAGCACCACTCGGATGTCCAACCGCTCCCGAGAAGTTAGACCACCTCCGGAGGGTGCGGACTGAGTTACACCCTACGCCTCAAGTTGGCAGTACCAGCAGTTCCGTCCGGCAGTTCAAATCAAGCGCTACGACTTGGCAGTACTAGCAGCTTCGTCTCAGTGCCCCAGGCCGGCAAATCTGGTCCAGTTCTTCGTGGTCTTCAGCAGTAGTACGTCAGCCGCCACACGACGGCAGCATCCATCCAGTAGCGCCTCCGGTCTTCAAGCCTCTGCCTACCAATACTCAGGGGTTTGTCCTATGGGTGGATTGCAGAGAAAATGACAGGAGAGAAATTTGTGTTGCATGTAGTTGTATGGGTATTCATCCAAAGAAGTTATAATTTGGTGCGATGTTGTGAATAAAGTTATTCTTATAAAGTGTCTTCGACCATTCTTCAGTAAGTGGATACTTCAGTGACTGTGTCTAAAATTAGATATACAGCTGCACTTGAAGCAACGCTTTGAAATTGCAAAAAACAATGGTTCAAATGGCTCTGAGCACTATGGGACTTAACTACTGTGGTCATCAGTCCCCTAGAACTTAGAACTACTTAAACCTAACTAACCTAAGAACATCACACACATCCATGCCCGAAGCAGGATCCGTACCTGCGACCGTAGCAGTCACACGGTTCCGGACTGCTCGCCTAGAACCGCTAGACCACAGCGGCCGGCTTGAAATTGCAGAGTAGAGGAGATTTCACCGCGGTATTTATAGATAGTGGAATAATGCGTCTTGGAAATACCATGAACTCAACACCACAATCTAAAAGTATGTTAGTGCAAATTGCACAGAATATAAACGTGTAATATCCCATAGTTTCACATGATACGTACAATACTGCCAATAAGTATGATTCTTTTAATGCAGTAGCACCAAACTAGTTTTTACCATTGCTTAAGACTGATTGTCACAGTGTGTGTGTGTATGTGCGCGCGCGCGCGCGCGCGCCCGCGTGTGTGTGTGTGTGTGTGTGTGTGTGTGTGTGTGTGTGCGTGTGTGTGCATGAGTTGGGGCTTACCGGCGTTCAACGTCGAGGTCAATAGCGCCCTGACACACATTAAAAGAAACGAATGTGGACGAAATTAGTTAAACCGAAGCATACATGCAAATAAAGCGCGAAAAGAAGAAAAATAAGAAAATGAAACGTAAGGAAAACGAGAAAGGAGCGTAGCTGTTACGGAAGAACGATTTAAATATAATTCATTCGCTATTGTCTCCAACACGATAATAGCTACGGCGAGACTATAGAAGAATATAGAAGAACTTGTTTACTACAGAATACTGTAATAAAAGACTGATTTATTGACAAACACGAAGTTAAAAAGGCTCCTCATTGTGGATGAAATTACATAATCGTTCATTACCGTATGTGTAAGATGGCACATTGTAAGCTAATGTACACACAGACTGTTACTGCATTTGTTAATACGCAGTAGCGAAAAAGGCTGTATAATGAATCAGGAGAAACATCAGGACGTGATTCCTGGCAGGAAAAGGAGCAAAAAGCATTCATACCAACACATACCTGAAAATGGAATACGATTCTACATATAAGTTACTAATGTTTCATTACATTAGATTACATGGCACTATCGTGTTTCTTTGTTGATAATATATATGGCAACGTAGAAGGTTGAGATAATTAGTTCATTCAAAGAGGTAAGTAACATTGACGGCCGCGGAATGTTCGTACTCTATCTCTGAAACGAATGATTTTTCACTATGTTGAGGCCAATCACAGTATTAGCACAAATCACGTGTTCTGCCAACATAGAGGACACCATTGTATGGTGCTATCATATATAAAAACCGTGACTACTCACGTTATTCCCCAGAGAACGTATGACTTTTGAGTTTCCTCGTTTGATATGTCATTGCATTACATGGCACTATCGTGTTTCTTTGTTGATAATATATATGGCAACGTAGAAGTTTGAGATAATTAGTTCTTTCAAAGAGGTAAGTAACATCTCATGCTCATGCCCCTTAAGCATAATTTTGAAAGAGAGAAATAGAGAGAGATAGAGGGAAGGAGAGCGAATATGTTTTTTCCCTTTTCCCTTTATGAAGCAAAATTTTTAAATTATTCGATAATACAGCGACTGCAGGGTCTTCATTTAATTCATTTCTACTCTACTCAAACATCTCATGACAGGAAGTGAGGACTCGCATCCTGGAGGACGACGGATCAAATTCCGGTCGAGCCATCCAGATATAGGTTTTCCGTAAATTCTCTAAATCGTTCCTGGCAAATGATGGGATTATTCCTTTCGAAAGGTAACGGCCGAGTTCCTTCCTCTTCTTTACACTACGTCAAGTACTGATTCGCATTGTCTGCTGAAGTGTGTGGCTGTTGAGCAGCTGATAGGGAATTGTACACCATGATCTTTAACTCCCAAGTCTTAGTCACTGTGGTAGCCCTACCTCTGGTATCGCTTTGGAGTGCCGACCAGTGATTTATCGATTTTTTACAACCGCCCTCCGCGATGCTCGATGATCCCTGATGAAGCCTGTCTTGTGTAGGTTTAGCTTTATTGTTCCTTCGCGTGTGTGCTTCATAATCTCATCACCAAGAATCCACTTGAACAGCTTTAGAGGGCGAATACGAAACAGCAGTGCCTGTGTTGTTAAGAAGTACGATGCACCACTCCCTTAGAATAGCATGCATGTCGGAAGGAACATTCCATCGTACTTCTTAATAACACAAGCACTAGTATTTCGTATTTCTTTGCCAGTACCAGGTCCTCGACTGTCAGTAAAGATGTCCTTCCTGGACAGGAATGTACGAAACGTATGAGTGCAGTTGATGTCATATGGACGACGTCATTTGTAAGTTTGTGGTATCCCGTGGTTCGTGCAGGGGCAGCCAAAGCCGTTAACGACACCGCCTGGGTAAAGCAGGATATACGGTTTCGAGTCCCGGTCCGACACAAATTTTCATTGTTTTCATTCCAATATACAGTTGTTATTTGCTATTGCGAATGCATTTCCTTATGGCTTCACAAGTGTTTACGTGACTCGACAGATTTTTACTTAGGTAACATTGAATGACTGGTCACCAATAGAATTCACTAACCTCTCCTGGCCAACCAATTCGACTGATACTGCTGCTTTACTGACCACACAAAACAACTCCCCTCACACTTTTACACTGTCTGGTCCGCCTCTCGTGACATCTAGCCGTCCATTCCGCATTACACGAAAGTGTCTGTATGCTTTTAATCAGGTAGTGTAGTTATGGGAAATGAAAGTCATTTCCTGGACATAAATTTCCTACAGCAGTGCCACTCAGTTCTTAAAAAACTCAAAAAGTATACCTTTAAAGGTTAGAATAGTTCCGGTCACTGTTAAGCATAAAACCATTTAATTAATGAAATAGCGAATTGTAACCGATTGAAATCAAAAGAAGTGAGTTGCGTAAAAGTCCTGTAATCGTAAACTTACTGCATTGTTATTTGTACAGTGTGGCCAGATACAGTCTCAGAAGCTTGTAAGAGTGTTGCAGTGGAGGTGATGCAGAGAAAAAACTGTTAAGAAACAAATTCCATGTTCTGCAACTGTATGACTGATTTAGCAGTTACTGAAACTGGTCATCGCGAACGCAGATTTATGCGCTTGCACGCGTTAAAATGTTCTAATGCATGGACGGCTTTGGGTTCATGAGTTACCACTTGTTCAGTTACTCATTACGAATCAAGATGTGCCTTTTCCAAAGTGGTAAGTTTTTAGCTAGGTGACGAAACACATGGAAAATAAGTTTGGCGACACTGTCTCTGACAGGCTGCTCAAATTTGGCAGTGCGACGACGTGATTGGCTAACTTTAGTGATATCAGTTATAGCTCGGAAACGGCGCAGCGTATCGAAAAATTATTTCTCCTTGCAGTTTGAACTCTAACACCCTCACAAGATTTTCAGACTGTTTGAGACCATCCTGAATATATTATGTTTAATAAGTACACAAGGCACGAGAGCTCCGCTACTCAACTACCGGGGGACAGAACCCCGTGTGTGGACCGAACTCACATCGCCAATTGAACTGTGGTAAGCGGAGGATCTGAATCGTCTTAGATTCGCACACGGCAATAGCATCAGGTAACGAAAGTACGCTGGCGGAGCTGTCATTTGCACTCAGAAGATGCACGGAAAAGGCATCCGACGTGATTATGGCCACCTGACGGGAATTAATAACATTGAACGCGGAATTGTAGTTGTAGCTTGGCGCATGGGACATTCCATTTCAGAAATCGGTAGGTAAATCAATACTGCGAGACTAACAGTGTCAAGGATGTGCCAAGAATACAACATTTCAGGCACTACCTCTCACCACGGATAACACAGTGGCAATGCCCTGCACTTAGCGAGAGAGAGCTGCGGCGTTTATGTAGAACTCTCTGTGCCAAAAGACAAAGATGAACGTGGGGCATACGACGAACGTGTCGGGCAGGACAGTGGGGCGAAATCTGGCGTTAACCGACTATGGGAATAG